>NC_134574.1:31761032-34161032 GCF_050947875.1 Dermacentor variabilis
GTGCATTTGTTTGTGCGACAATGGGTCATGCGAATATTTTACGTTAAAGTCGTGCGTCACCAATTTCTTCTGGCAGTTAATCAAACACGTCTTCCTTCACGCCTTCCTTTTCTTTTTGTCACGACAAGCTTTGCTCAAGGACCGGGTTATATGGATCTTGCCATGTTATATTAAATCAGTAGATCACTTATTGAACAGCGCGGCTCTACTTGCATCCTTTAAACTATTAAAACCAACACAGTTTGGTTTTCGTCCAGGACGTTCTCCTATCCTACCTTTAACTAGGTTAACTGTCAATATCAAAGCGGAATTCGGTGCTTACAGCTTCGTGGTATCTATATAATACTGGAACAAACTTAATTTTGAGGTCTTTGAAAATGCTGATTCTGTAGTTACCCTGGAAAAAAAATTGGAAATGTCGTTTTACTAAACGTATGTATGACAGCTTATATATATATTTGTTATGTTAGAAGATAATTATTGATTAGTTATTTTTGTGCATGCCATTATTGTTATGAGATTTTATTTTCCACCCTGTAGCATCCTGAAAAGTGCTCATTGTATGGACAAATAAGATATTAAAAATTTGTCACCATAGATTACAAAAAACGCATTCGATTCCCTTCGTCATATACTATAATAAACTGAGCGCACGTGGCATAACAGGTCCGCCTTGACAGCTACTCCGAACTTACTTACACGACAGGTAGCAACAGGTTTGCACTTCAGTAGTACTGTCGAACGCAAAAATAATTAACACTCGTATAGAGGCCAATACTTTATATTCAATAATGAATTCCCAAAGTGCTGAACTTCTACATAATGTGTTCTGTAAGCAAACGACCCCACTGTTTGCACTTCCCATAACATCTTTACCATAACTGGGCGTTTATATAAAGAACTAAATAGTATCAGTAGTTGGCGCAAAAATGAATTGTTCGTTAACTCCCCAAAAACAAAGTTTGTGGTTTTTTGTTGGTGCACTAAGCCTCGACCAAACCTTCCACCACTGTACGTAGCGTCTGATCCGATATTACCATGCAATCAGCGCGCAAATTTAGGAGCACAATTAGACTCCTTTCTAAAATTTAATTCGCATGTCAGCTTCGTAAAAAAGGAAACCGCTTATTGTATCAGGGTGCTCTTGAGGGCCAGACCCTACTTTCAAAAGAACACTCTGCTGACATTTTATTCTCCCTTTATTTATAGCCATTTATATTATCCTAACAGTTCTTGGGGTCTTACAAACTGTTGCCGTATAGCCCCATTGCAGCAAATCCAATAACACTGTCCGTATCATCGCATCGGCTCCTCATAGTATTCATGTTACCTCTATCTTTGACGAGCTCAATCTGCTGTCAATAAATAAAATATTTGGTAGAGCCACATCATTGTTGTTTCCCACCTACCTAAAAACCCACAATTACAGTGTGTCATTGGCAGAGTCTTCCATCCTAAAAGTACTAGGCTCAGTTTACAAAACATTGTTAGTTCGAAAATTACGCCACAACTATGGCAAAGTAAGTGTTCGTGTTCCTAGTTTGAAAATAGGGGGTAATTACAGGCACAGGAAAAAATTTCACATACATCATCATCGTACCAGCGTTCAGAGAGAGCTTATATTACTGTTTCCAAACTGCAATACTTTGTTGTATATCGTTGTTGCATTTTATGTTTATATTTTATATTACGATGTGTTGTGATAGGTTTCACTGCTTGAACATCGTATGAATTACGTAAACATCTTTTTTGTTTAGTCATTGCCGCAATTGATGTCTCTTTAGTGTACACGCACGCGCGCACTTACACGCACAGACACACATACACATATTAACATATACTAGTTTTCCTTTTTACGTATGCTTATTCAACATTCCAGCATTTACAAAACAGCTCTTGCGTAAGGCGAATTCTCCGAGAATCGATTCTTGGATAGTGATGCGATAGCTCACAGCTTTTAAGCACAGCTCAAGCTTCACGCCAAATGTAGACGCTGGTGAGATATGGATGATGATGACAGCGCATGCTGATTTTCTCTTTCATGTACCTTTCTTCCCCACGCTGGTTTCCGCAGAAGTGAATTGACGTCGCTTTCCCTATGCTTTCAGTCGCCTAATGATTCGGCTTTTTTCAGCACTGAGCAAGAATCCTGGTTGGCTTAGATCATGCCGCGACCAGCCATTCAGCCGTTCAGGCTTTCAGCCGGGTCCCCCCCCCCTCCCCCCTGTACCAAGTACGTCTACCAGGCAAAATTTGCGTTCAACTGCGAAACCTTCTTTCTTGGAAATGCATAGGTGTTTTATATGTGGCTTGATGTGAAAGTCGAGTGGACCATAATATATGCATGCCGCAACTATTCGGACCTCACCGTAAACTAAAACAAGGCCAAATAAATGTGCGGTTTAATCTACAGATACAGCACAGCTTCTTTTTATCGTGTACGTTTACCTACGGAATGGCGTGTAAGGCGCTCCTCTTGTAGAAATAGCAGTACTGACTTAGCGAACTAAATGCCTATGATACAACGAATGTATGTGTGTGTCTTATCCGTTCATAGCTTGACAGCTGTCTCTTAGGGTCCTTCTCGAGTAGCGCTCGCTATTGAAGAAAGCCTCTGCAGGGCTTAAAAGTGCACTAGAGAATGGCTTCGGAGTAATTTTGACCACCTGCGGTTTTTAGTGTGCACCTAATTTACATACACGAGCGTTTTTGTATTTTACCTCTATTTCAATGCCACTGCCGTGTCCAGTAATCGAAACGCTACAGTGTTCTCAGTGGCAGAATGCCATAGCCACCGAGCCTGCACCGTGCAGTGAAAAAACAAAAAAATGGTTTACAGGTGCCTCTAATACAAGTTAACACAAAGGAAGATATTTGTGATGTTATTGGGCCGGATCACTCCAGAAAAAGGGAGAAGCAGCACGCGAAAGCACAAACACACATCGGACTTGTATTGACGTACACGACACAGATAACGGCACACACACGTGACGATTTCCCAAAATGCCTCATAGGCGACATGCACTATGTCTATGGATCGGTGTATTATGATTGGCCTACAGTTCCAGCGGAAGCGTGTGTCGCCTTGTCTGACACCTCGTGGAACTGATGCTGGTCAGCGGGGTCGGACAGCAGTGTCGGCCGGCGGGTCGGACAGCCGTGTAGGACGGCCGGGTCGGACAGCTGGGTCGGACGGCCGGGACGGACGGCTGGGTCGGACAGCCACGTTGGACGGCCGGGTCGGACCGCCTCGCGGTGCTCAGGTAGCCGGCCGCAGTCACCGGGTCGCGTCCACAGCTGGCGGGGTAGCCCTGTGGCCGCTCACCCGAACGCTCGACCGCCCCGCTTCAGGACCGCCTGCCCTCCTGGACCAGTGCCCAGCGGAAGAGCAGGGCGAGGTAACCTCCCAGCGGGCGACAGTGTTACTTCGGGTGTGGCGTATTGGCGCAGGCGGCGATAGCTCCTATGGGCCAGACGCCCAGCGAGGAAGCTGTTTTCCGCCGACCACCGAACCTCGCGCACTGCTCACGCCACGGGCCACGGGCCACACTCTCGCGCCACGCTTTTTGAGGCGCCACTGCCCACGCTCCCGAGTCGGCGTCGATGATGTTGATGACTCTCTTGCGGGTATTTGCCAAGATTCGTCCTCTTCGCCCCCGCACGGCGCACTGTCTTCGTATGTTTGTTTCACACTCCCGCATAGCACATATTATAACAATATGATCGACGTTTCAATTAGCCGAAATCGCTGCGATGGCTGCTCTGATATACACTAATTGATTTCTAAATGAGCCACAATGAAGGATAATTGCAGTGGCTCCTCCTACGAACCAGCGTATGCAAATCAACCGAATGCAAACCATAAAACCTTCTCCGTACGGAACGTCATTCTCCCTGCGTGATCATTTATCTCCATCGCTAGTCAGCATATTGAGAAGTATTCATTGTGCAGACTGCATCAGTCGCTTGTGCGAATATGGAAAGCTAGTATTTGCTCAAGTGCGCATAATTCGTGTTATACTCTAACCCGTTGTTAATTTTTCCGCCAATGCTAACGTCGTCACTCGTGGCAATTAAATCGATTTCCCTGAGAGGCCCCATAACTCTATAGAAATGGTCTTTTGTGAACAATGAACAGTATTATATGCCTGAGAGAAAGGTAACTGGCATCATTTCTAGGTGTGTTCGAACAAGAGCAAGAAAAAGAAGAGTTACATCGATTTCCCTGAGAGGCCCCATAACTCTATAGAAATGGTCTTTTGTGAACAATGAACAGTATTATATGTCTGAGAGAAAGGTAACTGGCATCATTTCTAGGTGTGTTCGAACAAGAGCAAGAAAAAGAATGTTCACGAAATTTCCATTTATTATAGAGAAATTCCTAGAAACATCAGAACGCTGCTTAATTTTAAATTACATGCCTTTGTTACAGCATAAGAAAGCCTAACTCAGACAACGATGATAGTGCGACTTTCGCAGTTGTAGGATGTTCCAAAGTTGGTATCATCTAGAAATAGAAATATTGGTATCGAAGCTCTATTAATTTTTACACCGACCACAAACAACTTTGGCAATGAAAATAATAGTGACTCAATTCTTTGTGCAAACTTGCAAAATAGAAAAGGAAAACAAGGATTTTATTCGAAACCAAATTAATGAGCTTTCATGGTTATTTCTCCTTAAGGCTCTGTAGGCATTGCAGAAGGTAGTGGGTACATTTGTGCTGGACATGGCTTACAAGCAAAGAGATAAAGAGAGAATAAAGTACAAAATATGCTGATGAAGGACTCATACTGAAGTCTAATAGGACAAGCAGCAAGAGAAGGAAAAAAAAGAAAAAAAACAGCTTGCAAAATGAAGAAACAAAACAGCATGAACGGGACAATCACACATGTTTAATATTTTATGCACCTGGGCAGAACAACACTGATTAGATTGAATCAAATGCACGGTTATGAGAAATGCTGCGTTAGTTTTCTCAGAAAGCTATATGATGGGTGCATGAGGCATTGTCTTGTGGTTGGGCTTTACAATCTATTATTGCATGCGGAAAAAAATAAAGTGTTTGATGCTTAAGTTCATCAGCTTGAGTTTGCATTTGGATGATTCCCGCCAAGGCATCAAGACAGCCTGATAGGATCCTTTAGGAATTCATACAATAATATGCAGTGATAGCGGAACGCATGCACGAGACCGAGGCTTGATATGATACGGCTAGGTGGAACGGTTGGGGGGAATTAGATTGCTTTAAAGGAATGACGCTTGTGTGCTTTGAATACTGTGCGATGCAAGCTGTTTCGGATAGCTTCGACGTCTTCAGCAAGATGTTAGTGGGAGCGATGCCGTGTGATAGATACGCACTGAAGTTTTGGTCTAAAGAATAAAAGATTTACTACTTTTTGATGACACATACTCTAGACGGAATTAAAGGCATCTAAGGTTACGTGAGGACACTGAACCCAAGTAGTTTAGATATGGGTGGCCCATGAAGCAGTTGTTTCAAGGTGCAAACCGAGGTTTATCTAAGTAGTTCTGCTGATCGGAATGTAATCTATGTGGTATGTGAAAGGAGAAAAATGCCAGGAAAAGCACCATGAGGGAAAATTGATCTTCCCACTGCGCTGCCTGTAAAGAGCGGCCGCAGCAAAACTATTATCGTCTACAGGCTTGAGTATTGACATTTTTTGCGCTTTTAATATTGTCACGAGGTGGTGACGTTGAAGAAGACAGTAGTAATACTGTGAAAGACAAAACTAACTTTTATTGGGCGAACCTGTGCCCACAAAAACAGGCTACACTTATAACAATACGATAGCGGCGAACACGGTCGGCAATCGTCGAAAATCTGATCAGCGTGTCAAGCGCGTCCGCTTTTATACAGCAGTCATCGAATGTTCCACACTAATCGTTCGGACCCGCGTGCCTTCCACAATGTTCTACACCATTCGCGTCAGGTGATGAAATCAGATAACATAAGGTTCGGCGACAACAGACAGTGGATAGAAGCATCGATAACTTTCCAGAAACTTCGGATACATGCAGGCGCGTCCCCCGCTATGCGATTACATTTGTTAGGCGGCGAAACGTGGTTGCCCGAAAAAGATAAGTACACGTGTCAATACTCATTAGGCTGAGAAGATTTAGGACTGGAAGCATGTGCTATGAACGTTCTCTTTAAGACATTCCTTTGTGGGCTGCCATTCTAAAAATTCTGAGGAATAACTTAGTTAAGTCCGTAATACCTGGTTGGGTAACATTAGTGCCCCACAGACAGCATGGATCAGCATGTAGCAGACATTTCCCTAAGTATATGCGGAGATTCAATGCGACGCCTATGACGACTCAGGCAGTGACGGCAAAAATATCCTTGGAGTGTCCATATTATTCTTATCTCAATAAAACACGAGCTTGAAACTCTCGAACTAAATGCGCATAAGCCGTTCCGGCCATGGATAACAATTATGCAACACTTCTGATTGCGCAGCCGCATATGCTACTATAAGTGATAGCTGTATGTGATTACGCCACTAGGAAGGCTCAATTTTAAATGTTTTATATCACTGCAAGATGACGTGTTTATCGGCAACACAGATCTCTCTCCCGGCAATGGCTTACAGCTTACTTGAAAGGAAGATGCTTACAAGACAAAAACCAACGAAACGCAGCTCGCCTACCTAGCCTCTCAGTATAGTTGTGCGTATCCGTGAAAATACGCAGTTGTGGAGCAAAAAGGCTGCTTTCATCTGCGAGCCCAACGTGAATGTCTTGCGCCGCGTCAAACAACGATAACCGCGCCAGGTTGTAGCAAACGGCGCTATCGCGATTGGCGCGAAGGTCGACCGCCGCGCTGCGGTGGCGGGACACCTGCCAGTCATATGCGAGGTGAGGATTTCGGAAAATGTTAATGAATCTGTCAACGTTGGATCGCGTCGTATGATGTCCAACGCGGATTTCGATGCATGTCAAGTCAGTTAGTGTTCTCAGATGTTATATAAATTTTCGCAATCACTCGTCCCGTCCTTACGCAAAAAGATTGGGAAATATATTTCTTTTTATTTAAAGCGCTGCAAGTTCCTTATTGAGTTCGTCTAGTGGCAGCCATCACAACACGCAACGCCTTCATGCCACAACACTTTAAGCAAGACGCAGCAACTTTGTTTCATATTGAGAGCCCTCGAAACCACCTGGTAGCTCCTTTTCAAGCAAAAAAGAATTATTTGGTTTGCATCGTGCGAAGGCATACTCGACTACAATGTACTGCACCATATTGTCACGTGATGGTGACGTTGAAGAACACGGTAGTTATACTGTGAAAGGCAAAATTAATTTTTATTGGGCGAACCTGTGCCCACAAATACAGGCTACACTTATAGCACAGCGATAGCGGCGAACACGGTCGCGATCGTCGAAAATCTGATCAGCGGGTCAAGTGCGTCGGCTTTTATACAGCAGTCATCGAATGTTCCCGACTAATCGTTGGGACCCGCATGCCTTCCACAAAGTTCTACAACATTCGAGTCACGCGATGAAATCAGATAACACAAGGTTCGGCGACAACAGACAGCTGATAGAAGCATCGATGACTTTCCAGAAACTTCGGATACATGCAGACGCGTCCCGCACTGTGCGATAACATTTGTTAGGCGGCGAAACGTGGTCGCCCGTTAAATATAAGTACACGTGTCAATACCCCCCTCTTAAAAAGCATCGACCCGATTCTGCAAACAAACGAAAGTAATAAAAGAAAAGCACTCCTAGCAAAGAAAACAACAAAATAAGTAAGTTGTCAGCGTCCGTAAAAGGGTTTAAGGTGTACCACGTGGACCACTTCAGATCGTGCGCAGCGTCGCTGTGAATGCGAAATGCCGTCTGGCACGACCTCATAGGCCAGTGCGCCAATACGTCGGATGACCTTGTAGGGTCCGAAATATCGTCGCAGTAGTTTTTCACTGAGTCCTCGTCGGCGTATCGGGGTCCACACCCAAACACGGTCGCCGGGCTGGTACTCAACGAAGCGTCTCCGGAGGTTGTAGTGTCGGCTGCCGGTCCTCTGCTGGTTCTTGATCCGCAGGCGGGCGAGCTGTCGGGCTTCTTCGGCGCGCTGGAGGTAGGTAGCGACGTCAAGGTTCTCCTCGTCAGTGACGCGCGGCAGCATGGCCTCGAGCGTCATCATGGGGTTCCTGCCATAGACCAGCTTGAACGGCGTGATCTGTGTTGTTTCTTGCACCGCGGTGTTGTAAGCGAATGTTACCTACGGCAGGACGGCATCCCAGGTCTTGTGTCCGACGTCGACGTGCATCGCTAGCCTGTCGGCGAGGGTCTTATTCAGCCGCTCCGTAAGACCATTAGTCTGCGGGTGGTAGGCCGTTGTCCTCCTGTGCCTTGTCTGACTGTATTTCAGAATGACTGGGGTGAGCTCCGCTGTAAAGGCCGTTCCTCTATCGGTGATGACGACTTCTGGGGCGCCATGTCGCAGCAGGATGTTTTCGACAAAGAATTTCGCCACTTCGGCTGCGCTACCTTTCGGCAGTGCTTTTGTTTCAGCGAAGCGGGTGAGGTAGTCTGTCGCCACGACGATCCACTTATTTCCGGTTATTGACGTCGGAAAGGGTCCCAGCAAGTCCATCCCGATCTGCTGGAGTGGTCGGCAAGGAGGCTCGATTGGCTGTAGTAATCCGGCTGGCCTTGTCGGCGGTGTCTTGCGTCGCTGACAGTCTCGGCATGTTCTGACATAACCGGCGACGTCGGCGGTCAGGCGCGGCCAATAATACTTTTCTTGTATCCTCGATAGTGTCCTGAAAAATCTGAGGTGTGCACCGGTCGGATCGTCATGTAGGGCCTGCAATACTTCTGAACGAAGTCCTGATGGGACAACGAGAAGGTAATTGCCGCGGACTGATGAGAAGTTCTTCTTCCTGAGTAGATTGTTTTCAAGCGTCAAGGAAGATAATCCGCGCCTAAATGCCATAGGGACAACGTCGGTGGGCCCTTCCAAATATTCGAAGAGGCCTTTTAGCTCCGGGTCTGCCCGTTGCTGTTCAGCGAAGTCTTCCGCGCTTATAATTCCAAGGAAGGCGTCGTCATTCTCGTCATCTTGCGGCGGCGGGTCAATGGGTGCGCGTGATAGGCAATCGACATCGGAGTGTTTTCGTCCGGACTTGTAGGTTACAGTGATGTCGTATTCTTGTAGTCTGAGGCTCCACCGCTCCAGTCGTCCTGAAGGATCCTTTATATTCGCTAGCCAACACAACGCGTGATGGTCACTGACGACTATGAATGGCCTGCTATAAAGATAAGGGCGAAATTCAGCTGTAGCCCAAAGGATGGCGAGGCATTCCTTTTCGGTCGTAGAATAGTTGCCTTCCGCTTTTGACAGTGACCGGCTAGCGTGAGCTATCACCTGTTCGACTCAGTTTCTTCTCTGGACTAGAACGGCACCGAGGCATAGGCTACTGGCGTCAGTATGGATTTCTGTATCGGCGTACTCGTCAAAGTGCGCAAGTACCGGCGGCGACTGCATGCGTCGTTTGAGTTCTTCGAATGCGTCTGCCTGCAGCGTGTCCCACTTGAAGTCAACATCACATTTAGTTAGACGTGTCAAAGGCTCGGTGATGCATGAAAGGTTCTTGACAAAGCGCCTATAGTAGGCACACATGCCAAGGAATCTACGCACTGCCTTTTTGTTGATGGGTTGCGGGAACTGTGCGATGGCAGCTGTCTTTTGCGGGTCTGCACGGACACCAGATTTGCTGATTACGGTGCCTAGGAACAGAAGCTCATCGTAAGCGAAGCGGCATTTTTCCGGCTTCAGAGTAAGCCCTGACGACTTGATGGCCTCTAGTACTGTCGCAAGGCGCCTGAGGTGATCGTCGAAATTTCCAGCGAAGACGACGACGTCATCCAAACAAACGAGACGGGTCTGTCACTTCAATCCCGCTAACACCGTGTCCATGACGCGCTGAAACGTTGCAGGCGCCGAGAAAAGTCCGAATGGCATAACCTTGAACTCATAGAGGCCGTCTGGGGTGATGAAGGCAGTCTTTTCGCGATCTCTTTCGTCAATTTCTATTTGCCAATAGCCAGACTTGAGGTCCATCGACGAGAAGTATTTAGCGTTGCAGAGCCGATCCAATGCGTCGTCTATTTGTGGGAGGGGGTATACGTGCTTCTTCGTGATCTTGTTCAGACGACGATAATATACGCAGAAACGTAGGGTTCCGTCCTTTTTCTTTACTAGGACAACAGGGGATGCCCACGGACTTTTCGACGGCTGGATGATGTCGTTGCGCAGCATTTCGTCGACTTGTTGTCTTATAGCTGCACGTTCTCGCGGCGAAACTCGGTAAGGGCTCTGGCGGAGTGGTCGAGCGCACTCCTCGGTGATTATGCGATGCTTGGCTACTGGTGTTTGTCGAATCCTCGATGACGTCGAAAAGCAGCCTTTGTATCGTCGAAGCAGACTTCTGAGCAGCCGTTGCTTAATCACGGGGAGACTTGGATAAATGTCGTAGTCTGGTTCGGCAACCATCGTCGTCCGGGTAGATGCGGCGGAATCTGAGAGGACAAACGCATTAGTGTTTTCCAGAATTTCCTCGATGTGCGCGATCGTCGTGCCCTTGTTGATGTGCTTGAACTCTTGGCTGAAGTTTGTCAGCAACACTTCAGTTTTCCATCCACGCAGTCGAGCGATCCCTCTTGCGACGCAAATTTCACGGTCTAGCAGTAGACCTTGGTCGCCTTCGATGACGCCTTCTACGTCAGCGGGTGTTTCGGTGCCGACCGAAATAACAATGCTCGAGCGAGGCGGGATGCTCACTTGATCTTCGAGTACACTCAAGGCGTGGTGACTGCGAAAGCTCTCCTGCGGTATCGCTTGATCTTCCGAAAGCGTTATAGATTTTGACTTCAGGTCTATGATTGCGCCGTGATGGTTCAGGAAGTCCATGCCGAGAATGACGTCTCGTTAACACTGCTGGAGGATAACGAAGGTGGCAGGATAAGTCCGGTCATGAACGGTTATTCTTGCCGTGCAGATTCCAGTCGGCTTAAGGAGGTGTCCTCCAGCGGTCAGAATTTGGGGGCCCTCCCATGCAGTCTTAACCTTCTTCAACTGGGCGGCGATGTGTCCACTCATTACGGAGTAATCGGCCCCTGTGTCGACTAAGGCAGTGACTGCGTGGCCGTCGAGAAGTACGTCGAGGTTGGTGGTTCTTTGTCTGGCGTTGCAGTTGGGTCTTGGCTGCGTCGTGTTGAACTGAAGCTGGAACGTCGCGTCGTCAAGCCGTCTTTCGTCGGTGTAGTCTTGGCTTCCTGACTTCGTCGGGACGGCGGCGTGTCGTCATTAGGTCGTCGAAATGGTTTCTTTGTCGTCTTCGTCGGCGGCGGAGGATCTTCGTTGGTTCGACGAACAGCAACCGCAGTTCCATCGGTTGCGGCTTTTAGTTATCCGGATATGGGCTCGCTGACCGGCCCCGGGCTGGGCCAGTGTATGGTCGGCGCTGCAGCGAGAGGTAGCGGCCTGGTGATGGCGAACGCGACGGTCGTCGAGAGCTCCGCAGAGTAGCGGCGAGGTAGTCAGCGATATCGCGAGGGCGTTCACCTTGCTGCGGGCGCGGAGCGTTGACGGCGAAACCTCGCAGTCCCATCTCCCGGTATGTGCATCGGCGATACACGTGGTCGGCTTCTCCGCAGTGATAGCAGAGCGGGCGGTGGTCGGGGGCTCGCCAAATGTCCGTCTTCCTCGCGTAGGTGTGCTGGGCGACGTGTGGGCGTGCTGGCGGCGGCGGCGGCGGACGACCGAATTGCGTCGTTGCAGGGCCCTGGCGTGGTCGAGGAGGGGGACCTTGACGGCGTGCGACGGCGGCGTATGTGACCACTTCTGGCTGGGGCTGCGGTAATTGTGGTTGCAGCTCGGGAACTCCAAGCGATCGGTGCACCTCTTGTTTCACGATGTCAGCGATCGAAGCCACTTGGGGCTGCGACGAAGGCAGGACCTTGCGCAGTTCATCGCGCAAAATGGCCCTGATTGTCTCCTGAAGGTCGCCGGAATTCAGTCCTTGGACGGCGTACTAAGGCGTGAGCACCTGGCGGTTATATTGCCGGGTGCGCATCTCCAGAGTTTTCTGGATCGTCGATGCCTCTGCAGAAAACTCAGCTACGGACTTCGGCGGGTTACGAATAAGTCCTGCGAAAAGTTCTTTCTTGACGCCCCGCATCAGGAAGCGGATTTTTTCTCCTCTGACATTTCCGGGTCGGCGTGCCGGAAAAGACGGGCCATCTCCTCCGTGAAGATCTAGATCGTCTCGTTTGGCAGCTGCACTCTGGTTTCTAGTAGTGTTTGGGCTCGCTCTTTTCGCACGACGCTTGTAAACGTTTGCAAGAAGCCGCTTCGGAACAGGTCCCACGTCCTTAAGGTGGCTTCTCGATTCTCGAAGCAGGTCCTGGCGGCGTCTTCCAGTGCGAAATAAACATCCTGCAGCTTGTCGTCGCTGTCCCAACTGGTCAACGCAGCGACCCTCTCAAGCGTCTCGAGCCAGGTTTCCGGGTCCTCGAATGTTGATTCGCGGAAGGTCGGAGGTTCCCTAGGCTGCTGCAGCACGATGGGGGACGCTGGGGCTGCCATTGGGGTTGCCTTGTCCACAGTCTTCTTGGTCTTCTCAGGTAGAAGTCCGTGCTCCGGGGGAAGCTGTTGAAGGCGGCGGCTCGCTCGATGCTCCGGGACTACGTTGGTGTTCTCTTTGCGGTCCGGGCTTGGATCACCGCTTGTCGGGGGCGTCCGGTACATGAACGAAAAGCACCTCCACTATATGTCACGTGGTGGTGACGTTGAAGAACACAGTAGTTATACTGCGAAAGACAAAATTACCTTTTATTGGGCGAACCTGTGCCCACAAAAACAGGCTACACTTATAGCACAACGATAGCGGCGAACACGGTCGGCGATCGTCGAAAATCTGATCAGCGGGTCAAGTGCGTCGGCTTTTATACAGCAGTCATCGAATGTTCCAGACTAATCGTTGGGACCCGCATGCCTTCCACAAAGTTCTACAACATTCGAGTCACGCGATGAAATCAGATAACACAAGGTCCGGCGACAACAGACAGCGGATAGAAGCATCGATACCTTTCCAGAAACTTCGGATACATACAGACGCGTCCCGCGCTGTGCGATACCATTTGTTAGGCCGCGAAACGTGGTCGCCCGTTAAATATAAGTACACGTGTCAATATCAAAAGGAGAATAGAATGACCTTTGTAATATATATGGGGCGGTTGTTTTTTCCCTACTCTTTAAAAAAATTTGCTGCTAATCTGTGACCGAACACTCTTCCGTAAATTAAGAACGGTCATATCCGTACAACGGACAACTGTAAAAGAGAGAGACCATAATGCAAGATACGAGTGCTTCTGTATCTATAAAACTGAAGACTCTGTACTCTGAATCTGTACTATAGCCGTTAAATTACGGTGCTTCTCGTATTCAGAAAACGGAATACACTGTATGCTGAATTTGTACTATAACCGTTAAGATACAGGTGCTTGTCGTATTCAGAAAACGAAAGACTCCGTATGCTAAATCTGTTCTATATCCGTTAAAGTACAGGTGCTTCCCGTATTTCCTCTTGCAGAGCATATCTATTGTTCGGAGAATGTGCCATCGGGGAGAAAATTGCCCAGGACGTGCGAGAGTCGACCGAATTTTATGGTGCACTATTTACTGGGATCAGCAGTGCTACCATCTGCGTTCAGAATGTGTATACGTGACCCACTGTTTTCAGCGGTCTTGAAAAGAAATGCAATTTGGTCGACGCTCGCACTTCCAGGGTACTTTTGTGCACGATAATACATCTCCTTTAATGCAAATGTAATCAAGGCAGCTCATAGCCAAAGCAGCAGGTCACCATTGAGAAAATTGTCTTGCCAACACACTGACATGGCTGCAGAGATAAAACACTTTGCACTTTGTGATATGAATGCACTGCATAGCATATATACAAAAATGTGCAACATTTCAGTCCTAAAGTTCTTAGATCACAGAAGCAACTTTATTTTCTTCAATCACTCGTCTTGCACTTCTTCCTGGTGAAAGTTGTTCTTGACCCCAAACGCTTGCAAGGATAAACTTGCTGCTGTTAGAAGAAACAAATAGTATTCGTGAATATCCATCCTAAAGAAAGAGGCAAAAAACAGAGAACACGACAAAGCAGTAACTTCTGTGTTAGAAAAACATGTAAGTAGACCAACATTGTTGGAACAAGGGATGTTGCTGTAGCCAACACTTCGACATAGGTGATTGTCATTAGGGTAGCAAATGTTTTCTTTGGCTGAGTTGTTTTGGATTGTGCATAGCTCACTGGCCCCTAGACTCATTGGGGGAGAAGAAATTGGTGCATATAATAGGTCAAGAGAAGCCAAAGTATTAAAATAAAGGAAGGAAGGGTGTGCTTAGCAGTGGTGATTGCAATGGAGTGGGTATGAGCACTGCTGTCAGTACTTGCTAAGAGTAGGGGTGACCAAACCAGAAAACGATGTACACATGTAAGTAGTCATTAATCTAGTAGACCTAACCTTCCCAGAAGAGAAAATAGGTATCAAGATAAACGGTTTGCACTTTTGGAAATGGGAACCGAAGAATTAAGGAATATAAATTTTGTATCAGGATGCATCTGGTTAAGATCACTGTAAATGAAGGCACATTAGGAGTATATATTTTGTTGAAAGCCGATGAAGAAAAGATATATTAACCAAATAATAAAAAATAGGGACATCAAAATTAAACTGGGTATGACCATAAAACAGTAAAGAACAGCCTGTAGAAAAAAAAACTCGGATGGACAATATGATAACCAGGTGCAAGATCGCGAAACGTCGAACGCTGCTTATATTCATGCTGCTGTTGACGGCTTCAAGTTTCTGTCTTCCTGTGGAACCTTTGTGTTACTTGAACAAAGAAATGGGTCATTTTTTAAACAAGTCAGTTCAAATGCAGTTCAAAGCTTCAGCATTATTTATAATAAAGGAAAATATTATGAGCAGTTCTCCTGGGTGTGCTTTCATTCACCAGTGATTTCCACAAGTGTAGGCTCAAAATTTAATGGTCTAAATGCACGTTAGCTCCTGGCAAACCATTAGCTGGTCTTTTTTTCAACACAGATGCCTGCACATTATATGTGTTGGCAGGAGCGCTAGCGAACTACATTATACTTGTTGCCACAACCAAAGCGAAACTTGGTAACAGTGAGTGAAAAAAAGACAGCATTCCACAATACTGATTCAAGCCGTCTGGAAAATTTGCCAAAGTTATTGTACGCCCCCCAACCCACCATAGACATAACTATACACCACACTGACTCTCATGGTTAAACCATGCTATTATAACACTACGCATCAAGTGAGGATAATTAGGGGATAACAGGGCACAGTTCTTTTTGTTATGACATCAAATGTGCTTTACATTAATGCTACATTTGAACTAACAAAGGAGCAGCCGGTTTGTGAGATAGTGACCAATGCATACGAACGCTAATGACATTCTGTGCAGCAGAATGTTGCCGATGAGGTGTTATGCGCACAAGTGTACTCTTTCACACAAAATGACATCCTGCAGTCAAACCTTGTCCAAACATTAGAGTTTGAAAAACAGCACAGTGGAAAGCAGAGTGCTAAATTTGTTGAAGATAACTGAAATTTATTCAATTATGCATTATCCTTACTGTTCGTTAAAGATTGACAGATTGTTCCCCACGGGTGCTGTAAACAGGCACTCTGTTTTTACAGTCGTAGCAACAATCATCTGTGGCACACACAAGAAGAAATGCTCATGAAGTTTATGCAAGAGTATACCCTACAAATTACACCCCATTCCACACTCCAATGTGGTAGAAGAGGAAGACGAAAAAAAATATTTTCTGATGGAGAATGCATACCCCAAAATAGAAGAAACAAGTGTACCCAAACCATTGCTGCTGCCGATGCCTGTGCACTAGCAGTTACATATAATATGGCAGCTACAATTGTTTTTCCACAACCACTGCAAGATGCTGCCAGTTTACCAGTACACAGCTGTAAAAAATTTAGGGCAACTTAAAGCTCTCTAATGGACTTATCTCATAGGACACAACTGGAATGCAATATTCTGCAAATAAGTGAAGCGCGATGTGCCATCCCATACAATGAAACACCTTTGAAGAATCTGAATCACCACCTGCACTCTTAGGCAAAGTTACGCCCTTTAGAGTGCCCCTTCTGCCACGAAACAATAATCGTTATCTGCCTTGATGCGTTTCCTTTCTTGAAAACGCCATGCCCGCCACTTTCCTGTCGGGAAGACTATCATGCTGATAACGAGCATGCCGCTCGTTACTGGAAAGTACAGGGCTCGCAGCGTTAAAGAAAGGAAACGCATCAAGGCAGATGACGATTATCGTTGTGTGGCACTCCAAAGGGTGTAACATTGCCTAAGAGTGTGGGCAGTGACGAGGTAAAAGAGTATGTTCTGTGTAAAGTAGTGCACCTGTATAACCTAAAACTGTGGAGACTGCATTTAGTATCAGCTGTGAAAGTTTCTCATTTTAATTGTACACAGTAAAAACCTGCATGCAGTTTTGCAGAACACAAACCCCCTACCTTTTTGTTGTTCAAAGGCAATGACACGTAGGGCCATAACATGTACATTATGGGTTTCGTTCCCAAACAATCAAAGTGAATAGCACCACCCTAAGTGTTATGTGCCTTCTGTCTCACATTTTCTGTAAAAAATTGTTAGTGTCAAATGCTGCGATCGGCAGAAAAACGGATTTTTGGAAAATATGAAGTAATAAGTATTAAAGTATTATATTTTTGGATTTTGGAGATAATAAAGTATTAGGTACTGTGATCTCAGTTCTTTCATTGCTGTTTATGCATTATCGGGCCTTAAAGTAAAAAAAAAACGAGGAATAAATGAATGCATATTTGACGTCACAACCCTTATGAGGTGTTTAGTAGTCTGGATTATAAAGGATTCCAGATTTGCAACGCAGGACAATTTTATTACACTGAAAGAATGGCATCAAGTCAATGACTCTGCATTTGGTGCTATATTTATTTGTATTTAGTTCAGATGGAATGTGTGTGTATTGTCAGTGATATCGCTTGACATGTTTTAGATTGACTGTTTTCCGAAATTAGGCAAATTCGTATTCGCAAATAACCTTGTATGACACCAAGAACTTGCTTAGCAGGAGTATTTCTAACATTTGCAAGGTATGAGGCCCTTGAATGCATATCTAAGCCTGGGGTGCACGGCGCCCTTTAATCTTATCAGGAAATTTCTGGAACTCATCTACAAGGTTTCTTACGATGAATGTAAAGTTGCTTTAACGGGAGAAATAGGGAACTTAAACAGGTGAATTATGCAGCATAAGAATGATGTCAACAAGAAGCAAGCATCAAGAAGCTCTGTCGCTCTATGTGCGTAGACTATCAAACACAAGAATTATTTGGAATGATTTAAAATTCTGGCATTAGAACAAAATGTCTTTTAATCTATATATAACCTCTGATTATTCCCTCTACTACCACTAACTTCACCAGAAGCATTCATAATCATTATCCTATCTATGCCACATCATCCTAACTAATATTCAAGCCTTCATAAGCTGGTTTTTTTGCTGATAATTCTCTGTGGGAAAGAGGTGTCCGTATGAAGACCATATAATATACTTATTACCCGTTTTTTGATAAATGATAAGGGAAAAACTTCACACCAAAAATGCATTGCGCTTGAGCAAGTTCTACGTTTGAAGCTGTTGATTCTTTTTTCCCTTTGCCATCATTGACCCACCTGGTTGGCTAAGTAGACAGAAAAGCTGCAGGAGAAAGGTGGGGGTGCCAAATTACACTTGTACCCCAGGGTATCTCTTCACGGTCACTGGAGGAACTGCCTGAGGCCTCGGCATCTTCCTTGAGGACCATGGCCATGTCTTAGAAACATTGTCTCCACAGGCTGCATAAAGAAGGACAATTTTGTGAACTAAGTCTTTTTCTTAAAAGAACCAATCTAAGTTCTATTCGTGGCTTCGCACCACAAAATTGACACATGACGGGCCACTCAAGACACTTTACAAGTATTCGCAGGCTTATTCCTTGGAAAAACACTTTTATGTAGCACACAATGAGTAACAGTAACAGAAAAGTGTATCGGGAGGCTTTCATATTGCTCTACAACTTTTCATTGACACTTTTCATTTAACTATTTGAGATATTTATTAACTAATTAGGAATTATGTAATTAGGCAGAAGGAAAAAAATAATCTGAGTATCTCCAAGCGATGGCAAACAACATTACCTTCATTCTGTCTAGTTACATCGCACTTACATATTTCTAAATCTTGGTGCACGATAGTTAAGACACCCTGTAGATCATAAAACAATATTACAATTTTCATAATCATCTCTTGCATGTTCTTAGTGGCGATTGCTGCTTCAAGTTATTCTTTCAGTACCATACAAGCAGTTTTGAAATGAAATTGTTTTGCATCGAGGGCGTGTAATCTAGAAAATCAAGCAAAAGGTCAAGTTGTGTTCACTATTCAGATGTTTAACTAAGAAGCTGCATGAAAAGGAAACAGGACACAACACCTAATAAACAATGCAAAATCTGAAAATTTAAACTGAACAAGAAACCAGTTTTTGAAAGCGCAGAAAAAAGCCACCAGCTTATGTCAAATACACCCTTGCTATATACTCCGAGTGAAGTTTTTACCGCAATGCTTGGGCACCATGTGAACGTAACAATCAACAACTTTGAGCAGAATGTTAACACCACTAAATGAACTGGCCTTTAAAGATTCTTGATCTGAAATCCTCAACGACTTGTTCTGGCATTTAATCTGTCAAGCTCAATCTGCATTCTCAAAAGCTGGCTCTCGACCATAATTTCTCTAAACGCAACATCAGCTTAAATCTCAAGATAGGGTTGACCTGTAAATAAAGTGGTTAATGCATGGCAAACATCATGAACACTCTTACATGTTAACCAGAGGGCTCACTCGTGCAGCCATGAAATTGTGATGCAGACACATGATATATTGAAGCTGGTTTTGTGAAGTGTTTCATGTTTCCAAGGCTTCTTCTCCAGTTGTGAAAGTTGTCTCCACTAGCTAAATACGCGATGAGTATAAAAAAAGAACTTCAACATGCTCACAATACATTGGTCACTTGCAAGTAAACAGCAGCCTTTTTGGGCTCCCAGGTTGCCTGGTGCAACTCTACTATGCCACAGTACTTGCGTTACCCAGTACCAGCCACTTTAAAATGCAATGTGTTCAGAGCCCTTTCCCTCTATTTTTCTGCTTTGGAAACAGTTTACCATGTGTTCAGTAGGCGTCGAGAAAGGGGACAGAAAACACTGTGCACCACTGATTTCTAATATGTTTTGCTGGATGCAGCACACCGCACCTGATGCAGGTGAAGCCAGTGGAAATGCGGCGTCATGCAGTAGCTTGTCCTGGAAGCAGGGCATATGGTGGACTAACTAGTGCGTGCGATCAGATAATATTATTGCCGAAAATCTTTTCTTTGTGGTTTTTCATATTTTAGGAGGTCTCTACATGCCTGGTATGCGTTTTTACGACAATCTGAACCCGTATACGACAGTGTTCTCTTACATCGTTTTTTCTCATTTACCAGTGTTTCCATTGGACGACACTAATGTTAGCGACACTGTAGACACTGCAATGAAAAAATTCTAGGCACCTTGAAACACTGCTTGGGTAGCTTATGGCGCATCAGGCAGGCATGTTAGCGGAAGAAATGCCACACACCCGTGCGAACGAAGTGCTGCTGCAAAGTTGTGAAGCACCAACTTCCGGGACAAGGTTGGCTTCATTCAAGGGCGCTCGATGTGCTGTCCATCCCCTGCAGTGGAGATCAGTGGTGTGGACCCTTTTATACTGGCTTTATTTTCCCGTCGGAACCTTGGCAACAGCTTCCGCCATACTTTTTTGAACCCGCAACATGTGGAGATAAAGTCACATCACTGTGCGTTGATTGTATGGCTTTATTGTTCTACACATTCTATCATATCATTGAAATATTCAGTTCGCACTTTTTTACGACTGTATATAGACAGTCTAGTTGCTATACACACGAAACATTACCATCCCTCTGACAGAATGCAACAATAGAAGCATACACTGTAAAGCTACACTAAAATTTAAATTGATTTGACACCATATGAGTATACAGTATGCTTACTGTATGCTCTAGCCCTGTGTCAAGTAAAAATTAATTGTCAATCATTTATGGTGTATTTCTTCTTATTCTTATCAAACTGTACAATCAATGTTCCAAGTTTACACATTGTTGGCTTTTGATATGCCTATGTGATCCGTTTCCTACTTACGCATACAGTAATACCACTGTAATAAGGAAAAAGAGTTAGAAAAAGAAATGCCGTGATAATCTTCCACATTTGCTGAGGGCAGGAGCAATGGCCAATACCATGTGGTTGAAGCAACAAAACTACTGAGTTTTCACACAGCTTAATTGCTCAGCAAGTAATAAAGAGGTACGCTGTGCGGCTCTGCATGACCAATAAAATCTGTCTACTTGACACTGCACTAAGGCTGCTGCTTGGTACTGTTCGGCATTTCGGCTTCGGTTTTCTGATATACAGAACTGTTTAGGTACCAGTAGTTTACTCTGCAATAAAATGGAACTTGGAGCACTGGTCATTTACACATAAATAATGCGACAGCAAATATAACACAAGGATAGGAATATGGGTCTCTTAGAAAAAGTACATACACATTATGATTATAATGTGATGTGATGCCTCAATGAAACAGAAAGCAACGGATAGAAGTGGACGGCACTTCCATGCCACCAAGGTTATTGGACAGACAGTACTTCAGAAGGGCCCGCAACATAGTCAAAAAAGGCAAGGCCGCATTTCCTTGCGTTCAACACAATGTGTTGGCGGGCTAGCTGGTGCGAGTCCATAAATACTTTGTTAAGCGCAAAACAATGGACACAAAAAAGACGACACCCCCCCCCCCCCCGCCGCACAAGGCGCTACTCTCAACTGACATCACTTTATTGCGTCCCTCCTTTATAGAAAGCAGAATCTAGAACATGCGAAGTGAGCACCATGTGCAGGAGCCACCAACAACCGATCAGAAGAGCGCACTCATGCGACGGAATCCAAAAATCCATATTGAGCCTTGCACAAGGTTAAAGAAGGCGCACTAATGGACTGTAACCCCAATGACTGTATGAAGAAAGCTTCCGATAACTCTCGGGCGGTGGTATTACAGCGCTTTTTCAAAATCGTAGTATCACGAAACATGGCTTTGCACTTCCATATTTTACAATGTTGAGCCAAATGGGAACCTGTGCCTGTTGATATGGATCGATTAAGTTGACAATGTTTCGTGATACTACGATTTTGAAAAAGAGCCGTGATACCACCGCCAGAGAGTTATCGGAAGCTTTCTTCATGCAGTCATTGGGGTCACAGTGCATTAGTGTGCTTTCTCTAACCTTGTACAGTGCTTAATATCGTTTTTTTTTGGATTCTGTCACATGAGTGTGCTCTTGTGATCAGATGTTGGTGGTTCCTGCACATGGTGTTTACAGCGCATGTTCTTCTAGATTCTGCTGTCTACAAAGGAGCGACGCAATAAAGTGATGTCAGTTGAGAGTAGCGCCGTGTTCTGGTCATCTTTATTGAGTCCGTTGTTTTGCGCTAAAAAAGCAATTATGTCTTCCTTGTGTGTGTTTAAAGACCGCTCCACACGCAGTAGCGATTCCAGTATTGCTGCCCAGTGGTTTAGCTCGCCGTAGTTTGAAGTGGCACAAAATATAAGGAGAGGAAACTGCATTATATTCTTCTTGCAAACAAGAATATAACGTGAAGTGCATTCTGAGGCCAGAAACTATAAAAAAAAATTGATTATGCACCACTGTGCAGGGTTTTATAGCAAAGTCAAATACATTTAGTGTAAATATCACACTATGATGGTACACAATGGTGGTAATCTGTAATAATATAAAAGGTGCCTTAATGTTACAACAAAAGTTAACATTACTTAATAATAGCCCTGTAAAGTTTAGCATGCAGGGGCACCACTTGTTTAAACAATAGTGATGTAATGTCTATGTATACAAGTATTACCCATGCATTTCTGCCATTGTCCAAATGGCATAAATAAATGGGTAATAATTGTATACATAGATATTACATCATTATTGTTTAACCAAGTGGGTAAACTATGTCTACTTCATACAAGATTAGAATTAAACCATAAATTATATATAGTCACACTAACAGTAACACCTCATTTCAACTTCACAGTAAGTAGACGCCTGTTGTTATACCACGAGTTGAATTATCAAGAGAACCTATACTGAGACCAGGCACGCCGAGTGAAATCACCTGGCAAGGTCATGGCAAGGCCAACACTGCTTGTAATGGCGTTTCCTTTATTGATCAGTACGCTTGCTGGGTCCACGCAAAGCGACATCAAATATCAAAAAGCCAGCGCTCAAAATATATATCAATACGCAGAGGGCTCAGGCTTCAGTGTTGCTGACAGCGGCAACACCAAAGGAGACAGCGTCTTTATTTTCATCATTATTCGTTGTTTTGCTTTACGAAATTGTATGTTGAATCCTAGGGGCTGAGCGCTCTACTCTGTTTTCAACGAGAGGTTTTATTGCTTTTTATTTTTTTTCACACTGCTGTGGCTATTTCATGTTTCGAATCCCATGGAAAAAGGAATTTCTAAAAAAATCCAAGAAAATATTGCGTGCATAAATAATGTCACAAGCAGAAAGCTTCAAAACTTAAGCATACACTGTCAAGTGTTCTATTTAAAGGAATACAAATGCTTAGTTGGCACTGCAAGTGCAATCTGGAGCTGGACGAAGGCCAACCATGCCTAATTGGCAAGAATATGTGCACCCTTGTATCCTCATATATATATATATATATATATATATATATAGATATGTTCATAATTCGAACTTCCGTCCTCGAAAACTAAATTACCGCTGTGGCTGATATTCCTACAAGCCAATCAATAGTAAGTGTTCGGGAAGCATATGTCCAAACAGCTTAACATAAAACTAGACAGTGTAGAAGGAAGGGTTTCGTACTTCAATAACCCAAAGTATCTGAGGCTGCACTCGCTCTCCACTTACTTCATTATGATGGCCATGTTTAATTCAACTTCCGTAGAAACAAAAAAGAGGAGTGCATTACGACATAACAAAGGACTTCGTGTTCATAGAGAAGCATCCGTATAAGCAGATGCGACTGACACGAGAACCAACATGTAAGGTTTCAAAAGAACAGCCCGTTTTCTAGTAGCCTAGAGGGCACTTTTTTAAAGCGCTGAGCATTTGTTGGGAATTTACTGCAATTTTGTTGTGATTCTGTAATCCTTCTCATGGGTCTATCTCGAAGATAGAACCACATACGTTTGACTTGTATAACGTGCAGGCAAGTACTGCTAACTTAAGTTCTATAGAACTAACGCTTGGACATGCACGGAGTCTACACTTTTCATGTGCTGGTTCTCTATGATGCAACCACAGCAACTTTCCCAGCTTGTCATTCCTCTATCATTCAACTACCTCTGAGCTTGTATCAGGTATTACCCAGGCACTCGCCACTCTGTGGGTGTTTCTAAATGTATTTCTGCAATAGCCAACTCGTGTACGATGGAATGTGCAGGACTGTGAGCATTTCTCTCAATTTGGTTAGCATGTCTGTGAGAGGAAGGGGTGTAGAGCGTAGAATAGCACTGTCGGCTGTATAGCCCATCGCCACTGCATGCAACTTGCAGAGGCCCCCTGTG
Organism: Dermacentor variabilis; assembly: GCF_050947875.1. Lineage (NCBI taxonomy): Eukaryota > Metazoa > Arthropoda > Arachnida > Ixodida > Ixodidae > Dermacentor > Dermacentor variabilis. The sequence continues at coordinate 31,784,879 of NC_134574.1, forward strand.
TGCACAAGGTCTCGTAGCAGGAAGGAGCGAGAAAGAGCGAGTCGCGTTAGCTGGATCAGTGTGCCACCTGACTGTGACGAAAGAGTGGTACGAAGGCACATCTGGATAGAAGCTCGATATAGCAGCTATGCCTGCGTCAGGCATAATGAGGGCAGGTTTGTTATGGGCAGTGCATGTAGCAGCTGGGAAGCGGAAGCTCAAGAGAAAACGCTATACGGTAGGCGGGCGCTGCAGCCCTTTGACCAAGCCCACTGTTCCTCTCAAGTTGAACACCAAGGTAGAAGTGCCCTCGCAGATAGTAGCCATATAATCTGCTAAAAATACCTAACACAGGTGCGTTACTTTAGGCATTCATAATAATCAGAAGCTGTGAAGCTGCTCAACTAGAGTTTTGATTTTGCGTGCGAGATCATGAGCCGGAATCATACCTTCCTACTATTTGCGTTCATTCCAATGCTACGATGATAGGTGGCAACAAGCTGTATGATTATTGAAATCGGTTGTTCATTCAGGGGAGTTACCTAAGTGGTCCGCGTATCGAATGGGACGTGTGATGCTATGTGCTCAGATACTGCAATGCATATGCAACCTGTAGGCGGAGGTAGCAAGAACGAGACCCTCGGTGTAATAGCAGGCATCTAGTATGCCGTTCTGGGACGTATGTAGATAGCAACGGGCTCATTCCTTCGTGCTGCGTAGTTGAAAAACCAAGCAACCGGATAATCATTTTTACTGGTGGTAATGAACCACATCTTCCATCAGGCTTCAGAGCCGCGTGAGACTGACTGCTACGACTGGAATGCCTCGGCCGGCTTCTTGACCTTGAGGAATCAACTTACCGAAACTATGGGCGCTATAAGGTAAAACTATTCCAAACATTTCTATTCCAATTCTGCTATCAGCCCTCCGCGATTGGTCAAAAACTTTTTTCGACCACCCCCCATCACCTGTCTGTCACGCGACGTCACAAGAACCGCGATACCTCCCCATCTGATGTAATGTGTACACACTGACTATGCATGATTTGACAGAAAAAAGAAAAACAGTTCTTTCTGATTCGACCCCTTTTTGCCATTAGCCCTCGGCTGTTGGTAAAAACTTTTCGGGCTGCACCCACTTCACCTGCCTGTGAAGCGACGTGACAAAACCGCAAGAACTCAACGCGTCTATGTGACGTGTACGCGATAAAGATGCATTAATATGCCGAACAAAACTGAATTTTCTTCAGAATAGCCGCAGGCTGCCCCATTCCGAAAGGAATAAAAGATGGATGCCGCAGATCGCTCATACGCTGGCTACTCGCACCTGCCGGAGAGCATGGGTGTATTTGCGTATAATAAAACTTCTTGCGTTGCCGTGTAACGTTTTCGAGCCCTTTCGGCACGTTTACCCCCTCATTATGCCAACTATTCTTTGCTGAGGGTCCGTTTTAGCGTCATTCTTGAGCTTCCGTTGAATGCCGCCTCGATTTTCGACCAGCCACCACAAGCTAAGTAAGGGGAAGCCGACCAATCGTAGACGCCGGCACCATCCTCTTCATCCGGTTATCGACTTTCAGTACAGTGGTTCGGCCCCATCGAATCCCTCTCCACTTGAGCGTTCTCCTCGCCTCTTGTCAGCCAATTAGATACGACAACCCGCTCAGTGTAGGCAATATTATTCGTTTTTCAAGCAAACAACAGTGACCTCCTATGAACGAGGAGAGCGTTTGATTGGTCTGTTCACATAACCCTGCGGCTGACCGCCCCGTGCTTGCGTTGGTGGCTACGCAAATTTGACGTCAGGAGATTGGAATAGAAACATACTGGAATAGTTTTACGTTAAGAGGCCCTATCTTTCAGATTCAAAAACGTAGCCTATCCCATTTTGTCTATGTTGCCGAACAGGCACTTCGCCTGGTGGCCGTGAGCTTGCGATTAATCTGGAAACGGACGACATCCACCCTTGGTCAGCTGCAGCGCTTGTGTCGCTTTATCACACAGCGATCAGCTTCAAGTAGTATCGGACTAAATAAAAAAAATGGTTTGGCTCTGCTAAGCACAGGAAGCATTTTCCTGAAGGCTTAGCTCACATTTGGACGCAGAAATCTTGTGACTTTTCTTTTCCCACATTTAATGACGAATACAAATCCATGTCGCTGCAGGGAGAGGACGGATGTAATTGGTAGTATAGTGATATCCGGCAAGACAGATCCGCACATTTTGCTGTAAAATACATTTTTTTTTCACTAAGATAAAGTAGCTGCATAGGCGAGACTGCCACATCTTACTGCAGTTGTAGTTCAGCATACGCCCATTTCCACTTTACGTTTAATATGATGCGAGAACTTGAAACGTTTCTCGAGGGCTCTTATGTGATATTGCGTGAGGGAAGTCAGTTCTCGGGATTGGACGTACTCAGCGTTCCCCAACTTTCATCTTGAAGTGCGAAGTTTTTTTTTTCCATCACAAAGTTTGTGGGAAAGGAAAAGAAGTTTATGCGCTGGATAGATCTCCCCTGCGTCTCGTCATTTATTCTATTCAAGATCAATAACTGCCGTAGCGCACAGCAAGGACTTATCACCCGGATAAAGCGTCAGCTGTGTTTTCGGGTGGGCCTTCAATTTGAAATGCAAATGCCTGCGATGAACGCCGCTCTCCCGGCACGCAAATTGAAGGTACTCTCCGTAGACGCATTTACCCGAAGACTCCTCGCGAGCCCTCGCTCCCTTTGCCTGTCCGCTTGCGCCTGCGCAATAAGTTGAGCTGTTCATTTAATCTTTTCTATAAATATATACTTTCATTTGTCCGCCGACACAACACTCCTTGTGGGCGCTTGCACATGAGCCACATGTGCGCTCTCAAGAAGTTGGGCATAATATAGTTCTGGCGAAAGTATAGGAGCCTTTAGCTTTCGTATTGGCTTCCTTTCTATGCCCCACATAGTCAACACTCGTCTCTCTTCTCGACAATGTTGTTTCCAGAGCGCAGTCGTTAGCTCGGTTCGGCTTAGGCATACCTGAAACGAGTTCTCCGGGCACCCGACTTTTGCATAGGAGCCGGCCGGTCGATCCAAATTAGCGGGAGCACAATGTGGCGTGGAGCAAGAGGGGGCGAAACTGCGCGCATCTGCTCCGATCCGGGCTCCAGTAATTAGGCAGTCAATATTCCGTAGAGGCAGTTGCCTTTGAATAAGAGTGTTTGCGTTCTTAGGTCTTCCTTTTTTTCGAGTAATGCCAGGCTAGCTCGTTGTGTTCTTGAGCCGATAACAATGGAGCACTCGCTGGGCTGCGGCCGATATAACTAGGCCGCCGTGCCACTTTATGCAGTTGGCGATCAGCGGCTACAGTGGGGGTGTTATGCGCCGCCGGTTTAGAGAGAATCGGCATTTAGATATGGCCCACAACAAGGAAAGCCGCGCTTACTCGTACCTCAGCTACAGTGATTTCGTTCCCCAGATAGCCGTTTTCAACGGAGCTCATGTTCTCTAGTATAGACGCGCATGCAACCTATTGGAATGTGCTTCTCGGTTTGACAGTCTTCTACCGCAAATTAGTCGTTACGCTTGGCGAAAGAGCTCCCGAGAAAGAAGAGACTTCAGAAGTTCACTTCAGCATTCAATGAGGCCGATGTGAATAGATCACTTTATAAATTTCTCTGACGAAGGGTGAAATCGGCTGACGCACGAATAATGTACCTGCGGATCTCACGAGTACGAAACACCACGGCCTGTTTATTTGACGACTCCAGCCAGCAGCCACGGTAGGGAAAGTCTGGGGGTGTTCGCAAAGGAAGTTTTACTTTAAAAAGCGAGTCTCGCTCAAAGGCGCAACGTTGAAACTCATAACGTGGTTTAGCGATGTGATCGAGCTCTTTGGGCGCTTTTATAGCAACGGGGGGGGGGGGGGAGTGACATGGTGGGGTGAGGCAGCATGCTAGAAAACTGCTGCTACGCCGGCGGGGTAGCGTAGAAACTGCACTAGTAGTAATTGTGATATAGTTCGTTCGTATGCATTCTTTACAGTAACTCATCTTGCACATAGGTCTCTGACGTACCCAACCTCGGATATATATATATCCGAGGTTGGGTACGTCAGAGACCTATGTGCAAGATGAGTTACTATCTATATATATATATATATATATATATATATATATATATATATATATATATCAATAAAGAAAAGAGTGCCAAGTAAGTTGGTATTGCACCCATATATTTCGCATCTGTCGGCTGGTGGAGCAGCCTTTGTGACTATCTGACAAAGGCGTCAGAAAACGTCACAAATGACTGTGGAATACCAACGTACGCCGTACTGCTTTTTTCAATGATATTATTATACAGGGTGATTCAGGATGATATACACAGGGTGATTCAGCGTCGAATTCAAAATCCGCAGCAGAATCAGCAGGATTTGAAATCCCACAGGTAACGCCGGAAGAAGCAAAGAAAGCCTTGGGAGATATGCAAAGGGGGAAGGCAGCTGGGGAGGATCAGGTAACAGCAGATTTGTTGAAGGATGGTGGACAGATGGTTTTAGAGAAACTGGCCACCCTGTATGCGCAATGCCTCATGACCTCGAGCGTACCGGAATCTTGGAAGAACGCTAACATAATCCTAATCCATAAGAAAGGGGCCGCCAAAGACTTGAAAAATTATAGACCGATCAGCTTAATGTCAGTTGCCTACAAACTAGTTACTAAGGTAATCGCAAATAGAATCAGGAACACCTTAAACTTCTCTCAAGCAAATGACCAGGCAGGATTCCGTAAAGGCTACTCAACAATAGACTATATTCACACTATCAATCAGGTAATAGAGAAATGTGCGGAATGTAACTAACCCTTATATATAGCTTTCACTGATTACGAGAAAGCGTTTGATTCTGTCGAAACCTCAGCAGTCATGGAGGCATTACGGAACCAGGGTGTAGACGAGCCATATGTAAAAATACTAAAAGTTATCTATAATGACTCCACAGCCACCGTAGTCCCCCATAAGGAAAGCAACAAAATCCCAATAAAGAAAGGCGTCAGGCAGGGAGATACGATCTCTCTAATGCTATTCACAGCGTGTTTACAGGAGGTATTCAGAGACCTGGATTAAGAAGAATTGGGGATAAAAGTTTATGGAGAATACCTTAGCAACTTGCGATTCGCTGATGATATTGCCTTGCTTAGTAACTCAGGGGACCAATTGCAATGCATGCTCACTGACCTGGAGAGGCAAAGCAGAAGAGTGGGTCTAAAAATTAATCTGCAGAAAACTAAAGTAGTGTTTAACAGTCTCGGAAGAGAACAGCAATTTACAATAGGTAGTGAGGCACTGGAAGTGATAAGGGAATACATCTACTTAGGGCAGGTAGTGACGCCGGATCCGGATCATGAGACGGAAATAATCAGAAGAATAAGAATAGGCTGGGGTGCGTTTGGCAGGCAATTTCAGATCATGAACAGCAGGTTGCCATTATCCCTCAAGCGAAAAGTGTATGATAGCTGTGTCTTACCAATACTCACCTACGGGGCAGAAACCTGGAGGCTTACGAAAATGGTTCTACTCAAATTGCGGACAACGCAACGAGCTATGGAAAGAAGAATGTTGGGTGTAACGTTAAGGGATAAGAAAAGAGCAGATTGCGTGAGGGATATCGGAGTTACCTTTGCCCTGCAGTGGGCGTAACCTGGCTGATGATGATGATGATTCAGCTAACAATCAGAAATGCAGAAGGTTGCGTTTGCGATACAGCGAAATTCTAGTTCATAAGATGGTCTGCCCGAAGAGGCGTATATTATTTGCGCGAAAAACTGAAATGCATAGTCGGCTTATTGAAAAAAACTAATAAACTAATTACATTATGGCCCCCATATTGCAATCTATAAAATCTGGTCGTGGAGTCCACAAGGCGGGTCCACGTGGAACAAATTCTCAGGATGACACGAGTTCCGATGTATGAATTCCGAACTTTGGGGGAGAATACCTTGGTTATCCACTTACGTTTGTGCTTGAATGCGTAAAATGTCGTTTTTTTCAGTGAGTGAAGCGCCAATACATTTCTGTGCAATGTTAGGGAATTAATATATCAAATCTGGTGTCATCAAAAGAATTCGGTCCAAGTGGATCCGCCTTGCAAACTCCATGACAACTATTAGTAAATTGCAATAAGATAATTAGTTAAGAGGCTAATTAGCGACTTTCCATTATTTATTCGAATTTTTGGCAAAAGTGATGTCCGACTCTTCGAGCAGATCAGCTCATGAACTAGAATCGTGCAATCTGTCAGAGGGAGCCTATAAAATGTTGTTGGTGTTCACTCAAACACCCGGTATATGCCGATATATATACAATATATGTGTATATACACCCATAGAACCCACTGTATATCTATCGAGCACATTGTGTCACGTGTTACAGATGGGCGTACAGGCAAACGGACCGACAGATTTCAGGGACAAGTAGTTTAAAAGTGCTTACGCCTAAACATTGTATCACTACTGTTATCGCTGGCAAAGAATAAACAGCTCTGCTTCATGAGGCAAACAGCATTATGCAGAATTTGGCGATTCACAACATACGATTTGTTTTCATAAGTACCTGTCATCAGCAACTCTGGCAAACGGTTTCGAAAGTTCTCCCGTCAGTACATGTGTACGATAAGATTTGGGTAAACTGCAAAAAGATGGGACGAGACGTTGCATGCTCCTGATCGTTATCCCCACTTTTCGTGCACTTCCTAAGCATAAAGCATTGCTATTACGGATCGCATTCTCATTTTCAGAAACACAAACACGGAATAGCAGAGCAGTAGAGCTGGCCGACACTGAAATAATACGCTCCTTCGAAGGCATAAAAAGTGACAACAGTGTACAGTCATTAAAAATTCAACGAGGTGGGTAGATAATGATTTACTCCTTTCTGGAAAACATATGCACACACCAATAATAAACTAAAATAGTTTGACTTGAAACGGGAATTCAACATTGGAAAAGTGTTAGTGAATTAACAGCGCAAGTATCAATGTAATAAATGTAGCTGACAATAACAAAACATACAAGCATACTAGCAGGCCGCGCGGGCCCTTTTATGCAGGGCGCAGACCTAATAAATATATATCCGATAGAATGGAGGCAAACACTAGAGAAATGAAATAACCAAATGTATGGCCTTGTGGAGAAACTGTATTGAATTGCGGGTGTAGGGGGGGTTAGATAATCGGATTCAGAAGAAATATGAGATCTGTATGAAGGCCTGTTTTCCGGCAACGGTCCAAAAATTAGTATTGGATAATAAAGAAAGGGTATTAATAAATGCGTGCGATAAACAATATTAAATTATCATGATTAGGAAGGATGAAATGCGCTTCGCAGACAAGGACGAGATGTCAAGCGACAGGAACTAGTGAAACTATCACGAGTCTATTCCACCCTCTGAAGGCAAAAAAAAAGTTCAAATTTCTGCAATAACTAATCGCACCCTTCTCGATTCACGAGCGGCATTAGGTGTCTTTGCTTTTGGTTTTCTATATTTCTCGCGTAGCAGCGAAAGACCTGTGCAACTATGATTTCGTGCCATATAATGTCACATGAGACAAAATAACGAGCCTTGTTTCGAACTCTTTGGATAATTTTCTTGAGGCTCAGTCCATCAACACAATATATTCGAATAATAATACGCTCGTTGTTAATCTTGTAATTATGAAGAGCTCGAGCAACGCGCCTGCCGCATGTCCACTGAACAAGAAGAGGACAGACTCCTCGGCGCTGCAGCTCGGGCTCGCGTTTAGCTGGGTCTGCTCGGCTGCTCTGCGTTCGACCCGACGTGACTGTGCCTACGGCTTCCAGATAACCGACAATAAAGCCTGTAGCCCCCTGGTTTAATAAATGCTGCCAGAGTGTGAAGGCAGGCCGCTCAAGGCCTGGCGTTTCCACAGACCTGAAAAATAAACATTCCAGCTTTTCGGAAATGCGAAGAAAAAAACCACATTGGCGTTTGCATCACAGGGATGCGTCACCGACACAATAGCAATGTTTAGCAGTCGAAAATCGCCCAAAGATACACCGCATTAAGGCTTAGCGTTGCGATTGTACTCCTTACAACGACAGCTGTGGTTTGATCTTATACTCGTCTATAAATTTCAAACCTACTTCTTTCAGCTCCACAAGAGATGTGCTAACCTAGTTTACAGAGTCATTTTTTTACACGAAATTCTGACACGTGCATTGTGCGCACACGCTCTCGACTTCGCGCTGAGCAACCGCGTGCTTACCATACCATGGCGCATAGTCAAGGCGTCAAGAATAAACTATTGCACCTTGCATAGGACGCTCGAAATGCCATACAATTTTCCGTGGTTCTTATCTCGTACACCGCAGAGAAGCGAAGTGGACCACATTTCTGGCGGCACTCTTCTCCTAGCCAGCGTTGTGAAACTTTGCCTGGGCACTGCTCCAACTGAGCCGCAGCAGTTGTCTGCCATGCTAAGAAATCATCACCGATCAATGTTTTGTGACTCAAAGGCAGCTCTCCTGGGTATTCTGTCACAGTTCGATGACGCCCTTAACTAAGAGCTGGCCGTAGGTGGTCACGGCGTGTGCATTTCCTACGTGTGTCTTTTTTTCTTATTTATGTTTTGCTACCGTCGCCTTTTATTCCTTTTACCCCTTTCTACAGCACAGGGTAGCATGCTAGTATTTACGGCGTCTTAATTGGCCATCTTTTCCTCTATATTTCCTCTTCCTACTCCTTCGCTGCTGCATGTGTTACGCAGTGATCAGGTGAACAAGTTGTTCCGCGTAATGGTATAACGCCGTATGTGAAGCTTAAGAGGAAGCTTTAGCTCTGGCGCTTCTAATACATGCAAACGGAAAAGTCCTTTTCGTGAACAACCACGGCACCGAAGTTGGTGAGATTTGTTGCACGTATAATAAGAAGTTACGATCTAGTTACTGTTTATACTGAAATTCTTATTTATTCTGTCGATATTGTATAACCAATTTTGAAAATCGCAAAATTAATAAATATCGAAAAGTTCAGTTTGAAACTCTGAGAAATGCAGAAATGGGGCGCTATAACGTAAAGCTGTTCCAAACTTTTCTATTCCAATTCTGCAATGAGCCCTCCAGGATTGGTCAAATACTTTTTTTGGCCAGCGCGACTTCGCCTGTCTGTCACCCGACGCCACAAAAACCGCGATAGCTCCCCTTCTGATATCCCGTGTACACACTGATTATGCATGACTGGACTGAAGAAAAGAAAAGTAGTTATTTCTCATTTGATGTCTTTTAGCCATTAGCCCTCGGCTATTGGCCTAGCGTTTTCGGGCTGCAACCACTTCACCGGCCTGTCACGCGACGTCAAAAAACAGCGAGAACACACCACGTCAAAGGGACGTGTACGCTTTAAAGATGCGTTAATATGGCGAACAAAACTGAATTTTCTTTAGAATAACCGCAGGCTGCCCCTTTCCGTAAGGAATGAAAGATGGCTCTAGGGTGGTTGCTTGAGCTAGTTGGTAATTCATGATCAAAAATAACGTACAGCGCGAAAGACAAGGACTGCGATGACGACATACACACGACATGTCGCGGATCGCTCAGCCAATGGCTACTCACACCTACCGGACAGCTTGGATGTATTTGCGTACAATAAAATGTGTTGCTTGGCAGTGTAACGTTTTTGACCACTTTCGGCACGTTTACGATCTCGCTCTGCCGATTCTTCTTTGCTGGCAATGTGTTTTAGCGGCATTCTTAACCTTCCGTTGCATGCCGCTGTGATTTTCGACCAGCCACCGCAAGCTAAATAAGGGAAAGCGGACCAATCGCAGACGCCGGCACAACCCTTTTCATACGTTTATCGAATTTCAGTGCACTTCATTTGAACTTGCTCCTCGCCTCTTCTCAGCCAGTTAGGCAAGATAAGCCGCTCAGTGTAGGCGATGTTATTCGTTCTTAAAACAAGCAAAAGTGGCTTCTTATAAACGAGGAGAGCGTTTGATTGGTCAGTTCAGACAACCCTGCGGGTCACCGTCCCATATTGCGTCGGCGGTTACGTAAATTTGACATCCGGAGATTGGAGTAAGAAGACATTGGAGTGGTTTCACATTATGGGGCCCATGGTTTGGCAATTCAAAAAATTAGGTTTAACCGCATCTAAAGCGGACAAAATGGATTTATTACGCGCTGATCTAATATGTGAGCAGGACTTTTTACAGAAACTCTCGTAGACGTCACAACAACTTCAAGTAACTTCCCCTTTTATTTATTAATTGTTAGTCCGCTTTGAATGCTCTTACCGAAGCAGTTCACATAACTCCGAGATCTGTTTTTCGCGTAGAGTTATTGATATGTGAACTTGCTGCTGATAATATTTTAGCTTACCAATATTGAGCAATTGTTTTTAAATTTTGCGCACTATATCTATATTTGGCTTCCCACGGTCACTAGAATTTTACTTTGTCTCTCGAACACAAGAGATTTCATTGAAATGGGCCGAGGGTGGTCTCGTAAATGCATTTCAGTGTTTTGCATGTAACTCCGGGCTGAAGCTTCCTCGCAGCGCTTAGCATTGCTATCGCTTTCAATGCTTTGTCTTTCCTAGCTTTTCTTGCTGTTTATGATGCTACGCTTCACTGCACATGTGGAACATATATCTATTTATTTATCTGTCTGTCTGCCTGTCTGTCTGTTTATTTATCTGCTTATTATTACCCCAAATTTCATATACCAGTAACAGTTAGAATCTATCGCCTTCTTGCGGCGCATCAAGCTTTCAACTGCAGTCAGAGCGCAAGGAATATTGTCATAGCTACTAGTATCCGCTCTTTTACGCTGTGCAAAATAACAGCTTTAATTTTTTTTAGGGAGATACTTTGCAGTAGACGTCAGAGCGTAAGGAATATTGTCATAGCTACTAGTATCCGCTCTTTTACGCTGTGCGAAATAACAGCTTTAATTTCTTTAGGAAGATACTTTGCAGTAGAAAACACCAGGACGCCAAAACGCAATGAAACTTGGTAGGATGTACTTACACCTAAAAGACCTCCCCTGAGAAGCGATCGCTCGAAGCGGTGTTCACGCCCGATCACCCACGAAATGAAAAGGCAGCACTCCCAAAGGACGACGTGGAAGAAGTGCTTTGCACGAGCGATAAGCGTTCACTGCTGCAGGAATTGAACCGGTAAGAGCAAAGGTAGCTTCTTGTAAACAACATAGAAATGGTCACCGGATTCTTTGTTCCATGAGCTTTACGCCTATATAGGCAGTCCTAGGTGCATTTACTGGGCTAACGTCGCTTCTTGAATGAAGAAAGTAGTCCCGCTAGGGAACATCTCACTGTTGATGGATTTCAGCTTTAGTTATATAAACAAAGCGAGGTCCCAAGACGTGGTTTCGCCAGCGTTCGTTTTCTTTGTTTTTTTCCGGAAGACGGTGTCTCCATGTGCATGCCTTGTATCTTTTATTCTGTGTCTCCTATCAGTGTGCCACAGACGAAAGACTCGCTAAAACAGCTCCCACAATATGTTGCCGCAAGGGATTTATGAAGCGTTCCACCACTCTTTACCTATCCCAGCCCTGGTGCTTTCAGACATTTACAGATGAAACACAGACGACTTGAATTTACGCCACCACATACTTTTGTTTACTATTGCGTGCACACTAACTTGTGAACTAAGCATTGGTATGTGCATTAACATTTTTAACAAAGGTAAAGTCTTACAGACAGGCATGCCGACATCCCGGTAGGCGAACCTACTTTAATCAATGGCGGCATTGGGGTCTTGCAAGTGTTGATTTTAGGTGACTATAGCCCTTGCGCTGTATTTCACGCCATGCCATCGGCTTATTCCAGTGGAAAGCAGCCACTGCTTCTCTGGAGACAAGAAATAATATCTGAAGCCACAAAAACTACTTAAGTGACGAAAGAGCGCGTTCATAAAAATTTTGGATGCTGCCATTGTATCGGACAAATATATATATATATATATATATATATATATATATATATATATATATATATATATATATATATATATATATATATATATATATATATATATAGATGTGTGTGTGTGTGTGTGTGTGTGTGTGTGTGTGTGTGTGTGTGTGTTTGAAGAAGTGGACGTTGTGAAGAGGTCAGGAAGGAGGCTATAATAGCTGTGTGTTAGCCTCCACGGATGCTCGGTGGTTATGATGCTCTGCCCCTCAGTACAATAGCCCGAATTCAATTCCCGGCCTCGGTGGCCGCATTACGCTGAGCTTGTTGCAAGCACAATTCTGTGTCGGGTATCGTGTCCACGTAAAAAACCGCAGTACGTCCGACATTCCCTGGTAAATTTTTGACAATGCGGCAACGATAAATCGATCGCTATAGGCCATTTCTTACGGTAGCGTTCAATATCGAAGATCGTTATTACATGCTTTTTTTATAAAGACGATTGGAGAGCTGCAATTTCCGCCGCCATTGGGGACATATTATGAAGAACGTGTCTTGAATTAGACGGCGATGAGTCTTGCTCGAAGAATCATTGCAGATGCTGAGGTTTTGAAATGAGCGAAACCATTCATGTGAACATTGAGATATCCTCCCTACTGTTTTATGCATCAATAGCAGAGTGGCCTGTGGAAGGGCCTAAGGTGATATTTTAAATTGCTTGCGATGCGAGCAAAGCTGAGGAAAACTTAAATGGGAGCAGGCCCCACAGCTGTATATGATAGGGTACTGCAGGCGCGATGACCAACAACAAAAGCTAAACTGTGGGCTGAGATAAAACCACTTATACGTTCAAAACAGTTCAGCCGCTCGAGGGAAGTCGAGATAGTGCGACGCCAAGTGTACGTGTATGGTTGAAGTGCCGACGAGTGTGGATGTGGTGACGGAGTAATCGTGGGCGTTGGCTACTGTTACTACCGTAGACACGCACGTGGCGAGTCTAAGGGCCCTATAACGTAAAACTATTCCAATATGCTTTTATTCCAATCTCCCGACGTCAAGTTTGCGTAACCGCCTACGCAAGCACCGGGCCTTCACCCGCAGGGTTGTCTGAACAGACCAATCAAAAGCTCTCCTCGTTCATAGGAGGTCACTTTTGTTTGCTTGAAAAACGAATAACATTGCCTACACTGAGCGGCTCGTCTTATCTACTTGGCTGACAGGCGAGGAGCACGCTCAAGTGGAAAGGGATTTGATGGGGCCGAGCCACTGCACTGAAAGTCGATAACCGGGTGAAGAAGGTGGTGCCGGCGTCTGCGATTGGTCCGCTTTGCCTTAGTTAGCTTGCGGTGGCTGGTCGAAAATCGCGGCGGCATGCAGCGGAAGCTTAAGAATGACGCCAAAACAGACCTCAGCAATGAAGTGTTGCAAGAATGACGACGTAAACGTGCTGAAAGTGCACGAAAACGTTACACGGCCACGCAAGAAGTTTTATTACACGCAAATAAACCCATGCTGTCCGGCAGGTGCGAGTAGCCGGCGCCTGAGCGACCGGCGGCAGCCATATTTTATTCCTTTTGGAACGGGGCAGCCTGCGGCTATTCAGAAGAAAATTCAGTTTTGTTCGGCATATTAATGAATCTTTAACGCGTACACGTCACTTTGACGTGGTGAGTTCTTGCGGTTTTGTGATGTCGCGTGAAAGGCAGGCGAAGTGGGTGCCGCCTGAAAACTTTGTACCAATAGCCGAGAGCTATCGGCCAAAAGGCGTCGAATCAGAAAGAACTATTTTCTTTTTTCGGTCAAATCATGCATAATCAGTGTGTACACGTCATATGAGATGGGGAGCTATTGCGGTTTTCGTGACGTCGCGTGACAGACAGGTGAAGTGGGGGTGGTCCGAAAAAGGTTTTTGACCAATCGCGCAGGGCTGATTGCAGAAATGGAATAGAAAAGTTTGGAATAGTTTTAGGTTATAGCGCCCTAAGACACGTTATTAGTGTTTAAAGTTGCACGGTTCAAAACGCACCGTTTGTCTTCCTGCGGATCCCGCCAGGCATAGTCAAGTTTTGCCGTTGGAACACAAGAGCGACACATACAAGTGCAGCATGGCTCACACAGACGCACCTCACAACTTGAAAGTTTTATATCTAAGAACTAACTTTAGAACTTTCCATGCGCGCGGCATTGAAGGGGCGGTATTTCCTATCGATTTTGATCATTTTTTCTTCTTTTTTTGCTTCATTATTGACTCAAGAAAATCATGACTCCATTATGTCGCTAGGATGAGCTATTCGGCGATGATTGCCATCACATGTCGTGTGTCATTAAAGAGTGGCCAGTAAGGGAAGCTGCAGCAAGGTGCTGTCAACCAGGGGTGCGATCGGAGATGGTTGTTCAGCGCGTTCGTTTGGTTACCGGCGCGCGCGATTGGCCTACTCCGCGCCGACGTCGCCAGCCGCGGGGCGCGGCCACGTTTTTGGTAACGTCAAAATGACGACACGCTCCTGTCAATCATCCTCCCACCGAGCATTTCGTCTGCTAGGCGCCGAACCCGACGGGAGCTGGGAAGTTTGGAGCGATCATACGTCTTCGCATGGCGCGTCTGGTGGATTGGATTGGATCCGACAGGCGGCCTTTTCGGCTGCGGAATGGCAGGTTTGAATCCACTCCATAATTTAATTCGAGAAAATGGCGCTTCCGTTGGGAACTTAGGTTGTTGCGCTGGGGTTTCTAGAGGAAGGACGAGAGCGGGTGGCGGTGCGAAACGCGTTTGAAGAAATGGCAGGAAGTGAATTTCGGCGTCGTTTTTGTTTCTCGAAACAAATGATTCGTCGGTTGTACAAAGAAATCGACAACATCATCGGTACCAGCGAGCCACTGGAATGTTGTCGCTGCCTCTTGAAAAGTGCGCCACTCTTCCCGTCGTATTTTTTTTCTTTTTTCTTGTCGCTGTGCGCGACATCACCTAGGGACGACGCAAAGAACCTAATAGTTATAAATTGCAGTAGTCACACGTACTACTACTTGAAAACGTGTTTGGGCTTGAGAAGAAAAAATACATTTTTTTAGATAAAGATTTATTTCACTTGGATGACGAGAAACATTTGGTTTTTTTGTATACTGTTTGCAAGCAGACGACAAACAACGCAAGTAAACTTCCGGGGAGGTCACCGCTTCCTGATTGGCTGCTCTCTCCGCCCCGCTGTCACAAATTTTGCATACTGCAACTTTGTGACCTTGCAGCAACTGAACAGAACGCGTATCGAATAAAATATCTCCGATCGCACCCTAGAAGGTCATCTTGGTGTTTTTAAAGAGAAAAAAGGGCGTTAAGCGAAAGGCGCGATATTTAGTACTCATATCATAAGAAGCCCGCAAACACTGACACTAAGGACAACATAGGGGAAATTACTTGTCCTTAATTAATGAAATACAGAAACTATAATTAATGGAAATAAAAGCGGATAAAAAACAACTTGCCACATGTGGGGAACGATCGCACAAACTTCGCATTTCGCGTGCGACGCTCTACAATTGAGCTACCGCGGCGCCGTTTCCCCGTATACTTTCTTGGGTATTTATGTTTCTTTGTAGGACACTGGCAGTGTTAGCCAGTGCAACCACTCACATACCTTGGCAGCGGACGTGGAACATCCTTTCTGGCGCAGACGTCACCAGAACGTCACCTTTTTGGTTGAAGGCTGAAGGTTGAAGGTTGAAGGATCAATAAGCCCACACATGCTATCTGAAGGCATCAATGTTACCGGATTCGAAACATTCGTTATGTAATAGAGAAGAAAGGGGGTTAACCGAGGGGCCCGATTTTTATTAGTAATATCATCAGACGCCAACAAATACTGACACCAAGGACAACATAGGGGAAATTACTTTTGCTTAATTAATGAAATGAAGGGCAAGAAAGTTGTGGAATCGTTCCCCATATGCGGGAAGTTCTTTTTTATCCACTTTCATTTCCATTACTTTATCATTTCTTTATTTCATTTATTTGGCACAAGTGATTAAATTAATCTGAATGCCAAGGTTTATACTACTGGAAAATATTTCGGCAACCCGTTGGGGTTCACTACCTGTGCGTTTACCTTGTCTTTTTAGGTGGTACTCAACGATTATTTCTCATATTCTCTGTCGTAAAATTAGGCTATACATGTGTTTGTTTAAGTAACGTTTGGGCTGCACAACTTCATCACAAACTGAATGCTGAAACTTATCGAGAGTTTCAAGCATCATCATCCTATTTTATGTCCAGTGCAGGACGAAGGTCTCTCCCTACGATCTCCGATTACCCCTGTCCTGCGCCAATCGATTCTAACTAGCACCCGCAAATTTCCTGATTTCATCGCGCCACCTAGTTATCTGCCGTCTTCCGCTGTGCTTTCCTTCTCTTTGTACCTATTCTGTGACCCTAATATTTAACGGTTATCTAACCGGCGCATCACATGCCCAGCTCCATTGTTTTCTCTTAATGTCAATTAGAATATCGGCTATACCCGTTTGCTCTCTGATCCAAACTTACCCCTTTCTGTCTTTTAGCGCTATGCCTAGTATTCTTCGTTCCATCGCTTTTTGCGCGGTCCTTCACTTGTTCGCAAGCTTCTTTGTCAGACTCCAAGCCTCTGGCCTATACGTCAGCACTGGTAAAATGCGCTGATTGTACATCTTGCTTTTCAGTGATAAAGTTAAGCTTCCAGTCAGGAGCTGGCAATGTCGGCCGTATGCGATCCATTTTTATTCTTCTATGAATTTCCTTCTCATGATCAGGGTTCCTGTGATGAAGTGACCTAGATAAACGTAGTCTTTCGCAGATTCCGGAGGCTGACTGGCGATCCTGAACTCGTGTTTCCTTGACCGCCTATTCATCATTATCTTTGTCTATTGCATATCAACTCCACTCTTACACTCTCTCTGGTAATGTCCTCAATCATTTGCTGTAACTCGTCTGCAGTGTTCCTTAATTGAACAATGTCATCGGCAAACCAAAAGTTGCTCAGAAATTTGCCGTCGATCCTTACTCCTAAGCCTTCCCAGTTTAATAGCTTGAATCTTTCTTCCAAGCACGCAGTGAATAGCATTGGATAAATTGTGTCTCCTTTTCTGACCACTTTCTTTATAGATATCTTCCGACTTGTGTAGTATTGAGGTAGTTGTGGAATGCCTGCACGTATTTTCCAACATAATTACGTAAGCGGTGTGTACTCCTTGATTACCTAATGCCTCTATGACTGCTGGTATGCAAATAGCAAAAGTTATTACGATATTCAAGGGCCAAAAAAATTATCATATAACAGACCGATCTCCATACTGCCCGTGTTCTCCAATGGTTTAGAAAACATAATGTACGCTTTAGTAATTGGGTTTGCCAACAAATAGAATTTGATTAGCCCCACGCAATTCGGATTCAGAAAAAGCAGGTCTACAGAACTTGCCCATGTCATGCAAAAAGAAATACTTCTAACAGCCTTCGATGAAAAGCACCTCATAGCTGGCATATATATCGAATTCTCAAAGGCGTTCGGCAGTCTAAAACGCTTAACACTAACTAAAAACATGAAATATATGGAATTGGAGGCACACTGCTCGCGCTTATAACATCCTACCTGCAACATAGAATGCAATGCGTTTGCATTCAGGGAAATTTATCTCCATGCAAAGCAACTACCTCAGCTGTTCCCCAAGGGAGCATACTTGGACAGCTTCAATTTAATTTCTATATAAATGATATTACCCAAGGTAACCACAGCGAAGAGAATATATAAATTAAGCAGATGATACATTATTTTTTAGCAGACATCATTATGAAACTCTTCAAAGTAAAAATAATGAAGCTCGCCGTGATTTACACAAGTCGCGCATAATAAATTCGCTTGAAATTAACATATACAAAACAAAAGCTATTACCTTCACAAGTCGACAGTCCCCTGCAGCACCCACTTTGAATCTAATGTTAGGGAATTCACGTATAGAAATTGTTGACTCGGTAAAGTCACTCGGTGAAGTTTTCCAAAAGCTTGTGTCTTGGGACACCCTTGTCAACTACCTTGCTACGCAGATTGCAAATGCAGTAGGAATTCTGGCGAAATTCAATTTCCAGTTACCAATAGTTGTCAAACTTAATATTTATAACGCACTATCTTTTTCACATTTAAATTATTGTTGTTTAGTATGGGGCACAACCACGTTAACGAACCTGAACCAAATACTTGCATTACAAAAGCAAATACTTCGTCTCATTGTATGCATTGAAAAAACGGCGCACACAACACCTCTGTTTATAAAATACAATCTTTTAACTGTGCCTAAATTTTACCTTTCAAATCTAGCCAGAAAATATAAATACGATTCAGATGGACTTCTATGTACACTTTCAGAGTTGACACTACTCACAAGGTCTTATAATGCACGCAGTGATGATATCTGGAAACTAATCTTTACACGCCTTATGTTAACAAAACAAATGCTTCTTCATACGCTTCCAAAGCTGTTGAACGAACTTCATCAATACGGAATGAAATTAGAAACAACTGGGAACCGTGCAATAAAAGCATTTTTGTTGCGAAAGATTGATCAAATTCTATTGTGTGAAAGCTATAGATTATGTATAACCTTATTCCAGGCTTCCGAATTATTTTTTGCAGTGTTACAATTGTATAAATCATCAATGAATTTATGGCCTTGATTGCCTTAGAGAATTATCATTGTTTAACCTGTACACTCACTTTTTGTACCCACGCTTTGACTGTATGCCATGTAAACGGGGGCTTGAAGCTTCTCGTTATTTTTTTCGAGCCCTCGTCTTCCACAAAAGAACAGATTTATTATTGGAATAAAGTTTTTTGATTGATTGTATTCTACTCAATCAAAGGCTTTTTCGTAATCTTTGAAAGCCTGATATAAAGGCTGATTGTACTCTGCGGATGTCGTTTCTTTTTTAGGTCATTTGTTACTTGGGAGAGCTTCCCTACTGGTTTCCGTGCTTCCTTGCCGCCCACTTCAATTGCAGCCTCCGAAGCCAGCCTACTCATGGTTTCATTCATTAGCTCTATGCAACTTCCTCTCTATGTTCTATGAGTGCATATTTGTTTCCAAGTACCAGCCTGCATTTGCCTGCTTTTACCCTTACTGCCTCAAGGTTGGCTTGTTTCTTCTTGGCCAATTTTTTTCTCTCTCTCTCTCGAAATCGAGGTAAATGCTAGCCCTCACGAACCTAAGATAACTGCATTTTGCCCTACCTATCACCTCAATATCCTGCACTATGCTGAGATCGCTGGAGAGTAGGAAATAAATTTCATTTCTTATTTCCCCACTGGGCTTTTCCGTGTCCACTTTCTTTTGCTACGCGTCCTGAAAAGGGTGATCATTATTAGCAGCTTATTCCTTTCTGCTAATTCTAGAAGCATATATCCTCTGGCGTTCTTAGAATCGACGCCGTAGTTGCCAAGTGCTTGTTCACCAGCCTGCTCCTTCCCAAATTTTACATTCAAATCGCCCATTACTACAGTATTCTGAGTTTGCACTTGTCTCATTGCTAATTGAACAACTTCATAAAACTGATCTACATCATGATCATCGGGACAGGATGCTGGACCGTCGGCTTCTTCCTTTAATCTATGCCTCTTATTAAGTCTGATTACGACTACTGCTACCCTTTCACTCTGGCTGTAGAATCCATCAATGTGGCCCGCTATGTCCTTATGGATTAGGAAACCTACCCTGTATTGTTTTTACCGAGGACGCCTCTATAACAAAGGACATGGTCTTTAGTCAACACTGTATAAGCCTCAGCGTTTGTTATCTCGCTAAGGTCAATGACATCCCAAATCCCAAGCAATGTTTCATAGTTACGCAAAGAGGCCTGCTCAGCAAGCTTCACTAGGCAGAGTTCGGCCGTTAAATGTTGTCACTGTCAGTTTCCATTGGCGGTCTGTCCGGGTCCAGAGATCCTTAGCAACCTCTGCTGCTTTGCAGGTCTGACCGGCGCCATGATCAGTTGCTCCGATGCTGCTGGGGACTGAGGGCCATGGGTGAATTGTAGGAATCATGAAACAGGGGGTTGCTTAATACTGCACCAGGGAGGCCAATTCCTGGTCTGGTGAGGAAGTGTCTTTGTTGATGCTTAGTGAGCCTTCTTAATTTGTTTGTACCTATATGAGTATAGCCACACTCGCTCTCGGCATCTTTTGCCGGTGTCAGGGGTTACCCCAGGCCTGCAGATGCAGTTTCATGTGAAAGTAACTTTTCAGATTACTCACATCGTTCTAAAGTAGTTTAAATGACATAAGTACCATAATTAATCACCAGATGACGAGAACCAAAGGGTTTCATTTTAACAGCGGCGCTGCTTAAGCTAATATTTTCGCAGCGGAGCGTTACCAGAAAACTGAGCCCAGTTGTGCGCCGCTTCGCGTTGTCTAGCATCCACCTGCGAGAGCACCGTGCCGCGTAACCTCCTCGCACCCGACGCGCATGGGGCGGAGTCGTGACGTCACAGGCGAGTAAATGCTCGGAACAGCGGGCGCGGCGACACATCTCTAGCCTCTTCGGCTCCGTGCGTATTTGCTACTGCCATGGGAAGACCGAAGAACGTCCGGAAGCCCGAAGAAGAAGCAACTTACCAGGAGGAGCTCCTTACTGACAAGCGAGAAGCGATGCATCGCTGCCGAGCTGATCTGGAACACCGCGCCGAAGCTGCGGCTGATAATTGACGGCGCCGAGTCGATGATACCGATATTCAGTCCAACGAACGCGAGAGTCGGCGCCTGAATTCTCGACGTCACCGAGAAAGCAATCCTGGCCTGCGACTGCTCGAAAACTTTCAGCGCCAAGCCCGCCGAGACAAAAACTTAGCAAAACCTAGCATAGCCTCGCCAAACCTAGAAACAACATAGTCAAGCCTACCATAACCTAGTAAAACTTATTAGCGACTTAGGCAAGCCTACCAACAACTTAGCAAAACCTAGCATAACCTCGCAAAACCTACATACAATTTAGGCAAGCCACGTTGTTGCTAGGTGATCATAAGCTCCGCTGTTGACGACAGCCTCGCACAATTAGTACAAGCCGCGAACATTTCTTCAGCTTTTAACTTGAGAACTTTCATTACAGAAGTTCACTTCTGGAAAGAAATGAACCTGAACTCTATTCTTTCTAATGTACTTGCTAGCTCGCGGTCCTCAATAAATCTGCGTACAAGCGATTCAGTTCGTGGCTTGTTCCTTCTCACAACAGGCGCTGTGAACTACATTTGGGAAGTGAAGGTGATTTTAGTGGATTAAATTTTTTCCAGCAACATGGCCAGATAATACAACGGGAGTTTGATTGTTATGCTCGATTGAGTTTGATTGTTATAATGGAAGCATTGTTATGCTTAACTCACAGAGCCTGTTTATCGACATATTAAACGTAGAAAATTCAAGTATGACGCCAATTCGGCACATACTCTGTGCTGTATGTTCGAATTGACATTTATGCCATTCAGATGGGCTTAGCGCGGCGAGGCTGCAGATTAAAATAACAAATGTTTTGCACATTTCGGTGTCCTTGACTCGAGCTTCGCGTACATTATTATTTTCGTGTGTTCGGCGCGCATGAGTCACCCGATCTTATTGCTTTCATTAAAATTGGTGTTTTCTTTTCAGTTTGTTTACACAGCCACTCGATAAACATGAACGTCTCACGTAATGAGAAATGTGTCGAATAAAGAAAGTTCGGAATGGGAGGAGTTTGGTCCATTGAATCAGTGCTGCCACGAAATTTGCTGCGGTTCGTTTTTTTGTGTTAACCAAAATTCCTGGACAAGAAAGCCTTAGATAAAATACTAGCCAGCATCAGACTGGCTTCAATATTTTAATGGGAAAGCATTTCAACGAATCAGGGGCCGAATTGAGCAGCCTTTTCAATCGCAAGTGTTCGTTACCATTAGCTGAGTTGGTCCTTAAACAAATGTGCAGCATCAAGGTTGTCTCACATTTACTCTTCCGAGCAATGTGAGCGTAATAAGTGTTTTGTGAATACAGGCTCTGTTTCACTTTAGTTTGCCAAGGGGTGCATGTGCTATGGCCTCACGTCGCATAATGTGGTCACTCGGAAACTGAAGCTCATGTCAAGGCGTTTCAGCACTCGACACTTCTGGTCTTTGGGTCATCTGAATTGCTGCTATATGGGACAGCATGCGACGCGAGCGAGAGAAACCGATGCAGTGCCTAACCATGAACATTGCAATGTTATAATCATATGTGAACAATTACATCCTGACGTGATGAGATATGCAGCTTTACAATGTCGTAATAAATTTATAGAAAACTATTACAATCTAAAATGTGTTGCAAGTATACCTCCGAACGCGAAGGCGAGAATTAGCAAACCCATTTGCTTTCTGCAAATCCACTACAACAATTAAAGTTGAAAGCTATTTCCAAAGAATCAAGTGATTTTAGTGCATGGCAAGTCGCAGAATCTAATTTCCTGCTTGTGGTCGGCTGCGCAATCATCTATCGTAAGTACAGAAAAACGTGAACAAATAATGAAAACGTTTCGAAGGCATAACGTGTACGTTGGCGGCCTTTGGGCACTATGGTCCATGTCTATGTTTCAATTTAAAGCATGTCGTCAGCGTGCCCCGTTGCTCATCTTAAACAGTACATCAACGTGGACTGAAAGAACTGGCCGTCACATGCCCATCCCCTCAACTATAAACTGTTTGACATTTCCTTTGGAGAATCCAAGACAGTAATGAAATTACGGTGGGCGGTCGACGCTCGTAGCCGGGCTTATTGTGTTTCCCAACAAGTGCGGTCCGTTTGCTTCCGTTGCACGTCTATTTGAACTCACAAAACTCGGGGCACATTCGACTGCCTCCTTTAAAAAACCTTGTCGCGGCCGCAGTTCGCCCTCCTATACGAGACAAAGAAAAATACACTATACTGAGCTTAGTCGTTCCTCCTCCTTGCAGAAGTTCCTCAGTGTCGATCGATTGAGCGTGTCAAATATTGTCCCGAACATCAACGAACCGCTCTTCCGGTTTCAAATGCGGTTACCGAACAGGCTGCATTTATTATCGTTGTTTATTGAGCGCTTTAGCACGGAAGTATTGGAGAAAGAATTTAGATTTTAGCTTGGAATTAAATTTCGTCAGGACGGATAACTACCAGGGAACGGTAGTGAGTATAGTTACTGTTACTGTACCTAGTATCGTGCTGTTGTTGCCTAAATCTAAGCTGATCCTAAGAGCTATATATATTTGCAAGTAGAGTGAGTCCATCCGGAAATATTGAGTTTCTTTATTGTATTCTCATTTGTTAAAGATGAGATATAATCGGCATAGTATGTGTTGGATTGCCTACAAGCATAAAAGCACAAGTATTAGAGCAGAAAGAAGAAGGCAAGAACCAGCGTGTCCTAATAAAGTCATTTGAATCAATAACGCTTGCCGCTGCATGGGCGAAAGCTTGCAAGTACATATACAAATTGGCTGAAACAGTACACAATTAATCGTGCGTTTATTCATTTAAAGCTTGACCCTAAATGAGATAGCTATACTATAGCTGCCTTAGCTCTGCCACTCTCATTGTGAGGATAATTGGAGTAAGGGAGAACTGCTCAGCTCTAGCACACTCGTTACCGAAAGAAGCGTTGTTGATCGGACGAAGCTAGTACTTGTTGGCGACTTCAACTTGGCAGGAATTGACTGGGATAACCTGACCTCCAGCAATAGGGAAGTGAACAGCTGCGAACGACTTTTTGATACCTTGTTAAGTTTTTCTTTATCCCAACGCGTAACGCAACCGACACGCGTCCAAGGACTTGTTTCGTATATTTTAGACCTTGCTTTGATTTCCTGCACAGTAGACACTGAAGTTAAGGTAGAAGATGGAATATCTGACCATAAATTGATTCTAATTCATTTTCCTAATCTTAGCGTGGCAAAAAGTAACACTGAAAATTCACATATAGTTATTAAAAATTATTGCACAGCAAACGATGAAAGCATTATTGATTACCTGGAAATGAACTTAGACGATTTTTACGCTGAACCTGCCGATGATGTCGAGAACTTATGGCTAAAATTTAAAGCAGCAATTTTTCACTGTGAGAAAACTTATATACATACGAAACGTAAGAGGACAAGGCGAAGAAAACGTATATTTCGCGGCGTGCCACATGGGAGAGTTTTATGTCCCTTATTATTTATTATCGCCGCGACTAGCCTCCCAAGAGTACAAAACCATCGAACACCAGTGAAGGTATCCGTACGTTCCGATGATATCTGCAGATGGGTCTCCGGCTACGAGCACCAATGCCTCACACGAATAGCCCAGGGAGCAGTAAATGCCATTCAGGGCCACTTGGCAACGATTTGTTATCACTATCAGCAGAGAAATCATCATTTGTACTATTTCCTGTAGTGAAAAGAAAATCTACAAGCTTGACGCTGAATTTGGACGGATACCAGATGCGACAAATCACCAACATCCGATTTCTTGGCGTTGTCTTATACCACAGGCTATTCTGGCGCCGCGGTGTTGACCCCGTTGTGGCGTCATCGTCACCCAGGCTACATGTGCTCAAGTGAGTCGCTGGCATACGCTGGGGCAACCGCCATACGTCGATGATACGGCTACATACAGCGTTGGTTACCGGTCGGATCGTGTATCAGCTACCTTTGATGTCATCCTTAGATAGCCAATACGAGCGATTAGAAGCCATCCACAGAAAAGGTCTTCGACGTTCCCTTGGAGTCCCTGCGCTAGCATGAAACAAGAAAGTGCTCTACGAAACTGAGTCACGCCCTCTGCGACTTCAGGCTTCCCAGACTCTCATCATCCAGCTACTACGATTGAGTGAGTCTACGCCCGGCAAAGCCCTGTTACGACGTATAGGTAACATGCCGTGCTCACATTTTTATGCAGCACTGAACACGTTTGGCGGCTTAGGATTGCGCAGCTCGAGACAGAGAGAAAGGATAGAACCACCCTCGACATTCAAGGACATCACATGCAGCTTACGTGTACCACGATTGCAATCAAAGAGCTGTGTTCCATCTGCAGAAGCGAAGTCACTAGTCCTGGAACATTTGAACACGACTTACTCGGATCACCTGCAATTATACACAGATGGCTCCGTCAAAGCATACGAAGACCGCTGCGCGGCAGCATTCTATATCCCCTCTCTAAGATATACGTGATCTGTCCGTCTGGACTGTATAACCTTGTCGATAGTTGTGGAAGGCGTAGCAATAGCTTCTGCTCTGTGCAAATTAAATATTTTGCCTCTGCAGAATGTGGCTGTCCTTACTGACTCAAAGGCCGCGTTACAACAACTATACCCTGGTCTGCCATCCCTCAAGTTCCCACGCAACTCACAAGCCATCGTGAAAGAACTCAACAACAAAGGCTTCACAGTAAAGTTTCAGTGGCTTCCCTCCCACATTGGTATTTCAGGAAACGAAAAAGCTGATGCGCTGGCATACGCAGCGCTCTATCATCCTCCCAAAGCCAAGGCTCCAAAATGTAATCAGGTGAAAACATCTTACATTTGAAATCACGTTGGGCCGCTTAGGGTTCCACCGCATAAGCCCTGCGTAATCAAGAGATTTCACGGATAGTGTGCCTCACTTCTATATCGAATAAGGACAGGATCTGCTAGTACACAGGCCTGGTTATATAGGATGGGGCGAATAATTTCTCCGTATTGTACAGCATGCAAGGAGACAGGAAACATTGACCACTTCTTGTGCTCCTGCCAGAAATTCGAAGATGAAAGGGACGCTCTCCTGAAGAATCTGCAAAAAAAAGGATCTTCCGTATGCGTGCCTGCACCACCTTATATTTCCCGAGGGACCAGTTATAGCCCGCAAAGAAACTTCACGCCTCCTTATCGAATTCTTAAGGGAGACTGTTTTAATGGACATATGGTAAAACACTACAGCGGTATTGTAAGAGACGCTCGGGTGGAGCATTTGCTCGCCTTGGTCGCCAGGCTAAACCCGCCTATTGCTACAATTCATCATCACCCCAACCACCACCACACTATAGATATGTTCTGGACAAAGATAGCTTCATAACTGTGATTGCTAATATAGGCTGGCCTGAAATCAAAACTTTTAGTGATCCTCAGAAAATATTTTGCAAATTTCTTACTGACATTATATCACATATTCACACATTCATTTGTAAAAGGAAATGCAATAAAAACCATTGCATTCTCTCACAATCGATGGATGTCTGAAAAGTTATTAGCAGCTTTGCGCAAACGCGATAACCTCTACAAAAAAACTAAAACCAGCCTTTTATTATCAAAACAATTGCCCGATGTAAAATGTTACGTAACTCTATTTACAGCCAGCTAAAAGTGGCAAAACGATTATATCTTCAAGAAAAAAAACCTTACACGCAGGCAATAAATCAAATATAAACGGAACATCGTCTACTCCATTCTAAACAGGAATTCTCGACCAGAACAGCTATAAAAATTATGTACAATGACTCATAGTACAACTCAACTATCCAAATAGCCAACGCCTTCATCTCCAATTTTTTCATGACACACCCTCTCCTTTACAAGTCACTCAACTTAATCGTCTCCCTCACTCATTTATTTTCTTCCCAACAACACCAGAAGAAATACATAAGTTTATGTCACCTAAAACCCGCCAGTGCAGGAGTTGAACTTCTACCTGCTATTATTAGGATGATTACGCACCTAATTTCTCACATCTTGTCTTCTATTACTAATTTAATATTCAAGACTTTTATGTTTGCTAACGAGCTTAAGCGCGGTAAAATCCAGTTCTAAAAAAAGATGTCAGCACACTAACATATAACTACCGCCCTATTTGTATTTTACCGTTCTTGGGCAAAGTTATGGAGAAATTAATTGAATTGCGTCTAACCGAATACCTCACTAAATTTATTATTCTCTCTTCATGCAAATTTGGTATTCGTAGTGGATTGGCCAATTAAAAAAATAATTTACGAAGGTCTATACCGGTTGAGTTTTTGTCGACCTAACAAAGGCATTCGGCTGCTTATACAATAGTATCCTTTTTGCTAAGCTTGAGGTTATCAGTGCAAGTGATCCTGCGATGTCACTATTAAAAATTTACTTATCTAACAGAGTTCAGGTTGTGTCTGTGTCTAATGTCTATTCCATACAACAAACCCCTAACATTGGCGTCCCTCAAGGATCTATCTTAGGATCACTACTGTTTTTGACCTATGTTAATGATCTACCTAACGGTTTGTCGCCTACTAAGTGCATTCTGTACGCTGTTGATATTACGATATTGGTCTGATAAAAATGTATCACTTCTTATTAACAAGCTAAATACTGATGTAGAAAATCTGTTATGTTTGTGTAATGCTTACCTATTATCTATTAACGCCATCGAGGCTAAATATGTTCTATATACATCACATCAAGAGCATTCGGCATCCTCCCCTTCTTTAACTTCTGCCTCACAATCTGTCTCTCCCAGTCCTTGCTCATCTTTTCTTGGGATTTTCATTGACTGCAACTTGAAATATAAAGATCACATTTCTTGCATAGGAAGAAAAATAGCATACCGTATTCGTATTCTAATTGAAGCTGGGCCCTACTTTACATATGGTACATTAATGTCCCTATACCACTCATTCATTCCCTCTCATATTAACTATGGCATAACATGCTGGGGTAACACCCATAACACTCACTTGGCATCCCTCCAGGTAATCCGTAACCAATCCATAAAATCAATTACAAGCAGTTCACGGTTTCGAAATGGAAAACCGCTACTACATGCAAGCAAGATACTAACCATTTCAGAAGTCACTGAATATGATGTAGGGATTTTATTCTACAAATACATGGCTAAGGAACTACCATCGATCTGCGCCTCACCTTGTGACCTGATAGCTCATAGTCAGACTAGTTTGGCACTCAATGACAATTTCTGTCTACGTATTGTGCGCACTAACTATGGTAAGCTGGCTGCGGAATTTTTCGCGCTATCCCTTTAGAATACTTTACCACCTATAATAAAAAAGCAAAAGAAAATTTTTACCAGTTTAAAAGGGAACTAAATACATACATAACCAATACTTGCTGATAGAGTGTTCTTTTCTAATTTTATTTTGTTTTTTATAGTGTCAGGCTGTTACCAACTGTTGTTGTTACTAATATGCTAAGCACATGTTTTGATATTAGGCCTAGCTCTCATCTGTACAACTGTAGCTTTAAACATTGTATACCATAATAAGTGTCTTTAACAGGTAGTCCCGATACAGTCTTCGACTATGGTACCTCCTTATCTATACTACGCATATGTCAGTTTCTTTATTTTTACCAATGAATAAACTATGAAATTACGAAATTGATGACCCTCAGGTGGTACCTATGCTTTGGTCTATATCAATCCATATATTGAGCGCACATTCTTATCGCATCTCCTTATTTCATACCTTAGAAATTGCGCCGTGGTTTTGCAGAATTACCTGCTACCACGTCCCAAATTTAAAAGTTTTTTTTCATCACTGCGCTCTGACGATCAATTCACAAGAGCGGGGTTAGAAAATAGCACACGTTGCTCAAAAGCAATTTGCCATT
Source organism: Dermacentor variabilis (assembly GCF_050947875.1). Lineage (NCBI taxonomy): Eukaryota > Metazoa > Arthropoda > Arachnida > Ixodida > Ixodidae > Dermacentor > Dermacentor variabilis. The sequence continues at coordinate 31,813,388 of NC_134574.1, forward strand.
TCTTTCTTGGCTTCCCTAAATCATCGTCATCGTCATCAGCCTGGTCACGCCCACTGCTGGGCAAATGCCTCTCCCATACTTCTCCAACTACCCCGGTCATGTACTAATTGTGGCCATGTTGTCCCAGCAAAGTTCTTTTCTCATTCGCCCGCATAACTTTCTGCCGCACCCTGCTACGCTTCCCTACCCTTGGAATCTAGTCCGTAACCCTTACATAGGCTGCCAATATTCCACGTAGAACGCGGTGTTCTTATGGTTGTGCTGTATTCTCCTCTCCTTTCAGTGAGAAAAGCTCCTCGTACACCCACTGCAATGCTGGATCCACTAAAGGTGCAAATGCCGAAGGAAGAGCACAGGGTTAACACACGCACGGCTTTCCTGGCACGTGTCGGCCGGTGTACGGGGCATCCAACGAGTAGATTTGTCATGTGCCAATAAATGGACTGCTGTTTGCACATAAATTGAAAGCAAAGAAGGAAACGAACAACAGATACGTGTGACTTATGGCACATTCTATTGCGCGAAAAATAGCAGCGAAAGGGTGCCCAAAGTGCTTGTTGATCGGAGTGACCAATCCATATAAGAACGGTGCAGTTAAAGCCAACAGTGCGTGTTTGTGTGGTCGTGCACCATTTGATATGTCCTTGATAACTAAAAAAATTTGGGGTACCAACGCAATACCAACGCAACTCGATCATTCGCGTTTACGATTCATTGGCAAACAACCGGAATTTCTCGTCATTGTCTAACCTCTTAGTGCGACAGCAGTTCTATGGACATTCCATGTGCATTTCTACCATCGCCGTCGCCGTAAGTCCACCTCTGTGAGTGTTCAGGACGAAATACCGAAGCCTACTGTAGGTTTGTGTAAGTTCAATGTGGCGTGTGCCGAAATCCTGGCAACTCCATAAATAATGTCTGATGCTTGACAGGTAAAAAACACTCTCACATGGCAAAACACATTTTTTCCCATGAATAATCCTCATAGCGTCAAATAAATGCAACACAGGCGAGATACGACTCTCTTACGTGGACACGCTCGCATCAGCTATGTATGAGTACAAGTTTACGTAGCAGAAAATATTCTCAGTATTGTATGAAAATTTGAACAATACATAGAGAAAATTGCCTGATTTTACAGACAAAATTACTACTTTTCGGATCAATATCTGAATAGAGTGGAACCCGAAAGCACCAGCGACAGTTTGTAGAAACGGAAATAATTTTGTGAAGCATGTTTCCAAAGGGCACTAAGTTTTGTCTTCAGATCGACATCTCTTAAACCACACTCACAATATCAGGCAGAACTATCAGGCAGATTTTGCATATAAAATAGTTTCACGGGTATAAACTATTTACACGATGTATTTACACGATGCGTATATATAGAGCAGCACGAAACCGCGAGAGGCTGTTGCCACGTCGTCGTCTTTACCGTCGATGACATTGTCCTCTTTTTCACCGTAACACGACCCCCGGCAGAAAAAAGCACCGTCTGCGGTTTCAGATGGAGCCATCGTCAAGTCCCTGGGCATCCCCTGTCGTGCTGGTCGAAAAGAAGGATGGTTCATGGAGATTCTGCGTAGTGTAAATACATCGTGTAAATAGTTTATACCCCGCACCTCCACCAAAATGTCACGGTTATAAACTATTTACACGATGTATTTACACGATGCGTATATATAGAGCAGCCCAGAACCCCGAGAGGCTGTTGCCAATTCGTCGTCTTTACCGTCGACGACTTTGTACTGTTTTCCACCGAAACAATAGTTTGAGGGTCCAGCGGCCTGTCTAACTAGCCTCAAGGCAAAAAGGCCCTGCACGTAACGGTACACCGCGGTCATTTCTTTTTCCTTGGCGGGGTTCCGAGAACAAATGGTAATTACTCAGTGTTCACCGCACATGTAAAGATGCCCGTAATAACAAACCGGCGTCATGACTTGTAACCCTAATCTTAATACTTATGTTGAGGTCCACGTAGTGAAAAAGCAAGTAACTGCTGGCGCTTAGTCGAGGGCAGCACAACAGTAGCCAACCTAGCTTGGGCCAGTTGGGCTCGTCAATTAAGCTATTTGGCTACCTAAGAAAAACGAGTGCAGAGGATAAACAAACAATTAGACGATACCTAAGGTAAAAAGCGGGTCTTCAACTAAATGATCTTTATGAAACGAATGACAGCAAGTCACGTGCTGAGACGACAACTGTAGAACTAGTCTCAGTCTACATTTCTACTAACCCAACTTTCAGCCCTAGATACTCCACTATGGTAGAGCCACAAAAGGGGCACACACATATTATCGCCTGGTTTACTTCTAACCATATGAATACCTTAACGGAACAAATTCTATGAGGGCGCGCTGGAGTGTTGGTCCTTGTGTACTAGCACTTGCAGATCACACAAAGGATGTAGCTTCTTAAAATTCTACCTACGTACGAAGAGGGCACGTTTTTCGGCGAGCGTGCCTCCAATTTTCGTTCTCTGCGCCATCTTCTGCTGAAAACGGGCAGAGTAGCACGCACCGCGCCTTACAGACTATATTTGATGATTCTGCTCAAGTTCATCCAGCGGCCGGCTGCAACAAGGTGCATAGGCGCGTCGCTCTTTGAGCCTCATGAATACTTCAGAGTGCAGCCCACTTTTCGCAGCCAGGCTATGCGATCCATTCTACTGAGTGGTTCTCTATAGCGGCCGTGTGCGGGTTGTGCCTTTTTTCTATATTGTCGAGTAACAGGAGAAGACGCCATGGAAGCTACGCCTGTTTACGTATTCTATGTGTGCTGCGTGCGTATATGGTACCTGTACATAGCATTTATCATCAAGTCAAACAAGAAAATAAAAGCCATTCAGCCGAGCACACTCGCGTGAGGTCTCGTCTGTACAAAATGAGATCAGTGTAAGTGCATTCGGCCTGGCAACAAAACGCTCTCTACTGACGTCATGGCACCACTGAATGAATGTATTAGCTATAATAACAAACACGTCGGTTCGATGTCTATAGACATCTTATCTTTCCTGGCATTGCTGGGTATGTTAAGCAAAATACATGTATCTGGAATAAAAGCGGTTGTACTAGGGGTAAGTGCCTCAGACCAGTTGGCTGATTTCGATGCGTGCACCTATCTTTGGCAAAGGTGGCCTTGTCATCCTTTGCGTATTCGTTTCGGGTTTAGTACAGTCGTTAGCAGAAAGTGCAAGCACCAAACCGTCTGGGGCTCGCCTACATCTGAGTATACATGCGTTTTTCATTTCGCCCACATAAAAATCTCGAGGCCGGTGTCTAGATACAACCCGCGACCACAAAGTGAGCAACACAACGCCACAGCTCCTAAGCTACGGCAGCAGGTAAAGGAGACGCCTATCTCTATTTAGAAGGAATTCCTAGAGCTATGCAAAAAGATGTGCATGGGACGAACCATGGAAATTCAATATGCAGAGTGTACTTTGGAGTGTGCGTGCGTGAACGTTCATCTACGGATACGACTTCTTACTTAAACTGCGCAACTAATCTGCTTGCTGTTATGAGTTCAAGAGTGATCTTTGTATAGTCGGATAAAACTCAAGTCTGCAGTGAAGCCCCGCCCGTGCCCTCAGAACCACCAGCCACTGTTCCTCCGCGAGGCTGCAAATAGTTCGCAAGTTAATCTTCCCTGCTGCCCAAATAAAGCGGTAACCACAAAAATAAAATATTAAGCGCATAATTTTGTACGTTTTCACTCGTCTATTAGAGTGCAACGGTGAAAGCCAAATTCTTTATTTCACTGAAATAAAACATTTGCTTCGCAGCAACTATTATTTGTTTAGTTTCAATCCAGTTGGCAGTTAAGCTTCATGAGTAAGACAGTGAAATGAACATTACCGCGGGCTTTTGAAGGCTTATATGCTGACACTCCATACACTTTGTCCATGTTTGTTGCACGCCTCATCGCTTCCGCCAATGAAAAGGCTCTTCAAGAACAGCAGACGCTCGGAAGGCGTCAAGTAAGACGCCATTTTGAAATGTTCGCATGACGGCGATTCTGTTTGCTTCGGTGATTGGCTGGCGGAATAATAACCCCGCGCGGTCCGTGGGCCTTGGTTGCCAACTGCGGTTTTTGTAAGTTTTATCCTACTATAGTAAATATTGCAGTGGAATGAGAGTTACGCCAGCATTTTTTTTTTGTTTATTGTGCACTGGCAGCGAAAAATAGTGATGGTTTTCAATATCGACCTTTCGGGTGTGCGGTATGGCGCTTTTGCTGGGGGAATTGAGGAAGTTAGTATGACAGAATGCGTTATAATATAGAAAGAATAAAATTGCATCTGAGCAAACGACTGATAGCAATCATTTTGCAGCATTTAAAACAACTGCCTTATAGACTGCTCTGGCTAGCAGAACTGCGTCACGCATAGCAGAAGTGCAGTCGGTTGTAATGGCATCGACAATGTTAATGTCGCACAGACTTTCTGTATTTTCAGAACACGAGTTGCGTTTGCAAAGCTTCCGCGTCTTTTCATTCTACTTCGACTTGAACGACACTGCTCCTGTATTCAACGCGCAAGAACCAAAAATAAAGCTGTAACTCTATCCTTTGAAAATACTTGTACCTTTACCATGCAGGTTAAGACGGATGAGACATCTGAAAGGAACCAGCTGAAGAGGTATTTGCAATGCAAACACTTCTGCGTGTTAAGGTCCATCTACGTGCAGAGTTCAACGCCTCTTCCTTTTACATTCATTCGTTCTCTTCCAATGAAATGCGGGAGAATAGCTGGAGAACTATCTATAAATTTCTTCACCCCTCGCAAAGGCACACTTCCGCGTTTCTCGCAGTTCTTGCGCCCTTGTTATCGTGTTTCCAGCTCATTTCGTATGCCGCCTTGCGAGCGCTCTGTTTTGGGGTGAGTCGCATGCAAATGACGCAAGCCTGCCTCCCTCTCTGACGCATAGCTCAGCTATATAGTAGTTCCTGGTCAGCTCCCTTTCGCGCTACCTTGGTTCTTTGCCTCTTTCAATTAGCTAATGAGAAACACCACTTTCGCACCACTCCTGCCTGTTCTTGCATAAAAATGTTCCGCCAGTAGCACTTTCCTAAGCTCTAGTCTTCTCAGGGTTTAATGTCTCATGGCTCGATTACTATCTCTTCCTCGCTAGTAATCGCTTCTACGGTTTATCTCCGTCGCTTTTTTTCTCAGGAGAGTGAACGGCGGATCGCAGAGCTTGTCGGACAGCTGAAACGCTTTTTCTGTTTTGAGATGTACGAGGAAAGAATCTTTGTAGGAAACGTAACATGCCATGGAAGTTTCATTCACGTGTGCAACGTGGAAACTATTTGCGTACAACAATTTTAAGGGACAATAAACATATAGATTAGATTTCTTTTGACAGTAAGCGTACTCCTTCAGAACTCTGTTTTTAATGATATCGCAGTAGTTGATTCATCACTAGAATATAAAGGGACGCAAGAAGTAACTTTTCTTTTTCAATTTTGTGAAGAAACTCCACCGTTAGTACGTCATTGTGACGAAAGGGGCCTCAAAATATCCCCTCGCATTTCAATTATTGTGTTTTTCTAAGAGTTCATGAAAATTATCAAAGTCAGTATTTGGTGCTTCTTACACGCTATCAATTGTCACCGATAGAAAACATCGTTAGGCCCTTGCAGAGGCTATCAAAATCTGTGACGATAGGTCAAGCCGGTGCGGCCATCTTCTTTCCTTTTTTGCGTCTTGCCTGTACTGCACAGTCCTTCCTTAGTGTAAGAGCCTGTTTCGCGGAAAATGGGAATGAACAAATGAAAGGGACAATGATTTGACGTATTAGTCCAACATCGTTGTGCATCAGAGCTATAGGGTAACCCGTAGATATAACAGTTAAACTTGAACAAAGTCGAGACCACAATTACTAATGGGCAATCTCCATTCACAGCAAGCTAGAAAACAAGAAAACCTAAAAAACTTCTATATGAGTAAACTGAACACTATGCCCCTAGGGCAATATAAAGGAAATCTTACTGTTTGGAGCGAAGAAATATACGTTTATAGCTGCACGACTACTCCAGCAATGACATATGTATTGAGACATGAACCAAATTCGTTGCTTAATGATGACCCTGTTGATAATTCGTGAGGAAACGAGAGGGCGTTCCCGATAAAAAAAGGTGACTTCCAAAGAACTACAGTTGAACGTCCTTACTATTACTACGAACACGTCTACAGCGAAATGACCTGCAAAACGAAGGATTCGCTATATCTCCGCAGAATTCTGATCTTTCATTTGAGTTAGAATGCTTCTGAAACAAAGGCGTCTCTAACGAATGTGACTGGAGAAAAAGAAATTACACCATACGGACGGCTGACGTGTTACTTCACCGTAAATGCAACGAAGCGGTGTCGTCGCTGCGTCTGAAGACTTCACCAAGGGCACCTATGCACTGGCTCTATTGGCAGCGCAGGCCACGCGCTTATGACGTTAGAGGTAGTCCTGCTGCTCTCAGAATCGCTTAAGCCGTATGATCCTTTTTGCAGTGTATCAGCAGATATGCCGGCTCACGAGCACATCACAGTTGAGGACGGCATGATGGTGTAATCGCAAAATCACAGCTGACGGCTGAGCAACGTCTTGAAGGCCAGCTTGGGTGGATGCGAAACGAATGTCGGTTAGATGACGAACATAGTTTCGGGAAAATATAAGCCCTAGTAGGTGTAAACTTTTCTCAGAATGCAATACATCCCAAGCAAAGCTTCGTGCATGCATGTTTGTATATATACAGGAACCCCAATTTACGCACCCGCCAATGCGTTTGCTCTGCACACTGAACGACACCGCGAATGTGCTTGTCCTTCTCTCATGCGGCACGTCGCCGTGCTCACTTTCTTCAGTGCTCTCTATCTCAGCAACAGATCGTTGTTAGCGTTTCTTTCCTGCCTTTCCATTTTCGGGTGCTAACACTAGAGTAACTGGACATTTTTCAGAATACTACGAAGCTGCGTGGCCTGACGGCATCACTAACAGGCGCCCGCCACAACGAGACTGCCGACGCACCGCTGTCGGCGGGCGGGAACAGAGTGAATATTAACGCGACAGCCTTAAGGGCACCGTGTCGCAGAAAATTTGGTGTCGGCGTCCCCGTTAGCAAGAAGTTCCGTATGTATTTAGGCATATGCATGCGCCATGCCTTACCGTATACAATTTGGTATATGTGGGTTCTAATTCCACATCATTATATCATTAAAGTTTCTCATACCTTCTCTTACATTCTTGACAAATGTATTCCTTGGAATTTTGAGAATAACAGCCCACAAACCAAAGTCGTGAAACAAAAAAAGCGACAACGCATAATCTTTTATGTGAAATCTTCTCACCTAAAAATATTAAAAATGCGAAACAATGATTGCAACCACCAATTGAAGTAATTATTTTGGCGCGGCTCCGCCCTCTCCGGAATCAGTTCGCACACGAAGCCGCGCTTCTACTAGAAAGCTCGCTGTCGTGCATTGCGTTCGCGTTTCCCTGTAACCATTGCGGTTAAGCAGCAGTTAGCGGGAAGGGTGAGAAGCAGTCAGAGATCTTTCAATCCTATCGTATTCCCCTTTCAAACGCGAAGCATAAGCGCCCTCCAAATATTTTTTGTACACCTGGATCTCGTGTTGCCGTTCGGCGGAACTGGAATATTAACGCGAGAGGGTTAATGGCGTCGTGTCGCAATAAAAGCCCTTGTCGGCGTCGGATGCAGCGTGAGAACGACACATAATAAACTAGTAGATTTTCTTGCTAATAATCAGCAGAAATTAGCAGGTTTAATGTTTCATTTTTGGCACTCCGTTCTTGAAGCCGCGAATTCACAGCTTATACGAGGGCTCACTTGCAGTATTCTTGTAGCTTCTGAGAAATTATACAAAACAACCTCAATATTTCTGCCTATGGTTTTGAAAAACCCGGGGTTTTGCGAAACCCACAATGAAGCACGCATTTCAAGACATTCAAGAGTTGGTGACGGCCTATTCGAAGGCATGAGATGGTAGTTTGTACATGAAAACATTAGTGTTGGTGAGCTCTAACTAAAGCGCGCATGCGAACGTTGTCCAGTTAATGCAAGAATTGATACGACGCAATCGGTGACTTGCCCTGGCACAAACTAGAAGAAATGTGTTAACCGAGGGGCCCGATTTTTATTAGTAACACCATAAGAAGCTAACAAACACTGACACCAAGGACAACATAGGGGAAATTCATCATCATCATCATCATCATCATCATCATAATCATCATCATCATCATCATCATTATTATTATTATTATTATTATCGTCAGCCTGGTTGCGCCCACTGCAAGGCAAATGCCTCTCCCATACTTCTCCAACTACCCTGGTCATGGGCTAATTGTGGCCATGTTGTCGCTGTAAACTTCCTAACCTCATTCGCCCACCTAACTTTCTGCCGCCCCCTGCTACACTTCCCTTCCTTTAAAATCCACTCCGTAACCCATAATGACCATCGGTTATCTTCCCTTCTCGTTACAAGTCCTGCCCATGCCCATTTCTTTTTCTTGATCTCAACTAAGACGTAATTAAGTCGCGCTTGTTCCCTCACCCAATCTGCTCTCTTTTCATCCTTCAACGTTACACCCATCATTTTTCCTTCCATAGCTCGTTGCGTCGTCCTCAATTTAAGTAGAACCCTTTTCGTAAGTAAGCCTCCAGGTTTCTGCCCCGTAGGTGAGAACTGGTAAGGCAAAGCTATTATACACTTTTCTCTTGAGGGATAATGGCAACCTGCTGTTCATTATCTGAGAATGCCCGCCAAACGCACCCGAGCCCATTATTATTCTTCTGATTATTTCCGTCTCATGATCCGGATCCGCCGTCACTACCTGCCCTAAGTAGATGTATTCCCTTACCACTTCCAGTTCCTCGCTACCTATTGTAAATTGTTGTTCTCCTCCGAGACTGTTAAACATTACATTTGTTTTCTTCAGATTAATTTTTAGACCCACTCTTCTGCTTTGCCTCTCCAAGTCAGTGAGCATGCATTGCAATTGGTCCCCTGAGTTACTAAGCAAGGCAATATCATCAGCCAATCGCAAGTTACTAAGGTATTGTTCATTAACTCTTATCCCCAATTCTTCCCAAACATGCTCCGAATAGCAGTGGAGTGATCGTATTTCCCTGCCTGATGCCTTTCTTTATTGGGACTTTGTTTCCTTCCTTATGGAGGACTACGGTGGCTGTGGAGCCGCTTAGATATCTTTCAGTATTTTTACATACGGCTCGTCTACACCCTGATTCCGCAATGCCTGCATGACTGCTGAGGTTTCGACTGAATCAAACGCTTTCTCGTAATCAATGAAAGCTGTATATAAGGGTTGGTTATATTCCGCACATTTTCCTATCGTCTGATTGACAGTGTGAATATCGTCCATTGTTAACCCCCTTTCTTCTCGTTTATCACATAACGAGGGTCTCGAATCCTGCGAAATTACTTGTGCTTAATACATGAAATAAAGAAACGAAAAAATGGAAATGGAAGTGGATGAAAAAACAACTGGTCGCAGGTTGGGAACAATCGCACAACCTTCGCATTTCGCGTGCGATGCTCTATCAATTGAGCTACCGCGGCACCGTTTCCCCGTAGACTTTCTCGGGTATTTATGTTTCCTTGAAGAACCGTGGCAGTGTTGGCCAGCGCCACCACTAACAGACCTTGGAGGTGGACGTGGAACATCCTTTTTGCCACAGGCGTCAAGGGAACGTGATCTTTTTGGGTGAAGGCAACGGTCAATAATACCACACATGATATTTGAAGGCATCATGTTGCCGTCTTTGAAACCCTCGTTATGCAATAACTAGTTAACCGAGAGGCTAACCCCGTTTCTTCTCCCCTATTTCCCCTATGTTATCCTTGGTGTCAGTGTTTGTTGTATTCTTATGATGTGCCCTGTCACATGTGGCATGAGCAGTACACGAGTAATACCTGACAGCCTGACTACCCTATTCAGAACAAGTAAACAAGTTCGGGTTCCTATTCCACTTTAGCAAAGGATAGGTGCTCAAAGCGCCAGAAGAAAAAGAGTCATTCGTTGTGGTTTCATACTGGTGGGATTCGGTAGTGCCCTCATTTCTACTGATTCACCGTATTTCACTTTCCTCATCGTTGCCCATAAGGCACAGGTAGCGCCAGGTTCGCGAGGTGACATGACTTTAAAATTAACTCGCTACTGGAAAAGTAGCAGATGTTGCTTTCGTATCCGTAGAACAGACAAAACATGTGTAAATTCAAAGACATCGTCGCAGATTCAGCACGAAACTTGAAATATCAGTAGGTCTACTTATACACCAGTAGCCGTGGCACCATTGGTCGGACGTCGTTGCGCGAAAAATTATTCCGAATCGCAAGCACGCGGGCCCTCAGCGTGGCACAGACATGTTACTGAACTAATTGAATTCTTCACAATAAAATGCGCCAGAAAAACTGTAAATTATGACCTACACACAACTTACATACATGATAGCATAGGAGTTTAATTTGAATATACCAGAAAACCTAATTCTGTTACGCGGAAGCCCAAACGCGAACCACTTTTTCATCGTTTCTACCAATCATTGAGCGGCGTTGTCCGCTCGGTTCCTTGCAACAACACCATCGAACTCGCCTCTGCACATCCTCAGGAAAGCCGCGGTTGGCGGGAGGCGTGACATCGAGTCTGGGATCTTTGAACTCTATCGCGTTCCACATATAAAGGCGGAACCTAAGTGTACCCCAATTTTTTTTCGTCCTTCAAATGAATGATACGTGATTCTGAGATATCTATGTTTCTGAACATACTGCGTGGTAAACGTCGCAACAGGAGCATGAAATGGGGGGCGATAGTTCAGATGCTCGCGAACTCGTTTCGTCGGTTCATGGGTGCCATCTTGCATAAAGCGCTGTTCACCAGTTCTAGAGTTGTAAGCATACTCGCATGCTTTCAGTGAAATCCTATAGAGCGTAGTTTATTGGTTTACTGGACCTTGAGGTTGCGTTTGCGCTGCGAGTACACCTTTACAGCCGACTGAATGTGCAGTAGGTGTTGAGATCCCCTTTATAGTGCTCGTTCGCGTCCCTCGAATAATTATCGAAGGCGCCGAGGGAAACGCCGCGTGCTCTCACCCATGCAATTCACGGGACGGAGAGGGGGGCGGTGACTTTGACGCATTAGCTCTTGCACTATTGAGTTTTTGGGAACGGAGTCAGGGGCAGGATGAGACAGTCTTGCCCTCGCTTGACAATCATGATGGATTATTTCTGCCTAATTTCATTTTTATTTGCGAATGTATGCTTGCCATTTTGTTGCCGGTATATAAAAGAACCAATTGAAGAACATGTCCTGCGTTGGAAACAATTTGTTAACAAGGCTTCATTCACGCGAGACGAAAGTATATTTTCGTTTATGGGCCTAAATATATGTGTGAACCTATGAGCGTTTAATACATATTTGGCCCCTTTGATACTGTTAACCTTTGATTGTATTTGCTGATCTGCTCCTATGTTGCAAAATGTCGTTCGTTTTTTGTTTAGATTTGTGTGACAAAACCGTGGTATAGCTCTTTTGAAGCCAACTATTCTGCATTGTTTTCGATCGGGCTCCTTCCGGTGCAGACGACCTTCTATCTCAATCAGATAATTAATCTAAAGAAAGAAGGACAGGTTGCAAGCGCTATCATAACATAATACATATATTTCGGTATTACATGTTTGACGAGTACGCAGCTTTCGCGGCAGTGTTGTCATAACACGACGTACGCGGCCATTAGATCTGCAATGACGGTTGGCAATCCTGAAGCACTCAAAATTGTGCTGTAGCAGGGCGAATCGTGTGAACCAACGACTTGCTTGGAAAGTATGCGCGGTTTTTTCGATGGTGCTAAAGAAAGTGCACCACGCAAACGGAATACACATGCTGACAGTTTGCGAAGGAAATTTTCGATTCTACATGTCTGATGACAGCACTATAGATGCTGCTCTCCAGGACATTACAGCAGACGCTCATTATGGATATCGGTTTGTACTTCATAGGAAAATTTTCGGGTGAACTTTTACGAGCATGCGTTACGCTATGTATTTAGTCTTTCGACAGAGAACCAGAGCTCAGTGGTGTATCAAATACTACTGTAAAATGTTACCTAATAGGGTGAAGTCATGCATGAAGCACGTAAATCAATATTTCTTGAGGTACACCAGAGGTATTATGTTTATGTTCGATGAGTAAAGTAAAAATGCCATTTTACCTAAATATTGGGTAATCAATAGGCAAGGAAATTACACTAGAAGGATTCGAATGACTTCCTGGATAAGGTGGAGGCAAAACGGATTTACAATATGTGTTGAACAAACTGGCTTTGTCAGATTTATTGGTTGCTGTTGTACTATTTGATTTCAAAGCAGCAATTGGAAAACGTTTTGTTACACTGCCAGGGCTAGATCTAGTAAGTATTAATACCCATGTTAGAGTATAGATTGATATACGTTACCAATGCACAATTGGTAGTGAAACGCACGCGTGTAAGGAGGCTGAGGGTTGGCTCCAACCAGCGACAAGTGAACTCTTCGTCCGCTTTCATTTGTCTTTTCTTTAGTATGTTCTCCATTGCAATGTCCAGCACAGCACAGGATTGTATGTGCTATATATATATATATATAAAACACTGGCCCCAGACAGGCCGCCATCGGAATATGAACCTGGCAACGTTTAACGCTAGAACGTTATCTAGCGAGGCGAGTCTAGCAGTGCTATTGGAGGAATTACAGGACAGTAAATGGGATATAAGAGGGCTCAGTGAAGTTGGTAGGCAAAAAAAAGCATATACAGTGCTTAAAAGCGGGCACGTCCTGTGCTACCGGGGTTTATCGGAGACCAGAACTTGTAGTCGGATTCCTGATTAATAAGAATATAGTTGGTAACATACCCGAATTCTATAGCATTAACGAGAGGGTGGCGGGTCTTGTTGTGAAACTAAATAAGAGGTTCAAAATGAAGGTTGTACAGGTCTATGCCCCTGCATCCAGTCATGGTGACCAGGAAGTCGAAAGCTTCTATGAAGACGTGGAATCGGCAATGGGTAGAGTGAAGACAAAATACACTATACTGATGGGCGACTTCAATGCCAACGTCGGCGAGAAGCAGGCTGGAGACAAGGCAATGGGGGAATATGGCATAGGCACTACGAATAGCAGGGGAGAGTTATTAATAGAGTTTGCGGAACAGAATAATATGCGGATAATGAATACCTTCTTCTGCAAGCGGGATAAACGAAAGTGGACGTGGAGGAGCCCGAACGGCGAGACTAGAAATGAAATGGACTTCATACTCTGCGCTAACCCTGGCATCATACAAGATGTGGATGTGTTCAGCAAGGTGCCCTGCAGTGAGCATAGCATGGTAAGAACTCGAATTAGCCTAGACCTGAGGAGGGAGCGGAAGAAACTGCTACATAAGAAGCCGATCAATGAGTTAACGGTAAGAGGGAAAATATAGGAATGTTAGATCAAGCTACAAAACGGGTATTCGGCTTTAACTCAGGAAGAGGACCATAGTGTCGAAGCAATGAACGACAATCTTGTGGGCATCATTGAGGAGTGTGCAATAAAAAGTCGGTGGTAACTCCGTTAGGCAGGATACCAATAAGCTATTTCAGGAGACGAAAGATCTGATCAAGACACGCCAATGTATGAAAGCCTCTAACCCCACAGCTAGAATAGAAATGGCAGAACTTTCGAAGTCGACCAACAAGCGTAAGACAGCTGACATAAGGAAGTATAATATGGATATAATTGAACATGCTCTCAGGAACGGAGGAAGCCTCAAAGCAGTGAAGAAGAAAGTAGGAATTGGCAAGAATCAGATGTATGCGTTAAGAGACAAAGCCGGCAATATCATTACTAATATGGATGAGATAGTTCTATAGAGATTTAGGCAGTACCAGTTGCACCCTCGACGATAATAGAAGAGAGAATAGTCTAGAGGAATTCGAAAACCCACAGGTAACGCTGGAAGAAGTAAAGAAAGCCTTGGGAGCTATGCAAAGGGGGAAGGCAGCTCGGGAGGATCAGGTAAGAGCAGATTTGTTGAAGGATGGTGGGCAGATTGTTCTCGAGAAACTTGCCAACATGTTTACGCAATGCCTCATCACCTCGGGCATACCCGAATCTTGGAAGCACGCTAACATAATCCTAATCAATGAGAAAGGGGATGCCAAAGACTTCAAAAATTATAGACCCATCAGGTTACTGTCAGTTGCCTACAAACTATTTACTAAAGTAACCGCAAATAGAATCGGGAACACCTTAGACTTCTGTCAAGCAAAGGACCAGGCAGGATTCCGTAAAGACTACTCAACAATACACCATATTTACAGTATCAATCAGGTGATAGAGAAATGTGTGGAATATAACCAACCCTTATATATAGCTTTCATTGATTGTGAGAAAGCGTTTGATTCTGTCGAAACCTCAGCAGTCATGGAGGCATTACGGAATCAGGGTGTAGACGAGCCATATGTAAAAATACTAAAAGATATCTATAGCGGCTCCACAGCCACCGTAGTCCCCCATAAGGAAAGCAACAAAATCCTAATAAAGGAAGGCTTTAGGCAGGGAGATACTATCTCTTCAATGCTATTCACAGCGTGTTTACAGCAGGTATTCAGAGACCTGAATTGGGAAGAATTGGGGATTAAAGTTAATGGAGAATACCTTAGTAACTTGCGATTCGCTGATGATATTGCCTTGCTTAGTAACTCAGGGGACCAATTGCAATGCATGCTCACTGACTTGTAGAGGCAAAGCAGAAGAGTGGGTCTAAAAATTAATCTGAAGAAAACAAATGTAATGTTTAACAGTCTCGTAAGAGAACAGCAATTTACAATAGGTAGCGAGGCACTGGAAGTGGTAAGGGAATACATCTACTTTGGCGAGGTAGTGACGGCGGATCCGGATCATGAGACGGAAATAATCAGAAGAATAAAAATGGGCTCGGGTGCGTTTGGCGGGCATTCTCAGATCATGAACAGCAGGTTGCCATTATCCCTCAAGAGAAAAGTGTATAATAGCTGTGCCTTACCAGTTCTCACCTGTCGGGCAGAAACCTGGAGGCGTACTTACGAAAAGGGTTCTACTTAAATTGAGGACGACGCAGTGAGCCATGGAAAGAAGAATGATGGCTGTAACATTAAGGGATAAGAAAAGAGCAGATTGGGTGAGGGAACAAACGCGAGTTAATGACATCTTATTCGAAATCAAGAAACAGACATGGGCAGGACATGTAATGAGGAGGGAAGATAACCGATGGTCATTAAGGGTTACGGACTGGATTCAAAGGGAAGGGAAGCGTAGCAGGGGCGGCACAAAGTTAGGTGGGCGGCTGAGATTGCTAAGTTTGCAGCGATGACATGGCCACAATTAGCACATGGCCGGGGTTGTTGGAGTAGTATGGGAGAGGCCTTTGCCCTGCAGTGGCCGTAGCCAGGCTGCTGAGAATATATATATATATATATATAAACGATGTCTAACTGATCGCCGGCGCATTCGCTAAAGCTTAACGGAGGCATCGGCAAAGCACTTCCCAAGCTTGAACAAGGCCGCTTCCAAGTTCGCCTATTTTGCGCATATTTACCATATTGTTCTTGCGGCCCGTCTCTCCACTTTGACGATTAGCCCTTTGAGGGAAAGCCTCTGCCAATGCACCCTCTTCACACCCCACTTCGCAGCTTTGGCCGGCGCACCAGTATCAGTTCCGTATCGTTAGGAAAGACTTCTCCGATGCCTTAGGCAGGCAGAAGAGGCCGTAAGCTGTTTGGTGTATCTCCGCCCATAGAGGACTCGCGAATTTCAGGTAGGCGCTGAAACCTTTTATTTTTATCATTTTATTTTTTCCACACTGCTTTTAAGTGCTGTTCAAATCCGCCGAAATTATATTGTGTACCTAGTCGCGTTCATGGCCGCATGCGTATGGGACACTGCGAAACCACGATGTTGGAACCATTTACAAATGCTACGTTGTGCCACCTCTATAGATCTGCAAAACCCGCGCATCGTGGATAATTCAAGCACATCTTCAGGCACGTAGGATCCTTTGGGCTGGGTTTGTGAGGCTTAAGGTGGCCTGACAGCCAGCAGCATTATCTGGCCGAGCTAGCTTGCATACGTGGTTCAAACAGTAAGAAGGTTGAACCTTCGTGTTTTTTCTTGGTTTTGCTTTTTTTAAGGTGGGAAACTCGCATTGACCTTCCCCAGTATACTAGATCTCCCGGCTGGGAGGGGCGCCTGATGCTGGCTGAAATGCCGAGACCACGTGGGACAATAATAATTCAGGTACAACCAAATTAGGAAGATCCACTAAGGTTCGACAAGATACTCCAGAACAGGAATTGGCCTCCCTGGTGCAGTATTCTGCCACTCCCTCACAAGGGACTCATTCGATTAACCAGTGGTCTTCAGTCCCCAGCAGCAGCGGAGCACCTGACCAAGGCGTCGGTCAGACCTGTAACGCAGCGGAGGGCGCTAAGAATCTCTGGACCCGGACAGGCCGCCAGGGGATACAGACCCTTGCAACGTTTAACACCCAAACCCTCTGGAGTGAAGCCAGCCTAGCAGGACTCTTTGTGGAGCTATCAGACATTGTTTAGGATATTGTTGGCCATAGTGAGGTTTGACGAACTGGGGAGGCTCATAGAGTGCTGACAATTGGCCACGTCCTGTGCTTTAGAGGACTACTAGATCAGAAGCAGTTCGGAGGAGGGTTCATAATCCATAAGGACATAGCGGACAACATCGATAAATTCTACAGCAATAATGAGAGGGTTGCAGTAGTCGTAATAAAGCTGAAAGGGAAGTATAAAATGAAGGTAATACGAACCTACGCTCCAACCTCCAGTTATGGTGAAGAAATAGTACAGTTTGACGAAGATGTTGAATTTGCCATACGAAAAGAGGAAACTCACTATGCTGTAGTCATGGCCGACTTCAGTGCAAAAGTGGGCAAAAAGCATGCTGCTGAAAAAACAATTGGAAACTGTGGCGTGGGTTCTAGAAACATTCGAGTAGAGATGGTAGAACTCGCGGAAAGGAATACGCTGTGAAAAGTGAACACCTCCTTAAGGGAGCGTCGTAACAAATAGTGGACCTATAAAAGCCCTAATGGGAAAGAAGAAATGAAATTTATTTCATACTTTCTTCCGATCCTAGCATAGTACAGGATGTCGAAGTGTTAGGTAGGCTAAAGTGCAGTGATCATAAATTAGTGAGGACTAGGATTCACCTAAATTTCCGGGAAGAAAACATTGGCGAATAGACACAGGCCAACCTAGAGGCAGTAAGAGTAAAAATACACCAACACAGGTTGGCACTTGCAAACAAATATGCAAGCTTACAACAGAAAGATCAAGATGTCATAGGGGCAATGAATTGAACAGTATATAGGCTAGCTTCAGAAAGAGCAATTGAAGTGGGAGGTAAGGCACCAAGGCAACCAGTTGGTGAGCTCTCTCAAGTAATAAACGACCTAACAAAGAAACGAAAAAGAATGAAAGTGTCCAACTCAAGAGATCAAATAGAATTAGCGGAACTGCCTAAACTAATCAACAAAGAGAAAATAAGGGATATTTGAAATTATAACGTAAGAAAGGCTCAAGAAGTAGTAAAAAATGCACACATCCTGAAATGAGTGAGAAGAAAACCTGACATCGGATAAACCAAGATGAATGCTCTGAAAGATGCTCTGAAAGCGAGAGAGAGAGAGAGATGAACAACTTTATTGAGCCAAACTCGACATCTTCTTAGACGCCGTCGATGGAAGTGATTCCCTCTTCACGGGACCCATATGCTTCCCTAGCCGCCTGGACCCTGGAGTTCAGGACGAGCTGGTCTTCCAGGGCGGTGCTGGTTAGGAAGGTCTGCCATCGCTCGGTAAGGGTGGATGAGGGATGGGGTAGGGTAGCAGGGCAGGTAAGTGGTGGCAGGATCGCCTTCATGAAATCGCATACTCCAATGACGTGTTGGAGCGTGCCTAACCGAGTTTTGCAGAAGTTACAATCCTCCTCGTACCTTTCCGGGTAGATCTTGTTTTGAAGGTAAGGGTGCGGGAAGAATCCTGCCTGTATTTGCCTGTTGATCGCTTGCTGTTCTCTGCTAAGCGATTTGTGAGGATCGGGGTGACGGCGCCTCTCCGTCTTATAATGGCTCGTAATGTCTCTAACTAAATATGCACTGGGGCTCACCTTCCTCAACCCGGAGTTCCATCTCTCGGGCGAACTGGTGAACAAGCTCGTTGCCCTCTAGCCCAGAGTGAGCTGGTGTCCATATTAACTCAACTTTCCTTTCAGGTACGTCGCGTTTACTTTTGAGAATATCTAGTGCCGCAAGAGACACCCACCCCGTTCTGTAGTTGTTATACGCCTTTTGCGAGTCGGTGATAATTCTTCCCACCTTGGGCTGCGCGAGTGCTAGCGCTATCGCGGCCTCTTCTGCCACCTCTGGAAAAGACGTCATGATGGAGGCGCAGGTTACGAGCACATCCCGCGTCGTAACTGCGAGCGTTGCTTTGGATGAAAATTTGGGTAAGGAAGCGTGTGTGGAGAGAGTGACCCCCTCTACCTCTTCTGCTATTTGACCCAAAGTCTCCGTCAAGGCCGCTATACGAGCCGCTCTGCGGCCGTCGTTACGACCCGACCTCATGTTTCTAGGCAGTGGCTTACTGTGGATTTTATGCGCCCACAACCTGGGTAACGGCCCCGTTTCCTTCCGCTCTGCCTCTTGCCAGCCCAACTTGGCAAGAACGCGACGTCCCGCCGACGTATGACTGAGTCGAACTCTTTGATTAGACAGATGAGCTTCTATTAACTCTTCGATGACGTTGTGCTTGGCCATGCCGAGAAGCTTGTCGGTCGAAGAATGCTTCGGAATACCCAGCGCCATCTTGGTTGCCTTTCGTATAATGACGTTCAACTGGTCCCTGTCTTTTTTCAGTAACTTGAGGTACGGCGCCGCGTAAACGATGCGCGACGTCAAGAAGGCCTGAACGGGCGTCAGTACACCGTCCTCCTTGAATCTCCACTGTCTGTTTGTGACTCTTCTGATCATGTCCGAAATTTGTTCCTTTGAAACTTTGATTTTGTCGATCGACGCCCCCGCCTTGCCATTGTTCTGGAAGATGACACCCAGGATACGTGCTTGCGTGGTTGGTGTTATGGTCCTCCCGTCGATGGTGATGTGTACGTTCTCTTGGTCTCCTTTCTTTCTTCTTGGCTTGATGACGAGTAACTATGACTTCTGTGGCTAGTAACTGAGGCCGCACGATTTAACGAACTCATGCACAGTATTTGCCACTCTCTTAACGGTCTCCTCCATCCAACTCTCCGGCCCTGCCCTCGACGTCCACACAGTGATATCGTCTGCATAGAGAGCGTGATCTACGCCCTCCATGTCTTGAAGCAAAGTCGGGAGAGAGAGGAGTGCCAGGTTGAAGACAAGCGGCGAAAGAACCGATCCTTGCCAGGTGCCTCTGTCTCCCAGGGCTAACGGTTTCGACTTCTCCTCTCCAATTGTGATCGTTGCCGTTCTATTGCTTAAGGAATCCTGCACATTTTTGAATGTTCGCTTTGCAGCTACTGCAGCTCCTGGGGGACCCCGTCCTTCAGGGTGAACGGCAGTGGGCGAGGCTTGAAAAAACGAGGCCGGGCTCCCTTGTGTACATAGAGGCCAGCCGTCGTGCCAGCAGTTCTGCCCACCCCTGGCTGGAAGAGGGACTTGAACTCGCTCAGAAGGCTGGGGACGTGTTTCACCACATGCACGCTGGCTTCCTGGTACTCTGGCAGACAAACGCCCAGTGCATGAATCCAGTTTCGGCCCAGCAGCGTCGGCGACGACCCCTTCGTTAAGTAAATGGAAAGGGTTGCCTCCCTGTCATCAAAGCGAACGCTGGCCTGTGCCTGACCCTGGACTTGGGAGAGTCACCCGGAGTAGCTGCGCCGCATCAAGCCCGAAGCCTTGACGGACACACCGGGAAAGTACGCTTGAATAGTTTCCCAGCCATTACTGACACGCTGGGCACTGTGTCCAGCTCCATGGAAATGGGATGCCCGCAGATTTCAACGGTCAGCATGTACGGCGGCACAGACGACGGTACAAAGCCTGCATGCCACATGTTCAAAATCGGTGGGTTCTGGGTCACGACGTGGAGCCTGGCCGCGGAAGAACTTGAGCCTGATGCCGCACGCCCCCGCCGTATACGCTTGCGACGGCTACCCTGGTCGCGGGCTTGTGTGGTACCTGGGCTTGAATCAGGCTGCTGCTACTGTTTGCTGTTCGTCCTCCCCCTTCGGCATACACGTGCCAGGAGCCCAGCTTTCCCGCACGCAAAGCATTGTGTTTGAGAGAACTGGCACTGTGAGGGGGAGTGGACACCACCACAGCGACCGCAGGTACTGCCGTTTGTCGCCAACTAGTTGACCGCCGCTTCCGCCGACGGTGAGCCAGTCGCATGGGATACTCGCCGGCGTCCTTGGCAGCAGCTTCCATTGCCAGCGCTGCCTTCACGGCGTCGTACAGCGAGGGGTCGGGAAGGTCCAGGAGTCGCGTCTGCATGGCGGGGTTGTTCATGCCGCAGACGAAGCGGTCCCGGAGCAGCGAGTGCAGTTGGTCCCCGAAAGCGCAGGCTATCGCTAACACTCGTAACGCAGCAACGAACTGCCCGAGGGTCTCTCCTTCGCGGCGGCTTCGGTTGTCGAAGCGGAAACGCTTCATTGGTGTGGACGGTGCTGAGCTGAAATGCGAGCGCGGTGTGGCGAGTATCTCACCCAGCGTCTTATCGTGTGGCGTGGCTGGCTTCAGAAGGTCGAGCAAGAGGCTGAAGACATGGGTCCCGCAGGTGGCCAGGAAAATGTCTCGCTGTGTGGCCTCGGGTGTGTCGTTTGTCCGGAAGAACACGTGGACTTGCTCCTCGTAAATTTGCCAGTCGGACCCGTCTCCGTCGAACGGCTCGAGCCTTCCGTACAGCGGCATGGCGGCAGTAACGGGGGGCGGTGTGTCGCCGCTTGGGGCGGCGTGGGACGATCCGTGGGTACTCGTCACCAGGGTCACAAGTATCCCATCTTCGTCGCCAGTGTCACGATCCACCCGGATTCATGAACGAGGGAGGGCTGGAGGCACCCTCCTTTGGACGGACGCTCCGCAGCGTGGCGGTGCTGAACAATGACTGACCCCCGAGCAGCCGTGCTTGTCGGTGTTTATTGCGGTGCGGTGACCAATGTTGCCTGCGGAGCTTAGCAGGCCACCGAGCCTGGCGGCGAACGAACATTATGCCTGAGGGGGTGTCACATGCTTGCTTCACTTCTGTAGTTCATTCTCAGTTGCTTCAAGAAGATGTTTGTTCGCACGTTCAAGGCAAAGCACAAAAGGGCCTCCATCCATCGAGATGTTAACAAACCAAACCTCACTCGTCAGGCCGCAAAGTTCAGGAGAGTCGTAATCAGTGGCGTGTGAACGCCGCTGCTTGTTATGTAAACAGTCACGGTCGCCGCTGTCCGTGTCTCCTGCAGTTGTTCGTGCTTGCCCTGCGCGTGTACGAGCTCTCGAAAGAGAGATGCCGGGGAATGCTGTCCCCATTTTAGGGCGGTCAGGACACGGATATTTTAACCGGTATTCGACTCCAAATTTGGCGGGTAGTCGTTTTGCTTCCAAGTTTAGCTAAAAATTGTGGTGCATTCTTTCTTCCTTTTAACTTTCTGATATTTACCAATGTTGGCACGTGAGTTCATAAATGTTGTGAATGAATATTTTTTTAAATTTTGGCGTTCAGCCTGAAACCCCGTTTTGTTTACGGAAGCTGCATAAAATCGATTTCTCTACTGTTGCATACATGTATGTTATCTGGACGACTACGGACGACATGGACGACTACGGAAGGCCGAATACGAGCTCTAACTTTCAACAGATCACTTATTTGAAATAGAGGCCCACGTATATGTATTGACGATTCACAAATGCCATCCAAAATGTCGCGCGTAGATATATGACCATTTTGCTTATGATACACCTACGTATAGTGCTGAAAAAGAGTAGTCAAATAATCGAACAGTGTCCAAAAGCGACAGCGATGAAGCATTCAGACAATAAGTGTGAAAACTTGCATTTTTCATTACCTAAATTTTTGATCATGCCAGGTTGTCTTTGCGTATTGCCTAATCAACGCCTAGTACCAAGTCGCGTTAAAACTGAAGACCCATCGCGTGGTTTCCTGCCATTATTCGACGACATTATTTTTATCTATCATCAAAGCGAGGTTAGTCTCCTCGGCATACAATTTTCTCAAAAAAGAAATATTTGGTAAACAGATGTGACCCTGCCACTTACAAACCGTGTTTGATGCTGTTTTTTTTTTAACACGCTACCTATACGATAGCGAACTGCTCCTCTTTCAAATCGTTTTCAACTTGTAAGGGGCCGAAAAAGAAGCTACCTTAGAGTTGACCGCTTCTGCCAGCCCTTTAAATGGGTGGTAGGTCTTGGGAAAATGTGCCACTTTTTCACCGAAACAACATTTCCGAAGGACGCCTTCTGCGACCGGAATCTGAACGTTCAGTGAGTACTATATTCCTGAAAGGAGGTAGCACGAAAGGCAGAATGGGCGGGAATAATGTCCACCACGAAGTGTCAACATCGCTTGTTGAGGTAATATTCAAGGCAGAGGCCGATGATGCTTCCATTCATCACCTTTATTTTTTCAAGCTCTTCATCACTGTCACATCATTGCCAAATTTAATTTATGTTGCACAGATTTAGAAAGTCGCTTCCGGATTTTTTTTGCAATCACGGCAGTTTTCTCGGTACGCAGAACCGATTGCTCCACACGCATGGAAGACAGCTTCATGAATGCAATGTTTTCGAACTGCGGCTATTCTCCGCAGCCGAACACCGTATAATCAAGTTACTGCACGTGGCAAGTGCAGTTCACCGCCGCCAGTAGTTTGTATAAATACTTCCTCACAACAATTAATTGATGGGCTAAAGATAAAAAAAGATGCCTGCTTTTGCGCCACTTTAAGCACAACGTCACCTTGGGACTTATTGCGAGCCACTGATAACCTCTTTTAACCAACTTCGACGATTACACTCGATAAATAAGCGGGCGCATTTAGCGACGGATAACAGAATCAGCAACGATTGGCGTGCGGTTCCGGAGCGGGCGTGCTCACATTGAGAAATCGGATTTCTCTGTCACAGCTTATTGTGAAGCTCTTAAAAATGTGAGCATTGAAGAACAAGTGTTCATGGCCTTACATCTGCGTTAAAAGACACTGGTGTCCGCATCGCATATGGTATTTATGGTGGCGCTTAAAGGCGCTATGTCAAGACAGATATTCGACGATATACTAAGAAGCCTACTCCAACATTGTTCCATACGTATAAAAAATAAGCGGTCTAGGTTCCGAAACGATGTCGTCAGAACTCTTGTGAGCAGGCCAGAGGACCAACTTAAAAGGTATGAACAGTAATTTAGCGAATGCAATTTTTACACGCCCTCAACAGTTTGATAAAATTTAAGTGGCCATACGAAAAGCTGTCTGCAATTAACAAACAAAAATATTCATTTTATGATAGGAGAAGGCACACCTTGCAAAAAAATTCGTGGAATAGCGCAACGTCTATATTCATAGTGTCGGGACCCTGTTGAAGATACGTAAGAAGCAAATGTAATCCATATTTATTTCTGTGTACACGTAGCACTAATGCCACAGATTGTTTTTTTTTTGTCTAGAATATAGATTGCCACATGTGACGCTTCGATAGCCCGTCACCACAAGAATACTAATAATTATAATGATATTAATGCACCTGAAATACTGCATACATCTAGCTCAAATATTTACTTTTAAAACTATATTCATGGAAGTTATCGGGATAAATTTTGTCATCACAACATTTCCTTTTAAATTATATATGCCAGTAGGAAAGGAATTGGAGGACGATAACTGAAAATATAGAGAATTCCTTTCCTTGCCTGTTCCCAAAGACATTTACACCCCCGAGGACACATTGTAATGCTGCCTTTTGGAAACGTTGCTACTGCGTAAAGAGGAAACTACTAGGTCAGACCCCTGTAGCATAGGAACAAGAAATCTTAAGTAATTTGTTCGCAGTGATGGCTACATTTTATCACATGCCGATGTTTGTGGGTCATTTATGAGTTCTTGAACAACTATGCTGACACGCGTACTAGTTTATCTTTATCGGGTGACCAAGTTTCGCCGCCTAACAAATGTTATCGCACAGTGTGGCACGCGCCTCCATGTATAGGAATTTTCTCGGATGTTATCGATGATTCTGAACCTTCTGGAGCACACACGGGCATCAGCGATTACTCCCGAATCTTCGATGACTGATGTATAGAAGCCGACGCGCTTGACGCACTGATCTTATTTCGACGATAGCCGACTGTGTTCGGTGTCATTGCTGTGCTCTAAATGTAGCCTTTTTTGTGGGCACGGTTTCGTCCAGTAAAAGTTAGTTTTCGTCATTCACAGTATAGCTACAGTGAATGGCGAAAACGACTACGTGACCGTATGGTTTACTCTGTCCTATTAGCTGTGATCAGTTTAAAACCTGAAAGAAAAGATTCACATCCACGATACTGTATCACCATTCTAGAAAGCAATATTGGCGTTTTCAGTGTGACCGTGCTCCAAGTTACATATTCATATGGTCTCGCCCTGTGGTCTGCTAGCCTTCTGGTTAGCTCAAATGGTATAGTGACCGCTTAGAAAAAACATTCGTCCAGGGATCGATCTCTAAAATAGGATGAAATTATTTTTCAACCGCGAAACTTTGTGAGACATGTTTATGTGTTTTTATTGTAGATTCCTGCTACCGTCGAATAGGAAAAAATTTTTCCTTTCATAAGCCTTCCTACTCCTTGCTGGCTTCAGGAGAGCTGATTGGCTAATTTATTATGACTTAACCATGAATTATTTTTCTTTTTTTAACCTATGTTGTACCAACAGTGCCAAGAGCAATCGCAGTTTGTGTCTCAAGGCAGGGGGGCGGGGAGGCTTCCACCTAACAATACCTCACTCAGCTAAATAATGACAAGTAATCTCACTTTATCAGATACAGCAACAAAAATAATTTCACACATAACAAACAAGAATGTAAGCACAAAACATCAAAGAAATTGTGCCTCTATGAATACTAAATTGAAAGTGATACCACAAGAATTATTCACAAGCAGAAAATACACGCAATCTAATCACTTGCTCAAACAAGTAAAATCATCCTTAAAGGAAATGACTACAATAGAAGAATGCAACTATTTTCACTAGCTAATCGTTCTCGCAAAGGACGTCAGAAATTTTTCTGTTCTACAGGAGTATTGATTTGTGGTCAACCCGCTGGGTATTGTAGAATGGTTCCCTCGACTTCTAGTCGCTCTGGGTATCAGCAACGGAATAGTCCATCCTTCAGTACAATTCAGGAAAAGTACACGACGAAGGTGGTTTAAAGTGGCCCATTTCAGAGCCTATTTTGTAAAGTTAGGGCTGAAGCTTCTGCCTTATTGTCAGAAACGAAGAGATCATCTAAATTCTGCACGCTTTCTAATTTGGTGTTGTCTCGCGTAATTGGTGAATCCGAGTCTGTGAACACGTAGTCAAGGAAAGATTTCCCGTGTGTCCTATAAGGTAGCTCGCGAGAAGCCTAACTGTCTGTCTACTTCGCGCAGAAATACGAGTGTTTGCCCTGCCTTACGTATTACGTAGTCAACAGGACCCTGCCAATCGAAAGTATGCTTCAGGTAAACTCCTAGGTATTCATACACAAGAACGTTACTTTTAGAAATATGACCAATAGTGTAATGAGTCTGAGGAGCTTCCCTTTCTCGAGATAATTTCATAAACGCTGCTTATGCGAAAGCGCCATTAGTTGCACTGCTCAATAATTTTTTGACTATCACCTTGCATAAAAATCTTGTGTAGCATCAAGTAGCCTCACTGCTTATGGGCTCGAATTGTAGCTTTATTTTAGCAACACCTGCAGACGGGCTGTATGGTGCATTGCAGATCGACAGAACATAAGCGTACAGGAAGACACACACGAACAGCCGAGAAAGACACAGGACAGGCGTTAACTCATATCTATTTGATTTGCAGCCACGCCTGCAAATATGTACGGAAAGGCAGATATCCGCAGTACATGAAAACAATGGACAGACGTAGTACCAAGGCAACGAAAATCATTAAAACTACGACACACGTTCAAAAAACTCGATTTCTGCCCTGAAGGCTTCACAGATGTATCGCTCACACACATATCTCCCTTTTCCCTAATATAAAATGCTTCCACTCGTTAACGAGCAGTCTTATCGCGACCTTTGCCTTGAATTCTTATGTCACTCAGTCACGGTTCACACGTTGTGCAGATGGCGCAATGATCAGTCAAGTTTGTCCCACCTCCCCTAATAGCCCTCAAATGATCCCCTGCCCAGTCATTATAGCAGCGTCCACTCTGGCCTATGTGAGCCATCCTACAGGTCAACAGGATCTCGTACACGACACCCGTAAACATTTAACAAACTGCTTGGCATTCTTTTGCATCAGGCGAAACGCGTGAGACCAGCTGGCCGAGCTTCTTTGGTGCAGAGAACACCACAGGCACACTATGTCGGTCAGCCACTTTCTTTACGTGGTAGGCCATATTGTGAAAATACGGTACCAGAACATGTTTAACCGGGTTCCTCGCCCGCACACTCTCCTTCTGAAACGGGGCTTAGTTGATTTTTCGTAAAAAATCTTCTTTTATGGGCACAATGACCGCGCAGGGACAACGAGCAGAGACTAGCTGGATTATTTGCTTATTAAAACTATACTGCACAGCATGCGGGCACGACATCGTGAGGGCAGACCCCACGCATTGGTATGCAATCACTGTATTCACTGATTTCGAATGTAATCACAGATAGGGCAAAAGCTGCTTCTGTACACGCGCAGCGTGCTTCTAGCACAGATAACCATTCTCTAAAGTAATGTTAATTTATAAAAACTGCAACGAACGCTGAGAAAGAAGTTCGTGCGTTAACACTAAGCACCTCCGCTTCTTTTTAAACGTGCCAAGAATGCTACCCATTCATTTATAGTAGGTCAAAATTTGTAGTTTTTTAAGAGTAAACAGTTAACCATCGACATACTTGAACACCTTTAACACATCTATCCCACTAAATCTGTTTTCATGGGTGCAATCCAAAAGGGCTAAAAACAACAAATAATTGGCGCTACGCAGGATCCAATACAGATCCCTTGTCTCTAACGATAAAGCCTCTTCTCAAAAGATACAAACGTAACATTAAGATAAAAGTCCAGTGCATGCATACAATCATTCAGTGCCATACCACTAAAGTTGTGGAATTCTAAAACCCCGCTGGCAACTCTCACAACAGTATACAGGGCATCGTGCGGCACAGAATAAAACAAATCCTCTGCGTCTACTGAGAACATTTACCCAATTGAATCTTTGTTCTCGAGAAAACTCGCTACTTGATTTGAGTTCTTATTTCTAAAGGGGTCATGAATCTGCAAGCAATTTAAGTGTTTCTGAAGATACTTGCTGAGAGCATGCTGCGAAGTACCGTTTTCACTAAAAACAGGCCTAAAGGTAGCAGGCCTAAAAGTAGCTATGGGTTTTGGCTGTAAAGAACACAGACAGGGCACTGCACCTAGTGTCCCCAATAGCATTCGCTAACCTATCTAGCTGCAATATTTACACACAGCGATTGCCTTTCACTTCAGTCTAGTGGTGCTGGATCTTCCGAGAAATTCTTGATGATGGCCTCCTCCGCGCTCTTGTAGAATTCTTCTTCAGTCAGCACCACGAATCCTCCTTCCTGGTCTGATATAAGCAGTCTTAAATTATTGTGTTGGAAGAAGGACAAAACCTTCCCTAACGCATCCTTAGAGCGGCAATCAGCAGTCCTTGTACTCTTCATCAGCGCATCCACACCGTCACGCAAGCATCTTTCTTGGTTTTCTCCTGATACCTTTCTAGCAATTCGATGGCTCAGTGCGAGCATCTCATGTCCCGCAACCCTTGGTTCTTGACAGAACTTAGGAGCCTTGTTTAAAATTCTGGCAACATCTCCCGGCAGAAGCACGTCTCCAATTACAGTTAGGTCGTTGTTATGTTCAAACTTGCTTTGCCCTACTTTAGTCGTGTGCAAAGCCTGCTTTAGAGTATGGGCCCAGATGGATACAGTCAAATTAGCCGCAAAGCTAATAATGCCCGGTAGCGTTATCTCGGCCAACCATCCGGAATCGAGCGCATAGCACAGTATCCGCAAATGATCTTGACATCTTCATACTTGTCGCCGCAGCTCAGCCCTCAACAGCTGCCAGAAGCGCTTCAAAAACTAGAAGGTGGCTTAAGAACCCCGGGAATGACCCTCACATCCGGCGGCACAAGACCCTTCCATAGGCAGAAACCAATGTATCTTGAATGGCAGGTTAATCTCACATTAACGGAGACACACATGTTGACTTGCGAGGATGAGGTAGAAAGTGCAAATATAAAAAAAGCCCTCATTGTTTCAAAGAGATTTTAACAACACCTGCAGACGGGCTAGAGCTGCCTTCTCAGCGTTCCTTGAAGTTTCAGATATTAACATTGCTTTAGAGTTATGTGTGTTGGGAGCACGCTCCGCGGGCACAGAAGAAACATTTCCCTTACCTTTCGGTAGATTCGAAAACAGTGAAGACAGCCATCGCATACCAACGCCTGGGGTCCGCCCTCGCGAAGTCTTGCCCGTTTGAAGTGCAGTATAGTTTTAATAAGCGAATAATCCGGCTAGTCTCTGCTGGTTCCCCTGCGCGGTCATTGTGTCTGTAACGGAAGCCCTTTTACAAAAAACCACGCAAGCCATGTTTGGAAAGGAGGCCATACGGGAGAAAAAAACCCGGTTAAACCTATTATGGTCCCGTATTTTCACAACGTGACCTACCACGTGAAGAAAGTGACTAACTCACATGGCGTGCCGGTGGTGTTCTCTGCACCGAAGACGCTCGCCCGAATGTACAGACGCATTTCGCTTGATGGAAATCCGAGTGGA
Organism: Dermacentor variabilis; assembly: GCF_050947875.1. Taxonomy (NCBI): domain Eukaryota; kingdom Metazoa; phylum Arthropoda; class Arachnida; order Ixodida; family Ixodidae; genus Dermacentor; species Dermacentor variabilis. The sequence continues at coordinate 31,842,484 of NC_134574.1, forward strand.
TGCAGAAAAAGCATGACAAGCAGTTGGTAAATGGTGTAGGGTGGTCGTGTACGAGATCCTCTTGGCCTGTCGGATGGCTTACAAAGGACAGACTGGACTCTGCAATACTGACCAGGCAGGGGGAGGTGGGCCAAATCTGTCTCATCATTGCGCCCACGGCACAGCGTGTGAACCGCGACTGAGTGGCAAGAATTCATGGCAAAGGTCGCGATAAGACGGCACGTGAACGAATGAAAGCTTTTGGAAACTACACTGGCGATCGAGTGTACTTGTTGCCTTTTTGTTAATCACGCTGCTCTTTTGCTGACGCCGTCGAAATTGCGTGCCCAACATTTGTTTAACAACATTCACGAAATGAATAGGATAATTCGCACACACTCTACGACCCCATATACAAAGGCTAGTAGAGGTTACCATGCAAAATACATTTGACAGTTGTACGAGTCAATACGTTGTCTCATTAACTGAAAGAACAACAAAGGTTCTCTCTAGAAAAAACAAAAACAAAAGATTACATGCTAAGAATGAGGAAGAGCAGTTTATTATGAAACAGAAAATAATTCTGAATTCTGACTGTTGTAAAAAATAAACATAGACACATATTCATCTGTTATACAGCGATACAAAGCAAAAGCAAAACCGTAGGCATGCAAATACATATACGCATAATAAGCGACGCGAAGATGAAAAGGATAACTTATGCTTGTTCGGCAGATAAAAGCTCAAAATATTATTTCAGCCACTCTTATACGTGCTTTTGTTTCTCCACTTCATATGGATTTCTGATCTACAGTTTTACACCGATAAGATGGACAAGCATGCTGCCGTATAGATTTCTCCTTGTAGTTGAGTACTGTTGCGAAAATTTTTATTCCGTCTTGGATAAGCTGCATTGCGATGCTGATAAATGATTTGGGTGGTCGCTTTTTACGTGGTGTTAAGGCTCGTGACGATATTAATGTCGTGTATGATGTGTGAACGGCGGTATTTGTTAGGTGACGAAAATGGTCTTACTATCCTCTTTTTTGCAGAGAAAAGCTCGTGTTATCAACGGCCCGTTTTTGTGATCGTCCATTGGTTCGATGTACATCGTGAATGTCCATCTCCAATACACAATGCAAAATAAGAAATGACAATGAATAAAATAAAAATGCGAGAAGCAAAGAATATGCGTTCGAAAATGTTGCCGTGCCGGTGAGAGAACGTAACAGCCATGTGCTAGCTGACTTTCTTTGTCATGACTCTCTTTGTCACATTGCCAATGTAACTGGCCGCCGAGGTTAACACGGAGATAATAATCGATTCAACTCGTTGAATTGGTGATTCGCTAATTTGTTGACTGGCTGAATAGTTTTTCGAAAAAAAAAATTTGCTTTCGCTATATTTCAGCTTTGGACCGACCTGGTAGATGCGAAAATGAAATTCAGCAGTGAGGAAGTCACGGCATCTTAGCAGAAATTTTAAGACTAACCAAATTTTTGAGACAATTGTTTCCGAAATTTACGAAGTATACATTGCCGCTCCGCTAAAACTCGTCTCGAACTGGAAGAGGAATATTTGAATGGAAAATGTAGCACAGGTAATACATATTTGCAACATTGCGCTAGTCCTGCGATATATATTAAGGAAATACTGCTTCCCTACTGTTGAAATTAAATTTCACAGTTTGAATGTCTACGATGGGTGCATGATTACCAAACATTCTTTTAATATTTTAAAAATGGTTTTGCAAATAACTTTCGCCACGTCAGATGAGCAGCCTGCAGAATCCGTAATGCCCTCCATGCTGCATGTGGCCTAAAATACAATGCTCTCAATAGAAATCTGCATCCACCATATAAAATCTTGATAGCCTGAACTTTATTTTACGCTGGTTCAGTTCAAGAAGCAGCTAGATAAACTTTGCAGTAATCAGTGCTAAAGTGATGCAGGTTCTCCCGGAGTACATCAAGCTCCCTCGCCAATCTGAGCAATGCTTGACGTCCACACATTGTCCTGACTTCATAAAGTCATTTTATGATTCGACAACTCATGGCCTCGCTGTCACAAAGTGTCCTTGTTTTTCCCGCTCGCTTCCTCGGGCACTTCCTGTCCTCGCTTCCTGCCCTTTTACTTTTGGTCACTTTATTTAAATGTTTCATTTGTCAGGGTCCCCTCGCGCCCACCCACATCTACATTACGAATTCTTGGAGGCGAGTCGCGTATATTGGTTATTTCGGATTTGGAGTTCTTTGATGAGATGAAGCAAAGCAAAAAAAATTATGAATTCGGATTCCACGCACTGCTGGAATTGATGTCAGCGAATCTTTGCATGCTGTTTGCTTTGATTGGCGATAATTAGCGGTGATGTTGGCCGCGAATGTGCAATGTTTTCAGCGTTTAGGTTCGATACAACAGTGCCGAGTTGATGCAGAACGTTACCTTGCGTGCACGACTGCTGTTTGTCTGCGTAGTCTACAAAACCAACAGGGAGGCGTACTTGCTTGAGGCGTTGTTGTGCGTCATTGCTCATAATCTTTTGGAGGGCTCAGCATTATGATTGCTTCACATGGCACGTCGCATCGTGGCAGCAGCGGTCAGCACCATGCTTCACTGCTTAGCGAAGACGCTCGTGTTCCGCGCGACGAGTGTTTCGGGCCTGGGCGTCCCCGGCTCTGAGTGCATGCTTTGTAGCCATTTTTCTGGCGCATGTTTATGTGCTTCTTCTGCACACATGACCAGCTTGCTGTTGAGACACCAACTCCACGCGCTCTTTTCAGGCTACGGACAATTGTTAAGTTGGCACTATTAGAACCGGGCACGCCCCCGCGTGGATAGCCCAACACCTGCATTCTCATCCAATAAGAAAGGAAGCACAGCACATGACATACGCCCAAATGGTGAAACACTACCGCGGCGGTGCCGGCACGGATGCGCGGAGATGGACGCACGTGATGGTGTTGCAAAGAACCCAGTGGCGCACGAGGAAGAACACGGCAGCCGCTGCAGCACCCGAAAAGTCGGTAGAAGTGGAAAGGAAGTGTTTGGGAAACTAGATATGTCTTGCTAGCCACACTGCTGCTCGTGCACACGTGCCCACTCATAATTGTGGGGTGATATTTGGTTGGGAACATGATGTCGAAACGAAATGTATTTCTGCAGGTTACGGCCTCATTCTACTCAAAGAAGTTTCATTGCGGTTCTGCTCCGGAATGAAAAAAAATGATCCGTGATGCTCCATAGCACTTTTTGTTTGCATGCAAAAATTTTCGAAGCAAAGCAGCGATAAGAACGCAGTGTGTATGTTTCTAAATATACGAATGATGCACTGTGAGATCGTGCTGAGTGCCTCGAATTACGGCGCTGAGCACGATCTCAGAAGCAGCATGTAATCGTATGAACTCGCAGAAACGCTGCACCATCGTTCCGATAAAACGAGCTTAAAGGAACATAAACGGAAGATAAATCTTCGGTAACAAAGCGTTGTGCCCATAGAAAACAACACGATAAGCTCATCAGCGTACAAGCCCTGGGTTTTTCAACTCTGCCGATCTGCTGGTGCACGGAGCGGCAGGCTTAGATTACTGGATTACTCAACCGGCTATCACTCGCACTATCCCTGCTTGAGATACGCGATACCCTTCCAAACTTATTGTAGAAAGTCTGTAGATAGTCTATAGACATGTGTCTATGAAGTCCATAGTATTTCTATACATATTTTTTTAGATTTTAGACAAGTAAATTTCATTTCATTTTTATTTCCTTATGGACCCCACTGGGGGGTACTAAATAAGGGGTGATTTGTACAAAAAAATACGTTCGGACAAGAGAGGTAATTTGTTAAGTTTGCAATGAAAATTGGCGGGTTCGTGATGGAAAAAAAATAGAGCTGCGTAGGTCGTTTCAATCTTTGGCTGCACGGGGAAAAAAGAGGCGGAAAAAGGGACAGTTCTGATACGAAGACGGGACACTTGAAATGGATAGCCTGTGCGTTGTGAAATGTATGTCGAGGGGATGGTGTTGAGTTGGGTTGAGTGAAGAATGAAACATTTTATGGAATACGGATAGGGTGGCGATGCGACGGCAAACAGAGAGGCGATAACCGGGAATGTGCTTTTAAGGATGAAACGCTGAAATCGTACGAGTATAGGGAGTGAATGAATCCGGCGGTGCGATTTTGTACTGAATAAAGTTGGTTTAAGAGATGTGTGTTGGGCGGGTTCCGTATGGCGGAGGCATATTCGAGTTTCAATATGACAAGTGACTGCTACGCGAGCAACTTTACGTGCTGGGGCGCATGACGTAGGTGACGTTTTAGGAAGTCCAGTATTTTGTTAGCGGATGAAGTTATGTTAGTTATATGCGCATTCCAAGTGAGATTGTTAGACAGTGTGACACCCAGATATTTGAACGAAGATAGTGACTCTACAGGGACGTTTGGAATATTATATAAAAGAAGTAAGGGGTTTTTACGGCGGGAAAAGGAAAGAAGCTCGAATTTGTTAGGGTTAAGCGATAGAAGTCACTACTCACACCATTCTTGAACGTGACAAACGTGTTGCTGCAAGGTTACTTTGCCGTGGCTGTTATTTACGATTCGATAGATTACGCTATCATCAGAAAAAAATAGGATTTTGCAAGACACACTAAGCGGTAAGTCGATAATTCATATTAGGACTAGGAAGGGGGGTGAGGACTGAACTTTGGAGTACACCTGATGTTACTTTGAGAAAGTCGGAAGATTTGTTATTGACATGCACGAGTTGAGATGGAATTGAGAAGGGTTAATAGGAATTCTTCGACCCAATTTAGTAAGTTAGGGTCCAAGTTTAACTGGGATAATTTGGTTTCGCTTCAAGACAGGTCCGTATGACACATAACGTAGTTATCAAACTGAGAAACAAATGCGTGAATCCGAAACTATTCCTCTAATATTTATTGGCGTAACGAAGATACCCGGCTGGACTGTGCAGATTTTCCCGGTGTTAATGCAATATGCCCGTGACCAACGAACATGCTGTGAATAGTGACTGCAGTGCTGAACAATCAAGTTAAGAATTACAATTTATTTCTGCGTAGAACAGTCTGCAACGTCCTTTTTCTGATACTCATAAATTAGTACAATATTTGCCCATTATCAGTAGAATGCACATGAATGTAGTGTGTTCATAAGGTTATTTATCAGCTAAAGCATGTTACGATCTCTTAGGAGTGTTGATAAGGGCAGAGCAAGCGCAGTGGCCACTAAATAATTTGGTTAATCTGTGCGCTATATATTAGGACCACAAAATCAATATTCTGTCCTTTTTTTCCACAGCGCATATATTATACAGTCTATCCAAGACGACCGCACTAAATGCAACAGTAATGAAAACCGGAACACTTATAACGCATGAGAACGGCTTCGTAACGTGCACGATTGTAAAAATGCGAATCTGGTCCAGCAGGTATGTACAACCAGGTGGCGAAAAGTGAATAACATCGCGTAAACTACATAAGACCAAACCATCGACAGGCGCTTAACGCTTTTCAAACTGCTTGGAAAAGAAGTCCTGCTGTTAAACTGTTCATAAAAGACCACCCTCCCCCCAAAAATCTTCCAATTACTGTCAAACCGAATCCCTTCAGTTTGAAACGTGTTATGGCGCTTCCACGAACAACTCATTTTTTCTTCTCTATTTTTTTTCAGGTAAGTCGCAAAGCCGCGAGTAACTGAGCTTATCGCAAGTTTCGTGCTCCGAAAGCTTTTGCGGTTGCATATATTTAGATTCGTTGCCAGGAGCATCATAAATACTGCTACTTTTACCCTACGAAAACGTCAGCGCAGGCACTGCTGATGCAGGCCCCACAAACATGGCCTTGTATCAGAATACGCTAGCATTTATTCAACGATACGTATCTGCTTGAAAATTCCTCACGCTAACACAATTTCTAGGCATGCACACAAAGCGCGTCGCGAGAATTTCACTACACATTCCGCGAAGCGTTCCTGACAGCCAGATCGAGCGCCGCGAATCGATATCTACTCACAGTGGCTGCTCAACACACACAATCCGCTCAGTGGCTTCTCAGTATCAAGGAAAATTATGGTGTATTACCCTTTTTACGCACATGAACTCTGACGCTAAAATCAACAAGCCTGAGCGATCGCTTGCCGTAAAACATTCCATATAGTAGAAGCGAGAACAAGTGCGGGTTATCAAATAATGTAAACGACAAATCGGCCTTATGCCCGAGTCACCTACATTACGTGCAGCCGGTTCGCGCAAAATGCGCTCGCCTAGTGATGAGCTATTGACGGAAAACCTCTTTGCTAAAACTTACCGTTCAGTGCAGTTGACGTGTGATGCCACTAAGAAGACACGAATACACAGACACCAAGCTTTCAAGCATTGAGGTGCCTGGCGCAGTCGTTGAGAATTCAAATCGACGCGGACCGATGGCGCACCGCCACTGCTGCCATTGCGCATGCGCAGGCGCTCAGGGCGACGACAGCGTGCGTGCTCCGGGAAGACACAGGGCCTTTTCTCTTTTAATTTTTTTCCCTCTCTGTTTCTCTTTCTCCCATTCTTGCTGAAACGAGTTGATTTTCTTTTCAATTTTTATGTTTTTCCCATGGTTGAAGGAAATGCGTTATCGCGTTCTATTACCAATGCTGTGGGCTATCGAATGGGACTGGAACAAACACTTTGATGAACGCACTCTTTGTAAAAGCCGTTAAATGCCCACCAGGCGCTTGCATCATCACCAACAACGATGAGTAATACAGTGCTTTTCTAGCCTACCTTCCCGCGTACCGTCATATAGGATACCTGAACACCTGTTAGTGGAAATTTTCTGTTCGGTTGATAAGTCAAGCAATCAATACAGTAATGACGTACGCATATCTTCGGCCCTACATGCATACCGCTTGCGAAGGACTTGCTGGGCTCAGAGGATTTGGCACATATTTTAAGGGAATGAGAAACTTTGATAAGTTTATACTGCAGGATATCAATCAACGAAAAACCAGCTGATGTTAGTGATGCAGCCGAGATATGAGGACCACGTGAAAAGCATCTGAGAATCGCGCGACACAAAGTGTACACCACGTGCGCGACATCGGTTCATCCCACATTAACAATGTCTGCGTTGTGAGCCACAAACATTACGAGTCTCTGCTGTTAGCTTGAAACCTGTTTAGAATACGCTTGTAAGTAAAGTTGGCGTTCATACCATCTATTATCACGATTAGACCGGCGTTTTGTTTTCTTTATTTTACTGCCGCAAAAGTTATGCTATAACAACTGTGAGGACTATCTTGGGATTTCCAAACGACTACGTAGGTTATGCCATGTGGTCAACAAAAACTGTGTATGAAGTCTACAAATTGGCTCTAAAGCAAACTCAGCAGTATACCACTCTAGTGGCTTTTCTGTAACGCAGCTACATATTATGCGCTGCTAAGTGCGCTTGGCTACAGCGTACATTGGTTGGGTCTATATTAACGACTATTGTCTATCGTCAACCTATAAACGCCGTGTAAGCCTGAAGCAATAAGACTTTTAGAGTATCGGCTGTTTTCTAGTTCATCTCATGCCTTACCACAATCGGTATAGTGCCTGTTGCCTGAAGTTAACGTGACCTTTAGTGATGTCCCCCTATGGCCTTCACCGGTGGTGATATCAGAAACTGTGGAAAATAATTGGAGTTGCGAAGAAATGTACAAGGTGCTTAATTTAATTTGAGCCAAACTCTAAAATATACGAATGCTATGTAGCTGGACAGAACCAAGGTAATAATGTTTGCCGTCGCTTGCAGATACTCAGACTATTTTTTGCATTCACTCTGATTAGATAATGAGTCTTAGTATTACTCATCTTCTGAACTATTCTAATTACATGAAAATTGTCAATGTGAAAATTGTAAGACGACATCATAAACTACCGAAACAGCTTTCTACGACTCAACACATGCAACATGACAGGATTTTTCCGAGCGTGAAAGAAGCCCGCGAACCCACGCAATGTGCCTCCAGCGGCCTGTCGCGCAGCAATTTTGCGCTTATTCGCGGGCTTCTTTCAAACTCGGATGCACACTTTTACGTAGCACGTATTCAGCAGCAGACAGCTGTACCGGTAGTCTCTCATGTCGCTCTACAATTTCCTCATTGACTCTTTTCATCTAAGTTATCGATAAGTTGTAAAATTCATGAATACTAATTACCTAATTAGACCGAATACAAAAGGTAATCTAGCATTTTCAAGCGACGGCAAACATTTCCTTGGTTTTGACTGGCTACGTGGCATTTGCATATTTTCAAATATTCGTGCATTATAGTTAATTGGGTCATCCTGTATTATGACGCGATCTTTGGAGCTACAATTTCAAATAAAATGAACAATATTCGTTGTCATTTGCACCATACGTTTCTGAGGTTTCGTATAGTGGACCAACTCAAGGTAACGTATATATATATATATATATATATATATATATATATATATATATTTGTGTGTGTGCGCGTAAAGAGATTTATGGAGTGAGAATAAACAAAAAGAAACTGTTACGTTAATACCTTTTGTCTGTAGACAATCTATAAATCGGCAGTAGGCAAAAATATGCAACCGAAAATCGACTCTTATCTATAGACATTCTGTAAATAAAGAATCAACAATAATAAATGAAGACGGTATCGAATTTTGTCTACAGTTAGTCTATAGCGTGGAAGCAGACAAAAGACAAGAAGCTTCATATCGACTTTTTTACATATACCGGCTAAAAATGGGAGTACAAGAAAAGAAATATAGTTCTTATCAACTTTTGTCTATATACCATCTATAAGCTATGAGTAGACAAAAATTATCATTACCTATCAACTCTCACCAATAGGTAGTCTCTAGACAAAGAATCAACAAGGATAAATGGAGACTATCGAATTTTGTCTACAAGTAGTCTATAGGATTGAAGTGGACAAAATGAAACAAGCATCATATCTACTTTTTAATATAGAACGACAATAGAATGGGAGTACACAAAAAGAAATAGACTCCTTATCAACGTTTGTCTATAGACGCCATATAAACTAGGAATTGAGAAAAACATTCAACACTTATCGACTCTCGTGTATAGACAGTCTGTAGGTCTAGAATGAACAGTAAATGGAAACGGTATCGACTTTTCTCTATAGGTAGTCAAATAGAGCAGAAGCAGACAAAAACCAGGAAACGACTATCAACTTTGGTTCATAGATAATATATAAACTGGGCGTAGACAAAATTAGCCAACGCGTTATAGACTTTCATATATATACAGTACATGGACCAACAATCAATAAGGATAAATAGGGACTGTATCGGCTTTTGTCTATAGGTAGCGTATAGAGCGAAAGTAGCCAAAAGGAAACGAACTTCTTAACCACTTTCTTCTATAGGTAATCTATAAACCGAGAGTAGACAAGAAGAATCAAGACCTTCTGCACACTCGTCTATTGACATTCTATAGATAAAGAATGAACACTAAGCAGAGAGTGCATCGACTTTTTTTCTATAGGTATTCTATAGAGTGGAAGCAGAGAAAGGAAACGAACAGATTATCAACTTTTGTCCATGGACAATCTATAAACTGGACGTAGGCACGAATAGTCAACACGTTAGGGACTCTCAGCTACAGACAGTCTATAGATGAATAATCAGCAAGGATAAATAGAGGCTGTATCGACTTTTGCCTAGATGTAGTCTATAGAGCGAAAGTAAACAAAAGAACCGAACATCTTAACCACTTTATTCTATACGTGATCTATAAACTGACAGTAGACAAAAAGAATCAACACCTTATTGACTCTTGTCTATGGAGACTGTATATAGAGATAATGTCAAATTTTATCTATAGACAATCTATTCACTGGAAATAGAAAAAAGAAATAGAAACCATATTGAGTTTCGTCTATACACACTCTATAGACAAAGATTGAACAAACCTAATTAGTGACTGTATGGACTTTCGTCTATAGCTACTCCATACAGCGGAATTAGAGAAAGTAAACAAATATCTCATTGACTTTCTACTATACATATTTAAAGACAAAGAATGAATAGAAATAGATACATTGTAGCGACTTTCGTCTATATGTAGGCTATAGAGGGGAAGTAGAGAAAAGGAGCAAAAAACATTATCGACTTTTTCCTATAGACCGTGTATAAAATGGGCGTAGACAAAAAGGAAAAGAAACCTTATCACCTTTTGTCAGCAGACAGTTTCTAGGCTTCGTATCAACAAAAGACGAAACCTACAGAAAGGCGAAATCGTCTACGAGAAGTCTATAGGCTTTCTATAGACAGTCTAAACACATTATTGTAAGAGTAACGCGGCCCCATGAAATACGAACGAATGTTGCAGTTGCATGCACTTTCATATTTCAGTTTCACTGCCAAACAAATAATAAATAACGTTTCGGTTACATTTTCATTGCGGTCAAATCTAGTTTTTTTTTCGTTTCAATTTTCGGTCCGTTCCGACACACTGTTTATAAGCATGCAAGGGTATTCATGTAACAAGGCTACACAAGATGCTTTCCCATCGTCGATGCAATTACGGTTGTTCACTTCAGACGCCCACGAAACAGTTTATTTTAGGCACAGCGGTGGTAAGTGCAAGTTGGCATCCGCTGTCGTTACAAAAAGCGACCACCCTCTCCGAAATAGCAACCAAACCCTTGACTAGAACATCACTTTTCACGAGTAATATTCTTCGTAAACAGTGGGCGCTGCAGCTATCGACCTGCTTCATTCGCAGGAAACTGTGCCCTACTACTGCTTTGTGTTTTCGTTTTCTCTCAAACCGCCTATGTGGCACCGAACTGCGCGAGCACGACGCATCCGTGCCAATCAGCCTAGCGGGTCTTTCAGGGAAGATGCGTCTCAGTCACCCAAGTCTAGTGTTTTACTTATTTAGTTATTCCTCTGTTCTTCCTGCCCGTTCTTCAGAAAGTACACGCTGCTCTTTCATCTAGCAATTGTTTCCAGAGAGCCGGGGCTATCACCGCTATGTGCAAGTGATGCGCACTGAAAGTTCCCGTCGTTGCGCCATACTTGTTGATGAATCTGCGGGTCGATGCGCGTCAGCGGCAGAACAATGTGGCTACAGAATGAAGGGGAAGCGCCAGTCTAGTCTTCGGTAATTAGGCTATCAGTATTGTGCACGAACGGCAGCGTCCTATTAGGCGCACTCCTACTGCGGGGATTATTTTTCGGAAAAGAATTACCAGCTGTCGCAGAAGAATTTAGATGGCCAGAATAGAAAGTGCTGAACGAAAAAAAAATACACACTATGTAATACCTAGCGTGCCGACACGATGCAGATAAAATGTCATTCATACACCAACAAAGCATAGTTGTTCATACGCGGCGACATAGATCAGTCGCTTTGCGCTTCTTTTGCTCATAACAGATTGCTTGTGGGGCTCCCAACCATCAGAATATATCCTTCCGAGAGTTTCGGCATGTACGAAGATTTGCGCGTTTTCTTTTCGATGCACTTAAATTGTACCGACCGGGGAAAATAGAGCTACCCTCAATTAATGCACAGAAAATTTTTATCGTCCTTCAGGGGATAAAACAGCGTTTTGTGTTTACACCAAACTTTACACCTCTCGAGCACCTAGGAAGACTTGTGACACTCATACGGTTGTCTTTGCTGAGCAACACATCAAATAACGTCTTATATATATATATATATATATATATATATATATATATATGCCATATGCTTTCTTAAATTGAAGGATGTAGATTCAAGGATGGGGAACCTCATCTAACTTAACTAACCCACCATTAAAAACAGCTGACGTCACTTGGACTCGAACCTAGTAACGACACCGATACGAAGCCGCTCTCACTAGGAATCGGGCCAACATAAATGAACTCAATCGCTCGCAGTCTAACACGCAGGCTCTCAGGCACAAAGCTCCCTCCCTCGCAACAAAGCTAATGAAATAATTTCTGTCTGTCTGTCAACGTAGCCTGGGTGAACAGCTGTTTTCGGCTAAATTTAAATGTGCTAGCTGCTGATTTACTGGCAAACTTGAAGCGAATTGCGACGCCGTTCTCGTTGTGTACGTCGCTAGGCATAAGACAAAAGTAAATGGTACGATTTGTGATACTGAGACGTAGGTGGCGCCTTGTGGTATCGAATAACGAAAGGGGTCAGGCAGGGAGATACGATCTCTCCAATGCTATTTACAGCGTGCTTACAAGAGTTATTGAGCGACCTGGATTGGGAAGAATTGGGGATAAGAGTTAATGGAGAATACCTTAGTGACTTACGAATGACTGATGATATTGCCTTGCTTAGTAACTCAGGGGACCAATTGCAATGCATGCTCATTGACGTGGACAGGCAATGCAGAAGGATGGGTCTACAAATTAATCTGCGGAACACTTAATTAAAGTTTTACAGTGTCGGAAGAGAACAGCAGAGGTACTGGAAGTGGCAAGGGAATACATCAACTTAGGACAGATATTCACCGCGGATCCGTATCATGAGACTGAAAAAATCAGAAGAATAAGAATCAGCTGGGGTGCGTTTGGCACGTATTCTCAGATCATCAACAGCAGGTTGCCATTATCCCTCAAGAGAAAATTGTATAACAGCTGTGCCGTACCAGTACTCCCGTACGGGGCAGAAGCAAGGTGGCTTACATAAAGTGTTTTACCTAAATTGAGGACGACGCAACGAGCTACGGAAAGAAGAATGATGGGTGTAACGTCAAGGGACAAGAAAAGAGCAATACGGGGCGAGGGAACAAACCCGAGTTAATAACATCTTATTCAAACTCAAGAAAAAAATGGGCATGGACAGGACATGTAATGAGGAGGGAGGATAACCGATGGTTATTAAGGCTTACGAAGTGGATTCCAAGAGAAGGGAAGCTTAGCAGGAGGCGGCAGAAAGTTAGGTGGGTGGATGAGATTAAGAAGTTTGCAGGGCCAACATGGCCACAATTAGCACATGACTGGGGTAGTTGGAGAAGTATGGGAGAGGCCTTTGTTCTGCAGTGCCCGTAGCCAATCTGATGATCATGATGGTGGCGCCCTTTGGGATGTGGAAATCCTAATGATGAATGTTTAAAACGCCCAGCAATGGTTCAAGCGTAAAGCACTATTTCAAACATTTCTTTTTTCATGTCATGCATCCACTAGGCCTGGATGATAATCGCTTCTTATAATATTGCGAAAAAGAAAAGTAGATTGTTTCTCACGCTTGAGAGGTGCAATATAACCTCATGCTACCCTCTTGCCCTCTAAAGCTCTGCCGGGTATGACTGTGAAGAAAGGACTTTCGTGGACATGGCCGAAACCTAATTAAATTGTTCGGTTTAACATTCCTTGCAAACACTCAGTCAATAAAAAACCAAGCAGTGGGTGCCGCAGTATAATTTCTACCAGATGGATTTATTTAACATGCACTCCAAGCAGGGTACGCGAACTTTATTGCATTTAATGCAGTGCATTCAGATTGCGGCCACGGAGCAACTGAGTAAACAATGAGTTAAATACGTTGCTGCCCACAACACAGAGCCCAGCAACAAGGGCAGTAACGGGACCCAGCGGGAAAAACAGGCTTCGATCTGAATTTTCTGACTGCCTGTTACATTTCACCGAATAGCTTCAAAGGTCGCGCTTTTGGAAAATTCCTAATAAAATTTTGTTTTGTTATCAGTGTGCGTGTATGGTACGTTCTCCGAGAGTGCCGTTGTATCTGTTAGATTGGTGGCATGAATGCGTACTTCCGCGCAAAGGGCTTAAACTGCTTTGTTTGTCGAATACATCTGTACTTAGGAACTGTTAGGTATGGCATACTTTGCCTTAACAAGAGAGAGGTCCACTGTGAGATGAAAGTATGGACTGAGTGACTGTTGTAGAACAACTAACGTATCCCAATTCAACAAAGGGAGCTGTTTTCCTGTGCATGGCAACTGCTGTCCTTAGCAGCGTTTATGTACTGCAAGCTCGCTTTACCACACCCGCCATGGATGCGTTTCTTTTTTCGCTTCTCTCATTTATTCTTCAGTTCAATAAAGGGCTGCATAGCTGCAAGTTTTTGCTCATCACTATTATTGCAAAATGTGGTGTCTAAACTGCGGGTATTTTATCTGCAAATGAATTCTGACAAGCGAAAAAGAAATGCCGCCACTGAAGATTCAATTCATGGCCTGTGATTTAGAGGACTAGTGCCCTACCACTAGGAAGTGCAAGAACAAAAGTTGAACATACGTGGAGCGCGACGCTTCGCTTCACGTCTCGCTACTACGTGGCAGTGAGTCACGCAGTAGACAAGTCTGCGGGATGCCTACTTGTGGCCGATTATAGTGATTAGCAAAATGCTGCCCATCAATATTGCAGGACACCATAGATCAGTTTTGTACCAAGACATGTAGTGTATCATCATACGCTGTGGTTGCAGCAGCGTATCCTTAAGTCCTCTGGAAGATGAACGCACCTCCCTGCGATCTCTCATTACTGTTACTTTGGCTACCTGATTCCATTATTAGTAGTAGTATCTGTCCTTACGTCGCCAGGATGGCTACTCTTTCAGTGGGGAGTGATTGCACTGAAAGTATCGGGCAGCGGGCATAGTGCTGGTGAAAAAGAACACAAAGATGAGAAGCGCTCTCGTTTCGCTAGCACAGATCTGTTTTAGTCTACCACTGCAAACCAAGAACTAGTGCTGCTAGGTGAACACCCCCCGTTGTACTTCATTTATTTCCAAATGAGTGAAGTGCTACACTGATGGTCGTATTTGCGCGTCACTTTTGCTCACCCCTATAGTTCAGTGGTAAAACAATGGTGTTGGAAACCAGGGGTCGTGAAATGGAACTGACGTAGCCGGATTCGTTATTTATTTATTGTCTCATTTTATCTCCAAATACTGGAAGGGCTACATGGCATGCCTTTTTTGTGCGTCCGTTTAGTTTCCTAATACAGATCAGTCGTAAGTACTCGTGTAAACGAGGGGTCGTGAGTTGAACTCGCACTGGTGACATTCATTGTTTCTTTATGGACAGACATTAAGTACGACTAATGAAAGCGCTACATGGCTGGACCTTTTTGTGCGACCGCAACATTGGAGCGCTGATAGCGGCCGGTACAAGCCGCCGTAACAGGAACCAAGAAGAGGATGATTACCCTTTTCTTTTGCCACAACTGCCTGCAGGACACCATCGTCACCAATACTTTTTCTTTATGAGGACATGCGAGCACGGCCTTACTGACTCGAAGATTTCAGGGCGCTCTCGCTCTTGCCGGGATGCTGCCGGAAGTAGTCGCACTCGGCGCGTTTCAGATTAACAATTTCTGGGCGGTTACCATGTGTAGCACAGACACTACCAAGCGCCTGCTAGCCTTGAAGGAAATGATAGTGAAGGGGCGTAGCTGTGATCGTCGTGGACCTACAGGACCTGTAAGTGAAGTTACGCCTTCAGGGCGTTATTCACGGTGTAGCTGACGAGAACGTACGTATAGCGCTAGCCAGTCGGGTCCAGGTCGGGAACGTGCAGCCTCAGCGTGTGCCGGTTCCCGGAGCCCACGACAAGAACGCTACCACCTAGACGGTACTGATGAAGATGAAAACTGGGTTGAAGTTCGTTGCTACTCCCTCTGGCGCTCCTCGTACGCATGTT
Source organism: Dermacentor variabilis (assembly GCF_050947875.1). Taxonomy (NCBI): domain Eukaryota; kingdom Metazoa; phylum Arthropoda; class Arachnida; order Ixodida; family Ixodidae; genus Dermacentor; species Dermacentor variabilis. Next base: position 31,858,121 of record NC_134574.1, read on the forward strand.
GTTCTTCGGGTGTATGAACTATACGTGTCCGCCCCATCGATAACGCAGCTGGTTTTAGCGTCGATACCTCTCCTCCTTATATACTGCGATAACCTTGACCTCATGCGGTTGTTCACGACGAGCGTTCTAATCTGTTCCGCATTTTGACATCTGCGCCACCGCACTACATCCGTATGGGTTTGTTAGAGACCGCTGAGTCCGTTTCTGTTGCCGGACGTCGTAAAAACTACGAAACGTTAGTCATATGCAGCTTTCGCTGTAAGTTTCGTGGAATTTTTGGAGAATAAGCGTAAAGCTTCTAGCGACGAATGCTTTGATGAAGCTATGAAAGTGGCTGTAGACGAAACGAATGCAGCACGGCTGCCCAGGTTTGGCGCACAATGACACTTTTTAAGGAGCATGCCAAAATGAGAGCCATAGAGCAATTTAGCTACCTTAAGTATGGGGAAACGCAAAAAAAAAAAGAAATGTAAGAGCGATGCTCGAAAGGCTGGTTAAGCTTGAGTACCGAAAACCGGGCAAGTTTAGAGACCCAATCGGTAGCATAAAGTAGAAACTCGAAGTAGTAGATGAAGAACATTGTCAGGGAGCGCTCGTGTGGGCCAGAGCAGAGGCGTGGGCTGCCGGGGAGACGCTGACAAAGTGCGCGCCGGGAATCGAAAGGCCACATGCCCGCTGTAATCACGTCAATACTATAGAAGAAAATGGTTTCGAGATAACAGATACAGAAGGCGTAGGCCAAACGCTTTTTCGGTTCATTGAGGGCTGTTTGCCCATAAATCAGTAGATGCAAAAGGTTTTAAAACAACCTTCCTTAAGCACATGCCGTGGCTGTTGGAAGAAAGATGAGCAGCTCTTGAAACACCGATATCAATAGCAGAAACAGAAAAGGCCATAGATAACCTGAACCCTGGAAAATCGCCCAGGCTGGATGATCTTACCGCGGAATAGTGCAAAACATTCAAATATGGCCCATCCTCTAAGTCGAAAGATATCTTAGAGGAGGCATCTCAGTTGGGAACGTGACGCCTCTCATTCTCTTGTGTCCATTCCAAAACAGAACAAAAGCATAAGCAAAGGACTGTAACATCACAAAGACCAATTTCCTTGACTAGCTGTGATGATAAAATATTTATGAATATATGTCGTGGTGGACTTCAGACCATTATGACGCTGATTGTGGGATCCCACCAAACCTGTGGTATTAAGGGTGGCTCTATTTTTTACTAATATTCATTCTATGAGGTTTGTGCTTGAGTGCTGCGATGCCTCTCAGCCGCCTGTAGCAATCCTTCAGCTTGGCCTAGAAAAGACATTCGATCGTGTATCACATGCCATTTTGTCTGCGATACTTGTACTTGTTAATTAGGGCTCAACCATCACTGATGGACTATCCATAACGTATGGAAACTACAAAACGCGCCTGATATTCAACAACAGATTTGAGGCCCTCGTTGGAGTCCAGGGGAGTATGTATTAACGCTGCCTAGTGAGTCCACTCTTATTTTGCATTTATATTGCGAGGGTATATATTGAAATAATTCACAATGATCGGGTTCATGCCTTCCAATTCCAGGTGTTCGAGGTAATGCTCTTAGCGTACGCTGATAGTATAGCGCTGTGCTTTACGAAAAAAGAGAGTGTAATAGAGACTGTCGCTGTAGTAAGACAGTTTGGAAAGACAACAGAGAAATTTGTGAACTGGTGAAAGTGTCTGTGGTTCTAGCATGGCGAATGGTCGCTAGCCCCAGACACATTTGACATCCTGAAGTGGGTTGGAACCCAAGTGATGTTTCTCGGCCTTCCCCTTGAAAATGATAAAACTGGTGATTTCTGTCTGGAACAAGTGAAAGAAACAAAAGAAAAGACGGAGAGGTGGGAAGGTGCACAGTTCTCAATTTTTGTCAAAACGACTGTGTGCAATTTATTTTATATTACTAAATTGTGTGCAAGCATATTAGCGCCAGCGAACAAGGACAGAAGGTCGCTAAATTGCTTTTCAAGTCCGTTTACCAACGCACCCAACAAATAGCAATGCAGAAATTATGGTATATTATAAAAGCGTTGTATTGTTCTTGAGTGCATGTGTAGAAGTTTCATCGAGTGTTGCCTGCCTATGTATGGGCGTCCAACTGGGAACGCTGCAGCCGCATGAATCTTTTTAGGTGAGTGAAAGAAGGGGGCCTGGGCCTGGCACACCTGTACGTGCCGCAGCTACTAAGTCGAGTTTTTATCACTCGTGACATCAACCACCCGTTCTTAAGATCGGTGTGTCAAGTGAGGCTTGGTTATGCGCAACCAGAGTTTGTTATCAGTGGTGAAATTATGTCTGCTACTCTAGATGTGTTCTTTAGGCAGATAGTAGCAAGTATCCGTGTTGCGTCGTACGGTTTTCGAATGATTATGTCTTGAGCGTAAAAAGAAAGAAATTGACCAGTGAACTGTGCAATGTTATTTTTCCAGTGCTGGCGGGGGGGGGGGGATGTACGGAACCATGCGCGGTAGAGGCCATGGAAATAACTTTTTAAATTGCATAAAAAAATGCAGACGCGCCAGGAGTGAAATGTTTTTCTTGAGGCTTCACACTGGCACTTTCACTGTGAGAAAGTTATTAGAAGAAAGCGGGTTTTACATGCCGGGGGTTCGAACTGCCTCATTGGCACAGAAAAAAAAAACTGAAAGAGTACACCATGTCTTCATTGATTGGAGTGGGTGTGCTTTCGGGATTTCCTGCGAAGAACCATAAAGAACGATTTTCCTTTAGATCCAGACGGCTACGGATTGCTGCCATTGGATAATGAGGACGGGGTCCTAATTTTCCTTATCATGCTGATATGTGGGCACGTGGCCATGGTACAGCTGGACCTTAAGAAAGCCTTTGATAGGGTAGCAAACGAGGCAATCTTTAGATAATTGGAATATACTAACGTTGCCAAGGTGTTCCTAGATAGGGTAAAATGGCTTACACTGATTGTCCTACCAATCTAATTATCAATAAATCATTAAGTGATGGAATATCTGTTGTAGCTGGTGGGAAACAGGGAGAACAGATTTCAGCATTACTATTTGCAATTTTCTTGGAACATTTTTGTCTTAAAGTACAAAGCAACCAGAAGATACGAGGTTTCCGGTTTTTTACACATGAAATTAAAATCTTGTCTTACGCAGATGACATTGCAATTTTTGTGGTGAAAGAACAAGCATTGAAAAAGCCGTAAAAGATGCGAAATAATTTTGTAGTTTTAATGGCAGCGCCATAAACTGGCAGAAGTGCTTATAGTTTTCTGGAACGGAGAATGGGAACATAGACCAGAACACTAAGAAATCATAAAGTTCACAACTGTGCCATCCAGCTGCCTTTGTGTTCTGCTTCACCATTATAAAGATGCAACGAGCCAGTGGGCAGCACCAACTGAAAAAGTGAAAAGAAAGACATCGAACTGGGGCGGACGAAGCGTGTGTATATTAATCCGTGCAACAGTGTGTAACTTGTTTGTGGTAGTGAAAGTGTTTTACATGTAACAAGTGTTGTGTATGTCGAAAATTTGTGTGTAGAAATTGCGCAGAATTTTTGCGGTTTTTTGTGGGCAACTGGTTTGGAAAGAATGAGTTGTGTAAACTTGTTCCATTCGGTGGGCAATGAAGGTGTAGGTTTATCTCATTTGTTCTTGAAACAGGCCGTGTCGAGATTTGTGTTTTTCCGCGACCAAAGTGACGCGTTTTTGCGTACTGTTATTCAAGTGCGTTTGTGTGATGCATAGCCAGATTTTATTTTTACGTCGCACACGCTTCGTAATGTAGCTGTGAAAGGATTTATGCGTGACGTTGTGGATTGTGTCCGTTTTCTCAGAACGCATTTTTCAGTAGATTATCTTTCAGAAGTTTCCAGAGAGAAGCTTTAAACGGACCTTACTCATGTCATGTGCTACACGCCAGTTTATTGTTCAGTATATCATTTAGGACAGGAGCGGAATGCGCTTGTAAAACGATTCCCAGTGAATGCTTCTACCAAAAGTTTCTTCTTTATTTTACATTGCGGCGCGCTCCCGGTGAAAACTTGTCTCCAGGAAAAAGGTATATTTCTGCCTGGGAGTGTCTACTCCATCATTTGTAAAAAGCCAGAGACAATAAGACACAATTTCTTGATTTACTGGGATTCCATATTCTTATGGGACATCCTACAGAGAACTCTCAAAAATGATTTCCCACTAACGCCTTTCGGGATAAGTCTTTCTGCCTGTTGAGATGGTGCCGTATGGCGTAATAATGTTGTCGTGCATGCACACTCTATGGGGGACGCTAATGGTGGTCAGAAATGCGGACCAAGATGCACGACCGGAAAAGGATGTTTTGTTGAAAATATTGTATATGTACGTGACGCGTACATGTCTTTATGCGAGCCCCCATAGTGGCTATGAATCTTCGACCACCTCACGACAACAAAATACGTTAAACAAGCTGCAAATTGTATAATACAGCAGGTGCTTTTACTGCCTCATTTTATTGTGAATGTGGTTTTCCTTTGAATTCAAAATTGTGAATTGAGTCATTCCAAGTTTTTCATATTGTATCGCTAACAGGCAATAAATAAAATAAAGCTATAGGTCAGTGGCAGAGCACTGCTCTTGTAAACCAGGGGTCGTGAGTTCAATTTTCACGCGTGGCAATGGATACTTCTAGTCACACATTTTATCTACGTATAATGCAAACGCTACATAGCTGAACCATTTTGTGTGCCACTTCCAGAGGCCAGTATAGCTCAGTGGTAGATCACTGGTCTTGTTAACCATGGGTCGTGCGTTCAATCCTCACTGCTGGCTGTGGATACTTTTGCTCAGGACAACGTACATTTGGGCTAGATGGTGCATACTTGAATTGGGAAGGAACAGCGCCAACTAAGACGATCACAAGTGGGGAGAACGACGCAGGACAAGCGCCATCCTGTGTCATTCTCCCCACTTGTGATCGTCTTAGTTGGCGCTGTTCCTTCCTAATACTTTTGCTATTCACATATTTTATCTGCGTGTAATATAAGCGCTAAATAGCTCAACCGTTTTGTACGCCACATCGCGTCACCGCTATAGCTGAGTGGTAGGGCACTGGTCTTGTAAACGAGGGCTCGTGAGTTCAATCCTCAGCGGTGACAGTCAGTCAGTCAAGAACTTTATTGAAGTCCTGAGGAGTTTCAAGCCGTAGGAGATTTCACGCGGGGAACTCTTCCGGCAGAAACCATAGGCGACGCCCAAGCCGGGACGGGAACGTGGTGACGCTCCGCCAGTTCTTGGGCCGTCTGGACGGCCTTGAGTGGGAGTTTGAGGTCCGGGCTTTTGAGGGCTTCTTCCCATTCGGGCTCACTGCAGAGAAGGCCCTTTGGTAACGCGGTACATTGCCATAGCATGTGAGAGAGTGAGCAATAAAGTTCTGGGCAGTCTAGGCAATTTGCCGGGATTTCTGAGTTATAGTGACTTATTAGGGCTCGTGATGGATACGTGTCCGTTTGTAGCATTCGAAACGCGGCCGCCTGCGCGTTCGAGTGTGGCGTGTGGGAGCAGGAATTTGGTTCTGCTTTTCCGATAGTGGGAGGTGATTTCTTGGTAAGTGAGCAGAGGGTCATTAAACTGAATGTCCAGCCCTTCGGTGGCCGTGGGACCGTCGCGGAGGGCAAGTTCTCGCGCACGGTCGTGGGCCGTTTCATTGAGATTAGCTTTTTGCGGGTGAATGTCTTTCCCCATGTGAGGGGGGAACCAGGAGAGGCACCGTTTGCTCTCTTTTTAGCTCGGTAGTAGTATACGGGCTGCTTCTTTAGATACGTTGCCGCGTTCGTAGACCCCAATGGCGGCACGCGAGACCGTGAAGACATAAGTAAATGTGGGGTCAGCCATGGCGATGGCTACGGCTATTTGTTATGCATTAGCGCTGGTACTTGTTTTAACCGATGCGGATGATCGTAGCGTTCCGTTGCCGTCCACGACCGCTATTGCGAAAGTGGATGTGCTGCCGTACTGGGCCGCGTCCACAAATGCGGTAGCTTCACGATCCGCGTCGATGTGGTCGAGAATCGCGCGGGCGCGGGCCCAGCGCCTACCCACGTTGTGTTGTGGGTGGACGTTTCTGTGAAATGGTGAGACTTTGTATTTGTCTCTAATTTCGCTCGGTAGGGTAACCGCGTGCTCGAGATAGGGAGAATGGGAGACATTGGCTTCATTTAGGATTAGCCTACCGGCTTTGGACGAGGATAGGCGGAGTATTTGCGCCATAGTCTGAGCCTCGATCACCTCGTCGATGTTGTTGTGCATACCTAGCTGGTCAACCTTTGCTGTACCTGCTCTTTGTGGAATGCCCAAGACCTTTTTGATGCTCTTACGCATGAATGTGTTTAGCTTCGTCTTTTCTATTTTCGTTCAATTGTGGGCAGAGGCGACGTAATTAATGGGACTCATAAGGAACGCGGGTATACGAGCAGAATGTTATCTTCGCAGAGGCCCTTCCTGCGCCCCGAGACTCTGTGGATTAGTCTGATCATGTTTTCAGTTTTGGCGGTTAAGTGTTTATCGTGTGTCCGTGGCATCCGGTGGATTCGATTAGGTGCCCAAGATTGCGCATGTGGCTGGCTCGCGGAATCTGTTGTGCGTCTCTTGTGTGTAGTGCAATCGGAAGTTCGTCTAGAGGTGTTAGGTAGTGGAATCCTTGGCAAGACTTGCGAAATAGTAATAGTTCCGATTTCTTTGAGGATAGTTTCATTCCTGTGTTTAGTAGGTACTCTTCCGTGGCATCTAGGGCAGACTGTAATGCCTGCTCCATGTCTCCCAGGGAGCCTCCCGGGCTCCAGATAGTAATGTCATCTGCATGTAGAGCACAGTTTAGATTAGGGATGTTTCGTAGCTTGTCTGCGAGTCCCTTCATCACTATATTAAATAGTAATGGAGAGATGACTGAGCCTTGTGGTGTTCCGACGGAGCCCAGCGTGTAGGGGTCCGACTTAAGTTGCGAGACTCGCAGTCGGGCTTCTCCGTCTTTTAGGAAGGAGCGTACATACTCCTGAAATCTCTGGCCGAGGCCGAGGCCTGCCACAGACTCCAGTACGAAGCGGTGTGAGACGGTATCGAATGCTTTCGTGAGATCGAGGGCGAGGATGCCTCGAACGTCTCTTGTTTCAACGTTGAAGATCTCTCTCTTTAGGAGTAACATGACGTCTTGGGTGGATACTCCTGCCACACAACCCTACGATGTTGTGTGGGAGGAGTTCGTGTCCCTCAATGTAGCGTAACACCCGGTTTTGAATTACGTGCTCGGCTACTTTACCCACGCATGACGTAAGAGAGGAGGGTCGAAAATTGTCGAGGTTAGGTGGTTTGCCGTATTTTGGCATGAGGACCACCGTGGCAGGGCGCCATTGCGTTGGTACCTCTCCTGTTTCCCACACGTGGTTGATGTCTTTCGTTAGTAATGTAATGGCTTGGTCGTCTAAGTTATGCAACAGTCAGTTTGTTACACCGTCGGGTCCTGAAGCAGACCTGCTGTTTAGGTTGTGTAGCGCCTCTCGGACTTCTGCTTCCGTGAAGGCAGCGTCTAGTTCGGGAGTGGTTTCGCACTTTATGATCGGGTAATCGTTGGGGTGAGCGACGCCTAGCGGAAGGTACCGTGTGACAATTCCTTCCAAGAAGGACTCTTCCATTCCCCCTTTCCCTTTATGTGAGTGTAGAAGTCGGTCTAGCGCAGGCCTTTCATTATCCTTCATTTGGCTGTCTTCAAACATGCGTTTCAGGAGGTTCCACTTACCTCCTGTCCGCATGCAGCCGTCGACTGCCGAACAGAGTTCGTGCGATTTGAGTATTGTGAACTCCGTACAGTATTCTTCTATGTCTCGGTTGAGGATCGCGATGCGTTTGAGCAGGTGTCTGTTGAGACGTTTCTTTCTCCATCGCGCAAGTTTCGAAGCCTTGGCCTCGAGTAAGTGTGCGAGGTGAGGGTCAACCCTTGGGACTTCCAGTTCCGTCTGTATGGTTTTCGTGGCTCTGGCTACGTCGCCCTTTATCGCAGAGAGGAGTTCCGTGAAAGAGTCATACGTATTCGTATCTACCTTCCGTAACTTACGGAAGGTATCCAAGTCTGTGAAGGTGAAAGATCGGGGTGGGGCCGTCGTGTTCGGTATTTCTGTGCGTATGGCGAAGTGATCGCTGCCCAGGTTCCCTTGCGTGTTCGTCCATGTCTAGTTTGCAACATTTCGGAGTAACGTGAGGTCTGGCGTAGTATCGCGCTGCGTCGACGTACCCAATCCGGTGGGGAACCTGTGGTCCGTCACCAAGGTGAGCGACAGGTCGTCTATTGCGCGCGAGAGGTTGTTGCCGCTAGGCTTGATTGTGGGGTAACCCCATGACGGGTGGGGGGCGCTGAAGTCACCTGCGATAATGAGCGGTGAGTTTCGTGCCAACGACGTGGCATTAGTAAGGATCGCATGGAATGATTGCTTGTAGTGCGCGGGGGAACTGTAGACGTCCATTACAAAAACAGTGGTGACAGTGCATACTTTTTTTATTGGCATACTTTATCTGCGTATAATGCAAGCGTTACATAGCTGAACCGTTTTGTGCACCACTTACCGTGGCCGCAATAGCTCAGTGGTGATTCCACTTCCGGGAGCCGAGACAAATGGACGTGCTATCATGTGCTCCGAAGGAGCGGTATCAGCGGCCCATCTAGGCCGCGAAACATGAATGTTGAAGAAGACAACCAGGATTACCAAATGATGCTGCCCCAACTACCGACAAGGTAGGATTATTTTTAATAGAGTTTTTTGCACGCCGATATCCGGTCTTGGCCGTACAGAGTTGAAGGTTACCGTGACCCTGGCAAGCTTGAAAGTGCACTCCGAGGTTGTTGCCTTAGGAGCCTTCCAAATGAATCACTTGTGGGCTGTAACATTGAAGAGCTCGGAAGCCGTCAACAAACTGCTAATAGCTGCAACAATTACTGTGAAAGGTCGCCGCTGCCGTGCCTAGTGGTTGATCCCAACAACCAAGGCATACGCCTTAAGATGCACTGGGTCGTCCATGACGTAAACGACGAAGAAGTACGCCAGGCCTTATTGCCGTGCGGCGAAGTTACGGTAGTTTCACGAGAGCACTGGCACGCGCAGTGCGAGGCAGGCAAGGGCTCCACTACGCGTCTGGTGAACCTCAAGTTGAAGCCGGGTGCTACAAGTGAAGATATCCCGCGCCAGTTGCGTGTCACCGGGGAGCCTGCTTTATTAGATGTGCCTGGAAGGCCACCGCTTTGTTTGCGCTGCCAGGGAAAAGGCCACGTTCGCAGCGAGTGCCGGGTGCCACGAAGCTCGCGCTGCAAACGTTTCTGTCATGATGAAAGTCAGTGCGCGCCTACATACACCAACGTCACAGGGCCCTTTAAGAATACTGATTCTTCTGAGCTCGTCATGAACGAGGCAGAAGCTGAGGAAGCGGCGGCAGCAGAAAGCGCAGAGTTTAAACCACAAGCAGCGCCCGCGGCCATGGTCCTCCCCCCCCTTGCAGCGGGTCGTTACTTCGTTACCCAGCGAACAGCAGTCACCGCAAGAAAGGCAGTCTGACCTGGCACCTGTCAAAAGAAGCCAAGGATGACTCAGCAGCAATGACGGACCTCAACGCACCGAGCGCAATGGAGACCGATGTGACTACACCGTCGAATAAGCGGGTGCACATCGAGAGGGTGAAAGTCGACGACCTGAGTGGTTGCCTGAATGCCGAGAAGCGGCCTGCGAAAGCGGCACCGGTACGATGTTCACCATTCAGGCCGAAGCCCATCGTTCCCCCAGATAAACGCGATGCGGACACGGCGCCGAAATAGGCGCTGGGGCATGCACTTCACGGGTGCCTGTAGAACATGTTGCGTAAGACTTTCAAGGTCATGAAGGCAATGGATTTCCGCGCGCGCAACCTTCCGTCGAAGAAGGTGCAGGTATGCCAGAAAGAACACTGCAAGGAATAGCCGATTGCACTGAAACGAATGCTGTGCCGTCATGTACAGCGGTGAGCGCTGTGCGATCCATTTGCTCATCACATAATATGCACGGTAAAACTGAAAAGCCAATGCGAGTACTCACACTGAATGTCAGTGGCTTAGCTGTTTGGAGAAGGCAGTACCAAGTTAGCCGCCTGTTTTTGCAAAATGACTTGGATCCAGTCGCCGTGCAAGAAACTAAAATCGAAAGTGAGGAGCAGAAAGCCCGCATGGTGGCACCTATGGAACGCGCTACAATATTCCTATTTGTCATGCTGTGGGCACATCTGGTGGTTGCGCGATATTAATTTCTAATAACATAGGCATCTCAGAGGTTAGCATTGTTTTCTAGGAAGCAGGACGCTTGCTTAATATAGGCTTTCTTATTTTCTGGTCAGCCATGGAGAGTGGTCTGTGTTTATGCACCGAATAGCGAGACTGAGCGCGTAGCCTCCTTCGAAAGAATCGAGTGTTATTTGCAGGGCTGGAAACGTATTGTTATGCTTGATTTTAATTGTGTGCTGATGGCAGAGGACAGAGCTAAACTGTTATCTTGCCGCGACAAAAGTGAAAATGTACTGGATGCGCTAATCCACGAGAATGATTTGGAGGACCTGGGCTGGCTGCTATCGAATGGAAATCGGCCCGTGTTCCCGCACTTCCATCGTGGAAGCATTGTGCGGCTCCATAAAGTGTACGCCACGGTTGACTTTGTGAGCATGTGCACTAAGTATGAAGTAAAGCATGTCTCGATTAGTGATCACAGTCTTGTAAGGGTCACACTTGGTGGCAAGAAAAAGAAAATGCAATTCAGCTGGCAGTTATGGAAGTTTAATGTTACGCTACTGGGTGACGAGATATTTAAGGAAGTATTACAGAAAAAAAATTGAACGCATGGCCGGCATTGCAGCAAAGTCACGTGCGGCTGAATGGGACCAATTGAAGAACGGAGTCAAATTGATACCTATCGAAAGGGGAACACTGCTGAGTCATAAAGAAGAAAACGAGGAATTGCAACGCCAGCTTGACATTGTTACGTGAAGATGAAGCCGAATACTATTTACAATTTATTTACAGGGAAGCTCACGGAGGTCAAAATGGCGGCGGTATACCAAGCTGGCACACACGCCATCTTCGTCCTCCTCAGTGCAGCCTCACTGTGGCGGCTGTTCCGTAGAATCACCCCCGGCTGTAGAAGGACCGTCCTGGTGCTTAATCTACACATCCGCGGTGAAAGGTGTGTGGTATGGTTGTAGTCTTGCCACGTCAACGATGTCACAGATGGTGATGACACTCAGAGATTAGCGCGGATGATTTCATATGTGACATCGGTCACTTGTCTTAGCACACGGTAAGGGCCAGTGTAGCGCGACAGCAGCTTTTCGGAAAGGCCCACACGTCGAACGGGTGACCAGAGAAGCACCCGAGAACCCGAAGAAAAGCGCGCGTCATGATGGTGGCAATCATAGAGGCACCTCTGATGCTCCTGTGAGGTCTCGAAATGGGTGCGGGCGAGCTGGCGCGCGTGGTCGGGGTGTGCGATCGCGTCGCGGGCGTATTCAGTGGCGGAACGTGTGGCCGAGGGCAGCAAAGTGTCCAAGGGCAACACGGGTTCTCGGCCATATAGGAGATAGAATGGGGAATAGCCGGCGGTTTCGTGATGCGATGAATTATACGCGAACGTCACATATGGTAAGTGAAGATCCCAGTCCTGGTGGCCGGTCCCAACGTACTTCGAAATCATGTTGGTGATGGTCTGGTTGAGGCACTTCGTGAGGCCGTTGGTCTGTGTGCGGTAGGATGTGCTGAACTTGTGCTTTGTCGAGCAGGAGCGGAGGATGTCCTCGACGACTGCCGACAGAAAGCTGCGGCCACGTTCAGTTAGTAATTGGCGTGGAGCACCATGCACTAAAATGATGTCATAGAGCAGAAAGTCCGCAACGTCAGTAGTGCAACTTGTCGGGAGGGCTCTGTTGATTGCGTACCGCATAGAATAATCGGTAGCGACGGGACCTATTTATTTCCGGAGCCTCAGAGAGGAAATGGTCCAAGACGGTCTAGAACAACACCGAAAAAGGGTTCGGGCGGGATGCGATCGGCTGGACACATCCAGCTGAAGGTGTGGAGGGCTTCTTCCGGCGATGACAGGGCTCACAAGCGGCAACGTAGCGCCGCACGGAGCGGGCGAGACCCGGCCAAAAGAATCGACGGCGTACACGGTCGTATGTGCGCGAGACGACCAAGTGTCCAGCCAAGGGAGCATCGTGAAGTTGCTGGAGGACAGTCGAACGCAGGTCGATGGAATGACGAGCAGAAGGTAAAGGCCGTGTGGAACAAAATTGCGGCGGTATAATGTCCCCTCCTTAAGGAGAAACATACGGTGAGAGGCGTCGCCAGGAGTTGATTCTAGACGGTCGACGAGGGCTCGTAAATAAGGATCGCGCCGTTGCTCGTTGCCGATTTGAACCAACTGGGACACAGAGAAAACGCAAGCGATGGCGTCCGCATCAGCCGGTTCGTCAATGGGGTAGCGGAAAAAACAGTCGGCATCCTGGTGCAAGCGTCCCTTCTTATATACCACGGAGAAGGTATATTCTTGCAGGCGTAACGCCCAGCGAGCGAGTCGTCCCGTGGAGTCCTTGAGCGACGATAGCCAGCACAGAGTGTGGAGATCAGTTATAACACAGAAGGGGCGTCCGTACAAGTTTGGACGAAATTTCGCAACAGCCCATACAAAAGCGAGGCACTCGCGCTCTGTGATTGAATAATTGCACTCGGCAATTGATAGAAGTCGGCTGGCATAGGCTCTAACGCGATCATGTCCAAGCTGGCGCTGTGCTAACGCTGCTCCTATGCCGTGACCACTGGCATCAATTAGAACTTCCGTTGAGGTAGACGGGTCAAAGTAGGCCGAAATTGTAGGCGTGGTAAGGAGAGTAGTCAGCAGCGAAAAAGATGCGGCATCGTCAGGACCCTAAGAAAAAGGGGCGTCTTTCTTCAAGAGGTCGGTAAGAGGACGTACGACGGTTGCAAAATCCTTCACAAAGCGTCGCAAATAAGAGCACAGCCATACGAAACTACGAGCGTCCTTGGTAGACTTCGGAACTGGAAAATTCCTAACGGCGCGAATTTCGTCCGGATCGGGTCGCACGCCTATGGGGTCTACGAGGTGTCCAAGGACGGCGATTTGGCGGTGAGCGAAATGATATTTTGACGAGTTGAACTGGAGACCGATGCGGCGGAACACGTCAAGAGTCGCTGAAAGATGGTCTAGATGCGTGTCGAATGTGGGCGAATAAACGATGACGTCGTCCAGATAGCACAAACAGGTGGACCACTTGAACCGCTGAAGCAAAAAGCCCATCATTCGTTCGAAGGTGGCGGGTGCGTTACAGAGACCGAAATGCATCACCTTGAACTGATAAAGGCTGTCAGGGGTAACAAATGCAGTCTTCTCTTGGTCCATGTCGTCGACGGATATCCGCCAGTTGCCAGACCGTAAGTTTATAGAAGAAAAATAGGCGGCACGGTAGAGGCAGTCTAGAGCGTCATCAATACGTGGGAAAGGGTACACGTCCTTTTCTGTGATTTTGTTCTGGTGGCGATAATCTACACATAAGTGCCCCGTTTCATCCTTCTTTTTGGCAAGTACGACGGGAGATGCCCAGGGACTACAGGAAGGCTCGATAATGTCCTTTGCAAGCATCTTTTTAACTTCCTGTTGGATAACAGCTCGTCCCGACGTAGAAACACGATATGGACGTCGGTGAATAGGGTTCGCATCGCCAGTATTTATGCGATGGGTCACGACGTACGTTTGACCTAAGGATTTATTGTCAAACTCAAAACTGTCGCGATAGCCTTCAAGAACGCGGCAAAGAGCTTCAGCTTGAGCAGGTAAGGTGAGAGGAAACCATCTTCTTAATGTCGACGGCAGTACGAGTGCTATGACGTCACGGTGTGGGCTGAGCTGTAACGATCTTCCACTGTGAATGGCTCGACCTGATCTTCCTGCAAAGCGCTAATTATAGCCAAGGAGATCCCCTGAGGTAGAACTTGCGTGGTTAGCGCGAAATCGACAAGTGGAAGGCAGTTGCGGTTGCCAGTAATTTTCAGCACAGTGTGTGGCATGGTAACACCATGTGTAAGCATAACGGCCGCAATTGGTGCGTCCACGTAATTGCCATCAGGTACAGCTGGTGAGGACAACACGTCGATGTGTGTCACAGAGTGAAGCGGTAGGCGAATAAAATCCATGCAGGTCAGATTGCTTAGAGGCAAGTCCACTGGGTCGGCAAGAAGAGGCAAGTCAAGGCGAAGTGAGCTGGCTGAACAGACAATGAGGGCAGAATAATTGGCAAGAAAATCCAGACCGAGAATGAGTTCGTGAGGGCAATGCTCGATGACGGTGCGTCTCTCAGCAATGGTGACTCGGGCAGAACACATGCCAACAATAGCGACAGTCCCTCCGTCGGCGACTTGTAAAACTCTGTTCGGGGCAGGCGTCAGAATTTTCTTGAGCCGACGGCGAAGAGCAGCACTCATAATGGACACATGCGCCCAGGTGTCAATCAACGCGCACACAGGAAGATTGCCGACGAGAACGTACAAAAGATTCTTGTTCATGGGTAAGGTGAAGCGAGGATTTCTTGCCAATGTCACCAATGCAGCTTCACCTCCAGAAGCTGCACTGTCTAGTTTTCCGGTCCTGGGTGCGGCGAATAGGTCGGAGAAGGAGCACGGCGTGACGGGGGCGAGCGAGATTGGCGGCGGGACGGGGAAGGCGAGCGGGAGTACCGGGTTCGTGTCAAAGGTGTCGCAGGGTCAGATGATGGAGCGGGCATAGAAGGGGCGAAGGAAAAGGATGCACTAGAGGGGCGAGGGGGGTAATCAGGATAATAGCGCGTCGGAGAAGTCCAGCGGCAGTGGCGAGCGACATGTCCAATGCGTCGGCAGTTAAAACAGATCGGCTTGTCGTCCACGGTTCACCATTTTGAGGGGTTGTGCTGTCCATAAGAGGAGTAAGAAGAGCGCGGTGGGGACGTGCGTGGAGACAAAGGTTCCGAGCGTACGGAACGAATGGATTGCAGGCCGACGTTGGACAACTCTTCACGGACAACGGCCTTGATCAAGGAGATTGTCATCGGAGAATGTTCAGGTAACGGGAATGAAGGGGCCGCCGGTTGTGCCGCTTCGACCTCACGACAAATGTTGCGGGTCGAGTTGTCACATCGCGACGGCTGGTGAAAGAGGTCGTCACAGGATGACGTAGCAGCTGTGTTGGGAAGTCGCGTGATGTGCTGGGATACCCGGCGGCTTTAGCATGCTCGAGATGGCGGTACTGCTTGAGGATGGTATCGATGCTGGTGACGCTAGTAAACACCAGTAAATTGAAGGCATCGTCAGCAATGCATTTGACGACGTGATTATCCTTATCGTCCTCAGTCATGTTCTGGTCAACCTTGGCACAAAGGGCCAAGACATCGAGAATGTACGACACGTAGGACTCGGTCGACGTCTGTAAACGTGGGGCAAGGGCTTTCTTGGCATTGAATTGTCGACCAAACGGATTGCCAAAAAGGTCGCGTAGCTTGTCTTTGAAGAAATCCCAGCTCGAGATCTCCTCTTCGTGAGTCTGGAACAACGCCAATGGAGCTCCGTCGAGGTAGAGAAGTACGTGGACAAGCATATTAGTCGGATCCCACCTGTGACTGGTGCTGACACGTTAGTATAAGCGGAGCCAGTCGTCAACATCTGGACTGCAGACTCCGTTGAAAACACAAGAATATCGAAGTGGGGAAACGGCGACGTAGGTCGCGGCTGCAGGTGGAGACGCTTGCGTAGATGAAGTGCCGCCAGCGGGAGCCGATGTTGCCTTGTCGCCGTTGCGACCACTGCGAAGCTCCATGACGGGTACAGGGAACGTCCACCTCCACCAAATTAATGTTACGTGAAGCTGAAGCCGAATAATATTTACAATATATTTACAGGGAAGCTCACAGAGGCCAAAATGGCAACGCTAAATCAAGCCGGCACACACATCGTCTTCGTCCTTCTCAGTGCAGCCACACTGCGGCGGCTGTTTCACAGAAATATTGTGATCAGCGTGAAAGCCTCAAATCCCGGCAAATACCGTTAGGACATCCGTCAAGTTAAGGGCGAGCTTGAGGCTCTGGACGTCGAAAAGTATCGATCAGCAGAAGTAAGGTCGCGAGCTAAGAAGATGTGGATGGGGGAAACTCCTAATAAGCGCGCATTGTGTAACGAATGGAGATACGCGACACAAAATAAAATCCGTGAGATTTCGCATCTGAACAATGATACCAAAGACATTAACGAAATTGAACGTGCATTTGTCGAGCACTATGAGGACCTTATAGGTGTAACAAAAAGTGGGAGCATTCCGCTAGGACAGGATACCCTTGTTTTAATGCCAAGGTTAGATGATGATACACCAGCGCTTTCGGAGAAATCCGTTAGCGTAGACGAAACAATACAGGCGATATCTGAACTAACTCAGGGGAAGACACCTGGGCCAGACGGCCTCGATGCCGCATTCTGCAAAGCTTGTACCGTTGAACTGGCACCCATTTTACATGGAGTCATCACAGAGGCGTACGAAACAAGTGAATGTTGCTCTCTTTCCGTGCTGCTCACGTGGTGCTGATTCCTAAATTTGACGACCACGCTAAGCTACTATCTGTGGGCGCGTACCGTCCGATAACGCTCACAAACATCGACTACAAAGTTTATACGAAAGTGTTAGCAAAACGACTGCAGAGCATCATCAAATTTTTTGTCCGACGACACCAAACATGTGGCATAAAAAGTCGCTCTATCTGTACAAATGTTCATGTAGCTCGTAGTATTATTGGGTGCTGTGACATTTTTGGCTGTCGGGTAGCTATATTGCTGCTGGACTTAGCAAAGGCCGTGTGTCGTATGAAGCTCTTTTTTGTATTCTTAAACATGTTAACATATGCACATTAATAATCGATAGCCTAAAATGATATACAAGGACTGTATGGTAACGATCGTGCTGAATAAGACACTAAATTATAACATTAAACTCAGGTCATCACTGAGGCAAGGTTGTCTATTGTCACCTCTGCTCTTTAGAATTTATTTAGAGCCTTTCCGTTTATCCCTAATAAGCAACAGGGAAATCAATGGTTATATGCTTGAATCATCTAATGTTAATGTACTTGCATATGCTGATGCCATCGCAATATTTTGTACAGATCACCAAAGTGTAATATAGGCGATAAGCGATGCTAAAAGATATTGCAGGCAAAGCGGCTGCGAGATCAATTGGAGCAAGATTATCCGGTTTTGGCACTGAAGCTGGGACACCACACCGTCTGTCTTTGCAAATTTACAATGGACCATGTCTCCTTCGAAATATTTGGGTGTGCCGCTTGAGCACTACGAGAGTACCGCGCAATACTGGGAGGATGAGACCTCGCTTGTAAAAGAGAAAACCGGAGGATGGAAAGGTCGAGAGTGATCAATGTTTGCAAAGGCAACTGTCTGTAATTTATGTTTATTTGCCAAAGTGCGGTATGTCATGCAATTTTTGTCGATGACCCGTGTGAATTTACAGAAAATGCACAGAGTATTTGCTGTTTTTATCTGGGGTTCTACTTGGGAAAGGGTCAGCCGAACTAACTTGTTTCGTCCTGTTCGAGATGGTGGTCTTTGATTGTCGCATTTGTTCTCACTAGAGATTGTTTCTCGTTTTGTCTTCTTACGAGAACAAAATGATTCATTCTTGCGTACGATGATTCAGGTCCGTTTGAAAAACGTTCTCCCTGAACTTATTGTGTCTTGAGCACATCCTGCAAACTATCGGCTTAAAGGCTACTTGCGCGAGGTAGTCGACTCCCTTCGAATACTGAAACCTCGGTTTTCACTGCAGTCCCTGATGGCAGTAACACGACAGAAACTTTACAAGGAGTTATTTGAAGTTATGCTGCCAGTGCCCTTGTACCGAATGAAATACTATGGAGGCCCTGGATAAGATGTTTTAAAAAGAGTTAAAAGGATGCCAGTGCGAGCAAGCGTAAATTCGTTCTTTGAATTACACACATCTACTCTTCTGGTGCAAACATGGATTGCCGACAAAGGAATATTTGTACCATATACGACAAATAGCGTGCTATGTAACAAACCGGAGGCCATTGAGCAGGCCTTCATTCGGTGCTGGGATGCAATATTGTATTGCGACGTCTTGCAAAGAAATCTTATAAAGCAACTGCCAATCAACAGCACAGGGTATGCGTTTCCCGCAGATTACGCCCCTTCGAGTCGCCGCTATGGCTCAGGGGTAGAGCACTGGTCTTGTAAACCAGGGGTCGTGAGTTCAATCCTCACTGGTGGCAGTGCATACTTTTTCTAGTCACATATTTTATCTGCGTGTAATGCAAGTGCTACATAGGTGAACCGTTTTTGGACCACTTGCAGTGGCCGCTATAGCTCAGTTTTCTGAGAGACCAAAGCGATGTTTTTTTGCGCACTGTTCTACACATGAGACTGTGGAATTATATCCCGGAATATATTGGTGTCGTCAAACGCAGATACGCGTGGAATACTGACGAGTTTTTGGAGCGAAATAGTATCCGCATATCAAGTACTGAAGCCATGATTTTACTTGGAATGCCTGATCACAGTTTCACGCAAACAGTTGTACAAAGATCTAGTTGATGTTTTCTTCACCGATACCGTTGCACCGCTCCATCTATCAACTGGGACCAGATCGACATGTTTTAAAATGAGTTCGAAAAATGCCAGTGAGAGCGTCATGTAAATCTTTCTTTTTCCAAGCGCACACAGTCACGCTCGCTGTAAAAGCGTGGCTTCAAAGTAAACGTATCTTTGTCCCGTGGGGATTACACTGCTTGATATTTCAGAAGGCCGAAATGATAGAGCGCATCTTTTCGGACTGTCCCGATGCTGTTTTCCTGTGGGACATTCTTAAGTGGATATTTCAGAAAAATTTGCCAGTATCACCGTTTGGTACGCCATTCTTGCCATGTCTCGATCCAGATGAAATATCATGCGACATGTTTATGTTACTGTGTTTGCAAAGTGTGCGGAAAACGAGGGTGGCAGTCAGAAATGCGAATATGAACGCACGATCGGCCATTCAAAATTTCACTGAGAACTGTGTGTACATACCCAATGTTCTCAATGTCCAGAGTAACCTACCAGTTTGGATACCTCTTCTTGATAATCTGTCTTCTCTGAAGCCATTTTAGCTTCCCACTCCAGCGACGAAAGGCTCACGCGTCTTTTATTCTACTTGTAAGAGTGCATATATGAGTTCTATGTTTGGAAGTGCCAAACCGATAATGACGAAAAAAAAAGCCGCTATAGCTCAGTTGTACAGCGCTGGTCTTGTAAACCAGGGGTCGTGAGTGCAATCCTCACTGGTGGCATTGCATACTTTTTC
The DNA here is from genome assembly GCF_050947875.1 of Dermacentor variabilis. Lineage (NCBI taxonomy): Eukaryota > Metazoa > Arthropoda > Arachnida > Ixodida > Ixodidae > Dermacentor > Dermacentor variabilis. The sequence goes on from NC_134574.1 coordinate 31,877,565, forward strand.
TATTCACATATTTTATCTGCGTATAATGCAAGCGCTACATAGCTGAACGTATTGTGCGCCACTTCGAGTCGCCGCTATAGCTCAGTGGTAGAGCACTGGTCTTGTAAACGAGGAGTCGTGAGTTTAAATCTCACTGGTGGCTGTGGATGCTTCTTTTATTCACATACTTTATCTGAGTGTAATGCAAGTGCTACATAACTGAACCGTTGTGCGCCACTTCGCGTCGCCGCTATAGCTCAGAGGTAGAGCACTGGTCTTGCAAACCAGAGGTCGTGAGTTCAATCCTCACTGGTGGCAGTGCATACTATATCTATTCATATATTTTGCCTGCGTGTAATTCAAGTGCTACATAGCTGAACGATGTTGTGCGCCACTTCGAATTGCCGCTATAGCGGGGATTCTACTTCCGGCTACCGTACGGTGCGCTCGCGGAATGTCTTGCTCCTCAGGGACGGTTTCAGCATCCCAGCTGGTTCGCGGCATCAGGCTGAACGATACGACATTGCTGGAATACCAGATCATTTTACCGCAGTTGCCTTCAGGAACGACCGCTATGACTGCTATTTTTGTACGCTGATGTAAATACAAGGCCTTACGGTGTGGAACATTTCCGAGTTGCTTTAGACCGTCTGCAGCTCATGCCGTAAGTTGTGGCCCTAGGGGCGCGTCAAATGAATCACGTCTGGGCGATAACATTTAAAGACAGGAAAGCCAAGCAGAAGATTTTGACAGCCCCAGCCCTCAGTGTTAAGGAGCAGCGCTATGTTGTGATAGACTCCTGCAACCAAGACATCAGGATAAAGCTGTATGGGCTTCTGCACACCACACCCGACGAAGACATGAGAACTGCCCTGGCGCAATACGGCACTAATAGCGATATATCGAGGGAGAAGTGGCGTGTGGCAGGCTGTAATGACAAGGGTTCCCACACGCGCCTAGTCTCGTGGCGCCTGAAGGCTGGCTACACCGAGGAAGACCTGCCACACCAACTCCACATCGGTGAAGACCATGCACTAGTGCACGTACCAGGGAGACCGCCGCTGTGCCTCCGGTGCCACGGCACGGGTCACATACGGCGCTAGTGCAGAGTTCCACGCTGCGGTCTCCGCCGTCGCTATGGCCACGACGAGACCCAATGTGTGCGTATCTACGCCAACGTAACATTGTCTGGTAGAAATGACGCCGTGAACGACGGGGGTGGGGATGCATCAAGCTCTGGCGGCAAGCTATTAACGCAACCTTCTTTTAAGAACGCTGAAGGAAAGGACGACAGCGAGGACAGAAAAGCCAACGATCAACAAGAAACAGCAGAAGATCATAAAGTCTCGGATAACACAAGCGTTCCTGCGACCGCCATGAAAACCCATGAGTTCGAACCTAACAAGGAAGACGCCGACAAAGACGGAGGCAAAAGCGGCACTTCAGCTGTCTCAAACAGGCCGCGTGAACGGAATGAAGATGTCGGCAAGCGAGGCAACGACTGCACTGGTGAGCCACACCTGAAGACACCAGTAATCAGAAGAAGTTCGTTTAAAGTAAAACCCAACGTGCCACCAGACTGAAGGACGGGACCGACAGTGGCCCCGCGTTAGCGGGGCCACTGTCGGTTCCGTCTTTTGCTACCCGCTAGCCCGCTACCCAACCCCGCTAGCCATCCTCAGTAACGGCTAGCTGGGTTGCTGACCGGAATAGCACTTGACGGTTGAACTAGGGTCGGACGAGCAGCGCTGTGTGTCGGCAACGTTTGCCGCCAAGGAACATGCTTCGGCCTCATTTAACACAGCAAGGCCACGTCTTGTAGAGCGGTGTGAGACTGTTAGTCTGAGTCCCGGAATTGTGAATCTATTGCCCTGCGGTCGGCTTGACGCCTCGCATTCAATGTTTTCTATGTTAGCGTCAACGCTTCGGATAGGTACGCTGAATGAAAGAGGGCTAACGGCAAGAAAGCGACAATTACAGTTAAAGCGACTGTTAACTGAAAATTTTATCGACATCTTAGCGTTACAAGAATAAAAAATTGAGAGACAGGAGCAGGCTGACCGCATGTTTGATAATTATAAATATTCTAATCTCTGTGTATGTCATGCCATTGGAAAGTCGGGAGGATGTGTCATCGTTTTAAAACGTAATGGTATTATTCAATAAAGTGTCAGAACTTCTCAAGTTGGCAGATTAGCACTTTGTGATTTTTCTCTGCATGTTAAAAAATGGCGAAATATTTGTGTATACGCACATAATACATGTGCTGACAGAAAATGCTTTTTCGATTATGTACCTATTTTCGTAAAGTGTGGCAGAATTGCCGCGTTACTTGGTGACTTCAACTGCATTTGCATGCCTGAAGACACGGGCATTAATAATCCAGTTCGTGACAAAAGTGCACTACAGCTTCGAGCTTTAACAGGCGACTGTGACCTTGTGGACGTTGGTGATCTTCACGGAAAACATACGCACTTCACACACTTTCAGCTTCAAAGCTACGCTAGATTCGATCGCGTGTACATTTCCCAAATGATGTTGGCTTTTCGTAGCAGCTACACCAAGGTCGATTCAAATAGGTCGCGAAGCTTCGGGCGAAAAGCGGTTCAGTACAGATTGTCACCGACATCAGCATGGGGGGTTATGGGAGCAGCGATTGAAGCGCGACTATGTTTGGAGGGAACAAACATTGGGAAAGAAAAACGCGTTTTTTAATTCAAACGAGACACACTTAGATTCATTCAACGAAAATAAAATTCCTAGTCATTTTTATATATTCGTGACGAGTTAAGAAAATACAAGTTTAATTTTGTTATTATTAATAAATGCATTTCTTTTCAGCGCCCATCGTTACAGGGGGCGTTGACGCCACTATCTCTCGCAATGCAATGCACGTCTTGAAATGGGCAGAAAGGCGCACTGGTAAAGTTCACCTGTTGAAATACGCCCCCCTCACAGTTTTTGCTTTCTTGCTTATCGAAGTTTGTCTGAATTTGGTGACGCGGGTAGCTTCATCGCTTCTTAATCTGTTCAGTTAAAAGGAGTGGGTTACGACCGCCAGATAATTGTGTAGTTGTTTTCGTGAGACTGCGCTGGCCGACGGGCTTGGCATCCGACAATAGGATCAGCACTCTACACCTAACGCTTTCGTCGGCCTCCAAAGAAAGTATGTTCTGTGCAGGGATGCGATTTCGACAACCGTACGGCTGGCCTCTTCCTGCGTCGCTTTCCACGCTGAAAGCTCGAAAGGCCCATCAAGTCGAATGACGGGGCATTTGAATATATAGCTCCAAAGGAAGGACAACAAAACAAATTTCGCGCCTTCGAAAACAAAATGACGTCACTTCTGCTTTTAACGGACATGGCGTCACATTATTTTTCTTCCGCCGGAAGTGTTCCCACCACATACAGATGGCGCTAAGCCCCATGAACCGCCGATGGACCGCCATGTTTTGAACGTATGGGCTCCTATGGAAGCTTTGCTACCAGGTATATTTACCTTGGCTACACAGTGAAACACGTTAGCTTTAGTGACCACAGTCTTGTAATGTTCCAAGTAGTTCATAAAAGAAAAACAAGTGCGTTTAATTGGGACCTGTGGAAGGTAAACGAAACGTTTGTTAAACTGGTGAGCCAAAAGTGCGAGGAAGCTCTGAATAATGATACCACAAGCTTTACCGCGGTTCGGGAGAATTTTAAAACTGAAGTAAAAATGTGGGCAATTGAGAGGTCAAGCATCCTACGATACAAAGAAAAACAAAAAGAAATCGGGCTACAAGCCACACTGGACTGTCTTTTAAATGCCGATAGCACGATAGCCGGATTGTTCAGAAAATAAGTTAAAGAAGTGATGGAGTGCATTACTGAGGAAAGATATAAAGGCGCCGTGTTAAGGGCACGTGCGGAACGGTTCTTGGTGGGAGAAACACCCACCAAACGCACGCTAGCTGAAGAAAAGAAGTATGCTACCGAAAAGGAGATAAAAGAACTACGCTATCGTGGCATGGCTTCGTCGGACCAGAAGGTAATCAAAATAGCTTTCCTTGAACAATATCGGAGCTTGTGGGGCCGCGAAGCAGAAGTGCAAGATCCTTTCGTAAAAGATTTTCTGTCACTTATGCCCAAACTGGATGAGGACGTTAAAATTGGTCTTGAAAGGCCAATTGCAATAGAAGAAATTCAGAAAGCGATTGATGACCTCAGTAACGGCAAGACACCTGGACCAGATGGCATCAGGGCTGCCTTTTATAAGTTTCTCAAAATAGAAATTTCGGAAATGCTTCACCGTACCATAACGGAGGCATATGACGTTAAACAAATGCCCATGTCTTATAGGAAAAGCCACATTATACTTGTACCAAAAACTGAAGACGCTGAAAGATTGCAGTCGGTGGAAAATTCTAGGCCCATAATTTTCTCAAATATGGATTGCAAAGTGTATATTAAGTTTATGGCAAAAATACTTTAAACAATAATTACCGATATTGTTGGTGCACACCAAACGTGTGTAATAAAAGCAAGAAGTATCTTTAACAATATTCATAGGACGAGAACAATTTTAGAGTTCTGTGATGCGTCATGTGGCCGTATAGACATGATTCAGTTAGATTTGGAAAAATGATTTGACAGGATGTGTCATAACATAGTTTTTGCCTTGCTGGATTACGTAAATGTAGGAGCGGTAATAAGAGACAGTGTTAAAATGGCATACAAAAATTGTCAGGCTAAAATCGTAATTAACAGGAAGCGCAGCGAACATATAGCCGTGCGTTCTAGTGTCCGTCGAGGACGTCCCGCTTCAGCCTTGCTGTTTGCAATTTATTTAGACCCCTTTTGTTTAAGAGTGTTGAGCAATGAAAAAATAACGGTTACCAGTTTTTAACGCATTAAAATGATGTCGCGATTCTTGTGTAAATACAGAGAGCATACAAGAGGCATTTCCTAGGTGTACTTTGTGGCGAAAAATACCTTTCTCGAAAAGGGACAGAAGAAAGGGAGACCGTGAAGCGCCAAACTACCAACTGTTTAATGACAGCCTGAACAAACGTGTACAAGAAAACATAACTTCCGCTCATGCGCAGGGAGCCAAAGCGTCACAGAACAACATGGTCATGATAACATACTTTGGATGAAGCACATTTCTGCGGAATATAATACTATAGATGTATCGCTTACACAATCAGACCCTTTCTTTTTAATATAAAACGCTTCCAACAAGTGCCTTGCAGTTTGGTTCCTACTTTTGCCAAGAATCAATGCTTGTTCAAAGCATGGCGTACAACGACAGGCTTTACAGTGCGCAGGAAGATGCGCGTTGTCACACTTGCCGATGCTATCAGCGTGCTCCTTCAGTCTGTCATTAATACAACGTCCCGTTTGTCCGACGGATGACTTGCCGCAATCTAGGGGTATCTCGTAGACCACCCCTTCAACGCAGTCCCTGATATGTTTGGCGTGCTGCTTCTGGTAGCCCCGAGGCCTCTCGCATGTGATCCGCGGGCACAATTGAGCTAACTTGTGGGCAGCCGAAAAGACAACCGGAATGCCGTATCGGGTAGCAACCTCCTTGAGATTATGGCTCACACGGTGCACATAAGGTAATACTTCTGGTTTTACTCGCTCCCTTTCCTTCGAGTGCATTTTCCCACTCGCAGGAACTATGATATGGATATAATTGAACATGCTCTTCGGAACGGAGGAAGCCTAAAAGCAGTGAAGAAGAAACCAAGAATAGGCAATAATCAAATATGTGCGTTAAGAGACAATGCCGGCACTATCATTACTGATATGGATGAGATAGTTCAAGTGGTTGAGGAGTTCTATAGAGATTTATACAGTAGCAGTAGCACCGTGTGAGCCAGTACAGTACCAGTAGCACCCACGACGATAATGTGAGTGAGAATATTCTAGTGGAATTTGAAATCCCATAAGTAACGCCGGAATATGTAAAGAACGCCTTGGGAGTTATGCAAAGGGGGAAGGCCGCTGGGGAGGATCTGGTAACAGCAGATTTGTTGAAAGATGGTGGGCACATCATTCTAGAAAAACTGGCCACCCTGTATACACAATGCCTCATGACCTCGAGCGTACCGGAATCTTGGAAGAACACTAACATAATCCTAATCCATAAGAAAGGGGATGCCAAAGACTTCAAAAATTATAGACTGATCAGCTTACAGTCCGTTGAATACAAAGTATTTACTAAGGTAATCGCAAATAGAATCAGTAACACCTTAGACTTTTGTCAACAAAAGGACCAGGCAGGATTCCGTATAGGCTACTCAAGAATAGACCATATTCACACTATCAATCAGGTGATAGAGAAATGTGCGGAATATAACCAACCCTTATATATAGCTTTCATTGATTACGAAAAAGCGTTTGATTCGGCCGAAACCTGAGCAGTCTTGGAGGCACTGCGGAATCAGGGTGTAGGCGAGCCATATGTAAATATACTGAAAGATATCTATAGCGGCTCCACAGCCACCGTAGTCCTCCATAAAGAAAGCAACAAAATCTCAATAAAGAATGGTGTCAGGCAGGGAGATACGATCTCTACAATGCTATTCACAGCGTGTTTAGAGGAGGTATTCAGAGATTTGGATTGGGAAGAATTGGGGATAAAAGTTATTGGAGAAAACCTTAGTAACTTGAGATTCGCTAATGATATTGTCTTGCTTAGTACCTTAGGGGACCGATTGCAATGCATGCTCACTGACCTGGAGAGGCAAAGCAGCAGGGTGGGTCTAAAAATTAATCTGCAGAAAACTAAAGCAATGTTTAACCGTCTCGGAAAAGAACAGCAGTTTACGATTGGTAGCGAGGCACTGGAAGTGGTAAGGGAGTACATCAACATAGGGCAGGTAGTGACCACGGATCCGGATCATGAGACTGAAATAATCAGAATAAAAATGGGTTGGGGTGCGTTAGGCAGGCATTCTGAAATCATGAACAGCAGGTTGCCACTATCCCTCAAGAGAAAAGCATATAACAGCTGTGTCTTACCAGCACTCACGTATGGGGCAGAAACCTGGAGGCATACGAAAAGGGTTCTGCTTATATTGAGGACGACGCAACGAGCTATGGAAAGAAGAATGATGGGTGTAACGTTAAGGGATAAGAAAAGAGCAGATTAGGTGAGGGATCAAACTTGAGTTAATGACATCTTAGTTCAAATCAAGAAAAAGAAATGGGTATGGACAGGACATGTAATGAGGAGGGAAGATAACCGATGGTCATTGAGGGTTACGGACTGGATTCCAAGGGAAGGGAAGTGTAGCAGGGGGCGGCATAAAGTTAGGTGGGCGGATGAGATTAAGAAGTTTGCAGGGAAAACATTGCCACAATTAGTACATGACCGGGGTAACTTGAGAAGTATGGGACAGGCCTTTGCCCTGCAGTGGGCGTAGCCAGGCTGATGATGATGATGATGTAGCGGCGAAAGGATTTTTGAAAGGAGTTGTTTATGGTGCTCGTTTTCTGTAAGTGCATTTTTCTATAGTATATTTGTCATCAGTAAGCAAAAAAACAATTGTATAAAGATTTAGTAGACGTGCTAAGCCCTGTACCTTTATATCGTGCAAAGTATGCATTAGGACGCGAATAGGATGTACTGAAACACGTTAAAAAATGCCTGTTAGAGGGTCAACTAACACATTTTTCTTACTGCACATTGGCACGCTCCCTGTTAAACCATGGTTAAAAGAAAAAGGTATGTATCTCCTTTGGGGTGTAAATTGTTTAATATGTAACAAGCCGGAAACAATTGAACATATCTTCTTAGATTGCTCTGATTCAATTTTCTTTGGGGACGTCCTACAGAGGATGCTTAAAAAGGATTTCCCGCTAACGCCATTCAGAAATCGGTTCTTGCCATTTGCCCAAATAGTGCACGTTCCATGTTATGTCATGATGTTGGTTACAAAGCACAGTGCCTGGAAAACAAGAATTGATTTCAGACCCGAGCATGCGGATCCCGATCCAGCCAAGAAATATTTTGCTGAAAGTATTTCTTATGTTAGAGATGTGTTAAAGGCTCTTAACCAGTCACCTTAATGGCTGCCCATGATCGAAAAGTTATTGGAGCTTAAACCTTACTAACCAAGCTACACTGGACGAGATAAATGTCCCGTTTTTTAACATGTATCAACATGTGTCAAGTTATGTTGATTTCCGAGATACCAATTTTTTTGTGACGTATAATTGACAAAATTCCGGAATAAAGAAAAGAAAGCCACTATAGCTCAGTGGTAGAGCACTGGTCTTGTAATCCAGGGGTCATGAGTTCAATCCTCACTAGTGGCAGTGCATACTTTTTATATTCACATATTTTATCTGAGTCTAATTCAAGCGCTACATAGCTGAACCGTTTTGACGCAACTTCTTGACGCCGCTATAGCTCAGATTTTTTCCACTTCCAACCACCGAGCGTGACAGACGTGTATGTCTTGGGCTCCATAGGAGCGGCTTCACCGGCCCAAACGGGCCGCGGTAACAGGGTATCTGCCTCGGACGAGTACCAAGTTGTTTTGCCTAGTCTGGCAACAAGGCGTTTTGTTTTCAATACGGTTTTCCTACACTGTGATGTCAGGGCCTGCCCATACTGCATGGAAGATTTTCACGATGCGCTCGCTCAGTTGTCGCTCCTGATGGAAGTGGCTGCTCTTGGGGCTTACGGACGACGACGACGACGCTGACAGAGTGCATGCGCCTCGTATGGGCTCCGTATATTTCAAACTCTTGTGGCCAAACAATCACCGCTGGACTCAAACTAACGTCGGAACCGGTTTCCGGAAGTGGTCAGCTACCGAACAAGACCAGTCCCGACGCCAGGGACCCAGGACAAGGGTTTCTACGACCACAAGATTGCTAACCCTAACAAGATCTTCAGCTGCTCCGTCTGGCCGAGAAACAGGTGCGCCGCAGCTACGAAGGTGCGCGGCGTCGCTACCGCAGTCCCGGCTCCCGAGGACTTCGCCCAACGACTCGCATCCCCGTGAGATCAAGTAAGCGCAGCCCCTCCCCTCATTATGGAGGTAGTAGAGGTTGAGGGCACGGAAATAGCCCCCGAAGAAGTTACCGTTAGGGCAGGGTGGCTTGTCAGCCACCGTAAGCAACGAAAGACTACGCAGGCATCATCCCTACCCATACATGACTCCCTCCGTACAACAGCAAGCGCACGCACCAAGAGTACCCAGCAGTCCGCACTACGCCCACGCGCACCACGGCAACCACGACTTCCGAAGAACGATATCAAGATCGTCATACGCCCAAGAGACGGTTTCAACGTGTCCAAACTAGGAGACGCCCAGATAAGCGACTCAATACTACAGATCCCGGGCATTACAACCAAAGAAGCAGAGGACGACATTTACCGCTCATGCATGGATAATAACGTCATTGTAGTTAGCACGCCAATCATGTCTAACGCCGAAAAATACTGCCGCATCCGCAGCCTCCCCATCGGAGCAGTCCGCTACGCAGCCACAACATACGTCACACCGCCGGACGACACAGCCAAAGGAGTCACACATAACATCCCTGCATATGACACAGAAGAAGACATTACCAACAGTCTCGTTTACAAGAAGAACCCTACGATTCTGCAGGCCCGACGAATGGGCAGTACTAATTCAGTGCTCATCGTATTCGACGGAAAGCAAGTACCGTACCATGTCTACTACCGCGGAGCAGAATACAAATGCTATCTACATAAGAAGCGCATCGAGGTCTGCGACATCTGCGGGACCGTCGGCCACAGGGCCGATGTATGCCCCACTCCAACCCAGAAGAAATGCAAGAGCTGTGACACAGTAAATCCACCGGCTGATCACCCCTGTCATCCTTGTTGCGCGCTCTGCGGCAAAGGCCACCCGACTGGTGATAAGTCCTGCCATCGCCGCTTCCAGACACCACACCTCCTACTCCAACGCCGATGGCAACGCCTACGACTGGGACAGCAAGGAGCGGAGCAGGAGACGGGGTCATGGACTTTAGCAAATGGTGACTTAGCTCTGCCAACAGCGAAGCCGACACCACAACCGCAGGCTCCCGAACGCAGCAACTCACGCGGACGCAGTCGGTCTCGTGGACGCAGCCGCTCCCGAGGTCGCAGTCAGTCACAAGGACTCAGTCACTCCCGGAGCGGACCGGATTCAACACCACCGCAGCAGCAAGAAAACGCAAGCCTTCGAACGACAACAGTTAAAGTGCAAGACACACCCCCCAGGTAAGCTGGGCCAGCATTGTCTCCCACACAGGTCACGCCTCACAACCTACAGCAACCCCAGTGAACACAGTTAGTGACAGTACCATGCACAGCTTCATGCATGAGCTCCGATCCTTACGTGCTGAGATACAAGACCTCAAGACAGAAAACACTAAGCTCAAATCACAACTTGCAGACACACAACCCAAACACTTACCATCAAATGCAGAGAACCTTCCTGTCCCTGCAATAGATTGCCCGCAAACCACCCAACAACCAACCCCGCACAAGCGCAAAGCTCTCGAACCAATCGCAACAGCGGCACCACCAGCATACATTTCAGAAGGAAGTGTCAACTGTGAGGCCCTCACTGAGCTGCAACAGCGGATAGAACGCAACCTCAATGAAGCAATAGACTGTAAACTTGCCACGTTGCTCGACGCCTCCATTGCAAATGCTCTCGAACGCGCAATGGACAACCTCCTTATTGCGAAACTAGAAACGCTACTACTGCCCAGAATTCAGCAAGCCTTTGCGGCAAGAGAACAACAGCGACAGGAAAACATGGCCGACACGCGCAAAGTGTTTCAAGACATGGTCGCGACTCTGGCTCAAAATCAAAACACCCGTTTGAGAGAATTGGAAAACACCCTACTCCGTCCCAGAGCAGGTCCCCTAAAGAAGCCGTACTCGCGTCCCGACAAAGATGGCTGCGAGTAATCCAGAACGTGCTACCTACTGCATTTGGCAGTGGAACTGCCGGGGCTTCCGGCGAAAACGAGCACACTTAGAGCAATATATTACCTGTCTCGCACCACATACTTCCCCCGATGTTATCGCATTACAAGAGACCGGAGTAGCGGCTAAGCTGTCGGGATACGCGGCATACACCGCAGTTTGCGATGACAACCGCAGGCCCCAAGTAACCGCACTAGTTAAGCGAAACATTCCGGTTATACAGCATCACACAGACATTGATACAGCAGCCCACATTTTCCTGGAGATCATCCCGTCTGCAAGGTGCAAGCAGCAGAGTCTCTTCATCCTCAATGCGTACAGCAGCCCCAAACAACAACATAGGTTTCTACGACTTTTCACCAAAGCAGATCAAGTAGCTAGGGGAGCCCCCCTGCTCATCGTAGGGGACCTAAACGCCCCTGCGGTGGCATGGGGATACCCAATGGACCGCCGAAAAAGAAGACAACTATGGCTTGACGGACAGAATCTAGGTCTTACTCTTGTCACGGATCCAACTTGTCCCACCCGTATGGGAAACAGCGTTAGCAGAGACAGTACTCCGGACTTAACATTCGCAAAACGAATTCCACAAGCAGACTGGATCAACACACAAGACAACTTGGGCAGCGATCACTATTTAATCCAAACAAAAGTTCGAGCGGGCCCGCGAAAGCCTAAGGGCCGTCAACTCCGCATAACGAACTGGGGCGCTTTCCGGCAGGCCAGAGCCCTCACCTCTTTCTCGGGTACCCAACCCCCTTTCGAAGATTGGGTCGCATCCTTGCTGCAAGACGTGAGCGAAGCCACTAAATTGGTGCCTGAGGAAGCTAATCTGCAGGAGGCAGATAGTAAGTTACTGCATATGTGGGAAGCCCTCGCCAGTCTGCAACGCAGATACAAACACAACAAGCTCAACCGAACGCTCAGGAAACGTATTAGTACTCTCACCCTTCAAATCGAAGACTACGCACGACAACTTACTCGTCAAAATTGGCACAGCACATGCGACAGCATGGAGCGGCAACCGAACCTGCCCAAAACATGGAATATCCTCCGTTACCTCCTCGATCCGGCCAACAGCAAGAACACACAACAGCACAACTTGCAAAAAATTATTCACACCCATCTGGGCACGGACGCACAAGTTCTTAAAGAGCTGATAGACCGATACATAGGACCTCAACCTACTACACCCGCTCCAGCATACACAGGCACCGCTAACGACCACCTGGACGCGCCCATACAAGCAGCAGAAGTGCGGGAAGCCATCCTCGCACTCCGCCCTAACTCGGCCCCGGGACCTGATGGCATTACTAATAAAATGCTTCGCAACCTAGATGAGGATTCTATACTAGCCCTCACAGCTTATTTTAACGCATACTGGGAAACTGGAAACCTCCCCTCACAATGGAAAGAAGCCAAAATTATTATGGTTCCCAAACCCGGGAAGCGCCTCCTACTCGAAAACCTCCGCCCTATCTCCCTCACTTCATGTGTCGGAAAGGTCCTCGAACACGTCATCCTCACATGCTTACACAGACATATGAACGGCAACGACCTCTTCCCCAATACCATGATTGGCTTCCGCCCGAAACTTTCTCCTCAAGATATCATGCTTCAGCTCAAGCACCAAATTATCGATGGCGACAAAAGCTCCAGGCTGGACACCAAAGCCATCTTGGGACTAGACCTAACCAAGGCATTCGATAACGTCATACATGAGGCCATACTGAACCAACTGGCACAACTTCAGGTTGGTCATCGAGCATATAACTACGTGAAGAATTTTCTTACAGGTCGCACGGCCACCATTACCATCGGAGGGCTGCAGTCGCCAATTATTCACTTCGGCAGCAAAGGCACGCCGCAAGGATCGGTTCTATCCCCTTTTCTGTTCAACGTGGCCTTGCTCGGACTACCGCCTGCATTACCTAGCATCCCCAACCTCAAGCATAGCCTCTACGCAGACGATATCACCCTGTGGGTCACCGGGGGCAGCGACGGGGACATCCAAAACACCCTGCAGCAAGCCATCAACGAGGTCGTTGCATACGTAGAACCGCGTGGCCTGGCGTGCTCCCCACAGAAATCGGAGCTCCTTCTGTACAAGCCTACTTGGGGAGGTCGACGGCCAGACCCTCACCCGCCCGAGATAGAACTCCACGTGCACCAGCAACGCATACCTACTGTACCTAGCATTCGTATCCTTGGCTTACGCATCCAACATAACGGCAGAAACACGGAGATACTCAAGCAATTAGATAATCATGTACACCAAACCACTGGCCTCATTGCACGCATCGGAAATCGACATCACGGCATGAAAGAAAGCAACCTTATACGCCTGGTAACCGCCTACGCCCTGAGCAGGATCACCTATGTCGCCCCGTACCTTGGCCTCAATGCAACAGACAAGCTCAAACTCAACACCATGATCAAGAGGGCCTATAAACAAGCCCTACATCTTCCCATCACCACCTCTAACGAGAAACTGGACGCCCTCGGCATCCATAACACCATAGACGAGCTTATTGAAGCGCAGCGTATTAGCCAATACGAACGACTCGCCAATTCCACCACGGGCAGGCACATTCTAGGCACCCTAGGCATAACCTACACCACCCAATTCGGACCAGAAGTACCCATCCCTCCAAACATTCGTGCTCAACTAGATATCCCACCCATACCTCGCAATATGCACCCTGAACACAATCCGGAACGACGTGCAGAACGAGCTAAACGACTACAAAAGCGCTACGACCAAGCCGCTGACGTAACCTACGTCGACGCAGCAGAATACCCCAACCAAAATGCCATGGCGGTCGTCGCAGTCGCAGGTTCGCAGTACCGCCTCACCGCGGCCGCATCAATATTCACCACGCAACCCGAAGTAGGAGAAGAAACGGCCATCGCTTTGGCTTACACGGCTACCAATGCACACTGCATCATAAGCGATTCAAAAACGGCCATTCGTAACTACACAAGAGGACTGATAGCACCCCAAGCACAGAAGATTCTCTCTGGCACTCCTCCCTCAAGGCAACGCCGCGTGCAGATCATCTGGGCCCCTGGTCACTCGGGTCTGGCTGGAAACGAAGCCGCCCACGATGCCGCCCGAGCTCTCGCACACCGGGCGCATCATTCTTCTTCTGCGTCTTCCGATCCCGACCAGCCCTCTGTTCTGCATCGCGGTCACGCGCGGGAACGAATGGTCACGTTGAGAGAAATTCTCCTGCACTACCGCAGGGAGCGGTTACGCTACCCCCCAGCACACAAAACACTGAATAAGTCTCAATCTACCACTTGGCGACTCCTTCAGACACGAACCTTTCCGAACCCCGCGCTTTACAACCGCATGTACCCCGATGCATACTCTCCACTCTGCAAAGCGTGCGAGACCCGCGCTGACCTCGATCATATTATCTGGCAATGCCCCAAAGCCTCACCCACCAACACCTCCCACACTAACACACGCATAACTACGGCCGAGCAGTGGGAGACATTGCTGCTCAGCTTGGACCCAGAGGAGCAGCTCTGGGCCGTCCGGATGGCCGAAGACGCCGCCAGAAAGCAAGGACTGGCCGCCGTCTGAGGAAGGGGGGATTGGGGGTTAGTCTCCCGACCCCCGCCACCCCTGAACCCTATCAAGGACATAACAAAGTTTTATCTCTCTCTCTCTCTTGGGGCTTACCGTTTGAGCCATGTGTGGGCTGTGTCCTTCAAGGACGCGGTGAAAAAGATCGTCACCGTTGGATTGCTGCAGGTCAAAAAGCGCCGGTGTCTCGTCATTGACCCCGTCGACCAGGACGTGCGCCTGAAAGTGCATTGGCTGCTGCCCAGCTTTCGTGGCGAGGACGTACGTCTTGCCTTTGCACCGTTTGGAAAGGTCACGGACGTCGTCCGTGATCGCTGGCGGGTTCATGGCGTAGCTGATAAGAACTCAACAACACGGCTGGTTACGCTGAAGTGGAAGCCGGGCTCGACGACCTTCCGCATCAGGTGAGGGTCGCCGGCGAACTGGCATTCGGGATTGTGTCGGGCAGGGCTCCTCTCTGCCTAAGCTGCCGCGGCACGGGTCACATTCGTCGAGAGTGCCGTATTCCACGGTGTGGTACCTGCCGGCGCTTCGGTCATGAAGACTGCCAGTGCGAGCGCACGTATGCTGGCGTTACCGGACCCATGGGCAACGAGAACAACTCTGTCCTACTCATGGACGAGGCGGACATGGAAGACACGTCGTCCGCGGCGGGTGAAACTGCTGACGTCGTGGCAAAGTTGGCGGTACGGATTGAACAGGAGGACAAACAAGTTGCTCAGGCTGTCGCCACAGGACACCAACAAGCGACTGCAGCGGGCATTGCGGCCATGCCGAGTGCTGAAGTGAAAACCCCAGCTGAGACGCAGGCGACCTCCTGCCTCGTTGAACCTGAAGGCATGGACACCCTTACCGGCCCAACTAGCCAACCGATGGGGAAATGGCCCCACAACCAGACCGTTAGCCAGACTGATAAACTGGGCTGCAGCGGCGGAGACGAGCAACCGCCCAAAGCGTCAGGTATAAGGAGGTCGACCTTGAAGCTGCGGCCGCACATTGCGGCCGATACACGGCAGGCGGGTAAACCACCTCCGTAATTCCGTGATGCCTAGCTCGAGTGGGCTTGGGGGGTTGGTGAGTGCAATGGCCGTCATGCTGAGCGCTAGTTTTTTAGAACCTTGCCATGAGCTGGGAGGGGGGGGGGGGGCAAGTTGCACTTGAGTGCCCTTTCCGGAAGGTGGAGCTGCGCCTCCTTTAGTGGCATTCGACGTGGGCTTCGGTGCACCTTTACGAGCACTCATCCTTGTGTAACTGTGATTGGCACCATTCTACCGTCTAGCCATGGCGGCTAATACTGAAGGAACGCTACGTGTAGCCACGTTAAATGTACGAGGGCTACGCGCAAGAAAGCGGCAACGTCAGCTAAGTCGTCTCCTCTTGGATAATGACTTACATAAAGTAGGCATACAAGAAAGAAAAATTGAGAGCCAAGAGCTAACCGACATAATGGTGTCCAATTTTCGTGCTCACTTTGATGTGTGCGTTTGTCCCGCGGTTGGTGGATCAGGCGGCTGCGCTATATTCCTACGAAGTAGTTTTGGCATTTGTGTGCAGTCAGTGTTGTTGCGTGTAACTGGGCGCCGCTTAGTAGCTGATTTTTGTTTTCGGGATGTGGATTACCATGCTATTTATATCTATGCGCCGAATATTGAAACAGACCAGCGAATTTACTTTGAGCGTCTTAAAGTGTACGTAAACTGTTCCAAGGTAGTAGTGCTGCTGGGTGATTTTAACTGTGCATGCAATGCTGAACATCGAGCAAAATGTTCAGGCGTTCGCGATAAGAGTGCTGAATATCTGAACGGTTTGGTGCATGATTATGACCTGGAAGATGTGGGTAGCGTTTTCGCCAGTTGGTCTCATCCGCGATTTCGCCACTTCCAGCGTGATAGCTACGCTCGCTTCGATAGATTATACGTGTCAGCCGAATTAGTGCCCTTATGTTGGGAATATGGTGTGCAAGCTGTAGCATACAGCGATCACTGCTTGGCAACTGCCACATTCGGGAAAAGACAAAGCAAACGGCCCTTTTACTGGGATCTTTAGAAAATGAATGCGCTATTGTTGAATGACGACGTCTTTTCGATGCTGTACTGAAGGAACTAGAAAGCCTGACTTCAGCCAAGCCAGTAAGCTTCGCCATTCGATGGGAAGAATATAAACAAAAAGTAATAACATTGGCCATTGAAAGAAGCATTGTAATTAGACACAACCTGAAACAAGCAGAAACAAAGCTTCACCAGCAGCTGCAATTTTTGTGAGCATGGAAAGTGTCGAGCCTGGTGTATGTGTAAACGAATTAAGTGAAGTGAAAACTGAACTGGGAAGGATGGATACAGAAAAAAATTACCGACGATTACGTTACTTCCTAATGCGAAATTTGAGCGCAGCAAATAAGCTGTTTCACCTTTTCGATAGATTGAGGCAAAGAAATCGAGCAACACATGTATGCGCTATCACAGAATTTTTTTTTTATTTTTCACACGTATTCCTTTAACAAAGACTCCACTGACAGTTCTTGACAGTCATGAAGGAAGCTTTGTGGTCGGAGAAATAGACTGATATATGTTCGACTTGGTACACCAATGCTTGATTCTCAAAGACGAGATCTATACAAGTGCCTCGCGAGGTTGTCACAGCCGTGGGACGCATTACGAGTGAGAGGAACGGGATGTTCTCCCGCATAAGTGTTAGGAAATTGCTGTTTGTCTTTATGTCAAGCCGCCACCGATCTGGCTCTCTGATTGCCACCGCACAGGGCGAACGGCAGCGGCAATTTCGGCTCGGGCGGTGCACATATACAGATCCGCCGCCACCGATCTGGCTCTCTGATTGCCACCGCACAGGGGTTGCATTGGAGGAGGAGCGAAGAAAGGAATTAAGTTCGAGCCGGCGCTTTGACAACCGGAGACTCGCAGGAAGAGGGGGGAGGGGGGCGGCGTGTACACCCAGCGGCAAACGATGGGGGCAGAAGCGCGCGCAGCAAGCGGACAACACGATAAAGGGAGGAGGGAAGAGGTAGCAGCGACTGACTGATGCCGCTGACGCCGATAGTGAGTCAACCCCAGCTGCGGAGTTGGTTTCAGGGACAACGCCGCCGATGCCGACACAAACAATATGATACCCTCGCTTCCGCAGCGCTAAGAACCAGGTCTAGCCGTGGGAAGGTGGTCACGTATTCGTCGACGTGCCGGGGCCTACGTGAAATAACCGGCGCGTCGGCAACTGAAGAGCACCCTATCCGCCACACAAGAACAGGGGGGGGACCCTTTCCTCCTCTTTCTGCATGGCGGCGACGGTGTTCTATGCAGTCACGTTATCTTGACTCTCTAGCGGCGTCAGCGGCATCCAGCGGTATCAGTCGGTCGCTGCTAGCGCTGGGGGGATGAAAGGGGGGCGGAGCTGGTTACGAGGCCGACGACAACGCCGACGACGACGCGAAACCCAGGAACGGACGCCAAAGAGCTGCGCTCTAAAATACAAAGCAGCACTTGTGAAATCAAGGTATGAGAAGATGTCGATGGGAGAAATTCCAACAAAACGAGCCTTATCAGTCGTGAAAAGATACGCATGTTGGAAGAAAATCCGCCAACTAGCTAAAGGCAAACACATTACGTCCGCCAAAAATGACATTGAGCAAGGGATCACCGATCATTATAAAGCAATTTTAGGTCATCCGCGGAATCTTAAAGATAGCTACGAGAAAGCATTTATCTGATTGATGCCAAAGCTCGATGAAGTTAGGACACGACTGGAACTACCAATTAGCCTGAGTGAGATAGAGTGCTCCATACATGAGTAGCCCATCGGTAAAGCACCTCGGCCTGATGGCTTGGGAGCCACTTTCTATAAAACCTTCATGTCTGCATTGGCTCGTGTTCCTCACGAAGTTATCAGCGAAGGGCATGAGCGAAAAAGATTGTCTTTCTCTTTCACAACCTCGTATTTTGTGCTAATTCCGAAGAGTGAGGATGAGGAAAAACTTTTTTTGCAGGGTCATATCACCGGATAACTCTAGCCAACGTCGACTGTAAAATATTCACGAAATCTTTAGCCAAAAGACTGCAAAATGTAATTAAAACATCGGTAGGGCCGCACCAGACTTCTGGCATTAAAGGCCGCAGCATTGCAACGAATGTACACACGGCTCGAAGTGTGCTTGAGTGCTGCGATGTGATTGGCGATCACGTCGCGATGATGCAGATCGATTTGGCAAAATCCTTCGACCTCGTCGCGCACAAGGCTTGGTTTTTCATACTGGAACATGCGAAAGTTCGTAATGTCATAACGGAAGGCGTCATTATGGCGCACAGAGAATGCTTAACGCGCATCGTTGTTAATGGGGAACTAACCGATAGCGCTCGTGTACAATCGTCGATGCGGCAAGAATGCCCGATGTCGCCCCTTCTATTGGCTGGTTATCTCGAACCACTCTGTTTGGCGAATAAAAATAACGAGAACATAGCAGGCTATCGGCTGCAGGCAGGGTACGTTAAAATTTTGGCACAGGAAGACGATATCGCGAGTTTCTGCACAAGCAAAGCGATCATTAAAGAGGCAACGACTGCTGTTGATAAGTCTTGCGATTCAACTGGCGCCCAGATAAACTGGGATAGGAGTTACGGCGTCTGGCGTGGTAGCTCGACAGAAGTAGCCCGACGTTCTCAAGGCAATACCTGGGTGCGCCTCTAGGAAGTTACCGTGAACCTGAATCGTAATGGTTCGATCAAGTTTCAAAAGCAAAGGAAAAGGCTGACGGGTGGAGAGGAAAGCAATTGTAAATGTTTTCAAGACCCACTGTTTGCAATCGTTTTTTTTTAGTTTCTAAGATATGGTACCTTATGAATGGGTTGTGTGCTGCGAAGGAAAGCGTACAAAAAGTTCACCATGTTTTGCTATTTCCATTAGGCCTCAATCTGGGAGAGGATGAGTCTAACGAACTTGTTTCTCCCGGTGAAGACAGGTGGGCTTGGTCTAGCTCATTTGTTTCTGCGACAATCGTGTCACGGTTTGTTTTTTTAAGGGATCAAAACGATCCTTTTCTCCGAACAGTGATACTCGTACGGCTGTGTGGACAAGCCCCAGCATACATTGTATCGACGATTCACAATATGCCAGGATCCGTGACTGGTTACCTGCGTGAAGTGGTATGGTCATATAGAATGTTGAAAGTAGGTTTTTCACAGGAATACCTGTCCACCATTACTAAGAAAAAACTATACAGAGTACTCGTGCACACGATGTTCCCTGCACCTCTGTACCGTTTTCCAAACCGTGGAGGCCCAGGACAAGATGTTCTAAAGACAGTTAAATAAATGCCAATACAGCCGTCAGCTAAACCTTTCTTCTTCAAATTGCACACAAACACACTTCCCGTTAAGACCTGGCTTCATGAAAAGGGTATTTTCATCCCCTGGGGCACCGACTGTTTATTATGTAAAGAACCAGAAACAATGGAACATGCATTCCTAGATTGCTGGGACGCCATTTTTCACTGGGATGTTCTGCAAAGAACATTGAAAAAACAGTTACCCTTGTACCCATATGGAATGCGCTTCTTACCGAATGATCACGCGGAGGATGTCCCGTACGACCTTATTGTGATTCTGAGCCTCCACGCTATGTGGAAAACTAGAGTGCAATTTCAAAATTGAGTCATTGTTGTTGTTCGACCGGTTCGGTATAACTTCATTGAGAGCATTGTGCGTGTGAGAGATGCTTTCAAAGCGCTGCTTGATCCATTACAATGCATCTATGTATTTGATGAATTAGCGTTGTTGAAAAGATTTTAGTACCGTGTTGGCCAAAGTGTGGTTCACACGTTTTATCCTTTGTAAACCTTGATTTAGCACGTCGAAGTCGGCAATGAAGAAAAAAAAAAGCCGCTATAGCTCAGTGGTAGAGCACTGGTCTTGTACACCAGGGGTCGTAAGTTCAATCCTCCCTGGTGGCTGTCGATACTTATTCAAGTAACATATTTCATCTGAGCGTAATGCAGGCGATACATAGCTGAACCACTTTGCGTCTCCGCTGTAGCTCAGTCATTCCACTTCCGACCACAACGTGGGTAACGTGGGCTCCTAAGGAGCGGATTCAGCGGCCCTTTCAAGCCGCGGTAACAAGTCCTTTTCTTCGGTCAACCAGGACTAGCAAGTTGTATTGCCTCAACAGGTCAGGTTGGTATGGATACAATTTTTCTTCATGCAGATTTACGTGCGCGGCCATATCAAGTGGGAGATTTTCGTGATGCATTGGAAAATCTTGGAGTGCTTCCCGACGTTATCGCTTTGGGGGTGTACAGGATGAATTACGTTAGGAGGTGACATTCAAGAGCGCTCAAGCAACGAAGAAAATGTTGTCAAAAGGAGAATTCCGAGTCAAGAGTCACCAGTGCCTGGTAGTTAACCCCAACGACCAAGGCTTAGGAATGAAGCTGCACTGGATTCTTTACGTGGTCAGCGATGGTGAAGTGCGTGCGGCCTGGACTCCGTATGGAAAGGTTATGGATGTAACGAAGGAAAAATGGCGCTACCTGGTATCAGGAAAGAGCATCTACAACCCGCCTAGTGGCCATGAAACTAGGAGCCGGTATCACTGTCGACGACCTACGTCACCAGTTGCGCGTAGGAAGTGAACTCGCTCTAGTTGTTGTACCGAACCGAGGACCATTATGCTTCCGTTGCAGCACCACCGGCCACATTCGACGTGAGTGTCGTGTTCCTCGCTCTTCCCAGTGTAGGCGCTTTGGCCACACCAGACTGGACTGCGTGACCACATACGCGAGCATCACCGGAAAAGCAAAGAAGTGCATGGGCGCTGACCTCATAATGAATGGAGCAGACGCCCAAGAAGCCGCTGGTGGGCGAAAGCAGGTCTAGACAAAGAGCGCAAATCAAGAAGTTGCCCCTACCGACGCGTGGAAAGGTGTCTTTGCTGATAACACCACACCCCAGACAAACGGAGTCCCTGTGACGCGGAAAACACAAGAGGGGGACAAAGTCAAATTGGTAGAAGCAGTGTTGGGTGCGGAAGCAGAAGCCAACGCGCAGGCCATGGAACTTGAGCCTGGCGCATCTACCAAGAGATAGCGCGATGATGCAGGCGATGAAATGGGCAAGCTCAGTGCAAGTAGCGGAGAAAAACCGCCCACCAAGGCGGTCATGAAGGCCGGCCTTTAAGTGCGCAGACTTACCAGTTTCAAACAGAAACCCAGCCTCCCTCCTCACCGGAGAACTCAGGCAAATAAGCCCTCGTAAGAATGAGGGTCAACGCACAGCGCAGCAATTTCCCCACTTACGATCACCGAGCAGCTACCATGGCGTCCAGTCACCTATTAACAGAGCCACAATGGCATGGACCCAAGAACTGCTGGCTGGACGCGACGTTGACCGTCGGAGGAAAGAAACGACCGTGTTGCAACATAAAAGATTGAGGCATACTCAATGCGGTCCACCTGTTTCGGTTTGACCATGACACTTAACCTTAAGAAGCCCCTTCGTCTAGGCACTTTAAACGTTCGCGGTTTGGCGAGCAGGAGACGCCAATTAGAATTAAGCCGATATTTTCAAGAAAATGGTTTAGATATTGTCGCCGTGCAAGAGACAAGGGTGGAAGGCCAGGAACAGACGGACCGCATGGTGCAACCATTTAGAGCACTGTATAACGTCTGCGTGTGTCATGCGGTTCGCACTTCTGCAGGCTGCCCACTCTTTATTCGTAACCTTGCTGGTATTGTAGAGGAACAAGTTATTACATGTGGAATGGGCCGAATTGTCATACTTGACTGTTCTTTTCCTGGCTTTAGGTGGCGCATTCTGTGCGTGTATGCTCCAAATGACGAATGTGCACGTGGAATCTTTTTTTCAACACCTAGAAGAATACCTGAACCGCGAGCGATACCAAATATTGTTGGGGGATTTCCACTGTGTGTGCAGAGCAATAGACCGAGCTAAACAAATGAAACGAAGGCATACGTGCGCACAGTTCCTAAATGCACTTCTGAATGATTATGAATTGGACGATGCCAATATCCTGTTATCGACAGGGAAAGCTTCCGTTTAAACGCACTATCAAGATGAAACTCATGCGCGATTAGACCGAGTTTATATTGCAATGCAACTCGTGCCATTGTGTCAAAGTTACGAGATTAAACATTTATGCTTCTCTGATCATAGTCTAGTGACGTTTGATTTAGGGCAAAAACGAAAAGAAACGAAATTTAATTGGGATCTTTGCAAGTTTATTACCAAATTGCTTGATGATGAAAGTTTTCTGAGAGATATAAGTGGAACGATTGATTCCTCTATGACAGCGCAAACTAATCATTGTATTGAAACATGGCGAACTGTCAAAACCGACTTTAAGATAAAAGCGATAGAATAAGCAACTGCGCTGCGCCGCAAGGAAAAACAAGAAGAAAAGGAATTAACCAGCCAACTAGAATTTCTCCTGTCTACAGGGTGTGAGAAGGCTGGATCTTGCATGAAGCAGAAAAAAGAAACAAAAAGTAAACACGAACTTATCGACCAAGAACGGTACAAGATAGCCATGGCACGAGCGCGAGCGGAACGATTGTGGAATGGGGAAACCCCTACTAAACGGGCGCTTAGTGACGAAAAGAGATACGCGACGAAAAAAAATGAAATAGAAGCGATAATATATCAAAACGAGGAAACGTCCGAACTCACAATGATTGAGCGAGCGTTCGTAAATTATTATCCTGAACTGCTCGTGAACAAGAAAGAAATAATGTAAGGCTTTGAGCGAGATTTTGTTCATCTTATGTCACGTTTAGAAGATGACAATAAAGCAAGCCTGGAATTTCCAATCACATTGCGAGAAATTGAAGGCGCTATAGATGGACTTCGTGCAGGAAAAGCTCCCGGACCAGATGGTTTAGGTGTGCCCTTTTACAAGGCATTAAAATTTCATCTCAGCCAATTTTTGAATATTGTCTTCAAGAAAATGTATGCAACACAGCGAATGCTGCCATTCTTCCTAACCGATCATATACTGCTAATTCCTAAGTGCGAGGGTCCGGTTAAACTGTTTTCAGTAAAGTCTTATCGACCAATAAGCCTGAAAAACTGTGATTACAAAATATTCACGAAAGTGTTAGCAAAGAGACATGAAAGTGTTGTAACAAGACTACTGGGCCAGCATCAAACATGTGGAATCAAGGGCAGAACAATTTCCACCAATACACATTTAACTCGTTGTGTTCTTGAGAACTATGATGCTCTCTCATGTCGGGTTGCAGTGTCGCACCTCGATTTGGAGAAAGCGTTTGACAATGTGTCACATGAAGTACTATTTTCAATACTAGAATATGTTAATGTCGGTGCAGTGATATTAGGAGAGGTAAAAATGGCCTACTCATAGTGCAGCACACACATCATTATAAACAGGAAGTTAAGTGCACATATCCAGCTTCACTCCAGTGTGAGGCAGAGATGTGCAATTTCTTCATAACTTCTTGATATTTACCTGGAACCGTTCTGCTTGAGTTGAATTATTAGTCAAAGTGTACGTGGTTTTAGGCTTGAAACGATTGAAGTCAAGGTGCTCGCATAGGCTCATGACATTGCTGTCTTTTGCAAAGATCAAGAAATCATCATAGAGTTGGTTAGGTTGACTGGTGAATTTTGCAAGGAATCTGGCTATAAGATCAATTGGAAGAAGATCGTAGGTTTCTGGCATGGAGAGTGGAACGAGCAGCCTGAATTATTCGCTGGAATCCAATGGGCAGCAATGCCAAGAGCGTACTTAGGTGTCGAATTACAATGTTATGATGACACCGAACTATACTGGAACGAAGAAACGGAACGCGTGCAAGAGAAGATACACGAATGGCAAGGTCGAAATCTGTCAATGTTTGCCCGTGGAAACACTTATAATCTATTCTTAGTTGCCAAGTTATGGTATTTATTCCACGTATTGTTCATGTCGCGTACTAACCTATAAACGATTCATCGATTGTTTGCAGTGTTTATGTTGGGGAGGAAGCTGGAAGCGAACTAGTCCAACTAACCTGTTTTTGACCGTCAGAAAAGGTGGGCTTTGTCTGTCGGACCTCTTTATCAGACAAATTGTGTCACGTTTTATACTTTTAAGACATCTGTGTGACCCGTTTTTGCGCACAGTTATACAAGCTTGCTTACATAATGCACTAAATGAATTCATCGATTCTACGAATAAGACTGCGATGTATTGTATATAAGGTTATTGGCGCGACGTTGTTCTGGCCTTTCCCATGCTTAAGGTAAGATTTTCTTTAGAATACTTGAGTACGGTAAAAGAGAAAAAGCTCTACAAAGATTTCCTGGATGTGATGTTACCTCTGCCAATGTGCAGAAACCTATAAACTGGAGGCTGTGGACACGACATCTTAGAACGGGTTAAAGGAATGCCGGTACGGCTGCATGTGAAATCATTTTTCTTCAAGCTCTATAAAAATACTTTACCCGCAACAACGTGGCTACAAGACAAAGGAATCATTCTACCGTGGACAGTCAACTGCATATTACGCAATAAACCAGTGACAATAGAGCTTGTATTTATTGAATGCTGACATCCCATATTTCACTGAGACATCCTTCAGTGAACTACCAAAAAGGACTTGCCAATAACACCACATGGAATCCGATATTTACCAGTTGAGAATGACGGCGACATGCCCTACGACTTGATAATGGTCTTCAGCTTCCATAGTATTTGGAAAACTAGAATGTCGGTAAGACATGTCGACACTGTAAGGGAAAATTTTATTGAACATGTAGTGTATATGCGAGACGTTTAGCCAGAACCACCTGATTGGGTAACGCTCTTTGTTGATTTGATCACTTTCAGGAAGCTTTGAAATCATTTTTGATGTTGTTTTCTCTATTATGTAAACAGGCAATAAAGAAAAAGAAAGCTATAGCTCAGTGATAGAGCACTGGTCTTATAAACCTGTGGCCCTGAGTTCAATTCTCATTGGTGGCTGCGGATACATTTTCTATTCACATATTTTGTCTGAGTGTAATGCAAACACTACATAGCTTAACCGTCTTGTGCGCAGCCTCGCGTCGCCGCTATAGCTTTGTGGTAGAGCACTGGCCTTGTAAACCAGTGGTCGTGAGTTCAATCCTCACTGGTGGCAGTGCATACTTTTTCGATTCGCATATTTTATCTGCGTGTAATGCACGCGCTACATATCTGAACAGTATTGTGCGCCACTTAGCGTTGCCGCTCTAGCTCAGTGTTGATTCTGCTTCCGGCAGCTGTGCTGCGCGGATCGTGTAATCATGAACTTCGTTGGAGCGGCGATTGCGGCCCTTAATAGGCGCGGTAACAGGAACCAAGATAAAGAAGACTACCCGTTTGTTTTGCCGCAACTGCCAGCAACACGCATCGTCGCCAATACGGTTTTCGGCATGGAGACGTGCGAGCACGGCCCGAAATAGTCAAAGATTTCAGAGACGCTCTTGCTTTTGCCAGGATACTGCCGGCAGTTGTCACACTCGGTGCCTATCAGATTAACCATGTCTTGGCGGTTACCATGTGCAATGCAGACGCTACCAAGCGGCTCCTGGCCTTGAAGAAAATGGAAGTTAAGGGGCGTCGCTACGTCGTAGTGGACTCGCAGGACAGGCAAGTGAAGTTACGCCTTCATTGGCTTATTCATGCTGTAGCTGACAAGGACGTGCATACAGCGCTAGCCACTTTTTGGAAGGTGGTAGATGTGCAGCGTGAGCGTTGGCGCGTTCCGGGAGTCCACTACAAGAACTCGACCACCCGGACGGTGCTCATGAAGTTGAAAACTGGTTTGAAGTGGGAGGACCTACCTCACCAGGTGCGGGTCGCTGGAGAACTAGCACTAGTGGTCGCTCCGGGTCGACGAATGCAGTGCCTTTGCTGTCAGGGCTCTGGACGTCAGACGTAACTACAAAGTGCCCCGGTGCACGATATGTCGGAGATACGGGCACGAAGATGCTCAGTGCACGTTGTCCTACGCCACAGCTACCGAGCGAGGTGTGAACCAGTACACCGAGAAGCATTTAATAGATGTGACCAAAGCCGAGGAGGCAGCGAAAGGAAGCGGAGACCTGGAAGCCCATAAGGAGCAGTTCAGGGAAAAACCGGAAGGCGAGCAAAGCCAGTCGACAACGGAGACTACAACCAATCAGCTAGCCGCAGAGACCGAAGTCGCAGTAAAACCCGCGACCGCGCACGACGACACGATGGGCAGCTGTGAAACAGAAGGCTTCCACGCTGAGTCAACCAAGACGCGTATGACAAACAGCCAAGCCTCCAACACCAGAGTTACCGTGGCTGTCAAGCGGCCGCTTGAAGGAACTGCCGACCAAGGGGCGCCCGTGAGGAGACGCCCCCGCCTTAAACCACGGCGAAATGCCGAAGCGGAGACGAAGGCCACCGACGAGCTGCCGAGGCAGCACCAAGACACCGGGCAAACGAGTAGAACTGGAGGCGTCTAGCGGTACGCTAGACGTGCGAGGTAAGCGTCATGCTTCCGGTCCTGTCACGTCAAGTTAAATACATGGAACACAATCCGTCATTTAGTTTGGCCACGTTAAACGTTCGAGGCCTGGCCGCAAAGAAAAAGCAGCACCAAGAGTACAGATTGTTGGCGGACCACGACCTTGACGTGTTTGCAGTGGAAGAAACAAAAGTATAAGGGAAGGAGCTGACCCGAAGCCTGAAGCTTCGCTTTACGTCTCGGTAATACGTGGCAGTAAGTCACACGCAGGGCAAGTCAACGGCGTGCCTGCTATTTTTTTGAAAGTTAGCGGGCTTTGTTGTAGAGAATGTTTATTCATGCCAAAGTGGCAGATTGATCGTTGTTGATTTTTCTTATAATGAGGTTAACTGGAGAGTACTATGTGTTTACTTGCCGAACGGTACAGATTAGAGGCACATGTATTTTCTTAGCATAGAGCAGTATCTTAGTAAATACAAACATGTTCTTATGTAAAGAGATTTTAACTGCGTTTGCAGCACTCGCGACCGAAGGAACGCGCACGGGTTTAAAGATAGAAGTAGCCAGGTATTGTCACAATAAGTGCAGAACACGATGTAGATGATGTAGCAGAATGCCTTGAAGGAGCGACAGAAGTGCAATTCACGCATTTTGAAGAACTGAGTCACACTCGCCTCGACCGTATTTATGTGTCAGTAGAGATATTGCCCTGTGCACCCAGTATCATGTCGCGCCCGTGTCGTTCTCGGAGCGCTGTCTAGTTAATTGTCTGATGGGAATTAAGGGAAAAGAAAACACACTTTCATGGGATTTGTGGAAAATAAACGTAAAGCTTCTTAGCGACGAATGCTTTATTCAAGCTGTGAAAGAGGCGATAAAGGAAATGAAAAAAGAACAGAGGGCCATTTTTGGAGCGCAATGGGATTAATTAAAGCAACATGTCTAAATTAAAGCCATTGAGCGATCTAGTTGCCTTAAGTATGAGGAAACAGTCAAAGATATAAGTTCAAGAACGATGCTCGAAAGGCTGGTTAAGCTTGAGTGCCGAGACCGGGCAAGATTACAGAGGGCATCTATATCATAAAACATCAACTGAAAGTAGTAGACGAAGAACGCAATCAGGGAATGCTCGCGTGGGCCAGAGCCGAGGCTTGGGCTGCCGGGAGACGCCCATAAAACAATAGCTGGGTATCGAGAAGGCACATGCCCGCCGCAAGCACTTCGATGTGATAGAGGAAAACGGTGTTGAGATAAGGCCGAACGTTTTTTTCGATTCTATGAAGGGCTATTTGCCCATAAACCAGTAGATGTAGAAGGTCTTTAAACAAACTTTTTGGAATTCATGCCGCGACTGTCAGAAGAAAGAAAAGCAGCTCTTGAAGCACCGATATAAATAGCAGAAATATAAAAGGCGATAGGTGATCTTAACCCTGGCAAGTCGCCCGGGCTGGATGGTCAGGGCGCGGCATTCTACAAAGCATTCAAACACGACTTGTCCTCTGAGCTGAAAGATGCCTTTGATGAGGCATTTGAGTTGGGAACGTTGCCCTTGTCATTCTCCCAAGCTACGGTTATAACAATTAGGACAAAGATTGTAGGATCCCATCAAACCTGTGGTAATAATGCTCGCTCTATACTCTGATATTCTCTGACTAATACTCATTCTATGAGGTGTGTGTTTGAGTGTTTTGATGCTTATCGGTCGGCTGTCGCAATCCTGCAGCTTGACCTAGAAAAGGCATTGGATTGTGTACCTCACGCCATTTTGTTTGCTATACTTGAACATGTTAATTTAGGCTCAATCGTCACGGACGGTATATTCATAGCTTATCCAAACTGCAGAACGCGCATCATAGTCAATAAGAGATTGGGGGGCCGCGTCGAGGTTCATCGGAGTGTGCGTCAAGGGTACCCGGCGAGTCCGCTCTTGTATATATATTGAAACGTTATGGCCTAGCAATAATTGAAAATGATAGGGTTCATGGCTTTAGATTGCAGGCGTCACAGGTAAAGCTCTTGGCATACGCTGATGACATAGCTGTGTGCTTCACGGAAATAGTCTGCTGGAGACCGTTGCTGTAGCAAGAAGGTTTGGAGAGGTGACGGGGAGCTTTGTCAATTGGGAAAAGTGCCTGGGGTTCTGGCATGGCGAGTGGCCGTCAGTCCCCAACAGATTTGCTAACGTGAAATGGGTTGAAACACCAGTAAAGTACCGCGGCGTTACACTTGAAAATTATAAGAAAACTGATGATCTATGGCTAGAAAACGTGCAAGAAAGAGAAAAGGCGCAGAGGTGGGAAGGCGCGCACCTCTAAATTTTCGCCAGAGCGACAATTTGCAATTTATTTTTTGTTAGTAAATTATGGTGTATTATGCAAGTGCATTGTTAGCGAGTGTATGTGCAGAACTTGCATCGAGTGTTTGCTGTATATATTTGGCTGTCCAGCTGGGAACGCTGTAGCCGGACGAATCTTTTTCGGCAAGTGAAAGATGGGGGCCTGGGTTTGCCACACCTTTTTGTGCGACAGCTTGTAAAGATTTTTTTCTTCGTGACGTCAACAACTCTTTTTTAAGAACGGTGTGTCAAGGGATACTTTGTTATGCGTTACCAGGGTTTATCAGCAGTGATATAATGTCTGGTACTGTAATCGTATTTTTTAAATGGATAGTAGGACCGTTTTCGAATAATTATCCGTTCAGTCTAAAAAGAAAGAAATTGTACAGTGACCTGTGTGACGTCATTTTTCCAGTACCGATGTATATAACCATAAACAGTAGAGGTCAAGGTAATAACGTTTTAAAACGCGTAAAAAGAATGCACGTGCAGCCAGGAATGAAATCTTTTTTTTTCAAGCTTCACACTGGCACTTTGACAAGGAGAGCGTTTTTGGAAGAGCGCGGGATTTATATTTCCTGGAGTTCCAACTGTCTGATTTGCAAAAAAAAGAACAGTTCCGCATGTTTTCCTACACGGTTTTGAGGGGGTGTTCTTTTGGAATGCCCTCCAAAGAGCCGTAAAGAAAGATTTCCCGTTAGATCTGCATGGCATCAGAGTTCTGCCGTTAAATAATGAAAGTGGGGTCCAATTTGACCTCATCATGCTTACAGGCCTCTACTGTCTATGGTGAGCACGAATGGAAGGCTTCTATTGTGACCCAGACATGCGGCCTGCGCGCCTGCATTTCCGTGAACACATGTCCCTGTTTATTGAAGTACAAAAGGGGCAAGTTGTACCCGAGTGGCTACCGAGCATAGAAGCATTGGCATTCCTAAAGGAATTTGAATTGACCAAGTCAGCTAAGTCGTCATTCTGCATCCGGCCGCCGAGCTGTTCGGATCGTACGGTCATGGCCTCTTCCGGGGCAGCGACAGTGGCCACTTTTGGTTGCGGAAACAGGATAACCGACGACGATAAGGATTATCCATTTACTTTGCCTCAGCTGCCGAAAGGATGAGTGGAATTTAACACCGTGTTTTTACACAGTGATGTATGCGCCATACCATACAAGGTCGAAGATGTTAGAGTCGCCCTACTGCCTACGGGACTGCTGCCTGACGTGGTATGCATAGGGGCGTACCAGATAAACCAAGTCGAGGCATTGACCCTGACTGATGCCGCTGCGACGAAGAGCCTTATGGCCTCAAAGAACTGCAAGTGAAGGGACGATGGTGCGTCATCGTGGACCCGCAGGACCAGCAGGTGAAGCTTAGCTTTCATTGGCTGCTGCACGGCGTTGCCGACGAGGACGTCCGGACTGCGTTCACGGCTTTCGGCTACGTGGAGGAGGTAAGGCGGGAAAGGTGGCGCGTCCATGGCATGGGCGACAAGACGTCGACCCCCAGGACTGTCCTCCTCAAGCTGAAGAGCGGCGTCAAAGGGGAGGACCTTCCTCATCAGGTCCGCGTCGGCGGAGAGGTCACCTTGGTGGTCGTGCCCGGTCGACAGAGGCAGTGCCTGAGCTGCCAAGGCACGGGGCACGTCCGCCGAGAGTGGTGAGACTTCCGAGAAGTTCCGCGCTATTCCAGGTGCAGACGTTTCAGCCACTCTGACGCTGGCTGCGTCAACTCCTACGCTGCCGTGACAGGACCAGCAGCGAGTGACGTTGTTGCTGAGCACGTCATGGGTGTGGTCGAGATGAAGGATGCCGCCAAAGGAACAGGAGACATGGTATCGGCAGGGATACTGAGCAGGTCATCGACGGCAGGCACAAAAGGCTCAGTGGCTGAGACTGCCGAGAAGACGGGCAAGCCGGTACAGGTCCTCTCTGCAGTGAGCCTTGCTACGGGGGGAGTTAACGAAGAGGCGCCGGACAACGACACGACGGTAGTCCTGCAGGACAAGGACGTCAACGACGGCGACCGGACTGTGACTCTCGGTGGCACAGTCAAGCACCCCCACGACGAGACCAAAGACAGGGACGGTGGTGCGACCAGTACCGGCACGGGTCGCCGACGAAGGCGCCTCAAGGAAGGCGGATGGGCTAAAAGCCAAAGCCTAATGTACCACCTGAAAAGAAGCCTGTGGGCAAAGCGGCCTCGCCTAACGACACCAACAAGCCGGGAGGTCCCGGAGGCAGCTAGCGAGGGTTAGTCGTGAACGGTAAGCACCATGCTCCGGGCCTGCTTTTCTCGCTAGGCTGAAATACCGTTCCTTAGTATTGCCACATTGAACTTGCGAGGGTTGGCGGCTAGTCGTAGGCAAAATCAGGTCCTACGGTTAGTCACTGACCGCAGCATAGACGTACTAGCCGTCCAAGAGACTAAGGTTGACGGAGAGGAGCAGACCGGGAGTATGGTGTGACGATTCACGCACAGATATTTCGCGGTGGTTAGCCATGCGGTAGGCGCGTCCGGGGGTGCATTCTGTTTGTTAAGAAGCTGCCTGGACTGCAAATTGAAAGCGCATTTTCCTGCGAATCTGGAAGGATTGTTTCTTGTGATGTTTCGATCTGTGATGTTGAATTCCGGGTCATATACGTCTACGCTCCGAATTCAGTGGAGGAGCGTGTCTCGTTTTTTTTTTGGAACCTTTCTAGGTAGGTCCATTGTGAGAAGCCCGTTATGTTCTTAGGGGACTTTAATGGTACGTTGAATGCCAGAGACAGAGTGAATAATGCCGGTGTGCGTGACAAAAGCTGTAGCATATTATCAAAACTATTAGGGGAAAATGAACTTGACGATATTTTCGAGTGTCTGGAAGGGGGGCGTGAAGTGACTTTACTCGTTTTCAGGAGAGTAGTCATGCACGACTGGATCGAATGTACATGTCGTTGGAAACGATTCCAAGATGCCACTGATATTGTGTAGTGCCCGAGTTGTTTTCGAACCACTGCCTCGTAAAATGTCGCATAGGTGTATTGAAAAAAAAACATGTTTTTCATTGGGGTCTCTGCAAAATGAATGCCTGGTTACTAAATGATCAGCGGTTATTAAATGCAGTAAGGGATGCGGTTAATGAAATATTCGATGATGCAACGGAAACAATAACAGAGAAGTGGGAACGTTTTGCACAGAAGGTTAAAATTAAAGCCATACAAAGATCGAGCTGCATAAAATTCTAGAGGGAAATGCAAGAAAAGGGAATAAGAAGACTGCTTGAGCAGCTGATATCGCTTGAGTGTAGAAAGCCTGGTACACTCTAGGCAAAGTTACACCCTTTGGCTTGCCCCTTCTGCCACACAACAATAATCATTATCTGCCTTGATGCGTTTCCTTTCATTAACGCTGCGAGCCCGGTGCTTTCCAGTAACGAACGGCACGCGCGTTATCAGCGTAGAACATTTGACACCCTTTGGAGTGCCCCTTCTGATAACGCGCGCGCCGTTCGTCACTGGAAAGTTCCGGGCTCGCAGCGTTAAAGAAAGGAAACGCATCAAGGCAGATAACGATTATTGTTGTGTGGCAGAAGGGGCAAGCGAAAGGGTGTAACTTTGCCTAAGAGTGTACGTACAAAGACGATGTGCAAAACATCAAGGAAAAACTTGAACAGTTCGACAAAGAGCGTTATCGAGGTGACATCGTGCGTGCGCGAGCAAATGCACTTGTCGCAGGGGAGACGCCCACTAAAAAGGCGCTTAGTCTAGAGAAGGCGCACGGACAGCGAAACGACATCGATAAAATTTTAATGAAAGAGACTGTCGTTGAAGACAGTGAGAGCATTGGGCGCGCCTTTTTCGAGTACTACGAGTCGCTCTTTGTATATCAGGAAGCGAATGTGGAGAGTATTAAAACGTATTTTCTTAATCGCATGCCGCCAGTAAGTGATTTCAAAGAACGATTAGAAGCCAAAATAACTGAGGGGAAAGTCGAAAAGGCAATCGACGATTTCAACCCGGGAAAGTCACCTGGACCTGATGGCCTCTGCGCTTATAAGGCGTTTAAGAAAGAATTGGCTCCATTGTTGGCAGAGGTATTCAATGACGCGTATGAGCAGAAATGTTTGCCCCCATCCTTTGAAAAAGCGAAGCGCTCACCATACTAATACCTAAGAGCGATCAAATAGATAAACTAAAATTGGTTTCATTCTATCGGCCAATATCACTAACAAATGTTGGTTACAAGATATTTATAAAGATTTTACCTTACAGACTCCAAGGCTTCATCAAGGAAATAGTCGGAGACCATCAAACTTGTGGCATCAGAGGGCGAACTATTTTTTCTAACATCCATAAGATGCGATGTGTGCTCGAGTGCTGTAACGTCACCGGAGGTGGCGCTGCAGTTTTTCACCTCGAGCTCGAGAAAGCCTTCTATTGTGTCGCTCCTGTTATGTTGTATGACATCTTGGATCAGGTTAATGTCTGTTCCATCATCACTGAGGGCGTAGCCTTGGCGTACCAGAGCAGCAGAACCAGAATAATTGTTAAGTTACTGGGGGCCACATTAACATGATGCGTTCAGTGGGCCAAGGCTGTCCCCTCAGCTCAATTCTATTCGCTTTCTACATAAAGGCCACGTGTGTCGCAATTAATGAAAATGACAAAATACGCGGTTTTATATAGGCAGCGACAGAAGTGAAGCTACTGGCGTAATCAGATGACATTGCAGTAGGTTGCATAGATAAACCAAGTGTAACCGAAGCAATATCTGTAGTGAAACTCTTCTGTGAAGTCACGCGTAGCAGAATAAATTGGGGCAAATCCTTCGGGCTGTGGCACGGGGTCAGGCTTTCCGCACCGGACTATTCCACGAGTGTGACCTGGGCGAAAACTCCCAAGAGCTATCTCAGTGTTCCCCTAGACAATTATAATAGCAGTGGTGAATATTGGAGGAAGCAAACAAATGAAATGAAAGAAAAAGTAGACAAATGGAAAGGTCTGTCTGTCTGTTTTTGCAAGAGCGACAGTTTGTAACATCTTTTTTTTTAATCGCCAAGGTATACAATGTTATACCACAGAACACCTATACAAACTTAGAAAAGGGAAACTGTACCTTCCACAGTGCTACGGAAATAAGCGTAGCGGTGGCGTCGTGAACTAAAGTATGCGAACACAGGTGGCGCTGTAGAACAGGAAACGGAAACGGGGTTTTGCACACTATGGCCGCTTTACCAGGTGTTCTGTGGCTTTACTGGGTTTCTGGCTGCTGCGCCTCAATCGTGTTCCCGCCAGTTTAGTTGCTGTGCGGCAAACGTAGCGCCTACATATTTATGTAGGCGCTACGTTTGCTACACAGCAACCAAACTGGCGGGAGCACGATCGAGGCGCAGCAGAATACATGTAGCGCTGAGTCATATCGAGTGAAGGCACACGCTAAACTGATTTTTAAGGGCATCCCGAGCGGTTTTTCGTTTATTACGCCGCCGTTACCCCGAGTTGTGCCGCCGCGCTCCAGCTGTTGCAATTCCTGCAGGGCTACTGACAGAATGCGGTTTCCAGGTGGCACGATGGTGTAGACTGGAATAAACGCACACGACACCAAAGATTGAGTAAGCCTGAAAATATTTTATTTGCATTTTACAAGTACAACAAAAAGCACACGTCTACGCATCCACACAAACGCGGTTACATAGTCAAGAACATAGTCAAGAAATGGTTCAATAATAAAGGTAGCACAAACGCACAAGAAAGAAGACCTAAGCTACAAAACGTACGGTCGGCTACTAAGTATAATAATTTTCCTGTCACCGCGTGTCACTTTTATACAGCATCTTTACAGCACTACCAGGCCGGGTAGTTTGGCGGAAAGAACGCAACAGCTTACGGCCATCAGCTGCCTCTTCCTTACGGGTGTCATAATTATCCTAATCTCCGCATCAACGTCGTGCAAGTCCGCATACAGGTACCTGTATCTGAACCATATGTGCCAGCTTAATACATGTGTAGTGAAATTATGATAACCACTGCGTCTTATCAAACGTATTGGTTTTGCAAATGCGAATTACAGCTGGCGGAAACGACATACTGTAAGTGAAGCACAAGAGAACAAGGACAAAGGAGGATACAACACTTGAAGAAGAAATGAAGAATTAGTAGGCGTACAGCAAACAAGCGATGACGGAGAACACACAATGATGCATCGGGTGTTCTGTGACATCGGTTTGCGTACTTACGGTGTTATGGAGATCAACGGCATAAAAACGTACCTTCAAGCGTACTCCCTCAACCTCCGCCGCATTCATTATGATAATCAACGCCTAAGCAAAATGAGGCAGTTTTTTGCCAAGAGTAGACCTCTTTACAGCAAGTCTATGTAATGACTCGCAAACGAAACCAGCATGCTTTCGAAAATGTTTTACCGCCGTAGTATTCGAACGCAAACGGCCAGGAACCTCATCAATACCAATAGGCTGTTGGCTGTCGGTGGTTAATCAAGTACAAAAACCTTGACGCTATGACTAGAAAGCAGCTTCAACAATCAAATTAAAAAAAATCAACTGCCTAGTTGCCTGAGGTAAAAAAAAACATCCTTAGACAGCTCGATTGTTAATGTCAATGGTTTGTGTAAAGTAAAAAGTTCAGCATGTTCAGCGCCCCTAGCAGAAAAAGCACAAACTAAAGTATGCGGCCAAATTACAGTAGCTCTACTTGCGTGCTTACGCTGAAACACGCCTCGATTGATTTTTCGCCCTCTGTGGCCATTTGTTCAACTTGAGAGTGTGCGGGGCCTGGTTATACAAGCGTTGTATTGTCCTAGAGTAAGTGGGTAAAGGCTGCACAGAGAGTTTGCGGTGTTCATATGGGGTGCAATATTGGAAAGGTGCATCCGAACAAATTTGTTCAGAAGAGTCACGGACGGTGGTGTGGGCGTGGCCAATTTTTTCGTTCGACAACTGGTCAACCGAGTTTAGTTTTTCCGCGATCAGCGCGGTCCTTTTCTGCTCACCCTATGTCAGCTCAGGTTGAGCGACGCATTGCCGGCATATGTTGTTAGTACGGCAAGCATGAATTGATCACATTGGGGTTATTTTAAGGAAGTGGTCGACAGTGCGTTTCCTTTCAGTTCGTTTTTCAAACGAGTACCTGTGTCAAGTGAAAAAGAAAACACTGTATAAAGATGTGTGCGACATATTGTTCCTAGTGCCGTTATACAGAGTCATATACAGTGGTGGGCCGGAACAGGAAGTCCTTAAACGGGTTAAATGCACGCAAGTGCCACCAGGGGTAAAATCCTTTTTTTAAGCTCCACACTGGAACACTCTCCGTGAAGACGTTTATGGAAGAACGAGGATTTCTCGCACCGTGGGGTTCTCACT
This sequence comes from Dermacentor variabilis, assembly GCF_050947875.1. Classification (NCBI taxonomy): domain Eukaryota; kingdom Metazoa; phylum Arthropoda; class Arachnida; order Ixodida; family Ixodidae; genus Dermacentor; species Dermacentor variabilis. Next base: position 31,914,256 of record NC_134574.1, read on the forward strand.
GCTTGATCTGCAAGAAGCCCGAAACCGTAGATCACGTTTTCTTGCATTGCTGGGCAGCTGTGTTCTCCTCGGACGTCCTGAAGCGAACCCTGAAGAAAGAATTACCTGTAGACCACCAAGGAATCAGGTATCGGCCAATTAAGGATGAAGACGGGGCTCCGTACGACTTTCTTATGTTGAATGCTCTCCACTGTATATGGCGGGCTCGAAGGGAAGGGTACCACTGCGATCCCGACACACGGCCAGTGCATATATATTTCATAGAATGTATGTCTCAATTTGTGGATATAGAGGAAATGCAATAATGTGTACCGGAATGGCTGTCGAAGCTCGAAGCTCTGACAGCCATGAAGGAATTTCAATTTGACAACGCCGGTACTGTACGGACGTACGGCATTGTTGTGCCCCTTTTTCTACATTCTTCTTTTTTCTTCCGCAGGTTTACACTTGTGACTTGTGTGATATAAGTATATTCGGTGCTATGTCAAATACCGACATTAAATAAAAGAGATTAAGCTAAGTTGTGCTAGCCGCTTTATTACAGCATGTTTGTTTTTCTACATGATGCATGGAATATTTGATTTATTTTGTTTGTTTTTGTTGTGTTGCTAATAAGATGTGGAAGTATGTACAAATGTCAATAACTAGCAATAAAGAAAACAAAAAGCTATAGCTCAGTGGTAGAGCACTGGTCTTGTAAACCAGGGGTCGCGAGTTCAATCGTCACAGGTGGCAGTGCATACTTTTCTATTCACATATTTTTTTGCGTGTAATGCAAGCGCTACATAGCTGAACCGTTTTGGGCGCCACTTCTCGTCGCTGCTACAGATCAGTCGTAGTCCACTGGTCTTGTAAACCAAGGGTCGTGAGTTAAATCCTCACTGGTGGCTGTGGATACCTTTTTTCTTCGCATATTTTAACTGCTTATAAGAGAAGCGCTACATAGCTGAAGCGTTTTATGCGCCACTTCGCCTCGCCGCTATAGTACGCTCCTCGTTAGTAAAGTCGACTTCCGGACGCGCTAGCGAAAGATTGTGTTACTATGAGCTCCAGTGGAGCGGATACAGCGACCCATATGGGTCGTGGAAACAGGACCGTTTCCGAAGAAAACCAGGAATATGAAGTCGTTTTGCCACAGTTACCTAAAGGTGCGCGTGTTAGAAATACTGTTTTTCTGCACGGAGACATCAGGGCAAGACCTTATCGTGTGCAAGATGTCCCCGACACGATGGTTCGCCTGGGAATGCTGCCCAAGGTGCTTGATTTGGGGGCTTTCCAGATGAACCACGTATGGGCGGTGACCTTCAGCACAGCAGAAGGAATGAAGAAGATGCTCGTGGTTGGTGACGTCAAGATAAAGGAGAGGCGATGCCTCGTTATCGACCCAAAAAAGCAAGACGTTCGGCTAAAGCTACATTGGTTTTTGCATTATGTACCGGATGAAGATGTACGCACCGCGTTTGCGGCCTACGGGAAGGTGACACAAGTATCGAAGGGGCGATGGCGTGTCCATGGTATCACGGACAAGGGAACTTCGAGTCGTACCGTAGCACTGGAACTGAAAACTGGAGTGACTATCGAGGACCTACCCCATCAGCTTCGAGTGGGTGGTATGAAAACACTTCTGGTTGTGCCAGGCCGAGCGCCACTGTGCTTACGGTGTCGCCGAACGGGGCATATCAGACGTGACTCTCGAATACCGCGGTGCGGTCAGTGCAGGCGCTATGGTCATAAAGACAACGAATGCACTCAGATATATGCCAAGGTGGCAGGTACGGTTACAGCCGACCGTATCTCGGAGCACATCATGCACCCAGTTGACGCAGAGGAAGCAGCCAGCAGCAGAATGGGGGAGCCCGTGTACACGCCCCTTTCTGAATGGTCGACGGAGAAAGAAAAGAATGTGGGACGCGCGGAAGATGTCGGGCATTGTATCGAGCCAACGAAAGCGGTCAACGATGCTCCAGTGAACGAAAACAGCAAAGACGAAGGAAAGGATAACACTGCGTCAAACAGCCAACCAGAAGACATGGACGTCGTGAGTTCAGGCGTAAGTGGTGCAACTGCAAAGCGACCGATTGAAGAGGTCGCACCTGATGGCGGCCGACCAGGCAAGGGGGCAGGAAGTGAGCCGGCGACGAAGGTGGCCACGGGCAGGCGAATCACCACTAAGCCCACACCCAACATCGGAACGGGCACCCGAGCGCCGCGGAAGCCACCCTCGTAGCAACAAGGGTTTTGCTTCAACCAAGGGCCTTAAAACCATAGACGGAAAAGCTACGGCTAGAATGGCTTCAGCATAATGTGACGTGTGCGGTGGGCGCACGCCGTGTGGGTGTATACCCGCAAGTCCTTCAAGGTTTTGCACCGGCGACGCCTGGCCTATGTGTGAGGTAGGAGCCATACGATCCGTTCCTACTGGCACGCGGACTTCGCATTCTAGAACCGCGTTACGGGTTGCCACATTAAACGTTCGTGGACTACGCTCTAGACGAAGGCAATACCAGGTCAGTCGTCTCTTCCGCTAGTATGACCTTGACTTGATAGCGGTTCAGGAGACCAAGGTTGAAAGTCAGGAGCAAACGGAACGCATGGTCGAACCTTTTAGGTGTTTGTACAACGTTTGCGTATGTCACTCCCTTGGCACCTCTGGAGGCTGTGCCATTTTTTTGTGTAGTTCTTTAGGTCTTGTGGAAGAATATGTTTATTCTAGTGAAGACGGCCGAATTGTCGTTTGTGATTTTCTGTTCGTGTTTCAGAAATGGCACGTCATTTGTATATATGCACCAAATGGCGTTAAAGATCGTCTTAGGTTTTTTGCAAGTGTTGAACCATAATTAAAATGTGAAAGAAAAGTCATACTGCTCGGTGATTTTAACTGCGTATGCCTGAAGGAAGATAGGAGCAAGAGATTGGTAGTTCGGGATCAAAGTACTTTGTTTTTATCTACGATTACGCAAGAGTGTGGCCTAGATGATGTCGGAAATGTACTGCAAAACGGAAGTGGCACTTTCTATACACATTTCCAACGTGATTACCATTCCCTTTCAGACAGAGCCTACATGGCAGATGTGCTTGTACCACTTTGCAACAGTTAAGAGGTTAAACCGCTAGCGTTTACTGACCACAGTGTCGTAATGTTTTCAATAGCCGTGAAAAAAAAGTACGTCAAGTTTTTCGTGGAAGTTGTGCAAAATCAACAACAAATTACTTAATGATAAAGTCTTTGTAGACAATGTGAAAGCACTTATAGAAAAAATGCACTTGTTTGAGTCGGGGAGACTTGTTGATGCATGGGACCGGTTTAAGGAAGAAGTAAAAATTAGCGCTATCGATAGCTCTTCCATTTTACACGAGAATGAAAAAAGAAAAGAAAGAGAAATACAGTGTCAGTTGGAATTCTTGTTGACAGTTGAGAGCACGCAGCCAGGGACTTTCAATGTAGGAATAAGAAAAAAGAAGAATCAGCTTGAAATAATGGATATAGAAAAATACAGAGGCGGAGTTATAGGCGCACGCGCAGCACACCTCTGGCTCGGCGAAACACCGGCGAAACGATCCTTGAGCGAGGAGAAGCGGTACGCTTCACGCAAGGAAATAGCGCAGATAACGTACGGTGAAGAGATTACAAGGGACAAATTGATGATCCAACAAGCGTTTTTCGAATATTACAAAGGATTGCTGGGATGCGGCGGTAAAGGTGAGGCGTCTTTACACGGTCAATTTTTGAAACTAATGCCCACATTAGATAACGAAACCAAAGTACGCCTTGAAATGCCAATTGGCTTAACTGAAATAGAAAGAGCAATAGACGATCTAAGCGAAGGGATAACGCCGGTTCCAGACGGACTTGGTGCTGCTTTTTATTAGGCGTTTAAGCATGACCTCTCGAAGGCTATTTCGCGGCTCTTCGCTGAAGCGTACGAAATAAAGGATGCACCGCCATCCTTTAGAAGGTCGCAAATTGTACTGATACCCAAAAGCGACGACCCAGTGAAGCTTTTATCAGTGAGTGCTTACCGTTCTATAAGCCTCACCAATGTAGATTATAAGGTTTTCATGAAGGTGCTAGTCAAAAGACTGCAGACTGTAATAGAGCTAATAGTAGGACCTCACCAAACCTGCGAGATAAAGGGCAGAACCATAGCAACGAACATTCACACAGCGAGGAGCATCCTCGAATGTTGTGATGCGTGGGACAGGCAAGTCGTCATGTTACAATTAGACCTCGAAAAGGCTTTCGATCGTGTAGTGCATTACGTACTCTTTACAGTATTGGAACGTGAAAATGTCGGGAATGTTATCTTAGAAGGTGTAAAAATGTCCTATAAGAGTTGTGAGGCTAAAATTGTCATTAACAATGAAGTCACTGAAAGTATTCGAATTGCCAGGAGCGTTCGCCAGGGGTGTCCAATTTCTCCTTTATTGTTTGCCATTTACTTAGAGCCCTTTTGTTTGAGCATAATTCACACTAACAAAGTACGTGGTTTTAAGTTTATGATGACGGAGGTCAAATTATTGTCTTATGCTGATGACATTGCCGTTTTCTGTGAAAACAGAGAAAGTATTAGCGAAGTTGCGAGAGTAGCCGACAAGTACTGCAAGTGGTCCGGTAGTGCAATAAACTGGAATAAGTGTGTAGGTCTGTGGCATGGCACCTGGGAGGCAATGCCAGAGTTTTTCGAAAATGTAAAATGGAGGGACGTGCCCACAAAATATCTCGGGGTGCCACTAGGGGGTATAAAGATACAGATGAATATTGGAAGGACGAAACAGAAAAGTTGAGAGAGAAAGTAAATAAGTGGGGAGGGAAAAACTTCTCGATATTCGCCCAGTCAACAGTGTGCAATATCTTCTTAGTAGCGAAAGTTTGGTACGTGCTTCAGGTGCTTTGCATGAATAGGCTTAACATTCAGAAGATACACAGAATCTTTGCAACTTTTATTTTGGGATCCCAATGGGTACGTACGAGTCGTACAAATCTTTTTCGATCAGCTAAAGCTGGTGGGCTGGGATTGGCCCATTTTTTTACGAGACATTGGGCCGAGGTTTATTTTTCTACCAAATCAGAGTCATCGATTCTTGCGCACCATGTTACAAATTAGATTATGCTGTTATTTACCTGAATTCATCGTATCGACTTCTTGCGCAGGGCGAATGGGTATACGTGGTTATCTGCGCCAAGTTGTATCTGCTTTTCGTATAATAAACGTTCGTTTTTCTCTGCAGTACTTGTGCGAAGTTGAGAAAAAACGGCTGTATAAAGATCTTATCCACGTAATGATTCCAGAACCCTTGTATCGCACCTTGTATGCAATGCGGCCAGGAAACGATGTCTTTCAATGAATCAAAAGAATGGTAGTACGGCCATAAGCCAAAACCTTTTTTTTTCAACTACACACTGGTACGTTGCCCGTGAAACCGTGGCTACAGGAAAAGGGCCTATTTGTTCCGTGGAGGACTAATTGCCTCTTGTGCCGCAACCCGGAAAGTATTGATCACATTTTTTTGGACTGTTGGAATGCCGTATTCCACTGGGACATCCTTCAGCGAACTTTAAAGAAAGACCTCCCTATAACATCGTACGGTAATCGTTTTCTCCCGGTTCAGTGTGAAAGTGACATACCGTATGATATGTTTAGGTTGTTGAGTATGCACGCAATTTGGAAGACACGAATGGCGGCGAGGCATGAGGATGTAAAGGCGCGCCCAGCCAGAGAATACCTTAAAGAAAGTATAGCTTACACCAGGGTTGTTTATTGTGCAGGCGAAGATCAGACGGAATGGCTACCCGTTCTGATTGACCTCATTTCATTATAATCATCGCACGCCAAACAAAGTGTGTTTGACGTTTTTAAACATTACTCTGTGTCATTCTATTCTGTGAATGCGTTTGGTTCTTCCGTTGTACTTTGCACGTAATGTGCCATTCAGCGAATAAAAAAAAAAGCCGCTATAGTACAGTGGAAGAGCACTGGTCTTGTAAACCAGGGATCGTGACTTCAATCCTCACTGGTGGCAGTGCATACTTTTTTGTATTCACATATATTATCTGCGTGTAATGCAAGCGCTACATAGCTGAACCGTTTTGTGTGCAACTTCGCATCGCCGCTATAGCTCAGTGGTAGAGCACTGGTTTTGTAAACCAGGGGTCGTGAGTTCAATCCTCACTGGTGGCAGTGCATACTTTTTTGTATTCACATATTTCATCTGCGTGTAATGCAAGCGCTAAATAGCTGAACCGTTTTGTGTGGAACTTCGCATCGCCGCTATAGCTCATTCTACTTCCGGCCACTGAGCGTGACGGACGGCGAATCATGAGCTCCAACGGAGCGGCGATTGCGGCCTTTGGTGGCCGCGGAAACAGGCCTGAAGAAGTTCAAGATAGCGAGCATCAGATTATTTTGCCTACTCTGCACACCGGACGTGTTGTTTTGAACACGGTTTTTATGCACGGAGACCCACGAGTCCGACCGTTTAGAGTCGAAGATTTCCGAGACGCGCTGACCAAGATCGGTACGCTCCATGACGTGGTGGCTTTGGGGGCGTACCAAATCGACCACGTCTGGGCGGTGACTTTAGGCAGCGCGGAAGCAAGGAGCGGCTTCTCGCCTTCAAGCAGCTGAACGGTAAGGGGTGCCGGTGCCTTGTTCTGGACCAAGAGGACCAACAGGTGAAGCTTCGACTCCACTGGATGCTTCATGGCGTGGCCGACGACGACATTCGGACGGCGCTTGCGGCGTTTGGGAAGGTTACTGAACTGACCCGTGAGCGCTGGCGTGTTCAAGGCGTCCGCGAAAATGGTTCAACCTCGAGAACCATGCTCCTAAAGATGAAGCCTGGTATGAAGATCGAGGACCTGCCGTATCAGATAAGAGTTGCAGGAGAGCTGGCCCTCATGGTCGTGCCTGGACGGCCGACGCAGTGCTTGCGCTGCCGCGGCACGGGCCACGTACGCCGAGAATGCAAGATACCAAGGTGTTCGAACTGTAGACGTTTCGGCCACGGTGAGGAGTGCGTACGGACGTACGCAGTTGCCACAGGAACTGCGTCGGCGGTTGATTCGGCGGACCACATCATGAACGTTGACAAAGCCAAAACATCTGCAAAAGGAGCCGGGGAATGCGAAAAGCCTGCCATGACTGCAAAGTCATCGGTGGCTGAGGGAGAAGGAAAAGAAACGATAACCAAAGAAAGCAAAGAAACGGCAAGGATACGCTGCGAAGGAAAAGAAGACGGGAGGGCGACTGGTGCCGAGGGAGCACCCGAGCCGGACGTGCCTGAACCAGGGAACAGCCAGGAGCCCCTCAACAAGAGCGGCGGCCGAGCGTTGAGTGTCACGGGCACAGCGAAACGCACGCACACCGAACAGGGCAACGAAAAGGACCAGGCGACGGCCGCTAGCAGCGAGGAGCCACCGACGAAAACGACACAAGGGAGGCGACCACTCTTCAAAACAAAGCCACATGTAAGGTCGGAATCGAGAGTCGCCGAAAAGCAGGCCTTGCAGCTAGGCCTACCTGGCCAAACAAGTGACCCCGGCACCAACAAAAGCGTCTAGCGACGTGCTGGACGCGGAAGGGAAGCACCATGCTCTCGGCCTCTTATCACCGCAGCAAAATGGTTTCCGTACTCACGCTTAAAGTTGCCAGTCTAAATGTACAAGGCTTAGCCACAAAGAAAAAGCAGAGTCATGTGCTGTGCGTTCTAATTATCCAAGATATCGATATGCTTGGTCTACAAGAAACAAAGGTCGAAGGGGAAGAAGAGATTGAGAGCATGGTGCAGCGTTTCACGTCTAGATTTTACGCCGTTGTCAGTCACGCAGTTGGTACTACTTCGCTGATGGAGCGCGCGTCTATATAAAGCTTTTAAAAGAGAGCTGGCGCATTTGCTTGCACATGTATTCAATGACGCATACGAAAAGAAATCATTACCACCTTCCTTTGGAAAAACGCACACCATTCTAATACCGAAGAGCGATCAAATAGACAAACTCAGATTCGTGTCATCCTACAGACAGATTTCACTAACAAACGTCGATTATAAAATATTTATGAAGGTTTTAGCTAGCAGGCTTCAAGGCGTCATCAAAAAAATTGTCGCAGACCATCAAACTTGTGGCATCAAAGGGCGATCTATTTTTTCAAACATCCACAAGATGCGATGTGTGCTCGAGGGCTGTGACGTAACCGGTGGCGGTGTTGCAGTTCTTCAGCTCGACCTGGAGAAAGCGTTCGATTTTGTCGCTCACGTTATTTTGTTTTCCATCTTAGATCATGTTAATGTCGGTTCCATCATCACTGAGGGCGTGGCCTTGGCGTACCAGAATTGCACAACAGGATTAATTATTAATAAGTCTCTGGGGGCCCCCATTAACATCATGCGTTCGGTGCGCCAAGGCTGCCCCCTCAGCCCGCTGTTATTTGCTATCTACGTAGAAGCAATGTGTGTAGCAATTAATGAAAATGACGGAATACGGGGTTTCAGATTGGGAGCGACAGAAGTGAAGTTGCTTGCATATGCAGATGACATTGCAGTGTGTTGCACTGACAAACCGAGTGTAATGGAAACAATATCTGTAGTAAAGCATTTCTGTGCCGTAACGGGTAGCAGAGTAAACTGGGGCAAATCGCTAGGACTGTGGCACGGGGACTGGTTTTCTGCACCCGACTATTTCGCGAACGTGAACTGGGTGAAAACTCCGAGAAGGTATCTGTGTGTTCTCCTAGACAGGTACAATAGCAGCGACGAGTACTGGAGGAACCAAACCAAAGAACTGAAAGAAAAAGTAGATAAATGGAAAGGTAATAACCTGTCCATGTTTGCAAGAGTGACAGTTTGTAACATGTTTTTTATTACTAAGTTATATTACGTCTTGCAAACACTGTATTGTTCTAGAGTAAATGTGCAAAGGCTGCACAGAGTGTTTGCGGTTTTCATCTGGGGATCAACATGGGAACGGTGCTGCCGAACAAATTTGTTCAAAAGAGTTAAGGATGGGGGTGTGGGCCTGGCGCATCTTTTTGTTCGTCAAGTTGTAAACCGATTTTTGTTTTTTCGCGATGTGCGCGATCCTTTTCTGCGCACCGTATGCCAGCTAAGGTTGAGTAACGCTTTGCCGGCACATGTTGTTAGCACGGCAAGCATGACGGGAACGCTGCGTGGATATTTCAAGGAAGTGGTCGACAGTGTACACTTCCTTTCTGTTCGTTTTACAAATGATTACCTTTGTGAAGTGAAAAGGAAAACATTGTATAGAGATGTATGCGACATTGTTTTAATAATATTTGGGGTTTTACGTGCCAAAACCACTTTCTGATTATGAGGCACGCCGTAGTGGAGGACTCCGGAAATATTGACCACCTGGGGTTCTTTAACGTGCACCTAAATCTAAACACACGGGTGTTTTCGCATTTCGCCCCCATCGAAATGCGGCCGCCGTGGCCGGGATTTGATCCCGCGACCTCGTGCTCAGCAGCCCAACACCATAGCCACTGAGCAACCACGGCGGGTCGACATTGTTTTCCGAGTGCCCTTATACAGTGCCATATACAGTGGAGGGCCAGGACAGGATGTACTTAAAAGAGTAAAACACATGCAGGTGCCACCAGGGGTAAAGACGTTCTTCTTTAAGCTACACACCGGAACGCTCTCCGTGAAGACGTTTCTGGAGGAAAGGGGTTGTCTCGTACCTTGGGGGTCGCACTGCTTGATATGCAAGAAGCCCGAAAATATAGCTCACGTTTTCCTACATTGCTGGCCGGCAGTTTTCTTCTGGGACGTATTAAAGTGAACCCTGAAGAAAGAGCTACCGGTGGACCTCTAAGGTATCAGGTATCTGGCCATTAAAGATGACGACGGGGTTCCCTATGACTTTGTTATGTTGAATGCTCTACACTGTATATGGCGTGCTCGCATGACAGGGTACCATTGCGATCCTGACGCTAGGCCAGCTCGTGTTTACTTCAAAGAATGTATGTCGCGATTTATTGAAATGCAGAAAATAGAAGAATATGTACCGGATTGGCTGTCGAGGCTAGAACCCCTGACAGCCATGAAGGAATTTTAGTTAGACAACGCCGCTCCAATATGGACAGACGGCTCTATTGTACGGTTTCTTTCTTTACGTACCTTCCATTGTTTTCTTTTCTTTCTCCTCCAGTTTTTGGAATTTTTGATACATAAGTGTCTGCTAACTGTATGGTCTTAGTAACGTCGAAGACCGGCAATAAATAAAAAAAAACCACCATAGCTCAGTGGTACAGCAATGGTCTTCTAAACCAGGGGTCGTGAGTTCAATCCTCACTGGTGGCAGTGCATACTTTTTCTATTCACATATTTTATGTGCGTGTAATGCTACCGCTACATAGCTGAACCGTACTGTGTGTAACTTCGTATCGCCGCTATACCTCAGTGGTAGAGCTCTCGTCTTGTAGACCAGGGGTCGTGAGTTCAATCCTCACTGGTGGCAGTGCATACTTTTTCTATTCACACATTTTATGTGCGTGTAATGCTAGCGCTACATAGCTAAACCCTTTTGCGTGCAACTTCGCATCGCCGCTATAGCTCAGTGGTAGAGCACCGGTTTTGTAAACCAGGGGTCGTGAGTTCAATCCTCACTCGTGGCAGTGCACACTTTTTCTGTTAACATATTTTATTTGCGTGTAATGCAAGCGCTACATAGCTAAACAGTTTTGTGTGCAACTTCGCATCGCCGCTATAGCTCAGTCATTCTGCTTCCGGCTCCCGAGCTGAACGGATCGCGGGATCATGGGCTCCAATGGAGCGGCATATGCGGCTGTTAGCCGCGGCAACAGGCTTTCGACGGAAGAAGATAAAGATTACCAGATAATTTTGCCTCGCCTACCTACAGGACGTATTGTTTTGAACACAGTTTTTTTGCACGGCGACGCTCGTGTTCGCCCGTTTCGTGTAGAAGATTTTCGAGACGCGCTTCAAGCTGTTGGTATGCTCTCTGGCGTCGTCGCCCTTGGAGCATACCAAATCAACCATGTATGGGCGGTGACGACGAAGACAGCCGAGGCTGCCGAAAAGCTGGCGGCCCTGAAGGAGCTGCAGGTGAAGGGGCGTCGCTGCCTGGTCATCGACCCCAAGGAACAACAGGTGAAGCTTCGTATCCACTGGCTTCTGCATGGGGTGGACGACGAAGACGTCAAGACCGCGCTGGCCTCCTTCGGCAAGGTGACGGAAGTGACCCGGGAGCGCTGGCGAGTGGATGGCGTTTCCGACAAGGGCTCGACGACCCGAGCAGTGCTGCTGCAGCTGAAGGCAGGAATGAAAGTCGACGACCTGCCCCACCAGATCCGCGTCGCCGGCGAGCTTGCGCTGGTGGTAGCCCCAGGACGTCCCATGCAGTGCCTGCGCTGCCGAGGCTCTGGCCACGTTCGTCGTGAATGCAAGGTTCCCCGTTGCTCGCGGTGCAGGCTTTTTGGACACAACGACGCGGACTGTGTGCGTTCATACGCAGTAGCCGCGGGTTCGGCGGAGAGCGAGCCGTCGACGTTAGACCATGTAATGGACGTGACCGAGGCGGAGGAAGCGGCCACGGGAGCTGGAAACGGCAAAGTGGCGGCAGAAACCGGCGTGACGACCAAGCAAGCCGAAGGAGGAAGGAATATCCCTCCCCCCAAAGAACCAGCAGCTACAGTCGAGAGCGTGAAGACGGCCCCGCATGAAAATGAGAGCCGCCAGCCAGCTACGGATGCAACGCAGGCAGAGGCGGACGACAACGCGACCCCTGCTAGCGCCCGCGTCGAATCCGTCTCGGCACCGGTCAAGAGATCCCTGCAGCACGAGGAGAAAGTCGACGGAAAGGCTGGCGGTGACTCCGAGGCACCACCCGCTAAGACGCTACCTGGAAGGCGCTCCACCCTCAAGCCTAAGCCGAACTTGGAGACTGACCGTAGGCTTACCCCGAAGCCGACCAAAGAGGAACCCGGGCGACGGCCGCCGGATGGCCACGGAGGCGTCTAGCGGTCAGCTAGACGTTAAGGTGAGCACCATGCTCCGGGCCTTCTCCCCTCCGGTTTTCACCAATAATGGCTACCAACCCGTCGCTTAGCCTCGGCACGCTAAACGTTCGAGGTCTGGCCGCCAAAAGGAAACAGAGTCAGGTTTACAGACTACTAGTGGACCACGACCTCGACGTTTTAGCCGTGCAAGAAACCAAGGTAGACGGCGAGGAGGAGACCGGGAGCATGGTGCAAAGATTCACGTATAACTACTATACGTTAGTGAGCCACGCCTTAGGGACTTCGGCAGGGTGTGTGCTGTTCGTGAGGAAGCTCCCTGGTCTTGTTATAGATGGTTACTTCTCCTGTACTTCTGGTCGACTTGTCTTTTGTGACTTCAGCTATTGTAATGTCCAATGGCGCGTGTTTTGCATTTATGCGCCTAATACTGTGCAAGAGAGGGCAAATTTCTTTTTGAGTTTAAAGCATCATTTACATGTGCAAAAAATGATAGCCTGTGTAGGCGACTTCAACTGCGTATTGAAAGCTGAGGATAGGTCTACGCGTCGCGTGGTTTGTGACAAAAGTAGTGATATCCTGGCGCAGATCACACACGAATTCGAATTAGAAGATATCGCAGAATGTTTTCGCGGTCACGGAGACGTAAGCTACACTCACTTTCAGGGCACAAGTCACGCACGCTTAGACCGTATCTATCTTTCATATGATTTAGTTGAAAAATGCCAGTGCTACACAGTTACGGCCGTATCATATTCTGACCACTGCCTGGTAAAATGCACGGTGGGCAGGAAGAAAGAACGAAACAAGTTCGTCTGGGAACTGTGGAAATTGAATGAAGAGCTGTTACGGGATGAAACTTTTAACGAAAATGTAGTGGCTACTCTGAATTCCTTTGGAACAGACAGTTCTACGAAATTTGGTGAGGAATGGGAGTTGCTGAAGCAAAGCATTAAATTGAAGGCAATCGAAAGAAGTAGCGTACTGCGATATGAACAAAAGGCCAGAGAAAAGGATTTAACAACATTGCTAGAAAAATTTGCGAAGCTTGAATGCATGCAACCTGGCGCCTATCAACAAGATATGCGCGCCGTTAAGAAGAAGCTCGAGGTATTCGACGAAGATCGCTTCCGAGGTGCGCTAGTGCGCGCCAGAGCAGAAAGGCTATCATGCGGGGAAACGCCAACGAAAAGAGCACTGGGGTTAGAAAAAAAGCACTCGAGACGTAAGCAGATTGAGGCTATCGAATATGAAGGGGTGGTATTAACGGATAACAATAATATAGGGCGTGCTTTCTTTGAGCATTACAAAGAACTTTTTACATTCAGGCCTGTCAACATGCACGATTTCAAGAAATTATTTTTGCAACGAATCCCACAGCTGTCGAGTGAGGTTAAAGAAACCTTAGAACGACCATTAACAGAACATGAAGTGATGAAAGCCATCGAAGACCTGAATCCTGGGAAGTCGCCAGGTCCAGACGGTCTTTGTGCCGCATGGTACAAATCGTTCAAAAGCCACCTAGCTCCTATCTTAACAGCAGTTTTCAAGGAAGCATATGAACTGAAAATACTTCCACCATCCTTTGGCCAGTCCCATACAGTACTAATACCGAAAACAGAAGAGACCGAAAAGCTCAAGCAACTTTCCTCCTACAGACCCATAGCGCTTACTAACTGCGACTACAAAATATTGATGAAGGTGTTGGCACGACGGGTCCAGTCAGTTATTCAGGAAGTAGTCGGCCCACACCAGACGTGTGGTATTCGTGGAAGAACCATTTTCACTAACATCCATAAAATGAAGTGTGTGCTGGAGTGTTGTGACGCCATGTGCGATGCAGTAGCCATCCTCCAGCTAGACTTGGAGAAGGCGTTTGATTGTGTTTCTCACGACATATTGCTTACCATCCTTGAACACGTTAATTTTGGCCACATAATCACTGAAGGGGTGACCATGGCGTACCGGAGCTGCTATACCAGACTTATAGTTAATCAGATGTTGGGGGCCCCCATTAACGTGAAGCGCTCCGTTCGCCAGGGTTGTCCACTCAGTCCACTCCTGTTTTGTGTCTACATAGAAACGCTATGTCTGGCCATCATTGAAAATGAATGTATTAAGGGGTTTAGTCTTCAATCAGCAGAAGTGAAGCTACTGGCATACGCTGACGATGTGGCTGTGTGCTGTAAGGACAAACAAAGTGTATTGAATACTGTGAATATCGTCAAAAAGTTTGGTAACGTCACTAACAGCTACGTTAACTGGCAGAAATGTTTGGGGTTTTGGCATGGAAGATGGGCGTCTACACCAGACCACTTTTCGAACGTAAACTGGGTCACGACGCCAGTGAAGTACCTTGGAGCACCCCTTGATGCCTACAAGGACAGTAGCGAGTACTGGAAGGAGCGGACAAAACAACTAAAAGAAAAAGCCGACCGATGGAACGCCTGTTACTTGTCAATATTCGCGAGAGCTACAGCGTGCAACATGTTTCTCGTGACAAAGATCTGGTACGTAATGCAGGTACTACAGTGCTCTCGTATTAATGTGCAGAAACTGCACCGCGTGTTCGCTGTATTCGTGTGGGCATCAAGCTGGGAGCGATGTAGCCGAGATAATCTCTTCCGGCGCGTGAAGGATGGTGGTCTGGGGTTGGCGCACCTCTTCCTGCGTCAACTGGTGAATAGATTCTCCTTCTTTCGAGATACAAACGACCCATTTCTGCGCACGGTGATCCAAATGAGGCTGTCAAGATCACTTCCCGAATTCGTTGTAGGTACGGAAATAATGCCAGGACCAGTCCGTGGTTTCTTTCGGGAAATAGTTCAGAGTGTTTCCTTTTTGAGTGTTCGTTTTTCAAGTGCATATTTGTGGAGTGTAAAACGGAAAAAGTTATATCGTGATTTATGTGACAGTGTTTTGCTGGTACCTATGTACAGAGCCCCGTACAGTGGAGGCCCAGGCCTAGATGTATTGAAAAGGGTGAAGAAGATGCCAGTTCAGCCAGCAACTAAATCGTTCTTCTTTAAATTACACACCGGTACTCTACCTGTTAAATTCTTCCTTGAACAACGTGGGTTCTACATGCCATGGGGAACCCACTGCCTTATATGTAAAAAAACAGAAAGCATAGATCATGTCTTCATCCACTGTTGGGAAGGAGTCTTTTTCTGGGACGTGTTACAAAGGACTCTAAAAAAGGAGCTACCTATAGATCCCCACGGAATCAGGTTTCTGCCAGTATATGACGACGAAGGTTTCCCGTACGACCTGATCATGCTTACGGGCCTCCACTGTTTATGGCGCGCAAGAATGGCGGGTTACCATTGTGACCCGGATGCCCGACCGCCGCGTCTGTACTTTTGTGAATCCATGCAACGGTATGTGGAAGTGATGAAGATGCAACAGCCTGTTCCTGAGTGGCTGTCGAGGGTTGAACCCCTTACAGCACTAAAGGAATTTTAATCCGACAACGTCGTGCCACAGTAGCGGACGGCAGCGAATGTAAAT
This sequence comes from Dermacentor variabilis, assembly GCF_050947875.1. Classification (NCBI taxonomy): domain Eukaryota; kingdom Metazoa; phylum Arthropoda; class Arachnida; order Ixodida; family Ixodidae; genus Dermacentor; species Dermacentor variabilis. The sequence goes on from NC_134574.1 coordinate 31,929,759, forward strand.
ATTTCTCTTCCTTGTTCCGTTTGTGTATTCATCCCTTTTTGCTTCTTTGGTCTTTGTTTATATCATTTAGGAAATTGTGTTGTGTTATGTCGAGGACTGGCAATAAAGAAAAAAAAAAAAGCCGCTATAGCTCAGTGCTAGAGCACTGGTTTTGTAAACCAGGGTTAATGAGTTCCATCGTCACTGGTGGCAGTGCACACTTTTTCTATTAACATATTTTATCTGCGTGTAATGCAAGCGCTACATAGCTAAACCGTTTTGTGTGCAACTTCGTATCGCCGGTATAGCTCAGTCATTCTGCATCCGGCAGCCGAGCTGTTCGGATCGTAGGGTCATGGCCTCTTCCGGGGCAGCGACAGCGACCACTTTTGGTCGCGGAAACAGGATCACCGACGACGATAAGGATTATCCGTTTATTTTGCCTCAGCTGCCGAAAGGACGAGTTTCCTTTAACACCGTGTTTTTACACGGTGATGTACGCGCCAGACCTTACAAGGTCGAAGATTTTAGAGACGCCCTTCTGCCGACGGGACTGCTGCCGGACGTGGTATGCATAGGGGCGTACCAGATAAACCACGTCTGTGCGGTGACCCTGTCTGAGGCCACTGCGACGAAGCGCCTCATGGCCCTTAAGGAACTGCAAGTGAAGGGAAGACGGTGTGTCATCGTGGACCCGCAAGACCAGCAGGTGAAGCTTAGGCTTCACTGGCTGCTCTATGGCGTTGCAGACGAGGACATACGGAGGGCGTTCATGGCTTTCGGCAAGGTGGAGGAGGTAAGCCGGGAAAGGTGGCGCGTCCATGGCCTGGGCGACAAGACGTCGACAACCAGGACTGTGCTTCTAAAGCTGAAAAGCGGCGTGAAAATGGAAGACCTTCCGCATCAGGTCCGCGTCGGCGGAGAGCTGGCATTGGTGGTCGTCCCTGGTCGACCCATGCAGTGCCTGCGCTGCCAAGGCACGGGGCACGTCCGCCGGGAGTGTAAAGTTCCGCGCTGTTCTCGCTGCAGACGGTTCGGTCATGTTGACGCCGACTGCGTCAAATCCTACGCCGCCGTGACAAGCCCAGCAGTGAACGACGTGGCCACAGAGCACGTCATGAACGTGGTCGAGACGGAGGACGCCGCTACAGGCATCGGAGACCTGGTACCGACAGCGGCAGTCGGCGAGACGTCGACCGTCGGCGCAGAAGGCACGGTTGCTCAAGGTACTGAGAAGCGGAGTGGGAAGGCGCAGGGCGCGACTGCTGTGGGCCCCGCGACGGGAACCATTAGTGAAGACCCGCCCGACAACGGTATGACGGCAATGCAGCAGGACGAGGCTGTGAAAGACGGCGACCGGACTGAGACTCTTGGCGGCCCGGTCAAACGCCCCCACGACCAGACCAAGGACCAAGGCGAGGGTGCGACCAGCACCACCGAGGGACCACCGACAAAGACGCCCCAGGGGAGGCGGGTGGGCTTCAAACCAAAGCCGAATGTGCCGCCTGAACGAAAGCCTTTGATCAAAGTGTCGACGACAAACAATGCCGGGAAGCCGGATGGCCCCGGAGGCGGCTAGCCAAGGGCTGGTCGTGAAGGGTAAGCACCATGCTCCGGGCCTACTTTTCTCGCTAGATGAAGATGGATGAAATACCGTCACTTAGTATTGCCACACTAAATGTGCGAGGGTTGGCGGCTAGTCGTAGGCAATGTCAGGTCCTACGGTTGGTAACGGACCATGACATAGACGTACTAGCCGTCCAGGAAACCAAGGTTGACGGAGAGGAGGAGACCGGGAGCATGGTGCGACGATTCACGACTAGGTACTTTGTGGTGGTGAGTCATGCGGTAGGCACCTCCGGGGGGTGCATTCTTTTTGTGAAGAAGCTGCCGGGTTTACATATTCAAAGTGTGTGGTCCTCTCTGGATGGAAGGATTGTTTTATGTGACTTTACGATCTCTGACTTTGAGTTTCGCGTCATATGCGTTTATGCGCCGAATTCTGTAGACGAGCGTGTCCTCTTTTTTTCGAACCTCTCACAATATGTTTGCTGTAATAAGCGCGTTGTGTTATTAGGCGACTTCAATTGTGTGTTGAGTGCTAGAGACCGAGCCAACAATGCCGGCGTGCGTGATAGAAGTAGTGACGTTTTGTCAAAATTAATTAATGAAAATGAACTTGATGATGTTTTTCAATGTCTGGAAGGGGAGCGTCAAGTGACATTTACGCGTTTTCAAGGCAGTAGTCATGCGCGACTGGATCGCATGTACATTTCGTTGGACACGATTCCAAGATGCCACGGTTATTGCGTTGTACCCGTGTCATTTTCGGATCACTGCCTGGTAAAATGTAACCTAGGTATAAGGAAAAGGGAACATGCATTTAATTGGCATCTATGGAAACTCAATGACTTGTTATTAAATGATGCATCTTTTGTAAAGGCAGTGCGGGATGCGGTTAATGAAATACGCGAAGATGCGGCTGATACAATAGCAGAAAAGTGGGAATGTGTTAAACAAAAAGTTAAAATGAAAGCCTTAGAAAGGTCAAGCTGCCTCAAATTTGAGAGGGAATATAAAGAAAAGGGTTTGCGAACACTACTTCAGCAGCTGATAACGCTTGAGTGCAGAGAGCCTGGTCTGTACAAAGACGATGTGAGGAGCGTCAAGGAAAAGCTTGAACAGTTCGACAAAGAACGTTATCAAGGTGCCATCGTGCGAGCAAGAGCAGATGCACTGGCGGCAGGGGAGACGCCCACTAAAAGGGCGCTCGGTTTAGAGAAGGCACACGGAAGACGAAACCATGTCGATCAACTTTTAATGAATGGAGCTGTTGTTGACGACAACGAGAGCATAGCACACGCCTTCTTCCAATACTATCAGTCGCTCTTTGCATTTCAGGAAGCGAATTTAGAGGGTTTCAAAGCGGACTTTCTGCACCGCATGCCGCGTTTGAGTGATGAAGCTAAGGAGCGATTAGAAGGGAAAATAACGGAGAGGGAAGTCGAAAAGGCAATCGACGATTTAAACTTGGGCAAGTCACCGGGACCAGATGAACTCAGCGCCGCCTTATATAAGACATTGAAAAGAGAACTGGCCCCTTGAGTAGTAGAAGTATTTAATGAAGCGTACGAGCAGAAACCATTGCCACCTTCTTTTGGGAAAGCGCACACCATTCTAATTCCGAAGAACGATAAATTAGATAAACTGAGATTCGTATCATCCTATAGGCCCATATCACTAACAAATGTGGATTACAAGATATTTATGAAGATTTTAGCGACCAGACTTCAAAGTGTCATAAAGGAAATCGTCACAGACCATCAAACTTGTGGAATCAAAGGGCGAACAATTTTTTCTAACATCCATAAGATGAGGTGTGTGCTCGAGTGCTGTGACGTCACCGGTGGTGGCGTTGCAGTTCTTCAGCTTGATCTTGAGAAAGCGTTTGATTGCGTCGCTCACGTTATTTTGTTCTCCATATTGGATCATGTTAATGTCGGTACCATCATCACTGAGGGTGTGGCCTTGGCGTACCAGAACTGCACTACAAGGTGAATTGTTAATAAGTCGCTGGGGGCCCCCATTAACATCATGCGTTCAGTGCGCCAAGGCTGTCCCCTCAGTCCTCTGTTATTTGCTATATACATAGAAGCAATGTGTGTGGCCATTACCGCAAATAACAATATACGTGGTTTTAGATTGGCAGAATCCGAAGTAAAGCTGCTAGCGTATGCTGATGACGTTGCAGTGTGTTGCACAGACGAACGAAGTGTGACTGAAACAATTGCTGTAGTAAAACATTTCTGTGACGTCACGGGCAGCAAAGTCAATTGGGGCAAATTCCTCGGGCTGTGGCACGGGGAGTGGTCTTCGGCACCGGAATACTTCGCCAATGTCAACTGGGTGAAAACTCCGACGAAATATCTGGGTGTTCCCCTCGACAGGTACAAGAGCAGCGATGAGTACTGGAGGAACCGAACTAATGAAACGAAAGAAAAAGTGGACAGATGGACAAGCACTAACCAGTCTATTTTTTCAAGGGCGACAATTTGTAATATGTTTTTTTATAGCGAAGTTATATTATGTTATGCAAGTGTTGCATTGTTCCAGGGCAAATGTGCAAAGGCTGCACAGAGTGTTCGCGGTCTTCATCTGGGGATCAGCATCGGAGAGAGCTAGCCGAACCAATTTGTTTAGAAGAGTGAAGGACGGGGGTGTTGGCTTGGCACAACTTTTTGTTCGACAACTTGTCAACCGGTTTTTGTTTTTTCGAGATGTGCGCGATCCTTTTCTGCGCACCGTATGTCAACTCAGGTTGAGCGACGCATTGCCGGCGTATGTTGTTAGTACGGCAAGCATGACCGGAAAACTTCGGGGTTATCTTAAGGAAGTGGTCGACAGTGTGCGCTTCCTTTCAGTTCGTTTTTCAAAAGATTATCTATGTCAAGTGAAAAGGAAAACACTGTATAATGATGTGTGCGACATTGTGTTCCCAGTGCCCTTATACAGAGCCATATACAGTGGAGGGCCAGGACAAGACGTCCTTAAGCGGGTGAAACGCATGCAGGTGCCACCAGGGGTTAAAACCTTCTTTTTTAAGCTCCACACTGGAACACTTTCCGTGAAGACATTTATGGAAGAGCGAGGCTGTCTTGTGCCGTGGGGTTCACACTGCTTGATCTGCAAGAAGCCCGAAACCATCGATCACGTGTTCTTGCACTGCTGGGCGGCTGTGTTCTTCTGGGACGTCTTGAAGCGAACACTGAAGAAAGAATTACCAGTAGACCCCCAAGGGATCCGATATCTGCCAATTAAGGATGAAGAGGGAGTTCCATACGACTTTATTATGTTGAATGCACTCCACTGTATATGGCGGGCTCGCATGGCAGGATACCATTGCGATGCCGACGCCCGCCCGGTTCACATATATTTTAGAGAATGTATGTCGCGGTTCGTTGATGTACAGAAATTGCAAGAATGTGCACCGGATTGGCTGTCGAGGCTAGAAGCTCTGACAGCCATGAAGGAATTTTAATTTGACGACGCCAGTCCCATATGGACAGTCGGCATTATTGTAATTTTTTTTCTTTTTTTTTCTTCCCCGCAAGCTTGTATTCCTGACATGTGTGTAGTATTTGTATATTCAGTGTTATGTCGAAAACCGGCATTAAATAAAAAGAAATAGCTCAGTGGTAGAGCACTAGTCTTGTAAACCAGGGCTCGTGAGTTCAATCCTCACTCGTGGCAGTGCACACTTTTTCTAATAACATATTTTATCTGCGTGTAATGCAAGCGCTACGTAGCTAAACCGTTTTGTGTGCAACTTCGCATGGCCGCTATAGCTCAGTGGTAGAGCACTGGTCTTGTAAACCAGGGGTCGTGAGTTCAATCCTCACTGGTGGCAGTGCATATTTTTCTATTAACATATTTTATCTGCGTGTAATGCAAGCGCTACGTAGCTAAACCGTTTTGTGTGCAACTTCGCATCACCGCTATAGCTCAGTGATTCTGCATCCGGCAGCCGAGCTGTTCGGATCGTAGGGTCATGGCCTCTTCCGGGGCAGCGACAGCGACCACTTTTCGTCGCGGAAACAGGATCACCGACGACGATAAGGATTATCCGTTTATTTTGCCTCAGCTGCCGAAAGGACGAGTTGCCTTTAACACCGTGTTTTTACACGGTGATGTACGCGCCAGACCTTACAAGGTCGAAGATTTCAGAGACGCCCTTCTGCCGACGGGACTGCTGCCGGACGTGGTATGCATAGGGGCGTACCAGATAAACCACGTCTGGGCGGTGACCCTGTCTGACGCCACTGCGACGAAGCGCCTCATGGCCCTTAAGGAACTGCAAGTGAAGGGAAGACGGTGTGTCATCGTGGACCCGCAAGACCAGCAGGTGAAGCTTAGGCTTCACTGGCTGCTCTATGGCGTTGCAGACGAGGACATACGGAGGGCGTTCATGGCTTTCGGCAAGGTGGAGGAGGTAAGCCGGGAAAGGTGGCGCGTCCATGGCCTGGGCGACAAGACGTCGACAACCAGGACTGTGCTTCTAAAGCTGAAAAGCGGCGTGAAAATGGAAGACCTTCCGCATCAGGTCCGCGTCGGCGGAGAGCTGGCATTGGTGGTCGTCCCTGGTCGACCCATGCAGTGCCTGCGCTGCCAAGGCACGGGGCACGTCCGCCGGGAGTGTAAAGTTCCGCGCTGTTCTCGCTGCAGACGGTTCGGTCATGTTGACGCCGACTGCGTCAAATCCTACGCCGCCGTGACAAGCCCAGCAGTGAACGACGTGGCCACAGAGCACGTCATGAACGTGGTCGAGACGGAGGACGCCGCTACAGGCATCGGAGACCTGGTACCGACAGCGGCAGTCGGCGAGACGTCGACCGTCGGCGCAGAAGGCACGGTTGCTCAAGGTACTGAGAAGCGGAGTGGGAAGGCGCAGGGCGCGACTGCTGTGGGCCCCGCGACGGGAACCATTAGTGAAGACCCGCCCGACAACGGTATGACGGCAATGCAGCAGGACGAGGCTGTGAAAGACGGCGACCGGACTGAGACTCTTGGCGGCCCGGTCAAACGCCCCCACGACCAGACCAAGGACCAAGGCGAGGGTGCGACCAGCACCACCGAGGGACCACCGACAAAGACGCCCCAGGGGAGGCGGGTGGGCTTCAAACCAAAGCCGAATGTGCCGCCTGAACGAAAGCCTTTGATCAAAGTGTCGACGACAAACAATGCCGGGAAGCCGGATGGCCCCGGAGGCGGCTAGCCAAGGGCTGGTCGTGAAGGGTAAGCACCATGCTCCGGGCCTACTTTTCTCGCTAGATGAAGATGGATGAAATACCGTCACTTAGTATTGCCACACTAAATGTGCGAGGGTTGGCGGCTAGTCGTAGGCAATGTCAGGTCCTACGGTTGGTAACGGACCATGACATAGACGTACTAGCCGTCCAGGAAACCAAGGTTGACGGAGAGGAGGAGACCGGGAGCATGGTGCGACGATTCACGACTAGGTACTTTGTGGTGGTGAGTCATGCGGTAGGCACCTCCGGGGGGTGCATTCTTTTTGTGAAGAAGCTGCCGGGTTTACATATTCAAAGTGTGTGGTCCTCTCTGGATGGAAGGATTGTTTTATGTGACTTTACGATCTCTGACTTTGAGTTTCGCGTCATATGCGTTTATGCGCCGAATTCTGTAGACGAGCGTGTCCTCTTTTTTTCGAACCTCTCACAATATGTTTGCTGTAATAAGCGCGTTGTGTTATTAGGCGACTTCAATTGTGTGTTGAGTGCTAGAGACCGAGCCAACAATGCCGGCGTGCGTGATAGAAGTAGTGACGTTTTGTCAAACTTAATTAATGAAAATGAACTTGATGATGTTTTTCAATGTCTGGAAGGGGAGCGTCAAGTGACATTTACGCGTTTTCAAGGCAGTAGTCATGCGCGACTGGATCGCATGTACATTTCGTTGGACACGATTCCAAGATGCCACGGTTATTGCGTTGTACCCGTGTCATTTTCGGATCACTGCCTGGTAAAATGTAACCTAGGTATAAGGAAAAGGGAACATGCATTTAATTGGCATCTATGGAAACTCAATGACTTGTTATTAAATGATGCATCTTTTGTAAAGGCAGTGCGGGATGCGGTTAATGAAATACGCGAAGATGCGGCTGATACAATAGCAGAAAAGTGGGAATGTGTTAAACAAAAAGTTAAAATGAAAGCCTTAGAAAGGTCAAGCTGCCTCAAATTTGAGAGGGAATATAAAGAAAAGGGTTTGCGAACACTACTTCAGCAGCTGATAACGCTTGAGTGCAGAGAGCCTGGTCTGTACAAAGACGATGTGAGGAGCGTCAAGGAAAAGCTTGAACAGTTCGACAAAGAACGTTATCAAGGTGCCATCGTGCGAGCAAGAGCAGATGCACTGGCGGCAGGGGAGACGCCCACTAAAAGGGCGCTCGGTTTAGAGAAGGCACACGGAAGACGAAACCATGTCGATCAACTTTTAATGAATGGAGCTGTTGTTGACGACAACGAGAGCATAGCACACGCCTTCTTCCAATACTATCAGTCGCTCTTTGCATTTCAGGAAGCGAATTTAGAGGGTTTCAAAGCGGACTTTCTGCACCGCATGCCGCGTTTGAGTGATGAAGCTAAGGAGCGATTAGAAGGGAAAATAACGGAGAGGGAAGTCGAAAAGGCAATCGACGATTTAAACTTGGGCAAGTCACCGGGACCAGATGAACTCAGCGCCGCCTTATATAAGACATTGAAAAGAGAACTGGCCCCTTGAGTAGTAGAAGTATTTAATGAAGCGTACGAGCAGAAACCATTGCCACCTTCTTTTGGGAAAGCGCACACCATTCTAATTCCGAAGAACGATAAATTAGATAAACTGAGATTCGTATCATCCTATAGGCCCATATCACTAACAAATGTGGATTACAAGATATTTATGAAGATTTTAGCGACCAGACTTCAAAGTGTCATAAAGGAAATCGTCACAGACCATCAAACTTGTGGAATCAAAGGGCGAACAATTTTTTCTAACATCCATAAGATGAGGTGTGTGCTCGAGTGCTGTGACGTCACCGGTGGTGGCGTTGCAGTTCTTCAGCTTGATCTTGAGAAAGCGTTTGATTGCGTCGCTCACGTTATTTTGTTCTCCATATTGGATCATGTTAATGTCGGTACCATCATCACTGAGGGTGTGGCCTTGGCGTACCAGAACTGCACTACAAGGTGAATTGTTAATAAGTCGCTGGGGGCCCCCATTAACATCATGCGTTCAGTGCGCCAAGGCTGTCCCCTCAGTCCTCTGTTATTTGCTATATACATAGAAGCAATGTGTGTGGCCATTACCGCAAATAACAATATACGTGGTTTTAGATTGGCAGAATCCGAAGTAAAGCTGCTAGCGTATGCTGATGACGTTGCAGTGTGTTGCACAGACGAACGAAGTGTGACTGAAACAATTGCTGTAGTAAAACATTTCTGTGACGTCACGGGCAGCAAAGTCAATTGGGGCAAATTCCTCGGGCTGTGGCACGGGGAGTGGTCTTCGGCACCGGAATACTTCGCCAATGTCAACTGGGTGAAAACTCCGACGAAATATCTGGGTGTTCCCCTCGACAGGTACAAGAGCAGCGATGAGTACTGGAGGAACCGAACTAATGAAACGAAAGAAAAAGTGGACAGATGGACAAGCACTAACCAGTCTATTTTTTCAAGGGCGACAATTTGTAATATGTTTTTTTATAGCGAAGTTATATTATGTTATGCAAGTGTTGCATTGTTCCAGGGCAAATGTGCAAAGGCTGCACAGAGTGTTCGCGGTCTTCATCTGGGGATCAGCATCGGAGAGAGCTAGCCGAACCAATTTGTTTAGAAGAGTGAAGGACGGGGGTGTTGGCTTGGCACAACTTTTTGTTCGACAACTTGTCAACCGTTTTTGTTTTTTCGAGATGTGCGCGATCCTTTTCTGCGCACCGTATGTCAACTCAGGTTGAGCGACGCATTGCCGGCGTATGTTGTTAGTACGGCAAGCATGACCGGAAAACTTCGGGGTTATCTTAAGGAAGTGGTCGACAGTGTGCGCTTCCTTTCAGTTCGTTTTTCAAAAGATTATCTATGTCAAGTGAAAAGGAAAACACTGTATAATGATGTGTGCGACATTGTGTTCCCAGTGCCCTTATACAGAGCCATATACAGTGGAGGGCCAGGACAAGACGTCCTTAAGCGGGTGAAACGCATGCAGGTGCCACCAGGGGTTAAAACCTTCTTTTTTAAGCTCCACACTGGAACACTTTCCGTGAAGACATTTATGGAAGAGCGAGGCTGTCTTGTGCCGTGGGGTTCACACTGCTTGATCTGCAAGAAGCCCGAAACCATCGATCACGTGTTCTTGCACTGCTGGGCGGCTGTGTTCTTCTGGGACGTCTTGAAGCGAACACTGAAGAAAGAATTACCAGTAGACCCCCAAGGGATCCGATATCTGCCAATTAAGGATGAAGAGGGAGTTCCATACGACTTTATTATGTTGAATGCACTCCACTGTATATGGCGGGCTCGCATGGCAGGATACCATTGCGATGCCGACGCCCGCCCGGTTCACATATATTTTAGAGAATGTATGTCGCGGTTCGTTGATGTACAGAAATTGCAAGAATGTGCACCGGATTGGCTGTCGAGGCTAGAAGCTCTGACGCCATGAAGGAATTTTAATTTGACGACGCCAGTCCCATATGGACAGTCGGCATTATTGTAATTTTTTTTCTTTTTTTTTCTTCCCCGCAAGCTTGTATTCCTGACATGTGTGTAGTATTTGTATATTCAGTGTTATGTCGAAAACCGGCATTAAATAAAAAGAAATAGCTCAGTGGTAGAGCACTAGTCTTGTAAACCAGGGCTCGTGAGTTCAATCCTCACTCGTGGCAGTGCACACTTTTTCTAATAACATATTTTATCTGCGTGTAATGCAAGCGCTACGTAGCTAAACCGTTTTGTGTGCAACTTCGCATGGCCGCTATAGCTCAGTGGTAGAGCACTGGTCTTGTAAACCAGGGGTCGTGAGTTCAATCCTCACTGGTGGCAGTGCATATTTTTCTATTAACATATTTTATCTGCGTGTAATGCAAGCGCTACGTAGCTAAACCGTTTTGTGTGCAACTTCGCATCACCGCTATAGCTCAGTGATTCTGCATCCGGCAGCCGAGCTGTTCGGATCGTAGGGTCATGGCCTCTTCCGGGGCAGCGACAGCGACCACTTTTCGTCGCGGAAACAGGATCACCGACGACGATAAGGATTATCCGTTTATTTTGCCTCAGCTGCCGAAAGGACGAGTTGCCTTTAACACCGTGTTTTTACACGGTGATGTACGCGCCAGACCTTACAAGGTCGAAGATTTCAGAGACGCCCTTCTGCCGACGGGACTGCTGCCGGACGTGGTATGCATAGGGGCGTACCAGATAAACCACGTCTGGGCGGTGACCCTGTCTGACGCCACTGCGACGAAGCGCCTCATGGCCCTTAAGGAACTGCAAGTGAAGGGAAGACGGTGTGTCATCGTGGACCCGCAAGACCAGCAGGTGAAGCTTAGGCTTCACTGGCTGCTCTATGGCGTTGCAGACGAGGACATACGGAGGGCGTTCATGGCTTTCGGCAAGGTGGAGGAGGTAAGCCGGGAAAGGTGGCGCGTCCATGGCCTGGGCGACAAGACGTCGACAACCAGGACTGTGCTTCTAAAGCTGAAAAGCGGCGTGAAAATGGAAGACCTTCCGCATCAGGTCCGCGTCGGCGGAGAGCTGGCATTGGTGGTCGTCCCTGGTCGACCCATGCAGTGCCTGCGCTGCCAAGGCACGGGGCACGTCCGCCGGGAGTGTAAAGTTCCGCGCTGTTCTCGCTGCAGACGGTTCGGTCATGTTGACGCCGACTGCGTCAAATCCTACGCCGCCGTGACAAGCCCAGCAGTGAACGACGTGGCCGCAGAGCACGTCATGGACGTGGTCGAGACGGAGGACGCCGCTACAGGCATCGGAGACCCGGTACCGACAGCGGCAGTCGGCGAGACGTCGACCGTCGGCGCAGAAGGCACGGTTGCTCAAGGTACTGAGAAGCGGAGTGGGAAGGCGCAGGGCGCGACTGCTGTGGGCCCCGCGACGGGAACCATTAGTGAAGACCCGCCCGACAACGGTATGACGGCAATGCAGCAGGACGAGGCTGTCTAAGACGGCGACCGGACTGAGACTCTTGGCGGCCCGGTCAAACGCCCCCACGACCAGACCAAGGACCAAGGCGAGGGTGCGACCAGCACCACCGAGGGACCACCGACAAAGACGCCCCAGGGGAGGCGGGTGGGCTTCAAACCAAAGCCGAATGTGCCGCCTGAAAGAAAGCCTGTGATCAAAGTGTCGACGACAAACAATGCCGGGAAGCCGGATGGCCCCGGAGGCGGCTAGCCAAGGGCTGGTCGTGAAGGGTAAGCACCATGCTCCGGGCCTACTTTTCTCGCTAGATGAAGATGGATGAAATACCGTCACTTAGTATTGCCACACTAGATGTGCGAGGGTTGGCGGCTAGTCGTAGGCAATGTCAGGTCCTACAGTTGGTAACGGACCATGACATAGACGTACTAGCCGTCCAGGAAACCAAGGTTGACGGAGAGGAGGAGACCGGGAGCATGGTGCGACGATTCACGACTAGGTACTTTGTGGTGGTGAGTCATGCGGTAGGCACCTCCGGGGGGTGCATTCTTTTTGTGAAGAAGCTGCCGGGTTTACATATTCAAAGTGTGTGGTCCTGTCTGGATGGAAGGATTGTTTTATGTGACTTTACGATCTCTGACTTTGAGTTTCGCGTCATATGCGTTTATGCGCCGAATTCTGTAGACGAGCGTGTCCTCTTTTTTTCGAACCTCTCACAATATGTTTGCTGTAATAAGCGCGTTGTGTTATTAGGCGACTTCAATTGTGTGTTGAGTGCTAGAGACCGAGCCAACAATGCCGGCGTGCGTGATAGAAGTAGTGACGTTTTGTCAAAATTAATTAATGAAAATGAACTTGATGATGTTTTTCAATGTCTGGAAGGGGAGCGTCAAGTGACATTTACGCGTTTTCAAGGCAGTAGTCATGCGCGACTGGATCGCATGTACATTTCGTTGGACACGATTCCAAGATGCCACGGTTATTGCGTTGTACCCGTGTCATTTTCGGATCACTGCCTGGTAAAATGTAACATAGGTATAAGGAAAAGGGAACATGCATTTAATTGGCATCTATGGAAACTCAATGACTTGTTATTAAATGATGCATCTTTTGTAAAGGCAGTGCGGGATGCGGTTAATGAAATACGCGAAGATGCGGCTGATACAATAGCAGAAAAGTGGGAATGTGTTAAACAAAAAGTTAAAATGAGAGCCTTAGAAAGGTCAAGCTGCCTCAAATTTGAGAGGGAATATAAAGAAAAGGGTTTGCGAACACTACTTCAGCAGCTGATAACGCTTGAGTGCAGAGAGCCTGGTCTGTACAAAGACGATGTGAGGAGCGTCAAGGAAAAGCTTGAACAGTTCGACAAAGAACGTTATCAACGTGCCATCGTGCGAGCACGAGCAGATGCACTGGCGGCAGGGGAGACGCCCACTAAAAGGGCGCTCGGTTTAGAGAAGGCACACGGAAGACGAAACCATGTCGATCAACTTTTAATGAATGGAGCTGTTGTTGACGACAACGAGATCATAGCACACGCCTTCTTCCAATACTATCAGTCGCTCTTTGCATTTCAGGAAGCGAATTTAGAGGGTTTCAAAGCGGACTTTCTGCACCGCATGCCGCGTTTGAGTGATGAAGCTAAGGAGCGATTAGAAGGGAAAATAACGGAGAGGGAAGTCGAAAAGGCAATCGACGATTTAAACTTGGGCAAGTCACCGGGACCAGATGGACTCAGCGCCGCCTTATATAAGACATTGAAAAGACAACTGGCCCCTTTATTAGTAGAAGTATTTAATGAAGCGTACGAGCAGAAATCATTGCCACCTTCTTTTGGGAAAGCGCACACCATTCTAATTCCGAAGAACGATAAATTAGATAAACTGAGATTCGTATCATCCTATAGGCCCATATCACTAACAAATGTGGATTACAAGATATTTATGAAGATTTTAGCGACCAGACTTCAAAGTGTCATAAAGGAAATCGTCACAGACCATCAAACTTGTGGAATCAAAGGGCGAACAATTTTTTCTAACATCCATAAGATGCGGTGTGTGCTCGAGTGCTGTGACGTCACCGGTGGCGGCGTTGCAGTTCTTCAGCTTGATCTTGAGAAAGCGTTCGATTGCGTCGCTCACGTTATTTTGTTCTCCATATTGGATCATGTTAATGTCGGTACCATCATCACTGAGGGTGTGGCCTTGGCGTACCAGAACTGCACTACAAGGTTAATTGTTAATAAGTCGCTGGGGGCCCCCATTAACATCATGCGTTCAGTGCGCCAAGGCTGTCCCCTCAGTCCTCTGTTATTTGCTATATACATAGAAGCAATGTGTGTGGCCATTACCGCAAATAACAATATACGTGGTTTTAGATTGGCAGAATCCGAAGTGAAGCTGCTAGCGTATGCTGATGACGTTGCAGTGTGTTGCACAGACGAACCAAGTGTGACTGAAACAATTGCTGTAGTAAAACATTTCTGTGACGTCACGGGCAGCAAAGTCAATTGGGGCAAATCCCTCGGGCTGTGGCACGGGGAGTGGTCTTCGGCACCGGAATACTTCGCCAATGTCAACTGGGTGAAAACTCCGACGAAGTATCTGGGTGTTCCCCTCGACAGGTACAAGAGCAGCGATGAGTACTGGAGGAACCGAACCAATGAAACGAAAGAAAAATCGGACAGATGGACAAGCACTAACCAGTCTATTTTTTCAAGGGCGACAAATTGTAATATGTTTTTTATAGCGAAGTTATATTATGTTATGCAAGTGTTGCATTGTTCCAGGGCAAATGTGCAAAGGCTGCACAGAGTGTTCGCGGTCTTCATCTGGGGATCAGCATGGGAGAGAGCTAGCCGAACCAATTTGTTTAGAAGAGTGAAGGACGGGGGTGTTGGCTTGGCACATCTTTTTGTTCGACAACTTGTCAACCGGTTTTTGTTTTTTCGAGATGTGCGCGATCCTTTTCTGCGCACCGTATGTCAACTCAGGTTGAGCGACGCATTGCCGGCGTATGTTGTTAGTACGGCAAGCATGACCGGAAAACTTCGGGGTTATCTTAATGAAGTGGTCGACAGTGTGCGCTTCCTTTCAGTTCGTTTTTCAAAAGATTATCTATGTCAAGTGAAAAGGAAAACACTGTATAATGATGTGTGCGACATTGTGTTCCCAGTGCCCTTATACAGAGCCATATACAGTGGAGGGCCAGGACAAGACGTCCTTAAGCGGGTGAAACGCATGCAGGTGCCACCAGGGGTTAAAACCTTCTTTTTTAAGCTCCACACTGGAACACTTTCCGTGAAGACATTTATGGAAGAGCGAGGCTGTCTTGTGCCGTGGGGTTCACACTGCTTGATCTGCAAGAAGCCCGAAACCATCGATCACGTGTTCTTGCACTGCTGGGCGGCTGTGTTCTTCTGGGACGTCTTGAAGCGAACACTGAAGAAAGAATTACCAGTAGACCCCCAAGGGATCCGATATCTGCCAATTAAGGATGAAGAGGGAGTTCCATACGACTTTATTATGTTGAATGCACTCCACTGTATATGGCGGGCTCGCATGGCAGGATACCATTGCGATGCCGACGCCCGCCCGGTTCACATATA
This sequence comes from Dermacentor variabilis, assembly GCF_050947875.1. Classification (NCBI taxonomy): domain Eukaryota; kingdom Metazoa; phylum Arthropoda; class Arachnida; order Ixodida; family Ixodidae; genus Dermacentor; species Dermacentor variabilis. The sequence continues at coordinate 31,945,053 of NC_134574.1, forward strand.
TTTTAGAGAATGTATGTCGCGGTTCGTTGATGTACAGAAATTGCAAGAATGTGCACCGGATTGGCTGTCGAGGCTAGAAGCTCTGACAGCCATGAAGGAATTTTAATTTGACGACGCCAGTCCCATATGGACAGTCGGCATTATTGTAATTTTTTTTCTTTTTTTTTCTTCCCCGCAAGCTTGTATTCCTGACATGTGTGTAGTATTTGTATATTCAGTGTTATGTCGAAAACCGGCATTAAATAAAAAGAAATAGCTCAGTGGTAGAGCACTAGTCTTGTAAACCAGGGCTCGTGAGTTCAATCCTCACTCGTGGCAGTGCACACTTTTTCTAATAACATATTTTATCTGCGTGTAATGCAAGCGCTACGTAGCTAAACCGTTTTGTGTGCAACTTCGCATGGCCGCTATAGCTCAGTGGTAGAGCACTGGTCTTGTAAACCAGGGGTCGTGAGTTCAATCCTCACTGGTGGCAGTGCATATTTTTCTATTAACATATTTTATCTGCGTGTAATGCAAGCGCTACGTAGCCAAACCGTTTTGTGTGCAACTTCGCATCACCGCTATAGCTCAGTGATTCTGCATCCGGCAGCCGAGCTGTTCGGATCGTAGGGTCATGGCCTCTTCCGGGGCAGCGACAGCGACCACTTTTCGTCGCGGAAACAGGATCACCGACGACGATAAGGATTATCCGTTTATTTTGCCTCAGCTGCCGAAAGGACGAGTTGCCTTTAACACCGTGTTTTTACACGGTGATGTACGCGCCAGACCTTACAAGGTCGAAGATTTTAGAGACGCCCTTCTGCCGACGGGACTGCTGCCGGACGTGGTATGCATAGGGGCGTACCAGATAAACCACGTCTGGGCGGTGACCCTGTCTGACGCCACTGCGACGAAGCGCCTCATGGCCCTTAAGGAACTGCAAGTGAAGGGAAGACGGTGTGTCATCGTGGACCCGCAAGACCAGCAGGTGAAGCTTAGGCTTCACTGCCTGCTCTATGGCGTTGCAGACGAGGACATACGGAGGGCGTTCATGGCTTTCGGCAAGGTGGAGGAGGTAAGCCGGGAAAGGTGGCGCGTCCATGGCCTGGGCGACAAGACGTCGACAACCAGGACTGTGCTTCTAAAGCTGAAAAGCGGCGTGAAAATGGAAGACCTTCCTCATCAGGTCCGCGTCGGCGGAGAGCTGGCATTGGTGGTCGTCGCTGGTCGACCCATGCAGTGCCTGCGCTGCCAAGGCACGGGGCACGTCCGCCGGGAGTGTAAAGTTCCGCGCTGTTCTCGCTGCAGACGGTTCGGTCATGTTGACGCCGACTGCGTCAAATCCTACGCCGCCGTGACAAGCCCAGCAGTGAACGACGTGGCCGCAGAGCACGTCATGGACGTGGTCGAGACGGAGGACGCCGCTACAGGCATCGGAGACCCGGTACCGACAGCGGCAGTCGGCGAGACGTCGACCGTCGGCGCAGAAGGCACGGTTGCTCAAGGTACTGAGAAGCGGAGTGGGAAGGCGCAGGGCGCGACTGCTGTGGGCCCCGCGACGGGAACCATTAGTGAAGACCCGCCCGACAACGGTATGACGGCAATGCAGCAGGACGAGGCTGTCTAAGACGGCGACCGGACTGAGACTCTTGGCGGCCCGGTCAAACGCCCCCACGACCAGACCAAGGACCAAGGCGAGGGTGCGACCAGCACCACCGAGGGACCACCGACAAAGACGCCCCAGGGGAGGCGGGTGGGCTTCAAACCAAAGCCGAATGTGCCGCCTGAAAGAAAGCCTGTGATCAAAGTGTCGACGACAAACAATGCCGGGAAGCCGGATGGCCCCGGAGGCGGCTAGCCAAGGGCTGGTCGTGAAGGGTAAGCACCATGCTCCGGGCCTACTTTTCTCGCTAGATGAAGATGGATGAAATACCGTCACTTAGTATTGCCACACTAGATGTGCGAGGGTTGGCGGCTAGTCGTAGGCAATGTCAGGTCCTACGGTTGGTAACGGACCATGACATACACGTACTAGCCGTCCAGGAAACCAAGGTTGACGGAGAGGAGGAGACCGGGAGCATGGTGCGACGATTCACGACTAGGTACTTTGTGGTGGTGAGTCATGCGGTAGGCACCTCCGGGGGGTGCATTCTTTTTGTGAAGAAGCTGCCGGGTTTACATATTCAAAGTGTGTGGTCCTGTTTGGATGGAAGGATTGTTTTATGTGACTTTACGATCTCTGACTTTGAGTTTCGCGTCATATGCGTTTATGCGCCGAATTCTGTAGACGAGCGTGTCCTCTTTTTTTCGAACCTCTCACAATATGTTTGCTGTAATAAGCGCGTTGTGTTATTAGGCGACTTCAATTGTGTGTTGAGTGCTAGAGACCGAGCCAACAATGCCGGCGTGCGTGATAGAAGTAGTGACGTTTTGTCAAACTTAATTAATGAAAATGAACTTGATGATGTTTTTCAATGTCTGGAAGGGGAGCGTCAAGTGACATTTACGCGTTTTCAAGGCAGTAGTCATGCGCGACTGGATCGCATGTACATTTCGTTGGACACGATTCCAAGATGCCACGGTTATTGCGTTGTACCCGTGTCATTTTCGGATCACTGCCTGGTAAAATGTAACATAGGTATAAGGAAAAGGGAACATGCATTTAATTGGCATCTATGGAAACTCAATGACTTGTTATTAAATGATGCATCTTTTGTAAAGGCAGTGCGGGATGCGGTTAATGAAATACGCGAAGATGCGGCTGATACAATAGCAGAAAAGTGGGAACGTGTTAAACAAAAAGTTAAAATGAGAGCCTTAGAAAGGTCAAGCTGCCTCAAATTTGAGAGGGAATATAAAGAAAAGGGTTTGCGAACACTACTTCAGCAGCTGATAACGCTTGAGTGCAGAGAGCCTGGTCTGTACAAAGACGATGTGAGGAGCGTCAAGGAAAAGCTTGAACAGTTCGACAAAGAACGTTATCAACGTGCCATCGTGCGAGCAAGAGCAGATGCACTGGCGGCAGGGGAGACGCCCACTAAAAGGGCGCTCGGTTTAGAGAAGGCACACGGAAGACGAAACCATGTCGATCAACTTTTAATGAATGGAGCTGTTGTTGACGACAACGAGAGCATAGCACACGCCTTCTTCCAATACTATCAGTCGCTCTTTGCATTTCAGGAAGCGAATTTAGAGGGTTTCAAAGCGGACTTTCTGCACCGCATGCCGCGTTTGAGTGATGAAGCTAAGGAGCGATTAGAAGGGAAAATAACGGAGAGGGAAGTCGAAAAGGCAATCGACGATTTAAACTTGGGCAAGTCACCGGGACCAGATGGACTCAGCGCCGCCTTATATAAGACATTGAAAAGACAACTGGCCCCTTTATTAGTAGAAGTATTTAATGAAGCGTACGAGCAGAAATCATTGCCACCTTCTTTTGGGAAAGCGCACACCATTCTAATTCCGAAGAACGATAAATTAGATAAACTGAGATTCGTATCATCCTATAGGCCCATATCACTAACAAATGTGGATTACAAGATATTTATGAAGATTTTAGCGACCAGACTTCAAAGTGTCATAAAGGAAATCGTCACAGACCATCAAACTTGTGGAATCAAAGGGCGAACAATTTTTTCTAACATCCATAAGATGCGGTGTGTGCTCGAGTGCTGTGACGTCACCGGTGGCGGCGTTGCAGTTCTTCAGCTTGATCTTGAGAAAGCGTTCGATTGCGTCGCTCACGTTATTTTGTTCTCCATATTGGATCATGTTAATGTCGGTACCATCATCACTGAGGGTGTGGCCTTGGCGTACCAGAACTGCACTACAAGGTTAATTGTTAATAAGTCGCTGGGGGCCCCCATTAACATCACGCGTTCAGTGCGCCAAGGCTGTCCCCTCAGTCCTCTGTTATTTGCTATATACATAGAAGCAATGTGTGTGGCCATTACCTCAAATAACAATATACGTGGTTTTAGATTGGCAGAATCCGAAGTGAAGCTGCTAGCGTATGCTGATGACGTTGCAGTGTGTTGCACAGACGAACCAAGTGTGACTGAAACAATTGCTGTAGTAAAACATTTCTGTGACGTCACGGGCAGCAAAGTCAATTGGGGCAAATCCCTCGGGCTGTGGCTCGGGGAGTGGTCTTCGGCACCGGAATACTTCGCCAATGTCAACTGGGTGAAAACTCCGACGAATTATCTGGGTGTTCCCCTCGACAGGTACAAGAGCAGCGATGAGTACTGGAGGAACCGAACTAATGAAACGAAAGAAAAATCGGACAGATGGACAAGCACTAACCAGTCTATTTTTTCAAGGGCGACAATTTGTAATATGTTTTTTATAGCGAAGTTATATTATGTTATGCAAGTGTTGCATTGTTCCAGGGCAAATGTGCAAAGGCTGCACAGAGTGTTCGCGGTCTTCATCTGGGGATCAGCATGGGAGAGAGCTAGCCGAACCAATTTGTTTAGAAGAGTGAAGGATGGGGGTGTTGGCTTGGCACATCTTTTTGTTCGACAACTTGTCAACCGGTTTTTGTTTTTTCGAGATGTGCGCGATCCTTTTCTGCACACCGTATGTCAACTCAGGTTGAGCGACGCATTGCCGGCGTATGTTGTTAGTACGGCAAGCATGACCGGAAAACTTCGGGGTTATCTTAAGGAAGTGGTCGACAGTGTGCGGTTCCTTTCAGTTCGTTTTTCAAAAGATTATCTATGTCAAGTGAAAAGGAAAACACTGTATAATGATGTGTGCGACATTGTGTTCCCAGTGCCCTTATACAGAGCCATATACAGTGGAGGGACAGGACAAGACGTCCTTAAACGGGTGAAACGCATGCAGGTGCCACCAGGGGTTAAAACCTTCTTTTTTAAGCTCCACACTGGAACACTTTCCGTGAAGACATTTATGGAAGAGCGAGGCTGTCTTGTGCCGTGGGGTTCACACTGCTTGATCTGCAAGAAGCCCGAAACCATCGATCACGTGTTCTTGCACTGCTGGGCGGCTGTGTTCTTCTGGGACGTCTTGAAGCGAACACTGAAGAGAGAATTACCTGTAGACCCCCAAGGGATGCGGTATCTGCCAATTAAGGATGAAGAGGGAGTTCCATACGACTTTATTATGTTGAATGCACTCCACTGTATATGGCGGGCTCGCATGGCAGGGTACCATAGCGATGCCGACGCCCGCCCGGTTCACATATATTTTAGAGAATGTATGTCGCGGTTCGTTGATGTACAGAAATTGCACGAATGTGCACCGGATTGGCTGTCGAGGCTAGAAGCTCTGACAGCCATGAAGGATTTTTAATTTGACGACGCCGGTCCCATACGGACAGTAGGCATTATTGTAATTTTTTTTCTTTTTTTTTCTTCCCCGCAAGCTTGTATTCCTGACATGTGCGTAGTATTTGTATATTCAGTGTTATGTCGAAAACCGGTATTAAATAAAAAAAAACCGCTATAGCTCAGTGGTAGAGCACTGGTCTTGTAAACCAGGGGTCGTGAGTTCAATCCTCACTGGTGGCAGTGCATACTTTTCTATTCACATATTTTACGTGCATGTAATGCTAGCGCTACATATCTAAACCCTTTTGTGTGCAACTTCGCATGGCCGCTATAGCTCAGTGGTAGAGCACTGGTCTAGTAAACCAGGGGTCGTGAGTTCAATCCTCACTGGTTACAGTGCACACTTTTTCTATTAACATGTTTTATCTGCGTGTAATGCAAGCGCTACATAGCTAAACCGCTTTGTGGGCAACTTCGCATCGCCGCTATAGCTCAGTGGTAGAGCACTGGTCTTGTAAACCAGGGGTCGTGAGTTCAATCCTCACTGGTGGCAGTGCACACTTTTTCTATTAACATATTTTATCTGCGTGTAATGCAAGCGCTACATAGCTAAACCGTTTCGTGTGAACTTCATCGCCGCTATTGCTCAGTGGTAGAGCACTGGTCTTGTAAACCCGGGGTCGTGAGTTCAATCCTCACTGGTGGCAGTGCATACTTTTTCTATTAACATGTTTTATCTGCGTGTAATGCAAGCGCTACATAGCTAAACCGCTTTGTGGGCAACTTCGCATCGCCGCTATAGCTCAGTGGTAGAGCACTGGTCTTGTAAACCAGTGTTCACGAGTTCAATCCTCACTCGTGGCAGTGCACACTTTTTCTATTAACATATTTTATTTGCGTTTAATGTAAGCGCTACATAGCTAAACCGTTTTGTGTGCAACTTCGTATCGCCGGTATAACTCAGTGGTAGAGCACTGGTCTTGTGAACCAGGGGTCGTGAGTTCAATTCTCACTCGTGGCAGTGCACACTTTTTCTATTAACATATTTTATCTGCGTGTAATGCAAGCGCTACGTAGCTAAACCGTTTTGTGTGCAACTTCGCATCACCGCTATAGCTCAGTGGTCATTCTGCTTCCGGCAGCCGAGCTGAGCGGTCAGCAGGATCATGGGCTCCAGTGGAGCCGCGACAGCGGCCACTTTTGGCCGCGGAAATCGGCTCAACGATGATAAGGATTATGCTTTTATTTTGCCGCAACTGCCTAAAGGACAACTGGTGATTAACACCGTCTTTTTGCACGGTGATGTATGTGCGAGGCCGTACAAGGTGGAGGATTTCATGGATGCCCTTCTGCCGACGGGCCTGCTGCCGGATGTGGTATGCATAGGGGCGTACCAAATCAACCACGTCTGGGCAGTGGCCCTCTGCGATGCAATTGCAACGAAAAGGCTGCTTGCCCTGAAGGAACTTCAAGTGAAGGGACGACGGTGCCCCATTATTGACCCGCAGGACCAACAGGTGAAGCTTAGGCTTCACTGGCTGCTCTACGGCGTTGCCGACGAGGACGTCCGGACGGCTTTCGCGGCTTTCGGCAAGGTGGAGGAGGTGAGCCGGGAACGGTGGCGCGTTGAAGGCATGGGAACCAAGACCTCAACCACCAGGACCGTCCTTCTCAAGCTGAAGGCCAGCATGAAGGTGGAAGACCTCCCGCATCAGATCCGCGTCGGTGGAGAGTTAGCCTTGGTCGTCGTTCCCGGTCGACCGATGCAGTGCCTGCGCTGCCATGGCACGGGACACGTGCGCCGTGAGTGCAGAGTACCGCGTTGTACCCGGTGCAGACGTTTCGGCCACGTCGACGCTGAATGCGTGAAGTCCTATGCCGCTGTGACAGGCCCACCAGTGAATGATGTTGCGGCAGAGCACCTCATGGATGTGGCCGAGGTGGAGGACGCGGCTAAAGGAACCGGTGACATGGTGTCGACAGAGACAAGTAGTGGGACGACGATTCTGGAGGTAGACGGCAACGCGGCTGAGGCTACTCAGAAGCCGAGTAGGACGGAACGGGATGCTACGACCCAGGGGCAGGCGACGGGAAACGTCAGTGAAGACGCAACTGACGACGCGACCGCAATGCAGCAGGACGAGGGCGTCACCGACGACGACCGTACTGGGGCTCTTGCTGCCTCCGTCAAGCGCACCCACGACCAGACGAAGGACCGCGAGGATCGGGCACCCAGCACCAGTGAGGGACCACCGACGAAGACGCCTCATGGGAGGCGGATGGGCTACAAGCCAAAGCCCAATGTACCGCCTGAAAGGAAGCCTGCCGACAAAGCGGTCACGTCTAAGGACACCAACAAACCGGGAGGTCCCGGAGGCGGCTAGCCGAGGGCTAGTCGTGAGCGGTAAGCACCATGCTCCGGGCCTACTTTACTTTTATTTTAGATAAAGATGGCTCAAATACCGTCCCTGAGGATTGCCACATTAAACGTGAGAGGGCTGGCGGCTAGTCGTAGGCAAAGTCAGGTCCTACGTTTGGTCACTGACCACGACATAGACGTACTAGCCGTCCAGGAAACTAAGGTTGAAGGAGAGGAGGAGACCGGGAGCATGGTGCGACGTTTCACGACTAGGTATTTTGCGGTGGTTAGCCATGCTGTACGCACGGCTGGAGGGTACGTTCTTCTTGTGAAGAAGCTGCCTGGACTGCAGATTCAGAGCATTTTTTCGTGTCAGTCAGGAAGGATTGTTCTTTGTGATATTGTTATGGGTGATTCAGAGTTCCGCATCATATGCTTATATGCGCCGAATTCAGTAGATGAGCGCGCCCGTTTTTTTTCGAACCTTTCACGATATGTTTGTTGTAATATGCGCGTGATGATGTTAGGGGACTTTAATTGTGTGTTGAGTGCTGGAGACAGAGTCAATAATGCAGGTGTGCGTGACCGAAGCAGTGAAGTGTTATCAAATTTATTTATGAAAATGAACTCGATGATGTTTATGAATGTCTGGAAGGGGGGCGTCAAGTGATTTTTACACGTTTTCAGGGCAGCAGCCATGCGCGTTTGGACCGAATGTACATTTCATTGGATATGATTCCAAGATGCCACGGTTACTGTGTAGTACCAGTGTCGTTTTCAGATCACTGCCTTGTGAAATGTAACGTAGGTATAATGAAAAAGCGACATGTATTTAAGTGGGATATGTGGAAACTGAATGCCTTGTTACTAAATGACCAGCCCTTTTTACAGGTAGTACGGGATGCGATTAATGAAGTTCAATGTGATGCTGCGGGAACAATCGTCGAGAAGTCGGAATGTTTTAAAGAAAAGATTAAAATGAAAGCAATAGAAAGATCCAGTTGTAAAAAATTCGAGAAGGAAATGAAAGGAAAGGGTTTCAGAACACTGCTTGGGCAGCTGCTAACGCTTGAGTGCAAAGAGCCTGGTGCGTACAAAGACGATGTGCGAAACGTCAAAGAAAAACTTGAACTGTTTGACAAGGAACGCTATCAAGGAGCCATCGTGCGAGCACGAGCGGATGCACTAGCGGCAGGGGAGACGCCCACTAAAGGGGCGCTGGGTCTTGAGAAGGCGTATGGACGAAGAAACCATGTCGAGCAGATTTTAGTGAATGGGAATGTCGTTGAAGACAGTGATAGAATCAGCGCGCCTTCTTCGAGTACTATCAGTCGCTCTTCGCATTTCAGGAAGCGAATGTTGAGGGTTTTAAAGCAGGTTTTCTGCATCGCATGCCACGTTTGAGCGATGACGTAAAAAAGCGATTAGAGGAAAAAATAAGGGAGAGAGAAGTCGAAAAGGCAATCGACGATTTGAACTTGGGTAAATCACCGCGACCTGATGGACTCAGCGCGGGTCTATATAAAGCTTTTAAAAGAGAGCTGGCGCCTTTGCTTGCGCATGTATTTAATGACGCATACGAAAAGAAATCATTACCACCTTCCTTTGGAAAAACGCACACCATTCTAATGCCGAAGAGCGATCAAATAAACAAACTCAGATACGTGTCATCCTACAGACCGATTTCACTAACAAACGTCGATTATAAAATATTTATGAAGGTTTTAGCTAGCAGGCTTCAAGGCGTCATCAAGGAAATAGTCGCAGACCATCAAACTTGTGGCATCAAAGGGCGATCTATTTTTTCAAACATCCATAAGATGCGATGTGTACTCGAGTGCTGTGACGTCATCGGTGGCCGTGTTGCAGTAATTCAGCTCGACCTAGAGAAAGCGTTCGATTGTGTCACTCACGTTATTTTGTTTGCCATCTTAGATCATGTTAATGTCGGTTCCATCATCACTGAGGGCGTGGCCTTGGCGTACCAGAACTGCACAACAAGATTAATTGTTAACAAGTGTCTGGGGGCCCCCATTAACATCAGGCGTTCAGTGCGCCAAGGCTGCCCCCTCAGTCCGCTATTATTTGCTATCTACGTAGAAGCAATGTGTGTAGCAATTAATGAAAATGACGGAATACGTGGTTTCAGATTGGCAGCGACCGAAGTGAAGTTGCTCGCATATGCAGATGACATTGCAGTGTGTTGCACTGACAAACCAAGTGTAACGGAAACCATATCTGTAGTACAACATTTCTGCGCCGTAACGGGTAGCAGAGTAAACTGGGGCAAATCGCTAGGCCTGTGGCACGGGGACTGGTTTTCTGCACCCGACTATTTCGCGAACGTGAACTGGGTGAAAACTCCGACCAGGTATCTGGGTGTTCCCCTCGACAGGTATAATAGCAGCGACGAATACTGGAGGAACCAAACCAAGGAACTGAAAGAAAAAGTAGACAAATGGAAAAGTACTAACCTGTCCATTTTTGCAAGCGCGACAATTTGTAACGTGTTTTTTATTACTAAGTTATATTACGTCTTGCAAACGCTGTATTGTTCTAGAGTAAATGTGCAAAGGCTGCACAGAGTGTTCGCAGTTTTCATCTGGGGATCAACATGGGAAAGGTGCAGCCGAACAAATTTGTTCAGAAGAGTGAAGGATGGGGGTGTGGGCCTGGCGCATCTTTTTGTTCGTCAAGTTGTAAACCGATTTTTGTTTTTTCGCGATGTTCGCGATCCTTTTCTGCGCGCCGTATGTCAGCTAAGGTTGAGTAACGCTTTGCCGGCACATGTTGTTAGCACGGTAAATTTGACTGGAACTCTGCGTGGTTATTTCAAGGAAGTTGTTGACAGTGTACGCTTCCTTTCTGTTCGTTTTACAAATGATTACCTTTGTGATGTGAAAAGGAAAACATTGTATAGAGATGTATGCGACATTGTTTTCCCAGTGCCCTTATACAGAGCCATATACAGTGGAGGGCCAGGACAGGATGTACTTAAAAGAGTAAAACAGATGCAGGTGCCACCAGGGGTAAAGACCTTCTTCTTTAAGCTACACACAGGAACGCTCTCCGTGAAGACGTTTCTGGCGGAACGGGGTTGTCTCGTACCTTGGGGGGTCGCACTGCTTGATATGCAAGAAGCCCGAAAATATAGATCACGTTTTCCTACATTGCTGGGCGGCAGTTTTCTTCTGGGACGTCTTAAAGCGAACCCTGAAGAAAGAGCTGCCGGTGGACCCCCAAGGTATCAGGTATCTGGCCATTAAAGATGACGACGGGGTTCCCTATGACTTTGTTATGTTAAATGCTCTACACTGTATATGGCGGGCTCGTATGGCAGGGTACCATTGCGATCCTGATGCTAGGCCAGCTCGTGCTTACTTCAAAGAATGTATGTCGCGATTTATTGAAATGCAGAAAATAGAAGAATGTGTACCGGATTGGCTGTCGAGGCTAGAACCCCTGACAGCCATGAAGGAATTTTAGTATGACAAAGCCAGTCCAATATGGACAGACGGCTTTATTGTGCGGTTTCTTTCCTTACGCACCTTCCGTTTTTTTTCCTCCTCCAACGGTTGGAATTTGTGATACACAAGTGTGTGCTAAGTGTACCGTCTGAGTAATGTCGAAGACCGGCAATAAATAAAAAAAAACCGCTATAGCTCAGTGGTAGAGCACTGGTCTTGTAAACCAGGGGTCGTGAGTTCAATCCTCACTGGTGGCAGTGCACACTTTTTCTATTAACATATTTTATCTGCGTGTAATGCAAGCGCCACGTAGCTAAACCGTTTTGTGTGCAACTTCGCATGGCCGCTATAGCTCAGTGGTAGAGCACTGGTCTCGTAAACCAGGGGTCGTGAGTTCAATCCTCACTGGTGGCAGTGCATACTTTTCTATTCACATATTTTATTTGCGTGTAATGCAAGCGCTACATAGCTAAACCATTTTCTGTGCAAATTCGCTTCGCCGCTATAGCTCAGTGGTAGAGCACTGGTTTTGTACACCAGGGTTCATGAGTTCCATCCTCACTGGTGGCAGTGCACACTTTTTCTATTAACATATTTTATCTGCGTGTAATGCAAGCGCCACGTAGCTAAACCGTTTTGTGTGCAACTTCGCATGGCCGCTATAGCTCAGTGGTAGAGCACTGGTCTCGTAAACCAGGGGTCGTGAGTTCAATCCTCAATCGTGGCAGTGCACAATTTTTCTATTAACATATTTTATCTGCGTGCAATGCAAGCGCTACATAGCTAAACCCTTTTGTGTGCAAGTTCGCATCGCCGCTATAGCTCAGTGGTAGAGCACTGGTTTTGTACACCAGGGTTCATGAGTTCCATCCTCACTGGTGGCAGTGCACACTTTTTCTATTAACATATTTTATCTGCGTGCAATGCAAGCGCTACATAGCTAAACCCTTTTGTGTGCAAGTTCGCATCGCCGCTATAGCTCAGTGGTAGAGCACTGGTTTTGTACACCAGGGTTCATGAGTTCCATCCTCACTGGTGGCAGTGCACACTTTTTCTATTAACATATTTTATCTGCGTGTAATGCAAGCGCTACATAGCTAAACCGTTTTGTGTGCAACTTCGCATCGCCGCTATAGCTCAGTGGTAGAGCACTGGTCTTGTAAACCAGGCGTCGTGAGTTCAATCCTCACTGGTGGCAGTGCATACTTTTCTATTCACATATTTTATCTGCGTGTAATGCAAGCGCTACATAGCTAAACCGTTTTGTGTGCAACTTCGTATCGCCGCTATAGCTCAGTGGTAGAGCACTGGTTTTGTACACCAGGGTTCATGAGTTCCATCCTCACTGGTGGCAGTGCACACTTTTTCTATAACATATTTTATCTGCGTGCAATGCAAGCGCTACATAGCTAAACCCTTTTGTGTGCAAGTTCGCATCGCCGCTATAGCTCAGTGGTAGAGCACTGGTTTTGTACACCAGGGTTCATGAGTTCCATCCTCACTGGTGGCAGTGCACACTTTTTCTATTAACATATTTTATCTGCGTGCAATGCAAGCGCTACATAGCTAAACCCTTTTGTGTGCAAGTTCGCATCGCCGCTATAGCTCAGTGGTAGAGCACTGGTTTTGTACACCAGGGTTCATGAGTTCCATCCTCACTGGTGGCAGTGCACACTTTTTCTATTAACATATTTTATCTGCGTGCAATGCAAGCGCTACATAGCTAAACCCTTTTGTGTGCAAGTTCGCATCGCCGCTATAGCTCAGTGGTAGAGCACTGGTTTTGTACACCAGGGTTCATGAGTTCCATCCTCACTGGTGGCAGTGCACACTTTTTCTATTAACATATTTTATCTGCGTGTAATGCAAGCGCTACATAGCTAAACCGTTTTGTGTGCAACTTCGCATCGCCGCTATAGCTCAGTGGTAGAGCACTGGTCTTGTAAACCAGGCGTCGTGAGTTCAATCCTCACTGGTGGCAGTGCATACTTTTCTATTCACATATTTTATCTGCGTGTAATGCAAGCGCTACATAGCTAAACCGTTTTGTGTGCAACTTCGTATCGCCGCTATAGCTCAGTGGTAGAGCACTGGTTTTGTACACCAGGGTTCATGAGTTCCATCCTCACTGGTGGCAGTGCACACTTTTTCTATTAACATATTTTATCTGCGTGTAATGCAAGCGCTACATAGCTAAACCGTTTTGTGTGCAACTTCGCATCGCCGCTATAGCTCAGTGGTAGAGCACTGGTCTTGTAAACCAGGGGTCGTGAGTTCAATCCTCACTGGTGGCAGTGCATACTTTTCTATTCACATATTTTACGTGCGTGTAATGCTAGCGCCACATAGCTAAACTGTTTTCTGTGCAACTTTGTATCGCCGCTATAGCTCAGTGGTAGAGCACTGGTTTTGTAACCCAGGGGTCGTGAGTTCAGTCCTTACTGGTAGCGGTGCACACTTTTTCTATTAACATGTTTTATCTGCGTGTAATGCAAGCGCTACATAGCTAAACCGTTTTGTGTGCAACTTCGTATCGCCACTATAGCTCAGTGGTAGAGCACTGGTCCTGTAAACCAGGGGTCGTGAGTTCAATCCTCACTGGTGGCAGTGCACACTTTTTCTATTAACATATTTTATCTGCGTGTAATGCAAGGCTACATAGCTAAACCGTTTTGAGTGCAACTTCGCATCGCCGCTATAGCTCAGTGGTAGAGCACTGGTTTTGTACACCAGGGTTCATGAGTTCCATCCTCACTCGTGGCAGTGCACAATTTTTCTATTAACATATTTTATCTGCGTGCAATGCAAGCGCTACATAGCTAAACCCTTTTGTGTGCAAGTTCGCATCGCCGCTATAGCTCAGTGGTAGAGCACTGGTTTTGTACACCAGGGTTCATGAGTTCCATTCTCACTGGTGGCAGTGCACACTTTTTCTATTAACATATTTTATCTGCGTGCAATGCAAGCGCTACATAGCTAAACCCTTTTGTGTGCAAGTTCGCATCGCCGCTATAGCTCAGTGGTAGAGCACTGGTTTTGTACACCAGGCGTCGTGAGTTCAATCCTCACTGGTGGCAGTGCATACTTTTCTATTCACATATTTTATCTGCGTGTAATGCAAGCGCTACATAGCTAAACCGTTTTGTGTGCAACTTCGTATCGCCGCTATAGCTCAGTGGTAGAGCACTGGTTTTGTACACCAGGGTTCATGAGTTCCATCCTCACTGGTGGCAGTGCACACTTTTTCTATAACATATTTTATCTGCGTGCAATGCAAGCGCTACATAGCTAAACCCTTTTGTGTGCAAGTTCGCATCGCCGCTATAGCTCAGTGGTAGAGCACTGGTTTTGTACACCAGGGTTCATGAGTTCCATCCTCACTGGTGGCAGTGCACACTTTTTCTATTAACATATTTTATCTGCGTGCAATGCAAGCGCTACATAGCTAAACCCTTTTGTGTGCAAGTTCGCATCGCCGCTATAGCTCAGTGGTAGAGCACTGGTTTTGTACACCAGGGTTCATGAGTTCCATCCTCACTGGTGGCAGTGCACACTTTTTCTATTAACATATTTTATCTGCGTGCAATGCAAGCGCTACATAGCTAAACCCTTTTGTGTGCAAGTTCGCATCGCCGCTATAGCTCAGTGGTAGAGCACTGGTTTTGTACACCAGGGTTCATGAGTTCCATCCTCACTGGTGGCAGTGCACACTTTTTCTATTAACATATTTTATCTGCGTGTAATGCAAGCGCTACATAGCTAAACCGTTTTGTGTGCAACTTCGCATCGCCGCTATAGCTCAGTGGTAGAGCACTGGTCTTGTAAACCAGGCGTCGTGAGTTCAATCCTCACTGGTGGCAGTGCATACTTTTCTATTCACATATTTTATCTGCGTGTAATGCAAGCGCTACATAGCTAAACCGTTTTGTGTGCAACTTCGTATCGCCGCTATAGCTCAGTGGTAGAGCACTGGTTTTGTACACCAGGGTTCATGAGTTCCATCCTCACTGGTGGCAGTGCACACTTTTTCTATTAACATATTTTATCTGCGTGTAATGCAAGCGCTACATAGCTAAACCGTTTTGTGTGCAACTTCGCATCGCCGCTATAGCTCAGTGGTAGAGCACTGGTCTTGTAAACCAGGGGTCGTGAGTTCAATCCTCACTGGTGGCAGTGCATACTTTTCTATTCACATATTTTACGTGCGTGTAATGCTAGCGCCACATAGCTAAACTGTTTTCTGTGCAACTTTGTATCGCCGCTATAGCTCAGTGGTAGAGCACTGGTTTTGTAAACCAGGGGTCGTGAGTTCAGTCCTTACTGGTAGCGGTGCACACTTTTTCTATTAACATGTTTTATCTGCGTGTAATGCAAGCGCTGCATAGCTAAACCGTTTTGTGTGCAACTTCGTATCGCCACTATAGCTCAGTGGTAGAGCACTGGTCCTGTAAACCAGGGGTCGTGAGTTCAATCCTCACTGGTGGCAGTGCACACTTTTTCTATTAACATATTTTATCTGCGTGTAATGCAAGGCTACATAGCTAAACCGTTTTGTGTGCAACTTCGCATCGCCGCTATAGCTCAGTGGTAGAGCACTGGTTTTGTACACCAGGGTTCATGAGTTCCATCCTCACTCGTGGCAGTGCACAATTTTTCTATTAACATATTTTATCTGCGTGCAATGCAAGCGCTACATAGCTAAACCCTTTTGTGTGCAAGTTCGCATCGCCGCTATAGCTCAGTGGTAGAGCACTGGTTTTGTACACCAGGGTTCATGAGTTCCATCCTCACTGGTGGCAGTGCACACTTTTTCTATTAACATATTTTATCTGCGTGCAATGCAAGCGCTACATAGCTAAACCCTTTTGTGTGCAAGTTCGCATCGCCGCTATAGCTCAGTGGTAGAGCACTGGTTTTGTACACCAGGCGTCGTGAGTTCAATCCTCACTGGTGGCAGTGCATACTTTTCTATTCACATATTTTATCTGCGTGTAATGCAAGCGCTACATAGCTAAACCGTTTTGTGTGCAACTTCGTATCGCCGCTATAGCTCAGTGGTAGAGCACTGGTTTTGTACACCAGGGTTCATGAGTTCCATCCTCACTGGTGGCAGTGCACACTTTTTCTATAACATATTTTATCTGCCTGCAATGCAAGCGCTACATAGCTAAACCCTTTTGTGTGCAAGTTCGCATCGCCGCTATAGCTCAGTGGTAGAGCACTGGTTTTGTACACCAGGGTTCATGAGTTCCATCCTCACTGGTGGCAGTGCACACTTTTTCTATTAACATATTTTATCTGCGTGCAATGCAAGCGCTACATAGCTAAACCCTTTTGTGTGCAAGTTCGCATCGCCGCTATAGCTCAGTGGTAGAGCACTGGTTTTGTACACCAGGGTTCATGAGTTCCATCCTCACTGGTGGCAGTGCACACTTTTTCTATTAACATATTTTATCTGCGTGCAATGCAAGCGCTACATAGCTAAACCCTTTTGTGTGCAAGTTCGCATCGCCGCTATAGCTCAGTGGTAGAGCACTGGTTTTGTACACCAGGGTTCATGAGTTCCATCCTCACTGGTGGCAGTGCACACTTTTTCTATTAACATATTTTATCTGCATGTAATGCAAGCGCTACATAGCTAAACCGTTTTGTGTGCAACTTCGCATCGCCGCTATAGCTCAGTGGTAGAGCACTGGTCTTGTAAACCAGGCGTCGTGAGTTCAATCCTCACTGGTGGCAGTGCATACTTTTCTATTCACATATTTTATCTGCGTGTAATGCAAGCGCTACATAGCTAAACCGTTTTGTGTGCAACTTCGCATCGCCGCTATAGCTCAGTGGTAGAGCACTGGTCTTGTAAACCAGGGGTCGTGAGTTCAATCCTCACTGGTGGCAGTGCATACTTTTCTATTCACATATTTTACGTGCGTGTAATGCTAGCGCCACATAGCTAAACTGTTTTCTGTGCAACTTTGTATCGCCGCTATAGCTCAGTGGTAGAGCACTGGTTTTGTAAACCAGGGGTCGTGAGTTCAGTCCTTACTGGTAGCGGTGCACACTTTTTCTATTAACATGTTTTATCTGCGTGTAATGCAAGCGCTACATAGCTAAACCGTTTTGTGTGCAACTTCGTATCGCCACTATAGCTCAGTGGTAGAGCACTGGTCCTGTAAACCAGGGGTCGTGAGTTCAATCCTCACTGGTGGCAGTGCACACTTTTTCTATTAACATATTTTATCTGCGTGTAATGCAAGGCTACATAGCTAAACCGTTTTGTGTGCAACTTCGCATCGCCGCTATAGCTCAGTGGTAGAGCACTGGTCTTGTAAACCAGGGGTCGTGAGATCAATCGTCACTGGTGGCAGTGCCTCTTTTTCCATGAACATATTTTATCTGCGTGTAATGCAAGGCTACATAGCTAAACCGTTTTGTGTGCAACTTCGTATCGCTGCCATAGCTCATCGGTAGAGCACTGGTTTTGTAAGCCAGGGGTCGTGAGTTCAATCCTCACTGGTGGCAGTGCATACTTTTCTATTCACATATTTTACGTGCATGTAATGCTAGCGCTACATAGCTAAACCGTTTTGTGTGCAACTTCTTTTCCGCTATTGCTCAGTGGTAGAGCACTGGTCTTGTAAACCAGGGGTCGTGAGTTCAATCCTCACTTGTGGCAGTGCATACTTTTCTATTCACATATTTTACGTGCGTGTAATGCTAGCGCCTCATAGCTAAACCATTTTGTGTGTAACTTCGTATCGCCGCTATAGCTCAGTGGTAGAGCACTGGTCTTGTAAACCAGGGGTCGTGAGTTCAATCCTCACTGGTGGCAGTCCATACTTTTCTATTCACATATTTTATCTGCGTGTAATGCAAGCGCTACATAGCTAAACCGTTTTGTGTGCAACTTCGCATCGCCGCTATAGCTCAGTGGTCATTCTGCTTCCGGCTCCCGAGCTGAACGGATCGCGGGATCATGGGCTCCAATGGAGCGGCATATGCGGCTGTTAGCCGCGGCAACAGGCTTTCGACGGAAGAAGATAAAGATTACCAGATAATTTTGCCTCGCCTACCTACAGGACGTATTGTTTTGAACACAGTTTTTTTGCACGGCGACGCTCGTGTTCGCCCGTTTCGTGTAGAAGATTTTCGAGACGCGCTTCAAGCTGTTGGTATGCTCTCTGGCGTCGTCGCCCTTGGAGCATATCAAATCAACCATGTATGGGCGGTGACGATGAAGACAGCCGAGGCTGCCGAAAAGCTAGCGGCCCTGAAGGAGCTGCAGGTGAAGGGGCGTCGCTGCCTGGTCATCGACCCCAAGGAACAACAGGTGAAGCTTCGTATCCACTGGCTTCTGCATGGGGTGGACGACGAAGACGTCAAGACCGCGCTGGCCTCCTTCGGCAAGGTGACGGAAGTGACCCGGGAGCGCTGGCGTGTGGATGGCGTTTCCGACAAGGGCTCGACGACCCGAGCAGTGCTGCTGCAGCTGAAGGCAGGAATGAAAGTCGACGACCTGCCCCACCAGATCCGCGTCGCCGGCGAGCTTGCGCTGGTGGTAGCCCCAGGACGTCCCATGCAGTGCCTGCGCTGCCGAGGCTCTGGCCACGTTCGTCGTGAATGCAAGGTTCCCCGTTGCTCGCGGTGCAGGCTTTTTGGACACAACGACGCGGACTGTGTGCGTTCATACGCAGTAGCCGCGGGTTCGGCGGAGAGCGAGCCGTCGACGTTAGACCATGTAATGGACGTGACCGAGGCGGAGGAAGCGGCCACGGGAGCTGGAAACGGCAAAGTGGCGGCAGAAACCGGCGTGACGACCAAGCAAGCCGAAGGAGGAAGGAATATCCCTCCCCCCAAAGAACCAGCAGCTACAGTCGAGAGCATGAAGACGGCCCCGCATGAAAATGAGAGCCACCAGCCAGCTACGGATGCAACGCAGGCAGAGGCGGACGACAACGCGACCCCTGCTAGCGCCCGCGTCGAATCCGTCTCGGCACCGGTCAAGAGATCCCTGCAGCACGAGGAGAAAGTCGACGGAAAGGCTGGCGGTGACTCCGAGGCACCACCCGCTAAGACGCTACCTGGAAGGCGCTCCACCCTCAAGCCTAAGCCGAACTTGGAGACTGACCGTAGGCTTACCCCGAAGCCGACCAAAGAGGAACCCGGGCGACGGCCGCCGGATGGCCACGGAGGCGTCTAGCGGTCAGCTAGACGTTAAGGTGAGCACCATGCTCCGGGCCTTCTCCCCTCCGGTTTTCACCAATAATGGCTACCAACCCGTCGCTTAGCCTCGGCACGCTAAACGTTCGAGGTCTGGCCGCCAAAAGGAAACAGAGTCAGGTTTACAGACTACTAGTGGACCACGACCTCGACGTTTTAGCCGTGCAAGAAACCAAGGTAGACGGCGAGGAGGAGACCGGGAGCATGGTGCAAAGATTCACGTATAACTACTATACGTTAGTGAGCCACGCCTTAGGGACTTCGGCAGGGTGTGTGCTGTTCGTGAGGAAGCTCCCTGGTCTTGTTATAGATGGTTACTTCTCCTGTACTTCTGGTCGACTTGTCTTTTGTGACTTCAGCTATTGTAATGTCCAATGGCGCGTGTTTTGCATTTATGCGCCTAATACTGTGCAAGAGAGGGCAAATTTCTTTTTGAGTTTAAAGCATCATTTACATGTGCAAAAAATGATAGCCTGTGTAGGCGACTTCAACTGCGTATTGAAAGCTGAGGATAGGTCTACGCGTCGCGTGGTTTGTGACAAAAGTAGTGATATCCTGGCGCAGATCACACACGAATTCGAATTAGAAGATATCGCAGAATGTTTTCGCGGTCACGGAGACGTAAGCTACACTCACTTTCAGGGCACAAGTCACGCACGCTTAGACCGTATCTATCTTTCATATGATTTAGTTGAAAAATGCCAGTGCTACACAGTTACGGCCGTATCATATTCTGACCACTGCCTGGTAAAATGCACGGTGGGCAGGAAGAAAGAACGAAACAAGTTCGTCTGGGAACTGTGGAAATTGAATGAAGAGCTGTTACGGGATGAAACTTTTAACGAAAATGTAGTGGCTACTCTGAATTCCTTTGGAACAGACAGTTCTACGAAATTTGGTGAGGAATGGGAGTTGCTGAAGCAAAGCATTAAATTGAAGGCAATCGAAAGAAGTAGCGTACTGCGATATGAACAAAAGGCCAGAGAAAAGGATTTAACAACATTGCTAGAAAAATTTGCGAAGCTTGAATGCATGCAACCTGGCGCCTATCAACAAGATATGCGCGCCGTTAAGAAGAAGCTCGAGGTATTCGACGAAGATCGCTTCCGAGGTGCGCTAGTGCGCGCCAGAGCAGAAAGGCTATCATGCGGGGAAACGCCAACGAAAAGAGCACTGGGGTTAGAAAAAAAGCACTCGAGACGTAAGCAGATTGAGGCTATCGAATATGAAGGGGTGGTATTAACGGATAACAATAATATAGGGCGTGCTTTCTTTGAGCATTACAAAGAACTTTTTACATTCAGGCCTGTCAACATGCACGATTTCAAGAAATTATTTTTGCAACGAATCCCACAGCTGTCGAGTGAGGTTAAAGAAACCTTAGAACGACCATTAACAGAACATGAAGTGATGAAAGCCATCGAAGACCTGAATCCTGGGAAGTCGCCAGGTCCAGACGGTCTTTGTGCCGCATGGTACAAATCGTTCAAAAGCCACCTAGCTCCTATCTTAACAGCAGTTTTCAAGGAAGCATATGAACTGAAAATACTTCCACCATCCTTTGGCCAGTCCCATACAGTACTAATACCGAAAACAGAAGAGACCGAAAAGCTCAAGCAACTTTCCTCCTACAGACCCATAGCGCTTACTAACTGCGACTACAAAATATTGATGAAGGTGTTGGCACGACGGGTCCAGTCAGTTATTCAGGAAGTAGTCGGCCCACACCAGACGTGTGGTATTCGTGGAAGAACCATTTTCACTAACATCCATAAAATGAAGTGTGTGCTGGAGTGTTGTGACGCCATGTGCGATGCAGTAGCCATCCTCCAGCTAGACTTGGAGAAGGCGTTTGATTGTGTTTCTCACGACATATTGCTTACCATCCTTGAACACGTTAATTTTGGCCACATAATCACTGAAGGGGTGACCATGGCGTACCGGAGCTGCTATACCAGACTTATAGTTAATCAGATGTTGGGGGCCCCCATTAACGTGAAGCGCTCCGTTCGCCAGGGTTGTCCACTCAGTCCACTCCTGTTTTGTGTCTACATAGAAACGCTATGTCTCGCCATCATTGAAAATGAATGTATTAAGGGGTTTAGTCTTCAATCAGCAGAAGTGAAGCTACTGGCATACGCTGACGATGTGGCTGTGTGCTGTAAGGACAAACAAAGTGTATTGAATACTGTGAATATCGTCAAAAAGTTTGGTAACGTCACTAACAGCTACGTTAACTGGCAGAAATGTTTGGGGTTTTGGCATGGAAGATGGGCTTCTACACCAGACCACTTTTCGAACGTAAACTGGGTCACGACGCCAGTGAAGTACCTTGGAGCACCCCTTGATGCCTACAAGGACAGTAGCGAGTACTGGAAGGAGCGGACAAAACAACTAAAAGAAAAAGCCGACCGATGGAACGCCTGTTACTTGTCAATATTCGCGAGAGCTACAGCGTGCAACATGTTTCTCGTGACAAAGATCTGGTACGTAATGCAGGTACTACAGTGCTCTCGTATTAATGTGCAGAAACTGCACCGCGTGTTCGCTGTATTCGTGTGGGCATCAAGCTGGGAGCGATGTAGCAGAGATAATCTCTTCCGGCGCGTGAAGGATGGTGGTCTGGGGTTGGCGCACCTCTTCTTGCGTCAACTGGTGAATAGATTCTCCTTCTTTCGAGATACAAACGACCCATTCCTGCGCACGGTGATCCAAATGAGGCTGTCAAGATCACTTCCCGAATTCGTTGTAGGTACGGAAATAATGCCAGGACCAGTCCGTGGTTTCTTTCGGGAAATAGTTCAGAGTGTTTCCTTTTTGCGTGTTCGTTTTTCAAGTGCATATTTGTGGAGTGTAAAACGGAAAAAGTTATATCGTGATTTATGTGACAGTGTTTTGCTGGTACCTATGTACAGAGCCCCGTACAGTGGAGGCCCAGGCCTAGATGTATTGAAAAGGGTGAAGAAGATGCCAGTTCAACCAGCCGCTAAATCGTTCTTTTTTAAATTACACACTGGTACTGTACCTGTTAAATTCTTCCTTGAACAACGTGGGTTCTACATGCCATGGGGAACCCACTGCCTTATATGTAAAAAAACAGAAAGCATAGATCATGTCTTCATCCACTGTTGGGAAGGGGTCTTTTTCTGGGACGTGTTACAAAGGACTCTAAAAAAGGAGCTACCTATAGATCCCCACGGAATGAGGTTTCTGCCAGTATATGACGACGAAGGTTTCCCGTACGACCTGATCATGCTTACGGGCCTCCACTGTTTATGGCGCGCAAGAATGGCGGGTTACCATTGTGACCCGGATGCCCGACCGGCGCGTCTGTACTTTTGTGAATCCATGCAACGGTACGTGGAAGTGATGAAGATGCAACAGCCTGTTCCTGAGTGGCTGTCGAGGGTTGAACCCCTTACAGCACTAAAGGAATTTTAATCCGACAACGTCGTGCCACAGTAGCGGACGGCAGCGAATGTAAATATTACTGTTCCTTGTTCCGTTTGTGTATTCATCCCTTTTTGCTTCTTTGGTCTTTGTTTATATCATTTAGGAATTTGTGTTGTGTTATGTCGAGTACTGGCAATAAAGAAAAAAAAAAAGCCGCTATAGCTCAGTGGTAGAGCACTGGTCTTGTAAACCAGGGGTCGTGAGTTCAATCCTCACTGGTGGCAGTGCATACTTTTCTATTCACATATTTTACGTGCGTGTAATGCTAGCGCTACATATCTAAACCCTTTTGTGTGCAAGTTCGCATCGCCGCTATAGCTCAGTGGTAGAGCACTGGTCTAGTAAACCAGGGGTCGTGAGTTCAATCCTCACTGGTGGCAGTGCACACTTTTTCTATTAACATATTTTATCTGCGTGTAATGCAAGCGCTACATAGCTAAACCGTTTTGTGTGCAACTTCGTATCGCCGCTATAGCTCAGTGGTAGAGCACTGGTCTTGTAAACCAGGGTTCGGGAGTTCAATCCTCACTGGTGGCAGTGCATACTTTTCTATTCGCATATTTTACGTGCGTGTAATGCTAGCGCCACATAGCTAAACTGTTTTGTGTGCAACTTTGTATCGCCGCTATAGCTCAGTGGTAGAGCACTGGTTTTGTAAACCAGGGGTCGTGAGTTCAGCCCTTACTGGTAGCGGTGCACACTTTTTCTATTAACATATTTTATCTGCGTGTAATGCAAGGCTACATAGCTAAACCGTTTTGTGTGCAACTACGCATCGCCGCTATAGCTCAGTGGTCGAGCACTGGTCTTGTAAACCAGGGGTCGTGAGTTCAATCCTCACTGGTGGCAGTGCATACTTTTCTATTCACATATTTTACGTGCGTGTAATGCTAGCGCTACATATCTAAACCCTTTTGTGTGCAACTTCGCATCGCCGCTATAGCTCAGTGGTCGAGCACTGGTATTGTAAACTAGGGTTTATGAGGTCAATCCTCACTGGAGGCAGTGCACACTTTTTCTCTTAACATATTTTATCTGCGTGTAATGCAAGCGCTACATAGCTAAACCGTTTTGTGTGCAACTTCATCGCCGCTATAGCTCAGTGGTAGAGCACTGGTCTTGTAAACCAGGGTTCATGAGTTCAATCCTAACTGGTGGCAGTGCACACTTTTTCTATTAACATATTTTATTTGCGTGTAATGCAAGCGCTACATAGCTAAACCGTTTTGTGTGCAACTTCATCGCCGCTATTGCTTAGTGGTAGAGCACTGGTCTTGTAAACCAGGGGTCGTGAGTTCAATCCTCACTTGTGGCAGTGCATACTTTTCTATTCACATGTTTTACGTGCGTGTAATGCTAGCGCCTCATAGCTAAAGCATTTTGTGTGCAACTTCGTATCGCTGCTATAGCTCAGTGGTAGAGCACTGGTCTTGTAAACCAGGGGTCGTGAGTTCAATCCTCACTGGTGGCGGTGCATACTTTTCTATTCACATATTTTACGTGCGTGTAAAGCTAGCGCCACATAGCTAAACCGTTTTGTGTGCAACTTCGTATCGCTGCTATAGCTCAGTGGTAGAGCGCTGTTTTTGTAAAGCAGGGGTCGTGAGTTCAATCCTTACTGGTGGCGGTGCACACTTTTTCTATTAACATATTTTATCTGCGTGTAATGCAAGCGCTACGAAGCTGAACTGTTTTGTGTGCAACTTCGCATCGCCGCTATAGCTCAGTGTAAGAGGGCTCAGTGCAAGAAGACGGCAATGTCAGCTAAGTCGTTTGCTCCTGTATAATGACTTACTTATAGTGGGAATGCAAGAAATGAAAATTGAGAGCCAAGAGGTAACCGACATAATGGTGTCCAATTTTTGTGCTCACTTTGATGTGTGCGTTTGTCACGCTGTTGGTGGATCAGACGGCTGCGCTATATTACTGCGATATAACTTTGGCATTTGCGTGCAATCAGTGTTTTCGTGTGAAACTGGGCGTCTCTTAGTGGCCGATTTTTGTTTCCGCGATGTGGATTACGGTGCTATTTCTATCAATGCGCCGAATATTGAAACGGACAGTGGATCTTTCTTTGAGCGTATTGAAGCGTACGTAAACTGTTCCAAGGTCGTAATACTGCTGGGAGATTTTAACTGTGTTTGCTATACTGAAGACCGAGCAAAATTTTCACACGTTCGTGATAAGAGCGCCGAATTTATAAACGCAGATGTGCATGATTATGACCTGGAAGATGTGGGTAGTCTTTTTGCCAGCGGTACTCTCCCGCTATTTACCCACTTCCAGCGTGATAGCGACGCTCGATTAGATAGATTATACGTGTCAGCCGAATTAGTGCCCTTATGTTGTGAATATGATGTGCAAGATGTAGCATACAGCGATCACTGTTTGGTAACTGTCACGTTCAGGAAAAGACAAAGCAAACACACTTTTAACTGGGATCTTTGGAAAATGAATGCGCAGTTGTTACATGACGATGTTTTTGTCGAGGCCGCAGTGAAGGAACTAGAAAACCTGACTTCAGCTAAGCCAGTAAGCTTTGCCATTCAATGGGAAGAATTTAAACAGAAAGTAAAAATATTGGTCATTCAAAGAAGCAGTGTCATTAGACACAAGCAGAAACAAGCAGAAACAAATCTTCGCCAGGAACTGCAATTTTTTAACAGAATGGAAAGTGTCGAGCCTGGTGTGTATGTTCACGAATTAAAGAAGGTGAATACTGAATTAGAAAGAATGGATAAAGAAATATACAAAGCAGCACTTGTGAGATCAAGGTCTGAGAAGTTGTGGGCGGAAGAAATTCCAACGAAACGAGCCTTATCAGACGAGAAAAAGTACGCATGTCGGAAGGAAAGCCGCCAGCTAACTAAAGGCAATCACGTTACGTGCGACAAAAATGACATCATGCAAGGGATCGCCGATCACTTTAAAGCCATTTTAGGTCATCTGCGGGACCTTAAGGATAGCTACGGAAAACAATTTCTCTTATTGATACCAAAGCTCGATGAAGAAGTTAGGACACGGCTGGAACTACCAATAAGCCTGAGTGAGATAATGTGCCCAATATATGAGTTGTCCATGGGTAAAGCACATGGGCCCGATGGCTTGGAGCCACTTTCTATAAAACCTTCAAGTTTGCATTGGCCCGTGTTCTTCACGAAGTTATCAGCGAAGCGTATGAGCGAAAAAGATTGCCATATCTTTCACAACCTCTTATATCGTGCTAATTCGGAAGAGTGATGACGAGCAAAAGCTTTTGTTGCCAGGGTTGCCCGATAACTCTAGCCAACGTCGAGTATAAAATATTCACGAAAGCTTTGGCCAAATGACTGCAAAGTGTAATTAAAATATTGGTAGGGCAGCACCAGACTTGTGGCATTAAAGGCCGCAGTATCACAACAAATGTACACGTGGCTCGAAGTGTGCTCTAGTGTTGCGATGCGATTGGCGACCAAGTCGCGATGATGCAGATCGATTTGGCAAAGGCTTTCGACTTCGTCTCGCACAAGGCTTGGTTCTGGATACTGGAACATGCGATCGTTGGCAACGTCATAAAGGAAGGCGTCATGATGGCGTACAGAGAATGCTCATCGCGCATTATTCTTGATGGGGAGCTCACTGATAGCTTTTGCGTGCGCTCGTCTGTGCGGCAAGGATGCCCGCTGTCGCCTCTTCTGTTTGCTATGTATTTAGAACCACTCTGTTTCGCGATTGAAAATGGCGAACGCATAGCAGGGTATCGGCTGGAGGCAGCACACGTAAAAATCTTGGCATATGCCGATGATATCGCGATTTTCTGCACAAACAAAGGGAGCATTAAGGAGGCCACGACTGTCGTTAAAAAGTTTTGCGATTCAACTGCAGCCCAGATAAACTGGGATAAGAGTTACGGCTTTTGGCATGGTAGTTGGAAAGACACGCCGGAGACCCTTTATCGACTGAAGTGGTCGACGTTACCAACGCAGTACTTGGATGTGCTTCTCGGAAGTTACCGTGACCCTGAATCGTACTGGCTCGATCAAGTTTCGAAAGCAAAGAAAAAGGCTGACGGGTTGAGAGGATGATGATGATGTGTGGTGTTTTGTGGCGCAAGGGCCAGGTTTGGCCAAAGAGCGCCATGACAAATGGTGGTGTTAACGATGTAGTATGGAAGATGTGACTTGGCTGTAAAGTGGCCTAAAAATAGTCGCTGTAAAGTGCGTAAAATCTACGTGCTATAAAATTATGGCGATGACTAATGACGAAGACTGTGAAGATTAAAATCCATCGTAAAGGAATGATGCATTGTTTAAAATATGCGAGACGTTAAATTGCTTACAGCACTACTGCCTCGCCAGAGCCCTTGAACCACAAGGGCCTAGAGGCATGTGCTATTCAAAATAATTATCGCAGCGACATCCCCTGAAGAGAGGAAGCGCTACGAACGTGTGGGGCTAATAACATGCAACACAACATCTTTCGAAAAACCTAATACGGCGTTGGTGTCAAAGAGTGGTTATGGACCAAGTAACATAACAGGATGAAGGGGGATGTGGTGCCTGTATGCTAAAAGAAAATGTTTTTTTTTCTTTCGGGTTCGGCTTCCCGACACTCCAGTAGGACGTTGAGGACGGTCAGCCTCTCCCCGCATCTACCACAGGTTGGAGGCTCGTTTCCCGTGAGTAATAAGTTATGTGTGTCAAAAGTGTGTCCTATTCTTAGACGGCAGAATAGGACATCTGTCCGGCGGGATTTTGTTACAGGAGGCCAGAAACCTAATTGTGGCTTTATTACATGCAGTTTATTATTTGTTTCCATGTCCCACGAGCGTTGCCAGTAGTTCCGCAGTTTTCTGCGCAAGTAGGGCCTCAGATCTGTGACAGGGACTGCTGCGGTAGGATTTACAGAATACGATGGAATTGATGTGGCCATCTGGTCCGCCAGAACATTGCCTTCGATGCCCCTATGACCGGCACCCAGCATATGATGACATGCTGGTTACATATATATGTTTTACATAAGACGGAATAGAGTTCGTTGATGACTGGGTTTTTGTGCTTAGAAAATGACATTAAGGCCTTCACAGCACTTAGGGAGTCCGTATATATAACTGATTTCTCGAGTTTTGATTTCTTTATATACTTTACAGCCGACAGCACTGCCTAGGCCTCAGCCGTAAAGATGCTTGTTTCCGGATGCAGTACATCGGATTCCGAGAAGGATGTGCCGACGGCTGCATAGGACACCCCCTCGCGTGACTTCGATGCGTCTGTGTAGAACTCCGCGCAGGAGTGTTTGTGTTGGAGTTCCCGGAAATGCATTTGGATTTCAATCTCTGGAGCGTGTTTTGTGACTTGCATGAAAGATATATCGCATTGTATCATCTGCCACTCCCAAGGAGGTAGCAGCTTAGCTGGAGGCATTAGGCGAAGCTCGAGGAGTGGAACATGCATTTCATGACTAAGCTCCTTAACACGCAGCGAGAAAGGCTGTCTTATGGAGGGACGATTATGAAAGAGTGTAGCATATGTCATGCCATTAACGGTATTATAACACGGATGTTGAGGATTAGAGTGCACTTTCAGAAAATATGTGTCGCTGATGTATGTTCTCTGGAGATGAAGTGACCACTCGTTCGATTCTGCGTATAAACTTTCAACGGGACTTGTCCTAAAAGCGCCCGTGGCTAAGCGGATACCTAGGTGGTGGAGAGGGTCTAGCATCTTTAACGCACTCGGGGCGGCAGAGTGATAGACCACAGCGCCATAGTCTAATCGTGATCGAATGAGGCTTTTATAGAGTTTCATTAAACAATGCCTGTCACTACCCCATCTGGTCTGGGATAGGAGTTTCATTATGTTCATCGTTTTTAGACATCTTTCTTTAAGATGTTTTATGTGGGAAACGAAAGTGAGTCTGTAGTCAAGTGTAACACCTAGAAATTTGTGCTCTTTGTTTACGGGTATTTGTTGTCCACCCAGTTCTAAGCTAGGATCTGGGATCATTCCTCTCTTTCTTGTAAAAAGAACGCAAGAGCTTTTGTTAGGATTGATCTTAAAGCCATTCTTTGTGCCCACATCGACACTTTGTTCAGGTCATGCTGTACCTGTCTCTCGCACACTGCGAGGTTACAGGATTTGAAAGCTATTTGTATGTCGTCCACGTAGACAGAATAAAAGATTGCCGGTGGTAATGAAGCGCGAAGCGTGTTCATCTTCACGATAAAGAGTGTGCAGCTGAGCACGCCTCCTTGCGGTACACCCGTTTGTTGCGTAAAAGGACGCGAAAGTACGTTACCGACCTTTACGCGGAAGGTACGACTGGACAAATAACTTTTTATTATGTTTAGCATGCTACCGTGAATGCCCATTTGTGACAAATCTCTCAAGATTCCGTAGCGCCATGCTGTATCGTACGCCTTCTCCATATCAAGGAATATCGATAAGAAAAACTGTTTGTGTACAAACGCGTCACGAATATGTCCTTCAATACGTACAAGATGGTCAGTTGTGGAGCGCCCTTCTCGGAAGCCACACTGATAGGGATCAAGCATTTTGCTCATTTCAAGGAAGTGGATGAGTCGCCGATTAATCATTTTTTTCAAATACCTTACAAAGGCAACTCGTGAGGGCGATCGGGCGGTAACTTGCCGCTAAGGAAGGATCTTTGCCTTGTTTCAAAACAGGAACCACAATGGCTTCTTTCCATGCAGTTGGGAGATATCCTGCAGCCTAAATGGTGTTGAAAAGTGTGAGTAATGTAACTTGGGTGTTATTGTGTAGGTTTTTGATCATTTCATACATGATTCTGTCAGCTCCCGGTGCAGAGCTCTTGCATGAGCTCAAGGCAGCTCTCAACTCGGCAATACTGAAAGGGCAGTTGTACGATTCATTCTGTAGACATTTTCTTTTGAGTGGCTTACATTCTTCTATTTGCTTATATTTCAGAAAGGATTCCGAATAATGTTTTGAACTTGACACACTCTCAAAGTGCTCCTCAAGTGAGTCTGCCTGATGTTGCAGCGTATCACCCTGTGTGTTTACCAGAGGGAGTGAATATGTTTGTCTCCCTATAATTCTATTTACGCGGTTCCAGACTTTCGCCTCATCTGTAAACGAGTTGATGTTCGATGAAAACTTTTGCCAACTATATCTTCTGGCCTGTCGGCGGGTTCTCCTGCCTTCAGACTTAACTTTCTTAAAGTTAACAAGGTTTTCTGCAGTGGGCGAAGTGCGTAGCAACCCCCACGCTTTGTTTTGATTCCTACGTGCGACTCTACATTCATCGTTCCACCACGGGACATGCCGTTTGCATGCCGAGCCACTTTAGATGCATTTAGATGCGGCATCTATAATGAAAGCTGTAAAGTAATCCACAGCAGCATCTATTTCTAACGAGGACATGTCATCCCATGATATGCTAGTTAAGGTTCGGAATTTCTCCCAATGAGCTGTATCGATTTTCCACCTAGGAGCCTGTGGTACACATTCGTTTTCTTTATATGTTCTTAGTAGTATAGGGAAGTGGTCGCTCCCGTAAGGATTGTCGTTAACTTCCCATTCAAGTTCAGACAGTAGTGACGGGGAGACTAGGCTAAGATCTATTGAAGAAAATGTTCTGTTTGCAAGAGAATAGTATGTCGCTTCCTTCTTATTCAGTAGACAAGCACCAGAAGAGAAAAAGAACTGTTCAACAAGACGTCCTCGCGCATCTATACGAGGGTCACCCCACAGGTAGTTGTGTGCATTGAAGTCGCCAAGAACCAGATAAGGTTCTGGCAATTCATCTATAAAGGATTGAAATTCATGTTTAGTTAATTTGTGATGTGGGGGTATATAAAGCGAGCAAATAGTGATGAGTTTGTTTAGCAGAACAGCTCGCACCGCCACTGCCTCAAGGGGCGTTCGTAGCTGTAACGGTTGACATGCTATACTTTTATGAGTGAGAATCGCCACACCACCCGATGATGCGACGGCATCATCGCGATCTTTGCGAAACGTAACATACGTACGGAGAAAGTTTGTGTGTTTGGATTTTAAATGTGTTTCCTGTAAACACAGCACTTTTGGATTATGTTTGTGGATGAAGTTCTTGCAAGTCATCAAGGTTTCTAAGAAGACCTCGGACATTCCACTGAATTATTTGTGTATCCATTTTTAAAGTAAATTGGTGCTGTGTTTACGGAAACGGAAGTGATGCCTTAGATTACAGAGCACTTTCGAGGCCCTGTAACCGGGGTTTTGCTTTTTCTGAAGCGTTCAAGGGAGCCTCGCCGCTCCTTAGGCGCTTGGTGCGCCTTGAGCGTTGGTGTAGTGTCCATTGCCTCTAGTGAGGCGCCGGACACGTGCTCTTGCGAGCGAGATGTCAGGGAGGGTGCCGCCTTGGAGGGCAAGACCCCTGCGCCCACCAGCCCGGAGGTCGATGGGGCACCCTGAGGAATTTGGTTGCGCCGGCTGTTGCCAGCACTAGAAGGGGTGGGGGAGGGTGAGGCAGCCTCGGCTGCGCCAACCTTCGGGGTCGGTGGCCCCGTCTGCTGGGTAGACGGAGCAGCGCTAGCTGCAACCGCCGCGGGGGCAGATGGCGTAACTGTCGACTCACGGCTTGTGGGTCGGACAGCCGCCGGAGGCCGTTGTGACGCTGCCCCCTGACGCGCCACTTCGGCAAAGCTGGCCTTAGGAAGGTATGCAACCCACCTGCGTGCCTGTTTGAATGATATGTTTTCTTTTACTTTGATTGTTACTATTTATTTTTCTTTCTTCCAAGACGGGCATGACCGCGAGTATGCGGCATGCTCGCCATCACAATTTACACAGTGGAAAGCATTCTCACAAGCTTCAGAGGACTGTTCATGCGCGCTGCATTTCGCACAAGTTTGGCGGCCTCGGCAGCTCTGCGAACTGTGGCCAAAACGCTGGCACTTGAAACATCGGAGGGGATTTGGCACGTATGGTCTTACACGGAGCTTGATGTACCCGGCCTCGATTGACTCGGGCAAGACACTTGAATTGAAGGTGAGTATTAGATGTTCGGTCGCAAGTTCTTTACCATCTCGCCTCATATTGATTCTTTTGAGATTTATAACATTTTGTTCACTGAAGCCCTCCAACAGCTCAGCCTCAGTGAGCTCCAGCAAATCATCGTCCGAGACAACGCCGCGGGAGGTATTCATCGTGCGGTGCGGGGTTACTACTACTTGGGTCTACCCAAATGATACTAGCTGAGACAGTTTCTCAAATTGCTTCTGGTCGCGGAGCTCCAAGAGGAGGTCACCGCTAGCCATCCTCGACACCTTTTATCCTGGCCCAAAAACTTCGGTAAGAGACTTAGATACAAGGAACGGGGAGATTGTTCGCACTTGTTTAGCGGGTTTTTCTGCGTGGATGACATGAAAACGAGGAAAATTGCGGACTTGCCGTCCGAAAAACTGAAAAAGTTCTTCGGTGCGCCCTCGTTTCTGAGGGCGATCAGGTAGTTTAGGAAAAGAATGTTCCATAAGTAATGTTGGGTTTTCGGCCGCGATGCCGACCACCCACCATGGAGCCCAAGAGGGGGACGTGACAGAAGTTCCTGGTAGAGAAACCCTGCCAACGCCAGCCGTACATCGCTGCTATAACCAAATACAGCATAACCAAGGCTCGCTAGCTACACAAGGTTAACCCTTGCCGCCGGGAAACTAGGAAGTGAGGAGAAGTGATGAGAAGACAGGAAAGATGAAAAAGGCAAGAGAGAAAGACGAAGATTGGAGAGGAGGACAGGAAAAGGCGACTGCCGATTTCCCCCGGGTGGGTCAGTCCGGGGGTGCCGTCTACGTGAAGCAGAGGCCAAAGGGGTGTATTGCCTCCGCCGGGGGGCCTTAACGGTCCAAACACCCGGCATCGGCTCAACCCCCAGGATCCCCTTTTCCCCGGACACGGCTAAGCCGCGCACGGCTACACGCGGGAGGGTCCAACCCTCGTGTGCTCGGGTACGTGGTGTCGCAACACACGAAACGCCTGCTTACGCAGACGCCCCTGCGGGGTGGGTGGAGCGGAAAGCAATTGTCAATGTTCTCTAGAGCCACTGTCTGCAACCTCTCTTTAGTGTCTAAGATATGGTACGTTATGAATGTGTTGTTTGCTGCGAGGGTAAGCGTACAAAAAAAATTCACCGAGTTTTCGCTATTTTCATTTGGGCGTGTACCTGGGATAGGATGAATCGAACGAACTTGTTCCTCCCTGTCGAGAAAGGTGGGCTTGGTCTAGCTCATTTGTTTCTGCGACAAGTCGTGTCACGTTTTGTGTTCTTTTCTCCGAACGGTGATACAGGTACGCCTGTGTAGACAAATACCAGGATTCATTGTTTCGACTGTTCACAACATGCCAGGAGCCGTGATTGGTTACCTGCGTGAAGTGGTATGTTCATATAGGATGTTGAATGTACGCTTTTCACAGCAATACCTGTCAACTGTTACAAAGAAAAAAAAAACTATACAGAGGTCTCGTGGACACGATGTTCCCTGCACCTTTGTACCGTCTTCCACACCGTGGAGGCCCAGTACAAGACGTCCTAAAGAGAGTGTAAAAAATGCTAATACGGTCGTCAGCTAAATCTGTCTCCTTCAATTTACGCACAAACACACTTCCCGTTAAGACCTGGCTTCATGAAAAGGGTATATTCATGCCCTGGACCACCGACTGCTTATTATGTAATAACCGGAAACCGTAGAAGATGCATTCCTAGACTGCTGGGACGCCATCTTTCACTGGGATGTTCTGCAGATAACATTGAAAAAACACTTACCCTTAGACACATATGGAATACGCTTCTTACCGATTGATAACACCGAAGATGTCCCGTATGACCTTAGTATGGTCCTGAGCCTCCACGCAATGTGGAAAACTAGACTGCAATTCCAAAACGGAGACATTGTTGTTCGACCGGTTCGGGAAAATTTCATTGAGAGTGTCGTGTGTGTGAGAGATGGTTTCAAAGCGCTGCCTGATCCACCACAATGGATCTCTGATTTGATGAATTAGCTTTGTTGAAAAAATTTTAGTACCGTGTTGGCCAAAGTGTGGCTCACTCGTTTTATCCTTTGTAAACCACGATTTAGAACGTCGAAGTCGGCAATAAAGGAAAAACAAAGCCGCTATAGCTCAGTGGCAGTGCACACTTTTTTTATTCGCATATTTTCTCTGCGTGTAATGCAAGCGCTACATAGCTGAACCGTTTTTCGTGCAACTTCGCATCGCCGCTATACACCAGAACACCGTGAATTCAAAGCGCGCCGCCATATTGATGAGCGCCGGTCGCGTCATCTATCCCAAGCGCCGCGAAGTAGCAGGCATGAGCTGCCACGACGGGAGATGCGACCCGGCGCAAAAGCGAAATTTGGGTTTTTAGCTGGGTGGCAGGCGTGTTTCGCGTTTTTTCTAACCTGTCATTTTCACTGTCTCGATCCAATCGAACTTCAAGACCTCATGCAAGTCCGCAATGGCCACATTGAGTGCTGTGCGGACTGCAGAAGCGAATACATCGGGCAAGTACGCTGTTACGTTTGTACAGACCGCGCGCTATACGCTAGAATACGTGTGAACTGTAATATCTCCGCATTTTCGGCACGTAACCTGTGAAGGAATATACAGCACTGTGTTGGTGCCGTATATTATTAAAGCACGCAGAACATTGTCCTCTGCACTTTCAGTTGGGTCTTGTTTGTCATGGTCCCTAATGGGTTGGCCGCGTTTGGCAACCAACTGGCGAGGTCGTTTCACTGGGCTTATAGCCCGATTGGTTAGCAGACGCCTGCCCTTCACCACCTGCACATTGAAAACAAAATATATGTTATAGTAAGAAGGGCTGTAGTTCTTTCCCACGCCATCACTGTTGCGAAGATATAAAGTCCTCTCAAAATGAAATAGAAAATAAACCAGGCCAATTGTATCGTGCAACCACTTAAGAGTACAACATTCAGAACACAAGCCTACAGCACTCGAACAAGCCGCATATGAAGCTAAACCTGCACTCATTGGAAAATGAGGAACTACAGTAGTTATAATGTTCAACTACATGTGCAGTCAAAGCCCGTATAACAGGGTGAGCACGACAGATGCGGGTGTTGTACAGTTGTTGCACAAACCATGACAGGGCACGTAAAATTACCATCGCTACTTAAAGCTGCATCATCAGGGACCCCTTTGTTACAAGACAACAACCGTACCTGCATTCCAAGAAATTAGCCCCACCAACTGTAGCTACCTGGTATGAGACCTATTTTGCTTCTGCGAGGCCATATCGGTTTGTTGGCGCTCCCTTAGAAAAAAAAACTGTAAAAAAAAACTGGCGAGAACGAGCAAAACTTTTTTGCAAAGTACAACAATAATTAACCACCTTATTTTCCTCGCTATATGAACGGAAAAAATTTGCGCTTTGCCCCGCATAACAGCCCGCACGCAGTTTAGAGCTCAGGAGGCTCAAATGAATTCGTTACGAATGGCACCTGCAACACCAGCTCGTAAAGACAGGTGCGCTGCTAGAACACCTTCGGCGACGAGCAGTCGTGGTTTACATTTTTGTGGACGCATGCTACGTGACGAGCAGACTTCGGTTTACTTTCATAGCAATAACGCTCACCAGCAGGGCAGCATTCTATTGCCTACAACTTGTCGTTCACGCTTAATGGCCCTGCCATGCACCAGCTGCAAGTATCGCTAACCGCAAACTCAACTTTTCTGCTAAACTGTCGGAAACTCTGCATGAATGAAAACACGAAAAGGCTGGCCTTTTTGTTATAGCCAAGGTGAAACACTGGCACGGCATTCTGCTCTGTTGGCTTGTTGTCCACAAAGTGCTCGGAGCAAACCTGCGAGTTACGCATATTACGTTCGTAGGGCGCAAAGTTGAACGTGGCACCAAAATATACATTGATCGAATACTTACTCGTGCATTTTCACTTGGTTGGTAGTTCTTCCTATTCACTGCAGCTATCCATCGGTGGCGCAGCTTGGCATTCTTCGTTACCAAAGGAAATCTGTGCAGGCTGAAAACACCGCACCGGCACGATTCCCTACGTGTGTTGTGCTCTTCGCAAACAGCGCTAAGCAACCTGCTCTTTTTGCGCTGGTTGTTTTGGCATCCAAACACGACGCAATGATGCCCAGATGACTCCTTGTACTTTGGATCCGCGTGAACGGGCACATTTCCGCACTTTGGCGTCCTAGAGCTAACGCTTGCCAATGTCTGCCGGTCGCCGGCGAACACACTTTGGCAGCCCAGTGCAAAATGGCGCAGGTCGACCGGTCAACCCGGGTGCGAGAGTATGCGTTCGGTTAGCCTGGGTGCGAGGGTATTGTGTTCTGGTCTATAGCTCAGTGGTAGAGCACTGGTCTTGCAAACCAGGGGTCGTGAGTTCAATCCTCACTGGTGGCAGTGCACACTTTTTCTATTCACATACTTTATCTGTGTGTAATGCAAGCGATACATAGCTGAACCCTTTTGTGTGCTACTTGGCATCGCCGCTATAGCTCAGTGAGATTCCACTTCCGGCCACCGAGCGTAACGGACGTGTAAATCATGGGCTCCGTAGGAGCGGCTTCAGCGGCCCAGATGGGCCGCGGTAACAGGATTTCTGCCTCGGACGACGAGTATCAAGTTGCTTTGCCTAGTCTGCCAACAGGGCGTTTTGTTTTGAATACCGTTTTTTGCGCTGTGATATCAGGGCCCGCCCATACCGGGTGGAAGATTTTCGGGATGCGCTCGCTCAGTTATCGCTCCTGCCGGGAGTAACTGCTCTCGGGGCCCACCGTATGAGCCATGTGTGGGCCGTGACCTTCAAGGACAGCGACGGGGTGAAAAAAATCGTCAGCGTTGGAGAGCTGCAGGTCAACAAGGGCCGGTGTCTCGTCATCGACCCCGCCAACCAGGACGTACGCCTGAAAGTGCCCAACGTTCCTGACGAGGACGTGCGTTTTGCCTTCGCGCCGTTTGGAAAGGTCACCGACGTCGTCCACGAGCGCTGGCGGGTTCACGGCGTGGCTGATAAGAACTCATCAACAAGGCTGGTTACGCTGAAGTTGAAGCCGAGCCTAAAGCTCGACGACCTTCCGAATCAGGTGAGCGTCACCGGGGAACTGGCTCTCATGGTTGTGT
The DNA here is from genome assembly GCF_050947875.1 of Dermacentor variabilis. Lineage (NCBI taxonomy): Eukaryota > Metazoa > Arthropoda > Arachnida > Ixodida > Ixodidae > Dermacentor > Dermacentor variabilis. The sequence goes on from NC_134574.1 coordinate 31,981,931, forward strand.
CGGGCAGGGCTCCTCTCTGCCTACGCTGCCGCGGCACGGGCCACATTCGTCGCGAGTTCCGTATTCCACGGTGTGGTGTCTGCCGACGCTTCGGTCATGAGGACAGCCAGTGCGAGCGCACGTACGCTAGCCTGACCGGACCCGTGCGCAACGAGGACAACTCCGCCCTACTCATGGACGAGGCGGACATAGAAGACACGTCGTCCGCGGTGGGTGAAGCAGCTGACGTCGTGGCAAAGCCGGCGGTGTGGCTTGAACAGGAGGAGAAACAAGTCGCTCAGGCTGTTGTCACAGGACACCAACAAGCGACTGCAGAGGGCACCGGGGCCATGCCGAATGCTGAAGAGAAAACCCACCTGAGACGGAGGTGACCTCCTGCCTCGTTTGACCTGAAGGCATGGACACCCTTACCAGCCCAACTACCCAACCGACGGGGAAACGGCCCCACAACCAGATCGTTAGCCGGACGGCGAAACAGGACGGCAGCGGCGGAGACGAGCCACCGCCCAAAGTGCCAGGTATAAGGAGGTCGACGCTGAAGCTGCGGCCGAACATTACGGTCGATCCACGGCAGGCGGGCAAACCGCCTTCGTAATTCCGTGCTGTCTGGTTCGAGTGGGGTTGGGGGGTTGGTGAGTGCAATGGCCGTCATTCTGAGCGCTAGTTTTTCAGAACCTTACCAGGAAGGGGGACCCAAGTTGCACTTGAGTGCCCTTTCCGGAAGGTCGAGCTGCGTCTCCTTTAGAGGCATTCGACGTGGTTACCGGCGCACCTTTATGAGCGCTCATACCTGTGCATCTGTGATAGGCACCATTATACCGTGTAGCCATGGCGGTTAATATTGAAGGAACGCTACGTGTAGCCACGTTAAATGTAAGAGGGCTCAGTGCAAGAAGTCGGCAATGTCAGCTAAGTCGACTCCTCTTGGATAATGACTTACATATAGTAGGAGTCCAAGAAACGAAAATTGAGAGCCAAGAGCTAACCGACAGAATGGTGTCCAATTTTAGAGCTCACATTGACGTGTGCGTTTGTCATGCGCTTGGTGGAGCAGGCGGCTGCGCTATATTCTTAAGAAATAATTTTGGCATTTGTGTGCCGTCAGTGTTGTTGCGTGAAACTGGGCGCCTCTTAGTGGCTGATTTTGGTTTTGTGGATGTGGATTACCGTGCTATTGGTATCTATGCGCCTAATATTTAAACGGACCGTCGATCCTTCTTTGAGCGTCTTGAAGCGTACGTAAACTGTTCCAAGGTCGTAATACTGCTTGCCGATTTTAACTGTCTTTGCTATGCTGAAGAGTGAGCAAAATGTTCACGCGTTCGTGATAAGAGTGCCGAATTTCTAAACGCAGTGGTGCATGATTATGACCTGGAAGATGTGGGTACTGTTTTTGCCAGCGCTACTCGCCCGCGATTTACCCACTTCCAGCGTGATAGCCACGCTCGATTAAATAGATTATACTTGTCAGCCGAACTAGTGCCCTTGTGTTGTGAATATTGTGTAGCATACACTGATCACTGCTTGGTAAATGCCACGTTCCGGAAAGGACAGAGAAACCGGCCCTTTATCTGGTATCTCTGGAAAATGAATGCGCAGTTGTTGAATGACGATCCTTTTGCCGATGCTGTAGCGAAGGAACTAGAAAATCTGACTTCAGCCAAGCCATTAAGCTTTGCCATTCAATGGGAAGAATTTAAACACAAAGTATAAAGAATGGCCATTGAAAGAAGCAGTGTCATTCGACACAACCTGAAACAAACAAACAAAGCTTCGCCAGCAACTGCAATTTTTATCAGCATGGAAAGTGTCGAGCCTGCTGTGTATGTTAACGAATTAAAGGAAGTGAGAACTGAAATGGAAAGGATGTATACTGAAAAATTCAAAGCAGCACTAGTGAGATCAAAATCGGAGAAGTTGTGGGCGGGAGAAACTCCAACGAAACGAGCTTTATCAGACGAGAAAAAATACGCTTGTCGGAAAGAAATCCGCCAGCTAGCTAAAGGCAATCGCATTACATCCGACAAAAATGACATCAAGCAAGGGATCGTCGATCACTTTAAAGCAATTTTAGCTCATCCGCGGAATCCTAAATGTAGCTACCAGAATGAATTTCTCTCGCTGATGCCAAAGCTCGATGAAGAAGTCAGGACACGGCTGGAACTGCCAATTAGCCTGAGTGAGATAGAGTGCGCAATAGACGAGTTATCCATCGGTAATGCACCTGGGCCAGATGACTTGGGGGCCACTTTCTATAAAACCTTCAAGTCTGCATTGGCCCGTGTTCTTCACGAAGTTATCAGCGAAGCGTATGAGCGAAAAAGACTGCCCTTGTCGTTCGCAACCTCGCATATCGTACTAATTCCGAAGAGTGATGACGAGGAAAACTTTTGTTGCCAGGGTCATATCGCCCGATAACTCTAGCCAATGTCGACTATAAGATATTCACGAAAGCTTTGGCCAAACGACTGCAAAGCGTAATTAAAACTTGGTAGGGCCGCACCGGACTTGTGGCATTAAAGGCCGCAGCATTGCAACGAATGTACACACGGCTCGAAGTGTGCTTGAGTGCTGCGATGTGATTGGCGATCACGTCTCGTTGATGCAGATCGATTTGGCAAAGCTTTCGACCTCGTCTCGCACAAGGCTTTGTTCTGCATACTGGAACATGTGAACGTTGGCAAAGTCTTAACGGAAGGCGTCATGATGGCGTACAGAGAATGCTTAACGCGCATCATTGGTAATGGGGAGCTCACCGATAGCTTTCCCGTGCTTTCGTCGGTGCGGCAAGGATGCCCGCTTTCGCCCCTTCTATTTCCTGCTTATCTCGAACCACTCTGTTTGGCGATCAGAAATAACGAGCGCACAGCAGGCTATCGGCTGCAGGCAGCACACGTTAGAATTTTGACATATGCCGACAATATCGCGATTTTCTGCACAACCGAAGCGAGCATTAAGGAGGCAACGACTGTCGTTGAAGAGTTTTGTGATTCAACTGCAGCCCAGATAAACTGGGATAAGAGTTACGGCTTCTGGCATGGTAGTTGGAAAGACACGCCGGAGAGCTTTTATCGACTGAAGTGGTCGACGTTACCAACGCAATACTTGGGTGTGCCTCTCGGAAATTACCGTGAACCTGAATCGTACTGGCTAGATCAAGTGTCGAAAGCAAAGGAAAAGGCTGACGGGTGGAGTGGAAAACAATTGTCAATGTTTTCTAGAGCCACTGTTTGCCACCTTTTTTTAGTTTCTAAGATATGGTACGTTATGAATGTGTTGTGTGCTGCGAGGGTAAGCGTACAAAAAGTTTACCGCGCTTTCGCTATTTTCATTTGGGCCTCCACCTGGGAGAGGATGAGTCGAACGAACTTGTTCGTCCCGGTCAAGAAAGGTGGGCCTGGTTTAGCTCATTTGTTTCTGCGACAAGTCATCTCACGCTTTGTGTTGTTACGGGATCGAAACGATCCTTTTCTCCGAACAGTGATACCGGTACGGCTGTGTAGACAACTTCCAGGATTCATTGTTTCGACTGTTCGCAATATGCCAGGTGCAGTGACTAGTTACCTACGTGCAGTGGTATGTTCATATAAGATGTTGAAAGTACGTTTTTCACAGCAATACCTGTCCACCATTACCAAGAAAAAACTATACAGAGATCTCGTGGACACGATGTTCCCTCCACCTTTGTACCGTTTTCCGCAACGTGGAGGCCCAGGACAAGACGTTCTAAAGAGAGGGAAAAAAATGCCGATGCGGCCGTCAGCTCAATCTTTTTTCTTCAAATTGCACACAAACACACTTCCCGTTAAGGCCTGGCTTCATGAGAAGGGTATTTTCATCCCCTGGAGCACCGACTGCTTATTATGTAAAAAACCAGAAACAACAGAACATGCATTCTAAGATTGCTGGGACGCAATCTTTCACTGGGATGTTCTGCAGAGAACATTGAAAAAACAGTTACCCCTGGACCCATATGAAATACGCTTCGTACCGATAGATAACGCCGAGGATGTCCCGCATGACCTTATTATGATCCTGAGCCTCCACGCTATGTGGAAAACTACAGGTTTTCCCGCTCTCTTTAATGCAAACGCCATTTAATATAATCCAGGTGCCAGCCAATTTATTCTGAGCGCCAACATTTTTAATCCCAGTGCCAATAATTTAATCCAGGCGCCACCACATTTAATCCCAGCGCCATCCAAATTAATCCGCGTGCCAACTCATTTAATTCTTGCGCCAGCCATTTTAATCCAAGTGCCACACATTTTAATCCCAATGCCAGTCAGTTTAATCGTGTTGGAAATTCTTGAATTTCCTGGAAATTCTTGCAGAAGAGCTCGTAACAGGCTTCATCAGGGCCGTATATTCATTGATGCGATCACTATATTGGCGTCAGCACTATAGGAGCACAGTTTCCACGCCACCGCTGTTGTCATGGTTTCTAAACACTTCCATGTGTTATACCGCTCACTCATTTCCTCCTTTTCAAGTCGCGTTTCCGAGTGACAAGAGACACACATAAGTGAGGCAGAATCGTGACGGATATTACGCGACTTGGGTTGCGATCATGACATGCGATTTCATTCCCTATCGTCTTGCATATCGATTGACATTGTTCGCAAGGGCAAAACTTGCTCACCATTACTCAGGCACTTGGCATAATCACTCAGTGATTCAATATAGCTCACTGCTCTTGTATTTTGCATGCACTCTTGTGCTTCCGTCATGCATACCAAATGAAATGAAAACGCCGTCTGCTGAGTCCTCTGTTTGTTACACCACCATCGCAGGAGAACGGCGTGTGCAATTCGGCCTGCGGTGACGCAGACGATAACTTGTCTGCTTTAGCTTTTTTTGTTCTACTGCTCTGTCATTCAGAAGTACTTCCAGTAATGTAATTCTAAAGTGCACGAACTCTTCTTAGTACTTCCACGATTTCCCTGTCGTCTGTGAGCGCGTTCGACTTTTCGCTTGAAAAGCAGACGATATCGTGTCGTAACCTAGCGGACTCAGTAGACGGTGTTCACGGCGCTTCTGTAATAGTGGCGGTCTGAACTTTTGTTATGTGCTCCCGGTGCTACAGCTGTGCTTGATTTTTACCTGAGCTGACCGCCATGGAAGGTGGGACTCCTGAAGACGAACAGGCGAGCGTCGTGCAAAAGCGGGGTCCTCCGTTCAAGGATCAGAATAAGCCACGAAGGAAAAACAACAAGCTGTCTGACGTCGACCGATCAAGAATCGTCGATACTTCAAGGCGCGGCGGAGATTTGAGACAGCTCGCCGAGACGCTGGGCATAAATCTAAAAAAATGTAAGGTCGATTGCAACGACATACCGTGAAGTTTCGCTGAAAACGTTGGGCTCCATCAGAAAGTTCGGTGCCGACGTTGTCGCCGTCGTAGCAAGAACTGTCGACGAGAACCAAGCGTTCACGCTGAAACAGATAAAGCGAACCGTTGAACAAGAAATACCTGGCCTCACAATCAGCACCAGTTCTGTTGACCGCCTCCTTGACGCACACACCTACTCCATCAAATTAGCGACCCAGAGGCCGGTGGACCGCAACCGCTGCGACGTGAAGAAGAAGCGAAAAGAGTACGCGCAATGGTTACAAACCAATGGGCCACGGGTTTGCTGCTTTTACGTCGACGAAACGAATTACAATATATGCTGCTCAAGAAAATTCGGCCGCTCAAGAAAGGGCACGGCAGCGCTCCAGACGACTACTTCGACGAAAGGCGCGAACATCAACATCGTCGCCTGCGTGTCGACAAACTGTGTGCTGCACTGTGAAAGAGTCCATTGGATCGTATTCAATGACTTTCTCACCAACGTTTCCGCCCAGGCTGACTCTGAGGAGCCAGATACCGAGGCCGTCTTCATTTTCGACAACGCTCCCGCTCACAATCGCGCAGAACAGGCAAATCTGGTCAGCTCCAACCATTCCATAAAGCGCCTGCCGCCATACAGCCCTTTTTTTAATCCCGTTGCGGGAGTTTTCTCCAAGTTTAAATGTCAAGTTAAACAGTGCCTCAGTGAGCGGCGCGACGCAGTGCTGGTTACTCCACAAGGAGTTACACAAAAGGAGCACAGGTGCTCGTTGCTTGTAAATGCTGCACAACACGCTATGGCACTGGTTCAACGCGTGGATTGCGGTGCATTTGATAGGCACAACTTTTCTTTTATTCAGGCTGCGCTTAGAGAGCAGGACATCTAGTTGTTCTCGGTTTGTTTCTATAATCCCATTCAGGAAGTGCCCTGGTATCTTGTGAAATTATATACCGCATCCAATAAATTACATATTTTCGTTCAAAAGATCTCACCGTATCTTTGTACATCTCGTGTCGAGTGAGATGTCTCATAAAATACATCACGGCGCTGTTTTTTCGGTTGTACTTCTTGCAGTCCATCCTCGAGCTTTAGGAGAAAAGAATGCGCACTCAATCCCACGCATCCGAAACTCAGCTATTCGTCAATTTTCCACTTATATTTCATTAACGCGAGGCAACCATCAAAGTGTAAGCCTATACAAGGATGTTTTCTATCGAGGTCGGTAGCATGACAAGGCTTCTGGCAATATTAGAACCACCGGTCCATAATGACAAATTCATTTGTAAGAAAAAGGTGTGACTCAATTCGCATATTTCGCCTTTTAAAAATATCTTTATATTATTGCAGCCCTAAATGAAGAGCGCGTGCTAAATAGCCTTCATGGTGACGTCATGTGAGTCACCGCCATAAGACGGTTTGCGCGTCTCAATGCGTCTCTTCTCTAATACGATATCTTGAGCGAGTTCCTCGGAACAGCGCATTGTAAGTCACTAGTGATCACGTCATGTTAATGAGTGATGGTAAGTAGTTACCTGCCCTTTAAAAACCATTTCTTTTTATATACGTGCTGGCAGGTAAGGGGAGTTGACGCTCACGTACGAATGTAGTGACGTCACGTGAGTCACTAGTGATCACCTCATTCTATTTTGTGATAATGGGCAGGTTGTTTCTCTTTAAAAGCCATTTCGTTTGATATGCATGTCGGCAGGTTAGGAGAGTTCATGGTTGGGTGAGAACCATGATGACGTCAAGGGAGCCACTAGTGACCACGTCATTGGCTGGGTGACAGTGAGCAGGTTATTACCCGTTATAAGCTACTTCGTTTGATATGCATGCCGGCAGCTTAGGATAGTGCATGCGTGAGAAGCGTGGTGACGTCACGCCAGTCACTAGTGATCACGTCACTTGAGTCATTGATAGGGAGCATGTTTTTGAGCTTTGAAAGCGATTTCCTTTGATATGTTAGTAGGCAGGTTAGGAGAGGTGAGACGGCGGTGACGTCGAGTGAGTCACAAGTGAGCTAATCATGTCACTCAAGGATAAGCTGTTACATTCTCGGAACCATTTCATTTGTGGTATGCATGACGGAAGCATAACAGTGCATGCAAAATACAAGAGTAGTGAGCTATATTGAATCACTGAGTGATTATGCCAAGTGCCTGACTAATGGTGAGCAAGTTCTTACCCTTGCGAACAATGTCGATCGATATGCAAGACGATAGGGAATGAAATCGCATGTCATGATCGCAACCCAAGTCGCGTAATATCCGTCACGATTCTGCTTCACTTTTGTGAGTCTCTTGTCACTCGGAAACGCGACTTGAAAAGGAGGAAATGAGCGAGCGGTATAACACACGGAAGTGTTTCTGAAGAAACCATGACAACAGCGGTAGCGTGGAAACTATGCTCCTATAGTGCTGACGCCAATATAGTGATCACATCAATGAATATACGGCATTGATGACGCCTGTTACGAGCTCTTCTGCAAGAATTATTCGTTTCTCAATCAATTTCCAACACAATTAAATTGACTGGCATTGGGATTAAAATGTGTGGCACTTGGATTAAAATGGCTGGCGCAAGGATTAAATGAGTTGGCACGCGGATTAATTCGGATGGCGCTGAGATTAAATGTGGTGGCGCCTGGAATAAATTATTGGCACTGGGATTTAAAATGCTGGCGCTCAGATTAAATTGGCTGGCACCTGGATTATTTTCAATGGCGTTTGGATTAAACTGAGCGGGAAAACCTGTAGATTGCAATTTCAAAACGGAGACATTGTTGTTCGACCGGCTCGGGAAAACATCATTGAGAGTGATGTGCGTGTGAGAGATGCTTTCAAAGCGCTGCCTGATCGACCACAATGGATCTCCTTATTTGATGAATTAGTGTTGTTAGAAAGATTTTAGTAACGTGTTGGCCAAAGTGTGGTCCACACGTTTTATCTTTGTAAACCTTGGTCGAGTACGTCGAAGTCAGCAATAAAGAAAAAAAAATAGCTCAGTGGTAGAGCACTGGTCTTGTAAACCAGGGGTCGTGAGTTCAATCCTCGCTGGTGGCTGTGCACGCTTTTTCTATTCGCAAGTTTTATCTGCGCGTAATGCAAGGCTACATAGCTAAACCGTTTTGTGTGCAACTTCGTATCGCCGCTATAGCTCAGTGGTAGAGCACTGGTCTTGTAAACCAGGGGTCGGGAGTTCAATCCTCACTGGTGGCAGTGCACACTTTTTCTATTAACATATTTTATCTGCGTGTAATGCAAGGCTACATAGCTGCACCGTTGTGTGTGCAACTTCGCATCACCTCTATATCTCAGTGGTAGAGCACTGGTCTTGTGAACCAAGGGTCGCGAATTCTATCCTCACTGGTGGCAGTGCACTCTTTTTCGATTCCCATATTTTATCTGAGTGTAATGCACGCGCTACATAGCTGAACCGTTTTGTGCGCCACTTTGAGTCGCCGCTATAGCTCACTTAGGCAACTTGTGTGAAGATTTATGTTTCTCTGAGACCAAAAAGATGCTTGCCTGCGTACGGTAATGCAAATTTGGTTGAAAGAGGCACTGCCTGAATGTTGTATCATCCAGTCCTGTGAAACGCGTACGTGTGCGGGGCTTTCTTTGGGAGGTTGTGCGCGCTTTTCAGCGTTTGAAAGTTCGCTTTTCTGCACAGTATCGTGCTGATCTTAGAAGAAAACAACTTTATAAAGACCTTATTGACGCTATGTTGCCTATACCTTTGTACCGTTCCATATACTGTGTTGGCTCTGCAGGGAATGTACTGAAGAGAGTGAAAAAGATGTCGGTGCGGCCCTCAATGAAATCATTCTTCTTTCAGCTGGACACTGGCACACTGCCCGTGAAACCATGGCTACAAGAGGAAGGAATATATATCCCATAGTCCTCAAGCTGTCTAATCTGTAGAAAACCGGAAACTATAGATCACATGTTCGTTCACTGCACAGACGCTGTATTTCACCGGGACGTCTTGCAACGACCTTTAAAGAAGCAGCTTCCAATATCACCTTATGGCAAAAGATTCCTATCGGTAGATAGCGGAGACGAAGTGCCGTGGGATATGTTTATGCTTATCAGCTTACACAGTATATGGAAAAATCGAATGGCGTTTAGGCATGCAGATGAAACTATCCTCATTGTACGAGAGTATTTTATTGAAAATGTGGCTTATGTAAGAAATGTGTTTAAGGCTAAAGAAAAACAGCCGGAATGGCTCCCAATAATGGATGACCTCGCCAAACTGAAACGCTTTTAATCCTTTAGTTTGAGCTGGCCAGTGCAGCGCTTGCATCTTTTACATGTAAAGCGATATTAGTGTTTTGTACGTCTTCCATTGTGTCATGTGTCAAGAAAGTAATAAAGAAAAAAAGCCGCTAAAGTTCAGTGGTAGATTTTCTGCTTCCGGCCACCAAGCGTGATGGACATATGATGACGGGCTCCGGTGGAGTGGCTTCAGCGGCCAGTTCTGGCCGCGGTGACAGGGCTACGGAAATGGAAAACGACTACCAGGTTGTTCTGCCAAGTCTCCCAACCGGGCGTTTAGGTTTAAATACTGTTTTTTTGCACGCGGATATCAGCGGCCGCCCGTACCGAGTGGAAGATTTTCGAGACGCGTTGGCTAGGCAATCGCTTCTCTCGGATGTTATCGCCCTGGGGGCGTATCGGATGAGCCATGTCTGGGCCATCACGCTGGAGGATGCGGATGCCGTTAAGAAGATTGCAGGCGTCGGTGAGCTGCGCGTCAAAGAACGCGGCTGCATGGATATTGACCCAGCGAACGAGGACGTACGTCTCAAGCTCCATTGGCTGCTTCACACCGTGCCAGACGAGGACGTGCGTGTCGCGCTCGCACCGTACGGGAAGGTCTCCGAGGTGGCCCGGGAGCGCTGGCGTGTGCACGGCGTGTCAGAGAAAGCCTCAACGAGCAAGATGGTCACGCTGAAATTGAAAGCTGACGTTAAGCTGGACGACTTGCCGCACCAGCTTAACGTTGGGGGTGAGTTGGCACTCGTCGTTGTGCCTGGAAGGCCTCCGTTATGTCTTCGCTGCCGAGGTACGGGACACATTCGTCGGGAGTGTAAGGTACCGTGAAGCGGAGCTTGTCGACGTTTCGGTCACGAAGACGGTGAGTGCCCCCGTACTTATGCAAGCATCGCCGGCCCTGGAACCAGTGAAGATGCCTCGGAACATTTGATGGATGAGGCGGACGCAGAAGAGGCAGCGAGGACAACTGGGAAAACGGAGATGAAAGATGGGCCTTCGTTTACGCCTCTAGTTAAGCAGAAGACAACGACAACGTTGACGTCTTCTGCAGTGGTGGCATCTAAGCTAGCGCAGCGTGGCCCCGAAAGCGACAGCGGTCACAGTGCGGTGGCCGATGCGAAAGCTTCGCTGAAAACCCCGGACCGCGTGGAGCCTCGCATTGCCGACGTTATGGACGCCGACGATGAAGCGGCTGCCCTAACCGCTGGGAAACGGTCCCGCGAAGAGAGCGCCGGTGAGAACCTGCAGCCTGGTGGTAGTAGCAGTGGGGAGCCGCCTCCAAAAACGACAGGAAGTCGACGTTCCTCGTTGAAGCCGCGGCCAAACCTTTTGGCCGAGTCACGGCAGGCAGGTAAACTGCCTCCGTAATTTTTTTCTGTGTTCTGTGAGATGTCAGCGTTACACTGGCGCGTTGTATGTGTTTATGCCCCCAATGTTGCAAGTGAACGTAATTGTTTTTTTTATTCCATTGAGCCGTACTTGAATTGTGACAACGTGTTGCTTGTATTGGGAGACTTCAACTGCTTATGTGCTGCTACTGACCGAGTGAAGTGTAGACCAGTGAGGGACAAGAGCGCGGAACTGTTGACTGAATTTGTGCACGATTATTTATTGGAGGACGTTGGAAGTGTGTTTTCGGCTGGAACACGGCCTGATTACACACACTTTCAACGCGACAGTCACGCAAGATTAGATAGGCTGTATGTTTCCGCTGATCTCGTGCCACTATGCACCGCCTATGATGTATAACCTGTGTCGTTTAGTTATCATTGCCTTGTGAGCGCGACGTTTGGAACGAAGGGAAGGAAATCACGCTTTAATTGGTACCTTTGGAAACTAAATGAGAAAATTTTAGACGATGAAGGATTTGTCAAGGAAATTAAGAGCGATCTTGATGGTGTACTAGCTGAGCAAGCGGACTGCTTGCTCAGCTAGTACGAGTGAAGAAAGAACGAGTGAAGCTTAAAGCTATAGGAAAAAGTAGCGCAATTCGGTATAAACATAAAGAAAAAGAAAGGGAACTTCGCGAACAACTCGAGTGCTTGGTTAGGATGGAAACCAATAAGCCAGGAAATTTTAGTAAAGAAATAAAAGACGTGAAGTGTCAGATCGAAACAATTGACACTGACAGGTACAGAGCAGCAATAATACGCTCAAGGAGCGATAACTTGTGGGCAGGCGAAGCGCCTACAAAGCGGGCGCTATCAGATGAAAAGCGGTACGCTCGCCAGAAGGAAATCAGGCAAGTAAGATACGAGGGGCACTTTACAAGCGACCCTAGTGAGATTCAGCGCGCTATTACGGAATACTTTGCTGAACTTTTCGGCAATAGGCACGAGCATGCGCAAGGGTTTGAAGGGGATTTCCTCCGACTAATGCCAACACTCGACAATGATGTAATGGAGCGTCTTGAATTGCCTATTACTTTGGAAGAGATCGAGAAAGCAATAGATGATCTTCCGTCTGGAAAAGCGCCGGGGCCAGATGGGCTGAACGCTGCCTTCTATAAAACCTTTAAACATGGTGTTTCTCAGTGCTTGTTACAAGTGATAACAGAAGCCTATGAACGCAAAAAAGTTCCGTTGTTCTTTGGTATTTCACACATTGTACTTATTCCAAAGTCTGATGATCCGAAGAAACGAATGTTAGTGGGTTCCTACAGACCTATGCGCCTCACTAATGTCGACTACAAGGTGTACATTAAAGTACTTGCCAGACGACTTCAGAGTGTAATCGACAAATTGGTGGGGCCGCACCAAACCTGTGGCATCAGAGGACGCAGCATTGCAACAAATATACATGTGGCCAGAACCGTATTGGAATGTGTGGACGCGCTTGGAAGCCAGGTAGCTATGATACAGCTGGACTTGGCCAAAGCGTTCGACCGTGTTTCACATGACATTCTTTTCTCCATTCTAGAGCATGCTAACCTGGGTAGTGTAATAGTAGAAGGAGTAAAAATGGCGTACGCAAATTGTATGACACGCATTATAGTTAATGGTGGCCTTACTGAGCGCCTCACAGTGCGTTCTTCGGTGAGGCAAGGTTGTCCGCTCTCTCCCCTGCTTCTTGCAGCGTATCGTGAGCCTTTATGTCTGGCCATTATCAACAGTGATTACGTCACGCGTTTCAAGCTGCAATCTGCTCAGGTGAAACTTCTTGCGTATGCGGACGACATAGCGGTATTTTGCATGAACAGAGATAGCATTTGTGAAGTTACAAACATTCTGGAAAGGTTTTGTAACCAGACTGGATATCAAGTAAACTGGGAAAAAAGTTCTGGATTTTGGCACGGGGAATGGGATATTACACCGCAATTTTTCTCACGGCTGCAATGGTCTCCCATGCCAACGCGATGCCTTGGTGTGCCCCCAGAATGTTATCGCGATCCCAGCCCACTTTGGAACGAAGAGATGTCAACGGCGAGAGAGAAATCGGGAGCGTGGCAAGGAAGGAATCCGTCAATTTTCTCACGTGACTTTGTCTGCAATGTTTTTCACATTTCAAAAATATGTTACCTCATGAATGTGCTGTGTGCTTCGCGGACCTCTATTCAAAAATTGCATCGTATATATGCCGTCTTTCTTTGGACTTCGACCTGGGAAAAAACGAGGAGAACAAACCAGTTGATTTCAGTGAAGAGTGGAGGCCTCGGACTGGTTCATTTGTTTTTGCGTCAAGTGGTATCGCGCTTTATTTTCTTTTGTGATCAAAATGACACCTTCTTAAGAACGGTTATACAGGTCCGATTGCAGAGGCTACTCCCAAGAAACAAAGTGTCCTCTGGTGAAAACATGTGCGGTGCGGTAACCGGATTTTTGCTCGAGGTTGTGCTTTCTTGTAAGTTGTTAGAAGTGCGTTTTTCGCCAGTCTATTTGTGCAGTGTTCCCACGAAAAGCTGTACAAAGATCTTGTGGATATCATGCTGCCGGTGCCATTGTACCGTGCGCCTTATCGTGGAGGCCCAGGGCAGAATATTTTAAAGCGAGTGAAGAAGATGCCAGTTAGGCCAGGCGTGAAAACATTCTTTTTCATGTTACACTCTAATACATTACCTGTCAAAACGTGGCTTCAAGAAAAGGGAATCTTTGTCCCTTGGACAACGAATTGTTTTTTATGTAAGAGGCCAGAGACAGTCGAACATGTTTTTCTGGACTGCTGGGACGCGATATTCCACTGGGACGTCCTACAGAGAACTATAAAGAAAGAGTTACCACTAGACACACATGGTATCAGGTTTTTACCGGTTAATCGCGATGATGTACCATATGATTTGTTCATGCTTCTTGGCCTCCACAGCTTGTGGAAAACACTAATGCAAGTCAGGCATGCAGATGTTAATACGCGCAGTGCACGTGAAAACTTTATTGAAAGCGCTGCTTACCTACGGGAATGCATCCGGGCACAGCATGATCAACCTCAATGGGTAACACTTCTTGATGATTTAGTGAGTTTGAGGAAATTTTAACTTTGCTTGCCTCAGCTCAAGGGTAGCTGAAGTGCTTTATCGTTTGTGACTTATTGTTCCTCATGTGAACTTCGGAAATAAAGAAAAAAAAGTTCAGTGGTAGGGCACTGGCCTTGTAAACCGGGGATCGTGAGTTCAATCCTCACTGGTGGCAGTGCAATCTTTTTCTATTCACATATTTTATCTGAGTGTAATGCAAGCGCTACATAGCTGAGCCGTTTTGTGCGCCACTTCGCCTCGCCGCTATAGTTCCGTGGTAGAGCACTGTTCTTATAAACCGGGCATCGTGAGTTCAATCCTCACTGGTGGCAGTGCTCACTTTTTCTATTCACATATTTTATCTGCGTGTAATGGAAGCGCTACAAAGCTGAACCGTTTTGTGCGCCACTTCGCCTCACCGCTATAGTTCAGTGATAGATCACTGGTCCTGTAAACCGGGCATCGTGAGTTCAATCCTCACTGGTGGCAGTGCACACTTTTTCTATTCACATATTTTACGTGCGTGTAATGCAAGCGCTACATAGCTGAACCGTTTTGTGCGCCACTTCGCCTCGCCGCTATAGTTCAGTGGTAGAGCACTGGTCTTGTAAACCAGGCATCGTGAGCTCAATCCTCACTGGTGGCAGTGCACACTTTTTCTATTCACATATTTTATCTGCGTGTAATGCAAGCGCTACATAGCTGAACCGTTTTGTGCGCCACTTCGCCTCGCCGCTATAGTTCTGGATTCCACTTCCGGCCACTGTAGTGTACGGACGTGGCTGTCATGAGCTCCGTCAGAGCGGCATCAGCGGCCCAGCATGGTCGCGGTTCTAGGTTTTTTGTTAACGAGGATCCTGATTATCAGGTGCTACTGCCTCAACTACGAACAGGGCGACTTGTTACGAATACTTTATCTTTGCATGCTGATATGCGTACAAGGCCATACCGCGCGGAAAACTTCCGTGACATGCTGTCGAGCATGAAGTTGCTGTCTGACGTTGTCGCCCTAGGGGCGTATCGAATGAGTCATGTATGAGCCGTGACTTTCAAAAGTAGTGACGGAGTGAGAGAGCTGCTGCGGGCAAAGGACTTGAAGGTGAAGGATAGACCATGCATCGTTGTCGACCCTGGAAATCAAGCAATGCACCTCAAGCTACACTGGATGTTACACAACGTGCCGGACGAGGACATTCGTGAAGCCCTGGCGCCTTACGGCCGAGTCACGGATGTGGCAAGAGAGCGGTGGCGGGTGCATGGCCTTCAGGATAAAGGTTCTTCAACGCGCCTGGTCACCCTGATGCCGAGGAATGGCTTGGGGGCGGACGACGTGCCTCATCTGTTACGGATAGCCGGTGAGGAAGCTCTCGTGGTGATTCCTGGAAGAGCACCACTCTGCCGGCGTTGCCGCAACACAGGGCACATCCGGCGCGACTGCCGCGTCCCTCGCTGCGCACGTTGTCGTCGTCATGCCCATGACGAGTCGCAGTGCGTGAGGACATACGCAAACGTGACGGGGCCAACGGCTGCTAATGAAAGCGCTGAACTTCTTATGGACGAAGTGGATGCCGAGGAAGCCTCTGCCGGGAGCGCCAACGAGGCGAAGGTTACATCGACACAGCCACCGAAACCGCAGGGGCAAACGACTGCCGGAGCGGTGGGTGTGCCTGGAACGCCTACGCGACCTGTGAGGAAGGGC
The DNA here is from genome assembly GCF_050947875.1 of Dermacentor variabilis. Taxonomy (NCBI): domain Eukaryota; kingdom Metazoa; phylum Arthropoda; class Arachnida; order Ixodida; family Ixodidae; genus Dermacentor; species Dermacentor variabilis. Next base: position 31,997,690 of record NC_134574.1, read on the forward strand.
TCGGCCGTCGACGTTCATAAGCAAGACATCGCGGCCAAAGAAACGCCTGCCGTTTCGACTATGGCATCAGCTGACAACGAAGCGAAGGACGTTACCAATGCTATTGTGGCGGTCGGGAAGCGAACACACGAAGAATCAACAAGCGACGACGTGAAAACTGGCAAACCGAACAGCGAGGTGCCGCCGCCAAAGTCGGTGGTAATGCGCCGGCCGTCATTACGGCCGACGCCGAATATCCCGCCGGTCAAAAGAACGGCGGCGCCGACGCCAAAGTAGCCGTAGGTACTTGTGCCTGCAAAGGCACTCAGACGCGAGCTTGCGAGAGCCCAACGCTACCGAAGGGTCGGCGAGGTCAGCTGCTGCTCAAGCTAAGTATTTTATGGACTGCACTTCAACGTGTCGCGAAACAGCTGCTCTGTCCGTTAGCACTTGTAGACGAAACTATTAGTAGACCTAGAAGTGCTACGTGTGATTATATACGTTTTTGTTTTATGCCTACCTTTCCCGCTTATTAACAATGGATTTGAAGAGGGGAATACGAGTTGCTACTATTAATGTACGCGGCCTCGCTTCAAGACGGAGGCAGTACCAGCTCCGCCGACTATGCGTTGAAAATGAACTCGATATTATAGCTATACAAGAGACGAAAGTTGAAAGCGAGGAGCAAACAAACAAAATGGTAACACCTTTCAGAACATATTATAACATATGCACATGTCACGCTGTCGGCACGTCTGGTGGATGCGCTGTCTTGGTTCGAAGGGGTATTGGTATAAATGAAGATATGGTTGCTGTGAGCGTTTTATTGTTCTTGATTTTTCTTTTAATGGATCACAATGGAGTATGATATGTGTGTATGCGCCAAATGATATCAATGAAAGATGTCGTTATTTCTCGAATCTAGAAGAGTATCTTCGTTGTGACAAGTACATCATCTCTCTTGGTGACTTTAATTGTGTGTGTCATGCAGAAGATCGTGCTAAACGTAAATTCCCGCAGGACAAGAGTGCAGTGATATTGAACACCTTAGTAAATGACTACAACCTAGAAGACGTTGGTCGCCTTTTGGCCAGTACTTTGCAGCCGCAATTTACACACTATCAACGAGATAGCCAGGCACGACTTGACAGACCCACTACTGCCACAACTGAGTGAAGACTCCACTGCATCCTTGCCTTCTGGGGTAAACACTGCCCGATCCGAGTGCTCTTCACAAATTAAGGACGAAAAACTTGCATTTCCTTTACGTGTTGCCACTTTGAATGTACGGGGATTGGCGACTAAGAAACGGCAAAATCAACTTAACCGACTTTTTATGGAAAATAACTTTTACATAGTGCCGTGCAAGAAACAAAGCTAGAAAGTGAGGAGCAAACGAATCGAATGGTGGGAACTTTTCGAAGGCACTTCCGGTGGTTGTGCAGTTTATATAAGGAACGACGTGGGCATTGAAGGTGAAAAAGTAGTTGCGTCAGAGGCGGGACGGTTACTTGTTGTCGATTTTAGTACTGCGCAAGGGAATGGCGTGTTATTTGTATATAAGCACCAAACATCGATTATGAGCGTGTTCTTTTGTTTGAAGACTAAGAGCAAGTTTTAAAGTGTGATAAATACTTAATTGTGCTTGGTGATCTTAATTGTGTATGTTTGGCTGAACATCGAGCCAAGAACATCCCTGTACGAGATAAAAGTTCACGAATGCTTGTTTCACTGCTCCAGGAATATTATTTAGAAGACCTCGGTTATTTATTCTTAGGAGGAAGTAGCCCTATTTATAACCATTACCAGCGTGGAAGCTCTGCTAGTCTGGATAGAACCACTCTGAAGCGAAACATGTGTCTTTAAGCAACCATAACCTTGTCATGACTACACCAGGAAGCAACCTCAGAAAAAGCCGTTTTAATTGGGCTTTGTGGAAGTTCAACGTGAAACATTTACAAGATGAAAAATTTATGGTGTGTAACAAAAAGAATTAAACAAATTACATCCAAAGAGCCACACCGGTGGGCAGCTGAGTGGGAAAACTTTATGAACGATGTCAAGATTATTGCGATTGAACGGGTAACCATTATTAGTCAAAAGCAAAAGTGTCATGAAAAAGAATTCCAGTGCCAACTAGATTTTCTTATATGTAAGAAAAAGGGCAATCTCGGCATGTAATTAAAAGCAATTTGCGAAGTGAAAAGCAAACTAGACGTAATTGCAACCGAAAAGTACAGAGCAGCAGTGATAAGGGCGCGAGCCGAAAAGATATGGTTGGGTGAAACGCCCAACAACCGAGCGATGTGTGGCGAAAGAAAATACGCGGCTCAAAACTAAATACGACATATCAACTACCGTAACGAACAGACATCAGACATGAGTAAAATTGAGCAGGCATTTGTCGAACATTACAGCGAATTATTTGCGAATAAAAGAGGCGATAAAACTGGGCTGAGAACCGAGGTTATTCATCTAATGCCTCAGCTCGTTGAAGAATGTAAGACGCGATTAGAACAGCCAATAAGTATAGTGGAAGTCAAAAGTGCCATAAAAGAATTAACTCCAGGAAAAACACCTGGCCGGACGGAATAGGAGCAGGCTTTTACAAAATATTAATTGAAGAAATAACGCCCAATTTTGCATAAGGTTATTAGGAAAGCCTTTGAGGAAAAACGGTTACCGCCTTCCTTCCGCTCTGCTGGTATTGTTTTGATACCGAATACAGATGATCTAATTAGACGGTTATCAGTAGGGGCCTATCGCCCAATAACTCTTACAAATGTGGACTGCAAGATCTATACCAAAATTTTGGCAAAACGTTTGCGAAGCGTTATTATGCTTTCGGTTGGACCGCGCCAGACATGTGGAATAAAAGGACGTTCGATATGTACAAATATGCATGTAGCCCGAAGCGTTCTAGAATGTTGTGATGCCATCTCGGGACGAGTTGCCATGTTGCAACTCCATCTCGCCAAGGCTTTCGGCCGTGTCGCACACGATGTTCTTTTCTCTGTGCTTGAACATGTCAATATTGGCAAAGTGTTATTAGAAGGTTCAGACATGGCTTATAATGTTTGTACTGTACGCATCATACTTAACAAGAACCTCACTCAGAGTATTGGCGTCCGGTCATCTATAAAACAGTCATCGCTGCTTCTAGCTTTTTATCTTGAACCCTTCTGCCTCAGTCTTATTATTAATGAAAAAAGTACATGGTTTCAGGCTTCAGACTCATCGTGTGAAAATCCTTGCCTACGCTGATGATGTAGGAATCTTTTTCACTGACCGCAATAGCATAGAAGAAGCCATAAGCGTCACCAAAGATTTTAGCAAACAGACAGGTTCCGCCATAAACCGGGAAAAAAGCGTTGGTTTCTGGCACGCAATATGGGACTTTAAACCAGAAAGATTTGTGACCATCACGTGGGCAAGAAATCCTTCTACGTATTTATGCATGGCTCTCGAGCAATATAAACAAACTGCAGATTACTGGCAATACCTGACGCCAAAGGTGAAGGAAAAAGTTGGAGGGTGGCAAGGCCGCGAAATATGGATGTTTGAAAGGGCCAGTACGTGCAATGTTTTTTTTTATTCCCAAAGTGTGGTATGTGTTGCAGTTTTTCTCAATGTCACGCGTCCACGTGCAGAAACTGCACCGAATATTTGCGGTTTTTATTTGGGGCTTCAATTGGGAGAGAATCAGCCGCAATGATCTGTTTCGCTCAGTGAAAGACGGAGGCCTCGGCCTTTCGCGTTTTTGTGTTCCTGGGGGACCAGAGAGACCCGTTTTTGAAAGCGATGACGCAAATGCGATTTAAGAATGTATTGCCCGAATTTGTTGTGTCTAGTGCGGCTGCAATCGACTGTGGTGTAAAAGGTTACTTCTGGGAATTAGTCACGTCATTTAGGATACTTAAAACACTCTTCTCTTTCGAGTACCTGAGCCTTGTACCGAGACAGAAACTATATAAAGATTTAATCGATGTAATGATGCCAGTACCGTTACACAGATTGCCAAACATTGCAGGCCCAGGGCAAGATGTATTAAAAAGAGTTAGGAAAATGACTGTTAGAGGAGCTGCTTAAACATTCTTTTTCAAATTACACACAAACACACTCCCTGTAAAAGCATGGCTCGATGAAAAGCGAATATTTGTACCAAGGACAACAAACTGCCTCTTGTGATAGAAACCAGAAACAATCGAACAGACGTTCATTGATTGTTTGGATCCAGTCTTTATTTTGGGATGTTTCGCAACGAACCCTGAAGAAAGAGTTACCTATAACACCACACGGAATTCGATACCTCTCAGTACAGAATGAAAACAGCTTCCCCTATCACATGATCATGACACTGGGGCTACACAGCCTTTGGATAACGAGAATGAGGGTCAGGCACGCAGACCCCAAAGCAAACTCAGCCAGAGAAAACTTTATAGAGAGCATAACCTTCATGCGCGAGGTATATCGTACTTAAACTGAGCCACCGGATTGGATTTTGGTACTTGATGAGTTGGTACGAATAACTTTTTTTTAATTAACCACATGGGTCAAGCAGACCAAGGTGGGTTTTATGTATGTGAATGCCCTTTCTGAATAAAAGTTTAAGAAAAAACGCCGCTATAGCTCAGTGGTAGAGCACTGGTCTTGTAAACCAGGTATCGTGAATTGAATCCTTACTGGTGGCAGTGCATACTTTTTTCTATTCACATATATTATCTAAATTTAATGCAAGGGCTACATAGTTGAACCGTTTTGTGAGCAACTTCGCGTCGCCGCTATAGCTCAGTGGTGGACTCTGCTTCCGGCCAGCGAGCGTGACGGACGCATGATGGCGGTCTGTTGGAGCGGCTTCAGCGGCCTTTTCTGGCCGCGGAAACAGGACGATGGAGCAGGAGGGCAGCTACCAGGTTGTTTTGCCAGGTCTGCCAACAGGTCGTTATGTTTTAAATACAGTTTTTTTACACGCTGATATTACGGCGCGACCGTACCGCATTGAAGATTTCCGTGACGCATTGGCACAGCATTCGCTTCTTCCGGATGTTATCGCCCTGGGGGCGTATCGCATGAGCCATGTCTGGGCTATCACTTTCAAGGACGCGGACGGGATGAAGATCTCGAGCATCGGGGAGCTGCGTGTAAAAAGCCAGCGCTGCCTGGTAATTGACCCGGCGAACCAGGACGTTCGACTGAAGCTCCACTGGCTTCTACAGAATGTGCCTGATGAGGACGTGCGTGTCGCCTTTGCGCCCTATGGAACAGTAACCGAAGTAGGCCGGGAGCGCTGGCGTGTGCAAGGTATGACAGAGAAGGGCTCAACTACCCGGCTCGTCACCCTCAAGTTGAAAGCGGGCGTGAAGTTGGATGACTTGCCACACCAGCTGAGCGTTGGCGGTGAGTTGGCGCTTGTGGTACCAGGTCGACCCCCGCTGTGCCTTCGGTGTCACGGTACGCGCCACATCCGGAAGGAATGTCGCGTCCCGCGTTGCGGAATGCGCCGACGTTACGGGCACGAAGAAGACCAGTGTACTCGCACTTACGCGAGCATTGCAGGCCCGGGAACCAGTGAGGACTCGGCTAAGATGCTGATGGACGAGACGGATGCGGAGGAAGAAGCCCGTGCAGGTGGACAACCACAGCGAGATACTCAGCCATCGTTCATGACTCTGGTGAAGCTGAAGGCGGGGCCCTCCCGCGCAACAGATGGTAGTGTACCGGCGCAGCATATGCCTAAACAGGACGACGTTGACAAGGTGAATGAGGCGGCGAAAACCGCGGTCACCGAAGAAAGCAACGTGGAGACCCCCGGTATTGATACCATGGAGACGAACCAGGAAGCGGCGAGCACCATGGCTGGGAAACGTCCGCATGAAGAAAGCGTCGACGTGAAGCTGCAGCCAGGCGGTGGCGGCGATGAGCTTCCGCCGAAGGCAGTTGGATTGAGACGCTCGACTATAAAACTGCGGCCGAACCTTTCGGCCGACACGCGGAAGGCGGAAAAACCGCCTCGTTAGTAGAACAGGGTCCTGGTCGGTGTCAGCGCCGGTTGTGTTGGTCGACCGGTGTCAAGACGTCCTGGCAGTCGTGAGGAAGGCTACGTCAACCATGAAAGTAGGCACCATGCGGATAGAGGCGTTTCTTCTTCTAAGACATGGCTTTTAATCTTATTGCTCCACTTCGAGTTGCGACCTTGAATATCAGAGGGCTGGGAGGAAGAAGGTGACAGTACCAGCTTAATCGCCTTCTTCTGGATAACAATATTGATATAATTGCTATACAAGAGTCGAAAATAGAGAGCGAAGAGCACACTGACCGCATGGTGTCTTCCTCTCAAGCAAACTTTCATGTGTGCGTCTGTCATTCTGTTGGGAAGTCGGGTGGGTGCCTTGTATTCATCCGTAAGACGTTAAGAGCGAACGTAGAGTCTGTATTTGCATGCCCAACTTGTCGCCCTTTAATTGCTGATTTCATTTTTTTCAAATTTATGGTGGCGAATTGTTTGTGTATATGCTCCCAATGTAGAAAGTGAGCGTAAATTTTTCTTTAAATCCCTTGAGCCATGGTTGAATGGCGACAAGTTTTTGTTTGTAATGGGTGACTTCAACTGTGTGTGCGCCGCAATTGACAGAGTGAAGTGTAGGCCGCTGAAGGACAAGAGCTCTGAAGTGTTGAACACTCTTGTCCATGAGTATGGTCTCGAGGATGTTGGCAATGTGCTCTCCACTGCGACCCACCCTGAATACACGCACTTTCAGCGGGAGAGCCATGCGAGACTTGACAGGATGTCTGTATCTGTAGATCTTATGCCGCTATGTTCTGGTTATGACGTTAAACATGTGCGTTTCAGTGATCATTGCCTCGTGAGTGTGACTTTAGGAGTGAATGGCAGGAAATCGCACTTTAACTGGCACTTATGGAAACTGAATGCAAAGCTTTTCTAGGATGAAGGGTTCATTGTGCAAGTCAAGACCAAGCTATACAAACTGCTAGACGCGCAGCCGGCTAGTTTGGCAACTGAATTGGAGGGGTTCAAAAGTGGGCAAAAATGAAAGCAATACAAAAGAGCAGCGTGGCTCGTTATAAAGAGAAAGAAAAAGAAAAAGAAATGAACGGCCAACTTGAATGGATGCTGAGCCTGGAAAGTAGCGCGCCGAGAACTTTCACGGAAGAAATACGGGAAGTGAAATGCCAGCTCAAAAGAATTGACGCCGATAGATTTAGAGCCGCCGTCATACGCACAAGGTCTGAAAAATTGTGGGCTGACGAAATGCCAACAAAACGAGCGCTATCAGACGAGAAAAGATACGCTTGCCAGAAAGAAATTAGGAGCATCCGATATGACGGCCGGACTTCGGAAGATGCGAGAGATATTCAGAGCGCTATAGCCGAACATTTCATGGAACTTTTTAGCAATAAGCTCGACACCATAGAAGCCTTTCATGTAGACATTTTAAGACTGGTGCCAACACTAGATGACGAAATTAAGGAACGCCTTCAAGTGCCTATAACTTTAGAGGAGATAGAAAAAGCAATAGACGACCTACCATCACGAGAAGCTCCTGGGCCAGATGGGCTAAGTGCGGCCTTTTATAAAACCTTTAAGCTTCCTGTTGCACAGTGCATGCTCCATGTGATAACCGAGGCTTATGAACGCAAACAGGTTCCATTATCTTTCATTAAGTCCCACATCGTTCTAATTCTCAAGACTGATGATCCGGAAGAACGACTGTTCGTGGGGTCATATCGACCGATTACTCTCACCAACGTCGACTACAAAGTAGTTATGAAGGTTCTAGCAAACAGACTGCAGTCTGTGATCGCGAAATTGGTAGGGTCTCACCAGACGTGTGGAATTAAAGGCCACAGCATCGCCACAAATATACATGTCGCACGCCGCGTATTAGAGTGTGTTGATGCAGTTGGCGGTCAGATAGCAATGTTGCAGCTCGACTTGGCAAAAGCCTTTGACCGCGTCTCCCACGAAATTCTTTGTTCCATCCTGGAACATTCCAAACTAGGCGACGTTACAGTAGAGGGCGTTAAAATGGCATACAAGAATTGTACAACCCGCATTATACCTAATGGCGATCTCACTGACAAACTTGCTGTACGTTCTTCAGTAAGACAGGGATGCCGGCTTTCCCCCTTGCTTTTCGCAGTGTATTTAGAGCCGCTATGCCTGGCAATTATCAATTCTGACCGAATTTCCGGTTAAAGACTGAAGTCATCCCACGTGAAAGTACTCGCGTATGCTGACGATATAGCGGTGTTTTGCGCTGATAGACAGAGCATCTGTGAAGTCACGAGTATGGTAAAAAAATTCTGCGCTCAGACTGGAAGTCAGATCAATTGGGGGAAAAAGTTCCGATTTTGGGCATGGCGAATGAGACGTAACAAAGGGTTGCTTTTCTCGGCTTCGATTGTCCACTTTGCCAACGCGGTATCTAGGAGCACCTCTGGATTGTTATCGGGATCCCCGCTCGTACTCGAAAGATGAAACTTCGAGAATGAAAGAGAAAGTGGTCGCGTGGCAAGAAAGACAGCTATGAATGTTTTCCCGTGCCTCTATCTGTAATGTCTTTTTGATTTCGAAGCTCTGGTATGTCATGAATGTGCTGTGTGCGACACGAACAGCTATTGAAAAAATGCATCGTGTTTTTGCTGTTTTTATTTGGGCGTCGACCTGGGAAAGAGCCAGCCGAACTAACCTGTTTGTTTCTGTTAAAAGCGGAGGCCTTCGCCTGGCGCATCTTTATTTGCGACAAGTGGTCTTGCGATTTCTGTTTTCGCGAGATCAAAGTGATCCCTTTCTAAGAACTGTTATGCAAGTGCGCCTACAGAGACTGCTCCCTGGAAGAGTAGTCTCCTGTGATAACATGTGTGGTGCTGTGACAGGATACTTGCGCGAGGTTGTTCTTAAGTGCAAGATGTTGGAAGTACGTTTCAGCCCTGAATACCTATGTAATGGTAATAAGAAAATGCTGTACAAAGCGCTGGTTGACGTGATGTTGCCGTATCCATTTATCGGACACCACACTTTGGAAGCCCAGGGCAAGATATTTTTAAAAGAGTTAAAAATATGCCCGTTAGACCTGTGGTCAAAACTTTTTTTAAACTGCATTCCGGTACGCTGCCTGTTAAAACCTGGCTGCATGATAAAGGGATATTCGTGCCATGGAAAACAAACTGCTTGTTATGCAGGAAGCCCGAGACAGCGGAACATGTTTTCCTAGAATGCTGGGATCCAATTTTTTTGGGATGTCCTTGAGAGGAAGAATAAAAACGAACTCCCTTTAAATCCTTACGGCATCCGGTACTTAACAATTGAAAGTGAAGAAGTGCTCTACGATCTAATTATGCTTCTTGGCCTCCACAGTTTGTGGAAAACGCGAATGCAGGTGCGACATGCAGACATAAATACAAGTACCACACGTGAAAACTTCATCGAAAGTGTAGTTTATACTCGCGAATGTTTCAGGGCTCAGACTGATCCACCAGAGTGGATATCACTGCTTGATGATTTAGCACAAATGAAAAGATTTTAACACCACTCGCCTCAGCCCAAGTGTGGCTGAAGTGTTTTACCATATGTTACTTTGTATTACACGTCCAAGACGGCAATAAAGAAAAAAAAGCTATAGCTCAGTTGTAGAGCACTGGTCTTGTAAACCAGGGATCGTGAGTTCAGTCCTCACTGGTGGCAGTGCACACTTTTTCTATTCACATATTTTATCTGAGTGTAGGGCAAGCGCTACATAGCTGAACCGTTTTGTGTGCAACTTCGCATCGCCGCTATAGCTCAGTCGATTCCGCTTCCGGCCACCGCAGTAAACGGACGCGGAATGCCTTGCACCGTAGGGGCGGTTACAGTGGCCCTTGTCCGTGGCACCAGGTGTACGGATAAGCCTTACCCCGATTATCAAGTTGTTTTGCCTCATCTGCCTTCAGGTACATCAGTTTTGTACTCAGGATTTTTGCATGCGGTCGTTAAAACCAGGCCGTATCGGGTCGAGCACTTTCGAGATACGCTCGCGCGTCTTGCACTGTTGTCGGAAGTGGTGGGGCAGACTGGCCGCTGCCTAAATGAACGGCTACGAGAGTACCGAACACTAGTAGATTCATTAGCGGGGGGCTGTCAAGCGATGTGGGTGCGTGCCTGCGTTTGAAACCACGTGTGTGCTTGGTAGGGGAGGCACAAGGTGGGGGCGCGAGATTTGTGAGGCATGTCCCATTGGCAGGGAAGGTGATAACTGTGTTAGCATGGCATCACTTGCCTTGCCCAAAAAAGATAAAAAATGTACTTACAGAAATGTCTGCCATATTTTGATTAGAATATGCCCTTAGTGTTTTAACCCTGTGTGCGCATGCACCACCGAAATGTGTATATGTACCTTCGCTCGCAGTAAAAACCTCAGTTGATGTTTAGCGCTCATCCAGTCGTCTTCTCTGTCTGTGTCCCTGCTATTTTGCGCTAGTCTTTTGAATAGTGGTGGCCCTTGGCGCCTCCCAATTGAATCATGTATGGGCGCTCACCTTCCGCGATGAAGCTACGAAGTAAAAGATGCTTCAGGCAGAAGCTTTCAACGTGAAAGACCAACCCTGCGTCGTTTATGTTCCCTGCAACCAAGGCATCAGATTTTAGTTTTATTGGCTGTTACATTTCGTTCACGACGACGAAGTTCGAGCAGCGTTAGCCCCTTACGGAACGGTTACAGATATCACCCGCGAAAAGTGGCGAGTACAGGGATGTAATCATAACGGGTCCACCACCCCTTTGGTGACACTTTTGCCAAAACCTGAAATTACAGTTGAAGACTTGCCTCATCAGGTGCACGTCGCGGAATACTTAGCGTTCGTACATGTACCAGGAAGACCCCCGCTATGCCTCCAGTGCAGTGGACCTGGACATATATATATCAAGCACGAGTGTCGCATACCACGCTGTGCACTCTGCCGGCGATTCGGCCATGACGAACAAGACTGTGCGCGATCCTATGCAGTCGTAACAAGCCCACTTAAAGGCGCCGAGATGGCTGAACACATAATGGATCATGCTGACGCCGATGCATCATCCCGAGCAACGACCCAAGAACCGGCGGCAGACAGCACACCCTCTGAGGCATCTCCCCTTCCGGAAAACTCCACTGGGCCCGGCAGCAGCCAACCTGGCGAGGCAAAGAGCGTGCTGGTTGAGAAGCCGACTAACGACCAAAAGGTCAATGAGAGAAAGGACACGCTTTCAGTAAGCGCATCAGAGACGATGATCGCGAAAGACGAGAGCGAAGGCATTGAGGATGTTGAAATGACAGCAGCCGCTAAAGCAGTTGCAAAGAGGCCTCGCGAGCCACTGACGGATCTCAAGGATCACCCGAACCATCGAGTAGTGGCGAGCCGTCGCCGAAGGCCGCTATAACGAGGTGACTGGGCCTTAAACCGAAGCCGAAGATACCGCCTGATAGGCGGACGACTTCAACATCGTCCCCGACTTAGCGGGGAGCGAAGTGTGTTAAGCCAGCCTGTCCTCAGTATAAGACGTTACCAAGCGGACAAATAGAATGAGACCTGTGCTGTTTTTTGCTATTACTGCCTGTCCAGATGTGAGTACCATTCCGTCTGTTTGCTAATCCAAAAATGGCTGTTAATCTGACAGTTCCCCTTTGTGTAGCTACGTTGGATGTGAGGGGTTTGGCATCCCGCAGGAGGCAGTACCAGTTAAGCTGTCTCTTGTTGGAAAATGACATTGACATAATGGCAGTGCAGAAAACAAAGTAGAAAGCGAAGAGCAAACGGACAGAATGGTCGAGCTCTTCAAGGATAGGTATAATGTATGGGTGTCTCATACCAGAGGCACTTCAGCGGGTTGCATGATACTTGTTAGAAAATGCACCGATATTGTAGCGCGATCTGTGAAGTCCAGTGATGATGGCAGGCTACTCGTTATCGACTTTAGCTTTTGTGGCCTCAGTTGGCGTGCAATTTGTGTGTACGAACCGAATAACATTAACGAATGCGTAGAATATCTAGAAACCCTGAGAACCAGCATGACGTACGAAAGAAACTTATTTTATTTGGAGACTTTAATTGTGTGTGCTGGCCGCAAGACAGAGCCAAAAGATTGCCTTACTGCGATAGAAGTGCGACACAGTTAAACGCGCTTGTAAACGAACTTAAGCTAGACGACGTTGGTTACATTTTTGACGGTGATGAGCACGTACAGTATACACACTACCAAGATGTAAGTCACGCTAGACTAAAACGCAAATATGTTCCTGCAGTTGTCATACCACACATTACTACATAAAAAGTAAAGAACGTCACATTTAGCGATCACTGCTTGGTGATAGCGACACTAGGAACCAAGACAAAAGTGTGCAAGTTTAGTTGGAATTTGTGGAACTTAAACGATACACTCTTGGGTGATAAAATTTTTGTTCAAAAAGTGAAGGAAGAGATAGAGGAAATATGTTCGGTTGAAACTACTCGTTTCACAGCGTTTGGGAGCAATATAAAAATCAAGTTAAGATTGCGGCGATTTAACGAGCTTGCGTGCTGCGCAGCATTGAAAATCGGCAAGAGAAAGAACTAAGGAGCATGTTACATTATATGATTACAGTTGAGAGTGCTACCCCTGGACTCTTTAACAAGGAACTACGTGACCTTAAAAGTAAGCTTGATGTGATTGATGAAAAGAAATATCGTGGAGCGATTGTCAGAGCACGGGCTGCAAGACTATGCCTAGGGGAAACGCCTACTAAGCGGGCACTCGGTGAAGAAAAAAGGCAAGCCGTAAAAAAAGAGATAAAAGAAATAAGATATAAAAACGATGTGACGCGTGACAAGGAACTGATAGAGAAAGCGTTTGTTGAATGCTATCGAAAACTGCTAAGCCCAAAAATAAAAGATACAGAAGCTTTTCGAAATTTTTGTCGCTCATGCCAAGGCTAGGCGACGAAGTAGGACAAACGCTTGAACGGCCAATAAGTTTAAATGAAGTAAAACAGGCCATTGATGAACTAAGCACTGGCAAAGCACCTGGGCCTGATGGACTAGAGGCTGCCATTTACAAATTCTTCAAGGAAGAACTGGCACAAGCGCTACATCGCCTGATAAAGGAGTGCTATGAACAAAAAAGAGCACCTTTATCTTTTAGAAAATGTCATGTAGTACTCTATCCAAAATCGGATGACCCCAGAAAATTGTTGGCTGTTGAGGCCTATCGCCCTATAAGTCTTACGAATGTAGACTATAATATATTTACAAATGTGCTAGCCTAGAGATTGCAGAGCGTTACCACGCACCTCGTATTACCTCACCAGACATGTGGCATCAAAGGGAGGAAAATCTACACAAATATACACACCGCTAGAACTATCCTAGAATGCTGTGACATGACTCAAGACAACATAGCCATGATACAACTGGATCTTCAGAAACCATTTGAAAGGATTAATCATGGCATACTACAGTTGTTATTAGAGAATTGTAATGTAGGTAGCGTTATCCCTGAGGGCATCAAGATGGTGTATGAAGTGTGTGCAGTAAACCTTATAATTAACAACAGCTTAAGTGAGAACATTCCAGTACTGTAAGGTATAAAACAAGGGTGTGCGTGTTCGTCCCTTCTTTCTCCACTTTATTTGGAACCCTTTGTTTAAAAGTCGCATAAGTACAATGGTGCATGGTTACTCCTTTTATGCTACTGAAATAAAGATACTGACATATGACGATGACATAGCCATTTTCTGCAAAGACAAGGACAGTATTAAAGAAGCTGTTACGGAAGCTACATCGTTCTGTTGTGCTACCGGAAGTGCCATTAGCTGGGATAATTCTATGGGCATTTGGCATAGAAATTGGTGGCAAGCGCCGGAGGCGAATGCAAACATGAGATGGACAAGTATTCCTGCTAGATACTTGGGGGTTATTCTGCAGCATTATGGAAATACTGCAGAATACTGGGCATGAGAGACAGAAACGCTCAAGGATCAGTCTGAAAATGGGGATGGCATAACTTTTCAATGTTTTCCCGCACCACAGTCTGTACTGTGTTTTTGTTGCAAAAGTGTTTTATGTACTTCAAGTGTTCAGCAAGAGCAAAACTTGCGTCCAAAAATTACACAGAGTGTTTGCCCCCTATATTTAGAATTCTACCTGGAAACGCACCAGTCGGTCAAACTTGTTCCTTTCGGTGCGAAACGGAGGGATTGGTCTGTGTCATTTATTTTTGAAACAAATAGTTCCAAGGTTTTTCTTTCTGTGAGGCCAAAGCGATCTTTTCTTGCGTACTGTTATACACATGAGGCTGTGTAATCATATCCCGGATTATATTGTGTCATCAAATGCTGATACGCGTGGAACACTGAGCAGTTTTTTGGTGCTAAATGGTGTTTTTGGTGTCCGCATATCAAGTACTAAAGCCGCGGGTTTCCTTAGAATACCTGAGCGCAGTGGCGCGTAAACGTTTGTGCGAAGATCTAATTGATGTTTTTTTTACCAATACCGTTGTACCGCTCCATCTATCAACTAGGACAAGAACGAGATGTTTTAAAACGAGTTCGAAAAATGCCAGTAAGAGCGTCACCTAAAACATTCTTTTTCCAACTGTGCACGTACCCGTCTGCACTCGGAAAAAGAATGTTTAGATGCTCGCTGTTAAACCGCGGCTTCAAAGAAAAGGTATCTTTGTCCCATGGGGATTACACTGCCTGATATGTCGGAAGGAGGAAAGAATAGAAGACGTCTTTTTGGACTGTCACGATGCCCTTTTCCATTGGGACATCCTTAAGCGGACATTTCGGAAAGATTTGCCAGTAACACCATTTGGTATCCGATTCTTGGCATGTGAAGACCCAGATGAAAAGACATGGGACATGTTCATGTTACTGTGTTTGCATAGTCTGTGGAAAACGAGGATGGTGGTCAGAAATGTGGATGTCGACGCAAGATCGGCCATGCAAAAATTCAGTGAGAACTGTGTGTACATACGAGATGTTCTCAATATCCAGAGGGACCCAACAGATTAAATACCGGTTCTTGAAAAGGCGGCTTCTCTGAAACCATTTTAGATTCACACTCCAGCCATGAAAAGGTTCACGCGTATTTTAATGCACTTGTAGAAGTGTATGAGTTCTGTGTTTGGAAGTGCCAAAAAGGTAATAAAGGAAAAAAAAGCCGCGATAGCTCAGTGGTAGAGCACTGGTCTTGTAAACCAGGGTTCGCGAGATCAATCTCACTGGTGGCAGTGCACACTTTTTCTATTCACATATTTTATCTGAGTGTAATGCAAGCGCTACATAGCTGAGCCGTTTTGTGCGCCACTTCGAGTCGCCGCTATAGCTCACTGGGATTCTACTTCGGGCTACCGTACGGTGCGGACGCAGAATGTCTTGATCCTCAGGCGAGGTTTCAGCGGCCAAGCTGACGTCGCGGCATCAGGTTGAACGATACGACATCGCAGGAATACCAGATCATTTTACCGCAGTTGCCTTCAGGTACGGCCGTTACGACTACTGTTTTTTCTTGCACGCTGATGTAAAGACAAGGCCATACCATGTCGAACATTTCCGAAATGCTTTAGACCGTCTGCAGCTCATGCCGCAAGTTGTGGTCCTAGGGGTGTATCAAATGAATCACGTCTGGGCGATAACATTCAAAGACGGAAAAGCCAAGCAGAAGATTTTGACAGCCCAAGCCTTCAGTGTTAAGGAGCAGCGGTGTGTTGTCATAGACCCCTGCAACCAAGACATCAGGATGTAGCTGTATTGGCTTCCGCACACCACACCGGACGAAGACTTGAGAACTGCCCTGGCGCCTTACGCCACTATTAGCGATACATCGAGGGAAAAGTGGCGTGTGGAAGGCTGTAACGACCAGGGTTCTCACACGCGTCTAGTGCACCTGCGCCTGAAGGCTGGCTACACCGGGTAAGACCTGCCACACCAGCTCCGGGTCGGCGAAGACCATGCACTAGTGCACGTACCAGGTTGACCGCCGCTCTGCCTCCGGTGCCACGGCACGGGTCACATACGGCGCGAGTGCCGAGTTCCACGCTGCGAGCTCTGCCGTCGTTATGGCCACGACGATACCCAGTGTGTGCGTAGCGACGCAAACGTAACAGGGTCCGGTAGAAATGACACTGCGAACAACACCTCACCAACCAGGACGATGCGGAGGAAACAACCAGCGGAGGTGGGGTTGCATCAAGCTCTGGCGGCATGCCATTAACGCAACCCTCCTTTGAAAACGCTGAAGGAAAGGACGACAGCCAGGCCAGCAAAGCCAACGAGCTACAAGAAACAGCAGAAGATGATAAAGCCTCGGACAACACAAGCGTTCCTGCGACCGTCATGGAAACCCATGAGTTCGACCTTAACAAGGAAGACACCGACAAAGGCGTAGGGCAAAAGCGGCACTTCAGCTGTCTCAAAGAGGCCGCGTGAACGGAATGAAGACGTCGGCAAGAGAGGCAAAGACTGCACTGGTGAGCCAGTTCAGAAGGCACCAGTCATCAGAAGAAGTTCGCTTAAAGTAAAACCCAACGAGCGGCCAGGCAAAAGCATCACACCGACAGTGACCCCGCGTTAGGGGGTTTGCTGACCAGAATAGCACTTGACGGTTGAACTGGGTCGGACGAGGAGCGCTGTGTGTCGGCAATGTGTGCCGCCAAGGAACACGCTTCGGCCTCGTTTCACACAGCGAGCCACTACTCACAGAACGGCGTGAGACTGTGAGTCTGAGTCCCAGAATCATGAATCTATCGCACTGCAGTCGGCTTGACCCGTCACATTCAATGTCTTTTATATTACCGTCAGCGCTTCGGATAGGTACTCTGAATTTAAGAGTGTTAACGGCAAGAAAGCGACAAGTACAGCTAAAGCGTCTGTTAATTGAAAATGATATCGACATCTCCGCGTTACAAGAATCAAGAATTGAGAGCGAGGAGAAGAAAGACCGCACGGTTGATAATTATAAAGCAAATTTTAATGTCTGTGTATGCCATGCCATTAAAAAGTTGGGAGGATGTGTCATCTTTTTAAAACGGTCTATTGGTATTATTGAAAAAAGTGTCACAACTTCTCAAGTTGGCAGATTAGCACTTTGTGATATTTCTTTTCTTGAAAAAAATGGCGAAATATTTGTGTATGCGCACCTAATACATGTTCTGACAGAAAATGCTTTTTTTTATTACGAAGCTAATTGTTTAAAGTGTGACAGAACTATCGCGTTACTTGGTGACTACAATTGCGTTTGCATGCCTGAAGACACGGTTAGTAATAATCCAGTTCGTGACAAAAGTGCGCTACAGCTTCGAGGTTTAACAGAGGACTGTGACCTTGTGGACGTTGGTGATGTTCTTCGTGGAAATTATGCGCAGTTCACACACTTTCAGCTTCAAAGCCACGCAAGGTT
Organism: Dermacentor variabilis; assembly: GCF_050947875.1. Lineage (NCBI taxonomy): Eukaryota > Metazoa > Arthropoda > Arachnida > Ixodida > Ixodidae > Dermacentor > Dermacentor variabilis. The sequence continues at coordinate 32,015,081 of NC_134574.1, forward strand.
AGATCGCGTGTACATTTCGCAAAGTATCTTGGCTTTTTGTAGCAACTACATAGGGAAACACGTTAGCTTTAGTGGCCATAGTCTTGTAATATTCCAAGAAGGTAATAAAAGAAAAACAAGTGCGTTTAGTTATGACCTTTGGAAGGTAAATGAAAACCTTTTGAAAGACGAAACGTTTCTTAAGCTGGTGAGGCAAAAGTGCAAAGAAGCTCTGAATAATGATACCACAAGCTTTACCGCGGTTTGGGAGAATTTTAAGACCGAAGTAAATATGTGCGCAATTGAGAGGTCAAGCATCCTACGATACAAAGGAAAACAAACAGAAAACGAGCTACTAGCCACACTCGACTATCTTTTAAATGCCGATAGCACGATAGCCGGATTGTTCAGAAAAGAAATTGAAGTGAAAAGACAGATGGAATCCCTTCCTGAGGAAAGATATAAAGGCGCCGTGGTAAGGGCACGTGCGGAACGGTTTTTGGTGGGAGAAACACCCACCAAATGCGCGCTAGCTGGAGAAAAGAGGTATGCTACCAAAAAGGAGATAAAAATATACGCTATCGTGGCACGGTTTCGTCAGACCAGAAGAATATCGAACTGGCTTTCCTTGAACGGTATCGGAGCTTGTTGGGCAGCGAAGCAGAAGTGCAGGACCTTTTGTAACAGATTTTCTGTCACTTATGCCCAAACTGGATGAGGACGTTAAAATTGGTCTTGAAAGGCCAATTGCAATAGAAGAAATTCAGAAAGCGATTGATGACCTCACTAACGGCAAGACACCTGGACCAGATGGCATCGGGACTGCCTTTTATAAGTTTTTCAAAACAGAAATTTCAGAAATGCTTCACCCTACCATAACGGAGGCATATGACGTCAAACAAATGCCCATGTCGTTTAGGAAAAGCGATGTTATATTAATACCGAAAACTGAAGACCCTGAAAGGTTGCAGTCGGTAGAAAATTATAGGCCAATGAGTCTAACAAATGTTTATTACAAAGTGTATATGTAGGTTATTGCAAAAAGACTTCAAATGGTAATTAGCGAGATTGTTGGTGCACACCAAACATGTGGAATAAGAGGTAGAAGTATCTTTAGCAATATTCATACGGCAAGAACAATATTAGAGTGCCGTGATGCGTCATGTGTCCGTATGGCCATGATTCAGTTAGATTTGGAAAAAGCATTTTACATGGCGTGTCATAGCATACTTTTTTGCATTGCTGGATTACGTAAATGTGGGAGCGGTAATAAGAGATAGTGTGAAAATGGCATACAATCATTGCCTGGCTAAAATCGTAATTAACAGGAAACTCCGCCGTGCGTTCTAGTGTCCGTCAAGGATGTCCCGCATCAGCCTTGTTGTTTGCTATTTACTTAGCACCTTTTTGCTTAAGAGTGTAGAGCGATGAACAAATAACGGGTTATCAGTTTTTATCGCATGAAATAAAAGTTTTGGCCGCTGCAGACGACATCGCGATTTTTTGTGAAAATAAAGAGAGCATAAAAGAGGCAGTCAGTGACGCAAGAGCTTTCTGTAAACTCACTGGAAGTGCCATTAGTTGGAAAAAGTGTCTAGGGTTTTGGCATATGGAGTGGGTTCCTAGGCCAGAACAGCTTGAGGGGATCAACTTTACCACTTCTCTGTCCAGGTATTTTGGCGTATTTTTAGAATGTTATCAGGAAAATACCGAACAGTAGACTGATCAAGTGGAACACGTTAGGACACAGACAACAAAGTGGGGTGGAGGCGACCTGTCGATATTTGCGCGCGCAACAGTTTGCAATGTGTTTCTCGTGGCAAAAATTTATTATATGCTACATGTGCTATGCATGTCGCGATCGTGTGTGCAAAAGATCCATAGAATTTCTCTGGAGATCGACTTGGGAGAGAACCGGCAGAATAAATCTCTTTCATTCTGTCAGGAAAGGCGGGCTTGGCCTTTCGCACTTGTTCATTAAGCAACTTGTTTCGCGATATTTTTTTCTTGCGTGATCAAAGTGATGGCTTTCTACGTACGGTCATGCAAGTGCGCCTGCGTGTTGCACTACCACAGTACATTGTATCCTCTTCTTGTGCACCGCATGTAGCGGCAAAAGGATTTTTGAAAGAAGTTGTTTATGTTGCTCGTTTTCTTGAAGTGCGTTCTTCTAAGGATTATTTGTCATCAGTAAGCAAAAAAAATTGTATAAGGATTTAGTTGATGTGCTTTGCCCTTTACCTTTATATCGTGCCAAGTATGCAATAGGATCCGAACGGGATGTACTGAAACATGTTAAAAAAATGCCTATTAGAGCGTCAACTAAAATATTTTTCTTCTTACTGCACAGTGACACGCTCCCTGTTAAACCATGGTTAAAAGAAAAAGGTGTCTATCTGCCTTGGGGTGTAAATTGTATGATATGTACCAAGCCAGAAACAATTGAACATATTTTCTTAGATTGCTCTGATTCAATTTTCTTGTGGGACGTCCTACAGAGGACGCCTAAAAAGAATTTTTCACTAACGCCATTCGGAATTCGGTTCTTCCCATTTGCGCAAACAGGGGACGTGCCATATGCTGTGATGATATTGGCTACAATGCACAGTGTCTGGAAAACAAGAATGGATTCCAGACACGAGCATGTGGATCCCAAGCCAGCCAAGATATATTTTGCTGAAAATATTCCATATATTAGGGATGTATTAAAGGCTCTTAACGAGCCACCTGAATGGTTGCCCATAATTGAAAAGTTATTGGAGCTTAAACCTTACTAACCAAGCTACACGGGACGAGCTGAAAGTCCCGTTTTTAGTATGTATCGACATGGGGTCCAGTTATGTTGAATTCAGAGTTTTGAATTCTTGTGTGACGTATAATTGACGAAATCCGGAAATAAAGAAAAAAAAGCCGCTATACCTCACTGGTAGAGCACTGGTCTTGTAAACCAGTGGTCGCGAGTTCAATCCTCGCTGGTGGCAGTGCCTGCTTTTTCTATTCACATATTTTATCTGAATGTAATGCAAGCGCTGCATATTTGAACCGTTTTGTGCGCCACTTAGAGTCGGCGCTATAGCTCATGGTAGAGCACTGGTCTTGTAAACCGGGGATTGTGAGTTCAATCCTCACTGGTTGCAGTGCATACTTTTTCTATTCACATATTTTAACTGCATGTAATGCAAGCGCTACATAGTTGAACCGTTTTGTGAGCTGCTTCGAGTCGCCGCTATAGCTCACTGGTAGAGCACTGGTCTTGTAAGCCAGGGGTCGCGAGTTCAATCCTCACTGGTGGCCGTGCTTGCTTTTTCTATTAACATATTTTATGTGCGTGTAATGCAAGCGCTACATAGTTGAAACGTTTTGTGCGTCATTTAGAGTCACCGCTATAGCTCAGATTCGGCTTTCTGCCACGCTAGCGAGCGGACGTGCCGATCATGAGCTCCGTAGGAGCAGCTTCAGCGGCCCAGCAGGGCCGTGGTAACAGCAATTTTCCTTCGGAAGACCCGGATTATCAAGTTTTACTACCTCAATTGCCGACTGGTCGGATTGTTTTAAGTACAGTGTTTCTTCATTCTTATGTACGTGCCAGGCCGTATCGCGTGGAGCACTTCCGATATGCGCTGAATAGATTAGGCCTACTTCCTGATGTCATCGCCCTAGGGGCGCATCAGATGAGCCACGTTTGGGCACTGACTTTCAAAAGCGACGAAGGCGCGAAGAGGCTTTCAAGCGCCAAGAACCTCAAGGTGAATGAACATCGGTGCATTGTCGTTGATCCAGCCAATCAGGCCGTGCGGCTTATGCTGCATTGGATGCTACGTAACCTGTCGGACGAGGATATACGGGCAGCCCTGTTCTCGTACGGAAAGATTACGGACGTTTTTCAGGAAAAGTGGCGTGTTCACGGAGTTCAATATAAAGCATCGTCGACGCGTGCGGTGTCCCTGGTCCTGAATACGGGTATGACCGTAGAAGATCTGCCCCATACACTTTATGTAGCTGGTGAGCAGACCCTAGTTGTTGTACTGGGCAGAGCACCCCTTTGCCTGAAGTGCCAAAACACGGGACATGTCCGACGTGAATGCCGCGTCCCGAGATGTGCAGTATGCCGTCGCTACGGCCACGAGGAGACGGAATGTGTTAAGACTTACGCATCCGTCACAGGACCGGCGCTTCTAGGGGACGTGGCTGTCCTGTTATTAGACGAGGCTGACGTTGATGAGGCTTCCCCCGTGCTAGTTTCGCCATCGGACACAGTTGCAACACTTTCTGTGCCGGCAGCTAAATCCACGAATGTGGCAAATGTGCTACCTACAGACTCGAAAGATGCAGTGCAAGGGGCATTCGGCGAAGTAGGCAAAGAAGAATCGGCCGCAAAATCCGCCACTGCCGAGGTCGCCGCCACGGAGCACGGACCGGCAACACCCTTGATGGACGTCGAAGAATCGAGTGCAAGCAATGCGGCTATGAAAAGAGCGAGGGACTCGACTGGCAACTTGGACGGCAACCTTGACAACGGGGCCAAAGACGAGCCGCCACCAAAAGCGCAGGTGGGTCGTCGTGTTCCCGTGCGCCTGAAACCAAACATCCCACCGGACAGACGGCCTGCGGCAAAACTGCCTAAGTAGGACCTGGCGCCTACTGGGGCGCCCGGACTAACATCGTGAAGAGATGGCTGCCTTTTCGGAATCAGCCGTCGCGTACGCTCTAAAGGTACGCGTGTGGATCGAGCAGTTTTCAGTGGAAAAGTTATGGGTGAAATTTTTTTCTACAGTGTGTCCGGATCGCTTGTTTTTCAGCGGCACCGTGCGATCGGCTTGCTTATGCAGATAAATGGCGGTGAAACTAGAGAGAGCATTGAGAGTTGCCACTTTAAATGTTCGAGGCCTTGGAGCGCGAAGGCGGCAATATCAACTTAGCAGGTTGTGTATGGAGAAGGAACTAGATGTAGTTGCCTTACAAGAAACGAAGGTCGAAACCCAATAGCAGAGCGGTCGCACGGTGACGCCTCTCACGGCGCATTACAATGTGTGCTATGCGAATGGCGCATCAGGTGGATGTGCGTTGTTAATACGGAAGAGTGCTGGTATTATCGAAGAAAGCGTAACTGTTTGCGAAACTGGTCGCTTGCTTATTGTAGATTTTTTTTCTTTTTCTCACAATTTGTGGCGGCTCGTATGCGTTTATGCGCCAAACAATGCGAATGATCGAATTTTGTTTTTTGAACGTATTGAACAATATCTAAAGTGTGATCGCTTCGTCATATTCCTTGGTGATTTTAACTCTGTGTGTTCTCCGGAAGATCGACTAAAAAGGGAAAGGGTTCGGGATAAAAGTGCTCTCCCTTTGAGCAGACTAATTGAAGACCACAATTTACAAGATGTGCGCCGAGTCCTCACTGATGGTATGATCCCGCAGTACACGCGCATTCAGCGAAATAGCCGAGCAAGGCCATTCACTGATGCCGAAAATTGATGGCGAACTTAAGGATGCCCTTGAGAGGCCGATTTCTGTAACAGAAATTCAAAAGGCTATAGATGGTCTTAGTGCAAGGAAATCGCCTGGACAGGACGGACTTGGGGCAGCGATATATAATATTTTCAAGCTTGAAATGGCTGAGGCTCTGCCCATGGTAGTGTGCCATGGGCAGAGTCTAGCCCGCCAACGTGTTTTAACCATGAGGCTCTGCACCGCGTCATAATTAAGTGTTACGAACAAAAATGGACGCTTCCTTCTTTCCGACAGACACATGTAGTACTGACTGATACCTAAATCAACAGACCACACCAAACTTCAGTCCGAAGAGGCCTATCGGCCAATAAGCTTAGCAAATATTGATTAAAAAGTATTTGTGAAGGTGCTCGCCCATCGCCCTTCAGAGTGTAGTGAAATCCCTAGTAGGTACACATCAGACATACGGTATAAAGGGCAGGACTATATTCACAAATATACATATAGCGCGAAGCATACTTGAATGTTCCGATGCGATAGGAGATCATGTAGCTATGCTACAACTAGATTTGGCTAAATCTTTTGACAGGGTGTCACACAAAATCCTGTTTATGCTTCTTGATTATGTTAATGACGGATCAGTCATATTGGATGGGGTGAAAATGATGTATGATGGTTGTACCACAACCTAATTATTAACAACAAACTGAGCAGGCGGATTGCAGAAATGTCTAGCATAAAGCAAGGCTGTCAGACCTCGGCCTTGCTCTTTGCACTTTATTTAGGACCTTTCTGTTTAAAGTTACTACATAGCCATAATATTCGCGGGTACACATTCCTTGGTAGAGAAATAAAAGATTTACCTTATGCTGACGACATAGCAGTGTTCTGTCGCGATAAACAGAGCATTGCAGAAGCTGTGAGTGAAGCCCAAGCTTTTTGCAGTGCTTCCGGCAGTGCCATGATTTGGTCAAAATGTTTAGGGTTTTGGCACGGGAATTGGCCAGATGCACCAGAATCTTTTGCAAAATGCAGTGGAGTGTATTACCCGGCATTTATCTTGGGGTTCCGCGCAGTGCCTACCATGGGCCAATCGAATACTGGACGAGCGAGAGAGAAAGAATAAAAGAGCAAACTAACAAAAGGGGGGTGGGGGGCAGGCCACAACTTTTCGTTGTTTGCTAGGGCCAAAGTATGTAATATCTTTTTGTAGCTAAAGTGTTCTACGTCCTGCAGGTGCTATGCATGAGCCGATATTCAATTAAAAAAAATACACAGAGTGTTTGCAGAGTTTATTTGGGGTTCAGTGTGGGAACGCACGAGCAGAAGTAATTTGTTTCGCACATTGCGCAATGGGGGACTTGGTATAACGCATTTGTTTTTCAAGCAACTTGTGTCGAGATTTGTTTTCTTCCGCGATCAAAGCGATGGGTTTCTGCAGACGGTAATGCAAGTGAGATTGCGCGACGCTTTGACCGATTTTATTGTATCGTCGCACCCAATCAAACCGAAGGCACTAAAGGGCTATCTGCGTGAAATTTTAATGGCGATACGTCTCCTAAATGCTCGTTTTTCGAAAGACTACTTGGATGCAGTGTCACAAAAACAATTGTATAAGGATCTTGTCGAAGTGTTTGTACATACACCATTGTACCGCTCTATGTATTGCTTACGGGCCGAAGGAGATGTTATCAAACGAGTCATTGATATGCCTGTACGAGCTAACGCAAAATCATACTTTTTCAAATTGCATAACGGCACACAGCCTGTTAAGCCATGGCTAAGAAGCAAGGGCTTGTTTGTCCCATGGTCCGACAACTGTCTTGTATTAAAGTTATATGAACTTCCTTAGATGAAACAAGGAAGAAACTGTCGAACATAATTTTCTTGACTGCCACGATGCCTGCTTTCTTTGTGACATCCTGCAAAGAACATTAAAAAAGGAGCTTCCTATCACTGCGTTCGGAATAAGGTTTTTGCCATGTGCTAAACCTGACGGTGTGCCGGTAGACATGTTGATGCGATTGTGTATGCAAAGTGTGTGGCGAACTCGTATTGCTGTACGCAATGCTGATGTTCATGCGAGGTCAGCAATGTATTATTTTATTGAGAGTGTTAATTATACAAGCGAAGTGTGGAAAATGCTAAGTGATCAACCAAATTGGCTTTTAGTGTTGGACAGTTTGGCTTCGATGAAGCCATTTTAACGTGACACGTCAGTCTTACTAACGACTAGATGTTTTAACACTCGTTTTTATTTGACAACATCTTTATGTACTTGCCAAGCCGGTAATACATAAAAAAGCCGCTATAGCTTAGTGGTGGAGCACTGGTCTTGTAAACCAGGGGTCGTGAGTTCAATCCTCACTAGTGGAAGTGCACGCTTTTTCTATTCACATAATTTATCTGAGTGTAATGCAAGCGCTACATAGCTGAACCATTTTTTGCGCCACTTCGAGTCGCCGCTATACTCAAAGGCATTCTGCTTCCGGCTCCCGAGATAAACGAATCGCGGGATCATGGGCTCCAATGGAGCGGCATATGCGGCTGTTAGCCCCGGCGACAGGCTTTCGACGGAAGAAGATAAGGATTTCCAGATTATTTTGCCGCGGCTACCTACAGGACGCATCGTGTTAAACACAGTTTTTTGCATGGTGCCGCTGACACCACTGAAGCCTCGCCGAGTAGCGACCAAGAAGACATGGACGTCGCGAACAGCTCGTCTGCGAAACGGCCACACACGCAAGTTTCCGAAGGTGACGAAGGAGGCAGCGGGAAGGCACAGGAGCCGCCCAGGAAAGATAGTTCGTACCGCCGTCCTTCTTTCGAACCAAAGCTTCACATTCCGCCGGATTCCAGTCCGACGGTACCGAAGGCGCCCCCGTAATAACGAGGGCGTCGCCCAGCAATGCCTGTATGTGAGGTGAGGGACGGGCTGCAGAGTGCATTTGTGTAGTTCGGCCGCTTTTGCCTAGGAAAGAATTGTTCGCTTTCCGAGCAACGGCAGGATGTATGTGTTCGCTTGAACTAGTGTGCCGGTTTTTCTTCTTCTGAGAAAAATGGCTTTAAAATCTGGAATAGCACTTCGCATTGGTTCGAGGCCTGGGCGCGAAAAGGCGGCAGTACCAGGTCAGTCGGTTATTGCAAGAAAGTGATTTAGACATAGTCGCTCTACAGGAAACAAAAATTGGAAGGGAAGAGCGAACCGACCGAATGGTTCAAACATTTAGAGCGAGGTACAGTGCATGCGTTTCCCATGCTGTCGGCAGTTCCGGTGGGTGTGTTTTGTTGTTGCGGAAATCTTTAGAAATTGTTCCGGAATCTGTATCTGTTTGTGATGAAGGTCGAATGATTGTGTGTGACTTTTCGCTCTGGCATTCTGAGTGGCAGGTAATTTGCATATACGCCCGAAATAATGAAAAAGAACGCCATGACTTTTTTGGAATGCTTGATGTCTATTTGAAATCTGAGCGCTATATCATCTTGCTGGGAGACCTCAATTGTGTTTATTTTTCTGACAACCGGAATAACAACTTGCTTGTACTCGATCAAAGTGCAGGTTTCTTGCTCGCAGCAACCCGAGAGCGTCAGTTAGAAGATGTTGGTGTGGTGTTTCGCTGTGGAAAGCAGACTGTGTTTACGCATTTCCAACGGGGCAGTCACGCGAGATTAGATCGAGCTTATATATCAGTGAGGCTGGTTCCGTTGTGTACAAGCTATGACGTGAGGCGCGTATCCTTCAGCGACCGCAGTCTTGTAATGTTCTCGCTCGGCAACAGAAAAGAAAACTGGCCTTTCAATTGGTACTTCTGGAAATTAAACGTCAAACTTCTGGACGACGCAACCTTTCTCGCGTTCATAAAAGTACGTATACGAGAGATGCTTTCTAGTGAATCCACGGGGTTTATAGCGATGTGGGAAGAGTTTAAACAGGAATTTAATATAACAGCCTTTGAAAGAGCCTCTGTGTTACGCTACAATGAAAAAAGAAAAGAAAATGAATTGCGAAATAAGCTTTAACTTATTTTTATCGATAAAATGCACACAGCCAGGAGAGTTGTCAACAGAGATAAGGAATATAAAAAAAGAGCTTGAAATCATTGATGTCAAGAGATATAGGGGTTCAGTGATACGTGCGCGCTCGCTCAGGGCATTTGTGGCTCGGGGAGACGCCCACAAGACGCGCTTTGAGCGAAGAGAAAAAGATACGCATCGGAAAATGAAATAAAAGAAATCGAATACGGCAACGTGCGTAGTAGCGATAGTAATACAATACAACGTGCCTTCTTCGAACACTACAGAGAGTTGTTAAGCTGCAAAGGAGCGGTAGAAGCTGGCTTTGATAGCGAATATTTGCCTTTAATGCCGAGGCTAGATGATGACGTCAAGACAGTCCTCGAGAAACCGATTGCGTTGAATGAGATCGAAGCCGCATTTGATGAACTGAAACCTGGAAAGGCGCCCGGATCTGATGGCCTAGGCGCAGCTTTCTACAACGCATTTAAGCATGAACTAGCAGCCATTTTGAACTTGTTATCGCCAAGGCTTATGAAGTAAAATACATGCCGCCTTCTTTCCGAAAAACCCATACCGTTCTGATACCGAAATGCGATGACCCTGTAAAGCTGTTCTCAGTATGGTCGTATCGCCCCATAACTTTATCCAATGTAGATTATATGTTATTCATGAAGGTGTTAGCAAGAAGGTTGCAATCTGATGACATCAATAGTAAGCCTACACCAAACTTGTAGTATAAGAGGCCGGTCGATACTTAATAACATACATGTGGCAAGAAGTATTCCGCAGTGTTGCGATGCCTGGGAAGGAAGAGTTGCTATGATGCAACTAGACATGGAGAAGGCCTTCGACCGTGTTGTGCACAGTTTGCTCTTTTCTTTTCTAGAGCTTGTGAATGTTGGAAACATTATATTAGAAGGCTTAAAACTGTCTTACGAAGGGTGTAGCGCAAACTTATTAGTGAATAAACAACTGTCTGGTAATATTAACTTACGTAGAAGCATAAAACAAGGATGCACGGCTTCGTCACTTCTCTTCGCAATTTACTTGGAGCATTTTGCTTAAAAGTTATACACAATGAGAAAATACGCGGTTCTCGTTTAATGGCCAGTGAAGTCAAAATTCTCTCGTATGCGGATGATGTAGCAGTCTTTTGTGGGGATAAAGAAAGTGTCCGTGAAACTGTTAAACAAGCTCGAACGTATTGCAATATGTCTGGAAGCGCTGCTAACTGGGAGAAGTGTACCGGTTTTTGGCATGGCAGCTGGGATGAGAAGCTCAATTGCTTTGAAAATTTACAGTGGACAGTCTCTCCTACAAAATATCTAGGAGCACCTTTAAACTGGTATGATGAGTCTTCGGAATACTGGAGAGGAGAAGCTGAGAGAATACACCAGAAAACTACGAAATGGGGCGGAAAAATTTATGCGCATTTACCAGGTCAACGATTTGCAATACGTTCCTTGTTGCGCGAATTTGGTATGTGTTGCAGGTGATCACTATGTCACAAACTAGTGCGCAGAAATTTCAAAGAATTCTTGAAACATTTGTATGGAATTCAACATAGGAACGCACAAGTCGTCTTAACTTATTTCATTCACTGAAAGCAGGTGGCCTTGACTTTGCTAATCTTTTTCTGAGGGAGATTGTCTCAAGGTTTATTTTCTTGCGGGAGCAGCATGACCCCTTTTTGCGAGCAGTGCTTCAAGTGAGACGGCAAAATGCTCTACCTGAGTTTATGGTGTCATCGTGTGGCGTTACTGGAAGCGGCTTGTGCGGGTATCCACGCGAAGTTGTAAGTGTTTTCAAGGTTCTTCAAGTACGTTTCTCGTTTGATTATCTCATTAGTGTATCCAAGAAACAATTGTACAAAGATCTCCCTGATGTGATGCTTCGAGTACATTTATATCGAGCCATTTTTTCTGTTGGTCCGGGTAAGGATGTTTTAAAGAGACTTAAAAAAATGCCGGTTCGGTCGTCTGTGAAAACTTTCTTTTTTCAACTCCATAGTTTCACGCTCCCAGTCAAACCCTGGCTGCAATGAAAGGCGTTTTTCTTCCCTGGTCAGTTGACTGCATTTTATGCCGCCAGCCAGAAACCGTAACACATATATTCCTAGACTGTTTAGATTCTATATTTCATTGGGACGTCCTGAGAACGCTGAAAAAAGATTTGCCCCTCCCACCATATGGAATTCATTTTCTTCCGGTTAACAATGACGGGGGTGCGCCCTATGACATGTTCATGGTATTAAGCACGCATAGCATGTGGAAAACAAGAATGGCTGTCAGACATGCAGACACTATTGTAAAATCGGTAAGAGAAGACTTCATTGAAAGCATTGGCTATATCCGAGATGTGTACCAATCCCAGGACGAACAGCCAACATGGTATCCTGTACTTCATGACCTCGTGTGATTACAGCGTTTTTAGCTATGTCGCGTCAACAAGCTACTGGTGGGCGCTTTTAGCATTTTTGTGTTGGTTTCTCTGCTTTGTTTTGTTACATTGGCAATAAAGAAAAAAGCCATAGCTAAGTGGTAGAGCCCTGGTTTTGTAAACCAGGGGTCGTGAGTTTAATCCTCGCTACTGGCAGTGCGTACTTTTTCTATTCACATATTTTATCTGAGTGTAATGCAAGCGCTACATAGCTGAACCATTTTCTGCTCGACTTTAAGTCGCCGCTATAGCTCAGTGACATTGTGCTTCCGGCTCCCGAGATGAAAAAATCGCGGCATCATGGGCTCCAATGGAGCGGCATATGCGGCTGTTAGCCGCGGCAACAGGCTTTCGACGGAGGAAGCTAAGGATTGCCAGATTATTTTGCCTCGGCTACCTACAGGACGTATAGTTTTACACACAGTTTCTTTTTTTTTGCACGGCGACGCTCGTGTTGGCCCGTTTCGCGTAGAGCATTTTTCGAGACGCGCTTCGAGCTGTTGGTATGCTCTCTGGCGTCGTCGCCCTCGGAGCATACCAAATCAAACATGTATGGGCGGTGACGATAAAGACAGCCGAAGCTGCCCAAAAGCTGGCGGCCTTGAAGCAGCTGTAGGTGAAGGGGCGTCGCTGCCTGGCCATCGGCCCCAAGGAACAACATGTGAAGCTTCGTATCCACTGCCTTCTGCTCGGGTGGACGACGGAGACATCAAGACCGCGCTGGCCTCCTTCGGCAAAGTGACGGAAGGGACCCGGCAGCGCTGGCGAGTGGATGGCGTTTCGGACAAGGGCTCGACGACCCGAGCAGTTCTTCTGCAACTGAAGGCTGGAATCAAAGTTGACAACCTGCCCCACAAGTTCCGCGTCGCCAGCGAGCTCGCGCTTGTGGTAGCCCTAGGTCGCCCCATGCAGTGCCTACGCTGCCGGGGCTCTGGCCACGTTCGACGAGAATGCAAGGTTCCCCGTGGTTCCCGGTGCAGGCTTTTTGGACACAACGACGCGGACTGTGTACGCTCTTAAGCAGTACCCGCGGGCTCGGCGCAGAGCGAGCCGTCGACATCAGAACATATGATGGAGGTGACCGAGGCGGAGAAAGCGGCCAAGGGTGCTGGAAACAGCAACGTGGCGGCAGAAACGAGCGAGATGAGCACGCCGACCAAAGGAGGACGGAACTCACACAGTAGAGCGTGACGACGGACCCGCCAGAAAATGAGAGCAACCAGCCAGCTACGGATGCTACGCAGGCAGAGGAAGACAACGCGATCCCAACTGGCGCCCGCGTCGAAGGCGCCTCGGCACCGGTCAAGGAGTACCTGCAGCAGGAGGAGAAAATCGACGGAAAGGCCGGCGGTGACTCCAGGGCACCGCCCGCTAAGACGCTACCCGGCAGGCGCTCCACCCTCAAGCCTAAGCCGAACCTGGAGGCTGACTGTAGGCTCGCGGCGAAGACGACCAAAGACGAACTCGTGCGACGGCTACCGGATGGCCACGGAGGCGTCTAGCGGTCAGCTAGACGTTAAGGTAAGCAATATGCTCCGGACCTTTTCCCCTCTGTTTTTTCATCAATAATGGCTACCACCCCGTCGCTTAGTCTCCGCACGCTAAACGTTCGAGGTCTGGCCGCCAAAAGGAAACAGTCAGGTGTATAGAATGCCAGTAGACCAGGACCTGGACGTTTTAGCAGTGCAAGAAACCAAGGTAGACGGCGAGGAGGAGAGCGGGAGCATGGTGCAAAGGTTGACGTACATGTACAATACGGTTGTGAGCCACGCCTTAGGGACTTCGGCGGGGTGTGTCTTGTTCGTGAGGAAGCTTCCAGGCCTGGTTATAGACAGTTACTTCTCGTGCTCTTCCGGTCGATTTGTCATTTGTGATTTCAGCTATTGCGATGCCCAGTGGCGCGTGCTGTGCATTTATGAGCCTAATACGGTGTAAGAAAGGGTAAATTTCTTTTTGAACTTCAAGAACCACTTCTCTGTGCACCACTTCTCTGCGTTGGGGCTTCAATTGTGTATTGAACACCAAAGATAGGCCCACGCGACGCGTAATTTACGACAAAAGCAGCGATATCATGGCGCAGATCATACACGAATTTGAATTAGAGGATATCGCTCAGTGTTTCGGCTCTGACCGAGAAGTGAGGTACACCCACTTCCAGGGAATAAGTTATGCACGATTAGACCGTATGTATCTATATACCCTTCAGTAGAAAAATACCAGTGCTATGCAGTTACAGCCGTATCCTTTTCTGACTACTGCCTGGTAAAACTCAGGGTGGGCCGCAAAAAAGCACGAAAGGAATTCGTCTGGGAACTGTGGAAAATGAATGCTGAGCTCCTACGGGATGATAGTTTTAACAAAACGGTAGTGAATGCTCTAAATGCTTTTGGAAAAGACAGTTCTATGAAGTTGGGCGAGGAATGGGAGTTCCTGAAACAAACTATGAAAATCAAGGCAATTGAAAGAAGTAGCGTACTTCGATATGAAGAGAAGGCAAGAGAAAGGGATTTAAAAGCATTGCTGGAAATATTTCTGACGCTCGAATGCATGCAACCCGGCGCTTATCAAGAAGATATGCGTGCTATTAAGAAAACGCTCGAGTTTTTCGATGAGAAGCGTTATCGAGGCGCGCTCGTGCGCACGAGAGCAGAAAGACTAGCATGCGGGGAAATGCCTTCGAAAAAAGCACTGGGACTAGAAAAAAAGCACTTCAGACGGAAACAAATTGAGGCCATCGAATATAACGGGGTGGTAGTAACTCATATGAACAATATAGGGCGTGCCTTCTTTGAACATTTCCAAAAGCTTTACGCATTCAGGCACGTCAACAGGCAGCGTTTCAAGCACTTATTTTTGCAGCGAATGCTTAGCTGTCGAGTGAAGTTAAACAAACGTTGGAAGGACGAATAACTTAACGGGAAGTGATAAAGGCCATCGAAGACCTTAAACCTAGCAAGTCACTAGGTCCAGACGGTCTTTCTGCCGCTTGGTACAAATCGTTCAAAAGCCACCTAGCTCCTATCTTAACGGCAGTTTTCAATGAAGCATACGAAATGAAAATATTTCTACCACCCTTTGGCCAGTCCCAAACAGTACTAATACCTAAAACAGAAAAGACCGAGAAGCTCAAGCAACTTTCCTCCTATAGACTCATAGCGCTAACTGCGACCACAAAATACTGATGAAGGTGCTGGCACGGCGTATGCAGTCAGTCATTAAAGAAATAGTCGTCCCACACCAGACGTATGGCGTTCGCGGAAGAACCATCTTTACTAACATCATAAGTTGACGTGTGTGCTGGAGTGTTGTGAAGCCATGTATGATGCAGTTGCGATCCTCCAGCTTGACTTGGAGAAAGCGTTTGATTGCGTTTCTCACGAGATATTGGTCACCATCCTTGAACATGTTAATTTTGGCCACATACTCAATGAGGGGGTGACCATGGCATACCGGAGGTGCTATATGAGACATAATTAATCAAACGCTGGGAGCCCCCATTAACGTAAAGCGCTCCGTTCGCCAGGGTTGTCAACTCAGCCAACTCCTGCTTTGTGTTTACATAGAAACGCTCTGTTAGGCCATGATTGAAAATGACTACATTAATGGATTTTGTCTCAGAGCAGCAGAGGTGAAGTTATTGGCATATGCTGACCAAGTGGCTGTAGGTTGTAAAGATACGCAAAGTGTATTGAACGCTGTGAGTATCGTCAGGCAGCTTGGTAACGCCACTCATAGCTTCGTGAACTGGCAGAAATGTTTGGGGTTTTATTATGGAGGATGGGCGTCCACACCACACCACTTTTCGAACGTCACCTGGGTCAGTAACGTGGAAAGTTGGGCTAGTTGGTTAGTGATCATAGTACCTTGCTGGTGAAGCAGCGCACAAACACGGACACAGTGGAGACAAGCAGGAATAGACGACACTCGCTGCACTCGCAACTATTTTATTTCAGAACACATACTTCAAGTTTTCAAGAAGGTCACTGGGGGGAAATATTCATTCCCATATTAAGGGGCACTGCTCACAACATGGGTGCTGGGCGCTTTACAATGATGCCACAGTTTTATCACACCATAAGGATCAACTAACCAGGGAAATAATCGAAGCCTTTCATATTCACAAGAGGGGAGAGGGTTGTATCAGTCAGCCATCTGTCCATCTAAGCCATGGTGAGGTTGCGTTTTTGGAAGTACACTAAAAAGAAGAGAAAAGAAAATGTGTAATAAAAATGGTTGTTAGGGTTGCAACAAATTACGATAGGATTGCACACCATGATAGATAAGTGCAATGCCTTTGACGCCCGAGTATGAGCGGGCAAACGATATATATACATATAAAAAAGCCTCTAATCTTGCCATGATTTGCGTTGACGCCTGAGGGTGCGCAGGTGTAAAAACTTGAAGTATGTGTTCTGAAATAAAATAGTTGCGAGTGCAGCGAGTGTCGTCTATTCCTGCTTGTCTCCACTGTGTCCGTGTTTGTGCGCTGCTTCACCAGCAAGGTACTATGATCACCTGGGTCACGACGCCAGTTAAGCACCTTGGCGCACCCCTTGATGCTTACAGGCACAGTAGCGAGTGCTGGAAGGAGCAGACAAAAGAACTACAAGAAAAAGCTGACCGATGGAACGCCGGTCACCTGTCAATATTCGCGAGAGCAACAGCGTGTAACATGTTTCTCGGGACAAAGATCTGGTACGTAATGCAGGTCCTACAGTGCTCTCCGATTATTGTGCAGAAACTGCACCGCGCGTTCGCTTTTTTCGTGTGGGCATCGAGCTGGGAGCGATGTAGCGGAGATAGGCGGAGTAGCGGAGATAGTTGGCGGACCTCTTCTTGCGTCAACTAGTAAACAGGTTCTTCTTTTTTCGAGACAAACGGACCCATTTCTGCGCACCGTTATCCAAATGGGGCTGTCAAGAACACTTCCCGAATTCGTTCTAGGCACAGAAATAATGTCAGGACCAGTTCGTGGTTTCTTTAGGGAAATATTTCACAGTGTTTCCTTCTTCCGTGTTCGCTTTTCTAGTGCATATTTGTGGAGTGTAAACGGAAAAAGTTATATCGTGATTTGTGTGACAGTGCTTTGCTGATACATATGTACAGGGCCCCGCACAGTGGAGGCCCAGGCCTAGATGTATTGAAAAGGGTTAAGAAGATGCCAGTTCAGCCAGCCACTAAATCGTTCTTTTTGAAATTGCACACCGGTACTCTACCTGTTAAAATATTCCTTGAACAACGTGGGTTCCACAGGCCATGGCGAACCCACTGCCTTATATGTAAAAAAATACAAAGCATAGATTATGTCTTCATCCACTGTTGGGAAGGTATCTTTCTCTGGGACGTGTTGCAAAGGACTCTAAAAAAGGAGCTACCTATAGATCCCCACGGAATCAGGTTTCTGCCAGTATATGACGACGGTTTCCCGTACAACCTGATCATGCTTACGGGCCTCCACTGTTTATGGCGCGCAAGAATGGCAGGTTACAATTGTGACCCGGATGCCTGACCTTCGCGTCTCTACTTTTGTGAATGCATGCAACGGTATGTGGAAGTGCAGAAGTTGCAACAGCCTGTTTCTGAGTGGCTGTCGAGGGTTGAACCCCTGACAGCCCTAAAGGAATTTTAATCCGACAAAGTCGTGCCACAGTAGCGGACGGCAACGAATGTAAATATTACTGTTCTTTGTTACGGTTTGTGTATTCATTCCTTTTTGCTTCTTTGGTCTTTGGGTATATCATTTAGGAATTTCTCTTGTGACATGTCGAGGAATGGCAATAAAGAACAAGAACACTATAGCTCAGTGGTGGAGCACTGGTATTGTAAACCAGTGGTCGTGAGTTCAATCCTCACTGCTGGCAGTCCGTACATTTTCCATTCACACATTTTATCTGAGTGTAATGGAAGCGCTACGTAGCTGGACCAATTTGTGCTCTACTTCGAGTCGCCGCTATAACTCAGTGGGATTCTACTTCCGGCTACCGTACGGTGCGGACGCAGAATGTCTTGCTCCTCAGGGGCGGTTTCCGTGGCCCAGCTGGGTCGCGCCATCAGGTTGAACGATACATCGCAGGAATACCAGCTTATCGCAGGTGCCTTCAGGTACGCACGTTACGACTACTGTTTTTTGCACCGTGATGTATAAACAAGGCCATACCGTGTCCAACATTTCTGAGATGCTTTAGACCGTCTGCAGCACATGTCGGAAGTTGTGGTCCTAGGGGCGTATCAAATGAATCACGCCTGGGCGATAACATTCAAAGACGGAAAAGCCAAGCAGAAGATTTTGACAGCCCAAGCCTTCAGTGTTAAGGAGCAGCGGTGTGTTGTCATAGACACCTGCAACAAAGACGTCAGGATGATGCTGTATTGCCTTCTGCACACTACACCGGACGAAGACGTGAGAACTGCCCTGACGCCTTACGGCACTATTAGCGATATATCAAGGGAGAAGTGGCGTGTGGCAGGCTGTAATGACAAGGGTTCCCACCCGCGTCCAGTGTCCCGGCGCCTGAAGGCAGGCTAATCCGTGGAAGACCTGCCACACCAGCTCCGCGTCGGCGAAGACCATGCACTAGTGCATGTACGAGGGAGACCGCAGCTCTGCCTCCGGTGCCACGGCACGGGTCACATACGGCGCGAGTGCTGAGTTCCACGCTGCGGGCTCTGCCGTCCCTATGGCCACGACGATACCCAGTGTGTGCGTAGCTACGCAAACGTAACAGGGTCCGGTAGAAATGACACTTTGAACGAACACCTCATGGACCAGGTCGATGCGGAGGAAACAACCAGCGGAGGTGGGGTTGCATCAAGCTCTGGCGGCAAGCCATTAACGCAACCCTCCTTTGAAAACGCTGAAGGAAAGGACGACAGCCAGGACAGCAAAGCCAACGAGCTACAAGAAACAGCAGAAGATGATAAAGTCTCGGACAACACAAGCGTTCCTGCGACCGTCATGGAAACCCATGAGTTCGAATATAACAAGGAAGACGCCGACAAAGGCGTAGGGCAAAAGCGGCACTTCAGCTGTCTCAAAGAGTCCGCGTGAACGGAATGAAGACGTCGGCAAGCGAGGTAAAGACTGCACTGGTGAGCCAGTCCTGAAGGCACCAGTGATCAGAAGAACTTCGCTTAAAGTAAAACCCAACGTGCGGCAAGGCAAAAGCATCACACTGACAGTGACCCCGCGTTAAGGGGTTTGCTGACCAGAATAGCACTTGACGGTTGAACTGGGTCGGACGAGCAGCGCTGTGTGTGTGCCACCAAGGAACACGCTTCGGCCTCGTTTCACACAGCGAGCCACTACTCACAGAGCGGCGTGAGACTGTGAGTCTGAGTCCCAGAATCATGATTCTATCGCACTGCAGTCGGCTTGACCCCTCACATTCAATGTCTTTTATATTACCATCAGCGCTTCGGATAGGTACTCTGAATGTAAGAGGGTTAACGGCAAGAAAGGGACAAGTACAGCTAAAGCGTCTGTTAATTGAAAATGATATCGACATCTCCGCGTTGCAAGAATCAAGAATTGAGAGCGAGGAGCAGGAAGACCGCACGGTTGATAATTATAAAGCAAATTTTAATGTCTGTGTATGCCATGCAATTGGAAAGTTGGGAGGATGTGTCATCTTTTTAAAACGGTCTATTGGTATTATTGAAGAAAGTGTCAGAACTTCTCAAGTTGGCAGATTAGCACTTTGTGATATTTCTTTTCATGAAAAAAAAATGGCGAAATACTTGTGTATGCGCACCTAATACTGGTTCTGACAGAAAATGTTTTTTTATTACGTGACTAATTTTTTAAAGTGTGACCGAATTGTCGCGTTACTTGGTGATTTCAATTGCGTTTGCATGCTTGAAGACACGGCTTGTAGTAATCCAGTTCGTGACAAAAGCGCGCTACAGCTTCGAACTTTAACAGAGGACTGTGACCTTGTGGACGTTGGTGATGTTCTTCGCGGAAATCATGCGCAGTTCACACACTTTCAGCTTCAAAGCCACGCAAGTTAAGATGGCGTGTACATTTCGCAAAGTATCTTGGCTTTTTGTAGCAACTACATAGTGAAACACGTTAGCTTTAGTGACCATAGTCTTGTAATGTCCCAAGTAGGTAATAAAAGAACAACAAGTGCGTTTAATTGGGACATTTGGAAGTTAAATGAAAACCTTTTGAAACACGAAGCGTTTTTTAAACTGGTGAGCCTAAAGTGCAAAGAAGCTCTAATTAATGATACCAATAACTTTAATGCGGTTTGGGAGAATTTTAAAACCAAAGTAAAAATGTGCGCAATTGAGAGATCAAGCATCCTACGATACGAAGAAAAATAAAAATAAAACGAGCTACAAGCCACACTGGACTATCTTTTAAATGCCGATAGCACGATACCAGGATTGTTCAGAAAAGAAATTAAAGATGTGAAAAGACAGATGGAATCCATTCCTGAGGAAAGATATAAAGGCGCCGTGGTGAGGGCACCTGCGGAACGGTTTTTGGTTGGAGAAACACCCACCAAACGCGCGATAGCTGAAGAAAAGAGGTACGCTACCAAAAAGGAGATAAAAGAAATACGCTATCGTGGTACGGTTTTGTCAGACCAGAAGATTATCGAACTGGCTTTCCTTGAACGGTATCGGAGCTTGTTGTGCAGCGAAGCAGAACTGCAAGATCCTTTTGTAAAAGATTTTCTGTCACTTATGCCCAAACGGGATGAGAACGTTAAAATTGGTCTTGAAAGGCCAATAGCAATAGAAGTTCAGAAAGCGATTCGTGACCTCAGTAACGGCAAGACACCTGGACCAGATGGCATCGGGACTGCCTTTTATAAGTTTTTCAAAACAGAGATTTGAGAAATGCTTCACCTTGCCTTAATGGTGGCATATGACGTCCAACAAATGCCCATGTCTTTTAGGAGAAGCCATATTATACTTATACTGAAAACAGAAGACCATGAAAAATTGCAGTCGGTAGAAAATAATATGCCACTACACAAGAACTTCACTTTGGCTTAGTTGGTATTTACTGCATATCATATTGACCGCAAAAAAGACGGGGACAGAGGGAGAGAACACATAAACAGTTGAAAGTTGCCGCCCGTGCTGTTTGTGTTCTCTCCCTCTGTCCCCGTCTTTTTTGCGGTCAATATGCAGTATGATATGCAATATGCAATATGATATGCAGTATATGCCACTAAGTCTATCAAATGTTGATTACAAAGTGTATATGAAGTTTATTGCAAAAAGACGTCGAACGGTAATTACCGATATTGTTGGTGCACCCCAAACATGTGGAATAACAGGCAGAATATCATCAGCAGTATTCATACGGCAAGAAAAATTTTAGAGTGCTCTGATGCGTCATGTGGCCGTATAGCCATGACTCAGTTATATGTGGAAAAAGCATTTGACAGGGTGTGTCATAACATAATTTTTGCATTGCTGGATTACGTAAATGTAGGAGCGGTAATGAGAGATTGTGTGAAAATGGCATACAATCATTGCCAGGCTAAAATCGTAATTAACAGGAAACTCAGCGAAGATATAACCGTGCGTTCTTGTGTCCGGCAAGGATGTCCCGCATCAGCCTTGTTGTTTGCTATTTACTTAGTGCCCTTTTGTTTAAAAGTGTTGAGCAATGAAAAAATAACGGGTTATCATTCTTATCGCATGAAATAAACGTTTTGGCCTATGCAGACGACATCGCGATTTTTTTGTGAAAATAAAGAGAGCATAGAAGAGGCAGTTAGTGACGCAAGAGCTTTGTGTACACTCACTGGAAGTGCCATTACTTGGAAAAAGTGTCTAGGGTTTTGGCATGGGGAGTGGGATCCTAGGCCAGAACAGCTTGAGGGGATCAACTTTACCACTTCTCCGTCCAGGTATCTTGGCGTATCTTTAGAATGTTATCAGGAAAATACCGAACAGTGGACTGATCAAGTGGAACACGTTAGGAAACAAACAACAAAGTGGGGTGGAGGCGACCTGTCGACATTTGCGCGCGACACTGTTTGCAATGTGTATCTCGTGGCAAAAAAATTTATTATTTGCTACAGGTGCTATGTATGTCGCGAACGTGTGTGCAAAATATCCTTAGAATTTTTGCTATCTTTCTCTGGAGATGGACTAGGGAGAGGACCGGCAGAATAAATCTTTCATTCTGTCACGAAAGGCGGGCTTGGCCTTTCGCAATTGTTCCTTAAGCAACTTGTTTTGCGATATTTTTCTTGCGTGATCAAAGTGATGGCTTTCTACGTACAGTCATGCAAGTGCGCCTGCGTGATGCACTACCACAGTGCATTGTATCCTCTTCTTGTGCACCGCATGTAGCGGCAAAAAGATTTTTGAAAGAAGTAGTTCATGCTGCTCGTTTTCTTGATGTGCGTTGTTCTAGGGATTATTTGTCATCAGTAAGCAAAGAACAATTCTTTAAGGATTTAGTAGATGTGCTATGCCCTGTACCTTTATATCGTGCAAAGTATCCATTAAGCACGAGGTCGCGGGATCGAATCCCGGCCACGGCGGCCGCATTTCGATGGGGGCGAAATGCGAAAACAGCCGTGTGCTTAGATTTAGGTGCACGTTAAAGAACCCCAAGTGGTCAAAATTTCCGGAGTCCTCCACTACGGCGTGCCTCATAATCAGAAAGTGGTTTTGGCGCGTAAAACCCCAAATATTATTATTATTATTATTATTAAAGTATGCATTAGGACCCGAACCGGATGTACTGAAACGTGTTTAAAAAATGCCTATTAGAGCGTCAACTAAAACATTTTTCTTCTTACTGCACCTTGGCACGCTCCCTGTTTAACCATGGTTAAAAGAAAAAGGTATCTATCTGCCGTGGGGTGTAAATTGTGTGATATGTAACAAGCCAGAAACAATTAAACATATTTTCTTAGATTACTCTGATTCAATTTTCTTGTGGGACGTCCTACAGAGGACGCTTAAAAAGGATTTTCCGCTAACGCCATTCGGAATTAGGTTCTTGCCATTTGCGCAAACAGGGGACGTGCCATATGGTGTTATGATGTTGTTTACAAGGCACAGTGTCTGGAAAACAAGAATGGATTTCAGACACGAGCATGTGGATTCCAAGCCCGCCAAGATATATTCTGCAGAAAATATTTCATACGCTAGAGATGTGTTAAAGGCTCTTAACGAGCCACCTGAATAATTGCCCATAATCGAAATGTATTGGAGCTTAAACCTTACTAACCAAGCTACACGGGCGAGCTGAAACTCCCGTTTTTGTATGTATTGACATGTGTCCAGTACGTCGAATTCGGAGTTTCGAATTCTTGTGTGACGTATACTTGAAGAAATCCGGATATAAAGAAAAAAAAGCCGCTATAGCTCAGTGGTAGAGCACTGGTCTTGTAAACCAGGGGTCGCGAGTTCAGTCATTACTAGTGCCAGTGCACACTTTTTCCATTCACATATCTTATCTGAGTGTTTTGCAAGCGCTACGTAAGGAGCCTGGTGGTGGTCTCGTGCTGACGATGCCCACTCGGTGAGCGCATATTTCCCCCCTCATCTTTTAAGAGATTCAATACATACAAGCATTTGTCTCGCAAACCAGATTTATTTCAAGGGAATTTTCCACGTCTCAATAATTTCTCTCGTCGTATTCGAGTGCTGATTGCCGTGTTATAGTTTGTTAACGAAGCTTCCCCTCAAGTCTAAATGTTGTAAGGCGGTTTGTCGTGTGCGTATCATGGCCACGCATGCTTATATCGCCTTTCCCTTTCTCTACCACAGTTGCGCTTTAAAACCACGGCGCTGCAAGTTTGCTTTCCTTTCCTTCCCTCTTCTCCGCCCTTAAACTGGCTCTCTTAACTACTACACGCAGAGGCAAGAAACAGCGCGCGCTTTAGATCCTATAGATGAGATGAATATTTACAATTATTATTAGGGTTATAATTATATTCGAGTGCTGATTGCCGTGTTATAGTTTGTTAACGAAGCTTCCCCTCAAGTCTAAATGTTGTAAAGCGGTTTGTCGTGTGCGTATCATGGCCACGCATGCTTATATCGCCTTTCCCTTTCTCTACCACGGTTGCGCTTTAAAACCACGGCGCTGCAAGTTTGCTTTCCTTTCCTTCCCTCTTCTCCGCCCTTAAACTGGCTCTCTTAACTACTACACGCAGAAGCAAGAAACAGCGCGCGCTTTAGATCCTATAGATGAGATGAATATTTACAATTATTATTAGGGTTATAATTATATTCGAGTGCCGATTGCCGTGTTATAGTTTGTTAACGAAGCTTCCCCTCAAGTCTAAATGTTGTAAAGCGGTTTGTCGTGTGCGTATCATGGCCACGCATGCTTATATCGCCTTTCCCTTTCTCTACCACGGTTGCGCTTTAAAACCACGGCGCTGCAAGTTTGCTTTCCTTTCCTTCCCTCTTCTCCGCCCTTAAACTGGCCTTCTTAACTACTACACGCAGAGGCAAGAAACAGCGCGCGCTATAGATCCTATAGATGAGATGAATATTTACAATTATTATTAGGGTTATAATTATATTCGAGTCCTGATTGCCGTGTTATAGTTTGTTAACGAAGCTTCCCCTCAAGTCTAAATGTTGTAAGGCGGTTTGTCGTGTGCGTATCATGGCCACGCATGCTTATATCGCCTTTCCCTTTCTCTACCACGGTTGCGCTTTAAAACCACGGCGCTGCAAGTTTGCTTTCCTTTCCTTCCCTCTTCTCCGCCCTTAAACTGGCTCTCTTAACTACTACACGCAGAGGCAAGAAACAGCGCGCGCTTTAGATCCTATAGATGAGAAGAATATGTACAATTATTATTAGGGTTATAATTATATTCGAGTGCTGATTGCCGTGTTATAGTTTGTTAACGAAACTACCCCTCAAGTCTAAATTGTAAGGCAGTTTGTCGTGTGCGTATCATGGCCACGCATGCTTATATCGCCTTTCCGTTTCTCTACCACGGTTGCGCTTTAAAACCACGGCGCTGCAAGTTTGCTTTCCTTTCCTTCCCTCTTCTCCGCCCTTAAACTGGCTCTCTTAACTACTACACGCAGAGGCAAGAAACAACGCGCGCTTTAGATCCTATAGATGAGATGAATATTTACAATTATTATTAGGGTTATAATTACATTCGAGTGCTGATTGCCGTGTTATAGTTTGTTAACGAAACTAACCCTCAAGTCTAAATTGTAAGGCAGTTTGTCGTGTGCGTATCATGGCCACGCATGCTTATATCGCCTTTCCGTTTCTCTACCACGGTTGCGCTTTAAAACCACGGCACTGCAAGTTTGCTTTCCTTTCCTTCCCTCTTCTCCGCCCTTAAACTGGCTCTCTTAACTACTACACGCAGAGGCAAGAAACAGCGCGCGCTTTAGATCCTATAGATGAGATGAATATTTACAATTATTATTAGGGTTATAATTTATTCGAGTGCTGATTGCCGTGTTATAGTTTGTTAACGAAACTACCCCTCAAGTCTAAATATTATAAGGCAGTTTGTCGTGTGCGTATCATGCCCACGCATGCTTATATCGTCTTTCCGTTTCTCGACCACGGTTGCGCTTTAAAACCACGGCGCTGCAAGTTTGCTTTCCTTTCCTTCCCTCTTCTCTGCCCTTAAACTGGCTCTCTTAACTACTACACGCAGAGACAAAGAAATAGCGCGCGCATGCGATCGCATAGATGAGATGAATACATATATATAGAAAAGCATCAGTCATAGCTCTCGAAGTATAATATAATATATTATAGAATAGCTCTCGAAGATAGCTATTCCGGCGGCTAGCTTCCCACGCTATGCGTGCCGCCCTCGCACCTGTGAAAGCTTTTCCTAGACGCTAGAGCTATACTATTCCTGCGCAACCTTGAGCGATCGGAAAGCGCGTTTTCCACGCCTGGCCGGCGGAGAGGGGAGGCTTCGTTCCGGCCGCGAAGCTCTCCACATCCCCGTAAGGAGCCTGGTGGTGGTCTCGTGCTGACGATGCCCTCTCGGTGAGCGCATATTTCCCCCCTTCTCTTTTAAGAGATTCAATACATACAAGCATTTGTCTCGCAAACCAGATTTATTTCAAGGGAATTTTCCATGTCTCAATAATTTCTCTCGTCGTATTCGAGTGCTGATTGCCGTGTTATAGTTTGTTAAAGAAGCATCCCCTCAAGTCTAAATGTTGTAAGGCGGTTTGTCGTGTGCGTATCATGGCCACGCATGCTTATATCGCCTTTCCCTTTCTCTACCATGGTTGCGCTTTAAAACCACGGCGCTGCAAGTTTGCTTTCCTTTCCTTCCCTCTTCTCCGCCCTTAAACTGGCTCTCTTAACTACTACACGCAGAGGCAAGAAACTGCGCGCGCTTTAGATCCTATAGATGAGATGAATATTTACAATTATTATTAGGGTTATAATTATATTCGAGTGCTGATTGCCGTGTTATAGTTTGTTAACGAAGCCTCCCCTCAAGTCTAAATGTTGTAAAGCGGTTTGTCGTGTGCGTATCATGGCCACGCATGCTTATATCGCCTTTCCCTTTCTCTACCACGGTTGCGCTTTAAACCACGGTGCTGCAAGTTTGCTTTCCTTTCCTTCCCTCTTCTCCGCCCTTAAACTGGCCTTCTTAACTACTACACGCAGAGGCAAGAAACAGCGCGCGCTTTAGATCCTATAGATGAGATGAATATTTACAATTATTATTAGGGTTATAATTATATTGGAGTCCTGATTGCCGTGTTATAGTTTGTTAACGAAGCTTCCCCTCAAGTCTAAATGTTGTAAGGCGGTTTGTCGTGTGCGTATCATGGCCACGCATGCTTATATCGCCTTTCCCTTTCTCTACCACGGTTGCGCTTTAAAACCACGGCGCTGCAAGTTTGCTTTCCTTTCCTTCCCTCTTCTCCGCCCTTAAACTGGCTCTCTTAACTACTACACGCAGAGACAAGAAACAGCGCGCGCTTTAGATCCTATAGATGAGAAGAATATGTACAATTATTATTAGGGTTATAATTATATTCGAGTGCTGATTGCCGTGTTATAGTTTGTTAACGAAACTACCCCTCAAGTCTAAATTGTAAGGCAGTTTGTCGTGTGCGTATCATGGCCACGCATGCTTATATCGCCTTTCCGTTTCTCTACCACGGTTGCGCTTTAAAACCACGGCGCTGCAAGTTTGCTTTCCTTTCCTTCCCTCTTCTCCGCCCTTAAACTGGCTCTCTTAACTACTACACGCAGAGGCAAGAAACAGCGCGCGCTTTAGATCCTATAGATGAGAAGAATATGTACAATTATTATTAGGGTTATAATTATATTCGAGTGCTGATTGCCGTGTTATAGTTTGTTAACGAAACTACCCCTCAAGTCTAAATTGTAAGGCAGTTTGTCGTGTGCGTATCATGGCCACGCATGCTTATATCGCCTTTCCGTTTCTCTACCACGGTTGCGCTTTAAAACCACGGCGCTGCAAGTTTGCTTTCCTTTCCTTCCCTCTTCTCCGCCCTTAAACTGGCTCTCTTAACTACTACACGCAGAGGCAAGAAACAACGCGCGCTTTAGATCCTATAGATGAGATGAATATTTACAATTATTATTAGGGTTATAATTACATTCGAGTGCTGATTGCCGTGTTATAGTTTGTTAACGAAACTACCCCTCAAGTCTAAATATTATAAGGCAGTTTGTCGTGTGCGTATCATGCCCACGCATGCTTATATCGTCTTTCCGTTTCTCGACCACGGTTGCGCTTTAAAACCACGGCGCTGCAAGTTTGCTTTCCTTTCCTTCCCTCTTCTCTGCCCTTAAACTGGCTCTCTTAACTACTACACGCAGAGACAAAGAAATAGCGCGCGCATGCGATCGCATAGATGAGATGAATACATATATATAGAAAAGCATCAGTCATAGCTCTCGAAGTATAATATAATATATTATAGAATAGCTCTCGAAGATAGCTATTCCGGCGGCTAGCTTCCCACGCTATGCGTGCCGCCCTCGCACCTGTGAAAGCTTTTCCTAGACGCTAGAGCTATACTATTCCTGCGCAACCTTGAGCGATCGGAAAGCGCGTTTTCCACGCCTGGCCGGCGGAGAGGGGAGGCTTCGTTCCGGCCGCGAAGCTCTCCACATCCCCGTAAGGAGCCTGGTGGTGGTCTCGTGCTGACGATGCCCTCTCGGTGAGCGCATATTTCCCCCCTTCTCTTTTAAGAGATTCAATACATACAAGCATTTGTCTCGCAAACCAGATTTATTTCAAGGGAATTTTCCATGTCTCAATAATTTCTCTCGTCGTATTCGAGTGCTGATTGCCGTGTTATAGTTTGTTAAAGAAGCATCCCCTCAAGTCTAAATGTTGTAAGGCGGTTTGTCGTGTGCGTATCATGGCCACGCATGCTTATATCGCCTTTCCCTTTCTCTACCATGGTTGCGCTTTAAAACCACGGCGCTGCAAGTTTGCTTTCCTTTCCTTCCCTCTTCTCCGCCCTTAAACTGGCTCTCTTAACTACTACACGCAGAGGCAAGAACCAGCGCGCGCTTTAGATCCTATAGATGAGATGAATATTTACAATTATTATTAGGGTTATAATGATATTCGAGTGCTGATTGCCGTGTTATAGTTTGTTAACGAAGCTTCCCCTCAAGTCTAAATGTTGTAAGGCGGTTTGTCGTGTGCGTATCATGGCCACGCATGCTTATATCGCCTTTCCCTTTCTCTACCACGGTCGCGCTTTAAAACCACGGCGCTGCAAGTTTGCTTTCCTTTCCTTCCCTCATCTCCGCCCTCCCGGCCACGGCGGCCGCATTTCGATGGGGGCGAAATGCGAAAATACCCGTGTGCTTAGATTTAGGTGCACGTTAAAGAACCCCAGGTGGTCAAAATTTCCGGAGTCCTCCACTACGGCGTGCCTCATAATCAGAAAGTGGTTTTGGCACGTAAAACCCCAAATATTATCTTCTCCGCCCTTAAACTGACTCTCTTAACTACTACACGCAGAGGCAGGAAACAGCGCGCGCTTTAGATCCTATAGATGAGATGAATATTTACAATTATTATTAGGGTTATAATTTATTCGAGTGCTGGTTGCCGTGTTATAGTTTGTTAACGAAACTACCCCTCAAGTCTAAATATTGTAAGGCAGTTTGTCGTGTGCGTATCATGGCCACGCATGCTTATATCGTCTTTCCGTTTCTCGACCACGGTTGCGCTTTAAAACCACGGCGCTGCAAGTTTGCTTTACTGTCCTTCCCTCTTCTCCGCCCTTAAACTGGCTCTCTTAACTACTACACGCAGAGGCAAGAAACAACGCGCGCTTTAGATCCTATAGATGAGATGAATATTTACAATTATTATTAGGGTTATAATTATATTCGAGTGCTGATTGCCGTGTTATAGTTTGTTAACGAAACTAACCCTCAAGTCTAAATTGTAAGGCAGTTTGTCGTGTGCGTATCATGGCCACGCATGCTTATATCGCCTTTCCCTTTCTCTACCACGGTTGCGCTTTAAAACCACGGCGCTGCAAGTTTGCTTTCCTTTTCTTCCCTCTTCTCCGCCCTTAAACTGGCTCTCATAACTACTACACGCAGAGGCAAGAAACAACGCGCGCTTTAGATCCTATAGATGAGATGAATATTTACAATCATTATTAGGGTTATAATTATATTCGAGTGCTGATTGCCGTGTTACAGTTTGTTAACGAAACTAACCCTCAAGTCTAAATTGTAAGGCAGCTTGTCGTGTGCGTATCATGGCCACGCATGCTTATTTCGCCTTTCCGTTTCTCAGCCACGGTTGCGCTTTAAAACCACGGCGCTGCAAGTTTGCTTTCCTTTCCTTCCCTCTTCTCCACCCTTAAACTGGCTCTCTTACCTACTACATGCAGAGGCAAGAAACAGCGCGCGCTTTAGATCCTATAGATGAGATGAATATTTACAATTATTATTAGGGTTATAATTTATTCGAGTGCTGATTGCCGTGTTATAGTTTGTTAACGAAACTACCCCTCAAGTCTAAATATTGTAAGGCAGTTTGTCGTGTGCGTATCATGGCCACGCATGCTTATATCGTCTTTCCGTTTCTCGACGACGGTTGCGCTTTAAAACCACGGCGCTGCAAGTTTGCTTTCCTTTCCTTCCCTCTTCTCTGCCCTTAAACTGGCTCTCTTAACTACAACACGCCGAGACAAAGAAATAGCGCGCGCATGCGATTGCATAGATGAGATGAATACATATATATAGAAAAGCATCAGTCATAGCTCTCGAAGTATAATATAATATAATATAGAATAGCTCTCTAAGATAGCTATTCCGGCGGCTAGCTTCCCACGCTATGTGTGCCGCCCTCGCACCTGTGAAAGCTTTTCCTAGACGCTAGAGCTATACTATTCCTGCGCAACCTTGAGCGATCGGAAAGCGCGTTTTCCACGCCTGGCCGGCGGAGAGGGGAGGCTTCGTTCCGGCCGCGAAGCTCTCCACATCCCCGTAAGGAGCCTGGTGGTGGTCTCGTGCTGACGATGCCCTCTCGGTGGGCGCACATTTCCCCCCTCATCTTTTAAGAGATTCAATACATACAAGCATTTGTCTCGCAAACCAGATTTATTTCAAGGGAATTTTCCACGTCTCAATAATTTCTCTCGTCGTATTCGAGTGCTGATTGCCGTGTTATAGTTTGTTAACGAAGCTTCCCCTCAAGTCTAAATGTTGTAAGGCGGTTTGTCGTGTGCGTATCATGGCCACGCAAGCTTATATCGCCTTTCCCTTTCTCTACCACGGTTGCGCTTTAAAACCACGGCGCTGCAAGTTTGCTTTCCTTTCCCTCCCTCTTCTCCGCCCTTAAACTGGCTCTCTTAACTACTACACGCAGAGGCAAGAAACAGCGCGCGCTTTAGATCCTATAGATGAGATGAATATTTACAATTATTATTAGGGTTATAATTATATTCGAGTGCTGATTGCCGTGTTATAGTTTGTTAACGAAGCTGCCCCTCAAGTCTAAATGTTGTAAGGCGGTTTGTCGTCTGCGTATCATGGCCACGCATGCTTATATCGCCTTTCCCTTTCTCTACCACGGTCGCGCTTTAAAACCACGGCGCTGCAAGTTTGCTTTCCTTTCCTTCCCTCATCTCCGCCCTCCCGGCCATGGCGGCCGCATTTCGATGGGGGCGAAATGCGAAAACACCCGTGTGCTTAGATTTAGGTGCACGTTAAAGAACCCCAGGTGGTCAAAATTTCCGGAGTCCTCCACTACGGCGTGCCTCATAATCAGAAAGTGGTTTTGGCACGTAAAACCCCAAATATTATCTTCTCCGCCCTTAAACTGACTCTCTTAACTACTACACGCAGAGGCAAGAAACAGCGCGCGCTTTAGATCCTATAGATGAGATGAATATTTACAATTATTATTAGGGTTATTATTATATTCGAGTGCTGATTGCCGTGTTATAGCTTGTTAACGAAGCTTCCCCTCAAGTCTAAATGTTGTAAGGCGGTTTGTCGTGTGCGTATCATGGCCACGCATGCTTATATCGCCTTTCCCTTTCTCTACCACGGTTGCGCTTTAAAACCACGGCGCTGCAAGTTTGCTTTCCTTTCCTTCCCTCTTCTCCGCCGTTAAACTGGCTCTCTTAACTACTACACGCAGAGGCAAGAAACAGCGCGCGCTTTAGATCCTATAGATGAGATGAATATTTACAATTATTATTAGGGTTATAATTTATTCGAGTGCTGATTGCCGTGTTATAGTTTGTTAACGAAACTACCCCTCAAGTCTAAATATTGTAAGGCAGTTTGTCGTGTGCGTATCATGGCCACGCATGCTTATATCGTCTTTCCGTTTCTCGACCACGGTTGCGCTTTAAAACCACGGCGCTGCAAGTTTGCTTTCCTTTGCTTCCCTCTTCTCTGCCCTAAAACTGGCTCTCTTAACAACTACACGCAGAGACAAAGAAATAGCGCGCGCATGCGATCGCATAGATGAGATGAATACATATATATAGAAAAGCAATAGTCATAGCTCTCGAAGTATAATATAATATAGAATGGCTCTCGAAGATAGCTATTCCGGCGGCTAGCTTCCCACGCTATGCGTGCCGCCCTCGCACCTGTGAAAGCTTTTCCTAGACGCTAGAGCTATACTATTGCTGCGCAGCCTTGAGCGATCGGAAAGCGCGTTTTCCACGCCTGGCCGGCGGAGAGGGGAGGCTTCGTTGCGGCCGCGAAGCTCTCCACATCCCCGTAACGAGCCTGGTGGTGGTCTCGTGCTGACGATGCCCTCTCGGTGAGCGCATATTTCCCCCCTTCTCTTTTAAGAGATTCAATACATACAAGCATTTGTCTCGCAAACCAGATTTATTTCAAGGGAATTTTCCACGTCTCAATAATTTCTCTCGTCGTATTCGAGTGCTGATTGCCGTGTTATAGTTTGTTAACGAAGCTTCCCCTCAAGTCTACATATTGTAAGGCAGTTTTCCTAGTCTCTAAAGCCGCTCGAGTTCACGCTGCTCCTCTGGCGGCCATTTTTCCAAGAAATTATGCCTTCCAACCACTCAAAATTGACTGTCGCGGACAACACCAGCCCCTTTCCACATAAGTATGAGGCTCGGAGCAGGAGCTATGGCGCTTGAAAGTAACCGCTGGCTTGACGAACCAACCGACTGAGCTACCTTTCCGGGCAACATTGAAGGATCACGAGTTCAAATCACAAGTTATGTTCCTTTTTTCCCCTTTTTTTCTTTTTAATGTCTTTTCCTTTATTTTATCACAGTACGGAAACCCCCCTGAAAAAAAAATTATATATCCTCAATTATGTGTTGTCACACATGTGCAGGTCATAAATACCAGGTTCTCTAGCCGAGTGCCATCCATGCGGTATAACCGAGCTCAGATTGGCCCACCTTGACTGATCAAATTGGGCACCACTGTAGGTTAAATGAGGCGTACAACTCCTGCGGGACCCGCCGTGGTTGCTCAGTGGTCGTGGTGTTAGGCTGCTGAGCACGAGGTCGCGGGATCGGACTCCAGCCACGGCGGCCGCATTTCGATGGGGGCGAAATGCGAAAACACCCGTGTACTTAGAATTTGGTGCACGTTAAAGAACCCCAGGTGGTCGAAATTTTCGGAGTCCTCCACTAAGGCGTGCATAATCAGAAAGTGATTTTGTCACGCAAAACCCCATTCTCCAATTTTTAATTTAACTCCTGCGGGGACGGTAGAGTATCCGTCTCCAGTGCAAAAGGACCGTGATTCAAATCCCAGTACAGCGCAATTCTCCACCGGAAAATAAAAAAAAAAACGTGTGTTGAGAACATTGCACAAACAGGCCTGGAGTGCGGCCTTATCCCGGTGACCAGAACCGGTAACGCACTCTCTCACCAGAGCAGGATTGGCCACCCTGGTGCAGTACTGGGCCACAACCTCCTATATGAATACAACAATCAAACCCCGGCCCTCAGTCCCCAGCAGCCGCGAAGCAACTGACCACGACGGCGGTCAGATCTGTGACGCTGCAGAGGGTGCTAAGAATACCTGGCTCCGGACAGGCCGCCATTGGAATCTGAACCTGGCAACGTTTAACGTTAGAACGCTATCTAGCGAGGCGAGTCTAGCAGTGTTATTGGAGGAATTAGAGGGTAGTAAATGGGATATAATAGGGCTCAGTGAGGTTAGGAGGACAAAAGAAGCATATACAGTGCTAAAGAGCGGGCATGTACTGTGTTACCGGGGCTTAGCAGAGAGACGAGAACTAGGAGTCGGATTCCTGATTAATAAGGAAATAGCTGGTAACATACAGGAATTCTATAGCATTAACGAGAGGGTGGCAGGTCTTGTTGTGAAGCTTAATAAGAGGTACAAATTGAAGGTGGTACAAGTCTATGCCCCTACATGCCGTCATGATGACCAGGAAGTCGAAAGCTTTTATGAAGACGTGGAATCGGCGATGGGTAAAGTCAAAACAAAATATACTATACTGATGGGCGACTTCAATGCCAAGGTAGGCAAGAAGCAGGCTGGAGACAAGTCAGTGGGGGAATATGGCATAGGCTCTAGGAATAGCAGAGGAGAATTATTAGTAGAGTTTGCAGAACAGAATAATATGCGGATAATGAACACCTTTTTCCGCAAGCGGGTTAGTCGAAAGTGGACGTGGAGGAGCCCGAATGGTGAGACTAGAAATGAAATCGACTTCATACTCTGCGCGAACCCTGGCATCATACAAGATTTAGACGTGCTCGGCAAGGTACGCTGCAGTGACCATAGAATGGTAAGAACTCGAATAAGCCTAGACTTGAGGAGGGAACGGAAGAAATTGGTACACAAGAAGCCAATCAATGAGTTAGCGGTAAGAGGGAAACTAGAGGAATTCCGGATCAAGCTACAGAACAGGTACTCGGCTTTAACTCAGGAAGAGGACCTTAGTGTTGCAGCAATGAACGACAATCTCATGGGCATCATTAAGGAGTGCGCAATAGAAGTCGGTGGTAACGCCGTTATACAGGAAACCAGTAAGCTATCGCAGGAGACGAAAGATCTGATCAAGAAACGCCAATGTATGAAAGCCTCTAACCCTACAGCTAGAATAGAACTGGCAGAAATTTCTAAGTTAATCAACAAGCGTAAGACAGCGGACATCAGAAACTATAATATGGATAGAATTGAACAGGCTCTCAGGAACGGAGGAAGCCTAAAAACAGTGAAGAAGAAACTAGGAATAGGCAAGAATCAGACGTGTGCGTTAAGAGACAAAGCCGGAAATATCGTTACTAATATGGATGAGATAGTTCAAGTGGCTGAGGAGTTCTATAGAGATCTATACAGTACCAGTGGCATCCACGACGACAATGGAAGAGAAAATAGTCTAGAGGAATTCGAAATCGCGAAGGTAACGCCGGAAGAAGTAAAGAAAGCCTTAGGAGATATGCAAAGGCGGAAGGCAACTGGGGAGGATCAGGTAACAGCAGATTTGTTGAAGGATGGTGGACAGATTGTTCTAGAGAAACTGGCCACCCTGTATACGCAATGCCTCATGACCTGGAGCGTACCGGAATCCTGGAAGAACGCTAACATATTCCTAATCCATAAGAAAGGGGACGCCAAAGACTTGAAAGATTATAGACCGATCAGCTTACTGTCCGTTGCCTACAAAGTATTTACTAAGGTAATCGCAAATAGAATCAGGAACACCTTAGACTTCTGTCAACCAAAGGACCAGGCAGGATTCCGTAAAGGCTACTCAACAATAGACCATATTCACACTGTCAATCAAGTGATAGAGAAATGTGCAGAATATAACCAACCCTTATATATAGCTTTCATTGATTACGAGAAAGCGTTTGATTCAGTCGAAACCTCAGCAGTCATGGAGGCATTACGGAATCAGGGTGTAGATGAGCCATATGTAAAAATACTGGAAGATATCTATAGCGGCTCCACAGCCACCGTAGTCCTCCACAAAGAAAGTAACAAAATCCCTATAAAGAAAGGCGTCAGACAGGGAGATACGATATCTCCAATGCTATTCACAGCATGTTTACAGGAGGTATTCAGAGGCCTGGAGTGGGAAGAATTGGGGATAAAAGTTGATGGAGAATACCTTAGCAACTTGCGATTCGCTGATGATATTGCCTTGCTTAGTAACTCAGGAGACCAATTGCAATGCATGCTCACTGACCTGGAGAGGCAAAGCAGAAGGGTGGGTCTGAAAATTAATTTGCAGAAAACTAAAGTATTGTTTAACAGTCTCGGAAGAGAACAGCAGTTTACGATAGGTAGCGAAGCAGTGGAAGTGGTAAGGGAATACATCTACTTAGGGCAGGTAGTGACCACGGATCCGGATCATGAGACTGAAATAACCAGAAGAATAAGAATGGGCTGGAGTGCGTTTGGCAGGCATTCTCAAATCATGAACAGCAGGTTACCACTATCCCTCAAAAGGAAAGTGTATAACAGCTGTGTGTTACCAGTACTCACATATGGGGCAGAAACCTGGAGGCTTACGAAAAGGGTTCTGCTGAAATTGAGGACGACGCAACGAGCTATGGAAAGAAGAATGATGGGTGTAACGTTAAGGGATAAGAAAAGAGCAGATTGGGTGAGGCAACAAACGCGGGTAAACGACATCTTAGTTGAAATCAAGAAAAAGAAATGGGCATGGGCAGGACATGTAATGAGGAGGGAAGATAACCGATGGTCATTAAGGGTTACGGACTGGATTCCAAGGGAAGGGAAGCGTAGCAGGGGGCGGCAGAAAGTTAGGTGGGCGGATGAAATTAAGACGTTTGCAGGGACAACATGGCCACAATTAGTACATGACCGGGGTAGTTGGAGAAGTATGGGAGAGGCCTTTGCCCTGCAGTGGGCGTAACTAGGCTGATGATGATGATGATGATGACGTAGCTCAACCAATTTGTGCTCTATTTCGAGTCGCCGCTATAGCTCAGTGGTAGAGCACTGGTCTTTTAATCCAGGGGTCGCCAGTTCAATCATTACTAGTGGCAGTGCACCCTTTTCTATTCACATATTTTATCTGAGTGTAATGTAAGCGCTACGTAGCTGAACCATTTTGTGCGGCACTTCGAGTTGCCGCTGTAGCGCAGTGGTAGAGCACTGGTCTTGTAAACCAGGGGTAGTGAGTTCAATCCTCACTGGTGGCTGTAGATACTTTTTGTATTCACATATTTTATCCGCGCATAATGCAATCGCTACATAGCTGAACCGTTTTGTGCGTCGATTTGATTCCCCGCTATAGCTCAGTGATTCTACTTCTGGCTACCGTTCGGTGTGGACGCAGAATGCCTTGCTCCGGTGGGGCGGTTTTTGCGGCTCAGACGAGCCGCGGTAACAGCAATGCTGCTATGGATTGCCAGGACTACCAAGGTATTTTACCGCCTCTGCCTACAGGACTATGGGTGGCCAGCACGCTCTTTCTTCACGGAGACGTAAAGGCAAGGCCCTAGCGAGTCGACGATTTTCGAGACACGCTGGTCCGTCTAGGTCAGCTTCCCGAGGTTGACGCCTTGCGGGCTTTCCAGATGAACCACGTGTGGGCGGTTACTTTCAGAAGCCCAGATGCTAGGAAGGAAATGCTGGCCCTCGGAGACATTACGGTTAAGGAGCGTCGATGCCTGGTGGTTAACCTGGCCAGCCAGGATGTGCGGCTTAAGCTCTGCTGGCTCCTTCACAACGTGCAAGATGAGGACGTCCGCGCCGCGCTCACGCCTTTTGGGAAGGTTACGGATGTCTGCAAGGAAAGCTGGCGCGTGCAAGGCATCTCCGATAAAGGTGCGTCAACCCGCATCGTATCGATGAAGCTGAAACACGGAGTTACCATAGATGACCTCCCGCATCAACTTCGGGTCGCCGGCATCATGACACTGCCAATTGCGCCTGGGCCTGCCCCACTCTGCCTGAGGTGTAACCGCACAGGTCATATCAGGCGAGAGTGTCGCGTATCGCGCTGTGCTTTGTGTCGACGCTTCGGGCACGACGAAAGCTCGCGCGTGAGAATGTACGCGAATGCGGCGGGACCATCCAAAAGGGATGAAGTCTTCCAGGAGCACACAATGAACGCATTCGATGCTGAAGAGATGCATGAAAAAGGTGATGTGGTGCAACTTCCTGATCCAAAGGAAGGCACCCATGAACCAGCGAAGAAAGCGGACACCAAAGAATTAGAGGAGAAGCCCGTTTGAGCTGAAGAAAGAGCACCACGGGGAAAATATTGACAAGAACAAGACAAGCAACGAGCCTGGGGAATCGCTCGGACACTCTCCGAGTCCCGTGAACAGGACGGAGCCCCTTAAAGTAGCGGGCCCGGTAAAACGTCCACTCGAAGCTAACGAGAAAAAAGGACGAAGGATCAAGTGGATCAAGCCACGAGGAACCGCTTGCGAAAACACCGAGTGGCCGTCGATCGAGCTTCAAGCCGACGCCTAATATTGCATCGGGCAGGAAAGGGCCAGCGTCGGGACCGACGTGAGCCCCCAGCAAGTGTTCGCAGTATGTGTGAGTACTGTGGTTGGGGAGGGGAGGGGGAGGGTACTGTAGAATTAGGATCGACCGAGGCAGACAAAGGAGTGTTGGATACGAGGAAGGAGGATGTAAAGACTGACGTCGCATTCGAACGAAGTGAGTGTCAGCAGTCTAAGAAGGACTTCAGTCTCACGCGCCTCCTCATATTACCGTGAAAATACTTCTAGACACAGCCTTACGATTTGGTACAATAAATGTTCAAGGCCTTATAATAAGGCGCAAGCAATATCAGCTTTGTCGCCTGCTCATGAAAAAGAACCTTGACGTAATCGGTGTATAAGAAATAAAAGTCGATAGTGAAGAAGGGTCCGGTTTCATTTAGGTCCGGTTTTTATGTGTCTGCTTCACACGCATGCGGTACTTCAGGTGGCTGTCTGCTTTTTCTGAGAAGCGCTTTACGCCTCTCAGTAGAAACTGTGTTCAAACACGATAGTGGCTGGCGTATTCTTTGCGATTTATGTTTCTGTGATATTAAGTGGCGCGTCATTTGCTTTTATGCGCCTAACAAGGTGAACGGCCAAAGAATTTCTTTGAATGTGTTGAAAACCATTTTCAGTGTGATGGGATTGTTGTGATGACGGTTGATATCAAATGCGTCTGTAACGTAAAAGACAGAGTTGGAAGCCCACCTATTCATGATGCAAGTGTGCAGTCTTTGAACGTAGCGATAGAAAAATACGACTTATAGGTTGTTGGGGATGTGATGTCCAATCCAGAGAGGCTACCATTCACCCACTATCAGCGAAATAGTCATGCCAAGTTGGATCGCACCTACGTTTCAGCGGATCTAATACCATTGTGTTTTCTATATGAAGTGAATCAGGTTTCCTTTACCGATCACAGCTTAGTCAACTTTCTAGTTCGTCCGAAAAAGCCGACAGGTTTTAACTGGGAGTTGGGGAAATCTAACTTTAAGCTCTTAGAAGAAATATTTTTGATGGGTGTTAATAATAGCCTTCACGGATGGTTCGAGACAGAACGCAAAAGTTCTGCAGAAGCGTGGGAGAATTTCAAAGAAGACGTTAAAATGTTCGCCATAGAGAGGTCTGGTGCCTTGCGCCGAGAGGAAAAGAAAAAAGAATTAGAAATGCAAAATTATTTAAATTTTTATTTAAGTTTTGAGAATGTCAGTTCCGGAAAGTATACGAAGGAAATAAAAGAAATTAAATCCCTGTTAGAACTAGTCGAAGCTGAAAGATACAAAGGGGCGGTCGTACGCGCACGCGCAGAAAAGTTATGGTGCGGTGAATAGCCGACAAAGCGCTCACTCGGGGACGAACGAGCTTATGCCTCGCGGAACGAGATAACAGCCGTAACATACGGCAGTAAAGTTGTACGAGATAAAGAAAAAATGAGACAGGCTTTATATGAGCATTACTGCGAACTACTAGACCAATAACGCATTCGCGATGAAGGATTCGATACTGAACTCCTGCCGCTATTGTCAAGCCTTAAAGGGGAAGTAACGGAAAGGCTCGAAGAAACGATTACATTAGAAGAAATAAAATGGGCGATGGACTCACTAAGTTCCGGAAAATTGCCAGGGCCAAACGGTCTCAGCGCCGCTTTCTACCAAGCTTTTAAGCAAGACGTAGCCACTGCCCTTCAAAAAGTAATTGCGTAAGCATATTGCCACGACCTCGACACAGCTGACAGCCACTCGGTGCAAGTCGGTGCCACATGCTAGGCACGTTGGGTGGCTCCGAGAAGAGAACGACGAAGGTGCCAGGACAGAGATAGATATAAAAGATCTCTAGCGTCGACCGAAGTCTTTTGTGGCTTTGTCTGTGACAAACTGGTGGAAGTGCGGGCTACGCGTCAATGTACTCTGACCCCCAGGAACAGGGAGCGGACAACCTACGCAAAAGCCGACGGCTTCAAAGACTGCCTCCGGAATACGGCCTGCAAGATCTGCCGAGGATGTCCACCACAACCGCAAGCCAGACACAGGAGACGTACGGTACGGGACAGCCTCCTGAGTCGCTGGTTCTCCACACCCCACGCTGGCCGCGGCCGTTCCATGGTGAGCCTTTTGAGGACGTGGAAGACTGGCTCGACGACTTCGATCGTGTGGCTGACGTCAATTATTGGGACGAGCAGAAAAAGTTAAGGAACGTGTACTTCGCCATAGAGGACTCTGCCCGAACATGGTTCGCTAACCACGAGCCAGCCATCACCACCTGGCAAGAATTTCAACGGCAGATACGCGATACGTACAGCAGCCCCGCAAGAAAAGAGCGAGCAGAGCAAGCCCTTCAGAATAGGGTTCAAAGGCCGAACGAAAGCGTAGCCATGTTCGTCGAAGACATGTCGCGGCTTTTCAAGCGCGCTGACCCTGGCATGACAGAAGCGAAGAAAGTACGCCTACTGATGCTTGCGGTAAAAGAACAGCTGTTTGCTGGACTGACGCGAAGGCCTCCAGCTACAGTAGCTGAGTTCGTCAGTGAGGCGACAACAATGGAGCGAGCCCTTCAACAACGCTCCTCGGTCTACGATCGCCAAATCAACCTGGGATCAGCATCTTCTCTCTCGTTACCCTATGACACCGATGCACTTCGAAAGCTTGTGCGTAGTGTCGTGCGTGAGGAGCTCGACCGGCTACAGGGAGTGCGATTTCAACCGACCGTAACATCCCTCGCAGATATCGTCCGCGAAGAAGTTCGCCAGGCAGCACAGCCATTCGTGCAAACCAGACCTGAAGCCGCCCCCGTACTGGCTTATGCGCAAGCAGTGAGGCTTCCTGCGCAACCCGGGAACCACCGTAACCCGCCTTCTTCTGAAGAACCGCTGTGCCACTTCCAGGGCCAAGGTTCACGTACAAATATGTACGGGTCCACGAGCCCGCGAATCAATATGCGAAAGTCAGACGTGTGGCGCACACCTGACTATCAGCCACTCTGCTTCCATTGTGGCGAAGCGGGCCACTTGTACCGTGCCTGCTACTACCGAAGAATTGGACTCCAGGGCTATCACCCCGGCGCTCGTCGCCCACATGAGGGAGAGCGTCCGAGAGAAATCCAGCAATATCTGGCCAGTCAACCTTCGTCGCCGTACGCGCAGTTCCCACCGGTTGAACAGTCCCTGCCAATGACCCGATCTCCGTCTCCGCAGAGGCGCCAGTCACGATCACCACCTCCTCGACGATCGGCGTCACCTAGCCGCTACACTACGTTCTTCGCTTCCGTGGGCAACCGGCCCACGAGCCCAAGTCGGGGAAACTGAGAACAGCGACCTCCGGAGGTGGGGCCGCTGTCCAACGCACTTCGAAAGATCGTCCGCTGCGACACCCCGACGACGACGATAACGACGAAGACAACGACGACTGCGTACCTTCGACACCTTCCTTCGAAAACCGTGAGCCTGTTTCAGCCGACATACTCGTTTCTGTCGATAACCACCCGGTAACCGCTCTTGTTGATACTGGCGCCGATTATTCTGTCATGAGCGGACAACTGGTTACGGCACTTCGCAAGGTGACGACACCGTGGCCAGGACCTAAGCTCCGTACAGCCGGCGGTCATGTCCTCACGCCGATCGGCAAATGCACTGCGAGGGTACAAATTCGTGAGGTCACATTTGTCGGTTCATTTATTATACTGGAAGAGTTCTCTAGGCAGGTCATACTCGGCATGGACTTTCTTCGGAAGTACGGCGCAATCATAAACCTTCGCGAGTTGCTTGTCACATTTTCCAGCGAACACGCAACTATTTCGGACGACTACCACCCACAGTCCACGGTGTTACGCGTTTCGGGTGACTGTGCTACTTTACCACCTCGGAGTACTGCGTTGATCACCGTAGAAACAGACGATGATCGTCCCCATCTCGGAATCGCTGAAGGCAATCTGTCAGTCTTGTTGGCTCGACAGGTTTGCGTAGCCCGCGGAATCTTGCAGCTGTCGTCACGGACTGCTCAGATTTTAGTGACCAATTTCAGTCGTGAATACCAGCACTTCGCCCCACGAACTGCCTTCGCCTATTTGGAGCCAGTCAGTGATTTTCCCGCTTGTTTAACTGTAGGGCAAACTGATGGAGATTCTAACTGTGACGTACCAGCCAACAGCAATATTGATGTGAATTCTAAATTATCGGGTCAACAGGCTAGCATTCGAAGCCTTTTACAGTCTTTTGCGGACTGTTTCGCTTCAACATCGAAGGTCAACCAAACGCCTATTGCGAAACACAGAATTATTACAAATCCCAATGAAAGACCCGTGCGCCAACGTGCTTACCGCGTTTCTCGTAAAGAGCAAGACGCCATCCGAAATCAAGTCCAACAAATGCTTACCGACGATATCATACAGCCCTCCACCAGTCCATGGGCGTCACCTGTGGTTCTGGTGAAAAAGAAAGACGGCACACTGCGTTTTTGCGTTGACTATCGCAAGCTTAACAACGTTACGAAGAAGGACGTTTATCCCCTTCCCCGCATCGACGACTCTTTGGACCGCCTTCGAAATGCTCGATACTTCTCATCGATGGACCTTCGCAGCGGCTACTGGCAAATAGAGGTTGATGAGCGTGACCGTGAGAAAACCGCATTTATTACGCCTGACGGACTTTACGAATTCAAGGTCCTTCCTTTCGGATTGTGCTCTGCGCCTGCTACTTTTCAGCGCATGATGGACACGGTTCTATCAGGTCTGAAGTGGCAGTCATGCTTTGTCTATTTAGATGATATCGTTGTCTTTTCAGAAACTTTTGAGCAGCACCTCCAGCGCTTACACGCAGTTCTAGACGCAATTCGTACTGCTGGACTGCCTTTAAAGCCTGAAAAATGCCATTTCGGGTATGACGAACTCAAATTTTTAGGCCATGTCGTCAGCTACGAGGGCATTCGACCAGATCCCGACAAAACCATTGCTGTTGCTTCGTTTCCAACACCTTCGAACAAACACGAACTCCGCCGTTTTCTAGGGCTTT
This sequence comes from Dermacentor variabilis, assembly GCF_050947875.1. Classification (NCBI taxonomy): domain Eukaryota; kingdom Metazoa; phylum Arthropoda; class Arachnida; order Ixodida; family Ixodidae; genus Dermacentor; species Dermacentor variabilis. Next base: position 32,057,880 of record NC_134574.1, read on the forward strand.
GCGCATATTATCGACGCTTCGTGGCCAACTTTTCACGAATAGCCGAACCGTTGCAACGGTTGACTAAGGATAATGTTCCGTTTGTCTGGGAGCAGGACCAACAAGAGGCCTTCTGTGAACTCCAGCAACGTCTGCACACACCTCCTGTTCTAGGACACTTTGACGAAGACAGTGACACCGAGTTGCACACGGATGCCAGCAACGTTGGCCTTGGTGCCGTCCTCGTACAGTGGCAAGATGGAGCCGAGCGCGTCATTGCGTACGCAAGCCGCACTTTGTCTCCAGCTGAAAGGAACTATTCCACTACGGAGAACGAATGCTTGGCCGTTGTGTGGGCAATTGCTAAGTTCCGACCATATTTGTACGGCCTATCATTTTGAGTTGTGACAGATCACCATTCATTGTGCTGGCTCGCCAATCTCAAGGATCCATCTGGCCGTCTTGCACGCTGGAGTCTTCGCTTGCAAGAATACGATATGACGATAGCGTTCAAGTCCGGGCGTAAACACACCGACGCCGACTGCCTGTCACGTGCTCTAGTTCAACTGTCGCCATACGACTTTGATGCAGAGGCCGCATTTCTGTCCATTATCACAGTATCAGACATCAGCAAGCAACAGCACGATGATTCAGAACTCCGGCCTCTCATCGACTACCTTGAGAACCGTCTACCAGAGCCGCCTCGTATGTTCATCCGCAAATTATCCTCGTTTTTTGTCCGAGATGGCATTCTCTGCAAACTGGGTTTTCACTCGACTGCAACCGCCTGCCTTCTTGTAGTGCCGTCTTCACTGCGTGACGATATCCTGCGGGCCACTCACGACGAGCCATCTTCGGGTAACTTGGGATTCGCACGGACGTTTTCACGCATACGCCAAAAGTACTTCTGGCCTAACCTTCGCCGTGACGTAAAGCAATACGTGAAGACATGCCGCGACTGCCAGAGACGCAAGACACCACCCGCGCGTCCGGCTGGCCTTCTCCATCCCGTGGATCCTCCGCGGATCCCTTTTCAGCAGGTTGGCATAGATTTGCTTGGGCCATTCCCCACGTCGAGGGCTGGTAACCGTTGGATTGCTGTTGCCACAGACTACCTTACACGTTACATTGAAACCCGAGCGCTCCCACGAGGCACTGCTAATGATATTGCTACCTTCTTTGTACATGATATCGTACTCCGCCACGGTGCTCCAACAGTGGTTATAACCGACCCGGGCACAGCATTTACAGCGCAGCTCACAGAAGATATCATGCTTCTCAGTGGTACAGTTCACCGCAAAGCCACTGCTTACCATCCCCAGCCGAATGGGCTCACAGAAAGGCTAAACAAAACGATCGCTGATATGATTTCCATGTATGTTGACGTCGACCACAAAAACTGGGACGACGTTCTCCCATACCTTGCGTTTGCATATAACACCGCCGTTCAAGAAACTACCGGCTTCACCCCTTTTCACTTAGTACACGGCCGGGAAGCTGTTACAACGTTGGACGCAATGCTTCTACCCACTTACTGTTCTAATGTTGTCACTGTTGCTGCGGAATTCGCTCGATGTGCCGAAGAGGCACGCCAGCTCGCACGAATACGTATCCGCCACCAACAACACAACGACGCCGACCGGTACAATCTTCGTCACTGCGACGTCACTTATCAACCCGGTGACAAAGTATGGGTGTGGACACCGATCCGCCAGCGTGGTCGGTCGGAGAAACTTTTGCGCCGCTACTTTGGACCTTATAGGATCGTTCAACGACTCGGCGACGTCACATACGAAGTGATTCCTGAAGGAGAAGGCACCACTCGCCGTCCCCGCCACCCAGGCCTGTCTGATGTCGTTCACGTCTCTAGATTGAAGTTATACCACTCCCGCTGAACGCAAAGCTCCGCACCTCTCTCACCATCTACGTCTGTCTTAACAGTATCACCGTCGCTATCTCCAGTGCGTCAATGTTCCGCATCGAGACGATGCTTCTAGGGAGGGGGGTAATGCCACGACCTCGACACAGCTGACAGCCACTCGGTGCAAGTCGGTGCCACATGCTAGGCACGTTGGGTGGCTCCGAGAAGAAGAGAACGACGAAGGTGCCAGGACAGAGATAGATATAAAAGATCTCTAGCGTCGAACGAAGTCTTTTGTGGCTTTGTCTGTGACAATATGAATGAGAACTGCGTCCTGCCCCCTTCTTTTCGTCAGAGTCACACAGTGTTGATACTGAAGTCCGAAGAACCTCATGTACTACTGCCGACAGGGGCGTACCGCCCGATAAGTCTCACAAACATAGATTATAAAATATACACGAAGGTTCTTGCACGGAGACTCCAAAATGTGATACAACAATTAGTAGGGTCGCACCAGACATGTGGCTTAAGAGGACGATCCATTGTCGCCAATATACATGTAGCGAGAACAATATTGGAAAGTTGTGACGCCTTCTCAGAAAAGGTAGCATTGTTGCAACTTGACCTTGAAAAAGCGTTTGACAAAGTGTCACATGAAATCCTTTTTCTTGTTTTAAAACATGTCAATACAGGTTCTGTTCTTTTGCAAGGTGTTAAAATGTGCTAGGCTGGCGTATCAACAAAACTAATAGCTAATAAACAGCCTAAGGCTATGATAGAAGTTAAGTCAGCACTCCGCCAAGGATGCAATTTATTGTCTCTACTTTTTGCATTGTACGTTGAACCACTTTGCTTAAAGGTGATTAGTAGCAATACCATAAGGTGATCTGCAATGGACTCCAGAGAAGTTAAAATTTATGGCGTACGCGGATGATATCGCCATATTCTGTCGAGACAAGCAAAGTATCTCTAATGCAGTAGAAGTGGCGAGCAGATTCTGCAAGGTAACCGGAAGTGCGATAAACTGGAGTAAGTCATTGGGCATCTGGCATGGTAATTGGAATGATAAAACAGAAATTTTTGAAAATATGCAGTGGACCACGACCCCGGCGCGGTACCTTGGGGTACCTCTGCAATGTTATCATGATACAAAAGACTACTGGCAAGAAAAGTTAGAGCAAGTCGTTCTACTTCCGGCCGCCCAGCGTGACGGACGGTGAATCATGAGCTACGTTGGAGTGGCGATTGCGGCCCTTGCTAGCCGCGGTAACAGGAACCAAAAAGAAGAATACTCTTTTGTTTTGCCACAACTGCCAACAGGACGCATCGTCACCAATACGGTATTTCTGCATGGCGACGTGTGAGCACCGCCTTACAGAGTCGAAGAGTTCAGGGACGCTCTCGCTCTTGCCGGGATGCTGCCGGAAGTTGTTGCACTCGGTGCCTATCAGATTAACCATGTCTGGGCGGTTACCATGTGCAATGCAGACGCTACCATGAAGCTACTAACCTTGAAGGAAATGACAGTTAAGGGGCGTCCCTGCTTCGTAGTGGATCCACAGGATCGGCAAGCGAAGTTACGCCTTCTCTGGCTTATTCACGGTGAAGCTGATGATGACGTGCGTATAGCACTTGCCGCTTTTGGAAAGGTAGTAGACCTGCAGCGTGAGCGTTGGCGCGTTCCCGGAGTCCACGACAAGAACTCGACCACCCAGACGGTGCTGTTGAATTTGAAAACTGGTTGAAATTGGAGTACCTACCCCACCAGGTACGGGTCGCTGGAGAACTTGCACTAGTGGTCGCTCCGAATCGAGCAATGCAGTGCCTTCGCTGTCAGGGCTCTGCAAATGTCCGGCGAGACTGCAATGTGCCCCGGTGCACGATATGTCGGCGATATGGACACGAAGACGCTCAGTCCACGCGCTCCTACACCACAGCTACCGGGCGAGGTGTGAACCAGTACACCGAGAAGCATTTAATGGATGTGACCGAAGCCCAGGAGGCAGCAAAAGGAAGCGGAGAGCTGGAAGCCCATAAGGAGCAGATCAGCAAAAAGGCACCGGAGGGCAAGCAAAGCCAGTCGGCAACGGAGGCTATAGCCAAGCCGCCAGCACCAGAGACCGATCTCACAACAACACCTGCGCCCGCGGACGACGACACAATGGAAAGCAGTCAAACAAAGGCTTCGACGCTGAGTCAACGAAGACGGGTATGCCAAACAACCAGGCCTCCAACCCCAGAATCAGCCGGGCCGTAAAACAGCCGCTTGAAGGAACTGCCGACCAGCAGGCGCCCACGGGGGAAACGCTCCAGCCTTAAACCACGGCAAATGTCAAAACGGAGAGGAAGGCCACTCCCGAGCTGCTGAGGTAGCACCAAGGCACTGCGCGACCGGGCGGATCCGAAGGCGTCTAGCGGTACGCTAGACGTGCGAGGTAAGCGTCATGCTTCGGGTCGTACAACCTGGATTTAAAGAACATGGCACAACATCTGTCGTATAGTTTGGCCACTTTAAATGTTCGAGGCCTGGCCGCCAAGAAAAAGCAGAACCAAGTGTACAGATTGTTGGCGGACCACGACCTCGACATGTTGGACGTGCAAGAAACAAAAGTTGAAGGGGACGAGCAGACCCGAAGCATGATGCTTCGCTTTACCTCTCGTTATTATGTGGTAGTGAGTCACAAGGTGGGCAAGTCAGTGAGATGCCTACTATTTTTGAAAAAGTTAACGGGCCTCGTTGTAGATAATGTTCATTCATGCCAAACTGGCAGATTGATCGTTGTTGATTTTCATTATAGTGAGGTTAACTTAAGAGTAATATGTGTTTACGCGCCGAACGGTACAGGTGAGAGGCACATATTTTTTTCTTAGCACTGAGCAGTATCTGAGTAAAGACAAACATGTTCTTATGCTAGGAGATTTTAACTGCGTTTTGAACACTCGAGACCTAAGCAATGAGCGCGGGTGTAAAGATAGAAGTAGCCAGCTATTGCCACGGTTAATTGCAGAAAATCATGTAGATGATGTAGCAGAATGCCTTGAAGGAGCGAGAGAAGTGCAGTTTACGCATTTCCAAGGACTGAGTCACGCTCGCCTTGACCGTATTTATGCGTCGATAGCGATATTACCTTTGTGCACCCAGTATCATGTCGCGCCCGTGTCGTTCTCGGACCACTGTCTAGTTAAATGTCGGTTGGAAAGCAAGGGAAAACAAAACAAATTTTCATAGGATTTGTGGAAAATAAACGTAAATCTCCTGAGCGACGAATGTTTTATTCAAGCTGTGAAAGAGGCGATAAAAGAAATGAAAACAGAAAGGATGCCCAGTGTTGGCGCACAATGGGACTTATTAAAGCAACATGACAAAACGAAAGCCATAGAGCGATATAGCTGCCTTAAGTATGAGGTAAAAGTCAAAGAAAGAAATTTAAGAACGATGCTCGAAAGGCTCGTTAAGCTTGCGTGCCAAGAGACGGGCAAGTTTAAAGACCACATCAGTAGCATAAAACAGAAACTCGAAGTAATAGACGAAGAACGCTATCAGGGAGCGCTCGTGCGGGCCGGAGCCGAGGCTTGGGCTGCCGGGGAGACGCCCACAAAGCGAGCGCTGGGAATCGAAACGGCCCATGCTCACCGCAAGCACATCGATGTGATAGAAGAAAACGGTGTTGAGATAACCGATACAGAGGGCATAGGCCAAGCGTTTTCTCGATTCTATGAAAGGCTGTTTGCCCATAAATCAGTAGATGTGGAAGGTTTTAAAATAACTTTCTTGGAACGCATGGCGCGGCTGCAAGAAGAAAGAAAAGCAGCTCTCGAAGCAGCGATATCAATAGCAGAAATAGAAAAGGCGATAGGTGATCTTAACCCTGGCAAGTCGCCCGGGCCGGATGGTCTGAGCGCGGCATTTTACAAAGCATTCAAACATGACCTTTCCTCTGAGTTGATGTCTTTGATGCGGCAATTAAGTTGGAAACGTTGCCCCTGTCATTCTCCCAAGCACACACTGTGCTCATTGCAAAAACAGAACCAAAAGATATGCTAGGACTTGTGACCTCATACAGACCAATTTCATTAACTAACTGTGATTATAAAATATTTCTGAAAATATTGGCTGTAATGCAGATTGTAGGATCCCATCAAACCTTTGGTATTAAGGGTCGCTCTATTGTTACTAATATTCATTCTATTAGGTGTGCTTGAGTGCTGTGATGCCTATCGGTCGGCTGTCGCAATCCTTCAGCTTGACCAAGAAAAGGCGTTTGACTGTGTGCCTCATGCCATGTTGTTTGCAATACTTCAACATGTTAATTTAGGCTGAATCATCATGGACATTATATCCATAGCGTATCAAAACTGCAAAACACGCCTCATATTCAACAACGGATTGGGCGGCCGCGTTGAGGTTCATCGGAGTGTGCGTCAATGGTACGCGGCGAGTCCGCTCTTGTATTTATATTGAAACCTTATGCCAAGCAATAATTGAAAATGATAGGGTTCATGGCTTTAGATTGCAGGCGTCACAGGTAAAGCTCTTGGCATACGCTGATGACATAGCTGTGTGGTTCAAGGAAATAGGGAGTCTGCTGGAGACCGTTGCTGTAGTAAGAAGGTTTGGAGAGGTGACGGGGAGCTTTGTGAATTGGGGAAAGTGCGTGGGGTTCTAGCATGGCGAGTGGCCGTCAGCCCCCGACACATTTGATAACGTGAGATGGTTTGAACACCAGTAAAGTACCTCGGCGTTCCCCTTGAAATTTATAAGAAAACTGATGATTTATGGCTAGAAAACGTGAAAGAAACACGAGAAAAGACGGAGAGGTGGAAAGGTGCACATCACTCAATTTTCGCCAGAGCGAGAGTGTGCAATTTATTTTTTGTTAGTAAATAATGGTATATTATGCAAGTGTTGTATTGCTCGCGAGTGTATGTGCAGAAGTTGCATCGAGTTTTTGCTGTCTTTATTTAGGCGTCCAGCTGGGAAAGCTGCAGCCGCACGAATCTTTTTCGGCGTGTGAAAGATGGGAGGGGGGGGGGAGGCTGGGTCTGGCGCCCCTTTTCGTGCGACAGCTTGTAAATAGATTTTTTGTCTCTCGTGACGTCAACGACCCATTCTTAAGAGCGATGTGTCAAGTGAGACTTTGTTATGCGTTACCAGAGTTGTTATCAGCAGTCAAATAATGCCTGGTACTTTATTCGGTTTTTCTAAAGATATAGTAGCAAGTGTCCGTTTTTTGTCAGTACGGTTTTCGAATGACTATCTGTTCAGTTTAAAAAGGAACAAATTGTACAGTGACCTGTGTGATCTTATTTTTCCAATGACGATGTACCCAACTATATACAGTAGAGGTCAAGGTAACAATGTTTTAAAACGCATTAAAAGAATGGACGTGCAGCCAGGAGTGAAATCTTTTTTTCTTCAAGCTTCACACGGGCACTCCCACAGTGAGAAAGTTTTTGGAAGAACGCGGTTTTTACATGCCGTAAGGTTCCAACTGTCTGATTTGCAAAAAAAAATGGAAACAGTAGACCATGTGTTCCTGCATTGTTGGGAGGGGGGTGTTGTTTTGGGATCTCCTACAAAGAACCATAAAGAAAGATTTCCCTTGGATCCGCATGGCATCAGATTTCTGCCGTTAGATAATGAGGACGGAGTCCCTTTTGAGCTCATCATGCTCACAGGCCTCTACTGTCTATGGCGAGCCCGAATGGAATGCTTCTTTTGTGACCCAGAGGCACGCCCTGCGCGCCTGCATTTTCGTGAACACCATGTCACGTTTTATTGAAGTAAAAAAAGGAGAATTCGTTGCACCTAGCCAAGTTGTGCTGGCCGCTTTATTACAGAATGTTTCTTTTTCTACATGAAGCGTGGAATATTTCTGTTAATTTGTTAATTTTGGTTGTGTTGCTCATAAGATATACGAGTATGTGAAAACGTTGAGAACTGGCAATAAAGAAAAAAAAGTAGAGCAAGTTAAAGTTAAAACAACGAGCCGCCGTAGTTGCTCAGTGGCTATGGTGTGGGGCTGCTGAGCACGAGGTCGCGGGATCGAATCCCGGCCACGGCGGCCGCATTTCCATGGGGGCAAAATGCGAAAACACCCGTGTGCTTAGATTTAGGTGCACGTTAAAGATCCCCAGCTGGTCAAAATTTCCGGAGTCCTCCACTACGGCGCGCCTCATTATCAGAAAGTGGTTTTGGCACGTAAAACCCCAAATATTATTATTATGATTAAAACAACAAAGTTCCGAGGTAGAAATTTATAGATTTTCGCGCGATCAATCGTATGCAATCTTTATCTTTTTCCAAAAATCTGGTATGTACTGCAAGCACTGTGCATGTCATGAATGACCATCCAAAAGATACACAGAGCATGCGCGGTTCTTATATGGGGATCCACATGGGAGAGAACGAGCCGCACTAATTTATTTCAGTCGGTGAAGTCACGAGGCCTTCGTTTTGCACATTTGTTTTTGAGGCACGTCGTCTCAAGATTTCTTTTTTTGGGAGATCAAAAGGATCCTTTCTTGCGAACAGTGTGCCAATTACGTTTACGAAATGCGTTACCTCAATTTATCGTATCCTCAAAAACGGCAAATGGCGCAAGTCTCCGTGGATTTTTACGGCAGGTAGCTTGGTCCGTAGAATTCTTCCATGCTCGCTTTTCATTTGATTATCTTGCTATTGTTGGAAGGAAAAAATTGTGAAAGGACCTAGTTGATGTTTGTATGCCTGTTCCTTTGTACCGGCCTATGTCTTCACCGGGCACAGGAGCAGATCTATTGAAGCGAGTGAAACTGATGCCAGTGCAATCTGGGGCTAAAACATTTTTCTGCCAATCGCATACTGGAACTCTTCTCGTCAAACCTTCGCTACAAGAAAAAGGCCCCTTTGTCGCATGGTCGATCAACTGCAGCAGGGGTAGAAAACTAGACACGATCGACCACATATTTTTGGATTGCTCGGACGCACTTTTTTTGTGGCTAATTCTGCAACGTACACTAAAGAAGGAGTTGCCTATCACACCGTACGGCACCGGTTTCCTTCCAATTGACAGTGAAGATGGTGTTCCTTGCGATATGCTTATGGCGCTGATTCTACACAGCCTGTGGAAAACGCGCATGGACGTCAGACATGAAAGACTGGTTATTCGCCCAGCTAGAGGGAACTTTACTAAAAGTATTTTGTTCTGGCGCGAGGCTTGCAATGCACGACTAGATAAGTCTGAATGGGCCACCTTGTTAGAGGAACTCGTCTGTCTAAAGTGGTTCTAACAATGCACGCCTGCCAAATGACGGCAGGTGGTTATATCAACAGAACATTGTACATGTCATCCTTACGCCATATGTATGTCTGTTTCAGTTATGAAAGAATGGCAATAAAGAAAAAAGCCGCTATAGCTCAGTGGTAGAGCACTGGTCTTGTAAACCAGGGGTCGTGGGTTCAATCCTCACTGGTGGCTGTAGATACTTTTTGTATTCACATAAATCTGCGCATAATGCAATCGCTACATAGCTGAACCGTTTTCTGTGCCTACTCGAGTCGCCGCTATAGCTCACAAGTAGAGCACTGGTTTTGTAAACCAGCGGTCGTGAGTTCAATCCTCAGTGGTGGCTGTAGATACTTTTTGTATTCACATTTTATCTGCGTTTGATGCAAGCGCTACATAGCTGAATAGTATTGTGCACCACTTCAAGTCGCCGCTATACCTCAGTGGTAGAGCACTGGTCTTGTAAACCAGGGTTCGTGAGTAGAATTCTGACAGGTGGCAGTAGATACTTTTTTGTATTCACATATCTTGAGTGTAATGCAAGCGCTACATGTCTCAACCTTTTTGTGCGCCACTTCGAGACGCCACTATAGCTCAGTCATTCTGCTTCCGACTCCAGAGCTGAACGGATCGCGGAATCATGGGCTCCAGTGGAGCGGCATATGCGGCGGTTAGCCCTGGCAACAGGCATTCGCCGGAGGATGATAAGAATTATCAGATCATTTTGCCTCGGCTACCTACAGGACGCATCCTTTAAACACAGTTTTTTTCCACGGCGATGCTCGTGTTCGCCCTTTTCGTGTCGAGAATTTTCGGGATGCGCTTCAAGCTTTTCATATGCTCACCGGCGTCGTTGCCTTTGGAGCGTACCAGATGGACCATGTATTGGCCGCAGTGATGAAGACACCCGAGGCTGCTCAAGCTGGTGGCACTAAAGGAGCTGCAGGTGAAGGGGAGTCGCTGCCCGGTCATCGACCCCAAGGAACAACTGGTGAAGCTTCGTATCCACTGTCTTCTGCATGGGGTGGATGACGAAGACCACGCTGACCTCCTTTGGCATAGTGACGGAAGTGACCCGCGAGCGCTGGTGAGCGGATGACGTTTTCGACAAGGGCTCTACGACCCGAGCAGCTGAAGTCTGGGCGGAAAGTTGACGATCTGCCAAACGAGATCCGCGTCGGCTGCGAGCTTGCCCTGGTGGTAGCCCCAGAACGTCCCATGCAATGCCTGCGGTGCCGGGGCTCTGGCCACGTTCATCGAGACTGAAAGGTTCCCCGTTGCTCCCGGTGCAGGCTTTTCAGACACAATGACGCGGACTGTGTACGATCTTACGCAGTAGCCGCGGGCTCGGCACAGAGCGAGGCGTCCACATCAGAGCATATGATGGACGTGACCGAGGCGGAGGAAGCGGCCAAGGGAGCTGGAAACAGCAATGTGGCGGTAGAAACGAGCGGGACGACCATGTCCACTGAAGGAGGACGCAACCACGTCCCTCCGCCCATGGAGCCAGCAGCTACATTGGAAAGTGTGAGGCTGGCTCCGGAAGAAAATGAGAGCCGCGAGCCGGCTACGGATGCTACGCAGGCAGAGGAAGGCAACGAGACCCCAGTTGGCGCCCGCGTCGAAGGCGTCTCGGCACCGGTAAAGCGGTCCCTTCAGCAGGATAAGATCGACGGAAAGGCCGGCGGGGACTCCAAGGCACCGCCTGCTAAGACGCTTCTCGTAAGGCGCTCCACCCTCAAGCCTAAGCCGATCGTGGAGGCTGACCGTAGGCTCACCGCCACCGCAAAGCCAACCAAGGACGAACTCGGGCGACGGCCACCGGATGGCCTCGGAGGCGTCTAGCGGTCAGCTAGACGTTAAGGTGAGCACCATTCTCCTGGCCTTCTCAACTGGCTACCAACCCGTCGCTTAGCCTCCGCATGCTAAACGTTCGAGGTCTGGCCGCCAAAAGGAAACAGAGTCAGGTGTATAGACTACTAGTGGACCACGGCCTCGACGTTTTAGCAGTGGAAGAAACCAAGGTAGACGGCGAGGAGAATACCGGGAACATGATGCAAAGGTTCACGCATAACTACAATACGGTAGTGAGCCACGCCTTAAGAACTTCGGCGGGGTGTGTGTTCTTTGTGAGGAAGCATCCAGGCCTGGTCGTAGAGGGTTATTTCTCGTGCACTTCCGGACGACTTGTCCTTTGTGATTTCAGTTATCGTGATGTCCAATGGCGCGTGTTGTGCGTTTATGCGCCTAATACGGTGCAAGAAAGGGCAAATTTCTTTTTGAACTTAAAGCATCACTTCTCTGTGCACAAAACGATAGCCTGTGTCGGGGACTTCAACTGTGTAATAAACATCAAGGATAGGTCTACGCGACGCGTAGTTCATGACAAAAGCAGCGATATCATGGCGCAGATCATACACGAATTTCAATTAAAAGATATCGCTCAGTGTTTCGGGGCTGACCGTGAAGCGAGGTACACTCATTTCCAGGGCACAAGTCATGCACGCCTGGACCATATCTATCTATCATATGATTGAGTAGAAAAATGCCAGTGCAATGCAATTACTGCCGAATCGTTTTCTGACCACTGCCTGGTAAAATGCAGGGTAGGCCACAAAAATTAATGAAAAGACTTTGTCTGGGAACTGTGGAAAATCAATGTTGAGCTCCTACGGGATGAAATTTTTAACGAAACGGTAGTGAATGCTCTGAATTCTTTTGGAAAAGACAGTTCTATGAAAATGGGCGAGGAATGGGAGTTGCTGAAGCAGACTATAAAAAACAAGGCAATTGATAGGAGTAGCGTAATGCGATATGAAGAGAAGGCCAGAGAAAGCGATTTAAAAACATTGCTTGAAGAAATGGTGACGCTCGAATGCAAGGAACCAGGCGCTTATCAAGAAGTTATGCGTGCTGTTAAGAAGAAGCTGGAGGTGTTCGACGAAGAGCGCCATCGAGGCGCGCTCGTGAGCGCGATAACAGAAAGACTAACATGCGGGGAAACACCAACGAAAAGAGCACTGGGAATAGAAAAGAAAGCCCTCCAGACGTAAGAAGGTTGAGTCCATCCGATACAACGGGGTGGTAGTAAGTGATATGAAAAATATAGGGCGTGCTTTCTTTGAACATTTCCAAAAGCTTTTCGCATTCAATTCCGTCTACATGCAAAGTTTCAAGCACTTATTTTCGCATCGAATGCCGCAACTCTCGCGTGAAGTGAAACAGACGCTAGAACTGCCAATAACAGAAAATGAAGTAATGAAGGCTATCGAAGATGTGAATCATGGTAAGTCACCAGGTCCAGCGGTCTTTGTGCCGCTTGGTACAAATCGTTTAGAGACCACCTAGCTCCTAGCCTAAGTGCAGTATTCAATGAAGCATACGAACTGAAAATCCGTCCAAAATGCTTTGGCCAGTCCCATACAGTACCACTACCTAAAACAGAAGAGACCGAAAAGCTCAAGCAACTTTCCGCCTACCGACCCAAAGTACTAACTGTGACTACAAAATATTATTGAAGGTGCTGGCAGGACGGGTGCAGTCAGTTATAAAGGAAGTAGTCGGCCCACACCAGACGTGTGGCATTCGCGGTAGAACCATTTTCACCAACATCCATAAGAGTTGAGTTGAGTTGAGTTTAATGGCACATAAGCAGCTTAGGCTATCATGCGCCAAACACTAGGTATGGATTCTTTCAATAAGTTGGGACACCTCAGTGAGTCCTTGTCTGGGCAAGAGCCCGGAGATTCCCAACAATTTAGCGAAGGACCTCGGCCTTCTTCTCAGGGATGAGAAGGTGGATGAGGTGTTCTGTAATATGTAGATAAGCACTCTGCGAGGTTTTAAAGTTTTAAGAGAACTCCAGCTCCTTTTAAAAAACTAAAAACACATGATACTTCAACAAGCCCATCTTCTCCTAAAATCAAAGCTGAGTGAAAAGGGATATGTTCTTTGTAAAATAAGGTAAAAAACTTCTTCCTCAGTGGTTCAAGGTTTATGCATGAAAATAGGATATGGTTTACTGTTAGTTCATCTCCACATAGTTCACAGTGGGGTTTGTCTTGCTTTGTTAGTATGAAGTTGTGTGTTAGGTGTGTGTGTCCTATGCGAAGGCGGTACAGAATCACTTCTTTGAAACGTTCCTGGTGTGTGCAAGATTTCCATTCGCCTAACACGGGTTTTAACAGGTGTAATTTGTTGTTTGCTTCATTGTTCCAAGCAGACTGCCATTTTTTCTTAGTTTATGATGTATTAACTTCATGAAGTCGTTAGGAGGTATCTTTACTTTTGTGATTTCTTCGTGCCGGGCCTGTGCCGCGCATGCGTCTGCTCTCTCATTGCCACTAATTCCGACGTGGCTCGGAACTCAGCATAATTTAATGTTCAGTCCTTGGGTGGTAGCATTTATTAAATTGTGTATAATGTCTCCTAATAATGGTGTGACTGCATTTTCGGCATGAAGAGCTGTGAGTGCACTTAGGGAGTCTGTATATATGATGCGATTTGCGAGGTTCTCCTTTACTATTTTCTCTATTGCTACAGAAATGGCGTAACATTCAGCAGTGAAAATGGATGTGTACTACGGAAGTCTTACTGTTTCTTCCCAGTTTCCTTGGACGACTGCACTTCCAACATGGTCCTTTGTTTTCGAACCAACTGTATAAAAATCTGTGAAACTGCTGTATTTTTCTTTTAGTGCTAGGAATTCCTGAATAATGTGTTGTGGCGGAGTTTGTGCTTTACGGAACTGTGTTAAAGTAACATCGGAAGCTGTCGGAAAGATGAACCATGGGGGTAGTGGATTTTGTCTATGGGTAATGCCAGGTAAGGTGTCCAATATGCCAAGATTGCGGCACATCTCTTCAAATCGAAGGAGCAGTGGTCTTGTAGTTTGTGGTTTGTTGTTGAAAAGTACTCGTGAAGGGCATTTTGTTACAAGTGGGTAGCAAATGTGTTTTGGTAAAGATTGTATCTTAAGACTATATGCACAGGTTAGAGCGGCTCTTCTATTTTCTAGAGGGGGTTCGTTTGCATCTACGTAAAGGCTGGTTATAGGAGACATTCGGTATGCACCACATGAAATACGCAAGCCTGAGTTATGTACTGGGTCTAATTTTTTTAGGTATGTCGGTCCTGTTGAGCCATACACTATGCAGCCACAATCTAAAGAGGAACGCACTAAATAACGATAAATGTGTAGAAGACATATTCTATCAGAACCCCAATGTTTATATGACAGTACTTTGAGTATATTTAGTGACTGGGAAGCTTTCTTTTTGAGGGTGGTTATGTGTGGTAGGAATGTGAGCTTTTTGTCAAAAGTTATGCCTAAAAATTTCTGTTCATTCTTTACCGGAAGTACGGTTTCATTTAGGTGTAGGGTGGGGTCAACCTGTAGGCTTCTTTTGAGTGAGAAGAGGACAGCAACTGTTTTTGGGGTAAAAATTTAAACCCATTCTTGTCTGCCCAAATCACGAGTTTGTTCAATGTGAGTTGTATCGGTCTCTCGCATGTTGGTAACCTGGATGATGTGCATGCTATTTGAAGGTCATCAACATATACAGAATACCTAATGGACCTAGGAATGATTTTTGCTATGGAGTTCATTTTCACTATAAAAGTGTCGTACTTAATATACAACCCTGCGGCACTCCATTCTCCTGGACAAATTTCTTCAGGGTTGCACCAAGGCTACATGAAATGAACGGTCGGAGATGAAATCTTTCAGGCAGTTCAGCTCCCTACCACGAATACCAAGTTCTGCTAGGTCGCGGAGAATACCAAACCTCCAGGTGGTATCGCAAGCCTTATCGATATCGAAAAAGACTGCTAAACAGTGTTGCTTGTGTACGAATGCTTCTCAGACTGTATTTTCTAGGCGGACGAGATGATCAGTCGTTGAACACGTTTTTTTTTAAATCCGCACTGGTGGATGTCAAGTAGTTCACGTGATTGAAGAGTGAACGTGAGCCTAACGTTCAGGATACTTTCAAATGATTTTGCGAGACAACTTGTGAGAGCTATAGGCCTGTAACTGCCAGGGCTGGTTGGTGGCTTTGCAGGCTTCAGAAACGGTACAATCACGGCTTTTTTCCAAGCCTCTGGTATTTTTCGCGATACCCATATTTTGTTGAAGAATTGTAAAAGTGCGTTCACAGCAGCGTCTGAGAGGTGAGCCAGCATTTCATAATGTATTTGGTCAGGGCCAGGTGCCGTCTGTTTACCTGCGGACAGTACTTTTTGGATTTTGTGAAATATGATTAATGCATTATAGGGCTCATTTGTACAGCCACTTGTAGGAAGTTTTTGTTTTTCGGTTGCATGTTTGTGCTTCAGAACGATTGAGTGTAGTGTGAGGAACTTGAAACATTAGAAAAATGTTCCCCTAGTAGGTCTGCCTGTTCTTCTAGACTCGTTTGTGTGCCAGGAGCTGTTAAAAACGGGATTGTGAAACGGGAGAAGCTGCCATTTAATTTATGGACTTGTTACCACATTTTTTTGGATGTGGTTGAGCAGTTAATAGATGATATGTAGTTCTTCGAGGAAGTTTTCTCAGCATCTCGACGGATGCGGCGTGCGTTGGCTTTCGCCTTTTTAACATTTGCGAGATTATCATGGGTTGGGTATCTACGGAAGATGCCCCAGGCTTTGTTTTGTTTCTTTTTTGCTTCCCTACATTCTTGCGTGTACCAGATTTTATGATTATGTCGAACCATTCCCGAGGCATTAATAATACAGGTTGTGAACAATTTGTTTTGATCGTCGACATTTAGATTACTCGAGAAAACTTTTTCCAGGCTGGCCTGTTCTTGGAACAGTGCCCAGTTTGCTAAGTACAGCTTCCAACGACGTGGTTTGCTTGGGATGATTTCTGGTGGGGATGATAGGTTAATTTTTACAGGAAGGTGATCACTTCCGTAGGGGTTGTCAACAACATCCCATTTATTATCGGTAAAAAGTGATGGAGAAATAAAAGATAAATCTAAGCAGCTCATTTTTCCTGACCTCGGAGAGCAATATGTGTGTTTTCCTGTATTGAGCAGGCAGACGTTATTTGATAAAATAAAATCTTCTAGGATACGGCCTCTAGTGTCTGCTAGGTCACTCCCCCAAAAACACAAGTGAGCATTAAGATCCCCTACTACTAAATATGGCTCTGCTAGTTGTTTAAAAAGTGCTTCTAAATCATGAAGTGTAACATTTAAATGTGGTTCCAGATACACAGTACATATGGTAATTGTTTTAAAATCAAGGACGGTCACTGCTGCAGCTTCATATTTCGTTTGAAGCCTGATTTCGTGAGTAGCAGCACCATTTTGGACTATAATCGCGACACCTCCAGAGAGCCTACTCGCTTGCTCTGTCACAACAAAATACTTTGTAGTTTTCTAAAAATGTTCTTGTGTTGTGGTCCTAAGTTCATTCCTTGTAAACATGAAGCCACAGTAGAAAAAGTGTTTAGGATATCTTTTATGTCGCTATAGTTTTTGATAAGTCCACGACAATTCCAATGTACCAGGAACGTCATGTTTAAGTATTTTGTAGGGGTGTGGCTATAAATAATTAGGTTCCTCGGGTTTGAGGACCCGTTATAGGGGTTCTTTCTTTTTTCTATCTTTCGAATGAGTTCTGCATCCGCGGTTGCGGGGGCGGATCGGAAGTTGTCTCCATGGCCTCTCCTGAGGCGCTGGAGCTCCGCGACAAGGCGGGTGTGTGTGTTTTAGGCCTCTCCCGTTGGGGAGAAACCTCTTGGGCGGCCGACTTGAGGGCCGGCGGGCCCTGATTAGTAGGTGCAGGACAGCTTGCGCTGTCTCTGCCTGGGGCGTGGGTGGTTCGGCTGAAGGCCCGGTAACCGTTGCCTCAGCAGCCGCCGAAGGTTGGTGTGGCGCTACGCCCCGTCGCACGACATCGGCGAAGTTATTTCTTCCATTGAAGAGGAATGTGTTTGTTAGTGCGATGCGCCTTCTGGCTTCTTTGAATGAAATGTTTTCTTTGGTTTTCAGTGGGATGATTTCTCTTTCTTTTTTCCAGGACGGACACGCCCTGGAGTACGCGGCATGTTCTCCTTCGCAATTTACGCTGCGCGCGGCACCGTTACAGTTTTCAGTAGCATGTTCTTTTGAAGCACATTTTGCGCAAGCTTTGCGGCCCCGGCAACTCTGTGAGCCGTGGCCGAACCTCTGACAATTGAAGCATCTGCGGGGGTTGGGAATGTAGGGCCTTACACTTATCTTCAAGTAGCCGACTTCTATTTGTTCAGGGAGTGTGTTGCTGTTGAAGGTGAGGATTAGGTGTTTCGGGTCGATTTCTTTGTTGTCCTTCCGGATTTTGATCCGGTGAACGTCTATGACATCTTGGTCGGTGAGCCCTTCAAGCATTTCTTGTTCTGTAAAGTGTACGAAGTCGATTTCTGATATTACACCGCGGACAGTGTTGAGGGATCGGTGGGATGTAACGGAGACATGGATGTCCCCAATGGACGCAAGGTTTGACAGTTTGGTGTATTGCACGTTGTCTCGAAGTTCGAGCAGCAAATCGCCACTAGACATTTTTGACAGCTTGTAGCCACAGCCAAGGGCTTCTGCCAAGAACTTTGATACTGTGAATGGGGACAAGAGTCTTGCTGGCTTTTCTTTTACTTCACTGTGTATTACATGGTATTTTGGGAAGGCTATTTTATTTTTCTGGAAAAATTCATTTGCTTCGGTCCGCCCTCTTTTGTAAGAGGGGCGATCATTTTGGGGTAAGGAAGGAGCGATACAAAAATTTTGTTGTTCAGCCACGGTGCCAGCCGCCCACCATGGATCCCAACAAGGGGACGCGAGAGGAACATGCGAACAAGTCCTGTGCATGCCAGCTGTACATCGAGACTATAGCCTAATACGACATAACCAAGGTAGGTTAGCCACACAAGGTTAACCCTTGCCACCTACGAAAAATTGAAGGGAACAGAAGATACAAGGAGGCAGGACAGGTGTGAAAGAAGAGGGTAAAGAAAAAGCGTTCAGAGAGAGAAGACAGGAAAAGGTGACTGCCGATTTCCCCCGGGTGTGTCAGTCCGGGGGTGCCGTCTACGTGAAGCAGAGGCCAAAGAGGCGTGTTGCCTCCGCCGAGGTGCCTCGAAGGTCCGAACACCCGGCATCGGCTCAACCCCCAGGATCCCCCTTTCCCCGGACACGGCTAAGCCGCGCACGGCTACACGCGGGAGGGGCCAACCCTCGTGTGCTCGGGTACGTGGTGTCGCAACACACGAAACACCTGCTGACGCAGACGCCCCTGCGGGCAACATCCATAAGATGAAGTGTGTGTTGGGGTGTTATGACGCCATGTGTGATGCCGTAGCGATCATCCAGCTTGACTTGGAAAAAGCGTTGGATTGCGTTTCTCACGAGATATTGGCCATCATCCTTGAACAAGTTAATTTTGGCCACATAATCGCTGAGGGGGTGACCTTGGCGTACCGGGGTTACTATACAAGACTTATAACTAATCAGACGTTGGGGGCCCCCATTAACGTGAACGGCTCCGTTCGCCAGGGTTGTCCACTCAGTCCACTCCTATTTTGTGTTTACATAGAAACGTTGTGCCAGGCCATCATCTAAAACGATGGCATTAAGGGGCTTCGTCTTCAAACAGCAGAGGTGAAGTTATTGGTATATGCTGACGATGTGGCTGTATGCTGTAAAAATACGCGAAACCTAGCGAGCACTGTGTGTATCTTCCGAAAGTTCTGTAACGTCACTAATAACTTTGTTACCTGCCAAAAATGTTTGGGGTTTTGGCATGGGACGTGGGCGTCTATACCAGACCACTCTTCAAACATAAGCTGGGTCACGACCCCAGTTAAGTACCTTGGCGCCTCTCTTGACGCCTACAGGGACAGTAACGAGCACTGGAAGGAGCGGACAAAAGAAATAAAAGAAAATCGGACCGATGGAACGCCTGCCACTTATCAATATTCGCGAGAACTGCAGCGTGTAACATGATTCCTTGTCACAAAAATCTGGGACGCAATACAGGTCCTACAGTGTTCTAGCATTAATGTTCAGAAACTACACCGCGTGTTTGCTGTGTTCGTCTAGGCATCAAGCTGGGAGCGATGCAGCCGAGATAATAAATTCCGGCGTGTGAAGGATGGAGGTCGGGGGTTGGCACACCTCTTCTTGCTTCAACTAGTGAACATGTCCTTCTTTTTCCAAGAATGAGCAAATGAATGAATGATGAATGAATGATGCAAATGAGGCTGTCAAGATCACTTCCTGAATTTCTTGTAGGCACGGAAATAATGCCAGGACCAGTACGTGGTTTCTTTCGGGAAATTTCACACCCCTATTTGTTTGCCCTGAACTGTAATGGCTCTAGCAATGATGGTAATGATGCCATAGGATGACCGTTGCAACAACCCAATGGCTTCAACATTCCATGACACACTGCTGAAATATTCCGTGGCTAAAAAAAGAAAACGCCGCGCACACAGCATTGCCGTCGCAGTGTCAACGCTACTATATTGTGTGGTCCGAGATATTGCGGCTTGTCGCAACTCTTTCGCACCGTGGTTTTGGAGAACCTAAAATGCCTCCAGAACACTCATGACAAACGGAACACGCCGTTGCCTTTCGTCACGTCGTTTCTTTCGCCAACGTTCGCGAGCAACACAACTAATGTAGTTGTCATCGACTGCTCTTTCGCCACGCCGGCCAGCGCAAGACTAGCAGATGGCCGCAATTGCCTTAGCAAGTCTCGATATCGTGATCGCGACCGCACGCAACGATCGAGCGAACGACTTCTGCGCGGTTACGCTCGTAGCAGATGACAGGTTCGCATTTCAAATGATTGACAAACAGTGTGACTACAACAAAATTTGTAGTCTCGCCCGCCAGGGACGACGACAAAGAAGTGCCGACAAATGGCGTTCGTGAGAGCGAACCGGTTTCAAAGCGAAGCGTTACAGAATACGTCCCCTGAACAGCCGGACAAATCATAGTAGTTAGCCTTTCACTCTGAATTTATATTGGTGGTTTTGTATATGTAAGCGTATTATTTCCCAAATAAAACCAATGCCACCAGACGGACGAAACTACAAAGTTGAAAAGAATGCATAAACTATACTGGAGTTGTATGAGCATGCGCAAGCATACCCTCCTATTTCTAATTGTTCGAATCGCCAAGTAAATGTTGGCCAGCCCCCAAGCGTCAGTTGCGCCACCTTCTTATTTATATTGACCCAACCCTAAATTTAACGTGGTCCTCCTCAAAATATCGCTTGGCCGAGCCCCAAATTTCAGTTGGCTCGCGTTCAAATTTCATTTTCGCGCGCCCTCAACGTTAAGTTGGCCCACACCAAGTTTCAATTTGTCCAATCACGAAATTTCACGTTGACCCACCCACGAATCCCATTTGGCCGACCCCTGCTAAAGGCTTCCCCATGCATTTTCTAAGGATCACTATGTATCTAAAATTGTCCCTTAGCGCTTTTAAAGCTACAAATCATCTACATTTACACTATTGTAAAGATTCAATGTCTTTGCAAATTACTCATTTTTGTGCAGATACGTGACATTAGGCTTTTCGCGTGACGGGACTGGGCTACTGGCCAAAGAATGCTTACGAAATAATAAGTACATAACCTGAGGTCTGTAAGCCTTTGAGCGCGTTCGCATTGTGGTAACGTCACTGATCAGATATATATTCATATTACATGAGCATAGATGTAGCATACTGACGTGATTACTTTCACTTGCATTACTGAACAATGACCCATTACAACGTGTCACTGCTGCCACAAGTATTGTCAGGGATCTGCACGGCGTCGCAAGAGCAGGTAAACGATAAATTGAAGGGAAGCTTTGAGGCTCAATGGTTAACCAGAAACATCGGAAATATAGTTCGAGATTTTTATTTTGGAGATGCTGTTTTTGTATCTTACGACTTTTTCAGGCAAGAATGTTCGGAGATTTTTAGCTCGTATAACTAATGGCCGCCTAACGACGAAGTCCTCTCTGAAAAAATAATCTGACGAGAACTGCGGTCGGGCGTGTCGTCAATAATCCATTACTTCTGACAAAACACGAGCTAATAAAACAAGACATGCACTGTATTGTGTCTTTCGTTTATGTTTAGCTTAGTTTGAGGTATCAAAAGTTACAGAAAAATAATGTTGTCCTTTTTTCAATACCAAGGGAAGCATAATGCACAAAGCGAAGCACAAGGAAAGCCACGGGCACATTTTTGAGTCGTCTTATAAACAACGCATTCTTATAGAAGCTCAAAGAATCAGCTGCGCATGTGACACCGGATTACAACCAACAGAACTGAGAATTTGAATAAAAACCTATTAGTTACTCGAAATATTCATGTCCGAGTATTATAATATCCGGCTAGCTAATTAATCAAACCGGTTGTCCTGATTATCGGTGTCTTGAAATCCGGATAACCGGTTTTCGAGACTGGATTCACTTCACGATATCCGTCAAACCTCATAGCCAGTTTAACGGGTATTTGCAAACAATTAGGTACTACCGCCCATCTTTTGTGATTCCTGTTCATTCGATATCCATGTCGGCATGGTTCGCAATTACCCATGGTCTGGGTAAAGTTACGTGATGTCCGGTTACTCTCCTTCACGTGGTCTGCAGTGCGCGAAATGCGCACAATTGCTGATCTTGTTCGAATCCCGATCGTTTGATATCTAAGTCATTATGGTTGGCAATCACCCATGGGCGGGAGAAGGATACGTGAAGTTCCATACGTGATTCCATTCCATACGTGATTTGACGTTCAGCTTTTGAATACCGTCGCAATTCTTTTGCTAATACCGCTCGTTTGATATCCTTGTCGGCATGGGTGGCAATTACCCATGGTCTGGCTTAACTTACATGATGTCACGTGACTCTCCTTCACCTGGTCTGATCTGCGCGAAATACCCACCATCGCAGACTTTGTTCAAGGACCGATCGTTTGATATCCATGTCAGTATGGTTGGGGATCATGCATGGGCCAGCGAAAGGCACGTGATGCCACGTGATACCCTTTACCTCGTGATTCGTCGTTAGGTACGTGTACACCATCGCATAGCTTTTGATTTCCCCGTTCGTTCGATACGCATGTCGCCATGATGGGCAGTTACCCATGGCCTGACTAAAGGTACGTGGTGTCACGTGAGTTTTTACCACGTGGTCTCAGGTGCGTGAAGTGCGTACCATCTCAGATCTTGGTCAAAGCCCGATCGTTTGATATCTATGTCATTATGATTGGGACTCATGCATGGGCCAGTGAAAGGTATGTCAGGTTCCGTGACACCCTTTACCACGTGATTTGACGTTAACTACGTGTAGACTCTCATAGCTTTTGATTTCCCCGTTCGTTCGATATCAGTGTCGGCATGGTTCGCAAGTGCTCATGGTCTGGCTAAAGTTACGTGATGTCACGTGACTCTTTTCCACGTGGTCTAAGGTGCACGAAATGCGTACCATCGGAAACTTTATTCGAAGCCGGATGGTTTGAGATCCATTTCAGTATGGCTGGGAATCACGCATTGACCGGCGAAAGGTACGTGAGGTCACGTGACACTCTTTAGCACCTGATTTGACGTTAGCTACGTGTACATCATCGCATAGCTTTTGATTTACCCGCTCCTTTGATATCCATGTCGGCATAGTTGGTAATTACCCATGGTCTGGCTAAGGTTACGCGATGTCACGTAACACAACTCTTACGATTCAGGTTCGTTTGACACTCATCTCACTGTGTTTGGAAATCACATGTGGGCTTCCGAAAGTTACGCAAGGCCACGTGACATCCTTCGCCACGTGGTGTAGCGTACCCTTCGCGGGTACTATCACAGAGATCCTTCGAAGCGCGATCGTTTGATATCCGTATCAATATAGTTGACAATGAGTAATTTGCTGGTGATTGTTACGTGAGATCCCCTAACACCCTCTTCCACGTGAGCTCAGATGCGTTACGTGGCTATAATTGCAGAGCTTGTTCGAAGCTCGTTCATTCGATATCCATGTCAATGGGCCTTGTAAAAAAACAAAACAAAATCATGAGAGGTCGCGTGAAGCTTTTTTCAGCCTGTTTTACTTGCTCATGAATCCCCAGTGTGTTGCTGGATGCCCCTTTGTTTAAATGCATGTCAGCAAAGCCATCAAATAGCTACGCTATGCATCACCCTGTTAGCAGCAGTAATATCCATATCTGTGCAATATTTCGATATTTCACGCGATGATATTTCACGCAGCCCCATGAAAATGCTCTATGAGAAAGCCCTCCAGTTATGTTTTGTCAGGGCAAAATTATAACATTTCATCGTTATTTTGAACATCCTAGAACGCCTCCAAAAATGCACCTTCGTATTAAATTATTTGGCTCTGAGAATAAATGTATGGCAGCTGAATTAAATTCACTGGCGCTTGGACGAGAATAGCTGGCACTTAGATTATTTTAGCGGGAAAATCTAGCAGATACGAATATTCGAATATCCCGCTAAACGGTAATTTAAACCGGATATTCTCAATATCCGTTTCTTAAAATCCGGATAAACGGATAACTGGTTTTCGAGACCGGATTCAGTTGCCTCCGGTTAAACGGGATATCCGGTTTGACGTATATTTGCAAGCACTACTACATACCAATGCCCAAAGTCGGGGCAGGGAGGCGGCTCGTCGACAGATCGGCGCCGCAACAAATCGACACCGGGCAGCCGTACAAGCACGGTGCCGACTAGCCGTGGGCTGGACGTTGAAGGTAAGCACAATGATTCGGTTTCTCCTCTAACACTATTGGCGAATGAAGGCTTCCAACCAGCCTTTGAGTTTTGCCAGATTTAATGTGCGAGGACTGGCTGCCAAGAAAAAGCACAATCAGGTCTATCGACTCTTGGCGGACCAGGAGCTTGACGTGTTGGCAGCACAAGAAACAAAAGTGGAAGGGGTGGAGGAAAACGGAAGTATGGTGCTTCGTTTCACGTCTAAATATTTTGTGGTTGTTAGCCATGCCGTTGGAGCATAAGTGATAACGCGTGCGATTGTGCACGGCACTTGGCATAACGAAATAAGTATGCCTTCACCCATCCCAGATAATGTAATCGGTCAATGAAATTATAAGATCACGCACCTGCCGTCTAAAATAAAACTATATATATCAAACGCTTTCTGATCATTTTATTTCGCCATGGCTTCCGGACTCGCAGCGGAAGTGCGACGTGCAATTGCTATTTTGATGCAGACAAGTCTCAAAGAGCGATATGCGCAGTTACGCGGCACCCAATGTGCAAAGTTAAGAGGGTCGTTCAGGCCGCTTACAATGAAGCACGAAATAGTGACGCTCCCCGTGCCAGCCGACAGCGGGTGACATCAGAAATCCATTCCTCAGCGCCAGGAAAATTAGGGAAAAAGTTGGATTTGACAATCTGTTTGACTACAATCGAGAGAAGGCTTCACGAAGTCGGTATACAGAGAAGAATATTGGCGCAAAAAACTATGCCAGAGGGAAGACATCACAATGAGTGTCTTGAATTTGCGCCTGCGGTGGAGTCTTGGTGTCTGAACAACTGGCGTGCGGTCATGTTCCCGGATGAGGCCTTATTCTGTACACGATGGGACAAGTAGAGAAGGGTGTGGCGTCCACGCAACTTTCGGTATGTCACATATTCCTACCGTTGTCATTGACTGTGAATGCTGTGTAGTTGTTCTCTACTTCTTTCAGGTACAGCGCTGCCTGTAATTGAAAATGTGTTTTGTGCAATGTCTCATCCTTCTTAGCAGTTAATACGTCTAATAAAGATTTTACTTCACAATTGCAACTATTATTTCCTTTTCTTACTGCATTGTCTCGGAAGCTGCCTTACTCGTCGAAGTTTTGATTAGCAGCAATCACATCCCTTATTTTTTTAAACATGTCTATGTGTGATTTACAAAAATTTCGCTTCTATCTGTCCAATATGTGCATGCGTAATAGCTATCAGTTAAATTATAGTGTCTGTGACACGTCTCCTGCAGATACGAGGAGCGCTACGTGTGGGGTACTCGTTCAAGCAGGCGTACCTCTGTCCACGTGTGGGGCGTGGTCAGCGACAGAGGGTTGGGACCATTGCATCGTTTTCTGGGGAGAATGACCTCTACTACGTACATGAACGTTTTCGAGACAGTGTTCATTCCATACGTCCTTGATGGCCCCTTCCCGTATGGACTCTACTGCCTTCAACAGGACAACCCACCAATTCTCAGATCAAAAGAAGTGCAGCAGTTGTTGGACAACTTCGGTGTGACAAGGTTGAACTAGCCAACGAGAACTCCTGATTTAAATGTCATTGAAGATGTATGGAAACTAATGAAATTAAACCAAGCCAGAAAGGCAGTTCTAGCCTCAGCTAACGCTGACCAGCTTATCTTAGCCACTCAAAAGGAGTGGGACGGCCTCCGACAGCTGCCAGACCTCGTGAATGAGCTCTATGACTCGCTTCCAAAGAGGATCGCAAGTGTTAAGCGGAATCTTAGGGGACCAATCTTCTATTAGGTGATAAACGCTAAAGCCCCCTCCTAGTTTTTGCGTAAATAACAGCAGTTTTTTTTCTGTGCTTCTATGTGTATTCTAAGCGCTAAATGTTGTCATGGCCCTCTACTGATCCAAACGCGCGGTCACGGCTGCCGAATGGCCATGGTATTAAACGTAATGCTCTTGGCTACAACGCAAGAAAACGGGGCCAAAGGAAGAGGTAGATTTCAAGTTGTCAGCATTGGTCTAACCAAGAAAACCTCAGGAAGGAGCCAAGGTTTTAGCAACAGGACCTATCAGTTCCAGGCAATGACGCAAATAAGCCTCCTTGTTGAACCGTTGCCCGTAAGCTGAAGCTTCTCTTGTTAGGAAATTGCTGATCACGCCGTGTTCTGTTATGTGATAGAGCGAAAATACAAAAGAACGCAATAGCAACAACCGCCTAAGGTAGGCAAATCACGGTATAAGCAAATTAACGCATGGTATTTCTTTTTACTCAGCTGGTCGCGTTAACATTTTCCAATGCAACGTTTCACGGCAGAGCCCGAAATGGCACATCGTTTGTTGTGAAAGGGCCGGGCCCGGTGTTATCAGCCGACACGCGTCATTTTCTGCCATCGCGATGCCGCAAGCGCCCTGAGGCTGGGTGCATATTCGGTTTAACAGGGGCACTGTTTAACGTTGACACTCGTGCAAAGCAGACCTGCATGTCTAGAAGGCCGCTCATGCACCTGGGCACGCTAGCTGAGACCCAGCAGTCGCCACAAGGTGTCGCCCCACTGAGAAAAGCTCGCTGCTCGCGCGCTCTAAACTTAAGTGGACGGCACTGTACTCAGGGATTTCAATTGCGTACTGAGTGGGAGGAATAGACCGACCAAACAGAGACCGAACGACAAGAGCAATGTATTGTTGAAAGAACCGATAGAAGAGCAGCATATTGCTTACGTTTCCGAATATCTAGAAGGGGAACGCGAGAACGCGAGAATGGTAATGCGCTGCAGTACACGCATTTTCAGGGCTCTAGCCATGCTCGGCTAGACAGGATCTATGTGTCGCTTGAAATCATACCTGCATGTAACATTTGCACTGTAGTACCCGTTTCTTTCTGGGACCATTGCTTAGTGAAATGCAATGTAGGTGAAAAAGAAAGATGTAATAGTTTTGACTGGGATCTGTGGAAACAACGCGACGCTATTACGTTACGAGCCTTTTACCCGTTTTACCCGTCAGAAGCAATAAACTATGTTAAACTGGATGGTAATAAGCAGAGAGGTGTAGATTGGGAACTACTAAAGCAAAGCTTTAAAATAAAGGCAATCGAATGAAGCAGCGTCTTAAATTACCGAAAAAAGGTTAGAGAGAACAGGCTGTAAGAAACATTGCGGGAAGTAACTGCGCTGGAAAGCAAAGCACCAGTTCTTTTTAAAGAAGACCTAATTAAGATAAAACAGCAGCTGGAGCGATTCAAGGAGATCCGCTATCGCGGGGCGCTCGTTTGAGCCAGAGCAGAAGCATGGGCCGGGAGGGAAACGCCCACGAAACGGGCGCTAGATATCGAGAAGACGCATGCGCGGCGAAACGAAATAGAAGTAGTTGAAGAGAGCATCACACGTACTTTTCACCGGTATTACGATTGGCTCTTTGCATACCAGCCGGTCGATATCGAAGCGTACAGAGCCAACTATCTTTCTCGTATGCCACAACTATCAGCCGAAACGAAGTGGCTTCTAGAAGCACCCATTACGCATGCTGAAACAGAAAGTGCTGTAGATAACCTGAGCCCTAATAAGTCACCAGGTCCGGATGGCCTTGGCGCGGCCTTTTATAAAGCGTTCAAGAACGAGTTGGCGCCCTTGTTGGAAGCGCTGTTTGATGAAGATTTTTCTACCAACACATTAGCACCGTCATTCTCTGAAGACCATACTGTCCTTCTTCCTAAGTCAAACGAAAAAGCAACGTTGAGGCTAGTCATGGCGTAGAGACCCATTTCATTGACCAACACATATTACAAATTTTTAATGAAAGTTCTTGCAAGCCGATTACAGTCAATCATTAAGGATCTTGTAGGACAACACCAGTATTGTGGTATAACAGGACGTACTCTCACAACAAATGTACGCACAATGAGAGGCGTCTTGGAATGCTTTTCAATATGATGTTGCCATTCTGCAGATAGATTTAGAAAAAGCCTTGAGTTTGTCCCACATGAAATTTTCTTATTAGTTCTTGAGCACGTCAATGTAGGATCAATCATCACTGATGGGGTAGCTCTGGCGTACCGTAACTGCTCAACACGGCTGATTATTATTAAGACACTGGGGCCGCCAATAACATAGAGCATTCCGTGCGCCAGGGGTGTCCTCTCAGCCCGCTTTTATTTGCCACCTATCTAGAAAGCTTTTGTTTGGCAATCATTCAAAACAGTAGCATAAAAGGCTTCGAACTCATGGAAGCCAAAGTGAAACTCCTGGCATATGCAAACGACGTAGCGGTGTGCTGTACAAGAAAGCATTAAAGAAATAACAAACATGGTTAAACATTTTGGTAACACAACATGGAGCGTTGCAAATTGGAGTAAGTGTCTCAGTTTTTGGCATGGCGAATGGCAGTCAACACTGGAAACGTTCGCCAACATTAGCTGAATTAAATCGCCGGCTAAATACTTGGGCGTTCCGCTCGAACATTACCGGCGGAATGAGGACTACGGGCTCGAAGAGGCCTAATGACTCAAGGAAAAAACAACAAATTGGAAAGGTGCTCCTCTGTCGATGTTTGCGAGAGCTACTGTATGTAACTTGCTTTCAATAAGGAAGATATGGTACGTTATGCAAGTTTTCTGTTGCTCTCGTTTAAATGTGCAAAGGATCGACAGAGTCCTTGCTGTGTTGATTTAGGCATCAGAACCGGAGAGGTGCAGCCGTACGTACTTATTTAGGAGAGTCAAGGACGGGGGCCTAGGCCTGTCACATCTTTTTGTGAAACAACTAGTGAGCCGGTTCACTTTCTTTCGAGACGTGCATGACCCCTTTCTGCACACAATGTGCCAGTTACGACTGATCACGCATCTGCCGATGAACGTGGCGTGCAATTTAAGTACGACTCCTGTTTTTCGAGGGTACCTTAGGGAAGTAGTTCACAGTGTCCGTTGTTTGTCCGTAAGCTTTTCTAACGATTATCTTTTTCGCTTTCACGGAAGAAATTGTACAGGGATCTAGTTGAGATGGTTATGCCGGTTCCGGTGTACTGAGCCATAAACAGTGGAGGACAGGGAAACGACGTGTTAAAGCGTGTTAAGAAAATGCAGGTGCAACCAAGCGCTAAATCGCTTCTCTTTAAGTTACATAGCGCAACTTTGCCGGTACGGGCCTTTTTACAAGCGAGGGGTTTTTATTTACCTTGGGGATCAAAGTCCCTTATAAGTAAACAACTCGAAACAAATGACCATGTTTTTTGCATTATTGGGCAGGGGTTTTCTTTTCAGACGTTCTTCAAAGAACACTACAGAAAGAATTGCCTTTAAGTTCATTGGGCATTAGATATTTGTCGGTAGGAAATCAGGATGGGATGCCTTTGGACATAATTATGCTAATGGGCCTCCGCTGTTTATGGCGGGCTCGAATCGGCGCTTTTTTTTTTCTCAGCCTGACAGCCGGCCTGCGCGGCTGCTCTTTCGGGAAGGTATTTCCAAGTTCACTGACGTAATTAAAGATAAAGAATGTCCTCCGGATTGGCTGGCGAGGATTGAGCCCCTCACTACATAAAAGAAATCTTAAACGTGACATGGCCAGCCAGAATGTGACTGACCGCACAATATACGTGTGCACAAACTTCAATGTGTGTTTGTGTATATTTATGGACGGCTTACTTTAAAAAAATGACACCCTTTCTGTTTGTTACGTGAAAGTTCCGGCAGTAAAGGAAAAAAAGCTATAGGTCAATAGTAGAGTACTGGCTTTGTAAACCAGGGGTCGTGAGTTCAATGCTCACTGGTGGCAGCGCATACTTTTTCTACTTACATATTTATTGTGCCTGTAATGCAAGCGCTACATAGCTGGACAGTTTTATGCGCAACTGTCCGTCACAGCTATAGCTGAGTGGGGATTGCACTTCCGGACACCGCATTGAACGGTCGCGGAATGTTTCGTGTTGAAGGAGGGTTTACAGCGGCCCAGCGGGGCCGCCGTATCAGGGTGAATGACACACCGACGAATGACTATCGCGTTATTTTGCCGCAACTACCTACAGGATTGACAGTTACAACGACCGTTTCTTTGCACGGGGACGTGAAGGCGACGCCCTACCGAGTCGAGCATTTTCGTGAGGCACTCGGGCATCTGCAGCTGATGCCGGAAGAGTAGGCCCTCGGAGCCTATCAGATGAACCACGTCTGGGTCATCACTTTCAAGGACGAAAAGGACAAACAAAAGATTCTGTGCGCTCCAACCTTCAGCGTAAAGGAGTAACGATGCATGATAAGAGATTCTCGAAATCAAAAGATCGGAATGAAGAAGTGTTGGCTTCTACGTACTGTTCCAGACGACGCAGTCAGAGGTGCCCTGGCGCCTTTCTGCAAGGTCAGCAAAATTTCGTGGGAGAAGTGGCACGTTGCAGGCTGCAACGACAAAGGCTCCCACACGTGCCTTGTGTCTGTGTGGCTGAACGGAGGCGTTACCTTGGAAGACCTGCCTACTCAACGTCCCAGGCAAACCGCCCCTCTGACTCCGGTGTCATGACACTGGTAACATACGACGCGAGTGCCGAGAGCGGCGTTGCAAGCGCCATCATCGCTACTGGCACGACGAGAGTCCGTGCAGGCGTTGCTACGCCAGTGTGACCGGAACTGGGCGGAGCGACACCGTCGAACAACATCTCTTGAATCAAATCGACGTGCATGAGACCGTCAGTTCAAGCGGGATGCCGACAATGTCGGATGCGATGCCTTCAGTCTCATCCGAAAAAAGGAACCTATGAAAGTTGGGGTCAGTGAAAATGGAAACGACTACGAGCCTCAGAACACGCCAGAGGTGAAGAAAACTCCTAGCAACTGTGCTGCTGTTAGCGAGACAGACGAGACGGAAGATAGTGGATCTGCAATGGAGGGCGTCAACTCGGAAGGAAGAAAAGCCAACGCTGCCGTCACCGCCTCAAAGAGACCACGTGAAAATACCATCGAATTCGGCAACTGCGAGAAGGTCAGCGCCGGTGGACCGCCCCCAAAGGTAGAGTCCCTCAGTAGGGCTTCCCTGAAGGTAAAGCCCAACGTGCCTTCAGACAGGAGGGCAAAAGCAGCAGGGCCTCCGCGGTAGTGGAGGGCGCTGTCCGACAGATGATTTGACCCCTAGACTAGAGCGGGACGCGCAACACGAAACGTCGCCTTGCCTGCCCACAAGGAAACCGCTTCGGCTTTGCCATGCCGGGGAAGCATCCCGAAATAGTGCGATATAACAATGTGAGTGTGCGACCTGGCAATTCGGCACAATCACCGAGGTTTCAGCTTGGCCCCTTGCTTTCAATGAATTCAACGTCCTCATCGACATTAGGAATAGGCACGCTGAATGGCGCGGTCTCAAAGCAAGAAAGCGACAGCAACAAGTGCAGTTAAGACGTATGCTGAAATAAAATACCATCGATATTTTACTCTTAAAGGAATGAATAATTTACAGCGAGCAGCATGCGGACTGCATGCTTGAACCTTATGCATTAGATTTTAATATTTGTGTTTGCCATGTCTGTTGGAATGTCTGGTGGTTATGCCATCTTTTTGAAACGAGGTATCGGAATTGTTGAAGAGAGTGTTATCCCCTCTTATAATTGGCGACTAGCATTGTGCGACTTTTCTTTATATCAAGCACAATGACAAATTATATAGGTGCACGCGCTAAACCAAATTTCAGAAAGAAAATATTTTGTGTTATTATGTCGCTGCCTTTCTAACACGTGCTTGCATGCCGGAAGACTATGTTATATATCCTGCGGTAATCAAGTGCAATTCACCCGCTTACAAGGCGAAAGCCACGCACGATTAGATCGCGTTTACATCTCTTCAAGTGCAGCGTCTTTGTGTTCTAACTATGCCATGAAAGCTGTCAGTCTTAGTGATCACAGCTTCGTAATATATGAAATTTTTAAAAAGCACAAAGTCTCTCCATTTAACTGGGAACTGTGGAAATTAAATGAAGATCTCTTAACCGATGACACATTTGACCAAATACTACGCGAGAAATGGCAAATAATGTTCACGAGTCACACAAGTTTCATCGCGGCTTGGGAACAATTCAAGTGGGACGTTAAACTGAGTGCAATTGATAGACTGTGCCTGCTACGACATAAATGATAATATTTGGGGTTTTACGCGCCAAAACCACTTTCTGATTATGAGGCACGCCGTAGTGGAGGACTCCGGAAATTTTGACCACCTGGGTTTCTTTAACGTGCACCTAAATCTAAGCACATGGGTGTTTTCGCATTTCGCCCCCATCGAAATGCGGCCGCCGTGGCTGGGATTCGATCCCGCGACCTCGTGCTCAGCAGCCCAACACCATAGCCACCTACGACATAAAGTAAAACATTTGAACATTTTAACTTTAACAAAGATGTTAAAAGGCAGATACAACACATGGAAGAAGGAAAATATAAAGACGCTGTTATTAGAGCACGTTCAGAGATGCTTCGGTTAGGCGAAAAGCCAATTAAGAGGGCGGTTGGAGAAGAAAAGTGATATGAAACAAAAACCGAAATAAAGGAAATTTGCTACCAACACAAAGTTGCGGCAGATGAAAGCGTCATTAAAAGAGCTTTTGTAGAGCGATACCGCAGTTTGGTCAGAGACGAAGTGCACGTAAATGATGTATATATAATCAGCTATGTTAAACAAATGCCGAGGCTTGACGAGGATATTAAACTAGAGCTTGAAAGACAAAGTACCAAAGATGAATTCAAACAAGCAATTGAAGATTTAAGTAAAGGGAAGGCTGCCCGGCCGGACGGTCTCGATCAGCGTTCTATAAGGTTTTAAGAATGCAGTAGCAGATATACTTTACAATTTTACAGCAGAAGCCTAGGATAGTAAAAAAATGCCTCCATATTTCAAACTAAGCCACGTAGTTTTAAATCCTAAAAGTGATGAACCTTCCAAATTGCAGTCACTAGAGTCTTATTGGCCCACAAGTGACGAATGTAGCTTATAAGATCGTTATGAAAGTAGTAGCAAGAAGACTCCAGTCGGTAATTACAACTATATTTGGCCCTCATCAAACATGCGGGATCAAAGGAATAAGCATGTTCAGAATTATACGTAACGCTAACATATACAAATATACATAAGAAGGTTGTGATGCTTCTTTCGGGAAGATAACAATGCTACAACTAGATTTAGATAAAGCTTTCGACAAAGTTGCACACGGCATTCTGTTTGCACAGCTAGAACAAGAGTAAGTAAAGGAGTGAAAATGGCGTATAAAGACTGTACTGCTAAGCTTATAATTAACAAAAAGCTCAGTGAAGGAATCCCAGTAAGGTCTAGTGTGCGCCAAGGATGCCCGGCCTCAAGCCTGCTGTTCGCCATATATCTTGGACCGTTCTGTTTAAAAATCCTGAACAACAAAACGATATGCGTCCATCGCTTCTTGACGCGCTAAATTAAAACCCTGTCATACGCAGATGACATTGCAATATTCTGTCAAACTCAAAAAAGCCTCGAAAGTGTCATTAAGAAAGTAAAAACATGTTGCAGCTTAACTGGAAGGGCCATTAGTTTCCAAAAATGCCTATGATTCTGGCACGGTAAATGGCACGAGCGGCCGACCTAAGTCGCAGGTATAAGGTTTACTGATACGCCCGGCAGATACCTTGGCATACTGTTGGACTACTATCGCGGAAACAAAGACCAATGGACGGGTGAAATCAAGCGTGCTAGATCACAAACAATAAAATGGGGTAAATGCGGTCTTTCAATCTTTACGCATGCAGCTGTGTGCAATATGTTCATCGTAACAAAAGTTTTCTATATGATGCAAGGGCTTTGTATGGCAAGCATGTCCGTGCAAAAGTTGTGCAAACTGTTTGCTGTTTTATCTGGGGGTCGAACTGGGAGCGTCCTAGCTGTCTGACCTTATTTGATTTGGTTAAAACAGAGGCCTTGGCTAATCACATTCATTTTTAGACAAGTTGTTGAGCAGTTCTTTTTCTATAGGCAACAAAAAAGGATGGTTTCCCGCAGAGTATTCGTCAATTCCTTTTGAGCAAGGCATTACCGAATACATAGTATCACCACGAAGATGTAAAGGCAGCCCTGCCGGCTTTTGGCAAGGTCGTTGAAGTGACCAGAGAACGATGGCGGGTCAGAGGCGTTGGCGACAAGGACTCGACATCTTGGACCGTTGTGTTGAAGTGGAAGAGCGGGATGGAAGTTGATGATCTCCCACTCCAAATTCGAGTTGCCAGTGAACTGCCCTTGTCATAGCGCCTGGACGCCCGATGCAGTGCCTATGATGCAAGGTTGTCGGACACGTCGTTGTGAGTGCAAGGTGCCACGTTGCTCGCGATGTCAAAGATTTGGACACTCGGAACATCAGTGCGTACGCACGTGCGCCGCTGCTGTGTGGCCAACAGCGAGCGAGGTCATCGCGCAGATGAGGATGGATTCGACTGAATCCGAGGACGCCGTCAAGGGAGTTGACAAGGAGAGTGCCAAAAATGCGGAGGTGACATCGCAGGCAGTGGAAGATACGGAAGGCGTATTTGTTGCCCCTGAAAGGAAAGACTAGATGACAATGGGTCCTGCAGAAGAGCTGGAGAAAAGCAAGGGAAACTGCCTCGTAGTCGATGAAGCCGCGTACGAGGCAGAAGATGGGAATCCGTCCAAGCAGCGGCCCTAGAGATACGAGCTGCAACGCTACATTCAAAAGGCAGCTAGATGCTCCAGACGAGAAAACAACTACTAAGAACCACACCGACGGGCGTCCTGCAAAGACAGCTATGAAGAGATGGAGCAGCTTCGGGGTCGCTGTCCATGTATTTCCCTGACCAAGCATTTCTTGAGACAGAAAAGGCGGTGACAAGCCACAACCGCCTGCGGACCACGTGAGAGCACCGGACGGTTCCGTAAGCATCTAGCCGCTGGCTAGACGTTGCTGTGAGTACCGTGCTCCGCGCCCCTCTCGGTTTCGCGTGTTAGCAATCGCAACCACGCCTACGCTAATTTTAGAGACGCTAAATGTGAGAGGGCTGGCCGCTAAGCGTAAACAAAGCCAAGTTTACCCGTTTGATGGTGGACCAAGACCTCGATATTCTTGCCGTGCAGAAGACAAAGATCGAAGGGCTGGAAGAGACTCTGGGCATGGGGCTGTGTTTCACGTCTTTGTATTACGTGGTAGTGAGCCATTATTCATTAGGAAACTGCCCATCATCAGAACTGGATTAGGAAACTGCTATCGAAAATTATTTTTCATGCCCTTCAGGCAGGTTAGTGTAGGTTGACTTCACTGTTGCTGTTTTTTATTATATGATATAAGGAGATGTTGAAGTGCAATTTGAGGCGCTGGCTACTCCTTATCTCTTTGATGGTTTCATTATACAACATAGAGAGTTGAAGATTAGATATCAAATAACCTTTTCACACAAGAACCAGGACTTGTCACGCAACGTTTTCACAGGAAGACTACGACATAAGAAGCGCATGATACATACAATATACAAGGTAAAGGTCTCCACAGTTATGTAGAAAAAACGTCCTAAAACACAAACGATACTCTCACCTAATAACACAGTCTCTAGTCAGCGCGTGATACATGCATCGTGTAAATACATTATCACTCATAGTCACAACAGAACAGTCAGCATAACATAATCTAAAACACATGCATGTGTAAAGCGACTTTCAAATGAAATGAACAATAAAAGCGTTATTAACGTCCGACAATGCCACTGTCTTCAAGAAAATGCTTTAGTGCTTTTAAAACGCTCTTCTCCAAGCACCTTGTTGACCAAGGACCTAAAGGTTTCTTTAAACTGAAAGGTCTGCGGTCTAATTGAATCCGAGTTGGTTTAAGACAGCATATTGGTATATCATGATGTGGGGGCAATCTAGAAGGAGGTGATATATATCTTCGTTTACAAATCCACAATCACATTTGGGGGTTTCCGCACGACCAATTCTGTGTAAGAAATGCTTTGTGTAGGCAGCGTCTAACCTTTATCAATGAATCAAGGTTTCCGTCGTTCTATATAATGACAATGAAAATATGAATCCAATAAACGGATCAATATGATATAAGTCGGAGCTGTTAGAATTCTGGTATACCAAGTGTTTCTACACATTTTGAAAGACATTGTCATTGCAATGCAGCGTAATTCATTGTTTATTACTCGGAGGGGGACCGCATCGTCTTTGAGGTGTGCTTGTCATGCTGCCTCATCAGTTGCTGTGTTGCCAGGAATGTTACAATGCCCTGGTATCCACTGGAATGCTATTGCATGTTTCGCTTCGCTTGCCTTTGTGATGTTTTAAGTGTTTCGTGTATTATACTATCACTGAATGTTTTCCCTTTTGTGATCCAGAGTGATATTAAAGCCGGCTGTGAATCGTTGAAAATTATCCATTTTTGCGCATCTCTTACTAAGAGTATAAATTTTATCGCACATAGGATTGCGAACAGTTCAGCCGTTGTGGACGAAGTCGCACGAGATAGCTTAAATGACTCTTGTTTGTTAAGGTGCGGTATAATGAATGGTGAAATTGAAGAGGTTGCTCTACTGGAGCCATCCGTATAGACGTGTGTGTATCCTGAATACCGCATATATATCTAGTAAAATGCTAGTTGTTGAGCAGCTTGAATGAATATGTCACTTTTTCGAATATCCCGTCTACTGACAATTCGATTTTCGGAAGTGTAACCAGCCATGGAGGATATTTTACGTCTGAGTTTCGAAATTCATTTCTTGGCAATATATGAAGAATTTCTCGAATTTCTTTACGAACATAACTTCTATCTCGTTTCGTTATGTCTAGAGCCCACGGGTGTCTTTTATGCTGTGTTTGAAGACAGAACTAATGTCGGCATGTTTCTGTATTTCGCTTAACTGGAAGTGGTGATTGGTGAGCCTCAGCTATTACAAGAGAGCTAGAAGTCGCTCGTGGAACTCCTAGACATATGCGTAGTCCTCTAGCTAAAAGTCTTTGAATTCGCTCTTCTGATGCGTGAGAAAATCCTTGTCAGATGGGCACGGAATACGCAATTTTTTGTCGTATTAATGCATTGTAAATAGTCAGCATGGACGATACTGATCCACCGCATGATGTGCCTGCAAATATGCGAAGTACAGTCATTATGGCATTGACGTCGTTTTCGAGTTTTTTTACGTAGGGTGCGCAGGATAGCTGCCTATCAAGTAGTGTGCCAAGAAATCGATGCTGTGTGACAATCATTAGAGGGTGTCTTTCCAGGTGAAGAATGACAATTTTTACCTGCCCCCGAGTGATGAGCCATACTACTGTATTTGCGTGTGATAGAACCATTCCTCTCCCTCTCTCTCTCTCTCTCTCAAAAATTGGTTAATTATATTTACGCCGTCTTGCAATGCCATCTGAAGTAGTTGAGTATTAGACCCAGATGTCCAAAAACATACGCCATCTGCATACAGTGAAAACTTTAGCAGTGATGGCAGTCTTCTGGTTAAATTAGCCATGACGCCTTTAAAAAGAAAGGGGCTGAGAGCGCTTCCCTGTGGCACTCCCTGTTTCACAACATTTTCAGCACTCTTTCCTTCATCCGTCTGAACAAATATTTTGCGACCTGATAAAAATTCAGACATCCATCACAAGGTCCTGCCAGACAGTCCAAGTTCCAACATACTTAACTGAAAATGCCCACAACTAACGGTGTCAAATACCCTCTTGACTTCTAGGAATGCTGACATCGGCATATCTCCACGTGCACGCTCGTGTTCCCCAAAGGTTAATATTGCTACGGAACAGCCGCCACAGCGTGGCAGCAATGAGGAAGACGAAGACGACGTGTGTGCCGGCTTGATATAGCGTCGCCATTTTGGCCTCCGTGAGCTTCTCTGGAAAAAAAATTGCAAATTGTATTCGGCTTCAGCTTCACGTAACATTAATTTGGTGGAGGTGGACATACCGTACTCGCCATGGAGCCTCGCGACGGTCGCAACGGCGACAATGCAACTTCGGCTTCTGCTGGCGGCACTTCATCAACGCAAGCGTCTCCGCCTGCAGCCGCGACCTACGTCGCCATTTCCCCACCTCGTGATCCTGGTGTTTTCAACGGAGTTGGCAGTCCTGATGTTGACGACTGGCTCCGCTTATACGAACGCGTCAGCACCAGTCACAGGTGGGATCCGACTATTATGCTTGCCAACGTACTTTTCTACCTGGACGTAGCTCCATTGGCGTGGTTCCAGACTCACGAAGAGGAGATCTCCAGCTGGGATCTCTTCAAAGACAAGCTACGCGACCTTTTTGGCAATCCGTTTGGTCCACAAGTCGATGCCAAGAAAGCCCTTGCACACATCTGCACACGTGTGCACACGTGTGCAGATGTCGACCGAGTCGTACTTGTACATTCTCGACGTCTTGGCCCTTTGTGCCAAGGCTGACCCGAACATGACTGAGGACGATAACGTTAGTCACGTCCTCAAAGGCATTCCTGACCACGCCTTCAATTTACTAGTGTTTACGAACGTCACCAGCATCGATACCATCCTCAAGGAGTGCCGCCGTCTCGAGCATGCTAAAAGCCGCCGGGTATCCCAGCACATCACGCGACATCCCAACACAGCTGCTACGTCATCCTGAGACGACCTCTTCCACCAGCCGTTGCGATGTGACAACTTGACCCGCATCATTCGTCGTGAGGTCGAAGCGGCACAACCGGCGGCCCCTTCATTCACGTCACCTGATCATTCTCCGGTGACAATCTCCTTGATCCAGGCCGTCGTCCATCAAGAGTTGTCCAACGTCGGCCTCCATTCGTTACGTACGCTCGGAACCTTTCTCTCCACGCACGTCCCCACCGCGCTCTTCTTACTCCGCTGGACTTCTCCGACGCGCTATAATCCTGATTACCCCACTCGCCCCTCTAGCGCATCCTATTCCTTCGCCCCTTCTATGCCCGCTCCATCATCTAACCCTGTGACACCTTTGACACGACCCCGCTAGTCTCGCTCGCCTTCTCCCTCCCGCCGCCAATCTCGCTCGCCCCCGTGACGCCGTGCTCCTTCTTCGCCCTACTCGCCGCACCCCCGACCTGAAAACTAGACAGTGCAGCTTCTGGAGGTGAAGCTGCATTGACAACATTGGCAACAAATCCTCGCTTGACCTTACCCACGAACAAGAATCTTTTGGACGTTCTCGTCGACAATGTTCCTGTGTGCGCGTTGATTGATACCGGGGCGCACGTGTCATTTATGAGTGCTGCTCTTCGCCGTCGGCTCAAGAAAGTTCTGACGCCTGCCTCGAACCGAGTTGTACAAGTCGCCGGCGGAGGGACTGTCGCTATTGTTGGCATGTGTTCTGCCCGACTCACCATTGCTGAGAGTCCCACAGTTCTTCTCTTCACCGTCATCGAGCATTGCCCTCACGAACTCATTCTCGGTCTGGGTTTTCTTGCCAATCATTCTGCCCTCATTGACTGTTCGGCTGGCTCACTTCGCCTTGATTTGCCTCTCCTTGCCGACCCTGTGGACCCGCCTCCAAGCCATCTGAGCAGCATGGATTTTATTCGCCTATCGCCTCATTCTGTGACACACGTCGACTTGTTGTCCTCACCAGATGTACCTGCGGCAATTACGTGGCCGCACCAATTCCGGCCGTTATGCATACACATAGTGTTATCGTGCCGCACACTGCGCTGAAAATTAATGGCAACCGCATCTGCCTTCCACTTGTCAATTTCGCGCTAACCGCGCAAGATTTGCGTCAGGGGATCTCCTTGGCTATAATTAGCGCTTTGCAGGATGATGAGGTCGAGCCATTCACAGTGGAAGATCGTTGCAGCTCAGCCCATACCGTGGCGTCATCGCACGGTACTGACGTCGACATTAAGAGGATGGTTTCCTCTGACCTTACACCTGCTCAAGCTGAAGCTCATTGCCGCGTTCTTGAAGGCTATCGCGACATTTTTTACTTTGACAATAGACCATTAGGTCAGACGTCCGTCGTGACCCATCGCATAAATACTGGCGATGCGAACCCTATTCACCGACGTCCATATCGTGTTTCTGCGTCGGAACGAGCTGTTGTGCAACAGGAAGTCAAAACTACGCTTGCAAAGGACATTATCGAGCCTTCCTTAGTCCCTGGGCATCTCCCGTCGTACTTGTCAAAAAGAAGGATGGAACGCGGCGCTTTTGTGTAGATTATCGCCACCTGAAAAAATTCACAAAAAAGGACAAGTACCTTTTGCCACGTATTGATGACGCTCTAGACTGCCTGTACGGTGCCAGCTATTTTTCTTCTATCGACTTACGGTCCAGCTACTGGCAGATATCCGTCGATTACGTGGACCGAGAAAAGACTGCATTTGTGACCCTTGACGGCCTTTATCAGTTCAAGGTGATGCTTTTTGGTCTCTGTAACGCACCCGCCACCTTCGAACGAATGATGGACTCTTTGCTTCAGGGGTTCAAGGGGTCCACCTGTTCGTGCTATCTGGATGACGTCATCGTTTATTCGCCCATATTCGACAAACATCTAGACCGTCTTTCAGCGATTCTTGACGTGTTCCGCCGCGTCGGTCTCCAGTTGAACTCGTCAAAATGTCATTTCGCTCGCCGCCAAATCGCCGTCCTTGGACACCTCATAGACGCCAGAGGCGTGCGACCCGATCCGGACAAAATTCGCACCGTTACGAATTTTCCAGTTCCGAAGTCCACCAAGGACGTTCGTAGTTTCGTAGGGCTGTGCTCTTATTTCCGACGCTTCGTGAAGGATTTTGCGACCATCGCACGTCCCCTTACCGAACTCTTGAAGAAAGACGCCCCTTTTTCTTGGGGTCCTGACTATGCCGCATAATTCTTGCAGTTACTACTCTCCCTACCACCCCTCCAATTTTGGCCCACTTTTACCCGTCTGCCTCTACGGAAGTTTGAACTGAGGCCAGTGGTCACAGCATAGGAGCAGTGTTAGCACAGCGCCAGCGTGGATATTATCGCGTTATAGCCTATGCCAGCCGACTTCTATCACTCGCCAAACGCAATTATTCAATCACAGAGCGCGAGTGCCTCGCTCTTGTGTGGGCTGTTGCGAAATTTCGCCCATGCTTGTACGGACGCCCCTTCTGTGTCATCACTGATGACACAGAAGGGGCTCTCTACTGGCTATCCTCGCTCAAGGACCCCACTGGACGACTCGCTCGCTGGGCGTTACCCCTGCGAGCGAGTCGTCCCGTCTTATATACCTTCTCCGTGGTATATAAGACGGGACGCTTGTACCAGGATGCCGATTGTTTGTCCCGCTACCTCGCTAACGAACCGGCTGTTGCGGACGCCATCGCTTCCGTTTTCTCTGTGTCCCAGTTGCTTGAAATCGGCAACGAGCAACGCCGCGATCTTTCATTACGAGCCCTCATCGTCCGTCTGGAGTCAACTCCTGGCGACGCCTCTCTCCGGATGTTTCTCCTTAATGAGGGGGCATTATACCACCGCAATTTTGATCCACACGGCCTTGACCTTCTGCTCGTCATTGCATCGCACCTGCGTTCGACTGTCCTCCTACAACTTCACGATGTTCCCTTGACTGGACACTTGTGCGTCTCGCACACAGACGACCGTGTACGCCGTCGATTCCTTTGGCCGGGTCTCGCCCGCTCCGTGCGGCGCTACGTTGCCGCTTGTGAGCCCTGTCAGCGCCGAAAGAAGCCCTCCACACCTCCAGCTGGATGTCTCCTGCCGATCGACATCCCACCCGAACCCTTTTTCCGTGTTTGTCTAGACCTTCTTGGACCGTTTCCTCTCTCGGGCTCCGAAAATATATGGGTCACCGTCGCTACCGACTATGCTGCGCGGTACGCAATCACCGGAGCACTACCGACAAGTTGCGCTACTGACGTTGCTGACTTTCTGCTCTATGACATCATTTTAGTGCACGGTGCTCCGCGCCAATTACTCACTGACCGTGGCCGCAGCTTTCTGTCGGCTGTCGTCAAAGACATCCTCCGCTCCTGCTAGACAAAGCACAAGTTCAGCACGTCCTACCGCCCACACACCAACGGCCTCACGGAGCGCTTCAACCGGACCATCACCAACATGCTTTCGAAGTACATTGCGACCGACTACCACGAATGAGATCTTCACTTACCATATGTGACGTTCGCGTATAATTCATCGCATCACGACACCGCCGGCTATTTAACATTCTACCTCCTATATGGCCGAGAATCCGTGTTGCCCTTGGACACTTTGCTGCCCTCGGTCACACGTTCCGCCGCTAAATACGCCCGCGACGCGATCGCACACGCCGACCACGCGCGCCAGCTCGCCCGTACTCGTCTCGCGGCCTCACAGGAGCATCAGAGATGCGTCTATGATTGCGACCATCGTGACATGCACTTTTCTCCGAGTTGTCTGGTGCTTCTCTGGTCACCCGTTCGACGTGTGGGCCTTTTCGAAAAGGTGCTGTCGCGCTGCACTGGCCCTTACCGTGTGGTACCACAAGTAACCGATGTCACGTATGAAATCATCCCCGCCGTTCTCTCAGCATCAGCTGCAAGTGACATCGTTCACGTGTCAAGACTACAACCATACCACACACCTTTCACCGCGGATGTGTAGATTAAGCACCGGGACGGTGCATCTACAGCCGGGGGTGATGCTACGGAACAGCCGCCACAGTGTGGCTGCACTGAGGAGGACGAAGACGACGTGTGTGCCGGCTATATATGGCGTCGCCATTTTGGCCTCCGTGAGCTTCCCTGTAAATAAATTGTAAATGGTATTCGGCTTCGGCTTCACGTAACAATATATTTAATATTCCATCCATTGTGGATGTATGTATTCTAAAACCTGCTAAGCAGTTTGACAAGGCATCCGTTTCATTACACCACCACTGAAGTCGCGCGTCAATCATTTTCCCTATTACTTTCCATAATCAACTTGTCCTGCCAACTGGGCGGAAGGATTCAAGGCACCAGGGCCTCTTACCTGGTTTAAAATTGATATGATTTGAGCGACTTTCGAAGAGTCAGGTACAGTTTTTTCTATCTATAATGTATTACAGATGTCTAAGAGAGCATTTGTACTTGTCGGTTCGAGGTTCCTTTGCACATTGTACGTAATGCCGTCCAGCACAGGAGCGGTCTCTTAGGAACATGATTCAATTGCACATTGAAGCTCGCTTAATGTGAAAGTATGATCTAATTTAGAATGTTGATCCCAGTAGCAAGCAGTAATTTGGTACTTAGCCAACACCACTGAAATATAATATTCTGCACATATCTATGAAAAAGCAGGTCTTGAAATAAGCACACAAAATTCATCTCCAACTATTCTCACACGCGTTTTGCGCTACAGCGAGAGCACGAAATGGGAAGCCCTCTGTTACAGGTTGATTCGTGGCGTGTTTTTTGTGTATACGCACCCAATACTTGTGATGAGCACAGTACATTTTTGCATCCTTAAAGACGGGCATTTGCATGAATAGAAAAGTGATTATCAGGGGGGATTTAATTGTTTACTGAGAGATCTAGACAGAACAGACAGGAGAACAAATGACAAAAGATGTCACGTTCTTTCTGAATTATGAGCCGAGTGCGACTTAGACGACGTGGCTGACTGCCTGGCCTGAACACGCGAGGTTCAATATACGCCCTTCCAAGGCAATAGTCGTGCTCATCTAGACAGAATGCACGTGTCACTAGACGTAATACCCCTATGTAAAAGATACGGTGTCCTACCTCTATCATTCATCCATCACTGTTAGGTCAAGAAATATGTTAGACTCAAATAAAAACGCAGCACATTAACGGGGAAGGTGTGCAAAATGAATTCCAAATTGTTGGAGGACAAGCTTTTCCTAAGCAGTGAACGGGATCAATTGAAGGAAGTAGAAAATAGCAACGTCGTGCAGGTCACCGAAATGTGGGAAAATTTTAACCAACCAAATAAGTGACCGCCATTGATCGCTCCAGTAAAATAAATTGCGAAGAAACAGCTAATGAGAAAGAATTGAGGGCGGTGTTGGAAAAATTATTGGCCTTAGAGTACAGCCAACAGGGCGCATACAAAGACCATTTACGTAACATCAAAGCGAAATTGGAGCTATGCGATGAAGGGCGATATTATACGCGCAAGGGCTGAGGCATTGACAGCAGATGAACCGCAAACTAAACGCGTTCGTCCTCAAGACAGATGAGCCTGCGAAACTAAAAGATGTAACGTCGTACAGACCAAAATACTTTACCAAGAATGAATACGAAGTATTTATGAAGATAAACGCTGGCAGGTTACCGTCAGTAATGGAAACCATAGTAGGTGCGCATCAAACATGCGGCATCAGATCACGTACCATTAGCA
This sequence comes from Dermacentor variabilis, assembly GCF_050947875.1. Taxonomy (NCBI): domain Eukaryota; kingdom Metazoa; phylum Arthropoda; class Arachnida; order Ixodida; family Ixodidae; genus Dermacentor; species Dermacentor variabilis. The sequence continues at coordinate 32,102,010 of NC_134574.1, forward strand.
CAAGCATACACATAATGAAATCAATTCGGGAATGTTGTGACGCCATAAAGTCGCGAGTTGAAATTCTCCAACTTTATTTGGAGTAAGCTTTTGAGTGTCTTGCTCATATTATTTTACTTGCCATTCTCAAGCATCTAAATATCCCGTCTAGAATTATTGACGGAGCGGCCACGGCGTTCCTGAATGGCAGTAGTAAGCTTATAATTAACAATTCACTGGGGGCCCCCATCAGTATTCAACGCTCCGTACGTCAGGGCTGCCCAGCCAGCCTCCTTTTGTTCTGTATTTATCTGGAAACATGTTTGACACTGATTGAAAACAAATGTATTCCTGGGTTTATGACGCAAGCGTCAGAAGGCAAAGTCCTAGCCTACCCTGATGACGTAGCCGTGTGTTGCAAGGGCAATGAGAGCGTTTTGAAAAGGATAAATGTTGTTAAAAATTTACTGAAATCACTGGAACTAGAGTAAACTGAAGCAAGTGCCACGGTATTTCGCATGGGGAGGGGCCTAAGATCGCTGCTCTCATTGCGAATGTCAAGTGGTCGACAACGTCCGCACAATACTTGGGTGTTCCACTTGAAGCTCATAAACAGAGCGACGAATACTGGCAGTGGGAGCTTAAAAGTGCTAAAGAGAAGGCTGACGCGTGAAAAGCCAAACACATTTCAGCATTTGCCAGGGCTGCTGTCTGCAACTTGTTTTTCGCAACTCATCTAGGTATATTATGCAATTCGTTTTTTTTTGTAACGGGGTCAATGTGCAGTAGTGGCACACAGTTTTTTCCCTATTTGTGTGGGGTTTCAAATGGGAGAGATGCAGCCGCAATAGTTTATTCAGACGGGCGAAAGATGGAGGATTAGGGCTGGCCCACCTGTTTGTGTGGCAAATAGTTCGACGGTTCTTTTTCTTCAGGAAGAATGATGATCCATTTCTTCAATCAGTTTGAAAGGTTAGACTTGCACATTTGTTGCCAGAGTTTATTATATGCTCTCAAAGGTGTACCGGGGGTAGTGTTCGGTTTCTATAAGGAAATTGTGCTGAGTGTTCGTTTCCTGGCTGTTCGGTTTTCCGAAGAATATTTGTTTACGGTCACAAGAAAAAGGCTGCGCAATGATCTATTGGACAGCGTTTTTCGCCCACCTCGGTAACAAACTATATGAAGTCGAGGCCCAGGCCAGAATGTCTTGAAACGCGTTTTTACACTGCTGGGTTGGAGATTTCCTCTGGGATGTTCTACAACGACCAATAAAAATTTCTTCTTGACCCACATGACATAAGATATCGCAACGGACCCAAAATGGACAAGGTAGCAGTTTCAGCCCGTTTGTCCCACATGGCATAATATATCACAATGGACCCAAAATGCACAGGGCGGCATTTTGGGTGCATTGCTCCTCAACTTATATGCTAACGAATTACTTCCATCTACGCAAAGGCGTAATTTATAATTCACGCACATGACACAAGTGTTTTCATCTCGTCCAGTCCTTGCACCAATTTAATTACTATCGCAAACGACTTGTTGTTCAGTCTATCCCATTGGTCCACAGAGAACTGCTTAAAAGTAAATACAACGACAACAACGCCTGTAATTTTTTGTACCAAACGAGTGAGCCATCATTCAGATCTAACATTAGCGTATAAATCCAGAAATATAGCACTTGATCTTCCTGCAAAGGTGCTAAGGCTACAGTTCATTGTACTATGCAACGGGACTACCATGTAAACTGTGTACTCCAAAAACATAGCTGCATAAAAGGTGCTTTAAATCGCTACAGATATACTTTACCCGTCTCTGTAAAATGATTTTTCAGTAATGCTTCATTTGGATGTCACATACATTATGGTCACTTTGTATCGGGCACAACGACTCAGTGTAACTTGAGTTAATTATTTCGTATGCATAAGAAAATAATACGTGTCATCGCTAATGTACCGTATGCCGCCCATACTGAAAACCATTTTGAGAAATACAACATTGCTACAGTCCATAACATCTATAACTGCAGACTATTACGTGAATATTACTTTAGTTCCAAACGTAACAGTACCTTACTTTTAGAACTTGCAAAACGATCCGTCAATTCTTAGCCTTATTCAACTCGTACACCTGAAGTGTGGAAGGTTCCGCCCTCTAGTACTTAGTACAGTTTCATACGAACTGTGATACATGGCGCAAGAGTGACACATGGACAAGCAGGAACACGGCACGAGCGCTCGTCCCGTGTTCCTTCATATCCCTGTGTCACTGTTGTGCTATGTATCCCAGTTTGTATGTATCCCACCAACTTGCCCAAACTTCTTCCCTGCTAAGTACGATTGTCAAATGCTGCGTAATAACCTTCAAAAAATACTGAATTCATATGTTGGAGCAGGCTATAATTTACAGGATCTATCGCTGTCAGATTTTAAAACTATTGCTTTCACCTCTTTAGAGAACATTTGTAAATGTTTAAAAATGTATGCTATGTTCTTTTTTTGTCTGTGTTACCAAGTGCACATCATTTAACTATTTAATGTCACAGTGTGTTTTGCTTTGTTATGACTTGTGGAAATATTTCATTCTTCATATATGGTAAAACTGGAATGATTTATGGCCACTATATAAATGTAATATATATGGTTCTTGATGTTTTATTCTATGCAGCCATATTGCACCTAAGGAGATGAGGTTACCTCAAGCCGCGTCTTTGCGGCTTTTTTCCTCATTCACCTCCATTTACCAGTCCTCTGTATGTGGGCGTAAATGGAAATCAATAAAATGAAATCATGAAGATATCTACCGATGGATGACGAAGACGGAACACCTTTCGATCAAATATTGTTGACAGCCTCTACTGTATATTGCGAGCTTGCATGGCTGGCTTCCATTGCAATCCCGATGGAAGAGCAGCCCGTATGTATTTCGGAGCACAATTACCACGTTTTCTTGATGTGCTTGCGACACAAGAGTGTCTTCCACCTTGGGTGGCCAGGATACAACCCCTGGCTAACCCTAAAGAATTTTAAAATAACGCCAGCTGCCAAATAACAGCCGGGTTTTATTTATCATTCATTCGAACAGACGAGAAGTTGATCTGTCTCTGTACATATGTTCCTCATGTTGTCCTCCCAATGTAATACTGATTACCGACAATAAAGAAGAAAAAAAGTGCTATACCTCTGTGGTACAGCACTGGCCTCTTAAACCAAGGTCGTGAGTTCAATCTTCACAGGTGGCAGTGATCATTTTTATTGACAGTTTATCTACAAATAAGGAAAGCGCGATATGGTTGGACCTCTTTGTGCGTGCCTTTCGGTCGCCAATATAACTTAGTGGTAGAGCACTGGTCTTGTAAACCAGTGGTCGTGAGTTCAATTCTCCCTGGTGGCAGCGATCAATATTGCTGACACATTTTATCCACAAATACTGAAAGTGCTATATAGCTGGATCTCTTTGTGCGTCCCCTACGGTACCAAATATAGATCAGTGGGATTCCAATTACGGCCGCTGTAGTGTACAGACGTGGCTGATATTAGTTCCGTCGGAGCGACATCGGTTCTAGGTTTTTTGCCAACGAGGATCCAGATTATCAGGTGCTACTGCCCTCAGCTACCAACAGGGCGACTTGTTACGACTACTGTATTTTTGCATGCTGATGTGCGTGCAAGGCCATACCGGGCGGAAAGTTTCCGTAACATGCTGTCAAGCATGAAGCTGCTGCCTGACGTTGTCGTCCTAGGGGCGTATCGAATGAGCCACGTGTGGGTCGTAACATTCAAAAGTGGCGACGGAGTGAAGGAATTGCTACGGGCAAAGGACTTGAAATAGAAGGACATCGCATGCATTGTCTTCAACACTTGAAATCTAGCAATGCACTTTAAGCTACATTGGATGCTGCATAACGTGCCGGACGAGGACATTCGTGAGGACCGGACACTTACGGCCGAGTCACTGATGTTCCGAGAGAGTGGTCGCGGGTGCAAGGCCTTCAGTGGTAATAATCTTCGACGCGCCTGGTCTCCCTCGTGCCGAGGAAAGGTCTGGGGGCGGACGACGTCGCTCACCTGTTGCGGAAGCTCTCGTGGTGATTCATGCAAGAGCACCACTCTGTCTTCGTTGCCGCAACATAGGACACAACCGGCGCAACTGTCGCGTCGCGCACTGTGCACGTTGTCGTCGTCACGGCGATGACGAGTCGCAGTGCGTGAGGACATATGCAAATGTGATGGAACCGGCGGCTGCGGAAGAATTTGCTGTACTTCTTATGAATGATGTGGACACCGAGAAAGCCTCTGCTAGAAACGCAAAAGAGGCGAAGATCACAGCGACACAACCACCGAAACCGCAGGGGCAAATGACTGCCGGAGCGGTGGGTGTGCCAGGAACGCCTACGCAGTTTGTGAGGAACTACTCGGCCGTCGAAGTAGATAAGCAGGACACCGCGACCAATGAAGCGCCTGGCCTCTCAGCAGCTAACAACGATGCAATGGACGTTACCAATGCTAGTGTGGCGGTCGAGAAGAGGACACACGAGGAGTCAACAAGCGACGGCGGGAAAAGAGGCGCACCGAACGGCGAGGAACCACCGCCAAAGCCGCTGGTAATGGGCCAGCCGTCATTACGGCCAACGCCGAATATCACCGCCGGACAAAAGACCCGGGGGATCCGACACCCAAGTCGGCGAAGGGAGTTCTGCCTGCGAAGGCACTCCGACCCGAGCTCTCCAGCGCCCAACACAACCGAAGGGTCGGGGAGGTGAGCTTCTGCTCAAGCAAGGCATTCTTGTGGACTGCATTTTAATGTCTCGCGAGCCAGCTGCTCTGTCCAATCTTACTCGTAGACAAAACTATAAGTGGAATTAGAAGCGCTACGTGTGATTATATACGTTTTTCCTTTCTTATTAGCTTTTCCGCTTAGTAACAATGAATTTGGGGAGGGGAGTAAGAGTTGCTGCTTAATAATGTACGCGGCCTCCTCAAGGTGGAGGCAGTACCAGCTCAGCAGACTGTGCGTTGAAAATAAACTAGATATTATAGCCGTACAAGATACAAAAGCTGAAAGAGAGCAATAAACAAACAAACGGTAACACCTTTCAGAACATATTATAACAGATGCACATGTAATGCTGTCGGCACGTCTGGTAGATGCACTGTGTTGGTTCGAAGCGGTATTGGTATAAGCGAAAAGATTGCTGCTGTGAGCGAAAGCGGGCGATGTATATTTCTTGATTTTTCTTTTACGGATAACAATCGAGGATTATATGTGAGTATGCGCCAAATGATATCGATTTAAGATATCGTTTCTTTTTGTACATCTAGAAGAGTACGTTCGTTTTGACAAGTACATAATCTTTCTATGCGATTTTAACTATGTGTTCTATGCAGAAGATCCTGCTAAACGTAATTTCCCGCGGGACTAGAGTGCAGTGATTTTGAATACGTTAGTAAATGATTACAACCTAGAAGATGTTGATCGCCTTTTGGCCAGCACTTTGCAGCCGCAATTTGCACACTATCAACCAGATAGCCAAGCACGCCTTGACAGAGCTAATATCTCGTTAGAACATGTGGCTCTATGCGGTATGTTGCGAAGCCGGTGTCGTTTAGTGATCCCAGTTTAGTGTGGTTTTTCACTCGGCGCCAAGCCAAAGAAGCCGCGGTTCAATTGGGCCCTTTGAAAATTTAATGAAAAATTCCTGAGTGATGACAGATTTCTAAACTATGCAAAGCGTGAGATCAAAACATGTTGAGTAATGAGAGTGTACCTTGGGCATGGAAGGACTTCAAGGTTCGCGTGAGAATGGTCACAACTGAAATAGGAACTATTAGATGACACAATGAAAAAAAATGAAAGGAAATGAGCTCCAGAAGGAACTCAATTTTCTTATATTCATGAAGAGTCTGGAACCTGGAAAATTTCTTGAAGAATTTACAACATTTAAAAGCTCAATGGACGCTTTCGACACGTAAAAATAAAGAGCAGCCGTTATTCGTGCACGGACGGAAAGGCTGGGTTGATAGAACGCCGAACAAATGCGCTTTTGTTGATGATAAGAGGTACGCAAAGAAAAATGAAATAAGACAGTTTACTTTTCTTGACGAGGTCACTTCCGACATGAATATGATTGAACAGGCCTTTACTGAACATTACCGCAAACTGTTCGGTGTCCCAATCCACGTGGAAGCCGAGTCCGAAGAAGGTATCGTGAATTTTATGTCGCGTAATAATGACGCGGTATAAGCCAGTCGCCAGGAACCGATAAGCGCCCGAGAAATAGAACATGCAATCGGAGAACTTCCTGCAGTCAAATCATGGGACCCGATGGCCTAAGAGCGGCGTTATATAAGGCATTTGGATCTGGGCTTCCTCAAGTATTGGAGTATGTTTACACTAATGCACATGAAAATAAGCGATTTTGTGTCGACTGAAGTACTTCACGCCGAGACGTAATAAACAAATGTTGTATAATGCACTGTTCTCATTATCTGCTGGTAATTATTGCGTTCTGTTTAGGGGTACCACATCGTTTACTGATACCAACCACTTGCATCGCCTTCAAAAGAAAGCCATTAGAAGTACTGTGAATGCGGCTCGATTGGAACACACTCAGGTACTTGGTATAACCAAGTACCTCAGTGTGCACTTGGTATGACCCCCCTTACCCAGTTGTACGAAGCCTTACTCCTCCGACGGTATAAAGCAAGTGTTATGAAAAATAAGGGTTTTATGTTACAGCTGTGCGCATTAAAACGCGAATAGCATAAGCGTTTAACACGAACTAGTTTCAAAGTGTTTGTAGCTAAGACCGGTACTAATTATGGTTGTGAAATGTGTTACTAAAGTGCATTTAATAAAGAGAGAATCGCAATAGGTGAACGCTTAGCTAAACAATCCAAACTTTGTTATCTTGTGTGTGTGTTATGGTGCGCTTGTTATCTCAAAATGTTTTTGCGCTGTTTATTTGCATTTACTCGTGAACTATAGCCAAGCCTCTGTAGGGTGCGTCGGCCTCGTCAAGCCTTCTCATTACCTTTTTGCTGGCGCAAGCAACATCGCAATGATGTTAAATAAGCATATTGTATTGTATGATGCTGGTACCGGGAAGGCCGCCGTTTTGCCTGCGCTGTCAACGAACAAGGTATATTTTCCGAGACTGCCGCTTTCCTCAGTGTAAGCTTTGTCGGTGGTTCGGACATGATGATAGCCAATGCGCTAAAACATACGCAAGCTTAGCAAGCCACATGAGCCTGGAGGAGCCCGCAGAGCACGTTATGGACGAGGCCGTCGTGGCGGAGTCTGTTGGAATCGACCCGCCGTGGTTGCTCAGTGGCTATGGTGTTGGGCTGCTGAGCACGAGGTCGCGGGATCGAATTCCGGCCACGGCGGCCGCATTTCGATGGGGGCGAAATGCGAAAACACCCGTGTGCTTAGATTTAGGTGCACGTTAAAGAACCCCAGGTGGTCAAAATTTCCGGAGTCCTCCACTACGGCGTGCCTCATGATCAGAAAGTGGTTTTGGCACGTCAAACCCCAAATATTATTATTATCTGTTGGAATCAAGGAGGGCGAGCCTACGTCGGCAGCTGTTGAAGCTACCGACAGCAGAAATAAGAAGAGTGTTGAAAGCGAGAAAAGTGGTGTGGCATGTGTACAGCAGGAAACCGCTACGCCAACGTCTGCCGTCAAAGACGTCTCTGATACCAGTCAACCCTCGCCGAGAAGCGACCAAGAAGACGTGGACAATGCGAGCAGCTCGACTGCTAGGCGGCCACATGCGCAAGTTTCCGAAGGTGACGATGGTGGCAGCGACAAGGCACCGGAGTCGCCCAGAAAGGAAAGTACATACCGCCGTCTATATTTCTAACGAAAGCCTAACGTTCCGCCGGATTTCTGTGCGACAGTATAGAAGACACCCCTGCAGTAACGAGGGCTTCGCCCAGCAATGCCTTTATACGAGGTGAGGGACGGTATACACACGTCTGGCTAGTTCGGCCGTGTTTGCCTGGGAAAGGAATTTTCACGCGTTCTGAGAAAAGGCAATATGTAAGGGTTTGATTGCACTAGTGGCCCGATTTTCTTTAAAAAAACAAGAAATGGCTTAAAATTCTCAAATAGCGCTACGCATTGCCACGTTCGATGTCCGAGGCCTCGGCGCCAAAAGGCAGCGGTACCAGGTCAGCTGGTTGTTTGAAGAAAATAATTTGGTCATAGTCGATCGCTCTACTGGAAAGAAAAAAATTGAGAGCGAAGAGTGAATGGACCGAATGGTTGAAATATTTAGAGCGCGGTACAATGCGTGCGTTTATCACGCTGTCTGCAATTCCAGTGGGTGCGTTTTGTTTTTGCGGAACTTTCTAGAAATTGTTACGCAATCTGTATTTGTTTGTGATGAAGATGGAATGATCGTGCGTGTCTTTTCTCTTAGCGATTTCGAATGACGGGCGATTAGTGTATACGCCCCAAATAATGAAAGAGAACACCGTGACTCTTTTGAAAACTTGATGTCTATTTGAAATCGGAGCGCTATGTCATTCTCCTGGGAGACTTTAATTGTATGTTTTGTGAAGACCCTAATTGCAAGTTGTTTGTACGCGGTCAAAGTGCACTTTTGTTGTTCGCAGCAACCAGAGAGCTTGAATTCCAATATGTTGGTGCAGTGTTTGCAGTGGAAAGCAGACTATGTTTACGCATTTCAAACGCGGCTGTCAGACGAGATTAGATCGAGCATATATATATGCGAGACTGCTTCCGTTGTGTAGAAGCTATGACGTCAGGCACGTATCCTTCAACGACTATAGTCTGGTAATGTTCTCGATCGAAAAAAAAAGAAAACCGACCTTTTAAATAGTACATATGAAGATTGAACGTCAAGCTTCTGGACGGCACAACTTTTCTCGCGTTTGCAAAAGAACGTACACGAGAGATGCTTGCTTGCGAATCCGGGGGGTTATAGCGATGTCCGATGAGTTTAAACTGGAATTTAAAATAACAGCCATGGAAAGAGTCTCTGTATTACAGTACAGTGAAAAAAGAACAGAAAATGAATTGCTCAGTAAACGTAACATATTGTTGTTGATGAAATGCACACAGACAGAATAGATGCCAACAGAGATAAGGAACGTAAAAAATTATGCTTGAAAATCATTGATACAAGATACAAGATACAAGGGGTCAGTGATAAGCGCGCGCGCACAGCACTTGTGGCTGGGAGAAACGCACATAGGACGGGCTGTGAGTGAAGAGAATACATGCGCATCGCAAAATGAAATAAAAAAATTCGAATATGGCAACGTGCGTAGCAGGGATAGTAATGCAATACAGTGTAACTTCGTCGAACCCTATGGAAAGTTGTTAAGGCGCAAAGGGCCAGTAGAAGCTGGCTTTGATAACGAGTACTTGCCTTTAATGCCGGGACTACATGATGGCGTAAAGTCAGTCCTCGAGAGCACGATTATGGTGAGTGACATGGAAACTGCCATTGGTGATCTGAAATCTGGAAAGGCGCCCGGACCTGATGGTTTACGCGCGGCTTTCTATAAGGCATTTAAGCAAGAACTAGGAGCCATTTTACACCATTTTCTAGCCGAGGCTTATGAAGTAAAATACATGCCTCCTGCTTTCCGAAAAAATCATACCGTGCTGATCCCGAAATGCCATGACCCTGTGAAGCTGCTCTCAGTAAGGTCGCATTGCCCCATAGCTTTGTCTAATGTAGATTACAAAATAGTCATGAAGGCGTTGGCAAAAAGGTTGTCATCAGTGATTACATCAATGGTAGGCCCACACCAAACTTGTGGCATAGGAGGCCGGTTGATAATTAATAGCATACATGTGGCGAGAAGTATTCTTGAGTGTTGCGATGCTTGGGACGGAAGAGTTGCTATGATGCCACAAGACATGGAGAAGGCTTTCGGCCGTGTTGAGCGCAGTGTGTTTTTTTCTATTCTAGTGCACGTGAATGTTGAAAACATTATATTAGAAGGCTTAAAACTTACTTGAGAAGGGTGTAGCACGAACTTATTAGTAAATAAACAACTCTCTGGTAACATACATTTATGTAGAAGCATAAAACAAGCACGGCACGGAAAGCACGGAGCACGGAAAGGCAACTCCGTTGATGGACGTCGAAGAATTGAATGCAGGCTACGGAACTTCGAAAAGAGCACAGGACGCGACCAGGAACCTGGACGCCAACCATGACAACGAGACCAAGACGAGCCACCGCCAGAAACGAAGGCGGGTCGTTGTGCGCTCATGCGCCCGAGGCCGAACATTCTGCCGGACAGACGAAAGGCGGCACAACAGCCTACGTAGGACCCGGCGCCTACTAGGGCGCCTAGAGTAGCGTCGTCAAGAGATCGGTGCCTCTTTAGAATCAGCCTTCGCGTACACTCTAAAGGACGCGTGTCGATACCGCGGCTATGATTAGAACAGTATTGTTCAGAAAGCTTTCTACATTGTGTTTAGAACAGTATGGTTCAGAAAGCTTTCTACATTGCGTTTGGATCGTTAGTATTCCAGGGACACAGTGCGATCGGCTTGCTTTTAGACGTGAATGACGGTGAAATTAGAGACAGCATCAGGTGTAGACTCGTTAAATATTAAATGACGGTGGCAATATCAGCTTAGCCGCTTTTGCATAAAGAAGGAACTCGATGTTGTTGCTTGACAAGAAACTAAGGTCGAAACTCAAGAGCAGACAACTGGCATGGTGAAGCCTTTCGTGGCGCATTACAATGTGTGTGTGTACCAGGCTAATAGCACAGCAGGCGGATGTGCGTTTCCAATACGGAAGCGTTCCGGTATTATTGCAGAAAGTGCAACTGTTTGTCAAACTGGTCGCAGGCTCGTTGTAGATTTTAGAATCCGCATACCAGGGGCCACCTCTATGTGGATTCACAGACGAACTCTCACTTAGACATGGCACGACTACACCACTCCCTCAAATACACGCACAGACAGAGACTCAAACGTCTAACTCACCTTCACGTGTTTAAGCAGGTGCCCGACAGCCAATCCCAGGAAATATACATAAAAAAACTAATTAACAACAACGGCACTGCCCAAGACATATTTCACAAGTAGTATTTATGCAGACGACAGCAACTGTTCTACATTGCCATATTGAAACTTTACAGAACGGTACTCCCGAAAACTTCGATCGCCTAGTAAAGTTTGCCCACTTCGACCTTGCTAGCTGCCTGGCTCGCGCGATTTAAGGGCTGGCTACATCTCCTTCGTATGTCCCCTATCTTTTACCAGCGACCTTCGGTCCTCAATGTCTTTGATAAAGAGAATTTATTCATTCATTCATTCTCCTCTCATATAACCCCTCATGCGCTACTTTGTCAGTTGGTGTTCTCTTTCCACCAGTCTGTTCCGTCGAAGAACGCTCGTGCCCGACATCTAGCTAAATCCGTACGATTTCATTGAAAGGGACGGATGCGGCGAGAAAATCTGACAGTTGTCTATTAAATCCAAAGAACTTTTTTCTCACTGCAAAGATCATTGGTAGACGCGCATAGGTTAAGAAAATCAAGTAAGCAAAAGTAAGCAAGAGCGAAGTCACAGCCGAGCCAAACAATGCGTACGTATTAGTAGGCAATTCTAAGATTTCCTGCAGCTTTTTTTTCTCGCTTCACTTGTTCTTTCGTAGCTAAATCGAACGTGTAATCTGCCCCTCTTAAAGCACAACCGAAGTGTTGTAAGCACGCCCGCTTTATTTTCATCAAGAATTTTCATCAAATCATTTTCATGCTGAAGCATGAAAACGATTTGTACAGTTCTAATATTGTCGCCACGGCTTAGTTCAGAACTGCAAATCTCCCTGCTTAGGTAGTTGAAGTCGTTGGCACTTAACGGGCGTCTTGCACCTCTTTCGCTTACGATATATTTGGAGAGCTTTGACAGTGCGCTTGTGAATTGCGCTGGCTATCGGTGAACAGTGTCTTTCTTCACAGCCTGTACCACCGTATGCGTTAAAAATATTTACGCTCTGACTCAGTAGCTGTTACATGCGTACATTACATGAAGGGTGTACGCTGTCTGATTGTTACAAGTGCGCTTTCAGTTAATGAGTTTTGTTGCGAGTATAGCAGAAATAAATCATCGTTGTTAGTGAACTTCCAAGGCTGAATGTTTACTATGTAATACATGCACTAAATAATATTGGTGCCAGATGCTAGGTGTAGTACAAAAGCAAAGGGAAAATTCATTTGCATTAACCTCTATTTACCTTTTTCAAGGACTATTGTATCTCCGCTGTGATATTCTCGAAACGTGTGCACGCTGTATAGACATTGAAGTCAACATATATGAAAGCGGGGCCAACTTTCTTTACTGGCGAGTTACTTCGCGACACTCTCTCCAATGCTTCGTTTTGCACAGCCACGCGTGATGTGAAAGGCGACAACTCCCAAAGGCCGAAACTTCTGAACTTCACCCCTCTGCCTGCTGTGATAAGGGCAGCACGGAGTAATGCAGTAACCACGCGGCGAACCGGAGAGCTACAGCACAAAAAAAACATAAATGTGCTATTTCGATCCGTTACGCTGCCGGCTCCGAGGCCGAGGCGCACGAACTCTGACTGCCCCGACATCGCTTCCTGAAAGCGGAGTGCGGTCCCACCGGGAATAGCGACGAACACCGTCGCCTCACTGCAAGGGCATTTGAGCTTTAGTTGGTGTCCGTAGTAAACTTAGGGAGCAGTTTTGCAAACGCTGGCATTTTTCCTTTCGAAAGTAGGTAAAGCGAAGCAACTTGCCTGGATGTTTGTTTCTTTACGAGCCTTTCACAGGCGATCGCTGAACGCACGTTCTCTGGTGTGGTACTCTCAAGCCTCTGCAACTAACGCTTCGCGGGGTGAGCCACAAACGCGCCTACGAAAGTTGCTCGCGAGCGCTGCCAGCGCACACGATTTGGGGCTGCTAAGCGTGACCTAGGTTTTCCTGCATTCGCAGCTTCTAGAGCGTCCTTGTTCCCGGAAATTAGCTTCCGTCCCTTTGTTTCGTGCTTTTCAAATCGCGACATCGCTTCCGGTTTAGCTTTCATTTTTGGTGATGGCTGTTGTGTGACCTACTTCAATAGATCGTGTAGATTTTGACTTAAGTGGACAGAGTTTCAAAGCAATACATGAGCTGAGAAGGGATACCTCTCATTTAATGTTACTCAGTCGGCTTCCGCTAAAGTTCGTGAATATGTAGTACACGCGAGATATTGATAATAAAATCGATTCATTTTTGGCAACCCTACACCTTCTTGCGATGCAGCTCTATCTTTTGCTGGAAACAATTTTTTTAACGAATGTACTCAATATGGCGCGAAAAAAATTATTTTAGATGGACATAACTCAAACAAATCAAACATTCGTTCGTATTAACTGTTTCAGGAAAACAGGGCGGGGCGTCAAATTATCCCCGCTTGGAATACTACGCTCAACTTCTATTAGTTTGTTTCGCGTTCGGATATCACTTTTTGAGGTTCATGACGATGTAGTTGATAAACTACTACAGATATTTCAATGAGGAATCATTCAGACTCTTTAAGTCGTCCAAAATGGCAAAGGAAAATGCAGACTCATTTTTTATTCATTTGCACTTATACTGAAATGCACAACCACTATATTTAGTAGACTTAAGCTGAAATGATGCGTTTAAACGCTTTTGTCCAAAATAGTCAATGTGAACCAATTTCGTAGAAGGAAGATAATTCATTCACACAACCCAATGAGCGCCGCAAATTATAGTAAATACTTCAACGCCCAGGATTTTTATAGAAATATTCCTAGATCTTGATATACGGGAGCTTTCTAAACTCCAACCAATTCACCAAGGGATGGAAGACTTGTTAAAGGTATGCAGCGTGAAGCGAAATTCCTTTTTTCTCAGCGAACATCTGCAGAGTGCGGAAATTTCCCAAAGCTGGAGTTATCAAAACATTTAATTACAAAAGTTAGTCGAAATTCCAGCGCAAAAAGCTACCGAAATTCTCAGAATTGCCTCCTAACGCGTAAGCCTTGATTGGCTCGACTGTGACTTGGTTCTTCCTTAGGTTTTCTGGCGTGCCTTTCCTAGTTTATGCTCGTCTGACCATGGCCTTAACAGTGACAAAGATTCCTTAGGCTTTAGTAAATAATTTTCAGATTTTCTCGCTGCATCTGACTCCTTCAGTGCAATCGTACCAATTGAGCCGGAAGGCTGGGCACGAACGCGCTTAGACGGCGCAGAACGGTCGAAAGACGTCACCAGCAGCCGCACTAGCACGCGAAGCGTTGCGTGATGTGAGAGTGTATCGCCACGTCGCCCATGTCATCCACTTGAGTTCTTCATGCACCTCGGTAAGGCGCAATGAAAACAGGCTAACCGTCTTAACGCGCTAGCTTACCGGCGAAGTGTCCATAACTCTAAGGACGCTCCGCATCTTTCAATTTAACATTGGGCCTGCCCAGAATCTCTAGTGGCGCCACCCCCAAACCTAAGTAGGTGCACCCCCTAATTTCAAGTTGGCGCAACTCCACATTTCAGTTTTGCGAAACCGAATTTCAAATAGGCCCACCCCAAAATTATGGTAGGCCCACCGCCCAATTTCAGTTTGCCAGGGTCGAAGTTTTCATTTGGACGAAGCATAAATTTAGGTTCAGCCACCAACAATATTCAAGTTGGTCTACCTCCTAATTTAAGCTGGCACACCACCAAATTTCAGTTGCAGCAGTTCGAATTTCAAGTTGGCCCGTCCCAAATTGTTAGGTTTGCCCCCCTCCCCCTTATTCAAATTGGCCCAACAACAAATTTGATGTTGGTCCACTTGCAAATTTCTATTTGGCCCACCCGAAATTTCGGTTCCCCCAGCCCCAAATTTCAAGTTGGCCCAGCTCCTAATTTCAAGTTAACCCAAACCAAAATTTTAAGTGGAGTCACCCACAAATTTTATTTTGTCCAGCCCTCTGCTATAATCTTCCGTATACATTTTCTGAGGAGCCCTATGTAACTGTATAGGTATTCTTTCTTTTTCTTTGATTGTTCTCGCTTTAAATTTTTTTACAGATTAAAAGCTACCCATCATCTACTCACGCTATCATAACGAATAATTGTTTTAAATTCGCAATATAGGCCTTTTTCTAGAGATACAACCATTACACTTTTCGTGTGAAAGGGGTGGGGAGCTCTAGAAAGAATGCTTACGCCATTCATATTATTACGATATTATCCGCGAGATGCTCAAGAGACGAGCCGCCGCGATCAACGACAAAGTGTGTCTGTGCTCTTGGCGCGAGCGAGTGTTGGCCTGGCTCCCTGGCTCCAGTGTAAATAGCCTTTAAATAGCCTCTTTCGTCTCTGTCTTTCCACACGCAATATTCCGGTGGAGGTTAGCGGTCCCTGTCCTCGACACGGAACTTCGAAGTGGTCGGTACATCGAGCTTGTCACCATGCCTCCCGTACGAGACCACCTCTGCAATGGCTTCAGCTTGCCCGACTGCTCCAGTCGTTACGGTTCCCCAACATCGCGACCCTGGTGTGTTCTCTAGGCTGGAGGGACAGGATGTTGACGAATGGATCAAGCTTTATGAACATGCTAGCGCTAATAACAGGTGGGACCCTACCATTATGCTCGCCAATGTCATCTTTTATCTCGGCGGCACCGCACGCGTGTGGCACCAAACACATGGCGACGAGATAACCAGTTCGGACAGTTTCAAAGAAAAGCTACGGGAACTGTTCGGCGACCCCACTGGGCGCAAGGTTGCCGCGAGAAAGGCTCTTGCGTCTCGTGTTCAGACACGTACATAGCCATTCATTTCATATATACGCGACGTCTTGGCTCTATGCAGCAAAGGTGACAATGCTATGTCTGAAACACATAAACTGGCGCATGTGCTAAAGGGCATCGCCGACGACGCTTTCAATTTGCTTGTTTTCAGCAACGTCTCGACTATCGACGCCATCATAAAGGAATGTCGTCGCCTTGAACAAGCGAAGAGCCCCCGTATCTCACGCCACATCACGCGGCTACCCAACAGTGCTGCTACGCAGACATTTGAGGGTCGACAGCGTAAGGTTATTATATGTGACGACGTAACTCGTATTGTTCGCCGCGAACTAGAGGCCGCCTGCTCGCCAGCTTTCCCAGCAAAGCCTCCCGCTCCACCAGCAACCACAATTGCGATGATTCAGGCCGTCGTCACAAAGGAATTTGAGAACATGGGTCTGCAATCTGTGTTCAACTTAGCCCAGCGTTCTCCAGTTCTCTTGCGGCCCTCCTCGTCCCCGGCAGTCTTTTTCTGCCACATGTCGCCGCAACCCGTCCGAATCTCCTACCCCTGATGAAAGGCCGATCTGCGTCCACTACTGTCGCATCCGCCGCGTCGCTCGTCACTGCCGCAACAGATGGCCACCACATTCTCGGACATACGCCGCCGCTTATTGCCGCACCTTTGGACCTTCTGTTCCCTATACTAACCGCCACGAACCCATTGCAGCTGATGCTCCTGCTCCGAACCTTGGCTACAGCCGCTCGCCCCCATCTCGACCCCATCAGTCTCGTTCGCCCCCAACCCCGTCGCTTTTTTTCCTCGCCTATCGCCTACCAGATCCAGTCAGAAAACTAGGCACTGCAGCTTCTGGAGGTGAAGCTGCGTTGTCGACACTGCCTGCAAATCCTCTGCTCACGTTAAACAAGAACCAAAACCTTCTTGACATTGACGTTGACGGCTATCCTGTCACGACACTCATCAATACAGGAGCAGATCTTTCTATTTTGAGTGCTGCCTTCTAACGACGACTTAACAAGCTCCTCACCCTAGCGTCGGCACGTATCGTCCGCGTTCCGGATGGCAGTACTGTGCCTATCATCGGAATGTGTACGGCACGTGTCAGCATCACCAGCCGTCACACTCATGTTCATCTTCACTGTGATTATCATTGCCGACACAACCTAATTCTCGGCCTTGATTTTCTCTCCGCGCATTCTGCTCTTATTTACTGCTCTGCCAGTATCCTTCGCCTTGATTTACCGATTCTCGCAGAACCTTCTGACGCACCCCAGTGCCGCTTATACCCCATCGGCTTTCTTCGCCTGCCGCCAAAAGCGGCGCCTACCGCCTGCCGCCTATATTGAACTGTTCTCTTCCCCACCAGTTCCTAATGGCGAGTACCTAGACACTCACTCGCGCCAAGGGCGCAGACCCACTTCATCGTTCTCGCGGCGTCTCGTCTCTTGAGCATCTCGCCGATAATATCTTAATAATACCTCCCCCCCCCCCGGCGGCGAAAGCGCCGTCACGGTGCTGTTAAATATCCAAGGCGGGTGGAGAGGTGTAGGGCTCCGCTCGTACTTTCGTTGTTTTGTTCAAGATTTGGCGGCAATTGCTAGAGCCCTCACTAGTCTTTTGAAGAAAGGCGTCAAATTTTCTTGGAGTACTTCGGACGCCGCCGCCTTCTCTCGTCTCGTCACTCTTCTAAGCCTCACCACCCATTCTCGCTCACTTCGACTCTGATGCCCCTACAGAACAGCGGTCATGGCGTAAGTGCCGTCTTAGCCCAGCGTCAGTGTGGCTAAGATCGCGTTATTGCTTACGCGAGCCGCCTCCTAGCACCTTCGGAGCGCAACTATTCTATTACGGAACGAGAATGCCTTGCTGTTGTATGGATGGTTGCGAAGTTCCGTCCTTACCTTTACGGTCGCCCTTTTTCCGTAGTCACTGACCATGATGATCTCTGCTGACTCTCATCGCTAAAAGATCCTTCAGGCCGACTTGGCCAATCAGCTTGGAGGCTGCAAGAATTTTCATATACCGTGGTGTACAAGTCTGCCCGCCTGCACCAAGACGCTGAAAGCTTACCGCGTTACGCTGTTGACAACTCTGACTCCTCCAATATTACTATTGCTGGTTGGGTATTATCTGTATCACAGATGCTTTATTTCGCCGACGAGCAATGTCGTGACGCCTACATCAGAGCACTCATCGACCGTTCTGAACACTCTCCGGCCGATGCTACTCTACGCGTCGTTGCCCTCCGCGACGGTACTCTGTACCGCCGTAACCTTCATCCTCATGGCTCTGAGTTCCTACTTTCTATACGTAAAGACCTCCGCTCCAACGTTCTTGAAGAGCTTCACGGCCCACCAACGGCAGGCCACTTCGGTATATCTCGAACCTATGACCGTGTACTTCGCCGTTTTTTTCTATCCGGGCCTTTCCTGTTCCGTACGATGTTACGTAGGCGCTTGTGAACTTTTCCAGCGACGCAAAAAGCCTTCCCGACTCCCTCCCTGGTTATCTGCAGCCTCCCGACATCCCTACTGAGCCCTTCCATCGTGTCGGCTTGGACCTTCTCGGCCCATTTCCGAAATCTACATCAGCAAACAAGTGGGTTGCAGTCGCGGCGTACTACGCGACCCGCTACGCCGTAATCCGTGC
This sequence comes from Dermacentor variabilis, assembly GCF_050947875.1. Lineage (NCBI taxonomy): Eukaryota > Metazoa > Arthropoda > Arachnida > Ixodida > Ixodidae > Dermacentor > Dermacentor variabilis. Next base: position 32,120,410 of record NC_134574.1, read on the forward strand.
TCTTCCGTCCAGTTGCGCAACTGATGTTGTGGGCTTCCTCCTACATGATAGCATTTTGATGCATGGTGCTACGCGTCAATTGCTAACAGACCGTGGCGTACGTTTTTGGCCAAGGTCATTGACGTCATTATGCGTGCTTGCTGAATACAGCATAAATTTACCACCTCCTATCACCCTCAAACGAACGGCCTCACTCAGCGTTTGAACCACACCCTTACAGACAACCTATCCAAATACATTTGAGACGACCACCCTGACTGGAACCTGGCTCTACCTTACATTACGTTTGCGTACAACTGTTCCCGTCTCGAAACTGCTGGCTTTTCCCCGTTTTACCTAGCCTAGCGTTTTGAGAGCCCAGAACCGACGCTACCACTGGACACTGTGCTTCCGTCCACCACATCTTCAACTAGCGGTTATACCCGTGATGCAGTCGCCCATGCTGACCATGCTCGCCAACTTGCGCGCGCTCGTCTACAAGTGTCTCAAGCCAAACAGAAGCAACGCTACGACTTCCGTCTAGGTGATGTCCGTTTTGTGCCCGGCACCCTCATGTTGTTTCGGGCCCCGTCGCGTAAATTTGACCTTTCTGAAAAACTGCTTTGCTGTTACACAGGCCCGTATCGCGCGCTCCGCTAACTGACCGATGTCAACTATGACATTGTTCTAGCCAGGCCCACTACATCCTCCGCTGTGACCACCAGTGACATTGTCCACGTCGCCCGACTCAAGCCCTACACCTCTCCACGCGCCTTGGATATTTAACAGCACCGTGGCGGCGCTTTTGCCGCCGGGTGGTAGTATTAGGATAATATCCGCGAGAACGACGAAGTGGTACTGTGCCCTTGGCGAGAGCGAGTGTCGGCCTGGCTCTTTGGCTCCTGTGTAAATAGCCTCTTTGGTCTCTGTCTTTCCACAGGCAACAATACAAAGCTCTCGTTGCATTTCGGCGCAGTAGACGAGTAGCGGTGCGTTCAAAGTTGTAGTGTTGTGGTCAGCCACAGAATGTGCCCGCTTCGTTTATTCTGCGAAATGGAAGATTATATATATATATATATATATATATATATATATATATATATATATATATATATATATATATATATATATGTCACGTGGTGGTGACATTGAAGGACACAGTACCAATACTCTGAACGACAAAACTAACTTTTATTGGGCGAACCTGTGCCCACAAGACAGGCTACACTATATCAGAACGATATCGGCGAACACGGTCAGCAATAGTCGAAAATCTGATCAGCGGGTCAAGCGTGTCGACTTTTATAGATCAGTCGTCGAATGTTCCAGATTAATCGCTGGGACCCGCGTGTCTTCCGCAAAGTTCTACACTATTCGCGTCGCGCATACATGCAAACAGATTACACAGGTTGCGGTGAAAGACAGTGGACGGAACCATCGATAACATTCCAGAAACTTCTTTTACATGCAGGCGCGTCCTGCGCTGCGCGATAACATTTGTTAGGCGGCGAAACGTGGTCGCTCGATAAAGATAAGTACACCTGTCATTACCCCCCCCTCTTAAAAAGCATCGACCCGATGCTGCAAACAAACGAAAGTAATAAACAAAAGCACTCGTAGCGAAGAAAACAACACAAATAAGGAAGTTCGTCAGCGTCCGTAAAGGGTTTAAGGCGTACCAGGCGGACCATTTCAGATCGTGCGCGGCGCCGCTGTGAATGCGAAATGCCGTCTGGCACGACCTCATAGTCTATTATGCAAATAAAAGTGAGGCGTGCAGACAGGACACAAGAGTAGAGAAGTGGACAACACGAACGCTTCTTCTTCCACTTCCACTTCTCTAATCTTGTGTCCAGTCTGCACGCCTCACTTTTATTTGCATAATGAATCCTTACCAACTAGCTCAGCTTTCTGTCGTTCTAAGCTCATAATCCAGAGCGCCAATACGTCGGAGGACCTTGTAGGGTCTGAAATAGCGCCGGAGTAGTTTCTCACTGAGTACTCGTCGGCGTATCGGGGTCCAGACGCAAGCACGGTCACCAGGCTGGTACTCGACGAAGCGTCGTCGGAGGTTGTAGTGTCGGCTGTCGGTCCTCTTCTGGTTCTTGATCCGCAGGCGGGCGAGCTGTAGGGCTTCTTCGGCGCGCTGGAGATAGGTAGCGACGTCAAGATTTTCCTTGTCAGTGACATGCGGCAGCATGGCGTCGAGCGTCGTCATCGGGTTCCTGCCATAAACCAGCTTAAATGGCATGATCTGTGTTGTTTCTTGCGCCGCCGTGTTGTAAGCGAATGTTACGTACGGCAGGACCGCATCCCATGTCTTGTGCTAGACGTCGACGTACATTGCTAGCATATCGGCGAGGGTCTTGTTCAGGTGCTCCGTGAGACCATTCGTCTGCGGATGGTAGGCAGTTGTCCTCCTGTGATTTGTCTGGCTGTATTGCAGAATGGCTTGCGTGATCTCTGCTGTAAAAGCCGTTCCTCTGTCGGCGATGAGGACTTCTGTAGCACCATGTCCCAGCAGGATGTTCTCGACGAAAAAATTCGCCACTTCGGCTGCGCTGCCTTTCGGTAGAGCTTTAGTTTCAGCGAAGCGGGTGAGATAGTCCGTCGCCACGACGATCCACTTATTTCCGGAAGTTGATGACGGAAACGGTCCCAACAAGTCGATCCTGATCTGCTGAAAAGGTCGATAAGGAGGCTTGATCGGCTGTAGTAGTCCCGCTGGCCTGGTCGGTGGTGTCTTGCGTCACTGAGAGTCTCGGCATTTCCTGACGTAACGGGAAACATCGGCGGTTAGGTGCGGCCAGTAGTACCTTTCTTGTATCCTCGATAGCGTCCGGGAGAAACCGAGGTACCCAATGGTCGGATCGTCATGTAGGGCGTGCAGTACTTCTGGACGCAGCGTCGACGGAACAACAAGAAGGTAGTTTGCGCGGACTGGTGAGAAGTTCTTCGCGAGCAGGTTGTTTTCAAGCGTGAACGAAGGCAATCCATGCTGAAATGCCCTAGGGACAACGTCGGTGTGCCCTTCCAAATACTCGACCAGGGTTTTTAGGTCCGGGTCCCCTCTTTGTTTTCGGCGAAGTCTTCCGTGCTTGTTATTCCAAGGAAGGCGTCGTCATCCTCGTAATCTTGCGGCGGCAAGTCAATGGGGGCGCGTGATAGGCAAATGGCATCTGAGTGTTTCCGTCCGGACTTGTATCTTGCATTGATGTCGTATTCTTGTAGTCTGAGGCTCCATCGTGCCAGCCATCCTGAAGGGTCCTTTAAGTTAGCTGGGCAACACAAGGCGTGATTGTCGCTGACCACTTTGAATGGCCTGCCATAAAGCTAAGGGCGAAATTTCGCTGTAGCCCAAACGATGGCGAGGCATTCTTTTTTCGCTGTAGAATAATTACCTTCCGCTTTTGACAATGACCGCCTAGCGTAAGCTATCATGTGTTCATGTCCATCTTTTCTCTGGACTAGGACGGCACCGAGGCCTAGGCTACTGGCGTCAGTGTTGATTTCGGCATCGGCGTGCTCGTCGAAGTGCGCAAGTTTGGGCGGCGACTGCATACGTCGTTTGAGTTCTTGACATGCGTCGGCCTGCGGCGTCTCCCACTTTTACTCGACGTCACATTTAGTTAGCTGTGTCAGCTTCTCAGCGATGCGTGAAAAGTCCTTGATAAATCGCCTGTAGTAGGCACACATGCCAAGAAATCTACGCACTGCCTTCTTGTCGATGGGCAGCGGGAACTTTGCGATGGCAACTGTCTTCTGCGTGTCGAAGCGGACTCCGGACTTTCTGAGGACGTGGCCTAGGAACAGAAGCTCATCGTAAGCGAAGCGTCACTTTTCTGGCTTCAGAGTGAGCCCTGATGACTTGACGGCCTCGAGTACTGTTGCAAGCCGCCTAAGGTGATCGTCGAAATTTCCGGCGAATACAACGACGTCTTACAAGTAAACGAGACAGGTCTGTCACTTCAATCCTGCTAAAACCACGTCAATCACGCGCTGGAACATTGCAGGCGCCGAGCACATCCCAATGGCATAACCTTGAACTCGTGGAGGCGGTCAGGGGTGATGAAGACGGACTTTTGGGATCTCTTTCGTCAGCATCTATTTGCCAATAGCCAAACTTGAGGTCCATCGACGAGAAATATTTACGTTGCAGAGCCGATCCAATGCGTCTTCTATACGTGGGAGGGGGTATACGTCCTTCTTTGTGATCTTGTTCAGACGACAATGATCGGCGCAGAAACATAGGGCTCCGTCCTTTTTCTTTACGAGGACAACAGGGGATGCCCACGGGCTGTTCGTAGGCTGGATGATGTCGTCGCGCAGCATTTCGTCGACTTGCTCTTTTATAGCATCACGTTCTCGCGGCGAAATTCGTTAAGGGCTCTGGCGGAGTGGTTGGGCCCACTCCTTGGTGATTATGCGATGCTTGGCCACTGGTGTTTGTCGAATCCTCGATGACGTCGAAAAACAGCCTTTGTATCGTCGGAGCAGACTTCTGAGCTGCTGTTGCTTAATCATGGGGAGACTTGGATTAATGTCGTAGTCTGGTTCGGGAACCATGGTCGTCGGGGTAGATGCGACGGAATCCGAGAGGACAAATGCATTACTCGTTTCCAGAATTTTCTCGATGTACGTGATCGTTGTGTCCTTGTTGATGTGCTTGAACTCCTGGATGAAGTTTGTAAGCAACACTTCAGTTTTCCCTCCATGCAATCGAGCGATCCCTCTTGCGACGCAAATTTCACGGTCTAGCAGTAGACATTGGTCGCCTTCGATGACTCCTTCTACGTCAGCGGGTGTTTCGGTGCCGACCGAAATACAATGCTGGAGCGAGGCGGGATGTTCACTTGATCTTCGAGCACACTCAAGGCGTGGTGACTACGAGGGCTCACCGGCGGTATTGCTTTATATTCCAACAGCGTTATTCACTTCGACTTGAGGTCGATGATTGCGCCGTGTTGGTTCAGGAAGTCCATACCGAGAATGACGTCTCGTGAACACTGTTGGAGGATAACGAAGATGGCAGGGTAAGTCCGGTCATAAATGGTTATTCTTGCCATGCAGATTCCAGTCGGCGTAATGAGGTGTCCTCCAGCGGTCCGAATTTGGGGGCCCTCCCATGCAGTCTTAACCTTCTTCAACTGGGCGGCGATGTGTCCACTCATTACGGAGTAAGCAGCCCCTATGTCCAATAAGGCAGTAACTGCGTGGCCGTCGAGACGCACGTCGAGATCGGTGGCTCTTTGTCTGGCGTTGCAGTTAGGTCTTGGCGTCGGATCACGGCTGCGTCGTGTTGAACCGAAGTTGGAACCTCACGTCGTCAGGTTGTCTTTCGTCGTCGTATTCTGTGCTTCCAGACTTTGTCGGGACGGCGGCGTGTCGTTATCTCGTCGAGGTAGTTTCTTCGGTGTCTTTGTCGGCGGCGGAGGATCTTCGTCAGTTTGACTAATAGCAACCGCACCTCCATCGGTTGCTACTTTTAGTTTTCCGGATGTGGGCTCGCTGACCGGCCCAGGGCTGGGCTAGTGTATGGTCGTTGCTGCGCAACAGGTAGCGACCGGGTGATGGCGAACGCGACGTTCGTTAAGAGCTCCACTGAGTAGCGGCGACGTAGTCGGCGATATCGCGAGGGCGTTCACCTTGCTGCGGGCGCGGAGCGTTGACGGCGAAACCTCGCAGTCCCAGGTCGTTGTATGGCCATCGGCGGTACACATGGATGGCTTCCCCGCAATGGTAGAAGGGCGGGCGGTGGTCGGGGGCTCGCCAAATGTCTGTCTGTCTCGGGTAGCTGCGCTGGGCGACGGGTGGGCGTGCTGGCGGCGGTGGCAGTCGTCGACAGAATTGCGGCGTTAAAGGGCCCTGGCGCGGTCGTGGAGGGGAACCTTGACGGCGGGCGACGGCTGCGTAGGTCATTGCTTCTGGCAGGGGCTGCGATGACTGTGGTTGTACCTCGGGAACTCCGAGAAATCACTGGACTTCTTTGACAATTTCGATGATTGAGGCCACTTGAGGTTGCGATGAAAGGAATATTCTTTGAAACTCATCTCGTACGACTGCCCGAGTGGTCTCACGCAGGTCGTCGGTGGCCATTGATTAAACTCCGGCGTAGCTTGTTGGCCTGGTGCGTCAGTCGTATTGCCGGTTCCGCAATTCCAGTGTCTCCTCGATGCTCGTCGCCTCATGAAGAAACTTGTCGACGATCTTCGGTGGGCTTCATAACATTCCGGCGAAAAGTTCCTCCTTTACCCCATGCATCAGTCGGCGGACTTTCTTCTCTTCGGACATTTCCGGGTCGGTGTGGCGGTACAGACGAGTCATTTCCTCAATGAAGATCACGATTGTCTCATTCGGCAGCCGCGCTCTGGTCTCCAGTAGAGCTTGGGCTCGCTCTTTTCGCGCGACGCTTTTGAATGTTTGCAGAAAGCAGCTTCGGAACAGACCCCACGTCGTCAAGGTGGCTTCTCGATTCTCGAACCACGTCCTGGCGGCGTCCCCCAATGCAAAATTGGCATGTCGCAGCTTGTCGTCGATTGCCCAGCTGGTAAACTTAGCGACCCTGTCATACGTTTCCAGCCAGCTTTCCGGGTCCTCAAATGTGGAACCGCGGAACGTCGGTGGTTCCCTGGGCTGCTGCAGCACGAAGGGGGGCGCTGGGGCTGCCATTGGGGTTGCCTTGACCACAGTCTTGGTCTTCTTTGGTAGAAATCCGTGCTCCGGGAGCAGCCGTTGAAGACGGCCGCTTACTCGATGGTCCGGGACTACGTTGGTTTTCTCTTTGCGGTCCGGGCTTGGATCACGGCTTGTGATCATCATCATCATCATCATCATCATCATCATCATCATCATCATCATCAGCCTGGTTACGCCCACTGCAGGGCAAAGGCCTCTCCCATACTTCTCCAACAACCCCGGTCAAGTACTAATTGAGGCCATGCCGCCCCTGCAAACTTCTTAATCTCATCCGCCCACCTAACTTTCTGCCGCCCCCTGCTACGCTTCCCTTCCCTTGGGATCCAGTCGGTAACCCTTAATGACCATCGGTTATCTTCCCTCCTCATTACATGTCCTGCCCATGCCCATTTCTTTTTCTTGATTTCAACTAAGATGTCATTAACTCGCGTTTGTTCCCTCACCCAATCTGCTCTTTTCTTATCCCTTAACTTTACACCTATCATTCTTCTTTCCATAGCTCGTTGTGTCGTCCTCAATTTGAGTAGAACCCTTTTAGTAAGCCTCCAGGTCTCTGCCCCGTAGGTGCGTACTGGTAAGACACAGCTATTATATACTTTTCTCTTGAGGGATAATGGCAACCTGCTGTTCATGATTTGGGAATGCCTGCCAAACGCACCCCAGCCCATTCTTATTCTTCTGATTATTTCCGTCTCATGATTCGGATCCGCCGTCACTACCTGCCCTAAGTAGATGTATTCCCTTACGACTTCCAGTGCCTCGCTGCCTATTCTAAATTGCTGTTCTCTCCCGAGACTGTTAAGCATTACTTTAGTTTTCTGCAGATTAATTTTTAGACCCACTCTTCTGCTTTGCCTCTCTAGGTCAGTGAGCATGCATTGCAATTGGTCCCCTGAGTTATTAAGTAAGGCAATATCATCAGCGAATCGCAAGTTACTAAGGTATTCTCCATTAACTTTTATCGCCAATTCTTCCTAATCCAGGTCTCTGAATACCTCCTGTAAAGATGCTGTGAATAGCATTGGAGATATCGTATCTCCCTGCCTGACGCCTTTCTTTATTGGGATTTTGTTGCTTGCTTTATGGAGGACTACCGTGGCTGTGGAGCCGCTATAGATATCTTTCAGTATTTTTACATACGGCTCATCTGCACCCTGATTCCGTAATGCCTCCATGACTGCTGAGGTTTCGACTGAATCAAACGCTTTCTCGTAATCAATGAAAGCTATATATAAGGGTTGGTTATATTCTGCCGATTTCTCTATCACTTGATTGATAGTGTGAATATTGTCTATTGTTGAGTAGCCTTTACGGAATCCTGCCTGGTCCTTTGGTTGACAGAAGTCTAAGGTGTTCCTGATTCTATTTGCAATTACCTTAGTAAATACTTTGTAGGCAACGGACAGTAAGCTGATCGGTCTATAATCTTTCAAGTCTTTGGCGTCCCCTTTCTTATGGATTAGGAATATGTTAGCGTTCTTCCAGGATTCCGGTACGCTCCAGGTCATGAGGCATTGCGTATACAGGGTGGCCAGTTTCTCTAGAACAATCTGTCCACCATCCTTCAACAAATCTGCTGTTACCTGATCCTCCCCAGTTGCCTTCCGCCTTTGCATATCTCCTAAGGCTTTCTTTACTTCTTCCGGCGTTACCTTCGCGATTTCGAATTCCTCTAGACTATTTTCTCTTCCATTGTCGTCGTGGATGCCACTGGTACTGTATAGATCTCTATAGAACTCCTCAGCCACTTGAACTATCTCATCCATATTCGTAATGATATTGCCGGCTTTGTCTCTTAACGCATACATCTGATTCTTGCCAATTCCTAGTTTCTTCTTCACTGTTTTTAGGCTTCCTCCGTTCCTGAGAGCATGTTCAATTCTATCCATATTATACTTCCTTATGCCAGCTGTCTTACGCTTGTTGATTAACTTCGAAAGTTCTGCAAGTTCTATTCTAGCTGTAGGGTTAGATGCTTTCATACATTGGCGTTTCTTGATCAGATCTTTCGTCTACTGCGATAGTTTGCTGGTATCCTGCCTAACGCAGTTACCACTGACTTCCATTGCACACTCCTTAATGATGCCCACAAGATTGTCGTTTATTGCTTCACCACTAAGGTCCTCTTCCTGAGTTAAAGCTGAATACCTGTTCTGTAGCTTGATCTGGAATTCCTCTATTTTCCCTCTTACCGCTAACTCATTGATCGGCTTCTTATGTACCAGTTTCTTCCGTTCCCTCTTCAGGTCTAGGCTAATTCGAGTTCTTACCATTCTGTGGTCACTGCAGCGCACCTTGCCGAGCACGTCCACATCTTGTATGATGCCAGGGTTAGCGCAGAGTGTGAAGTCTATTTCATTTCTAGTCTCGCCGTTCGGGCTCCTCCACGTCCACTTTCGGCTATCCCGCTTGCGGAAGAAGGTATTCATTATCCTCATATTATTCTGTTCCGCAAACTCTACTAATAACTTAACTCTCTACTTTTAACTCTCCCCTGCTATTCCTAGTGCCTATGCCATATTCACCCACTGCCTTGTCTCCAGCCTGCTTCTTGCCTACCTTGGCATTAAAGTCGCCCATTAGTATAGTCTACTTAGTTTTCACTCTGCCCATCGCCGATTCCACGTCTTCATAGAAGCTTTCGACTTCCTGGTCATCATGACTAGATGTAGGGGCGTAGACCTGTACAATCTTCATTTTGTACCTCTTATTAAGTTTCACAACAAGACCTGCCACCCTCTCGTTAATGCTATAGAATCCCTGTATGTTACCAGCTATATTCTTATTAACCAGGAATCCGACTCCCAGTTCTCTTCTCTCCGCTAAGCCCCGGTAGCACAGGACGTGCCCGCTATTTAGCACTGTATATGCTTCTTTTGGCCTCCTAACTTCACTGAGCCCTATTATATCCCATTTACTGCCCTCTAATTCCTCCAATAGCACTGCTAGACTCGCCTCGCTAGATAACGTTCTAGCGTTAAACGTTGCCAGGTTCATATTCCAATGGCGGCCTGTCCGGAGCCAGTGATTCTTAGCACCCTCTGCTGTGTCGCAAGTCTGACCGCCGCCGTGGTCAGTTGCTTCGCAGCTGCTGGGGACTGAGGGCCGGGGTTTGTGGCCAAGTACTGCACCAGGGTGGCCAATCCTGCTCTGGTGAGGGAGTGCGTTACCGGTTCTGGTCACCGGGATCAGGCCACACCCCAGGCCTGTTTGTGCAATTTTATCAACACGCGGGTTTTTTTTAATCCAGTGGAAAATTGCCGGCACCGGGATTCGAACCACGGACCTCTTGCACGCGAGGCGGGTGTTCTACCTCTACGCCACCGCTGCACCGTCCGGTACATGAACAAAAAGCACCTCCACCAGATCTCACGTGGTCGTTACGTTGAAGGACACAGTCACACAGTAGCAATACTGTGAACGACAAAACTAACTTTTGTTGGGCGAACCTGTGACCACAAGACAGGCTACACTTATAGCACAACGATAGCGGCGACCACGGTCCGCGATCGTCGAAAATCTGATCAACGGGTCAAGCGCGTCGGCTTTTATAGATCAGCCGTCGAATGTTCCAGATTAACTGCTGGGACCCACGTGTCTTCCACAAACTTCTACGCCATTCGCATCGCGCATAGATGCAATCAGATTACACAAGTTGCGGTGACAGACAGTGGACGGAACCATCGATAACATTCCTGAAACTTCTTTTAGATGCAGGCACGTCCTGCGCTGTGCGATAACACTTGTTAGGCGGCCAAACATGTTCGCCCGATAAAGATAAGTACACTTGTCAATATATATATATATATATATATATATATATAGTTGTTTGTTCATCCACTTTATTTTCCGTTGATTTATCGTTTCTTCGTTACACTTATTAAGCGCCGGTAATTTCCCCTTTGTTGTCCTTGGTGTCAGTGTTTGCTGGCTTCTCATGATATGACTATATATATATATATATATATATATATATATATATATATATATATATATATATATATATATATATGTAGAATATAGAATATAAACATTATATTATTCTTTGTTGCATTGTAGGCTAGTAGCAAGGGAAACTTTCCACTAGCTTCGCCTTAGCGTGGATTGAAAGTATTAGTACCCTGTTTCAATGCATACTGGCAGTACGGCTTGTAAATCACGCTGGACGGTATTTGAACCAATTCCCCCAGATAATCACGGCTCATTATATTAATGTCTAACTATTGTATTTTTGATCGCGCTCGCAATTATATGGACACTGCAGGGTAATTAATGCCGTCACCGTGATGCTGCCTATAATGTTCAAGGGCGATAACATCGTTACCGTGTGCCGTACGCTGCACGTGCGAATGAACGCCTGCGAGGGTCAGGCAACGGTGGCGGCTCAATCTCGGGCGCGCAATGGAGGCAAGCGGTGTGGTAGCGCACCGTGTTTCGTGGCGCGTAAGCCTCTGCGGAGAGGGGAGGGAGCGGGGAGCGTTCTACTCCAGCGGTGACTTCGTGCGGCATGGCCGCGCGGGCCCTGTTATTAAAGCCATTTTCGATGGAGACAATGTGCCGAGTGCTGATAGCTTCGTGTGCAGTGCGTTTTTGCCTCCTAGCTATCGTAGAAGCGAGAGGCAGCACGCAGGCAATTCGCACTCTTCTGCTGCCACGCTTCCTCGCTCCAGCGCTTGCACCGCGAGATTCCGCGCTCATCCAGTGAGATGTGTTGGTGTTTGCTTTTGCGCACGTGAAAGCATGATTTTTAATTTAGTAAGTAAGCGAATGCTTAAAAGTTTGCATGGCCGATAAAACTACAATCGCTACTTTGTATAGCTGTTTTGAAATTTGCTACGCTATATATGCTTCCCCTTTCGGACAAAACACTGATTTTTTTTCTCTCTCGTTTGATCAGCGCCATCCTTATTTGTCTTTATTTTAGCAGTAACATTAGCGTTGAGTAACGACGTTTGACTAAATATATGAGAGAGAGAGAGAGAAAAAAGAAAGGGTAGGAAAGGCAGGGAGGTCAACCAGAAAAGCATCCCGTTTGCTACCCTACACTGGGGGTGGGGGAAGGGGGAATAGAAAGAGGAAAAGGGTAGAAAGTGAGCACTGAGTGCGTGGGGGCGGGACACTATGCACAGGGACACTATAAACGGTCTCGTAAGCCGGTGCACTTCAAGTATTGCACTAATGCACGATTTGCTTTTCGTGCCAGTGACGGGTGTGGCCAAGGTCCGAGTATCTTTGACTTGTTGCACGGTCTTAAGTCCAGTCCGTGTAAAGTTTCCCGCAGAGAAAGGCGTTGTACATGGTAGCAGGGGCAAGTACACAATAAGTGCTTAATAGTCTCCTCGCACCCACAGGAATCGCACATCGGGCTCTCGGCCATTCCCAAACGATAAGAGTGAGTTCGTAAACGCTGCTCCCAGCCACAAGAGGTACAGCAAGGTTTCTTCACCACGGGGAAGGCTAGATGGCAGTTGTAGCCATAGCGTGGGGTCCAGTTTATATAATCGGCAATTGTAGGCACTTGAACTCTAGAGATCTTGCGACTTTTTGCGTGCATGTAGGCGAAGTTCCGTGGCAGCGTCCGACCTCGCCAAAGGTATTGAACGCGTCTGGGCATCTTCGTGGACAGAGCGGGCAGCCTTGTCAGCTAGGTTGTTGCCGACGATGCCACAGTGAGCAGGAATCCATTGAAATGTGATGGTGTGCCCTCTTTCCAGAGCATGGTGGTGCGCTTCCCTGATGTCAGATGTCATCTGCTCGTAGGTTCTGTGACGTAATGCAGACTTGACGCTGTGAAGGGCTGCCTTAGAGTGAGAAAATACGACCCATTTCTCTGTTGCCTCTACGCTGACGTACATCATAGCGGCATGAAGAGCTGCAAGCTCTGCCGATGTAGATGCAGTCGTATGAGGCAATTTGAATTTAACTGTAACCTTCTTGGCTAAGACGAATGCGGCAGTTGAGCTAAGGGAGGTCGAACCATCGTTATATATATGTCTGTGGTCCTGATACGTCTGGTGCAATAATAGGAACGTAATTTGCTTCAGAGCCGGCGATGGATGATCGGATTTTTTTGTAATTCCAGGAATAGCAAAATTCACTTGAGGCTGTCGTAGGAACCACAGGGGAGATGAAGGCTTCGTCGCCAGTGCAAAATATGACGATATGCACTCTTTATGAGCGTTAATCACTCTTGAAAAGGTCGCTTGAGGTCTCTCGGCTGGTAGGGAGGCCAAATGATGGTCGGGGATCCAGGACAGATGGCGAATATGCGCTCTGAGAGAGTCGACAGCTATGCGTGTCTGGATCATATGGTCCTCAGCGATGGCAATTGTTGCGGCTATTGACGTGCACCTAGGCAGCCCTAAACACGTGCGTAGGGCTTGACCTTGTATGCTCTCTAAAGCGCGAGAGTTCGTCTTGCATGCATTTGACAACACTGGTAGAGTGTAACGTAGGAGTCCGAGAAACAGTACCCTGTAGAGCTGCATCATAGAACGGAATGGTGTACCCCAGTTTTTCCCGCAGAGGAATTTAAAGACCTCAGCAATGGCAACTAATTCCTTCTTTAGATAGACGCAGTGGGGGCTCCACGAGAGGTTGCGGTCAATGATTACACCCAGAAAGCGACGTGTCTTAGGATACAGCTTGACCATTGATTGAAACAGGATACGATGTCATTTGTTTGTGCGTAAATCCACCCAATGCGCACTTTTCAGTAGACACGCTGAGGCCTTGTTCTCGAAGATAAGACGCTGTCATGGTTGCCGCCAGCTGTAGCCTGGCTCGTACCTGAGGGCGAGTCACCGCAGAAGCCCAGATGCAAATGTCGTCGGCGTATATTGAGACGCGAACTGACTGTGGTAGGTACTCTGCTAGTCCTACCAAGACGAGGTTGGACAGAATGGGGCTCAACACCCCACCCTGCGGCACACCACGGCAGGTGTAATGTTCCGAAGTTGGACCGTCTTCAGTCTGTAAGAAAAAGCACCTCTCAGTCAAATAGTCCCGATTCCATATATACATCCGGCCACAAACTCCAACAGCCTCAAGTGAGTTCAGTGTGGCCTCATGGGCGACGTTGTCGTATGCTCCTTCTATATTTAGAAAAAGTGCCACTCCTAGGCGCTTGAGGCTTTTTTGATTTTGGACCTAGGTTACGATGTCAATGACGTTGTCAACGGACAAGCGACCTGGACGAAAGCCTGTCATGGCACCCGGATAGATGTTGAATCGCTTGAGGTACCATTCCAAGCGAGCAAGAATCAATCTTTCCATCACTTTACCGACGCAGCTCGAAAGCGCAATCGGCCGATATGATGAAAGCTCAAGCGGAGACTTTCCGGGTTTCAGAATGGGGATCAAGTGGCTCGTTTTCCATTGTCTAGGAATGGCGCCGTTCTGCCAAGACTCATTGTAGTAGCTGAGCAGCTAATCACGTGCGTCATGTCCAAGGTGGCATAGGGCAGCATACGTGATGCCATCAGGTCCTGATGACGAAGAACGCCTGCAGGTCGCCAACGCAACATCGAGCTCTTCGAGTGAAAAGTGCATGTTCATTTCTGGTATATGTGCCTCATGGATGTCATTCAATGCTGCGTCAGTAATGATGGCAACGGACCCAGCAACCCATACACAGAATTCTTCAGCCACTTGAAGTCCCGAGCGGAGTCGGTAGAGGGCCAGAGCAGCAAAGGGCTTCCTTTGATGCGGAGATGAGCGAAGGCCCCTAACCTTCGCCCTATGTGCGAGAGCGACTTTCGGGGATCAAGCGACTGACCGAAAGTTTTCCATCGCTTGTCTTCCAATTTATGCATACGACGCTGGACTTTCTTCTGTATGCGTCGTGAAGCCCTCAGATCCAAGACGCATTTCATACGCCGATACCTCCTCTCCGCCTGTCGGCGTGCCGCACGCAGCCTCTCCAGTTCCATATCCAAGTCTGTTCGCCTTGCAGACCTTGTGAGCGAGCAGATGGATGTTTTCAATGCCTCTGCGATTGCATCTTCGATAGTGTGTGGAAGGCCTTCCCGACATGCGTCATCCATATCCTTCTTAAACTTTGTCCAATCAACTGTACGCAAGACAGTAGAGGAACGTTGCTCAACTCCTCTAATCTTTATGTATGTTGGAATATGGTCGCTTCCATGCGTTTCAATGTCCGTAAACCAGTGGATGCTCGGGGCAAAGCGCCGTGACACCAAAGTTAGGTCCAAGCAGCTGCTATAGGTCGTGCCTTGCAGAAATGTAGGGCTGCCGTCATTCACACAGCATAAATCATGGTCGGCAGCAAAGGAGGCGAGACTCCTGCCTTTGGAATCAGTTTTAGTGTTTGCCCATAGCTGGTGATGCGCGTTGAAGTCACCTGTGATAATCCAGGGGCCATTTTTCATCAGTAATATTTTCCTGAGTCGTTCGCCGTCAAAATGACCCGCTGGGGATATGTAGGCTCCAATTAGTGTGAATGAAACATCCTTCTTTTGGACATTCAGGCAGACATATTCGTTGTCGTCATGAGGCTCTACCGCATTAGCGGCATATGTAAAGTCCGTGCAGATGTAGATGATTACTTTCGTGCTCGCACCGCATGTGGACGAGACGAAAGATTCGTAACCGGACAGTCTGAACGGAGTTGGTGTATTTGGTTCGTAAATGACCAGTATGGGAAAGCGATTTGCAAAAATGAATTGGCCGAAGTCTGCTATATGGGTCCTTAGACCCCTAGCATTCCACTGAAAGATCGACGCACTTTTAGCTTCAGTGCAGAAGGGGACTATTGATCGAGCCATGATGCTTAAACGATGCTAGCAAGCACTGGATTTAGTGCATCCAGTATTTGCAGAGTACTTCGAGCTGCTGGGGTTTGCAGCTGGTTCAGTATGATGCGCATTGTATTAATTAGCGAGTGCAGCATATCAGCCACCTGCCTATCTTAGTAGTCTATGGAGTCGTCGCTAATGCATCAAGCCAGCACGTTGTCCTGGTCAGCAATGTATCACTATTTGAATCGCGTTTATGTGATATAAAATTATAGCGATGCATCTGGGTAGTAGCAGATCTTAAAGCATGAGGCCAGCATTGCGTTACGCTGTTAAAATTATGGTGTTTCTGCAAAGGAACTGTCAAGTTTGACGCCACAGCTTTCAATAGAATAAGCGCCAAAATTGACGGCACACAAGAAGAAATACAGACAGGACAAGGCGCATAGCATCCTAGAATATAATAAAATATATAGCTGTAAGTCAGCATCACGCCAATTTTGTTGAAAAATATTTTGCTAGTGAAATTAGCCAATTTTTTTTAAAGGAGGCGCGACCGTGAAGTCCCCCAGTCTCATGGTTAATGGATTGTAGTGCAGCTCCTCATTTTAAACGTTACAGTAATTTGGTACGCCACAAAGTAGAATATATACCACTCCATTACTGTTGATTAGGAAGGTAAGAACATCTTCTCGCAAGACTGAAATTATTTGCGTGCAATGAGAAAAAAATAAGGTATACGTCTTTTCCTTCCTGCAGCGTGTGGCAAAAAAAGAAATGACAAGGACAACGTTATGGAATTTTTTTCAAAGCTATTTCTCGAGAGTGTATTACAGGTACCAAGGAAGCGACCAGACATGGTTGGAAGCCTGACAAAACCGCGCAGCTGACGGCGGCAATCTAAATGCGAAGCAGGCTTTGCCTGCGGCCTGGAACACGTCTGGAATAAAGCAAGCACCTCACTATCTACCGGCTTTTTCCATCAGCAATGGCGCTTGCAACATAGTGTGTTTATTTCCGTGATGCTTCACGTTCATTTTGGAATCTGCAAACTTATAATTTTCGTTTCATTTACTTGCAAGCAATGAACCGTTCAGAATGTTTGCCCTGTAATCAGCAGCAACTGCCATATATGTGACAACAATGTATCTCATTATTCATATAAAGTGGCCACTAAAGCACAGTACTGCGTTGTAAATTAAGCATATTTGATAATGATGAGAAAACAACGAAAACGACGCATTCTACGCAACCCTAATTGCGTAGTGCACACTGTTCAATGTTCGTAGCGTGTTTTCGATTTATTTGGAGCTTTTCCAGCAAACGCGCTGGAACCCCTCGTCCCCGTTTATCTGAGGGACACCTTATTTGTTTCTTGTCCAGTTTGCTTTCGCTGAAAGAGACACTGCAAGATCATGCAGCCCTTTTGCCACCGACGACACATGGTGTGCGAAGGCTATCGAAGACTGAGCGCTTTCTTGCTGCAAGAAGGGCTGTGCGTTTAGACACAATTTTAGCACTTATAAAGTGCGTCAGTGTCCAGCGTAAAGGCGGAAGCAGCCACGACGAGGACCATGCATTGTTTTCAACAGAGTTTTAACATAGCCCTAGTGCTAACGCGGCAACGCGTTGACATTGCTACCTCCTCAGTTCTCCGTACTAGCAACATTTTCGCATTTGGCCGGAGCAGCTTACTTTGTTCATTTGCCGCAGTTTCTGGGGTCACGCGTGTCGTTGCCTTCATAAACTTCCTGGCGTGCGTGATGGATCCAGGACGCACCGCGCCTTCTTAAGATGCATTAAATGGTCCCGAAATTTTAGAGTGAACTATCACTAAACCCAAACCCCGATTTCGCCGATCATTACCGGTATCACGAGAATACCCTGATTTCCAGTCGGCTCATCCAGAGGATACTTTTCCTAGATACGTGAACGCAAGGTCACGTGCAGGTTATTTGTGACTATGGTACTTTATTCCTTTCTGAAAAATCGTGTGCTTTGGTTTGGTTTAAGGGATTTAACGTCCCAAAGTGACTCAGGCTATGAGAGACGCCGTAGTGGAGGGCTCCGGAAATTTCTACCACCTAGGGTTCTTTAACGTAAACCGACATGAAAAAGTCGCGCAATCAATCAAAGATATATCCAGTCCGAATTAAAAGAGTTTTGGTTCGCACTAAGACAGATTGCGCGCTCTGAATGCGAAAGCGTGAGATGAATTAAAAAGTCGATTAATGTGGAAGGAGAGGTGTATTAAAAGGTTAAAGTGGATTAGAAGTAATCAGGTCTATATAGTGCTATAACTTATGACCGATAATCATTGACGTCATGCTGATTTTTGCGGAGCAGTTTTTCCGGACACACCTCCCGCTGCTGACAGTTTTCGTTGATAATGGAGCATATAAGGCTTTCGCCTTAAAGAAACAAATTTTCGGTATTTGAGTGAAAGCAAACTGGCGTCACTTTTGTTTGATTTATTTTTGTGTTACAGAAATTTTCAGCGCTAGCCAGAGATGGCGAGTAGAAGCATCTTTTGGTAGTCAAAGAAGTGTTGATAGATAACATCAAAAGCAGTATTCTTTCTTCTACTGAGTACGAGGTCGCGGGATCAAATCCCGGCCATAGCGGCCGCATTTCGATGGGTGTGAAATGCGAAAACACCCTTGTACTTACATTAAGGTACACGTTAAAGATCTCCAGGTGGTCTAAATTTCCGGAGTCCTTCACTACGGCGTGCCTCATAATCAGAAAGTGGTTTTGGCACGTAAAACCCCATAATTTAATTTAGTAATCTTTCTTCGTTGAAATAGAAAGCAAAATACCACAAAACACAGGCTCTTGCTAAACATATTACAAAGTACTATATGAATAATGCATAACACTTGCATTAGGATCACCTTGAAAACAGGAAGAAACGCACGAACTGCTAAGCAAATAAAATCTAACAAATTGCAAAGAAATACTTTAGATTAGAAGTACACTGGAACTGCAAAGCGCCTATATAGCATGAATCAAATACAATACAGCGAGCTATTGACACAAATAACTTCATTTTGAAAAGAAAAGGAAATCACAAACTACAACACTATGAATACTCAGAAAGGAAGAAGAAAAGAAGTGGTCGTCACTCCCTAGCACCGGGCCATGACCCCTTGAACACCGATGACTTCCCGCATCCTCGACGGATGCGATGCTTACAGATTCTCCATTAAATCTGCATCATTCTTGAGGCGCATCCACTCCGCTTATACCACGCTCCACAGATCAGCAGCTGAAGTTTAGTGCGGTCCTGTTTTGCAGAGGCCGACTTTCACTGTTACCCATACATTTTCGATAATGTTGAGGTCGGCTCCTTTGGGCACCCACTGTAGACACCACACTCCTCGTTCGTTAAGGAGCTCCTGAACAAGATTTGCGGTCCACACAGGTGAGCGATCGTGTTGGAAGAAGAAATCACCTTCGGAAAACAGGCCTCCAACGAGTAAAGAATCATGACATAATCAAGTATGCCGCAATACCTTTCCGATGCCAGGTGTCCGCAAATACTATGCAAGACACCAACTCCATCTCGGGACACAGCTCCCCACACATTGAACGCAGTTCTACCGCTTGATGCCACTTCGTGCACGTAAAGGGGGTCGTGCCACGCGTTTACAGGGCGCCACAATCTTTGCTTGTGATCCTAGCACGTTGTAAACGTCGACTGGTCGGAAAATATTACCATTTCCCAGTCGTCCGTTGTCCAGTCGGCGTGTTCACTTGCGACTTTAAGACGGGCTGTCTTCCTTGCGTCTGAGAGGAGCGGCTTCTGTGCTGCCATGGGGCTCTTCAGGATGAGTATTCTGCAAGAGTTCGCCTAGTGGACTGTCCATTCTGGCTGCTGGTGAATGCTATCACAGTTCTCAGCGCGTACATAATATAACATTTAAAGCGGCCATAATATTTGTGTTACTCACTCCTATAATATATGTCGTCCGCTTTAGATGTTCCACAAATACAACCTTCAAATGTGTCCGCTAGGATGGAGTCTACACAACTGCTATATCTATTTTTGTGTACACTCTAAGAACGAAGACAGTTTCGGGCACTCTCTTTGAGGGAGTTTGCTTGTCCCATATTTCACACTCTTTTCAATAGAGGGTAGGGCAACTACTATTTTCAATAGTAGTTGCCCTACCCTCTTTGAGAGAGAGTAGGGCAACTCCTCCTGACAGAGATTTGTTACTCCACCGCAACGGAGTGCTAGAACTCTTCCACAGAGTGCTAAAACTCTCCCCACGGGGGTAGTAGTACTCACCTAGACCGAGTGCTTCTACTCCTCCAAACAGAGCCCTTCTACTCCTCCAAACTGAGTGCTTCTACACCGCCAAACAGATCGCTTGTACTCCTTGAGAACGGAGTGCTAGTACTCTTCCCAATAGTGTGAAAGCACGATGTAGATCCATGGTTACGTTTGAAGGGAATCGCAATACTTACATGTGGGGAATATTTGATTTCTTCATAAGCAGCTTGTGCACGTAACTTGGTGAATGGGATGTAATTTTTAGTCGCCGAGTTACTCACATGAAACATTGTATCTCCAAAAATGTCAAAATCTTTTTTGATCAGTCGCAAGAGAAACTGAATAATAATTTGAAAAACACCTGACAAACACATAAAATCCGATTACAATGATGCCCATGAAATTTAGAACACATCTTGTAATAAAACATACGTATATTCTCCTAAGTATTATCAGTATTACATTGTGGAAATATCCATTATTTTCAATTGGCTCCTTCGTTCCAAAAATAAAGTATACAATTGAAAGTTAAACATAGAACAAACATGTGCAAACTCACAAAGTATTGACACTGCGATCAAAGAGAACTATGCGCCACATTACTAGCCAGCAAACGCATTTCTGGCACCAAACACGTGCACTTGTACGGCATTGTTACCAGATGAGCTGCTATTCATGGGGCTGGTAAAGTAGATAAATTCTGCAATAAACTTTTTAAGTGCCATATTCTAAGACCGCAGCTCGTTTGATAACGTCCTGTATAGCGTATGGATGTTCCTGACCGAAAGTACAATGCATTTAGAAATGTGTTGTATATTCTCATGTAAGGCTGCAGGTTTAGCTAACTTTGCTTATATTTCACAAAGTTATTCATGTATGGGCTTCACCCCAGTGTTTCTAAGTGTGTCTTTTGGTGCTTCTGCAGCAATATCCTGCCCGGTCTCAAACCGGTACAGAGGCGTATTATATTTCCTATTCGGTTGGCCTCCTCACTAAAGTAGTTTCCTGGTGCGGTTGGAATTAATCCGTCACACTTTCTTGCAAATAAATCAAACGAAATTTACAATATTATCTAGTGTGTAGAATATGAGTATAAAACTGCAAGGAGCATTGCCATTAAAATCTTGCGCATCAAATTTCTTGTCATACATGGTAGCTTTTCATACCCATTACGGTAAGAATGCTATACTTCTGAGGATTAGCTTGCACAATTACATGATCAATTATTGTGAGTCGCTGGATATGCAATCTAACTAAAGTATAACATGGCGTCAGATGTGAACCAAAAATCATAGGTGATGAATATAATGCATCAAAGGCGACCTAAGCACAAGTGCAGGCAGGGAAGTGCGCGAAAAAGACAAACAATGAAGCAAAACCAACTGAGAATGGCACCATCCTGTTTCATATATCCCTTCCATACACGTGGATTTTCCATGAGACTACGCATATACATGCACAATGAACCAACTACCTGAAACCAAAGCTTTTTCCTACTGAAGTGGTTAAGATGCGCTAAAGTAAGAAAAATTATGGCCCTTGCAGAATCTTCGTCTCAAAACAAGTACATATGTGTCTAGGATGATAAATACATTCCCTCACTGTGCACTCTATCTTACGTCCACGAGAATTATGTCTACAGAAGCCATGAAACTAAGGGGCTTTTGCTTGACACTATACGTTAACATCCGCCAATTGATGAACAAGTGTTCCACTCAGATGCTCTCACTTCTTTGCATTGAACGCATGTCTACCTCCTCTAACATACTTCGTCGGCAAGTAGATTCGAGAAAGCGCCTTGTTACATTTGTAAATTAATTTTCAATCCCAAGTGACTCTCCGGCTTCTAAGAGGTAAGATGTGCACCCCGGTGTACACATTTAAAGGCCTCAATTGCTCCTTCCTTTGGCTTCGGGAGGCACGAGCGGTTCTAATGAACTGGTTTCGTGAGCATGCATGTAAACGTTAAAAAAATTAAAATATGGGGTTTTGCGTGCCAGAACCACTTTCTGATTATGAGGCATGCCGTAGTGGAGGACTCCGGAAATTTCGACCACCTGGGGTTCTTTAATGTGCACCTAAATCTAAGTACACGGGTGTTTTCGCATTTCGCCCCCATCGAAATGTGGCCGCCGTGGCCGGGATTCGATCCCACGACCTCGTGCTCAGCGACCCAACACCATAGCCACTGCGCAACCACGGCGGGTGCATGTAAACGTTAATGACTTCTTAAAAATGGGATTTTCTTCCCCCAATGCTTCCCCTTTCTGGAACCTAAAAGGAAGCCGTAATTCTAAAATTAAGTGTAAAAAATAGATAAAAAGGAAGGCATGAAAATCTACCTGCGTCATGTCAGCATTTACAATACAGAATCACAGTGGTTTTTATTTCCACCCTTGCATTCACATGCTCTTAAATGTAAGCTATTAAAGCTGTTAAATCTACGTAAGCACCTAACCAAGCATGAGCTGTTGCTTTTTAAACTGAACACAGCCACCGTGCTGATTCCAAGTATGTATCATGTCACTAAGCAAATATTCAACTTCATTGTATCACTATTTTTTTCACGTGGATATATCTATTGAGAGGCAAGACAAAAAAGACTCACTTCTCATAACTAATCAGTTTTTCTTTTAAACACATTTCTAACTTTTCAATGACACTTCCTCCCATGTGTTTGTCTCAGAGAGCATACTTGATTTGGCTCTACCATCAGATACATTACATAAATATACCAATTGAGATGACTGCCTAGAGCGCCTGAGAATTTAACCTTGGTGTGACATACTGCATTTTGATTTTGTTGACATTTAGTCAAATGGTACACCAAATATGCCCACATTCTAGTTTTCTTGTCCAAATTGCATGGCAATATATTTTGATCTTTGGTGTGTGCTCCTCTGCTCTACGAGTCGCGCTGGGCTGGCTCTTTGACATTCTTGTGTCCTTGCAGCTGCCTTGTGTTATGTAAATCGGGTGCCTGAAAAACATTGTGTGCAAAAGTCAACACGAGCACATGTTGTAAACAACATGAAGACAGTCAAGGTCATGGCACTAAAAGAAAGTCTTATTTCTTAGACTTCCTACTGAAATTCATGCGAAAAATTGTATGACTGCAACAGTCAACTGCCAAACAAACTTCAATTTATGGATTTAAACAAAAAAGAAATAACCGACAGTTCATCCTCGTTCGGCACCAATGTTAATATACTGCTGCTAATAAATAGAATATTGGTCATTGTCAGATGCCATACGTCTGTCATTCTAGTGTGTCGCAAACACCACTTGTGACACATCCTAAGCAGGTGCTCAGTGTGCCCCCCGCATCATCTCTGGTTGTGTCACTGCTCAAGCCATAATTTGAGGATCATATCTGCAAATTTAATGCTCAATAGGGATGAAAATATGGTCCTTCAGTTCAATGGATATGACTGGATGTGCCTATAATAAAGGGCAACAAGGCTTGTTATGGCAAGCTTACCCACATTTAAATAATAACAAGAAAGTTCACTGCGGCCTGCATCTAAGCTTAATAAAAGGCATGAACTTATTTTTATTGATGAGGTGCGCAATGGAGTTCATTTTGACAGACTCGACTACTGCTGCAGTTTGAAATCTAGCATTTTACATTCTTGAAGGCATGTAAAAGTTGCAGTTAAACCTCAGTTATTAGTTTCCTAGACCAACTTTTTGTTTTGTGTACGACAGACGACCGGTAAGACGGAATTAAAGCAACATTTTATTTTGATGCTTTATTTCTCTACTAAAAATATTAAAGCGATAAACACATTTTGCTCGGCCACGCAGTATCAAGATGCACACATTACGCTTGTAACCCCCAGAGGAAGGGTAATTTAGCTGTTCATATGACATAACTCTGAAACGCCAACTAATATTAACAAATGCACAGGCATGTCCAAAATAATAAGCCTATGCAAAGCGCCCCTGCAATTGTAATTACACGCAGAAGCCGTTATATTCGATGCCGATTCATAACTCGCTGCTTCACAATTCATCAAGTTCCTAGACATAAGCACCCTTTCAGATTCACACCGTGCTCGAAAACCGCAACAGGAGATATAAAATCAGTCATATAATCAAACCATTTTAATACATGAGCAAAAACAGCTCAGTCTTAGGGATAAACACCACGAGATCGATTTAGTGCGCGACGGCGACGAGCGACAGCTTCGAGCGACAAAAGGGGCCGTCGATTGAACAGATGGCTCGGTTCTGGAAATCTAGAAATCGTTGCTCGTCTCCCGAAAGTGCTATGAGCGTCTAGCCAAAAGCGCGAAGCCGGAACCGGATGTACATCGCTCGAATACTAGCGACTGTCGCGCTGTACGAGCAAACGATTGAATTTTTATACCTGCAAGGACAAGAGCCTACTGCAAGACCTTCGGAAATATTTCATACTTTTTACAGTACAATGCATCAACCTACAATACTAAAGCACGCGTCACGCTAATTTCGACGCGTGTTTGCAGCCCTCATACCAGCAACACTGGGGAGGCGTCGCTCAAGGTCGTCGCTCGGACGGAGTACGAATGTAGGCGACGAGCGAACGCGTCAGCGATCTACATCGCATCGCTTGCAGCTGTCGCGCGCAAGATCGCTTATATGGGGTTCACATTATTCAGCATACAACATGGATCCTTATCCGTTTTCAGTAAGTTCAAGAAAACGCGCCCCATTGGCCTATTGCAGCATGCAGCTGAATGCCTGCGGCAATGTTTCTAACTAATACTGGTCCTCCACGTAACTTCAGAGGTCGCAGATTACCGATGCGCGAGACACCGTCAGGCACGCGGCTTATGTATAACGAAAACATGCCGCCAGCAAAATGACACATTCTGTTATGTGACTCATTATTTCAACAGCATTCAGGGCAAAGTAGACTGCAAAACTGAATAAATTCAAACACCCAAAACGCACGCTGAGCACGCTCCGCATAGGCTCGGAATCATGGGCTGGGGAACAAACCATTTTAAGCGTCCTCTCGCCTCACTTCTTATTGAACATACTATGGTTCTGGTAAAGTTTGCGATTTTCAAAGCTCTTACGGATAGCGGCAAGTGATAAAGTGAGATGGAGTTATCGCGGCGACTGGATTTTCGATTGACATCGAGAGACACGGCGCGCTTGCCTGGCCCGTCGTCAATCGCTTCGGCTAAACGCCGCGACGACTTCCTGGCGATAGCATGTCGTATACGCAGAATGTGCGCCTAAGTTAGAATTCACTTACCGTGGAGGCTTTCTTGTTATATCCAATGAATGACGAACGACTGTGGCGTTTTCGCGACGACGCGAGATGGCTGACACACAATCTCCCTTGGATGGCCTTCGTTACTGCTCGCTGGACGGGTCACCTTTCTCCGGTGCTGTGTTGTTCCGCGATGCTGACCCCGCGCGCGGTGTAGCATATCCGAGTGAAAAAGTTGAGCGCTCGCTACGCGTTCCTTTGAACTGTGGCTGCCTGTTCTCTTAGAAACAAAACGCTGTGTTGTTTGCTCAGCGTGCGTGAGCGATGCATCGCTATGTTCGGGCTCAGCCTCCTACAGTTGAAGCAGAAGATTACGCTACGTTTTGTTCTCAATTGCCGCAAGAGCAGAAAGGGCATTCTACTCGCTCTCTCAATGAGAGAATGAAAAGCACATTTCACTCTCTCCTTAGTGATGGAGTGATCAATGCATTGCACTTGCCTCGACATTTTGAAAGAGTAAAACAACGCTTTGCAGAGTAAATCGGCCGTTTCACTACTACGATACCCTCTCTACTTTTTAGAGTGTAAGGCTACAGATATTAAAATTTCGCGCTTCTCTATTCGAAACATGTGGAAAGAAGACACATATTGAGCAAACATTTCAGGAAATTACTGAAAATATTCTTTCTACTGTAAGAAGAATCTCAATTTCTCTCTCAAACAAACAAATATATTTCAAGACTATCCCTGGTTTCTCTCAAAAAAGCATTTCTGCAGTTTTAATCATCATTATTATCTGCCTACTTTATGTCCAGTGCAGGACGAAGGCCTCTCTCCCTGCGATCTTCAATGACCTCTTTCCTGCGCCAACCAATTCCAACTAGCACCTGCGAATTTCCTAATTTCATCGCCACAAATAATCATCTACCGTCCTCGAGCACGCTTCCCTTCTCTTGGCAACCGTTCTCTGATTATAATGGTCCACCGGTTACCTAACCAGCGTATTACATAACCTGTCCAGCTCCATATTTTTTTTTATTTTATTGTCAATGACAATATCAGCAGTCGGCGTTTGCTCACTGATCCACAGCGCTCAATTTCTGTCTCTTAAGCTTAATACTAACATTATTCGTTGCATCGCTCTTTGTGCAATCCTTAACTTGTTCCCAAGCTTCTTTGTAAGTCTCCAAGTTAGCAGCAAACCCCATATTGACAAGTGTTACTTATTTATCTCTATCGGGTGAACACATTCCAGCGCCTGACATATGTTATTGTTCAGCGCAGGAGGCACCTGCATGTATCGGAAGTTTCTGGAATGTATTCGATGGTTCCATCCGCTTCCTGTGACTGATTCTGATTGCACGTAAGCGCAACGCGAATACTGTAGAACTTTGCGGAAGAAACACGTGTTCCAGCAATTACTCTGGAACATTGGACGACTGATGTATCAAAGCCGGCTCGCTTGACCCGCTGATTAGATTTTGACGATCGCCGACTGTGTTCGCCGCTGTCACCGTTCTTTAAGTCTAGCCTGTTTTTGTGGGCGCAGGTTCGCCCAATAAAGGTAAGTTTCGTGTTCCAGTGTATTGCTACTGTGTTCTTTATACGTCAATACCACGTGGCAATATGTTAGCACCGGTAAAATGCACCGACTGTGCACCTTAATTTTCAATGGTAATGGTAACCTGCCAGCCACGATCTGACAATTTCTGCGGTATGTGCTTCAACCCGTTTTTATTCTTCTGTAATATTCCTTCTCATGATCAGGGTCCCATGTGAGTAATTGACTTGTGTAAACGGTCTCGTTTACAGCCACTAAAGGCTGACTGGCAATCCTGAACTCTTGTTCCCTGGCCCGCCTATTGACCA
Source organism: Dermacentor variabilis (assembly GCF_050947875.1). Taxonomy (NCBI): domain Eukaryota; kingdom Metazoa; phylum Arthropoda; class Arachnida; order Ixodida; family Ixodidae; genus Dermacentor; species Dermacentor variabilis. Next base: position 32,147,195 of record NC_134574.1, read on the forward strand.
TTATTGTCTCCTGTATATTTATCAACTCCACTCTTACAATCTCTCGGTGTCGCTGAACAGGTCGATGTCATATTCAAAGCGAAGGTTGATGAGGTCGAAGGCGGTTGATCCTCACCCCTAACTAAGCCTTCCCAGTTTAATAGCCTGAATACTTCTCCCAATCACGCAGATAATAGCATGGAAGAGATTGTGTCCCCGTGCCTGACCACTTTTTTGACAAGTATCTTCCTACTTTTCTTGTGGAGAATTAAGGTGTATTTGCAATCTCTGCGCATATTTTCCGAGATACTTACGTAAGCGTCCTGACCTTCTAAATTACGTTGTGCCTATGTGAGTGCAGGTATCAAAAATATCTTCACTGAATCAAATGCCTATCAAAGCCATAAAGGGAGGTTTTATTTATTTATTTATTTGTACAGTACTGCGGACAAGAAGTCCAAGCAGGGTGAGCAAAAAACAAAGATAATATACACAGAAGAACAAGATGAAACAAGTGTGTAACACGTTTTTCACACAAATTGTTTGGTCGTAAGGTAGACGATTAAGAAAAATTTTAACTTGATTACAATACAACAATAATACACGAAATAACAAGATTTACACAAAACATATACAGCTCACGGGCGCTGGGAGTATGCTTCAGTTAGTTTATTCCAGTCATCTATTGTTTGTGGAAAAAAAGAGTACCGGAAAGTGTCAGTCCTTGCGAAAATAGGTGTTAGAGAATGAGGGTAGTGGTGCCGAGTGGGTCTGCTTGTCAAGGGGGATACGTATTTTGCGGTATCCAAGGCAATCCTATGATTAATTAAGTTTGAAACAAACTCTAGCCGACTTTTCTTTCTTCGAATTTGTAGTAGTTCAGTACCGTTATCGGTTAGTAACGCAGTGGGGGAGTCAGTAGCCTTAAGTTTACTGTAAATAAATCGTACTGCTTTTCTTTGAAATCTTTCTAGGTTCTTAATGTTAATTTTTGTGTGAGGGTCCCAAACTATGAAGGCATACTCAAGTTTTGGCCTAATTAAGGAAAAGTAAGCGAATAGTTTAAGGCTAGACGGAGCAGACTTGAGTTTGTGGCGCAGAAGGCATAGTTTCCGGAAAGCGGCAGAGCAGATGCTATTATGTGCAAGTTGCATGATAAGTCACTCGTTAATGTTAAGCCTAAATATTTATAGCATGTTACTTTCAGTAAAGGCGATGCAGCTAAATTGTAAGTGTAGTCTAAGGGGACTTTTTTGCGCGTTATGGGGAGATAGACACACTTAGTTGCATTAAGAAGCATTCCCTATTGCCCACACCATTTCAACACGTTGTCTAAGTTAGAGTTAAGGTCATATTGATCAGTAATGCAGGTTACTTCTCTAAACAAACACAGTCATCAGCAAATAGACGAATCTGAACTGGAGTGTTAACGACATTGACAATATCATTAATATATAGTAAAAAGTAGAGGGCCAAGTACGCTCCCCTGCGGAAAGCCAGAAGTTACCGGAAGGCAGCCAGAGACTTGTTCTCCCACCTGAACGTATTGGTTCCGGTTCTATAGATAGGCTGAAATCTACGAAATGAATAATTCTGGTATGCCAATCATCCGAAGCTTAGTAATTAGTTTATCGTGTGGGACTGTATCGAATGCTTTGCTGTAATCTAGGAATATTACATCAATTTGACTGTTCGTGTCTAGACAAGCTGCAAAGGTGTGAACTATAGTAACCAATTGTGTTGTGGTAGAAAATCCTTTTCGAAATCCATGTTGATGATTTGATAAAACTCAGTTTTCTTCTAAGAATTCGTGTAATTTGTGAGCTATGAAGTGTTCAATAAGTTTACAGCACGAAGATGTTAAGGAGATCAGGCGATAATTTTGCACTAATAGACGGTCGCCTTTCCTGAATATAGGCACAACTCGGGCTGACTTCCAGTCATCTGGCAATTCTCTTCATAGCAGAGAGACACGAAAAATAATAACTAAGTATTTAGCAACAGACTCGCCAAAGCGACGAAGAAATATGTTCGGTATATTGTCGGGACCACAAGAAGTTTTAGTCTTAGAGTCAAGCAACATAGCAAGGACGCCAGGATAAGAAATGAAGTTTACATTTACAGCATGGTCCATGTTTCTGGTGGTTGATTGTACTCTGGAGAATTCTTGATTACCTTATTGATGACATGGACGTGATTCATTGTAGAATATCTCTCCCTGAAGGAGGCCTGTTCTCTTGGTTTACTGAAGTCTGGCTTTGTCCTTGGCTGTTCTATGGAAATTATGTTGGTGAATATTTTATACTATACCGGAATGGGCCTACAATTTTGCAGTTCTTTAACGTTTTCCTTTATTTGGATTAGTATTTTTATTTTATTTTACTGAACCCTCAAGACCGAAGCATTACAGAGGGGAGTAGGTAAAAAACTTACAGAAGTAGATAACAAAGCAGCAAAAATGTTACGATTTTTCAAGATCTTTGGGGCTTATATATCGTGAGACATCCCGCAAGGTGTTTATTCGTGATGTTTCATTAAATCGACTGTTATTCCCTCTTCTCAAGCCGCTTTTCCCCGTTTCATGTCTTGCAAGGTCCTTGTAACTTCATTGCTAGTTACAGAAGGAGCCTCTGCAACCAGTTCATTACTACTTGAAATGGAGATGTTGCGGCTGCTGTGGGTAGTGTACAGGTGAGCTGAGAATTCCCCTGTTGGTTTTACTGTATCTTCGAGATTGCTAATGATATTACCCTGCTTATTGTTCAGTGCATAAAGTTTTTCCTTCTCACTACTTTAATGCTACGTCCATTCTTGCTGCTTCCTCAGTCTTTCTGACGTTGGAATTTCGAATATTCCTGATTTCTGGTTGTTGATCAGTTTTGACAGTTGCGCGAGTTCTATCTAATTTCTTGAGTTGGGCACGTTCATTCTTTGTTCTTTGTTTATTAGATCCTTTTGTTACTTGGAATAGATTGCTTACTGGTTCTCTTGGTGCCTTACTTTGCACTTCAATTGCTACCTCTGAAGCCTTCCTAGTTGAGGCTTCATTCAATACATCTGTGTCGCCTTCACCTCTCCTGTCTAAGGCTGAATATCACTGCATAGGCGACATCGGAGTTGTTGCCGAGCAAAAGATTCCGCATAAAGGGGCCCTGTAACACCTTTTAACTAAACATAGAATATCCTGACTATATAAAACAGACCTTCGCTAAACGTATCTCTTGCCGCAAGAAAAAAATTAGGATCCTCATTTGTAAGTGGAGTGAGGTGTTTATCGCAACGATGCACGGCTTTATCACTTTTTTTTGGCTCCCTCAGTGCTCCGGAAGCTTCATAGAGAGAACGACGACCACAGGCGTCCTTATCCAACAAGGTCAGCATCCATCGTGCCTCCTTACCATCGGACTTCACACCCTCAGCACGTTCAACCTCAGCTTTGTGGTGTTTAAAACAACCTCACGTGCATCTTACGGTTGCAGAGATAAGAAGGCAGACCGACCTGCCTACCTTGGCCTTCAAGCAAGCAGATCTGGATTATTTGCACACTTTCTACTTTGATCGAGTCCACATATATACGGATGGCTCTTCCACGCAGACCAGCTACACCAGCGCAGTGGTCATACCATCACGACCACTAAGCATCCAATACAATATTTCTCACTTGACAACATCGACCGGTTTGGAGCTTGTTGCCCTCCGAGGTCCCATTGATTATATTAATAACCAACCGGCTAATCGGTGGGCAATATTCTGTGATTCGAAGGCGCCCTTACAATGTCTTCTATCATCTCTTCGTCGCGGGTCATGTGAACAACGAGTGTCGGAGACACGAGAAATGCACCATCACATGATCGCGAAATGACACGACGTCGTGTTTCAGTGGCTGCCTGGTCATTGCGGTATCTCCGACCACGACCTTGCTGAGGAAGGTGCTTGGAAAGCACACGAAGGAGCAACCCTTGTTTCTATACCTTTATCGCGGACCGACGCAGCCCAACACTTAGGTAAGCTAGCGCACTCTTTGACATTGGAGAAGTGGCACACATCTGAATTCACTGAACATCGATTGCATTCCATTGATCCCCCTATGCAACTGCGAATATTACTAGGTCTTCCGTGAAATGAGAAAACAGTGTGTGCCGCTTACGTTTGGGCGTCGCATTCACCCATGCATATGCATTTTTGATTGGAATGGCTGATAGCGCCGAGTCCAATGCCTGCGGTGTCGAGGAAACCATAGAACACCTACTGTGCTACTGCCCATCTTTTGGAAATGAAAGACAAGACCTCTGCACAGCTCTCAGTCAGCTAGATGGAAAGCCATTCACCTTGAACGAGATCTTGGGACCATGGCCTCGCATATTGCAGCTACAAAAGGCTACAAAAGCGCTGCTGCGATATTTGAAAGCTACCGGATTGAGTCAGCGTCTGTGATTCGGACTGAGTGACCGACTGATATCCCCAGTGGACTTTCTCTTCTTTTAATCGTTACGTCCCCCTTTCCCCAGTGTAGGGTAGCCAACAGGGCTCAGTCCTGGTTAACCTCCCTACCTTTCATTTATCATTTTCCCTCTCTCTTTCATAGAAAGAATTGCAAGAAGACACGACGCCGCCAAAAATTCTGGAATTTTCGTTTGTTTTGTTATCATGACGATGCTTCCAGTTAAGGCGTGCGCATAGCTCCCAAGACGTTGGACAGGCGCTCGTGCTGCCTTGTCGCCGCGCCCCTGAAGCAGCGTCACCCATTAATAACGATTAGAACGCGTGGTTGACATTGGTCAAACGGCTCTTTTTTCGCTTCCTGTCGTGGCCGCAGCGTCTACGCTGCGTAGCACGCCGGTGAGATAGAAGAAACCGCGAGCAGCAAACGCAGCTACGCACAACTGGCATCTGTCTATACACCGAAATCGCGCAGATGAAATAATTTCTTGGCCTATTCCGGATTGCGGACAAATATACTACTCTTCAATTATTTCCCCCAAAATCAGCCACGACAGTTTCACTGAGCCTGTTCGCGTGATCACGAAATCCACCACTACCCAGGGTTCGATTGGCGGCAGCCTGCAACGTAACCGGTAACGACATTGCGAGGAAGAGAGCAAGCGGCTTTTGGCTGTTTTCGGTACAAGATTTTGTTATCCCTTCTGCATGAAATGGCTCACATGTTCACGGAAGATTCGTCTAGCAATTGATATCGTTTTCCTAGTGCACCTAAAAGGTGTTTTAGGCACCTTTATGAGATAGGTTTAGCCGGAAAGCTCCTATATTAGCACATAAGAATGGAAAAAAAAATTAGATGCAGAATTTGCCGGTAACAAGCGGTTGGACAACTTCTGGGAGGGAAGTCGGCTGTCAGGCATCGTGGCCAGCCATACAAGGGGAAAGCTGCCAAAAGCTCGTTTGCCAACTACGTCGGCACATGAGTGGCCGAAAGAAGTGCAGGTATGCTGCACGACCATTCTCCAACGCCGGCCGCCACAGGTTGGTATGCGAAGTCGGAACAGTATCAGTACCGAAGTACATTCCCAAGATAATGTATCAGGCAGGTCCATAACCAACTGCGTATCTTTCGCCCCCAGCGTGAGGCTTTTTCACAAGTACGTCACTTAGATTTGAGTAAATAAAAATTGTAATCTTTCTGGAATGACTCGTTTTCTTTCCTACCTTATTTTATAATAAAGTAACAATAAGGAGTTCTATTATTTCCTTAGTTGAATGCAGTACGGTACCTACCTAAAACCACTGTGCCACATAATATATATAGCCTACATTGTTTTTTGTAATAAATTTTTGACGCATATGTCATTTTGCATTTTGTTTAGTAGCTTCTCGACTGTGGTATTTTGTAGTGCCAAGCTTTACATACAATGCAAAGCAGATACCATCATCATCATCATCATCATCATCCTGGTTATGCCCGCTGCAGGGCAAAGACCTCTCCCATTCTTCTCCAACTACCCCGGTCATGTACTAATTATGGCCATGTTGTCTTTCTGCCGTCGCCTGCAATGCTTCCCTTCCCCTAGAATCCAGTCGGTAACCCTTAATGAACATCGGTTATCTTCCCTCATCATTACATGTCGTGCCCATGCCTCCCCCCCCCCCATTTCTCTTTCTTGATTTCAACTAAGATGTCATCAACTCGCGTTCGTTCCCTTACCCAATCTGCTCTTTTCTTATCCCTTAACGTTACACCTATAGTTATTTCCATAGCTCGTAGCGTCGTCCTCAATTGAAGTAGAACCCTTTTCTTAAGCCTCCAGGTTTCTGCCCTCTACGTGAGTACTGGAAAGACACAGCTGTTATACACTTTTCTCTCGAGGTACAATGGCAACCTGCTGTTCATGATCTGAGAATGCCTGCTAAACGAACCCCATCCCATTCTTATTCTTCAGATTATTTCAATCGCATGATACCGATCTGCAATCACCACCTGTCCTAAGTAGATGTGTTCCCTTACCACTACCAGTGCCTCCCTACCTATCGTAAACTGCGGCTCTCTTCTGAGACTGTTCAACGTTACTTTAGTTTCCTGCGGAATAATTCTTAGACCCACCCTTCAGCTTTGCCTCTCCAGGTCAGTGAGCATGCATTGCAACATATCCCATGAGTTACTAAGCAAGGCAATATCATGAGAGAATCGCGAGTTACTAAGGTAATCTCCATTATCTTTTATCCCGAATTCCTCCCAATCCAGGTCTCTGAATAGAACCTGTAAACAGACTGTGAATAGCGCTCGGGAGATCGTATCTCCCTGCCGGACGCCTTTCTTTATTTGGATTTTGTTGCTTTTTTATGGAGAACTACGGTGGCTCCTGAGCCGCTATAGATATCTTTCAGTATTTCTACATAAGGCTCATCTACACACTGATTCTTGTTGCTGAGGTTTTCACTAGATCAAACGCTTTTCTCGTAATCAATGAAAGCTATATATAAGTGTTACTTATATCCCCCTTTCTCTATCACCTGATTGATAGTGTGAATATGGTCGATTGTTGAGTAGCCTTTACTTTACAGAATCCTGCCTGGTCCTTCGTTTGACAGAAGTGGAAGGTGTCGCTGATTCTATTTGCGATTACCTTAGTAAATACTTTGTATGCAGCGGACAGTAAGGTGATCGGTCTGTCATTTTTCAAATCTTTGGCGTCCCCTTATTTATGAATTAGGATTATGTTAGCGTTCTTCCAAGATTCCGCTACGCTCGAAGTCATGAGGCATTGCGTATAGAGGGTAACCAGTTTTTCTAGAACGATCTGCCCACCATCCTTCAACAAATCTGCTGTTACCTCATTCTCCCCAGCTGCCTTCCCCCTTTGCATAACTCTCAAGGCTTGCTTTCTTGACTTCTTCCTGCGTTACTTGTGGGATTTTAAATTCCTCTAGATTATTCTCTCTTCCATTATTATCGTGTGTGCCACTGGTACTGTGCAAATCTCTATATAGTTCCTCAGCCACTTGAACTATCTCATTCATATTAGTAATGATATTGCCGGCTTTGTCTCTTAACGCATACATCTGATTCCTGCCAATTCCCAGTTTCTTCTTCACAGTTTTTAGGCTTCCTCCGTTCCTGAGAGCATGTTCAATTCTATCCATATTTTACTTCCTTATGTCAGCTGTCTAACGCTTGTATGTTAACTTGGAAAGTTCCGCCAGTTCTATTCTAGCTGTACGGTTAGGGCTCACATACATTGGCATTTCTTGATCAGATCTTTCGTCTTCTGCGATAGCTTACTGGCATCATGTCTAACCGAGTTAACGCCGACTTCTATTGCGCATCCCTGATGATGCGCATAAGATTGTCGTTCATCTCTTCAACAATAAGGCCCTCTACCTGAGTTAAAGCCGAATAACTGTTCTGTAGCTCGATCCTGAATTCCTCTAGTTTCCCCGTTCCGCTAACTAATTGATGGCTTCTTATGTACCAGTTTCTTCCGTTCCCTCCTCAAGTCTAGGCTAATTCCAATTCTTACCATCCCATGGTCACTGCAGCACGTTTTGCCGAGCACGTTCACATCTTATATGATGCCAGGGTTACCGCAGAGTATGAAGTCTATTTCATTTCTAATCTCGCCATTCGTGCTTCTCCGCGTCCACTTTCGGCTATCCCTCTGGCGGAAGAAAGTATGCACGGTCCATTTAAAAGCGGTATTCATGCTTTTATAACGTAGTTCCTATGATCCATTTGTTCTAGTCAATCCGCACATCGTCGTGGCGCACAAGCTTTACAGCGGTGTGTGAATTTCATAAAATAGCTCTTCTGAAACAAATCTTTTAACAAGTATGCTCTTTGTCGTCCAGAACGTTTTGAATTGTGCATGCTGTCCGTCCAGAAGGATGTGTGCTAGCTCCTTATCTGCTGGGAAAATGCAGTTTCATAAGCACAAGACGTACTAGAAGTCCGTGAAAATGTAATGTAGACCTGGAAGAGGCCTAGCTATGAATTAGCGTGTGCCTACTCAGTGAAAAGACTTCGTCCGTAGGACAACCTAATCAACTGGCGATGTCCATGCACCATTCTGGAGAATATTGTGCATCCGCCGCACCTCCAGTTTCGGATATCGTATCAAAGTTGTCCCAAGGTTATCTTGCACAGATATCTTTCGGCATGCGCATGAATATTTCAGCTCCAATATAACCTTTTGCTTCGTGTTTCCTCGCAACAGAATACTATTTTCTCCCATGTTCCAGTCAAAATCCGAAGCTATTATGTCTGCAGCTCGTGCGTACGCTGGTGAGTAGGGTTTTATGCTCCATTTTATTTGAAAAATTCAGTTGGTTCAGTAAGTCACCTGCACTCGGAGGGAGGTCTGGAAGAATGAAGAGTGAACTGCACTTCCTGCACGTGCGTCTACTCATAATGTGAGAAGAAAATGTATATGTTCTGAATGCGTGCGAGTTCTGCCCGTTGCCTCAGTCACTCAGTGTCAGGTGCGATCATAACCAGCCTTACTGATAACACTGTGCATAAAGGCCGAGTCATATCGATAAAATGTACGCAGAATGTCGCCATGATGTCCCTCGCAGACATGCAAGGAACGTCCTCCAGAGGACGTGGTGAATGCGCCCAAGCGTTTATGTGAGAGATACCCACAGAACGTATTCGACACACCCCTTGCATATCCATGACCTGGCATGGATGCGAATATCCGTTCCTGGCAGGTTGCCAGCAATGGTCGGCCCTAGGTTGGTGTCCTAATAGTACGGCTGATGTAAGATCGATGTCAATGGCAAGAATGGCACAACCAAAATGACCAAGCATGGGCCACATATCGCACGTTTGCCACCATACACTTCTCGGACGTTAGGCCGCACGACATTCTCCCCTTGGCTTACTCGCGGCAACCGCTTTACCTGATTTTGTAATCTTTGGTAGGTTTAAAAGAATAAGTTATCTGTAATGACTGCGCCAACCGCATTGTTTATTGAACTTACCAGGTTTTTATTCTAATAATGTTCGATATTGCAGAAGTTCAGAAAACAAGACCAACAAGTTTGGGACTTAACAAAATTGCATTCCTAATTTGTAAACTATGCCTAATAACACATTTCAAGTATGCAAAATTGTGTAACATTCAGTGCTTTTATTTATATCAGTAATATATTATCATAACATTTGCAATGCCCTTGTAAACGTTGTAAGGAATTTGCGTGAGTTCCGAATTACTGCATCAAATTTGTCCGCTTCAGATGCTCTGAGAGATGCAGCGTACAGAACTGCAATATCTGTTTTTAGTGCAGAGTTACATCGCAGCAAACTCCGTGTTTCCGCGTTATTGAAACTGGAATTTTCGACAACTAAGAAAAAAATTATGCCGGAAGTGATAATTTTGCTTTCTACAGACACTTGAATTTCACTTTTTTCCTAATCCAAAGCATCTCATTCTAAGAGCCCCAGGGGCCGTTTCATACAGCTTCTCTGCCTTTTAAACGTCTCTGAATAGGCTCGAAGTTGGTGCTGCGCTTCGACTTGTGTTCAAGTTAGTGTATGTGGCCGCATATTTGACACAGAAAGCTAAAACAAAAACGCTGAGATATGTAGACGTGCACTGCTGTATCGTGAGAAAAGCTTCAGCGAGGCCACAATATTTCACTGCCGAAAAGCCGGTGCACCTCAAGCATACGAGGGCTGCAGAATACTGGAAGCACAATAGTGAATTTCTCTTTGAATTCTTTGATATTTTGTAGTTCTTAATAGATAGGGTAATTTTGGGAGCTTGGCTTGACGGAGGCAAGGCATACACGTCTTGAAAAGTTGAGAACGGAGAGTCGACTGGCTTTATTCAGTAGGAAAGCAGGTTCTCCGGGGGGGGGGGGGCAGTGATGCCGCTCAAGTCGGGCAGCCACCTCACTTCCAAGAAAGAGCAGGGGCCATGACCCCCACGGTGAGGCAAGGCGAGGTGAGAGACGGTCGGTACAAGAATTCGCCCCCTTTCCCCTATAATGATGGTGCCTTAGATGTGAATGGCGGAAAAAATGAAGTGGTTCAAGAAGCGCTGGTTTATCGAATATTGGACGCCGAGACCGATGGGGTTCGAACAGTTAAGAAGCTGCCTGCATTCTGTCACGTGTGATTCATGCTGTTGTGTACGCAAGAGGCACCTCCGCAAACTGGAGCAACAAGCCATTTTATCGCAATTGGCGCAGCTCAGGGTCATTTTGCTGGGTAGAAGCTAGAGCTTCTAAAAGCCAGGAGTCACAGCGTAGATTCACGACAGTGCGTCAGCTGCCTGTTTTCGGTCCCAGAGATGTGCGGATGCCCATACAAAATTCGCAGATAAAGGAAAGTTACCAAAGCTCACTTTCTGAGCACGAGGAACTGTTGTTCCTGAAAACGTAGGGTAAAGGCTTGTGGTCTGCCAGAATGTAAAAGCTACATCCTTCTGAAAAAAAGTGGGCCATTTACACTAATGGTCCAAGGCTGGGTCACAGCGGAGCTAGTTCCGGCTTTTGCTAAATATTGCTAGGTTCTGCCAAGTTTTGCGACGTTATGCATGGCTCGGGTAGGTTCATACTAAATTTTACTAGTTTGTTAAGCTTTTCTAGGTTATCCAAGGCTTGGCTAGGTCCACACTAACTGTTGCTAGTTTTCCTAAGCTTTGCGAAGTTATGCATGGCTTGGCTAGGCATGAGAAGAACTTCACTTTGGCCTAGTTGGTATTTACTGCATATCATGTTGACCGCAAATAACGACGGGGACATAGGGAGAGAACACAAACAGCACGGGCGGTAACTTTAAACTGTTTTATTCACAGCAGCCCCTGAGGATATATAGGCAAATAGAACGTGCGCAGATCGCAGCAAAAAAGAATACACGTCAGCTTAGCGTGGCAACCAATTATCAAAAAAATCTATTTCCGATTGAAACAACCTAATGGAGCTATCGCTAACAGTCTTGGCCTTTCTTTTTTTGTGATAAGCGTCCATCAGTTCCCGTGCAGTCTGGTCATGGCTTCTCCCCAGAATCTTTATCTCCTCAAAAAGAGCTGCACAGCGACAGGCATTGCAGTGCGCAGGTAAGTGCGCCAATTCATCTTTCGTGAAGTTTTGTTCATGTCCCCTGGCTCGTTCATTCAGGCACCGTCCAGTCTGCCCTATGTAGGACTTGCAACACGCCAGAGGGATTTCTTACACAACCCCAACATTGCGTTTTGCATACGGCTTGGTGTGGTTCTTGCCACAACCTTGCCTTCCTCTGGCTTGGCCGGATCAGCTAGCTGGCGCATCGCTTGTCGCTTGGCAGTACGGCACTCTCCCTGGTAAGCCGCTTCTTCTTCGGGCATCCGGACTATATTTGGTGTTCACATGACAGCTGCACCTACTCACGGAGTAGAGGAGACGAGAGGTGCGCCGCCGCGTTGGCCCGAGCTTTTACTCGCCTGTGACGCCAAGACTCCGCCCTACGCGCGTGGAATGCGAGGAGGTTACGTGGCTCAGTGTTCTTGCAGGTTGTTGCTGGGCAACGTGAGGCGACGCACCACTGAGCTGAGCTTTCTGGTAATGTTCCACGGCGGAACGAAAGCTTAAACAGCTCGGCTATTAAAAACGGAAATACTTGAAAGTGCAATATATGGCAAATATCTCCAGCGCGAAGGTGATGTAGTGACCTTCTGTAGGTTGGAGGCGCTTTGCGAAGAAGCCCAGCGGCATACAGTCTGCGCCATCGTACTGCTGCACTACTGCACCCACTGCCGAAGCCGACGCCTCTACCATAAGACGAGTTGACGCGTCGGGCAACGGATGAATCCGCAACACTGCCGTCGCCAAACGCGTTTTGCCTTTCTCGAAGGAGTGTTCGTGCTCTAAGGTTCGCTGAAAAGTAGGTGTTTTTTTTTTTTTGTTTCGCGACGCAGCAGGTCGTTAAGCGCCTGACGAACTTGTGCGCGGGATGGTATGAAGCGCCTCTGAAAGTTTGTCAGCCGCAGAAACTTGCGGAACTATTGGAGCCTACTCTGTTGCGATGGCTCGAGCTGCTGCAGGACCGTGCGTTTCCGGTCGTCGTATGCTGTGACAGAAGGCGTACCAGCTAGGAAGTGCAGTCTGTGGCAACGGCGATGTAGGAGGATAGCGTGGCGACGACGTGAGAGTATTTTTCTGTCTGTGAGGTGATGCGCTAGAGTAGGAAGCGCTGCTCTACTTGCACGAACCAAATTCTGGAATCCTTGGGCCAAGGACTGGGAATTTCAAACTCTGAAGCGATGATAGGAGACATAATACCGTTGTCGTCTCTGTAAGTAGGAGTAGGAGCAGTGTGGCCCTTGGTTAGTGTTTAACAAGAAGCTTAAATGTCCTTAGTGAGCATTACCTTAAATGTCCTTAGTCAGCCAAAGAATACACGTCTCAGCAGGTTGAGAAATGAGAGGGGACTGGCTTTATTCAAAAGTAAAAGAAGGTTTGCCGAGGGGAGCGGTGGCGCCCTAGTAGGGCAGCGACCTCGTTTCGAATGAACAGCAAGGGCAATGACCCCCACGGCAAAGCAAGGTAAGGTGATGGACGGTCACTACAATATATCGAACATGCTTATCATTGCAGACACACTTGTGGCCCCTGATAACGTTAATATTGCTCGTAACATTTCCACAGATTCACAGACGTATGAGCGCGCCATGGCGTTATCGTGTGCAGTTTAGGGCTCAGTTAGGCTCTAGCCACACGCTGCACCACACGCCTGTCGCAGGCATGTGTTTGTACGAAAAACTACACCTTCCACACTGGTGCACAAATTTCGGCTTAAACTGCATGCGCAGACCGATTGTAAACCAAAACATATGTACCAGTATGTGGCATAGCCAGTTTTTTACGCGACCACACGACCGCGGTACGCGAGCAATGGGAGGCGTGCGGATCGAGCCTAAATCGGCCTTTAGATTATGGTGATTTTACGGAGGCGTAGGAAAGCACGCGCAATGTATACAGTGATAGTGTGCATTCGCGCTGGATGTACTTTAGTGATATTTGCCGCAAGTGTTGACAGAAGCATTCTGCGTTGACTAGTGCAAATAATATATCATACTTTTTCAGTGCCACTGTAAGAATACTGCAATCAAAGACATGCAGAAGATGGGTACGACAGACGACAATATGCAAGGTGTTATGAAAAGCGGAACTTTTCACGAAAGCTCGAAATTGAAGATCCTGTAGATTCTCTTGATGTGACTGGGGGATTGCTTGACGGCACCGATCTAAGCGAGGTCTTACTGCCGCACGACATTTTCTTTTACTGCAACCCCAGTTACACGCCCTGCTTTCGTGTTCGCGCCCGCCATTCCCCCGTTTGGTATAGCCTTATTTTGCACTAAACCAGCTAGCCGTGCAGAAGGTATTAGTTAATTTATTAAATGTGAAAGCCTTAACTGGCCCGTACCACCTATGTCGTTCAGATACACACCTAGTCCAGTCCAATGGTATGAAACTATCGTCATCAGGAATGCCTCATACCCAACTAAGCAACAAAAACATGTAACGATTCATCCCTCTTCTAATGTACAGGCTACAAACACGCGGAAAATTGAAGCGTACAGTGGAAACATTCACTGGAATCAAGCATACTACGTACAGAAACGCGGAGTCTAGTCGAGAGGTACAAAAAAAGAAAGCATGAGTCATTCCCCTTAGTGACGGCGGATGACCAACGAAGCTGCTTAGCACACGACACAGACGTAACACACAATTTTTAACAAATATACGATCTCAATTACCGTCATTTTTCTATACATTCGCGTGGACGACGGGACCGCCGCCCCGCAGAGGCGGAGGAAAGTAGCTAAGCGTGACGTTTCAACCGAACCGCCACTGCCACCACGACAGAGCGGAAGCAAAGGAAAGTAGAAACGCGAGCCCTTGGAACACCGACAAAGAAACGACGGTGCGACCTTAGACATGGCGGACGCGGGTCAAAGTGTAGTACCTGTTCTTATCAGATTAATATTTCATATGGTTGCATGTCGAGCCGCGATATTAAACTAAATTTTGCACGCTGGCAGAGTGCTTGAAGCCTACTTCACCTACGTCACGTGTGGGCTCGTTATTTCGCGCTCTTCGGGATCGGCCCATTGTGTTTTTTCATGCAGAATAAAAATGCACCGAACCCTAGCCATAAACAGCTTCACTGTAAGATGTCATGTCACCTTCTCAGCGCCTCATGCCCCCGTAAACAATGGCTCATACCTCCGTAAGCAACCAAAAAATGCATTAGCTCATACTACCGTAAGACAGAGGATACAAGCGCTCAGCAAAGTGAAGTTAACCATTTATACATTTATTGAACATACAACACACCGAGCAGTATACGTCTCGATGCCCTGCAGACCGGATGCAACTTAAAGTGCCAAACAAACGTCGTTGGTGCGAGTCCGACCCCGCTATACGAGCGGGCGAAGCCGAAATTGAGCGTCGAAAACTATTCTAAGAAACCGAACTGCGAAAGCAGCGACACGACGATGCGAGACGACGCAGTACAATGTGTGCAGTAGGCTTTCACCTTCACGTGTTAAAGGAGTGTAACATCCTGCCGTACTTTTTTTGTTTAGTGGGTCCTTCATCATGGGCAGTGTTCTGCGACGGCGGCTCCACAACTTGTGTCTTATCTTCATTGCTACAGGCTTTGCATGATTTGTAGGTTACTGTTTGCGAAAATTTCTAATGCTTTTAGAAGTCCGGCCATGTTTTTCGGGGCCGGCAGGGCATTTTCCTGCCATGTAATGCGAATCGGTACAATAAAAAACTTCTAGCACTGGTGGCACGCGCGGCTTTTCTATGACTACTTGCATGGTGGCGCCTCACCTCTCCTTTTCATGCGTGTCTTATTCCACACTATAAAATACAAATATATACACTTCTGCGTATGAGGAACGTGGTTTTCGCCATTATAAGCTCCCACTCATTCCTTTTACTATTTTCGAGGAATATGAGGGACCTCGAAAGGGCGAATCAGCGCACATTTTCATAGAGTTATGGTCGGCCACAGTCCCATGCACTTCTTTAGACTCATTGGCGTCAGACCAAACCTCATGAGTTTAGATGCCGGTCGGTTATCGGTCCGAAATTTGTTGTGGCACTCTTAAAGTTCGTCTCGTAAATTACCTACCCTGCAACGTTCGCTGTGAGGGTCTTCAGAACGCCGCTACGAAATACAAACTTGTTTGTGTCTGCGGGGCTAAATTCTTAGACTTGAATATTTCCTGACAGCTCAACACGCGTCTAGAAACGCCGTAGTTATATTTGAATAACACAATATGTGGAGTAATGGCTTTATCCGCGTGGCAATCTAAAGCACAAAAACGGAATATAAAGGAAAGCTGTTATGTTCCTCGTGTTTCAAACTGTCAACTATTTCGCATATTTTTTAGCATCCCATTAAACATCTGAAAGAATGCAACAGAAAAAGGCACACACGCAAGCAAACATGTTTTGCCAAGAATATGGTAAATGCCGCAAGGAATATTTAGGAGCTCCTGACTTGATGAAAGTTTAAACAAAGCCGAACTGCTCTAAATTGGCAATTGGAGTTCGTACAAAAGAAATATTACGCATTTTACGCTCCCTTCAACATTTTCGCTTACCCGCTGATCATAGAACTTATGCATTTTCCACTCACCGATTTATATTATTTACGGTACATACATTTACAGAGAGACACGGGATAAAAGATCAGACAAGACAGTCTTGACCGTATCTATGATGAACCACCCACCAGTTCGCCAGCAACCATCAGCAGTAATTCTGCCCTAAAAACACTCTCGCCATAGCGGAATGCCACAGTGGAACACTTTGCTTCCTCGTGCTTCCGCGGGTGGCGCTGCATGTACCTGCGGTAACGTGCTCCCTCTGTGGAGTTTAATTCCTCCAGTACCGTATGTTCACTCAAAAGAGCAGTGTCACAAAATTTCATGTCGAAATACCTGGCAGATTTTTTGCAGCATGCTTTAGGTGCAAGCTATGAAGTATTATTATCAAATGCAGCTGTGAGCTCATTTATTTTTAAAGCCTAGGCTAGCGACATAATTGGAAATACCAGCATCTTCAGCGCAGGTTCTATTAATAAACAATACTAAGTCACTACCTTTTTTTGAATTGTGACTCCACTGGCTTGCCTCGCCTTTCTGAAGACGTTCCAACTCTATTTTAATTGGGTGCATTGAGCTCACTACGCACGAAGCTTGCGCGCCAACTTCGTAACATTTAGGGGCTACCTGCTGGCAAAGCTGGTGGCAGTCTCCTGTGACAATATTCCTTACTACAAAGCATTCGAATTATTGCTCATCGCGTCATTGTTATTGACGAATGAACACGTATCATAAAGGTATAGCTCATTACCGATTCTGTTGCTGCTAACGCCCTACGCTAGTAGTTAGGCGGAGTACATAAATTGCAGTATTATGGCAAATTTGTCAAATCGCGCCGACGCGCGTCTGGGCACCCTGTTGCACCGTTTTGTCGAATCATCCTCGGCTGAGGAAGCCTTAGGGATATTTGCTGAATTCGCCCTTAAACAGCGAAGCTGCTAGCTTCTAGTTGATCGGAAAATTTCGGTCAGGCCTCAGACGGCCGCTGGAAAAGGAGTTTGTGTTGTAATTGTCGCGTTACAGAATTATGCTTTGTCGTATATTCGCATTACAATCCTACGCTATCACGTCTGCAGATTGCCTCAACCTGAATACTTGACAGCGTAAGATCGTAATTGTAGACAGACACCTTCGTCACGTACGTGCGTGCGCGACCAACGTTCGCACGCTATGTATCCGTCCTTGATGAAGCTCTGCCCATTGTATCTGCCGCAATGCGCGTGCTGCCACCGTAATCAACATGAAGACGATTACTCGACGGACGGACGGACGGGCGGATAGATGGATGAATTGATGGATGAATGGATGCTATGAGCGTTCCCTTCGGAACGGCGTGGTGGGTTCCCCACCAAGCTGTCCAAAAACTAAACCGCCACCACGCGGCCGCGGCAACAGAGGCAGACCTCAAACGGCAGCTGGAACAGGGCTTTGTCTTTCATTTACCGCGTAATAAATTGACGTTTTCTCGTACATTGTTATTACAGTCCGAATCTGCCATGTCTGCAGCATGTGTGTAACTTGCAGTTTACCCATTTTTGTGAGGCAATTTATACATTCATTTAGTTCAGGTAGGCACTTACGCTTGGTCGAGGGCCTAGAATATTGAGGATTATGCTGCACTTCCGCACACGTGCGTGCGCGCGTAACGTACGTCACTTGCGGTGCTGGTGCTTGTGTAACGCCTTCTAACCTTTTCTGGGCTGGTGGTACTTGTCTAACGTCGGCAATAGCTTCGCTGTACATCCATCTTCGCCGGGTAGAGTGGAGGCGGATTTCTTTTTTTTTTTTTGCATGCTCTCTGCGACACTGCGTCATCAGCTTTCGCAACCAGCGATATTTCCTCTGTACACCTCTCCGGTTACCTAATATTCCGTCCATGGTTAGAAGTTTCCAGACACGCTAAAGCTCTCTAGTTCTGGGATTATGTTTAATTGTTGACTGCTCCGGAACGAAGCATTACCATAGGGGACCAATGTATAGATTTCTAAACATACTCGGAGAGGAACATGAGCACATAATATATGGTATACGACGCACCAGGGGGCGCCACAAGCCTGCGCGGGCACGTGATCATCACTGTTTCCTAGCATGAATTTTACGTCACGTGTAACCAGGTGCTCTTCGAAATGGAAACCGTGAGTCGTCGTAACGTGCGAGCGTGTACACAGCTACACATGCACTAGCCGCGCTCTTGAGCTCACGAACTACTTATTTGACGGCATTTCAGAGCCCCCTGCCCCCGCCCCAAGAAAAATATTGGCCGCACTCCTTTAAAACTGTCTCCCATTTTTTAAAAACATCCTCAATGAAAAATATTACTAATATATTCAATTTGACATTTCCGATGATGCTTTTGCCAGCGAAGGCTGTACTGTTCATCGGACAAACATTTTGCGAAGTCAAAGTGTTAAAGCAGAGAAGCGTGATATACCTACGAAGAAACTGGACATCCTTGTGTAGGACTTCAGTTGTTAAATAAATATAGGCTGAAGGAATGAAATAAGTATTGCGCTCTTTTGCTGTTAGCCCTAACACTTCCGGGGCACCTCCTTATTTTAGCGTACGCGCACATTAGCTTTTCACAGGCGTCTGCTAGTAGGACAAAAACACAGTACTCACCACAGGGACTCAGTGGTTATGAAGCTGAGCTTCTTCTGATCATGTTCTCGGGGGTTCAATCACTGCCCTCCGCGGTAGCGTTCCGCTGGTGGCGGATTGGAAAAATGCCCGTACACTTATGCCAATGGTTAACCTTCAGGGACACGATGACCAGGGTGTCGATATTGTCTTCATCAGTCGGTTACCGCTATAAGGTAATTCTCAGATGCGCTCCTCTTCACTAGAAAGTTGGGAGGCTATAGTTTGGGCGTAATTATGTGTCACGTCCCCCAATATTGATAAAGTGCCCGTAAAGATCACATTCGCGGGCGAACAAGCTTAGTGGGAAGTAATACCCGCACATCTTTGCGAAACTACCCTAATGAAGGTAGACAAACTTTTCCATCTCTTCCGGAAGACATTGTTCACACCTGTACTGACACGGCCGTTGAGTTGAAGGAGCTTCTTGCCATCTGAGCTACCTACTCCAAGAATCCTACTGTTAGCCTACTGGAATTACAGACGGTACTGCATAAACTACTACGGGACCGTACTGCGGCTTCCAGCATCATTATTAGCCAAATGCGGAAACATTTGCCCCTTCTAGGCATCATCACGGTTAGCTAGCACACAACAAAAACAAGGGAGGGTATCGAAGGAGGGAAGGGGCCGATTTACTCTTCAAAGTGTTCTTTTACTGTCGCAAAATGTCGAGTGGAGTGGAATGCATTGTTCACTCCGTCAGCAAAGAGAGAGTGAAATGTGCTTTTCACTCTGCCTTTCTGAGAGAGAGCAGAATGCCCGCTCTACTGTTGCGGAAATAGAGAACAAAACATGGCGTAAGCTTCTGCTTCAACAGTAGGAAACTGGCCCCGAACATGGCGATGTGTCACTCACGTTCGCTCAGCAAAGAACGCACCGTTTAGATTTTAAGAGAACAGGCAGCCACAGTTCAAAGGAACGCGGAGCCAGCTCTCTGCTTTTTCATTCGGAGTTGCCCCAACTCGCGCGTGCACAAGATCACGGAAGAGCACAGCATTAGAGTAAAGTTACATGGGAGTTCCATCCAGCAAGCAACAACGAAGGTCGTCCAAGGGAGATTGTATGCCAGCCATCTCGCGTCGCCGCGAAAGCAGGATAGTCGTTCGTCATTCGTTGGATATAACAAATCCTCCACGGTAAGTGAATTCAAACTTGCGCGCACATTATCCGTACATAACATGCAATCGCTAGGAAGTCGTCGCGACGTTTAGCCGACACGATTGACAACAGACTACCAAAGCGCGCTGCGTCTCTCGATGTCAATCGAAAAATCCAGTCGACGTAATGATTGCATGTAACTGCATGTAATTTTACCACTTGCCGCTATCCGTGAGAACTTTGAAAATTGCAAGAGGTCCCAGAACCATGAGATGTTCAATAAGACGTGAGGCGAGAGGTCGCTTAAAATGGTTTGTTCACCATCCCATGATTGCGAGCCTATGCGGAGAGTACTTAGCGTGCGTTCGAATTTATTCAGTTTGGCAGTCTACTGTGTACGGAATGCAGTTGAAAAAAGGAGTCGCATAACAGAAGGCGTCTTTTTGCTGGCGGCTGGATTTCGTTATATATAAGCCGAGCACTTGACGGTCTATCGTCCATGGGTAATCTGCGAGCACTGAAGTTACGTGCAGCGCCAGTGTTAGTTAGAAACTTTGCCGCAGGATTCAGCTGCATGCTGAAAGAGGTCAGTTTGGGGCGTTATATTTAATTTACTGAAAACTCACGAGAAGAAAGGGGTTAACCGACGGGCCCGATTTTTATTAGTCATATCATAAGAAGCCAACAAACTCTGACACTAAGGACAACATAGGGGAAATTACTTGTGCTTAATAATTCAAATGAAGAAACGATAAATTAATGAAAATTAATGTGGATGAAAAAACAATTTGCCGCAGGTCGGAACCTAACCCACAACCTTCGCATTTCGCGTGCGGTGCTCTACCAATAGAGCTACCGCGGCAGCGTTTCCCCATCCACTTTCTTGGGTATTTAGGTGTCCTAGTAAGACCCTGGTAGTGTTAGCCAGCGCCACCACTCACAGACCTTGGCGGCAGACGTGGAACGTCCTTTTTGCCACAGGCGTGACGAGAACGTGATCTTTTTGGGCGAAGGCAACTGGTCAATAAATCCACACTTGCTACCTGAAGGCAGCAATGTTGCAACACTGATGTTGCAACATATCCTTAATCATGTAAAAGCCCCTTAGTTTAATGGCTTCAGCAGACATGATTTTTATAACACAAAATAAAGAAAGCATTTTTGCACATACTAAATTTCGGGACTTTACATAGCTTGAATTTATGATTTATTAATGATTTAGTATGGTTAATAATTTATGATTTGCTTCATTGTTTGTCTTTTTCGTGTACTTACCTGCCTTTTCTTATGCTTATGTCTCCTTTGATGCATCATATTCATTACATCTGGTTTTTCGTTCACATCTGAAGCCATGTTATACTTTAGTTAAATTACATTTTCAACTAGTCACAATAATTTATTATGTTATTATGCAAGCTGCTCCGTAGAAGTATACCATTCTTGTTGTAATGGGAATGAAAAGCTACCATATATTACAAGAAATTTGGTACACAACTTTTCAATGCCAATGCTCCTTGTAGTTTTATTTTCATTTACTACACAGTAGATAATATGGTAAATTTAATTTTATTCATTTCTGAGAAAGTGTAAGAGATCAGTCCCAACAGCATCAGGAAAAAACTTTCGTAAGCAGGCCAACTGAATAGGAAATATGATACGCCTCTGTACCGGTTTGAGACCGGGCAGGATATTGCTGCAGAAGCACCACAAGACACACTTAGAAGCAATCGGGAGCTTTGCCTATGCCTGAATGGTTTGCCCATGCCTGAATAACTTTATGTGAAATATAAGCAAAGCTAGCTAGAACTGCGGCCTCAGATGAGAATATACAACGCATTTCTGAATGCACTGTACTCTCCGTCAGGAACATCCATACGCTGTAGAGGGCGTTATCAAACGAGCTGCTGTCTTAGAACATCGCACAGAAAAAGAGCTCCTTGCACAATTTATCTACGTTACCAGCCTTATTCGCAGCAGCTCAACTGGTAACTTCTGCCATATACCTGCATGCGTTTTGTGCCAGAAATGCGTTTGCTGGCCAGTAATGTGGCGCATATTTCTCTTCGATCACCGTGGTAATACTTTGTGCGTGTGCACAAGCTTGTTCTATGTTTAACTTTCCATCGAATACTTTACTTTTGAGAACGTGGAGCCAAATAAAATAAAGAATATTTCTACATTGTAATACTGATGTAAGCTTAGAGAATATGCGTATGTTTTATTACAAGATCTGCTGTAAAGTTCATGCGGATCATTGTAATCTGATTTTATGTGTTTGTCCGTATGTTTTTCAGATTATTATTCAGTTTGTATAGTGACTGATCAGTAAAGATTTTGACCTTTTAACAGAGAAAATGTTTCATTTGACTAACTCGGCGACGACAGACTTCATCGTATTCAAGAAGCATAAGTACAGGAGCTGTTTATGAAGGAATCTAATATTCCCCACATGTAAGTACTGCATATACCTTGTAACATGACCATGACTCTACATCGTGCTTTCACACTGTTGGGAAGAGTACTAGCGCTCTATGTTGAAGGATTACAAGAACTCTGCTTGGAGGTGTAGAAGTACTCGGTTTGGAGGAGTAGAAGCAATCGGTTTAGGGCAGTACTATTAGTCTTGTGGGGAAAGTATTCGCCCTCTGCGGAAGAGTACTAGCACTCCCTTGCAGTGGAGTAATAAATCTGTCAGGAGGAGTGCTTCTACTCTGTCTCAAAGAGGGTCGATCTACTCTCAAAAGGAGGCTGAAATATGCGACAAGAAGTTACTGCCTCTAAGAGAGTGCCCGGAACTCTTTTTCCTTTTAGAGTGCACGTGTTGCATTGAAATATATGGAAAGCAGAAGGGGCTCATAAAATGCCAAAAGGCAGCAAGATGAGAAGTGACCCTTTCTTGTGTACTCATATAGAGAAAAAAAAACAAGTCAAACTAAAGTTCAGACCCGCATCGGCTGCCCCCAATAAACATTCTCCCACGTCATTACTATTCTTCAAACTTCTGCAGAGAAGAAACATCGCCAGCGTATCGTATCAACAAGAAATAAAGGGGAGATCGGAATAATGCATGAAGGGGGCGCGGGCAGCACTAGAGACTGCAATATTTCATCTCAACGAAATGACAAGGAACTGAACGTTCACTATAGTAGTATATGTGACCCCATCACGTCTCTCTGGCTTGTCAAAAGAGCCTCCATTTCATCGGACGCGTAACGGGAAAAGCGACATCGTTGCTATGCTGTGCCGCACTCTCCCCAGTGGGTCTCATGTTTGAAATGATTATATGAAATGCATTTCCGAAATGCACTTTTCAATTCAATCTTATACATGCATCATTGGTGAAGGCGTTTCCGTTCCCTTAAGGTTCTTTATCATGAGCTCTCTGGCGTTAGCTCAAGACGTTGTTTGCAGCCGCCTGGGGTAATAAGGTATGTTATTAGCCCAGCCACAATGGACACCTTTCGCACATCGAAATTTTGGTTTGCAAAGCGAAATTACAGTAGGCGAGTTTTTGCTGAACAAGATCCACTGTATTATGTTTTATACGCCTCATGTATATATATATATATATATATATATATATATATATATATATATATATATATATATATATATATATATATATATATATATATATATATATATATATATATATATATATATATATATATAGTTGCGTTATTTCAATTCGAATGTACAAATAACTGCCTCTATGCTGCCTTGGGTGTCTTTGGTTTGTGCCTTCTTATAACATAGTAATTAGTAATACAAGTCAGGCCCATCGGTTCCCTTTCTTCTTGTTCAGTACATTACGAGGCTCTCGCATCCGGCAACATTGTTGCGTTCAGGTAGCACGTGTGGGTTTATTGAATAGTTGCCGTCACGCAAATAGATCACGTACATGTGACGACTACGGCAAAAAGGATGTTCCTCATCCGCCGCTAACGTTAGTAAGTGGTGGCGCTGGCTCACACTCCCAGGCAAGATTACTGTATATGCTCCCTATGGGAGCAGGGAGCAGAATTGCGCGAAGGTCTGCCATCCTGCCCTCCGTCGCGTCCATGCTAAGCACGAAAACCACTCCTCTGGAAAGAAAGAAGCGGCGTGGCCCCGCGGTCGAGTGCGCTTGCTCGTTCATTCCGCATTGTTCGCGGCAAGAAGACTTTCCCGTGAACTAACGAAGGAAACGCGAAAACAGAACAAATTCAGATAAAATAGAGGCTACAAGTGGTTCGTTACGAGTCAGTATCGGCAGACATATTTTAGTATAAGAATAATTGAACAGACACTGCACCTATGGATTGAGTGGTTTCGAAAAATAGCTCGTTGCGCGTAGTTTTTGATAAAATAGGCAACATAAGCAAAAAACGATTGTGAATAAATAAAGAGCCACAACCTAACTGTGGTCGTGCTTTATAAATAACACAAGCTAAATAGAACTTTCCGCAGACTGAGGTAGGCCTGGAATAATAGACGCTAAATACGGCTTCAAATTTTATAATATTGACTTTAATAGACTACGCCGGACTGCATCAACTGTAGTATGCTGCCCTGCTATATCTTTGAGTTGAATCTTTCGTTACGTATTCAAACGCGCATATTTGCATCTTTTTCCGGTAAAGTTTTTTCACCCGCTAACCAGCTGTTACATAGCGCGAGAGGAGCCATATATGTTGTGAATATCATCGCCTATTGGCATCGAAAATATTGCTTTTCAGATTTATACTTTCTCGACATGATCAGATTGCGTGCGTGAGGCGAATGGGTTTGTGCATTGTGAAACATATCGTTACGCTGAAATAAATAACGAGTGATATTGGACAGCCCGTGAACTCTGCCCGCCGTACCGACTTCGACGTGCGACAGTCATTGTGCTTCGAGTGTTATTTGTTTTGCTTGGCACATTTTTGCCAAGAGAGGCAGTCTATTTTGTGCTATGAAAATACATGACAAAGCGGGTGAGAGAAGAAACTCGTTTTTAACATGATTCTGGTATACTCAGATTCATAGGTCAAAGATATCGCCCGACCTTGTTCTTCACTTTCAACACTGAAAATGGCAATGTATTGAGATAAGACGCCAAAATTACGAAATTCTGAGACGTATCGTATGGAAATGAGAAGCAGGGTACACTAATCTTGACGCTGCGCCGTAGGGTAACAAAAAGAATGCCCATCCAAATTGCACTAAACAACACACCAACACGTCACATCCGACACTGGCGTGGCAGAGGCTGCAGAGGCACAGACAGAAGCTCGCGAAGGGGGTGGCGCGGCGGGCGTCAGTGCAAGCGCAGTCGTGAAGTTGGCTTTCCGTTAAAACTGAGCTTCGTGATCAGATTCGGCGAATAGGATTGCGAGACCCTATCAGACTCGTCAATCAGACGCGCAACTCGGCTCCCTGAGGGGCTTCCTGAAGGGCGCAGTATCCCGACTTGGAGGGTTTGTTTAGGTAGCAAAAACATAAATACCCGAGAAATTGAATCAGAAAACGGCGCCGGAGCGGTAGCTCAATTGGTACGAGCATCGCACGCGTAAGGCGAAGACATGGGTTCATATCGCGCCTGCGGCCAGTAGTTTTTTGAGACTTTCATTCACATTAACCTCGAAGGTGGTCAATATTCAGTGACTCGAAGGCTGCACTGCAATCTTTGCTATCGGCCCTGCGGCGCGGACCACACGAACAACTGGTATTTGAGATTAGAGAACTCATTCATACCTTAACTGAGAAAGGACACCACGTGACATTTCAGTGGCTTCCAAGTCACTGCGGAGTCATAGGGAATGAACACGCTGACAACGCTGCTCGGTCGGCTCTTCAAGGGGACGAAGAGGAGCCGATACCGTTATCAAGGACAGATGCCGCTCGAAAACTTCGAATGATCAGCCGTGACATCACGTTCTCCTTGTGGAACGCTGGAAGTTTTCACGACTACCGACTCCACAATCTTTACTACTCTCTACGCCTGTGTATTCCAGCTGGACTCTGCCGTCGCGAAGCTACCCTGCTTTGTCGACTATGGCTAGGGGTGGCTTTCACGAAGTCTTTCGCTTGCCGAATTGGATGGGCGGACGACGCCACGTGTGAGGACTGTGGTAACGAGGAGACTTTTCAACACCTTCTTTGTGACTGTCCTCGATATAATTTACAGAGACAATCACTCGCAACCGCGATAGCGCGCTTTGACCAAAGACCTCTCACAGAGGAACTTATTTTACAATACCGCCATCACAAGCCATCGCAGCAGAGGGCGACGAGGGCACTGTTGCG
Source organism: Dermacentor variabilis (assembly GCF_050947875.1). Lineage (NCBI taxonomy): Eukaryota > Metazoa > Arthropoda > Arachnida > Ixodida > Ixodidae > Dermacentor > Dermacentor variabilis. The sequence goes on from NC_134574.1 coordinate 32,173,246, forward strand.
GTTTTTGAGGGCGACAGGATTGGACAGGCGGCTGTAGCCTGAACAAATGTTGATAGTGTGGCAAGTGTCACTGTGCTGTGCGATGACAGTATTCGGTGCCAGTGACCGATGGTGACTGTGTGTCTAGGCTCCTTCCTTTCCTTATCTCTACTTTGTTACCACTTTACCTCCCCCTCCCCTCTCTCCCCAGTGTAGGGTAGCCAACCGGATCTTTTTCTCTGGTTAACCTCCCTGCCTTTCCCTTTTCCTCTCTCTCTCTCTCTCTCTCTCTCTCATTCACATTATTTTATCACTTGTTTAATTCAATTATGAAGTACAAGTGCATTGTGTTGGCCTTGGTGTCTTTGGCTGTTGGCTTTTTATGCTATGATTATAATAAAAATCGGGCCCCTCAGTTCCATTTCTTCTCGTTCATTACAATACAGATGTCTCGAATCCGGCAACATTGATGCCTTCAAGTAGCATGTGTGAGTTTATCGACCAGTTACCGTCACCCAAATAGACCACGCACTCGTGAGGCCTGCGGCAGAAAATATGTTGCGTATCCGCCGCGGAGGTTTGTGAAAGGTGGCGCTGCCTCCAGCACTCCCAGGGCTCATTGTAGTAGTAAAAACACAAATACAGCAGAAAGTGGACGCCAGAACGGCGCCGCAGTAACTGAATTGGTGAGAGTATCACACGCGTAATGCGAAGACGTGGGTTCATATGGTGCACGCGGCCAGGTGTTTCTTCATCCAATTTCATTCACATTAGTAATCATATTTAATTGAATTCGTAAGTACAAGTAATTGCCCGTAAGTTGTCCATCTCGGCTTCTTATGCCATGACAAATAATAAAAATCTGAGCACTAGGTTACCTTTCTTCTCGTTCGTATATATATATATATATATATATATATATATATATATATATATATATATATATATATATATATATATATATATATATATATATATATATATATACGGATGTATGTATGTATAGAGACGTGCCCTTGTTTTTTGGGTCCGGGTGGCCGTTTGTCACCGAAGCTTGTGTAATCTGATTGCATCTACGCGTGACGCGACTAGTGTAGAATTTTGTGAAAGACACGCGCCTCCCAGTGATTACTCTGGAACATTCGCCGACTGACGTATCACAGCCAACGCACTTCACCCGCTGATGTGATTATCGGCGATATTCGACTGCGTTCGCCGCTATCGTTGTGGTTTAAGTGTAGCCTGTTTTTGTGGGTACAGGTTCGCCCAATGAAAGTTAGTTTTGTCTTTCACAATATTGCTGCTAGGTTCCTTGACCTCACTAACACGAGACATCTGGTGGAGGTGCTTTTCGTTCATGTTCCGGACGCCCCCTACAAGCCGTGATCCAAGCCCGAACCGTGAACAGAACACCAACGTAGTTGCGGACCATGGAACAAGCCACCGTCTACAACAGCTGCCGCCGGAGCTGGGACTTGTACCTGAGAAGACCAAGAAGATTGTGGCCAAGACAACCACAATGGCAGCCCCAGTGTCACCCATCATGCTTCAACAACCCAGACAGCCCCCTTGCCTTCCGTGGAGCTACGTCGGAGGATCCGAAAACCTGACTCGAAACCTTCGAATGAATCGCGACCTTCAACAACTGGACCTCTGAGGATAAGCTGCGACATGTGTACTGCCAATTGGAATATGCCGCGAGGACATGGTTTGAGAACCGGGATTCCGCTCTTACAACATGGGACCTATTCCGAAGTAGTTCACGAGCGTTGCCCGAAAAGAAAGGGCCGAAGTTCTGCTGGAAACCCGAAGCCAACTGCCCGATGAGACCATCGCCATCTTCACGGAAGAGATGACTCGTCTTTTCCGGCACGCCGACTCGGAAACGTCCGAAGAGAAAAAAGTGCGGTTCTTGATGCGAGGCGTAAAGCAAGAACTTTTCGCCGGACTGATCCGAAAGCCACAGAAGACCGTAACTGAGTTATTAACAGAGGCAACGACGAATGAGAACAATCTAGAAATGCGCACTAGGCAATATAACCGTCAAGTGCTCACGCCGCAGTGCGCCATCCAAGCACTTGGCTCCAGTGATTTCCAAGAGACCGTCACGGCCATTGTACGCGAAGAACTGCGCATGATGTTTCCTTCGTTGCAATCTCAGGTGTGTTCAGTCACAGACATCGTCAGGGACTAACTTTGACGGTCACTGGGCGTTATGGATATGCAGCCCAAATTGTCGCTTCCTGTGCTAGAAGCGATGACCTACGCCGCCGTCACCCGTAGTCAAGGTCCCCCTCTCCGCCCACGCAAGGGCCCTGTAACGCCGCAATTCCGTCATCCACCGTCGCCGCCGCCAGCACGCCCACCGTCGCCTAGCGCAGCTACGGGAGGAAGACGGACATTTGGCGTGCCCCCGACCACCGCCCAATCTGCTATGACTGCGGATAAGCCACACATATCTACCGCCGATGCCCATACCACGAAATGGGCCTACGAGGTTTTGCCATCAACGCTTCGCGCCCGCGGAAAGGTGAACGCGCTCGCGATATCGCCGACTACTTCGCCGCTACACAGTGGAGCTCTTGACGACCATCCCGTTCGCCATCACCAGGCCGTTACCCGTCGCCAGAGCACCGTCGATACGCTGGTCCAGCCCGGGGCCACTCTGCAAGCCTATATCCGGAAAACTAAAATCAGCAACCGATGGAGGTACGGTTGCTGTTCATCGAACAGACCAAGATCCTCCACCGCCGCCGAATACGCCGAAGGACTAGCTCGACGACATAACAACGACACGCCACCGTCCCGACAAAGTCTAGAAGCACAGAATGCGCCGTCGAAGGACGACCTAACAACGCCACGTACCAGCCATAGGTCATCGCGACGCAGCCGTGATCCGACGCGAAAACCTAATTGTAATGCAAGACAAAGAACCACTGACTTCGACGTGCTTCTCGACGGCCACGCAGTCACAGCCTTTGTAGACGCAGGTACCGATTACTCAGTCGGAGAGTCGTGACACATTGCCGCCCAGTTGAAGAAAACTAAGACTGTAAAAAACTAAAACTAAGACTAAAACTAAAACTAAGAAAAGAGCAGATTGGGTGAGGGAACAAACGCGAGTTAATGATATCTTAGTTGAAATCAAGAAAAAGAAATGGACATGGGCAGGACACGTAATGAGGAGGGAAGATAACCGATGGTCATTAAGAGTTACGGAATGGATTCCAAGGGAAGGAAAGCGTAGCAGAGGGCGGCAGAAAGTTAGGTGGACGGATGATATTAGGAAGTTTGCAGGGACAACATGGCCACAATTAGCACATGACCGGGGTAGTTGGAGAAGTATGGGAGAGGCCTTTGCCCTGCAGTGGGCATAACCAGGCTGATGATGATGATGATGATGATGATGATGAAGACTGTATGGAAAGGCCGTCAAAGTCGGACCGCTGGAGGACGCCTCATTGCGCCTACTCGAATCTGCAGGGTAAGAATTACCGTTCATTACCTTCGTTATCCTTTAACTGTGTTCACGAGACGTCATTCTCGACAGGGACTTCCTGAACCACCACGGAGCAATCATCGACCTGTGTTACCGCCGCGTTACCGCCGAAGAGCTCTCGTATTCACCACGCCTTAAGTGTGCTCGAAGATCAAGAGAGCATCCCGCCGCACTCCAGCATTATTATTTAGGTCGGCACCGAAACACCTGCTGATGTGGAAGGCGTCATCGAGGGTGACCAACGTGTACTATTCGACCGTGAAATTTGTGTCGCAAGAGGGATCGTTGGACAACATGGAGGAAAAACGCAGGTGTTGCTGTCAAACTTCAGCTAGGAGTTCAGGCACGTCAACAAAGGCAGGACAATCACTTACATCGAGGAAATTGTCGAAACCAGCAATGCGTTTACCCTCTCGGAATATGCCGTATCTACCCTGACGAACATAGCTCCCGAACAAGACTTCGGCATAAATCCAAGTCTCCCCACGAGTAAGCAGCAACAGCTCAGAAGTGTTCTCCGAAGATACAAAGAGTGCTTCTCGAAGCCATCGAGGATTCGACGAGCAGCAGTCGCAAAGCATCGCATAATAACTGGTGAGTGCGCTCGACCACTCCACCAGAGCCCTCAGCGAGTTTCGACGCGAGAATGTGACGCTATTAGGCAACAAGTCGACCAAATGCTTCACGAGGACATCATCCAGCCATCGAAAAGACCGTGACCATCTCCTGTAGTCTTCGTGAAGAAAAAGGACGGAACCCTACGTTTCTGCGTTGATTATCGTCGACGGAACAAGATTACGAAGAAGGCCGTGCACCCCCTTTCACAGATGGACAACTCACTGGATCGGCTCTGCAACGCTAAACACTTCTTATCGATGGACCTCAAGTCTGGCTACTGGAAAATAGTAGTCGATGAGAGATAGCGCGAGAAGGCCGCCCTCATCACTCCAGATGGCCTCTAAGAGCTCAGGGCCATGCCATTCGGACTGTCCTCGGCGTCTGCAACGTTTCAGCGCGTCATGGACACGGTGTTACTAAAATTGAAATGGTAGACGTGTCTTGTTTATTCGCACGATGGCGTTGTGTCCCCCAGAAATGTGGACGATCACCCTAGGCGGCTTGCGACAGTATTAGAGGCCATCAAGTCATCAGGGCTCACTCTGAAGCCGGAAAAGTGCCGCTTCGCTTACAATGAGCTTCTGTTCGTAGGCCACATCATCAGCAAATCTGCAGTCCGCCCCAACCCGCAGAAAACAAATGCCATCGCAATGTTCCCGCAGCCCGTCGACAAGAACGCTATGCGTAGGTTTCTTGGCATGTGTGCCTACTATAGGCACTTTCTCAAAGACTTTTTACTCATCGCGGAGCCGCTAACGCATCTAACCAACTGTTTTGTCGAGTTCAGGTGGAAAACGCCGCAGGCCGATGCATTTCAGGAACTCAAACGACGCATGCTGTCGCCGCAGCTACTTGCACACTTCGACGAGGACGCCGATACCGAAATCCACATTCGCTCCTGTAGCCTAGGCCTCGGTGACGTCTTAGTCCCGCGGAAAGACGGATTTCAACGGGTGATGTCTTAAGCTAGCCGGTCGCTGTTAAAAGCGGAAGGCAATTATTCCAGGACTGAAAATGAATGCCTCGCCATCATTTGGGCTATAGCAAAATGCCGCCTTACCTATATGGCGATATGATCTTCAAATCGGTAAGCGGCCATCAGGCGTTGTTTTGGCTAGCTAACTTAAAGGACCCTTCAGAACGGCTGGCGCGGTGGAGCCTCAGGCTGCAAGAATATGACGTCACGGTAATATACAAGTCAGGACGAAAACACTCTGACGCCGACTGCCTATCACGCGCCTCCATCGATCCCCCGCCGCAAGACGACGAGGACGGCGCCTTCCTCTACCGCACGTCACTGAGGAGAAGAATCTTGACGTCGCTACCTATCTCCAGCGCACCGAAGAAGCCCGACAGCTCTCCCGCCTATGGATCAAGAACCAGCAGCGTACCGTCAGCCGACACTACAACCTCCGACGACGCTTCGTCGAGTACCAGCCCGGTGAGCGTGTTTGGGTTTGGACCCCAATACGTCCACGAGAACTGAGTGAGAAACTATAGCGACGTTATTTCGGGCCCTACAAGATCATCCGATGTGTTCGGTCGTGCCAGATATCATTTCGCAGTCACAGCGGCGCCGGGCACGATCTGAAGTGGTCCACGTAGTGCGTCTGAAGCCCTTTTACGCACGCTGACGAACTTCCTAATTTTTGGTTTCTTTGCTACGAGTGCATTTCTTTATTACTTTCGCTTGCTTGCCGCATCGAGTCGATGCTTTTTCAGAGGGGGGTATTGACACGTGTACTTGTCTTTATCGGGCGACACGCTTCACCGCCTAACAATTGTTATCGCACAGCGCAGGACGCGCCTGCATCTATCGGAAGTTTCTGGAATGTTTTCGATGGTTCCATCCGCTGTCTGCGACCGAAACTTGTGTAAACTCATTGCATGTGTGCGCGACACGAATAATGTAGAACTTTGTGGAAGACACACGGGACCCAGTGATTAGTCTGGAACATTCGACGATTGATGTATAAAATCCGACGCGCTTGACCCGTTGAAAAGATTTTCGACGATCGCCGACCGTGTTCGCCGCTATCGTTGTGCCATAAGTGTAGCCTGTTTTTGTGGGAACAGGTTCGCCCAATAAAAGTTAGTTTTGTCTTTCACAGTATTGCTACTGAGTTCTTCAACGTCACCACCACGTGACAATATGAAATTTAATGCCATGTCCTGTGCACACTGCAGCGGCCTACAGAGTGGTTATCTTGCAGAGTGCGTCCCTATCTTCAGTGCGAAATGTTGCTTATACTTGCTTCATGCCAAAGTCTTGCGTAAACACGCAGGGTCTACTAGCGCTTTCCCTGGTACTGCATGCAGCGCGCAGGACGTAGTAGATAGCCTTATTTTACTAATATATATCGCCGTATGCTAACTGCTTACGACGATCCAGATGACAAAGCAGGGTAAAAATGCAGCCAATGTATGGCCCTCGCGCAAGGCACAAATATAATAGCAGCCTATGAAAAAGTATACCGCACTATATTTCGCCTAGTATCTTTCATACTATTTACCAGGCTTCCTCAATAACATCCATAGTTACGCGCGTCTTGCACAACAAAACTTAGCCAACTGCACCATGTCCCGACGGTCTGCAATGGCCAGCAACAGCTGTTAGGCAGATGACGTTGCAGCTCCGTTAAAGAGACCGTGCCGCAAGGTGTTGCGGCTGAATTGGCGCAGTGTAATATTTCTGCGAAAAATCAAATGCGATTGAATTAAAGACGACTAGATTACCGACATTCAGAGACCACAAGACGGCTATAGCATTTTCGGAATCAGGCATATCAGGCTACTGACAACCAGCGCTCTGTGACCCGCTTCTGCCGGCGCTGTTTACGTAGTGCCCTCACCGTAATCATCCTCACGACAAAAACATGGCGGCCGCTTACAGACGCTGATCTATTCTGGTCTATATACTGATAAGTCTTGTTTTCCGACACGAAATGGCCCCCCTAAATCGACCTTATCTTATTACTTCGTCTTGTGACCGCTGATCATTTCGCGAAAAGTAAGGTACCATTTTATGTAAAAAGCGGGTTTTCGATTATTACCTAAACCATCTTATGACTGTATTTCTGACCCCATTTTCTGTATAGTTGTAGTTCGTCTTTAACTTTCATTTCTTTCTTTTTTCTTCATTTTAGTGCGATAGCAGTTAGATCCTCTGAATTTGTGTTGCTCGGTCTGGCCACACACAGCGCCGTGCTGAAAACGACCATTGTCGTCTGTACGTTATTCCACCCCCATAACACAGCCTCCGCATTTTCAGCCTAAGCGTCTTCATAGGGAAAAGATAACAAAATGTCGTTTTGCCAATTTTCACTTACGCACACATAGAACAGTTAGTTTTCAATGAACAACATAGCAGCTAGCAGGCAAGGCTGGTGATTCACGATTCGAGAACCAGCCACAGCGGCAATTAACAATTCCGCCGGTGCGAATTGATGAAGGGACCAGGTGTGTGCAAATGACCACAAATGGTCGTGCTGATTCGGTAACAATTCACTACCTTACTACGAGCTGCACAGGTTAGACCGTTAAATATGCTCATCCTTGGCCTCCAGCCAGCAAGTTGAGGCCACGCAGCAAGGTAGTATTGATTGCAGCACATCAATGTTCGATCGTTGCCATTAAGATCTATATTAAGTGAGCAGCGCACGAGCTCGCGCTGCAGCGCGATTCTCACGTACGTTACTGCGCGCTCATATGCATTCCATCAGTTATTTATCGGTTGCTAAATGGACAGATGGCCGCTTCTACAGTGCAGGCATAAATACTTGTCTAGCGGCATGCAGTCAACAAAGATTGCAGGAGGCCCGCCGTTTTTCGGCATGCTGAAAGACCTTACCACTAGCGGAAGCAACACTTCTGTGCCGCCTGTGGCTCGGCGTGACATTCACGAACTCTTATTCATTTCACATTGGAATCGCCGACAGCCCTACTTGCGACAGCTGCGGCTGCGAGGAGACGATTGAGCAGCTCCTTTGTGACTGTCCCCGTTACAATGTGCCAAGAAAAGTGCTCGTGACCGCGCTCGAAAAACTGGACAATCACCCCTTTACAGAGGAAAAAGCTCTAGGACACTGGTCCAGTCGGCCTTCGGCACTTAAAGCCTAAAGGTCTTTGCTGAAGTTTTTTAAGGACATGGAGAATTGTGTGGCCGTCTCTGAGTGTTGTAGCGCGTTGTGTCGCATTAGTGTGTGAGTTTTCATGCTTCCTTTTTTCCACTATTCTTCTTTCTCCTTTTATTCTATTTAACCCTTTCCCCAGCACAGGGTAGCCACCCGGTACTTACGCTGGCAAACCTCCCTGTCTTTCCCCCACTTTGTCTCCCCCCCCCCTCTGAAAGAGCGCTGCCGTGGCGGCGCGTACCGCCGTGCGCTCGAGCACTTCCGTACACATGATGTCTGCTTATCGCTGCTGTAAATTCATTTATAGCAAGCATTTGCTCGCGTTTGTGCGCCTGAATCTAGCAGCCTGCAAACCTTACCTGAAGTTCAACTTCCTACGCGACTCGCTTCAGTTGCGATTGACAGCGCGCTAAATACCCGCCATGGTTGCTCAGTGGCTATGGTGTTGGGCTGCTGAGCAACAAGTCGCGGGATCGAATCCCGGCCACGGCGGCCGCGTTTCGATGGGGGCGAAATGCGAAAACACCCGTGTGCTTATATTTAGGTGCACGTTAAAGAACCCCAGCTGGCCAAAATTTCCGGAGCCCTCCACTACAGCGTGCCTCATAATCAGAAAGTAGTTTTGGCACGTAAAACCCCAAATAAAAGAAAAGCGCGCTAAATCTTCGCCGCCTATTTCTTGAAAGGCGTACACGTATACGGCGATGCATTATTTCTTGCCTTTAGGCAGCGTGCCATCCCTGAAAAAATCTTCGGCCCCCGATATTCGCTGCGAGCCGTGGTACCACACAACCAAAGTGGCGGGTCCATATTGTAAACTTGCTTTCCGAAGCAGACAACCGAGCTTGGTACTACCCAGTTCACGACAAAGGGCGCTTTTTGGCACCATTTTCGCAGCGCACCCTGGGCAAAGCAGGAGCCCCATAGTCCACTGATAAGTGTCGCGAAAGTACAAATTCCAGTTGATTACCAACAGCACATTATTTGTAAAGTTTCGTAACAGAGGTGAAGCACTAAATTCGTCCAAACTCTTAAGGTGCTCTGCACGAACGTGTGGAGAACAAGCGGAGAATTTTCAAATGGGTGCTTAAAAAAATCTGACCTGCCACCGCCAATGGGTTCAAATTAACAATCAATTATGGAGTTTTACGTGCACAAACCGTGATCTGATTATTAGGCACACTGTAATGAGGGTCGTCGGAAATTCGGACCACCTGGTGTTCTTTAACGTGCACGAGAATCTAAGTGCACGGGTGTTTTCGCAATTCGCCCCATCTAACTGCGCCGCTGTAGACGGTATTCAATCCTGCGACCTTGTACTTAGCAGCGCTACACTATAGCCTCTAAGCAACCACGACGGGTGCGTACTACAACAAAGTGTACACGGGAACCGGTTGTGTTAACCAACGCTCTATCTTGCAATAGTAGTGATCGGCAATCTGTGGAATATGTCTTACTTTCACGAGATACAGAGACGTCACGAAATCGAATGCTGCAGAGGACGAGGAAGGTGTCGTGTGCATCGCATAACGTTCTTTATGAGAAGATGGCGGTGCATGATTGTGCAACTGCTTGTCCTCATGATCTCGAAATCTGCACCAATGGCACAAACGAGGTGTACATGGCGACCTTCAAACGTGACACATACCAACAATAGAGGATGCGGCATGAATCAGGCAGTTAGCGGGAAGCAATTTCACAAGCATCAGCAGCCTCTCCGCCCATTTACAGCATCTCGATGACAACGCCATAACGTAAATATCTTTGTACATAGTAGTTCGCTCAATTCACACTGGCCAATTACCCAAGAAATGAGCACAATATATTCGCGGGTAAGAAGTAATTTCGCGCAAATTTCGCAGCTGGCACGCCGTCCATTTTCTAAGTACGTAAATGGAGGACAAATTTAAGGCCTCTCAGTTGGACAACACCAAGCCCGCGCCTTCAATACGACTCACAGATGCTTAAAAGCTAGAAGCCTTTTATGTAGTACCGCGAGTAATAATGCGGGCTTATAGTGCACGCCAAGGATAATTCCTGCGAATTGTGATATTATTGTTGTTAAAACACCTGAATAGCGAGAGAAAAAAACATTTGTTGGACATGCGATCGAAACTTGCAAAAGATGTGAGAATAGCATTATTATTGTGTGAATTATAGAAGGAAATGTGAGTAACCGTGACCACCTCAATCTGCAACTGCCTAATAATTGAGCACACCACAAGCGTTTGGTTTACCCCGCCTTATGCAGGGCGCGGGCGGTTACCCTTCGACTTCTACAAGCCCGTGCGTACCCTAACCTCGCAGTTCTTCATGCCATATACCCTGAAAGATATCCCAGTGCGGACTGCCCTGTCTGTGGACTAAGGGCAACATTGGACCGTGTCTTGTGGGAGTGTGAAGCCATCGGCTCCTCTTTCAGCGAGGATAGGTGGGCTGCGCTCTTGGACAGCCCCGAACTCAACGCCCAAACCCTGGCCGTCCAGATAGCCCGCGATCGGGCCGTCTAGCTCGGCTTGGCGGTCCCTACGTGGGACTGGACGGGTGGCGCGGTGTCTTCCCTGCGTCTTCTCTGGACCGAAATAAAGTTACTTCACTCACTCACTCACCTAGAATTTGGTATCTGTTTGTAGCAGCCAATCAATGCCCAAGTATAACTACTACTCAGTGTGTCCTTACCACAAAACATTTTGCTTCTTAAAAACTATTCCGATCGTTTTAGGAAGAAAAAGCGCACATATTTTGTTGTCTTCAGAACGTTCGCAAAGCGCAGTATTGATCTTTGACCACCACACTGCCGCTCCCTGTTTGTCTGAAAAAGAGGAAGATTTGCTTTGTTTACGACGGTTCCGACCGTAAAGGCTCAAGGTGCCAGCGCCAACAGGCAGGTAATCAACCAAACATCGCCCGCGGGAACCCCTAAGACAACGCTTGTCAAGTGTTGGTTCGCAGAAACGTATATTTGTTTTGTGTAGTATGTTTGTTCCGTTAGAAAGTCTGATAAATGTCAAAGTGTTCTTAAAAATATCTTCAGGGAAAAGAATTGCGATTATGCTTCTTTATGCTATCAGTAATTTAGACGTTGGCCTTCCCAAAACAATTTTAGATAGAAAAGAATTCTGCTCACCCAGGGGCATTTCCTACACATCGCACAATTCTGAGGCAACGTTTAGTTCCGCCAGAAAAGTTCAATTTCCTTTCACGGATGATGTCGCTTGAGGGTTTAATTTTTTTAAAGAAATGACGCATTGCTTTTCGAAATTCCAGGTCCCCTTGTGCAGTCAGCGCGCACCGTGCAGTTTTACTTGCCATTGGTAAAACTTGATTGGCTTGTAAAAAACATCTCACAATATTATTGGTTACCGTTCATTCTAACAAATAAAATTGCCACATAATGAACAAATATGCTTATCAAATGAAAATAGAGCCACTGCTGTTTAAAATATTCGCTGGAAAGACGAAGATCAAACACTTCAATGAAGCGCAAAAAATTCGGCCGGTTGGATAGGCGCTTACATGCTATGCATAGTCAAGGAGATCGGGACTAGAATAGCCAAGGAAGGAGTGGCGGGAATAATAAAAAGATGGAACGCGAGAAAATATATGATCATTTTAGTTACAGGAGAGCGAAAGGCGATAGCATAGGTTCTCATAGGCTAGAGTCCCTTCTCAATAAAAGCATTGTTTGCAATTATAGTGAACTAGAATATATTCTAGTGGCGCGAACGGCGACGCCCAGGCACGCCGTTTCGCACTGACGCCGCGAGGTGGCGCCACTGCAACCTTTTCTAGCAAAGGTTTCAATGCATTCCGGCTATTATCTGGCGTATACCGATGTTTCTGTGCGCTTATTTAGTACGAAACGGCGATTCCTTCCTTATGGAGATTTATTTGGAGCTGCACCTACGTTAGAACGCGTTAAATTCGAAATTGAGCTTGCCTTCACGGCTGCACTAGCTGCGGAAGTGCTCACCCCTTGTAATTTACTGGCGTTAGCTGCGGCTGACATCGGACGAGTGATCGCACACTACAAAGCATCCTGGCCATGGCAGGTGCTACAGGCAGTGCATTCTGTCCAGCCGTACAGGACCCGCTTTCTTAGAGGGCAAACTCAAGTATCAGCGAGAAACTGGCGGCGCGCGGTTCCTTAGAGTGGCCGGCTGACAGGCGCGCGGGTTTTCGCTTTTCTCGTTAGCCGCGCGCGTCGGTTCAAGTACCATTTTTTTTTCTCCTTTTTTGGAAATAAAGCCTATTATTGTAGTATGAAATTCGGCATTTTCAGACCAGCATCCGCGAATTCTTCATTAAGCAGGATACCTGCATATTGTTAGGCAGCTTCGCAATTGCAAAGCTGCTCTTGAGAGCAGCTTTGAGATGTTACGTTTTTTTTTTAGACAGGTAGTGATCACAAACAAAACGTACGTTTTCGGACCTAGCCACCCGGGAATTTTTAGTGGTGTCATATCAGTGCTCTCTTTTCAAGGAACATCTGTTATAGACCATTTCTACAAGCTACGCACCAACATTATTTTCATTTGTGATGATCATGCACAACATGCAAAAAATACGAGGAGGGCAATAAAGTTGTGTTTAAGCACACGGCAAGGTTTCACGCCGGCAAATTTTATTAGCATCGCACAAAAGGCAAGAACAACAAGGCAAGACCCAACGTTATCACTTTAACAATGCTTCAATTTCTTTTTCTACAGTGAAACTAAAGATCGCATGATCTAAGAGCATCTACTCAACTTCAGGTGCTTTGAAGCCTGACGCCTCTTGTCATTGCTTTGATTAATACTCTTTGTGAAAAAGTGCATGCGAGTGGTTACGTAGAAAGCAGTCATTTCTGCTGCAACATTTTGACAGTGGTCCGCGCACCCAAGGCTGTAATTTCGCTTAGCTGTTAATGTACTCAGCACATCCAAAATGCTGTCTGAATGCAGCTCGTTTAAGCTGAAACATGCTGTAAAGGCATTCTCAAGGTCAGCCACAAACTGATACAGCACACTTGCAGGGTACAAAAGGCCCCCGTTGTCCTTAAGGAGAGTTAATTGAGCTAAATTTAATACCTCCGACTTTTCTTTGCTAATCAATAGGAGATTGAGGCATTCCTCACATTTAGTCCTGAGGATACATTTTCTGGCTACATAGCCAGCCATATAAAATATAAGTCTGCTGTCGCGTGATGCCACAGCACACGATGTATGGTCGGACTCTGCACTGAGCATTAAAGTATCTGCAGCATCAATATTGCCCACATCGTCCATAAATCGGCACCAGTACTCAGGGGAAACTTCTAAACTACGAAGTGCACCAGTCGTGAACGCTTCAGTTCCCGATGAGTCCACAATTTCATTGTCGTCGTTCGCTGCGCTACTGACAGAATCCTGGCGCTTCTTCTTATTTGTTGACACGCTTGCTGGAGCTGGTCTTTTCCGCTGAGTCCTTGCTGTCACGGGCTTCACGGAAAGATAGGCCGGGCAACCAGGCAAGAGCGTAGGCGAGGTAGCTTAGCGCAAATAAACCCACGGACACAAGGAAGACAGACAAGGACAAGCGCTAAGCTACCTCTTCAAATATGGACGACCAACTAGCCCAACTGTCAACTCTTCTAGAAGAGCGTAGGCACCGCGTCAGGTGCCGGCGATGGCTTACCGCGTGGAATCCGCACTTGGCTGCCGTTGATCACATGAACGTAGTCGCGCAAAATGAAATGCGGCTCAAAGTGGTGCTCACATACCGCAGCGGTTTCTGTGAGAGGCTTGTCTTGTCTTCGCAAACTCCGCTCCCACTTTTTTCGATGCTCCTCGTCCCTCGGAGCAGCAAACAAAGATGCTTTGGGAGCACCCGGATAGCCGCTTCGGCATCCCGGAGCAAAACAGTGAGAGTCCGTCTTTCTCTTTGCCATTGCGTACTTCCCATGGTGCTTTCGAAGAGATATAAGACGTCTTCGTTGGTGCTACGCGAAACACACGTGAAATTTCAAGGCCACAAGCAGAAAAACGTGTGCAACGTACCGAACGCAAAGCCGCAAAGACTTCGACCGACGCGCGCGCGGTCCTAGAAAAGAGACCTGCAGCGCCACCAGCGGCCGTCAATGGCGTCCGGCGTGTCAAGAGCGCCCATTTCCCTTCCGTTCGCGCCACTAGAAAGTATTCTAGTTCACTATATTTGCAATATAAAAGCAGCCAATGCGATAACACTCGAGCAAATTGATGGGTGTACAAAAAAATATTGATAATGTGCAGCTCTCTTTTAGTGCGTACACAAGGTATACAAGGTATTGGTAGCAAATTGTAACAACAACAAAACTTCTGTCTAGCGAGCACGGCAGTTACTTGAATGAAATGGAGGGCAGCACATGGTAATAGCGCGTAATCCTTAGAAACATTTGTGTAAGAAAATGATGTCCTGGCCTTCAGAACGGAGTCGGCACGTCAAACGGCTCGGACTAAGGAAACGCAGGAATAATTAGTGATTACAGTATTTTTTCATTTAAAACGACTGCATGCTAACGCCTTCGCCTTGACTAACTACCCTACTACCTCGACTAACTAACGCCTTGCTGCGGTGCCAGTAGTAAATGAGGAGAAACTGCAGCAGCAGTTTTTGCAAAGATCGCATTTTTCCAAGAACCTGCCTAGAGCGCGCCATTTTTTTTTTAAATGACACTTGTAAGTAGCTGGTACGTCGTCTCCATTTAAGCTAAGGGCACGTGTAGTCAGCCGGATTTTGTGGCCGCACAAATGCCTAAAACTTTAAAAATGTACCCATGCCTAAAATCTACCCTCCTCCTATACTCATCGATTGATTACTATGCACAAGTGCATTATCGCCCTTTGACGCAGAGGTGCGAAAGGAGAGCAGTCACTGCTTTTTTTTAATAACCCGCTTGACACTAATGGTTGCGGCAGCGAGCAAGAAAATACTTTCGTCTCGATACTTCATACAGGTTGCAATTAACGCCTGCTGTTACCGACGGTCTGGTGGACACAAGCGACATGTACTGCAGTGACGTCATCTGCCGGTTCAAGTCACAACTCACGCCCGCTGTGATATCCAGTCTTACGAAGTCAAGCAACATCTACCGGAGTGGCCTCATCTACCGGATCGCCTACTAAAGGGAGCGTCCGTGCGCCAGCCTGTCACTTGCCAGCAAGGGTTAGGGCAGCGAGCAACTAAGTTTGTCTCGAGACTTCGTACGTTTCATAATCCATCTCTGCCGCGGCCCTGTTGCTACAGATGCCTGTTGTGTTTGTTTGAAGATGATGTGTGCGGTGCTAGCAAAAGAAATAACAACACTACGTGTTAGATTGAAGTAAATGCAAGAAAGTCTCAGCATGTTTAATGAACCGTATGAATATTTGAATGTCCACAACGAGACCATCTCAAAAAAAAAAAGAAACAAGTGGTTTGAGGACGAAAACGCAGAGCTGTCTCAACATCTCATGTCTCTCGAGCAGTATTCACGCCTGAATAACGTAGAAGTGAAAAACCTTTCTATGACCTAAGGTGAGAACTGCCTGGCTGTTATACAAACCATTGGTAAAAACACTGGCTGTCTTGTCGTCCCCTCCGAGATTGACACTCTTCATCGTGTCCCTGGTGTCCCCGCAAAAAAAGACAAGAGCATTGACGTGGGTTTGTTTCCTAGGTCGCAGCGAGCGGAATTCATCACTAAAGCTAAAAAGACTAAGCTCGCCACATTGGCCGTTGGAGTTTTGTAAAAGAGTGACTCCCCATTTTTTTGTGAACGATCTATTCACGCCACAGAACAAGCGGCTTTTTGTGCAAGCTCTCGAACTGAAAAAGAATAAAGAATTACGATCTTTATTGAGCGAAAACTGCGCGATCAGAGCTAGAAAGACCTAGAGTAGTCGATATTATTGCACCTCGGGAGTAAGCGATTTGGCCGTCTTTGCACAATCAGCGCGTTTGCACTTTTCTTTCTCTGTGTGAAATTCTCACCATTAACAGAGGCATGTTTTCGTAGGATAAGACAAATACGTTCCTACTTTAACATTCACCTAACTTTTCTATTCATTCGCTGCAATATTCGAACTCTCCCCAAGCATCATGATTGCGTTTTGAAATCTGTTTGTATGCTTAACCATATTGTTTCTTTTATATGAATCTCTGAAACATAGCTTACACCAATAAATGGCTATCTCTTTGGTCTGCGAGTATATATCAGCGAATACACATACGTGGGGTTTAGCGAAGTCGTGGTTTTGCCATTTTTAGAATTTGTCGATTCCACACACTCGTCGTCGTGATCTTTCGCTCCATAAATTGTTGTGCCAGTCTTTCTGCATGGAGCTCCACCGGAATGTCCCGTCACTGAATAACCGGAATGCCCTCGTGGCATTTGTTTACTGTTCCCAATCATGATGGTACTCGGACTTTTGTTCACAGCTACAAAAAATACTCAGTGTCTTAACCAATGAAAACAATAAGAACTTCATGTGTGGCTACATTAACATAAATAGATACTTAATACCAATTGTCACTCGTGCTATGAATATATCAACTGCTTATTTAGCTACGGTTTCTATTCTATATTCAATGTTCAAAGAAGATACGACACTTCTGGTTCTTGCACTTTGGTACAACATATATCTTTATCGTCATCACCGGATCATAGCACTCGAGTAATACATTATTTCATTACAAACCACTATCCTCTGCTCTTCTTTTTGGATGGCGGAATACGTAGGCAGTGTCGCCATATAGACCAAAAAATAATTCAATTAAGCATTATTTACACAGAAGGTGCAAGACAATTGTTGTACCAGTGTTTTTCAAGAAAGCTGTCTGGCAAGGCTATATTTGATATTTTAATCAACAGTACCAAAGAATATTATTCACTGCTCAACTCATGTGTCCTGTAAGCATATGACCTCGCCTCCAAGAAATCTATGAATTATAAGTGTGTTCCTGCACTCTGTAATAAAAAGAATAATCTTCACAAAAAAGGTTAAACTGAAGCATTTTAGTACATATTTTAGAACTCTATTTAGGAATTGTAGCAATATCCTTCGTAGTTTTTCTAGACGCGCACAACAAGAATTTAATGAAAAACCGAGAAACCAGTACGGAACGAATTCAGACAATTTGGCGCCTATGAATTAATTTTTTTACATACTGAGTCTGACACGGGCATTACAAAATGATTTGCATCAACGGGGAAGGCGGTAACAAGGCTGACATATCAACTGCTTTTATTGATCGTTTTGCCGCTTGCCAGAATACGCTATCGTTTAGTGTGCTATGCCATCTCCCCCTTGCCCTCAGTCATTTTCCTTCCTCTGGTTTCTTCAGAAGAAGTTTTACAATTAATTTGGTCTCTTAAAGTTACTGGAGTTTGTCTTTATTCTATCCAGCCTTCTAGAATGAAAGAGGTTGTGGCAAATAAATCATTTGTTTGTGCAGATATCTACCACGAAATTTTTATAACATGTCTTGATTAGAAGAAACGTGGTAATGTAGTGCCTGTGTTCAAAAAGGGTTCGAGGGAAATTAAAAAGCACCGCCCAAGTTTCAATTTGCCGATTTTTTGTTAGGCCATTGAAAAACTTACTTCAAGTCGTCTAATGCACTATATACGTAAGTTTAACCTTCTTTCACCATTCAAGTTTGGTTTTAGGCATTGTAATATTGAACTTCATAGATAGAATCATACGATTTATTGACGAAGGCGTTCTTCCAGGCGCCATATTCATGGATATAACTAAAGCATTTGACACCCAAGATCATTATATTCTACTCTACAAGTTCAAGTCTTTCGGCATTACCGGGCCCACCGTTAAATATTATTCGTAGCTACTTGTCTAACAGGTCTCAAGAAGTGTATCCCAGTGGCCAGTTTTTTTCTACTAAGTTTTTTAAGTGCAACCTTCCCACGGGTCTATACTGAATCCATTGTTTGACGCAATAGTTCTGCATAATCCACAAGGTGGAGAGAAGTGGTGTTCCCGGGTTCGTGTACTGGACCAGGAGATATTTTTCTTCAACTGCAAGGCTTTTTTGTTTCGAGGAAGGTGTATAAGTTTCCTTTGTAGCAATTGGCTACGTTTGGGTGGATGACTCACTTTTCCTTTATGATTTACTAATCTCCACCTTGCGGCCTTCCGCAGAACTATTACGTCAAACTCTTGCCTTTGCTTCGAGTTGTTGATGACTTCGACTTCACCCTGCACGTGCTAGCCACCTGGCTAGCTCAGGTGCTAGAGCGGCTGACCTGGAAAGACGGTGGTCCTTGGTTCGAGTCCCGGACCAGGACGAATTTTTCTTCACCTGCGAGGCTTTTTCTTTCGAGGAACCCGAATGGGTTTCCTTTGTAGCAAGTTGCTACGTGCGGTTGGATGTTTCATTTTCCCTTCATGTCCATTGTTGTTCTTATTCGTTAAAAATAATGTGCATAATGTACTTACCACTTCTAAGTGCTTGTTATATGCTGGTAAAACGACCATTTACTCATAGCCGAGATTGATTACGGCAATTTAAGACATACTTGACACCCATTTTAACGTTGTATATTCTTGGTGCAGAAATAATCAACGTCAACTCAATCTTTTAAAAACAACCTTCATGCTATTTAATAACCCAGAAACTGTGATTGCTTCTTCCATAACTTGCTTGGCAAAAAATTTCGTTCTATTTACTTCGGAGTCTGTTAATTTACTGGGTCTTACTGCGGGCAAATACCTTAAATTCAGTAGTCATGGGAATGCGCTAATAAAAAAGTTTAATTTTTATCCGCATTATCAATAACACATGTGGATTTTTCCACCTTTATGTTATTATCTGGTTGTATGAGGCTTAAATTTATATTAATTTACCACACTGTATGTCATCATGGTGTAATACGTGCCGCACTCATCTCAAACCCCTTGAACATCTTCAAAACCAGGCAATAAAATAATAACAATTAGCCTATTCCGTTGCCCTACTTTGCCTGTCAAAATCGGTGCGTCTTTCCCATTGAACAGTTGTTCTTTGATAACTTCTCTCTTGTTACATTTCGTCTATTTTATGGCGAAATATCATTAGACCGCGCCAGTTTTGATAACGTCATCAACAAAAATAATACTACGTTTTGAGAACGCCATAACCGTTTATTACCTAAAATCTGGCCACCCTGTACACGCAATGCCTCATGACTTCGAGCGTACCGGAATCTTGGAAAAACGCTAACATAATCGTAATCCATAAGAAAGGGGACGCCAAAGACTTGAAAAATTATAGACCGATCGGTTTACTGTCCGTTGCCTACAAAGTATTTACTAGGGTAATTGCAAATAGAATCAGGAACACCTTAGACTTCCGTCAACCAAAGGACCAGGGAGAATTCCGTAAAGGTTACTCATCCATAGACCATATTCACACTATCAATCAGGTGATAGAAAAATGTGCGGAATATAACCAACCTTTATATATAGCTTTCATTGATTACGAGAAAGCGTTTGATTCAGTAGAAACCTGAGCAGTTATGAAGGCACTGCGGAATCATGGTGTAGACGAGCCGTATGTAAAAATACTGAAAGACATCAATAGCGGCTCCACAGCCACCGTAGTCCTCCATAAAGAAAGCAACAAAATCCCAATATGGAAAGGCGTCAGACAGGGAGATACGATTTCTCCGATGCTATTCACAGCGTGTTTACAGGAGGTATTCAGAGACCTGGATTGGGAAGAATTTGGGATAAGAGTTAATAGAGAATACCTTAGCATCTTGCGATTCGCTGATGATATTGCCTTGCATAGTACCTAAGGGACCAACTGCAATGTATGCTCACTGACCTGGACAGGCGAAGCCGAAGGGTGGGTCTAAAAATTAATCTGCAGAAACTAAAGTAATGTTTAACAGTCTCGGAAGGGAACAGCAGTTTACAATAGTTAGTGAGGCACTGGAAGTTGCAAGGGAATACATCTACTTAGGACAGGTAGTGACTGCGGATCCGGATCATGAGACTGAAATAATCGCAGGAATAAGAATGGGCTGGGGTGCGTTTGGCAGGCATTCTCAGATCATGAACAGCAGGTTGCCATTATCCCTCAAGAGAAAAGTTTATAATACCTGCGTCTTACCAGTACTCACGTACTGGGCAAAAAACTGCAGGCTTAGGAAAAGGGTTCTACTTAAATTGAGGACGACGCAACGAGCTATGGAAAGAAGAATGATAGGTGTAACGTTAAGGGATAAGAAAGGAGCAGATTGGGTGAGGGAACAAACGCGAGTTAATGATATCTTAGTTGAAATCAAGAAAAAGAAATGGGCATGGGCGGGACACGTAATGAGGAGGGAAGATAACCAATGGTCATTAAGAGTTACGGAATGGATTCCAAGGGAAGGAAAGCGTAGCAGAGGGCGGCAGAAAGTTAGGTGGGCGGATGAGATTAAGAAGTTTGCAGGGACAACACGGCCACAATTAGCACATGACCGGGGTAGTTGGAGAAGTCCTGCAGTGGGCATAACCAGGCAGCTGCTGATGAGGATGATGACCTAAAATCAAATCCACCTATGGAAAATTCATGCTTCGCTTCTATGGTATTCAACTTTGGAGTCACATCCAGTTAATTTTAGGTCATCTCTTTCATTGCAGTTTTGTAAACGCAACGGCAAAAATGTACCTTTAACAGTGCCATCTTTCCAATTGTCATAAATACCTTCTGATACCTATAACATATCCTTCACATCACTTTTATTACTGCAATTGTTAGGTTTCATATGTCTGTAAAACAAGTTTTAAGTTAGAGAAATGTAATGTTCTTATATTACTAGACATTCCAATTTATAAGTATTTACTTTAACGTTATTTACAGCGCTGTTTTAATGCATATCTAGTTGTTTTCAAGTTATTATGACCCGTTCAGTACGGATTTAGTTCCTGACGCTTTTTTTTGTTCGCCCTGTTCTCGCTGCTCTAAAGCTGTTGTGAACCCACTTATGACAGGAGGTCCCCTTTGGCATTTACTTGCTCTGGGGCCTGCCGATGCTGGATATGAAATGCAAGTGCGTTTTTTCTACAAACAATAAACTTCAATGAACTACAAAACGCAGAACACAGCCTCGGTGGCTTAGCGCTATGGTGTTGCGCTGTAAAGCAAGAGGTCGCGGGATCGAATCCCGGCAGCAGCGGGTGCATTTCGATAGGGGCGAAATGCAAAAAAAACGCCCGTGTCGTGTGCATTGGGGCACATTTAAGGTCCCGTGGTGGGGAAAGTTCTTGCTCAGTCGCCCACTTCGGCGTGCCTCATAATCACATCGTAGTTTTAGCACGTAAAATTCCATTCTTCTTATTCGTTATGCTGGCGTGAGAGTCACGGGCGAGTACTCCGCTTGCACCGATGCCTGGTGAATTACTCAGAAATAAGCAAAAACATGGGATTTTGCCGAGATTTCAACAACCACGCATTGCGCTTGCCCGCGAAGCTGGTCATCTGTTATCGACAGTAATATGGCTCAGCACAGTTCGTTGAGACGCCACGCGAAATCAGATACGTTACTGCAAATGCGCGTCCCGATGCGCACATGTACACTGTGTGCATGTACATATGAGCATGCACAATCATTGCTTATTGTTGCAAAAGGTGCTGGTTTCCATTCCAATATCTGTGGGTATATTTTGATCTCCACTCCAGTTCTGTTTAAGCATCAATTTTCTTCCTTGTAAGGGACGAATGTGTGTAAAGAAATTGCCATTCATAAACAGTCGGTTGCAATGATGTCGCGCTGGCAGCAACCTTGCCATGCTTTAGACTCCAGTAAATCTTAAAGCAACCAGTTCGCCCCCTTTTGTGCTGGTGGATGGTGGTAAGAATTCTAGCGTCGATACAAAGACGACGGTGCATGAGAGCACTAGCTGCGGAAAATATATCTTTCGGCGGGAGAAGATGACTGCAGCCTCCTACCCCGCCGGCGCTCGCAGCACTCGTGGCAGCGCACCTTTCTCGCCGCCTGCAGTGGCACACATGCGGTGGTGGCCCACATATACGTGGATGATTTTGCTTACTCAACTGATGTTGAATTACTGCTACAGAATACTGGCAGACCAAAAGAAAACTGCGAAAAATATTGGACTTTTAAAACTGATCATTTATTTATTTATTCATTTTCCTACGGGGGGGGGGGGGAGGTGTTCGCCTACTAGCCCTATTTCTAGGTTTGCAGCGGTAGGCTGAAACAGGTCGGTGCTATAGCGAAACGGTCAAGCAAGCGCTTCTCGTCGTGTTGCTCGTTATACCAGCACCCTGCCCACTACCACCTGCCTTCAGTACAATCACTCCCCACCGAAAGAGTACCCACCCTGGTGAGTTAAGGACAGGAGAACACAAGGAGATCATTGCACTGCTTGAGCGGGGAAACGTGGACAATATCCTGGCCGCGACGACGTTGGTCGGAAGGCACTTTTATTGGCTCGATGAGGTAGTTCACCGTGTATGTTTGTTTCAGTACCCAATAAGGACCGTGGTACTTGGAGAGCAGCTTAGAAGAAAGGCCGGAAGGAGTAGAGGCAACCCACAGCAAGACCAACCAGCCAGGGGGAAAGCTCGTAGCCATAGTGGATGAATCGTGGTGATACTTTTGGTGGCCACTGGTCCTAGGATGTGGACGAATGGGCGAGCTGGCGATATTCTTCGGCGTATGCAGCCGCTCTAGAAACAGTCGACGACTGCGAAGCATCTGGCCGGTCAGGTAGAATCGTGCCCATGGTGCATGAAGGTTCGTGTCCGTAAACGAGAATAAAAGGGGAGAACACAGTGGTGCTTTGCCTGGCAGTATTGCAAGCATAGGCGACGAAAGGCAGACTGCGATCCCAATTCCAGTGGCCAGATGAAGCATAAATGGCCAACATGTGGCTAAGGGTGCGGTTGAAACGCTCTGACATCCCATTAGTTTGAGGATGATTTGCCGTAGTAGTACGGTGAATGATGCTAAACTCCTTCAGCAGTGCTGAAATGACCTCGCCGAGGAAAACGTGACCACGGTCGCTCAGTAATTCTCGAGTTGCTCCATGGCGTAAAATCAAGTTTTGAAGGATAAAACTGGCGACTTCTTTTGCTGTGGCAGAAGATAGGGCTGAAGTTTCAGCGTACCGCGCGACGTGGTCGATAGCACAATAACCCAGCGGTTGCCGCTTGCAGTGGTAGGAAACGGGCGATACAGGTCAATGCCGACGCGGTCGAAAGCACGCGCGGGACATGGTAAAGCTTGCAAGGGGCCGGTGGTATGTTGAGGTGGCGTCTTGTGTCGTTAGCATATGTGGCATGATCTGACATACTGGCGAACGGAACGGTACATACCGCGCCTGAAGATTGGAAGCTGGAGGCGAGAGTATATACTTAATACATCAGCGTGGCCGCCTTGTGGGTCATCGTGGAACGTGGCGCAGATGTCGGAGTGGATTTGTCGCGGAATAACAAAGAACCGCTTGCGGCCGCTGGATTTCAGCCCTCGAATAATGGTGTCCAATTTAGCCCTCGAATTATGGTGTCTATCATGCGTTCAAAAGCGGCCGAGCGGCCTGACGGTAAATTCATACAGTCCATCAGGTGTTACCGAGACTGTCTTTTGGCGATCGGCCCGGAGCGTAGATCCAGTGAGGAAAAGAATTCCGCGGCCTCTAGACTGTCCAAGTCATCTTCGATGCGCTGCAGCGGATTGAGATCTTTGCGCGTTATTCGGTTAAGGCGGCGATAGTCGACGCATTCACATAGGAGGTTCTTGTGGCCAAGTACTGCACCAGGGTGGTCAATCATGCTCTGGTGAGGGAGTGCGTTGCCGGTTCTGGTAAACGGGATCAGACCACACTGCAGGCCTGCTTATGCCATCTTATAAACACGCGGATTTCTTTAAGCTGGTGGAAAATTGCGCAGCACTTGGATTCGAACCATGGTCATCTTACACGCGAGGCGGATACTCGGCCTCTACGCCACCTCTGCAGCCAATGGGGGTAAGGGTTAATTCAGAATACTTTATTAACTTGCGATTCTCTAATGATATTGATGATGATATTGATGATATTGATGATGATATTGCCTTGCTCAGTAACTCACAGGACCAATTGCAATGCATGCTCACTGACCTGGAGAGGCAAAGCAGAAGGGTGGGTCTAAAAATTAATCTGCAGAAAACTAAAGTGATGTTTAAAAGCCTCGGAAGAGAACAGCAGTTTACGATAGGTAGCGAGGCACTTGAAGTGGTAAGGGAATACATCTACTTAGGGCAGGTAGCGACCACGGATCCGGATCATGAGAGTGAAATAATCGCAGGAATAAGAGTGGGCTGGGGTATGTCTTGCAGGAATTCTCAGATCATGAACAGCAGGTTGCCATTATCCCTAAAGAGAAAAATGTACATCAGCTGCGTCTTACCAGTGCTCACGTGCGGGGAAGAAACCTGGAGGCTTACGGAAAGGGTTCTACTTACATTGAGGACGATGCAACCAGCTATGAAAAGAATGACGGGTTTCACGTTAAGGGATAATAATAGAGCTGATTGGGTGAGGGAACGTTTAAACGCAAGTTAATGACATCTTAGTTTAAATTAAGAAAAAGAAATGGGCATGGGCAAGACATGTAATGTGGAGGGAAGATAACCGATGGGCGTCTTGTGGTGTAGTTTGAGGTATAGTAGCGGCGCCTGGTGGCGGCGCGCGAGACGTTATCTGGGTAGTACCGGCTTGGGTAGTATTAAGCCCTTGCTGTGGCGAAGTGCGTTTGTAGTCTGAGTTTTTTGTCGATTCACACTTTTTTCTGCTCTGTTGCGAGTGTGAAAAGGCTTGTCACTTGCCACAGACCACGCCGACCACGCTGCGTGCTAGCCGCAGCCTATAGTTTAACGAAAACGGACTCTCCGTGAGACGTAATGCTGGAAGCAGAAGGAATCGGCGCTGCCGATGCGGAGAGACCTATCTCAGTCTCGAAAAAGCGTAACCGTCGCTACTTCTGCGTGGTGGGCTGCCATGAACAAGAAGGTCTGAATCCCAACATCAGATTCTACCATTTTCCTTCAAGGCCTCACAAAGCGGAGCGTCGGGCCCTGGATAGCTGCAGTTCGTCGCGCTGGGTAAGCGAAATTTCGCGCCATGCTGACTGCTTCGCCTAGCTATCTTGAAGCTTGCTTTTTTATCTGCGTTCTAAAATTCAGTCTTTCGCACCTATAGTCCCGACGGCAGACCGACATAGTAGCTAGCAGGCAAAGCTTGTGATTCACGATTTGAGACCCGGCCGCAGCGACAATTAACAATTCGACTGGTGCGAAGTGGTGAAGTGACCAGGTGTGTGCAAATGACCGCAAATGGTCGGGATGGTTCGGGGAGAATTCAGTACCCCACTACGAGCAGCACAGGTTAGAGAGTTAAATGTGCTCATCCTTGTCCTCAAGCCAGCACGTTAAGGCAGCGCAGCAAGGTAGTATTGATTGCAGCACATCGATGTTCGAGCGCTGTCATTAAAAGCTACACGAAGCGAGCAGCGCCCGAGCTCGCGCTGCAGCGCGATTCGCACGTACGTTACTGCGAGCTCATGTGCAGTGCATCAGTTATATATCAGTTGCTAAAGGGACAGATGGCCGCTGCTACAGTGCAGGCATAACTACTTGTCAAGCGGTATGCAGTCAACAAAGATTGCAGGAGGCCCGCCGTTTCGCGGCATGCTGAAAGACCGCTGCCATCGCGGCGCGTACCGTCGTGCCCTCGAGCAGTTCCATACACATGATGTCTGCTTATCGTTGGTGTGAATTCATTTATAGCAAGCATTTCCTCGTGTTTGTGCGCCTGAATCTAGCAGCCTGCAAACCTTACATGAAGTTCAACTTCGTACGCGACTCGCTTCACTTGCCATTGGCACCGCGCTGAACTTCGCCGCTTATTCCTTGAATGGCGTGCACGTATTGGGTATTGCATAATTTATTGCCTTTACGCAGCATGTCACTCCGGAAATAATCTCCGGCGCCCGATATTCGCTGCAAACCGTGGTGCAACAAAAACCGAAAGTGGCAGCTCCATACTGTAAACGTGCGTTCCGAAGCAGACGACCGAGCTTGGTACTACCCAGTTCACGACAGAGGGCGCTTTTCAGCACCATTTTCGAAGCGCCCCCTGGGCGATGCAAGAGCCCCATGCTCATTAAGGGTTACGGACTGGATTTCAAGGAAAGGGAAGCGTATCAGGGGGCGGCAGCAAGTTAGGTGGCCGGATGAGATAAAAAGTTTGCAGGGACAACATGGCCACAATTAGTACATGATTGGGGTAGTTGGGGAAGTATGGGAGAGGCCTTTGCCCTGTAGTGGGCGTCACCGGGCTGCTGCTGCTGCGGCTGCTGCTGCTGATGATGATGAGTCAACGCATAGCCGCATGGCGATATCTTTTTTTTTTGACAAGGACAACCGGAGATGCCCAGGGACTGTTAGAGGGCTGGATGATGCCACCATGCAGCATGTCATCAACCCGCTGGTCGACGATTTGGTGTCCAGCGGCTGACACAAAATACGGACGCTGTCGCAATGGTGCTTGTTGGCCTGTGTCGATACGGTGAACGACTGCGGACGCTCAGCCCAGTGATAATTGGTCAATGTCAACTGAGGCATAAAAACTCTGGAGGAGCTTGCTAATTTTTCTTTGCATCGCAGGTGTGAGTTCCGCGTCGACCGCACGAGCGAATACGTCTACAGGGGCATCCATCGCGGCGGGTGCAGTCACTGCACAAATGAGAAGCGATGCCGTATCACCAATCATGGTAGCCGGGAGAACGCAGTCTAAAGCTTCAGAGGTACCCAGGCACTCGCCGCGGAGTAGGGATGATGGGCAGGCGGATGGATTGCACATGTAGAGGGCAGCGGAACCGCCGCAAAAAGTGGAGACAGCAAAAGGAAGCAGAAAGTTCCGGCGGCGCGCACAAGCGGCCGACGGCGTAAAGAAAACAGATGAGTTCGCAGCAGGGTAACATACCACAGGGACCAGAGCGGCACAGAAAGGTACTATGCGAGCTTGCCGTACGCATAGAAAGAGATGTAAGGGGAGTGATCACTTTGTTCAAATTGCGGCGAGGCTTCTCACTAATAATACAAACGGTCGCACCAGTGTCAATAAGTGCGTGTACGGTGACGCCTTCCACGGGAAGTTCAATTTCGTTCGCAGGGGAAGAATGAGGCCTTGAAATCTTGGACGGAAACGCAGTTCTTGCCTCTGGAACTACGACTGTTAGTTTTACTCTCGGGCTGCAGGGCTGGGTTGGCGAACCATGGGGAAATGGATCGGAGACGTGGGGAAGGCGACCGGCGTCAAACGAAGCGGGTGGTGACTGCATGATGAGCCCAGAGGAGGGCCATGACGCGAAAGTCGAGGAGGCTTGTAGCTTGAGGCGTTCCCACTGTGAGGTAAACGGAGGCTCCGACAACGGCAGAATCGTGCTACGTGTCCCGTTAAATGGCAGGAACAACATATTGGCCAGTTATCAGGCGTTCGCCACGGATTGACAACGGAGGCTCCAGCGGCCGAGTCATGTGCAAGAATCTGACGTGAAGGTAGCGGCGGCACATGGAAGGTGCTGGTGGCCCGGTAGGCGTCAGGAGCCGGGTGTCAGCGCTTATACTTGCATATCGGTTGTAATTGTTTGTCCAAAAATGGGTGGCGTGGTTCTGCAGCCACTTGGCACTGAAATAGGAGCCGTGAGGATCCCAATACAGGCACCCACCAGTTCCAGAATTGGGCGTACGTTAGTAACATAACATAGCTGTTCAACTTCAACTGTTTCTTTATAAAAATTACGCATAATAAAATTCCGCGTGTTAAAAGCTTTGACTGCGACGTGTTCGTCGTTTCATATACAGTTAAGTATACGCCAAGATAGTTCTACATTGAGATTCGTAAAAGGCACAATATATAAACAAGTATAAGATTGAATTCGAGCCTGTTTTCGACATAGGTAAATATGGTGACACCTGACCACAATAGGCACATATTCATTTAATAAAGAGAACAGCTTTGTAGAAGCGTTCGGCTCTTCGCTTGCATTGGTATTCATCATCGATGGTTTCTTCACGTTCTTTAAGATGGTGTGCCTTGCGCCATATCTATCTATATCGCTAAGAAACAAATGAACGGAACTTATGTAGTATAATCTCTGCAACATTGCATTACGGCTAGGATGCAACGCGCACTTTAGACGACCGCACTGCCCTCTTTGTGCAGCTGCGACTGAGTGTTTCCTTACTCAACCGCCAAGCTGACCCAAAGGCGTAGTCACCGACAAAGCACCAAAGAAAGAACTTACTACAACCTTTCCAGCCAAACCGCTGCCCCAAGCTTTCACTGTCGCTAATGTTAGCGCCTCCTGTTCATTCTCCACCCACTACGGCGTACAACCCGAGCACAATCTGACATTCAGTTGACCGCGTGTCGAGCTCATGAATGTCCCGAGAAACTCGGTAATGGATTTCTCGCGTTGCTTCGGGTCTAACACGCATTCTTTATGCATTCCCGATGTTTCCTCCCCTCGTAGCAACATGCTTTGCGTACTTTTGCCTCACAGTTCCCGGAGGATGCTAGTTTCTGGGGATGGAGTTCTTTTTTTTTTGCTTATCGTTGCGGCGTGCTTTCACCAGAGGCACTAGGCGGTTCGTATTATGCTGGAGAGATGCCTCTAGTAGCGTTATTTGTCGTACGACGCACTGGCCTGTGTTTAACGCGCTGGCTGTATTGCTATCTGTATATTTATCAGATTTATTTCGGGTGTAGAGAGAACGCGAAACGACCTCTCGTCAGTGGGACATCGCATTGGTGGCGACACTGCGTGCCTTAGCAAGAAAAAATGAGTCGTTTCGCTTTGTATTTACGGGAATTGGCCTGAGCATCGATTTCTTGTTCATTCAGTCACAACGACAATGAAAAGACGGGAGCTCTATTTGGAGCAACCTAATTTCTCAAGGAAGTTGCATCTTGCGAAACGTTGCACGGGCAGGCTTCAACTTAAAGAACTGCACTCGGGCGTGAGGTCTCTCACGCCCGAGTGCACTATGAGCAAGCTTTTAATAATGAATTCCGATTACAATTCTGCCCAGCATACTAGTTTAGTAATGTACAGATATTCAAGTGAGCATCCGCATTTATTGTTCTTACTTTAGTTCCTGCGTCAACGGTGAGCGCGAATATTACGAGAGCTAAGCGACCGTTTCTCCTTTAGCTTATCTGTGTATAGGTCTAACGAGAAAATTATTAGTCAAGTACTAATGGTTCTCGCGAATACACTGCATATGCTTACGAGGTACAACCGCGCATTTGCGGAGACACTGACTACTGCATTTGCCTTGCACATAAAATGGTATGACGTTATCGCGGCGCAAAATTTCGTCATAGTTACGAGAACACGAAGTTGATGGCTTTAGAACCGTACTAGGGGCGTACGAGTGCCCGGATTGGTTTTGCGTGAACGCTCGTGACAAAGACAGCACATGGTCAAGTGGAGGATCTTTATGAAGAGGAAATAGTGTGCCTTGAACGCGGAACAACTGCGCATCTTTAGCCCCGCACAAGTGGCGCGCCACTGACGTCACCGATGATCCGGTGATGTGAGGGCAGGGCTTGGGCTCGCGTGCGTGGAGAGACCTGGCGATCGATCACGTCAACCGTGCCAGCTTGGAATCGAGAGTCTGCAACAAGGAGGCGCTGAATGCGTAGTGAGCGTGGAAGTAGTGTCAGTGCGTACACCTGCAGACTTTTCCCGTACCTGCGTTTCTGTTGACAATGAACGGTGGTTCAATGTGCGACGTATAGCTCCTTTTTTACGAATTTCTGGGCATTTTCGATGTTTGAAACCTCGCTGAGCCTTCCTTGGTTATATTTGTGTTATTTTTGCTGTTGTTTTAAACATAAAAATTCACCGATGATTACAATACTCCCTAATGCGAAATTTGATCGCAGCTCTATACGTTTGTTCTTTTCGCGATACTTTGAGGCATCGCACAGATCGCCAAAGCACACGGACGCGCGGCGCTGCCGCAGCGTTGACGCTTCCCGGCAGCTATGGCAATCGTTACCATAACTAGCAAACGCTTGCGGCAACGGTGTGCGCGACGGGACGCCTTGCGATTCTGTTGCAATTGTTCTCGTACCCCTGCGCAGCCGGTGCAGTGATGATGATAATGATATGTGGCCACTCCCTGTGCAACGGACCGGTCAACTGTTGCCCTGGTCTATGACTGTGCCCTGTGACTTTTGTGGGACAATAAGCGTTTCAAGGTTCCTCACTATAGGCACTACTAGGTATAGTGAGGGACGATGATGCGTCTTTGTTCCAAAAGTGTTTAATGACCTGCCTGGCGAATTTTTATTTTTTTTTTGCTTCATTCAAAACGGAATTTAAAGAAATCGTTATCTTCAATTGGAGTTTTGCGCTGCTCTGTTGTGTGATTATTTTTTTTATTTGGTGTCATTTGCTTACCTTCTCCTGCATTTTTTTAAGTGTGAAAAATGTTCACTTTGAGTTGGAATAACATGTATTACCCCTTTTTTTATTTTAATAATCTGCGCAATCTTTTTTCGGCACCAAGCTAGGCCCTCTTCACACCCTGACCTTATCGCTGTTGCTGATGCTGCTGGGCCTAGTCACACAAGCCATTCAGGCTTCGACACTCTGGCCTACCAAGTATTTCTACTATTGGTGCATTATTCAGATAAATAATATTTTTTTATTATTACAACATATTATATTATAGTTATTATTATTATAGTTATTGGAAGACACGGACAACGAATACATCTTTTCACTATGGACTAATTTATTAGTATTCCTTTTTAAAGTGTTGAGGCTTGCAAGTACCGCCGCATCGCAGACGTGAATCGCAAAATATATACAACTCCCCTGTGAACTACGCAAGAAAAGTACCTGAAACTCGGCACACTATTAGCTTCGTTTTGTTGGCTAATGGCCATATAACATCTTTCGGGAGAGTTTTGATAAAACAAGAGTTACAGGCGTTTTCAGTAACCATACTACGAAGAGTTTGGGCGCGAGCTAGTAGGTATGGGTCAATCATTTTAAACAGCGCCAAAAAATCACACGGACCACACAGGACAGCACAGCGCAGGACAACACTGGTCCTGTGCTCTTCCGTGTCCGTGTGTTTAACATGATTGAACAATACTACTTCCGTAGACGGTCATATATTCATACCAGGCGGGAATTCTGTAACGTTTACAACTTCACTGTGCACGTCACTCCGTTTCCTCTTGGTGTATGTGTTCATCCACCGCTCTGGCCCATATTTACGTATCGTTCGCTCGCGTGACGTCCCCGAAAAAGACGAATTTCCGGCGCACTTCTCGAAGGCGCCTTATCCAGTCTGTGCGAAGTCAGATCTTACTTATATAATCGAACACTTTACGTGCAAGCCGTTCTATACGCATCAGCAGGAGTATGCCATTACAATCAATCCCGCTTCTTGCTTCTATGGCCTCAAAGCTGGACCATCCGAGGTGTCCCTATATGGCTTCATTCCCGACCTTACCATGGCAGCCCGCTCCGAAATGGCTCCCACCACTTGCATACCTTTCTCCAGCCATTCCAGCCTTTGGACCTTCACACAGGTTGCTGCATTGACAAAGGCAAGTGCGGGGACGTGAACCGTTTTCCATAGCTTGCGAACTATGATGATATGGTTACTGCTCCAGATCCCTGTTTGCGGAGGATATTTCCAGCTCGTCTTGAAGCCTTGCGTAAATACCGTTCATGCACGAGCGTGTGTTCTGGCTGAGCCCACAGAGTGGCACCTCAGGCTCTGCCGCCTATTATATGAACTGGCTGCCTGGAATCGTCGAGCGTTCGTGCCTACCGTGGAACCGGAGAAGCAGCGCACAGCCGAGTTATTAGCGTTGAACGCATGCGTAAAATTTCCCACCTTGTTCTCCAAATGTTTATCTGTTAATGCTTTTTCGTTCAACTGGCCAGGTAAATTTCACTGCTGCTTACATTTTGCGCTGATGTATTCCAGGGCAAAGCCGTGCCCTGACTTAAGCAGCTCGCGCTCCATCTGTGCTGTATAGAGCAGATATAACAGTGGGGACAACGGACATCCCTGCTTTTACCCTCTGTTCACGTTATCTCGTGTGATTTGACACCGCACATGGTTGAAATGACCTTCTTTTCTCTATATAGGCGGCAAAGAAAGGCAGTCCAGGCAGGAGCCAACTTTTTATGCTGTAGTTAGTGATGTAGCTCTCGAAGAGGTATCTTATTGTATGTTCTCGCCACGTCTAGAAAGCAGCACAAGAGAGTGGGCGGCTCTTTTCTCACGATCTCTATACACTGGCTGAAGGCAAACAGGTTGTCTCCCTGCCGCGGTCCTGGCAAAATATGTTTTGCAGTTCGGTGAGCTGGTTGTTCTCCGCTGCCCAGGCTCCCATCGGGGCTTTCAGCATCTGCACGAAAACCCTGTACAGGACACATGGAACTGTGTCCTGTACAGGGACCTGTAATCTCGAAGCAATCCAGGGTCACCGCCTCTTTTGTGAATGAGAGTGACCTTGCCCTGGAGCCATTCAGTTCGTATGGTCATGACTGGCGAGAATCTGACCCCAGACGCTAGACGACTCCGGCCGGTATGTCATCCAAACCAGAGGCAGTGCGCGTGTTGATGCGACCAATCGCCCTATCGACAGCCATTCGGCATACATTTCAGTCGGTATCTCCTTCTGCAACCGTACGCGCAGATGAACCAGTGATATCCTGTCTCTCTGACTGTGGCGTTTCGTATTATGTGGATGTGAGAGTCATCTGGTGTTGCTTCAAGGTGGCTTCCTCTGCTTTTCTCCTCGTGCCACCGCTGCGCCCTCCTTCTCCGCTTTCGTCCACGCGCTCTCTACGCTCTTGCCGTCTTTTATCTGCCACTGTGCTCCCCGTCAGCTCTTTCACCTTTCGGTTTGCTCCTTCCCTCGGTTACGCCTAGGTACGATGCCGGGCCTAGAATATCAGTTGCCTTCTCCATTCCCATGTTTAATGGAAGAGCTCTGCATTGGCCAAGAAGGAATACCTAACAAGTTATTGATGCTAGGCAGAAAAAAATCTGCCGGGCCTGATGGCATACAAACTGTATTTTACGATATGCAGAGTGGTTATCTTACTACCTTACTATTATGTTTCAAAATTTCTTGCAGTGTTGCTTTTACCCCAAGACTGGCGCAGTGCAATAGTCTTTCCTATATATGAGAGTGGTAATCGATTGTGGGTAAACAACTATAGAGATCTATGTCTGATATAGTGTTGTAAAATGATTGAACACGTAGTAGCAAAACATATCCGAGAGTTTCTAGAAAAAGAAAACCGATTCGTTATGTCCTTTCCAGCATGGCTTCAGATCCGGCCTTTCGTTACGCAACTCGTTGAAACAATTCATGATTTTTGTATTCCTCTGAATGCAGGTCAGAAAACTGACGTTATATGTATCGATTTCGCAAAGGCTTTTGATAAAGTCTCCGATCATAAACTGTTATTTAAACTTCACAATGTAGTAATCGATACGCAATTGCTTGATTGGACTGGTGCATATCTGTCACATCGGCAACAAGCCGGTAAAGTAAAAAATTGTGTGTCGAGTAAATTAGACGTTTATTCAGGAGTATCGCAGGCTCTGTATTAGGGCCTCTCTTGTTCCTGTTATATATTAATGACATTATTCCAGTTGTCGAATCCCCTGTCAAAATTAAGCTTTTTGCCGAAGATTGTTTAATTTACGGTCCAGTTGCATGCAGAGATGACCAGCTTAAAATTAACCACTGTCTTCAATCATTAGGTACGTCGTGGAGCAAATCGGGGATGAAAATTCATTATAAGAAATCCACTTACTCACACATAACAAAAAAAAAGCAATCTCCGCTTTTATTCAACTATACCATTGAGAAAAAATTTTGCGCAACGTCACCAACTTCAGGTACTTGGGTGTAACAATTACCGATAAAATAAATTGGACTCATTATGTATAAATTGTCTGTTTACCAGCAAATCGAAAATTCTGCTTCTTAAGGAAAAAAAGGCCGAAAGTGACGAGGGACATGAAATAATTGAATACAAATTATATTCGTCCGATCTTAGAATATGCTAGTGCAGCTTGGAGTCCTCATCAAAAGGTTTTTTGAATAAATTCGAGCGTATTCAGCGTCTCTCTGTACGTTATATATGCTCGAAATATAGGTGCACAGATTCGGTTACTTACATGTTAAGAGTATGTCATTTGGAATCATTAGAATTAAGAAGGCAGAAGTGTCAATTAAAGCTGTTTTTCATATAATGAATGAGAAAGTAATAATTAAGCATGAAACATACATAAAGCCACAGTCTAATAAGGGATTCGTACAAGCAACTAACTCTCTCCTGGCGCAACCAATGAGAACTCGGGGCCCTATTACGTAAAACTATTCCAATATGTTTTTATTCCAATCTCCTGACGTCAAACTTGGGTAACCGCCGACGCTAGCACCGGGCGGAGACTCGCAGGGTTGTCTGAACAGACCAATCAAATGCGCCCCTCGTTCATAAGAGGTCACTTTCATTTGCTTGAAAAACGAATAACATTGCTTACACTGAGCGGCTTGTCTTATCGAACTGCCTGACGAGAGGCGAGAAGCATGATCAAGTTGAGAGAGGTTTGATTGGGCTGGGCCAGGGCACTGAAAATAGATGACCGGGTGAAGAGGGTGGTGCCGGCGTCTGCGATTGGTCCGCATTCTCTTAAGTTGCGGTGGCTTGTAGAACATCGCTGCGGCATGCAACGGAAGGTTAACAGTACCGCTAAAAGGGATCCTCAGCAAGGAAGAGTTGGCAGAACGAGGTCGTGCACGTGCCGAAAGTGCTCGAAAACGTTACGCTGCCACGCAAAAAGCTTTATTATATGCAAATAAACCCATGCCCTGCGGCAGGTGCGAGTAGCCAGTGCCTGAGCAATCTGCGGCAGCCATCTTTTATTCCTTTCGGAACGGGACAGCCTGTGGCTATTCAGAAGAAAATTCAGTTTTGTGCGGCATAATAATACATCTATGACACGTACACATCACTTCGACGCGATGAGTTTTCGCGGTTTCGTGACGTCGCGTGACAGGCAGGTGAAGTGGGTGCAGCCTGAAAACTTTTGTCCAATAGCCGATGTCTAATGGCGATAAGGCATCGAATCAGAAATAAATATTTTTCGTTTGTTTTGCAATCATGCACAATCAGTGTGTACAAGTGCGGTTTTCGCGATGTCGCGTGACAGACAGGCGAAGTGGCGCGGGGGGGGGGGGGGCAGGAGTCCCGAAAAAGCTTTTTACCAATCGCGGAGGGCGGATTGCAGAATTGGAATAGAAAAGTTTGGAATAGCTTAACGGTATAGCGCCCCCGTACTGATTTGTTTCGTTTTTCTTTTTTTCCTGACGCCATAAGCTTATGGAACAACTTACCAGAAGACGATGTGCAATAGAAATGATATATGCGATTCTCAAGCTTTCATTGATAGTCATTTCGATTAATATGATGTCATTTGTTAGTTGACCATTCTATAAGGCGTTCTTATGTGGAGAACCTTATTCATGTCCCTCCCTGTAACGCCCCTCAACAAAGGGCCAATAGTATAAATAAATAAATAAATAAATAAATAAATAAATAAATAAAAGAACATGAAGACGAAGCAACGCCAAGGCCGCCTGAACTAATGTACCGCAGTAATTTACGGAAGATTAGGCACGTGTACCATATTTTATCTGTGCTTTTCAGATGTTAGCTCCTAATAAAGTTCTACTATGTCGAAATGATGCAGGTAGTATATAGTGCATTCAACAGAAAATAGCTATTTATATATCCTCTGATTGGTACACATCCATCGTTATAAGTAAAAGAAAAAAAAACTTTTTTTCCATATTATATGCAGTGCTTAACAAGAGCGCAATGACGTTGACATCAAATGTGACCAAACGCAAGGAATTGAACGCCTTTATAAAAAGTGCAAAGCTTCTCAGCCGGCTGAGCGGCTCCTGCCTACTGACAAATCCCGTATTCCCCATAGCGGCTATATGCAATAAATCATATGACATGAGAAAAATTGGTTTTTGTATGCAATCCTATATGATTCAAATCAAATTATTGGATATGGGAGTTGTGGCGCATATGTATTTTTAAGCAGGGTTGCTCACTGTATTGTTTTCAGGTATTCCATTATTGGCGGCGAGCAGTTACGAAGTCGCCATCTATCGGAAGCGCCTCGCTGGCGTAGTACGAGGGATCATGCGGCGCGCTCCTCATAGGTTTTGCTGTCAGCGCTCACTGAAAACACCACGCGCGAGCTCTCCCGGACATTTCTTTAAGTACTTTCGAAACTCGAGAAGTTTCTTACTGTCTAAATAATAATCTTCCGCAAACTGAAAGCACACAATCGTTTACAGACGCTATCTCCTTACCGAATACGTACAGTGAACGCCACTGCGCGTGGTCGCCGTGATGGAGTCTCTCTAACGGGCTTCTTGCGTGAAAGGTAGGTAAACGCTGAGAGCAAACTATGTGAAATATGTTCTTATAGTGCTTGTATAACTAAATGGAGCGTAATAGAACGAAGCCTCAATGCAGCGATCGCGCAGATTCGCAGCGACCGACTGCGCGTCTGCATGCTTGTCTGCGCACTGTTTCGCTTTCTCCGCGCGCGCGTTTTCGCACCGTGCCATGATCTTTAGGCCGCAGAATATGAGCATTTGACAGTATACAAGCAACCATTGTTGCGTGGGCGCTATCAGAGCTGTTCAAAAATAATTTCATTGTAGAGACTTCGACGCCTACGGGGACTGTGATGTCTCGTCACGACGTCTCAATCTTCTTTTTCTTCTAAATTCTTTGACCTTTCAATATTATTTCTCTAGTTGCGTCGCACTGTATGTTTATTGGTGTTCTCAGGTGCAATTTCCCGCTGCTCCTTTTTTGTAATCCAGTGCATTTATTCATAACACAAGTATGACCATATGCCATGCTTTTTTTAAATGTGCTTCTTACCGCTGCCTTTCCACTCCACTAAACTTGCGAGTATCTATAGCATCGACAAGTTCAAAGACCAAACCGTCATGACATTAGTCGGGCAGTGGACTCGGGCGAGCATCTCAGTGCGCGTTTTCAGAACATCGCAGACCGTTCGCCGTAGCGGAAATCTTCCTCGCGTCTGTGCTTGCTGCATACCCGACTTGTAGCCGATGACTGTTTGCTGGTTTTATGTTTCGCGAGCCAAGCTTCACGCAGCTTCTTGTCCTGCGGCTAGGTGTGAATAAGGCTGACATCGGCCTCCGTTACGCGCGTCCGGGCCTGCGGCACCGAGCAGTAGCCTACCATGTTGCGCGCCTTCAAAGGCGGCCACTACCTATTGTAGTGCTTTGAAGCTTTGTAAAGGAGACACTCGAAGGAGACACCTTAAACTCTACAACTTACAGTCAAATTTCCGTTCTGAACGAGAAAGAAAATACAGAGAATCATACCTTATCCATAAGTTCAACACATTGCAACCAATAGGCATAAACGTTTCAAAGGGAGGTTTAGAATGTATTCGCTATGATAAACCTCAAGCTATAAGCAACAACACTTAGTTTGATTTCTTGGCGTATCCCCCCCTTTTCCTTTTTCTTCCCTTCTTTTTCTTCTTCCTTTTTTTTGTCAGCTGGCGTGTCAGACGCGCTTGACACGCCGGCTAACGAGCGTGGGTTGACAGACTAGGGTGAGGGGGGGGGGGGGGCTGGCTTTGACCTTGTACACAGCGTTCCTTTACTAATTCGACACGCTAACACACTTTCTCTCGTTTCCACGCGCTCCCGCCTCACACCCCCTCCCCTTTAGAAGAACCCCACCTATATATACTGTGGCGGGGAAAGCATATGTCGCCTTGAAGAAGACAAGTCCACTTGTCGAAACGTTGGCTCCTGCATTCACCTTGTTCACGTTTTGCTCATCGTCTTGAATTGCCATCTCCCGCATTGCCCGTCTTTTCAATAGGTGCTATTGCATTTCGATGAAAATGTCATCGTGTATTTAGTAAAGCAATGAACGGGGCAAGTTGGTGGATGTTCTGACGAACATAAGGGACATAGTAGGTCCAAATATAAGGTACAAGACGCGGACGTAAGTCCCCGTCTTGTCTCTTAGGTTCGTCAGTGTAATACTAAGTGCAATGTAATGGCCGTCAACGAGTATAAATTACATCAAGAGTATGCTATTGTGGTGCTTTACCAACAATGGAAATTTTCAGCACGGGTGCCTCATTTTCGGTGCCGAGTGAAGCTAGATATTCCCTCGTCTCTTAAGTGCGAAAAACGGCATCACCACCGGATTAAACGGCCTCTCATAATTATGCGCGGGAAAATCCGTGCTCAGAGTCGTTTGGAATGCTTGATGGACGTCACATTATGGAAGTTGCTAAATCGGTTGTGAGCCATCACTTCTAATAAGACTACGCAAGGCATTAGCGATGCTACCAGTCGGATGGTGGTCGCCTGCGACGACCCGGCAAGCGACCATGTCAGTAAGGGTAAAGACCAGGGCTCTAAACAAACGCCGTGGATACGGCCCTGTTATCGCTTGTGTACTTTGGCAACGGCACTTATGGAAGTGTGGTGGACAGTTTAAGAACTTCACTTCAATTGCTGTTTGTATGATTGACGCGATATATTTATTTTGTGTTCCTTGGATATATGAATGTAGGTATCTGGAAGGCAGAGAGGCTCACACTCCAGCACCAGCCACTCATCACACTTAGCCCTTCCCTCTATTCATTTTGTAGGTACACATCTGCATTGTACGATATCATTTTATTGACAATCTGGGCAGCGGTAATCCACGCGCATTAAAGATGCTGCCATTAAGCAGCGTGGGTAAGAGTTAAAATTCATTAGTGTGGCACATATTTAACATAGCCCAGAACGTGTCCTTTATGGTAAACTGCGGCGTAAGTACAAACGGTAAAAATAATCATTAATCTAAATGGCTCCCAAAGAAAGCTTCCATGCTAGCCGACACTAACTGAACACAATTTCTTTCACCAACATTGTGCACAAATGATTTGTGATAATTGTCAGTATAGGCGAAAAATCGGGCGCCTTATGAAAGCCGTTCTTTACTTTATAAAAAGAATGACAGTATGGCAATATTTAAGTACAGGGAATTGATAATATTTAGGTACAGTTTGTTGTTTCATCGCGCATTTTAGTAGAGAACGAAGCCGAAAACCTGTACATCTTTAGTGGTCCTATTAGTGCTGGTGCATTAGCAGCCCTGCGCACTGAAGCAGGCCATAGATAAAGTTCTTCCAGCTGATTTCTCTGTTTTTTGCGCAGTAAATAATTATTTCTCTTTCTCTCTCTCAAAGCATATGTGTGTGGCCTAGAGCGGCGCAAGCGCAGGCGTCCACGGCAACTTTCATCCTTTCTGCTACCTTTACTAGCGCCCCACCACATCATCTACACCTTCAGACATCGCAAGGCTCTCGTACAGCAGCACGACACGTAAGTCATGAAGACCCATAATAGCTGGTTTTCAGGATGAACGCGCCCCGCAATTCCGTCACACAAAAGTGGGTGCCCTTCGCATCATCACTATTCTAACAGTAACAAAAGCCCGACCACCAACCTCCTGCACCAAAACGGGCAATAGTGTCGAAAACAAAGGGAATCAAGCGGTGAGAATAAAGGTATATGGTGATTCGAGTTACCGGCCACAAAGTGAAACCTGTAGTTCTCCAGCTCACCAGTTGCATAAGTCTTCATCCAAAACTTCAGAGATGTAAAACTCAGTACCGGCTTGCATACGAGGGATTGTGATAGTTACGGGACTTTGTGAAAGGATTTTGATTTTGATGGAAGTGTACTGTGTGTGTATGATTTATGCATAAAGAAGCTAAGAGACCAGCATCGGGGCAACCTACAGGGGGATGTGGGAAACCATGGAAGCCATAGAGTTGGATAATACTTTTCAGCGTTCTACGCTTGTTGTCGTAGTGCATGTGCTCATTACACAATATTATTCACGTGTAATATAAGACGCAAAGCGATATAATATTTTCTGACGGTGCCTGTGGGTGTCCCTCGTCGTGCTTGGGTATTGCAAACAGACAATCATAGGGCGTCGAGCCCGTTCTGACGATCGTGTCTAAGTATTAACCGTTCCACTTGGCGAAAACAGCTCAAACTTCCAACGAAAGGCCGTGCACGCGATTACTACACGTACATTTGGTTTTTAATTCAAGGCAGAATGCGAAACACTGCCACTGGAGGTGCACCACACAAAACACACCCACTCTCGTCCACGCTAACAGCCACCCTCCAATATATACACAAAAAAGGGAATAAAGAAAGCAGAAGCAGGGAGGGCTGCAGATGGCGTAGAGACCCGATGGATTGTGGCATGGTGTTTCAAATGAGGTAGGAAAGTGAGAGGGAGAGACAGAGCGAGTGACTGTTCGAAGGAAAAGTTGACATGTCGCCTTAGAAAAAGAAGGGAAGGAAATGTTACTTCCGGAAATGGCTCAAGTCAAAGAATGAGGACGTATAGTTCACAGTGGAACTGTATAGTTGCAGCAGAGAGCTGAAACATGTCAATTTCGCCTAGCTATTCCAATAATAAACGTTTGCCAAAAGTCATTCCTGGCAAGCACTATGTTGGCGGAATTTTAAAAGGTCCACCGTACGGCAAAAATTGAAGCCTGATGAGGGTAACTTAAGTATTTCCCGT
Organism: Dermacentor variabilis; assembly: GCF_050947875.1. Lineage (NCBI taxonomy): Eukaryota > Metazoa > Arthropoda > Arachnida > Ixodida > Ixodidae > Dermacentor > Dermacentor variabilis. The sequence continues at coordinate 32,214,193 of NC_134574.1, forward strand.
TAAAACATTGAAGCGAGGTATGAAAGAAAGATAATTACTTAACACTTTTTATAGCTGGCTGTGCAATGCATTCATCCAGTATGCCGATGTCAACATAACTTACGTGAAATAAGAAACGAAGAAGAATATTACCATTGTTTACTTAATCATTCATCAGGTCGTGTGACCGAATACAGTGCAGTGGAACATCTTAGCGCAGTCCTTCACTGAAGCTGCTCATTCTGGTTGATTGACATTCCCTGAGGGATAGTCTGAGAAGCAGGCAATTAAATTTCGATCTGTAGGCAATAGCTTAAAGCTGAAAGCGTTTGCAAAGTAGTAATACGAATAAAAACAAAAATTCTTCTACATGCGCACCATCGGTAACGCACTTGTTTTAGTCAAAGGTTCAAGGCCCGTATCGAAATCTGCCTTTTATATGTAGCACTTTATACCGTTATACGATTTTGTATTGGCGGTAATGCCCGAAATACGCGTAGACAAAGGCTTCCAAGTAGGCAGATAACATTTTTTGTACTCTCAGAGGACAAATACTATCCTTTGCGAGCGAGCACGGACCTTCTTATGCAACTAGGAGTGCACAACATTATTGGACGAGTTAATCGAGACCCAGCAGTCCGCCCAACTGGCCCGTCTATTCTGCACCTCGAGTGGAGAGAATAATCTGGCAGTTCTTGGTATCAACCCTATCCTCATGGAAGAAAGGAAATAATAATTCTCAGAAGATCAAAGAAACAATATACGTGTAGCACCGTTTCCCCGTAATGTTCATCATCAACGCAATGTAGGCTGACACAGGGCAACCTTGTCCTTCTCAACAGTACCAAAGACGAGTCCTACTCGGCATGTTTAGCGACACACCCGAATATGGACAGTGTTGCAAGTTGGCCATTGCCCTCGTTGATTACAACGGACAGATAGTGAATGTGGCTTCCCTGATAAGCCCATCACCATCCAGAGCGGAGCTGGTCGCAGTTGCTATAGCACTCCTAAATAACAGCCGAACAAAAATCTTCACTGGTTCGAGATCGGCGGTCAGGCCTTTCGCTTCGGGGTCCATCGCCGAGGAGCCTCATAAGATTGTCAAAACAAGATAATCTCAGCGCACACCATCACGTGGTTTCAGGCGCACCTCGACCCGAGCTTGACTCCTTGCGTAATCTCAAAGACATCGCGCACTCCCAAGCACGCGCACTAACTCACCGCGCGGGAGCAGGGGCAAGCTCAGCGTCCGCGATTCACGAGTTTCGGTACATTCTCACTACTTTCAACAAAATCCCTAAGCATTACCACCTGGGTAGCAGGACTTATTCTCCCCCTCATAGCAAACTGGCTAGACCTCTGGAATCCACGTTACGCATGCTTCAGACAAGTCCTAACCCAATCTGGCCCTGTTTTATACTAAAACTCCAAAGGGTTTTAGCTCTATTGTGGGGCTGTTAGCCCTCTAGAACACATGCTCTGGCGACGCCCCTCGTTACAGAAACCGAATCGCATCACGGAAGAATAATGAAGCTCTGCCATCCAGGGTTCAGAACTTTCACGGGAAACTTGGGCTTTCCAGAGAGCCCACGATGCGAAAGTTAGGTTCGGCCTATGAGTCCCCACGTGGGAGCGGCCAGCACCTCTGGCTTAGGGCATTGATTCTCAGGACCTTGTTTATAAAGTTCTTTGTCTGTTTGTCTGTCAAGTTCTGTTCGAGGAGGGACCCTTAAGAAGCAAAAGACCCATTTGGACGAATTTCTGCAGCAGCGATTCTGATCTTCAAAGCGGCAACTGCAGCGTTTCAGGATATCTTTTTTCAGAGTCGTGACCTTTGTGTACCCTAGTATAGGTGTACATATCGGTTTTTCAAAAGGCCTAGCCTTTTTGTTATGAAATGTCAATTCTTATTGCTATACGCAGGTTTACATAGGCGGATGCGTCCTGGCGGAAGATGCTATCCTCAGTCAACTCACCATGTCCTGCCAGAGTGAGCCAGTAAACTTTGCTAGGACCCTTCCGTGTCACTTGTTTGAAGAACGTGTGCTGAAGGGTCACTCATTGTTTTATTTTTTTAAAAGGCAGCCATGACAGAAAGGAGGGCCTTGACGCAGTGCGCTTGAACGCCGTACTAAGTGAGCCTTTTTACTTATAACACCACTGAACAATTTTAGAAACTCTTTCAGTTGTTGCCTAAATATGCGTGAGCATTGTGTCTCTTGCTCATCTCCATGCAAGCAAGTGTCGTATCAATGTTGTGAAACTTGATCTGGCGAGCATAAACGCTTATCGACGCTGATCGGTGGTTCGCTTATGTTCGATAGCAAATATAACAAGTCAGTTTTAATTAGGACAGAGTTCATTGCGGCACTCTAACCCACGACCATTAGCGCTATCCTAGGTGAAGTTATTTAGCCGCAAATAATCAAGGTAGGTTTAATTAGGACACTCGAACCCTCATCATTTGGTTTTAATAAGGGTGAATTATGGTTTATTTACCGAAGCTGTTGCAAAGGCCACAACTACATTTGCTGAGCGGGGCTTGGTTAGGATGCTTGTTTTTATCGCGGTCGTTATACAAACGTATGCTGTTATCTGTGTTGTGTGGGGGATTTCAATTAATATAGGCACTGTTAGCTTCACTTTGCTGAGCGCGTGTAGCCTCTACCTTACATTAGTATGAGTCATTGCATTTTTTGCGTGCATACGGAGGTAGGAGCCATTGCTTAAGGTGCTATGAGCCATTCATTTTCTTACGTGACGGCTAAATTTCTAGTTGAGTAGGCATACAAATGCTTGCGCCTTTATTATTGCAAAAATCATTGACCTATCATTGCTGTACTTCACAAAACACTTAGAAGAGCATTCAATTTCTGTTTAGAATACTGATCGTTTCAAGTTGTATCAATCACTTTCCCCTTTAGGTAACATTCTGATGCAAAATTTCTGTTAAGGGAGCATTACCGGAGGGGCAAAGAAAGCATCCAGTTAGATGAGATAAATTGGTAGATGGCTTTTTTTTTCTGTGGTGCACTTGGAACAGAACAGCTCACACAAAGCTTTCTAATATCCTAGTATGCAGTTCTCATTCTTTAAATAATGCTGGCGTGCTTCCTTATTGCTACTGGAAGAAAATGCGCAGTAGCGAGATAATGTGATAAGCGGGTAAATTTGTTTTTTATTACAGTTGCTTGCTGCCACCAACGCCACGCAGCGTTAACTGCTGATTACATGTCCCATGTAAGGCTCCAATGCTTCAATTTTATTAGCAACGTTGGTGCTATCCTTTGTTACAGGCCTGTTCTATTTTCCACCGTAACTATATCCTGCTATGACGGCCAAGCTTACAATAGGGGACTAGCACTTCAGTAGTGTGGCGCATGTTTCTGATCTAATTCACACTGTGTGAAGGTCCCATCTTTGCGGCCTCTCTTTCTGACTTGAACTTTGTCACTTGATTTTTACAGATTTCCGTGCCCCTGAGGTATTGAACCGAAGTAGACTTGTTCTTGCTCGAACCAGAGACGAATTGGAACAATATTTCTTCTGTCTCCAGAGCAACAATCGATCACCTTCTCTGAAGCTTTTCATCTTGGCTTTCCTTGCAGTTTAAGGCCAGCCAAGTTAACAAATTTGTAAGTGCTCATGAGGTTGGTACCATTCTAAAAATGGCAGAATCATTGGTGCAATTTGCGTGTTACAGCAGTGGGGCAATCACTTTATTAATAGGGTCGTGAGCAGTTGAAATTGGTCACCGTGGAATCATTCTCTGGCGGTGGGCTAGCTTATACAAAGCTCAACTATAGTTTGCATTTTTGGTGCCGTTATAAGTCAGGATAACTTATTTGTGTGAGTGTTAAAGTTAGAAAAAAGAACACGCAATGAGAGAGCTCCGCAGTAATTTAAAGGAAAATATGATACAGCAGAATTTAACTTGCCGTATGTTGGTATCAGCTTTGATGGTAAAAGAAATGTGCAGTTGCCTGAGGCAGATAGCCAAATCGTAGTCTTTGAGCAGATATACTTGAAGCCGTGGGCGCGAAAGATTGGGATGCATAATGTACAAGTTACCAAAAAATTAATAAAAGTTCTACAGAATATCTTATGGCACATATTGGAACATACGATCACATACGAGTGGTGATCGGTTAGTTTGCAAAGCATATTGACTGAGACTTAATGATAAGCACAAGACGAGTTCTAAGATAGGTGCCATCAATCATGCAATAAAAATGTCATTTGAGACATGGAAGCACAATAGTAATACAACGCCCATGTATTGTGATGCTCACTTTTGGTTTGAATATCTCCAAACTGGTGTCATCCTGATAATTAGCGCTCATTGGATACCCGTTGCAAGTTCACCATTAACAATTATAATTTGCATTACGTGTCTTGAAGTTATAAATTTTTGTTAGCGAGTCAATTATTTACTAAGGCTTTTTGTCCAATATATGGTCACATCAGTAACCCAGAGCAGGGCCAACGAATTACATCTGTCGCATGCAATTTGGGGAATGTTGAGTCTGAAAAAAGATACTAGGTTATAGGGACATAAGATTTACCACAGCATAAAAAACATGTGAAAAGGAAGGAAACTTCATCAATATACCTTTATGCGCCGCGATTTCAGCGTTGTGAAATGCGCCCTGCATGAGTGAACAGTGCTTTTAATACAGCTCACGGATACTAAGAAGGTGACTGGGTAGTGACCCTGGCATTAGCCTCAAAATTTACGCCATAGGTTGATCTCAATTCCAATGCCTGCAACAAGAAACACAATACTTCAAGATAACAAGGAATATAAAATTTATTAAAGTGTTGCCATGTCCAGTATTCGGTAGCGTCGCACTAGCTTGAAAGCGCTGTTCATAAATGATGAGTTCGCTAGCACTGAAGGAGGGGAGTGCTCATGGGTGGGCACTATAGGTAAGAATCCATATGGGTACGAATTTAAATACTGCAAAATCTGCAAGTTTGTGCAGTGCTCTACAATGTTCTCGTTGCAACTTTTCGCAAGGAAACTTGCAGAGTAGATTATTAAACCACGGTAGCGAACTTCGCACGTACCAAGATATTTCTAATATATTTATTTGTTCTAAAGAGTGGCCATATACACGGGCATTTATTCGAGTACACCTATATGCATTTGACTATTTTTGAGCCTTAAGTAAGTTACGGTGAACACTCTTTATAATCGTTGAAGTGGAGCACTTTCTACCTGAGTGGTCAGTTTTATTCCTACTGATACTTACAAGTAGGTACAATAGAAATTAAGCACATTTGTTCGAATAAATACTAAGTATGCTTGCGCAATGCAATTTATTTTTGTAACTACTTTCCACCGAAAGAACGCACGTACATCTTTCTCCTTGTTTGGGCTTTTCTACGTAGCAAGCAAGTGCCATCGAGTGCCTGTGAAAAATTTTGTTTTTCTTAAATGAAGATACTTTAAACGGAGCATAAGCCAATTTTCACCTTAACTAGCTCACTCGTGAAAGAAAACTCAGTTTTTGTTGCACCAAAGCAAAAAAAAAAAATGCGTGTTGAAGCCTTGAGTGCCACGTTTTCTGTGTACGCACAGCTGCGCTCTTTCTAAAATTGTATAGAAAAGATTTAAAAGTAGTAAACCGCCTACAACTTGTGTAAGGTCATCAAGCGAATGTTTGCATTTAAGTTCTCTAGAAAAGCTGGATTGCAGTGACAGATGTTAAACTGTGCGGTGTGGTCCGCGGAGCCCCTCCTGCTCCAAGCCGCCCAAGCGAGCTTCACTTTGTTTGCAGAGCAAAGAAAGCACCGAGCGCATCGCGGACGCCCTTACATAATCGGTAGCGGAATATGTCAGGGCGAGCGCTCTCGTACACCGCCTCGGTACGGGCATCGTACAGACACAGCGCCGGCACACGGAAATTCGCCGAACGGCACCACAACGGCCAGGCCGCCTATGTCGGTACAAGGCCTCGATCGGCAGGACCGACCGACGAAAGCATAAGCAGAGCGTATTTCGTAAATTGCGTACATCGGGCCGATTAGCCACCTATATTCACGCGTATCGTGTTGGATACGTCAGCTCAGTGCGGGGATGACACACAGACGGCACCGGAATGCCGTAATTCTCAGAACGGCACCGCATGGGCCGGGGCCGCCTCTGTCGGCAAAAGGTTCACCCAGGTCGACGTGGCCGATCGATAAGACAGCGCAACGCCAAACAGAGGGCACGGCAACATGAGCAGCGCGTATTTCGTTAAGTGTGGCGCATTTTCGTCACGGCCACACTGCCTAGGCAACTAGGACTAATCGGTGCTGCTTCATCGGGCGTCGGCGTCTAAAGTTACGTTTTCGTTCTGAATCGACGCAGGTCTATTGGATCCAGCTACGCGGCAGTCATTAAACTGGCAAATAGCCTCGCAAATGAATGCGAGTGTGCAGGATCATAACATAGTTGTGCACGGCAACCATCTTACAGACGCCATTTGTAGGCACAGATTGGTCTTTTTCTTTTTTTAAAGCTTCAAGCAACCCGCCTCAAAACTAGCTTTGGATTTATTCGGAGGGCGCGAAAGTGTCACGACTTGTTTGCATGCATTGGCGCGGACGGCGGATGAACAAGGGCAAAGGGGGTGGGGCGTTGCGTGAACTTGCCGTGACTCTGAAGGTTGTAGAATATTTGACAAGTGGCCAGTCACGCCGAACCGGACAATTGAACAGACCGGATAGCGCCTGCTCTATACTGGCGGAACCAGCAACGCGAATCACGTGATGCACGGCCCTTTATGCACGGTTGTCTCATAATAAACCTTTTTGCACTCCTGCGAAAAGCTGGAAAGCTATACTTCTTATACTTAAACTTTCTATACGGTAAATAAAATATTGTCCTAAAACACCGGGCCACTATTAAAATGAGAACCTCATTGGTATTCATTACAAGCGAGCGTCACCAATTCATTAGATTCAGAAGAAAAATGCACATGCTTTTATTCAAGATAGATTATTCTGATAAAACATTTTCAGAGCTATATATGTTGGAACTATCCTGTGCTGCTATATATATTTGATGTTCCCTTTGATCAGAGCAGACCCTAGTGTACATCTTAATTAAAGTGTGCCTAAATCACCCACAGCTTGCCAGGCTTCTTAATGATGCTAGGATATCAAGCATGTGCAGCACCGTGTAAGCATTAAATTGTGGAAGAATATTCGATTTCATATTCATCTTTTTTCTTGATTCGATTCAATATTAGATTCGAGATATACTATTGGTTATTAGCACACACCTGGTAAGTGGTGCTCGAGAGAAACATTGCATGCTGCATTCAAGCGTCGTCATGTACTTGCGAAAGGTCAAGAGCACCTTTGCCTTATCCGAAGGGCTGCGAAGCGAGAAACGCTGTGCTGTGAGGACACTGAAGACCAGCTCATTTACGAAGGTAACATCTCAAAATTAGACAGGACTTCTCGAAATACATTGTCGGCCATGAAAGGTCTGGTAAACGATTCATGCCAGCGTTTACTTTTTTTTTAATTTACTGAATATTACAGCTTTCTCGTCCTTCTTTGCACATTGTCCGATGTTGTAAAATTCATGACGTGCAACTCCTGTCTCATCACATGAATGCGAAGAAAATTCTTCGCTATATCCTCTCAAAGTATTCTCATTCGATACAGGTGCAATATGAAAGGAACTGTTGGAGAGAAGTGCGGGCTTCTCAACCATGGGCGGTGGGCCACTGCCATCATGCCATCTCTTTACGGGCGAGCTCTGTAAACATCTTTGAATTGCACGGATCGACCTTTCACCACGCAAGAACATTCCCTAATTTCGTTGGGGGCGAAATACGAAAACACTCGTGTACTTAGATTTAGGGGCACGTTAAAGAACCCAGGTGATCGAAATTTGTGGGGTCTTCTGCTACTTTGTGCCTCATAATCAGAAATTGTTTTTGCATGTAAAATCCCATAACTTAAATAATTTTAAAAACTTTCAGGGCTATAGTTACTATGAATAAAGGTCTTCTCCCGACCAGGACAAAGTAAACTACAGCGAACATTCGGGGCTCCGTTGTCTCAGAAAGTCGAAAATTTACCATTTAGTGTGGACAAGTGCTATTGAAACCACAGGGTAAAATCTTGCCAAAATGGTGCCTGCTACAAAGCATGGCAAACGGCAGACAAATTATGCATCCTTTAGATCGATTTTTCTAACCAGGTTTGCAAACAACCTAGTTAAATATGTTTGTAGAAGGATTGAAAAGCGCACAAGTTGGAAGTAGCGCATGTTCTGCATGATTTCGTACGTTTTGTTTTTATATGCGCTGCCTAAGTATAGAAAAATGTTTCCCCAAAGGATAACGTGGTCTGTTAAAACAGGAGGCTTGTAAGCTAAAAAATAAATAGAGTTCCCTAGAACGAATTGGCACTAGAGAACAATATCGCCTTCGTCGTCTTCATAAAAGAACATTTAACATAGAAGTCAGTTTTCATACCCTGTATCGTGACATCAAATCTTCCTTTAGTTATGTTCTGCCAGTCAGCCATTGAGGGCGTCGAATCTGTCAGCGTTGCGGACGACTTTATTCATAGGTCTCCTATTACCGTGAAGGATGGCAGCTATGATTTGCAACTCCTACAGGTTGGACATGTTGCTTGGCTGTTCACAAGAGGCTACAGAAAAGCATTATTGAGCACTTTAATATTTAAAATAATAATCGATCACTTGAACTATATGCGGCTGAATGAGTTAGATAAAACGCTACAAAACAATGGTCTGAGAGCAGGGATTGAGTCACGGTCTTGTGAAGTAACTTGGGAGCAACTGCAGCGAGTGCCTTCCAACATGAGAGCTTACCTGGGATTGTGGTGCCTGCAACCATCCCAGGAGAACCGCGTCGCTTTGGTATTAACTTGCAAGCTCATAGATTGCTTTACAATGATTCTAGGTGGCGCAAAACTTCTTACCCATGGACGCAATAACTTCTTTGTGTCTTGGTCGACTGCAAATTAGCTCCAGAAGTAAAAGTGTTTAAAGGGGCGAATGGCATGCTTATTTGACATTATCAGTTCACTCGCTAGACGCCAGTGTCATAGTCAATGTAGGTAGACAGCCTGCCGATTGTCTCATTTAGTGATTGTCGCATTAGAAATAAGTTGTCTCCTGCGCTATTGATTCCGTTCTGCCAAAAGAAATCGTCAACTAATAAGAAACTACTGGAAGCAGCAAATAATTGTTGTAGGACTCCGTGCCACGTACTTGTGATGGGGTTATATTTAAAGGAAGAGCAGCTGAAACTTACTGCTCTAAGTATTTATATATTACAACAGCAGGAAATGACTCACGCGCATACGACAGGTAGTTCAATCAAGAAATATTTTAGTCATGCCGAAACACAAAAGTGTGCAGAATTTGGGAAAGCTGTTGATGGGATTTGGCTCGCAATTTGAATCGGTAAAGTTGCTACCGGTATTGAGGCTGGCCTTCCCAGCGCGAATGCTTTCTTCGCTCCAAGTTAGAAAGAACAACGCTTTCCTATCTCCAAGAGCAAAATTTAACGAGCACCTATTGCACAGACAGCCCCCGCCTACATCTGCATTGACTACCGCACTACAAACATTATTGAAAACTCCTTGGCACAACATAGGTCGTGACGTGTCAGTTTATGACGCTGTGTATGACCACCATAAATAATACGTAACACATTTTTTTCCGTTGAACTGACGTTTACTTTGTAGGCAAATACGCGAATATCACCCATGTCTGTCCCCCATGTCACACAAGGGCGTCCTTAATGTCATATAGATCAGCTGATGTAGATGATATTGTCATCTGGTACATTCGAAACGGGAATCGTTGCCCTATAGAGGGCACAAAAAGTCCGCATGATAAGCGGCATTCCGTTGTAGAGGCATCTATGAAAATGTGCGTTGCGACTATGTATTCCTTGGGAATATATTGCAAAGCTGAGCGATGCGCCGCTGCTTGAGGAATTTTATTTTTCGAACTGATCCCAGGTATATAAGGCACGGTCTCCAGTGGTGACAATGTCGAGTGCCCAGCAGCCCCACGAAGTATGCGCAACAGGCACAAGCGATATAATAACCAACCTGCAGCATTTGACATTGCCATGTTCGCCAAAACGCCAAGATGGCGTGGACATTGCACCACGTTCCAGTGGATACCTGGCCATGCATGTATTGTGTGAAATTAAAAAGCGGATCCAGTTGCCAGAAAGTAACTACAATGCCGAAATTTTAGAATATCTTTTACATAGCCGATGCTTCGAACATGGCGAAAAGAGATGCCTATCAGGAAAAAGACCAGATCTGGAATCTGCCGGTTCGCCATGATAGCTTTCTGCGTTTTATTGACCCAGAAGTCCGATCAAAAATTCCTCGACCACTTCTTCGAGACCTAGAGACATTGTACCATCATCTTCGACTCGAGGTGGCACACACGAACAATTATTTTACCGCATAGGACGTACTACTACCCTACTGTGATAACTATGGCAGCTTAGAGATGCAGTGGAGCCCATGCTACTTGAAAGACCCGCGTTCCGCAACGAGAGGCAACTCAAGTGGAAAAGATTTGGCACGGTTCAATACGTTACCCAGCTTCTGAGGTGCAATGTCCTGTACTTCAATACAGCGGCGGGTTTTGGATTTATTGTTCAAATACCTGTAAGAAATTGGCCTAATCGAAAAGCTTTAAAGATTCACCATTTCATACAGAAAAGCCTAAATTTACCAGCCAGCTCACCTGTCAATATTAGTATCATCTCCGTTTGCACATTTCATTTTTTTTCGTTCTCCTCTGGTATCTCTTTATCCCATTCCCCATCCCTGTACAGTGCAGCGTGCCAGTGATTTGATACGGGCCATCATAAATATCCGTTTTTCTAGTAAAGAGCCTGTCTCTCTTTCTGTAGTAGATGAACGAATTTAACCAGTGCTTTGAAGTGAAACGCGTTGCAATATTGAAAGTACCCAGGACGGATCGTAATAGAACGCCCATCGAACAGATTGGAGTATATTGGCATTGATGTCACATGGGAAGATCTACAATAACTACACTATGCGGGTCCGCCTTAGTTGAATGCTCCTTGGGAATATGCGTAAGAATTCTACCTTCCATTCCGGAATCACCGAAACAGTGGCTGCACATTAACCCGGAAACTACAATATTATTGTGCCGGATAAATTGTTGCGTACCTGAAGCCTAGAATCCACTCAAATGTGGACGAGCACATATGAATAAAACACATATGTAGCGCTGATGAACGCTATACCCTACTTTAAGCTTCGTCGTTGTCGTTTTGTGTTGTGAAGTCAATTACTTTGTTCCTTTCTGTAGCGGCTAGGGTGGAATTGCAGAACTCCACAGTTCTCAACCGTGCAAGTTCTAGTACCATTGAGAGATACAGTGCATAAACCACTCTGCGTGTTTGTCTCGTTCAATAATTATAGGATGCTTATGTCCTCCTTTTACGTGGCTCCGTAAACTAAGTTTCTATGCTAATACAAAAAAAACACTCATTAGGTTACTTCTTGAAAATTTTCTTACTGTCATATCCTCCAAAGTACTTTTTAATGCGATTAGCATTCTTTGGATATGCACGCACTTTGCCGTGGCTAGGTATGTATGTAATAATCTATGCAGATATGAGCCGGTTTAAGATGTGGCTAACATCCCTGTCTTTCCGTGTATCCTGCTGCCTTTTCCTGTGGGAATATGTATGTATGTATGTATGTATGTATGTATGTATGTATGTATGTATGTATGTATGTATGTATGTATGTATGTATGTATGTATGTATGTATGTATGTATGTATGTATGTATGTATGTATGTATGTATGTATGTATGTATGTATGTATGTATGTAACCGTTCTCTTGCCTATCTTGGTCAGTGGGTAAGTGGTGGTCCAATGGGTAGCGCATCTGGCTCCTTTGCTGAGGTAACGCGGTAAGAAACAAACCATCCGATCAACTTAGGCCATTAAGTATGTGTTAATGTGTTTATCTGTGCCAGTCTTCAGTGGGTCTCTTTCACGTCGATATTTATCACTGCAGGCAAGGGACTGGGTAGGTACCACTGTTGGGTAAAAAAACTATTTGACGCTGAGTTGGATTGCTGTGTATAGACGCTCTGTGCGCAGGGACCAGGGTTCGTAACAAAGCGTGGTACCATCTTGCCATTGCAGCAAGCGGCTGCAGGAGCTAGATGATGAAGAAGACTCTGTCCACGAGCAGCATCGTGCATTGGCTTTTTGGTCAATCCTCCGCGGTAGATAAACGTCACAAACGAATTAGCAAGTAAGTAATGTACCTTGCGATTCCGTCCGATATGGTTTGCCCGAAGAAGGAGCTAACCGCAACGACGTTGACCAACAAGAGCGGCAACGCAGCTTCGCCGCACTTTGCTAGGCTGCGTGCGCCAAAGTGCTCATTCGCGAAAATACTAGCAGGAACTCGAAGACGACAACGAAAACTTCATCCTCACGAGTGCCGTTCTCAAGCATTGTGCAGGTCCCACTGCTGTACTCTTTGAGTGGGTGATTGGACATGTTTTCGGGTACCTTAGCTAGCTTTTGAGCTTTATTCTGTGTATTGGGTCGTCATGTCTGTTAATTCCCCAGGGGCAGAGTCGGCAGTCTCATTTCCCACTTTGGTTGTCCAAGACCGCCAAACTGGAGTTTTTCACTCCAAATGAATTACATTACAAACCCATGGTTTTATGCCCTAAGGCGACGGTGCTACCGAAGTAAATGCTAAAGTGATTCAGGAAAAGTTGCATACTGCTACTAGCCACTATATTGAAATTTCGGAGGTCAGATCATTTGGCAGAAAAAGTTGCCTACAGCTACTAGCCACCATGTTGAAGTTTCGGATCTCAGGTAATTTGGCGGAACGAAAATTGTGTGCAAATCCTCAATTTGGCTTGCATTTCTGACTTGCTATGATGCACAACCTTCGTGTCTTACCGGCACGTGGCTTCACGCCGGAGCAACTAGCATGAAAAAACGCTAATGTTTGCACTGAGGACCCATGTTGTTCTCGAGTAGAAGTATTTTGAGGACTTCCAGGAAGCTGACGCGGAGAGGGTGTTGGTTGAGCGAGAGGTTGGGGAGCTGTCAAGGTTGTCTTCGGCGGCATGCTTTTGTGGCTTTTGAAGGACCGGTAAGCCGGTCAGTGCCCGAGTAACAAAAACACATTTGTTGTTACTCTTTTTTATTACTTCGTTACTTTTGGTTAGTCGCGCATTGACCGGCTGAGCACAAAACAACAAAAGCATGCCGCCAACGACATACCTGACGGCTTTCTAACCTCTCGCCCCGCAACACTCTCCTACGCCCTTCTTTTCTTTTCTAGCTTTTTCCGTCTTGTTCTTCGTTTTTTCTCCCCGCCTTCCCCTTCTCCCGCTCTTGTCCCCTCATCTTAGAAACCATGCTTAGAGATGTCAGGCGATCGCGCCCATTTTATTTGCAGTCTCTCTCTTTACAGCCTGCAGCCACCGACAACAACAACACGTGACGTCACTCTACTAACCCGTTAATACTAACCTGTCCAGGATGACCAAGATATGCCCTCCTTTGACGAAGATAGGGCCGCCTATCGAAACGTTGTTCAGCATTTCTGGGGCAACTTATCCCGGTTTATAACCTTTTCTTCTCATACGCTAACGCAATAAGACAACCTTTTGATGTTCTAGAAAAGCTATAGTGAGATGAGTGGTCTCAGTTGCGGAGAGGCCGCTGAGTGGCGCACTAGCTCACTTACCGTATACCTTGTCTGATGCAATATCGCACGTTCTTTCGGCCAAAATACATGTCTTGGTATCTCCCACGCTTAGACACTCACCTTCCCAACCTCTTTTAGCGTTCGACATACCGCCCATGCCATCCGTTTCGAGTGAATTCCGTAGAAGGATGACAGTCCTCAGTGCCCTCGCAAGCCTGTCTATAACAAATACTAGCATTGATTTGGGAATGGCTAATGTGGCTCAGAAGCGTAGGGCTTCTCATCATTCTCATACAAAACACAAGAAAGGTTCGCCGAGCATGAAACAGATTGTCAAATTGAAACAGGCTGAGTTAAAAATTCTCCAATGTTATTCAGGCCCTGTTTTCACTTTTTTAATTCATCTTCCATACCTTACTTTTTCTATCACCTAGGTATGGCTAATCACAAAATCTTGGCCGACACCTCTGAAATCATTTCCTTTTAATAATCTTTCACGTCTTCAGTATAAACAGAATTTATGGCCTTGGTAGAGGTTATTTGACTATGATGTCTTCGAAAATATTTCACAAAGCTGTACTACACCGACAAAAATCATGAATCCAGAATGCTAACTATTAGCTGTTGATTTATTTCATCCTAGATGGGCTTCCATTGCCAAGTAAACGTTTACTTTCCTTCGGGGGTTAGTATAGCAGACTACACTAATGGTTTATTGAGAATATCAGAAACAGTTGTCATCGGAGGGCGTCGTAGCGAAAGGTTTTGTGTGAGATTTTGTCCTGTTGAACGATAAAATGCGATTCGAAATTTCAGACTGCCATGTCTGACGTCATAGAGCTCTATGCATAAGAACAAGTCGTTCTTGGCAATAAAATAGTTATCTTTCGGCTCCTGGACCATTATCGCTCGTTTGCGTTAGTGTATTTTGTGAGGAGGGTGGGAGCACCGTGAACTGGCCTGCTGGATACCATCAACGAGGATGTGATGGCTCAAAGAGGCCACGCTTATGTCCGCTGCCCATGTCACCAAGGTGAGATGGAGCATTTACTGAGGAACAAAACCGAACACAGAAAGAAAGGCGGTGGTTTGTAGCATAGCAGCAGTAGGAGGTGATTGTAACGGCGCTTTGTGCGTCTGGTAGGCAAGTCAGTATTTCAAGCCACGCAGTCTGCTTTTTGTAGCTTCCCTGACACCGGCGGTTGGCGGTGCCGCTGCGATGGTGGTACCGCCACCATCCACCCCGGCGAAGCACGGCTGCGTGCTTCGCAGGGGTGGACGATGACGACGCGGAGGCAGCGCTGAGATGTTGCAAAGAGTGCATCGCCACAGAGTGTTTTATATGGGACGCCTCCGAGCACCTCCTGATCATCCAGACCCAAGGCCCTCCAGTATTGTGAAAAGGGCACAGGGAATTTCCAAGCAAGTCACATATGAGCCGCATAACACAACGGCGGACATTAAAGAGATGTGCGATAATTTCTGCGTTGCCATAGATATTTGATCCGTCTCAAGGAGAGATTGAGAGAAAACCGTTCATTAAAATAAAGAAACATCACGTTTGTGGTGCTTTCATCAAGATGCCTCAACTAGGTTGATTGTTTCACTCTTCCACAAATCTAGCACAGAGCTTTTGAAAATGGCATTCTGGTGGGCAAGGCTCCATATTGGATGGATCCAGTTGTTTAGGGTTTGGCTGTTTCGCTGCAATCCATGCGTGTTGATTTCTAAGAAAACCATCCGCGGATTAGTGATGCTTTCAAAGAAACGAGAAACTTCTCCCACTTCAAGAATAGGTGCCGTTGCAGCTAAAATACCATAGCTAGGGCATAATAAATATCCTCATACAGAGGTTCACCTGCTGTCGCTCACTGGGATAGCTTGGGAACGCCGCGTGAATTGTTGAGGCCACTTGAGATCATTTCTAAGGGAGAGACATTTGCTGACCTGCAGCACTGCGTGTCACTAAACGGACTCAAGTGACTTCAGTTCATGGCTTTGAGCTACGAGGAAGGTGGGCTCCATAACCCATGCCCTATGGCGGCTAATCTTGCGCACTCAACCTCCTAAGTGGACAATGTGCAGCAAGAAACAGGCAGTAGTGTCTGAGTTAACAACAAAGATGATTACTTGCCACCAGTGACACATGACACCTTCGTCGTTGTCTTCTTCTAGGAGCCACCCAACATGCCTAGCATGTCGCACCGAATTGCACCGAGTGGCTGTCAGCTGTGTCGAGGTCATGGCAATATTATATAAGTGGGGCAATAAACATAGGACACGCCGGCTTGAAGCAACAGTCCAAGACTTCTAGGCCATGTTCCCACCCAAAATGCTTAGAGGTACACATTGGGTCCAACCATCTCTCTTTTTTCCTCGTTCTAATATGACGAAACAGCAACTTGTCATTATTTTTTCAGCTGATTCCTCGAAATAACCCAAATTATTTCTAAATATTTAAATATTGTTATAGAGTGATTGGCTCGATAAACCCTTCGGTGGCCTCTGTTAAGCACCTCCATGCTTTGCCAGCAAAAAAATCATTCAGACAGAGTATTTAATCATCGCCCTCTGCTTACTTCAGAATTATTTTGACGTGAAATGTCTTTAATGTTGGTTTAGGTGGTCGCCTGCTGGAATCACATGCATCAAAAACATTTTGTACTGTCACTACTTATATCTTTGCAACCGTCTTCCAGGCGCCTTACTTTCGTATTGTTGTGTAGAAAATTGAAGCCATTGCTCGATGTTCTGTCACCTGGACAGGTTTCGCTGCTGCGTGACAGGTAACGACATCTAAGTGATATAAAGACTATCATTCAGCGTCCAAAGACCCATAGCTCGCTTGTACATTTGTTTACCCAAGTGGCAGTTGTCACATTTGCAAGAGCTCACTAAGCCATAGTAGGTATAGTCCAGCAAACTAAAATCTATGCTCATTAGGGGTTATAATGCGTAAAAGTAGGACATTTCTTGCAGAACATTCTCCTTTGCTTGATTATAGCACTCCCGAATTTGACACGTAGAGTTCATAAATGAGATGAAGAGGCTCGGACAGCAAGACAGATAGAAGCAAGTTTGCTTCCACCAGCTTTGGCCACAGCGGGTCCATTACGAAAAAGGCACAAGCACAAGGGCAATATTAAACCATAGGGCGCCGTCTAGCTATGTCATAAGTTTAATATTTTACGCTTTCTAATGCACGAATTAAAGTCGTGCGCCTTGGTCTGCATCGTAGTGTAGAGGCAAAAGACCATTACGCGATCGTATATGTGTGGCGTTCGCCAAGAATATAATGGTTGCGACACGTATGACGAAATGGGAGATTAACTTGACCTCACGCGTGGCGTTCAAGTACCCGCAGTGCGGCAGAAGTTTGTGCATCCGAGCAGGAATGGTCATATCTCAGAGTGCTTACTATGTCATCGTAGGCATAAGTTATCTAAACAAAAGCAGGTGGTTATCAGGAGTTATGAGTTCTGCAACTGCGCAAGTTGTGGCAGAAATTTCGCGCTTGCTCGGCTATCACACCTCCTGCGTTCGACACAACGGGTCCAGTAATGAAATTCTAAAAATGGCGAGGCGAGTTTCGGGTAGGAAAGAGATATATGGATGCTCCTTCACCACAGCGGAACGTGTCCGCCTCACTATGAATAATAAGAGCATAATATTGAGGCAAGTGAAGGAGCCCAAACCATCTGCGAGTGCTGTGGATTCGAGCGGCGCAAGGCAGCCTCGGGCAATTCGCGTAAGAAACGCCTTCTTTACCGTAGTGCCGAAACAGCCCCTGCAAAACAAATGGGCGCCATATGAAAAGGTAGTGCGTACAACTGCGAAAAGTGACAGTTTCGCCCGAAACGCGAAGCATAGATTGCGATAGCAAATTAGTACACAGGTACACAGTCAGGATAGTAGTTTTATCGGCCGTATGAACTTGCATACATTCGCTTACTAACTGAATTAAACACGGTGTCAGGGCGTATAAGCAAACATGCTTCATCACACTCGATGAGCGCGGACACTAGCGGAAAAACACTGCATTCTGGTATTAACAAGCGTGCCAGCAGGAGCGAGTGAAACCACATTCGTGCGGTCTATGGCTTCAGCGCAAGAGCGACAAAAACGCCGCGCACAGAAAGGAATGAACCGTGTCCAGATAGCTTTGAAAATACGGCACGTGCGAGCGGGCGCTGCCGTGCAAAGTACACAATTATTGGCGGAGCCGAAGCCGTCCCTCTGCCTCCCGCGCTGCCTAACCGCGTTCCTCCATATTGGGGCGAAGACTAACGGAGTCGCCATCTATTGGAAGGGACTCGCTTGCGCTGTATGAGGGATAACACCGCGCGTTACTGAAATGTCTGGCTGTCAGCGCTCAATAAATACACCACACAGGAGCCCTCCTGGACCTTTCTGTAAGTACTCTCGGAAAGAAGGAATTTTTTACGGTCCAAAAAATAATCAGTACAACGAACTCCCATTACTTACGGCCCCCGCGATAGAGTCACCCGAACCGGCTTCATGCGTGAAAAGTCGGCAGTCACAGAGGGCGAAGTATGTGGAATATCTTTTTATAGTGGTTTGTCTGTATAATCAAACGAAATGAAGCATAACAGAATGACACCTCAATGCAGCGATCTCACGAATTAGCGGTGTCCGGCTGCGGGTCTGCATACACGTCCGCGCACAATGTTTTATTTTCGCACCGTCTCGTGAGCTTTAGGCCGCAGCATATGACACTACACAAGCAACCATCATTGCGTGGACACTGTCAGAGCTGTTAAAAATAACTTCGCTATAACTATGGACTTCGACGCATACGACGGCATCTTGTGATGTCCCGTCGTGACAATTCAATCTTTTCTACTTCTAAAGTGTTGGATGTTTCTATATAACTATTTCTGAAGCTGCGTTGCACTGTATGTTTTTCGGTCATCTCAGCGAGCAATAAACTACACGCTCCTTCTTTTCCTTAATACAGTACATTTTATTGTTTGGTGCTAGACAATTATGCCTTGCCTTTTTTTAGTGAAATAGTCGCCATTCCTTTCGATTCCAGTGAACTTACCCAGTTTCTAGGATCAACAAGTTCATAGTCCAAAGCTTAGTGACATTAGCCGGGCACACTCACACTCGAGCTGCGCACTCGAGCTGTAGCCAATGACTGCTTGCCGGATCTCAGTTTCGCGATCCAAGCTTCACGCAGCTTCTTCTCCTGAGGGTACGAGTGAAGGCTGACACCAAGCTCTATTGGGTACGTCCAGCCCTGCGGTACCTATCAGTAGCCTACCATGTTGGGCGCCTTCAAAGGCAGCCAATGCCTACTAGAGGGTTTGCACGTCTTGTCAAGCACATACCCGAAGCGGCAAAACCTTCCCACTTAATCAGAAGCGCAGCGCAGTTCGGGCTTTAAACCTTCGTTTTCAGCTAGCTTCGGCGCTTCCGTAACAGTCGACGCGGCCGCCGTGTCCACGTGATCCATCATATCGCGTCACGCTGATGGAGGCGCCAGCTATTCCAGTGTTCGAGCTCGCCCCCATTATGGCGTGCGAGATTGAGCCGAGATCGTCAGTTCCCCTTGCGTCCCTTCGTGAAATGCGCAGTTGCTGCAGGAGCACAACGCCCAAGTAGGGAGGCCTACCTCCCTACTTCCCTCCCGTCCACCCGCGGCCTTTCGCGCGACGGCATAGGGCGCGTTTGTTCTCCGCTCTCTCCTTCGCGCCTGCCAGATTGAGCTGGGATCGCCGGCTTTCCTCTGGTGTTTTCACTCGCACGTTCAGCAAACGACGCGTGACGACCGCGTTATCGGCCTTAGACGTTTAACGGAACATCACGGCGACGGCGATGCCGCCGGCAGAAATGCGCCAAGGATGTCCATATAATTGTCTTCCCAATAAAATTAAACCATAGGACCCCCACCAGCTGTACCAGCGGCTAAGCACATATGCTTTGCAATGCATGAAAAATAATGTAAATGTGTATTCAGTCGTCATTTCCTCACCCTAATGCCCCTACACCCTCTGCAGCACGCACATGACATTTCACGAACCACCCTGTGGCGGCGCCTTGATACAGCCTATCCGACCTTTTAAAGCCGCGATTTCTTTGCACATTCCTTCGACCTTTCTGCTGTTAGTACTGCTGCAGCTGTCTGGCCTTCCGCGTCAGGTTGGTATACACGGGAAGAGCAATGCACAGAGGAAAGGCGACGTGAGAGACTAGTTTCCACTATTCCATAACGTGGCCAAAACTCCATCTTTGGAACTCCTTGGGAGTAGGTAGAATAGTCTCTCGACCAATCTAAATATCCGTGAGCAAAACCGGTGAATAACAGGCTTGCCGCTCTTCATTTGGGGTAGCTCGCGTACATGGGGGAAGACAATCGTTTGAAAAAAAGATTAAGGAAATGCTATTACTAGACACGGCAACTGTTGCGGACAAATTGGATTACTTGAAATTCAAGGCACGGTACAGTACGTTACTATGTTAAAGAGCATGAATCATGACCAAGTTTGGGGCGCGATTGTGAAGGGTCAGGGTGTATCCTGTTAAGGGGCCAAGGCGTGGGATACAAACGGGTTTGCAGAAGTTTGAGACTGCTAGCCTGAGGTTTGTTCAAGTTGGGGGGGGGTGGAAATGTCAACACGTCGAGTCGATAATGCGAAACAATTTCGTTGAAAGTACATAATTTATCTTTGGTTATGTTGACCTCACTCCAAACCTGGCTGCCCACGACAGCGCGGTAAGCGAATCGCGCGTGCTCCGGTGGGCCTGCTCGTTAGGATTACATCCGAGCTGGTTAACAGAACCATCTAGAAGGGCTGAGAACCACTAGACGTGGTATCCTCCTTCACTGCGCTTCTGAGTCCTTTGAAGTGTTTTGTCCACAATACTGTTCACCTGTTCAGAGACGAGGACGGACGAAAAGGATCTAACTGCCGTGCGCGAGTCCGAGAAGACGATAGGAGGAACTTTTGATCGGGGAAAAGCCAGAGCGATCATTGCGAAACTATTCGCATGTTATGGCGTGCCACAATATGCCGCAAGCAACATTTGCCGTCAACATTCTCGCCAGTGATGCCATTCAACTAACAGCACAGAAAGCTTTGCTTATATATATTCGCACAGTGCGTGGTATGCGCAATACTATTTTTTTATCTCCCTCCGTCTTCTTTCTTCCTATTTTCCTTTATCTATTTTCCCTCTTCGATTAGAATTTTTTGGTATTAATAATGCGAAATCATTAAATGGTTCATTGAGCGATAAAGCCGGAATTTGTAGCAAAAGAAAAGCTCCTAAATTCCCATTGGCTGCGATGCCCCGTAAGGAGCGCGCGTCGACAGAGCATGGCGGACGCAATGGAGTCGCGTGAGGGGACGGCATCGCCACACTACGTCAGCAGCTTCGCTCGACGGAGTGGATACGGGGAAGTGACGCCCTGGGGCGAGACGGGTTGTCTTTGACAAGCCATTAACATGACGGGCGCCTGGGGGCATCGCCCTAACGCTCTAGGGAGCCGGCGCGAGGTCTGTATGTCTCTCTCTCACCCCACTGTGCTTAGCTCTTGCGCGCGCCTGCCGGCCTTCGTGGCCGCTGCTGCTTCCTCGGTCCCTCGTCGCGTCGTACTTCGATGGCACGTGGTATTGGCACCGCAGGAAGTTGCTCCGTACTGGCTCAGGCAGCACGTACCCCTATTAACGAGGTAGCGATAAGGAGCCCGTGTCGCAGAAGACACGGCGTCCGTGTCCCGCGTCGGTGCCAAGTGTCCAACGTCTAACATTGTTTCGCCAAAGAGATTTATGAACCACTTATATCGACACCTTTCATGGGACGCAAGGAACTTAGTGAACTAATTAATTTCTGAAGCTAAAACACGTGGAAAAATCGCAAACTCTGACCTGAAAAAAGCCGACACACATGATTGCTCTGTGATTGTAATTTTATTACACGATAAAACATAATTTTGTCACGCTAAAACTAAAGAAAATCCTTTTCCAGTGTTACTAGCCGTGGCGTCCGCCAATTGCGCGTACCGGTGCGGGGGTGTCTGGGGCGCCTCGGAGTGGCGCACCCGTTCCTTGCCATAGCGCCAGCTGGCACTCGCCTCGGTCGCATTGCGCCCTACACAAGAAACCGCGTTTCTACCACAAAGTCCGCCATCGTATACAGCGTCCACAGCGAGCGTTTCCCGGTAAACATTACGGTTACATACGCTCCTGTGGCAGGGAATCGTGAGAAGCAGTCAGGGAGCTCTGAATGCTGTTGCGTTCCACTCCTAAAAGCTAAGCCGAATCGTGCTCCAAATTTTTGTACACCCGTGAGAAAGATTATACGGACCAAGGATTGCGCGATAAAATGAATTTCCTGCGGTCTGTGAATGGAACTTAATATTAAAGACTGCAGTTGAAACTAGACATCACACATTTTCTAGTGCACTCATCAGTTTCCGTTTATTTGTGTTATTTACAAAGCAATTCTCTTTTCTTCGGCTACCCTGTGATCCGTATACTTTTGCTCACGGGTGTACATTACTCGCAGCTCAACATTCGAAGGCCCACTAAGCGGCATTCAGTTGGACCTTAATGTTTTCGCATTCAGAACGCAAATGGGCTTAGTTGCTCTCGGATAGCTTAAAGGGGTTCAAATTTTTTCCTAATGGCGCGGAATTCTTAGCTATTCACCTTACAAGCCATGTGTCACATTTCTTGAGGTGATTATAGTTATCAAGAACGCTTATGAGGATGCACTAACTTTATCCTAATAATAATGCCTTTTCCAATATTTTGTAAGGAATATTCAAAAACTTGCACTGACACAGAAGAGAAGAGGACGAATGCATTCACTTCACCTCGAAAGATGTTCGGCTATTAATTTAACATTGAAAAACTGTGCTCGTTCTCTTAAAGTAGCTCGCCAGTAATCCTGTTTGTTCGTTTGATACCTTATCATACACGCTGGATCCTTTGGGTAACTTCCAGTCCAACCCCTGCTCTGGATGTGTGCCACCAATAACAAAAGATAAGAAGAGGAAGAAGCAGCTTGGAATTTCCCTGTGTACACGTATAAGAATTGTGCTCGAGCAGGAGCAATGAGTGCCGCTGGTTCTCCGGTCTACCTCCTGACGTTTGGCGGCCTCCTTAAGATGGTGCAGATTGGGACCGCGATTCCATCGCTATTGATCGTCGCCTCGCTGTCCTTCAACCACAACACCGGGGAGTTTGAGATGGAGCACACGGACGTCAGCCTGACCATGACAATCTTCGCGTTCGCTATGTCGGCCGCCATCATCACCGTCACCATACTCAACGGTTCGGTGGACGTGCCGCACATGCAGATGTACCGTATGAACTATGCTATTGGGACCCTAGCCTTGGCAGTTAACACCGTGCTGTTTTACGTGCGGTTCACCAAGGCTAGCTCCGCCGAAGCCACAACGGGGCAAGAGCCAAATTCTTCGCCCGAATCCGACGGGTTATTAGCGACTGTGGAAGCCGATGATATGTCCATTCCATTATACCTCTGTCTTGCAAACACTGTCGCCTATGGATTGAACTACCTCTATGCTATTATGATACGTGCCCCAGTGGCGATGGCAGAAACTTTGACGTGACTTGTTTAAGGAGAATGCGCGGCAGTGAGACCAACTTTTCTGGATTGATAGTCTGCTCACTATGGACCACATTCACATGCTGTACGCAGGATGACATATTTGCCGTCAATTTATACTTTTAGCTCTTATAAGCACACTGAAATAAAAAGCTCTGGCCTCAACACAACTTTATTTTCTGATATCTTGTACTTTCAGATGACGTGGATGTTTTTCGAAACAGTGCCACTGTTTCCTGCAGCATTGACAGTATTTCCAACAGCAATTAAAAACCACAGTTATAGGAAGACTACAAGTCGTACGAGTTGCTAGCAGATTTTACCACTTCATTTGGGTTTTGCATATTTGGCATATAACTCAATTATACCATCATCATCGTAATCATCATCAACAGCCTTTGCTTTTGTCTACTGCGGCACAAAGGCGGTCCTCTGCGATATCCAAGCATCCCTGTGTTGCGCTTGCTGATTCTAGCTTGCGCCTCCGTATTTCCTAATTTCATCACCCGACCTAGTCTTCTGCCGTCCTCGACCGCTATTCCCTTTCCTTGGCGCGCACTCTGTAACTCTAATGGTCCACCGGCTCTCTACCTAGGCATTAAATGACCTGCGCAGCTCCATTTATTTCTCTTCATGGCAAATAGAACAGAATAGCTATCCCTATTTGCTCTTTCATCCACACCGCTCTCTTCCTGTTCTTTGACGTTCCGCCTAGTGCCTTTCTTTCAATTACTTTTTAGGCGGTCTTTATTTATTTATCTATTTATTTGTTTATTTATTCAGGTACCTACAGCGCCCGTTAAGGGCATTTTTGTGGGGGAATACAATTCCAAAACATGCAACGCCATGCAGATGACACTGTGTAAATAACAAACAACAAACAATAAAATATACAATGCACTCCAATACTGAGCAAACTGATAACAAGAGAATTATGAAAGCAAGAAAGACGTAAATATTGTCATATGAAGAAGCGTATACAAAGAATTCAAGAAACGCACAGCAACAGAGCACAAAAAAAATTAATTCAACAAAATTTAATTCAACAAAACGCGTGACAGAGCATTTTCAAAAGAAGATTACGAGGCTAAGACAACTTCTTCTGGCAATCTATTCCAGTCATGCACTGTTTTGGGAAAAAAATGAGTTTTTAAAGACATTTATACGGCACTGGTATTCTTGAATCTTCAAAGAACGATCTAAACGGGAGGATATATAGCTGGGAGGTTTCATGTATGAATCTTTAGACAAACCTGATGCGCCTATAAAAATACTGTAAAATAGCTTAAGTATAATGTATTTGCGTCTGTCTTGCAATAGAGGCCAGCCCAAATTTTTGCAAATCTGAGAGCTGCTTTTGGTGAAATCATAGCTTCTGGACACAACCGTTGCTGCTCGCTTTTGAATTCGTTCAAGTTCGCTGATAAGTGTTTTTGTTTCAGGGTCCCAAGTCGCACAACCATATTCTAATATGGAACGCACGTTTGTCACGTAGAGTGTTTCCATCAAATCAGCAGGGGCCTGCTTGAAATTGCGTTTTAGAAAGTTTAACACATGGCTAGCTTTGGCAGCAATATGGTTTGCGTGGTCCTTCCAAGGAAGGTTGTTTGCGAATATAACACCCAAGTACTTGTAATTCTTAACAAATGATAAGTTTCTGTGGCCTAAAGAATACTGGGTAGGTAATGGATGCTTTTTATTTGTAAATTGCAGAACTTTACATTTTGAAAAATTTAATGTCATGTTCCATGTTTTGAACCATGCGAAGACAGAGTCAAGGTCGCTTTGCAATTCATAAGAGTCGCTTATACATGTGACGTCACGGTAAATGCAACAATCGTCAGCATACAATCTCACCCGACTGGAAACCCGGTCAACTATATTGCTACGGCACAATATGTGCGATCACGAAAGGCGAGCAGTGTGAAGACGACGACGACGATTAAAGCTAGCGCGGGCTGTTGCCTCTTGGCCAAGCGCAGCGTATTGCCTTGTAAATATACTTGTAAATAGCTTTTCGTCGGTGTCTTCCTACGTAACATATCTGGTGGAGGTGGACGTTCCCTGTACCTCGTCACGGAGCTTCGCAGTGGACGGTACGTCGAGCCTTCCTTCATGGCTCCCGGCGACGAGTAGTACTACAGTTCGACAGTACTACAGTACTACAGGCGACAGTACTACAGGTGACGCCCATGGACTATATGATGGTTCAATAATGTTCTTGGCAAGCATTTTGCGAACTTCTGCGTGAATAACTTGACGCTCAGCTGGTGACACCCGATACGGGCGGCGATGAATAGGAGGGGCATCGCCAGTATTAATGCGATGTTTGACAGCTGTAGTGTGGGCCAAAGGACGATCGTTAAAGTAAAAAATATCGTGGTAGGAAAACAGAACGCGGTAGAGTTCACGAGCGTGCTCGGACGGCAAGTCGGGGGCAATCATTTTCTGTAAGTCAGCGATGGTACAATTTGCCGACTGCGATGGTAGAGGAGAATCGGATGAAGTGTCGTCTACTGCAATGGATGCTACTGAGTGATCCCCGAATGAACAAAGGTGGGCCAGAGACATCCCAAGTGGCAGCACTTGTGTCGTCAAGCCAAAGCTGACCACTGGCAGTCAGACGCAATTCGCCGAAATAGATAAAACTCTATGAGGTACTGTGATCCCGTGTGTAAGGAGGACGTCTTGCATAGGAGCCGCGATGTAGTGACGTTGGGGACTGGTGGGGATGACACTAGGTCAACGTAGGTCAGTGCCGAAGGTGGCAAGCGAACGAAGTCGGCGGAACTGAGGCGACTGGGGTGTGGTTCAGCAGGATCCAGAACAGGCAGGTCAAGGCGGAGAGTACTGGCGGAACAATCGATGAGAGCAGAATGTGCGGAGAGGAAGTCTAAGCCGAGGATGATGTCGCGGGGACAGTGGGCGATGACTGGGAATAGCACGACTGTTGAGCGATCGGCGAAGGAGACGCGGGCGGCACACATACCAATTGCGGGGGCTGTTCCGCCATTGGCGACACGGACAACAGGCATCGTGGCGGGCGTGATTATTTTCCTCAGCCGGTTACGAAGGTCAGCGCTCATTACCGACAAATGCGCCCCAGTGTCTATAAGAGCAGATACAGAAACACCGTCGACTGGCACGTCAAGGAGGTTCAGATGAGTGGGCAACGTCAGTAGAGGATTTGGCGGCGTAGGGAGCAATGCAGCGTCACCTCGAGGCGCTGCATCGTCTAGTTTTCCGACTGGGAGCGGCGTCCGAAAGAAGTCGGCGAATAGGAGCGACGGGGCTGGGGAGAGCGAGATTGGCGTCATTGGGGCGAAGGCGAACGAGAATAGGGCTGTTCGGTGCAGGAGAATCAATGGCGGCATTGTCTTCCTACGTAACAATATCATTGATAAATATTAAAAAAAGAAGAGTGCCCAAAACTGATCCCTGGGGAACGTCCAATAAAACCGCAATATCAGATGAACTTGCGCCTTCAAGAATAACGCGTTGCTTTCTACCAATGAGGTGCGCTTCGAGCCATTTCAGCAGGGTGGGTGGAACTTTGAGGGTAGCCAGTTTGAGTAACAATAAATTATGTGCGACAGAATCAAAAGCTTTTTTGAAAATGCAAAAATATGCAGTCAACCTGGTTGCGATTGTTAATTGAAAAAGCGATATCGTGAGCAAACTCTATCTGTTGGGTGTCGCAAGAAATCTCTTTCTGAAGCCGTGTTGCATTGGACAGAAAAAGTTGTTATCCTAGAGGTGCTTAAATAGATTAGTGTAAACGATGGGTTCTAGCGATTTGCATATGACACTTGTGAGGGAGATAGGCCTAGAGTTTACAGTTTTTGTTTTCTCGCCACATTTATGTAGAGGAACTACGTTGGCGCTTTTCCAGTCATCGGGCAAAGCGCCGACATCCATTGATTTTTGAAACAGTATTACTAAGAAGGGAGCAACAGAAACTGCACAGTTCTTCAAGATGCAGTTCGGAATACGGTCAGGACCGGGTGCCGTGTTTACCTTGAGCTTCTCCAAAAGTAACACTATTCCATGTACTGGGAAATCTATGCCACTCATCACTGTGAACTCATTCACAATATGTAAACCGTCGGTAGGGCATGTCGATAGAGAAAAAACTGACTGAAAATAACGATTAAACTGTTCAGCATTGCCTTCCAGATCCGAGCTATAGTTAAAGTTATCTATAATATCGGGAATGTTGCCTGTGTGGCGCTGCTTACTTTTTACATATTTCCATACTTTCTTTGCATTATTCCTTATTTTCCCACCAAGAGCACCCAGATACACACGTTCGGCCCTGTGCATCTCCCGCGTTATGATCTTGTTCAGCTCTTTCAATTCACAATGCAAGGAAGGCTCTGGTGATTGACAGTACCTATGATATAAGCGGTGCCTTTTGTTTATCAAAGTTCGAATGGCGGCGTTCATCCAAAGCTTATCTGTTCGACACTTCAACGAAATGGTGCGTGATGGAACACACGTCTGGATTAAGGCCAGGAGTTTTGTCTTCAGTAGGTGCCACGTGAAATGTATATCAAGTATGGAACTGTGATGTTTAAATTCTGGGAAAAAGGCATCGAGTTCATGCGATAGCGCGACATAATCTCCTCTGTTGTAATGAAATACCGTACGTGGTGGCGGCTTTCTGCGGTGCTCGGGAAAACAGGATGATCTTGCGATTACCGCTTCATGGTCGCTTAAACCGGGAATTGTGGTGGTTGAAGAAACGAGCGTGCGATCGTTGCAGAAAATCAAATCAAGTACATTTGCACTACTACAGCCTATTCTAGTTGGGCATTCCACAAACTGAAATAGGGAGTGAGTGTTAATCATTTCACGAAAAGCAGTATGAAGAAGCGATGTGGTCTGTATATTCGGCTTAAGCGAGACCCATTCTACATTAGGTAAATTAAAATCACCACCTAAAATAACGTAAGATGCATCCAGAGTTAGTAGGATGTTGCTCAATCCAAATAGGGGTTGCGGCGTTTTAGGGGCTGGAGATCTGTAAAATGAACCAATAGCCATTGAGGAACCGTTAGCCAGTATGACCTTACACCAGACCGTTTCGCATGTCTTGCTTTCTGTGTTGAGAGGTATGCTGTTCAGTCCATTATCGACAATTACAAAGACGCCACCGCCATGCTTGTTACGGTCCTTCCGGTATAAGTTGTAATTAGGCGGAAATATCTCGCAGGTGCCTATTGTTTCGTCCAGCCATGACTCGGTGCCAATGACCACATGTGGTTTGACCAATTCCAAGAGTGCAGCAAACTCTTCTTTTTTGTTCTTGAGGCTGCGGCAGTTGATAGCAATAATTATAAAGTCGGATTTAGGATCTGCTCTTTTCTGCGATGCAGGACTCCTTGATGGCTATTGGTTTATGCTTTTCACGGTATCAGTAGCGCTGTCGTACATGTAAACTTGTTTTGGCAACTTTAGTTTGTTGACATTAAGTTTGAAGTCACCGCGACGTTCCCTGGCAAACTGTACCAGTTTTTTCCGCTCATGCCTTACTTTATTCGAGTAGTCTTCACTGATAGCAAAACCGGTACCTTTTAGTTTTGAGGCAGCTGCAAGTAAGCGTTGCTTGTCTTTGAAATATAAGAATTTCACTAGAATCGGCCGTTTTTTTTCTTGTACGTAACGCCCATGTCTGTGCGTTCTTTCCATAGCCATCGAGCTAAGTTGTACACTTAGTTTCTCAGCGCAAAAAAGTCAGAATTCGTTTCTCACGCAGTGCCCATGTTTAATTCTCGGAATCTGGGTGGCCATGAAAGATCAGGTTGTTCCTTCTTGCTCTGTTATCTAGATCGTCTTGGCCTTTGTGGACTGTCGCAAACGAGGAAGCAACCGATTCGACACGAGACGAGATCATTTCTATCGATTCTTTTATCTGTGGGACACATGATACGCGGTTTTCAGTGCACACAACCTTGGCTGCGAGCTCCTCTACTTTTTGTTCAATGGCCTGCTGATGACTTCGAAGCGAACGAATTTCGTCAAGAATGTCGGATTGTTTTTCCAAGATTGATGGTATCTGCATAATAGCCTTAAACATGCCCTGTTCTTGTTCTTCGGTAAGAGGACCAGGATTCAACTCGACATCCCCGGCAAGAAGTAATAGCAACTTTGAAAACAGACAAAAAATAACTTGTAGGTAACTTGTACGCGAGCTCCTTCGTTACCTTTCCAGTTGTTGCCCCATATCTTAGCACCGGTAGAATGCAATCTTTGTACACTTCACTTTTCGCAGAAGTGCTGAGCACCCAGTTATTATTATAAAAACAAATTATTGTGTTTTACGTGTCCAAACCACAATCTGATTGTGAGGAATGCCGTGGTGTGGGACTGTGGAAATTTGGAACAGCTGTGGTTCTTTAACGTGTGCCTAAATCTAAATGGACGGGTGTTTTCTCATTTTGCCCGCACTCAGTCATTGAACACCACATTCCGTCATTGAAAGGGAAAACGTTTCTTGCGAAAACGTTTCTTTTTCTTGCAAAAAAACGCTTTTTTTCTCATCTACGCATGCGACACATTGTCAAGTCACTTTTCATGCTACTAATGTCGCATACAATATCAGCTACAACACATTGATCATGCTTGAAGGGAATTCGAGAGTGAACAGGAGTGTGGGCGTACGGAAAGTTGGTTTATTGGTGCGAAAGCATCAAATGAGTCATTCAGCGAAAAATCCGGCGTCTGTCGGCTGGACAAGCGAACAACGGCACCTAAATTAGCATTGGCACGGCACGAGCGTGCCTCGATGGAGCAGAGTGGGCGAGAGGAACACCTGCTGGGCTACGATAGAGCGCCATGTGTTGTGTCAGGGAGAGTACATCTCCGCGAAGACACGCCACCCATTGAGTAACGTAGTAAACGACAGGAGTGGGCACTCGAGGAAATTGGCGGCCGAGCAATGGATATTCGCCGATTCCGCTAGGTGGCAGAGCACATCAAGAAACATGCGTCTGCGGCTGCGGCTAGCAGCTTGACAGGCGGCACGACCATAGATTAATATATTAAGTCGTTTACTATGTTACTCTATGGCACGACCACTGGGCCCGACCCAACACGTGCGAACCCTAGTCAGGCCGCGCCGCCGGGCTCATTCAGCACCATGCACCTGCAGATCGTTGTTGGGTTCTTCCGCCAGCGCCTGCTTCGTCGCTGTTTCATGGTAAGGCCACAGCAAGTTCCTTTGCGCTTTGCTAACGACTTATTTTCTTCATTTTGGTATGTCACTGTTAGCCTCATGAATGTGTGATGGTGGCTTTGCAGCCATGAACAGCTGCAACCCATTTCCTACGCTCACTTTCATGTCGCATTCTTTTTTTATGCGCCGCAATGAGCGGTGTAGCTGGCGATAAAAGCGACGCGGCAGCGTCCGAGCTGCGAGGCACGTTCGACACAATCACGAAGTGAGAAAATAAAATGGTTCGTTACGATACGTGGCCTATTAAGACATGCCGGTCGGGCCAGAGAGAGTTATGTTACGCGCAGCGACTGCTGAAAAAGTGTGGTGCTGTAATTTTGCAAAAGAAATGTAGCTATTTCTAAAGCGGTACACGTGCAGTATTTGCAGTACGGCAATAATGCCCTCTCTCTCAACCTCTGTAGCAGCCTATGTGCGCTCGAGCATAGTTAGCTGTTGTGCATTAGGATAAGATACGTGCTTTCATGTTTTAATTGTGTATGAAGTCGCTGCCATAGAAAGTTCCTAGCTTGCCACCCGTTTATAACAGAGCTTCCTCAACCATAAAAATACGCATTACATGAAGGAAAGCAGCATCTCCATCATAAAATTTTGCAGGCTCCAATATTGCTTATACGAAGCAACGTAGCGTGTACATTCAATCGCTTTGAAGCCTCCGGTATTGCTTACCTTCTGTCTGTCATTCTACGTATTGTAGGAATCTCCACCATTTCCTCAAGATACACTGCACAGCCAAAGGACATTATGCATACTCAAAGGCGAAATTCTAAGTACCAGAAGACGATTACAAGGCTTCGAAGATGGCACGTGAGGACTCCCAACACGAACTGCATAATTGCAGCTGTTTAATGACGGACACACTGGCTTACACATTCGAGATGAGCACACTGGTTGTAGCCATGTTATTTTGGCACGCAAACATTAACATAATTTTGCTACCCTTATTCACCATCCTTCGCAGAAGTACAAGAAAAAAACGTCATATTTTTTCTCTTTAAAATAATCTTATTTTGAGCAAATTAATTGCTGGTGTATATAGGCAGTTTTCTTTTTTCATTATCTGGATAGTTCCAACACGTCTTCTATGAGTTTTTATTGTACAACGTTATTGCCATCACGCCATTAATTTCCGACTAGTCTCCATTGTACCGTTGTCACACGACCACGAGCCCGGCGATGGCTTCCCAGACACCGATCGGTAATGGGGCTCCAGTTGTTGTGCATGACGAGCCGAGTACCCCTATGGACTTGTCTTCTGCGCTACCATCTGTGCCGTCGGCACCCCTTGGTTCTCAGAAGCGTCCTTCGGAGCAATCTGCACCAGATTCGTGTTCGGCCAGCAGCGGCTCCCAAGGCAAGGGTTCCTGTCTAACGAATGACCACCCAGTTGTGTCGACACCGGGCTCGGTTTGCTATAAAGCAACCATTAAGGCTCTGGCCCCCACAAGCCTCACGGAGACACCGAACAGGATTATTCAGGCGAACCTAGACGCTTGTCTTGGCAACACAGGCTTCCGCGGCTTCACGGCCTGGAAGAAGTCAAATACCATCGCTGTGTGGCTCCCGACGTTGGCTGCTGTCGAGCGTTTGCAAACGCTTCAACGTCTCCCGATAACAAGCGAAGTCACCGTGCCGGTCCAGGTGTACCTGGTAGAGGGCTCGGATTTACAGCGCAGTGTCGTTTACAACGTTGACGTTGGCGAGGACCGGACTGCTCTCCGGCGTGAGCTTTACCGTCCTACTCACCGTGTCATTCAAGCACGTTACATTGGAAACGGGCGCTCTTGCATCGTTACCTTGCAGGGCCCACCAACTCCCCCAGCCCGCCTGTACTACTATCGTTGCATTCTACGACCTCGGCCATATAAACCCAGCGTAGTCTATTGTTACAACTGTTTACGACCGGGCCACATGCGCCGATCCTGTCCGTTTACCGCGCCAGATGCAGTTGCGATAGCTGGCGCAGTGTCTTACCGATGTGGACTCTGCAAGACCGACGGCCACGAGATCACGTCTCCAACTTGTCCAACAAAGCAAAAGGCCACTCAGAAGGTTCGTCGCGGAATTCATATGCAATGGCCTCAGCATGCTGCAACACAGCCAGTGCCGACATCTAACACGTTTGCGGCGCCCCAGTGGGATGACGACGACTGGCCAGAGCTTTCCGAGCCCGAACCGCCTTCACCCCATTGCCAACAGACTTACAGTGACAAAGTTCGCAAAGACCGCTGTCGCCCGCTCGTTACACAGAAGCAGAGCGTGCCGGAACATCTGCCTGATGACATGGCAGCCGTTGACAATCAAATTGCCCGCCTTTTAGCGGAGGTATCACCGTGAACTACTTGCGCGTCGGCGACGTGCAGTAGAATCTCACACCACTACCACTATCCATTCCGCTGCATCATCGTCTCTGTCACGCCCTACAGTATCGTTCGCAGAGTCTACCAGGTCTTCAGCTCCGTTGCCGGATAAATCTACAGCATCCCTTTTGCGGTTCATGGTCAGCCAGTTATCCAACCTGACATCTGTGATTTTACAACGCCTGGACTCGTAATCAAAATGGCGGGCACAGGTGTATCTGGCGTGCTGCAGTGGAACTGTAGAGGGCTCTCCACGAAAGTGGGGGAGCTTAAATCCTGTCTACGTATGAATAAGCTGCAGGTGTGGGCCCTGTTACTACAGGAGACCAACGCCTTGCCTGTCATTCCGGGCTTCAGTGGTACGTGTCTCCTTCCATGAGTGACCGTCGCGTGCACACAGCTGCCCCTCCAGGAAAGGCGGCAGTGTATGTTGATACGCGCTATCCTCAGGTCTGCCTTTCTCTTGAAAACTGGTGTAACTCATATCAGGAGGTAGTGGCAGTAGCTGTGAAGTTACCCAAGGCAACTGTTGTGGTAGTGTCATACTACATAAGACCAGCCGGTGGTTCTTCTTCAAGAATTAATCTGTGCTAGTTAGGGAATGTCTGTCGCCAATACCCAGCGTATCCTATTTTAGTTGGTGGTGGTTTCAACGCCCCTCACCCAGATTGGGTGTACCCTACTTCTAGCCCTCGAGGTAGGCGTGTGCGGGACGCCTTCGCGGATGCGTTGTTTAAGCTACTGAACCATCCCGATTCAGCAACGCGGGCTGTGCCTCAAGCTCGACGTACAACACACGCACTGGATCTTACGTGGTGGGCGGGTCCCCGCACTCCCACTTGGCACCTGGAGCCCGACTGCTGGGGTAGTGACCACCACCCTATCATCATCGGTCTTCATCCGTCCCAGGCCCGCCTATTGCGCCGCAAGTGTTCTGTGGTCAACTGAGACACGTTTCGCTCCGTTCTCCAAGATACCTGTGTGGACTCGTCACCACTACTTGTTGACCGCATACAAAGCGCGCTCAATGAAGCTACAACCATCAGCTGGGTAGACGTCGATCGACCGGCACCAGATATCGGCCTGCTCAATTTGTGGGCTGCTCGTAGACAAGCTGAGCTGGCAGCATCCCGAGACCCCACTTCTGCACAAGCACTTACAAGACTAAATTTCCTTACTGCTAAGGCCCGCAGATATGAACGCGACCTTTCGCGGAGGCGCTGGCATACGTGCCGTGAGCGGTTTTCATCCAAGACATCGAACGCTTCTCTGTGGCGAACATTCCGTGCCATGGAACACGGTTGCCGCCGTCCAGACGCGGCAGCCACAGCATGCTTCGCTGCTGGCTTGTCGCCGGATGATTTCGCCAGAGAAGCAGCCCGGAAGTTTTTCCCGCAGTACGACGTGTTGCCTCAGACAGCCAATGGTGCTTCCTTGGCAGGCATTCCGACACATATCGACAGGTTACCATCTACAGCAGACTCCGAGGGGATTGCAAGCTCTTTCACAATGCCTGAGTTGCTTGCAGCTATAGATGGTACCAGTCGCAAGACAGCACCCGGTCCAGATTCTATTACTTATGAGGCCTAAAAGAACCTGAGTTCCGCTGTGCTGCCTCAACTCTTCGACACCATTAACAAGCTATGGCTAAATGGCGTTGTCTCTCCAGGCTGAAAATCAGCTATTGTGATCCTGATTCCGAAACCAAGCAAGCCGCCGACTGACCTTGGCAACTTCCGACCCATTTCCCTAACGTCAACGTTGTGAAAGCTTGCTGAGAAAATTCGAGCCACACGACTGTCGTGGTGGCCAGAGCACCACGGTTTCTACCACTCTGCTCAAATTGGCTTCCGTCTATTCATAGGTACAGAAGATGGGCTGGCTGTCTTATCATCCTCGATTTTATTGTCAACTCTTAGCCACAGTGTCGGTACTGTCCTCGCTATGGACGTCGAAAAGGCATATGATAACATCAGTCATGCTGCCATCTTGGCTTCAATTGACATGCTGCATTTTCCCCCTAGAGTACGGAATTTTGTCAAATATTTCCTTGAAGACCGACATTTAGCAATTTCCCTCAGTGGTGACGCCATCGTCTCATTTGTCCCTCTTCGTGGCATACCCAAAGAATCTGTATTGTCACCCACATTATTCAATATTGCTTTCATCCCGCTTGCATGGCGCTTACGCGATGTACCCGACATAAAGTTCTTGTTGTACGCTGATGACATCACGGTTGGAGCAGTCATCACGACCTGCAGACTCAAGCAACTGCCCTTCAATCAGCTTTAGATATCACGGCCACTTACGCTGCTTCGGTCGGCCTTAGGCTTTCCGTCAGCAAATCTGCTTACATGTCAGTAGCCAATCGCTGGGGCCGGCGTAAACTCTCTGCAACACCCATTCGTCTTCATCTATTCGGAACCCCTCCTCAACAATGTTCAACTATAAAAATTCAGGGTCTGATGGTACACAAGTCGAGAACCGGAACTGCTTGGCTCTCCAGCGCTAAGAAGCAGGCAATTCAGACGTGGGGTCTGATTCGGCGCATTCTCCTAAAACGGGCGGCGCCAGCTCATATGTTGCACGACAATTGGTGAAGGCGGTAGTGCAACCACGCCTTGTATACCAAGCCCAATTCCAGCATTTGACGAGGGCACAATGGGATCGCCTTGAGGCTGTTAATCGCGAGGCAATGAGGATCATCACTTGCCTTTCCCGCATCACACCGATCGTGGCTCTCCAAGAAAATGCACAGCTCAACACACTAGATGAGCTGGTGCAGCAGCGACGTGATGCTCGCAGGCTTGAGGACAGCCTTTCACACGCAACGTGTGCTCTCAGGGCTTATGCTTTCTCGAACTCCCGTCTACCAACACCATTGCCAGTTCTTCCTCCCTGGAGTTTTGTACAGCTGAGTGATAACAAGCCAACTGATATACATCGCCCGACACCAACTCACGCGGCGGCGTCGCTTCATGACCGCATTATAGCTCAAGATGCCCACCTGCTGCTTGGCTCCATCGTCCTTTACGTTGATGCAAGCATTCAGGACGGTGAAACAACCACTGCAATTTATTGTCCCTGCGCACCTGCCCTTAATAAGACTACCCGGTTTCAAATCCAAGAGCCTCCTTCCTCCTTTTATGCTGAGCTCCTTGCTGTCCGAGAAGCGTTGTGCTCTGTGGCCGCCTTTCCCATGGTCCCCACAGCCCGCATCGTCATTCGCACTGATGCCCTCTAGGCGACGCGGCTTCTGCGACGCGTCAGTCGCAGCCCTGGCATATGCCAACAGATCCATCTTCTGGCGGCACGCATCCCGCAGCCAATATCTGTCGAGTGGATCCCACGCTTCCTTCTAAGCTTCCAGAGCCGTGCGGATTCTGCGACCCGTCTAGCGACCTCTCCATCGTCACTGCCTCAACTGTTTCACCTAGATGATGCCACCCTCCTTTTAAAAAGAAAGGAGCACCTCCGGCGCCGCACACCTGCTCTCATACCTCCGTGTGCGGTAAACCTCCCCCGCGGTCTTACCCGTAGAGAGGAGGTTGCGCTCCGGAGGATCGGGGTCGGGGTTCCCCTCACTCCTGCCGTGAATAGGAAGTGGCCGCAATTTCGCCCGTTATATCCAGAGTGTCCACTCTGGAAGTCGCGAAATGCTGAAGCCGACATCCACCACCTGCTGTGGGTTTGCCCTGCACTGAAACCGACGTGGCTCCGGCACCTCGCAGCAGCGGGACTTTCGCCGCATAATCCGAGCAATTGCACTGCTTGGATGCAGGGACCGCATTATCAATCCCTCTTGGACTTCATTAGGTCAGCGAATCTTTTTTCATTCATTTAATCATCCTTATTCACCCCCATCCCATACCCCTGTATGCCCGGAGGCATTTACCGTCGCATTAAAGAAAAGAAAGAAAACAGCAAATATGAATTTAAATCACACGAACATGAAGTGAAACACCTTTGCGCGCTCGTCGTCACGTTCTCACAGCATATAAATAGAGCTGCACAAGTGCCTGCATGGAATCACTCGATTTAGGCAACGTTATGGGTGACAATAAAGAGAATTTAAAAAACGAAACTGAAATAATGGCCTCCGAGATTCGGCGGTGTGTGACACCATCTTGTAGGCTGGTGTGTTTCGCCAATTACGCTAGGTGCACTGAGAGCCAAAGTCGGCCGCAGGCTCCACTGGGAGTGCCCAATCTTTAGGGTTAATATGTTGCTCTATGCGCCACCCTTACTCTCACTCTCGCAAGCCTGTGTTATCCGCGCGTTCCATGGCCGCGCAAGCGCTCGCCCGCGTTCTAAGTGCGCCTCGGTAAGGACAAATAAAAATTGGAGGACGCTTAAGCTTCGCTTTTAACAGTGGAACGCGAAATCATTCAAGGATGTCTGAGTGCTTCTCACGCTTCCCGGCAACTAAAGCTTATGTAACCCTAATGTTTACCAGGAACCGCTGGCGGCGAACGCCATGCACGAAGGCGAGTTTTGTGATAGAAATGCGACCTCTTGCGTTAGCAGCGATGCGGTGGAGGCGAGCTCCTTTAGGAGATGTTGCAAGGAACCGGGCGCACCGCTTTATGGCCTTTGACATTTGCGCGCGCAAATGTGGGAGGCCATGGCCGTTCTATAAGTGGTAGAAATGCCGCAGAAGGGGCTTGTGTTCATTTGTTTTAGTTATTGAGTAGCACAAACATGTTTTCTCGTCTGATATATTCAAATTGGAAACCGACGCTATCATGTCTGTAGGTTGTGTGTAAGTCGTCGTCGTCGTCGTCGTCGTCGTCGTCGTCGTCGTCGTCATCATCATCATCATCATCATCATCATCATCATCATCATCATCATCATCATCCTGTTGTGTGCGCACCGGTAGAATGCAATAATTGTAGACTTTCTATTTCACAGAGGTGTTCAGCAGTCAGTCATCAAATTAAAATAAATATTGGATTTTACGTGCCAAAACCGTTGATCTGATTGTGAGGCACGTCGTAGTGGGGGGCTGCAGAAATTTGGAACACCTGCGGTTCTTTAACGTGCACCTAAGTCTAAGTATACGGATGTTTTCGCATTTTGCCCCCGTCAAAATGCGGCCGCCGTGGCTGGTATTTATTCCAGCGACGTCGTGCTTAGCAGCTCAACACCACTCTCTGTCATTAAAGTCGTACTTAACAATTTTTCTAGGTATCTTACCTCTTGAAATTGAATTACTTCAATAATTTCACTAGGCCACATGGAGGGACTGCGTTGCTGGGTATACGTGGTTTGAAATTCTTTTTGCATTCTTCTTGATGCGGGACGCCGCAGCAGGATATGCTGCGACACGGGACCCGTAACGCTAGCGCGTTAAAACGCGCCAAAACAACGCCTCCTAGATGACAGGCTTGTGTACGCTACTTGATGACGTCATGATAGTTAAACCAAAATTGATATGGCCATGCCCGGTGTGACGTAAACGGGGACTTCATAGACGGCGTCTTACAAGGGAGCGTCTCCATTAGATTTGATAGCAGTCGGGCAAGGTAGCATGACGTCACTTGTTGAAGTGTACCGACCTTGTGCTATCTAAAAGGCATTGGCCAAGCGTCAGAACGCGCTGGATTGCCCGCGAGGGGTTCATAACTCAAAGGAACGCTCAGCGGCGTTCAGTTATTGCTGTCGCATTCACAACTCATATGAAGTGCTTAGGTGCACTCGAATAGCAGTAATTAGAATGTCATATAGTGTTTAAATTTTTTCTACGTTGGTGCTACCGTGCAGTGTTGGTGCCTTTACACTGCGGGCACTGTGTTGCAGCTCATTGTGAATAGCGATCTACCTAAACGTAAGCAAATAGGCACAGTGCTAGGAATGATGCAGGACGGAGGGCTCACAACCACACCTTTGTTCTAACGCATTCCTATCTAAATACGGAATGCAAAACAAAATAAGCTGACTAAAACAACCGGTGTAACAAGAAACGCACACGTGTCGATTGCAATCAGGTTAATGAGAAAGAGCAAGGGGGAACGCTTAACGATTTCTTGTTCCCGTCGGATGTACATTTGCTGTAAACTAAAAAATAGGCACATCCACCACGCATATTGAAATCTGTGCGAAGCGCATAATAAATACAGCAGTTAATTGATTGTATTACAACAAATGAATATGCGTACAATTTTGTTTGCTTTTGTTCCATGCTACGTATAACCTCATGGAATTTTCTTTATCATGTACCACACATGCAACAACGTCGATGTCTTAAAAATGTCATGTTTATGCACTGCATCGTTCCCACGTTGCGCCGAGATAGAAATTCAATATCAGTCGCATTCACAGTGTGAAACGTGTAGCGGCGATATCGGGATCAAGAAGGAGCTGTTCGAAGCTTGGCAAGGAAAAAATGGTTAATACAGGTTTACTTGCAGAAAAGCACAACAATTATCAAGCAACAATTAGGATTTTTGTACTTCTGAGGTCGCATGGGGTACACCCATTTTGAAAAATTGGCCGAAAATGGGGACACCCCTAGTGACGCATCATTATTAGCCTAATAGAAGAAAATAATACAAATCAAAGAAAGTGCCGCGTATAAATCACAATTTCATTGACAGGTCGGCGTGCTTTCGATCTAACTGTCAACAGATAGCGCATGTTCAACTCTTTTGTAAGAATCATAGTGGCTCAGTGCCACTGTCGAGGATTGACCGAAACAAGCACGTACTTAGGGGCACATAGTGAGTGGTAAACAAAAAACAAAAACAAAAAATAAATCAAGTTGTCTGTTATATAATTCTCCATTGCCCTAAATGGCCCCTCATCTGGTCTGGCCATCTTGAGCTGACAAGTGCAGTGTATACAATGCGCACTGGTGATCGTGTGTGCTAAGTATTAAATCCTTACGCGCCGAGGAAACAGCTTAATTTTCAGGCCGAACGCCGTTCACCCTTTTCTTTGCTTCCGCGCTCCCAGCCAGAATGTAGCTTTTCTATTACGTATTGCGCTGTTGCTTATTAGGTGGCTAGACGCCCAGTGCGATAGGCCGACCCGCCCAAGGAACAGACGACCCACGCAGTGCCGGGAAGACAATCGCCTTTATTCCTTCAGCGGCGCACTTTTTCTGCGTTAGGTAGCGAATCAGTGGGTGGCAAAATAAAAATAAAAGATATCGCGGCAAGCCGGGCAATATTATGTGCAGGCCCAAACGTAGAGTGGGTCCAGCACCGCAAATATGACGGCTCGGCCAAATCTACCCATTTCGGAAGACATTCAAGAGGATGACGCTTCTGAAACAACTGAAGGTGGGAACAGGTAGCTAAAGATGGAAACAAGATTATCCAATGACAGCACTGACGCCTTTTGTCATCACATTGTCTCTGCGGTTGCAATGCGCGAATATGCCGAGGTGCACGGCACAGGCGGGCATGTTGATGTAGACATCCCAGAAAGGGTGAAGAAGGCACTGTGCCGTCTTGGCACAAACCCGTGGAGACGGGCTGCGATGCGCAGGAGGAGACGAGGCTCATAATTAGCACTGCTCGCCGAGTGCCGAAAGGGTGCCGAGCACGTAGCTAAAGGGAGCCGGCGACAGACCTCTGCCGCAGGGCTCATCCCGTCAGCCGACACGACAGGATCTGAAGTGGCTTAGTGAACGAGCGGAAGAAACGCAGTAATTAAGTCAGAAGCAACCTCGCGCCAAAGCTTGGGAAAGCCCGGCAGTTGAATTCACTGGGAGCAGAATACATGAAAGCCGAACCATAGAATGAAAAAGGCTCGGGTCAACTTGCATGCACACAAGCAAAATAAAAAAAAACAATGAAATGTGGTGAAGGCACTCAGCATTTGCATGGCGTTTGCCTTTCTTGCGCCGCACTAGGAAACACAACTGTTGAAGTACTAGGCTCCACCTCATCAAGCGGCCATTTTTGTTTGGCATTTAGGTCAACCACACAAAGGTGGAGTGATCGGTTTAAAAAAAAAAGTGGAAGAGCCTTTCAGATAACACGAGAGCTTTTCATGAGTCTACATCAGGCAAGGGCATTCTTTTCCTGTTGTGCTGTAGACTTGCTCAGGTGGCCTTAGCTTTCCACTGGCCTAGACAGCAGGGTGCTGTTCGCCTTTTTCCATCACCTGACTTGACACAATGCCCATCCCGCTGTCACTGACGTCACACTGAGCTATGAAAGGGAGAGAGTAATCTGTTGCCCCGAGAACCGGTTCGCTGACAAGTCTTTTTAATCGTAGTAAATGCGTCCGTACGCGCCGCATGACAACGCACAATAGTAGTCTCGGTCTTGCGCAGAGCATCATTAAGAGGACTAGCGATATGTGCGAAGTTGGGAATGTAACTTCTGTCGTAGTCAGCTAAACCCAAAAAAGGAACGCAAGTTAGTCTGTTTTTGGGAAAGGAAAGCTAGGTCGTGCCTCAACTTTTGGTTCAGAAGAACGTCGCTGCCCTTGGCCAACAACATGCAAACTGGCCAACAGCATGCAAAATGTACGTATACTTGCAAGGCCGCCTACCTACATGGCAGTGGGGTGACGTCACTCACATTGTCATCTGATAGAAATAGTCAAGGCAACAGTAGTTATTTCGATCTGTTGCTTCAACACAAGAATGAACGTTTAGAGAATTAATAAAAGTGCAAATAGAAAGTCTGCGTGTCTTCTTTTTTTTATCTTAGTAAGAGGAATGTAAACGACAATTTCGTCTGGTTGTTCCCATGTTGTGCGGTCGGGTGCGCAGAGAGCAAAACTATGTCATTTTCCACCGTGTTCCAGTGCGTGACAATGTTAAGTGATACACTTGTGTCTGCCTCAGTATTCGCGCAGCAGTGACTTATACCGCTAGCCAGGTGTTCTCATGCACAGCGCGCTAAGTGGTGCGCTGCGCGCCTCCTGACAAACGCAACAGCTCGCGCGCGAGACACCTCCGCGGAACTGCGCCGCGCAACAAAAAAGTAAGCAAAAAAATAGACGGTGGGACGCCTTCATGATATCCTCAACGCTATCCACCAGCTCCGGTATGGGAGAACGCAGGGAAGAAGCTTCGCTTGCTGAGGCTAGACTAGAGCAAGTGGTGAGATTTTCTGTGTCGGCTGCGATGATCGCCTCCTGAAATGACTGTTTCGCGGTACTGAAGTATTTCTTTATCGCCTATTAAAGAAGCAATTTGAAAAAATACTTGTGGTAGAACGTTCTCTACAGGGCACGTAACAACTTTAGTCCTATTAGGAAGTGATCTGAGCAAGCGTCCCTTCTTGCCTTGCTGCGATAGTTTTGTCATAGTGGAGGCTTAATTGTTCTTTTTGGAAGCGAAGCCATCCGAGGCGATGACAGACGGCACACCATCACCAGCGTCGAGCACGCCTCTTCTCACTGCGTCTCGCAGGAATAAAGTGTAAAGCTTGCAACGTAGGCATAGAGATGTCCGGTTCCTGTTTCTGCAACAGCGAGCCAATGGACTCTGACGATGGCTACACCGTCGTGGAGGGCAGGCGAATGAAGAGAAAATACCGCAAGACAACCAACGACGTGAGTGAGCAGGGCCCCAACAGACCGCCTACTCCGACTTACAGGAGCGCTTTTGTGTTGCTCGATGTATCTAACAATTTAAATTCTATAGACAGACAGATTCTTAACACTTACCTTGCTAATGTGACTCCGAAAGGAATTAACTAAGTGCGTTTTAACACCAAGAAAAACGTAGTTACAGTCGAAGTAACGACGCAGACCGCACTAGAAATGTTGAAAACCGTGCGCATTCTAGGACGCATAGAAGTCCGGTCGTTCATCGTGCACTGTGGTGGCACTAGGGAAGGTGTTATTTGCAATGTCGTGATTGACATCAGAGACGAAGAGCTACGAAGGCCTCTGTCCTCAACAGTGAAGGTCATCGATTTTCACCGCTTCGGTCGATCGACGAGCGCCGAGCTTCTTTTCGAGGGAGACACGCTACCTGATCATGTGAAGGTGTGCTACGTGAGACACCCGGTGCGTCCTTATGTACCCCGGCCACTGCAATGCCACAAGTGCCTTAAGCTAGGCCATGTCAGCGCTGTATGCACAGGCCATACAACATGCCTCTGCTGTGCCGGCAGCCATGAAGTATCTTCGTGCACAGTGAAAGAAATGAAGTGTTCGAATTGCGATGGACCCCACGAGGCCAATTCCAAGGAGTGTCCTAAACAATAAAGGAGAAAATACTACGGAAGAAAATGATCAAGTCAAGTATGTCCCACAAGCAGGCGGCAGCGTCAGTGCAACAGCGGAGGAGACGAACACGTCATCGGCGTGGGCCGGCTCTAGGTCCAAACGAGAGCTCCCTGGCTCCTATTCCGCAGGTACAGGAGAAGGTAGTTGAATTGGCATCGATAAATCTATCTAAACCATTGCTTCAAGCCAGCTGCGCAAGCCGGGAATCGAATGCATGGCCAGGCTTGCCGCCGTGCACACGGGCCTTTGACTGTCAGCGCGAGCAAGGACAGCGCACTCAGGTGGCACCATCGGACTCTGTTGTCAAAACCATGCTGCGACAAATAATCGCCTCCCTGCAGCTGCTACTGTCCGGTTTAAATACGCCAGTGGCGCTAACAGCGGTAAAATTATGAAAGCTATAGACAGTCTCCTGGCTACATTGCAGTAACTTCTAACTCTGCTCGCTAAGATGACTGTGTTGTCGCGTGAAGTGTACACGTACACAATGCACAGATACAGTATGATGTGCAGCCCTCCTCGCATTTGCCGTACCACCACCCTCCTTCCTCTTCTCATCCCACCTCTCTTATACCCCAAACCCTTTCCCCAGCGTGGAGTAGCAGGCTAGAGGCACTGCACTCAGGCCGACCTCTCCACCTTTCTGCCATTAAACATTATCTCTCTATCTGTATCTCTTAATCCTGTTACCTAAAATTGCTATGTGGCCTAGTGAGGGGCCCTTTATCAAAATGGTGTGCCTTAGAGATTCATGCCAGCCAAAATTATAGGTTCGATTACTATGTAAGAAGTTAATATTTATTGCCAAGAACAATGGTACACATTCTTTGTCAGCATGCTAGGATTATATAGGCCCCTCCACTGGTACATTTAATTGGCGCG
The DNA here is from genome assembly GCF_050947875.1 of Dermacentor variabilis. Taxonomy (NCBI): domain Eukaryota; kingdom Metazoa; phylum Arthropoda; class Arachnida; order Ixodida; family Ixodidae; genus Dermacentor; species Dermacentor variabilis. The sequence goes on from NC_134574.1 coordinate 32,258,190, forward strand.
CATATAATTTTTATGCAACTATATGTAATTTTATGTATATAATTTTATATAATTATATGACCCATTACGCGAAGATACAGCGTTGTAGTTGGCAGCTTAACCGAATGGTGGTACCAAAAATGGCCGATGGCAAAGAGCAAAACTATGTAAAAGTATATTAGAATTGATGTCTAATTTCTCAGGAAGGTTCCTGCAAACAATGTAAACTGCTGCCTTTCAATAGATTATTAGGTAAATTTTGGTGTGGGTGAGAATCCAAACCAGACCTCCAGGGTACGATACGAGCACGCTTCCCCGACGCCACTGTGGCTCCACGGTTGTGGTTTACTAAATGTGTACCTAGTGCGTGCGTGATTGCACACTTCATGTCACAGCCATCTGCCTGACTAAACGAGTGCCCTAGTCCTTCCTTTGTTGGGCACGTGATGGTGCAGCTAATGGGCAGGAGATGGCACCGCGTCATGAGTGTATAAATGTGTGTATAAAATAAAAAAGCATTAATGTCCAATTCCATGCCCCTGAGCAGTCCGAGTTATGAACTCATCACGGGCAAATTGTGACACTGGGTGAATTTTTATCTGGCCTTACCGAGGCACAGTTAAAGCGCAGATGTAGCTTCTGCGGACAAGGAAAGTGCACAAAAATGAAAACATTTCTCCGAAGCGACTATAATGCTTTCGCATTCTCACTCGTAAGCAGCCTTAAGTGTGTTATTAGCAGCGCTATGAACCACATTCAGCTAACACTGCCCATCAAAGAAAACAGTTATTAGAGAAATTTGACAATCCCATAATAGCTTCGCAAACAGAAAGGGAAAAGCACCGATCCATTTGCTTCCTGTGTTTTTAAACATGCATGAAAGCTATGTGAATAAATGGGATATATTAGGATTTTTCTTTGCTAAAAGAACTGCCTCATTGTCCCCTGTACTTTCTATACTTTTTCCTAGGTAATTAGTATAACTGAGAAGAAATAATTAAACACGTTGATCACAAAAAGTATCAGAAAGGTATTAGGCATTCAGCTACGGGGTAGCACGGACCTCCTTATAGAACTATGTGTGCACAACACATTTTACGATATAATTGAGGCCCAGGAGTCAGCCCAACTGGCCCGTCTATCCTTTACCCTGACTGGAAAGAAGATCCTGGCGGTTCTTGGGATCAATCCTGTCCTCATGGAATAGCGGAAATATCAAATCTCAGAAGATCAAAGGAACAACATACGAGTCACACCGTTTCCCCGTAATGTTCTTCCTCAACACAACCTAGGCAGATTCAGGGCAAGGTCCCTCGCCTTCCTCAAGCATACCCAAGACGGTCCCTACTCGGCATGTTTTGTCGACGCCGCCCAATATGGACAGTCGTCTAACTCTGCTAACCTTCGTTGGTCCCAGCGGACGGACAGTGAATGCGGCTTCTCTGAAGTTCTCAGCACCAACCGGAGGGAAGCAGGTCGCAGTTGCTATAGCCTCCTAGATTACAGCAGTTCGCAAATCTTCACTGGTTCGGATAGACGAATAGGGCTTTCGCTTCAGGTTCCACCGCTCAGCCGGCTCACAAGATTCTCAAGAACAACATAATGTCTCCGCACAGGATAACGTGGCTTCCGGTGCACCTCGACGCCCATCTGGACTCCTTTCCCAATCTCAATGACATTGCACACTCCCAAGCGCGCGCACTAAACGACTGCGTGAGAGCAGGGTCGAGCTCAGACTCTGGGATTCTCGAGTTTCGAGACACTCTAACTGCTTTCAACAAAATCACTGAGCACTGTCACATGGGTAGGAGGACTTATCCTCTCCCTCACAGCAAACTGGCCAGACCTCTGGCGTCAACTTTACGCATGCTTCAGACTAAGCTCAATCCAAACCTGGCCCTTTTCCATACGATCCCTGCAGAGGTTTTAGCTCTACTGGCCCCGACTGTGGGGCTGTTAGCAATATCGAACAGATGCTCAGGCGATGTCTCTCGTTACAGGGACCAAATCGCGTCAGGGATGAAGAATCGAGCACTGCCATCCTGAGCTCAGTACTTTCACGGCAAACATGGGTGGTCCCGAGAGCCCACGATGCGGCGGTTAGGCACGGCCTACCGGTCCCCACTTGGGAGCAGCCCGAAGCTCTGCCATATGGCAAAGCTTCTCAGGAGCTTGTAAATAAAGTTCTATCTCGGTCTGTCTGTCTGTCCTAGGTAGAAAATTATGTTTCTCTATGCGGTGTCACAGCAGCCGCTATTCGTTGCGGCATCGTTGCAAGCGAGTGTTTTGATGACATCCACGTCATCTCTGCTACACCGTCCAAAATGTACAGGTGCGTCTATGTTCAGACGTCCTTTTCTTTTTTCCGCGTGGACCTCTGTGTTAATTGTGTTCGCTTGTGTCAAAACCCTGACCTGCTTTTTTGTCTGTATAGACAGTATCTAATGTAATTTATTTCTCGCAGCTCGAGGCTCTAGAATGAGCTCCTATTCTGGCTTAATCGTCACTGTCTCCGTGTACGCCACACGGTTCCCACCATGACACGTTTTTTGAAAGAACTTCTTGTAGGTGTAGGCCTAGCGCTAGTTATCCGCATTTCAGTGACGCTACAAGTACCGCAGACATTTGATGATCAAGTCCCGGATGCATTTCAGGTAAGCCGTTTCGCGTGCAGATAACTTCGAATGCCAAATATCCGGCTTAGAACGATTTACATTGCAGCGGTTTGGCGGTGTCACAAAAAACGCATGGCTTCCCCGTCGTGCATGGTAGACTGCGGTTGCTAGACTCCACACAGTTTATTCTATGTGTTATTGCGATTGCAGTTCACCGGACGCTCGAAGTAAATTCGAAAATTCGAAATTAAAAAAAAAACAACGACAAAGTGAAGTAAACGCACCGTCATCACTCCAATCATGTCGCTCGGTAGTGAAGCAAGGCCAACGTTCTGCCTTCGGCCCCTACCATGACGATGGTGCGCAGCAATACTATAAGCACACTTGGGTTCCGACTGAGCTATATTGCCTGTGCACTGTTCTGTGCAGAACGGACACTAAACCCCAAGGTAGCATTGTATAAAATTTCAGTGTGCGCTAAGTTAAGCGCAACAATTGTGTAGTTTTCGTCAGAACACGCACGTGCGATGATACTATCACACGCCTGCGATGCGAGCGGCGGCGCTCCTGATACCTGTAATACGCCTGATCACTGACGGGGCGATGCTTTTCTGCTCAGAAAGAGTTGCCTTGTATGCGCCGTCGCACCAACATGTCGTACCCGCGTGTAATTAGAGCCCCATTCGGAGGACATGAATCGCAACACTAAACCTTGTTTTCAGTGTCAATGCTTCGCCTCTCGCACAAAAGTGACAAATTTTATCGCCGGGACATCAACAAATCAAAGAGATTTAGATGTATGCAGAAACCAGAGGGCGCGGCGCATGCTTGAAGCCCAGCCGCGATGGCTGCGGTTCGATGAGGCCAAAATATAAAACACCCGTGTACCATGCATTGGAGACACGCTAAAGAACCACAGGGGGTCCAAATTATTCCGGAGTCGCCAGTACGGCATGCCTCACAATCAAATCGCGGTTTGGGTACATAAAAGATAAGAAATGTATTGCATTGAAGTACGGTTGTATACAACAGATTTCTTTCTCAAAAAGAGATTTCAGGATTTTCTGCAAGTGGGGCCGTTCCTATTTCATTCCCGCTCATATTGGAGTTATCTACTATGCTTCAGTCTATTGGTTACCACAAATTGCAGCCAATACTCGAGCATAGCTAGACGGTTTCCATTGTAGCTTGTCATTGGAATCGCGGCCGAATGTAGCGTTCCTTTGTTTGCTATGCATGAAGCCAGTCATAGAGACCACCCATACGCTTTGAGACTAATTCGACCATCGTGCCAATCTAGGCACCTACACAACATGAAAGCTTCTATCACATTTTGCTTGGCTGATTCAACAAACTTAAATGCACGATCGGTGATACCCATGGCGCCTCGGAAGTGCACATTAGTCCGAGGGTCCATGGGTAGCAGCCTCCGCCTCAGCACAGTCTACCAGCCATTGCTGGCCAGTCACCGTCGTGTCGTTCAGCCGCTCCTCCCAAGAGGTGAGAGTAGATTTCGGGAGGTGAGGGACGTTGGGATTGCAATGGCAACGCCAGAAAATATGCAGTATGGTTGGCAGACCGCCACAGTGTGGGCGCTCAGCTGGACCACGGGAGACGTAGAGTTTGGAGTAGAAAAAGGGTGTCGTATTTGTCGCCAACACACAGCCTTTCGGCGAGTAAGGGAAGGATGAGGTGGGGGGTAGTGTTGCCGAGTTAGGGCATCCCAACAAATCGGGATGCGTATGAGAATGGTTGTGGTTGGATGATGACAGAGATATCGCCAACGGCAAGTTATGAGAGCTTTCGGGGCAGGACATGAGCACGCTCATCACCGGGCATTGCTGCGTGCTCAGGCACCTAGGTAAACGAAAAGGTGTGAGAGGTAGATGACAGGAAGGATTCGAGCACGGACGTGGTGGTACGATGCAAAGTGATAAAAACAATGCCTACAAGCTGCTTAGGAGTCTGTTACAATATGGTTAGGCTTCGAAGGAGAGAGTGAAGAGGTGGAAAAGAGTGCCCTGACAATTGAACGTTTTCCCTGGAGGGAAGCATTGGTGAATTTAGGCTCCTAGGCGGCGAATACGGCCATCGAGTCCACTACTACCGTGACTCTTCCGTGTTCATCCACTGGGCTAGTGTCAGTGAAGAGCGCCTGTACAGCGCTGCAACCCACGAGATATACACGCCGTAAGTAACGCGACCGATGGTCCCGGTGGGCAGTTTGGCGAGTACGGTGCTTTGACAAGTAGGGCGTTGGCGCGGAACGAGTGGACGAGGCAGAAAAGCAAGAGTGCGCGGTGGTGCGCGGTGAGCGGTACGCGGCCAGAGCGCGCGCTACGGTTCCGAATTGGATGGATCGGCAGAAGGATTGGGACCTGGTCCAGAAACGATCGAGATGGCTACCGGTCCTTTTTGATTGAGCAGCCGGGCAGCCCAAGCACGAGCGCCTAACGGTCCGCATTGGTGGCCGTGCCTGCGGTCCCACCTGAGAGCTGCCGCCGAAATTGAACAGTGCTGCAATTCGAGTGACCGCCAGCAGTACTTCCGGCCCTGTTCCGCTATCAGTAAACCACAGAGCTCGCCGCCAACGGGCTTGTCACGCTTTCCGATCCCAGAGTGGTGATCGTCTTCTTCGCCCTCTTTCGCGGTGCCGGGGCGTGGCAGTTCCACTAGACCACAAGGCTTCGGACATTCGGAGGACACCGCTCTGCTACTGCGCATGAGTTAGTCGCCCATTGGTTAAGAGTGAACACTTATACACAGCGAACCTCGCCGCGTAGACACAGACGACTAAAATAGAACCGCGAAGCCTGCTCTAGACTTGTTTAAGTGTCGTATCTATTCTGGTGTTTGGCCTGTATTTAAATGCTCTGCGCACACTGACATAGAATGGATATTAAAAAAATGTCAGTTCTCCATGCCATTCTCCCTTTGTGTTGAGCCCTGGGCCCACCAAACCCCGTTTGTATCAGAGGTGCACGTTCCGGGGAATAGCAGATACCGTAAGCTAGGCACGCGCAGCGAAGGAAAAGGCCGTACTGGTAAGGACAGGAGGAATGAGGAGTAACCAAGTGAATTAAAAAGATACCGTCCCTGATTTTGGGAACGCAAGTGCGTCAGGTGGCAGGTTTAGTGGTTTTCTATCATTATGGACATCATCATCGTCATGATAATCATCAGCCTGGTTACAGCCCTGCAGGACAAAGGCCTCTCCCATACTTGAACTACCCCGGTCATGTACTAATTGTGGCCATGTCGTCCGTGCAAACTTCTTAATCTCATCCGCCCGCCTCACTATCTGCCGCCCCTGCTACGTTTCCCTTCACTTAGAATCCAGTCCGTAACCCTGAATGACCATCTATTATCTTCCCTCCTCATTAGAAGCCCAGCCCATACCCCCATTCCTTTTTCTTTATTTCAACTAAGATGTCCTTAACTCGCGTTTGTTTCCTCACCCAATCTCCTCTCTACTTATGACTTAATGTTACATCCATCATTCTTCTTTGCATAGCTCGTTGCGTCGTCCTCAATTGAAGTAGAATCCTTGTCGTAACCATCCAGGTTTCTGCCCCGTACATGAGTACTGGTAAGGCACCGCTGTTATACACTTTTCTCTTGATGGATAATGGCAACCTGCGGTTCATGATATGAGAATGCCTGCCAAACGCACGCCAGCCCATTCTTATTCTTCTGATTATTTCAGTCTCATGATCCGGATCCGCGCGTCATTACCTGTCCTAAGTAGATGTGTTCCCTTAAAACTTCCAGTGCTTCGCTACCTATCGTAATCTTCCGAGACTGTTAAACATTACTTTAGTTTTCTGCATATTACTTTTTAGACCCACCCTTCTGCGTTGCTCTCCATGTCAGTTAGCATGCATGGCATTTTGTCCCTTGAGCAAGGCAATATCATCAGCGAATCGCAAGTTACTAATGTATTCTCCATTATCTCTAATCCCCAGTTCTTCCCAATCCAGTTCTCTGAATACCTCCTGTAAGCACCCTGTGAACGGCATTGGAGATATTGTATTTCCCTGCCTTACGCCATTCCTAATTGGTATTTTGTTGCATTCTTTAGGGAGGACAACGGTGGCTGTGGAGCCATTGTAGATATCTTTCAGTATTTTTACATACGGCGCGTCTACACCCTGATTCCGTAATGCCTTCATGACTGCAGAGGTTTCGACTGAATCAAACGCTTTCTCGTAATCAATGAAAGCTATATATAAGGGTTATATTCAGCACAATTCTCTATCACCGAAATCCTGCCTCGTCCTTTATTTGACGGAAGTCTAAGGTGTTCCTGATTCTATTTTTTATTATCTTAGTAAATACTTTGTAGGCAACGGACAATAAGCTGATCGGTCTATAATTCTTCAAGTATTTGGCGTCCCCTTTCCTATGGATTAGGATTATGTTAGAGTTCTTCCAGGATTCCAGTGCGCTCGAGGTCATGAGGCATTGCGTATACAGGGTGGCCAGTTTGTCTCGAACAATCTGCCCACCATCTTTCAAGAATTCTGTTGTTACCTGATCATCCCCAGCTGCCTTCCCCCTTTGCATAGCTCCCACGGTTTTCTTTACTCCTTTCGGCGTTGCTTGTTGGATATAAAATTGCTCTAGATTATTCTTTCTTCCATTATCGTCGTGGGTGCCACTGGTACTGTATAAATGTTAATAGAACTCCTCAGCCACTTGAACTATCTCATCCATATTAGTAATGATATTGCCGGTTATGGCTCCTAACGCAGGCGTCTTATTTTTGCCAATTCCTAGTTTCTTTTTCACGGCTTTTAGGCTTGCTCCGCTCCTGAGAGCATGTTCAATTCTATCCATATTATACTTCCTTATGTCAGCTGTCTTACGCTTGTTGATTCCACTTCGAAAGTTCTGCCACTTCTATTCTAGCTGTATGGTTACATGCTTTCACACATTGGCGTTTCTTGATCAGATCTTTTGTCTCCTGTGATAGCTTACTGGTATCCTGTCTAACGGAGTTACTACCGACTTCTATTGCACACTGCTTAATGATGCCCATAAAATGTTCGTTCACTGCTTCAAAATCAAGGTCCTCTTCCTGAGTTAAAGGTGAATTCCTGTACTGTAGCTTGATCCGGAATTCCTCTATTCTCCCTCGTACCACTAACTCATTGATCGGCTTCTTATGTGCCAGTTTCTTCCGTTCCCTCATCAAGTCTAGGCTAACTGGAGTTCTTACCACGCTATGATCACTGGAGCGCACCTTGTCAAGCCTGTCCACATCTTGTATCATGCCAGGGTTAGCGCAGAGTATACGGTCTTTTTCATTTCTAATCTCGACATTCGGGCTCCTCCCCGTCCACTTTCGGCCATCCCGCGTGCGGTAAAAGGTATTCACTATCCGCATATTATTCTGTTCTGCAAAGTCAACTAACAACTTTCCCCTCTTATTCCTAGTGCCTATGCCATATGCCCCCACTGACTTGTCTCCAGCCTGCTTCTTGCCTACTTTGGCATTCAAGTCACCCATTATTACAGTGTATTTTGTTTTGACTTTGCCATCACCAATTTCACGTCTTCATAGAAGTTTTCGACTTCCTGGTCATCGTGACTGGACGTAAGGGCGTAGACCTATCTACGACCTTCAATTTGTACCGCTTATTAAGTTTCCGAAGAAGACCTGCGACCCTCGTGGTAATGCTATAGAATTCCTGTATGTTACCAGCTATATTCTTATTATTCAGGAATCCGACTCCTAGTTTTCGTCTCTCCACTAAGCCCCCGTAGCCAAGGACGTGCCTGCTTTTTAGCACTGTATATGCGTCTCTTGGCTTCACTGAGCCCTATTATATCCCATTTACTGCCCTTTAATTCCTCCAATAGCACTGCTAGACTCGCTTCACTAGATAACGTTCTAGCGTTCAACGTTGCCAGGTTCATATTCCAATGGCGGCCTGTCCGGACCTAGGGATTCTCTGCTGCGTCACATGTCTGACCGCTCTCATGGTCAGTGGCTTCGCAGCTACTGGGGATTAAGGGCCAGGGTTTGATTGTTGTATACACATAGCAGGTTGTGGCCAATCCAGCTCTGGTGAGGGAGTGCGCTACTGGTTCTGTTCACCGGGATCAGGCCGCACTGCAGGCCTGTTCCTGCAATTTTATCAACACGCGTATTTTTTATTACTCCGGTGGAAAATTGAGCGGCAGTGGGATCCGAACCACGGTCCTCTTGCACGCGAGGCGGATGCTCTACCTCTAGGCCACCACTTCTCGTGGCGTTTCATCTAGTGGGCTTCTGTGAGTTCGTCTAGAGTGTCAGCAGCCTCATGTCGCTCCACGTTAAGAGTAGTCACGGACAGAGAAAGGCCAAGTGCAAGTTTCCGTGTTTTCCTTAGTAACGAGTTTTGCATCTCATGTGATAATAAGAGACAAGTATGTCTGTCCACGAGCTTGTTTTATGACGATGAGTAGCTCCGACTTGGTAGGGGAACATGTGAGACCTCCACGCTGGACGTATTGCTTGATGGTGGTAGCTGCGTCCTGGAACTGGGTTTCATTGTGTCCTAGTGAGCATCTTGTGACGCATACAGCCATGTAGTCCGCCTAACGCGCCTGACGAAGATCCCTCATTTGATCGAGAACTGGAAGGAGACCTCGAATGACAAGGTTGCATAGTAACGGAGATAGCACGGAGCTTTGCGGAGTGCCGCGGTTCGATAGGGGACGAGGGTTCAGCAGGGGAGTGGAGAACACCAATGAGAGTGCTGGCAGATTCGCATATAGTTATGCACCTACGCACCGCAGCCACTAGCTGCTACCTGTTCAAGAAATCGTCGGCTAGGTTATCAAACGCCGCCTTGAGGTCTATGGCTAACATAGCGCGGTATTGTGCAGTGCTTGGTAAGTCTATGACATCGTGTTTCAGCTGTAACAATATAACCTGCGCGGACAGGTCTCCACAATAACCATAAAGGCTCTCGGGAAGCGCGCAGATATCAGAAATTTGTATAGCATGTCATTTATTTTATATCAAAGTGAGTAACATTTTTCATTGTCAGGGCTCTTAGTGTAACGGACTGCCTCAGCAGAGAGCTGTGCGATCCACAGCCTCAGCTTCCCGTTATGACGCTGGCGGCGGCGCCGTTTGGTTAAGCTACAGCACGCTTCCCATAAGTGGAAAGGTGGGCATTAGTTATGTTTCTTCTCCTTTAGGTTTTCCAGGCAAACGAAGTTTAAAGAAGTGATCGCTGCCTTCCGGCGATACTTTGTACTCAGGGAGGCCAACTTAGAAATAGAGAGGTTTATTAAAACAAAGCCGTATACATCGACTAGCTGCTGCCGATTATCAGCTCACTCACCTCTCCCCTCTCGTGTTCTACACGCTCTTGTAAATACCGTTACGAATCGGGGAGGCACCCTTAGATTTGGCGTCCTCCCTCACAATCTACCAATCAGCTTTATTTTAAAGTAGGCGGGACCTACAACATTACACGCTGTGACCACCCGCCTTTGCTAGTCCGGCATTTGGAGCACACATATCCGCATCACTTAAACGAATGCCGCATGGTCCTATTGCTCGTGGTCCACACACCTCGATGTAACCTGCCCGGTGTACTGGCATGCTCCACGAACACATAAATCGCCCCGCGAGCCAGTAACCCCAGACATGACGCAGAATCATACCATCGGGTGACGTGGCAGCGAGATATCCCGTTATATACGTATGTTCGACGACGTAAACACTGGCTGCGCCACGGGAACTCCACCGCCCCTGGCAAGAACGCGCCTATATGCCGTTAAGCGACATGCGCGCGGCGAGGTGCCTGCTTGGTCTTTGGTTACATGCGCTTGTGCGCAGTGTCCATATATCTTGTGCAGCATGGCGGAAGTAGTCGCAGTGGTTTTGCCTCGAAGAGTGGCGCCGTTCTAAAAACAAACGACTGCCGTCTGCGCAAGAAAACAGCCTGCGCGAGTGTCATGCAAGGGGCTCCCAGGTTCCAACGTCGTTGCGTTCAGTGCATACCAGGGGATTGCGTCAGCCTACTTAACTGCATCTATGCCTGGTACATCCGGCGTTCTAGTTAGGGTGCGCGCTTGAAGATCTAGCCAGATGTACAGTGTCTGCGCGCAATCAGTAAGCGCATGGATTGCGGAAGTGGTGCAAGAGGATGCGCTGAAGGCAGGCCAGTCCGTTAGTCGGATGTGCCGGACTTCCCCCACAAAATATTTTGTATTAATTCGGGCAGCAATGATTCAGTGGCCACTACCTAAGTGCAAGTCAATGTTCTGCCAGGTGCGGCAGTGACGGCTATGACAAAGGGCAAGATCTGAGCATGTGTCGCAAAAAACGCTCGGGCCAACATGAGTTAGTACCGATAGATCACTAAGTAGAGTTATATTGGGCCGCTGGATCAAAGTTTGAAGCTTCCGTACTTTTGGTGCGTCATGAGATTATCCCCAAGTAGTATAAGGGACGTTGAAATCATCCGCAATAAAGTGTGGTTCAACCCTTACAGCGCGTTGCTTCAAACAATGTGTCAAAACGTGCATAGCATTCTTGGCGACGGCTATACACTTTAAGGAGCCGCAGAGGCTATGCGTTGCGTTTTCGGGCGGTGCTAGGAACAAGTTCGAGCAGGGCATTTGTACAGAGAGCGAGAGATGCAAATGAGAGGAAAACAGAGAAGCTCACCAGAGGGAATGCCTCCGGTTTGCTACCCTGCACTAGGGGAAGGGAAATGGGAAGTTGTGAAGACCCTAATATGGGGACAGAACCATCAGAACCCAAAAGGTTCTGATGGTTCTCTTACGCGGAGCCAACGAGAACCCAATTGAGGACAAAGCCGTTCGTTTCGAACACACACACAATCGTTTAAGGGAACTAAAGAAGGCTAAAAAATAAATAGAAGAAAATAGCAAACATAAAAGAAACACTCAAATACACATGAAGACACACATTTGGGGCTAGTATGGAGCTAAGTAGTGCGCGAGTGCGGGCTTGCCACGACGGCAGGGATACATAACAGTCTCGACGCGGCGACGCTGCGACAAGCTGGTGAAAGGAGTGGCGCCGGTCTCACCAAAGGTCGTGGTCTAAGTTGGTTGACCGGGCGACCGGAGCTGGCCAGCTCTGTCTCGGAGAAGTAAACCAGGCGGCTTAGTGGCATGAGCAGACGGCGGCGGCGTTCTGGCCGGGCAGCTGGGTGTAGAGCTCGGGCCCGTAGCCCGACTGCTCTTGTCCTGCCCACGGGCACAGAAGCTCGGGCCCGTAGCCCGACAGCTCTTGTCCTGCCCACGGGCACAGAAGCTCGGGCGTCGGCCTCGGGCTGCCGGCGGCACGACAGACGGGGGCGGCGTTCTGGCTGGGCAGCTGGCGTAGAACTCGGGGCCGTAGCCCGACTGTTCTCGTCGTACCCACGAGCACAGAAGCTCACCGGCCTTGAGGAGCAGGCGGCACGCTCGGGTAGACGGGCGACGCACAGGAACAGGTTGGCAGGAGGCCCCGGTCGGGTGAAGTCCTGGTGGCTCCGGTCCGAAACCCGACGGCCCGTCTTCAACGCCCGCTTCGGTGGTTGACCTCCTCCTGCCGTCACTTCCTGGAACTCTCCTGGCGTCTCCCCGGCGTCTCCTCTGCGTCTCCTCCTTCTGCCAGCGCACCACGGTTTTTCTTCTTTCTGGCCGATTAGGCATTCTTCGATTGGCGGCCTGATGTCCCGTGGTTCTACCTAATTGGTTTTCTTTCCTTCTTTCAGTTGTTTTTCTTGTGCCGCGCGTTCGCGTGCCGGACGCTCTTCGGCGTTGTCGTCTTTATCCCTCCAGCACGGAATTTGCCTTGGCGCGCGCACTCCTTGTTGTCTGCTCCCGACCGTCCCGATCGCCGCACCATGTCGCGCACCACACATCACAGAAGTAAAGACAAAGTGAAGAGCTGGGGGAAATCGAAATGCGCGAAAAAATAGGACGGAGTCATGCTAGTCGTTCTAATAGCCCATTGCCACGTAAGATATCATTCGGCGATGTGCTCACCTGCACGTGTCTGATTGTGCGTGTTGGCTCCACAGAAGTCCTGTATAGGACATACATTGAGAACATTTTCAGACATCCAAAAGATTAAGGTTTTAGGATTTATATAGATCCCAAAAATTCAATCCTGTTGACGCCCCGAAATAAATATGGTCATGTGATCCACTGGACATCGTAACCGGGACTTGGACATTTGGTTCTAATCGGGATGTACACAGGATATTCGTGGTGAAATGGGCACAAGTACACCTCAGCTGACAAAGGCTCACTGTATTCTAAAAGTGATGTTCTGTTGTGCGACCAGCTTACATCGGTTAAGTAATATGAAGTTAAGCTTAGTGATTCATTGGTCCTATACTATGTATTTATTTCCGTGTTGTTTATTTTTGCCTTTTTAATGGCTATTTACCTCTCGAACCTGTGTCTTCATTCCAGGTATATGGACGTTTCCCATACATCGTCGCCATATCTGATTCGAATAACGACACCATATTTGAATGCCTCTCAGCAAAACGTACGGAATATGATCCCGAAGCCAAGAAGGTCACTTACGTTGTAATTTTCAAAGGACACCACGGTGGACAAAAGTAAGTTCACCCATGTTACAGCGTTGTCATCTGAAGCAATTGAGGATTTTTATTGCCGTTTTCACTAAGACGTCTTCTAGAAAGTCCGTTATAACCACTTACGTTGTTTAACCATCTGTAGTAGGACATGCAATGTGAACGGTAGGTGAAATCCAATTTATGTAATGCCATATGTGTCAGTAGTGCGCTTTAACTATGGCGTGTTTCCGTGTCAGCAATAAGGTAACTATAATCTGCTGGCGTATCCCCTCTAGTAGCAATATTTTTGCCTAAGAACGAGTGAGTTTCACAACCCTATGCAGCGTAGTTAAACCTCTGTAATAAGGCAGTAACCTTCATTATCCTACCAATTTTCTTCGCTGGTTTAATTACAAGCACTTCACACATTTACTGAATCTTTGTTTTTCAGTATTTTTATGCGACATAAGAGGTTGATTGTTGGCTTCCTTTATGTCCTCTATTCAATAAAGAAAGTACCTCGTTTTTATTTGGCCAAATAAAGGTGATCGTTAATGGTAATGTGTACGCACAGTTCGTGTGTTGGTCAGTTGTGATTCTAGCAATAAATTACGTATGCAAACGTTACCAAGATCAAATATAGCGAAGATAGTGGCAATGCTATGATAAATATATGTGAGAACTTAAATGCATGTGGATGAAATATAAAATTTGTGGAACTTGATCGACGAAGAGCTCTAGGGCGTTACAGGTTCCTTTTACGCTGTGTTTCCCAGCGCTTAGGAGGAATTATACTTCACACAAAGTGTGTCTTTGGCAGAAAAAAAGAGCGATGTGTAGGCAAAGTTCATAGTGTGTGGCTTAATTGTGGTCTTTGCAATAACTTACGTGTGCCATCCGGAGAGTTTTAAGAGTTTTACGATGGGCACAAAATTTAGCCCGCTGCCCTAGCATAACTACTGATCCTACCAATGTGAAATCTTACCACTGTCGAGGGGTGCGGGGGACGGAATGGCAAAAGTGTGCTAGGTTAGTGCATGTGGGTGAAATGCAAACTTTGAAGAACATTCCTTTTTGAACATCTCTTAAGCGCTACAGGGCAACCTTGCGCTATGATTTCAGTGTTACGAGGGAGCTATGCGTTACACGATGTTTACATTTCCCCGAAATATGGAGAAGGCGATTGGATATGTGTATATAAATTTTTAAGTGATTTGGTCAATTAAGGATGTCGTAATAACAACGTATTCAAGAACTCCGCAGCGTATCTGAGTATTTATATATTTATTTATTTATTTATTTATTTTGGATACTTTCCTGTCCTGAAGGCATTACAGAAAGAGTGGTAAGTGAAAAAAAAGTACATAATTATACAATAATAGGTATTACGAAACGGCAGAAAATACAGCAGTCTTGAAATTGCCAACGTCAGAAATGGCAGCGATGGAGGGAGGAAGGTCGTTCCAGTCGGCGCTGGTTTTAGGAATAAAAGAAGCATGACACATGTTTGTTCTAAAATATGGAGCACCAACATTAAACTTGTGATCGAAACGGGATGAAATGTATGAAGGGCGAGTAATAAGATGATCCTTTAATAGTGGGTTTTGGTGATACAGCCTGTGGATAAGACACAGTCTAAAACATTTACGGCGCAATGAAAGCTCCAGTAATATAAGTGTGTTTTCATGGAAGTAATGCTGGCGTAACGGGAATAGTTGGATAAGATGAAACGTGCTGCACGATTCGGGGTGGATTCTAGTGTGTTTATCAGTGTGATTTGATGGCGATCCCATACGGTGGATGCATATTCTAGCTTTGGTCGCACTAATGTATTGTAGAGGGTAAGCTTTATTGGCATAGACGCAGCAGAGAAATTTCGACGCAAGTATCCAAGAACCCGGTTAGCGTTATTAGCGACGTGTTTGATGTGCGTATGCCATGATAAGTTACGTGATATATGGACACCTAGGTATTTGTACGAGTTGTCGGATTCAAGAGAAGTATCGTGTAATAAGTAAACACGCGTGTTGTCAGTGTTAGTGTAGCTTGATACATGCATTGTTTTGCATTTATTAACGTTTAGTCGCATGAGCCATTTATCGCACCAGTTGGATGTGCTTCTAAGATCGTCTTGAAGCTTATCAGAATCAGTGTGGTTAGTTATATTGCGATAAATGACGCAGTCATCTGCGAAAAGCCTGATAGATGAATGGGAAATGCATTTAGGAAGGTCGCTTGTGTAAATCAGGAAAAGCAGGGTTCCCAGTACCGATCCCTGTGGTACACCCGATGTTACGGAAGTGCGAGAGGATGAACATTCATTAGCTGAAACGTACTAAGTTCAATTAGACAGAAAGCTTTTAATCCAGTTTAGTACATTATGGTCAATGTTAAGCATGCTAAGTTTAATAATGAGGAGATCATGTGAAATAGTGTCGAAAGTTTTTGTAAAGTCCAAAAACACGCAGTCTACATCGAAGCCCATATCAGTATGGGTAAATAGGTCTTTAGTAAAACATATAAGTTGCGTTTCACATCAAAATGTTTTCCTGAAACCGTGTTGTTCAGTCGAAAAGAAGAACTTGGACTCAAGGAAATCAATCAGATGAGAATGTATAATATGCTCCAATATTTTGCATGGTATACTTGTCAGTGATATAAGACGATAGTTATCGGGGGAATGAGCGTTACCTGATTTGGGGACCGGAACCACCTTGCCAACCTTCCAATCGCTTGGAAGAACTGAGCAACCTAGAGACTAGGAAAAGAGCATCGAAAGCATAATGGAAGAATATGGTTCAGTAACTTTAAGCATTTTACAGTTCATTGAATCTTCACCTGATGAAGAAGATAATTTCATTTTTTCAGTCAACTGTTGTATGCCGACCCAATCTATATAAATGGAGTTCATTGGTAAATAGGAGCATTTAGTTACCGACGGTAGAGTGGCAGGAGCACATTTGTGAAAAAGGGAAGCAAATACATCATTCAAAACGGAACAGCACTGGTTCGGAGGGATCGTGACATTGTCAGAACGGGCTAGTTTGATTGTTTTGCTTTCTTTGCCAACAACAATATTCCAGAATTTACGTGGATTAGAGTGCAAAAGGGATGAAAGGGTGTCATCGAAAAAATTTTTTTTTTGCATTTGTGATAACGATGGTATATTCTGCGTGAATGCAATGATCTGCTGCCCAGCGTTCGGGAATGTTAGTTGCTTTGGCGCGACGAAAAATACGTTTCTTTTTGTTGCGCAGACGGCGTAGAATTCCAGTAAATCATGGTGGGGAAGGACTCGAAATAATCTTTCTTTTAAGCACGTAGCGATCCATTATTGTTAGCAGTTTGTTCTTGTACAATGACCAGTTCTGTTCAACGGTACGATCAAAAAAGTTGACTGTGTAGTCAGTAATGAATGATTCTAGTTCAATTAAAATGGATGTGGTATCGGCGGCATTGTAATCACATATAGTTTTAACGGTTTTCTTCGAGCGAACTTTGTTCTTAGGTTTTAAGTGGAGAAGCTAGTGGTCACTTGTTCCTTTAAGGTATATTGGATGAGCAACCAAATGTGGAGCTGTTGTAAAAAATAGATATAAAGTATTAGAGGAAGTGCTGGTAGTGAGTGCGGGTTCATGAATCAGCTGGGTTGGATTAAAATCAGCGCAGATGTCTAAAAAATGGGTGCACTCGGAAGATGACTGCTTAAGGGAGAGAACACCGTTTTGCCACCCTATGTTTGGAAAATTGAAATCACCTAGTAAGAACAAATGTGATATTGGGTATCGAACAACTAATTTGTTAAGGACATCATGAAGGTCAGTGCAGAAATTGGTAGTGGAGGATGGGGACCTATAACACGCGCAAAAGATGAGGTCGCCAGTGGGAAAAGCAACACGAGTGCAAACTATATTTAATGGTGGGTCAATCGAGATAGTGAAGGAATGGATAGCAGAGCTCACGGCAATCAGTACACCTCTGCCCGTACGGAAATCGCGATCGTACCTGTAAAAGTAATGTTTTTTGACAGTCTAGTTTTTCACTATTTTTAATTTTTGCTGAAAGCCATGTTTCGGTGAGCACAAGTATATCAGCTGAGCATGCGTCGATATGTGATGACAGTGATGTGTGTTTGTTGATGATACTTCGGACATTTGTTAAAAGAAGTGATAAGAAGTTTGCTTGCTTTGGAACACGAGATAGCTATGCTTCACCCACATGTGAAGATTGTGGACCCGATCATTTGTTATTTGTTGGGGTAATCGCACTCCTAGCTGGTCCGATCTCGCATACTTCATCTATAGCTGCGCAATAAACGTAACATTTTACCTATGATTATTTTGTTATGTCGCAAAGAAAAAGACTGGCCGCTGGCCTTGCCAAAGTCATTTAGCGCTATCCGTGATTGACGAGTGGCTTTGCAAAAGTCTTCGCCGACTGAATTACCATCGGCTTTAAACTTCGCTTTTAGCGAGAGTATATGGTCTCTCATTTTGAAAGACACAAACTTAGCCATAACAGGCCGTGTCTTGCCGACAACATATGTGCCTAGCCTATGAGCCCTATGGATTGCGACTTCCGAGGGAGTCATGTTGAGACAATTTCTAAGAAAGGGATGGATATGGACTTCTGATTGAGCCACCGTTTCTGATACGTTGTCTGAGATCCCACAGAGGATCAGGTTGTCGCGTCTTGAATGGTCCTCCAGAACGTCTAGTCTTGACGCTAGCACATCGCTTTCATTTGAAACTGCTTTATGGACTGCGGTAGTAATATCATTTCCTGAAGGCATGTTTTCAAAAGACTCAACCGCAGCTTCCACGGCAGTCACTCTCTTGGAAAGGTCTGAAACAGTCTCAGTAAGGTTTTCTTGGTTAGCCTTTAGTTCAGCTATGGCATTCATCATCTCGGCATGTCGTGTGTCAAATTTGAACGACAAAGCAGTTATGGCGGCCATAACTTCATTGTGCTTATGTTGAGCTTTAGTATGAGGACCAGGGTTTAATTCTACATCCACGGAAAGTAAGAGCAACATAGCAACAGAGACACAATCACTCAGAGTGGCCGCCAGCACTTGTGGGCAAGGGAAGAGCAGAAAACCGACATTGTTTGTATGTTTACAAAAAGCGATTCAGACTGACTAACCTGCACAAGAAAGCAGAAAGGAGAGCTTAGCAGCGACCGCATGGTAGCTGCTCTCCTGTGCCCACTGGAAGCGCCTTGCTGATGCCAGTTGCCTAAATCGGAGCGCTGCAGTGCTGCCGCTGGCGGCAGTGTCCATGTCCCACTTGATACCGGCGTGAAAATGATGACGTCTTCCATGCTCAGATAATCAAGGCTCTTGTAAGCTGCTTGTAGCGATGGATCCAGCAGGAAATTCGATAGAGATGTAGGCGTAGCACACGTGCTAGACGGTGACAACGATGAGCCGAAAACAGCAATCTGCACAAGAAAGCAGAAAGGAGAGCTTAGCGGCGACCGCATGGCAGCTGCTCTCCCGTGCCCACTCTACAGACTTTACGAACCATGCAAAATCAACCTCTCTGTCCCGGCATAACTGCAAATGCCACCAAGATGAAACTTAACAAGAAAGACTGGAGCTCCATCAACATCTGTGTGCGAAGGTCGATAAAGTACAGGTGTCGCAAAGAATTTAAAGAAAGTGTTTGAAAGTGTCCCGCTACTGTTGTCAGCTGCGTTTCTCAATGTACGAAGGAAACTTTGCGTTAAAGATAGTTTATATCGAGTGCAGCAGCATCGTCGTCGCAGTCAACCTCGATCTGTAATCGCACCTGCTCCCTTACCACGTTCAAGCTTCTTGAACGTGCACCCTCGCAAATAAATCAGTGGCTTCAATTTTCTGACTTGTTAGTTCCTCCAATCGTCTACTTAGCCCACTGCACGTCATATTGCGATAGAGCATTATTTCGGTCACTATTTTGGTATATATATAAGAGGGATCGTAAGTTCAATGTGCTAGGCAATTTGATTATGTCTCACTAATTGAGAGTTTCAATAACAAATATTTAACCCTCATTTTTTCGAAAATATCATGCGTTATACAACGTTATCCGGTGTCCATGGAGAACTAAATGGGGCAGTCTGTTTGTGTTTGGCTAATACAAGACCCAGACAAATTGCGAAGTGAGTTGGTTATTTGTCTCCATTGCAGTAAATCACGTATGCGAGCACTCCGCAGCTTTTAGAGCGTGTCTTACGGGCAGGCACAGTTACGCCTTTCTGCTTGACAGAACTAGAGATATTAAATGCGCCCAATGTTAAGTTTGGCAACAATGGGTCAAAGGCTACGGAAAATCCATGTTAGAAGCTAAATGAAAGTTAATCAAGTAAAACCTTTGTAAAAAAAATGGCCAGGCTTAGCTTTGTTGAGCCAAGAATGCGTGGCATATTGCGCGGTCAGGTGGTGGCTGCGGCCGCGCGCGACCGCGCCAGTTGGGGCCCAGCTTTTCCTCCGTGACGTCACGAGCCGGCGCAGCGCCCCTAGCGGGAGGAGCGGGAGTCAGGTGGTGGCTGCGGCCGCGCGCGACCGCGCGAGTTGGGGCCCAGCTTTTCCTCCGGCTGCCGTGACGTCACGTCACGTGGTTGCGCTAAAGGTCAATGGTGGCTGCCCGGCCGCGCCCAAGGGCAGAACTGAGTGATTGCAATATGCAATGCATAAAAACTTTAGCAAGTGCTCGAAAGAGTTAGAGGTACAATTTACGCTACGCTTTTCCGTGTCCCGATGGAACTCTAGGTTACATAAAGTAATGATTTTGGGAATATAAGGGTCTCTACGAGTTTTTCATAGGCAGAATCCAAATGGCTCGCGTTATTTGCGGTCTCTGAAAGAAAATACATATTCAAGCGTTCCAGGGCGCTTATTAGCGGCGAGAATTAGGAGTGGCGACCTCTCGCGATTGACGTAACGGCCACGACGCCGCTCGCTCCATCTCGTTCGGCTGCCGCGCGCGCTCGTTCCCTTCGTGTATGCTTGGGGTATGGGTGGCTCCAGCCGTACGTATTGAAGGATACGTCGGCTTCTTTCAGCTGGCATGCCTCAACCAGAGTTTCCTATTCAAAAGCGCATAAGTCCAGAAATTTTGCTACTTGGTTATCGCATGCTTTGTAGCATTCAAGGGGTCTACTGGTTGTGCTTTGCACATATGCGCCCTGTCTATCCGTAAATTTTGCGAAACAACATTATCTGCAAATTCAACACGCGAAGTTGTGTATGATGCCTCGCTAAACATTTAGCATTCTCTTAGTATTTAGCTGTGAGAGACATTGCATTTTACATGTAAGAAAAATCTTGGTAACTGGCGTGAGCATGTTATCCGACGGTAGAAAGACACTGCCAGCGAAGCTGTCATCATGATTCTTATTACTCTAGTGTGTTGTTCTATTCAAATATGGTCATTCATTAATCAGTAAAAAAAATAGGCGCGCATTTCTTATGAAAAAGTTTGCTGCTACTTTCATCCTCCTCTGAAACAGGCCTCCAAAAAACGAATTGCTCATGGCTGCTAACACGACCGCGCGCCATTTAGATTATTTACATAGTTAATTCATAAACACCATAGTAGCATTCACCTGACCGAAAAGTTTCGTTGTTAAGATGGAGAGCGAATCAATTGAAGGTGATGAAATGTTTCATAGTGGCCCTCAGTAGCCTTTATCGACACTGTGACACACCCCTGATCACGTAACGGTAGCAATCGACTGTCGGTATGGAGAGGCACGCTGTGTTCGCGAAACCCATGAGTTCACTACAACATCGAATTGAAACCATAAAGCATATTTATTAGAGCGCCAACTGGAATGGCTAAATTATTCTCGAGCTAATACAGCGCAGCTTAGATTGCCTAGAAAAGGAAAATTCAAGCACCTTCTGTCTCACCATGTCTCCATCCAGCGTTTTTTCATTATACAAACGGATAACTATGGGCTTCGTCGGTACATAAAAGAGAACCTTGCCCAAATGCAGGCTAAATAAAGCGTGCTAAAGATGCTAAACATTAATAAAGAAAGCACCACAAGCCTTGCATATACTTTCACTTGATTTCTGACCCCCCACCGGGGAATTTCGATATCTTCAATATGTTGCATACTACAACTGATTGACGCTTCGACTTCTTTCTGGCTGCAGCTATGCGGTACAGCAGGCATACTTCACTAAAAAAAATTGGGCCTAGGAGCCTGTGTCAGTTCGCCAAGCAGATTCGTCATGTGTATACATCAAGCAACAAGCACCAGTAAATTTCTCAAGTGAGTTGAACGTATATCACAGAAAAGGAATTACATATTGGTAAATTCATATCTATATTTTGTAAATAGCTGTAAGCCTTCTTTAACTTTACTTAAAATTTCCGCCGCTTAAGATAAACACGGGAAGAACCGCCTAATATTGACAAGCAGTTAAAGAAGCAAGTGGTGCTTCTAGAATCTAAACAACAGTATTAGTTAAGTCCCCGTGTTACTGCAGAGCGTTTCTGTGAAGAAATGCGAAAATTCGATATTATACCATGAACTACTCGTCGTGAGCAAACCTGTTTTTGGGCATTAAAATCAACGTAACTGTTGTAGAAGTCATATATGGCCAGCGGTTGTGACATACTTGTTGCACCGTGGCAGGCATGGTATCATAACTGGATTCCTGTATGCTATGTTTTTGCGATTGTCCATCCGCGCATGAAAAACCCGCAATGGGCTCTTTTGTGCTTCCTCGGCTGGCACTGTGGCGTTGCCTTTGAGAGCTGCATTGCTGTATAAGAAATTATATCTTTGAATAAATGTTCGCAAAGGAAGACGTCGTAAAAATATATTTGAGAAGACCACTTTAAGTATACAAGCAGAGAGAACGAGGGCGAACAAACGAAAACACCGCAGAAAGCGCCCGGACAACGCCCAAACTCTAGCAGACGACAGGCGCGACTCCTTGCGAGCGAGCGCAAGGACTCGCGACACGCGAGCGGGGCTCGCAGCGCCCCTGTAGTTCGTTCTCGTGGCTAATAATGGAGTTTCGCGAGAACGGCAACATTTCGCTCGCAACTTTAAACCAGCTACCCTTAAAAGGGCAACGTTTTGAAGAACCTTATATAATTACACCCAACTGAAGTGTTTCCTAGAGCTGCTAGAAGGAATCAGCATTGCTGAAAATTGGCTTGTGATTCGGCAATGTCGCTCAACGATGCTACCATTTCCTTAGCGATGCAATGATGTGTGTGTTCTTGCCACGAGGTTACATATCTAATAAATCAGCAAATGAAATACATTTAGCATCATGCACACGTCTAGGAACTCAGGAAAAAGTGAATGCAAACGTTCGCTACCAAGGACCTCGACCCTGAGTCCTACAAAGCTCATGCGTATGCTGTCTACAATCTTTTTCATCTGAATTCTGTGTAGCGCCTCCGTCAATCAATCAATCAATCAATCAATCAATCAATCCACTAACCAATCAATCAAACAAACAAAATTTATACGTTGAAGGTCAAAACAGCATAAAAAATATACAGAAGCCGTTCCCAAAGTACAAGACGGCGACGGGAATCTCGCTCAGGGTTACATAAATATCTTACAAGGATTAGCAGTACTATCAAAAATAGAACCAATTCATCGAGGAAGAAAAAACACGATGCATATGAGAATAAAAAATACCCAAAATGGAAAAAAGGAACAACCTGAAATATCTATACAACATTGTTAGGTTGCAGAAGACACATATAAATATTTATTTAAAATATTTATAAGAGAAACAACGTACCGACGGAAAAAACCTTTAATGGGAAAATAACTTGCGAGGTTGCCAGCCCGGGCTGAGGCCACCGGGCATTATGTGCGGTGAGGCATAGCCTTTCCGCCGTTGCTCGGGCCCACTGGATAGCCCATAATTGGTTGTGTAGTTCTGAGCTAGTCAGAGCGCATAGCGATCGCTCCGTGATAAGGTCCGGTTCTATCTTGCCTTCTACATACACTGATCTTATCTGTGTGGCCTTCCACAATACGTGTGCCATGTCTGCGTGTTCGTGTTTGCAGAGCTTGCAGCTCGCGTGTGGGTATCGTGTTTAATGTATTCTGTTTAAGTGTACGGGGTTTAGGAACTTTCTGGTTTGCAACCTTCTCCAATCTGTTTCTCGAGACTTTTCGAGTTGTTCGTGGGGTTGTGGGTATGCTTCTTTTTCTTTCGTGTAGTGTGTCAGTATGGTCGTGGTACGTGACAAGTGTGTCCCTGTCGTCTTTTATCGCTTCTCCGTCATCGTCGCCTCCTCCGTCTTCTCCGTCGCCTCCGCCGCAGTCCTCCACCCTTCCCCGGGGGTTGCGGTGTGTTAGGCCGTCGCTGTCCGTGCCGCGGTGGGTTAGTTTTCGCGCGGCTCGGTGGGCCTTCTCGTTGAGGTTGGGAGGGGCATTCATGGTCACTTCTCTCATATGTGCCGAGATCCATTTGAGGTATTAGGGCGGAATTTGCCGTTCTTAAGGTCTTCTACTCGGCGGTTCAGGATTTTGGCCGCCTCGGTGGAGACCCTGCCCATTGTGAAGTTCCTAACAGCCGTCTTGGAGTCACTGAGTATAGTTCTGTATTGTTGCCGACCATTTATTACAGCCAATGCGATTGCCGTTCCTTCCGCTGCCTCTGACGATCTGGTCCTTACGGAGCCCGTAATCACGGTCTTTGCTTTTGTGCATACGACTGCCATTGCGAAGAGGGAGTTACCTTTGTCAGCGCCGACAACACCATTGTCGCCCCGGTTTCGGGGGTAACACGCGGCGTCTACGAAGAGCACCCCTTCTCCTGCGCCGTGGCTTTTGATAATGGTTTTCGCGCGAAAGTTTCTTTTCTCGACATGGTGCACGGAGTGCATGTTCTTCGGAATATTAAGCGCGTTTTACACGCCTGGCCGGCGGAGAGGGGGGGCTTCGTTCCGGCCGCGAAGCTCTCCACATCCCCGTAAGGAGCCTGCTGGTGGTCTCGTGCGGACGATGCCCTCTCGGTGAGCGCATATTTCCCCCCTCATCTTTTAAGAGATTCAATACATACAAGCATTTGTCTCGCAAACCAGATTTATTTCAAGGGAATTTTCCACGTCTCAATTATTTCTCTCGTCGTATTCGAGTGCTCATTGCCGTGTTATAGTTTGTTAACGAAACTACCCCTCAATTCTAAATATGGTAAGGCAGTTTGTCGTGTGCGTATCATGGCCACGCATGCTTATATCGCCTTTCCGTTTCTCTACCACGGTTGCGCTTTAAAAACCACGGCGCTGCAAGTTTGCTTTCCTTTCCTTCCCTCTTCTCCGCCCTTAAACTGACTCTCTTAACTACTACACGCAGAGACAAAGAAACAGCACGCGCATGCGATCGCATAGATGAGATGAATACATATATATAGAAAAGCATCAGTCATAGCTCTCGAAGTATAATATAATATAATATAGAATAGCCCTCGAAGATAGCTATTCCGGCGGCTAGCTTCCCACGCTATGCGTGCCGTCCTCGCACCTGTTAAAACTTTTCCTAGACGCTAGAACTATACTATTCTTACGCAACCTTGAGCGATCGGAAAGCGCGTTTTACACGCCTGGCCGGCGGAGAGGGGGGGCTTCGTTCCGGCCGCGAAGCTCTCCACATCCCCGTAAGGAGCCTGCTGGTGGTCTCGTGCGGACGATGCCCTCTCGGTGAGCGCATATTTCCCCCCTCATCTTTTAAGAGATTCAATACATACAAGCATTTGTCTCGCAAACCAGATTTATTTCAAGGGAATTTTCCACGTCTCAATTATTTCTCTCGTCGTATTCGAGTGCTCATTGCCGTGTTATAGTTTGTTAACGAAACTACCCCTCAATTCTAAATATGGTAAGGCAGTTTGTCGTGTGCGTATCATGGCCACGCATGCTTATATCGCCTTTCCGTTTCTCTACCACGGTTGCGCTTTAAAAACCACGGCGCTGCAAGTTTGCTTTCCTTTCCTTCCCTCTTCTCCGCCCTTAAACTGACTCTCTTAACTACTACACGCAGAGACAAAGAAACAGCACGCGCATGCGATCGCATAGATGAGATGAATACATATATATAGAAAAGCATCAGTCATAGCTCTCGAAGTATAATATAATATAATATAGAATAGCCCTCGAAGATAGCTATTCCGGCGGCTAGCTTCCCACGCTATGCGTGCCGTCCTCGCACCTGTTAAAACTTTTCCTAGACGCTAGAACTATACTATTCTTACGCAACCTTGAGCGATCGGAAAGCGCGTTTTACACGCCTGGCCGGCGGAGAGGGGGGGCTTCGTTCCGGCCGCGAAGCTCTCCACATCCCCGCAAGGAGCCTGCTGGTGGTCTCGTGCGGACGATGCCCTCTCGGTGAGCGCATATTTCCCCCCTCATCTTTTAAGAGATTCAATACATACAAGCATTTGTCTCGCAAACCAGGTTTATTTCAAGGGAATTTTCCACGTCTCAATTATTTCTCTCGTCGTATTCGAGTGCTCATTGCCGTGTTATAGTTTGTTAACGAAACTACCCCTCAATTCTAAATATTGTAAGGCAGTTTGTCGTGTGCGTATCATGGCCACGCATGCTTATATCGCCTTTCCGTTTCTCTACCACGGTTGCGCTTTAAAAACCACGGCGCTGCAAGTTTGCTTTCCTTTCCTTCCCTCTTCTCCGCCCTTAAACTGACTCTCTTAACTACTACACGCAGAGACAAAGAAACAGCACGCGCATGCGATCGCATAGATGAGATGAATACATATATATAGAAAAGCATCAGTCATAGCTCTCGAAGTATAATATAATATAATATAGAATAGCCCTCGAAGATAGCTATTCCGGCGGCTAGCTTCCCACGCTATGCGTGCCGTCCTCGCACCTGTTAAAACTTTTCCTAGACGCTAGAACTATACTATTCTTACGCAACCTTGGGCGATCGGAAAGCGCGTTTTACACGCCTGGCCGGCGGAGAGGGGGGGCTTCGTTCCGGCCGCGAAGCTCTCCACATCCCCGTAAGGAGCCTGCTGGTGGTCTCGTGCGGACGATGCCCTCTCGGTGAGCGCATATTTCCCCCCTCATCTTTTAAGAGATTCAATACATACAAGCATTTGTCTCGCAAACCAGATTTATTTCAAGGGAATTTTCCACGTCTCAATTATTTCTCTCGTCGTATTCGAGTGCTCATTGCCGTGTTATAGTTTGTTAACGAAACTACCCCTCAATTCTAAATATTGTAAGGCAGTTTGTCGTGTGCGTATCATGGCCACGCATGCTTATATCGCCTTTCCGTTTCTCTACCACGGTTGCGCTTTAAAAACCACGGCGCTGCAAGTTTGCTTTCCTTTCCTTCCCTCTTCTCCGCCCTTAAACTGACTCTCTTAACTACTACACGCAGAGACAAAGAAACAGCACGCGCATGCGATCGCATAGATGAGATGAATACATATATATAGAAAAGCATCAGTCATAGCTCTCGAAGTATAATATAATATAATATAGAATAGCCCTCGAAGATAGCTATTCCGGCGGCTAGCTTCCCACGCTATGCGTGCCGTCCTCGCACCTGTTAAAACTTTTCCTAGACGCTAGAACTATACTATTCTTACGCAACCTTGAGCGATCGGAAAGCGCGTTTTACACGCCTGGCCGGCGGAGAGGGGGGGCTTCGTTCCGGCCGCGAAGCTCTCCACATCCCCGTAAGGAGCCTGCTGGTGGTCTCGTGCGGACGATGCCCTCTCGGTGAGCGCATATTTCCCCCCTCATCTTTTAAGAGATTCAATACATACAAGCATTTGTCTCGCAAACCAGATTTATTTCAAGGGAATTTTCCACGTCTCAATTATTTCTCTCGTCGTATTCGAGTGCTCATTGCCGTGTTATAGTTTGTTAACGAAACTACCCCTCAATTCTAAATATTGTAAGGCAGTTTGTCGTGTGCGTATCATGGCCACGCATGCTTATATCGCCTTTCCGTTTCTCTACCACGGTTGCGCTTTAAAAACCACGGCGCTGCAAGTTTGCTTTCCTTTCCTTCCCTCTTCTCCGCCCTTAAACTGACTCTCTTAACTGCTACACGCAGAGACAAAGAAACAGCACGCGCATGCGATCGCATAGATGAGATGAATACATATATATAGAAAAGCATCAGTCATAGCTCTCGAAGTATAATATAATATAATATAGAATAGCCCTCGAAGATAGCTATTCCGGCGGCTAGCTTCCCACGCTATGCGTGCCGTCCTCGCACCTGTTAAAACTTTTCCTAGACGCTAGAACTATACTATTCTTACGCAACCTTGAGCGATCGGAAAGCGCGTTTTACACGCCTGGCCGGCGGAGAGGGGGGGCTTCGTTCCGGCCGCGAAGCTCTCCACATCCCCGTAAGGAGCCTGCTGGTGGTCTCGTGCGGACGATGCCCTCTCGGTGAGCGCATATTTCCCCCCTCATCTTTTAAGAGATTCAATACATACAAGCATTTGTCTCGCAAACCAGATTTATTTCAAGGGAATTTTCCACGTCTCAATTATTTCTCTCGTCGTATTCGAGTGCTCATTGCCGTGTTATAGTTTGTTAACGAAACTACCCCTCAATTCTAAATATTGTAAGGCAGTTTGTCGTGTGCGTATCATGGCCACGCATGCTTATATCGCCTTTCCGTTTCTCTACCACGGTTGCGCTTTAAAAACCACGGCGCTGCAAGTTTGCTTTCCTTTCCTTCCCTCTTCTCCGCCCTTAAACTGACTCTCTTAACTACTACACGCAGAGACAAAGAAACAGCACGCGCATGCGATCGCATAGATGAGATGAATACATATATATAGAAAAGCATCAGTCATAGCTCTCGAAGTATAATATAATATAATATAGAATAGCCCTCGAAGATAGCTATTCCGGCGGCTAGCTTCCCACGCTATGCGTGCCGTCCTCGCACCTGTTAAAACTTTTCCTAGACGCTAGAACTATACTATTCTTACGCAACCTTGAGCGATCGGAAAGCGCGTTTTACACGCCTGGCCGGCGGAGAGGGGGGGCTTCGTTCCGGCCGCGAAGCTCTCCACATCCCCGTAAGGAGCCTGCTGGTGGTCTCGTGCGGACGATGCCCTCTCGGTGAGCGCATATTTCCCCCCTCATCTTTTAAGAGATTCAATACATACAAGCATTTGTCTCGCAAACCAGATTTATTTCAAGGGAATTTTCCACGTCTCAATTATTTCTCTCGTCGTATTCGAGTGCTCATTGCCGTGTTATAGTTTGTTAACGAAACTACCCCTCAATTCTAAATATTGTAAGGCAGTTTGTCGTGTGCGTATCATGGCCACGCATGCTTATATCGCCTTTCCGTTTCTCTACCACGGTTGCGCTTTAAAAACCACGGCGCTGCAAGTTTGCTTTCCTTTCCTTCCCTCTTCTCCGCCCTTAAACTGACTCTCTTAACTACTACACGCAGAGACAAAGAAACAGCACGCGCATGCGATCGCATAGATGAGATGAATACATATATATAGAAAAGCATCAGTCATAGCTCTCGAAGTATAATATAATATAATATAGAATAGCCCTCGAAGATAGCTATTCCGGCGGCTAGCTTCCCACGCTATGCGTGCCGTCCTCGCACCTGTTAAAACTTTTCCTAGACGCTAGAACTATACTATTCTTACGCAACCTTGAGCGATCGGAAAGCGCGTTTTACACGCCTGGCCGGCGGAGAGGGGGGGCTTCGTTCCGGCCGCGAAGCTCTCCACATCCCCGTAAGGAGCCTGCTGGTGGTCTCGTGCGGACGATGCCCTCTCGGTGAGCGCATATTTCCCCCCTCATCTTTTAAGAGATTCAATACATACAAGCATTTGTCTCGCAAACCAGATTTATTTCAAGGGAATTTTCCACGTCTCAATTATTTCTCTCGTCGTATTCGAGTGCTCATTGCCGTGTTATAGTTTGTTAACGAAACTACCCCTCAATTCTAAATATTGTAAGGCAGTTTGTCGTGTGCGTATCATGGCCACGCATGCTTATATCGCCTTTCCGTTTCTCTACCACGGTTGCGCTTTAAAAACCACGGCGCTGCAAGTTTGCTTTCCTTTCCTTCCCTCTTCTCCGCCCTTAAACTGACTCTCTTAACTACTACACGCAGAGACAAAGAAACAGCACGCGCATGCGATCGCATAGATGAGATGAATACATATATATAGAAAAGCATCAGTCATAGCTCTCGAAGTATAATATAATATAATATAGAATAGCCCTCGAAGATAGCTATTCCGGCGGCTAGCTTCCCACGCTATGCGTGCCGTCCTCGCA
The DNA here is from genome assembly GCF_050947875.1 of Dermacentor variabilis. Lineage (NCBI taxonomy): Eukaryota > Metazoa > Arthropoda > Arachnida > Ixodida > Ixodidae > Dermacentor > Dermacentor variabilis. The sequence goes on from NC_134574.1 coordinate 32,287,617, forward strand.
CCTGTTAAAACTTTTCCTAGACGCTAGAACTATACTATTCTTACGCAACCTTGAGCGATCGGAAAGCGCGTTTTACACGCCTGGCCGGCGGAGAGGGGGGGCTTCGTTCCGGCCGCGAAGCTCTCCACATCCCCGTAAGGAGCCTGCTGGTGGTCTCGTGCGGACGATGCCCTCTCGGTGAGCGCATATTTCCCCCCTCATCTTTTAAGAGATTCAATACATACAAGCATTTGTCTCGCAAACCAGATTTATTTCAAGGGAATTTTCCACGTCTCAATTATTTCTCTCGTCGTATTCGAGTGCTCATTGCCGTGTTATAGTTTGTTAACGAAACTACCCCTCAATTCTAAATATTGTAAGGCAGTTTGTCGTGTGCGTATCATGTCCACGCATGCTTATATCGCCTTTCCGTTTCTCTACCACGGTTGCAATTTAAAAACCACGGCGCTGCAAGTTTGCTTTCCTTTCCTTCCCTTTTCTCCGCCCTTAAACTGACTCTCTTAACTACTACGCGCAGAGACAAAGAAACAGCACGCGCATGCGATCGCATAGATGAGATGAATACATATATATAGAAAAGCATCAGTCATAGCTCTCGAAGTATAATATAATATAATATAGAATAGCCCTCGAAGCTAGCTATTCCGGCGGCTAGCTTCCCACGCTATGCGTGCCGTCCTCGCACCTGTTAAAACTTTTCCTAGACGCTAGAACTATACTATTCTTACGCAACCTTGAGCGATCGGAAAGCGCGTTTTACACGCCTGGCCGGCGGAGAGGGGGGGCTTCGTTCCGGCCGCGAAGCTCTCCACATCCCCGTAAGGAGCCTGCTGGTGGTCTTGTGCGGACGATGCCCTCTCGGTGAGCGCATATTTCCCCCCTCATCTGTTAAGAGATTCAATACATACAAGCATTTGTCTCGCAAACCAGATTTATTTCAAGGGAATTTTCCACGTCTCAATTATTTCTCTCGTCGTATTCGAGTGCTCATTGCCGTGTTATAGTTTGTTAACGAAACTACCCCTCAATTCTAAATATTGTAAGGCAGTTTGTCGTGTGCGTATCATGGCCACGCATGCTTATATCGCCTTTCCGTTTCTCTACCACGGTTGCGCTTTAAAAACCACGGCGCTTCAAGTTTGCTTTCCTTTCCTTCCCTCTTCTCCGCCCTTAAACTGACTCTCTTAACTACTACACGCAGAGACAAAGAAACAGCACGCGCATGCGATCGCATAGATGAGATGAATACATATATATAGAAAAGCATCAGTCATAGCTCTCGAAGTATAATATAATATAATATAGAATAGCCCTCGAAGATAGCTATTCCGGCGGCTAGCTTCCCACGCTATGCGTGCCGTCCTCGCACCTGTTAAAACTTTTCCTAGACGCTAGAACTATACTATTCTTACGCAACCTTGAGCGATCGGAAAGCGCGTTTTACACGCCTGGCCGGCGGAGAGGGGGGGCTTCGTTCCGGCCGCGAAGCTCTCCACATCCCCGTAAGGAGCCTGCTGGTGGTCTCGTGCGGACGATGCCCTCTCGGTGAGCGCATATTTCCCCCCTCATCTTTTAAGAGATTCAATACATACAAGCATTTGTCTCGCAAACCAGATTTATTTCAAGGGAATTTTCCACGTCTCAATTATTTCTCTCGTCGTATTCGAGTGCTCATTGCCGTGTTATAGTTTGTTAACGAAACTACCCCTCAATTCTAAATATTTTAAGGCAGTTTGTCGTGTGCGTATCATGGCCACGCATGCTTATATCGCCTTTCCGTTTCTCTACCACGGTTGCGCTTTAAAAACCACGGCGCTGCAAGTTTGCTTTCCTTTCCTTCCCTCTTCTCCGCCCTTAAACTGACTCTCTTAACTACAACACGCAGAGACAAAGAAACAGCACGCGCATGCGATCGCATAGATGAGATGAATACATATATATAGAAAAGCATCAGTCATAGCTCTCGAAGTATAATATAATATAATATAGGATAGCCCTCGAAGATAGCTATTCCGGCGGCTAGCTTCCCACGCTATGCGTGCCGTCCTCGCACCTGTTAAAACTTTTCCTAGACGCTAGAACTATACTATTCTTACGCAACCTTGAGCGATCGGAAAGCGCGTTTTACACGCCTGGCCGGCGGAGAGGGGGGGCTTCGTTCCGGCCGCGAAGCTCTCCACATCCCCGTAAGGAGCCTGCTGGTGGTCTCGTGCGGACGATGCCCTCTCGGTGAGCGCATATTTCCCCCCTCATCTGTTAAGAGATTCAATACATACAAGCATTTGTCTCGCAAACCAGATTTATTTCAAGGGAATTTTCCACGTCTCAATTATTTCTCTCGTCGTATTCGAGTGCTCATTGCCGTGTTATAGTTTGTTAACGAAACTACCCCTCAATTCTAAATATTGTAAGGCAGTTTGTCGTGTGCGTATCATGGCCACGCATGCTTATATCGCCTTTCCGTTTCTCTACCACGGTTGCGCTTTAAAAACCACGGCGCTGCAAGTTTGCTTTCCTTTCCTTCACTCTTCTCCGCCCTTAAACTGACTCTCTTAACTACTACACGCAGAGACAAAGAAACAGCACGCGCATGCGATCGCATAGATGAGATGAATACATATATATAGAAAAGCATCAGTCATAGCTCTCGAAGTATAATATAATATAATATAGAATAGCCCTCGAAGATAGCTATTCCGGCGGCTAGCTTCCCACGCTATGCGTGCCGTCCTCGCACCTGTTAAAGCTTTTCCTTGACGCTAGAACTATACTATTCTTACGCAACCTTGAGCGATCGGAAAGCGCGTTTTACACGCCTGGCCGGCGGAGAGGGGGGCCTTCGTTCCGGCCGCGAAGCTCTCCACATCCCCGTAAGGAGCCTGCTGGTGGTCTCGTGCGGACGATGCCCTCTCGGTGAGCGCATATTTCCCCCCTCATCTTTTAAGAGATTCAATACATACAAGCATTTGTCTCGCAAACCAGATTTATTTCAAGGGAATTTTCCACGTCTCAATTATTTCTCTCGTCGTATTCGAGTGCTCATTGCCGTGTTATAGTTTGTTAACGAAACTACCCCTCAATTCTAAATATTGTAAGGCAGTTTGTCGTGTGCGTATCATGGCCACGCATGCTTATATCGCCTTTCCGTTTCTCTACCACGGTTGCGCTTTAAAAACCACGGCGCTGCAAGTTTGCTTTCCTTTCCTTCCCTCTTCTCCGCCCTTAAACTGACTCTCTTAACTACTACACGCAGAGACAAAGAAACAGCACGCGCATGCGATCGCATAGATGAGATGAATACATATATATAGAAAAGCATCAGTCATAGCTCTCGAAGTATAATATAATATAATATAGAATAGCCCTCGAAGATAGCTATTCCGGCGGCTAGCTTCCCACGCTATGCGTGCCGTCCTCGCACCTGTTAAAACTTTTCCTAGACGCTAGAACTATACTATTCTTACGCAACCTTGAGCGATCGGAAAGCGCGTTTTACACGCCTGGCCGGCGGAGAGGGGGGGCTTCGTTCCGGCCGCGAAGCTCTCCACATCCCCGTAAGGAGCCTGCTGGTGGTCTCGTGCGGACGATGCCCTCTCGGTGAGCGCATATTTCCCCCCTCATCTTTTAAGAGATTCAATACATACAAGCATTTGTCTCGCAAACCAGATTTATTTCAAGGGAATTTTCCACGTCTCAATTATTTCTCTCGTCGTATTCGAGTGCTCATTGCCGTGTTATAGTTTGTTAACGAAACTACCCCTCAATTCTAAATATTTTAAGGCAGTTTGTCGTGTGCGTATCATGGCCACGCATGCTTATATCGCCTTTCCGTTTCTCTACCACGGTTGCGCTTTAAAAACCACGGCGCTGCAAGTTTGCTTTCCTTTCCTTCCCTCTTCTCCGCCCTTAAACTGACTCTCTTAACTACAACACGCAGAGACAAAGAAACAGCACGCGCATGCGATCGCATAGATGAGATGAATACATATAAATAGAAAAGCATCAGTCATAGCTCTCGAAGTATAATATAATATAATATAGAATAGCCCTCGAAGATAGCTATTCCGGCGGCTAGCTTCCCACGCTATGCGTGCCGTCCTCGCACCTGTTAAAACTTTTCCTAGACGCTAGAACTATACTATTCTTACGCAACCTTGAGCGATCGGAAAGCGCGTTTTACACGCCTGGCCGGCGGAGAGGGGGGGCTTCGTTCCGGCCGCGAAGCTCTCCACATCCCCGTAAGGAGCCTGCTGGTGGTCTCGTGCGGACGATGCCCTCTCGGTGAGCGCATATTTCCCCCCTCATCTGTTAAGAGATTCAATACATACAAGCATTTGTCTCGCAAACCAGATTTATTTCAAGGGAATTTTCCACGTCTCAATTATTTCTCTCGTCGTATTCGAGTGCTCATTGCCGTGTTATAGTTTGTTAACGAAACTACCCCTCAATTCTAAATATTGTAAGGCAGTTTGTCGTGTGCGTATCATGGCCACGCATGCTTATATCGCCTTTCCGTTTCTCTACCACGGTTGCGCTTTAAAAACCACGGCGCTGCAAGTTTGCTTTCCTTTCCTTCCCTCTTCTCCGCCCTTAAACTGACTCTCTTAACTACTACACGCAGAGACAAAGAAACAGCACGCGCATGCGATCGCATAGATGAGATGAATACATATATATAGAAAAGCATCAGTCATAGCTCTCGAAGTATAATATAATATAATATAGAATAGCCCTCGAAGATAGCTATTCCGGCGGCTAGCTTCCCACGCTATGCGTGCCGTCCTCGCACCTGTTAAAACTTTTCCTTGACGCTAGAACTATACTATTCTTACGCAACCTTGAGCGATCGGAAAGCGCGTTTTACACGCCTGGCCGGCGGAGAGGGGGGCCTTCGTTCCGGCCGCGAAGCTCTCCACATCCCCGTAAGGAGCCTGCTGGTGGTCTCGTGCGGACGATGCCCTCTCGGTGAGCGCATATTTCCCCCCTCATCTTTTAAGAGATTCAATACATACAAGCATTTGTCTCGCAAACCAGATTTATTTCAAGGGAATTTTCCACGTCTCAATTATTTCTCTCGTCGTATTCGAGTGCTCATTGCCGTGTTATAGTTTGTTAACGAAACTACCCCTCAATTCTAAATATTGTAAGGCAGTTTGTCGTGTGCGTATCATGGCCACGCATGCTTATATCGCCTTTCCGTTTCTCTACCACGGTTGCGCTTTAAAAACCACGGCGCTGCAAGTTTGCTTTCCTTTCCTTCCCTCTTCTCCGCCCTTAAACTGACTCTCTTAACTACTACACGCAGAGACAAAGAAACAGCACGCGCATGCGATCGCATAGATGAGATGAATACATATATATAGAAAAGCATCAGTCATAGCTCTCGAAGTATAATATAATATAATATAGAATAGCCCTCGAAGATAGCTATTCCGGCGGCTAGCTTCCCACGCTATGCGTGCCGTCCTCGCACCTGTTAAAACTTTTCCTAGACGCTAGAACTATACTATTCTTACTCTACCTTGAGCGATCGGAAAGCGCGTTTTACACGCCTGGCCGGCGGAGAGGGGGGGCTTCGTTCCGGCCGCGAAGCTCTCCACATCCCCGTAAGGAGCCTGCTGGTGGTCTCGTGCGGACGATGCCCTCTCGGTGAGCGCATATTTCCCCCCTCATCTTTTAAGAGATTCAATACATACAAGCATTTGTCTCGCAAACCAGATTTATTTCAAGGGAATTTTCCACGTCTCAATTATTTCTCTCGTCGTATTCGAGTGCTCATTGCCGTGTTATAGTTTGTTAACGAAACTACCCCTCAATTCTAAATATTGTAAGGCAGTTTGTCGTGTGCGTATCATGGCCACGCATGCTTATATCGCCTTTCCGTTTCTCTACCACGGTTGCGCTTTAAAAACCACGGCGCTTCAAGTTTGCTTTCCTTTCCTTCCCTCTTCTCCGCCCTTAAACTGACTCTCTTAACTACTACACGCAGAGACAAAGAAACAGCACGCGCATGCGATCGCATAGATGAGATGAATACATATATATAGAAAAGCATCAGTCATAGCTCTCGAAGTATAATATAATATAATATAGAATAGCCCTCGAAGATAGCTATTCCGGCGGCTAGCTTCCCACGCTATGCGTGCCGTCCTCGCACCTGTTAAAATTTTTCCTAGACGCTAGAACTATACTATTCTTACGCACCCTTGAGCGATCGGAAAGCGCGTTTTACACGCCTGGCCGGCGGAGAGGGGGGGGCTTCGTTCCGGCCGCGAAGCTCTCCACATCCCCGTAAGGAGCCTGCTGGTGGTCTCGTGCGGACGATGCCCTCTCGGTGAGCGCATATTTCCCCCCTCATCTTTTAAGAGATTCAATACATACAAGCATTTGTCTCGCAAACCAGATTTATTTCAAGGGAATTTTCCACGTCTCAATTATTTCTCTCGTCGTATTCGAGTGCTCATTGCCGTGTTATAGTTTGTTAACGAAACTACCCCTCAATTCTAAATATTGTAAGGCAGTTTGTCGTGTGCGTATCATGGCCACGCATGCTTATATCGCCTTTCCGTTTCTCTACCACGGTTGCGCTTTAAAAACCACGGCGCTGCAAGTTTGCTTTCCTTTCCTTCCCTCTTCTCCGCCCTTAAACTGACTCTCTTAACTACTACACGCAGAGACAAAGAAACAGCACGCGCATGCGATCGCATAGATGAGATGAATACATATATATAGAAAAGCATCAGTCATAGCTCTCGAAGTATAATATAATATAATATAGAATAGCCCTCGAAGATAGCTATTCCGGCGGCTAGCTTCCCACGCTATGCGTGCCGTCCTCGCACCTGTTAAAACTTTTCCTAGACGCTAGAACTATACTATTCTTACGCAACCTTGAGCGATCGGAAAGCGCGTTTTACACGCCTGGCCGGCGGAGAGGGGGGGCTTCGTTCCGGCCGCGAAGCTCTCCACATCCCCGTAAGGAGCCTGCTGGTGGTCTCGTGCGGACGATGCCCTCTCGGTGAGCGCATATTTCCCCCCTCATCTTTTAAGAGATTCAATACATACAAGCATTTTTCTCGCAAACCAGATTTATTTCAAGGGAATTTTCCACGTCTCAATTATTTCTCTCGTCGTATTCGAGTGCTCATTGCCGTGTTATAGTTTGTTAACGAAACTACCCCTCAATTCTAAATATTGTAATGCAGTTTGTCGTGTGCGTATCATGGCCACGCATGCTTATATCGCCTTTCCGTTTCTCTACCACGGTTGCGCTTTAAAAACCACGGCGCTGGAAGTTTGCTTTCCTTTCCTTCCCTCTTCTCCGCCCTTAAACTGACTCTCTTAACTACTACACGCAGAGACAAAGAAACAGCACGCGCATGCGATCGCATAGATGAGATGAATACATATATATAGAAAAGCATCAGTCATAGCTCTCGAAGTATAATATAATATAATATAGAATAGCCCTCGAAGATAGCTATTCCGGCGGCTAGCTTCCCACGCTATGCGTGCCGTCCTCGCACCTGTTAAAACTTTTCCTAGACGCTAGAACTATACTATTCTTACGCAACCTTGAGCGATCGGAAAGCGCGTTTTACACGCCTGGCCGGCGGAGAGGGGGGCCTTCGTTCCGGCCGCGAAGCTCTCCACATCCCCGTAAGGAGCCTGCTGGTGGTCTCGTGCGGACGATGCCCTCTCGGTGAGCGCATATTTCCCCCCTCATCTTTTAAGAGATTCAATACATACAAGCATTTGTCTCGCAAACCAGATTTATTTCAAGGGAATTTTCCACGTCTCAATTATTTCTCTCGTCGTATTCGAGTGCTCATTGCCGTGTTATAGTTTGTTAACGAAACTACCCCTCAATTCTAAATATTGTAAGGCAGTTTGTCGTGTGCGTATCATGGCCACGCATGCTTATATCGCCTTTCCGTTTCTCTACCACGGTTGCGCTTTAAAAACCACGGCGCTGCAAGTTTGCTTTCCTTTCCTTCCCTCTTCTCCGCCCTTAAACTGACTCTCTTAACTACTACACGCAGAGACAAAGAAACAGCACGCGCATGCGATCGCATAGATGAGATGAATACATATATATAGAAAAGCATCAGTCATAGCTCTCGAAGTATAATATAATATAATATAGAATAGCCCTCGAAGATAGCTATTCCGGCGGCTAGCTTCCCACGCTATGCGTGCCGTCCTCGCACCTGTTAAAACTTTTCCTAGACGCTAGAACTATACTATTCTTACGCAACCTTGAGCGATCGGAAAGCGCGTTTTACACGCCTGGCCGGCGGAGAGGGGGGCCTTCGTTCCGGCCGCGAAGCTCTCCACATCCCCGTAAGGAGCCTGCTGGTGGTCTCGTGCGGACGATGCCCTCTCGGTGAGCGCATATTTCCCCCCTCATCTTTTAAGAGATTCAATACCTACAAGCATTTGTCTCGCAAACCAGATTTATTTCAAGGGAATTTTCCACGTCTCAATTATTTCTCTCGTCGTATTCGAGTGCTCATTGCCGTGTTATAGTTTGTTAACGAAACTACCCCTCAATTCTAAATATTGTAAGGCAGTTTGTCGTGTGCGTATCATGGCCACGCATGCTTATATCGCCTTTCCGTTTCTCTACCACGGTTGCGCTTTAAAAACCACGGCGCTGCAAGTTTGCTTTCCTTTCCTTCCCTCTTCTCCGCCCTTAAACTGACTCTCTTAACTACTACACGCAGAGACAAAGAAACAGCACGCGCATGCGATCGCATAGATGAGATGAATACATATATATAGAAAAGCATCAGTCATAGCTCTCGAAGTATAATATAATATAATATAGAATAGCCCTCGAAGATAGCTATTCCGGCGGCTAGCTTCCCACGCTATGCGTGCCGTCCTCGCACCTGTTAAAACTTTTGCTAGACGCTAGAACTATACTATTCTTACGGAACCTTGAGTGATCGGAAAGCGCGTTTTACACGCCTGGCCGGCGGAGAGGGGGGGCTTCGTTCCGGCCGCGAAGCTCTCCACATCCCCGTAAGGAGCCTGCTGGTGGTCTCGTGCGGACGATGCCCTCTCGGTGAGCGCATATTTCCCCCCTCATCTTTTAAGAGATTCAATACATACAAGCATTTGTCTCGCAAACCAGATTTATTTCAAGGGAATTTTCCACGTCTCAATTATTTCTCTCGTCGTATTCGAGTGCTCATTGCCGTGTTATAGTTTGTTAACGAAACTACCCCTCAATTCTAAATATTGTAAGGCAGTTTGTCGTGTGCGTATCATGGCCACGCATGCTTATATCGCCTTTCCGTTTCTCTACCACGGTTGCGCTTTAAAAACCACGGCGCTGCAAGTTTGCTTTCCTTTCCTTCCCTCTTCTCCGCCCTTAAACTGACTCTCTTAACTACTACACGCAGAGACAAAGAAACAGCACGCGCATGCGATCGCATAGATGAGATGAATACATATATATAGAAAAGCATCAGTCATAGCTCTCGAAGTATAATATAATATAATATAGAATAGCCCTCGAAGATAGCTATTCCGGCGGCTAGCTTCCCACGCTATGCGTGCCGTCCTCGCACCTGTTAAAACTTTTCCTAGACGCTAGAACTATACTATTCTTACGCAACCTTGAGCGATCGGAAAGCGCGTTTTACACGCCTGGCCGGCGGAGAGGGGGGGCTTCGTTCCGGCAGCGAAGCTCTCCACATCCCCGTAAGGAGCCTGCTGGTGGTCTCGTGCGGACGATGCCCTCTCGGTGAGCGCATATTTCCCCCCTCATCTTTTAAGAGATTCAATACATACAAGCATTTGTCTCGCAAACCAGATTTATTTCAAGGGAATTTTCCACGTCTCAATTATTTCTCTCGTCGTATTCGAGTGCTCATTGCCGTGTTATAGTTTGTTAACGAAACTACCCCTCAATTCTAAATATTGTAAGGCAGTTTGTCGTGTGCGTATCATGGCCACGCATGCTTATATCGCCTTTCCGTTTCTCTACCACGGTTGCGCTTTAAAAACCACGGCGCTTCAAGTTTGCTTTCCTTTCCTTCCCTCTTCTCCGCCCTTAAACTGACTCTCTTAACTACTACACGCAGAGACAAAGAAACAGCACGCGCATGCGATCGCATAGATGAGATGAATACATATATATAGAAAAGCATCAGTCATAGCTCTCGAAGTATAATATAATATAATATAGAATAGCCCTCGAAGATAGCTATTCCGGCGGCTAGCTTCCCACGCTATGCGTGCCGTCCTCGCACCTGTTAAAATTTTTCCTAGACGCTAGAACTATACTATTCTTACGCAACCTTGAGCGATCGGAAAGCGCGTTTTACACGCCTGGCCGGCGGAGAGGGGGGGCTTCGTTCCGGCCGCGAAGCTCTCCACATCCCCGTAAGGAGCCTGCTGTTGGTCTCCTGCGGACGATGCCCTCTCGGTGAGCGCATATTTCCCCCCTCATCTTTTAAGAGATTCAATACATACAAGCATTTGTCTCGCAAACCAGATTTATTTCAAGGGAATTTTCCACGTCTCAATTATTTCTCTCGTCGTATTCGAGTGCTCATTGCCGTGTTATAGTTTGTTAACGAAACTACCCCTCAATTCTAAATATTGTAAGGCAGTTTGTCGTGTGCGTATCATGGCCACGCATGCTTATATCGCCTTTCCGTTTCTCTACCACGGTTGCGCTTTAAAAACCACGGCGCTGCAAGTTTGCTTTCCTTTCCTTCCCTCTTCTCCGCCCTTAAACTGACTCTCTTAACTACTACACGCAGAGACAAAGAAACAGCACGCGCATGCGATCGCATAGATGAGATGACTACATATATATAGAAAAGCATCAGTCATAGCTCTCGAAGTATAATATAATATAATATAGAATAGCCCTCGAAGATAGCTATTCCGGCGGCTAGCTTCCCACGCTATGCGTGCCGTCCTCGCACCTGTTAAAACTTTTCCTAGACGCTAGAACTATACTATTCTTACGCAACCTTGAGCGATCGGAAAGCGCGTTTTACACGCCTGGCCGGCGGAGAGGGGGGGCTTCGTTCCGGCCGCGAAGCTCTCCACATCCCCGTAAGGAGCCTGCTGGTGGTCTCGTGCGGACGATGCCCTCTCGGTGAGCGCATATTTCCCCCCTCATCTTTTAAGAGATTCAATACATACAAGCATTTGTCTCGCAAACCAGATTTATTTCAAGGGAATTTTCCACGTCTCAATTATTTCTCTCGTCGTATTCGAGTGCTCATTGCCGTGTTATAGTTTGTTAACGAAACTACCCCTCAATTCTAAATATTGTAAGGCAGTTTGTCGTGTGCGTATCATGGCCACGCATGCTTATATCGCCTTTCCGTTTCTCTACCACGGTTGCGCTTTAAAAACCACGGCGCTGCAAGTTTGCTTTCCTTTCCTTCCCTCTTCTCCGCCCTTAAACTGACTCTCTTAACTACTACACGCAGAGACAAAGAAACAGCACGCGCATGCGATCGCATAGATGAGATGAATACATATATATAGAAAAGCATCAGTCATAGCTCTCGAAGTATAATATAATATAATATAGAATAGCCCTCGAAGATAGCTATTCCGGCGGCTAGCTTCCCACGCTATGCGTGCCGTCCTCGCACCTGTTAAAACTTTTCCTAGACGCTAGAACTATACTATTCTTACGCAACCTTGAGCGATCGGAAAGCGCGTTTTACACGCCTGGCCGGCGGAGAGGGGGGGCTTCGTTCCGGCAGCGAAGCTCTCCACATCCCCGTAAGGAGCCTGCTGGTGGTCTCGTGCGGACGATGCCCTCTCGGTGAGCGCATATTTCCCCCCTCATCTTTTAAGAGATTCAATACATACAAGCATTTGTCTCGCAAACCAGATTTATTTCAAGGGAATTTTCCACGTCTCAATTATTTCTCTCGTCGTATTCGAGTGCTCATTGCCGTGTTATAGTTTGTTAACGAAACTACCCCTCAATTCTAAATATTGTAAGGCAGTTTGTCGTGTGCGTATCATGGCCACGCATGCTTATATCGCCTTTCCGTTTCTCTACCACGGTTGCGCTTTAAAAACCACGGCGCTGCAAGTTTGCTTTCCTTTCCTTCCCTCTTCTCCGCCCTTAAACTGACTCTCTTAACTACTACACGCAGAGACAAAGAAACAGCACGCGCATGCGATCGCATAGATGAGATGAATACATATATATAGAAAAGCATCAGTCATAGCTCTCGAAGTATAATATAATATAATATAGAATAGCCCTCGAAGATAGCTATTCCGGCGGCTAGCTTCCCACGCTATGCGTGCCGTCCTCGCACCTGTTAAAACTTTTCCTAGACGCTAGAACTATACTATTCTTACGCAACCTTGAGCGATCGGAAAGCGCGTTTTACACGCCTGGCCGGCGGAGAGGGGGGGCTTCGTTCCGGCCGCGAAGCTCTCCACATCCCCGTAAGGAGCCTGCTGGTGGTCTCGTGCGGACGATGCCCTCTCGGTGAGCGCATATTTCCCCCCTCATCTTTTAAGAGATTCAATACATACAAGCATTTGTCTCGCAAACCAGATTTATTTCAAGGGAATTTTCCACGTCTCAATTATTTCTCTCGTCGTATTCGAGTGCTCATTGCCGTGTTATAGTTTGTTAACGAAACTACCCCTCAATTCTAAATATTGTAAGGCAGTTTGTCGTGTGCGTATCATGGCCACGCATGCTTATATCGCCTTTCCGTTTCTCTACCACGGTTGCGCTTTAAATACCACGGCGCTGCAAGTTTGCTTTCCTTTCCTTCCCTCTTCTCCGCCCTTAAACTGACTCTCTTAACTACTACACGCAGAGGCAAGAAACAGCGCGCGCTTTAGATACTATAGATGAGACGAATATTTACAATTATTATTAGGGTTATAATTATATTCGAGTGCTGATTGCCGTGTTATAGTTTGTTAACGAAACTACCCCTCAATTCTAAATATTGTAAGGCAGTTGGTCGTGTGCGTATCATGGCCACGCATGCTTATATCGTCTTTCCGTTTCTCTACCACGGTTGCGCTTTAAAAACCACGGCGCTGCAAGTTTGCTTTCCTTTCCTTCCCTCTTCTCCGCCCTTAAACTGACTCTCTTAACTACTACACGCAGAGACAAAGAAACAGCACGCGCATGCGATCGCATAGATGAGATGAATACATATATATAGAAAAGCATCAGTCATAGCTCTCGAAGTATAATATAATATAATATAGAATAGCCCTCGAAGATAGCTATTCCGGCGGCTAGCTTCCCACGCTATGCGTGCCGTCCTCGCACCTGTTAAAACTTTTCCTAGACGCTAGAACTATACTATTCTTACGCAACCTTGAGCGATCGGAAAGCGCGTTTTACACGCCTGGCCGGCGGAGAGGGGGGGCTTCGTTCCGGCAGCGAAGCTCTCCACATCCCCGTAAGGAGCCTGCTGGTGGTCTCGTGCGGACGATGCCCTCTCGGTGAGCGCATATTTCCCCCCTCATCTTTTAAGAGATTCAATACATACAAGCATTTGTCTCGCAAACCAGATTTATTTCAAGGGAATTTTCCACGTCTCAATTATTTCTCTCGTCGTATTCGAGTGCTCATTGCCGTGTTATAGTTTGTTAACGAAACTACCCCTCAATTCTAAATATTGTAAGGCAGTTTGTCGTGTGCGTATCATGGCCACGCATGCTTATATCGCCTTTCCGTTTCTCTACCACGGTTGCGCTTTAAAAACCACGGCGCTGCAAGTTTGCTTTCCTTTCCTTCCCTCTTCTCCGCCCTTAAACTGACTCTCTTAACTACTACACGCAGAGACAAAGAAACAGCACGCGCATGCGATCGCATAGATGAGATGAATACATATATATAGAAAAGCATCAGTCATAGCTCTCGAAGTATAATATAATATAATATAGAATAGCCCTCGAAGATAGCTATTCCGGCGGCTAGCTTCCCACGCTATGCGTGCCGTCCTCGCACCTGTTAAAACTTTTCCTAGACGCTAGAACTATACTATTCTTACGCAACCTTGAGCGATCGGAAAGCGCGTTTTACACGCCTGGCCGGCGGAGAGGGGGGGCTTCGTTCCGGCAGCGAAGCTCTCCACATCCCCGTAAGGAGCCTGCTGGTGGTCTCGTGCGGACGATGCCCTCTCGGTGAGCGCATATTTCCCCCCTCATCTTTTAAGAGATTCAATACATACAAGCATTTGTCTCGCAAACCAGATTTATTTCAAGGGAATTTTCCACGTCTCAATTATTTCTCTCGTCGTATTCGAGTGCTCATTGCCGTGTTATAGTTTGTTAACGAAACTACCCCTCAATTCTAAATATTGTAAGGCAGTTTGTCGTGTGCGTATCATGGCCACGCATGCTTATATCGCCTTTCCGTTTCTCTACCACGGTTGCGCTTTAAAAACCACGGCGCTGCAAGTTTGCTTTCCTTTCCTTCCCTCTTCTCCGCCCTTAAACTGACTCTCTTAACTACTACACGCAGAGACAAAGAAACAGCACGCGCATGCGATCGCATAGATGAGATGAATACATATATATAGAAAAGCATCAGTCATAGCTCTCGAAGTATAATATAATATAATATAGAATAGCCCTCGAAGATAGCTATTCCGGCGGCTAGCTTCCCACGCTATGCGTGCCGTCCTCGCACCTGTTAAAACTTTTCCTAGACGCTAGAACTATACTATTCTTACGCAACCTTGAGCGATCGGAAAGCGCGTTTTACACGCCTGGCCGGCGGAGAGGGGGGGCTTCGTTCCGGCCGCGAAGCTCTCCACATCCCCGTAAGGAGCCTGCTGGTGGTCTCGTGCGGACGATGCCCTCTCGGTGAGCGCCTATTTCCCCCCTCATCTTTTAAGAGATTCAATACATACAAGCATTTGTCTCGCAAACCAGATTTATTTCAAGGGAATTTTCCACTTCTCAATTATTTCTCTCGTCGTATTCGAGTGCTCATTGCCGTGTTATAGTTTGTTAACGAAACTACCCCTCAATTCTAAATATTGTAAGGCAGTTTGTCGTGTGCGTATCATGGCCACGCATGCTTATATCGCCTTTCCGTTTCTCTACCACGGTTGCGCTTTCAAAACCACGGCGCTGCAAGTTTGCTTTCCTTTCCTTCCCTCTTCTCCGCCCTTAAACTGACTCTCTTAACTACTACACGCAGAGACAAAGAAAGAGCACGCGCATGCGATCGCATAGATGAGATGAATACATATATATAGAAAAGCATCAGTCATAGCTCTCGAAGTATAATATAATATAATATAGAATAGCCCTCGAAGATAGCTATTCCGGCGGCTAGCTTCCCACACTATGCGTGCCGTCCTCGCACCTGTTAAAACTTTTCCTAGACGCTAGAACTATACTATTCTTAGGCAACCTTGAGCGATCGGAAAGCGCGTTTTACACGCCTGGCCGGCGGAGAGGGGGGGCTTCGTTCCGGCCGCGAAGCTCTCCACATCCCCGTAAGGAGCCTGCTGGTGGTCTCGTGCGGACGATGCCCTCTCGGTGAGCGCATATTTCCCCCCTCATCTTTTAAGAGATTCAATACATACAAGCATTTGTCTCGCAAACCAGATTTATTTCAAGGGAATTTTCCACGTCTCAATTATTTCTCTCGTCGTATTCGAGTGCTCATTGCCGTGTTATAGTTTGTTAACGAAACTACCCCTCAATTCTAAATATTGTAAGGCAGTTTGTCGTGTGCGTATCATGGCCACGCATGCTTATATCGCCTTTCCGTTTCTCTACCACGGTTGCGCTTTAAAAACCACGGCGCTGCAAGTTTGATTTCCTTTCCTTCCCTCTTCTCCGCCCTTAAACTGACTCTCTTAACTACTACACGCAGAGACAAAGAAACAGCACGCGCATGCGATCGCATAGATGAGATGAATACATATATATAGAAAAGCATCAGTCATAGCTCTCGAAGTATAATATAATATAATATAGAATAGCCCTCGAAGATAGCTATTCCGGCGGCTAGCTTCCCACGCTATGCGTGCCGTCCTCGCACCTGTTAAAACTTTTCCTAGACGCTAGAACTATACTATTCTTACGCAACCTTGAGCGATCGGAAAGCGCGTTTTACACGCCTGGCCGGCGGAGAGGGGGGGCTTCGTTCCGGCCGCGAAGCTCTCCACATCCCCGTAAGGAGCCTGCTGGTGGTCTCGTGCGGACGATGCCCTCTCGGTGAGCGCATATTTCCCCCCTCATCTTTTAAGAGATTCAATACATACAAGCATTTGTCTCGCAAACCAGATTTATTTCAAGGGAATTTTCCACGTCTCAATTATTTCTCTCGTCGTATTCGAGTGGTCATTGCCGTGTTATAGTTTGTTAACGAAACTACCCCTCAATTCTAAATATTGTAAGGCAGTTTGTCGTGTGCGTATCATGGCCACGCATGCTTATATCGCCTTTCCGTTTCTCTACCACGGTTGCGCTTTAAAAACCACGGCGCTGCAAGTTTGCTTTCCTTTCCTTCCCTCTTCTCCGCCCTTAAACTGACTCTCTTAACTACTACACGCAGAGACAAAGAAACAGCACGCGCATGCGATCGCATAGATGAGATGAATACATATATATAGAAAAGCATCAGTCATAGCTCTCGAAGTATAATATAATATAATATAGAATAGCCCTCGAAGATAGCTATTCCGGCGGCTAGCTTCCCACGCTATGCGTGCCGTCCTCGCACCTGTTAAAACTTTTCCTAGACGCTAGAACTATACTATTCTTACGCAACCTTGAGCGATCGGAAAGCGCGTTTTACACGCCTGGCCGGCGGAGAGGGGGGGCTTCGTTCCGGCCGCGAAGCTCTCCACATCCCCGTAAGGAGCCTGCTGGTGGTCTCGTGCGGACGATGCCCTCTCGGTGAGCGCATATTTCCCCCCTCATCTTTTAAGAGATTCAATACATACAAGCATTTGTCTCGCAAACCAGATTTATTTCAAGGGAATTTTCCACGTCTCAATTATTTCTCTCGTCGTATTCGAGTGCTCATTGCCGTGTTATAGTTTGTTAACGAAACTACCCCTCAATTCTATTGTAAGGCAGTTTGTCGTGTGCGTATCATGGCCACGCATGCTTATATCGCCTTTCCGTTTCTCTACCACGGTTGCGCTTTAAATACCACGGCGCTGCAAGTTTGCTTTCCTTTCCTTCCCTCTTCTCCGCCCTTAAACTGACTCTCTTAACTACTACACGCAGAGGCAAGAAACAGCGCGCGGTTTAGATACTATAGATGAGACGAATATTTACAATTATTATTAGGGTTATAATTATATTCGAGTGCTGATTGCCGTGTTATAGTTTGTTAACGAAGCTTCCCCTCAAGTCTAAATATTTTAAGGCAGTTTTCCTAGTCTATAAAGCCGCTCGAGTTCACGCTGCTCCTCTGGCGGCCATTTTTCCGACAAATCATGCCTTCCAACCACAACACCAGCCCCTTTCCACATAAGTATGAGGCTCGGAGCAGGAGCTATGGCGCTTGAAAGTAACCGCTGGCTTGACGAACCAACAGACTGAGCTACCTTTCCGGGCAACATTGAAGGATCACGAGTTCAAATCACATGTTATGTTCCTTTTTTTTTTTTAAAGGTATTTTCCTTCCTTTTATCACTGTACGGAAACCCTCCTAAAAAAAATGATATATCCTCAATTATGTGTGGCCACACATGTGCAGGTCATAAATACCAGGTT
Source organism: Dermacentor variabilis (assembly GCF_050947875.1). Lineage (NCBI taxonomy): Eukaryota > Metazoa > Arthropoda > Arachnida > Ixodida > Ixodidae > Dermacentor > Dermacentor variabilis. The sequence goes on from NC_134574.1 coordinate 32,305,338, forward strand.
CTCTAGCCGAGTGCCATCCATGCGGTATAACCGAGCTCAGATTGGTCCACCTTGACTGATCAAATAGGGCGCCACTGTAGGTTAAATGAGGCGTACAACTCCTGCGGGACCCGCCGTGGTTGCTCAGTGGTCATGGTGTTAGACTGCTGAGCACGAGGTCGCGGGATCGGACCCCGGCCACGGCGGCCGCATTTCGATGGGGGCGAAATGCGAAAACACCCGTGTACTTAGAATTAGGTGCACGTTAAAGAACCCCAGGTGGTCGAAATTTTCGGAGTCCTCCACTACGGCGTGCATAATCAGAAAGTGGTTTTTGTCACGCAAAACACCATAATTCAATTTTTAATTTAGCTCCTGCGGGGACGGTAGAGTATCCGTCTCCAGTGCAAGAGGACCGTGATTCAAATCCCGGTGCCGCCAATTCTCCTCCGGGAAATACAAAAAGAAAAAAAAAGACAAAAAAAAAACCGTGTGTTGAGAAATTGCACAAACAGGCCTGGAGTGCGGCCTGATCCCGGTGACCAGAACCGGTAACGCACTCTCACACCAGAGCAGGATTGGCCACCCTGGTGCAGTACTTGGCCACAACCTCCTATATGAATACAACAATCAAACCCCGGCCCTCAGTCCCCAGCAGCCGCGAAGCAACTGACCACGGCGGCGGTCAGATCTGTAACGCTGCAGAGGGTGCTAAGGATACCTGGCTCCGGACAGGCCGCCATTGGAATCTGAACCTGGCAACGTTTAACGTTAGAACGCTATCTAGTGAGGCGAGTCTAGCAGTATTATTGGAGGAATTCGAGGGTAGTAAATGGGATATAATAGGGCTCAGTGAGGTTAGGAGGACAAAAGAAGCATATACAGTGCTAAAAAGCGGGCATGTACTGTGTTACCGGGGCTTAGCGGAGAGGCGAGAACTAGGAGTCGGATTCCTGATTAATAAGGAAATAGCTGGTAACATACAGGAATTCTATAGCATTAACGAGAGGGTGGCAGGTCTTGTTGTGAAACTTAATAAGAGGTACAAATTGAAGGTAGTACAAGTCTATGGCCCTACATGCAGTCATGATGATCAGGAAGTCGAAAGCTTTTATGAAGACGTGGAATCGGCGATGGGTAAAGTCAAAACAAAATACACTATACTGATGGGCGACTTCAATGCCAGGGTAGGCAAGAAGCAGGCTGGAGACAAGTCAGTGGGGGAATATGGCATAGGCTCTAGGAATAGCAGAGGAGAATTATTAGTAGAGTTTGCAGAACAGAATAATATGCGGATAATGAACACCTTTTTCCGCAAGCGGGTTAGTCGAAAGTGGACGTGGAGGAGCCCGAATGGTGAGACTAGAAATGAAATCGACTTCATACTCTGCGCGAACCCTGGCATCATACAAGATGTAGACGTACTCAGCAAGGTACGCTGCAGTGACCATAGGATGGTAAGAACTCGAATTAGCCTAGACTTGAGGAGGGAACGGAAGAAACTGGTACACAAGAAGCCAATCAATGAATTAGCGGTAAGAGGGAAACTAGAGGAATTCCGGATCAAGCTACAGAACAGGTATTCGGCTTTAACTCAGGAAGAGGACCTTAGTGTTGAAGCAATGAACGACTATCTCATGGCAACCATTAAGGAGTGCGCAATAGAAGTCGGTGGTAACTCCGTTAGACAGGAAACCAGTAAGCTATCGCAGGAGACGAAAGATCTGATCAAGAAACGCCAATGTATGAAAGCCTCTAACCCTACAGCTAGAATAGAACTGGCAGAACTTTCTAAGTTAATCAACAAGCGTAAGACAGCGGACATCAGGAACTATAATATGGATAGAATTGAACAGGCTCTCAGGAACGGAGGAAGCCTAAAAACAGTGAAGAAGAAACTAGGAATAGGCAAGAATCAGATGTGTGCGTTAAGAGACAAAGCCGGCAATATCGTTACTAATATGGATGAGATAGTTCAAGTGGCTGAGGAGTTCTATAGAGATTTATACAGTACCAGTGGCACCCACGACGATAGTGGAAGAGAGAATAGCCTAGAGGAATTCGAAATCCCACAGGTAACGCCAGAAGAAGTAAAGAAAGCCTTAGGAGCTATGCAAAGGGGGAAGGCAGCCGGGGAGGATCAGGTAACAGCAGATTTGTTGAAGGATGGTGGTCAGATTGTTCTAGAGAAACTGGCCACCCTGTATACGCAATGCCTCATAACCTCGAGCGCACCGGAATCTTGGAAGAACGCTAACATAATCCTAATCCATAAGAAAGGGGACGCCAAAGACTTGAAAAATATAGACTGATCAGCTTACTGTCCGTTGCCTACAAAGTATTTACTAAGGTAATCGCAAAAAGAATCAGGAACACCTTAGACTTCTGTCAACCAAAGGACCAGGCAGGATTCCGTAAAGGCTACTCAACAATAGACCATATTCACACTATCAATCAAGTGATAGAGAAATGTGCAGAATATAACCAACCGTTATATATAGCTTTCATTGATTACGAGAAAGCGTTTGATTCAGTCGAAACCTCAGCAGTCATGGAGGCAGTACGGAATCAGGGTGTAGATGAGCCATATGTAAAGATACTGGAAGATATCTATAGCGGCTCCACAGCCACCGTAGTCCTCCACAAAGAAAGCAACAAAATCCCTATAAAGAAAGGCGTCAGACAGGGAGATACGATATCTCCAATGCTATTCACAGCATGTTTACAGGAGGTATTCAGAGGCCTGGAGTGGGAAGAATTGGGGATAAAAGTTGATGGAGAATACCTTAGCAACTTGCGATTCGCTGATGATATTGCCTTGCTAAGTAACTCAGGAGACCAATTGCAATGCATGCTCACTGACCTGGAGAGGCAAAGTAGAAGGGTGGGTCTGAAAATTAATCTGCAGAAAACTAAAGTAATGTTTAACAGGCTCGGAAGAGAACAGCAGTTTACGATAGGTAGCGAAGCACTGGAAGGGGTAAGGGACTACATCTACTTAGGGCAGGTAGTGACCACGGATCCGGATCATGAGACTGAAATAACCAGAAGAATAAGAATGGGCTGGGGTGCGTTTGGCAGGCATTCTCAAATCATGAACAGCAGGTTGCCACTATCCCTCAAAAGGAAAGTGTATAACAGCTGTGTGTTACCAGTACTCACATATGGGGCAGAAACCTGGAGACTTACGAAAAGGGTTCTGCTGAAATTGAGGACGACGCAACGAGCTATGGAAAGAAGAATGATGGGTGTGACGTTAAGGGATAAGAAAAGAGCAGATTGGGTGAGGCAACAAACGCGGGTAAACGACATCGTAGTTGAAATCAAGAAAAAGAAATGGGCATGGGCCGGACATGTATTGAGGAGGGAAGATAACCGATGGTCACTAAGGGTTACGGACTGGATTCCAAGGGAAGGGATGCGTAGCAGGGGGCGGCAGAAAGTTAGATGGGCGGATGACATTAAGACGTTTGCAGGGACAACATGGCCACAATTAGTACATGACCGGGGTAGTTGGAGAAGTATGGGAGAGGCCTTTGCCCTGCAGTGGGCGTAACTAGGCTGATGATGATTATGATGATGAACCCCGCCTGTAAAGCCGCCGTCTTCGCGCTAACTATAATGGAGGTGAACTCGCGGCAAAGTAAGGCTTTGGCCCGGACCCCATGCACAACGTCCGTGGGGACACGCGAGTCCAGCGGAGCAATATCGTAGTTCCCATCGCCAATCTGATGCAATATCGTATAAGGTACTGTATAGCGCCGCAGCAGCTTTTCAGACGATCCGACGCGGCGATATGATGTCCATATAGGAGGGCAATGGAGCCAAAAAAGTCGAAGGTCCCGTTGTCGCCTGTGATACAAGAAGGTCTGAGCCGGGCGCCGGCAATCTGGCGTGGCGTTTGAACCCCGGCGAAAACGTCCTGAGCATAATCAGTGGGAGTGTTCATCAAGGAAGGAAGCATTGCGTTAATGGGCAAATAAGGGTTGGCGGCCGAAGAGAAGGTAAAAGGGTGAAAAGCCAGCAGCCTCGTGACGGGACGAATTATAGGCGGAAGTGACGAAGGGTAACCGGTTGTGCCAATCACTGTGGTCCTGAGAAACGTAAATATTTCTCTATTTCTCTATGAGAAACGTAAACACTTCTCTTAAAGTACGACTGAGCCGCTCCATCAGACCGTTTGTCTGCGGGTGGTAAGTGGTGAACAGAACATGAGCGGAGTTGGTCTTCAACTACTCGGTACAAGAAGGTGCGGCTGCAATCAGTGAGGATCTGGCGGGGTGGGCCATGATGGAAGATGACGTCATGTAAAAAGAAACCTGCCCCTTCATTTGCACGGCTTGTGTGCAAAGATCGCGTGAGCGCGTATTCTGTCTTAAGAATTGTCACAACGGCCCACTTATTCCCAGTTTTCGTCGTCGTAAAAACGGCCGAGTAGTTACAGAGCGACGTGAAGTAATGGTTCTGAGGGCACATGCATATGGGCCGAAGGCGTCCAGTGGGAAGCACAGGAGGTTTTCTTGTGGCACTGACAGAGCGCACAATGGACCATAATGAGCCAGCAATGGGGGAGCCATGAGCAAGCGTACAAGGGCGGAGAATGATTTGGTTTCAGGAAGGCCCCATGTGAAAGCAACGTCCTTGTTAAATGGGTGAGTGGGGGAGCGGTTTCAGCGAAATTCGGAGAAAATCAAACGACGGAAATACGAGCATAGCCCAACAAAGCATGTTACGTCTGCGGCGGTAGACGGAACATGAATGTTCTGGACTGCACAAATCATGTGACATAATCGGAACGGGCATTGGTGCTGCATCGATTACGGTGGGCGACAAACATGCGAAGATAAGGACGATGGTCCACAAGCTGGTGGCGAAGGCGTCTGGTGACGTCAGAGTGATGCCGAGGCGCAGTTCCAAGGAGCACGAGCATCACTGCTTGGCTTTTCCGGTGTCAATGGAGGCTGGTAAGGATGCCTGCTCTGTTCGGGGCGATATTAACCATTCAATGGCCGTTGTAGAGAGGAGGAGACAGTGCGGTTGTTGCAATGGCGAGAAACGTGACCGATACGCCTGCAGACAGAACAGATCGGCCGATACTGGTAGTTAAAGTGCCGAGAAGGCTGCCAGTGAGGCACATCGTTAATGTGAAAGTACCTGAGTACCATTGTCGAGAATGGATGAGGCGCGGCACCTCAGCCGTTTTGCCCGTATTATTGCTGTAAGAAAATAGAACACACCCGATTTCACCAACCGGCGCCTACATGTCATGGATCCGCATATGAGATTATACATTTTACCTGAGTATAGCCGACGGAAAGAAACGTTGCTGTGCAGCCTGCAAGTAGGAGTTTCTTTCATAAACGCCTACTCATTCCTAATTTGAATGGCGAACACTCCCAATTGCAGCACATGCGGTGTCGAAGAAACGACCAAATATCTCCTGTGTGACTGCGCCACATACAAAGATGAGAGGAGTGCCCTTCGGACAGCTTTGGGGCACTTAGACGCCAGGCGCTTCACAGTACAAGATCTTGGGCTCGTGCCCTCGGGCGTCTACTCCGCTCTTAGCACGGTAACGTTTATAGAAGGGATATGTTCTCACAAGTTTGTGCACCTTTCATTTAATTGATAAGTTAAACAATAACATTTACAAAGTTCACTTCTAATAAAGGTAAGTAGGCATGCACTTAAACTAGATGTTACAAGAACCTTTTACACTTTAACCTTTAGTGTAGGCATACAGTATTGATCACCTTTGCCTAAACGTAGAGGTTACTTTCTACAGTATACCGGTTGAACCATTAGAATGTTTACACAAAATGGCTTGCAGGAGGTCTGAGATGGACACCGCGCTGCGCATGCTACGAAGAGCCGGTGTCACCTAGCAACGGGGACGCGGCTCTTCTTTTTTTCGGGCTTCTTTCTTCAAAATGCTCCATAAAAACCCGTTACTCTGATCATGCTCCTCCCAAGCAGTTGTCGCCTAGCAACAGAGGTGCGTCTCTTCCTTCTTTCGCGCTTCTTTCTGATTGCCCCTCTTCTTTCTTACGTGCTTCTTTCTGCGGCTATGTTAGGCAGCCTACAAAGATGCGCGGAGAAATGTGAGCCTGCTCTGAGGACGCCAATGAACCTGTCCTTTTCGGGCGCAGCCTTTACACGCGCATGCGCTCCTAAATAGTTCACGTGTCCATCTCGTGCGATTTCCAGGGCAAGGAATGTCCCTGTGTCTCTCTCAGTCTAAGCAACAAAAAAAAAGAAGAACATTGCGTTTTGCAGGCAACTTCGATCTTAAGCACAACGCAACATCTGTTTGACCTAAAGGATATGAATACATAATATGACACCTACTCCCCAAAAAATCACAACAAAGGTGAGCGCAGGATCTAAAGAAATTTATTTACTTTCGAATAGTATATTGTAAGGGACAGACTCACAACGTTTTGGGTTACAATTGTGTAGCTTCTAAGCTATAAATAAGGCCAATTTTCGCTTTGCCAAGGCCAGGTGTTCCGACCTTTGGCTCGCGCTGTTGCGGTTTTTCTACTCCTGCACATGCATTTGTGTTTACTCGGTGGATTTCTCCTCAGGTCCACCATCCTTCAACAAATCTGCTGTTACGTAATCTTGCCCAGCTGCCTTCCACCTTTGCACGGCTTTCTTTACTTTACCCAATGCTTTCTTTACTTCTTCCGGCGTTATTTGTGGCATGTCAAATTCGTCGAGAATATGCCCTCTTCCTCATCGTCGTGGGTGCTAATGGTACTGTATGAACCTCTATAGAACTCCTAGACCACTTGAACTATCTCATCCATATTAGTAATGATATTGCCGGCTCTGTCTCTTAAAGCATACATCTGATTCTTGCGTATTCGTAGTTTCTTTTTTACTGCTTTTAGGCTTGCTCCGTTCCTGAGAGCATGTTCAATTCTATCCATGTTATACTTCCTTATGTCAGCTGTCTTACACTTGTTGATTAGCTTGGAAAGTTATGCCCTTTCAATTCTAGCTGTAAGGTTACAGTCTTTCATACATTGGCGTTTCTTAATAAGATCTTTCGTCTGCTGCAACAGCTTAGTGGTATCCTGTCTAACGAAGTTACCACCGACTTCTATTGCACACTCCTTAATGATGTCCATACGATTGTCGTTCATATCTTCAACACTAAGGTCCTCTATCTGAGCTTAGGCCGAATACCTGCTCTGTAGCTTGATCCGGAATTCGTCTGTTTTCCCTCTTACCGCTAACTAATTGATCGGCTTCTTATGTACCAGTTTCTTGCGTTCCCTCTTCAGGTCTAGGCTAATTCGAGTTCTTAGCATTCTATGGTCACTGCAACGCACCTTGCCGAGCGCATCCACATCCTGTTGATGCCACGGTTAGCGCAGAGTATGAAGTCTATTTCATTTTTAGTCTTGCCATTTGGGCTCCTCCACGTCCACATTCGGCTGTCCCGCTTGCGGAAGAAGGTATTCATTAGCCACGAAAAAAATCTGTTCTGCAAACTTTACTAATAACTCTCCCCTGCTATTCCAAGACCCTATGCCATATCCTCCCGCTGACTTGTTTCCAGCCTGCTTCTTGCCTACCCTGGCATTGAAATCACCCATCAGTATAGTGTATTTTGTTTTTCCTTTACCCATCGCCGATTTCACGTCTTCATACAAGCTTTCAATTTCCTGGTCATCCTGACTGCGTAGCAATATGTGCTGTGTTCTAAAAGTGCCGAACATATACTTTCATCAATCAAGATTTCAGAACATCAGTCTCAATCTTTATTGAACAGCCCTAGTACGTGCATGACGCGGATGCGATTTCTCCCAGTTAGCTTAAAGGACCGTTTTTTTTTTGTCATCGTAGAGTGGCACACACGCAGTGACCCCAGGTCCATGAAACATGTTAATTCAAGAGTGGTACATACACAGTGCATTCGTTGCGCTGTGGCCTGAAGTGCCTGGCAGCTGTGTTTGAAGAACCACTCTGACGCGGATTGGATTCGCTCCACCATAGCGTAAATCTTATTGGAATTTTTTTTTTTCATTGAACAGCAACATATACTCAATGGGACATCTAGCGACCTAATTGGCGTGTACGGGGTTCATTGAAAAGCGGCACAGAGCCAATGGCACCAACACAGACAACCAAGTTTGGTAGCTGGTTTCGAATCCAGTTCTATGAAAACTGCAGGCTCATGGTCTACCGATTAGGCCTAAGACTACAGAGCGAACCAAGTTGGCGTGAACGAGGTTAGACATGGACGGACAAACATACAGGCAGAAAGACCTACCGAAAACTGCGTGGAGTCCCCGAAGAATGGTGAACGCCCTAAAACGCCAAAAACTCTATCGCGCAAAAAGTTACACAGGCTCAGGAGGACTGAACGCACTAGCGCGTCAAACCAAGCCCTGACATTCAACTTGCCCATCCCCACTTTATCCCCCGTTTTCAAAAAATATAAACGTGAGAAATGCCAATCCAAGGCAAGTAGTGCAACCATGATTTTTATGAGATGCGCGCCTAGACCTGTATTAGCGTCTACTACAGTGCCATTAGTACCATTTAATTTTTCCTATGCGACGTGCTTCCATGCAAGCGCTTTCTTAAGCTTTGTATTGGAAGACAAGGTTGCCTCAGAAGCTGGGCCCTGAATTTAGAGAACAAGCTAATAATTTTTCAGGGCGCTTGAGCACACGTCTCTGAAAATAAGAGGCTAGGCACACATGTTTAGTATTCTATGCGGTGTGCCTCTAGATAATGACTTCCGGACTGATGTCCATGGAAGAAAAAGTCATTGGCTTAGCTTCGTGGACCCGCGTCCGGGAAGCTAAGCCTCGTAACGAATAGCGACCCTCGCGAGGGTGCCGTAAAAATATAGCGGATGCAGCTAGTGTTGTCTAATGAAAATAGACATTGATATAATTATGATTTCACCACTTTAGGTCAGAAGGCAATCAGCAAAATTTTCATGATAATCCGCCGAATTACTATTTCGAGTGACTTTATTCTGTATTTATCTGTAGTAATATCAATCCAGACGATATTGCTTAAACATATGATCACGATGGGGAAGGAATTCCGAAAGCATTTTCCGAAATGTAATATATATTGGCCACCACGGCCATATTTAAATCAATGGCTCAACTAACGCAGTATTTTATTCGCAGTATTATGCACACCAATTCACCTCTTGATTTTAACACGCACGAGTGCGATGCCCCTTGTACGAGGTACGGTAGAGAAGGCTATCACCTTGCTCCCTCTAAGGTTTGCATTAGCCAACCTACTTTCAAGCTCTCAGCAGCATATGTACCGTCGCGTGTAATAATTCTTGCAACACCCTTCTTTGTGGTCGTAGGGGCTCCAGGGCTGCATGCGGCTCTGACATGGGAAGTAGCCGGTCAATAAATACCAATAATGGAACATGTGTTTAGGTCTAGAACCTACCCTGTGTCTGCGCAGCCGTAGTCTTGGAGCCCCTTCTACCACGGGCACCGGTGTTTCAGGTCATATTATACGCGACTATACGTGATCCCGGTCATAGCGGCCGCATTTCGAAGGGAGCGAAATGAGGCGACAACACCTGTGTACTTAGGTTTAGGTGCATGTTAAGGAACCGTAGCTGGTCCGAGTTATTTCGGAGTCGCTCATTACGGCATGCCTCATAATCGCATCCTGGTTTTGACACAAAGGAGCCGGAATTTATATTTATTGTACGAGATTTTTCTCAGCACGAACAGTACTTTAATATACAGTCATGCTGTGTTGTGCCCTCCAAATGTAATTGTCCGTGTGTTAGTTATAGATGACGGCTGTTATGCGCTTTGTTCCCGGCCTCGTCGGTTTGGAGAGGTGCATATACAAACATGCGGTTGATAACAAATATTCGCTTGTAAGGAAGGGCTCGTCCAGCCGCCTATTATGACATCGCATTTCTTGGGCTCTTCTTAATTATCACTGACGTACATCATGTTGGCACAAGCAGGCGTATAGTAGTTTCCTTACTTTCTGTAGTTCCTGCGCAGCTTACCACATGTGGCCTAAAAAAACAACAAAACCGAATAGAACAGATCTAAATCTCAAGCAGGGGATGCAACTCATCAAAATCAAGTGTGTCAGCATACACGAAATACTTGAGGGTTTGACACAAGTCTCTGCGTAAGGGATCGAAAGTTCTATGCAAGTTTCCATAACAGTTCAAGTGGTTTCTGTACAATATCATACCCTTTCGTCATGTTGAACAAATAAAGAGAGCATAAATATACAACTAATAACCACGGGCCGAAGTCACAAAGCTTTTTGTTCGTAGATGTTGCTTTTCATCGGCTGACCGCCTTCGCTAATATCTCCTACATCACCATTGGCTGTCACGAACACTTCAAGCGTAAAACAGTTTTGTGAATAGGGGTCCAGGTCTATACTGTAGTGCGGTCAATTAGAAATTTCAGTGGAACTGTTGCGTCGGGATACAAAACAGATATCCTTTTCGGCATAACTATGATAATTATTGTCGTATCACTAGATAGTGCGCTACCATCGTTGGCGGTAGGCGTGACTTGTTCGTTAAATAAGAAGAAAATTCGGAGGACTCCTAAGCTTCATCTTTAAGAGTGGAACGCAAACGCATTTAAAGATTTCTGACTGCTTCTCACGTTTCCCGGCAACTGGAGCCTTTATAACCGCAATGTTTACCGGGAAACGCTCGCCACGAACGCTATGCACGCAGGCGAGGTTTGTGGTAGAAACACGGCCTCTTGCGTGGGCCGTGATGCGGCGAAGACGAGCGCCGGCTGAAGGTATTGCAAGGAACAGCGCGTGCCGCTCCGTGTGCTCCGGGACACCCACGCGCATCCGTGCGCAAATAGCAGACACCGCGGTCGGTCTGTGAATAGTGGAAACGCTGGAAAATGGGTTTCTTTGAGCTTTCGCGTAACACATTTTGTTTTCTCGTATAGCCAAATTCGAGTCAAAGAGTTATCATGTATGTAGGTTCTATGTTGTAGTTTACGACTCTTCCACGTTTTGCAGCTTGAGAAATTCAATTACATCAGTAAATCCCTTGCGTCACATGAATAGCCCCGGTATGAGTGTGTAAAAACCTTTTTGCCGACACGGCATCCGGCGCTCGACGCCAGACGCCTATGCGGGGCGCCAGACGCCAATGTGGGTCGCTCATGCCTGATTTACTGCGACACGGGCTCCTTAACGCTGTCGCGTTAATACGGCTTGTGCTCATGATAAGAAAACATTTGTTCAGAGTGCATGACACTTTGGCGTACAGTTTGGTTTGAAAATGACACAAACAAACACAAACTAGCCTGATATGTGCCTCTAAGGATCTGCCACAGATGACACCCCACTCTGTACATGAAAGCTTTCAGTTATTGCAGGCAGCTAATCTTATTATTTTAATGAAAAAAATGCGTTGCTCTGGTCACTAATTAAAAAGTGGAGTGGCTGTCTTCTTCGCTCACAGATGAGCCGTAGCCGGCACCAGCTGTTCTTCTGAATTGCTAGCACAAGATTGGCGAGAATTCGTGCCCACTATGCCGTCAAATTAATGAGTTAGGTGCATGTAGCGCAGGTTGTACTGTCAAGTCGAGAACAATGTTGGAAATGGCTGAAAGCTTGCGCAGCAACAGATTTTTCAAACTCAGCATTATTGAAGAGACCTAATATTTGCGATCCGAGTAATCGAAGTCAACAATACACTTAATCTGCAGTCCCTACTCCCTCCCCCCAACACCGCCAAAAAAATGAAAACAAGAACATCGTTAGTTGTGATTGATTCGCGATCTTGTCGATCACTTTCGGAAGCCTCCAGGAAATGTGTAAACTGCCATATTGCCAGAGATAGCGGGCCGATGTTAGTTTATTGCTTATTTATACAACGCATCTTTTATGATTTTGGAGACCATAATGAATTTTTAAAAATAACATGGAGCACATACTATATTTATAGTCATTGAGCGTAATTACTGAAATGAGTGGGAATCACTTGCAGGAGGAATTGAATACTAAATAAACTGGACTGATTACCTTCTATTCATAACTTTAATTCAAATATTGCAATTGTACTGGATAAGAACTAGCAGCAGGCACTGCTTCGAGAAAGACGACGACGACGAGTGCCTGCTTGTGCCTGCTTTCCTTGCTTTCCTTGCGTTGTGCCTGCTTTCCGAAGCCATGTGTCCTCGTGCTTCGGTGTTGTGCTACTTGAGCGTTTCATCAATTGAACTATAATGTCTCTTGACATTTGGTGGAGGTGCTGGGCCATTCACAAACCTGGAATTCTGAAGCCGGACGCTCCCTACCATTTCTGCAATGCATCAGGACGCCGGGCAGCCCGATCCTCCCCTGGCATCACCTGTCGTCTGCTCCGGTGCTCTACGCCAACCAGATCCTGCGTTATTCAGCGGCAATGACGAATATGACGTGGAGGATTGGCTCTCGTCATACGATCGCGTGAGTTCTCATAACAAATGGGATGACAAAGCTAAACTAACTAACGTCCTCTTCTATCTTCCTGGAGTGGCTAATGCCTGGTTCCGGAATCATGCATCGAACATTTCCACCTGGACAGCTTTACCCATTGTTTCAAAGAAGTCTTCGGTCGTCCTCCTGTGCGCAAGTTTCGCGCAGAACAACGTTTGCGTGGTCGCGCTCAGCAAAAGCGCGAGAACTTCACCAGCTACATTGAACACGTAGCTGACCAGCTGCATTAAGCCTGCCATGACCTACTCTGGAAAGATCGATAATGCAATGAAGGGCATAGAGGATGACGGCTTCCAAATGCTCTTGGCGAAAAATCCTAAAACGATTGACGAGATCGTTACACTGTGCCAGAGTTACGATGAGGTGCACAAACAGCGCCTTACTAAGAGCCGAGCTACCGCCCCCGACGACGCGCTTTCCGTTTTAAACGACAGTTCCAGTGCTGCTCCCGCCTACTCTTCGTTCCTCTACCAAATCAAGCGATTGGTTCACGAAGAAGTCACGCGCCAACTGTCACTGCTGCCTGCTACCCAGTCGTCTGAGTCGTCTTTAGCCCCGGAACTTAGATGCGTCATACATGAACAAGTGAGCGATGCTGACTTGTTCATGTACGAGGCGATGTTCATGTTCATGTATGACTTGTTCATGTATGATAACTACCTCTCGGTAATCAGCAACCGTCAGCGCCGGTTCCGCTTACGTATGCTGCCGTCGTCGCCAGGCCAAGAACTCCGCCTGAAGTTGCGCACTACACGCCCACAAGCGGCTTCTGCGTGTCTCCGCAGTCCCTACGCCCAGCTTACAACTATGCACCGCTACCTAGGCCCCACAGGGGGCCGAGAGAGAACTCTATAGAACTCCTCAGCCACTTGAGACAGTTCAAGTGGCTGAGGAGTTCTAAAGAGATTTACACAGCACAAGTGGCGCCCACGACTATAATGGAAGAGAAAATAGTCTAGCGGAATTCGAAACCTCACAGGTAACGCCGGAAGAAGTAAAGAAAGCCTTGGGAGCTATGCAAAGGCGGAAGGCAGCTGGGCAAAATAAGGTAACAGCAGATTTGTCGAAGGATGGTGGGCAGATTGTTCTAGAGAAACCGGCCACCCTGTATACGCAATGCTTCATGACCTCGAGCTTACCGGAATCTTGGAAGAACGCTAACATAATCCTAATCCATAAGAAAGGGGACACCAAAGACTTGAAAAATTATACACCGATCAGCTTACTGTCAGTTGCGTACAAACTATTTACTAAGGTAATCGCAAATAGAATCAGGAACACCTTAGACTTCAGTCAGGCAAAGGACCAAGCAGGGTTCCGTAAAGGCTACTCAAAAATAGACCATATTCACGCTATCAATCAGGTAATAGAAAAATGTGCGGAATTTAACCAACCCTTATATATAGGTTTCATTGATTACGAGAAAACGTTTGATTCTGTCGAAACCTCAGCAGTCATGGAGGCATTAAGGAATCAGGGAGTAGACGAGCCGTATGTAAAAATACTGAAAGATATCTATAGCGGTTCCACAGCCACCGTAGTCCTCCATAACGAAAGCAACAAAATCTCAATAAAGAAAGGCATCAGGCAGGGAGATACGATCTCTCCAATGCTATTCACAGCGTGTTTACAGGAGGTATTCAGAGACCTGTAGTGGGAAGAATTGGGGATAAAAGTTAATGGAGAATATCTTAGTAACTTGCGATTCGCTGATGATATTGCCTTGCTTAGTAACTCAGGGGACCAATTGCGATGCATGCTCACTGACTTGGAGAGGCAAAGCAGGAGAGTGGGTCTAAAATTAATCTGCAGAAAACTATAGTAATGTTTAACAGTCTCGGAAGAGAACAGCAATGTACAATGGCACTGGAAGTGGTAAGGGAATACATCTACTTAGGGCAGGTTGCGACGGCGGATCCGGATCATGAGACGGAAATAATCAGTAGAATAAGAATGGGCTGCGCTGCGTTTGGCAGGTATTCTCAGATCATGAACAGCAGGTTGCCATTATCCCTCAAGAGAAAAGTGTATAATAACTGTGTCTTACTAGTACTTACCTAAGGCGCAGAAACCTGGAGGCTTACGAAAAGGGTTCTATCTAAATTGAGGACCACGCAACGAGCTATGGACAGTAGAAGGATGGGTGTTACGTTAAGGGTTAAGAGAAGAGTAGATTTGGTGAGGGGAAAAACGCGAGTTTATGAGATCTTTGCTGAAATCAAGAAAAAGAAATGGGCATGGGCAGGACATGTAATGAGGAGGGAAGATAAACGATGGTCATTAAGGGTTACGGACTGGATTCCAAGGAAGGGAAGGGTAGCAGGGGGCGGCAGAAAGTTAGGTGAGCGGATGAGATTAAGAAGTTTGCAATGACTACATGGCCACAATTATTACATGACCGGGGTTGTTGGAGAAGTATGGGAGAGGCCTTTGCCCTGCAGTGGGCATAACCAGGCTGATGATGATGATGATGATGATGATGATGATGATGATGATGATGATGATGACCTAGGCCCCCTGTTGATAATACATGGCGCACCCAAAACAACCGGCCGATGTGCTTCGCGTTTGCTTTTGCTGGTCACGTGGCACGGTTCTGACGTTGGTATCCTCTAGATACTGCAAGACTTCAAGGGAATGCTCTTGATTCCCAGTCCCGCTATTCACCACCAGCTCCGCACTTCGCTCCTTCATCTCCTCTTCCCCGAAGCTTCAACACTCGTCGGCCTCGATCTCCCCGTCGACGTGCTCTGTCTCCTATCGTCCGCCGCCCTCCAGCTGTGAAGGAAAACTAAGAGGCACTGCTCCGTAGGCAATAACTGCGATCTGTTCGAACTGCTGAAACCCTCGTTTATTCCCTACGAATGTAGGGAATGTTGTTCTTCCCCGCTGCCCTCTTGCCATCATTCTACGATGGGACTTCCTCTCATCTTATTAGGCTGTTATTGATTGTGCCCGTGCAGAACTTACGCTGACTCCATTTTGCGGCAGTCTTTCTGAAGATTCGTCTCCACCTTCAGCTCGAGGGTTCGTCGCCACCGACACTGATATTCCTCCTTTCTCTTCCGCCCTTGTACCCGTTTGCTGTGCTGCTTTCTACGATTCCACAGCTCTTTTCGCGCCATCTCAAATTGCTGCACGCCGTCATCCGTTCTTACTTCCCTTTTCCCACCTTCCCTTTGGCCAGGGCTCCACCGCCCATTACGTTTCGAATCCGCTTTCGTGTCCATCAAGTTTGCATCATGGTGAGTGCTTCGTTATTGCTGACGAATTCGACACGAGCACTGTGTACGATGTGCCTGATGACTCGAATCCTCTTCACGTTGACACCATGGCTCTCCCTGCCTCTGCGCCTGCCCCCCGCCTGCATGTGACCGAACGTTTGCTCCGGTTATTGATTACAGCCTCTCTCCGAGTCAGCGCACGCGGATTGCCGACCTCCTTAACCGATTTCGAACTTCTTTCAACCTTCAAAAACAATGTTTCGCATGTACCTCCACATTCGTTCATCCCATCGATAACCCGGAAAGATGGCTATCCTCTTCCCCATATTGACGACGCACTGGACTGCCCCGAAGGCACTGAATTCTTTTCTTCCTTAGACTTGCGATCCGGTTATTGGCAGGTCCCGGTGGCTGCCGCAGGCCGTCCGAGAACAGCATTTCTTACGCCTGGCGGCTTATAAGAATTTACCGTGGTGCCCTTTGGCCTCTGTAATGCGCCTGCAACGTTTGAAAGAATCATGGATAACATCCTCCGGCCCCTCAAATGGCAGACATGCATTTGTTATCTCGATGACACTGTCATCTTTTCCTCGGACTTTTCTTCTCACCTGTTCCCACTCAAACGCGTACTCACTTGCCTTGCCGATGCTGGACTCCAGCTCAACTTAAAGAAATGTCGCTTTACCGCCCAGCAGCTTGTCATCCTTGGCCACGTTGTTTCAAAAGATGGTGTGTTCCCAGATCCAACCAAAACTCCAAGCCGTTGCCGAATTCCCACGACCAAAGACCACAAAAGTACTCCGCAGCTTTATCGTAATATGCTCCTATTTTCGTCGTGTAATCCACAACTTCGCCACCACAATAGTGCCTTTGACGCATCTTCTCGCGGGTAACCACAAACTCTTGGCCTGGCCGCCAGTTTGCGATGCCGCATTCACGACTCTGCGTCGTCTTCCAACGTCACTCCCACACTCCGACATTCCGACCCAAGCGCATGGAGAGAAATACACACAGATGAACAACGAAAGACTGGCTTCGATGAATACGTTGTCGCCTTCGCTAGCCGCGCATTGACGAAAGCGGAAGCAAACTATTCCGTTACAAAAAAAAAGAATCGCTTGCTATCATTTGGGTCATAAGTAAGTTTTGTCCTTAGCTCTACGGCCACCTGTTCCACCTCATCGCGGACCGCCATGTACTCTGCTGGCTGTCGTCCTTGAAAGATCCTTCCGGTCGCTCGCTCGATCAGCGCCTCGCCTCCGGGAGTATGATATTCGAGTGTTGTACCACTCTGGCCGTAAACATTCGCACGCGGATGCCGTGTCTCGCTCTCCAGTGTCAGGCCAGTCCAATTATCAGAAAGTACGAATATGCCAGTCCTTCCTCAACGCCACGGATATGCTTTCTGAGCAGCAGAAGGATCCATGGATTGTTGCTATGCTGGCTCTTCTGTCAGACCCATCAGCACCTTCTACTTACTGGGCGTGAATTGCGTCGCCAAGGCCACCACTTCGCTGTTCGTGACGGGCTCCTGTACCGCCGTAAATACCTCTTGGACGGGCGCAAATGGTTCCTCGTGGTTCCTCGGCATCTACGTTCCGACATATGCGCAGCGTTTCACGATGACCTGCAAAGCGCACATGCAGGAGTACAAAAACGTATGCGCGCCTGCGAATTTGTTATTACTGGCGCAGGATGTACCGATTCATCCGCCAATATGTCCGCTTCTGCTTTGCTTGCCAACGCCGCAAAAATAGCCCTCATGCCTTAGGTGCTCCACTGCAAACATTGCCTTGTCCAGAACGGGCGTTTGACCGGGTCGGAGTTGATATTTATGGGCCCCTTTCAGTACTTCAGATAGCAGCCGCTGGGTGATAGTGGCGATAGACCATCTCACGCGCTACGCGGAAACTTCACCTCAGCCCGACGCATCTGCACGGGATGTTGCCTGGTTCCTTCTGCGAAACATCATACCCCGACATGGAGCCCTCAGAGACTTACTGAGCGACAGAGGCCGCGTCTTTCTGTCTGATGTTATAGAAGCCCTGCTCAAGGAATGCAACGTAATTCACCGTACCACTACTGCATTCCACCCGCAACGTAATGGTATGACTGAGCACTTTAGCCGCATTCTTGGCAATAAGTTAGCCATGTACGGCGCATCTGACCAAACCAATCGGGACCGAATTCTACCCTTCGTGACGTGCGCTTATAATACCCCCACACAGACCACTAAAAGATTTTCCCCGTTCTTTCTTCTGCACGGACGCGAGCCTTCCTTCAATATGGACACCATCCTTCCGTATCGCCCTGACACAACGGAGGCTACTACCCTGTCTGAAACTGCTGCACACGTGGAAGAGTGTCGAAAGCTCGCCGGCAAATTTACCTTGGAAGATCCGCAGCGACAGTAGCACCTTCGCGATATCCACTCCTCTCCGGCACCCTGTGCCCCTGACTCACCAGTCTGGCTTTTTTTCCCGCTACCAGCCCTGGACTTTCCCCCAAGCTTGATTCCAAGTACCAGGGTCCCTACCGTGTCGTCACTCAAACGTCTTACGGCTTTCATTTACGGCGTATACGGCGTCTTATGCCGTATATTTACGGTGCCCTAAATATACGGCATCGACCATTTTGAGTTCGTTCGCGCCGCCGTATTGTTACGTCATTGACCCTCAAAGGGTTAAAAGCGAATAGATTGCCTACATTGAGCAGATTTTCTTATAGAATTTGTTTAAGAGAGGCGACGAGCACGCTCAAGTCGAGAGGGCTTCGATACGTCCAAGGAGGTTTTAGAAAAAGCAGTTTTCCTTTAACCTCCTTAGATGAGATCGAGCCATCATAGCGAAACTAGATAACCGGATGAAGAGGGTGGTGCCGGCGTCTTTGATTCATCCGCTACCTCCTACTTAGCGTGGGGTGGCTGATTGAAAATCGCGGAGGTGTGCAGCGTAACAATAAAATGCCGCCAGAACGGATCCTCAGCAAAGAAGAGTTGGAAAAGTGGTGTCGTATACGTACCAAAAGCGCTCGATAAAGTTATACTGCCACGGAAAAAAGTTTATTATACGCAAATAAGTCCATGCTCCTCGTCTGCTCCGAATAGCTAGTACCAGAGCAATGGGCGGGCAGTCACCTTCTATTCCTTCCGGAACATGGCAGTCTCCGGCTATTGAGGAAAAAGCAATTCGGCCTATTTATGCGTCGTTAACACGTGCACGTCACTGCCTGCACCCACTTCACTTGCCTGTGCCGCGGCGTCACATTATCGGGAAAACTCGCTCCTTCAAAATCACCTGTGGCATTATAAGGTAAAGCTATTCCAAACTATTCTATTCTATTTCTGCAATCAACCCTCCACGATTGGTCAAAACTATTTTTGGGCCACCCCCCACTTTGCCTATGAGTCACGCGAGGTGATGCAAACTGCGATAGCTCCCCATCTGACATGACGTAAACACAATGATTATGAACGATTAGACCGAACAAAAGAAAAACAGTTATCTCTGACTCGACGCAGTTTTGCCATTAGCCCTTTGCAATTGGTCAAAAGGTTTCTAGCTGCGCCCACCGGCCTGACAAGCGACGTCACAAAACGTCGAAAACTCACCGCGTCAAAGTGATGTGTAGGTGTTAAAGATGCACTAGTATGCCAAAAGAAACGGTATTTTTCGCTGTATAGGCGTATGTTGCTCCATTCTCAAAAGGAATAAAAGATGGCTGCCGCAGATCGTTCAGGCACTGGCTACTCGCACCTGCCGGAGAGCATGGATTTATTTGCGTGTAATAAAACTTTTTGCGTGGTCGTGTAACGTTTTCGAACACTTTCGGCACGTTTATTACCTCCTTCTGCCAACTCTTCTTTGCCGAAGATGCGTTTTGCCAGCATTTTTAATCTTCCGTTGCATGCCGCCAGGATTTCCTACCAGCCACTGCAAGCTAAGTAAGGGAACGTGGACCAATCGCAGACGCCGGCACCACCTTCTTCGTCCGGTTATCGATTTTCAGTGCACTAGCTCGGACCGATCGACTCCTTCTCCACTTGAGCCTGCTCCTCCCCGTTTGTAAGCAAACTCGAGAAGACAAGCTGCTCAGTGTAGAGAATGTTATTTGCTTTTCAAGCAAACAAAAGTTTCCTATAACCGAGTAGAGCGTTTGATTCGTATCTTCAGACAACCCTGCGAGTCAGCGC
The DNA here is from genome assembly GCF_050947875.1 of Dermacentor variabilis. NCBI lineage: Eukaryota > Metazoa > Arthropoda > Arachnida > Ixodida > Ixodidae > Dermacentor > Dermacentor variabilis. The sequence goes on from NC_134574.1 coordinate 32,325,222, forward strand.
CATATGCTTCCGTCAGCGGTTTCGCGAATTCGACACCAGGACACTGGAATAGAAACACATTGGAATAGTTTTACGTTATAGGGCCCCTGGAAAAAATAATCGACAGTTCCTTTCAAAAAAGACACCTCACTTCAACTGCCGGAACCGTTATTTTTTCAGGCGTGACACGTGCACGGTGAAATTATTTCTCACGGATAGACGGGCTAGTTGGTGGTCGATATTGGAATGCATCATGTAACCGCGCAAACAACAAAGCACAAAGAAGGAAACACACAGGGCAGGCGCGGAACTTCAACGTTGAAGTTGAAATTCCGCGCCTGTCCTGTGTGTTTCCTTTTTTGTCCTTTATTTTTTCCGCGATTACGTGATGCATTCGAGAACTTATTTCTTTTAGGCCTGTCGATGCTGGCGCCTGGAACTCGGATGTTCCCTCACCAGGTGTTCTCTGCTATGTGTTCAGTAACTTCGGTAGCAACTTGTGGCCTGATGAGATGACTCCCCTTCGTACCCACACCTCGTCACCGACGTTATACACTGGAGCAGATCAATGTCAGCGGTCATAGTGCTTCTCCTGCGTTTCTTGTGCTCGTGCAGCTCTGGTGATCGCTGCTTTCCTGATCATTTCAAAGACAGACGCTTGGTTGGCGGAGGTGGAGATGGTAATGGAAGCGTGCAGGCTGAGGACCGCTTTCATCTGGGGCACCTTCCCGAAGATGGTTTCATATGGTGTTGTCCTAGTGGGCGTTTGCAGCGCTGTGCTAATGGGGTAAGCGGCTGACTGCCGGTGAGTGCGCCAATCGACTTTTCCTTTTTCCCTCTTTTCGAAAATGAAGTTAGTCGTGCCTGGATGCTTTCGTTAGTTGGTTCCGTGAGGCCGTTTGCCTGAGGATGAAATGCGCGCGAAACGCACCCTTGCCGTACTGAGGTAATGCCTTAGAGTAGCAACTACGGCATGTCGTAACATGGGCTGATATACATATATATATATGTATATATATATATATATATATATATATATATATATATATATATATATATATATATATATATATATATATATATATTAAAATACCGAGACCGATCAAGTTGTCCAGCGCTATTCGAAAAAAGGCAACGCCCCCAGCTCACGCGCGAAGAAGTAGAACAGGGAAGATGATGATGGCTATTTACAAATGAAAACGACGAAGTACGTTAATAGTCCTTACACTAACTTCCCCCAGTCATGGAAGCGGCCAGCCTGGCCGCAGATTAGAGATTATCTAAACGGGGAGTGAAGGGCTTCATCCGCGAGACGTGAACAATTTCGGCATTCCGGCAGCGCCGGTCAGTGACGGAGTGTACTAGGCGGACGAGATAGTTCACTGCAGATGTTTGCCGCACAATGGTGTATGGGCCAATGTAGCGTGGAAGGAACTTCTCACAGAGGCCTGGGGTGCGGCAAAGCAGGACTTGGTCTCCAGGGTGAAAACGTAGGTTACGGTGTTTGTTATCGCAGTAACGCATGCGCTTAGCTTGGGTAACTTCTGTGCTTTGCCGGGCGATTTGACGGCAATGTGCAACTCGGGCAGCAAAATCTTCTGGAAGCGACGCGTTAGGCGAAGAAGGTGCGGAAAAGAGTTCTCTGTCGAATATGGTGGATGGAGATTGTCCATACACAAGGAAGAAAGGGCTGTAGCCGGTAGTCCTTTGAATAGCAGTATTGTATTGACCACTGATCACTGACCAGTCAGTGACCACTGACCACTGAATGACCACTGAGCAGTCAGTGTGGTCAGGACCGATGTACATGGAAATCATGTCAGACAGCGTACGGTGGAAGCGCTCCGTAAGGTCATTGGTTTGCGGATGATAGGTTAGAAGTAGATTTGTGGACTGTATTGGCGGTCCGAAGAACTTCCTCGAGAACTTTTGAAATGAACGCCTTGCCAAGGTCACTAAGAAGAACGCGAGGAGCCCCGTGGCGCAAGACGATGGCGCGCAAGAAAAAGTCGGCGACCTCAGCAGCAGTGTCGGATCGCAGAGGGGCAGTCTCAGCATATCTTGTGTATTGGTCGACCGAAGTGACAATCCAACGATGACCGGAGGATGTCAACGGCAAGGGACCATATAAATCATCGTCATCATCATCATCATCAGCCTGGTTATGCCCACTGCAGGGCAAAGGCCTCTCCCATACTTCTCCAACTACCGCGGTCATGTGCTAATTGTGGCCATGTTGTCCCTGCAAACTTGTTAATCTCATCCACCCACCTAACTTTCTGCCGCCCTCTGCTACGCTTTCCTTCCATTGGAATCCATTCCGTAACTCTTAATGACCATCGGTTATCTTCCCTCCTCTTTACGTGTCCTGCCCATGTCCATTTCTCTTTCTTGATTTCAACTAAGATATCATTAACTCGCGTTTGTTCCCTCACCCAATCTGCTCTTTTCTCTTCCCTTAATGTTACACCTATCATTCTTCTTTCCATAGCTGGTTGCGTCGTCCTCAATTTAAGTAGAACCCTTTTCGTAAGCCTCCAGGTTTCTGCCCCGTACGTGAGTACTGGTAAGACAGAGCTGTTATGAAGTTTTCTCTTGAGGGATAATGTCAACCTGCTGTTCATGATCTGAGAATGCCTGCCAAACGCACCCCAGCCCATTCTTATTCTTCTGATTATTTCAGTCTCATGATCCGGATCCGCAGTCACTACCTCTCCTAAGTAGATGAATTCCCTTACCACTTCCAGTACCTCACTACCTATTGTAAACTGCTGTTCCCTTCCGAGACTGTTAAACATTATTTTATTTTTCTGCAAATTATTTTCACACCCACCCTTCGGCTTTGCCTCTCCAGGTCAGTGAGCATGCATTGCAGTTGGTCCCCTGAGTTACTAAACAAGGCAATATCATCAGTGAATCGCAAGTTACTAAGGTATTCTCCATTACCTCTTATCCCAAATTCTTCCCAATCCAGGTCTCTGAATACCTCCTGTAAACACGCTGTGAATAGCATCGGAGATATCGTATCTCCCTGCATGACGCCTTTCTTTATTTATATTATTATCTTTATTTATAAATCAATGCCAACAAAATCAATAGGTGCGTGCGGCCAAGGGAGAGGTTGTAGTAAACCGGCAGGAGGGGGTGTCGAGCGTTTGCTGTGCTGGCTTGACGCACAAGAGGCAATGTATTTGGCCCCCATTGTGGACAGGCCAGGCCAGAAGCAGCGGGTCTTTAAGCGGTCGTAAGTCTTGTGGAAGCCTAAGTGGCCAGCCGATACGTCGTCGTGAAGTGCCTCTAATACCCGCAAGCGAAAGCAGCGAGGTAGAACTTGGACCCACCGGTGACCTGTTGGGTGGTAAACGTAGCGGTGTAGCACGCCAACTTGAAGGCGGAATTGTCGAAGTTGGCGTCGCAAGCGGTTGTTGGGTGGTTGGGCGAACCCACTAAGGTGATCCATGAGAGCTCGACAGTAGGAGTCGGCCCGCTGAAGCAAGACGAAATCAGAGCGTAATGAAAACGTAACTTGATCCAGAGACGTTATCGAGAGTTGGTGTGAGGCAGGCGTAGCATCGGAACGACGTGGTGGGGAAGACGACGGCGCGTGACCGGGAGAGAGTGAGAGTGGGCAGCGAGACAATGCGTCTGCATCATGATGGCATTTTCCAGACTTGTACGGTCTAGTGAAGTCATATTCCTGCAAGCGGAGTATCCAGCGTCCTAAGCGTCCTGACATGTTTTTCATTGATGACAGCCAACGCAGAGCATGATGGTCGGTGACGATGGTGAAGTGGCGGCCGTAAAGGTATGGGCGAAATTTCTCAATCGACCAAACGATAGCCAGGCACTCTTGCTCTGTAATGGTGTAGTTCCGCTCAGCTGGAGAAAGTGTTCGGCTAGCATATGCTATGACTTGCTCTTTAGGTGCTGTATTACGTTGCAGAAGTACTGCGCCAATACCTTGTGCGCTTGCGTCAGTATGTAGCTTGGTGGGAGCTCGATTATCAAAGTGGCGAAGCACTGGTCCGGAAGTAAGATGCCGCTTAAGAGCTTGAAAAGCCGACACGCAGTCGCTAGTCCACGTGAAAGAGGCACCGGTAACCAGTAGCTTGTGTAGAGGAGCTGCTATTTCTGCGAAGTTGCGTATAAATCTATGAAAATATGACGCCAAGCCGAGGAAACTACGTAGATCTGTCTGTTGCTGGGGACGAGGAAACTGGAGAACGGTGCTAATCTTTTCGGGGTCAGGCTCGATGCCATCTTTTGAGACGATGTGACCCAATACTTTTATCGTTTTGCTTGCAAATTTGCATTTTTTGTATTGATCTGGAGACCAGCATTCGCAAGGCACTTGAGAACTTCGTTTAATCGATGAAGATGTTGGCTGAAGTCAGACGAAAAGATGACAATATAGTCCAGATAACAGACGCATGTCTTCCGTTTTATACCACGAAGTACGTTGTCTAGCATGCGCTCAAATGCGGCAGGAGCATGACATAGGCCCCAAAAGGCATCACGTTAAATTCATAAAGGCCATCCGGTGTAGCGAACGCGGTCTTTTCATTGTCAGTCTCGTTCATCGGAATTTGCCAATATCCTGATCGAAGATCAAGGCTGGAGAAATACTCCGCCCCTTGTAGTGTGTCCAAACCGTCGTCAATTCGAGGTATTGGATACACGTCCTTGCGTGTGATCTTATTGAGCGCTCGATAATCCACGCAAAAGCGAACGGAGCCATCTTTTTTCTTTACCAGGACCACGGGAGACGCCCATGGGCTAGATGAAGGTTGTATTATCTTCCGCGCAAGCATGACAGCAACCTGTTGTTCAATGACCTTTCGTTCGGACGGCGATACACGATAGGGGCGTCGTCGTATAATAGCGGAACTATCGGTTTCAATGCGGTGTGTAGCCGCAGGAGTTTGGCTCAACACAGGGGAACAGCTATCGAAACAGGCTTTGTGTTTTGCCAAGACCACCATTAAGGCTTCGGACTGCGCGGCTGTTAAGTCAGAACCAAGAACGGCTGGAGGAGGGAAAGAATCATCCAAACCTGAGGTTGGTGCTGGCGATGAAGAAGGGCAAAGCGTGACTATAGAGATAGGTTGAGTGTCGGCGAGGGCTGCCACAGTCATCCCTTTGGGCAGCATCACAGGACCTGGGGTTGTGTTGCAAGCAGACAGAAGGGCGCGGCCGCGTGAAAACCGGACGAGGCAGGTGACAATGAGAATTCCGCGAGAAGTACAGCGGGAAGAAGGGGCGACTAGGGCGTCTCCGTCGGATCTGACTGGATGTTACGGCTACAGCGTCTTCGTGACCAGGACGCCGGACGTAGTCTGTAGCGATGGCCAAGTTCACGCATGAAAGTGAAGAGTCCGCAACAGGTTCAAGCTCTGTATCCGTGATGTGGAAAACTTCCCCTCTACATGAAATGATGGCTGAAGCAGAATGTAGGAAGTCCCTACGCAGTATAAGTTCATGGATACACGTTGGAAGGATGATAAACTCGATGTGGTGGTGCATGCCGTCGATGAGAACACGAGCAGTACACTGTCCGTCGGGGTGAATGAATACATTATTAGCACCACGTAAAATATGTCCAAGATAGGGCGTTTTACTTTACGGAGCCGGGAACACAGATCACTCCGAGGAACAGAAACGGCGGCACCGGTATCCATGAGAGCTGACGCGGGAACACCTTCGACAGTCACAGAAAGCATGTTGGCCGTGCGAACAGGAGGAATTTTTGAAGACCTATAAGAAGCAGTTTTCCCTCCAAAAACTGCAACAGTTCGTTTTCCGAGTGCTGGTCAACAAAATGGGAAGTGGGGCGAAGTCGTGATGTGGAGCGCCGGTGAGGCGATGGAGAACGACGTCTGGCCAAACGGGAACTATGAGGCAGATTTAAAGCAGCTGGAGGAGACGGAGAACGCTGTTGAGGGAGCGAGTACGATCCGGGATAGTAGTCGTTTGATCGGCGAGGGCGGTATCTTTCGTGCTCAGCATAGCCTCGTCTTTCATCCTGTTGGCGACGGCGGCAGAAGTGAGACATATGGCCGCGTATTCCACAGTAAAAACAAACCGGACGAGGTGGACGCCACTGCGGGTACGATGGCGCAGCAAGTGCTCTGGTTCCAATCGAAGCGAAATGGTCATAGGAAACGACAGTAGGCACGGAAGTCACGGTAGGGGTGGGTAGCGAAACAACATCCGCGTAGGTAGGTGTGGAGCGCTACTGGAGGAAGATGCATCGTGGGTGTAGTCATCGCTGTCAACTCCTGCTTTACGACCTCGCGCAAGTCGAAGGAGGGGGTTGGGGCGCAGGCAGCAGGTGGACACCTTAGGTCTTGTAGTTGAAGCTCTTCGTGGATGATGGTGCGGATAAGAGCACGTAGATCTGGAGAATGCGAACCTGAGGATCGCTGCTGTTATGCGGAAGACGAATAGACTGCAGCTCGACGAGGCGCTGACACGTTGAAGTGATGTCTTGGACAAAAGCCGGATTTTGCACGATTAAGCCGTTGAACGCGACAGGCCCGATGCCTTTTAAGATGTGGCGAACGCGTTCGGCTTCCGTCATGCTAGGATTCGCACGGCAGCGCAGAGCCAAGACATCCTCTATGTATGAGGTGTAAGACTCTTGGGGAAGTTGGGGGCGCGTTCCCAGCTTGTTTGGCGGCTTCTGCACGGCCAGACAAGGAAGCGAAGTTTTGCCGCAGCTTGGAGGTACACGTGAACCAATCCGCGATGTCGGATTCGTGGTTGAAATACCACGTCTTTGCAACACCGGTCAAGTAGAAGGCGACGTGCCTCAACTTCTGCGCGTCGTTCCACTTGTTGCAAGAACTCACGCGGTCGTAGTGGTCGATCCAATAGTCGACGTCATCACCGCGGAGTCCCGCAAAGACAGGGGGATCGCGCTGAGGGCTCGTCAGAGTCCAAGAGGGCGCCGCAGGCGGGGTCATCTGTGTGGTAGGGTTAGAGGCGCCGGAAGGGCCGGGGTCGGAAGTGTTCATTGTTGTAGGGGTAGCTGGTTGCAGGCGGCGACCGGAACGGAGCTCCAGCGAGGACGGGAACTCGGGAGGACGTCGGGGTCTTGACGTACCTCCACCACTTTATAATACCGAAACAGATCAAGTTGTCCAGCGCTGTTTATTCCAAAAAGGGCAACGCCCCCAGCTCACGCGCGAAGAAGTAGAAGACCAGGGAAGATGATGATGGCTATGTACAAATGAAAACGACGAAGTACCTTAATAGTGCTTACAATACATGTATTGGCAGGTCATGCCTTCATTCAAATTTTTCCGGCAGGAAATCAATTCGTTGACTGCATGGGAGAGGCGGCACAGCGGCCACTTCGACGTACTTCGACAAATTGTCCATGGCCACAGTGGTGTAGCCGTTTCCTGCTGTCGTGATTGATGGAGGTCCGATGTAGTCTATGCCAACAGCGCAAAAATGGTTTCTGGCATCGGAATAGGCGTCAGTAATCCAAGCTAGCCTCTTGGCAGCCACTTATATTGCTGGCACACTTCGGAACTGACGACGTAGAAGCGGACATTGGTTTCTGTCTTAGGCCACCAGAAGCGTTCTGCTATTTTGCTGAGCATGGTTCTTTGGCAGATGTGCCCTCCTTTCGGGGTGTGATGAATGGTACGCAGTAATTTCGATCTAAAGGGATTCAGAATCACTAGGAAGTGATGTTCGTCTTAGTGGTCCTTGTGCCACTGATGCCGATACACTGTCATAGCGAATTACAAGTGTTGAATTCTTTCCTGTATCAGCGGGTGAAGCAACATTTGACGTTATGTCTTTGTCCTCCTGTTTGGCTTTGTAGATGTCTTGTTGAAAGAATAAAATGCGACTTTTCTCAATCTGCCACATTTTGTCAGGGGGTTCCGAGAGAGAGCATCGGCGATGTTGTTTAAGCCCCTAGCACGGTGGCGCAAGTCAAAATCGTTCTCTGCCAGCTTGATAATACATAGGATAAATTAGTGTTTCAGCTGCTGCCTGAAAAACATACATGGTAATGCAGTATTATCGACCACGGCCATAAGCTTGCGCCCAGTGGGACAACGACGGCATTTGTCTTTCGCACTTCATATCCCTGCAAGACATTCCAGCTCACTGGAATGGTAGTGGCGCTCGGTATCCTAATATTTTCGGCTCGCGTATGGGACAATACGTTCAATGCCATCAGAGTCACGTTGCACTAGTACTGTTCTGAGGCCCATCCGACTAACATCAGTATGCACTTCTGTAGCCCAGTTGTGATTGAAGCGGCTTAATACGGGACAGTGCGTTAAGTGCTGTTTTAAAATTTAGAATGAGATTCCTTGTGGGGCTTGCCATTCAAGACAAAATACATTTTTAAAGTAATTTGATGAGAAGAGCGTTGGTCGATGCGAAGTGGGGAAGGAAAGAAGGAAAACTTTATTTGGTCCTGCAAGTATGGCGAATTAACCACTAAGCGGGCCGCTCCCATGTCGGGACCGAAAGGTCAAGCCTCACGGCCACGTCGCGAGCCTGCTGGACAGCCCAGAATTGTTGATCCAGGTCCGGGCTGGGAAGTGTAGCCTCCCACCTGGACGCTTCATTGATCTCCGAGTCCACAATTCTTTCGCAAGACCAGAGCATGTGTTCGAGCGTGGCTAAAGCACCACAATCTTGGCAATAAGGCTTTGTATACACCACCGGATAAAACATTTTCAGTCTTCGTGGTCAAGGATAAGTACCAGTCAGTAGTAAGCGTAATGCAAGTGCCTCAACCCTGTTTAGTTTAGGACGCGGCAAACTGTAAACCCTGCGATTAAGAAGGTAATAATTCGTGATTTCATTGTATGTGGAAGGAGAGTCTCTGTTCTCGGGGAGCGCGACCACGCCGTTGCGCGGGGCAGAGCGGAGGGTAAGATCTCGCGCTGCCTCGTGAGCGGACTCATTCAAATTTAGAGGGGCTCCCTCGATCATACCAAGGTGGGCAGGGAACCAACGTAAGTAGTGTTGAGAGATCTCACATGTCTGCATAATTTTAAAGGCATCCTTAGCCACCGAGCCCTTCTCGAAGGCCCTAACGGCCGACTTTGAATTTCTATATACAAAAGGCCTGCGCCTGTCAACCAGGGTGAGCGCAATAACCGCTTGCTCCGCGACCTCTGGCCTATCAGTCCCAACGGTAGCAGGATTAACGACACTGCCCTCATTGTCCACGACGACTATGGTAAACAGCTTCCTCTCCTCGTTAAAAGAAGCATCGACAGAGCCAACCTTCTGATTCTCATCACGAATGAGTCTCAGCAGGCAAGCTCCCCTGGCCTTTCTTCTACTAACATTTCGCTCTCGATGCATGTTCCTAGGAACATGCTTGACGTGATACCGATTACTGACCTTCAAGGGAATACTAACATGAAGCTGCGAAATCTTCTCCTGAGGAACACCTAACTCTCTCAGAATCTGCCGACCCGTGCTAGTCGTAGAGAGACGCACCATCTGCGTCCTCTCCTGAGCCTCAGCTATCTCATCCAAGGTATTATGAATTCTAAGCTGGAGAAGTCGGTCGGTGCTGGTGCACATTGGCACTCCCAACCCTTTCTTCGTGATCTTCCTAATGTGCCTGTCAAGCTTCTCCTTCTCCGATGGTTTCCACTTGTGCATGGCCGCCACATAAGTAAAGTGACACAGTACAAATGCCTGCATAAGTCTAATCAGACTATCCTCCTTGAACCAGGTCTGCCTGTTGGCCACCCTCTTCTCTAGGCGTACCACATTTTCTGTCTTGGCAATGATCTTCTGGATCGTCAGCGTGTTGCCGCTGTTCGACTCAATCATCATCCCCAGAACCCTGCTCTCATCAACCCCAGGTATGAGATCGCCATTTCTTGTACGAAGCTGAATGCTCAGCTGGTCCACGGGGATCCATCCTCTTGGCTTGGGTCCCCTTCTAGTGGGACTGTACAGCAACAGCTCCGACTTGGAGGGGGAGCACCTTAACCCCATCGAGTCCAAATAATTCTGAATTAAATCTACCGCCTCGTTCAGAACACTTCCGATATAGCCATCGCTACCACCGGGACACCATACGGTCACGTCATCTGCATGCATGGTGTGCCTAATCCCCTCAATCTCCGAGAGCTTCTTGGTCAATCCGACCATGGCCAGATTGAACAATGTAGGCGAGATGACGGCCCCCTGAGGAGTGCCCCTGTCTCCAAGATTTAACGTCTTTGACTCCAGCTCCGCAACCCTCAAGGTAGCCTTCTTGCCTGATAGGAACGACCTGACATAGTCATGAAAGCGCGCGCCGAGGCCAAGATCCGAAATAAACTTAAGAATATGAGTGCCGAACGTTGTCAAAAGCCTTCTCCAGGTCCAGCCCTAGGATGGCCTTACTCCTTCCATCTCCATGAATGACCTGATACTTGATGAGCTTCGTTGTGTCTTGAGTCGACAGCCCGGCCTGAAAACCAATCATAGTGTAGGGGTAGACCTGGTTCTCCTTAAGGTACCTTGTAAGCCGATTAAGCACCGCATGCTCGGCTACCTTGCCCACACACGAAGTGGGCGAAATAGGCCTTAAGTTGTGAATGCTATGGACTTTGCCAGCCTTGGGAATCAGCACCATGAGAGCTGTCTTCCACTGCTCCGGAACCACCCCGTCTCTCCACATAGCGTTAACGTCCCCGGTAAGGTACTTGATTGACCTATCGTCCAGATTCTTCAAAAGCGTGTTCGAAATCCCGTCCGGTCCGGGAGCCGATTTGCTCTTAAGCTTATGCAACACCGTACGTACCTCTTCCACAGAAAAGTCCTCATCTAAGCAAAAGTTGTCCCCTCCCGTGCAGGCCTGCTCCATCAGAAGAGCATCCGGGTCCGCAACAGCAAGGTATTTGTTGCCCAGCTTTTCAACCAGCTCTTCCTCCGAGGCAGACCCCACTGCTTCGTGTACAGCTCTAGCAAGGACGTGCCCCTGGTTAACCCTCGTATCGGAGTCGTTCAGCAAATGCTTCAGCAAGCCCCACGACCTCCCGTTGCGCACCTGCTCGTCCACCGAGTTGCATACCTTATCCCACTGTTGCCTAGACAAAAGCTTACAGTGTGCCTCAATCATCTTATTCAGCTCAGAAATCTTTTTACGCAGCCTGCGATTAAGCCGCTGCCCCTTCCACCTAGCCAGCATAGACCGCTTGGCTTCAATCAGGTGGGCCAGCCTGCCATCAACACTATCCACCTCCAAATCCGTAGTGATCTCCTTCGTAGCCTCCTTTACATCCTTCGTCACTTGGGTGACCCAATCCTCCAGGGACGGCTGGTACAGGCCTTGCAATTCCTTCACCCTTTCTCCTCTCTCCTCCCGGATCATCCGAAACTTATGCCAGTCTATAAACGTTAACGCCCTATGGCGCTTACCCTAAACCTCAAGAACGACTAGGTTAATATAATGATCACTGCCTAGGTCTTTGGCAAGAATGCACCAACTATGCTTGGCCGCGTTCTTTACAAAGCAGGGGTCAGGGGTAGTATCCCTACACGTCGACGTCCCTATACGTGTCGGAAAGGCAGGGTCAGTGACCAGCGTAAGGTCAAACTCCGCAACGTTCTGCCAAAGGTCTCTCCCTTTAACTGTGTCATGCGTGTAGCCCCACACGTGATACGGAGCATTAAAATCCCCAGCCACGATTGGCGGATGGTCCCCGGCAAGCGTAAAAGTCTTCTCCAGAAGCAGCTTGAATCTCTGTACCCTGTCCCTCGGGGCACTATACACGTTCAGAATAAACACGCTTTTCTTGTTCACCCGGTTAGGAATCATCTCAATCATGACATAATCCAGGGAACTGAAAGGCATCTTAAGATCGTGGACCACCCGCGTCCGTTTGCTATCCAACAGAATGCAGGTCCCCCGAGTATTGGATCCGTCGAAGACGGTTCGGTAGCCCGTCAGAGAAAATTCTTCCGTCATTGTCTCGTGCAGTAAAATAGCCTGCGGCCTACCCTTTCACGCGCGAATATACTGTTGTAGAGGCGTCCATAGATGAGCATACCCCCTACACTTCCATTGCCACACACAAAAAGCCTCATTTTGTCGCGCCATGCTGAAGCAGTTGCTGCGAGCCATCTTGCTGAACCTGAGAGTTCCATGTCGAGGAACCAGCTTACTGATATCCGGGCCTAAGAAGGAGAGAGACACTCAGACTGAATTTGTTTTCGAACACCTCTGTTATACATTGCAGCTCCTTGAACCTCCCATCAATCGAGCCGAGCGACTCTGTGAGACGCGTATTCAGCTGCGCCAGACCATCGTTGACCTGCTTGACACTATCTACAGCACTCCACAGCATCTCCTTCACCTGAGATCTCAGCTTCCTCGACGCGGGCTCCGCCTCATGAGTCATCGCCTTCCTCTTTGAGGGGCGCGACCCACTAGCCTCACCTCTATCAGCAAAATCCATGCTCTCTATGGGATCAGGCATTGCCCTCTTGGCCGGTGCAGGTCTTGCCACAACCTTAAAGGCCGAGATTTCTCCCCTAAACAACCTCACCATTTCTCTCAATTCTGCGTTTTCCTGTTGTAGCCTCTTGAATCTTGCCTCAATTTTGGTTTGTTCTGGCCTTACCAAACTAGGCATCTCCGTTCGAGCACTTGTACGCTCCGCCCAGGTAGTACCACTGGCCGCTCCACTGGGGCCCTTGCCTTGTAGACCCTGCAACACAACACTCTTGCGCACACCCTGTCCCGCAGTCCTGTTGGGACCACGCGCAGTCTCAGTTCCCAATTGTCCGTCCAGTCCGAAGCGCACCTTAGATGCCGATCTGCTCCAAGGCCGGCCCATGGAGAGGCTGCGAGATGCTCTACCTGGTCTCCTTGATCTTGATCTTAAACGCCGACGCCCAAGATCTTGTCTTTGCCCAGTCTCCAGCGTCTTCCCCAACGTCGGGAACTGGCTTTCGTCGTACCTGAAGCCTCCCTTGTCTTCATCCTCCGTCTTGATGTCCGCCAGTGCCCGCTCAAAATGATGGCGCCGGACCACATATGGTGTACGGAACCGCTGCTGGCACTCCTTGGCAGCCGTGATATGCTCTCCTGCACACAGTTCACGCTTGGGCGTACACCGGTGGGCCTCACAGGGATTGGTTGAACCGCAGCCCCTGCAAACCACTTCTTCCGGCGAAGGGCAGACGTCAGTGCGATGCCGCAGCTTTCCACAAGCATAACAAACATCAATATGCTTGCGCTACAGCGTGCACCTAACCAGCGCGTTACCATAACGAACGTAGTTGGGCACCTTGTATGCATTGAAGGCGATGATGACGTTTCGGAGGATGCTGGCTGGAAAAGTAACACCCAGAGGAATTCTACGACCAAGCCAAGGTCATCATACGGTGGCAACGCTGTTAGCCGTAACGGCGGGCCGGGAGCCAAGAACGGCAATGTGAGTCCAAACTCGCCTGCTAGCGTCTAGAACGGTATCATCCTTCGCGGTAAAATGCCTCTGCTGCCGAAAAATGATATCAAGATTATCGTCAGGATTAGGGGAGGTCTGAATATTGCTAAAAATGATGCGGCCGTGCTGGCTGATGCAATCATTTCCGCTGCTTGCATATACGAGGTAAAGTGAGAAGCGGACACGATCTGCCCCAAAATAAACCGGCGAAATTTTTTCAGGCAAGTTGGTGTGGGATATTTTGCCACAGCATCAATCCACTGCGGGCGTCGCTGGATGTCGTTAGTATGTCCTATGTGTGAAATCTTGGAGAGAACAAACTGGCAGTTCTCGCGGTTCAACCGAAACCCAGCCTTATGGAGCTTGTGTAGTACTTCGTCAAATTGCGCAGATGTTCTTACGTTGCGCAAACGACCAGGATGTCGTCCAGATAGATGACAAAACATTGGTTCTTAAGCGGTCCTAGCACGCAATTTATGGGAAGCAAAAAGGGTACTAGGAGCCGTGTACAATGCAAACAGCATCTGGCTAGATTTGTACAAACCAGAAGGAGTCCGAAAGGCTGCCTTGCACTTATCTTCTTAAGTGACATTGATCTGCGAGTATCCCGCGCGTAAATCCAGTGAAGAAAATAACTTTGATTGGCGGACCGTATCAATCGCATAATCAATTTGAGATAGTGGGTCCGCGTCAGGTGTCGTACACTTATTGAGCTGCCTGTTGTCTACAGAAAATCTCAGTCATTCTTTTTGCTAACAAGCACGACAGGCGCTGACCACGGGCTTGAAAGAGGCCGAATGGTGCTGGCGTAGTGCATTTCCCGTATGTTTTCAGCCATCACGGTAGGCTTCCCTTCCGCCTATCTCCTCAGCGGCACACATATCGACCAGCGGTCGTCGAAGCCACGAAACTTTGGAATTTCGAGGGTAGATGTTGTAGGACTGCGCTACGCACAAGGGCTTAAGTGACTGAAACCGTGACTGTTTAAGGCTATTAGCGCAGCTCAGGAAGAGCAAAAAAGGAAAGAGGTAGGGGTAATCAAAGGGAGCGGAAAACAGGGTGAGCGCTTTACCGCTCCCTTTGATTACCCCTACCTCTTTCCTTTTTTGCTCGTCCTGAGCTGCGCTAATAGCCTTAAACAGTTATGACATACCAACTCGCCCAAACTGGCACGCTTTTGAAACCGTGACATCTTCGAAGCGCTTGACCAGCGCTGCTATGGCATGTGCGACCATAGTCATTACGCTAGAGACCGCAGTAGAATGGCTATGGACAGCGTCGACTGATGACAGCCGCTTGCGTCGCGGAAGCGCAGACCACGTCCAACAAAGTGTGTACGGTGACCTTCGGCGCTAAAGGGTGCTATGCATAGCGACGGGAGGGGAGCCCATGACCGGAGGAGTTGGGATGACAGGTGTGGTGGCGACCAGATGAGAGGCCGAGAAACCGCGGGCGCCGTGCCCGAATGGTGGCGCAAGCGCTGGAGGAGATGAAGCAGCATGCCTTACGTTGCACCCCCTCCACAATGCGGTCGTCGAGGGTGGCTTGTAGAGCAAAGGGTCGTTTAGCAGCTGCGCCGTTGTAAAAGAGAGAGACGATGGACCGTCCACTAGAACGCCTGTTTACATCCGCCTCTTATTTTTTTCGCCTGCCATGCGAGCGCCTGCACCCAAGGGCGCATCTTAACCTTCACACTATGTATATTTGTACATAATTCTATTGTGGCTGAGTCTGTTATAACCCTACAGCCTCATAACAAAGATGTTGCACGTTGTTAGATGCATTTGTTTTTTCTTTCTTTTTTAGGAAGAACGTCGCTTTCCACGTCAGCGAGGGACCATCACCAAGCACCATTGAATTTACCGAAGACGAGCGTGAGCATGCAACTTACTGATATATTGCGCGTCATCTTGGAACGTTTATTTTTGCGCCACTTGTACGCCACTAGTCGAGGGACATCAGCAGGGAAGTCATTATTACCATGAAATTCGCGACAGGCAATAAAGGGTTAACCATCTGTTATTTTCATCGGAAGCTGCTGAAATAATTCCCATATGTGACCTATTATTCCTGTTTGATAATCCACGTCTCTAGTGCCTGATTTTGGGAGGGTTAAATAAGAAAGAGCCAAAGGCCATCGCATTTTGCAACTGCAACTTTGTAACTACCAATGTTTACTTTGATACAGAACAAATATTAGGTGTTTTGTGTTAACGCAGATGTAAATTGCACGCTTGTAAGAATTCACACAATAAAGACACTGCCGAAAATGAGTCTGTGCAGAAAAACACAGCGGCGCTTCTTTCTCGCACATTTACTGCCCTCGTTGCCGCAATCATCTATTGCCTTGGCAAACAACCAGCTTTAGGATTATAATATGCCTAGTATGAGCGCAAAAAATGAGCCGCACTTCTCTGAGCACATTTGCGACAGGCCAGTGTAGTGGACGACGAGGCACGTATCTCTGTGAGGTCGCGGAATGTGACAGGTCTCCGTAACGTACATTGAAATGCAGGTTAGTGGATCAAGGAAAAAAAATCTAACAGAGGAAGGACAACACAAGAAGGAAGGGGAACACACTACGCTCAGGAGACACATTTAGTAACGTATTAATTTGCGATGCAACAAGTTAGGTTGCTTAAGCCAACTTTTCGATAAAGACACTTGCTTTAATCAGTTCACCTGCCCATTGCTTCCCTGAAAAAGGCATGTCCTTTGGTCGGAGCGTTGGCTTCACCGCCATTGCTTGTAGTGGTGAACACTTCTCTCGTCATCAGTGACGTGGAACACGTTTATATTTAGTCATGCAAAACAAGCCTTTGTGCAGATATCGCCATGGGAAAGTCACGAGCAAATTTGCGTATGCAGCAATAAAATATTCATTTACCAAATAATACAACTCACTCGCTACTGTATAAAGCAACAAGTACAGTTATCCAATATGTTAATGCTCTGACGAGAGCATCGACCAGCATATATAGGTGGCAGACCGCAGTTGCGAAGCCAGTGAATATTGGCGTATACTTGCAGAGCACGCTAGTTCTCGACAATTTGGTAGCCTATTCCAATGAACACGACATAACTACTGCTATTTATCTAGCATGCACAACCGCCTACTATAAAGATTCTGTGGAAGGAGCATGCGAATGTTTCTGGTTCCCTGCGAAGCAAACAGGCAGCAAGGGTTACGTGGAGCATATTGAAATATCGGAGCATACAATGCTCGTACTACAGTATGATCTGCAGATATGCTCGTGCCGTCACTACTTCTGTATCTGCACTCCGCCACAAGACAGTTAACGTCTTGTCGGTTGATGCTGGCATGCCGCCAACCTTTGGAGACCTGTTTTTACACGGTTCAATTTGTATGGTATTGGAACATTTTGCCTTATCAGTAAATCTGTTTCCGACCATTTGTTTCACACCCTTTCACGTGTGTACCTCCACCCACCCCCACAATTTGATAAACCAATCCAAGTAATCGCTGTTGATAAATATTGCAAATTAGCAACGTAAGAAATTACCCGAAGTGGTTGCCTATGAAATACGTTAGTGCTAACAGCAGTTTTGTGGCATTGTGGTGCGAGGTGAGGGGACGCCCAGCCAGTAAGAAATGAAATCAAACGCTAAATTATTTCATAGCACATTCCGTGAACAGGCAGCTCGATTGTGTTGGAGCTAACTTTATTTGTGCCAGCAGTTGGGCGCTCGCGCGCCCCAACGGGAGCCTACGTCATATACGAAGTCGCCGTTACTCGGCGAGGGTCTGAGCTCGCCGTTGTTGGCTCGCTGGGTCCCTGCCTTTCGAGCTCCTCGAGGACCTGCTGGACGGCCCAGAGCCGTTCGTCTTGTTCGTAGCTCATCGCGGCTGCCTCGAGCCGCGGTGGGATCGTTCTTTATTTTGATTCTTCTCGATTTTTAACGCAGTCCCACAAGATGTGCGTGTAATCAGCGGTCTCCCTCCTGCAGACTGTGCACTTATCGGTCGGATATGTCTCTGGGTACGTGCGATGCATCAGTCCCGGGCTCGGTAGCGATCCGGTCTGCAGGCAGCTCAAAGCTGCTTTTATTCTCAGATGTTCCACAAACCAATGCGAATAATTGCGCAGCCGCTTTTTCACAACAGTAGCACGCACTCTATGCAAGACAGAATAAATGCGAGGAGAACATATTTAAATGAGAATATCGATAAATGACATCAGAATTACACAACGTCCACATTTCTTGTACCCCACATGTCAAGACGGAAAGAGAGAGGGAGGGTAGCAAGGCAGGGAGGTTAACTAGACTTTGTCTAGTTTGCTACCCTACATGCAGGAACAGGAATATGTGAGTGAACGAAAGATAGAGAGAGAGAAGTCACATATAAATGACATTTCCTACCTTACCTTACAAAACTGAGCAACGCTAGGTATTGGCCGCTCCACGGTGGAAGTCATATAATTTCTTATTCTCTGAAACACCCGAAGTAATTCAGAGCACTATAGGAGCCAAATAAATGCTCAAAACTAATTTGAATGACTGCGTTGTGCGACTGTACTACACGAGAGATTTCAACTTCCAGCCTGCTTCGTAGCCACGGCAAAATGCAAGACATCGAGGCAATATACGTAGTTGCAGTGCGTTTCCGTTTCGATGAATGAAGCAACGACAGTGGTCTTTTATAGTGGCGCTGCATGCAGTGACAATAATGGTATTCGTAACTAAAGGTTTATTTAGTCTAATTTTTGAAATGTCTACTTAGGACTTTCGTAATCAATCACCATCGCTGTGCGTAAGTACAGCGAAGACAATGTTAGCTGCCTTTTGTGTAACTCTCGTATCTACACATTGAACTATGCAATCGAAAAAAAGAGGAGCAGTCTCGAGCTATCATTTATGTAATAAAACTGAGATACGTCACTATGACGAGGTATCCATCCTTGTTTATTTACACTTCTTTTCCCGTTCTCCCTACCTTTCCTCTTCTTCTGCCTTATACTTCCCCTACTTTAAGTCTCGCCCCTCCATGGGTGATACGGAAGGGTGTTGCTCACAGCTGCAATCTCTATTTGTCCACTGTTCGTATACCGAGAAATCTTGAATACGCCTTGCTGCACACGCGTTTTCAAGACCTAGAACGGATCAAGAATTTTCACGTCGGTTCCTGGTGGTCCCTTTCGGGCAAGAACAAAGTTGTTTAACTCGATATCAGGTATATGTCTACGATGCCTCTTGTCGAACTGCCGTTTCGTCGCTGCGGGATACCTGCTGCGCTCGTCGGTGGTTTTGTTCGTTCAGTGAGCTGAAGTTTATGAGAAATTCCAAGCTCCAGGTCGGCGGACAGTTTCGTCACTTCCCCATAGGCGATGAAATGGGGGCTACATCCAAGGCTTGTTGTATGTGTACTATTATGGTGTGCGACGGCTGCTGCTAGGCAGTACTTTCACCCTATTCGGAAATTTGGGTGCATTGACATCAACGGCTTTATATCACGGATAAATCTCTCCGCCAATCCATTGGCGTGGGGGTGACACGGAGAGTAGCGCCGCAGCACAGCCTCGTGACTGTCTATCCACTGCTGAAACTTCTAGCTCATGAATGTGCATCCATTGTCAGAGACTATTACCTTCAACTTCGAAAACATCACTCGGTCAAGACGAGAAAAAACACTATTTGTATCTTCTTTTCTAGGGAGTGCAGCTAATATACTTGTGCATTGGTTGATTGCCACTAGAAGTGAATGTGACATTCGCTCTTTTTATTCAACTCCGCAAAGTCCATATGCACTGCTTTGAAAGGTGCGTCTCAGTTGAGCGGTAACACGAGCGCGTCCGGCATGACCGGTACTTTGCCTTATTGACCTGGCACAAGTGACATGACCAAATATAGTTGTCTATATCTCTCTTCATATTCGTCGACGTGGACCTCCGTAGAATGTTATTATATGTTCCGCAGAAACCATCATGACCGCCAGAGTCGGGAGTGTCATGGTACACGTGGAGTGTTTTTGGAACAAGAGTCTCCGGTGGCACGAACCTTCCTTTGGCTAACTGTAGGCTTTGGCACCCTTCCCATAGTTTTGCCATGTTTAACACTTCACGTGTAACTTCGACTGCCAATCTTGATAACGCATCTGCATCCGGCAACCCGCTACCTGCCAGGTGTATAAGCTCAAAATCATACTGCTGCGGTTAGTTGATCAAGCGCGCCAGCTTTCGTCTCGGCTACCACTGACTGAGGAGATAGGTTAGAGCCTGATGGTCCGTAAACAGCTTCAATTTTCTGCCGTATATGTACGATTTAAAGTACCGCACTGCCTTGAGGACAGCAAGGACCTCTTTCTCCGCCGTAGAGTAGTTGAGCTGAGAAGTGTTAAAGGTGTAGCAATGGTACCCTACGACTCGAAGTTGTCGATTTCATCGAGAACTGCAGTCCCTCTGATACAGTACCGCTGCCCTTGTACCATAATGTGAGGCATCTGTGTTCATTTCGAACGGCAGGCTGAAGTCAGGTAGAGTTAGTACTGGGTCAGACGAGATGAGGCGCACTAGTTCTTTATAGACTACTTCCCATCTTAATCATCGGTCAGCTCGGTCAGGCAATTTGTCATCTATGCAAAATCCTTAATGAAAGCACTGAAGTGGCCTGCTAGTCCAAGGAAAACTAACAGCGAATGAAGGTCACGCGGCTTCTCAAGTGTGGAAATCCGATGTACAGAATTTTGTTTGGTACGTTAGGTAGCACCGTCGAACATTCTACCGAGGACAAGGACCTTGGGCTGAAAGAAATCACTCTTTTTTATTTATCTTCAAATTGCCATTCCCAAGTGCTTGTAAGGCCTTCGCCAGGTGTTCGTTGTGCTCCTGTTCATACCTAGAATACACAATGATTTCATCAATCTAAACACTGTAAAAAATTACGATATATAATTTAAAACATTCCTCATCACCTTGTGAAATCTTGCGGGCGAGCTCTTCCAGCCTAAACGTAGTCGCTTATATTTATATGTAGAATGGTGTATCGGACGCAGAAACCTTTTTTAGTCTACTGTGACAGTGTCACTTGTTAGCAGCGTTTTCACAGGTCCAACTGAGAAAAGATATACCAGCCCCTGGTTTGATTGATGAGTTCGTCGGTAACTGGCATTGGAGAGGGAAATGAGTCTGTTTGTTGAACTGCCTGTAATTAGTACAGAAACGAAACGTGTCATTTCCTTTAGGAGCAATGCTGATCGGAGAAGCAAAGGCAGATGTTGATGGACGGATCACACCGGCGTCGCGCATCTTCTTTATTTTATCCTTCAACCAACGTTTCTTCTCTCGCAACATATTGCAGGCCTTGCGTTTCACTACAGTGTTGTCCCGAAGTTCAAACGGTACTACGAACTTTGATAGGACCTTTGGATAGCCTCCGACGCATATTAGCTCTGGATGCAGCTTGATGGGTCCACCGCGGTAGTGGGCTTCGGCTGATGTTCAGCAAATGAAACCTAAGACATTTGGCGGTCATAGTCATCTCGAGTAGTAACTTCCCCATCCCAGTAGAGGTTAAATCGTAGCTCTTGCACGACTGGGATAAACCAGAGCAACAGATATTTTACTCCATCAAGTACGAGAGTTTTAGTTGAGCTGCTTTTTCCTTTTCACACGATGCCCACTTATTACACGTCTGTTTCGTACTCTCGTAACCGTACAACCCAATAGGGCAATCTTCCACTATGCTGAGGTCGAGAGTTTCGCATTTCCTTACAACTGTTATCGAAGCTCCATTATATACTAAAGCCTTGACGTCCCTCCCATTGGCTTGTACAGGACGGTACACCAGCTCGGCATGGTCGTTAATTAAGGTGGTCCCTTGAAATGAGAAAGGGTGACCTCACGATATCAACTTGGTCGCGTTTTTACACAGCCGTTTATGATCTTCATTGCATGAAGTACTCTAGTCATTAAAAGCACTCTCTTGACCCTGCAGAGTGCATAAATATGTAATATTTGTAAGCAAATCATCAACAGTATGCGGCATTCGTGCTTGGACATCGTGCTACATGCTCTTGGGCAATCATAATATAATCATATGTACTATCGACGAGTCTGATAACTTGGAGTCAGCAACATTAGCAGCCTTCTCTTCTCAAAAAAGTACGCTACCAGAGTACCTCAATTATGTTTTAATGCAATAGCGTTGTCCTAACTCTGGAGCTTATTCTAAGAGAAAGACGTCAGAGAACTCATTCCACTCATCCCGGGGCCAGTGGGCTCTTTGGCTGATTCTCCAGTCATGGCAGGTTTCCGCTATGCCTCATAGGTACAAGCGCAAATTCATAACCTTGTGAAGGTCTTGTCGCCAAATATTTTGGTCGCATGCGAACTCACCTAAACTCAGCCATGCTTGAGCGTCTGCAGGTGACGAAGCGCCCTAAACATTCGGTTTTACTGGTTTCAACGACGGCCTCCGAGAATGCTGGAGTACGTATTTCGTCACGAACTCTAGTATTTATTGCTGTTGATTACTGTTTCTCCGCTCGAGTTCCATTATAGGATGAAAAACGTCATCATCATCATTATCGTCATCATCATAGCAGCAGCGGTAGCAGCGGCAGTGGCGCCAGCAGCAGCAGCAGCGGGAGCAGCAGCAGCAGCGGGAGCAGCAGCAGCAGCAGGAGCGGCGGATGCAGCAGCAGCGGTAGCAGCCGCAGCGGCGGCAGCAGCAGCGGCGGCAGCAGCAGCAGCGGCAGCAGCAGCGGCGGCAGCGGCAGCGGCAGCGACGGCGACAGCAGCAGCGGCAGCGGCGGCAGCAGCAGCGGCAGCGGCGGCAGCAGCAGCGGCAGCAGCAACGGCGGCAGCGGCAGCAGCGGCGGCGGCAGCGGCAGCGGCAGCAGCAGTAGTAGCGGCAGCGGCAGCGGCAGCGGCAGCAGCAGCAGTAGCGGCAGCAGCAGCAGCGGCGGCGGCGGCGGCAGCGGCAGCAGCAGCAGCAGCAGCAGCGGCAGCGGCAGCAGCAGCGGCAGCCGCAGCGGCTGCGGCGGCAGCGGCAGCAGCAGTCTGGTTACGCTCACTGCAGGGCAAAAGCCTCCCCCATACTTCTCCAACTACCCCGGTCATGTACTAATTGTGGCCAAGTAATCCCTGCAAACTTCTTAAACTCATCCACCCGCCTAAGATTCTGCCGCCTTGTGCTGCGCTTCCCTTCCCTTGGAATCCAGTCAGTAACCCTTAATGACCATCGGTTATCTTCCCTCCTCCTGAGCGGCGCAGCGGAGGCGCAGAGGTCGAGTATCCGCCTCGCGTGCAAGAGGACCATGGTTCGAATCCCGGTGGCGCGCAATTTTCCCCAGGAGAAAAAGTCCGCGTGTAGATAAAATTGCACAAACAGGCCTGGAGTGTGGACTGATCCCGGTGACCAGAACCGCTTACGCGCTCCCTCACCAGAGTAGGATTGGCCACCCTGGTTCAGTACTAGGCCACAACCGCCTATATTAATACAACAATGAATCCCCGGCCCCTCAATCCCCAGCAGCTGCGAAATATGCCTTCTTCACTCATGCTGGTCGTACACACTTATGGTGCAGCACTAATTGCAATAGGTCGTTCGTGAGCGTTTTCCGCAAGAGCGAACCGGCCTCCGTCGAAAAGCCCTCCCACACTCGCGTGTCTGTCGACGTCCATGCCGATTTCAAAAACGGCCAAACACGTGGTCCTCGGTGAAACGAGGCGGATGGGGTGCACTATACAGGCTTGAATACAGTCCTTGACTGGGCCAAATTTGTAATAAAACAGATTTACTTGAGTATGACAAGGTAGCCATCCTTCTTTATCGTCACCTCTTCCTCTTCATCTCCCACAACCTTTGCTCCTCGTCTTCTCCCTTAGATTTACATCTGATTTATGGCGACAGCAGCAGATTTTTGGCGCCGAGCCCGCAATTTTCTGAAAAAAATGTACGATGCACACAACGTATCGGCTTCGCCTAATAGTGCATTGGTTGCTGTATCATACAGAATAAAAGTACAAGCTCCGGAACCGTGAGAGTCTCCGTACTTCATGTAATGCAGCATAGGCTGCAAGCCCCAAAGTGAACAACGT
This sequence comes from Dermacentor variabilis, assembly GCF_050947875.1. Taxonomy (NCBI): domain Eukaryota; kingdom Metazoa; phylum Arthropoda; class Arachnida; order Ixodida; family Ixodidae; genus Dermacentor; species Dermacentor variabilis. The sequence continues at coordinate 32,348,698 of NC_134574.1, forward strand.
CGTAGTCGTTAACCCACCTGCGTTTGGTCTCGTCTCACTGCGTTTGTGGTTTCAGCAATGTGCGAACTGTGTTTCCACGAGAGCATTATGGCGTGAATGCATTACTCCTGCGTGTAGTGCGCCTACAGAATAGACGCACTACGTATAGTCTATATAGCATCCTATATGATCTATAGGAGTAGCTCAGTCTGCTATAGTTAGTTACCATCTACCATCTTCTTTCTCTGTATCTCTCATTTCCCTTTGCCCCTGTGTAGAATACCAGACAAGAAACATGCTCTCCTGGTCGTCCTTTCCAGCTTTATCTTCAGTAGGATTACCTCCTGTACAACTTCGCTGTTAATAAAAATAACGTGGCGACATCATACAATTAGAACTCAAAAGGTGTCTGTCCATAAATCACTGTCTCTTAAGTGATTTTATGCGTAGTATCAGATGCTCTAAGTGATAAAAACGGCGGGAGCTAAGGCGAATTTAACCTATATCTCTCACCCCTGCAGTATTAATTGCATCAAGGTGCGACCAATAGTTCACGGGAGTTTCGTTTACTCCATTGTATTACGTGCAAACAGTGTCTTTTTTAAACGGCTACAGTGGTTGCGAAGTCTTCGCGACACTATAGGCTGCGTGATGCTGCGTTGCAGATGTTGCGCTTACACAAGTAAAACTTTACCTATCCACAACGACCAACCTAATGCATGTAGTGATGCTCTCAATGTGACTTCCGAACTAGTGTTTTATGGCACTTGAGTAGTTTCCTATATTTTGCCCCACTAATGTGAAACAGTACTTCGGAGAAGTCACTTGTGACGTCGACACCAAAGAAATGTATCGTAATATGACTCGCCATTGATGCACCGGTTGAGTGGGGAACTACTCTGTTGGTTAGCGGATTGCCTATAGGTCTGCCTCGTAGTACAGGATGACAACCTTTAGCCATATCATGAAAAGCCCACAAATACAGCAAGTAAAAGAGGCGAAATTACTTATACTTACCAAGTCAATTAAGGAAATGATAAATTAACGGAAATGAAAGTGGATGAAAAAACAACTTGCCGCAGGTGGGGAACGGTCCGACGTCTTCGCATTACGCGTGCGATGCTCTAACCAATTGAGCCGCCGCGGCATGGTTTGAATTTTCACTTTCTTGGCTATTTCTGTGTGGATGGGGAAACCATGTTGCATTTTCATCCACTTTTATAGCCATTATTTTTTATCATTTCTTTTCTTCACTTGGGAAGTACAAGTATTTTCCCCTATGTTTTCCTTGGTGTCTTTGTTTGTTGGCGTCCCATAATATTATTAATAAAGGTCGGCCCCTCTGTTAACCTCATGTCTTCACGTTCATTCCATAACGAGGGTCTCGAATCCGGCAACATTGGTGTCTTCAGGTACCATGTGCGGGTTTATGGACCAGTTGCCTTCACTGAGACGATGTTCCATACCCGCCGCCTTGGTTTGTGAGTGGTGGGGCTGGCTAACACTCCCATGGTTAGTTCTAGTAGTAACAAATAAATACCAAGAAAGCGGATGGGGAAAGTATGCCCCGGTAATTCAGTTGGTTAGAGCATCGCATGCGTAATGCGAAGACGTGGGATCGGTCCCTACCTGCGCCAAGCTGTTTTTTCATCCACTTTCACTTGCATTATTTTTCAATTCTTTTATTGACTTTGTAAGTACCATTAATTTCCCCTCTTTCCCTTGGTATCTTGTTTGTTGGCATCTCATAATATTAATATTAAAAATCAAGCTACTTAGTTAACCGCCTATTTTCTCGACCATAACCTTTAGAGATGTTATGTAGGGTAGCAACGGAACGATCTAACACATTTCAGGTCTCTACTTATCCATGAGTGCGCCCACAACGAAATCTCTTTCTTGGTCCGAAGAGCTAGCATCACTCAGGTTACATGAAGTGGCAGCGGTCTCTTAGCGCCAGTCATGCAATAAATAAATTATGGGGTTTTACGTTTCAAAGCCACTTTCTGATTACGAGGCACGCCTTAGTGGAGGAATCCGCAAATTTTGACCACCTGGGACTTTAACGTATACCTAAATCTAAGTGCACGGGTGTTTGCGCATTTCGCAACCATCTAAACGGGGCCGCCGTGGCGGGGATTCGATCCAGCGACCTCGTGCTCACCAGCCAAACACCATAGCCACTGAGCAACCACGGCGGGTTGCCATGCATTCCCGAAAAGCACAATGCTCAGTTCTGACATACCCAGGAAGTCAAAATGTTTGGACAGTGCGTAGCCCCAATCTTTAATGGTTCCGATGAACGTCTCATCTACAATCCTAGCCGATGGTTCGCTGGTTATGGCGTTTCAGTACTGTCTGCAAGGTCACGGGTTCAATTCCTAGTCACATCGGCAACGGTTCAATGACGGCGACAGTGCTTACGTGCACGTTAAACATTAAAGAGAATATTACATCAAGCGGGATGGAAAGATTATGCGGCCCCATAATCAAAACTGTTCCCAGTTCTTTTTTTTGTATTTCACACTCCTGACGTCCAACTTACACAACCGCCGGCGCAACCATCCGGTAGTTACCCGCAGCGTTGTCTTAGCAGCCCAACCAAATGCTCTCCTTGTTTAAAAGAGGTCACTTTCGTTCGCTTTCGAAACGAGTAACCTTGTTTACATAGAGCGGTTTTCGTCAATTGGCTGACAAAAGACAAGGAGCACGAGTGTCCTGTATCTGAAACTGACATTGAGACAGTTCATCGTGTTCCGTCCAAATCATCCGATCAACATTTAATTGCTCGCTTTGTTTCAAGAGACAAGAAAATTGGATTTGTAAAGAGAGACCGCAAGGCTCGGCTCCGTGTGAGCCACCTTGGGTTTTCTGGCACAAACGACACGACTGTTTACGTGAACAACCATTTGATAATCAGTAATAAAATGCTGTTTGCCAAAGCACTTCCCCTGATAAAGGCGAAAAAGTGGCAGTACCTCTGGACTGAAAACAGCCAGGTCAAAGCACGGAAAGCTAGTTATAGCAGGGTTTTCCGTATTTCAGCCGAGTCGGATCTACGCATATTCACGTAAGAGTGCCTATTGTGCTGATTACATGTGCCTGGTCACTTTTTCATTGCTATTTCCCCTACGTATTCTCGTGAACTTCGTTCTTTACTTTGTCACACTAATCCTTCACTGATTCATTTGAACGCACGCAGTCTACTAAAGAATCACGAGCGGATAAATAATTTTTTATCTTCGCTTGATCATGATTTCTCTTTCATTTGTGTTTCTGAAACGTGGCTTTCCAGCGATGATAGTAACATGCATGGGTTTCATTCTTACAGTACTGAATACTGTCACTATTTAAACAGTAGGCATGGTGGGGCTGCCATTTTTGTTTCTCCGCGCATCAGTTACACTCGCAGAAATGATTTAAACTTTCACGTCGATTGCTGCGAAACGGTATGGGTGCAAACTAACAAGCCTATCGAGGCATGTAGCACTAAAAGGTTTGTTCACAGTTGTGTTTAGAGGTCCCCAGGTTGTAACGTTTCGGATTTCATCTATGCTCTTGATAACGCACTTAACAAATTGCTATCGGAAAATAAAGAGTGTAATGATTATGGGAGATATAAACATCAACTTGCTGGATGTTAATTCTAGCTTGTATACAGCCTACACTGACTGCTTCAGTGGCTACGGCCTTGAATCCCTCATTACATCGCCTACAAGATGCGTTGGTGAGGGTTCTCATTCACTAATTGATCATGTTTTAACAAACCTAGACGTACCCATTTCGGCGGGCGTTGTCAACACTGACCTCACTGATCACTTTCCGGTTTTCGCAATCTTCGAAATACGTTTGGCCAACATTGCCACCTCTTACTTCGCTACAGTACTCGACGCAGATAAACTAATTTCTACCATTAGCTCTCCTAACTGGTCAGATCTGAATTTTATGGAAGACCCCACGGAAGCTCTTAATTTCTTCTGCAATTTATTCACTAAAACAATCACTACTTGCTCTCGAACTGTGCGCTGTAAAAATCGATTTAAACGCCCCAATAATCCTTATGTCAGATGGTCTGCTGAAGAGTTTGCGGAAAAAAGATAATTTGTATAAGAAGACTAAAAGACAACAATTTAACTGTTCTCTGACAAATCGGTACAAAATATACTGCAACGTTCTTAACAGGACTCTCAGAGAAGCCAAAACGCTTTACTATAAAACAGCATTCTTGCAGAATAAAAACAACCCTAAAAACAATGGCAGTTGCTGAATGACTTTTTCAACAATAAGCCGCCTAAGTTTGTAGTGTTGTCGGTTCCCTGATCTGACCCAGCACTCATGTGCACAGGCTGTGACATCATTGCGGAAAAGATATAAAAAGCGGCTGTCTAATAAACACGAGGCTTTTTGGGTTCGTGGCTACATCGGAGTGGCGTCAGTCTTTTGCTTGCATCACCGCTCTGGCAGCGGACACGACATGGTGTAAGAAGTGGGATCGACCCCTCCATACTAGTTGCCTTTGCGGCACTCGCCCGGAATTCGATCTGCGCGATGACGGCTCCGCCAGCGGCAGCCCCGCCACCGGCAGCCATGCCGCCAGCGACACCCTTCAACTTCGACCGGACTTCCGAATGGCCAGAATGGATTATGTCATTCGATGACTACGCTACGCGTCGGGGCTCAACGACAGAACAGAGGAGGCCAAGGTGCGAACGCTTTTGTACACCATGGGCAGGCAGGCAAGAAAAATTTTTCAGACATTCCGCCTTACCGAAGAGGAGTCTCGAAGTTACGAGACAGCGAAGAAAATGCTTGACGCCCATTTTGTGGCCACGAATAACATAGTCTATGAAAGCGCAAATTTCCATCGACGAAAGCAAGAACCCGGGGAAAGTGCGGACAACTTTGTGACAGCACTGCACGAGCTGGGAGACCGCTGTGAATTTGCAGAATTCCGGGATCGCATGATCCGCGACAGATTTGTGGTCGGCCTCGAGGACGCGCTGCTGTCGAAAGCACTCCAGATGGATGCCACCCTTACGCTAGCGACCGCTCTCGCGAGGGCCAGGCTCAAGGAAACAGTTCACCGAGAGCAACTGGAACTCCGGGCCGTCAGCAACGAGGCGAATACAGGCGAACTCCACGTAGCCCGACAAACAACGAGGAAGCCGTCCAACAACTGGGAGCCTGGCGCCACAGCACAGCGGCGAAAGCAGGCGTGCCAGTTCTGCGGACGGTCGAGCCACCCTAGAGCCCAGTGCCCTGCACGTTCAGCGCGGTGTGACCACTGTGCTATCAAGGGACATTTCGCCCTGGTGTGTCACAAGAGAACAGAAAACAACCAGGTGGGCGTGTCTATGCTAGAAGGCGATGGACAAAACGTTTTTGTTGGGACACTCAACAGCTCAAATGCTAGATACTTGGAAGTGTCTATAATGGTGTGCGCGTAAGTGCAAAAATTGCTTCAGGAGCCGAAGTCAATGTTGTTCCGCGCGGTTTCCCCGGCGTACCGCCTCATATAGACAGGTCACAAGCGGTGTTGAGTAGCGCTGCGAATCAGCGGATCGAAGTGAGTGGTTGTTTTTCAGCAGATATTGTCAAACAACTCGACAAACACTGTACGTTGTAGAGTCAGTGCAGTGTGTCCTATTAGGGCTCCCAGCCACTGAAGCACTTGGTGTAGTCAAATTTCTTGATGTGGTTGACAATAAACACTACGAGCACACGTATCCGCAGCTCTTCTCTGGACTGGGCATGTCAGGCTAATACACCATTCGCATGAAAGAGGGCGCTGTCCCCTTTGAAATTTTCGTGTCGCGGTGGGTACCCATCCCGTTAAAGAATCCCATCAAACTAGAGTTGGCCAATATGGTCAAAAGCAAAGTCATTCGTAGGGTAGATGGCCCAACTACATGGTGTGCAGGAATGGTTCCAGTAGTCAAACCAAGTGGGGAAGTTCGAATCTGTGTGGATCTAACCCAGCTTAACAAGAGCGTCCTACGTGAACGGTCTGTCTCGCCGACCGTAGACGACGCACTTCGGCAATTGGCGAGAGCCACATACTTTTCGAAATTAGATGCCAATGCAGGATTTCACCAGGTTAAATTGGCGAAAGAAAGTCAAGAACTAACAACGTTTATCACCCCCTTTGGAAGGTAGTGCTTCCAGCGACTGCCATTCGGTATCACCTCGGCCCCGGAATACTTTCAAAATCGAATGGCGGAAATCTTAGATGGCCTTCAAGGAGTAGTGAACCTGATGGACGACGTTCTGGTTTACGGAGCTACTAAGCGTGAACATGATGAACGGCCGCACGCAGTGCTCAAAAGGTTGGTTGCAGCGGGAGTAACACTCAATCGGGCGAAATGTTCTTTTTGTGTCAGTAGAGTAGTGTCTTTAGGCTACGTGGTCGATGCGGCAGGAATCACGCCGGATCCCAAGAAAGTTCGAGCCATAAGAGAAATGGCTACGCCATGAAATGTTGGTGATGTCCGCAGGTTTTTGGGCATGATCAACTATCTGGCAAATTTTCTGAACAACCTTGCCGACATGTCAGCACCGCTCCGTAGTCTTCTCTTGAAAGGCCGTGAGTGGCACTGGGGCCTGCCTCAGCAAAAATCCTTCGAGACTCTGAAAGAATTGATCACCTCGGCGCAATGCGTCGCATAATTCGACCCTAAGCTGCGCACTATTCAGTCCGCCGACGCGTCGTCATTCGGTCTCGGCTGTGTGCTCATGCAAGTGCAATCAGATGGGGAAAGGCGAACGGTTGCATACCACTCTCGTTCATTAACGCCAACAGAACAACGGTACGCGTAGATACAAAAGGAAGCTCTGGCGTCGGCGGCAGAAAGGCTGGAAGGGTTTTTGATAGGGCTGGAATTTCAATTTGAGACAGATCACAAACCACTCGTATCGCTACTCGGTCAGTCACCCCTTGATGTGCTTCCCCCTAGAATACAAAGATTCCGATTGAGGCTCATGCGATGTCGCTATTCAGTCTCCTATGTCCCAGGAAAACAGATTGGCACCGCCGACGCCCTTTCTCGGGCACCTTGCACGAAAGCGGATGTAGAGATAGGGGAGCTCGATTGCGGTGAAGTATCAAACCATGCACAAGTCTGCATGAGCGAACTGAAATTTTCAGCCCATTGGAACAAAATAAAGTTCGCGCAAGAAAGACTCAACCTGCCAACAACTTCGGTTGTATTGTAAGCAGGGCTGGCCACGTTTTGCTAAAGTAAGCAGCTGGCGAAGCCCTTACTGGTCGGAGAGAGCAAACCTTACAATATGCGACGGTGTGCTTCTGCATGGGCCTCGTCTTGTGGTGCCTCAGAACCTAAGAAGTGAAATACTTTGTTCATTGCATGTTGGTCACCACGGCATTGTGAAATGTCGGGCAAGGGCCTGCGAATCTGTGTGGTATCCTGGTCTCAGCGCTGAGCTAGGAGCTCTGGTAAACAGTTGTCGAGAGTGCGCGAGACTGAGCGTTCAGAAAGCCGAGCCCATGATGCCATCAGAGTCTCCCAAGCTTACCTTGGCTGAAAGTAGGAGCTGAGCTTTTCCATTTGCATGGTAGATCGTATCTCGTGGTCGTAGACTATTTTTCGCGCTATTCAGAACTTGCCCTTTTATCTTCCACGAGGTCGGCGGTGGTTATTGAGCAAATCAAGAGTATATTTGCTAGGCACGGGATTCCAGAACTTTTCGTAACAGACAACGGTCCTCAATTCGCGTCCGCAGAATTTGCATTGTTTGCGACTAGTTATGGCTTCCATCACGTTACGTCCAGCCCCAGGTACCCTCAGTCAAATGGAGCTGCCGAAGAAACAGTGCAGACGGTAAAACGAATGTTGGAAAAAGCGGTTGACCCGTACCTGGCCCTCCTAGCTTATAGGGACTCTCCAGGTCCTTTGGGTACAAGCCCAGCCCAGCTATTGATGGGCCAACGGTTGCGCTCTACGCTTCCGGTGCACCCAAAAAAAGCTAGTACCGTCAACAACGAGTGGTCTCAGGAGCCTCCGATGCAAAGACAAGAAAGCGCGGATTAAGCAAAAATTCGACTACGACCGTCGCCATGCGGTAACGCAGCTACCGCTGCTCGCCCCGGGAAACCGGGTATGGATAAAAGACAGCAAAATTCCAGCAAAAGTGTTGAGTCGAGCCACGCGGCCTAGGTCTTATCGGGTACAGACAGACGACGGGGTTGAACTAGAGAGAAACAGACGCGCGTTGGTCCGGTACAGCGAGCGAACCGGCGTACATGACCCATCCTATGACTTTCCTGCGACTACGGACGCTGCAGGCCAATCCGAGGAAAACAAGGCCTCGGCAGAGCCTTCTGTGTTTAATTCGATGCCGGCTGCTGCTTCATATGAGTACGGGAGACCCGGGGGTTATATGACACACTACGGTCGAGAAGTAAGGCCGCCACAGCGATATGGCTACACTTGAGTGCTGTATAATCATCCTGTTTGTATCTTTCATACTGTTTGGTTGTTTTGTGGTTCATTTGTTTTCTATGTGTTGTAAAAAAAGGGGGGGAGATGTAGTGCTATCGGTTCCCTGATCTGACCCAGCACTCATGTGCACAGGCTGTGACGTCATTGAGGAAAAATATATAAAAAGCGGCTGTCTAATAAACACGAGGCTTTTTGGGTTCGCGGCTACATAGGAGTGGCGTGAGTCTTTTGCTTGCATCACCGCTCCGGCAGCGGTCACGATAAAGTTTATCTCTAAAATTGTACGCGACAATCTTACTTTTTGTCAGCCTTCTCAGATAACAAACGCTTTTTCGAATCATTTTGCATTGCCCGAGGGAAACACACTAACAACTTTTCAGCCTAAAATAGAACGCCTGAGCCATTCATTTTTCCTTCATCCTGTCACGCCGCATGAAGTGCTTTCTATTATGCGTAATCTTCGTAACACAACTCCAGGATTAGATGGCATTGCAGTGCGCAACCTAAAGCTAGTCGCTGATGCCGTATGTGAACCCCTGAACGTAGGTATTAGCCTGATCTTTAAATCTGGGGCGCTATAACGTAAAACTATTCCAAACTTTTCTATTCCAATTCTGCTATCAGCCCTCCACGATTGGTCAAAAACTTTTTTCGACCACCCCCACTTCACCTGTCTGTCACGCGACGTCACGAAAACCGCGATACCTCCCCATCTGATATGATGTGTACACACTGATTATGCATCATTTGACAGAAAAAAGAAAAACAGTTATTTCTGATTCGACCCCTTTTCGCCATTAGCCCTCGGCTATTGGTAAAAAGCTTTCGGGCTGCACCCACTTCACTTGCCTGTCACGCGACGTCACAAAACCTCAAGAACTCACCGCGTCAAAGTGACGTGTACGCGATAAAGATGCATTAATATGCCGAACAAAACTGAATTTTCTTCGGAATAGCCGCAGGCTGCCCCGTTCCGAAAGGAACAGAAGATGGCTGCCGCCGATCACTCAGACGCGGGCTATTCGCACCTGCCGGAGAGCATGGGCGTATTTGCGCATAATAAAACTTCTTGCGTGGCCGTATAACGTTTTCGTGCACTTTCGGCACGTTTACTCCCTCATTCTGCCAACTCTTCTTTCCTGAGGGTCCGTTTTAGCGGCATCTTGAGCTTCCGTTGCATGCCGTCGCGATTTTCGACCAGCCACCGCAAGCCAAGTAAGGTAAAGCCGACCAATCGTAGACGCCGGCACCACCCTCTTAATGCGGTTATCGACTTTCAGTGCAGTGGCTCGGCCCCATCGAATCCCTCTCCACTTGAGCGTTCTCCTCGCCTCTTGTCAGCCAATTAGATACGACAAGCCGCTCAGTGTAGGAAATGTTATTCGTTTTTCAAGCAAACAAAAGTGACCTCCTATGAACGAGGAGAGCGTTTGATTGGTCTGTTCAGACAACCCTGCGGGTGACCGCCCGGTGCTTGCGTTGGTGGTTACGCAAATTTGACGTCAGGAAATTGGAATAGAAACATATTGGAATAGTTTTACGTTATAGGGCCCCTGGTGTATTTCCGCCATTGCTAAAGCGTGCGAAGGCCATCCCAGTTTTTAAAAAAGGTACTAAACAATTAATTTCAAATTACGGTCAAATCTCGATTCTTTCTTTCCTAAGTAAAATAATTGAGAAATTATTTTTGATGAGATTAGGCAAGTAATTGGAAAAATTCCATATAATTAAATCCTGCCAGTTCGGTTTTCGGTCTGGAAGCTCCACCAACTTAGCTCTACTTTGCTTAACTGATTTTATTAAGAATAGCCTTGACAATAATGAATTCGTTGGTTCAGTTTTCTTAGACCTTACTAAGGCATTTGATACTATTCTTCACATGATTTTATTTCGTAAACTGGACGCATATTGGATAACTGGCCCTGCCCTGACTTTCTTAAGAAGTTATTTGTCTGATAGGGAATATATTGTTTATGCGTGTGAAACTTTTTCCAGTTCTAAAAAACTTAACCAAGGGGTACCACAAGGCTCAATACTGGGGCCTTTGCTTTTTTCTCTTTACATTAATGATAAGCCAGACGTCACTGACTTAAGTCATTACGTTCTATATGCTGACGATACAACTATATCTATAGCTGATAAGTGTATCTGTTCTCTAGTAATCAAGCTATACAAAACTCTTGACCACCTAAAGAATTGGCGTAATGACAACGACCTAGGCATTAATCCATCTTAAACGAAATTTTTAGTACTCCATTCGCACCAAAAATCACTAATTATTCCTGCTTCGTTAACCTTAGGCAATCATTCTATTCCCATTAGCGACTCCGTTTCATTTCTAGGGGTTATCCTAGACAGCCATCTGAAGTTTCACCTGCACATAAATCACGTGAAGCTGAAGTGCGCTTTGGTATCCCCGCACTTATCAAGGCACGACACTATTTTTCTCCTTCTGCTTTGTTTTCACTCTACCTTGCGTTCATTCATTCACACATTAACTACGGATTAATCGTTCGGGGTAATACATATCTATGTCATTTGTCTTCAGTTCAGCATATATAAAATCGAGCAATCCGTATCATCACCCACAGTTCACCGCGCTCTAATGCTATCGGCCTGCTTGAGCAGTACAAAATTCTACGCATAAAAAGATTATTCAATTACAATTTAGCAATAATGTTTTGTAGATTGCTTGATTCTCAGCTGACCTTTCAATATATTCAAAGCAGCTCCCTTAGAAATACAAACCCTACTAGGTTCGCTTCTAATTATAATTTTCTGTTACCATCAGTTCGTAATAACTATGGTAAAAAACATCTACATTCGCTACCATTACACTTTGGAATCGTATGCCTGCTTCGCTTAAAATACTGCCTACATATCAGCGTTTCAAAGCTTCCCTAAAAGACTTTTTGCTAACCTCTGATAATTTTCCTAATAAATATTTGTATTTTCATAATCTCCTGACTAATAAGTATCACCCATTCTTTATTTTTTGCAGTGTTCACATTGCGCCACATATTTTATCCCTATTTGTTCGTTCTTTTTTTTTGCTTTTTGCCTTTAACAATTGTATAAATTTTGTCACTCCCGTTGTTATATCTGTTACACTATATCGATTAGAGCATAGTTTCTTTGGTTTTTCTTCTTTTTTCTTTTGGTTATCATTTGCTTTTATTGCAACTAATGTATTATTATGCTATCCACTGTTTTGCTGCCAACTATGTTACAATTCTGTTGTAGTTACTAAACGAGGGTCCCGCTTTCAGTGAGTGAGTGAGTGAGTTAAGAAACATTGTTGTGAACGCCTGTAGAACGGTAAGCCTTCCCCTATTAGGGAGGCGTTACCGTGGCGTGGCCATGACGTGTTCACGGCCTGTGGCGCCTCTACTTCGGCCACGGCCGCACTATTCCCTTTGGTCGACCGCGCCTGCCCCTCTTTTGGGGTGGCAGCCTCCCTCCGGTTTCGCTCGGTCGTTGCCTCTCGAGGGCCGCCGAGATCTGCTGGACGGCCTGGGATTGGACATCTTGGTCATAGCATCTCGTTGCGGCCTCGAGCCGCGGCGGGATCGTTGTTATTGTTGCAGCTTCATGCGGATTCTTAGCACAGTCCCAAAGGATGTGAGCTGCAGTCGCTCTTTCCTTTTGGCACACACAGCACAGATCACTTTCATAAACGCTTGGACACACGCGCCTCATCAGCACCGGGGTGAATAACGACCCCGTTTGAAGTTGTCGATATAAAACCGCCTCCTTACGGGTCAAGCCCGGATGAGGTGGCGGCATAGTCGTTCGCTCTAGTCGGTACCATTTCACAATTTCGTTGTAGGAAGTCATTTTGTACTTGGTTTCCCACCACCACGACGGGTCGGCTGTAGTAGCAGCGGCACGGTTAGTTAGTCCTCGCGCCGCCGCGTTCGCCGTCTCGTTGTGTTTAGCGTTGCCGTGATCCAACACATCACTGCCCATGTGGGCCGGAATACACTTTATCACCACACACCGACTATCACTCGCGAGATCGACCACACGCAACACACGCGCGGCTTCACCACACACCCTTGCTCTGGCGTAATTTTTCACTGCCGTCCTAGAATCACAGAGCACAGTCCTGCACTCGGGGTCGGCGACGGCCAAAGCAATGGCCACCTCCTCGGCTTGATGCGCCCTTCGAGTCCGCACACTCGCCGCTGTTCTCGTTGCACCGGTCGATGCCCCGACGACTGCAGCGGCAAATGCCTTTCTGTCATGTGGATACTCTGCCGCGTCCACAAACACGGCACCCCTGTCTTTGGCATGGAGATCGATGAGCGCCTTGGCCCTCGCCGCCCGCCGCTCTTTGTGGAACTCAGGGTTCATATTTCTTGGCACCGGACATACCCGTAGCCGTCTACTACTTGCGTCCGGTACAGGCACCTCTGTATTTTCGGGTCCCATTTCCTTTAATCCCAGGACTAGGTGACGCAGCACTTGTCTGCCCATTCTTGTTTCTGATAGCCGCGCGAGCGGAGCGGTCCTCTGCGCCTCGGCGATTGCCTCCAGGGTGTTATGCACTCCCAAGGCCAGGAACTTGTCGGTGCTTGTGCAGTCGAGAAGTGCTGAAGAGGATGGTACTAGCGTCTGCAATTGGTCCGCTTCCCCTTGCTTAGCCGGACGTGGCTGGTTAAAAAGCACGGCGGCGTGCAACGGAAGGTTAATATTGCCGCTAAAACGGATCCTCAGCAGATAATAATAGGCAGAATGACATTGTAAACTTGCCGAAAAGGCTCGATAGCGTTATACGGCAGCGGGAAAGTCATGCCCAAATAATGTCATGGTATCCGGCAGGGGCGACTAGCAAGCGCTTGAGCGATCGGCAGGCAGCCATTTTCTACGCCTTCCAGAACGGGGAAGTTCAGAAAGAAATCCGCCTATTCAGGAAGGAATTGAGTTTAGTTTGGCATATTGATGCATTTTAACGTGGACACATCACTTTGACGCGGTGAGCTTTCGGGGTTTTGTGATCTCGCATGATGCATATGCGAAGGGGGAGCAGCCGGAAAACTTTTGACCAATTCGAGAGGGCTAAATGCGAAAACACGCTAATCAGAAATAATTATGATTCTTTTGTTTGGTCTAATGATCCATAATCAGTGTGTACATGTCTAATTTGATGTTGAGCTATGGCATCTTTCGTGACGTCACGTGACAGAGGGGTGAAGTGGGGGTGGCCCAAAAAGGTTTTGACCGCGGAGGGCTGAGTGCAGAACTGGAATAGAAAAGTTTGGAACAGCATTATGTTTTATCACTCTTGGTTTAGAATACTGTCAACTTTTTTGTAGGCGAACGTATCACTTTGCTGAGTAGAAAATTGTCAGTAAGGTCCTGCTGTTGCCCCTTATTTTGAACCGAATGTCCCCTTGAGCACTTTCCGTGTCGCTTTTTGTGAATAAGCTAATGGTGACGTCATACCAGAAGTAACATAGTGCATAACAGGCGGTGCCATTTTGGCTTTCCATTTTCGTCATTTTCTAGGTTACAAGGGGGCCAGGAGGAGGGGGCACATTCTGTAAGAGTTCACCTAGCGGACTTCCAATTTCGCCTGCTGCTTAGTGCTCATTGGCTGAGCGGGGTAAGAATGAGAAGGATACAGGTGCCCCAGACTCTCTCAATTTCGCTTTTACAGCTCCAGCCAATGGGCGGTGTCGAAACGGACCGTCCACAATGTGAATTAAAGAAATACCTCTCCCCCATCGCTCAAAATATCTGAGGAGTTTGACTGGTGGATCGGCTTTCATGCGATAGCAATCACATAAACACTGAGGCTGCAATTCGGCCGTCGCCGTCTCCTTGACGTTCCGCAAGAGAGCAAGCGTGTGAGGACGAGCCGGCGAACGCAGTTCAATCACGCTTGCGCGAGCGAGGAACGCGGTGCGGATACGTGCCCTCTCCTGTGGCGCGCGAGGCGGGGCGGTCAGGCGAGCGAGGAGGGGCGCTCTTCTCCGGCGGCTCTAGGGTGCCTCGTTGTCATCCTCGCCCGCCGCTCCATACAGAGTGGAGACAAGCGCAGCATCTACTTCAGCGTTGACCACGCGAATCGCGGACGCCTTCGGCGGACGCCGTAGGGACGCGTTGCCGGCGCTCGTGTGTCTTTAAAACGATCTGGGACCTAGCCAAAGTGCGCGCACGCGTGGGCATCATCTTCCAACCGATCCGCAATGTTTGGAGAGTGCGCGTAGTGCCGGTAGCTTCGGATGCGCTGTGCTTTCGACGTTTCGTTCAGGCATGAAGCGAGACATGCATGAAGGTCGATTCACATGCTGCTGCCGCGATTCCTCACTCCCGAATTTTCACAGCGAGTTTCCACGCTCATCGAGGGAGGTGTGTTCACGTTTAGCGGTACGCGCGTGACACCATGCAAGCTGGGTAATTTAATTGAAACACGTGGACAGGCTAGTTGGTTTGAATCCATGATAGAATGTGTAAGCGCGCCTTAACAAGGAGGTAGAAAGAAGCAGACAAAGACATCGCTGTCTCTGTGTGTCGGTTTCTTTCTACGTCCTGGTTGAGTAATGCTTACATATTCTATGATTGTTAATTTAGTAAGTGAATGTTAGCTAGTTTATACTGCATTATACTACCATCCTTACTTTTAGAGCTATGTACTTATTTCCTGTCGCAATCGGTGCTTCGCCTTTCGGGCGGAACTGCGAATTTGTTGACGGATGTCTAATTCTTCCATCTACCTCGACTTAGTATTTTCTTCTAGTGTCAGTGTCCGTTTAAATATGCGTACGTTGTGTAAATTATTCTGCAGCCCCCGTAGTTTTGCATCACGGCAATAAACGCTGTAATTTAATTATGATTGTCGTATAATGATGTTACAGAAGGATTGTCAGAAATAGGCATTTTCTATCTGCTCCACAATTTTTCATTTGAAAAATGCGACAAGCCTTTCGCAATAATGTAAGAATGAATCGAACAATAATGTTAGTGCGTATTGGAGATAAAGCTTTTCAAAGTATTACTTGAGGAAAGAATGGTCAATGTTAAGATGCCAAGATTACACAACAGGTTACGGCACGCCCATAAGCATTTGCTTGGTCGCTTTGCGGCCTCTACACGCCCATAATAGGCACATAAATGTGATCGTGCGGATCTGGGTGCTCATTTTTGTAATTTCCGAAAATTTCTGTTCCAGATCCCGATCACGCTGAAACGGCAGAAATCCGTTACACCGATTACGATACTTGCTTTATCGTCAAGTTTCCGTACTTCGGAGAGCGTAAGCATTTATCTTTATTCGAAATAGTTTGTCTCTAGACTATCACACATTAAATGTACCACGTTGTTGTCTGCTGATTGTATAAGAAGTCCGGCGGGATGACTATGACAATGCTTTCTTTTGTGTTATTATTCCTAAAGCAATACTGCTTAATCTCTAGGAAAATATTTCACTGCACACACAAGCTTCATGAAAAAAATGCACCGCACACTAAACTATCTTCGTTGTCTGATATTTTTAGGCTACATTTGAATCGTTCCCTTTCAAATAAATACTGTAGTATGCTTGATATTGTTTTTCTGCATGATCTCTCTTCCTCGTTTTGTTGTGTTTTCATGTTGGTGCTGCAGTTGTGATTGAATGAGACCTTCAAGTGAGATCTCATGTGCGCCTGCTCAAAAACAATTATACTTTGTGATCATGAAGATTCTATGCACGTGAACTTTACAAATGATGTCACTGCAATTTTCCTAACCGTCGATAGAGTGCTATCCATAATTTCGACCACAATTATAATGTCAGGGAAGAAAAGTAGCCAGCGCTTGCTCCAGGCACCAGTCTCTTCGTGAAAATGTTTAGCGAAAGAAAAGTTTTATCTACGTTTCGCATAAGTTGGACGAAGCAACACCTAGGAAAATTTGTTCCATCTTACCGTTTCTCGTTGTGTTTACCGGTTGAGAGCATGCTCAATAAGTGACGAAGCATGCTTTCTCACTTAGTACGGAAACTTTTAAGAGAATAGAGTAAGGAAAATATTTAAAAGATAATGTCTTTGTACGATAATTAAAATGGCCAGTGTTTCTGAGCAAGAACCAGTCGTCCATTTTCATGTGCGTGAAATATACTTTGCTGAAACGCGCTTTTCCAAAACATATGTAGTGGTCAACCATGCGCAACTTTTTATCCTTTTGCACTTTGTAGTCATGGACATGAGCAAATGCTGCGAAAGCAGGACCAAGTTTTTTAAAAAAGATTTATGTTGTCATCAAATTTTGTGTAAAGACACATAGAAAATTTGCATATACTGTTCAGCCCCAAACACTGCCTTTATTACTTTAGCTATGTTTCATTTTTCTCCTTTTTTAATCCTTTTCTCTCTCTCTTATGCATCCAATCCCATTGCCCCTCCCTCAGTACAGGGTATCCAAGCGGAGATAATCTCTAGTTAGACTCCCTGTATTTTTTTGCCTTTCTCTCTCTCTTAGCTGCGTTCTTTACGCGTTTACATGTTGGACGCCTTATTATGACACAGAGTGATTTGTTTCTGAATAGGAGCCTAAGTTTTGAAGCCTGAATGTTGACAAACCTAAAGCTCTTTCAGAAGCGTCGCCCGTCATGCCAAGCAATCGCGGCAGCGGGACAATTGAAAGGTTCAGAGTCCTCCGCCAGCTCGTTGTCATCACAGTTCGCGCTATTAGAAGTATGCAGAGACGGGAAATTTTTACTTTGACTGACTATCGCAACGCATCCCTTGGCATTGATATTTTATGCGTTGCTGTCGCGGAAAGCTTTGCGCACATACCTTGCACCGTTGAGCTGTTAGAAAACAAGAATGAGCGCAAAGGTTGCCTGAATTTGAAACATTAAAACAAACCATGCCGGATGTAACACTTGAATGTAATTATAATAGGACTGTACGATATAATGTCATGAAGTCATTCAGAATATCGGCAGCACACTGTTCAGTGCAGACGCTGCTAAAGTGTCCATGATTGTTATTACTTCGTGGGAACGGTTACACAGCAGGCCACAAAAGAGGCCCGGAAAGTAACACACCAAACCAGAAAAAGAAGAAAAAAATATTTGACCTGGATTTTGCTTATTGAAGGAGTCAATATATTAGACGTTCTTCAAATGTGCTAGTGTAACAAAACCATTTACTTTATTTAAGAAGCAACTGTGCAAAAATATATTATTTCAATTATTGCCCGATTATCTGAATAACTGATTTTTTTTTCATTGCTTAGTGCACTGACTGCAAGTCTACTGTACTAAAAAGTGGTGCCATTGATTGAAGCGTTATGGTACCACAGAATATTGCCTTACGTTAGGTAGAACCAGTAATATAAAAACACAGAGCATGAAGATATTGTGCTGTGAATATATTACAATAAATGAAGAAATAGATTACAAAAGAACAGTACCATTACAATCATGCTAATGCCTACATTTTAGGCCTGTCCACTACTGGGCTAGTGGCTTTGCGCATTGGTTCTGTCCTGTCCGTTTGGTCTGTTCTTTTTTCCGATGTAATTTACCACTCAACACAATGATCTATGTCTATGGTTATGAGGAAAAGGTGTCAAAAATTCACTCCTATTTACAAAGCGTGTGCAGGCTTCATGATGTTTGCTCAGTAGTATTTGCAAAAAAACTATAAGATGATTACTTTGTACACGTGTGCCAAATAAAAACGAGCTCCTTTGACTATACAGGCCCTTTGAAAGCGGTTTGTCGATAGTACCGCGTTTAAATGGAGAGTTGATAATTTATGCTGTTCCGAGAAGAAAACAAACCACACAAAAAGAAAGCTTCTGCTTCTCTCAAACGTCGGAGTAACAAAAGTTAAGGAAGGATGAATTGGCGCACTTGCTTGCGCACTGCAATGCCTGCTCCTGTAAACCACACTTCAAGGAGTTAAAGGTTATGGGGAGAGGCCAGGATCAGACTGCACGCGAACTGCTGGATGCATATCAGATAAAGAAGAAAGGCCAAGACTGTGTTACCGATACTTCCGTTAGGTTGTTTCAATCGAAGATCGATTTTCTGATAAGTGGTCGCTCCGCTAGGCTGATTAGTGTTCTTGTTGCTACATTTTGCGAATGTTCTATTTGTCTATATATAGGCTCAGGTTGCCGTGAAGAAACCAATTGAAAGTTACCGCCTGTGTTGTTTTTGTGTTTTCTCCCCCTGTTCCCGACTTTATTAGCACGCAATACGATATGCTCCAACGTCGCCACGTGTTGAGTTGCAGAGCTTTTTTCAAGTCCCACAGAATTCGTATCAAGAGGCTACAAGAGTTTGATACAATTACCCGCAGCGTCGCGCAGTTCAGGGAGTTTCGCACCTCCTTCACTGCATGCAAGACAAAGAAGCGCGATTCTTGCGTGCAGAAACCTATATGTTTAAAACGAAATAATTTTACAATGCAAACTTTCAATTAAAGCACTTTGGAATGTTATAATGAAAATTTAGGTTTGCGTCTGGCTGTCGGTCCGAAAATATTGCAACAAAGAAGCGCGACACAAAAACCAAACGCATCTAACCTGGTTTCTAAAATTGGTATATGAAAGCGCTGCGAAATATCAGATGTTGCTTGCTTCGAATTATTATCACGTTGTAGTCACTTTGGACAACACAGCAGCGGTACTGTGAATTGATGAACGAACATTATGCTGGGGGAACCTGTGCCCAGAAAAAGGAGTAACAGTCAAACAGAAGGATAGCGGCGAACACACTCGGTGTTCGGTCTAAAATATGATCTGCGGGTCAGCCGCGTATACATCGCACATTTTATTAATTTATATATATTTATTTGTTTCATTACCTTCAGTGATTGAAGGCGTTACAGACGGCAGTGGGAGGGAAGAAATACAGAATTGTTGTGATTGTTGGCGGCTAGTAAATACAATAATAATGGTCGACATCAGATTTAAATGCAGAAACGCTTGGAATGGTGACGGCGTAGGTGGGTCGGTGGTATCATTCCCAGGTTGTCTTTGGCAAGAATGAACCGGAAAATATGTTAGTGTGGCAAAAAAGAATTTCAACTTTATGATGGTGATTAGTACGGGAAGACAAATAAGATGGCTCATTAAAAAGTTCATTTTTCAGGTGTCCATAATGAAAAATCAGATGAATTAAATGTAACCTAAACACGGTTCTTCGCAGTGGAAGGTTAGGATGTTTCAAAACGTGTTTCATCGACGATGCACTTCAAAAGCGCAAATAATTTGACAGCTTGAAACGCGCACTGCGGCTTTGTAGTTATTCTAATTGGTTATTAAGATATTTTTTTACTGTGATCCCACAAAGCGCATGCATATTTAAGCTTAAAGCTTACATGTGTTTTATATAATGTTAATTTAGGAGACAATGGTGCCCTTCAGAAGTTGCGGCGTAAGAAACCCAGCATGCGATTAGTATTGTTAGCACTGACGCAATTAACATGGGTTTGCCAAGAAAGGTTAGCAGTCAGGTGTACACCCGAATACTTATACTTGGTAACCTTGTATCGTACAGAGCCATGAATGTGATAAAAAGGTAGGGTTAGAAGAAGAAGCTTTTCGAGGGATTCTCTTTACTTTACACTTCTTAACGTTCAAAAGCATTTGTCATGCGTTGCACCGGTTAGTTATATAGCGTCGAGGTGAGTTTGAAATGCTGCAAGATCAGTGTCAGATAATATTGTGCGATAAATTACGCAGTCATCAGTGTACAGCCTAATTGATGATTGAACAGAATTATCAAGGTTGTTAATGTAGGATAAAAATAAAAGTGGGCCGAGGGCAGAACCCTACGGCCCACCAGAAGTAACTGGACAGGAAGAGGAACCAAAATTGTTAGCTGTCACAAATTGTGTTCTCTTAGAAAAAAAATATTCAGTCCAGGCAAAAATGTTAAGACCGACATTTAATTTCCTTACCTTCAAACGAAATAGAGGGTGACAGACGTGGTCAAACGCTTTCTGAAAGTCCAAGAATATACAGCCGACAAAACAGCAGTTGTCAATACCAGCGCAAAGTTCATTGGTCAAGCGAATTAGTTGCGTCTCGCACGAAAATGATTTATGAAACACATGCTGTTTCGTCATAAAGAATGCATAACGCTCGAAGAACTTAACTAGACATGAGTAAATAACATATTCTAATAGTTTGCAAGGAATGCTAGGTAATGATATAGGTCCGAATATATGGTGAATTGACGTCACCAGACTTGAAAAGCGATAGCACTTTGCCCACCTCCTAATCGCCAGGCAACTGGACAGAAGCGATGGACCGTGAAAAAGTTCTGTTAATATAATAGATGAGTACATTGCAGGGTTCTTCAAAAAAATTGAGTTGATACCGTCCGTTACGCATGACGAAGGCGATTTCAAGTTTTTCATTACATGCGACATACCAAAATGATCTACAATCGCAGGATCAATCGGTGGGTAATCCATTCTAAAATACGAGGATGATACTTGGGAAAAAGAGATTGTCAACGTTTCGTTTAACATGGAGCAACATTGAGAAAGTGGAATAGGGTCACTGTCATTATTGTTTATTGAGACTGCACTGTCTTTAGAACCATCAACTATGTTCCAAAGCTTTTTAGGTGTTTTTATAAGTAATGATGGGAGAGCTTCATTAAAAAATAGACATCCTTCTCTTCACATGCTGCATTCTTAAATGCTAAAATTGCCGAGATGGTATTCATTCCACAACTCAGAGTTTTTCGATCGCTTAGCTTTGCGAAACGGTCGCTCTTTGTTAGCGCTCTGCTCCTCCGGAGTTGTAAGAGAAAGTCAAAATGAACAACGGTTGGTTGTCTATGTGGTTTTATTTATATAAACGCACAGGGAGACCGGTCACTATCCCAAAGTAGACACGCCAGACATGACGGTGCCGCCACCCCGGCAGATCGGAAGGAAACGAGGTGCGCACGAGCTTAGAATGATGACAAAGGCATAGCCGACGTGGGCTGCAAAGCGGTAAATATTTGAGAAACGTTTGTTGTCTACCTGATAGTTTAGTGAGCTTGAAAGTGGTGCTTAATGATGTCCAATTTACTCAAGATCCGCATGCGAGTGATGAGGCATATCAGGTTTTGCTTAGAATCAAGCGATATTATTTCAATTTCGAGACCGTAGGTAATGCTCGCACAGAAGAAAAACTTAACGGAAGGTTAGCTCCCCCCCCCCCTTAAACACCTTTGCTGTAAAAAGTAAAGCACACGTAGTCAAGAAAATAACCAGCAAACAAAGAAACAAAGTCCGACAGTTGGTTAGCACTGGTAGAAGGGGATAAGGCGCCCAATATGGAAATCTTCAGGTCCCGAGCGGCGCGGTTGTAATTGCTTATGGCTTCCTCGTACGACCTCTTAATTTAGTGTGCTATGACATCGCATGATCTTGTAGGCACCGAAATGATCACAAATGCTTCTTAGTCCTCGTCGGCATATCGGGGACTAAACCCAAACAGGGTCGCTTGGCTGAAATTTCACTTTGAGAGAGTAGCTCTTATCAACAGCAAGAATTAAGGCGACATTTGCCGGCATGAATACAGCGGCACCAACCGTCATTGCTCGGCTCCTACGAATACACACAGTTGCCAGACTACTTAGTCACGGCAGGCTTAACACAGCTGTCCGACCGTTCTGGCAGGGTAGTTCCCACCCCACCACAAGTCCAAGTCCATTTGGAAGGAAGACACTACTAAACATATAAGCCATAGTCCAGAAGATGGCGGGGTACGATACGGTGACGACGGGATCTTTCGTCTTGTTGGCTGTCTTGAGGGTCAGCTAGGGTGGCAATATGGGTTTGTCGGTCAGTCATCATGGAATGGTGTCTGAACACTGCAGAAAAACGAGGACATAAGAAGATATGAAAACGAAGACAAATGCTAGCTAGGAACAATGAAAATTTATTTCACTGATCGGTCTAACTAATACATCCAAACAGTCACGCGCACAGCGATACCCATGAAGATACACGCATATGACACATCAAACCGGTACATAAAGAATATAAAAGAAAACCCAAATCACATATTGCAAATGCGGTCAGCTTTCATGGCATGCGCCAATAATCTAACATAGTGAGATGCATTGATCATCGGCCAGGAGGATTTGCTCAGTTTCTAATATTCTACACACTCGCGCTTATCCCTATCAATAATAGTGGTGTCTTCTAGAAGTGAGTAGAAATAAGCGACATGAACACGTTTTGCAATGAAAAGCCAGGAAACCGTCGCTTGATACACTATGATAATTCCTTCGGTACTCTCGTAAGCGCTCATTGATGCGTCTTGCGGTTTGGCCTATGTAGCATTTACTGGAAATAAATTTTTGTTTTTTATGGTTACCGCTTGTCTTCGTTCCTTCTCTCGCCCATTATTTTGCTGCGTTTTCAAGATACCATTGCCTTTGAAAGTCAGAATCCGCCGTTTTGTGAGCAGTAGTCGCATCTGCAGTCTTGAGCACACCTAGTGTCAGTGCTTGATTTTCCCGTGCAGATGCAGCAAGGATACGATCAAAACATCGAGGATGGTGCTTTTTAATTTTGCTTACCTGACCAACTCGGGTTTCCTGCATAGACGTAGTGGAGTTTGTGACGCGGCAGATCTCATATGTCACTCGTGTCTTCTGTGTAATTACTTGATATAGGCCTTTGAATTGTCGCGCGAGTTTGTCAATAGCATAATGTATCGGCTCCTGTCTTTGAATCCACAAAAAATCGGTGACTGAATGACACACTGCGGTTCTATCATAGATGATCGGCCCGTCTGCTTGAGCTTCTTCTCAATCATTTACAGCTTCCCTACGTAGACCTCGAAGGGCTAAGAGCTTACCGAATGTGTGAGAAACTTGAGGTGGGTGAACTTTTGAGTAAGGTAATTTGGAAAACAATCCAAAAAGCAAGTGAAAAGAGAAAACTCAGTACTGCTGTGACGGGTGATGTTGACAGCAGAGCAATTTAGTCGCTCGTAGTCACGGGGGCCGTTACACATCTTCCCAATCATTGTCACTAGTGTGCGATTGGCTTGTTAAATGAGTCCATCGCTGGCTGCGCGAAGAGCAACAGAGAAATGCAGATTAACACCATGCATATGCATAAAGTTCTTGAATGGACTGTGTTAAAATTACTTAGCCTCATCGCACAAAGGGATCTATGGCTCGAAATCACCTAAAAAAACACTGTGTACAAAAGCTACAACACATCTTTCGTTGACGTTGGCACAGCAGTGTGCACAATGTACTTTGTCGTGAAGTCATTACCGTTCAGAATATGTTTCTCTTCCTAAACTGCCGTCGCTGTCATGTATTGAAGTACTATAGCACTGAAAGGGATCTCGCTCGTTGGCATAAAGCACATGGGGCCGACCGACTTCGTTGTGGGCCGCTGGTATACGTGAAAGACGTGACACGATAGAATGCACTTAGCTGCTGTAGCGGCCATTTTTGGCCACCAATTTGAGTTTTGAGTGCAAGTGACGTCTCCACGTGACCACTGACATCGTGGGTGACATCAAGTACTTCCTGTTGGGTCTTTGCTGGGACAACAATCGTGCCACGTTTGCACTGACAAACTTGCAGAGAATGTCATCTATCAAGACAAGGTTTCGTGTGCCCTCTCCAGACATCAGTCGAGCGCGGATGGCCTTAGCTATCTCATCTTCAGTTTGAATGAGCACACGAGTAACGTGATAGCGTATTATCTACATGGTTTGGTCGTCCTGGTCGGGCCTCGACAGAGAAGTCAGTCTCTGCATGATCAGGCAGCATCCTTGTAAAGCATTGGGAAGACTTGAAATGTGTAGTTAGACAGGCTATTGAGCAGTTAAATCTCAGTAGATGGGAGTGTTGGTACAGTAGGCAGTGCCTGAACTTTGTCCAATGGATTGTCTAATGCATGGCCAAAGCCTTTCAAACATTGCTGTGCAGTTTTTGCTGTGCTTCTGTAAGCTACCTGATAACATATTCTATGACGACCTCTTTGCCGTTTCGTCTCTCAGTAAGCAGAGCTCCCCGTACTCTTGCTGAAGCATCGCTTGAGACTGTGGTAGGTGCATCAGCGTCATATTAGCTCAGTATAGGGATTGACGTGAGCGCATTTGGGATTGCCTCGAAGACGTGTTTGGTAGGCGGGGATCCACTGAAAATGAGTTTTCTGAAGGGCAGGTTCCAGTGGCACTGCCATTTTCGAATAGTTGTGAATAAATGATCTATAAAATAATGGTTCAAATCCGGGCTAGTTGGTATATAGTTGAAGGAAACAACCAGTCACAAAACACAAAGGATGGGGTATGGGGTATGTCGGTGGATGCCTTTCTAGAACTCTTATCCTTTTATCTGTCATCCACTATTGTTGAATTCAAAGGCTGCTTGTTCGTTCAGAAAAAAATGAAAATGTATTGGCTATGGTGTGGCTCGAGTGCTCTTCCAGACTTTTTTAGCAAAATTTGACAGGACACTTCAAGACTTCGTTAAAAACGAGCGTGTGTGGAAAGGTTTTATGTAATGTGGGCGACTTTTTTAGTATTTTAGAGCTTTTACCTAACGTCACTCTGCCCGCAGCAGCAGGCGATGCATTGACTGATTTTAAACCTTCTTCGCGCACTCTTATTTCATTCCTGAACTTCCTAGCAATCATTAAATCAGGTTCCTAGAACTACAAGTAACATCCTTTGATGACAGGCTTTTATGCGGGATGCTTTCACCTACAGGAAAGAAAGCTCTTTTACCATTGTCCATTTTTTTTATTTTGTTCAAGTTCAAGAGAAATAATTAGGTTAACTTGGCATCAATCTCAACCAGTGGATGCATATTCTAATTCTGGGTGTATTAGTGTCGTACACATCAGTAGTTTTAAATTTGGCGGAGCGGAATGAAAATTTCGGCGCAAACAACCTAACGTACGGTTGGCATTGCTAATTATGTAATTAGTATGAGCAGCCCATGACAGGTTAGGGGTAATATGAGCTCCCAGGTATCTATAGTTATCAATGGATTCAAGCACAATGTTATCCAGGTAATACTTAGATAAGGCATGAGCCGTTCGGGATATTCTGATTACTTGGCATTTGTTAATATTATGTTCTGTTAGCCATTTCTCACACCAGCTAGAAATAATGTTTAAATCGGCCTGCAGTACAGTTATGTCATCGTAGTTACTTATGTTATGAATAACAGCGCGATAATCGGCAAAAGGATGAATATTTGAGGATATTTCAAAAGGAAGGTGGTTAGTATCGATAATAAATAAAAGAGGACTTAGTACAGAACCTTGTGGTACACCTGATCATTCTTTAGTGAAAGCAGTTATGGTCGTTAGCGCTGACGAATTGAAAACGATTGGTTAGAAAACATTTATCCAATTTAAGAGGTTACAGTCAAGAATAAGAAGGCTTAGATTGGTTAGTAATAGCTTGTGACATACCTTAACAAATGCTTTGGACAAGTCTAGGAAAATGCAGTCGGCAAATGACGATTGAACTAGAATGCATTGTAACTTGTGCGTAAACAAGATGCGCTGTGCTTCGCACGAGTAATTTCTCTGGAGTCCACGCTGCGCTGATGTGAAAAATGAAATAGTTTCGAGAAAATTAACCTGATGACTATATATATGATTATGTCAATAGGCACAGTAATAGGTCCAGGAAGGCGAACAGGTAACTTCTGGCAAGGTCGTTAAAAATGTAGTTGGCGCGGGGCAGTGGCTTTAGGCCGTTCAGAGTCATGAAATTATGGACATGTAGTTCACACAGAGCCCTTTTTTGTACTTCTGAGTCTCTATAACGGCTGGGAATGTCCATAGTCAAGGTGATAGTTGTGTTAAGTCCTTCGCTAGCAATGTTAACGTCTGGGTCTCCAGAAACTGTCAATAACTCCTCGGGTAACGATAAGGCTTTCGCCCGAACGCTTTGGAACCAAGTTGGAGCCTAATCTCAAGCTGAATTCTATCATAATGTTCATTGTCATCAGGAACGGCAGTCAAGAGAAAGACATGCTGTTTCACGGCACATTTCATAGCCTCCTGGCTTTCAGGTACGAGTTGTGGGTTAAGAGGAATAGCAACAAGGGGCTGGCTAGTCGAATCTGTAAATAGGTGGTCTCCTGTGGAATTAGCTTGCACGACGACAGTAAAACGTGCCTGTTGCACGTCAGTAATGGTTGTGTTGGTGATCTTGCTCCACAATGGCTCATTCCCATCAGGTTTGTGTTTCATTTGAAGTGGTTCTGTTAGGACGGCATAAGTATGCTAAAGCTAACATGTTGAGGATCAGAGCACTTGCTATTCGCGGTATCAGTTCCTCTTTGCGTTGCACTGAGACATTCTGGGAAAGCTGGCAAATGGCAGGTAGCTGAGGGGCCTTGATGGACGTTGCGCTCGCGCAGCGTAGAACCAGTCCTCTCCTAGGTTTAGTGGAAGAGCATTCTGTCTGAGTACATCAGCTGCAGCGATTGCAGATAATGACCCGATATTTATTTTCATGAATGTGCACCCCTCGGGCATCCCTGTGCTTCCTTCGACTACAAATAATGGTGGTTTGGTTCATTGTCCCACTTCGAGATTCGTTGCTAAGTGTGCGGTAAAATAATTACATGCGACCCAATGTCTGGAAAGGCACGGGCTACTCAAAGACCTTGCACATTGGCTGTCACTACAGCATATGTGAGCTTGGAGCCCAGCAAGATACCTGCAACATGGCAGCGTGTGCCATTGGTATCTTTTAGTATTGTCAGCGTGTTGCGCGACTGTGCTGGTTTGGTGCACTTGGTGGCAAAGTGACCTTTTTTGTTACACTTGTACCAAACAGCATCTTTCGAGTCTTGACCTTTTCGATATGCTGGCGCACCGTACTTGGATGAAGTCACCTCGTACCTGGCTTCCTGTTCAGATGGTGGCAGGTTGGCCATGCGCATGTGTGGTGGTTACACAGGCTGAGAATGCAGAGCCTGGTTTGTGTGCTGGTTCGTGACAGAACGGTCAACTTTTGCTGCATGGGCAGCGTGCGCTTGCACCCTTGGAAGAGGCTCGGTGGTCCGCGAAGTGCAAGCGACGGGATTGAGGTCTATTGCACGATCCACTTCTGTCACAGTGCTCATGAAATCATCCACGGTCCTTTGTCGCTGTACCGTGATTGCCGCAGTCATGTGGTCGTCGTGAATTCCCTGTATCAAATACTAAATGCGTTCGTTGTTAGTCAGCTGAACAGGGCACCTGCAGATAATCTTCAGTTTTTCGAATGCGAAGTTCACCAACGCCTCGCCTCTTCTTTGGGTACGAGCTGCTACGCGTCTCTGCCACTGGATGAGCAGGTGTTGCTCGCCAAGCTGATCAAGTAAAGGTTTCTTCCACTCCGGCGCCGTTGTGAATGGACTAACCGTAGTGAATATACAGTCTGTTGCATGGCCGCCGAGCTTACCCAGTGCTATCGCCAGAAGCACTGCAGGGTACCACGATGCCAACTGTTGGATTCGCTCATGAACTTCCACCAAGCGAAGAGCTACAAGGCCGGCGTCACGGCTAAACGTAGGCAGTGTTGTGGATAGGTCGGGTAGTGTCGCCACCTATAGAGTTCTGTTGGCCATGTGCGTTAGGTCAAGGCAAATTGTTGTTGCATAAAGGCAGTCAAACGTTGCGTATTTTCAGCAAGGTCGGACGTGAATGCTGCATCATCACTACTGGTGGCTTGGCGCTGGCGCTACCACACGAAGTTGCATCCTGTTCTGGCGTCGTGGAAGCTGACGACGAACGGGTACGTTTCGTAGGAATGTCGATGAGAAGGCTTTGAATATTATCGTCTTTAGGGCACGTACTCTCGATATGGCGGCGTGATCCTCTCTGATGAGCTCGACGGTGAAACCTGCGAGATCAGTGGCATTGGCTCTGTCTCACTTGATAAGCGACATGGCAGCGTCGTAGCAGATTGGTTTAGCTTGGGCTGATGTGAAGTAAGGCTGAGGCTTGTAGCTAACCGGTTGCGAAAGCTACTTTTTGGTTCTTGAGGTTGACTGGGACATCTATAAGAAAGTAGCCTTTATCATCAGCAAGGATTAGGACGATTGCATTTCACGGCATGCAAACAGTGCCAACAGCACTCATCACTAGGCTCGCCTGAATGCACACAGTTGCCAAACTACATGTTCACTGCAGGATAAACACAGCTGTTCGACTGCTCTCGCAGAGCAGTCTCACACTACGTAGCGCCATCGAAAATTTTTCTGTCGGCTGTCCGTCCTTTGCTGGTTATTGATGCGGAGGCGGATGAGTTCTCGAGCGTCGTCGTCGCGCTGCAGATAGGCCACGACTTCAAGGTTTTCTCCACCGGTGACATGTGTCAACATAGCTTCGGCAGTCAACGCCAGGCTTCTTCCGTAGACCAGCATAAACGGCACGATATCCCTTTTTTCTTGCAGCACCGTGTTGTAAGCGAAAGTTTCGTACAGAAGGACGGCATGTCGCTTATTGCGTTCGACGTAAACTTACATCGCTAACATGTCGGCAAACGTCTTGTTCCGGCGTTCCGTTAGACCATTCGTCTGTGTGTAATGTACTCCGGTGACTTGTCTGGCTATACTGCAGGATGGCTTCAGTAAGCTCAGATGTAAAAGCTGTTCGTTTGTTAGTAATGACGACTTCTGGCGCACCAAGATGCCGCAGCAGGTTCTCGCCGAAGAATTTCGCTACTTTCCCCACACTATCTTCGGACAGGGCTTTTGTTTCGGCGTAGTGTTTAAGGTGTTTGGTGACCACGACCATCCAGTTGTTTCTGGATATTGACGTCGGAAAGGGTCCCGACAAATTCATCCCGATCTGCTGAAACGGTCGGCAAGGTGGTTCGATCGGCAGTGGGAACCCCTCTGACTTTGGCCATGGTGTCGTGTGTCATTGGTAGTCTCGGGACAACGTACGTGTTCACTTCCTTGAAGTCGACAAGGCTTCTTAGCTCTGGGTCAGCCCGCTGGTGTTCTGCGAAGTCGTCGGTACTTATTGTCCCTATCAACGTGTCGTTGTCCTGGTCGAATTGCGGTAGTGGGTCAGTATGAGCGCGGAAGAGGCAGTAGATATCAGAGTGTTTTCGCCCGGGCTTTTATATCACGGCGATGTCAAAGTCTTGCAATCGGACGCTACACCATGCTTGGAATTCTGAGGGTCTTCTAAATGGGGTAGCCAACACGGAGCATGATGGCGGCGTACGAATTTTAACGGCCTGCCTATTACTAAGGGCGACATTTGGCGGTAGCCGAAATTACGGCGAGCCATTCATTTTCTGTCATTAGATACTTGGCTTCAGCTTTCGACAGCGACTAAATAGCGTAAGATATGCCCCTTTAAAGTGCGTGTTTCTTCTTGATTAGGACAGCGCCGAGACCTTCTCTGCTTGCGTCAGTGCGGATTTCGGTATTGGCGTCTTCGTCGAAGTTGGCGAGTACTGGTCGTCACTGCAGAAATCATTTTATTTCTCAATGCCTCCACTTGCGATGTTCCCCCTTATATTCGACATCGGATTTAGTGAGAAGAGCCATAGGCGAGGCAATGTGAGAAACCTTTTGACAAAGCGCCTATAGTAGGTGCAGAGACTAAGAAACCTGCGCAGTGACTTCTTGTTGATGGGCTGCGGAATGTTTGCAATGCAGCTCTTATTTGCTGGTGACGTAGTGCAGGAACAGAGTTAATGGGTAAACGAAGCAGCACTTGTCCACTGTGTGGGCCAGGTCAGATTTATGATTGCCTGTAGTACTGTTGCAAGGCAGTTAAAGTGATCGTCGAAATTTGAAGCAATGACGACGACGTTATCAACGTAGATTTGATAGGTCTGCCAGTTGAAACCAGGCAATCTGTCCATTTCATGACGGAAGGTTGCAGGTGCCGAACTAAGACGAAACGGAGTAACGTTAGGCACATACCCAAGGGGGGGGGGGTCATTGGAGCCCCCCGCCCCCCCAAGTGAAGCGGCCCAGCCCCCCTCCCCCTCCCTGCCCACGCCACCGCTCCTCACAAATTCCTAAAGCGCAGCTACATCAATCTTGATAGTTGAGAGTTGTTCAGCGGTCAACATTTTGCTGCCTTTTTCACTCCTTTTGGAGGGCGGTAGTTATCGGCATCTCTTGGGATGTGAAGACCACTTTTTTCATAGATTCGGTGCGCGCGCAATCAATTCGAAATGCGTTCAGTTGTCACCAGCTATTCAACGGTCATTCGCATCGCTGTTGCTTCGTTATTCCAACCTTCTCGGTTTAGACTCATCCATGGACCAAGAAAGCAATTGAGTTCTTAATCAGCTGGCCTGTAGGCTCGTGAAACGAGTTGCGGCCGGAGAAAACGCCAATTGGATTTTCATTATTTCTCCGAGTGACGGCTCGCCGCAAAGCTGGCAGATCTCCGGGACCATGTACCTCAGATATGGGTTAGATAAGCTGGAAAATAAAATAGGTCGAAACAGCGTTCATCTTCAAACACTGCAATAACCCTTAAATTCATAAGCAATATGACTGCCACCAGTTACGCCCTCTGGTTTTTCTCTAATTGTACACCACTTATCGTGCAAAATTGGCAACTGGAAAGAGGAGTTCCAAGGAGTTCAGAAATTAAGTGATCTACTAAGGGAAAGAGCCAAGGCAACAGTCGATCAGGAAGGAAAAGCAAAGATAATAAATTTAAAAATGGTTTATGAAAATATTTATGGATCAACAGATTTTTTTAAAATAAGGAAGTGGAGAAAACGCCGCCGGAAGTGGTGAACAATTCCGTGTGTTTTGCACGACGCTTCTAGAGTTATCAGTCGAACCGCCTGACCTATTCACTTCTCTGCTTTGTTTATGCGGGTGTTTTTCTAACCTTTCGCGGTGGGCGCAGTACGTCTAGAACCGGAGTGTCTTGTGCTCTACGCGGTTGTATTGGACTGGCAGCCACGCATCGTTAAGAAACTTACCAAATAACAATATGAATCGGTTTTGGCACTTGGTAGAGCACTAACGAGGTTTCCAAAAACTTATTGTTCCGCAAAAATATATTTCTCTATAAATACTCCAGAGCTAATTAAAAAAACACTATAATAGCCGGATACTACTTCAGGCTGCAGTGAAGCCCCGCCCACAGCCTCATAACGACCAGCCACTTTTCCGCCTCGAGGCTGCAAATAATTGGTAATTCAAGCTTTTCCTGTTTCCTAAATAAGGCGGTAACGACAAAAAAAAATTATTATTAGAGCGTAATTTTATATGTTTGCCCTCGCCTATTATAGTGTAATGGCGAAAGCTTAATTCTTTATTGAGCATAAATAATATGATTTGATATATAACTGTTTTTTTAAACAAAAAAAGCTATTAATTGTCAAGCTTCACTTCAGTTGGCAGTGAAGTTTCATGAGTAAAACCGGCTCAACAGTGAAATGAAACCGTACCGCAGACTTTTCAGTAGCGAAATGCACAGACTCCGCACACTTTGTCCTTGTCTGTTGCACACATCATTGCTTCCACCAATGAAAATACCGTTCAAGAATAGCGTACGTTCCGGGGCTATCAAGTACGACGCCATATTGAAAAGGCCGCATGAGCATGCTTTTGTTTGCCTGTGTCATTGACTAACACAACCCCGGAGGGCCCTGTGCCTTGATTGCTAACTTCTGTTTTTTTTTAAGTTGAATTGTACTATAGAAATGTTTATTTTACGCTTTCGCTTGTTTATTTGTTCTTGGCATTGTTCTTCATGCGCTTTTTTCGTGCGCGAGTCCATTTGATGCGGTTCCTTGTTTGCCAAGTAAAGGAGAGGTGTATCTCGCAGGCCCACCCGTGAGATATACCCTATTTCACTTCTCGTTTGCGCGTTTCCGCGTCTTTATGGCGAATGGTGCGAGTTAATGATATTTCTACTAGTAAAGGCACCCTCCCTAGCTCTTTTGTATAGAAAAGTTACCTTGGGTTGAGTTCCCCCCCACCCTGAAACAAAATCCTCGGTATGTGCCTGCATAACCTTAAATTAATACAGTCCGGCGTGATAATTGCTGCCTTCCCTCTACAGCTATCGTTTAATTAAATTTGCAAGCAGACCGTCTTGAGAAGCATCGACGAAAATCACTTTGCCCGCAGAGACGGACCAACGCGTCGTCTACCCGTGGGAGTCGTATACTTCCTTTTTCTTGACTTTGTTCCGGTGACCGTAATCGACGCAGAGAAGCAGCGGTTGATTCATTTCCTTCACTAAGACTACAGGAGACGCCTACGGGCGTTCCGATAGCTTGAAGATGTCGTCGTGAAGAGTTTCGTCGACTTGTCTTATAGCTTCGCGTTCTCGCGTCGAGACTAGGTAAAGGTTCTATCGTTGTCGGCCGAATTCCTCGGGAATTTCCAAAAGCTTAGCATATGGTGTGTGTCGAATCCTTGACGATGATAAGAAGCAGTCCTCGTATTGCAGGAAGAGACCGTTTAGCTGTGCGTGCTTATGCCTTGGAAAACTAGGAATAATACCAAGGTCTGGTTGACTAACAAGAACTGTCACGGCTGAATTATCTGAATCCTAAATAACGAACGTATCTCGGGCTGCTGTAACTTCTATGCAAGCATTCTTCCTGGCTTTGTTAAGGCGCCTAACTTTATGTCAAATTTCTCATTATAGCCTCCGCTTTTCTTGCGCGCAATTCCTTCATCCCCCTCGCGACGCCGATTTTGTTGTGGCGCAGTTGTTGTTGGTCACCCTCAACGATGCCTTAAAGGTCACGCATGTCTTCTGTTCCGATACAAATTCCTATGCTGGTGTGAGGTGGGATAGTGATATGATCATAGAGCACATTCACGGCTAGGGAAGTCAGAATACTATTATATGGTGTCGCTTGGTTCATGTACAGCGTCATTGACTTGTATCGTGTGTCGATAACTGCCTTGTCTTGGCTTAGCAAGTGCATGCCGAAGTTTACATCGTGTGGGTAGTTTGACAAGATAACAAACGTTGCAGGGTAAGTTAGTTTACGCGCTGTTTTCCTAGCCATGTAGATTCCAGTTGGTGTTATCAGGTGTCCTCCAGGTGTCCGGATTTGGGGTCCGTTCGATGCAGTCTTGACTTTAGCTAGGCGGCGAAGGATCCACTCACGATGGAGTAGTCGGTTATTGTGTCCACTATAGTGATGACTAAAGAATACATTGTTGTGCCAAAAAAGGAAAATAAACACTTGGGAAGGAAGAGTACGAAACGACAGATTGAGCGCTGAACTTCAACTGATTTTATTTTTACAGCAGGGCAGGGAGAATGAACAAGTCTTAATTTTCCTTTTTTGGCGCAACAATGTATTCTTTAGATCCCAACCAACCCGCCCAGCAACAAGTTCTACTCGAATAGTGATGACTGCTTGCTAGCACATCGAGAACGCTTGTTCCCCGTATAGCCTTAGGGTTAGGTCACGACGTAGGATCATTGCTTCATAACCCTGTCCTATTGTTGAGCCATCTCGTCGTCAAGTTTTCTGCTGGCGGTGTAGTGTTGGCTTCGAGGCTTCTTAATAGTGCTGTGACGTTGGTACGTCGTCCAGTTGGATGTTGACGAGTCGTTGTCGGCTGCGGAGGATCTTGGACATTTCTACAAACAGCAGCCGCAGGTCAATTGGTTGCATCTTTTAGTTTTCCTGATACGATGTAACTCACCGGCGCCAGATTGTACCAGTGAAGTGTGGGCGCTGCGGCGAAACGTAGTGGCCTGGTGACCGCGAATGGGACGGACGTTGAGGGCTCCACACAGTAGTGTCGGCGTAGTCTGCGCTTTCACGGTAAAACCTCAAAGTCACAAGTTGTGGTTTGGGCATCGGCGGTAGGCAGGCTAGTTTCTCCGCAGTGATGGGCCGAGCTGGCGGTGGTCAGAAGCGCGCCACAAATCTGTCTTCCTCGTGGCATCGAGTGGCCTGACAGGCGGAAGGGCAGGATCTGGTGGTGGTGGATGGGAACTGTGGCTTTATCGCTCCTCGGCATGGGCGTGGAGGAGGGACTTCACAGCGGGTGCCGGATGCGCAGCTCATTGCTGCAGGTTGAGCTCCGCATAATTCCGCTGAATTTTTTTTTCCTTCACACCAAGTCTGTGTATGCAGACCTTCTTTTCCTCGAACCTTTCCGGGTCGGCGTGGTGGAAAAGACGGGTAATCTGTTCTTTAAAGATGGCAACGTTCTCGGTACGTAGATGCAATCTGGTGTCCAGTAGAACTTCGGTCCTTTTTTTTCCGACAACGCACGCAAAGGTACTAAGGAAGTTTCTGCGGAAACAGATCGCATGTTGTAAATGTGGACTCGCCGTTCTCGAAATGTGTCTCCGCAGTGTCCTCAAAATAAATTACACATGGTGCAGCTTGTCTTCATAGTTGCAATTTCTGGAGGCTGAAACCCTTTCAAATTTCCCGAGCCAGATTTCGCGTGGTTCGATGAAGCTCAGTGAAAGAGAGGTGATGCCTGGGGTTGTTGCAGTAAGATGGCTGCAGGTGATGCTCGGTCAGTCGGAGTCATAGTTCACTTGACCACGAGCGTCCTGGTATTTTCACGTAGAAGTCAACACGACGCGGGCAGGTTTTCAAGCCTGCGACCGGCTGGATGGTCAGGGGCGACGATGGTAAGTTTCTAGCGCACTAATACGTGCCGCAATGGTCTGGTCACAAAAAACGACGAGAATACGCCCTGCACGTTCACGGTGTCGAGCGGTAGAATCGGCGGAATCAGGATTCCGCCTGATTGAGCGGGCTTGGCTAAAATATAACTTGTGGACACCAGGCACCAGTGTCGGTCAGGTTTTTCTTCACGCACAAATTGGTGACTCCGGACTTCGCTTCATCACTCTCAGCTCCCGGTGCCTCAGCCGCTTCTCTGAGCCTACCGCCGCAAGGAGCTCGAGCAACGCTGTGTTCGCAGTCCGCCTTCTAACCAGTCGGCCATGGACTCGGATTCTCCCTATCAAGTAATGTAGTCAATACCACTACCCCTCGATTCGAGGTCTCCGCTTTCAAGCTGCCGGAGTTCTGGTCGATGGACTCGAAAATTCGGTTCCTTACCATGGAATCCTTGTTTCGTCGCCACGCCTCTGTTCGCACTTGACTATGTTCGACCAAGTCGTCGGAGTGCTTCCACCTTCTACTGGTACAATTGTTCGCGATATTCTACGCTCCCCATCCGTCGACTGCCCCTATGACCACCTTAAGGCGACGCTCATCCAGCGCACCACCGAAACGGAGCGGCAGCCATTACTGCAATTTATTACAATGTAGGAGCTAGGCGACCACAAACCTACCGACTTATTGCGTCGCATGCAAGGTTTGGCTGGAGACCTGGCTCCTTCAACCAACAGTGCACTTCTCCGGGAACATTACCTGCCGTGACTTCTGCCGCAGATGCAGGTGGCTCTTACTGCGTCTTCATCCTTCATGTAGGAATCTGGCTCTGTTGGCCGACAAGATTATGGATGTCGGTTTTCCCTCCGGTGCCACAGTTCAACGCCCTCCTGACCCTCCTTCCCACTGCGCAACAGGTGGCGACATCTACGCGCGTCTCCTCAAAGATAGCGAAGAGCCAGCACGCCAAGTAGCGCGAATCACAGCTGAGGTCGCTTTCATCCGAATACGCCAACCATGATATGTGTTAGGGCCTCGCCGCCCCAGCCCCGGTCATTCTGGACGCCGTTCCACTCTTGTCGCTTCGCTTTGCGCGCACCACCATCGCTATGGATCTCACACAAAACAGTGCCGCCAGCCCGGCTCCTATGCGGGAAACGGTTGGGGCGAACACTGATGGCGGCAGCTGTTCACGGCCCCAGATCCAGTCGCCTTTTTCAGGTCACTGACCATATCACCAAAGTCCCCTATCTCGCTACAGTGGAGCCGAGATTTGTTTCCTTTCTCCTACGATGGCTGAACGCCGCCATCCTCCCGATTCGCCTCCTCTCAGGGTGGTCAACAGATCGCCCATCAGGACACACGGCCAAAAGTCGGTGGCTCTTAATACAGGCCTATGACGTACCTCTCACTCGATCTTTTTC
Source organism: Dermacentor variabilis (assembly GCF_050947875.1). Lineage (NCBI taxonomy): Eukaryota > Metazoa > Arthropoda > Arachnida > Ixodida > Ixodidae > Dermacentor > Dermacentor variabilis. The sequence continues at coordinate 32,385,107 of NC_134574.1, forward strand.
ATGGTGGCCGTGCATCAGCCCATCATGGGAGCCCACTTTCTTTGGCAGCGCAAGCTCGTCGCGAACAACCGACATATCTGCATTTTTGAATCCGACACTAGCTTAAGCGTCCAAGGCGTTTCCTGTCACGCTCCACTACTCCGGCTTCTACAGGCGCGCATGGCCGTTCGTGAACCTTGCGCAGCTGTCCTTGTCGAGTTTGTGGACATCTTCCGGCTCCCCTTCATTCAGTCCTCGGTCGCTCACAGCGTGACACATCATATCGTCACTACTGGCCCGCCCGCCTTTGCTCCGGCTCGTTGCTTCATGTCGGATCATCTCGCTGTCACCAAAAATGAGTTCGAACATGTGCTTGACCTTGACTTTATTCGTCGCTCCTCCAGTCCATCTGCCTCGCGACCCCATATGGTGCCCAAGAAGACTTGTGACTGGTGCTGCTGCGGTGATTACCGTGCTCTCAACAAGACAAATGCCCCGGACTGGTACAAAATACCTCACAATACAGATTTTACGTTGGCACTCACGGCTGCACCATCTTTAGCAAGGTCGACCTCGTGAGAACCTACCACTAGGTTCCTGTGGAACCCTCAGATATACCGGAGACCGCCATTATAACAGCCTTAGGCCGGTCTGAATATCTGCGCATGCCATTCGATCTTCGTAGTACGGTGCATGCCTTTCAGCGTTTTGTTGACCAGGTATTACGTAGCTTGTCATGCTGCTTTGCCTATCTTGACGACATCCTTGTCTACAGCACCACCGTCGAAGATCATATACTTCATCTACATCAATTGCTCGCAAGACTTAGCACGTTTCATCGTGTCGTTCGCGGTGTGAAGAGCGAGTTATATGCTACGGGGTTGGATTTCCTCCGCCATCGAGTGAACCCACAAGGCATTCGCCCACTCCCGACTAGTGTCTAAGCCATCTGAAAGTTTTCTCTGCTATCCACCACTACACAACTGGGCGAATTTCTTGGCCTCGTCAACGGCTACGGCCGCTTCATTCTTCGCTGCGCCAATATACTGCAGCCTCTCCACGACTTTCTCTAGGGCCTCAAAACGCCAATACTTCAGTAGCCTGGAACGACACCACTTGCTGCGCGTGTAGAGGCATAAAAGAAAGCATTTCCAGCGGAATGCTCCTCGTTCACCCAAATGCGAGGCCCCAACATCTGCCATGGTTGACGCAGTCTTGCAGGGTTCCGTTGCTGTTTCTTGGGAGCGCGTCGCTTTATATTTCAATAAGTTTGCGCCTCCTGAATGCCGCTACAGCAGGTGCGACTGAGAGATGCTCGTGATCTATCTGATTGGAAAGGATTTTGCACGTATTCTTAAGGGTGCTCCTTCCATGTCTTTATGGACCATGAACCACTGACTTCTGCACTAGTATCCAGCAGCACCTCCTGTTGGCCCCGCGAAATCAGATTGCTCGCCTACGTTTCTGAATACATCAGCAACATGCTTCACGTCAGCGATCAGTCATCGACTTCACGGCCATGGCTGCGAGGCAGAGTGTCGACGCCGAGCTCCAGCTGCTTCGCACAAGCGGTGCCTGCCTGGTGATCGAAGATATGTTGGTTCCTCACTACTACGTGCCCTTCATTTGTGATATGTCGGCCGGACCTGAACGTCCTTACGTGCCTCGCCCATACCGCCGGGTCGTCTTTGGAGCTGGTAATTTTTCGGCTCATTCTGACATTCACGCAACATTACGACTCGTTACTTCTCTCCATGTGTGGCGCAATATCAACGTGGACGTTCATCGCTGGTCGCGCACGTGCCTCAACTGCCAACAGTCTAAAGTGCATCGCCACACTGCCACTTTTCTTGGCACATTCCCGTTCTCTGACGCCTGCTACAGTCATCTGAACGTCGATATTGTAGGCCCCCTTCCTCCCTGCGGGATCGATGGCTACCTGCGGCCCTATAAAGTAGAACTATTCCAATATATCTCTATTTCAATCAGCTCAAGTGATATTTGCGCAACCACCGACTTAAGCATTGGGCAGTGACCCGCAGCGTTTCCTAAACAGCCAAATCAAATGCTCTTCTCGTTCATAGGAGGTCACTTTTCATGGCTTTCAAAAGGAATAAGATTGCCTACATTGAGTGGTTTTTCTTATCTAATTCACTTACAAGGGCCGAGAATCAAGCTCAAGTGAAGATGGTTTGTATGGTGCCGAGCCAGTGCACTGAATATAGATAACTGGATGAAGGTGGGACGGTGCCGGCGTCTTCGCTCGGTCCGCTTTCTATTATTTAGCTTGCAGGGGATTGAAAGAAGAGATGGCAGAGCAGTGTTGTCTACGTGCCGAAAGGGCTTCATAATGTTATACTGCCCCGCAAATAGCTTTGTTGTGCGCAAGTAAACACATGCTCTCCGGCTGGTGCGAGTAGCCAGTGTCTGAGCAATCTGCGGCAGCCATCATCTAATCCTTTCAGAACAGGACAGTTTTCCAGCTATTCTGAAAAAAACAATTCTCTTCGGCATATTACTGCGTCTCCAACGCGTGCACGTCACTTTGACGCAATCAGTTTTAGCGGGTTTTTTGACGTCGAGTGACCGACAGGTGAAGTGGTTGCTGCCTGAAACTGTTTGACCAATAGCAGAGGGTTCATGGCGAGAAGGCGCTGAATCAGCAACAATAATTTTGTTTTCTTTCATCGAGTCATGCATAATAAGGGTGTACAAGCCATGCCAAATTTGGAGCTGTGGCGGTTTTCGTGGCGGCGCATGGCAGACACGCGAAGTGGGAATGGCCCAAAAAGATTTTGACCAATTTCCGGGTGTTGGTTCCAGAATTGGAAAAGAAAAGTTTGGAATAGCTTTACGTTATAGCGCTCCTGAAAAATTGCATGGACAGGCTCACCAGATGGCCGGTAGTGATACACCTCCTGAACATAACGGCGGAATGGACAGCTCAAGCACTCATCATAGTCGCGATTTTCCGCTACAGTGTTCCTTCCACCATTACGACTTATCAATTCGAGTGAACATCGCTCGGCAATCTATCTCGGCTACTCGGCGTCAATCACATTAAGGCTACATTTTGCTACACGATATCCATTGGTGTCACCGAATGTTTTTACCGCCAACTGAAGGCTTCCCTCATGGCTTCGACTTTTCTTTTAGCATAGATATTGCGCCTTCCTTTAGTTATGCTTGACATCCACACTGCTCTTCGCAGTGACTCTTCTGCCAGAGCCGCCGAGCTTACGTGTGGCACCACTCCACGTGTCCCTGGCGAATTCTTCGACGACTCGCTCACCGTACCTGCCGTTGTTTCCTACTACGCCTACCGTCTACGCACCCTGATGCGTTGCGTCATCGTCGTCGTCTCCCCCCCCCCCCCCGATAAATAGTTCCTCCCAGCCTGTATACGTCAACCGTGGCGTTGAGAACTGCACGCATGTCGTTGTGTGTCACGGCACTATGCATCTTGCATTCCGGTCCCCGTATGCTCGCCCGTTCAGAGTACTCAAGCGTGCCCCTTATCACTTTCTTTAGGTCATCAACGGCCGTGGAGATACGGTTTCCGTCGACAGTCTGAAGCCTGCCTACTTGAACAATGACGCTTTAGCCACTTCTGCTGTCACATTCTTTCCCCACCAGGCCCCTCCTACTCGCCGCTTCCATTTCACACCACCGCCATCGGCGCTTCGCCATTCGTCCAGCTCACGGTTTCCTCGCTAGAAGGGGTGCCCTGCAGCGCACTACTACGTCCCACACTGGTGCGGTCACAAAAGAAAATGGCGCCCCGGCCAACACGCTGACAGTACGCGAGCAGTGGAATCGGCGGAATCAGGCTTCCGCCTGATTTAGCGGGCTCGACTAAACGATATAATTTGTGGGCGCCAGGCACCAGTGTCTCTCTGATTTTTTTTCACCCACAAGTTCTTCGGGATGTGGGTTTGACGGCGGAATCCGGTACAGGAACGCAAGAGCCACTCCACCATATATCATGTTGTATTGACGAAGAATACAGCACTAAACTGTCACTCACGAGTCTGCATTTTGTTGGACGAACCTGTGACTAAAAAAACAGGTAACAGCCTATAACAAAGATAGCGACGACAAAAGTCGGCAATCGTCGAAAAGCTGATATGCGTATAAAATGCATGAGCTTTTATACATGACTCGTCAAAGCTTCCAGGTTAATGGCTGGTGCCTGCGTGCCTTCCACAAAGAACTACATGAGTATTCTAGCACGTACAAGCTGATTTTAAAAGTTTGGAGCTAGCACATACAACAGAGAGATTCAACGACAACATTCGAGCTAGTTCCGAAGAATGCAAGCGCGTCTGGCGCTGAGCGTTAACATTTTAGTTAGGGGGTGAAATGCAGTCTCAAGAAAAATTATAAATATGTTCATGTGTCAATATCATAAATGTAAATAGTAGAGTTCTTTTATAGAAATGTAAGGATGGCGGAATGCTTTCGTTATTTACTTCCCAATACTTCCGACGCAACAGCGGCGTTTTAAAATAGGTTCTCCTTGCAGGCCAAATGACCTCATCCTGCTTGGTCCTATTTGAACAAACAAGAGCTCAATTTTCGCGAAAGGCCAAGAGAAGCGGCTTGGCACTCCGACATTGATCCCTCTAGCATGTGCTTCTTACTTGTCACATAAATAAATTACATCCTGCTTATGAAGGAAAGCTGCATGCTACGTGGGTTTTCTCGTATATATAGCTCACCTATGTACGCCGATATAAAGACGGCATGACGACAAAACACGACGGTTATGAGGTCTATCAATGATCGCTTTGAAAGGGTGATCTTCTCGTAAAAAATGCAACGTTCACAAACTACGCTGACGTAATCCACCAGTTACGAGGGCGGCGTACATCACAGTGCCGCAGCCGGTCATCCTTGCCATCCGTTTAACTGAAAATATGCGTTGTTTCGGAGCCCTTTGCCTAGGTCGCCTTTATTTGTGGCAGATTGATCGGGGCCCTCTTCGGCGGTGCTCGTTGATGGGCCTGCTTGGACGTCCGCCATTCTTACTGGCTCTGGCGGTTGTCTGGCCAGGCCTCTGCTTCTTCGAATGTCTTGTAGGATTGGATTGTCCACAGAGTCTAGTACCCAGAATTTCCATCAACTTTTATGGATATAGAAATAATTTCTTTACAATGAAAAGTATCGACAAGACATGGGACAGTATGAAACAGCCGATCACCCCAAAAACCTCGCGTCGCTTCTCCTTGCTCTTCTACGCTCGAGCTGTGCGGCGTTATCCTATCATTCTTGCGGTGAAGAAATCATCTAGCATAATAAGGAAAAAGGAGATCGTATGGTAAGGTGCGCTTGACCACCTGAAAGCGAGGTGTTGGAAGCAGCAGCTTACAATCTAAAGCCTATAATGTGAACAAATGACGTGCTCGAACACTGACCTGTAGAAAACTGCTGGGGAATAGACAGTTATGGCTTTTAAGTTGCTCGAAATTGAAATGCACAAACACGCTTAAATTGTTCATAGTGTATGTTTCGAACATAGCACCATGAAGCACCGTGAAAGAAAGAAAATTAGAAGGTGCTCTCAGGTGTTATGCTAACTCGTACAAGAATTTTGTAAACCGTGTAATGAGGGATAGAGCTAACGCGATCTTAAGCCACTACAAGGCTGGGACTTATGCCTTGCTGTACTTAGGTTCCTCAAGTTAAACGATTGTTCCGCAGTTTCGATCCAGTTTTTTTGTAAAGGTTGTCGCCACCAGCAAGCGTTGTAAGAACTATGACGCGGCCACTTTTTCAACCAATCATCAAACAGAGCAACGTGGCCACTGTGTGATCGTACTTTGCAGCTGAAACTTCTGTCCTTGATCTAAATACACACACAGGGCATTGTACTAGCGTTTCTCTGGCCATTCGAAAGAAAGTATCATTGTACTAAAAGTGATAAAGGCGGGGACAAAGCAAGACGAAGGAATTAGGCCCTGCATCTGATAGTTTCGGCTGTTCAACAAACAAGTCAAACTTCATTCACTTGCATACCTAAAAGAAAGCCACATTCTTATCAATTATTTAATTCGATTAGTAAGTGGAAGTAATTCGCCCTACGTTGCCCTTGGTGCCTTTGTTGGCTTCTTATGATATGGTTATTAAACATTGGGCCCCTCGCTTAACCCCTTTCCTTCTCGTTTTTACATAACGAGGGCCTCGAATACGGCAACAATGATACCTTTAGTTAGCATGTGCGAGTTGATTGACGGGTTGCCCTCACCCAGAAAGATCACGTGCTAGTGACGCCTGCAGTAGCAAGGATGTTCAACTAACGCCACCAAGGTTTGTGAGCGGTGGCGCCGGCTAGCACTCCCAAGGTTCTTTCTAGTAGCAGCACATAAATATCCAAGGAAGCGCATGGGGATATGGCGCCGCGGCATGCTCAATTCGTTAGAGCATCGCACACGTAATGCGAAGACGTGGGATCGTTCCCCATCTGCGGCAAGTTGTTTTCTCATCCATTTTTATTGTCATTTATTTATCGTTTCTTAAATTCAATTAGTAAGTACAACTAATTTCGAATCACTGTCTGTGCCAATGACTGGCCTAAAATGTATGGGATATACCTGTACAAATAATGCTCAGCCTTGTGCATTCTGAGTGGATTCTAGAGCCTATGATCCTTTCCGCTGCTATCGATGGTCATTTAAACTTCTTTTTTCTCTATGGGTGGACAATTTACTCTTTTATACAGTGTGAATCCTAATCTATTTTTTATTTAGTGTTTATGCTGTTACCATGATGAGACCATTAATATAAACTAGAATCCCTAAGATGAAATAACTAGTACATTAGTCTACAAAATACACAGAAAAACTCAGATAAGAATAATATCCCTGAAACTACGGCATTTGCATAGTGGCCAGACTCAAATCCTCCATTGTTGAATGGAGGGTTTTATGCGTTTTGTTTATGCTTGATCTTACAGAATGTTTCCTCTACGTCCCTAAGGAGATGGAAGACAACGTACCTCGTCATTGCATAGACCACTTCGCCGCCATCTGTGGTGTCGCAGTTCCTGTGTACCGCAAGGACCTCTGCCCTGATGATGAAGAAGACAACTTTTAGACTTCCATTATACACTAAATATGTTTTGGTAAAAAGTATTATGTGTAGAGAGAAGTAACGCACTTAACTCATTAAAAGCACGTCTTTGTTTTCTTGACCGAAATTGCTGAGCTATCCTCCACGATGATACAACGACTATGGCGTTCTAGTACTGAGCACGAGTCGCAGGTCTAATTCACGCCGCTGCGGCCGCGATGCAAGACGCTCGCGTACGTAGGTTAAGTTGCACGTAAATCGTAGGTGTTCAAAATTAGCCCAGAGTCCTTCACTACGCAGTTTGTCATAGCACAAACGTTCACTTGGGAGGCGGCAATCATCAATGAATGAATCAAGCAGTCAATCAACCAATCAATCGATTGATTGAAATTGGCCATTTGCTTCGGGCTGCATTTGACATCTGTGACAATGGTGGGTGAGGTGAAGGTGCGTGCCAGCTGCTCTCTGCCAATTCAGCGATGGCAGAATTTTTTACTGTCTGCTTCTTGCAGACAGCGATTACACTGCGAATATCTTGACATACAAGCAGAGAAGTACAAGGTAATGATGTAGGCAGATAGATGTACGTAATCTGCGTGAAGCGGCCAAATTCCACACCAGCGAGCATCGTTGTTGACAGCGACACGCCGTCCGCAAATCGATTGTCTGTCATGGCGTCTGATGTCGCTGATGTTTACCGTAGAGGTGGCTCACTGGCTTGAATGCATGGCTGCTCAAATGAACACCTTGATTTTAGAAGTGCGCGATCTTCATGCTGAAAACGTATTTCTGGTTGAAGTGGTTGTTTCCCTAGGTAATAGCGCTGGGCCAGTACTGATTTTCCGTCATTACCTGGCCGCAAACCGCGACACGCCTCGCCAGCTCCAGAAAGCCTCTTTTTTACGCTTCCTGGAGGTATCTCAGACATTCTGGCACCGGCAATAGCGGAAGTTCTGCTGGTCGACCGCACTTGATCGTGTGACGACAAGTTTCTGAGCCAGTGGGCAGACACGGCGTCCAGTCTCGCTCGGTACAGCTAAGCACTACTCTTTCAAAGTCGCCACCATAACGTTAGTAACAACAGGTCCTTTTTGTCTTTTATGTGGCTGTAACTACAATGACATCCAGGCTCTTCTGGCAAATCTCATCGGCAAAAAGACGCTTGAGTGCACGCGGTTGAAAAACAGGTCACCAATGTACAGTTCGTGACATATATCTTTCTACTGTGCGATAAATATCTTGAACTCGCCAACAAACCCTAAGCTTGCCCAAACTGTTTCCTGCTTTGCTCTTTCCTTAGAAAACCGTCTCGCTCTGGGTATTTTCTTCCAATAATCAAACAATATGATGATGAGCCAGGTTAATATTTATTACAAGAATAAGAGATGTTCAAAAACAAGAAGTACGGTTTTCGGTAAATGTAGTTGGTTCTAGTTACAATATTCGCATGGGGAAACATTAAACGAGTCGCGCAAAAGCAAGACCTATTTCACTGATAAGTTTGCTGTATTGAGAGAGAAAGAAAGTATGTCGATACGGCTATCTTCGGAGGCGGTCTTTTGGCAGCATACAAGTCACAGTCTATTTAGGCAGAAAAACTTTGAAACGTGCAATGAATGTTTGCGGCTGCAATAACCAGACTCTGATGGCGCAATCTACATAGATGACTGTTTTTACTTTCCTCCAAGCTGTAATTCTCAAGTCGTTCAACTGCACATTAGTTTGAATTGAATGTTCAAACTACAAAGTCCATATCTAAGGAGATTTTATTCTGCCAGATGTTGACTGATGTACAGGTTTAATTAGAACTGGGTGTGCCCTAGTTTTTGAAACGCCGTTCTTTTTTTTGTCTACAGCTGTAGACTGCAATAGCTACAATAGGACCTGTTTTTGAGCGCAGCACTTAGGCGGCCGACCTGCGGCAAGCGTCGGTGTCCGAAGCGGCGTAACCAAATGAACGAACACAGAGAAATATGCAAGCAAACACGGGCTGCAGTGGGGACTGAAAAATGCGAGGAGCAAAGCGGAAAGTAGTGTGCAGCGGAACCATGAAGCAGAAAGTTGAGGACGGTATGGCTAATAGTATAGCGAAAGCGTGAGAAGAAACGCGCATTACGGCTACGATGAATGCAAGATGGCGCCAGAGTAGCATGCGTCGTCAGGTAGATTTGTAGGCGACGGCTGCTGTTATTCGAGCCCACGCGTCAGCTACACAATGGCTTTCGCGATGGCCACGTTAGCGAGACAGGCGCGTCAAACTTCACTCCGTTTGCAAAGTACCGCATAGACAGAAAGTGCGCGCCAGCAAATATATTGCAAAACGAAAATACGTATACAAGTGCGTTCAAATTTTGCACTATGGAGCACCGTATTCGTGGGTGAATTTTGTTTATTAAACGTTCCAGTTACTTCGTTGCGTGATGCATCTGATGTACTTCTTCCGGTCGACTGTGGCATCGTGAATTCCTGCTCTCCTTTCATTCGGCTTTCATTCAGACTTGATTTCATGCAATTTCTTAATACATGCACCATTGCGGATACTACTGTGTTTTCTTGAATGGAATTGCTCTAATTTCTTGCATAGCAATGGTGTTATTTGAGGTTTCATGAGGTTACATCAACTGTACAAGTGCTACGTAAGAGTATATGGCAAACTCCTGTGGAAGCAAAAAGTAATTCCTGGGCTGGCTTTTGTTTAAGCTGAAATATTACTTGCACAGGAAGCAATGGTTGCACAAAATATACAAGGAAACGAATTACGAATATTGGTAGCAAAGTTTACAAGTTCCTGAACAGTAGTCAAGCGTATATTACGTTGCGATTAAACTCGTTACCATGAAAAGTTTGATATCCAGATTGTTTTAATACATTGTTCTCTGCACCCGTCAGACCACAATTAGAGTTCGTTTATAATGTGTTGGATTCTATTAAAGCCCATCAAAACATCCTAACAGAAGCCGTCCAACGTCGTTTCGTCCGCACTTACTGCGACACATGTACCTTGCTGGTGAAGCAGCGCACAAACACGGACACAGTGGAGACAAGTAGGAATAGACGACACTCGCTAGTGTCGTCTATTCCTACTTGTCTCCACTGTGTCCGTGTTTGTGCGCTGCTTCACCAGCAAGGTACTATGATCACTCACCAACTAGCCCAACTTTCCACGTTACTGAGCGACACATGTATTCGTTAACACCGATAATTTCACTGCCCGAGCCTGTTAGCTAACCTAAGTAAGGTTTCTTCGCGTGACAGGGGAATCGCACCTGAACTAAAGTGTTTGCAGCTTGTGGGGCGTGGGATGACTGATTGACATGTGCTATTAGTATCGTTGCAGTTTCAGATTCTGTCACTGAAAACTGTGTTGACGTGTCTTGCTCAGGAACGATGTTTTACCAGAATATTTCTCTAAGTTGCCTCATAAGACGGTTGCAGCAGCTGCACAAGCCATTTCATGAGACTTGCATTCTGTTTATTGTATGTCTTCGTAAAGTTGGCGAACGGGGATGCTTGATGTAACTGACTTCAGCCAATACATAATTTTAATTTTCTTATACAAGCTCATGATTTCTACACTTACTTTAGCGTGCAATATTTGTGAAAACGCTGGTACGTTTTCATATTTTTTTATGTTCACGCTCTTGTACGTACCAGTGACCTGTCGCCAAGACTTTACATATGTTGGTAGACACTGAAGTAAAAAACGGACAATCCATTTCTAGACTTTCCGAGAGCTGTTGCTGATGCATTATTTAAGTTGGCAGCACGCCATTTTCTTGTAACTAACTTTCGAGTTATCGCATTGACAATAGCCTGATTCTTGAAATAATGAATCAGTGACAGAACAAAATTGCCTATTGTGTTGCGAGTGAAATGTACCATTACATTCAGAAGCAAACATGACTGCGTAAGTTTCTTAATATGAAGGTCTTGTTTTGTTTTTTCTAGTTCAAAAGACTAGACTGTTATCTGCCATTACCAAATTCAGTGCAACTAACCTGTGCAACCAGTTTGTGATCTAAGCAACCTCTAAGCCTTTAAAGAAAAAAAAATTGGCAGTGGATTCATTCTTTCGAATGACTGACAACGTCATTGCAATTAGCAATATTTCCTATGACGAATGTGTTTTGGAGATAATATTGTCATGTTGTCGCTACTGCGTAGAACACCCTGTCGAAAGCGTGACTTCTAATGTGTAACTGTGTAACGGGCGAAGCTGGGCCAAGAAAAAAACAAGTTACACTCAAATCCCAACGACAGCGGCGAGCACAGTTGGTGAGCGCCGCAATCTGATCTGCAGGTCAAGCGCTTCGACTCTTATGAATGACTTGTCGAGGGTTCCAGTGCAATCACTGTTGCCCGCTTCTTCCAGAAAGTACAGGATCAGGGGCCCTATAACGTGAAACTATTCCAATCTCCTGACGTCAAATTTTAGTAACCGCTGGCACAAGCCTCGGGTGGTGATCCACAGGGTTGTCTGGACAAACCAATCAAACACGCTCCTCGTTTATAGGAGACAACTTTTCCTTGCTTTAAAAAGGAATAACATTGCCTACAGTGAGCGGCTTCTCTTATCTAATTGACTGGCCAGAGGCGAGGAACATCCTCAATAGGACAGGGATTCAATGGGGCTGAGCTTCTGCAGTGAAAATCAATAACCGGGTGAAGGGGGTCGTGCCGGCATGTGCGATTGGTCCGCTTTCCCTAACTTAGCTTTAGGTGGCTGGTCGAAAATCACGGCAGCATGCTGCAGAAGGTTAAGAATGCAGCTAAAGCAGACGCTCAGCAAAGAAAAGTTGGTAGAGCAAGGTCATAAACATGCCTAAAGTGCTTGAAAACGTTATACGGCCACACAAAATGGTTTATTGTAGGTAAATAAACCCATGGTCTCCAGCAGGTCAGTATAGCGAGTGGCGGAGCGATCGGCGGCAGCCATCTGTTATTTTTTTTAGAAGGGTGCTCTGTTTTGAGGCGTAATAATGCATTTTCTACCCGTACGCTTCAATTTGACGCGGTGAGTTTTCGCAGTTTTGTGACGTCGCTTGACAGGCTGGTGAAGTCAGTGCGGCCCGAAATCTTTTGACCAATAGCCGAGGGCTAATCGCGAAAAGGGGGTGAATCAGATACAACTATTTTTCGTTCGGTCTTATCATGTATAATCAGTCTGTACGCGTCATATCAGAGGGGGAGCTATCGCAGTTTTCCAGACGTCACGTGACAGACAGGAGATGTTTTGATTGTTTAAAAAAGTTCAAGAAAGCGCCGCGCCAAACTACATTAAACAAACGAAAGACGTGCAGGAAGCCGCGACAGCCTTGGCTCTTCAATCCGGGAAAGGCTAAACGACTACTTTCTCCGACTCGCGCTCGGCGGTCAGGGCTTTCTCGTCCACTCTAGTTTCTAAACACGCAGCTCCAAATCCTTCCTTGTTACTACAGGCGAAGAAACAGGAGGTCATAGCATAGCGCGGTTCCCGGACCACGTGAAAGATATAACCAACCAAGCAGGTTGCAACCTTAACTAGTGGACCAACTGCCTGGCGCGTGGATTCACGAACCACGCCCGAGCTAACGCTCCTGTTCTGCCAAAGGATTGCCCCTTCAATAATACTCTTACCACCTATCACAAAATTACGTCGCATGACACGCACAGCAGGAGGAAATTCCCTCCACCACCCCAGTCCGAAACTGAACAGCGTCCAGGCCGTTAGTATAAGGCTCATATAGACGAGTTCCTACCTCACCCCCAGACCTCTTAGTTGGATGGCCCCCGGTTTCACGCATAGGTGTTCCAATGCGGTCATACATTGTGCGCCTTCGACCACATGCTCTGGCTGTGCCCGTACAATGCGGGCTCGGAACTTCAATACCAATCCAAGTTGTTCGCCTTCCTGAAGAGCACGGAAGTCACGCAGCAGCTACAGGCCGTCGAGAGGGCCCGAAACGTCGCTGAGAGCCAACACCAACCTGTCCCGTCGTGGGCGGAGCCACCGAATTGTTTGGGGGACCTTCCCAGCAGCTCCTGTCGCTTGTCCGTCAGTGCGAGCTGAATCTGTAGGGCGAGGCTGGATAACAAGGTCTCCCATCGCTCAAGGGTTAGGGGATTGGGGGTGTTGGTGGGAAGGGGAGGATGGGGGTCTTGCGTTCCGTGCACTCTGCCAAGACGTGCGGCAGGGTGCCCTTTTCTCTTTTGCAAAAAGGACAGAGCATATCGCGTTCCGCAGGTTACATGCGGTTCATCAGTACGGGATGCGCAAGTGATCCCGCCTGCGCTCGACGCATGATCGTCGGTTGTTGCCTGGTGAGTTTGGGACGCGGTTATGACAGCATGCACCTTTCCTCTCGGTACATCCGGGTAATGTCCCGAAAGCTGGTAACCGGGTGCGGTAGCTCTACCGGCTCGTGCTCGGCCCGGAGTGACATTTCTCGGGCATGGTAGTCAACGATAGTGTTGCCTGGTACCTTCGAGTGAGCCGGGACCAACACGAACTCTATGGCTTTTCCCGGAGGCTTGCGCTTGGATAGAATGGGTCGGGCCGCCGAGGAGATTACGCCCTACGGAAGCGTCCGTAGGCTGTCTTTGAGTCGGTGACCATGGTGTCGGCGCTCGGCTGCGTGAGTGCGAGGCAACTGTCTCGCACTCACGAGGCAGTTCAGCGCATCCCTGAAGACAACAGACCCGGCAACTGCCGGGTCTGTTGTCTTCAGGGATGCGCTGACAATCAGCCTGTTTTTTGATGTAACCACTACCGCTGCACGGTCACTGTGTTTTCGGAGCAAGACGTCCGCGTAGGAGACCCTGGGTTCTCTTCCAGCTTCCAGCTTATGCGCTATGGCTCTGGCCCACGCGGTGCGCCTGTCGTCGTTTTTGCCCGGCGTCATGTTCCGGGAAGGGGTTTCGTCTGAATGGTCGTCTTCCAGTTTTCCGGAAGGGTCTTCTTGATGGGTACTGGCTTGATCTGCCATCATATCTTGCGTAGTACGGCTCGTCCGTATTCAGTGTGACTGAGCTGGATTATCTGACTAGAGAGGTGGGCTTCGATGAGCTCCTCCATCGTATTCTGGGCGCCCATGTCTAGCAGACTTTGCGTGGACGAGTATATGGGCATGCCCATTGCGTGCTTCGCTGCCTTACGAAGCATCGTGTTTAGGGTGTCCCTATTCGTCTTCGTCGGCTGGAGATAGCTAACCGGCGATACGACGAACGCACGTACCAGGCGCATAGCCTCGTCTTCATTAAGGCCTCGGCTTCTGTTAGATAGACTCGGAATAATACTAAGTATCTATTCGGTTGTAGCCTTGACTTTTGTGCCGGTGGCGTGTGCCGTCCCGTCACTCTGAAGTAGTAGGCCGCGAATCTTAATCTGCTGTGTTTGGCTTGATGGCCGTTCCGTCGAAGGTGATGATCACGTTGGGCGGCAGCTCCTTCTTGGATTTTCCCGGTTGGATCATGAACAGCTCTAATGTCTGGGGAGCGCAGCTCAGTCCGACGTACTGTAGTAAGAATATACTCAAAACATGACTGCCGTTTCGACCTGCCGATGTTGCTTAGTGACTTTGGCGTCGCGCTGCTAAGCACGAGGTTTGGCGATCAAATCCCCGTGGCAGCTGCTGAACTTCGACGGAGGCGAAATTCAAGAACACCCGTGTACTATGCATTGGGCCCACGGTAAGGAACACCAGGTCTTCAAAATTAAACCGGAGTTCGCGCCACAGCAAGCCTCATAATCAGATCGCCGTTTTGTTGCGTAAAGGTTTGCCATTTCATTGTCATTTCAAACTTGACATAACTTAAATAATAAATTTGCCCAATAAAGAGGAGGCGGAATAAGGGCAGCAGCTCAAATCATCGCACAGTCTTGCTACAGGGGAATCATGAAAGTTTACCTACAGCATCAAAAATATTGTTGTAAAAATTACTTGAGCCTTCTAATCGTTACTTGTTTATGTTATGCGATTGATATAACATGAAACACTGTTCAACAATTCACCAATTGTTCAATTGACGTTGTTGCCATGCCTGTACGAAGCCTTCATTACGCCTCGCCATATCTCAGTCATGGTTTGATGTGGTATTTTGTAGAAGTGTCACGCGTATGAAGGCAACAGGCGGTGATACCAGCGAAGCCTCCCAAGGAACATTCCATAAAACTATTTGGTTCCGTTGTCCGCTGGCTTCACAAGATCACGACTAATCTAATCGGGCACCTCGATTTCCATTCTTGATATTTTTCTTTCTTTTCTTTTATAGCAAAACTGTTAGCCTCTAGTTGGTCAGCTTTTTTCGTGTCGTCTTCCGCAGGGAAGATTGAAGATCCCAGACGTAGTGCCGTAGTGGGCCAACGCGCGGTGCAGGTGAACCGGGCTTCAAGCACTCAGGAAAGGGAATCAAAAACTGAATACATTCTTTGGAATCACGCATACAAGATACAGAACGGCATTCGTTTTTATAAGCAACTAGCAAGGAAACCTCCCAATTGATGATAAGGCAATCGCGATAACAGTGTGAAACACGTAGGGTTTCCTGTATGCGTTTCCTGGTAAATATTACTGTTGCGGAAGATGCCGCGACAACGGCAGCTTGCGACATGGAAGTGACGTGACCAGCATTTCGTATGCAAAAGAAACAACCGAGCAACTGATTTCATTGTTTTTGGAGCACCGCTATGGGTAGGCAACGCAAAGTTAGGACTCCTGAGGAGCAGCTTGAATAGGAGGAGCGGCAAGGGCAAAAAGAAACGACAATACAACCAGTGGTGGCGTGCTGTCAAAATTAGCATTAGTGCCATTAATCACGTTAACTTAAATTACCATTACTATCAATACTCTAAAGCAATAAAACATTGCATAAGCTATCACTATAAGTATTGGTGATTTTCAATAGCTTGCCGGGCAACCATTTTCGCAGGACCGGGTTGGAGAGTCACATTTTTACAGAAGCCACCTCGGCATTTATCATACCTTTGGGTTAGTCACTTTGTTCCGCACTACCCCAATATTTCTATCACCGTGCATGTGAAAGTTCTGATAGCACAGTTTGCTTGTTTGAAATGTGACCAAAGTACACGTCCGCATGCACGCACTCGTGCAGATACGAAAGCCCAAGCGAGCTCAATTGCCACATCGCTCACCAGCACAAACATATCAGGAGCTTCGTGAGCACTTAGTCAGGTAATCACTACAAGCTTTCTAAACACTACACTTCTCTTTGGAGAAAACCCGCTGTCACCGGTGGCTCCCAACAGCCACTGACACAAGAATCGGTAGGAAGCAATTTTCCATTCCTTCCATAGCGTTGCAGTTGTCGGACATTGCCAAAATGTACTTTCATTTTCCATAATTAGGAATTCTTAGTGAATACACGCCACTTTGATGGGTTGAGTATTTGCGGTTGTACGACGCTTTGGTGATTGGGCACAGCCTGAGAAAGTTTGACGAGTAGCCATAACGTCAGAGAATATAATTTGTTTTCGTTCTAATCTTGCACAATTAATGTGTAAACATAATTTGGAGTTGGAGAGTTTTCGCAATTTAATGACATCTCATGAGAGTCTTGCCAGGTGCACGGGGCCCCAAACTGTTTGACCAGTCTCAGAAGGCTAATGGTGCCAACGAAACACCATCAGACCTAACTGGCTTTACGATGTCGTGTCCCTTATTTATTCTCCATATTAGTGCAATTGGCTGTCGCGAATTGTGACGCTGGCAGCATTTGGGTTCGCAATGTGTCCTTCAGCAGCACGATGAGGCCCGTCAGGGAGGCATTCAAATTAGCGATTACTAGCTCGCGATCCTGATATAAACATGCACTATCAGAAGTGTCGAATTTCGCTTCATGAACAAGACCGTAGTTATTTGTAGAAAATTTGGAAGTGAATGGTGCGGTCAGTTGTAAACGACTTATCGCCTCAACTTCATAGATTGCCTTCCTGGCTCTTTGGAACTGTTTTTCACTGCAGTGAATATGAAATGACTGCGGATATAAGAAATTACGGGTGGGATTTTTTTTTGTTCCGGTGCTCTCTTGCACTTTGCAAAGTTTTCCAAGGTTTGGTTTCTAGGACTTGCATTCGACGAATCATCTCGCATTTTTCAAAATCTGTTTATTCCCCCGGTATTCATAGCAAATTTCTGCAGAAACCAACCACTTTACAAAGACCCAAAATAGTGCAGCAACCACTACACAAAAACATACACCGAGAGCACCTACCGCACATACGAAGCAAGTGAAAACTATTTTAAACATCCTTTTATGCATATGTGAATGGTGTATAGTAATGTTAAGATGATGCTCATGGTCGCTGGTTTAGAGAAACACTGATAATTCCTGGGAGATTGTGTTATAATAAATTTATGAAATGTTGATCCTTGACTCACCTAGGTGTGGCATTTGCAGTTTGAGAAGTTACAGAGCTCCAGTGAGGGATTTACGTACTCTACTGATAAATGTAAGGAATGGCTCAAGTGCTGATAAAATCTCGGCATTTGTTGTTCTCCGTTACCCAAGAAGAATCATTTAAAATATTACACACAATAGTAACTGCAACAATGTTTATTTTGATTATCACAACTCACAAGTCTGTCATGCGATGTCACGAAATTGCGAAAGGTCTCCAACCCCAAATTGCGTTTACACATTAATTGTGCAGGGTTAGATCCAAAAAAAGTCTCGGGCCGTGCCCAATCACCAAACCGTCGTACAACCCCAAATACTCAACCCATCAAAGTGGCGTGTATACAATAAGCATTCAAAATCATGGAAAAGGAAAGTACATTTTCGGTATGTCGGACAACTGTACCGTTATGGAAGGAATGGAAAATTACTGCCTACTGATTTTTGTGTCAGTCGCTGTTTCGAGCGACCGGTCACAGCGGGTTTTCTCCAAAGAGAAGTGGTGTCTAGAAAGTTTGGAGCGATTACCGGACAAAGTGCTCATTAAGCCCCTGAAATATTTGTACAGGTGAGCGATGTGGCGATCGAACTCGGTTGGCCTTTCGTATGTGCGCTAGTGCGTGAATGGGGAAGTGTACTTTCATCAAATTTCAAACTCGCAAACTGGGCTATGAGATCATTCAAATGCACGGGGATTGCAATATTAAGGTTTTGCAGATCATAGTGACTAACCCAAATACGTAATAAATACTGAAGAGGTTTCTCTAAATATATGACTCGCCATCCCGGTCCTGCGAAAATTGATGTCCGGCAAGCTGTTGAAAATTACCACTACAGCTGCTGATAGGTTATGCAACGTTTTATTACTTTAGAATATTGATAGTAACGGTAATTTAAGTTATCGGTAGTAATGACACTAATGGTAATTATGACAGCACGCCACTGCTGCTCGTATTGTCGTTTCTCTTTTGCCCTTGCCGCTTCTCGTATCCACGCTGCTCTTCAGGAGTCCTAATTTTGCGTTGCCTACCCATAGCGGTGCTCCAAAAACAATGAAATCAGTTGCTCGGTTGTTTCTTTTGCATACGAAATGCTCCTGACGTCACTTCCATGTCGCAAGCTGCCGTTGTCGCGGCATCTTGCGCAACACTAATATTTACCAGGAAACGCATACAGGAAACCCTACGTGTTTCACACTGTTATCAGGATTGCCTTATAATCAATTATGTGGTTTCCTTGCTCGTTGTTTATAGAAACGGATGCCGTTCTCTATCTTGTATGCATGATTACAAAGAATGTATTCACTTTTCGATTCCCTTTCCTGAGTGCTTGAAGCCCGGTTCACCTGCACCGCGCGTTGGCCCGCTACGGCACTACGTCTGGGATCTTCAATCTTCCCTGCAGAAGACGACACGAAAAAAGCCGACCAACTAGAGGCTAACAGATTTGCTATAAAAGAAAAGAAAGAAAAATATCAAGAATGGAAATCGAGGTGCCCGATTAGATTAGTCGTGATCTTGTGAAGCCAGCGGACAACGGAACCAAAGAATTTTATGGAAAGTTCCTTGGGAGGCTTCGCTGGTATCACCGCCTGTTGCCTTCATACGCGTGACACTTCTACAAAATACCACATCAAACCATGACTGAGATATGGCGAGGCGTAATGAAGGCTTCGTACAGGCATGACAAGAACGTCAATTGAACAATTGGTGGATTGTTGAACAGTGTTTCATGTTATATCAATCGCATAACATAAACACGGAACGATTAGAAGGCTCAAGTAATTTTTACAACAATATTTTTGATGCTGTAGGTAAACTTTCATGATTCCTTTACAACAAGACTGTGCGATAATTTGAGCTGCTGCCCTTATTCCGCGTCCTCTTTGTTGGGCAAGTTTATTTTTTAGGTTATATGAAGTTTGAAATGAAAATTGCATGGCAAACATTTACGCGACAAAACCGCGTTCTGATTATGGGGCATGCTGGGGCGGGAACTCCGGTTTAATTTTGAAGCCCTGGTGTTCCTTACCGTGTGCCCGATGCAGAGTAGACGGGCGTTCTTACATTTCGCCCCCGTCGTAGTTATGCAGCCGCCACCGGGATTCGTTCCCGAAACCTCATGCTTAGCAGCTCTACGCCAAAGTCATTAAGTAACCTCGGCGGGTCGAAACAACAATATTTTTAGTATATTCTTACTACAGTAAGGTACTATCATTAAAACATGTAGCTGGCACCCGCAGCCACTTAAGCCAACGGTTTTTCGCTTAATTATTGCATCAATTCCCGCTTTATTGCAGCTAACACAAAATGCTTTCATCGCAAATACACCTCGCTAGACAAAACATCAATTCTTATCACAGCGCTGCATGTAACAATAAAAAAAACGTAGCCCGCGCGCCCGGTCAGTGGTTTCCACAGCGGCTGCTAACTTGAGGGTGCTGAACGACACGAATTGTATTCGCATGCGGCGCACATGCAGCTACGGATTTTAAACATGGAAATACTTGGGTTTATTTGAAAGTGTATTCAACTCATTTTTGCATTGAAAAATGATACGACAACTTTTCTGTTGGTAGTCCGCTATAGCGTAATTATTAAGCATTTATCTCAAAGAACATCGTCGCTATACAGCCTCCTTGAAACAAAATATGTATGCCGAAGTCCGAGGCAGCCGATCATCTAATTAAGCGAGTTTTCCTTTTTCCCTGAATGGTCAGTAACTGTATATGGAATATTGGAATGCAAGGAATGATCTATCAAGGGCGCGAAGACCTCTTTATACTTATAAAATATTTTCGATGATGCACGCACAAATTCTCTACGTAATATTTGAGATGCGCTATAGTAAATGGTTCAGTGGAGCAATTTTTGATGTCAACTTATTTCTTTCTAAGTTGTCAAAAGTAACATGTCGTCTAGCTCCAGACAATTACTTACCTTCCAAACCACAACTAAAGAGTCACTAGGTGGCTTTGGTATAGACTAAAAAGCATTATGCTTAAAGGGAAATTGCGGGTTCAGGCTTCCACATGAGCAAAACTTAACTGCAGCCTTGCGTGTCAGGTGGCACGGAGTCATCCGCCATGAGTTTGAATGCATGCTTCACCTCGGAGTGATTTGTCCGTTCCCATCAATTGGTTTTTACCTCTCCATCTGGTTCCAAAGCAGGACAGTGGCGACTGGCGGCCTTCTGGTGATTACCGAGCTTTGAATCGCATCACTACTTCAGATCAATATCTCCTTCCCCGCATACATGATTTCGGCGCTCGTCTCACGCGATGCAAAACAGCAATAATAGCCGATAGACGCGTTAGATAACTCCAGAAAATCTGTGAAAAAAATATGACACCATCTAGATAACAGAGACTATGAAGCATTTAGAGCCAGGAAATAAGGAGTCCATCATTCTTTCGAAAGCTGCCGGGGCATCACAAAGGCCTAGCGGTATAACCTTGAATTGGTAGAGGCCATCATGTGAAACTAAAGCAATTTTTTCGCGGTCCATGTCATCTACTGAGCTTTTCCAATAGCCTAATCGGAGCTCGATGGTCATTAAGGGTTACGGACTGGATTACAAGGGAAGGGAAGCGTAGCAGGGGGCGGCAGAAAGTTAGGTGGGCGGATGAGATTAAAAAGTTTTCAAGGACGACATGGCCACAATTCGTACATGACCGGGGTTGTTGGAGAAGTATGGGAGAGGCCTTTGCCCTGCAGTGGGCGTAACCAGGCTGCTGCTGCTGCTACTGCTGCTGCTGCTGATGATGATGATGATGATGAATCGGAGCTCTATCGATGAAAATTACTTGGCTCCATGCAAACAGTCCAAGGCGCCTTCGATATGCGGCAGGACGTAGAGATCCTTGAGTGTGATTTTTTTAGGTGTCTATAATCCACACAAAAGCGTCAAGTGCCGTGGTTTTTCTTGACAAGGACAACAGGGGACGCCCAAAGTCTGCAAGATGACTTGATAACGCCTTTAGACAACATCTTATCGAATCCTCGTTCTATCACTTGTTCACAATGTGAAACACGGTCCAACCAGCGTCCTTTCAGATAGGCTGTTCTGGTGTAAATACGATGGGGGACCGCCGATGTGTGGACTAAAGGGCGGCCGTCAATGTAAAAAAATGTCACTCTATGTTTCCAAAAGACGGTTCAGGTCAGCAGCTTGTTCCGGATGAAGATCTGGTGCAATCATCTCGCTGAGTTTGTCTGTGAGAGTCAGTGAATGGCACGTTTTGTAGATGGGGACGGAATTTCGGCGTCAAGAACAGATATCTCTCAATGGTTCACAGTCGAGATATCGCCAAATGACATGCCTCTGGGAATAATTTGAGTCGTTCAGTTAAAATTGAACAGACGAAGCAAAGCCTGAGTGCCTGTAACAGTGAGCCCAGTATGGCGCCGAACCAAATTTCTTTCAAGTAGATGTCAGCGGTGGGACATCGTACATAGATGCCGTCAAGAACAGATGGCGCCGACAATAGAGTGACCTTCGTAGTGGCTGGACGCGACAGACTTCGGGAGAGCATGACCATGGTTGCGTGACAAGTGGACTATAGGAGCCGTGGGGCAGTTCAAGCTAAATGAACTAGACGTACAATCAAGGATGGCTGAATGGGAGGATGAAACGTCCGAGCCGATTATAAAGTCGTTATGAGATTGTTCTAAAATGGCAAAAAACGTCCTTAGGCACCCTGTGATAGCAATGCGACCGGTGCACAATAATTGTAAACGCCTTCTTCTGAGTGGCACCTCTCTAGATTGCACCGTAACAATAACAACCTGCATATTCTGGATGTATGAGTCATCGTGCTCATAAAGACAGATAGCTCTTTATTTTATAGCAGACAGTATGCCGGGAGACATGCATTTGCCTTTTAGGGCCAGTAAAAGCTGATATGCGCCAAAATGTCGAATGACCTTGATATATTTTTGGCATATTTGTTTTGTTTATGGCTCTATGAACACTGTGCCAGAATAGACCAATGGTGTATGTCTGATCAATTCTGCAGAGCCACAGCTGTCGCAGGATGGGCTTGTATTTTGACGAAGGTGGTAGAGGAACCTGTTTGTGTACGCCATGCCAAGTCAACGCTGACGCTATACAACTTTTAAAGTGAGCAGCAGGCGCAGCGCGCATTAGGGTCCGCCACACGCCCATCGCCACAACCACTTAGGGATCCACACTCACCACAGCAGTAACGTTCTCCTGAGAGTGCTGCAGTTGCTTAATACTATCGACTTAAATTTTGGAAGAGGGAAGAACAGAGTGAAGACATGCTCTTTCGTGAGCTGAAAGAACTCGGAAAAAGACTTGAATGTTTGTCATGACGCTGTGTGCGGGCTTCATTCGGCTGAGCTGCGCAAACAAAGCCCACATCTACGACAATTCGCGATGCACATCTTTGAGCAACGCCAGTACAACAGGCTCTACCACTAACGCTTAATAACGAATAGCCTGCATTGAAAGTCAGGCTGACCCCACCTACAGCAAGAACGCAGCGCTAACGACACCACGGCTACGAAATCTCATGCGGTGTTGTACGTCGATAAGCATGCAAGTGTTCGCTACATTTAGTCTCCGCAAGCACGACTGACGTACTTTAGCAAATTCACTTTCCATAACAGCGAAGTCAATGTAGGAATAATAAGCGGGCATGCCGAGCTTTCTCTTGTCGCCAGGAACTAAGCAGTAGGGGTGTGCCCGCTCGGCCACTTCCAACGATGTCTTGTGCGGGTGAACGGGAACGCGTTTACATTTGCGCTTTAAGCAATCAGAAAACCGTTCCCAGATTAGTTTATCAGCACCGGTGACAAGAATTTCGAGGTTGGGATGTCGGAGTAGGTCGGAGTAGGTAGGAAAGCTGCCCTTTCCATGTACGCAAGCACGCTTATTTCCGTATGAAGCTGTACCACCTACAGTTAATGACAACAGGCGTACAAATGTAACTGCCTATAGATGTGCCGCTGCGGGCCATATAACATAAAGCGTAAAGGCAACCATCAGGCTGCTACATTCGTCTCACTCCCCCAGTGATGCTGTACGCAACACGATTGGAGTGCTGACGGACCATATAAAATAAATTAGTTTCCACGAGGCCGAAACAGCGGTAATTACAGGTGTGCATACGGCTGCAGAGGCCATTGTAAACGAACGAGCAAGCGCGAATCTGTAGGCGCTGAATGTGACGTCAACTTTCCCGACAGCGAATATGGCGGCGCCAACGGGCCCGGCGTTTTAGACGGGTTCTGATGTCGTGAAGTGTCGTCGTAGTCAATTCGGAAGACTTTATATATGTTCAGGGGGAATGTTGTAAAAAAATATTACTAGCATCCTGAACGAAGAACGCAGACGACGTTCCTGTTCTTTAGGAATATGGCATAAAGACGAAAGATGGAATGTCAATCCTAACAGTCCACATTTCTTCTGACACATCAAAAGCGCACATAAACTACTTCATGCGTACTTATTTCTTGGGTGTTAAATTTGATCACGTCAGGCTCGTGAGTACTGTCCAAGACTTGAATTAAACATTCCAAAACAGCAGAATAAATGGGTTATCTAGTTCGTGATAAAAGAGTTTGGTCTCATGTGCTTCGCCAACGCAAGTCAGCCAACCACCGTGCACAGGTCCAGTAAAGATTTAACTTTAGCTAAGGATCTCTTTGAACTACAAACGGAAAGCTTCAGTCTTTACCACAGTCATCACACAGCAGATATCAATATCGTTTCAAATAAATAAAGTTTTGATACAGTGCACTGAAATGCTTTGCTGTCATTCATTCTAGGTAGTCAATTGCTCAGTCATTCAAGCCTACGTCCCATCGGTCTATCGGATCAAGTGGTAGCATAAGTACGTTGGCGAACTACCTTCATTGCGTGGGATGGCGCGTAGTTTCTTGCCGTAATTTCAAGTTTTGCAAGGGTTGTCATAGACGTATACCGACATTACATTTTCCGCTTCCGTACAGATATTGTGGGGACAGTTTAACTTGTCGCTATCCGAATTCTACAACACCGTATTCCCCTACAATAAAGAGTTATTTCATCAATGCAACCAACATGCCGCTACGATTTATTTGGTCTTCTGAAAAAAAAAACACGTCTGTGTGCCGTGCATATCGTGCACGTTAAAGATACCCGGGTGAGCAAAATCATTCCAGAGTTCCCCTTCCCCACCACGGCGTCAATCATAATCAAGTTGTGGTTTTGTCGCGCAAACTCCCACGACTATATTGGAAATTGTTTCATAATAATAATAATAATAATAATAATAATAATAATAATAATAATAATAATAATAATAATAATAATAATAATAATAATAATAATAATAATAATAATAATAATAATAATAATAATAATAATTTTTATTATTTTTATTATTTTTATTATTATTATTATTATTACTAGCCCATCCTATCTCCACTGCAGGACGAAGGCCTCTCCATGCGATCACCAATTGCCCCTGTCCTCGGCTGCGATTCTCTTCTCTTGGTACCCATTCTGTAACCCTAATGGTCCAACGGTTATCTAACCTGCGCATTACCAGCGCTGCCTAGCTCCATTTTTTTCTTTAATGTGAGTTAGATTTAGCGGCCATACCCGTTTGCTCTCTGATCTTAACCGATATCTTTCTGTCTCTTAGCGTTATGCCTAGCATTCTTCGTTCCATCGCTCTTTGTGCGGTCCTTAACTTGTTCTCATGCTTCTTTGTAAGTCTCCAAGTCTCTGCGCCGCATGTCTGCACCGGTGAAATACACTGATTGTACACCTACCTTTTCAATGATTATGGTAAGCTCCCAGTCAGGCGCTGACAATGTCTGCCATATGCGATCTAGCTCATTTTCATTCTGCTATGAATTTCTTTCTCATGATCAGGGTTTCTTGTTAATAACTGACCTAGGTAAACGTACTCCTTCACAGACTCTAGAGGCTGACTGGCGATCCTGAGCTCTTGTTCCCTTGCCCGGCTATTCTTCAATTTCTTTGTCATCTTCATATTAGTCTTCAACCCCACTCTTGCACTCTCTCTATTAAGGTCCTCAATAATTTGTTGTACTCGTCTGCAGGATTGGTGCATAGAACAACGTCATCGGCAAGCCGAAGGTTGCCGAGGTATTCGCCGTCGATCCTTACTCCTAAGCCTTCCCAGTTTTCCCAGTTACTCCTAAGCCTTCCCAGCCTTTTCCCTTGGTTGGCTAAAGTCCATTGTTGCCCTTATTCCATTGCAAATTATCTTCGTGAATATTTTATACATTACTCAAGATTAGCTAATGGGCTATAATTGTTGAATTTTTTAACGTCTCCATATTTGTGGATTACTGTAATGCTTCCATTCTTCCAGTTTTCTGGGACGCTTGCAGTCAATAGACATTTCGCCTAGATAGCCGCCAGTTTTCCAAGCATTATGCCTCATCTATCTTTCAATAAATCGACTGGTATTCCATCTTATCTTGCCGTTCGTCTCCGTTTCACGTCTTACCAGGCCATTCTCACCTCACTGCCTGTTATAGCCGGAGTTTCTGTATCCTGTTCATTCCTCCTTTGTATAGAGGCATTCTGCTTCCTCTGGGTAGTGTACAGGTCAATATAAAATTCTTCCGCTGCTGCTACTACACCTTCGAGATTGCTGACGGTATTACCCTGCTTATCTTTCAGTGCATAGATCTTGGTTTGTCCTGTGCTATGTTTCCTTCTCACTTTTTTCAGGTCACGTCCATTTTTTACGGCTTCTTCAGTCTTTCTCATGTTATAATTTTGAATATCCCTTATTTTCGCCTTGTTGATCAGTTTTGACAGTTCCGCGAATTCTATCTTATCGCTTCAGTTGGACACTTTCATTCTTTGTCGTTTCTTTATTAGGTCATTTGTTACTTGAGAGAGCTTGCCTACTGGTTGCTTTGGTGCCTTGCCTCTCACATCAATCGCTGACTCTGAAACCAGCCTATTTACAGTTTCATTCATTACCGCTACGTCATCTTTATATCTGTGTACTAAGGCTGCATATTTGTTTGCAAGTGACAGCCTGGATTTGTCGGCGTCTACCCTTACTGTCTCTAGGCTGACTTGTTCCTTCTCGACCACTTTTACCCTTTCTCTCTTCAAATTGAGGTGAATCCTAGCCTTAGTATCCTAGGGTTCTACCTAAATTGAGGACGACGCGACGAGCTATGGAAAGAAGACTGATGGGTGTAACGTTAAGGGATAAGAAAAGAGCAGATTTGGTGAGGGAACAAACACGAGTTAATGACATCTTAGTTGAAATCAAGTAAAAGAAATGGGCATGGCCAGGACGTGTAATGAGGAGGGAAGATAACCAATGGTCATTAAGGGTTACGGAATGGATTCTAAGGGAAGGGTAGCGTAGCAGGGGATGGCAGAAAGTTAGGTTGGCGGATGAGATTAAGAAGTTTGCAGGGACAGCATGTCCACAATTACTACATGGCCGGGTAGTTGGAGAAGTATGGGAGAGGCCTTTGCTCTGGAGTGGGCGTAACCAGGCTGATAATGATGATGATGATGAAGCAAGCCTCATTCTGCAGTGTACGGGATTTAAAGGTGGCCAGGGCCAGTCTCTATTGGCGGTCTGTCCGGGTTCAGAGATTCTTAGCGCCCTCTGCAGCCTTACAGGTTTGACCGCCACCTTGGTCAGCTGCTCCGCAGCTCTGGAGACTGAGAGCTATGGGTTAATTGTGCGAATCATGAGGGAGGGAGTGGTTGAATACTGCACCAGGGAGGCCAATTCCTGCTCTGATGAGGGAGTGCTTTTGTTGAAGCATACTGGTCCTTCTTAATTTTGGAGTACCTCAATTACCGTATCCGCATTCGCTCTCGGCATATTTTCCGTTGTCAGGCGTCACTCCAAACCATCTTGAACTCGAACTTGCTCGTGCAAGTCGAACTCGAACCTACTCGGCTACTCGAACTTGCAAAACATCATTGACGTGGGGCTCCTCCAAAATTAAACTTGGCGCTGCTTTACAGATCGTTCTTAACTGAATCATATTGCAGCCTCGATTATTCTAGAAAGAGCGGCAGAAAGCTGGACACAATATCATATGGAAAGAATGTACTGGTATTGCTTCCTTGCAAATTTACATATGCAATAATGGCTAAATCGTCAGGTTATAAAACTATGCGGCTACAATTAAGGGTGTTTTAATAGACGCGTAAATCATGGCAGGTTCGTACTTTATGCCAGAATGTCAGTCTAAAACGTGCACTCCAAGCCCGCCGCAAGTTTTTCTGAGCCTTCAGAAGATGTGGTGGCTTTCTTGTTCATTTTATCCCCTCTGTAACCCTCCTTTAAAATTTCTGAAACGAAGTTCGTCAACAGAGGAGATGTACGGCTAAGCTTGAAATATTATGATATGTTTCAGGTGACATCAAGCATAAGGCGCATGCTTTGTTTTCAGCAGGCTGAAGAAAGGTTTGGTACATGTTGTAGGTAAAGTGGAATAATAAATTAGTGTGTTTCTTTACTTTACCGCTTACCAATAGCGGATATGCCAAGTTCGAATAAATTAGGTTTGGCAATATGAAATATTGCAACAAGAATAGCTGGCTGTGAAGTCCATGTTCTACTCTAGCAGCCACTTGCAAATACGTCATGAGTAATGACAGTGTATGCTTGGCCAGCGCGAATTGGTTATCTGTAAAAGAATTACGCTGTGTGGTAAACGAATGGACCAATGTAGCAAGTATACAATACGTGTTCTTAAAATATTTAAAAATTATGGTCTTAAACTAAATTACTGGGGTTTTTGAAGCGCAAAAAAGAACAGTAGTCGAACCTTTGATATGAAACAGACAAAAAATAACAGTGAATAACATTTCACCTAATTTGCACATTCATTGGTGCTATTTGCTGCCTTCTAAATCAAAATTTGGCCTGTGGTCTTGAAATATTGATTGAGTGATACTGTTATTTTTGGCACAACGGCCTGAAAAGGCCAAAGAGCGCCATGACACTTGATGGTGAGTGTGACAGAGTAAATTAGTCACAAATAGTGGATACGAGATGGCTGTATATGGGCCTTGAAGTATTCGCTGTAAATGGCGTAACATATTTATCTATTTATTAAAATAATATCAACGAGCAGTGAGTTCACTAGCAATAAATGAACGTCATAAAAGATTAGTTACTTACATGTGCTTATTAGAGCAGCACTCTTGCCTCAGCAGAGACCTTCAGCGCAAGTGCGGCGAGACATGTGCTCTGTAGGTGATTGCTTTGTAGCTGCAGCCTCCAAGGAGAGGTTTTCCTACAAATAGCTTGGCGAATGATTTCTGTTATATTCCTTTCTGTTAAGAACTTCGTTACTGTCTTAATATTAGATGGAGGGTCATTGCTTAACAAGAGCGCTGGGTGCAGCGGTATATTATGGCGGTTTAAT
This sequence comes from Dermacentor variabilis, assembly GCF_050947875.1. Classification (NCBI taxonomy): domain Eukaryota; kingdom Metazoa; phylum Arthropoda; class Arachnida; order Ixodida; family Ixodidae; genus Dermacentor; species Dermacentor variabilis. The sequence goes on from NC_134574.1 coordinate 32,413,954, forward strand.
GAAGGGAGGTACTTTTTTCTCTCCTTTTCTGCTGATGGGCACTGAGCGAGAACATGAAGGACTGAAAGTCTATAGCCACTCCTACGACATGCCACCTACTACGTTTAGAAGATACTGTAGATACTGTAGATACTGATTTTAGGTAGATTTTAGATGCTGTAGGTACTGTAGGTGTGCCCAATGACTAATCTAGAGAAGTACTTCCTGGTATTTCGTTGTTTGCTCAGAGATGCAGTTTCCAATTTTTTGTAGAATTAGGTGTGGTTTGATGGATACCTGTGTGTTCCACTGCATCATCTGCCTATATTTCCGTAGCTCACGTCATTGAAATGGCTTAACGTCTCCATACGGTCCATGTACAGCAATGTCTGCATCACAAAAAGCAGCAGGCGCAGCCTTTTCGTCAGCAGCGTCGTTGCCCTCAAGGCCTCTGTAACCTTGCACCCACCAAAGAACAATTGTTTGGTTGGACATGTACGCTGAGCAAAGGGGATGTAGACTTGGGAATAAAGTATTTCTGTTTTCGTAGACTCGGTACGCCACTAACAACACTCAAGAGGTCTGTGAATATGACAGTCTTTATTATATGTGTTTGCTTTGTATGTTTAATCACATAGAGGATCGAATATGCCTCCACTGTGAGAATGCTCGTTTTCTGATTTAATGCACCGCATGTTGAAAAACATGACCCCAGAACTGTATAAGCTACACCATAGGTAGATTTTGATGTGTATTTATTCAGATCTGCGCATGAGTACTTTGCCTATATGTGCCTCCGGCGCATGTTTTGATATGGCGACAAAAGATAAATCACAGTGCATATTCTGCCGTTCGCGGGGTGGTGCGAGAGAAGTGGGGTTCATTAGGACTGTTTCTTAATTAATAATGCCAGTTTTCTTACCTTCTTCCAAGCGGACAAACAGAGGAGCGCGAACGGAAAGGCGGTTGCGCTCAGGTGTCATATGTTGTTTTCTCGCACAAGTCATGTCCCTTTCTCGCTCTGCGCAAAGATGTTAGGTATGTCAAGCCAACTAGCCCGCTGAAGCACTTGCTGGTTATGGTGAAGCTTGGCAGAAGAAAAGTCGAGCACAGTTGAGTGACACTGATGTGTGTTTTCGGATTTACACCTGACAAAGTACGAAAACCTAAGGTATGTTCTACGTAGGTGTAAGTACCATTCATTGGCCTCCACGTACAGGATTTCAACAGGGCTTCTTCTGAAATTGCCCATTGCCAGGCGTATGCCGACGTTGTGGACTGCGTCAAAAAATTTTAGGGCACTCTTCCTTACGGAATGCTACATCGCGGCTCCATAGTCGAGGCACAAGCAGTGTACAAGGCTCTTATACAGGCTTCGTAGACACCTCCTGTCACTGCCACAGGTTGTTCGAGACAGCAGCTTAAGCAGGTTGATAGACTTCAGACACTTCGCTTTGAGATATTTCAAGTGGGGAATGAAATGAAATTTTATGTCCGAGATAATGCCTAAAAATTTGTGTTCAAGGCTGACTGGTAGTATTTCTCTATTGATGTCGGTAACATTTTTTTGTTTCAGAACGGGATACATGTACTTAGTTGAGGGTTTAGTTAAAACCATTCTCATCCGCCCACTTCGAGTTTTTGTTAGGCCAAGTTCTAGCAGGCTCTCGCAGATGGTGAGATTGCAAAACTTGGAACCTATAAGTATATCATCCACATTTACCGACTAAAACAGTGTGCCAGGTGTGACACCATGTAGGAAGTTCAGTTTTGCAATAAAAAGCGTGCAGTTCACCACGCCACCGTACGGTGCACCCGCCTCTTGTGTTTATGGTCGAGACTGAACATTACCAACTCTAACACAAAACGTGCTGTAGGACATGTAACTGTAAATAATGCTAAACAAGTTGCCACGAATACCTATTCCAGAAAGATCCCAAAGGATATCAAAGTACCACGTAGGATTATGTGCCTTTTCTTTATCACGAAATACTGATAGCGCGAACTGTCTCTGAATAATGGTGTCCCGGTTGCACAGCGATTGTACAAACGCGATACTCAGACACCATGGCGGCCAGCACTTTTTTCCGCTACCGTTGCATGCTGGGGTCATATGAAAACAAGAGTCATTTCGTTGCATCGTGAAGAAATTGGACTCCCTCAGCGGTCACCCAGAGCTCACCGATGGCGCAAGAATGGCCGGCCCCCATAGAGTATGAATATAACGTTTGAATCGTTGAGCGCTGTACGTTTCATTGCGAACAGGCTGGTTTGCCGACGATCTACCTTCCCTGAAACCGCATTGGAATGGGTTTAATACGTCGTTAGTTTCAAGATAGTAGAGCATGTAGCTGTTTACCATCTTCTCAAAAAGTTAGCCCTGCAGATGTTTTCCAAAGAAGGGTCCTTACCCTGCTTCAAAATGGGAATTATCTGTGCGGGAAGAGAAGGCCTTCTTGTGTTGCAGATGGTAAGTGCTTCTACATTTCATATATTGTGCGATCAGAGCCTGGGGACGATTTCTTGCAGCTGTTTAGAGCTCTTTGAAGCTCTTCTATGCAAAGTGATTGATTTTATGTCTCGAATTCCTCCCAATTCTCTTCAGGACATTGTTTTCCCGCATGGGACCCAGTTGTGTAGGAATGAGGTTTCTCGCCTTCTTTTAAGTTACCTGCAGGACACGGATTTTCCTCCACAGAGTGACCTTAAGAGTGACTATTTGTAGTGGTGAAGTCTGTGTCTGATTTATGTGATTTATTTATTTTAAGTGTCGCTACGGTGGAGCAATTGCCGACAGCCACTGCAAAGCTAATCCCACCAGTAGCCTACGACCGCTCAACTCAAATCAACTCAATTTTAGGTCTCGTGTATTGCGCTTTTCTGTTCTTATGGTTGTCGTTGTATTGGTGTTTTATATCTTTGGAATATTTCGGAGTAGTGTGGCGAGCTCGATATGTGGTAAAAATTTACACCTCGGAAGTTCACCTTGTCTTCCATACTGTCGTCATGAGCATTTACTAAGCGTAGCGAGTAAGATTTTCTACCCTTTATTCTATCCCTGTACTTCAGACCTTCATTTCATATGTCTAAGCGGTAATACCTGATTTATACTTTTTGCAACTCTCTCTTTTAGCTTGTCGGCGTGTTCTCCTTCCCTGAGATTTGACATGCTTGAAATTACCGAGGTCTTGTATTGTCAGCGAAACGTGAAGCGACCCCAGTGGTTAGTTCTGCTTCTTACGCGCGTTGCGACACTGATCGTTCCACCAGGGCACACGGCGCTTCTTAGATGATCCGCTTGTTTCTCGAATACGTTTGGACGCGGCATTAATAAGAAAAAGTGTAAACTACTCAAGCGCAGCGCCCACGCTAAGTGCACAAATGTTGGCCCCGGATATAAAACTAATATTTACCAACTGTTCCTAGTCGGATGAATCAGTTTTTGGACCGACGAAACCGTGTGGGAACATTCGTTAACCTTGAAGAACACAAAACCATCGGGAAATGATCGCTCCCGTAAGGATGTCTATTAACATTCCATTTAGGGTGAGGTAAAAGGGTTCGAGATTCACTGCTAAGATCCACAGAAGAATATGTTTTAATTGCAATATTATAATAACTAGGTTCCCCATCGTTAAAAAGGCAAGCACCAGAAGAAAAAAAAACTGTTCAATCAGATGACCTTGCGCGTGGGGCGCTGGACTCGCGCTCTCGTGGGCAATTGTACGCCTCGCCTTAACATACGAGACCCTGCAGCCCTCCAACCCGGCGGTTGAAGGTGGCTTCTTCACCGACGGCGCAGTAGCACTGAGGGCTGCCACCAAGAGCAGGTGGCACAGCTGAGACCACACTCTTTGTGGGCCGCGTCGCTGCCAGTAGCTGCTGCGACGTTTCCCCTTTGTGCACCGTATCAGCATAGCCTGAGGCATGGAAAAAAAGAACACGTTTTCGTGTATTTTTCTTTTTCCATGTGGTATGCTGCGCGTCCACTATAATACTTGAAGCGGTGGACAGTGCCACTACAATTGTTGGGTGCATGTTCGTGTTCGCCACATTTTGCATAGGTCGGTCGGCCTCGGAAGCTTTCCAAATCATGGCCACATTTCATACACCTTCGTCGATTTGGGATGTAAGGTCTGAATGTATTTAGGGATTTCCTGTTTCTCGAGTTCCGTTAGCACACCGATGTAAACATGAGGATGGGATGTTTCGTTACAATATCCTTGTTTTCCCACTTGATCTTTATCCGTTCCACTTGGATCACGTTGTGTTCTTTCCAGTTATCCAAGAGCTCTTCCTCGCCCAGGTTCAGAAGATCTTTAGCAGAGATAACTCCTTGAAATGTGTTCAATGATTGATGGGTTTAACAGTGGTTTTCAGATTACGGAATGAAAAAAGATTCGCGATTATGCCGTGCTGTTGGGTTTCGCGGACCTCAAGAAGAAAGTTCCCAGTGCTCGTTTTCCTCACCGTGTTGCCAGCACCTTGAGTGTCAGAGAAAAATGTAGCTACAGTGAAAGATGAAAGAGCTCTCACTGTGTTTCCTGGACCTTTACTGTGTGTCACAGGGAAGAAGGCGAACGTTTTTTTTTACGTGGCTCTAGCAGTTGGAAAGATTCTTCGGCGCGTCCTCTTCGGAAAGAGGACTATCCTAAATGGGGGGACGACATTTTAGTCATACGGAATAATTTATTTTTCGCTAGACACGCCAGCCGACCTCCACCGAGGTCAACAATGGCATGCTACGAGTCTGGAAGGAGACGCAGATGCCAGCTGTACGTAGCTACTATATTCTTATACAAAATAACCAAGGTTGGATAACTGCTCCAGTTTAGCCCTTGCCGCCCTGAAATTCGGAAGTGAGACGTGATAAAAGTACAGGAAAGAAGAAAGAGCACGAGATCAAGGAAAAAAAAGATTAAAGAACAGTCCAGGAAGAGGCGACTGCCAGTTTCTTGCAGTTGGGTCAGTCCGGAGGTGCCGTCTACGTGAAGCAGAGGTCGAAGAGGTTTGTTGCCTCCGTCGGCGGGCCTTAAAGGCAACACACTTGATCGACTCAACCTCCAGGATCCCCTTTCCAGAAACACGGCTAAACCGCGCACGGCTACTCGAGGGAGGGTTCAATCCTCATGTCCTCGGCTACGTGGTGTCGTAACACACCAAACACCTGCTGACGCAGATGCTCCGGTAGGGGTATCTCCTTTGAACACAGTGTTTCTCACTCCTAATTATAGTTTAAGCCTATCATGCATGCATGTGATTTGTTTACGTCTATATTTATATATTTACTGATCTAATTTACTTTTAAAACGTGCGCTATTTCGATAAGCTACTTCTACCAGGTGTGAGGTCCTGAAGAACAACTGCTCTGCACGCCCGCGTGGCGGGTGCTCGTGAACATGTCTGTGTTCCCGCAAAGTATCTAATCTTGCGGCCCTATAGCCCGAATTTGCGCACTCTGTTCGGGATGGCCCGTTGAATGTGTTCTGCCTAGTCTGCCAGCTGCTTGCTTCCGTGTGGTTGTCTCCCGGAATGTCCGGATACGCGGGGGTCCTTGATGGTTCAGGCCAGGTGTCCGTCCGTTTAGTGAACTGCCCTCGCGGCATTTTTCTGTGTTTTTCTTCTTGCGTTAAGCTTAGCTTGTAGCTTTTACACTCATTCCGCGTTAGCTTCACTTCGGCTAGACGTGAGCGCTACGTCCTTTTTGCCCCAATGGTGATGCTGCTGCCGCCCACGGTTTGCGGTCGTGTTAAGAAAGGTACGACCAGGGTCGACGTTTACAAGGCGCTAGTTCAGCATTTTTTGCAGAGTCATTTGAAAGCGCACCAAAAGTTTTTAGCTGGTCCTTTTGAGGTGACCTTTAAGACTAAGGCAGCTGTTGATCGCATCTCCGTCTTCAAGGTTTATAACGTTGAAGTAAAGTTCGAGCACCAATGTGTTCGTGCGAAATCGTTAGAGGCTTTGGCAACGCCACAGATTTTGCAGACCAAGCTCTTCATACCAAGCTGGATGTTTTTGCAAATAGCTTGTGCAGCTGTTGCAGCCGCGTCATGTGGCAACTTAGACAAATATTCTGGTAAAACATGGTTCCTGAGCAAGACACGTCAACACAGTTTTCAGTGACAGAATACGAAACTGCAACGATGCTAATAGCACATGTCAATCAGTCATCCCACGCGCCACACGCTGCAAGCGCTTTAGTTTACGTGCAATTCCCCTGTCACGTAAAGAAAGCTGAGTTAGGTTAGCTAACAAGCTCGGGCAGTCAAATTATTGGTGTTAACAAATACATCTGTCGTAGTATACGCGGACAAATCAACTTTGGACGGCTTCTGTTAGGATGCTTCGATGGGCTTTGATGAAATCCAACACAGTATAAGCAAACTCTTATCGCGGTCTGACGAGTACGGAAAACAATGTATTAAAACAATCAGGGTACGAAACTTTTCATTGTAACGAGTTTAATCGCTACGTAAAATACGCTTGATCGCTGTTCAGGAACTAGTAAACTTTGGTACGATTATACTTCATCCGTTTCCCTCTATACTTTATGTAACCATTGCTTCCTGTGCAAGTAATATTTCAGCTTAAACAAAAGCCAGCCCAGGAATTTCTTTGTGCTTCCACAGTACTTTGCCATATACTCCTGCGTCCACGTAATGGCGGGAAATTAATACTGGCCGAGCGCTATCACCTAGGGATACAACCACTGCAGCCAGAAATACGTTTACAGCATGAAGATCGCGCACTTCTAAAATCAAGGTGTTTTTTCGAGCAGTCGTCGATTGAATCCAGTGAGCCACCTCTACGGTAAACATCAGCGACATCAGACGCCGTGACAGGTAGTCGATCTGCGGGGGGCGTGTCGCTGTAACGACCTCGCTGGCGTGTAATTCGACCGTTTCACGCCGATTACGTACTGCTACCTGCCTACAGTAATTTCCATCAAAACGTTGTACTCCTCAGCTTGTATGTCAAGATATTCGCAGTGGTGTCGCTTTGCGCGAGAAGCATACAGTGCCAAATTCTCCCTTCGCTCAATCGGCAGAGCAGCGCGCACGCGCCGTTGCCTCACCCACAATTGTCACAGATGCCATATGCAGCCCGAAGCAAATGACCGATTTCAATCAATCTGTTCATTCATTCATTCATTCATTCATTCATTCATTCATTGATGATTGACCGCCTCCCAAGTGAACGTTTGTGCTATGAGAAACTGCCTAGTGAAGGACTCTGGGTTAAATTTGAACGCCTATGATTTACGTGCAGTTTAATCTATCATCATCAGCATCAGCCTGGTTACGCCCACTGCAGGGCAAAGGCCTCTCCCATACTTCTCCAACTACCCCGGTCATGTACTAATTGTGGCCATGTGGTCCCTGCAAACTCCTGTCGCGGCGTCTGCTGCCATGGCAGCAGACGCCGCGACAGGAGCCGCTTTAGCTCCTTCCCGAAACTCTCCGGTGGAGGCGGTGGCGGCCGTTCCAGCTCCAAGTCCCGGTCCAGGCCGGGACTTGGATAGCTGTTGTTCTGGTTGGCATTAAGAGGAAGAAGTCGTGCTGGGCAGACTATGCAATGCGTAACGGAGAGAACCACTGGTGCATTGGAGTTGCGGAATGGGTGCTAAGGGAAGCGAAGCACAGTCGAAGACGGCAGAGAATTAGGTGGGCGCGTGGAATCGGAAAATTCGAAGACACGTGAAACCAGTTAGCACAAGACAGGGATATTGGAACTCTCTGGAGAAGCTTTCGTCCTGCGATGGACATCAAAATAGGCTGATGATGATGATGTCACGACATCCATGCCAGCTTCGTGGCATGTCATTCATCTTATGTCATGTATGCGTGTCATGCACGTTCTGATAGCTCGATTGCGTCGATTGCGGGGAGGGGGGTATAGCGGAGTACTTAAGTATGCACGCCGGGTACTTGTAACGCCTACTTACAGTAAAATTTTTGCTACTATGGCCCTGGCCCAGCTCCTTCCCCCTCCACGGTCAATTGGACCCTCCAGCCCTCACACGAAAAATTTTCTGGATGCACCACTGTGGGGAGGGGGGCGTAGGGTTGCTCTAGATCCCACCCCTAACATTTCAAAGGAAGCGGGGGAAGGGCGGGGAGCTACCACCGGGCCGCAATCCTTAGGCAGCCCAATTACCTGCTGCAATTCCTTTTGGGCGTGAATACTGCTCTAATCTCATTACACAGAAGGATTCATGATGGTTCGAGGACATGCAAACAATAAAAAAATACTGCGCACAGCCATCAACAAGTCTTAGCTTGAGCAGATCTTTGGGAGCTGGGCAAGACTCTCATAAAACGAAAAGCTTCGCACCCTTCTTACATGCATTGTCAACTCAGCATCACCGCCGACTGCACCTTCCGATAAAAAAATCACACAGAAACTCCTCTGGAATTTGTTTAAGTATGAGTAAGAATTGTGACTCTTCGTCATCTACACGCAGTCCATGTGGTTATCAATGTTATGAGACTTGATCCGACGAGTAAAGCGACAGCGCTGCGCCGGCACGAGCTGCTGTGGTCGGCGGCGCCATGTGAATGTCGCAAGCAAAGTACTGCAGGTGGCATGGCCAGGTGCGCTGATGACGTTCCGCTCATTTTGGGCCGTTATCGTTCTTTAGCGCTTTAGCACTCATCCACGTTGAACCGTTATCGAACGTTCTCCGGCTGCGTCAGCTTGTGGCACGGCCGCGCGAACCGTAACTTGAAAGCGAACTGCAATGCGGACAGCGTTTGCCCACTGCTGGATGCCGCACGCGCTGTGTTCTCGCCATTTACTTCGCTTTGAAAACAGACGCGCGTACACCTATCTTGAAACTGATTTGCGAAAAGTGCTTAGCGCGGCATCTGCTGAGAGCTTCAGGAGCGCTGTGTTCTCACCGCTTCGGTCGCGTTGAAGCCAGAGCTACCACGAAGGTGAGTTCACTCGCTCCTGCGGCTTCTATTTTCAAAAATATCGTGTGGTACGGACTGCCGACGGATGCTTTTTTCTTGTTCGATAAGTATAGAAATGCTTACGTTATCAAAATAATCGCAGGGCCCGCGAATTTCGCGATAACAACCAACACCAACCTACTCCCCCACCCCCCGCTGAGCGAAGCCGTCTTGGTCGCCCCCTCCCCACCGCCAGGAAAAGGGACACTACGCCTCAATGTCAGTTAAAGAAATAATGGTGAAACGCTAACAACAAGAACGGCGTTTCCTAACGCTTTCTCCCATGGCCTCCAAGATGTCCATGCGAAGCGGGCGCGTGCGAATCTGGGAGGCCATAATTGACCGCTTAATCGCATGAAAAGAAAAAAAATAAAGCCAAGTCACACAGTAAAATAATGTAAACAAATAACTGATCTTAACCATACTTTTGGGGGAAAAGAAATTTTAAAAATTGGCTGAGGTTTAGCTCTGCTTAAACCTCAGTGAATTACGAAAGCAATATCTGCATGGATATAGACTCTTCGTCGGTAACTTCGATGGCGAGACTGATCAACCAACACGTAGCGGACCGCTACATATCTCAGTGAAGCCGCCACGGAGCGAGCGCAAGGCGAGGAGGTCTTCATATCAACGGAGAGACCACCTGTTAGGCGCGGCGCCCGCTCGGGAGCCACGGCACACGCGACAGCAGCTCCCTTCTAGCTGCGGCGGGGAGCAACCTGAAGTCCAGCGTCGTCACAGCAACGGAGAGAGCTGACGTCACACCACCTGCTAAGCGCAGCGCGACTCTGGCTGGGGGGCACGGCATACGGAACGAGCGGTTAGACCTTGCAAGCATTGCTTTCGCAATAAAAATTACACAGCCGAAACACACGCCACTAAAGGCGCCACCACCGGCGTAACGTCGGTACGAACAGTTGGCAATATTCATTAGCACTTTTCCGCCCGCTTCGTCTCCGCAATGAGAGCCGCCATCTCTTCGCGCCTTTGGTTTTATTTTTCTGCAAGTCTGCGCATGCGGCTCAGCGGTGGATTCACGGCTGCACAGCGTCGCCTTGCGACCTGCACCATTTTCTCGTGTTCGCACAATCGATGTGAGACATGTCGCATGTGAAGAGTTTCTGGAAGTGCCTCACGTCCAAGTGAAGCGGCTGTGCGGACACTGCGGGTGCTATGGCGGTGTGCCCCGTTCTAGGAAGCGTCGTTGTGTTTTCGGCATGGAGATTTCAGGTACTTGCAAATGCGTTTCGTCCTCCTATTGAGTTCCGGAGCAAAGCGTGCAATATTTCATGTGAAAGATGCAGGGCCCATCATCTTGGTGTGAATTTCGAGCGGCAAACCACAACTGCTGGACTTAGCGCACACTGCGGCTGCTTAGTCAGCGTGCAAATTGTTTTACGTTGCCGTAATATATTGCTGTCTGTCTAACCTGCGGCTTGTGGACAGCTAGGCCATGGACTTTTGCTTGTGGCAGTGAGAGGTATGTAAATGGAAGCGGTAATGCTTTTCGAGAGCAGACAGTTGTTTCGCTCGAAACTAACTGGCTTGATCGTTCTTATTTCCAACCCCAAAGGGCGTAACGTTGGCGCTGTATGTGTTTGTTTTCTTTGCCGCGAGTACCACCTTCTTGCTTTTGTTGCATGATAGTGGTAGCCCCTACATGCCGTCTGAGCATAATACAATAAAAGCAATTTCCTCCCTTTCAGACGTATGAAATGTAACGTAGCAAAATTTCCAGCGTTTTATTCGGAACGTAGAAGTGCAGTATAGTTTAGTCGGAAATTCAAATTCTATCTTAGCTTAGTAGGCGCGATACAAGTGAAACTCGCATTCCTTCTTGAATTTTTCGCACAAACCGCACAACCCGCAGAGGCGTCATCGGGTATTTGACAGTAGCTTCGTTACATGAGTTGTTTTCTGCGCAAATATTGCCCGGTTAACTACCCTTTTAATTTATGCCGACGCTCGTTCATCATAATTTTAAGCGATTACTATCCCCGAGTACCGGACGATGCCAAACTTGTGAGGTGTAGCAAAGGCGGGAAGTTCAAGGTGGCGTGGCTGCAAGTTCCTATTTTTAGGTTTCATGCATTCAAAGCAAACGCACATGGTATCACTAATTTATTTCCATTTCTGCTGTGCTTGATCAACCTAGTGAGACAACCGTGTTTGCACTTTAATGTTTTCCATTTATTGTGTATTCAGCTTGGCTGCCAGAAAATGCTTGGAGTTTTTTCATTATCCAAGTGACGGAATATTTCACTGACGGCTGTGTGTGAAACACACGAGATGACAAAACTGATAGCAAAAGGATGAGATGTTTGTTTTATAGAGTTTGGACTCGATTTTCGTTGAGGATGTCGATCGACCTTGGGCCTGGTTGCAGCACACCCGACATGGCCACAGTGCAGCCTGTCAGTTGAGTGCCCCCGAATGCACCATCAACATCGGAAAATGAAGCAGGGCCAGATAGGGGCAATTTTCAGTTTGGAACAGAATACTGACAGATGCCTTTTTTTAAGAACTAAACATATTTACAAAAACAATCCTTTCTCTTTGTGCAGCCTATATAAATTTTTTGCTTGTTATACAGAACTTCAGAAAGCAGTTATTTTGAAGATTTTTGCATGCACAAATAAATAAAGAGGAGTGCCCTTTCTGAAGAAATCGATGCACTGAAATGTGCATTCGGCACACACAGAGATGCAAAATAACCAAAAACCTTAAAGCGGTAAAAAAACGGGTTTGAAAGATGTTCTAGCATCCTAACCTGTCTTGGCATAAGGAACAAAATATAATAGCAACAGAGGTGCATGCAGAGAAGTGTTTGTAAATGATTGCAAGATATCGACTTTGTCTAAGAAATTGTTTTTATTTACTCAGAGCTTCTTGGTGCCATGGCAGTGCATTTCAAGCTCAGGATGATGTCCTGCTCCCAGTAAAACACCTTGAGATTTTAAAATTAAATTCTGGGGTTTTACATGCCAAAGTCACAACCTGAAGTTTTGGCACCTTACCTTCTTCAATGTGCACCTGAATGTAAGTGCCCCATAAGCGTTATTGCATTTTACCCTTATTGGAGGGCAGCTGCCATGGCTTAGATCGAAGCTGTGACCAGCATGACTGAGCAGCATGACACCATAGTGACTGGCCATAGTAACACCAGGTCAGGATGAGAAATACTGCTTAGAACTACCAACTTCTTGGCTCACAATCACTTTGCACAAAGTTAAAGGAGTATGGAGTACTGACAGCGACCGTTTAAGTACCAATTTCTTTTTAGGCTGCCGACTCCATTATTGGGGTGCGAAGCTTCAGTTAGTAAAACAACCCTACATTGCACAACCAGCTCAAAACACTCACCATGTATATCATGATCTGGACAGGAAAATTGAGTCATGCGCCGGAAATGTAGGTGGAAGTCACACATTGTACCTGAAACATAGTCAATAATCATTAATCAATTTCTAAAAATATTCTTCTCAAAAAGTGTTTTTTTTTCAAGCCTGAAAGCAGGAGCCAAATGGTGTTCATGTGCACAAGTGCTTGGATGCGCGGCACTTGCAAGTATTCACGGGCTTCTTTCAAGCTTGAAAAAAATCGTATTGCACCTATTGAGCAGTAGAAAGCTGGATTGGGAATTTTTCAGGATGCTCTACAATTTTTTCACTGACACTTTTGCTTTGAATATAATATTTGAGCAGATAAATAATCGTTAATAACAAATTACGTAATTAGGGAATATGCAAAAATTGGTTTCACTTGCTCAAAACGATGGCAAACGACATTACCTTCGGTCGGTCCAGCTATGTGGCACTTGTACATACTTAAAGCTTGCACAAGTCACACAGACCACCTGGTACTTACAAGGCATGTATAGAAGCGATTAGGTTGTGTCAGGCAGCCACGTGTAGCGAATCATGAGAAAGAGCCATTATTCTTTGACTTAAGGGAACGATTAGATTTACACGCTCGACACCTTGTATCTGTGTGCTCTAGGCCTGTTCGTAGTTTAGCTGCTACATTAACAATTTTTCTCTACATGTAAGCTCATATGCATCTTTTAAGTATATTGCCTTGTGTTTCCAAAATAAACCATTCTCACACTTCCTCAATGATGTCTTCATCTGTTGCTGTACTAAATTTTTAACATGCAACTGCACACATTTTCATCTAGTTTTCATAGTTCCTCGTTGCTTGATGGCTTTATTTCTAAACAAGTTGTTTTCTTTAAACCCTGTTGCACACAGCGGTACACAGCAGCTCTGTATAGAGTGGGAATTGTTTTTTTTTCAGATTAACATTATTGCACTTGGCAATGTAAGGCTTTCAATGTAACACGACCCTGCAATAGTGTCTTATATTGCAATCCAGCATCATGCAAAAGCTGTTTGCTTACCAGATGAGAATATGTATATGAATTGGAAGTAACAGAACTGGAAGAAGCCAACAGATAATGAGGCCAAGGAAAGCATACAGGAACCTGATTTAAGTTTTTATATGAAGTATAGAAATTATAAATTCAACAGAAATGAAAGTGGATGAAAAGACATCCACCTGTGGGTAGGGAACGAACCCATAACGTTCACATTACGCATGTGATATACTTACCACTCTGGTACTACGGCCGCGTAGTACCAGATCTGAGCGACCATTGTGGATGGTTGAATGCTGCCTTGGTAGTACAGCGGTTAGTGCATCACATGCCTAATGCAAAGGTTGTAGGTTCGTTCTCCACCCGTGGCTGTTTTTTTACCATTTTAATTTCCCTTTATCATTTCTAAATTTCAATGGAAACTTACAAATAAGTTTTCACGAGCGCTCCCTGGATTCTTCCAGCTGTGATTAAAAAAACTGTGACCCTCAGTTTCCTTTCTTCTCGTTTGGAAGAACAGAAGCTTCATTTTAAAAATAATGAATTAACCTTGTACAGCATGTCAATGTGGTCTCAACGAAATCTTATCACAGCATGCATATTACTAAGTGAAGTTTTTGTTAAGATAATGATATAGCATGGGACCTAATTAGTAGCCTTTATGTGCAGAGATATGAATAGTCTAATGAATGGGAGGATTTTAAAAAGCACTTCAAATATGGTGTGATCATGCGTTTAAAAAAACTTTATTCTAACATGATTTCAGGCATAACGGTTGCCCCTGAACAACATTTGGATCATCTGCATTAGCATTGTTTTTAGAGAGCACCAGTACTACATTGATTGAAGTAGCCTCGTGGACCATAAAGCATCGCTTCTTGCCGAGCCAAGCAAATATCTGCATATCTGAGGTGCATGTGTGATATGCTCGAATGCTGTTTAAAGGCTGCTAATAAGAAAATCATTTGCTAGCCTTCCAGAGATTGCTGAGATTGCTTCAGTAGTCTATGCTACTCGATAATAACCAATTAACCAGAATGAAATTTCATCGCAATTGGCTTTGCAATGTTTATGCAAAATACTACAATTGCCTTCTAGACATGTGACTGCACTAAAATTTGGAATTAATGACAAGTAAGATTTATGCGACAGCAAAAGTTAGTTTATTACTCTAGAACAAAATACCAGGCACTTCGGTTATTTCTGCCTTAGAGTTTCTTACAATAATTTGTAGAGTGAACCCTGGCGCTGCAGCGCCATCATCATTCGCTCCCATCATTCCCACCACCATGGGAATGATGGGAAGTACATAGATTTGTCTGATCTTCGTGCTTGTGATTTCAGATGTTCGTGTGACTTCGTATATTACGCTATATAAATCTTATTCTCGTAAATTTCACCGTAGTCTCTACTCTTCGAAGTGCAGAAGACGCCACCAACACGCACAATTGCTATTAATTGCAACAATTGAGCTTGTCCAGGTGGCCAAATCAAAACGCACCAAGTGTCTCAAGGCACTGGCATGCCCGCGATAAATTCATAAGGGCGTTCCACTAGCTTGCCGTCATATGCGTCCGTGGGTTATTGGTTTGCGTATCAGACTTCTGTTCTAGAGTTCCTGCATTCGAATCCTACCGTTGGACGACATTATGATGCTTATTTATTTATTTATTTATTATGTAGTATATTGTTCAAAATGACTAGTTTACAAAGCCACAAAACCGTTTGAAGCCAAACAGACGAAGTTTAGGCAAATCCATGTACTTCCCATAATTCCCATGCTGATACAACTGTTCTCGTTTCAGCTCCTGCAGACAATAGCGTCGGAGTTCCCTCTAGTAATTATTCTATGAAACTTCATGATTTCTGCACCTCGCTCGAGCAGAAGCGGCACGACACCTGCTGCGTAAACGAGCACTACCTTTCGGCCAAGTGTAAGGAATTCGGTGAACTCGCTCTGTACAAAGCCTCCACTAAGCAAAAGAAGTCGCAACGTATAATTGCTGCCATGTTGAACTGGTGGAACGAGTAGTGAAATGCAGCATCTCCTAAACTAGCTGAGAAAGTGCAGGTGAATCGTGTGAAGATTATATATTAATAGAATTTGAGTGATTCGGCATTACATTCCCAAAATATACTTCATGAGACCTTTCCATTTATTTTTTTGTTATTAGAAATACCTATTGTATTGTTGGACAAAGCTACAGTACGCCAACATATTTTCTAGTATTCACTGGTAGCAAACATGTCAAAACTACTAATTTTGGATTGCCGCTTTACCCCTTAACCTCCAAGTTAATTCCGGAAAAAGTGTACCAAATTTTCCAAATTTTTTATGTACTCCTTTTTTCGATGTCAATCTCATTCTAAAAATATATTACTTCATTGGTCTCTGGTCTTCACACAAAAATAAAAGCTGCTCATGAGGGCAGCTTTCTCTCAATGCCGGCTGTAACTCATCTTTGGCAGTCAGCGCAGCATAACATCGAGCAGAAAGAGTGCGACTCGTCACAGGCGATATTGATACTACCACCAGTCACTAGTACAGCTCGGGATCAAGGATGAAAGACTTAAAGGTTGTGACTTCATTGCTGCCCAATTATAATTCTGCAGCTGTTACACTTGGGTGTAGCCTGTGTATGTACATGACGTAGTATTTCTCCGGAAACCCGCAAGGTGGAGAGAAGTAATTAATAAAGGAAAAATCAGACGTCCACTCTAATACACATGTACATACAGTCATGTATGTACATGTGCGTGCATTATTATGACGTCATGCCAAAGCAAAGTAACTGTAGTACAGAGAGGCATCAGTCATCTTTTATATATTTGCTGTGTAGACTTCGCGCTCATTGGCCAAAGATGCCCTCGTGCTATTAAAACCTATCAATTATCTATTTGCTGTACCAGGTGCTTATCATTCTTTTTTCAAGATCGGTGCGCCAGTTTTATTTTTGTTTTTCTTGAGCCATGCACTTCCCACTCACAGGACTGCACGTCATCTGAAGTGTTCCTTTATCCATCAGAAATGTTGAGGTTGTTTTTGCCAAACTCGATTTCTTGCCTCAAACGAGCTTGTACAACCTGACTAAGCTGATAATTCTACCTGCTTATCTATGAAATATGTTGCGGTTATTAACCTTCATAATGAAGACACATAGATCAATATTTTGCGTATTAAAACAATTTCACGAAATTTTTAAATAAGATCGAAACTTAATCATGCTATTTTTTCCCACAATGCAGGGAGAAAAAGTCCCGGTAGCATCTTGCATTTACTATGGTGGCCCAGACGTGTATGCAAGCAAGCTCCTTCATGTGGACCAAGAACTAGTCTTCAGTCTATTGCAGACTTCCATGCGAACCCCTCAACATTCTTACCTCACTGGAATCGTTCATCTGTCAGCGTGTCCATCACCAGGACTGCCAGTAGTAAAGCTTCTGAACCCCATTAAGAAAGCTTATTAATTTTTATTTACTTTTCGTGGTCGGCCATAAAATCTGAACATATTTGATATTTCTAACGTTCTTACCTGGCACAAAGCAGTGCAATAACTTTATAGCTGTGTTTAATGTATTTAAGTGATGCTCACTCTAATGCCTATTTGGTTTTGTTAGTGTTTAAGAAATTTCAATGTCTGATAAGGTAACAGCATTTGAATTTGTCATCGTGGCTCGTCTCAATGAGCTGCTAGGAAATAAGACGCAAATCTTGCCACACGACAGTTGTAGCACTTTTGTTTTCATCACCACAGTATACACGTTTCGAAAGATTAAAACTGGGGAAAAGCCTCAAGAACGTAATCATCCTACGATTTTCATGTCCTTACAGCTCTGCAATGCCTAATGCCTCATACATCTTGGGAGCACATTGGCAGCAGTGCCTACTAGTATATTTGATAAGAGAATAGCTTGAACCCTGTATGGCCACACACTCGATGGCTGATTGCTTTTTTTTGTCCTGTAATTGTTACTACTATGTATTCAATATTCGTTTAGATGTAAAGGGACACTACACGCACTGAAATACCACATGGCGCTTGCATTTTAGGGGACAAAGTGTCCAGCATGCTGGTCACAAAGCGTGTACTAGGGGCTACCTTGCCTCTACATAGCTATCCTCGTGAGACCCGAGTGACGAATTTTTACATGTAGATCAGGAAAATGCATTCATTAGACCACTGAGGCTATCTTATCACGATAAAAAAGTTTTATTGATGTACGATTTTTCGTTCGCTTACCAAAGCATGTGCAATATATTGCACATTAGGATTCAGTGAATGAAAAAAACAATATGATGAGAGAATGTGGGTAATGAGCATAGAAGGCGTTTCTTGTGCCCTGCAGTGTTATTTCTAGGTATGAAACTGTTTAAAACAGTTTCTTCAATAAGTTATACAAAGAAAAATGTCACAGCAAGTGCAACGAAACTTCGTGCGTTCACTACACAAGGGGTTACGGCATCTCGATGCGTACTTTTGTGATGAAAGTTCGGGCATGTGTGTTGCCCCGGCTGTCCGGAAAGAGGCGGGAGGCAACGGTGTTATCTTGCTGGCAGGGCGCTTCGGTGTCGGCTCATCATCGTCTTCGCCCACATCCAATTCTGCTATCGGCAAATGATGAGCAATTACAAGTTTGAAGTCGAGTAGACTAAGCGTGTTCTTGCTTGCAATTCGCAGAAGTTGACAGTCTTCCTTATGCTGCAACCGCGCATTAACTAAGGCCACGTCCGCAAGAAAAGAAAGAGCACGAACAGTCCAGCGCGTTGTCCTTGCCTTGCTTGGGTAGAGACTCACCATTCTATCACAGAGGTCAACGCCTCCCATATTCTTATTGTACTCTTCGACGATAGCCGGCCGAGGTACATCCTTATAGACTCTCTCCTTCTTGCACCATCTTTTGCATTCTCCTACTGGCTCCTCACCAATGTGTGAAGAATCGAACGTAATGGTCTTGTTGTCAACCCACTTAACGAGGCAAATGCCATCAGCCACATTTACGGTTTGGCAAAAAGATCCCCGGCCTTTCTTCACCAAAGCTTTGTCATCAGGTAGCTTGGAATCCTTTGGTAGGCGATTCTTCATTATTGTGCCAGCTCCACGCAGGCCTTGGCTCGAGAGGTGCCGAAGCAGCGGTGTAGTAGTGAAGTAGCGGTCAAAACATAAAGAACTGCCTGTTGGCATGGACTTTGACAACCGAAGCACAGCACAAGCACCTACACCCAGCTCAGATTTGTTGGCTGCGAGCGCAGACTTTCCCTGATATATTTCGAAGTGCAGAACCATTCCACTTGGGCTGGAGAGCACAAAATTCTTCAGTCCTGTTGGATGAGGTTTACCAGGGACGTATTGCTTCAATTTCGTTCTGCCTGTAAATGGTATTATTTGCTTGTCTATGCTTGCTGACGGGCTTCTTGGCAGCTGGAGGCAAGCAGTCCCAATCATTTCAATGAACGGTCTCAATCTCCACAGCCGGTCAGCTTTCTTTTTCTCGTCACTGATTTCCAAGTCATTGACAACTTTTATGTTTTTTCGCAACAAGAAGAAGCGGTCACGAGTCAGAACATCAGCAATAGCAGCAACTCGTGTTTGCCTAGCCCAATAAAGTCGGATTTGTGGGTATCCCAAGCAACTCATGATAAACGATGCCCCTATGAAATTTTTCATTTCGGCAGCGTTGCTATTCAGCAGAGTCCCTTTTCTTTGATGATAGCCGACCTCAGTCATTTCATGCATGTTTCGGTAAAACTGTTCTGAAAAATATTGCTTGAAATAGTCCAGAGCATTCCAATTGGTTCTAGAATTGGGCTCAGTATCTGGCGTATCCGGAATATCAGGCAGTGATGACACAAACGGAGCATGCCTCCAAGGAGGGAATTTCCCCATACTTGTTGATGGCTCGCTGTCGGAATCTTGCTCGTCCGAGTCGTCTTAAAATAAGAAAAGAAAATCAGACTTAAGTCCCGCATCTTGTATTAATATCATAAAGGCTTGTATTAGGAAACTCACCTAAAGAGGAAACATCTGGTTGTGGTGCTTGCAGAGATGTTTCGTTCAACTCATCATCAGACAAGTCGAGATCCGAGTTCTCCTGGGAGGCAATGGCCTCCAAAATCGCTTCTGCCTTGCTCAGACTCAACCCTGGCACGGGTCAAAGAAAGCCGAAATTACAAACATTGCTTATATATCAACTGGAAATACCTTTTTGAGTAAAATTTACCATCAACATAACGTCCACCCGCGCAGAAAAGCACCTACGGTGAACAGACTGAAAACAGCCCCGCGTGTTGAAGGTCAGTCCCAATGTGCAATACAATGCACACAAACAAATTCACCATTGCCACGGACAAAATACGCACTTGTCTCAAGAGAAACCATGCAGAAAATGATCCCTGTACATTCCTCAACCTCTTCATCGCAAAATTCAGAACATTTAGCAACGTGGTAAGTAAATAGGGGCAGCTTACTTGGGCGCGTCGAAGAAAACGTCTTCGTCGGGATGGACGCCATTTTCAAACTGGCCCAACAAGCGCTCCGGGCAATTGACTTCCCTAATGCTTGGCTAGATGGCAGCACATGTCTGTGCAATACATTGCACAGGAGGACTTCGCGTTTACCGCACTTGCAGCAAGGCTTTGCCGCTGAGACCGAGTGTGCAATAAATTGTACGCTGGGTCTCACGAATGGACACCAATGCTCTGTACAATGTAATCGGTGTACTTGTCTAGAGTACTTGAAAGATGTGCTACGGGCTGTACTGGCACTGTCTGCTGATAATGCATGGTTCTAGAAAGCCTGCAGTTGAGCATCTGCCACCGTACTAAAGGAACTGTCCTAACTTTTTTGTCGATGTGGTTGAAACTTTAGGAACTGCAATGGATAATTGTGACTGTGGCCGTGCTGCCGAACTAAAGCACAATTTACACACCTCGACTAACACAATGCCCTCTGAAAGTTTTGCTACGTGGTATCTGTGTTTGGTGCCTGACCCTATGGCACCTTTACGAGCAGTCACAGGTGATAGCAGCTACTGAAGCTTTGTCAACTGGCAAGGTCACAAAAGAATGCTGTGCCACCAGTGGCTGCACCCCCCGAGATGCAAGCTGTCTTGAACCAGGTGTTCGGTAGACAGTACCTGTGCAGCCAAAACATGGTGTTTGAGCCCTATAGGCCACTGCGTACAAGACTGTACACAAGTGTGGTCTCAGAAAGTTGAGAACAAGCAGCATTTTTACCAGTGTTTCTTTATAACATTAGTGCGAGTAGTTCTTTCACCAAGGCTGCTAATCATTCATTGATAATGAAAACAGGGCGTTTGTGACACACAAGGGGTCATGTGTTTAAAGTAATTAGATCAGTAATCTATGAGATGGAGTTATAAAAAGTTTACCTTTTGTTCCTCAGCGGTCTCTTGCAGAGACATGATCAATTTCGGCAGTTTAGATTTGACTTTTTATGTCTAGATTTGGTGTGTATATTGCAACTATAACTAACAGTCAGTGCTCTCTCCTGCCCAGTATTTATGCTGTCTTTTTGATATTTGCAATATTTTGCAGTTCAGCGGAGCGAAGCATGTGTCTTTAGTTTTACTAATTTTCATGTTCAACTTTTGTATAGTGCTCTCTAGTTATTACTAGTCACGTTTCGTTCACATAGAGACACTCAGACATGTTCTTTCTTACGTGGCCGGTTATTTTCGTACTTTATGAGAAGATGCAGTCATTTTCGAATGAAAACATGTGATAGTTTGTAGTGAGGTTACCTAAAAAACTTTTCTTCCTAAAATTTAATTGAACAAGCCTGTGCCATTATTCAGTGCTTATGTCTTTGTATTGATATGGTTTTACTTCTTATCTTCCTTTTTTACTTTTAAAATGTGCAAACTTTATTATGTAACCATTTCTCTTTAATGAAACAATAAATACTTCTGACATTTTGTCGCAAATTTTACAATGATTCTGTTCAATTAGGTAACCTTAGCCTAGCTGATTGTTATTCTCATAGTTTAACTTACAATGGCTGTGGGATATTCAGTGCAAGCACAAGGTGAAAAATAAACTAAATTATTGCGTGTAAGCACGTCACTGGCAGTAAATAGAGCATATAGAAATTTGAGGAAATATTGCGTACTTATATATTAAACAGCATGCACAGCTAGACAAGCAGTTTTGTTTGTAAATGCTGGAACATTATTCCAAGTAGACTCGCTTTGTTGCACATTGTTCTTTGGCTTACAGTGCTACCGTTAACTCGTTATATATGTGAATGTACTAGTATAAGCATCCCGTGGAGATAAATGACAACTTTGTTGAATGGAGGTATAAATGTTGTGCTTAAAACAGGGCAAAAAGCTGCTTGACAGGTAAACGTATGCTTCTGCAGTACTGCACTGGTTACCGTCGCCAATCCATGCATTGCTTGGGCTCTATTGCACTCCATAAGAGCTACAACAACGAGCCGTGGTAACTTTCCCTCCTGGTCGAGCTGGTGTTGCTGCGAAAATTATTGACCAAGAAAATTGGAGGTGATTAATTATTTCAGAAATGCATGTACCGTCATGCTTTTCGTTGTGTACTGTTTCCATGGAGTGATAAGTACTGGTGCACCAAGGCGCGGGACATCCTGTTTCCTTAGTGTAGCACGCTTTGTTATTGCGCTCCGCATCCTGCTGGCAGTGTACTATCGCTTCAGAGGAAGTTGACGAAAAGCATAGGGTGTGTGCATTGCTGCGATCGTGAAACTTAATTTTTTTTCCTGAAAGGGTTGCACATTATATATGCTACCACATGATAGACCAGAAGCGCAATATGGCGAAGCCTCACGCATTCCGGCTCATATTGAACAAGGTAGTACCATAGCTAAGGCTGGGCAGCATTCGCAACGGCTAGTCTGTCCATTAACTACATGACTGTAGTGAACGCCAAAATTCTTGCAGGGATAACACCCTTTTGGAAGTGTGTTGTCCATTCTACACCCATCTTGAAAGGGTGGTGTCTGTGTTACACCCATATAGGAAGGGTGTTGTTTGTTTACACCCATAGGCAATGTGACGCCATTTTCACACCCTTTCCTTTGTGGGGTGTTAATTTACACCCCTTTGCTTGGGTGTAGCCATACACCCAAAAAGGGTGCACCCATGGGAGAAGTCATTTACACCCTTAAGGGTGTTAAAATTTTTAGAGTAGGTACGCGAGCGTCTTGCATTGCAACCGCAGCGGCCTGAAATAAGCCTGC
The DNA here is from genome assembly GCF_050947875.1 of Dermacentor variabilis. NCBI lineage: Eukaryota > Metazoa > Arthropoda > Arachnida > Ixodida > Ixodidae > Dermacentor > Dermacentor variabilis. Next base: position 32,436,495 of record NC_134574.1, read on the forward strand.
GCCTCGTGCTGAGCACTAGAACGCCATACTCGCTGTGTCATCGTGGAGGATAGATGATTAATTTCGGTCAAGAGGACAATGCTGTGCTTTAATTGTGTTGAGTACGTAACTTCTCTCTACACATAAAACTTTTTAGCAGAATATATTTAGTGTATGATGGAAACCTAAATGTTGTCTTCGTCATCAGGGCAGAGGTCCTTGCTGTACGCAGGAACTGCGACACCACAGATGGCGGCGAAGTGGTCTATGCAATGACGAGGAATGTTGTCTTCCATCTCCTTAGGCACGTAGAGGAAACATTCTGTAAGATCAAGCACAAAGGAAAGGCATAAATCCCTGCATTCAACCATGAAGAATTTGAGTTTGGCAAGCAATCAGATGAACACAATGAGAAGGAGAGTTTACAAAGAATGCTGAAGCACCTAGTAAAGTCAATGCGCGTGGTTCTCGGTGGTCTCGAGACTCCGGCCGCTAAAGGTTCCCTACAAGTGCTGGCCTTGCTAGATCCGCTTATCGCCGCTCTTTATATGCTATAAAGAATTTGTTTGGCGCTTGTGCTGTTCACGCAGGGGAGGCCCACACACCAGCTTCGTATTAGAGTCTCTATGTTTACGTTCACTTGAATTGGTAACTACAGGTTTGATACGAAACCTGATAGTGGCTTCATGGAAGAGATTTGTGAATGTTTATCATCAGATTGTTCAACTTGCTTTCACCTTTGCGCATCCCACTTGCTATGTCATCATCATCCCTCATCACACCTTTATGTCCATGTTCTCCCTCCCCCTGGGCAGAGTAGCAGGCTAGAGCGCCTTACCTCAGGCCGACCTCTCTGCCTTCTTTCAATTAAATTATCTCTTTCTCTCGAGTTTGGCCCCACTGTAAACGCTGTAGGTTCAGGGATAGTATTTTTATCTTAGTTTTTCTATCTATTTTGTAGACTAACGTACAAGTTATTGCATTTTAGTGGTTACATTTTATTTTAACGATGTAATCATAGTAGCAGCATAAATACTAACCGAAAGATAAATTAGGATTCACACTGTATTAATGAGTAAATTGTCCATCCAAAGAGAAAAAAAACGTTTAAATGACCATTGATAGAAGCCGAAAGGATCATAGGCTCTAGAATCCACTCAGAATGCAGAAGGCTGATTAGTATTTGTAGAGGTGCATCACATATATTTTACGCCAGCCATTGGCACAGATGGCGATTCGATATTATACATCACCATGCCAGTCGCATTGCAATTCATAGGCACCCTGAATCTTTACAGAATTGGCGACAACCTGGCATTGTGTACGAATTATCGGATACATAGAGGAGGCCTTACGCAATAGTATTAGCTTGATGAAAGTGAGCAATCCGATAAAGCCTGCCTGAGGGGTAGAAAAGGAAACAACTCTCGCACAGCATTTTTTCTGAAACACGCACACACATTAAAAAATAGACGAGCTGAAACCTCATAGGGAATGCTCAAAATATAGTGAACATGAAGCAGTTCCCGCTGCTGCAAGCACTTCGGTGCTCACAGCGCACTAAATTATGTCGTTTAGGATTCGCTTCCGTAACTTTGGGGGACCCGTGACCGGGGGTGCAATTTGAACACAATCTACGGGAAGTGGTGTTTATGGCGCATTCGGCGTACGCGGTCGTTGCTCCTTTAGCGCAGCATCTGAATCCATGTGCTCTTGAGCAACTGCAGTGCAGAATCCATCGAATGCTCAGAATCATTGCTATTTGCGTGACTGTGGAGTGTCGTTCCAAGACATGAAATTGGAATAAGGCGGCAATGCCGCTTTTATGATGCTGCATGCCGTACAACAGAGTAAGGATTGTATCATGAGAAGCCAACAAACACAGACACCAAAGAAAACATGGGGGAAATTATTTGTACTTGCTAATTGAATTAAAGAAATGATAAATAAATGACAATGAAAATGGATGAGAAAACAACTCGCGGCAGGTGGGGAACGGTCCCACGTCTTCGCAATTCCCGTGCGATGCTCTAACAAACTGAGCCTACCGTGGCGCCGTTTCCCCATCCAGTTCGTTGGGTATTTATGGGTTGCTACTAGAACGAACCTCGGGAGTGCTAGCCAGCGCCACCAGTCACAAACCTTGGTGGTGGCTGTGGAACATCCTTTCTGCCGCAGACGTCACGGGTACGTGATCTTTCTGGGTGAGAGCAACCGGTCAATCAACCCGCACATGCTTCCTACAGGCATCAATGTTGCCGTATTTCAGACCCTCGTTATGTAAAACCGAGAAAAAAGGGGGTTAAGCGAGGGGCCCAACATTTATGTGATAACATCATGAGAAGCCAACAAAGGCACCACGGACTACATAGGGCAAAATACTTATACTTACTAATTGAAATAAAGAAATGATAAGGATGTGGCTTCCTTCTAGGTATGCAAGTGAATGAACTTTGACTTGTTTGTTAAACAGCCCAAACTATCAGATGCAGTGCCTAATTCCTCCGTCTTGCTTTGTCCCCGCCTTTATCACTTTTAGTACAATGATGTTTTCTTGCCAATGGCCGACCAAACACTAGTACAATAGCCTGTGTGTATTTAGATCAAGGGGAGAAGATTGAGCTGCAAAGTATGGTCACACAGTCGCCACATTGCTCTGTTTGATGATTGGGTGAAAAAGCGGCCGCGTCATAGTTCTTGTAATGCTTGGGAGTGGGGAACCCATTTACAACAAAAGTGGGTCGTAAGTGAAGAACAATCGTTTAACTTGAGGAGCCCAAGTACAGCAACGCATTAGTCCCAGCGTTGCAGCGGCTTCAGATCGCGTTAACTCTAATCCTCAATGCACGTGTTACACAATTCTTCGACGAGTTAGCATAATACCCTGAGAGCATATTCTAGCTTTTTTTTCTTTCGCGGAGCTTCATGGTGCTTTGTGCAAAACATACACTATGAAGAACTTAAGCGTGTTTGGCCATTTCACTATTTAGAGCAACTAAAAGCCATAACTGTCTATTCCCCAGCAGTTTTCTACAGGTCATTGTTCGAGCACGTTATTTGATCACAGCATAGGGTATAGTTTTAAGCTGCTGATTTATACACATAGCTTTCAGGTGGTCCAGCGCAAAGCCATAAAAGCGTAGCTTTTTATCTTATTTACGAACCGGCCTTTCGCCTTTAGTGCGCAGGCCTTGGACGACCGTCCGTGCGGCGAGCTTCGGGGTTGGCATAACCGAGCGAATAAGCACAGTGAAAGATGAAAGGGAACGCGGAGCGCAACGGGTAATAAAAGACACGAGGACGAAAACGGAAGAGGAGGGTATATCGAAAGGTTGAGAAGAAAGGCCTTATGCGACGATGGTGATTACAAAATGGCGCCAGAGTAACGCGTGTAGTCTGGGAGGTCTGTCGGCGGTGGCTGCTATAAATCGCACCCACGCGTCGCCCACTGCGCAGGTTGACGCATCAATTGCGCGACACTTTTGGCAACGTGTCGGACGAGACAGGATGTCGGAGCCAGGTAACATATCACGAAATGAAAACACGTTCATAGCATGCTCAAATTTCACATTAGGGAGTATCGTATTGAGGCATGGGCCTTTAGTGGCTCTTGAGTGCCCGTGCACAGTTCTTGGTGGACGCACGAAAGCGATGATCAATCACATGATCCACGGCGGAGTCCATCTGCAGAACAGGTCAGACAACACAAACAGAGGTAACCATAGATAGACTTTCTCCTATCGCAGTTTAGCTCAGCGAAGTGCCCATAGAGTTTCGTCAGTTAATTTCTTTTTCTTACCTAAAGAGATGTGCCAGTACGAACTCTAAGGCAAAGCGTCGATAACGCTAGCAAAGTAGAAGGTCAGTTTACGCTCGACCACCAACTCGCCCGCCTCTCCCTGTTAAATAGGTTGTTTCAGCTCACTGTTGTTTTACAGATCGGCCGCCGATGTTCAGCCAATCATAGCATGTCAGCCAGTCATATTACTTCAGGAGCACGGCAATGCTGGTATACCATTGCGGTCGGCGCAATATTATGCTCAAGTCGTGAGCTGTTTTATGCAGCATTGGTTAAAATAAACATTCGCGGGAGCATAAGGAGCAATCTACCACTGATAAGAATACAACACTTTTGGAGCAGGTAGCCCGCCCCGTTTCTAAAGTGTATATACACAACCACTTTGTCCTAGCCTCTCCTTCGGGCCTTTCACATCTTACTGCTAGTTTCACTTCAATTGTTTCACATTGGTACTGCTTCCTCAATAAATTGAGGCAGTAAAGAAGATGGCGTAAGCCCATCAGAGCAGCCGGAGGCCCTACTGCACCGTCAACGTGCTCTATTATTCAGTGTAGTTGCTTGAGCGCAGTTATCGACAAAACCTTACCATACGGTCTCCTTCTTTCTTATTAGGTTACATGGTTTCTTGATAGCAAGAATCATATGGTAACGTGGCACAGGAGGATCGTAGAAGAGGAAGGAGATGCGGCACAAGGTTTTGGGGGGGATTGGTTGTCTCGGACTGTCCCATGTCTTGTCTATCCTTTTATTAGTAAGGAAATTAATTCTACATTCATAAAAGTTGGGTACGCTCGTTACGGGACACTGTGGACAATCCAGTCCTACAAGCCCTCGAAGAAGCAGAGGCCTGGCCGGACAACCACCAGAGCTAAAAAGAATGGAGGGCGCCCAAGCAGGCCCGCAAGAGGGCACCGATCAAATCTGCCACAAATGAAGGCGACCTAAGTACAGGGCTCCAGAACAACGCATATTTTAAGTTAAACGGATGACATGGATGACCGGCTGAGGCACTGTCATGCACGCCGCACTCATAACTGGCGGAGTACGTCAGCGTATTTTGTGAACGCTGCATTTTTTTCTCGCCCGTGCCGCATAATTTTTCTTGACAATCACGAACGCGTGCTCACCACTTTGTTCACCACATCGCCTTAATCTGTAATATTACAGACGCCAAACCACATCGAGCAGCGAAGAACATCTCCCATGAAGAAATAATTTAAATATGCAGATATACGAGTATCCTATAGAATGTCTTGACTTGTTTTACATAAATGATTTATGCCTTACCTTCCCTGATCATTGATATTGTGTCTAGAAAGGGTAGGTGCTACGGTTCTACTTCGCTGTTATTGAGAGATGAGAAATCAGCTGAGTGATCGAGAGGTAGCAATTCCAACTGGCAATACCTAGGTGCATAGTTCAAATTGAGGCTTCACGGTTTTCTCTTTCTTCGCTTCATAATATTATAGATTGTCGGAAAATACTTCGGGATTACATCGGGGGCATGCCAAAAAGTAAGGTATAAAATGAATATCAGGTATAGTTGTAGAAATAATTCGCAGTGTGCATTTCGGCAATACATACATTGGGCGAAAGGTGCAATCACAAGAAATTCAGCCTTTCAAACAGGTATATTTGTTGACACGCCTATTTAAAAGGGTTAAATAGGTGAGCTATAGACAAAAAGAAGCCCCGTACCATGCAGTTTTCCGTTGTATACAGGATGTGATTTCTCTCAAAAGTAAGAAGCACATTCTAGAGCGATGGATGTCGCAGTTCCAAGCCGTGTGTCCTGCCCTTTCCCAAAAATTGATCTTTTGTTTGTTCAAATGTGATCAAGCAGAATAAAGTCATTTGGTCGTCAAGTAGAACGTATTTCAAACGCCACTGTTGCGTCTAAAGTATTGAGATATTAAATTTATGATATTTACACATCAACTTCATTATCATTTTTCTTGAGACTGCATTTAACCCACTAACAAAAATAGTTAACGCTAAGCGTTAACTATTAGGAATGCAAGACGCGCTTGCATTCTTTGGAACTAGCTCGAGTGTTGTCGTTGAAATTCTTTCTTGTATATGCTCTCTCCGAACTTTTATAATCAGTTTGTTCGCGCTACAAGATTTGTGTATTTCTTTGTGGAAGGCAGGCAGGCACCAGCCATTACCTTGGAACTTTCGACGAGTCATGTATAAAAGCTCATGTGCTTGATACGCATATGAGATTTTCGATGATTGCCGACTTTTCTCGTAGCTATCTTTGTTATAGGCGATTACTTGTTTTTCTAGCCACAGGTTTGTCCAATAAAAATGTAGTCATTGAGTGACAGTTTAGTGCTGTGCTCTTCGCCAATACAACGTGACACCTGGTGGAGTTGCTCTTGCGTTCCTGCTCCGATTGCCCCCCACAAACCCACACCCCTAAGACCGTGTGGGCGAAACAAAACAGAGACACTGGTGCCTGGTGCTCATAAATTATAATTTTTAGCCGAGCGCTCAATTAGGTGAAAGCCTGATTCCGCCGATTCCCCTCCTCGCGTACCGTCAGTGTGATGGCCGTGTCACCGTCGTCTTTTGTAACTGCACCATCGTGACACGTAGTAGTGCGCTACAGGGCCACCCTTCTAGCGAGGAAACCGTGAGCTGGACGAATGGCGAAGTGCGGATGGCGATGGTGCGAAATGCAAGCGGTGCGAAGGAGTGGCCAGGTCGGAAGGGAATGTGACAGTAGAAGTGGCTAAAGCGTCATAGTCCAAGTAGGCAGGCTTCAGACGGTCGACGGAAACTGCATCTGTCAGGCCTTCGATGAGCAAAAGAAAGTGTTTAGGTGCACGCTTGAGTACTGTGAACGTACCATCATAAGGGAACCGTAACGGAGGATGCACATTGCCGTGGCGGGCAAAGACATGCGTGCAGTTCTCAACGCCACGGTTGAAGTATACACAATGGGAGGTACTCTTTGTTGGGGAGGAGTGACATTACGCATAAGGCTGGGTAGACGGTAGGAGTAGTTGGAAACGACGGCTAGTACGGTGAGCGAGTCGTCGAAGACTTCCCCAGAGAGTCGTAGAGTGGTGCCAAACGTAAGCTGCGTGGCGCTGGTGGAAGAGTGACTGCCAAGAGCGGTGTGGATGCAAAGCATAACAAAACAAAGGCGCTCGATCCATGCAAATAGAAAAGATGAAACCATGAACGAAGCCTTCAGTTAGCGGTAAAAACATTCCATGATACATTGGATATCGTTTGCTAAAAGGTAGTCTTGATGTGATTGATGCCGAGTAGCCGAGATAGAGTGGCGAGTTCTTTTGAGTCGAAGTATCGACCGTGGTACGTCGTAATGGTGGAAGAGACACTGTAGCGGCTAAACCCGACTATGATGAGTGCTTGACCTATCGATTCCGCCGTTAAGTCCAGGAGGGCCATCGCCTCTGGCCATCTGGTGAACCAGATGGCCAGAGGCGCTATAACATAAAGCCATTCCCCCCACACTATCCTGTTTCAATTCTCCAACCAGCACCCCACGATGGGTCAAAATCTGTTTTGTACCACCCCCACTTCGCGCGTCTTCGATGCGCCGCCAGAAAAAGCGCCACAGCTCCCAATCAGACATGGCGTGTGCACACTGATGATGCATAACTCGATGGAGGAAAAGAAAAATAACTGCTGCTCATTCAATGCCTTCTCGCCATTAACTCTCTGCTATTGGTCAAAAAGTTTCAGGCTGCACCGTCTTCACCTGTGGGTCACTCGACGTCACAAAACCGCGAAAGCTGATAGTGCTAAAGTGACCTGCACGCCGGAGGGCATGTGTTTATTTGCGCATAACAGAGCTCTTTGCGTAGCGGTATAACGCTACCGGGCCCTTTGGGCACGTATACAACACCGCTCTGCCAACAATTCTTTCAAGTCACTGCAAGCTAACAGAAAGCGCACCGATCGCAGACCCCGGCACCTCTTCCTTCATCCGGTTATCCATATTCAGTGCGCTGGCTCGGCCCCATCGAAACCGCCTTCGCTTGAACATGATGCTAGCCTCTTCTCAGCGAACTAGATAAGAAAAACCACTCATTGTAGGCAATGTTATTCATTTTGAAAGCCAACAAAAGTGACATCATATGAACAAGGATAGCATTTGATTGTGCTGTTCAGGCAACGCTGCGGGTCAATGTCCAATGCTTGCGTCGGTGGTTACGTAAATGCGACGTCAGCATATTGGAATAGAGATATATTGGAATACTTTTACATCATAGGGTTCCAGGTAGCGATCTGTGATGCAGGCAAGAATGGAACCAACAATGTCGAAGTACAGGTGGCAGTAGCAGGCGTCAGAGAACGGGAACGTGCCAAGAAGAGTCGCAATGTGGCGATGCACTTAGGACATTTGGCAGTTGAGGATTGTGCGTGACCAGCGACGAACGTCTACGTTGATATTGCGCCACACATAAATAAAGAGAATAAAGGAGTCGGTGTGTTGGGTGGAGGTCAGGATGAGCCAAAAAAAGAACTCAATCAAAGACGACGCGGTAGTATGGGCGAGGCACGTAAGGACGATGATATCCGGTCGACATATCACAAATGAGTGGCACGTATCAGTGGGGAAGCAACATATCTTCAAGCACCAGATAGGCACCGCTTGTGCGAAGCCGCTGGAGCTCGGCGTCGACACTCTGCTTGGCAGCCATGGCCGTGAAGTCGATGACTGGTCGCTGACGTGACGAATGTCACTGGTGTATTCACAAACATAGGCGAGCAACCTGATTTCGCGGGGCCAACAGGAGGTGCTGCTGGACACTAGTGCAGAAGTCAGTGGTTCATGGTCCAGAAAGACATGGAAGGAACACCCTTAAGAAAAGGTGCAAAGTGCTTTCCAATCAAATAGATCACGAGCATCTCTCGGTCGCACCTGCTGTAGCGGCATTCAGGGGGCGCAAACTTATTAAAATATAAAGTGACGCGCTCCTAAGAAACAGCAAAGGAACGGTGCAAGACTGCGTCAACCATGGCAGATGTTGGGGCCTCGCATTTGGGTGAACGAGGAGCATTCCGCTGGAAATGCTTTCTTATATGCCTCTACACGCGCAGTAACCGGTGTCGTTCCAGCCTACTGGAGTATTGGCGTCTTGAGGCCCCACAGAAAGTCGTGGAGAGGCTGTAGTATATTGGCGCAGCGAGGAATGAAGCGGCGGTAACCGTTGGTGAGGCCAAGAAATTCGCCCAGTTGTGTAGCGGTGGATAGCAGAGAAAACTTGCAGATGGCGTAGACGCGGGTCGGGAGTGTGTGAATGCCGTTAGGGTTCACGTGATGGCCGAGGAAATCCAACGCCTTAACACCTAACTCGCTCTTCACAACGCTAACGACACGACCAAACGTGCAGTCTTGCGAGCATTTGACGTAGGTGAAGCCTATGATCTTCGACGGTGGTGCTGTAAGCAAGGATGCTAAGATAGGCAAAGGAGCATGTCCAGCCCCGTAATACCTGGTCAACGAAACGCTAAAACGCATTGGCTGTATAACGAAGATCGAATGGCATACGCATATACTCGAACGGGCCGAAGGCTGTTATAATGGCGGTCTTCGGAATATCTGAGCGTTCCCCAGGAATCTGGTGGTAGGCTCTCACGAGGTCGGCCTTGCTAAAGATGGTGCAGCCGCAAGTGCCGACGTAAAATCCATAATGTGAGGTATTCGGTACCGCTCCGGGGCATTCGTGTTGTTGAGAACGCGGTAACCACCGCAGGGGCACCAGTCGCCGGTCTTCTTGGGCACCATATGAAGTCGTGAGGCCGAAGGACGGGAGTGGGAATGAATGAAGCCAAGGTCAAACATATGTTTAAACTCGGTTTTGGTGAGAGGGAGACGATCCGGTGCGAGGCGACGAACCGGAGCAAAGACGCGAAGGCCAGTGGTGACGATATGATGTGTCAGGCTGCGAGCGACCGAGGACTTAAGGAAGGGGTTTTGGAAGACGTCCGGAGACTCGACAAGGATGTCTGACCAAGGTTCGGTAATGGCCTTGTGCGCCTGGAGAAGTCTGGGCGGCGGAGCGCGACAGGAAACGCCTTGGACACTTAGGCTAGTGTCGGAGTCGAAATGCGGATGTGTCACTTGTTCGCGACGAGCTTGTGGTGCCAAAGGAAATCGGCGCCCATGATGGTCTGATGAGCGGCCACCATGACAAAGATCCAGTGAAAGCTACGTCTGAGGCGGCCTATGTTAAGGGCGACCGACGTTTCGCCGTATGTCCAATGGCGGATCTGTTGGCCATAAAGAGAGAACGCGTGTCGAGAGAATGTCGGCGTTCCGCCATCGTAGCAGAAGGGAACTAAATCTCGTATTCACTTAGACGAGATAGCGGAATTTGGTGATATGGTCAGTTACGTGGAAAATGCGACTGGATCTGGGGCCGCAAACACCGGCCGCCATCGGTGTTCGGCCCAACCGTTTCCCTCGTAGGAGCAGGGCTGGCGGCATTGTTTTGTGTGATATCCACAGCGCCGCTGGTACAAGCAACGCCAAACGACAGGAGGAGAAAAGCGTCCAGAATGACCGGGGCTGGGGCGGCGAGGCCGTAAGGAAGATAATGGCTGGTGTGTTCGTATGGAAGCGACCTCAGCTGTGAGTAGCGCTACTTGCCGTGTAAGCTCTTCGTTGTCCTTGAGGAGACGCGCATAGATGTCGCCAGCTGCTGCGCTGTTGGATGGAGGATGAGAAGGGCGTGTGAACTGTTGCCACGGAGGGAAAACCAACATCCGTATTCTTGTCGGCCAACAGAGTCAGATTGCAGCACAAATGATGAAGACGTGTTTTGAATTATGCGAATCTGCGGCCGAAGGCACTGCAGGAAACGATACCGGAGAAGTTCGCTGTTGGTTGAAGCGCCAAATGTAGAACAAAGGCTTGCATGTGATGCAATAAGTCTGTATGTTTGCGGTTGCCGAACTCCTACGTTGTATTAAGTTGCTGTAATCGATGCCGCTCCGTTTCGGTGGAGCACTTAATGAGCGTCGCCTTAAGGTGTCGTAGGGGCGGTCGACGGAGGGGAGCGTGGACGATGGAGCAAAATTCCACCAGTAGAAAGTGGAAGCGCTCCAACGACGTGGTCAAACAAGATCAAGTGGGAACATAGGCGGTGGTGACGATACATGGATTAGATGGTAAGCAACCGAATTTTCGCATCCATTCACCAGAACTCCGACAGCTTGAGAGCGGAGACCTCGGAATCGCAGGGTAGTGGTAGAGACTGCATTACTCGATCGGGAGATTCCAAGTTGAGGACTGAGTGGATAGAAGGCGGACTGCGAAGATAACGATGCTCGAGCTTCTTGCGGCGTTAGGCCCAGCGAAGTGGTTAAGGCACCTGGAGTTGAGAGCTATGAAGTCAAGTCCGGAGTCACCAATTTGTGGCTGAAGAAAAATCTGACAGACGCTGGTGCCTGGTGTCCACAAGCTATATTTTTAGAAAAGTACGCTCAGTAGGGAGGAATCCTAATTACACCGATTCCACTGCTCGGTACCGTCAGCGTGCTGGGCGTATTCTCGTAGGTTTTTGTGACCGGACCATTGTGGCACATCGTGTTGTGCAACAACCTTACCAACGTCGCCCCGAACCATCGAACCTCTCGCAGGCTTGAAATCCTGCACCCGTAGCACGGACTTCTGCCTGAAACTACCAGGAATGTCCTGGTCAAGTGAACTCCCATCGTGACTATCCGAGCATAGCTGGCAGCAATCTTATTGCAACAACACCAGGCACCACCTCTTTTTCACTTAGCTTCATCCAACTATGCCTAAACCTGGCTCGGGAAATTCGAAAAGGTTTCAGCTTCGAGAAATTGCAGCTCTGAAGACAAGCTGCACCAAGAGTAATTTTCTTAGAGGCCACTGCGAAGACAGCGTTTGAGAACCGGGAGTCCACACTTGCAACATATGCTTTGTTTCGAGGCAGCTTTCTTAGTACGTTCGCGATCGTTGTACGAAAGGAAGGACGGAAGATCTACTGGGCGCCAGACTGTGTCTACGTACCGAGAAGGTTGCCATTTTTAAGGAAGAGATTAGCCGTCTTTTCCACCACGCCAACCTGGAAAGTTTCCACGAGAAGGCCCGCCTATTGACGCGTGGTGTGAACGAAAACATTTTCAGCGGAATGATGCGAAGCTCAACCTGCAGAATGGAGCTACGCAGCCAACATCCGCTGTCAAGTCCCTCCTCCACGCCAATGCCGAGGAGCGATAAAGCCACAGTTCCCATTCACCGCCGCCAGACCCTGCCCCTCCACCTGTCAGGCCACTCAGTGCCTCGAAGAACACAGATGTGTGGCGAGCTTCTCCCCACCACCCGCTGTACCATCAATGCGGTGAAACAAGCCTGTCTACCGCCCATACCAAAACCACAACTTGTGACTGCGAGGGTTTACCTTGAAAGTGCAGACTTGGCCGACGCTACTGAGTGGATCCCTCGACATCCGTCCCATTCGCGGTCAGCAGGCCGCTGCCTTTCGCCGCAGCGCCCGCACTTCATTCGTAAAATCTGGCACCGGTGAGTTAGATCGCATCCGGAAAAATAAAAGATGCAACCAACTGCTCTGCGGTTGCTGTTTGCAGAAATGTCTAAGATCCTCCGCAGTGGACAACGACTCTTCAACTGGACGACGTACCAACGTCACGCCACCATTACGAAGCCTCGAAGCGAAGACTACGCCGCCAGCAGAAGACCTGACGACGAGATGTCTCAACAACGGGAAAATGCAATGAAGCAGTGATCAAACGTCACGACCTAACCACAAGACTAGACGGGGAACCACCGTCCTCGATGTGCTAAGCGATGGCCACGCAGTCATCACTTTAGTGGACACGATAAGCGACTGCTCCATAATTAGTAGATCCTTCGCCGCCAAGTTAAAGTCAAGACTGCATGGGATGGACCCCCCCCCCCATCCGGATAACACCAACTGGAATCCGCTTTTCAAGTGTAACAGCGCGTAAAGAAACTTACCCTGCCACGTTTGTTATCTTGTCAAACTGCTCGCACGATCTAATCTTCGGAACGTACTTGCTAAGCCAAAATAGGGCCGTTATCGACAAACGATTGAAATCAATAACGTTGTACATCAACCAAGCGATGCCACAGAACAGTATTTCGAGCTCTCGAGCCATGAATGTGCTCGATGATCATATCACTATTCCACCTTGCACGAGCAGAGTGATTTGTCTCGGAACAGAAGACACGCATGACATTTAAGGTATCGTAGAGGATGACCAACAACAGCTGCGCCACCACGATATCGGCGTCGCAACGGGGATGATCGAATTGCGCGCAGGAAAAGAGCGGGTAATTTAAAAATGTGACGAAAGTTAGGCGCCTTAACAAAGGCAGGAAGAATGTATGCATAGAAGTTACAGCAGTCCGCGATGCCTTCGTTCTTTAGGATTCAGCCAATTCAGCCTTGACAATGCATGTTAGTAGAAAAGACTGATGTTATTCCTAGTTTTCAAAGGCCTAAGCAAGCACAGCTGAACGGTCTTTTCCAACAATACGAGGACTGCTTCTCGCAATTGTAAAGGATTTGACACACTCCATTTGCTAAGCTTCTGGGAATAAGCGAAAAATTCGGCCAACAACGGAAGAACCCTTACCCAGTATCTACGCAAGAATGCGAAGCTATAAGACAAATCAACGAAATTCGACACGACGACATCATCAAGCCGTCAAACACCCCGTCGCCGTCTCCAATAGTCTTGATGAAGGAAAGGGATGAAGCTCTTTTACTCGGCGTCGATTATCGTCGCCTAAACAAAGTCACGAAGAAGGAAGTATAGCCCTTCCACGGGTAGATGATGCCTTGATCCGTCTCTGTATGCAAAGTAATTCTTGTCGATGCTTCTCAAGACGGTCTACTTGCAAATTCAAGTAGACGAGAGCTGTAGAGAGAAGGCAGCATTTATCATGCTAATCTCGATTAATTCAAGGTTATGCAGGCACGTACAAAGGATATTTTTCTGGGGGGGGGAACCCAACCAAAGGTAACTTTTCTATGCAGAAGAGCGGTGGGGGGTACCTCTACAGGACAAATATGGGTAACGCCCACCATTTGCAATAAAGACACGTAAACACGCATAAGAGAAATGAAATAATGTAGATCTCACGGGTAGGCCTGCGAGATACACTTCTTCCTTACTTGGCAAACAAGGAACAGCATCAAATTGACTCGCACACTAAAGAAGTGCAGGATGAGCCATGCCAAGAACAAATAAACAAGCAAACGTGTAAAATAAAGACTTCTATAGTAGAATTCAAGTCAAAAACAAAGCAGTTATCATTCGAGGCCCGCGGCCCGGGCTGGATTGTGTTAGGCAATCACCGAAGCAAACGAAATCATCGTCATGCGGCCTTTTCAAAATGGCGTCGTACTTGATACCTCCGGAGCATCCGCTGTTCTTGAAGAGTCTTTTCATTGACGGAATCAATAATCTGTGCAACAGACATGGACAAAGTATCTGGAGTTTGTGCATTGCACTATTCAAAAATATGGGCTTCGGTTAATTTTACTGCTGAGTCCGTTTTACTAATAAAACTTCGCTTCCAACTGAACTTAAGCTTGCCAATAAATAGTTGTAGCGAATCAAGCATTTTATTTCAGTTCAATAAAAATTAGGTGTAATAACAGATGTGGACGCAGCAGCAGTCTTTGCAAGATTCCTTTATTGCACAAAAAACAATGGTTTATGTAGGCACGGTGCATAGCTTATCGGCACACGTGCGATGGGTTTAACACGGAAGACATGCGCACAAGATAGCCAACTCAGTCACGTCACTCTCTTATCACATCCCTTCCCACCTAGTAGTCAATGGCACAACGAAGTACTCGGCGACGTACACGAGTAGACCTACGGCATGCTTGCGGAACTTGCACTGCAGTTTGCGTCGCTGGAAGGATAGGTGATATCTGCACTGCGGTTTCAGTCGCTGGAAGCTTGAAACTGGGGTTGGCGTGAGAGACTATCGGTACAGCATCGCATGCTTTCCGCACGTGGCTGCGATGACGTCGGTGTACTGAACCATCCGGAGTCTGTACTTTGTACGTGAAGTGGCCCAAGCGACGCAGTATCCGTGCGGCCAGCCACTTCGGACCACGAGAGAAGTTCCGCACATACACGGAGTCACATTGTAAAAACTCCCTCGAGGATGGCGGCTTGGTACATCCAGGGCCTTTTGCGTCATGGTGCAGTCTCGACAAGACAGAGAAGCTCCTGCCCAGCATGAGTTCTGCTGGCGTACTCCCGGTTTCTGAGGGGGGCGTGGATTGCTGCTTGAATAAAAAACGAGAAAGTTTACGCGTCATTGTGCCCTGGCTCTGTTTTCTGAGCGCACACTTTAGCTCACGAACCATGCGCTCAGCCCTCCGTTGCTTGCGGGATGGTATGACACTGTATACATGTAGCGCACGCCATTTCTGTTCAAGAAAGCTATTTCGTTGCTCTAGAAGGCTGTGCCGTTATCAGAAACAACTAACTCCGGCAATCCGTATGAAGCAAACATTCTTAGCAGTTTTTTTCGATCACAGCTGAGGGAGGAATGAAGCGATGGCATTATCTCGATCTCGGCCCAGCTTGATAGCGCGTCCACGACAACAAGAAAAAACGCCCTTAACCGGCCCTGCAAAATGTATGAATTCTGCTCCACGGGCTTTCGAGTTTCGTCCAGAAATGCAAAGGCGTTTCAGGTTCGCTTTGCCTGTTCTCTTGACAGAGTTTGCAATGACGCACGAAACCTTCAATCTGAGCATCGATCTTCCGCCACCACACATATGACCTTGCCAGAGATTTCATGGCCGTTATGCCAGGGTGATTTGCATGCAGAATGGCGAGGACACTTCTCCCGAGTTCTTCTGGCAGTATAACCCTATTACCCCACAGAAGGCAGTCACGGTGAAAAGACTCTCCGCACCTCACCTCAGCTCTCCGCACCTCAGGTGGGATATTCTTGGGGTACACCTTGTTCTGGCCAGCCAGTTGCGACCCATTTCTTCACGTGCGACAGGCACGCATCACGCATAGTGGCTGATGCGACGTTTGCTGCGTTCAAAGTAGGGTACTCCACTGCTGCCAACAAAAGGACGTCGCCAGGAGGCTCGATGTCCCTCCTGTCACCGGGTAGCAGTAGCCTGCTTAGACAGTCAGCGTTTGCGTGATCTTGCGTCCTTCTATATTCCAGTTTGTATTCGTAAGCAGATAACAACAAAGACCACTGCAACGTGCGCGGTGACAAAACAACGGGAATATGCTTGTCTCGTTGAAAGATACCGAGTAGTGGCTTATTATCCGTCAAGATGCGGAATTCTCGCCCACAAAGGTATTGATGAAATTGACGGACGCCATAGACAATAGCGAGAGCCTCACGGTCAATCTGAGCGTAATTACGTCCTGCCTTAGTGAGTGTTCTTGACCCATAAGCAACAGGTTGCTCGCATCCTTGAGCATCGCGGTGAGCTAATACAGCTCCTACACCCACGGGTGGTGCGCCACAAGACAGAATTAAGTGGGCATCAGGGTTGAAATGCACTTAAAGTGACTCGGACGTCAGCAACGTCTTTAGTCTTTCGAAAGATAGTTGCTGCTCTTCACCCCATTTCTACGTACTGTCGCTGTCCAGTAGGCGGTAGAGCACTTCTGCAACTGCAGACTGACCCTTTACGAAGCGATTGTGGAAATTCACCATACCTAGGAAAGCTTGGAGCTCCTTGTTCTTTGGTGCAGGCGCTTTGTGAATTGCCTCGACTTTACCCTTTGACGGGTAGATGCCATTTGCATCTATCCGGTGTCCCAAGTACTCCAGGCTCTCTTTGAAAAACTGACACTTGTCGCCTTGTATACGCAGTCCCGCTTTTGACAGTCGGTTGAGAACCTCCATGAGAATTTCGTGGTGCTCCTCTGCCGTTTCGCTGGCCACAACGATGTGCTCTTGCCACTTTCAGTTTGCTGAACGTGTTTTGACTGATAACCGATCTAGCTGCTCCTGAATCGACTTCCATGGGGACAATTTCACGGCCTATGTTTACGGCCACCATAAACTTGGGACAACCGCTAGTCACTTGACTAATATTTAGCATGTCATCATACTCAGTTTGCTCCGAGTTTCACATATTTTCTAACTGGTGGTTAACCTGACCTTTGTTTCTTCCGACACGCTTTGGCCAAGTGCCCTTTCACGGAACACTTGAAGCATACTGCGGTTTTAAACCTGCAACGGTATGCAGCGTGGTTGCCCAAACACCGGAAACACTGCCGTTTCAACTGCGCGCTTGAAATTTTTTCATCTTGCTCATTCTTATGCGGCTTCATGTGTTGCGTGTCCACTTCGCTGTCGAATCTGGGACGTCCTGACGTAGGCCACCCATAACACTTTGATGTTTTGCAGCAGCCTCTACCGTCACTGCTAGATCGTAGGCCCTCTTAAAAGTCAGGGCTTTCTCGGCTAACAAACGTTGCTGCACAATGCTGTCAGAGATCCCAAAAACCAAACGGTCCCTCAGCATTACGTTAAGAGGAAGCAGGTTGTCGTTGAACCTGCCGTTTTTGGTTAGCTTACGTAAAGCTAGCTGTAACGTAGTCTGCGACATATTCGGCGTCGTGCTGATCTCGCTTCGAGAACGCGTACATTGAATATAGCTCAGATGGCTACGGGTTGATGTTGTTCTTCACGGCTTTTACGATGGACTGGTAGTCAGCGTTCGGTGGTCGGAGAGGCTTGACGAGGGTAGCTATCAGGGAGTATGTATCCTCCCCACAGCAGCTCAGCAATACGCTCTTGTCGGCGTCTTCCTTGAGCTTGTTTGCAGTACAACATAGCTCTATACTCTCGACGTAAACCTCCCACGAAGAGTAACCGTTTAAATGAAATTCACCGATACGAACGCCGAAGGCCATCTTGCCGGGAACGCCCTCCCCGCATGGGCACAACCGTGCCTCGTCGCCAGTGTAATAACCGATGTGGACGCAGCAGCAGCCTTTGCAAGATTTCTTTATTGCACAAAAAACAAGGGTTTATGTAGGCACAGTGCATCGCTTATCGGCACACGTGCGATGGGTTTAACACGGAAGGCATGCGCACAAGATAGCCAACTCAGTCACGTCGCTCTGTTATCATATTAGGCTTTCGCTATTCCACTGTAATAGGCGATGGAAAACGTATGAGATTACGCGCTAATAATTTTATTTTTGTGGTTACGTTTGGGCAACAGGAAAGCTTGAATTACGAATTATTTGCGGCATCGCGGCGGAACAGTGGCTGGCGGTTATGAGGGCGTGTGTGGGGTTTACGTGCCGACCTAAAATGTATCAGACTATAGTAGCGTTTTCTGAATTAGCTCTGGAATAATTCTAGAGAAATATATATTTGCGAAAAAAATGACAGTTCTTTGTATCCCTCGTTGACTGTTCTGCCAAGTGCCAAAACCGATTCTTATTGTAACTTGGAAAGTTTTGCAACTATGCGTGCCTCCAGTCTCATACAACCACGTAGACCACAGGACGCTGCGGTTCTAGACGTACTGCGCCCACCGCGAAAGGGTAGAAAAACACCCACATAAGCACAGCAGAGACGTGGCTACTTCAGGTGGTTTGACTGATAATGTAGAAGCGTCACTCAAAACACAAAGAATTGTTCTCCAGTTCCGGCGTCTTTTCTCTACTTCCTTTAAAAAAAACAAATGTTGATCCATAAATATTGTCATAAACAATTGTTAAATTCGTTATTTTTTGCTTTTCCTTAATAGGCCATACAATTTCTGAACTCCTTTCGACTCCTATTTCCAGTTGCCAATTTTGCATGAAACATGCTGTACAATTAGAGAAAAACTACACGACGTAACTAGTGACAGTCATATTGTGTGTTGGTATAAGGGTTATTGCAGAGTTTGATTATGGACGCTGTTTTGCATTATATTATTTTCCACCTTATCTAACCAGGTATATGGTTCCGGGGATCTGCCAGCATCGCGACGAGCCGTCACTCGAGGAAATAATTAAAACGCAATTGGCGTTTTTTTTCGGCCGCAACTTGTTTCACAAGCACACAGACCAGCTGAATAAGAACTGAAGCCCTTGCTTGGTCCCCAGAAAAGTCTGAACAGAAAAGGTTGAACTATCGAAGTAACATCGACGCGTTTGATCGTTGAGTAGCTGGTGACGACTGAACGCAATTTCGAGTTAATCGCGCAGGCACCGAATCTATGAGAAAAGTGGCCTTCAAACTACGAGATATGCCGATAATTACCGCCATCAAAAAGAAGTGAAACCACGGAACAGCCATGAAGTATCAACGTTTATTTGGGTGCGCTTTAAGAATGTGTAAGGAGCGGTGGCATGGGCAGGGAGGGTGGGGGGCTGTGCCGCTTGATTTCGGGGGTGGGGTGGGGGGGCCCTCCAGGGACCCCCCTTGTGTACGTGCCTGATGTTACTCCGTTTGGTCTTAGTTCGCCACCTCAAACTTTCCGTCATGAAATGGACAGATTGCCGAGTTTCAAATGGCAGACCTATTTAGTCTACGTTGATAACGTCGTCGTCATTGCCTCAAATTTGGACGATCACTTTAAACGCCTTGCAACAGTACTACAGGCGATCATAAATCTGACCTCGCCCTGAAGGTGGAGAAGTGCCGCTTCGCTTACCCATACATTCTGTTCCTGCGCGACTTCATCAGCAAAATAAGGAGCATTTCTTGATGGGCAGAAAACTGCTACATTGCAAATATTCTGTAGCCCATCAAAAAGAAGTCACTGCGCAGGTTTCTTAGTCTCTGCGCTTATTATAGGTGCTTTGTCAAAAGGTTTCCCACATTTCCGCGCTTAGGTCTCTTCTCACTAAACCCAGCGTCGAATATAAGTGGGAAACTCCACAAGTCAAGACATTGAGAAATTAAAATGACGCCTGCAGTCACCACCAGTACTCACCCGCTTCAACGAAGGTGCCGATACCAAAACCCGCACAGACGCAAGCAGCGAAGGTTTGGGCGCTGTCCTAATCAAGAAGAAACACGCACTTAAAACGGGCATATCTTACGCTAGCTAGTCGCTGTCAAAAGCAGAAACCAATTATCTAATGACACGAAATGAATTGCTTGCCGCAATTTGGCGGCAGCCGAATTGCGGCAAGCAATTCATTTAATAACAGGCAGGCCCTTAGTAACAGGCAGGCCGTTCAATTTCGTACGCCGCGCTTATGGCCCGTATTGGCTACACCTATTGGAAGGACCATCAGGAAGCCTAGAACGGCCTCCTGAGGTCAGTCGATATCAGTCTGACTGCAAGACTGATATCGCCATGATATAAAAGCGCGGGCAAAAAGACTACGATTTCGACTACCTCTCTAGCGCTCTTACTAACCCACCGCCGTAGTTCGACCACTGCGACGGCACGTCGATAGGGACAATGAGAACCGACGACTTCGCCCAGCGAGCGGACGAAGAGCTAAGAAGCCTTGTCGACTTCATGGAAGTGAACACCTACGTTGTGCCTTGACTGCCAACGACACATGACAGGATAGACAAAGCCGCATTGCCCACCTGCCACCGTCTGAACAGGAAGCCAGGTACGAGGTCATTTCATCCAAGTACGGTGCTCCAGCGTATCGAAAAGGTCAAGACTCGAAATATGCTGTTTGTTACAAGTGTAGCAAGAAAAGTCACCTTGCCAGCAAGTGCACTGAATCAGGACAGTCGTGCGACACGCTGACAATACTAAATAATCATTGGCACACGCTGGCAATGTTGCAGGTATCTTGCTGGGCTCCAAGCTGACATATGCTGTAGCGACAGCCAATGTGCAAGGTTTTGAGTAGCCGGCGCCTTTCCAGACATTGGGTCGGATGAAACTATGTTGCCGCAGACTTAGCAACGAATCTCGAAGTGGAACCATGGCTCAAACCACCAATATTTGTAGCGGAAGACAGCAAATAGATGCCCGAAGGGTGCACATTCCTGAAGATCAATATCGGTTCATTATCTGCAATCATTGCAGCTGATGCACTCAGACAGAATGCTCTTTCACTAAACCTAGGAGAGGACTGCTTCTACGCTGCGCAAGCGCAACGTCTATCAAGGCACCTCGACTACCTGTCATTTGCCAGCTTTGCAAGAATGTCTCCGTGCAATGCAAAGAGGAACTGAAGCCGCGAATAGCAAGTGCCCTGATCCTCAACATGTTAGGTTTAGCACACTTATCCCCCCAAGCAGAACAACTTGAAGTGACACACGAACCAGATGGGAATGAGCCATTGTGGAGCAAGCTTAGCAACGCAGCCATAACATATGTGCAACAGGTGCATTTTACTGCCGTCGTGCAAGCTACTTCCAGAGGAGACCACCTATTTACAGATTTGACTAGCGCGCCCCTTGTTGGTATCCCTGTTTACGCACAACTCACACTTGAATGGCAGGAGGCCACGAAATGTGTTGTGAAACAGCATGCCTTTCTCTTCAGTACCGGTCCTGATGACATTGGAAATTATGTAGCATTGAGCTCAAGATTAGGCTTCAACCTGGTGCCAAGTAATGCGAGCGAAAGCCATATCGTTACCCCAGGAGTTATTGACAGTTCCTGGAGACCCAGACGTCAACATTGCTAGCGAAGGACATAATACAACTATCACCTTGACTATGGACATTCCCAGCCGTTGTAGTGACTCAGAAGTACAAAAAAGGCCTCTGTGTGAACAACATGTCCCTTAATTGCATGGCTCTAAAAGTCCTAAAGCCACTGCCCCGCACCAAGGACATTTTAAAGATCTTGCCTGAAGCTCCCTGGTCGCCGTGCTGGACGTATGTTGTGCCTTTTGACATAATATATAGCAATCTGGTTCATTTGCTCGAAATTATGCACTTTTCAAGTCAGTGCAACGTGGTTTTCAGAGAACATACTGGTGCGAAACACAGCGTATCATGCTTACGCAAGCCTTACAATGCATTCTAGTTCAATCCTCCTTTGTCGACCGCATATTCCTAGATTTCTCTAAAGCATTTGATAAGGTATATCACCAGCTATTACTATACAAACTAAGCTTTCCCAATCTTGAATGTAACCTCTTAAATGGATAGAATGTTTTCTAATGAATGGTTTTCAGTTCGTCAGTGCTAACGACCATAACTGTGCCATCACTAAAGTATATTCAGATGTACCAGACGGTTCTGTACTAGGTCCTGTTTTATTTCTGATGCATATTAACGACCTTCTTTTCGAAATATCCTCAAATATTCAACTTTTGGCCGATGATTGCGCTGTCTTTTGCAATATAAGTAACTCCGATGGCATCACTGCACTGCAGGCCGATCTAAACACTATTTCTAGCTGGTGTAAGAAATGGCTCATGGAACCTAATATTAACAAATACAAAGTAATAAGACTATCACAAACGGCTCCTGCGTTACCTAAGTATTATCTGGATGACATTGTCCTTGAATCCGTTGACAACTATAAATACCTTCCAGTTCATATTACAACTAACCTGTCACAGGCTGCTCATAGTAATTACATAATTAACAATTCGAACCAGACGTTAGGTTATGTGCGCTGAAATTTTCATTCCGTTCCGCCCACTTTAAAACTACTGCTGTGTACGACACTAATACGCCGAAAATTAGATTATGCGTTGGCTGTTTGGGATTCATGCCAAGTTAACCTATTTATTTCTCTTGAGCTTGTGCAAAAAAAATGTGGTTCGTTTTATAGTTTCAATCTACAATAGTACTTCCAGCATAAGCACTATGAATATAAACTCAACTTATCGCCATTATCTTCTCACAGAAAAATATTCTGTCTAGCTCAATTTCATAAATTATACTATCACCCTGTGCTACTAAATGATTCAATTACGGCACCAATGTATGTTTCTCATCGCACTGATCATTCTCTCGAATGAGGGTTTGTATCTTGGCACACGAAAAGTATTTTTCAGTCATTTCTTCCTCGAACATCTCGGGAATGGAACCACCTTCCTCCAGACATCGTTACAATCCCTGATAACAATGCCTTTCAACTAGCTCTAGCTAATATTGTATAAGCAGCCGCCATTTTCTACTCACCAAACATTATTACTGTCTAGGTTTCGTAACTTGACTTTATGTTCATTTCACTTGTACATTAGCTAACATTGTATAATACCAGCAATGATTATTTATTCTTATTATTGTAACTTTCTGGCATTCTCGTAACCTTTTGAAACTGTTCATGCTACTCCCCTCTGAAATGCCCTGGCCTTGAGGGTAATACATATAAATAAAAGGTTAAAATAATAGAGTGAAGGAAGAAATCTAGAAATATACAACATTCCTAAGGCGTGAATGCACCTTCAAGTGGACACAGATGACTTTGGCCTTAATATCGCCCCATCAACATTTCAAAAAGTCATGCACAAGATGTTTTCAGACCTCTAGCCATGAGTCTAAATCAAGCATACTTAAACATCTTGATGACATATTCATCTCCACTAATGAATTTTTTAACAATTTTGATTTAGAAGTGTCCAGCTGGCTTCAAAGCCTGTTTGCAAAAGCGCAAGTTTGCTGTGCCGTGCGTTGAGTTTCTTGGATTTGTAATCTCTCAGCAAGGCGTGTAGCACGATCCATGAAAGGTGGAAGCAATCTTTCGTATGCCAATCACACAGTTATCGAAGCACCTGCTATCCTGACTCCAAACGGCATACTCTGAAACCTGTCACAAAACACAAAGGACAAGAAGAGAGGTTCACACAACAACGACTGGACAATCAACTGAGCTTTATTAGAAACGGCGTAGACCCAGCAAGGCCAGCAGAGCTTGCGCAACAACAGTATCACTAATCACAGAGCATGCAAAGTCAAGTTATTGCATCTATTGTAACCGGTCTGTAAAGGCAAATTCTTTTTTCAAGTAAGCGCACCGAGGTTATACTGATGCAGCCATCACCTAATAAGCTGATGTAGTGCGCTTTCAGGATTTCTCGCTCTACTTTGCCCTTGCTGCTACCAAGAATCGTTACAATGCCGAACAAGGGGTAACAGCCACGTTCGTTGCAATGGTGAGGCAAGTTTGCACCCTTATCGGACCCTAGGGAGGAATGGTGGTCACGCAGGCGGTCATTAATACATCGGCCGGTTTGGGCTATGTAAACGCTTTCGCATGTGAAGGAAACCTATACACAACGCCTGCGACACCTACCGTAAAACGCCTTTCATGCCGCGTTGTGCAAACGTGGTTCCTTGCCCTGCCTCGAGAAGTGTGCGAGCACACACCCGAAAGCTTGCAAAGGGCAGAAAACACTACACTTACTCCCTGCTTGGCGGCAACCTTTTTGATGTTGCGGCTCCCTTCACGCACATTTGGCATGACTTCAAATTACCTACGTTCAGTTGCCTCAATATCTGCCAGCTTCATACGTTCTTTCTTAAGCCTCCGAAGCAGTGATTCAGCCACCGCTTTCGAGAGGGACTGAGGGAACCCTGTGACTTCCAAACGTTGGAATTGTGCGTCAAAGCTACTTTCGATAGCCTGGTGACAGCTTCTTTCGGACGTATTGGGGAAACAATTCATTGCAATCCCTCATATTACAATCTTCGAATGAACTGAACCAAATGGTGAAACAGCTTTCTTCCCTCTAGGTGAAAACATCCAGCATAAATGCCCGTAATCAAATGATGTTACTTGAAGTTCTAGGAACTTGATAGAATGTTTGCTTGGAAGTTCATGAATGAAATAAGAGTGCGTGAATAAGGTTTAAAAGCAGTCAATGCATCGCCTGCTGCTGCGGGCAGGGTGTCGTTAGGTAAAAGCTCTAAAATACTAAAAAAAATCGTCCACATAACATAAAACCTTTGCACGCACGCTCGTTTTTAACGAAGTCTTGAAGTGTCCTGTCAAATTTTGCTAAAAAATATGGAAAAGCACTCGAGGAACACTATAGCCAATACATATTCATTTTTTTCTGAACAAACAAGTAGCCATTGAATTCAACAATAGCGGATGACAGATGAAAAGATAAGGTTTCTAGAAAGGCACCCACCGACATACCCCATACACCATCTTTTGTGTTTCGTGACTGGTTTTTTCCTTCAACTATATTCCAGATAGTCCAGATTTAAACCATTCTCTTAAAGATATCTAATCCAGAAGTTTTCGAAGATGGCATTGCCACTTGAAACTGCCCTTCGGTAAACTCATTTTCAGTGGATCCCCGCCTACCAAACACGCCTTCGGGGCAGTCCCAAATGCCCTCAAGTTAGCCCCTATACTGATCCAATTTGACGCTGATGCACCTACCACAGTCTCAAACGATGCTTCAGCAAGAGTCCGGGGAGCTCTGCTTACTGAGAGACAAAACGGAAAAGACGTCGTCATAGAATATGTTAGCCGGTAACTTACAGAAGCACAGCAAAACATGCACAGCAATGTTTGAAAGGCTTTGGCCATGCATTAGACAATGCATTGGACAAAGTTCAGGCACTACCTACTGTGCCAACACTTTCATCTACTGAAAGTTAACTGCTTATTAGCCTGTCTAACTGCACATTTAAAGTCTTCCCGGTGCTTTACAAGGATGCTG
The DNA here is from genome assembly GCF_050947875.1 of Dermacentor variabilis. Lineage (NCBI taxonomy): Eukaryota > Metazoa > Arthropoda > Arachnida > Ixodida > Ixodidae > Dermacentor > Dermacentor variabilis. The sequence continues at coordinate 32,461,840 of NC_134574.1, forward strand.
CCTGATCTTGCAGAGACTGCCTTCTCTGTCGAGCACCGACCAGGACGACCAAACCATGTAGCTGATAAGCTATCCCATTATTTGTGTGCTACTGTTAACAAAATTCAAACTAAAAATGAGATATCTAAGGCCATCCGCGCTCGACTTATGTCTGGAGAGGGCACACGAGACTTTGTTTCATAGATGACATTTTTTGCTCGTTTGGCAGTGCGAACTTGGCACGATTGCTGTCCCAGCAAAGACGCAACAGGAAGTACTTGATCTCACCCGCGATGTCAGTGGTCACGTGGAGACGTCACTTGCACTCAAAGTTCAAATTGGTGGCCAAAAATGGCCGGCCACAGCAGCTAAGTGCATTCTATCGTGTCAAGTCTGTCAAGTACACAACCGGCCCACAACGAAGTCGGTCGGACCCATGTGCTTTATGCCAACAAGCGAGATCCCTTTCAGTGCCATAGTACTTGAATACATGACCGTGATGGCAGTTTAGGAAGAGAAACATATTCTGAATGCCAATGACTTCACGACAAGGTACATTGTGCACGCTGCTCTGCCAACGTCAACGATAGATGTGTTGTAGCGTTTGCACTCAGTGTGTTTTGTGATTTAGAGCCATAGATCACTTTGTGCGATGAGGCTAAGTCATTTGAACACAGTCAGGTCAAGAACTTTATGCATATACAAGGTGTTAATCGGCATTTATATATTGCCCTTCGCGCATCCAGCGATGGACTCATTTAACAAGCGAATCGCACACTAGTGACACTCATTGGCAAGATGTGTAACGGCACCCGTGACTATGAGCGACTAAAGTGCTCTGCTGTCAACATCACACGTCAAAGCAGTACTAAGTTTGCCCCTTTTCACTTTCTTTTTGGATTATTTCCCAAATTGCCTTACCAAAAAGTTCACTCACCTCAGGTTTCTCACACCTCTGATAAGCTCTTAGCCCTTCGAGGTCTACGTAGCGAAGCTATAGACGATTCAGAAGAAGCACAAGCAGACGGGCCGATCATCTATGATAGAATCGCAGTGTGTCATTCAGCCGCCGATATTTTGTGAATTCGAAGACAGGAGCCGATACTTCATGCTATTGAGAAACTCACACGACAATTTAAAGGCCGATATCAAGTAATTGCACAGAAGACACCAGTCACTTATGAGATCCGCCGCGTCACAAACTCCGCTACGTCTATGCAGGAAATCCGAGTTGGTCAGGTAAGCCAAATTAAAAAGCACCACCCCCGACATTTTGATCCTATCCTTGGAGCGCCTGCACGGGAAGATCAAGCACTGAAACTAGGTGTGTTCAAGACTGCAGATGCGACTACTGCTCCAAAACGGCAGATTCAGACTTTAAAAATGCAATGCTATCTGGATAACGCAGCGAAAAAAAGGACGCAAGAATAAACGAAGGCGAAGACAAGCGGTAACCATAAAAAACAAAAATTTATTTCCAGTAAATGGTACTTAGGCCAAACCGCAAGAAGCATCTATGAGCGCCTAAGAGAGTACAGAATGAATTGTCAGAGTGTATCAGGCGAGGGTTTTCTTTTTTTGCTTTTTATTCCAAAACATGTCCATGTCGCTTATGTTACTCACTTCTAGAAGACACCACTATTATTGACAGTGATAAGGGCGAGTGTGTAGAATATTAGAAACTGAGCAAATCCTCCTGGCCGTCGATATATGCATCAGCATACCACATATATCATTGTCCGCGTGAGAGCTACATTGTCGGCAGCGTGGCATGAATGCTGACCGCATTTGCAATATGTGATTTACGTTTTCTTGTATTTTCTTGATGTACCTATTTGATGTGTCATATGGGGGTATCTTCATGGTTATCGCTGTGCACGTGATCGTTTGGATGTACAAGTACGACTGATCCATGAAATAGGTTTTCATTGTTCATAGCTAGCGCTTCTCTTCGTCTTCATTTTTTCTTGTGTCCTCGTTTTTCTGCAATATTCAGATACCCTTCCATGATGACTGACCAGCAAGCCCATATCGCCACCCTCGCTGACCCTCAAGGCAGCCAACAACACCAAAGACTCCAGCGTCACCGTGTCCTGCCCCCACAACTTCTGGACTGTGGCTTCTCTGATGAGTATTTTCTTCCTTCCAAGAGGACATGAACTTGTTGTGGGGTGCGAATTGCTCTGCTAAACCAGTTGGACAGCTGTGTTAAGCCTACCGTGGCTAAGTAGTCTTGTAACTGTGTGTATTCGTAGGACCCGAGCGATGACGGCTGGTACCGCTGTATTCATACCGTGAAATGTCTTATTCCTTGCAGTTGATAAGAGCTACTCCCACACAGCGAAATTTCAGCCAAGCGATCCTGTTTGAGTTTAGTACCCGATACGTGGACGAGGACTAAGAAACATTTGTAACTCTATTTCAGTGCCTACAAGATCATCCGACGTCGTAGCACACTAGATTAGGCGGTCGTACGAGGAAGTTATAAGCAATTACAAGCGCGCCCCTCGGGACCTGAAGGTTTCCATGTTGGCCGCCTTATCCCCTTCAACCAGTGCTAACCAACTGTCGCACTTTTTCCTTGTTTGCTGGTTATTTTCGTGTCTACGTGTGCTTTACTTTTTTAGTTTTTACAGCAAAGGTGTTTATGGGGGGGGGAGGCTAACCTTCCCTTAAATTTTTATTATTAGCCAGCATTAAGTACAGTCTCGAAATTGAAAAAAAAAATCGTTTGATTATAAGCAAAACCTGATATACCTCATCATTTGCATGCGCGTCTTGTCTAAATTGGACATCATTAACCCATTGGGGACCGGTTTCTGTTTGTTCTTGCTATCTCGAAGTAAAACTATGGTATATTAACTTACCTTTGTACTAATAATTCACATGCAAAAAATTATTACTCTTGCCTAATTAGTTCTCGAAATATAGCCCGTGACCATATGGCCACACTGGGCCCTTACGCTACAGCAAGATACGTAAAGTGAAAAACATTTATTTCGAGCCACCAAACATGACAAAAAAAAACATACGTAGCGAATAGTCGAGCACTTATTTAGTGGGATATGGTTTAAATCATGAAATACACATGCCGTCGTCATACTTTGTGCATTGTGCGCACTGTGCTGTTGCAATTATCTCATGCACACCTCCACCTCTTGCCATTAGGTATTGGTGCAACAAAGCGGGCCACTTGGTCATACGGTGTACCAGTCAGGACATCACCAGTCTTTGGGATTCTGCGTTGACCAGGTCCTCTATGCTTATTGTACCATCGCATCAGGTAGCTTTGTGCAATTTGCCCAGGAATTCCACCTGCGTGACGTTGAACCCTGTGCTACCAACTAGCGCCCAAGCGTTGCTAATAGATACATTACAAAGTCATGTGAAAATCGGCCACCAGCACTTTTTGCCACGGATTACAATCCTATTGGCACCTACATTTGCACCCATCTGGTCCGTACCTCCCATAAAACTTCTACTGAGCAACAGTGCTTTCTGCGGGCCACCTTGATTTGCTTTTTCTGAACATGAGAGTGCCTCTCTGCAGATGACATTGATTCTACGCCGTGAATGGTGCTGACGATCGTTGCTGCAGAATTATCCATCCAGCGGACAACAATTATCCCTTTGTCGATCAGCACGGGCACTTCGTGCCCGCGAGTTTGACGCTTGACGAATTGTGGTCGATCGATAAGGCACTCTTTGGGAACACGGTTCTGCTTCACTGTGTCCGTGCCTTCGTAGCCCTGTGCCTTGAGATGCCTGAGTAGCGGAATGTCTGTGAATAAATTATCAAAATAGAAAAAAGAAAGGAAGGTCGTGCGTCTCTCCTGCGAGTTCATCCACCATTTGAAGAAGTGGCACCGCTGATTTTCGGAGGTCCTTTTAATATTTTTCAGATGTTCCAGGATCCTCTGCTTGCCTTGATACATTTTGAGGTTTACAAGGCATCCCTTCTTGGCAGTTAGGCACCATACTTTATACTCTAAGCGGATAGGCTTTCCGCGTATAAACTGTTTACAGCCATGACGACCATAATACTCAATCATATTCTAGTCATAGCTCAGGTGACGCACAGGTTGAAAGTGTTCCAGAAACCTCGCCTTCAATAATGCCATCAATGGAGAGAACTTTGCCAACTTGTCACTAAGCGTTAGGCTTGCATTTCGCGTAGTGTATTATTATCTGTACGAAGCGATTTCTTCGCATAGCATTGTAGGCCATCGTGTTGCGCATATCCGAGCAGCTGTCCCAATAGCACTTTTTCCCTGGCAAGCGGTTTTAGCCGGACAAAACGAGCACTCCAAGAAAACCTGATTCTTTTTTTATAACCTCCGGATCGGGCATATTGAAAAATAACGCATATTTTCTTGTTTGTTCGACTCGCAGCTCCACGACGGCTTTGTCAAACAACTCGAAAAAAAATTTCGAACAGCTCAGCAGCTGAAAAGTCCCTGTAAGCAGCAAAGTTTGGGCAGGGAAGTATGCCAAGGCTTTTCTGGAGATCACCGTTCGTCCACTTAGAAGCAGTGGATAATTTCGCAGGAATGGCCACATGAACTACAGCAGAAGAAACCTCTCATGTTCCGCCACCTAGCCCGCCGGGATCGACATCGTCCGAGTCGGATCCACTAATGCGGTGTCCGTCAGAGAAAACGGTTTCAGCGCCGGCTCATAGCTGCCGCCCGATTAGATTGTCAATGAGCCCGCCTGAGTCTTCATCGGCCGACTCTTCATCCGAATAGGTGCTACCCTCTCGCGGCTCAATATAAGTCACTGACACGTCGTCATCGTCTTCATCCGTGCAAGAGATGAGAATGCAGTTTTAAAAAAATAAAAAGTTAGGTTGCCTAAAGGCCCAGCGTGACCATATGGCAACGCGCATATAACACGCTCGTTCATGGATAAATCAAACATTAATCTTTCACAAATGCTCATTGAAGGTCACATATTCAAAGAGCAATATGGAGGTAGGGATATCCGACTATTGCTCAAACAACTAATGAAAAAAAAACATTACCCCTTGGAGTGATGAATTGCTAAGCTACTCGCACAGCAACGCTTATTCCCGCCCTTGCGAGGGACTCCCACAAAACGATTGACACCTGCTGCCACTTGCTATCCATAAATGGAGCTCTCATCTGTCTAACGGCATGTTAAAGGTGATTTTGGTGCCGTTTTGTTATTCTTAATTAATTGAAATCCACTGTGCCGACTAACGTGACCATACGGTCACGCTGGTCTTTATTGGGTCAAGCTCACTAAACTACCAGGTAGATAACAAACGTTTCTCAAATATTTTACGCTTTGCACCCCACGTCGGATATGCCTTTGTCATCATGCTAAGCTCGTGCGCACCTCGTTCCCTTCCGATCTCCCGGGGTGTCGGCACCGTCGTGCCTGGCGTGTCTACTTTACCCTCGTGACCGGTCTCCCTGCGCGTTTATATAAATAAAACCGCATAGACAGGCAACCGTTCTTCATTTTCAATTTCTCTTAGAACTCCGGAGGAGCAGAGCGGTAACGAAGAGCGACCGTTTCGCAAAGCTAAGCGATCGAAAAACTCTGAGTTTTGGAATGAATGCCATCTCGGCAACTTTAGCATTTAAAAATGCAGCGTGTGAAGAGAAGTATGTCTTTTTTTAAATGAAGCTCTCCCATCATTACTTATAAAAAACCTAAAAAGTTTTGGAACATGGTTGTTCTAAAGACAGTACAATCCCGATAAACAATAATGACGGTGACCCTATTCAACTTTCTCAATGTGGTTCCGTGTTAAATGAAACGTTGACAATGTTTTTTTCCCAAGTATCATCTGTGTATTGTAGAATGGATTACCCACCGATGGATCCTGTGATTGAAGATTCTTTTATTTTGTTGCAGTTAATGAAAAACTTGAAATTGTCTTCGTCATGCGTAATGGACGGTATCAACTCAATTTTTGAGAACCCTGCAATGTACTCCTCCATTATATTACCAGAACTTTTTGACGATCCATCCCTTCTGCCCAATTGCCTAGCGATTAGGCGGTGGGCAAGGTGGTGCGGCTTCGCAAATCTGGGGACATCAATTCGCATATAATTACAGAACTATATCATTACGTAGCATTACTTCCAATCTATTAGAACATAATATTTCCTAATGTTTAGTTAAGTTCCTCGAGTCTCATGCATTCTTTACGAAGAAACAGCACGCCTTTGATAAATAATTTGCGTGTGAGACGCAAGTAATTTGTTTGACCAATGAACTTTTCGCTGCTCTTGACAACGGCTGTTTTGTCGACTGCATATTACTGTACTTTCAAAAAGCGTTCGATCTGCTCTGTCATCCTCTACTTTGTTTAAAGCAAAGCAAATTAAAGATCGACCCTAACATTTTTGCCTGGATTGAAAGTTCTCTTTCTACGAGAACGCAATTTGTGACAGCTAACAATTTTGATTCCTCTTCTCGTTCAGTTACTTCCTGCGTGACGTAGGGTTCTGTCCTCAGCCCACTGTTATTTTTAGCCCACATTAACGACCTGGCTAAGTTAGTTCAATAATTCATCAGGCTATGCGCTGATGACTCCGTAATTTATCGCATCAGATTATCTGACACTGATCTTGCAGCACTTCCATCAGACCTCGACGCTATATAATTAACTGGTGCAACTCATGGCAAATGCATCTGAACATTAAAAATTGTAAAGTAATGAAATGCCCCGGAGAAGCTTCCACTTCTAACCCTACTTTTTATCACATTGATGGCTCTGTACTTGACGAGGTTACCACGTACAAGTATTCGGGTGTTCACCTGACTGCTTACCTTTCTTGGCAAACACATGTTAACTACATCGCTAACAATGCTAATCGCACCTTGGGTTTCTTACGCCGCAACTTTTCAAGGGCACCATCGTCTCTTAAACTAACAATATAGAAAGCACTTGTAAGGTCTAAGCTTAAATATGCATGCGCTTTGTGGGATCCCAGTAAAGAATTTCTTAATAACCAATTATAATCAGTACAAAGCCGTAGTGCGCGTTTCATACTGTCAAATTATTTTCGTTTTCAAGTGTATCGCCGTGGACACGGCGGCACGGCCGTGACAATGTAACCAAACGTACCTCTACCTGTGCAGGTTTTCGTTGGCTGCTTGCTCTTCGTTTCTGGCGAATCGGCATCGTTCCCTGCTGAAGGATGCTGCCTGCACCTTGACGGAATCAACGCTGCGCAATGGCCCCATGGATAAAGCTCGTTCAGCGCATCTTCATCCGGTTTCGACATTTTCCTCCTCCCACACGTGGATAAGGACTACGGCGCACTATCTTCGGGCACGCTGACGTTATTTGACGACGTTATTTTTAAGCTAAATAATTTTAGAGATAAGATGAAAATTATGCAGAACTGCCATAAGCTCAAAGGTAGTCAAACAAGCATATCAGAGGACTATTCAAAAAGAGTTGTTGATATCCGCAAAAAGCTAAGAATTCGTCAGATGTGGAGAGGAGCAATGGCCTGAAAGTCAAATTACTTTTCGATAAGATTAAAATTGGCGACGACCTTTACATTTGGGATGAAGTAACCGCTCAGAGAGTGAAGTGTCATACCCCTGAAGAAAACGATCAAGTGTGACTCAATAATTCTCCCAACGCAGGCTTTAAGTCGATAAATAGAAACGCCAGAAGCACTGTAAACAAAGCAATCCCCATTGAAAGCATTATCTTGGAACACGAACCACATATGCTAGTAATCACTGAAACTTGACTTCATCAGGATGTATCGGACGAGGAAGTCACGCCGCCAAATTATTTAATAGTAAGAAGAGATCGGATAGAAAGAGGAGTGGAGTGGCAATAATGGTCAAAAGCGGTATAGTATTTTCTGTTTTAGATGGTCCAAGTAACATTCAATCAGTATGGATAAGAGTTAGGTTAAATAACCGCTCGGTGATAGTAGGTGGTGTGTACAGAGCCCCAAACTCCCCCGTAGACATGCTTGTTAGCTTAAGAAATTTCATGGACAGGAATTTAAAACAGGAAGACTCAATCCTACTTTTAGGTGATTTTAACTTGCCCGGAATTGACTGGAATACACTCTCCTTTAGTGCAACGGATATGCCTAGCTGGGAAGAACTTATTGAGCTTGCATTTTGTCATAACCTAACTCAAATTTATTTATTATTTATTTATTTCATAATACTGTGAGCCTGTCTCAGGCTCTGACAGGAGTGGAATGTACAATAGGTGGTACAACAGGTTTGGTGTTCCGGAACATGAATGAAAAGATACATAACGTATATAAAGAATAGAATAAAAAAGTGTGCAGAGTTGTAGAATCATACAATTCATGACTCCTAATCAAAAAGGCTATGGCTACAACACATTTACGAAAGCATTTTCAAAGAAAGATTCAACATTCGCAACAAAAACATCAACTGACACATCATTCACAATATGGCGGGGCAGGCTATTCCATAGTTCTATGGATCGAGGAAAAAAAGAAAATTTGAATAAATTACATCTAGCAGCAAATGGCCGTATGCACAAGTCGTGATTGGTTCTTTTGGAACTTTTGGAAATTGTAGAAGGTTACACTAGAGTATGCGAAACAACATCATCCCTTCTAGACCTAGTCTTTATATCCTCAGAACTGCTACCACATCTTTGTGACTGCGAACCCTGCGAAGGTATATCTGCTCACAAAATTGTAATAATGGTTTAGATATGGGGTGCCAGATCGTTCGCATAGTAAACGTAAGGCGTTTCTAAACTTTGCGGCCGCTGACAAAGTTGGTGTGTTGGAATGCCTCGAGAGTTCATTTGATGATTTTATGCATCTTGCCGATAATGGCGCTACCGTAGACAAATTATGGGCCTACTTTTCAAACATGGTGGAACATTGTACTACGCACTTTATTCCCAAGCTTTCAAAATGTACAAGGAAGAAGAATCCCTAGATAACAAGAGAAATCATACACATGAAGCGGAAATTAAAAAGAAAACGGAGGGCAAACAGGATTAAATCTGTTCCTGGCGATAGCAGTGCCATTAGCCAAATGAGTAAGCAACTCAAGCATCTTGTCAAGGTGGCTAAGGACAAGTTCTACAAAGTAACACTGAAAAACTTTTTAATAGAGGCACCTACCAAATTTTGGCGCTATGTTATTCCTTCAAAGCCTCGAAAAAATGGAGTCAAAAATAATGCAGAAAGAGCTGAAAACCTTAACTCGTTTTTTTTCATCCGTCTTCACTTCTGACGACGGCTTGTCACCAAAAGTAGCAGACGCGCCTGGCTGCCCTCCAGTTCAAGACTTAAATGTCACAGAGCAAGGAGTGCTTAACTTGCTGCTTCAATTGTCTGTAAAGAAAAGCGCAGGCCCTGATGGAATCCCCAATGAATTCCTGCTTAGATATGCAGAGTGGGTTGCCAAATACCGCACAAAAATTTTTCAAATATCCATTACCTCGAGTTCTTTCTGATCCGCTTGGAAATATGCCAAAGTTATTCCGGTCCATAAGAGTGCTTCTTCATCGGTTGTCAATAATTTCCGACCAATTTCTCTCCTTTGTACATGTTCTAAGATGCTTGGACATATTGTATTTAAACACGTTATGGGATATCTTGAAAATAATAACATACTTCATCCTTCTCAACATGGGTTCCGAAAAGGCCTTTCTACAATTACCCAGCTCATAGAAACCGCTCACGATCTATCCGAGGGAATAAACAGCCGTGGCCAAACTGACATATTATTCTTCGACTTTTCAAAAGCATTCGATAAGGTATCCCATCCAAAGTTGCTGCTAAAGATTAATGGCATATTCAGGAACTCCAAAATAACACACTGGTTTTGTTCTTACCTCACCTCCCGTGAACAGTTTGTACACCTCGAAGGTTTTCAATCGTCTTCTTCCCCTGTGGTTTCAGGTGTTCCACAGGGAAGTGTCTTCGGCCCCCTTTTATTTTTGATTTTCATAAATGACCTCCCAAAAGCTATCATGGTCCCAATCAGACTTTTCGCTGATGACTGTGTCGTACACAAAACAATTAGGACCACAACTGATGAAGAAGAACTGAACGCTAATCTGCATGCAATAGAACATTGGTGCGCTAAGTGGCAAATGGTGCTTAACTCTGACACATCCGTAATTATGTCTGTTACTAGAAAGAAAAATATAATGATATATCCTTACTCCATTGCAGGTAAACCAGTTAATAGAGTCCATCAGCATAAGTATCTCGGCTTAACCTTCACTTCTGACCTATACTGGAATACACATTTAGATAATGTATGCTCCAAGGCACGCAAAGCAATTTGGGCACTAAGGCGCAAAATCCGTAATGCAACTCCCGAAGTAAAAACACTCACTTATAAAACCCTTGTAAAGCCTGTAATTGAATTTGGCAAAATTGTTTGGGATCCTTACACTGCGTCTAACAAATTAAAAATTGAGAAAGTTCAGAAACTTGCTTCCCGTTTTATTTTCAATAAATATCGCCGAACTGATTCACCAACCGCATTATGTAAATTAGCAAACCTTAAATGTTTAGAATACTGCACTAAGGTAGATAGGCTGAAGTTTCTTTACCTTTGAATTCATGGCCACTTGAATTACAACACATCACCTTATTCTACAATACACCCTAATGAGACATCAAGACATCGCCATTCCATGTACTACATTCATGTGCCGCGTTCTTATAACGATTGTTTTAAGTACAGCTTTTTTCCACGTGTTAATAAAGAATGAAACATGCTGCCTGATTCCATTGTAAATATTAACTCCCTTGATGCCTTTCTAAAATGCCTCAAATCTTACGTGGACCGTAGTACACCAATGTAATAGTTGCGCCTCAGCACTTCCATGCATTTTCTTATCTACTGTTTGATTTTTCTTTTGTCTTTTGTGTCGATATCATAGTTGTGAAATGTACCTTGTTTAGAATGTGAATTTATTAGATTTTCCACTCCTATAATAGCCTGAGAATGGCTGACAGTATCAATAAATGAATGAATGAATGAATGAAACACGTTTTGAAACTTCCCAACCTGCCTCCGCGAATACATGCATTTTGTTTATCCTTAATTCATATTATTTTTCATTATCCACATCTGAAAAATAAACTGTTTAATGACGCATCTCAATTGTCTTGGCGTACTAATCGACATGATAAAGTTGAAATCCTTTTTTCCCACACTAACATATCTTCTGGTTCATTCTTGCCAAAGACATCGATGGAATGTGAACACCTGCCCACCTCCATCGTGCCCATTCCAAGTGTCTCTGCCTTTAAATCCGCTATCGTCAATTATTATTGTATTTAATAGCCGCCAACAATCAGAATTCTGTATTCTTTCCCTCCCACTCCCGTCTGCAACGCCTTCAATCACTGAAGGTAATGAAACAAATAAATATATAAGTTTAAAGAAATGTGCCGATCTATACGCGGCAGACCCGCAGATCAGATTTTAGACCGAACACTGACTGTGCTCGCCGCTATCATTCTGCTTGAGTGTTACTCATTTGTCTGGGCACAGGTTCGCCCAACAAAAAGTTCGTTCAGCGATTTGCAGTATCGCTTCTGTGTTGCTCAAAGCCACAACAACGTGATTATATTTCGAAGCAAGAAACCTCTGATATTTCGCCACGCTTTCGTTTAAAACATTTTACAAACCAGATCAGGTGTGTTTGGTTTTTGTGTCGCGCTTATTTGTTGCACTTTTTTCGGACCGACGGCCAGACGCAAAGCTAAATTTTCCATTATAACATTCTAAAGTGCTTTGATCGAAAGTGTGCATTGAGAAATTATTTCATTAAAACATATGCGTTTGTGTACGGAAGAATATCGCTTCTTTGTCTTGCATGCAGTGAGGGAGGCGCAAAACTTCCTGAAGTGCGCGAATCTGCGGGTAATTGTGTCAAACTCTTATAGCCTCTTGATACGAACTCTGTGGGACTTGAAAAAAGCTCTACACCTCATTAGGAAGTGATGTTGGAGCGTATCACATTGACTGCTAATAAAGACGGGGATAGGGGGAGAGAACACAAATACGACACGGGCGGTAACTTTCAACTGGTTTCGTGAAGGCAATCTGTGCCAATATATAGCCAAATAGAACATTCGCCAAATGCAGAAACAAGAACACATATCAACCTAGCGGAGCGAGCGCTCATAAAAAAATCTATCGTCGACTGAAAAAAAAACCTAATTGAAATATCAATAACACAGTCCTGACCTATCGTTTTCATGTGATAGGCCAGCATCAGGTCGCGTGAAGTCTGGCCCTGACCTCTCCCCAGAATCTTTGTCTCTTTGAAAAGGTGTTTACGCGAGCAGGCATTGCAGTGCGCAAACAAGTGCGCCAATTCATCGTTCCTTAAATTTTGTTACTCCGACGTTGGAGAGAAGCAGAAGCTTTCTTTTTGTGCGGTTTTTTTTCTTCTCGGAACTGCATAAATCGTCAACTGTCCATTTAAACTCGGTACTATCGACAAACCGCTTCTAAAGGGCCTGTATAGTCAAAGGAGCTCTTTTTTATTTGGCACACGTGTACAAAGTAATCATTTTACAGTTTTTATGCAAATACTACTGAGCAAGCATCATGAAGCCTGCACACGCTTTCTAAATAGGAGTGAATTTTTGACACCTTTTCCTCATAACCATAGACATAGATCATTGTGTTGAGTGGTAAATTACATCTGAAAAAAGAACAGACCAAACGGACAGGATAGAACCAATGCGCAACGCCACTAGCCCAGTAGTGGACAGGCATAAAGTGTAGGCATTAGCATAATTAACATGGTACTGTTCTTTTGTAATCTATTTCTTCATTTATTGTAATATAATCACAGCGCAATATCTTCATGCTCTGTGTTTTAATATTACTGGTTGTACCTAACGTAAGGCAATATTCTGTGGAACCATGACGCTTCAATCAATGGCACTACTTTTATTACAGTAGTGTTGCAGTCAGTGCACTAAGCAATAAAAAAAATCAGTTATTCAGATAATCTGGCAACAATTGAAATATCATATTTTCGCACAGTTGCTTCTTAAATAAAGTAAATGGTTTGTTTACACTAGTACAATAGAAGAATGTCAAACATATGGACTCATTCAATAAGCAAAATTCAGGTCAAATATTTTTTTTCTTTTCCTGGTTTGGTGTGTTACTTTCCGGGCTTCTTTTGTGGCCTGCTGTGTAACCGTTCCCACGAAGTAAGACCAATCATGGTCACTTTTGTGCAGCGTCTGCACGGAATATTGTCCTGCCGAAATTCTGAATGACTTCATGACATTGCATCGTACAGTCCTGTTTTATTTACATTCAAGTGTTACATCCGGCGTGGTTAGTTTTCGTGTTTCAAATTCAGGCAACCCTTGCGCCCATTCTTCTGTTTTCTAACTGCTCAACGTTGCAAGGTCATGTGCACAAAGCTTTCTGGGACAGCAGCTCATAAAATACCATTGCCAAGGAATGGGTAGCGATAGTCAGTCAAAGTCAAAATTTCCTGTCTCTGCGTATTTCTACACGTTCGAACTGTGATGACTACGAGCTGGCGGAGGGCTCTGAACCGTTGAATTTTCCCCGCTGCTGCGATTTCTTATCACGGACAACGCTTCTGAGAGAGCTTTATGTTCAACTCATCAGGCTTCAAAATTTATCCTCCCATTCAGAAACAAATCACTCTGTGTCATGATAAGGCGTCGAACATGCAAACGCGTAAACATCGCAGTCAAGAGAGAGAGAAAGGCAAAAGAAAGACAGGGGTGTTAACCAGAGATTATCACCGGTTGTCTACCCTGTACTGAGGGAGCGACAAAGAGATGCGATACGTGAGAGAGAGAAAAGGATAAAAAATGAGAAATATGAAACATCAGTACAGTAATAAAGGCAGTCTTTGGAGCTGAACAGTACCTTGAAACTTTGTATTTGTTTTTACACAGAGTTGATGACCACATAAACCTTTTTTTAAAAAGACACTGGGCCCTGCTGTTCGCAGCATTATCAGTTGTCCATCACTACAGAGTGCAAAAGGATAAAAAGTTGGGCATGGTTGACAGCTACATATGTTTGGGAAAAGCGCGTTTCATCAAACTATATGTCACGCATATGAAAACAGGTGACTGGTTCTTGCTCACAAAACACTGGCCATTTGAATTCTAGCAAAAAGACTTCTTTTTTTCAATATGTTCCTTACTCTATTTTCTTAAAAGCTTCCATAGTAAGTGACAAACCCTGCTTCCTCACTTATTGAGCAAGCTCTCAACCCGTAAGCACAACGAGAAATGGTAAGAAGAAACGAATTTTCCTACGTGTTGCTTCGTCCATCTTAAGCGAAACATAGATAAAACTATTTTTTGCTGATCATTTTCACGGAGAGACTGGTGCCTGGAGCAAGCGCTGGCTAGTCGTCTACCCTGACGTGATAATTGTGGTCGAAATTATGGACAGCACTCTATCGACGGTTAGGAAAATTGCAGTGACATCATTAGAAAATGTCACGTGCTTAGAATGTTCATGATCACAAAATATAATTGTTGTTGAGCAGGTGCAAATGAGATCTCACTTGAAGGCCTCATTCCATCACAACTCCAACACAAACATTAAAACGCAAGAAAACGAAGAAGGGAGAACATGAAGAACAATATCAAGTATATTACAATTTTTATTGGAAAGGTATCGATTCAAATGTAGCTTGAAAATATCAAACCACGAAGATAGTTTAGTGTGCAGTGCATCTTTTTCGTGGGGTTGTGTGTGCAGTGCAATCTTTTCCTAGAAATTAAGCAGTATTATTATTGTTTGTTTTGAACACATATACAGAATTATTAGGAAAGAGAAAGAAATATAGCTTTACGAAAAATAACAAAATATAAAGTAGTGTCACAGTCTGCCCATCGGGCTTCTTATGCAATCAGCAGGCAACAACGTGGTACATTTAATGTGTGATAGTCTAGACACAAACTATTTCGAATAAAGATAAATGCTTACGCTCTCCGAAGTACGGAAACTTGACGATAAAGCAAGTATCGTAATCGGTGTAACGGATTTCTGCCGTTTCAGCGTGATCGGGATCTGGAACAGAAATTTTCGGGAATTACAAAAATGAGCACCCAGATCCGCACGATCACATTTATGTGCCTATTATGTGCGTGTAGAGGCCGCAAAGCGACCAAGGGAATGTTTATGGGCGTCGCGTAGCCTGTTGTGTAATCTTGGCATCTTAGCATTGACCATTCTTTCCTCAAGTAATGCTTTGAAAAGCTTTATCTCCAATACGCACTAACATTATTGTTCGATTCATTCTTACATTATTGCGAAAGGCTTGTCGCATTTTTCAAGTGAAAAATTGTGGAGCAGATAGAAAATGCCTATTTCTGACAATCCTTCTGTAACAGCATTATACGACAATCATAATTAAATTACAGCATTTATTGCCCTGATGCAAAACTACGGGGGCTGCAGAATGATTTACACAACGTACGCATATTTAAACGGACACTGACACTAGAAGAAAATATTAAGTGGAGGTAGATGGAAGAATTAGACATCCGTAAACATATTCGCAGTTCCACCCGAAAGGCGAAGCACCGATTGCGACAGGAAATAAGTAGATAGCTCTACAAAGTAAGGATGGTAGTATTATGCAGTATAAACTAGCTAACGTTCACTTACTAACTAAATTAGCAATCATAGAATATGTAAGCATTACTCAACGAGGACGTAGAAAGAAACCGACACACAGAGACAGCGATGTCTTTGTCTGCTTCTTTCTACCTCCTTGTTAAGGCGCGCTTACACATTCTATCATGGATTCAAACCAACTAGCCCGTCCACGTGTTTCAAATAAATTACCCAGCATGCACTGTGTCACGCGCGTACCGCTAATCGTGAACACACCTCCCTCGATGAGCGTGGAAACTCGCTGTGAAAATTCGGGAGTGAGGAATCGCGGAAGCAGGTGAGTCGGCCTTCGTGCCTGTCTCGCTTAATGCATGAACGAAACGTCGAAAGCTCAGCGCATACCAAGCTACTGGCCCTACGCGCACTTTTCAAACATTGCAGAATGCTTGGAAGATGATGCCCGCGCGGGCGCGTACTTTCGCTACGCCGCGGATCGTTTTCAAGACACACGAGTGCGAGCAACGCGTCCCCACGGCGCCCGCCAAAGGCGTCGGCCACTCACGTGGTCAACGCTGTAGTAGACGCTGCGCTTGTCTCCACTCTGTATGGAGCGGCGGGCGAGGATGACAACGAGGCACCCTAGAGCCACCGCAGAAGAACGCCCCACCTCCTTCGCCTCAACGCACGACCTCGCGTGCCACAGGAGAGGGCAAACAACCCGGCCGCGGTCCTCGCTCGTGCACGCGAGATTGAACCGCGTTCGCCCGCTCGCCCTCACACGCTTTCACTATTGCGGAAGCTCACGGAAACGGTGACCGCAGAAACGCACTTTGAGTGTCTATATAATTGCTATCGCATTAAAACCGATTCGCCAGTCAAACTCCTCAGATACTTTGAGCAGTGGAGGAGGAGGAGGGGTACTTATCTTTGATTAACATTGCGGACGGTCCGTTTAGACGCCTCCAATTGCCTGAAGCTGTACAAGTGAAATGGAGAGAGAGGCTGCGGGCACCTGTATCCTTCTCACTGTTACTCCGCCCAGCCAATGAGCACTTATGCAGCAGGCGAAATTGAAAGTCCACTAGCTGAACTCTTACAGAATGCACCACCTCCCCCTGGCCCCCTCGGAGCTTTTGTAACCTAGAAAATGATGAAAATAGAAAGTGAAATTGGCACCACCTGCTTTGCACTATGTTACCTGTGATGTGGCATCAGCAGTAGCTGACATTAGCATTAGCTGAGCCACACGGAAAGAGCTCACCGGGACATTTGTTCAAAATAAGTGGCAACAGCTGGACCTTGCTTGCAATTCTCCACGCAGGTAAGGGATATGTTGGCCTACAAGAAAGGTTTATAGGAATCTAAACCTAGGTTGATAAAACCTAAAGGTGTTCTAAAATTTTCCACTCAAGTTCTCCACTGAGCCTTCCGCGATTGGTCAAAACCTTTTTGGGCCACCCCTACTTCGCCCGTTTGTCATGCGACGTCTCGAAAGCCGCCATGGCTCAACATCAGATTTTACGTGTACACACTGATTATGAATCATTAGACCAAACAAAAGAAATATAATTATTTCTGTTTCACGCGTTTTCAAATTTCGCCCTCTCCTATCGGTCAAAATTTTTCCAGCTGCGTCGACTTCGCCTGTGCATCATGCGACGTCACGAAACCGCGAAAGCTCGCCGCTTCAAAATGACGTGTTCGCGTTAGAAGTGCATCAATATTCCGAACTAAACTGAATTCCTTGCTTAATAGGCGGATTTCGTTCTGAACATCCCCGTTCTGGAAGGTACAGAAATTGGCTGCCCGCCGATCGCTCATGCACTTGCTAGTCACACCTGCCGGAGAGCATGGGTTTATGTCCCTATGACTTTTGCACGGCCGTATAACACTATCGATCCTTTTCAATAAATTTACGATGTCAATCTGCCAATTATTCTCTGCTGAGGATCCGTTTTAGCGACATCATTAACCTTCCGTTGCACGCCACCGCTATTTTCCACCAGCCACATCAAGCTAAGCAAGGGGAAGCGGACCAATTGCAGACGCTAGCACCATCCTCTTATTCCGGTTAACTATTTTTACTGGGCTAGCTCTGTTCCATCGAAATCCTCTCCACTTGAGCGTGCTCCTTGCTTTCTGTCAGCCACTTGGGAAAAACCGCTCAATGTAAACAAGGTTACTCGTTTCGAAAGCAAACAAAGGTGACCTCCTCTAAACAAGAAGAGCATTTGATTGGGCTGGTCAGACAACGCTGCGGGTCAACACCCGATGCGCTCGCCGGCGGTTGCGTAAGTTGGACGTCAGGAGATTGAAATAAAAAAAAACTTGGAAAAGTTTTGTTTATGGGGCCCCATAATCTGTTCATCCCGCTTGATGCATTATTCTCTTTTAGTGTTTAACGTGAGCCTAAACATTGTGTACAAACACTTTTTTTCAAAATGTCGCCCTCATTTGAAGCATTGGCGCTGTGGCTAGGAATTGAACCCGTGACCTTGCGGACAGTAGCGAATCGCCATAACCAGCGAACCATCGGCTAGGATTATACATGAAATAGTCTTCGAAACCGTTAAAGATTGGGGCTACGCAATGTCCAAATGTTGTTACTTCCTGGGGATGTCGGAACTGAGCATTGTGTTTCTCGGTAATGCATGGCGGTCGGTAAGAGACTGCTGCCGCTTCGTCTAACCTGAGTGATGCTAGCTCTTCGCACGAAGAAAGAGCTTTCCTTGTGGGTGCACTCTTGGATAAGTAGAGACCTGAAATGTGTTAGATGGTTTCGGTACTACCCGACATAGCAATGTTAAAGGTTATGGTCGAGAAGACAGGCGGTTAACTGAGGAGTCCGATTTTTAATAATTATGTCACGCGATGCCAAGTAAAACAAAGAGGAAATTATTTGTGCTTACCAAGTCAGTAAAAGGAATTAAAAAGTAATGCAAATGGAAGTGGATGAAAAAACAACTTGCCGCAGGTGGGGAACAATCCCACGACTTCGCATTACGCGTGCGACGCTCTAACCAATTGAGCTACTGCGGCACAGTTTCCCCAATCACTTTCTTGTGTATTTATCTGTTACTACTAGAAGTAACCTTGGGAGTGTTAGCCAGCGCCACCACTCACAAACCTAGGCGGCGAATATGTAACATCCTTTCTGCCGCGGGCGCCACTAGTACGTGATCTTTCTGTATGAAGGCCACTGGTCAATAAACCCGCACATGCTACCTGAGGGCATCAATTTTGCCGCATTCGATACCCTCGTTATGTAATGAACGAGAAGACAGGGGGTCAACCGAGGGGCCCGATATTTGTCAATAATATTAGGAGATGGGGGGCCATCAAAAACACTTATGGAAACATAGGGGAAAATACTTGTACTTACCAAGTTAAGAAATGATAAATTAATGGCTATGAAAGTGGATCATCCACACAGAAATACCCAAGAAAGTGAATGGGAAAACCGTGCCGCGGTAGCTTAGTTGGTTAGAGCAGCGCACGCATAACGCGAAGACGTGGGACCGTTCCCCACCTGCGGCAAGTTGTTTTTTCGGTCACTTTAATTGTCGTTAATTGATAATTTCTTTAATTCACTTGGTAAGTATAAGTCATTTCGGCTATGTTTTCCTTGGTGTCTTCGTTGAGTTTTCGCGATATGGGGCTAAAGGTTGTCATGCTGCACTGCAATACAGACCTATAGGCAATCCGCTAACCAACAGAGTAGTTCTACACTCAACCGCTGCGTCTATGGCGAGCCATATTACGACACATTTCGTTGGTGTCGATACTGCAAGTGACTTCTCCGAAGTAGTGTTGCCCATTAGTAGCGCGAAATATAGGAAACTACTCAAGTGACATTAAAGACTAGTTGGGAAGTTTTATTGAGAGCATTACTATATACATTAGGTTGTTCGCTGTGGATAGGTAGAATTTTACCTGTGTAAGCACAACATCTGCAAAGCAACATTACGCAGCCTATAGTATCGCGAAGACTTCGCAACCAAAGTCGCCGTTTAAAAAAAAAGATACTGTTTGCACGTAACACAAAGGAAGAAAAGGTGTAAACGAAACTCCCGTGAAATATTGGTCGCAGCTTGATGCGAATAATACAGCAGAGGTCAAAGATAAAGTTCAGGCTCGCCTTAGCTCTCGAAAATTTCGACACCTAGAGCAGCTGATATTAAGCACAAGATCACTTAAGACACTGCCTTATCGACAAGGCACCTTTTCTGAGTTCTAATTTTATACGGCCACCGGGTTATTTTTATTAATAACTGCGTTGTACAAGAGGCAATTTTACTAAAGAGAAAGCAAGAGAGAACGGCCCCGAGAGGGTGTTTCTAGCCTGGTATTCTACACATGGGCAAGGGGACATGAGAGATACAGAGAAAGAAAAAGGTAGATGGCAACTCACTATAGCACACTGAGCTACTCCTACAGATCATATAGGATGCTATATTGACTCTACATAGTGTGTCTATTCTGAAGGCGCAGTGCACGCAAGAGTTATATATTCACGCCATAACGCTCTGGTGCAAACACCGTTCGAACAGTGCTGAGACCAAAAACGCAGTGAGACGAGACCAAATCCACGTGGGTTAACCACTACGACGTTGCTTCCCTTAGGGACTTGCAAACTATGCTGCATTTCATGCACGCAGACTCTCACAGCTCCGCAGTCTGTACTTCTATTCTGGATGATACTGCAAATACTACAGTATTAGAGGAAGCGGACAGGTTGTGTGCATCGGACATATCTTTTTCAAAAAATTGCGTGCTCGGCCCCAACAATCTGCTGCTGTGGCCGTAAATCAGTTGTGAAATGTAAAGGAGAAGAAGAAGAGCAAGGAGTGGGGAGGGGAAGAGGAAGAAGTAACAATAAACAAGGTTGGCTACCTTGTCACACTCACGTATCTCAGTTTTATTACAAATTTGGCCCAGTCAAGGAGAGGATTCGAACCTGTGTTGCGCACCACATCCGCTCCGTTTCACCGAGGACCATGTATGAAACCATGTGAAATCGGCGTGGAAGTCTACAGACACGCGAGCGTGGCCAGCCTTTTCCACGGAAGACGGTTTGCTGTTGCGCGTGACTACTTATTTCTTGTTCAAAGTGCTCACGAACGACATTTTGCTAGTAGTGGAACCACGTAACCACATACGACCAGCATGAGTTAATAAGGCTGAATATTTGAAAGCGAGGAAGACATTTTTCATCATATAATGGAATTCGAGCAGAGAAACAGTGAGCACCAGCAATAAATGCTAGAGCTCGTGACGAAAGACGTCCTCCAGCATTCTTGGAGGCAGTCGATGGGAAGTAAAACCGGATGTTCAGGATGGTTTACCAACTGCAGACGCTCAAGCTAGGCTGAGTTTCTATGCGGCCGCATGCGACCAAGATAGTTGGCGACAAGACCTTCACAAGGTTATGAATATGCGCTTCTACCTACGAGGCGCAGCAAAAACCTGGAATGACTTACGACTCACCCAAAGAGCGCACCGGCCCAGGGATGAATGGAGAGTCACTTTTTTGACGTCTTTCTCAGAGAACATGCTCCAGAGCTGGGACAGCGCTATTGCCCTCAAACATATTCCCGGTACTCTGGCAGCGTACTTTTCTGAGAGGAGGAGGCTGCTAATGATGCTAACTCCAAGTTATCAGACTCGTCGCTCGTGCATCTGATTATATTATGATTTCCCAAGAGCATGCAGCACGATGTCCAACTATGAGCGTCGCATAGTGCTGATGATTTGCTTACAAATATGAAATATTTATGCACTCTGCAGGGTCAAGAGAGTGCTTCTAATGACTACAGTACTTCATCCAATGAAGATCACAAAGTTGATCGGGAAGTCACTGACACCAAGTTGCCATCGGGAGGTCATTCTTTCTCATTTCGATGGACCATCTTAATTACCGATTATGCCAAGCTGGTGTACATTTCTGTACAAGCCAATGGGAGGGACGTCAAGGCTGTAGTATAGAGTGGAGCTTCAATAACAGTTGTAAGGAAATGCGAAAGCTAATATGCGTCGGGGGTTATCCAAAGGTCACATCAAGGTTTGTAGTGCCGTTTGAACTTCGGGACAACACTGTAGCGAAACGCAAGGCCTGCAATATGTTGCGAGAGAAGAAACGTTGGTTGAAGAAAAAAATACAAAAGATGCGCGACGCCGGTGTGATGCGCCCATCAACATCTGCCTTTGCTTCTCCGATCAGCATTGCTCCTAAAGGAAATGACACGTTTCGTTTCTGTACTGATTACAGGCAGGTCAACAAAGAGACTCATTTCCTTATCCAATACCAGTTACCGACGAACTCATCAATGAAACCAGGCGCTGGTATATCTTTTCTCAGTTGGACCTGTGCAAAGGCTGCTTACAAGTGACACTGTCGCAGCAGACCAAAAATGGGTTCCGCGTCCGATACACCATTCTACATATAAATATAAGCCACTGCGTTTAGGCTGGAAGAACTCGCCCGCAAGATTTCACAAGGCAATGTTTTAAATTATATATCGTAATTTTTTACAATGTTTATATTGATGACATCATTGTGTATTCTAGGTATGAACAGTAGCACAACGAACACCTGGCGAAGGCCTTACAAGCACCACGGAATGCCAATTTGAAGATAAATAAAAAAGAACGATTTCTTTCAGCCCAAGGTCCTCGTTCTCGGTAGAATGTTCGACGGTGCAACCTAACGTACCAAACAAAAGTCTGTACATCGGATTTCCACACTTGAGAAGCCGCATGACCTTCATTCGCTGTTAGTTTTCCTTGGACTAGCAGGCGACTTCGGGACTTTCATTAAGGATTTTGCAAATATGACAAATTGCCTGACCGAGCTGACAAAGAAACGATGTTTCTTTTATTTCTCCGATGATTAAGATGGAAAGTAGTCTATAAAGAACTAGTGCGCCTCATCTCGTCTGACCCAGTACTAACTCTACCTGACTTCAACCTGCCGTTCGAAATGAACACAGATGCATCACGTTATGGTACAAGGGCAGCGGGACGGTATCAGAGGGACTGCAGTTCACGACGAAATCGACAACTTCGAGTCGTAGGGTACCATTGCTACACCTTTAACACTTCTCAGCTCAACTACTCTACGACGGAGAAAGAGGTCCTTGCTGTCCTCATGGCAGTGCGCTACTTTAGATCGTACATATACGGCAGGTAATTGAAGCTGTTTACGGACCATCAGGCTCTGACCTATCTCCTCAGTCAGTGGGAGCTCATATATACCTCATATCGAGGTAAACAACTTCGTTCTGGCCCGAAAGGGACCACCAGGAACAGACTTAAAAATTCTTAGTGCGTTCTAATTAGTGAGAACGTATGTACAGCAAGGCGTATTCAAGATTGCTGGGTGTATGAACAGTGGACAGTTAGAGATTGCAGTTGTGAGCAGCGCCCTTCCGTTTCACCCGTGGAGGGGAGAGACTTTAAATAGGGGCAAAGTAAGGGAGAAGAAGAGGAAAGGTTGGGAGAAGGAGAGAAGACGTGACAATAAACAATGATGGCTACCTTTTCATACTAACTAATCTAAGTTTCATTACATAAATGATAGCTCGAGAATGCTAATCTCTTTTTTTTATAGCGCAGTTCAACGCGTAGATAGGAGCGTTACACACAAGGGAGTTGACATTGTCTTCGCTGTACTTACGCACAGCGATGGTGATTGATTATGAAAGTCGTAATTAGACATTTAAAAAAAGTAGACTAAAGTAACCTTTAGTTACGAATCCCATTATTGTCACTGCATGTAGCGCCATTAGGAAAGACCACTGTCATTCATTCATGCACCGAAACAGAAACACGCTGCAAATGAGTATATTGCTTCGATGCCTTGCATTTTGCGGTGGCTACGAAGCAGGCTGGAAGTGGGAATCTTTTGTGCACTACAGTCGCACAACGCAGTCAGTTAAGTTAATTGTGAGGATTTACTTGGCTCCTATACTGCTTTGAATTACTTCAGGAGTTTCAACGAATAAGAAATTATATGACTCCCGCCATGGAGCGGCCAATACTCAATCAATCATTTGGATTAAGCAATGAATTTTGTAGGGTAACGTATGAAATCCCCTTTATATTTGTCATTTGTTGTCAGAGCTAAATAAGAAAGCAGCAAGTATGCCACGACGCATAAACTTAAACATGTCACTTGTTTTTAGGCATAAATATTTTACGTAAAAATCAAGGTTCAGTCATACAAATAACTTCCGCCTTCCCTTCTTGAAGGTGACATATTGAGTGGTCCAATTTACATACGACGCACCTCGGTTATTTCATGTGAAAGTGCGATTTAAGCTCTTCTCTCTCTCTATGTTTCTTTCACTCACCCATTCCCGTCCCCACATGTTGGGTAGAAAACTAGACAAAGTCTAGTCTACCTGTCTGCCTTCCTCCCCTACCTCTTTCTTTCCGTCTTGTCATGCGGAGTAGGAATAAATGTGGACGCTGCCTATTGCTGATGTCATTTATCAATGTTCTAATTTAAATATGTTCCCCTCCCTTTTATTCTCTCTTTCTGAGAGTACGTGCTACAGTCGTGGAAAAGGGGCTGCGCAGTAATTCGCATTGGTTTGTGGAACACCTGGGAATAAAAGCAGCTTTGAGCTGCCTGTTCTCAGAATGTGCTATGAAATTAGTTAGAGTACGACTTCATTTCTTACTGGCTGGGCGTCCCCTCGCCCTGCACTACAATGTCACAAAACTGCTGTTGCCACTAACCTATTTCATACGCAACGACTTCGGGTAATTTCGTACGTTGCTAATTTGTAATATTTATCAACAGCGGCTACTGGAACTGCTTTACCAAATTTTAGGGGTGGCTGGTGGTACGCACGTGAAAGAGGGTGGAACAAATAGTTGGAAACAGGTTTACTGATAAGCCAAAATATTGCAGCATCGTACAAATCTAGACGTGTAAAAACAGATCCCCGAGAGTTAGCGTTATGCGAGCATCAACCTACACGACGGTAGCTGTCTTGCGGTGGAGCGCAGCTACAGAAGTACCACCGGTACGCTCATGTCTACAGATCATACTCTTGTTCGAGCATTGCATGCTCCGTTGTTTCAATATGCTCCACGTAGACCTTGCGGCTTGTTTGCTTCGCGTGGAACCAGAAACATGCACATGCTCCTGCCCGCAGCATGTTTATAGTAGGCAGTTGTACATGGTAGATAAATAGTAGTACTTCTCCCGTGTTCAATGCAATAGGCTGCCAAATGGTCGAGAACGAGGGTGCTCTGCAAGTATACGCCAATATTCACTGGCTTCACAGTAGCGGTCTGCCACGTATATATGCTGGTCGGCGCTCCCGTCAGAGCATTACCATGTTGGAGAACAGTACTTGTTGCTTTCTGCAATACCGAATGAGTTGTATTGTCTTGTAAATGAATAATTTCTTGCTATTTGCCGTACGCAAATTTGCTCGTGAATTTGCCATTGTGATATCTGCACAAAGGTTTGTTTTGCATGACTTAATTATGATTGTGTATCTTACGTTACTGATGACAAGAGAGATGTTCACAAGTATAAACAATGGCGCTGAAGCCAACGCTTCGACCAAGAGACATGCCATCGCCAGGGAAGCAAGAGGTAGGTGAACTGATGAAGGCAGGTCTCTTTATGGAAAGGTTGGCTTCAGCAACATCCCTCGTTGTTTCGCAGGTAAATAAGTAACTAAGAGCGTCTGAAGAGCGTAGTGTATTCCCCTTTATTCTTCTGTTGTCCTTTCTGCGTTAGCTTTTTTTGTATTGATGTACTAACCTGCCTTTCAATGTTTATTACGGACACCTATCAGATTCCGCGACTTGACAGAGATACGTGCCTCGTCGTCCGCTATATTGGCCCTTGTAAAATGGGTTCAGACAAGCGCGGCTTATTTTTTCTGCTCATAATAGGCATAGTATAACACTAAAACTAGTGGCTTGCCAAGGCCATCTATGACTGCGGAAACGAGAGCAGGAAATGTGCCAGAAAGAAGCTCCGCTGTGTTTTTCTGCACAGACACATTTACGGCAGTGTCGTTATAGTGTGAATGTTTACGAGCGGTGCAATTTTGCATCTGCGTTAACAGAAAATGTCTAATCTTTCTTCTCTATCAAAGTAAACATTGTTCATTACAAAGTTGCAGTTGCAAAATGCGATCGCCTTTGGCTGCTACTTGCATTACCCTCCCAATATTACGTACTAGAGACGTATATTATCAAACACAAATAATAGGTCACATATGTGAATAATTTCTGCAGCTTCCCATGAAAAGAAGAGATCCTTAACCCATTATTGACTTTCCCGGATTTCACAATAATAATGACTTCCATACTGATGTCTCCTCGACAAGTAACGTACAAGTGGCGCGAAAATAAACGTTACAGGATGACACGTAATATATCAGTAAGTTGAATGCTCACGCTCGTCTTCGGTAAATTCAACGGTGCTTGGAGATGGTCCCCCCTGCCGTGGAAAGCGACGTTCTTCCTAAACAAGAAGAAAAAATGATTCTAACAACGTACAACATTTTTCTTTATTAGGCTGTAGGGTTATAACAGACTCAGCTACAATAGAATTATGTAAAGATATGCATACCCGAAAGGCTAATATGCGCCCTTGGGTCCGGGCGCTCGCACGGAGGGCGAGAGAAAAG
Organism: Dermacentor variabilis; assembly: GCF_050947875.1. Lineage (NCBI taxonomy): Eukaryota > Metazoa > Arthropoda > Arachnida > Ixodida > Ixodidae > Dermacentor > Dermacentor variabilis. The sequence continues at coordinate 32,488,092 of NC_134574.1, forward strand.
AAAAAGCACAAGTAAAGAGGAATTCTGGTGGACGGTCAATTGTCTCTCTCTTTTACAATGGCGCAGCCGCTAAACGACACTTTGTTCGACGATGCACCATCGACGACCGTATTTTGGAGGGGGTGCAACCTCAGGCATGCTGCTTCATCTCCTCCAGCGCTTGCGGCACCACTCGGTCACGGTGCCCGCAGTTCCCCGGCCTCTAATCTGGTAGCCGCCATGCCTGTCATCCCAACTCATCCGGTCATGGATTCCCCCTCCCGCTGCTATGCATAGCACCTTTAACCACCAAAGGTCACCGTACGCACTCTGTTGGACGTGGTTTGCGCTGCCGTGACTCAACCGGCTACTGCATTGTCGGTCGACCCTGTCCATAGCCATTCGACTACGGCTTCTAGCGAAAGGGCTATGGTCCCACAGGCCATAGTAGCGCTGGTCAAGCGCCTCGAAGACCGTCACGGTTTCCGTCACTACAGCCCTTGTGCGTAGCGCAGTTTCTACATCATCTACCCTGGAAGTTCCAGAGTTTCGTGGCTTCCACGACCAGTCCTCGATAAGTGCGCCGCTGAGGAGATAGGCGGAACGGAAGCCTTCCGTGATGGCTGAACACGTACGGGAAATGTTCTACGCGGGCACCATTCGGCTTCTTTCAAGCCTGTCGTGCTTCTTCAGAACAAGAATGATTCTGGAATTTTCTGTCGACTACAGTCAGCTCAATAAGTGTACGACACCAGACACGTACCCACTAACTCAAGTTCATGACGCTATTGATACGGTCCGCCATTCCATGTTCTTCGCTGGATTTACGTGCGGGATACTTGCAGATCAACGTGACGGAAGAATATAGGTGCAAGGCAGCCCTTCGAACTCCTTCAGGCATCTACAAATCTAGCCACATGGTGTTTGCATTGCACACGGCTCCTAGTGCCTTTTAGCTTGCCATAAATTACGTGCTAGGACCGCTGAAGAACCAAGCTTGTGTCATCTATCTGGACGACATCCTGGTTGTTCGCGCAACGGAAAAACAACATCTGCGCAATTGGACGAAATACTACACGAGCTGGGTTTCGGTTGAATTGCGAGAACTACCAGTTTGCCCTTTCCAAGATTTCACATATAGGACATACTAATCGCATTCAGCGGCGCCAGGAGTGCATTGCTGCTGTGGCGAAATATCCCACACGAACTTGCCTGAAAAAAATTCAGCCGTTTATTCCCCACTTCGCATCGAGCACCACTTCTGTGACCTATTTACTTAGAAAGGGATTTTCTCTTTAATAGGGCATCCCAGAAGAAATCTAATTCCGAACTTTAATACAGCAGTTAATGCACTGTCCCGTACTAAGCCACTTCAGTGATGACGGTCTACGTAAGTGCACACCGATACCAGCCAGATGGGCCTCGGAACAGCGATAGTGCAACGTGGCCCTGATGGCATGGAATGTATTGTCCCAAATGCGATCCCAAAAGATTAAGATACTGAGTGCCACTACCACTCCAATGAACAGAAATGTCTTGCAGTGGTATAGAGAGTGAAAGACAAGTTCCGTCGTTATCCATTTTGGCGAAAGCTTATGGTCGTGATCGATAATGATGGATTAACATGTATGTTTTTAATGCAGCACCTGAAACACAAGTTTTTCCTATGGATTACCACGCTTGAATAGAACGATTTTGGGTTGCGCCATCGTGGTTGGGGTCAAAATAACATTGCTGATGCTCTCTCACGGAGCCCCATTAACCGCGTGTGGCAGAGCGAGAACAGTCGCATTTTTTCTCTCAACAAGCCAAACAGGAGTACAAAGACTTAACAGCCATCACTGCTTGAATCGCTACTGCAGGAAAGAATTCAACACCTGTATTACGAAATGACACAGTGTATCGGCATCAATGGCAAAAGGACCACTCAGACGAACATCACTTCCTAGCGATTCTGAATTGCTTTAAATCGAAACTACTGCGGGCCATTAATCACACCCTGGAAGGAGGGCACGTCGGCCAAGAAGCCACGCTCGGCAAAATAAAAGAACGCCTCTGGTGGCCTAAGACGGAAAGCAATGTCCGCTCCTACGTCTTCAGTTGCGAAGTGTGTCAGCAACATAAACAGTTGCCAGGAGGCCAGCTTGGATTACTGACGCCAATTCCGCTGCCAGAATCTATTTTTCGCACAGTTGGCATAGACTGCACCGCACCTCCATTGATCCCTACAGCTGGAAACGGCTATACCATTGCGCCTATGGACTATTTCTTGAAGTACATCGAAGTGGCCACTGTGCAAACTGTCCCCTTTTGTCAGCTAAAAGGTTTCCTGACGCTAAGCTTTCAATGGAGACATAGCCTGCAAAAAATATCTGACCGTGTTACGACATTCCGCAGTCACGAACTAAGGAATTACCTCAGTAGGGCAAGGATGCATTTCGTCCGCATTTCATCCTGAGGCAAACGGCCTCACGGAGCAAACTAACGAAAGCATCTAGGCACGACTTCCTCCATTTCGGAAAATAGGGAAAAAAGAAAAGCCGATTGGCATGCTAACCGGCAGTCAGACGCTTGCGCCATTAGCATGGCGCTGCAAACGTCTACGGGAAGGCGCCTCAGCTGCAAGCTGCCCACAACCTGCACACTTCGATTACCATTTCCACCTCCGCTGCCCGATTGTCTGTCTTTGAAATGATCAGGAAAGCAGCGAGCACAAGAACTTCACAAACGCAAAGAACGCAGGAGAGCCACTATGACCGCCGGCATCGACCTGCTCCGGTGTATAACGTCAGTGACGAGGTGTGAGAAGGAAGGGGAGTCAGCTCATCAGACCACAGGTTAGTACCGAGGTTACTAAAAGCATAGGAGAGAACACCTGTCGAGTGATCACCTGAGTTCCAGACACATGCCTCCGACAGGCTTAAAATAAATAAGTTGACCGTCCACGCGGCACGCCTGAAAAAACGGTTCTTGCAGTTGAAGTGCGCTGTCTTTTTTGAAATGAACTGTCGATTCTTTTGCTTTTCAGGGGCTCTATACTGTAAAACTATTCCAATCTGTTTCTATTCCAATGTCCTAACGTCCAATTCGCATGACCACCGACGCAAGCATCCGGCGGTGACTCGAATGGTTTTCTGAAGATACCAATGGAAATGCTCTACTCATTTATTAGAGGTCTCTTTTGTTTGCTTCAAAAACAAATAACATTGTTTACACTGAGCCGTTTGTCTTATCAAATTGGCGGACAGAAGGCGAGGAGCACGCTTAAGTGGATAGGGATTCGGCCGTGCAGAGCCAGTGCACTGAAAGTGGATAACCGGATGAAGAAAGTTGTGCCGGCGTCAGCGATTGATCCGCTTTCCATTAATTAGCTTGCAGTGGCTGGTCGGAAATCCTGGCAGCATGCGATGGAATGTTAAGAATGCTGGCAAAACTTATCCTCAGCAAAGAAAAGTTGGCAGAGTGAGGTCGTGAACGTGCCGAAAGTGCTCGAAAGCGTTACACGGCCACGCCAACAAATCCATGCTCTCCTGCAGGTGTGAGTAGCCAGCGCCAGAGCGATGGACGGGAGCGATCTTTTATTTCTTTTGGAACGGCCTAGCCTGCAGCTATTCAGAAAAAAGTTAAGTGTAGTTCGGCATTTTAATGCATCTTTAACGCGTACACGTATCTTTGATGTGGCGAGTTTTCGCGGTTTTGTGACGTCGCGTGACAGGCAGGTGAAGTGGGTCCAGCCCGAAACTTTTGACCAATTTTCAAGGGCTAATAGCGAAAAAGCGTCGAATCAGGGATAACAATTTTTTCTTTTCTTCGGTCCAGTCATGCATAATCAGTGTGTCCACGTCATATCAGAAAGGAAGCTATCGAAGTTTGCGTGACGTCGCGTTACTGACAGGCGAAGTGGGGGTGGCTCAAAAAAGTTTTTGACCTATCGCGGATGGTTCATTGCAGAATTAGAATAGAAAAGTTTCGAATAGCTTTGCGATATAGCGTCCGAGGTCACTTTCACGGGGTGAGTTCTTGCGGTATATTGACGTCGCGTGACAGGCAGGTCAAATGGTTGCAGCCAGTGACGTGTAGGCGTTAAAGACGCATAAATATGCCGAATAATATTTTTTTCCTGAATAGCCGGGGACTGCCCCGTTCCGCAAGGGTTAGGAGGCGACTGCCGGCTAATTTTTCTCGTACTAGCTGCTCGGAAAGGACAAGGAGCATGGACTTATTTGCGTATGATAAACTTTTTTTTCCGTGACAGTATAACTTCATTGAGCCATTTTGGTACATGTCCGACACCACTTTTCCTACTCTTCTTTGCCGAGGATCCGTTATGGCGGCATTTTTAATGTTCCGTAGCACGCCACCGCGATTTTCAGCCGGCCACCGCAAGCTAACTAGGAGGTAGCGGATAAATCAGAGACGGCGGCACCACCCTATTCACCCGGTTATCTAGTTCCACTATGATGGCTCAATGCTATCCAAAGAGGACAAATAAACAGCTTTTTCTTAAACCTCCTTGGCCGCATCGAACCCCTTTCGACTTCCGCGTGCTCGTTGCCTCTTTTAAGCATACTCGATAAGAAAATTTGCTCAATGCTCGCTTTGAAAGAAAAAAAAGGCGACCTCCTAAAAACAGGGAGCGCGTTTGATTGGGCTTTTCAAACAAAACTGCGGGTTAATGTCAGGTGTTTGCGTCGGTGGTTACGTAAATTTCATGTAAGGAAATTGGAATAAACGCTGATTCGAATAACTTTACATTACAGGGCCCCCAGTCTCGAGCGTGGCCCAGTGTGGGGACAAAGAGGCGGTCTTGGGCGCTGGCGCTCGCACAAGGGGCGCGAAAATAGAAGAGGCAGAAGTAAACAGGCGTTCTGATGGACGTTAGATTGCCTATCTTTCTCACCATATTTATATAAAGAAGATTTTCATAGTTATGTAGATAAAATCACTTACATATTATTTAGGCTTACCGCCGCAGTTCGCTCACGCATATACATACGTCAGGTCGCACCCCTCAGTTCCTGTTGTACAACAGCGTACGTTACACTAAGGCTAAAATGACGCTTTCGCAATTAAACATGATTGGTGAAAATCAGTGGAACAATCACTACGCCCCAGTTACGGGAACAGATACAGTCCTTATTGGCCTCGCAATAGCTACAACGTAGCTAGCTGTGAAGCGGTGAACTGGGGTGTAGTTGGGGCTTAAGAATTAACCCATAGTTCCCTAGTTCTGCGCCGATGTTATTCATTTTGGCGGCGTTGCTTGTCCCCTGCTAGAATGTATCCTATTAACACCGTTCGCTACGGGCAAACAGATAATAAAGCAAAATAAAGTAAATCTCACACCGCTTGCCCAACCCGGAACACAACTCAGCACCTGTCGGTAAGAGTATACCGGCGCCCTGCCGAGGCATTTTGTAAGCGCGTCATAAAGAACAGATCCTGGCTGCAGTTCGCTGACATAGAGGGTGTTTTTTTTTAGAAAATAGAGAATTTTTACAAATGACCTATGGCAGAGAGCATAATTATTATTCCTTGAACTGGATTGTTCAATGTAGTGGGCATTACTGGTATGACAAAGTGTACAATCCACAAATAAATAAATACCAATTCTCTTGTGAAATACCTATTTCCGACACATATTGCAATTGTAAAATTTCATCCAAGGAGTTTTCGAAGCAAATACCCTTTGAACTAACTTTAAGGATTGTACCAGTTTTAGGATATGCACCGTGACACCTGCGCTAAAAATTCGCCATACATCCCCTTATTATTTTGCACACTGCTGGTTTGTGCATTGAAGCACAATACATACGGACACTCCTTTGCATTTCATTCCACGTTTTCTTAATGAGTATCTGGAAACTAGCGCTAGCCTATAAATGTGTTCCAAATTGATATGCTGCGTGAACTCAACGTCTACCATTTGTAAGTTCTAATATGTGCCTTAGAGTATTAAATAAAAAGTTAATCCGTGCAATTTATTTAGTCGTTCGATTATGCTATTCAGTTCCTCCTGCACGTGATGTCTACTTATTTCAGTAGTTACGCTCTATGACTATTAATATATTGTCTGCTGCAAGTGATTTTTAAAAATTCATTATGGTCCCCAAAAATGATAAAATATACGTGGTATAAATATGCTATAAACTAACATTAGCCCACTATCCCTGGCAATATGGCAGTTTACACATTACTTAGTTGCTTCCGAAAGCGATCGATAAGATCGCGCATGAACAACTAACGATGTTCTTGTTTTCTTTTCTTTTTCGGTGGCAAAGGGGGGGAGGGGGAATGGACTGCAGATTATGAGTACTGTTGACTTCGATCACTCGGATCGCAAATATTAGGTCTCTCCAATTAAGCAGAAAGCTTGAAAAATCTGTTGCTACGCAAGCTTTTAGCCATCTCCCACCGTTGTTCTCGACTTGACAGCACAACCTGCGTTACATGCACCGAACTCATTCATTTGACACCATAGGGGCGCACTAATGCTCGCAACTCTTGTGCTAATAATTCAGAAGTGCAGCTCGGGACGACTGCAGCTCATCTATGAGAGACTAGGACCGCCACTCCACTTTTTCATTAGATTAGCTGCCTGGCATAGAACCTACAGCCATGATAGCTATCGGATTATAATTTGGCTATACGAGAAAACAAAATGTTTTACGCGAAAAATCGAGAGGTGGCCGAAGAAAGCAGATGCACTTCATGTCTCTTTCGATCTCTTTCTACGTTCAATGATCTCACAAGGAAATCACCGAAAATCACCGAGTTTTTGTTACCGTCTCACGCAGCAAGTTACCAAGATTCTGCTGATACCAACTTCAAGGTGGTATCAGCATAACTTCTAGGCCAAATTTTCTGCTGTGGCACACCGGCAAACGCGGTGGTGGCTGCCGCGAGATTAGGCCTATAGATTCACCATCGAAAAAATAGTACGCGTTGCGAGCTCGCACGCTCGCTCGCCGACGGAAGAAATGGAGGTTCCACTGCAAGGGAAAAACATTTCCCAAGAAGAATTTGAGGCTTGCACGGGCTGGAGTACCGTCAGCTCGAAAAGGCAAGCCTTGGGGAGATCCGATACAAGCAGTTTCGGCGCCCACCTGGCTACCGGTGGAAGGAAGCAGGCCGGCCTGTACTGTAACAATTCAGATTTGTTGCGGGACAGTTGGAGGCCTGTGTCTTCCAGGAAGGACTCCGTTGCGTCTAGGGCTGATTGCAGCGTGTGCTCTACTTCTGTGAGTGATCCTTCCGGGCACCAGACCGCGATATCTCCGCGTATAGCAGGTGGCCTATAATAGGAATGGATCTGAGCCTCTCCGATAAGCCCTTCATGACTATGTTGAATAGCAAGTGGGAGTTGACCGCTCCTTGGGGAGTGCCTCTGGCCCATAGTGCGAGCTTATCTGACTTGAGTAGCACAATTCTGAAGGTGTCTGTTCTATTCATGAGGAATGATCTAACAAAAGCCTGAAACTTTGCTCCCAAAACTAGGCTGGCCGCGGCCTGCAGGACAAATCGATGAGATGCGGGGTCAAAGGTCTTGGTCAGGTCAAGGGCTAAGATCCCCCTAACATCCTTAACGCTGTTATTGAAAATGTGCTTCCTGAGGAGTAGCGTTACATCCTGTGTTGAAAGGCCGGGCCTCAAGCCAACTATGTTGTGCGGGAAATGTTCCTTGCGTTCTATGTAATCCGAGATCCTGTGGGGGATCGCATGCTCCGCTACCATGCCTAAGCGAGAGGTCGGTGATATCTGCCTTAGGTTGTCAAGGTTTACGGGCTTACCCTATTTTGCGATAAGCACAATCGAGGCCGCTTTCCACTCGTCGGGCACGCATCCGCTCTCCGAAGTCTTGTTGATCTCTTTCGTTAGCAGCTGAATTAATCTATCATCCAGGTTCCTTTGCAGTCTGTTTGAGATGCCGTCCGGCCCGGAGGCCAATCCGCTATTTAAGTTGTAAAGCACTGCCTGATTTCGGACTCTGTGAAGAGGTCATCGAGCTGCTTTACCCTGTCACATTCGATGTTGGGATACTCCTCTGAGCGTGCTGCGCATAGCGAGAGATATCTATTGGCTACCTCGTCTAAGAGCGTTTCTTCTGTTCCTACATCTTGTTTGTGCCTGTTAATGAAGCGGCACAATGCCTGTCTTTCATTACCTTTGGTTTGCGTGTCAGTTAGCGAGTGTTTAAGTAGATTCCATTTCCCCCTGCGCGCATGCGCCCATTTAGTGCTGAACAGATTTCATCCCATTGTAGCCTAGCTAACTCTGTGCTGTACTGTTCAATCTCCCTGTTAAGTGCGGCAACCCTCCTTCGCAACATCCGGTTACGCCTTTAAGCTTTCCATCGCCTCAAAATGGAGGTTTTGACTTCCAAGAGATGTGCGAGGTGCGGGTCCAACCGGCAAACTTCGAGCTCAGTTTGAATAGTTTTGTAGCCTTTTTAACGTTTGCTATGATTGTCTCGACGAGCTCGCTGAAGCTGGCGTATTCGCCCGTGTCCTCCTTTCTGAGTTTAGGGAAAGCATCCCAGTCCGTCACTTTAAATTCTCTAGAGTGGTGGGCTCTGACCTGAAGGGCAACACTAATGATGAAGTTATCGCTGCCCTGATTTTCTTGCTTGTTGTCCCAGGTTGTTCACTCTACATTTATTATAAGGGCCAGATCGGGGGCTGTGCCTCTAGCTGTCGACGTGCCCAATCTCGTGGAAAAGCGGGGATCGGTGATGACTGTTAGCGCTAGCTCATCGACTGCCCGAGCTAGATTTGTGCCCTTAGCCGTCTGCCTCGTGTACCCCAATGCTTGAAGGGCCGTTGAGGTCTCCCGTGATTACTAACGGTGATTGTCTAGCGGGCGAAGCCGCCTTCATAAACAGGGAGTGGAAAGATTGTCTCTGCTCGGATGGTGGGCTGTAAACATTGATGATGAACACGCTTTGTTTAAGCCAGCTGTTGGGGATAACCTCAACGAGAAGCACGTCCATTCTGCCGCGTCCTGGCTGAATCTCATGTTCAACGTATGCGAGTTCTTTTGCTCACTAGCGCAGCTATACCTCTCTTGGACTGCCCCTTGCCGCCACCGATTTACAACCGACAAGGGTGGGTATAACACAGAGTTTTTCGTGTAGCAAAATTACTTCCCGCCTTTCGCCCTGAGCGGTAATGCGCTGTTGCAGCAAGGTCTTGCGCCTTCGAAAGCTAACTCAATTCCACTGCCAAATTACTAGATCTTTTTGAGTGCACGCCATTTTGCAAGTTTCCTTTTTGGTGACCCTTTGGGGCCGTCCCAGTATCATCATTAGCTACAGCTTGCGTACGAACCTTGGCATTAATCGCCATCTTGTTCTGAACTGCTACTACTTTATTCTCTGTAGCTCTTAGTTTGCTCTCAAGTGCTCCCATGCACTGCGCGAGCAGGTTAATGCTTGCTTGATTTTCTTTGGAAATCCTAAGTAACCCTTCGAGCATTTTGTTCTGCGAGCTTTCCGCCACGGCCATCCCCGAGTCGTTCTTCTCCGAGTCGTCCTCATTTGGAGGGGGGGAGGGGGGCCTTACGTTTGACTTTGCTCTCCTCAACTTTGGGTTCCTGCGTGCTTTTCTGCACCCCGTTATCCGTCGCTTTCGTATCCTCGACCCTGCTGGGAATGGCCTGCGCAACTTTCTGCTTACATTGCTCTTCTTTGAGACAAGCCATCTCCTAACTTGGTTGTTCAATTACACGCTGTGCATTATGCTCTGGCGATACCGACCGCTCTACCTTTCGGGGTTTGGGCGTCTTGGCGACTCGATCCGCCCAGGTAGGATACTCCTGAAATCACGTTCGATGCGCCGAGCGCCCTCTGGAACGGGAGCGGCTCGGTTTAGCGTTGTGCCGCCGCGTAGATGGCGTCCCGGAGCAACCTCTCCCGAGGGAGCTGGCGACGCTTGTTCAGACGCTGGAGTCACGTGACTGTATTCCTCGGGCCACCTGCATCTTTTCGGCGCGCCGGTGGCGTTGGCGTCTTCTGCTTCTGGCGATGTAGGAGACTTGAAATCTGTCTTTGTCCGCAGTGGGATGTGGACCTCCACATAGCGAAGACTTTGAAATACACTGATGATCGTCTGCTGGTGATTTCTGTCCACGCGTACGGCACCACTCTCTGTTTAGATTAGGGCAAACGTCTGCTCGATGTCCTAAACCTCCGCAGCCGCAGCAAACCTACGTGTTCCTCCTGTATAGCGTGTAGCGAAACATGCTCACGCAGCAAGACACATAACTGGGCATCTTCATACCCCTGAACAATACTACCACAGACGTGGTGTTGAACAATACTACCAGAGCCGTGGTGTTCTCGATTCTTTTGTCCTCGATGACTCCTGGGTTGCGGCAGTTCACGATTATTGCTCGGAGTAGAGCCTTGTTGATACCCACGTTGACACGCCGCATCACACCTTTACACGCGTCGTCAGGGGGGCGGGGTACACAGAGAGCCGGTACGTGCTTTCGCCTAGCCGGACTTGCTGTGCCTTTAAGTAGGCGCACGCATTCTTCTCGTGATGAGTACACACCACATACATGTTTTGAGTACCGTTGGGGCAAATGGTGTCCTCTTCGATTTCGGCAGGAGCCAGGGCCGCCGCCATGGCTAGGGCTTGCTCGAAACGCATTCGGCTAACTTTGGTCACATTGAGGCCATATCGCGGCCTGACGATGATGCGATAGGTGTCCCTCAGCAGTTGAGGGAGCGTTGAGGTTGCGACGACGCCCTGGTACACGCTCCGTGTGGCGGCAGTGCGGCCTCCGTCCTTTCGCTCGCCACGTGCTGGGTTGCCTTCGCGGATAGTAGTCGCCGCTCTCATCCCCTTGCCTTTCTTGGGGCCATATGTCGTTGTCCAGCCGTGGCTGCTTGCTTCTTCTTGAGAGATGTCTTCTCCCTCGACCATCTCCATCCTGCGCTCAATCTTGGCCCGGGGTCGCAGGGCTAGGCCTAGGCGTACCCGCGCTGCCTCGCCGAGCGGGTAGGCCTACCGCGTTATCGTTGGCTATGCCCCGGCGAGGTTGGAACCTCCCACACTCGTAAAACGTGAAAAAGTCACCCACCGTGAAATGTCCGGTACGTGTGAAGTCCTCACAATTTGCTGCGTCGATTAAGACATAGTTTACTCGGTTTCGAGAAAAGAAACCAACCGAATCACTGAAGAAAATGGTAGCCGAAGTAATCGCATCCACACTAATCGGCGCCCCTGGCGGTTCCCCCTTGAAGAAGAAGAGAAGAACAAATCCCCCTAAATAGTGGTAACATTTCACTCTGGTAGGATTAGTAGTTATGCGAGGGCAGCAGGCTAAATTTCGGGCCCCTCGTAAATCTCTTAAAACGCTGCGGATGGTACACGTAAGTTATTGCAAAGACCACAGTTAAGTCACACACTATGTACTTTGCCTACACATCACTCTTTCTTTCAGCCAAAGATACACGTTGTGAAACATATAATTCAACCTAATCGCTGGGAAACAGCGTAAGAGGACCCTATAACACCTTAGAGCACTTCGTGGATCAATGTTCCGCAATTTTTATAATCCGTCTACATGCATTTAAGTTCTCGCATATATTTGCCATAGCATTGCCCCTATGTTCGCTACATTTCATCTCGGTGACGTTTGCATACGTAATTTATTGCCAGAAGCACTACTGACAAACACACATTGAACTTTGCGTACACATTACCCTTCACGTTCACCATTATTTCGCCAAGTATGAATGAGGTACTTTCTTTATTGCACTGAGGGCATAAAGGAAACTAACAGTAAACCTCTTATGATGCATGAAAATACTGAAAAATCAAAGGTTCAATAAACTTTTGCAGTGCTTGTTATTAAACCAGCGACAAAAATTGCTAATGATGGTTACTGCGTTATTACAGAGGTTTAACTACGCTGCAGAAGGATGCGGACATCACTCGATCTTAGGTAATACGTTGCTGCTTGCAAGAGGGGATACGCCAGCAGGTTATAGTTGCCATATTGCTGACATGGAAACACGCCATAGCTAAAGCGCACTACTGACACATATGGCCTTTGATAAAGGGGATTATACCTAGCGTTCAGAAAAGATGGTTAAAGAACATAAGTGCATATGACGAAGTTTCTAGAAGATGCCTTAGCGATCACGGCAATAAAAATCATGCATTTTTGCAGATGACAACGCTGGAAGAAAAACATGGGTGAACTTACTTTTGTCCACCGTGGTGTCCTTTGAAAATAACAACGTAAGTGACCTTCTTGACTTCGGGATCATACTACGTAAGCTTTGCCGAGAGGCATTCAAATATGGTGTCGTTATTCGTGTCAGATATGGTGACGACATATGGGAAACGTCCGAAAACTTGGAATGAAGACGTAGGTTTCGGGAGTTAAATAGCCAATAAATACGCAAAAATAAACACTACTGTAAGAAATACATAGTATATGACTAATGAATCACTATGCTTAACTTGATATTTCTTGCCTGATCTATGACCTTTCGCACTAGAGAACATCGCTTTTAGAATCGAGTAAGCCTTTGTCAGCTGTGGTGTCCTTGTACCCATTGCACTACGAATGTCCTCTGTAGATCCCGATTAGATCCACACATCGAAGTCCCGGTTAGTATGTCCAGTAGATAACATGACCACATTTATTTCGGGACGTCCTATTTAAGACATCCCTCGGTAATCCACAGGTTTGAATTTTTGGGATCTAACTAAATCCTGAAACTTCATTCCTATCGATGTCTGAAAATGTTCTCAATGGATGTCCGATACGGGACTTCTGTGAGACCGACACACACAATCAAACACGTGCACGGGATCATATGGCGGAATGATAAGTCTTTCCCACGGCTGCCCACAGCGCGCGTTCTTCCGCAAAGACATGTTAGCCAGCAATATTAAGCTGCAACACTCAGGATCAAACTTCCAATGAAGGCGAAATAGAGATGTTGCAATGGACGTCCCAAAATGCACATGCATATCGGGAGGACACTCACAAAGCTGTAGGCAGAACACTGGCACAGCTGCACATTACCACCTATCACAAGGCGTAAACGAGTCAATCGCGTCCTACGCTATCGGAACAGTCGACCCCCGCCGTAGAAGAGAGCAGTGACTGCCTTTATCGATTCGAATCGCCACGGTATGTTTCAAGCACGCTTTGCGCTGATTTGTACGGGGTCGGTCACATGACCTAACGCCGCAGTTTTATTGGATCTCTTCGCCCTTCTTTTTGTCATGTTCGATGCGCTCCCCACCCCGTGGGCGCCTATTCTGTAAACGTGATGGTTGTGTCATGTGCTCATCAGTTCCAGTGTGAACGTTTGTCAGTTCTTGGTAAAGTTTTCGACGTGCGCCTTGGAGCTCGATTTCCACGGCACCTGTACTTTTTACGCCAATCAAGAGGTAAGTGATGGTTCGTGGTGTCAGTGTTTTTCTATTAACAGTCTTGCAACCTTTTGAAGTAACGTGTCATAGTGTGTGAGCGTAATCGAATGCTGGGCAGTGTACACTCCCATGGTTTGCGGCCACGGTAACATGAATCGAAGATTCACCATCCATTGTGCTCCCGCAATATTTCGTTTGGTGGCTTCGTACTGCTTTTCTGCAAACTTTCGAACTTACTCTTTGTTATATTGTTTCCCTGCAGCGCCGAGATCCGCTGCAAAGAAATTTGTGAATGCGAAACTTTAGAACCACTAGCAGCAGCCATGTAGCCCCCAGGATGGGTCCCAGAGAATTATCGTTATTTCTTTCGTAAAGAGTGGCAACTAATAGTATAATAATAATTATTCCCTACGCGCGAACTACGTAACAGCCTCGATTGAGTTTCATTTGGGTTTTGTCTGCGTAACCGTGATTACGATAGCAATTGTACGACTGCGTAAGGTTGGAATAAGTGAACGCTTGTAGACGTTTGTATAACGGTCGGAACACTGCTGGACATTATGGCGGGCCGAGCTGCTGAATTTTACCACCTCTGTCATTAGGGCTGGTATATTGCTCTTGCCAAACAGTGCCCTGCAGGTTTCTTGGAATAACGAAACTTTTGAACGACTTGTCAGGCTTCTGCTTACGTGCACGTGATCGTACGCCCGTATAGCGGTGACATTAAGTGAAGTTTGCTTCTCAGCTGCACGTGACGATCGAAACGTTGGCGCTGACTTAATTGCTCGTTCGCACGTGGTCGTTTGTTTTTTTAGTACGTAACAGTGAAAGTTTTTCTCAGCTGGCTGTTTCTGTCACGCATTCGTAATGGTATACGTGCCGCTTGAAATTCGTACTTGTACTGTTGTACCAATTGAGCGAATTGTGAAGGCTGTGGGATCGTTCCCCACCTGCGGCCAGTTGATTTTTCAAGCCATTTCATTTCCATTAATTTATCGTTTCTTAATTTCATTTATGAAGCACAAGTCATTTCCCCTATGTTGTCCGTGGAGTCAGTGTTTGTTGGCTTCTTATTATATGACTATTAAAAATCGGGCCTCTCGGTTAACCCCCTTTCTTCTCCTTTATTACATTACGAGGGTCCTGAATCCAGCAACGTTGATGCCTTCAGGCAGCATGTGCGGGTTTATTGACCGGTCACCTTCAGTGAAAAAGATCACGTTCTCGTGACGCCTGCGGCAGAAGGGATGCTGCACGACTGCCGCCAAGGTCTGTGAGTGGTGGCGCTGGCTAACACTCTCAGGGTTATACAAGAAGATACATAAATAGCCAAGAAAATGGACAGGGAAACGGCATGACGGCAGCTCGATTGGTAGCGCATCGCACGCGAAATGCGAAGGTTATGGGATCGTCCCGCACATGCGGCAAGTTGTTTTTTCATCCACTTTCATTTCCATTAATTTATCGTTTCCTTATTTCATTCATAAAGCACAGGTAATTTCACCTATGGTCCTATACCGACACCAATGACACCAATGACACCAAGGTGTCATTGACTGACACCTTGGTGTCAGTCAATGTTGGCTTCATTGATAGTACTTGTAGTGTTGGCGTTTTGTTTCGGTAACCGCGATAGTGAAAAGAAGTATGAAATTGCGTACGTTTGGAATACCAAAACTTTGGATGGCGTTTGTATCGCGATCGGAGAAGTTGCAGCACGTGATGGCTGGTTGCGCTGCTGAATTTAACTACGCGTGTCTTAAGGCCTCGCAAGAGTGCCGTGCACGTTGCTGGAATAACGAAGCCTTTGGGCGACTTGTTAGACTTATGTTTATTTACGCCGGAACGGGTGCATGGTAGAATGGCGTTAAGGTCAAATTCACGTCTCAGCTGTGTAAGGCTCGCAGCGGTTACGTTGGTTAGCTCGTTCGTGCGTGGTCGCATTTCTTAAAATGAAAGTTTGTCTGAGTTGACTATTTCTGTCAGGAGCTCGTAGTGATTAACCGTGTTGGTTAAGCATCGTGAGTTGTTTCCTTTTCTTTGAGTAACGATCGCTATAGCAATCGTAACTTTGTTAAGGGTGGATTAACAGAACTGCTTTTATTTATGTATTTATTTATTTATTTATTTACCTATTTATTTATTTATTTCAATACTCTGAATGCAACGTAGGGCGTTGCGGGGACGAATAGAATTCTTACAATACGTTGAAATCATGTTTTTGAAGGATGATGGAACAACTGGTCGCGGTGCTTGGATTGAAGGAATAAGCGTGCAGATATTTACGCGAACTTCCCAGACGGCACACTTTCGTCCATAGAACATCCAAGGGACATTTCTTTCTGGACATTCATTTACCTCCACGATACATCTGAAGGACATCCAGTGGACCATCCGCAGCCAGACCTTTTAACATACATAGGCAGGTCCCTGGGACATCCAAAGACGGATATTCGGATATTTCTTGCAGAAAGCTTGTGGACCTAAATTTTGGCACTAATCACTTTTTGCATGCTTTTCACTCTTAAAACCATGCAAGCATAGCTGAAAACTAAGAATTCCATGACCTACACGGAGGTTTTAATACTTTTATTTCAGAAATGTAAGCACTAAGGTACAAAATATATATCTTCAAAACATAGCAGCAAACTCGCTGTAGTACAACACACAGTTGGTACATGAAATGATGTAACTAGACTACCACACTTTCAATGCCATATTGTAAAATATACATCTTCGAAGTAGCGCAGCAAACTCGCAGTAGTAAAACACCAGCTCGGTACATCAAATAATGTAACTAGACTGCCGCTCTTTAAACAATGCCATAATGTAATATATGCGTACATTTTCGAAATAGCGCATCAAACTCACAGTATGGAAACACCCGCTTGGTACATGAATTAAATGATGTAACTAGACTGCCGCACTTTCAACAATGCCATAATGTAACATATCAATCTTTGAAATAGCGCAGCAAACTCACAGTATAGAAACACCCGCTTCGTACATGAATTAAATGATGTAACTAGACTGCCGCACTTTCAACAATGCCATAATGTAAAATATTGATCTTTGAAATAGCGCAGCAAACTCGCAGTAGTAAAACACCCACTTGGTACATGAAATGATGTAACTAGACTACCGCGCTTTCAATGCCATATTGTAAAATATACATCTTCGAAGTAGCGCAGCAAACACACAGTAGTAAAACACCCGCTCGGTACATGAAATAATGTAACTTGACTGCCACTCTTTAAACAATGCCATAATGTAATATATACGTACATCTTCGAAATAGTGCAGCAAACTCACAGTATGGAAACACCCGCTTGGTACATGAAATAAATCATGTAACTAGACTGCCGCACTTTCAACAATACCGTAATGTAAAATATCGATCTTTGAAATAGCGCAGCAAACTCTCAGTAGTAAAACACCCACTTGGTACATGAAATGATGTAACTTGACTGCCACTCTTTAAACAATGCCATAATGTACAATATACATCTTTGAAATAGCACCGCAAACTCATAGTGAAACACCCGCTTAGTACATGAAATGATGCAACTAGACTGCTGCTCTTTAAACAATGCCATAATGTAAAATATACATCTTCCAAAACTGCAGCAAATTCACACTAGTAAAACACCCGCTTGGTACATGAAATTATGTAAGAGACTGCCACTCTTTAAGCAAAGCCATAATGCAACTAGGTTTAATCTTTTTAAAACAAAGCACTACTCAGGATATTACAACACAAACTGTAGGCCCTAGAATAGAACACTTGGGACCATGATGTGACTAGCAGTAGTGGTGTTTAAGCATGGTCAGTGGTGCTTTAATGCAACTTGCAGAACTAGGTCACAGGTCATGCCTAGGATCATAAGGTGAGTTATTGAGAATAGATGCAGTTTTCAACTTTTTAAATAGCAGTAATTGCCTTATAGCTTGAAGACATCTGTTAAAGGAATGCAACTTATTTTTAGTATTGATCTTCTAGTTTTCAACTAAAGCCCTACAACTACAACCTTTTGAAAAATGCTTGGCGTGCCTCCCAGCACGCTAAAGAATTTGGTATAATGCATTTTCCACAGTCATTCTCGGTTTTGGTCACGAGAAGGTGGCCACACGGGAGCAGCACATTATGAGGCTTTGACACTTCTATTTGCTGTCGCCGTTTATGCTGCCTACCGGCTTGAGGCCCTATGTAGCAGCAAGCAGATGACTGAGCAAGCCGGAGTGAGTTATTAGACTGAATTATTTAGGACGCCGTGAGGCTTGCCATAATTTTTTCTAGCGTTTAGAGTTGTAAGAACTTCACTGCATACAAAAAAAATGTCCGTAGTCCTTAAACGCAAAATGTGACACCTGAAAACAATTCACCGTGTTTAAAAGGAACATCTGCACTAGAAACAAGCTCGTGGCTCCTAAATGGAAGTTATGCAACTAGAACACATTCTGCAGCTCTGATATATGCAAGTAAAATACAGATCTTGTAAGTACAAGTCTTCTGCAGAACATAAAGCCCAGTACAATACCTGGAGGTGCTATGAAACACGGGTTGCTAGAATACATACTGCAATGGTGGACACAAATTATAAAGCTTTAAAGCATCTCACTTGACTAGAATAAATTGGAACTGAAAAACCTTCAGTACCCATAAAACACTCCATGGAACAAAAATGCACCTAATGATGTTTTTGGACACAAGCTTGAGTACCTCGAGAGAATTGGTGGCATCTTCAACACGTGGTTTTAGAAGACACCTCATCCGCAAAAAAGCTTGAAGCAATAATCCTCCAGTCTGCTATTCTGCTCAGTGGGAGGAGAAAGAAAAAAAGGGCAGTATGAGGAGAAATGATAAAGATAAGCAGTAGGATAGTATGTCAGGTAGTAGTATACCGAAGCATTTTGAAACCTCACAGACAATGCAGTAACGATGCAGCATTTTTAACATTAGTATTCGTGGGAGCACACATAGAAAATTAGACATTATGCCATCCACCCAATTGCAGCAATTGGGTGAAAGAAAAATTACCGTATTTACTCGCATAATGATCGCACCTTTTTGTCAGAAAAATTGACGCAAAATCAGGGGTGCAATCATTATGCAGGTTAAATTTCCTGCGAAAAGAAAAATAAAATTTTTCGTCCCGCGTTTGCTGCGGAACACCAAAACAAAAATTCCGGCCGACGGAGCAGGCCGAACGCCATGTTTTATTATTCTCGTGAGCACATTACGTGCATTGAAACGGTTTCTTCCGTATCAGTAATGAATAATAATGTTAATATCGGCAAGTTTGCGGCAATAACAGCCATGTCCACTTTGAGCGGACAGAAACAGATGGGCGCTCTCAGCTGCCAGTGACATAGAAATGCATGGTTGGCATGCTGCGGAAACTGTGGCGTCTGTCTTCACTACTATCCTAATACGGCACGTTTCCTCTAAGGGTGGGTGCATATCTTAGCTGTGTTACAAGCGTCGGCGCATGAATAGGGTACACTTTTAACGTATCAGTGTAAACGTGGCTACTATTGTTGCCGCTCGCGATTTGTTGCGTGCCCACAAGTGCAGATGAGAAGAATCGAAAGACGCCTTTTTTGTTGTTGACAACCATTATAAAGCCTACACATAATAACGGCAGGTTTGGTTGCAGCTTTCTTTTTTAGTCATGGATGTGCGGAAAGTGATGAAAGTAATGAAATAAGGCATCTACTTAATGTTTGGTGCGTGCAGACTGCTTGGTTTGTCTTGAGGAGTCGTTCGCGTAGCATTCGACAGATGGTAAGCGTGATCAATATTAGCTAGACTTGGCACACGACATATCGCTGCGGCAAGTTCGGGGTGCGATCATTACACAGAAAATAAAAAAATCGAATTTTGACGACAAAATTCAGGGGTGCGATCATTATTCGAGCAAACGCGGTATCCAGGTGGAGGGATCGAACCCAGATCTACTTATTTTTGTGGATGGGGGTGTGATTTGCTCTCTGCAACAGGACCAAATCGGTGCTCGACATCGGAACTGTGATTTTGAATAAAGAAAGGAGTTTCCTTTGTCATGAATTGATAGATATGGGTGGATGGGATCATGTGTTTTATTGAAAGGGAACCCCTCCACCCTTATATATTTCTGTATAAATAAACAACCGTACACTATAACCTAGCCCTCAAGTTGATGTGTGCGTGGTGTAATTACAGCATCGACGCTAGCCATCGTGGCGTGTCTACTAGCAATCAGAGGCACCCGCATTTTTAGATATCTCCCATAATTTGACGCGAACTTCACTAGCGCTTTACAAATTTTTCTACAAAACCTTCCTCATGCGCTTCAGGAAAAGACCAAGCTGTGTGACAGTGTATACGCCATCAAATTGTGGGTGCAGAAGTAGAGCGAGAACAGAAAAATAAAGAAATTGCTGTGGTTTGGTTGTGGAAGCCCAGAAAAGGAGAGCCAACGTTCTGACAGAAGAGCCAGTTTTTGTGGCAGCTCTTTCAATTCTGTATATAATTTTTATATGGTCAGTGCAATTGTACATGTCATGTAAGCATGCATTGTTAGAAACCTGAAGGAAAACACTAAGTGGCAGCAAATGGGTTAGGTAATCATCCCTGGAATGTGTTCTGGAGTGGCTGAGTAATACAGCAACAGTACTAATAAGATGTGGAGAAAAAACATGCATTTTGGAGCAGCTACATGTCGAGATGCCATAATGTTTAGGGTTGAAGAGGTTTCCAACATTCAATTCCTTCTCATGCTTGTGCCTTGTCGACCTTCTCATGTCACAGCTTTTGTTCCTGCCTTTGCGCTCAAATACTCCAGAAGACCTTACAATTTCAACAATGCAATCCACTTGTTGCCACTTTCCTTTGAAGTTGTCACACTGACATGACATTAGCACACTAACAGGTGCCCACACAGGTGCCCACAGAAATAGCTTCAGTTTAATCGTTATGATGTCCAAATTTGACAGAAACCTTAATTTAGATGACCCGCTGTGGTCGCTTCCTTGCTATGGTGTTGCGCTGCTAAGCATGAGGTCGCGGGATCAAATCCCGCCCACAGCAGCTGCATATCAATGGGTGCGAAATGCGCAAGCACCCGTGTACTTAGATTTAGGTGCACATTATAAAGAACCCCAAGTGGTCTAAATTATTCCGGAGTCCCACACTACGGTGTGCCTCATAATCACATCGTCGTTTTCGCATGTAAAACCCTATCATTTTCTTTAAGTTTAGATCTCATTATTAATAAGCTTATAGATAACTGTCCTACAACGTATGAGATCTACTTTGAATAAAATCGTATAGTTGAAGGAATTGCTATCTCTCGTGCTTTATATTTGGGTATTTTTCCAAGCCATAACCCGCACCCACTACAGTGGCTCATTAAGTGCGAATTTATCATGCAACGTCCTTTACACTACATGACGGTTCTGCAAAAAAAGCTAGAAAAAACAGAAAACGAGATGCTCTACAAAAAGCGTCAGTGTTGCTATTTACATACTTCAAAACGTAACTAAAACAAAGCCCAGGTATACTTAAATTTTTGTGCATTAAATGTAACAATCCTATCTTTCCTATGCAAAGATAGATGAAGACAGTACAGCTAATACACACTGATAACAGCCACTGTATGTTATTTAATGTGCAGACAAAAGGCAGAAACAAATCAACACAAGTTGTTTTCAGGCTCAATTAAGTGATGGGTTAATGAAAGAGTTGCATAGCCATGCCTATGCCTTATGCACAGTTAGGCGTAGCTATGCTTAATACCCCTGTCACACTGGGCGTTTCAATGTCATTCGAGTCGAATGGCATTTCGTGCAACGAACGTCATTCGCCCGCGGAGGTGCCACACTGGAAAAATTAATGTCATTCGGTGGCGATCATCCCGAAAAAACATGGCGACTAAAGTAGAACAAGTTGGGTATAAAGTGCTAGCATATGTGCAGATAAAGTTCTTGGTGTCGGATAAACCAAAACATGCAAACAGGAGCCCGAGTGTTTACAATATGGCTGACGAGCAGAGTGGCGGTGGCATGGGCGGCGGCCAGACACCGCTGAGCTGGAGAGTAACAAAATTTTTGCGACAGTCTGCCGTACAGATTTTGTCTCTGTAAAGTAAAAAGTCCATTAACCATATTGCTGTCACGGACGTACCGGTATGTCTTCGCGCTTCCCCCCACAGTGTCACTGATGTACCGGGACATTCTCTATCGTGCGTTCAAAATTTCACGCCTGAGCGCTAAGCTGGCGCTCCTGGACTGGCCGCGCCATCTGTTGAATCTTTCAACAAATTCGTATTTTCGTCCCACACTGTGTTGTTGCATGTATTGAAGAGTATGGTGCGACTGCCACTCGCCCTCTCTATTTACTGGGTGGCACGTTCGCTGGATCATGCATCGCGCGCGTGTGGTTATGGGTTCAAGGGTTGTTCTGCCATCTCTCTGGTTTGAAGGTTTTTATTTTTCTTCTGTTGGTGTGCCTGCTACGGCGCGTCAAGTTCAGGGGCACGCGCCCTTGCCTCTCCGAAAAGAGACCGACACATGACTCGATTGCTGCTTTCGCTCTCTCGCCGCACCCTTGCTTCCGACTTGCAGCAGTAAACGTAAAGCCCCTCGAACTTTGTTTTAGCCTTTTTCCATCTCCCTCTGTCTTCTTGATCACACAACGTCCCATTTCTCTCCGTTGTGCGGGCGACTGAAAGCACATCCTCCCTGCACGCGGTCACTTTCGGATGGCTGAGCGTGCGGGACCTTCGTCTGCTCATTGGAGCGGTGGCTCTTCCGATTCAGAATACGAGCCGAGCTCGGATTTGGACTAGGACAGCGTCTCATGCGAGAAAGAGGTGAGTTCCGCATCGTCAGATTCGGATGTTAAATGGTTATAGTCAGGCTGATGATGATGTTTACCAACAACAGCTGCAGAGCACTGAAATGTGCATATTCCATTGACTATGTTATATGTATACCAATCATAATCAAAAATAAATTGCTATGTTCATTCTCTGTTATGCTCGTTCCCTGCAACCAAGCCGACACTGGGGGTGCGTCACGGCCAGAAAGGTCCGACAGCAAAAGGGTTAAAACACGGAAAAGTTATTATTTCTTTACGAGTACGGCTTTTAATTTGCAAACGCTCTGTCCTGTTTTGCTTTGTTTCTGGGGTTGAGAGTACACATTCACTCCGAGTGCAAAGCCCAATGAGTTTCTCGAAATCATTCGAGTGCGGAAGTCATTTGGTGCTGATGACATTAAATATCACTGTGTAGCAGCCGAATAATGTAATTCAATGCTAATGCCATTTGATTCGAATGACATTAAAACGCCCAGTGTGACAGGGGTATAACTGTGCATAGCATATTTTAAACGACACCTGAGCAAATGTATGAAGTGGCTTTAATTTATATTTCAAATAAATTTCACAAGCTATCTTCATGTATTTACATTAAACATATTTTTAAAGCTGCTTCAGAAGAATCTGCCTAAATTTTCTGCAGGTATGAAACATCAGCCAAGGTTTCTGCTGCGTATAAGCCAAACATGTAGCACTTGGACATACATTGCCAACTTGCAAGCAATAAGAAGGCATAGAAACAACTCAATCCTTTCTTTATTACTTGCAAGTATGAATTAACTAGCACCACCTCAAGTCATGTGAAGTGTTGCAACTTGCTCTATTAGCCCAATTCTATTTTTTTAGTTAGCAACCGTATCCCATCAAACCATATGCATGTTTATGTTATTGACACGTAAATATGGTAGTTCTGACATTTAAAAACAAAACAATTGGAAATCTTGTTTTAATGTTGGGACAAGTTGTATTTGTAATTAACATGATCTATGTGCCTTGACTTAAGCAAGTACCATGACTTAAGTGCAACCACATAAAAAAATTTGCAACGAAACCTTCTAAAACTAAAGAGTAGAAATACTTGATATTTACTGCTACACGCTGGCTGATACATTTTTGCAGCTAGATGCTGAAAATTTGGGAGAACTCAACATATGAGCCATAATGATGTGGACAAGGTTTCTGCACCTAAGTGTAGGGAAAACATTAAAGCAATGTAACTAGCATTCATATGCTGCCATTTTAACCTCACCTTCACGTGTCTCTGACCCCTTCTCTTCCATTAGCCCTCTCAGGAGCATGACGCAGCCATGACTTAGTGGTTGACTCAACATCATCCCTTGTACTTTGTGGGAGGCGCCTCCTGACAGCAGCTGGAACAAAGCAACAAATTTACATCAATGAATAGAACACTGCCCATCTAAAGTGCAGTTTGAAAACAACAAAAGGAAACTTTCCCCTCTGGTACTGGTTGCAGAAGTGGTGTGCTAATGTAATAGTGCTAACACACAAATAGGCACACCAGCAAGAGAACAGAGAGGTAGAAAAAGCACAGGTGCGGGATGCTCTTTGTCACTATCGTTGTGTCACATAAGATGGTATGCATTATGCTGCCTTATCTGATTTGACTGGTAAACAATTTTGTTACTCTTCTCATGGGTAAAGTTTCTCACACATAGCGAAGCACCGTGTAAAGCAAGCATTACACAAAAGACTAAACGAGCATTTAACTGCATAAAAGCAAACACATACTGAACAAATGCTGACACAGCCGAAGATCAGCAAACTTCCGTTTTCCTTTCTTTCCATGCCACGAGTACTCAGCAGCCAGCTTGTCAGTAAACAGGTAAATAAGCATACGCTTCACTGCCGCATTTGGGGTCCGGCCCCCAAGTTGCACGAGTTCGTTGACCTGGAAAACCAAAAGGCAGCCAACCAGATTCAATATTTCTACACTAAATCGTTTTCACACACCTAACAGTTCTGCACTTTCAATGCACACTTTGCAGAGAAAGTAGATCTATAGCTTTACATGAAATAAATCAATAAAATAGGCAAGACGTGCAGCCAGTGCCATTTTTGACAATGCAGACAGAATGTTTGCAAATTGTTAATAACTTCCCTCGGAGAAAATAATGCCACCAAAGAATGTGAACAAGAAACCAAAGAACTGAAAAGCCCCAAAAAGGGTCATTCAAGAAATTTTGCACAAAGTGATGTTAGTCGACCGGTGGCACATTTTCTATGAGAATGCGTACACATGAGCGGCATTGCGGCTAACTGATATTTCAGCTCACCAGGACATTAGCATCCTCTGGACCAAGCGATGCTTCAAAGTTCAGAAGGGCATCCACCGTCTCAAACGGCTGCTGCACTAGTACAGCGGGTGTAGAGGTCACCTTGCCTTGAGCCACACAGGCATCCAGATTGCTCAAAATTTCCTGTACAGTCAGCCTCACGATGTTTAACAGCCGAAGTACCTGTGATTGAAATTCTGAATAATAAAGGAAGAAGTTAATGATTTCAACAGAGCAACCATGATGTGCATGAACAAGCATTAAAGCCATATACTACGCTTCAGACAGATGCTCACATTGCAAGTTTAATGGTATGACAGACAAGTCAAAAGAAGCTAATGCCTTTTGTTTACTAACAAAATACTTGAGAGCAACCAGTATACAAAAAAGCATACATTACAGGGGCGCTGAGACACTTTCCTAACTAACCATCGAAAGGCCTCACTTTCAAAGTATGTCATCCAAAAATCTCATGGTGCAAAAATTATTTGACTCCTTGAACTATAAGTGGAGCTATTGCACCAATAGCTGGCTGTCTTTCTTTTCATGTCTGCTAGCATGCTGGAAGCTACACAGCGGAGAAGCCAAGAGGGCAAAGCCCCATCCAAAAGTTCAGTGTCACAGGGGCGACAAGGCCCGTTGTGGCACGGCAGTCACAGTAGACTGCGCTATGGAGCACGCCATTGCCATACCGGAGGCCATGCGCAGCAGATGCAGCTACATGCTGTGCAAACATTAATTTCTTTTGTCCTGTTGAGATTCACAAGTAAATTTAATCGCACAGAAGTGTGGCCCCTAAAAAAATACTGTGTAGTTCAGCTTACCATGTGGTGGTAATGTGACTGGGGCAGGCGAAGCAGCTGGCAAAGGTGGTGCAACTGGCACTGGTGTTACGGCTGGCACTGGCGGTATGGCTGGTAAAGGTGGGGCAGCTGGCACACATGATGTAACTGGAAGAGGCGAGGCTGCTGGCATGCGTGAGGCCACTGGCAGAGGTGACACAACCGATGCAGGTGAGCAAGGCGATGCAGGGAAGGCAGCTATTCAAAGACAGGGTGTCAAGAGACACGATGAAATTATACAAGCTTGACAGCAGCTCTGCCAACAGCATTACAGTGCCGCAGTGTCTACAGGTTCAGAGCAACAGCTGAATACCAACTAATAGGAAGCTTTGAGCTGTTATGATATGTGGATGAGCTGCAGACAAAGCTGCAGTTCCAAAGAGAGGTGTTTAGGTAATTAATGTTACATATGCAGAAACGTCATTTTCAGTGGCATCGAGTGCATTGGATATGCAGGTTTCTTAAAGCCAGTCTGGATAAGCTCCAAACTGGCTTTACGGTGGGCGTGACGGAGGAACTCTGTTAGCTTTGGACTTTTACTACCTTTCTTCACGAATATAAGTCAAGATTCTTTGGTAAAAAACTAGGTTGATAGCTCATTTTGGGGCAGAATTAAAAAAAGAGGGTAACCGATATCAGAATGACGATGTGAGGGAGAGCCTGTCATATACTAACATGGCACACAAAAGCAAATACTTGCCATTTTGCTTTGCACTGGTTTAAGGAAATCTATAAAAATTGGTAAAAAGAATTATGACATGCACATGTTTACTGTAAAGGCAGTATCATAAAAAATCTAGCAAATTATCCCTTTTAGATGTTCACACAACACCGCAAAGATAATATATCCCTTCCCTTCTGAGCAAGAAGGAAATGTTCTGTCTGCAAGTGAAGACTTAATTGCTGTAAAGACAACATTCTGTTAAACAATTCACACAACATGTAAAGCAAAGAGTTCCACAAGCAGACTTGGTTAACAAAGTGGGCATGACAACTCGTAGACTCACCCTGGGGAAAGTTCACTGGCGCTGGTGGCGGTGGCAAATCTTCAGAGTGCTGGCTGTCAGACGACTGGCAAGGTTCCCACACAACAGCTGGGGTTCTTCTTCTTTTTTGCGGCGGTTCAGAGTCGCTCCCGAGGTCTGAAGTGTACTGCGACTTGTCCAACTTCCTGCGCGCTTCATCATATGATCCTAGAAGTTCAACAAAATGTACTGAAAATCATCACCTAAACTGGCATTGTCATAGTGCTACAGCGAGCTATGAGATTTCCAAAAACTAGAGGTAGACGAATATGAACTTTTTCGAATACGAATACTAAGTACCAAGCATCCAATAGTCAAACGCAGATGCATATATTTACAGCAGGAATATTTATTTTGGTATAGTTTGGCGGCACACATGTATTGACTAGTGCAGAAAGGATTGCTATCAGGAACGCATGGTCAGCTTTAAACAAAAGATGACCAGTCTTCATTACAAAAACTGCATAAATAGCCTCTCAATAACATTACAGCCTGGTTGCAAACAAGCTCTCCAAGAAAGAATGGCTGCTGTATAACTAGCTTTCCAAAAACGCTAAATAAATGGCTGCTGAAAAAAACAACAGGAGTTTCGGAAAAAGGAAAAGTTACAGGCTTCTCCGACCAATAAGCAGGACGAACAAATCTTAAAGGTGCTCTTCCGCGCCCTGTCATCTGCTAGTGGCGAGAGCTGCAGCACAGGTTGCGGCAGCATCTACGAAGACTGCAAGTGAGCAGCGAGATCAGCTGTTGTGATATCAGTGGTAGAAAATTAATTCCATATTCACTCTGACACCAAAAAGATGCTAGTTTTCCAAGATATTTCATGGTACGGAGGAGGGTAGCAGAAATGGTGGAAGCGGAGGGTTCATAAGGAGCGCTCGACCATGTCCCATGATATGGTGGCGCTGCCTCTTGATCCATCTTGTACAATCTACTTGTACATGGTGGGCTCACAGACATTCGTAAGGGCAGGCACTTTCTTAATTAGAATATGTGCACATTTACCGCTCTCCTTGCCAACTGTTCCAACCATGTTAAACGCTGACTTATTGGTTCCTTTTGCATTAAACAGCAGCTAGGAAGGATATTACACAAGCGAGTCTGCAGAAATTATTTTTGCAAAGGACAAAGCACTGCCCAAGCGGAAGTCCTCCGTGCTGTTGTAGCTGTGGCCACTGCCCGCATGAATTTAGCTACTATCAAAGCAGTAAATTGCTTGTACTTTTTAATGCAAATGACTTCTTTGAGAAATGTTCCATTAATCTTTTTTGTTCTTTACACATTTTCATTTGAGAAAGTAGAGAACTATTTTCAGTATAATTGAGCCTGAATAAATATTTTATTAAAAAAAGAAGCAAAATCGACCACAGCTAAGACCTGCAGAGAAGCTTCCAAGTAAACACCTGCCCACAAGACCACCTGTCAAGGGCACTTAGTCATGCAGTGGGTTCCCAACTATGTCACTACATCTCAATGCGCAGAAATCTGCGCTCGCAGGTCCCGTAGCCTTTGCTCCACTGTGAGGAACTACTGAAATAGAGTAGAAATACTTCCTTGTTTAATAGAATGAAAATTTACCCGTTAACTGTTAACAGCTGTATTCAAACTTGGAATATTTGCCCATCCATAACAAAAACTACTGTGCATGCATAGTGTGAACTATCATTGCATGCGGTGGAAGTAGTATGACCCCAGGAAATTTTGGAAGACCAGGCTAACACTCAATAATTACAATAGTATTTGCATACAGGAAGTGGCCATGTGGAAGGTTTCATATGCACTTACATTGTCCATGTGCAGTAAACAAAACCGTTAACAATTATATATACGTGTTGATGAGCAGCAACAGTGGCACTTACCAAACAGCCCCTTCACCTGGACCTCGTATCCTGGAACATGGATGTTTTTTTCTTATCATAGATGTGAGTCGGTCCAATGGTACTTTAGGCCACATGCATATGTCGTCCGAGATCCATGAGGATGGCACAACCTCTACCTCTTTTCGACCAATAAAATCGACAATTGCATAAGCCATCTGGAAACAGAACTTTGCATGAACATAGACCACTTTTTCTTCAAATGAAACAGAAACATCAAATTAAATCAAGCGTTGATTACAAAACTGAAAGGCAAGTGTTACGCAGACCCACTGGTAGAATGAAAACAAGCACACGAATTACGCAATTCAGTTGGTGTGGATCTCTGGAAGAACTATGTACTGGCTGGCGTGAGGCCGCAACAACATTTTCTTCGGATTCCTTAGAGGCCACACCTTATTCCTTGACAGAGTGGAGACCAAAAAAATTCCTATTCGTGAGGACTCAAAGGGTGATGTGTAAAAGTCTTCTCTGTGATTCAATTCTTGTCCAACAATGCAAACTTCGTTTGATGCTTTCAGATAGCAAAACTTCTGCACACGAATAATGTGACCGTCAAGCATTACACAATTGTTGCCAGTAGATCCACTAAGCAGGAAAGTGCCGCATCTAGCTGCACCAAATTCAGGACCAGTACAGTCGGGTGGCAAAGGTCCAGTGTCCTGTGGGCGAATGAGCTCAATATCTTTTGGGTCTTCAAGAAACACGTGTGGCAGCTGTAACCTTTCCAACATTCTATTTCGTAATTGTTGTAATGGCTTCTCGTGCTTTCGAAGCTCTTTTTTGATATGACGCATGTTATTTTCAAAGGGGAAACCACTGAACGTGTCAACAGGACCATGAAACTTAACATCTTCAGCAAGGTGTATAAGGCAATGGATATTGTATGAAACGTGTTCTTCTCCATAGATTGTAGTGAAGGAGTGAACAAAGTGCCTCAGTAGAGCTCAAGCATAGTCAGCATGTTGAGAACACAATTCATTGTTGGCGAGAATGGAGAGTGAAGAATGCAGAACTGTGAAGTTATCATACAACTTGGGGCTTAGCACAGATTTCAGTATAACAGGGCCGGTGTAAAACAAAAAGAGGCGGACTTCTACAGCTTTCCACCGTTCAACTTCAGTAACAGGACGTGTCTTTCTGGAAAATTCTATAGGAATGTGCAGCTTCAAATTTTCACTGGCCTCATTCATGAGCTTGCGCTCAAGTGGGCCAAGACAAATGGACAGTGGCCCAGTTAGCCAAAGCAGCAAAAGTTTTTTTACTACACCAAGCAGCACTAAATGCATATAGTCCAGTGGAATGTCTCTCACTGTGTCAAGTGGCAAATCAACAAGAACAGAGGTACCCTTGTGGTGATCCACATCTTCTTGTCTACGAAAGCTGCTATCAGTGCGCATTTCGCAACCTGTGTCCAGAAGAACTACCCTGCCTCCTCTGTAAGAACCTTTGCATGTGCACTTCGGACAACTACTATAGCCAGAATGGCCTTTAGTCGAAAGGACGAATGAGCGCGCCGGAGCATCACATATAATTGCCTTCACTGATACAGTAATACTGCAACCACTAACGATTAGGCCATCTTCAAGCAAGCCCTTTAACTCGGTTACAAATGGTAGAAGAAAGTCATTGCAGACTCT
Source organism: Dermacentor variabilis (assembly GCF_050947875.1). Taxonomy (NCBI): domain Eukaryota; kingdom Metazoa; phylum Arthropoda; class Arachnida; order Ixodida; family Ixodidae; genus Dermacentor; species Dermacentor variabilis. The sequence goes on from NC_134574.1 coordinate 32,518,009, forward strand.
GGCTTGCTTGGCCCAACAAATGCACCGACGAGAAATGGAGTTTGCTTGTTGCAGTTGACAATAAGGCACTGTATCGGCCAAAGTTGAACGTTGGAACTTTTCGATAATGGTAGTCCGTCAATATTAAACGACAACAACAGTGTTTCTGGCAAGTGACCACAACCACTTAATGCATGCAGCAATCCTCTGTGAAGCCCGAAATGACAGTAATGACCGGGAGAAAGAACAGTAATTGGGCATTCGAAGCACGACCCTCGCGGCGTTTTCAAAAGAGTGCGGGCGTCGTTCGGAAGAGCCGAATGACATGGATGCTGCCTCAAAATTTTTAAAAGGTCACTCAGTGCATCCCTTCCTATCCCGTGGCTCACGGCCCATGCCTGTAACTCTCTACCAAGGTTTTTACTGTCGCTGGTAGCTGACTCGTTGCTCAAAGTGTCGTCTGGTGATGGCCCAAGGTCTTGCAAATAGAGCAAATTGCCGCAAACGCCACCCGCAGCAGATGAATCTGGGTGCAATGTCGTATCGGTCACGCCAACGGACTGCGTCGCGACACTGGCATCTGTCTGCGGTCGACAAAACAGCTCTGACCAGTTCTCATCGGAGGTAGACTCATCAGGAGCGCTACAATCTCCGTTAGGACAGTTAACATCCAAAGGCACCACTCCAGCCGAAGTTCCACTGTTGGGCAAGAACACACGATCGCCTAAGATGTCTACAAGTTGTTTACACTGCCGACCAGCTCGCTGAGCAATGCGAATCCGCTTCTTTTCAAGCTCCATAGCTCCTCTCCGTCAACTACACGCATACGTGCCCGGCGGAGAGCACTGAATTGAACATGAGGGGCACCTACCGACGCACTTATCACTACACACCATCACTTGGCACGAAGAAAAACCTATCCAAAAAGGAATACTCGCAAAAATACTTACTGTGCAACAGGACGATGCCGAAACAGTGCCCAAGAAAAGTCGTCGCGGCGTCGAACTGCGAGCGCGGGGAAATTGGCGGGAAGCCCATGCGAAGCCTATAGGTGCGAATTGCGGAGCTTGACAACTGGATTGACCCGACTTGTTACGCGTAGTATGCATGAGCGAGCGAATCTCGAAGGCAATGTTCTTGCGCACTCAGATTTCAGAGGTGATTGCAAGAGCCAAAGTGACGTCAAGGTAGCCTATTATAGTTCATGCTTTTAACACCACTAAAATGCTACGTTTACATGGACCTTACGAGAGCGGATCGTTGACAGACATATCTCCATGACCTCCATAAAGTGTCTTCTGGCTTCGCATTCGCTTTTGTTGTATGCAGTCAGCAACAGCACGGCCTTCGAGATTTAAGATTCATACCGATCGAGCGTTAGCCGTCGTTGCGCCTGGATTTGGACAAGACGTCCCACGATGAATTTAGCCATTTGGCCCTCCCACCATATAAAGCACGACGCATAAAAACACATCTTACGAAATATTTTTTTGCCAAAATACACCGGTAAAAACTTAGCTGCACGGATATGTAGCAGACGCCCGCGGTGTCCTACAATGGAAACACGTAACTGAAGCGTTCATTCACATCGTTTGTAATAAATTCAATAATTAACCTGCGGACTGCAGCATCTAGCTATTGCGCGCTCATTCCGCCAAGATTAAAAATTAATTGTACAGCCGATGTCCACACACGTACTCCGCGTATATATACCTATCACTTCATCGGTGGGAATTCAATTCGGCCGGGCGAGAAGCGCGTAAATTATTTACTGGTTTAATTTAAACTTACTCCATTGTTCTAAGTACTGCGAACGACCCCTTAGGTGACCCTGTCGCAATGTCCGCATTGGGATACTTATTGTAAGTCCGGTGGATGTTCGGGCACGGCTTCGGAGAGGCCCAACATACATCCGATATAGTCAGTACCGCAAACGTCCCGTGGACGTTCCGCTCGCGACGTCCGCTTAAGGACGTTCGCTCTATGTCCGGCGGATGTTTGTGCTCGGCTCCGGACATGCGGACCTAAATCGGATATCCTTCGGACAATGCGTGCCGTCTGGGTTGGGACGTGGAATACAGATGCAGGCATCTGCGTCACGGTCGGGGCACTTGCTGCACGTGATGGTAAATTGGCCGGCCGCGCTGCTGAATTTTACAACGCTTGTCTTTACGGCTGGTATGTTCGTGTTATAAACTGCCGTGCAAGTTTCTTGGTATATATCGAATTTTTTGGTGATTTGTTTCGTTGCTGTCTATTTGCACGTAGTCGGTTGCATACTTACATGATGGCAAGAACAAGCTTACGTCTCCGCTTTCTGTAATGATCAAAACGTTTAAACTACTTTGCATATTGCTCGTTCGCGGCTGGTCGTACTTTTAGTAGCAGGGAACGTTTGCCTATCTTGATTATTAAATTTGTATCGCGAGCCCGTCATCACTAATTAACCATGTCGCTTAAGCGTCGCCTGCCGTTTACGTTTACCTTGTGTAACCGCGATTGCAATAAGAATCGAAAAACAGCTTAATGGTTGGTTATAACTAAATTTAAGTAGGTATTTTATCGCCATTGGTATCGCTATGGGAGCAATTGCTGCTCGTGATGGTTAGCTGGCTGCGCTACTGCATTTTCCAACACGTTTTTTAAGGCTGTGATGTTGCTAGTGTTTAACAATGTTGTGCGTGTCTGTTTATTAGAATAACAAAACTTTTTGGCCAGTACTTGTTAAACTGCTGCTTATTTACATGCTGTCGGATGCATGCTACTATGATGGCGAGATTATGCTTGCGTGTCAGTTGTCTGTAACGATCGAAATGTTTGCGCTACATATTCGACTATAGCTCGTTCGCAAGTTGTATTTTTAGTAATAGGGAACGTTTACTGTTCAATTTGTGACGCACCTTCGGCGAATAACCGTGCCGCTTAACCGTCGTCAGCGATTTGCGTATCTTTTATTGCGTGACCGCGATTGCAAGAGTAATCGTACGTAAAACGGAGTAAGGCTCGAATAACGATACTTCTGTAAAGCACTGGGAAGGCGGGAGATGTAAATTCGAGACGATCAGCAAAACGAGAACAAGGTTAAAGCAGCAGCCAACGTTTCAACAAGTCGACTTGTCTTCTTCAAGGTGTTTTATATTTCTGTAGGCATTCCTACCTGATGGCAGTATCCCTCACACATTGTGGCTGGCCAACCATGCTGCTTCAGTTGTCTTTCGTCTCGAAGTTGCTATTATTTGGATCAGCGTATGTTAAAACACGTGTGCGCGACGTACTGTACAATATTACGAGATTGTTCCATCCATATATTGACATTCTATTCTTAGTGAAGGCATAGTCGACATTTGCCTGAATGGCTCACGTTTTTATTATTATTGTGATAGAAAAGTGGGGACAAAAGCAGGTGAAATTCTGCTGATGCAGCGTATGTGCTTCGAGGAGTTACGGATTCCTGAGCGCTGTTCCCGTGCAGCTATAGCGTCGAAGGTCGCGCAAACTTAGCTCAGTAAGCTCTGGAAATACGTTGTGGCGCGAAGCAGCAAGAAACGATCACTTGTCGCTGCTGCTTCGCTTCAGCAAGCCAGCGTTCCGACAGCGAGCTTCCCCTGTCATCGAGTGACATGCATTCATGTTTGTCTTTGCGCACGACATCGAGGTTGTTAGATTAATAAGTAAGCGAAATTTCACAATAATTTACACTGGCGATAATACGTGCACCTACTTATTTACGTATTAACGCTGTTTGATAATTTGCTATCGCAATCACTGTTCCGACTTTCGGGAGAAACTGCGCTAATACTGTTATCAGCTCTTTTTACAAGGCCATACTGACCTAGTTACACTAGGATAATTCATTTTATTTTTTTACAGAGTTTAAATTATTACTTCCTTTCTGGTGTCTGTCAGGTCAGCTAGTTTGTATAAAGTCACAAAGAACCAAAATTACTATCAGAGTCAGCAGATTGCTCTTAAATGTTAACATGTTAAATTTTAATATGTTAACATGCACATGGGGAATAATAATTTGTGTACATATTCCTAACCCGTCTTCCTTGCGTATTTTAGTTTACAGCCATGCTGTATGCCTTACATCAGCCTGAAGTCACATTGGGTCGACATCATTCTTCCTTGCTGCTCAGCACTGAAGCAAGCCCACTGAAACCTCCGTTTATAGCTAACTTTCTTATCACCTCTGATCCGAACAGTGCATTTTCATGTATGCGGCCACTGAAATGATCTTGCAGCAGGACTAGCGAATTGTGCAGCAACCAACGTGCCCATTAGCTCTTCTTGAAGTAGTAAATGCACGGCGCAGAAGACCAGGACTCAAGAAGAAGAACACAAACGACAGGACCGGCGCCACTGGCAAGCTGAGACGGCGATCAGGTTGACGCACAAAATGGAAGGATCGGTGCAAACGCTTTGTTGAAAAAAGGGTCCAATGTAGAAGAAATTTGCTCAAGTAAAACTCTTGCTTGGGCTAGTTGGTTCATGCTTGAAGTAGTAAAGGCAATGCGCAGACGACCTGCGCCTTGCCTTGCCACAGGTGATCGTCTACGACGAACATCTGTGGCAACTGGCCAGCTGAGCAGCCCATCGTTATTCGAGTCTGGACGCCTGGAGAGTTCTTTTTCTGGTTAGTGCACAGGCAATGGTAATCATTTCCACCAGCAAGAGCATGTGATACTGCTACCACTGAAGACCCTGCAGAAAAAGAGGAAACTGGCACAAGTAGTCTGTACGAGCAAAAACAGCAAAAGGTTCAAATCTGTTATTATAGTTGTGAATGAACGGATGTGCCCGAAGAGAAAATATGTCTGGCTACATACAATGTTGTCTAAGGCCAACAAAGTACATACCGCATGTACGTTCAAGCATCGTAGGCCTGGTCAAGGCATTAAGACTGTCCGGTGTGCCGGACCAGTTTCGAGAGGGCGGAAACGGCCGTTGAGTATTGGTTGAGGTCGTGGTAAGTGTCTGGCAGGGTCCGCTGTCGGGAAGATGAGAACAGTTCAGCATCTGAATAGCGGCTGGGCAATGGTAACAGCACCACTGACAGCTCGAGAGAGGGTGTGTGAGGGCTTGCACGTGGCTGGTGCCTGTCTCAGGCGCGCCTTAAGTTGCGTAGCTTGGTTGGAACGTGCATGAACGTGGGTTGTGAGTAACACACGATTATTCTGAGCCGCGGCCGGCGAAACAGAGTCTGAGTGGTGCTGGCGTCAACACCACTCTTTTGAGTGGCGTTCTTCAATAACCACCAACGTGTACGTGCCTGACGTCAAACTCTGTGTATTTCAGTGTGGTAAGGACGCTTCTGTGTTGCCTCTGACACCCTCTATTGACGATGGGGTGTCCTCTTCTGAGGCGAAGCACATCGATTGATCGGATGACGGGTGAGGGGCACCATAGCAATTCTTGCGTCACCACTGCAGCACAGGGAACGTCGCCAAGGAGGTTATGTTGAGGGGTGTGAGGTAGAGCCTTGGTGCAGTGATGGCTCCGGAGACACGTGTGTGGTGCTGAGGGAGGATGGAGCATGCCTTGCGACATCGGTGCCGTAGCGGCTAGCGCACGGGCAGTTTGCTTGCTCTTGTTTGTTGGTGACTTACGTCACGGGTAGGTGAGAACTCAAGGTGAGAACCACAAGAGGTGTAGGCGACCCTGCAGAAGCAGCTGACGACATCCTCAGGCTAGAACCTTTCTACGTGTTGCGTGACAACACTACACGTTCTACGGGACGCCTAGGGTAGGTAGGATGCTTTACATCTACTGTCGTGGCCGTGAGTGGGGGCGCTGCCTGGCACTTCCCGGGTCACTTCAAGCAGTCTGACATCAACACCCTAGGCAGCAAACTTCACAACAGCATTGGACGCGTAATTCGTAGATGAGCGTTCATAGCCCACCTGCGGCCAGTTATTTCTTCGTTTACTTTGGTTTGCTTTACTTATAATTTTTCTCAGTTAGGAACAAATATTTCGCCTATGCTGTCCTTCATATCACTGTTGGGTTCTTATGACCTGCCTAAAAAAAATTGGATATCTCGGTCTCCCTGCTCAATAATAATATATATATATATAACATTTTCCTATGCATATTGTTACGCTATGCATATTGCCGACGAGTGGCTCGTCCACTCGTCGGCATCTTCCCCCGCTTTGCCTCCGAAGGTGGGTGGAACTCGGTAGTATGGCAGCGGACTGCTAGGCGCTGCCCTCGGAGTGGCTCCTTCTTCTGGCATGTCGAAGATGGTCACGGCTGATGGCGGGAGGCCGGCAAGTCGACGGCTTCGACGAAGCTGCGGCAGTGATGGTTCCGTTGTTGTGAGCGATACCCAGCACCTCCACCACTTTGTTACGCGCGAAGGAGACCGTGTATAACCCTTACGGATGAAGGGGACCGTTTACTTTAGGTCGCGAAGGTGAGCGCAAGAGCGGTCAGCTGGTTTATCAACTGAGCGTCGTTCTCTTCTTTCTTCTTCCACTCGGGACCGCAAGCACGTTCACTGGTCTTCGTTTTCTTCATGCGTAACATTCCTCTCGTCGCAGACGAAGCCCGCCGGGCGAGTCAATCCATGTGTCTTGACGTGAACAGTTTCAAGCGGGCGACATGGACCACTTGTGTCTTGGCAGCTCTTCTACCACTCGCCGTGAGGCGAGCTATGTTATACGTGACTTCCGTGAGTCTGCTAATAATCACAAACGGTCCATCGTAGGTGGCCAAAAGCTTTTGGCATAACCCGCGTTTCCGTACTGGAGTCCACAGCCAGACTAAATCACCAGGGCGATAGGTTACCGGACGGTGGCGAATGTCGTAGCGTACTTTTGATCTGTCCTGCGATGCCAAAGTGCGCAAACGAGCAATACGACGAGCTTCTTCGGCGAGGCAGAGAGTCTCGGCGACAGTGGAATTTTCGTGACTGCAGAAGGGGAAAACAGTGTCGATTGTGTACCGGGGTGGCCGTGCGTACAGCAGGAAGAAAGGGCTATAGCCGGTGGTCTCGTGCTTGGCGGTGTTGAATGCGTACGTGATAAAAGGCAGTACGTCATCCCAGTTCTTGTGGTCGGATGAAACGTACATAGATAGCATGTTTACAATTGTTCGGTTGGTACGCTCCGTAAGCCCATTCGTCTGTGGATGGTATGGTGTCGAGTGACGCAAGTGGGAATCACACAAACGAAGCAGCTGCTCTACGACGTCCGCTGTGAATTGTCGTCCACGGTCGCTGATGATCACGCGGGGCGGACCATGTCGCAGGATCACATATTGCAGCAGGAATGTTGAAACGTCAGTGGCAGTTGCGGAGGGCACGGCCGCCGTCTCGCAGTAGCGTGTGAGGTAGTCGACGCAAACAACTATCCAGCGGTTTCCCTTGGCTGATTTGGGAAATGGGCCTACGAAGTCAATGCCCACTTGTTGGAAAGGCGTGCTTGGAGGCGGGATCGGCTGCAGAAGACCTGCCGGAGCAGTAGATGGCCGTTTGTGGCGCTGACACTGCATGCAGCTGGCCACATACGTCTCAACAGATTGTCGCATTCCAGGCCAATAAAAGCGTTCCTGAATCCGGTAAAGCGTCCTCGCCGAACCCAGATGGCCAGACGTAGGGTCGTCGTGCATAGCACGCAGAATCGCTGTGCGAAGGCTCTCCGGCACCACTAGGAGAAAACGTGCGCCAGTGCTGGAAAAGTTCTTCTTATAGAGGAGTCCATCACGTACACAGAAATGGTTTGCTGTCGTCGAGGCGGTCGTAGCGGTGAAGAGCGGTGTTAATTTATCGTCTTTTCGCTGTTCGGTTTTGAAGCAGTCGAAGTCTGGAAAACGCGGCGACACAGAAGCCACGAGGTGATCGAAGTCATCGGCGTCACAGTCCGTAGTACTAAGTGGCATACGCGAGAGACAGTCCGCATCAGCGTGTCGTCGACCACTCTTATAAGAGACGGTGAAGCTGTATTCTTGCAGTCGGAGCGCCCAGCGCGCAAGGCGGCCACAAGGGTCACGAAGATTCACAAGCCAACACAACGAGTGGTGGTCGGTGACCACTGTAAAGGGGCGTCCATACAGGTAAGAACGAAACCGCTGAACCGCAAATATTACCGCGAGGCATTCTTGTTCCGTCACAGTGTAATTCTGCTCGGGCCTACTTAATGAGCGGCTTGCATATGCGATCACGTGTTCGCGGTCACCGCAGCGTTGAACTAGGACGGCACCAATACCTATGCCACTGGCATCCGTATGGAGTTCTGTCGGAGCTGAAGGACTGAAGTGTTGAAGAACCGGTCGTGACGTCAGCAGGAACTTCAACTGACGAAAAGAAGAGTCGCACTCCGGAGTCCACTCAAAGGGGGTGTCCTTTCGTAGCAGGCATGTCAGCGGATACGCAACGTCGGCGAATTTAGGAATAAATCGGCGGAAATAGGAACAAAGCCCCAGAAAACTACGGAGCTCCTTGACACAGCGCGGTGCACTGAACGCTTCAACGGCTGCTGTTTTCTGGGGATCAGGGCGGATGCCATCCTTGTCGACGAGGTGCCCAAGCACAAGGGTTTGGCGGTCTCCGAAGTGGCATTTCTTAGAGTTTAAAACTAGACCAGCGTTTCTGATGCAGTTCAGGACAATATCCAGACGCGAGTTGTGTTCGCTGAAGGTGCGGCCAAAGATGACGACGTCGTCGAGATAGCACATGCAGATGTTCCACTTCAAGCCACGCAATACAGTGTCCATAAATCTCTCGAAAGTTGCCGGAGCGTTGCACAATCCAAATGGCATCACATTAAATTCGAAGAGCCCGTCAGGGGTTACAAAGGCAGTCTTCTCCTTGTCGTCAGGATGCATCGGAATTTGCCAATAGCCGGATCGTAAATCTACTGAGGAAAAGTAAGAGGCGGAATGAAGGCAGTCTATTGCGTCATCAATACGTGGGAGTGGGTACACGTCCTTTTTTGTGACAGCATTCAAACGGCGATAGTCGACGCAAAATCTCCAAGATCCATCTTTTTTTTTAACAAGAATCACTGGAGCTGCCCACGGACTTGCTGACTCTTGTACGACTCCCTTTTTCATCATTTCGTGCACTTGTTCGTTGATAATCTGGCGCTCTGATGGTGAAACACGATATGGCTTTTGTCTAATCGGATTTGCCGAACCCGTGTTGATGGTATGGCGCGTTCGAGACGCAGGGATTGCAGGTATATTGTCCTTCTGCGCAAAGTCGAATACCGAAACGTGCTTCGAAAGCACACCCACTAACGTTCGGCGTTCACTCGTGCTGAGCGATTTATTGACCATCGACAAAAGGGCCGTTTCCGAACTGTGGCCGTCAGGTTCTTCCGGCACATCTGTAAGTTGAGCCACTGATAAGGACGCGTGTTCCCTGGCGAAGGCTAATTTCATGCCGTCAGGTAGTATAACGGGCTCCTTAGAACAGTTTACGGTCCATAAGCCAGTGCGTCCGCCTTTGATCGACACCACACAATGTGGAACCAAAACATTTTTCTTCATACAGTTAAAGTGCATTGGTTCTACGGTAGCTTCAAAGCAGTCGGAATCGGCGCCGCAACAGACAACGGGAACGCAAACGGTAGATGATGCAGGTATGACCGTATCACCACAAACACACAGTGTAGTTTCGCGATCTACAGGGTTCTCCAGGAGTCCTGATGGAATCCTACCACTTAAGAATACTTTTCCGGTGCGGCAGTCGACAGTAGCACCACACTCCCGCAAGAAGTCCATGCCGAGAATAACATCATGGGTCGACCGAGGAATAATTACAAACTCTGTCGTAATAACATGGCCTCCCAAAAATACGTCAGCACTACACACACCAATAGGTCGCAACGGCTCACCACTCACTCCACAGAACTTTGAATCTTCGTCCCATTTAAACAAAACCTTTCGCCCTAACACGTGTTTAAACGAGACACTCATGACCGAAATTGTTGCGCCTGTGTCCACCAGAGCCATCACAGGGACATTATCTACAAGCACGCGCACTTTGTTTTTCAGCATCAACACAGGAGGTATTTCTGTCAGTAGCACGTCTCCAGCGACCTCACCTCCATCGGCCGCGCTAGCTAGTTTTCCGGTGACGAAGGGGACGCGGTGCGACGCAGCGGTGAGGGAGAACGGGGAGCACGACGTTGCGGTGGGGGTGTCAAACTTCTGTCAGATGCTGGGGAGCGATTCCGGGAGCTGCTCGGCCAATACTCGTCGCCAGACGATACGTGTGCTGGCCACGGGGCACCGTGTGGCCGTTCGGAGGGCCGAGAAAACTCTGACGGCTGGCCATACCACGTGGTCATACGCTGGTTGCAAAACCGCGATATATGACCCTGGACACCACAGGAATAACACACCGGGAGAGGTCTAAACCTTGGTCGTTCGTCCATGAAGTGGATATTATCATTTTCGCGCGTGTAGTGGGTTGGTTCGTGGCGTGTGTCACGACGATACATCGGGCGTCGAGAAGGCGTGCGCTGAGTGCATCGGTCATAGCGCGGAGTCGGCGGGCGTGTTGTCATCCTCGACTGTGGGGCTGCGCTGTACTCCACGGCCGCTGCGGTAACCATTGGTTGCCAAGGGGCCGAATGTGGCGCCGTCATAGCCTCACGTGACGTGTACACGCCATGGTGGTCGACAGTTGAATGCAACAACCCTTCGCGGCGGGAAAGTTCCTCGCGGACAATCTGTCGGATGGTCGAAGGGAGGTCGAGGCAAGGACTCGTGTCCACACTGGCAACCGTCGTAACGTTTGCCAACCGACCAAACTTTGGCGCAATCCGACGCATCTTGAGCGTTTCAAAAGTTCTGCAGTGCCGAATGACGTCGGACACAGAACTGAGGCTCTCCTTTCCGATTAGAAAATTGTACACATCCTCAGCCACTCCTTTCAGCAAATGCCCAACTTTATCTTCTTCCGACATGCGAGCATTGACCACCTTGCACAGCTTTAACACTTCTTCGATGTATGTTGTGCATGTCTCACCTGGTAGCTGCGCCCGTTGCGACAGTGTCTGCTCCGCACGCTTCTTTTTGGCGACTGAGTCCCCAAAACACGCCTTTAACTCGTCAACAAAATGTTCCCACGTCGTAAGCGCGTCCTCGTGGTTCTCATACCACACGAGGGCGGTATCGGTCAGGGAGAACACCACGTTGGTGAGCTGAGCGGTTGCATCCCACCCGTTGGACAAGGTGTGAACTCCCTGTAGCTGGCGCAAGTAATCATACCTTGTCTTTTAGGCAGCCAAGGAAACAGAATCATAGAAGATAAATAATCAACGATAAAGGTATTTTGAAATTTTTTTCATTAAATTGTATTTTATTTAAGTGTCCCTCACTTCAACTGAAGCTTATTTGATAGCTGAATGTGTGCATTAAATAATGCAAATAAGCACTTTCTTCGCCCCACTACTCGGAACGTTCCTAATTAAACGCTGTTTTAAAAATATTTCGCACTTGATTCAATATTCAGATTCGACTTTTCTCCAATGTTTCTCGTATTTTTCAGCGAGTTTGCAGCATTGGATAGACCAGAAAATATTGAATTTAAAAAAAAAATTGGCTATCTGCACATCTACTGGTAAAACGCGTTCAGTAACAAGCAAGTTTTTTACAGTTAACCCCATAGTTACGAATTTTCTTCATCATTTCTTTCTGGGTTGCTCGGCAAAACACGATAATCGAGTTGCCGCTGCTGCGGCAAGGCCTGAGGGGCCGCGTTCTTCTCCGATGACTGCCCACTGCCGCTCCTATGGCCCAGCGTGTGTTCAGCTCTCATCGCTGCCACCTCGGACGCAGTGCGACTTCAAGGTTTGCCTTCGTGGCATCGATGCCTCATTCTGAAGGTTGGACACTGGTGAATCGGTGGAAGAACACGCTTTTCAACAAACCTACAGCCACCATAAGCTCCATCGCCCTGCTTCATGTCCACAAGGTCTGGCCACAACAAGGAGGCTTCGTAGTGACCACGCTGCGACTGACCGAACTCCTTCTTGCGGTTCGTGTTGCCGCTCCCCTCACCGACAACGACTACAAAGAAACGCAGCTGGAAATGTACGAACCAAAAACCTGGCTTTCTTTGTGTCCACACGGAACTCTGCAGCCCAAAAGCTGGGCCAGCTTTCACGCCACCTCCTACCAAGCTTCCACCTATATGGCACTCCCAGACAATTCATGCTGCGGAATCGTACACGGAATCGAAGACCACAGGACCTAAGCAGAATTAATGGCCAACCTGGACGCCCCGGGTTTCACGATATTGTCTGCACGGATGATGCAAAAGATCGAAACAGCTCTGACAAATTTTCATGGCAATAATAATAATTTATTTATTTATCTAGCTATTCCAGATACCCTGACAGGCCCTTATTACGAGGGTATAACATGGAGGGGGGCAGGAGGGAGGCAGGAGGGTGTTACATGGTGGGGGTCACACAATGTACTTATATATTGTGAAAACATATGTATTATACAAGATGAATCACAAGTATTGCACAGAAAAAATTAGTAGATATTAGGAGAATATAAGGTAACTGTAATCAAAAGCAAACCTCAACAGACTTCGCAAGAGAAAAAAAAGAAGCAACACTGTGAATTTCTCAAATAATAATAATAATAATAATAGGTGGCAAGTCGTGAGTGAATTTGATCTCGAAACTTAGTTAAGTTGGGTTCAGCGGCAATGGACGTAAGGCGTTTCATTCAGTTACAGTGAGCGGTAAAAATGTACATGCATAACTCGATGACTGGCAGTTACTGCATTCGACTTCATATGGATGGTGACAACGTGGAATATAACTTGTGGTTACTGAAAGAAATCTTCATGAAAACAAGAATGATGATAAAACTTATTTGATCGGAGGGAAACTTAACGCCGAAGGGATAAGTTATGCAACCCGGTTTATTCTTCATACAGGTAACGATGGTGTAACGTGAATAGTCTAAAAAAATCGCACATCATGTTTTTGCAAGGCTTCGAGGTTACAGATGAGAAAAGTTAGTTTGGGATCCCAAATGACAGACGTGTATTTAGCTTCGCACGGAATAATGTGGTGTAGGCTGCGAAGTCTCAGAGCACGTTTAGTGGAGGCAAAGATAACGTTAATATGATTTTTCCACGATAAGCTTGACTGAAGACTCACGCCAAGGTACTTATAAGCGGTGGCGAGTTCTACCGCGTTGTTATCAAGGGAGTAGGTGGTTGGTATTCGCACTCTATTGGAGAAAGACAAAAGCTTATTTTTGGAAATATGTTATAAAATTAACCAATTAGAACGCCATGCACATATCGCATCTAGGTCAGTTTGTAGTAACTGGCTATCAGTGTTACGTCTTACACATAGGTAAACTGTACAACCATCTGCAAATAATTTGATTTATGACGTCACGCAACTGGGTAAATCATTAATCCAGATTAGCTAGAGTAGAGATCAAGGTACGCTACCTTGAGAAACTCCAGACGTATGATCAGCATAACGTCAGATATAATCGTTACATTATGTAAAGTGAATTCTAACTGAGAGAAAATCGGTGATCCATGCAATTATATTAGGGTGGATGTTAACTTGTGAAAGTTTAAGTATCAACCCGTTGTGTTGAACCCGCCTTAGAAAAATCTAAATATCTTAGGTCATCTTGAAACCTAGCGAGTATCAGGCCGTGTATGTCGTTAATAAATCACGCATGTTCGGTGTCGCATGAGTAGCCCGTCGAAACCATGCTGATGCTTGAAAATATTGTTATGATTCAAAGAACTTGTTGACTTCACTATGTATGACATGTTCAAGTTTTTTACAAGTGGTGCTGGTTAATGAGATGGAACGATAATTAGGGGAGAAGCAGGGTCACCTTATTTGAAAATGGACATTATTTTAGCTACGCACCAGTCATTAGGAATGCACGCAGTTAACAGTGACTGGTAAAGTAGAACGGTTAACACTGAATAAATATTGTGCGATGTATTCTTTAACATTTTATTATAGAACCCTAGTTTATAGCCACTCCAGAACACTTTAAGATTAGTTAGTAGGCATAAAACACAAGCCTCATTGTAACTACCTCGTGCATAGTCATTCCCACTAATGCCCTTAAGGTAGGCAATCTGTTAAGGTTTTCCTGAGTGAAAATTGTTACAAATATATCATTGAGAAATTGAGCGCCATCTCAATCGGGGATAGGAACCATACTATAATCAGTAAGAATGATGTCAGCACGAACTGTAGGGTTCCCCACAAGCCAAAACCGACGAGCATTATTTTTTAGCATGGATGGTAACTCATGAGAAAAAGAGAAAAAGATTTTATCAATGCCTTATAAGCCTTTTCACACGCCTTGTATTTAAAGTGTGCACTCACGAGAACAATGAGTTTGGCCTGCCTGCACAGACTCTTCTTTTTGTTATTAACGGCCGAAGGTTGTTGGTCAACCAAGGAGAAGTACACTTGGAGGAAATGGATAAAATAGAAAGATACTTCTCGATGAGACGACTGAAGGTGTCTTTAAACAGGACCCCGTTCTGTTCAGTGGAGCACGTATAAAGCTCATGCAGAAATTGATCTGAAAGCGATGTTAATTTACATTGAATTGCATAAAAATGGGCTTTACCACAACACCTTTTCTTTTTGCTACCTATCTTTTCGATAGCACGAAAGTTAATGCACCCAGTGATAACATACTGTTCAGTGATGCCTTCTTTTAGGAGTTATGTCGGAAAGTATATTAGGGTGGTTAGTTGAAACTAAGTCTAGTATATTGGCAGATGTTTCAGAAAATCGTGTTTGTCGATTGATGAGTTCTGTTGATGAAAAGTCAAAACAAATGCTGAGAAAAAAATGCGCTGCTGAATCCGTGGCCGATACGGAAAGCGTTGTCCAATCAATATTTGGAAATATGAAATCCCTAAATATCATAATCCGGACAGGCGGCCATTGGAATATGATCCTGGCAACGTTTGACGCTAGAGTGTTATCTAGTGAGCCGAGTATAGCAGTGCTATTGGAGGAATTAGAGGGCAGTAAATGGGATATAATAGGGCTCAGTGAAGTTAGGAGGCAAAAAAAAAGCATATACAGTGCTAAAAAGCGGGCACGTCCTGTGCTACCGGGGCTTAGCGGAGAGACGAGAATTAGGAGTCAGATTCCTGATTAATAGGAATATAGCTGGTAACATACAGGAATTCTATAGCATTAACGGGAGGGTGGCAGGTGTTGTGAAACTTAATAAGAGGTACAAAATGAAGGTTGTGCAGGTCTACGCTCCCACATCCAGTCATGATGACCAGGAAGTCGAAAGCTTCTATGAAGACGTGGAATCGGCGATGGCTAGAGTGAAAAATAAATACACTATACTGATGGGCGACTTCAACGCCATGGTAGGCAGGAAGCAGGCAGGAGATAACGCAGAGGGGGAATATGGCATAGGTACTAGGAATAGCAGGGGAGAGTTATTAGTAGAATTTGCGGAACAGAATAATATGCGGTTAATGAATACCTTCTTTCGCAAGCGCGATAGCCGAAAGTGGACGTGGAGAAGCCCGAACGGCGAGACTAGACATGAAATAGACTTCATACTCTGCGCTAACCCTGGCATCACACAAGATGTGGAGGTACTCAGCAAGGTGCGCTGCAGTGACTATGGGATGGTAAGAATTCGAATTCGCCTAGACCTGAGGAGGGAACGGAAGAAACTGCTACACAAGAAGCCGATCAATGAACTAGCGGTAAAAGAGAAAATAGAGGAATTCCCGATCAAGCTGGAGAACATGTATTCGGCTTTAACTCAGGAAGAGGGCCTTAGTGTTGAAGCAGTGAACGACAATCTTGTGAGCATCATTAAGGAGTGTGCAAAAAAGTCGGTGGTAACTCCGTTACACAGGATACCAGTAAGCTATCGAAGGAGACGAAAGATCTCATCTAGAAACGCAAATGTATGAAAGCCTCTAACCCTACAGATAGAATAGAACTGGCAGAACTTGCGAAGTTAATCAACAAGCCTACGACAGCTGACATAAGGAAGAATTCGATAGAAATGAACATGCTCTCAGGAACGGAGGAAGCCTAAAAGCAGTGAAGAAGAAACTAGGAAATGGCAAGAATCAGATGAATGCGTTAAGAGACAAAACCGGCGACATCATTACTAATATGGATGAGACACTTCAAGTGGCTGAGGAGTTCTATGGAGATTCATACAGTACCAGTGGCACACACGACGATAATGGAGGAGAGAATATTCTAGAGGAATTTGAAATCCCGCAGTTAACTCCGGAAGAAGTAAAGAAAGCCTTGGGAGCTATGCAAAGGGGGAAGGCAGTTGGCGAGGGTTAGGTAACCGCAGATTTGTTGAAGGATGGTGTGCAGATTGTTCTAGAGAAACTGCTACCCTGTATAAGCAATGCCTCACGACCTGGAGCGTACCGGAATCTTGGAAGAACGCTAACATAATCCTAATCCATGAGAAAGGGGACGCCACAGACTTGAAACATTATCGACCGATCAGCGCACTGTCAGTTGCCTACAAACTATTTACTAAGGTAATCGAAAATAGAATCAGGAACACTTTAGACTTCTGTCAACCAAAGGACCAGGCAGGATTCCGTAAAATCTAGTCAACAATAGACCATATTCACACCATCAATCAGGTGATAACGAAATGCGCGGAATATAACCAACCCTTATATATAGCTTTCAATGATTACGAGAAAGCGTTTGATTCTGTCGAAACCTCAGCACTCATGGAGGCATTACGGAATCAGGGTGTAGACGAGCCGTATGTAGAAATACTGAAAGATATCCCTAGTGGCTCCACGGCCACCGTAGCCGTCCATAAAGAAAGCAAAAAAATCCCAATAAAGAAAGGCGGCAGGCAGGGAGATACGATCTCTACGATGCTATTCACAGTGTGTTTAGAGGAGGTATTCAGACGCCTGGAAGAATTGGGGATAAAAGTTAATGGAGAATACCTTAGTAACTTGCGATTCGCTGATGATATTTGCCTTGCTTAGTAACTCAGGGGACCAAATGCAATGCATGCTCACTAAACTTGGGAGGAGAAGCAGAAGGGTGGGTCTAAAAATTAATCTGCAGAAAACTAAAGTAATGTTTAACAGTCTCGGAAGAGAACAGCAATTTACAATAGGTAGCGAGGCACTGGAAGTGGTAAGGGAATACATCTACTTAGGGCAGGTAGTGAGGGCGGATCCGAATCATGAGACGGAAATAATAAGAAGAATAAGAATGGGCTGGCGTGTGTTTGGCAGGCATTCTCAGATCGTGAACAACAGGTTGTCATTATCCCTCAAGTGAAAAGTGTATAATAGCTGTGTCTTACCAGTACTCACCTACGGGGCAGAAACCTGAAGGCTTACGAAAAGGGTTCTACTTAAATTGAGGACGACGCAACGAGCTATGGAAAGAAGAATGATGTTTGTAACGTTAAGGGATAAGAAAAGAGCAGATTGTGTGAGGGAACAAACGAGCGTTAAAGACAAAAGCAAGGAAATAAAGAAAAAAAAGCGGCATTGGCAGGGCATGTAATGAGGAAGGAAGAAACCGATGGTCATTAAGGGCTACGAACTGGATTCCAAGGGAAGGGAAGCGTAGCAGTGGGCGGGAGAAAGTTAGGTTGGTGGATGAGATTAAGAAGTTTGCAGGGACGACATGGCCACAATTATTACATGACTGGGGTTGTTGGAGAAGTATGGGAGGGGCTTTTGCCCTGCAGTGGGCGTAACGAGGCTGACGATGACGACGACGATGATGATGATGATGATAATATTTACCGAATTCGGAAAAAACGCGCGCACGTCGCTCAGCACTCGACAACACTCATCAGAAAACGTTCTTGACATGTCGCGTGGACGATAGAAAACACAAATGACCACATGGAATGCAGCATCTTTCAAGAAAATGCAAACGCATTCAAGAGAAGAATCGATAGTTGTGGATGCGGCAACGAATTCGTCCTTTATCTCGATGAGCATACTGCCCCCTGTAGTTGTTGTCTATCATAGCGATAACACTTAAGAAGATGCACTCGTAAAGATGTCGTTGTCGTGAATGTTGTCGCTAAGCCCGGCCCCGGTAACTAACATTAAAACAACCTGGAAAGAACTGATGATCGATGAGAGTGCAATACCATTAGCGACCACACTTCTAGCGTTGGTGTACAAAAAGGGGTACTTTTCATCAGCGCTGCAACGCAATTTTATTGATAGGCTAGTAGATGAACCTGAGCTTCAGGAAGCGAAGGAGGAATATCATTCAACCCTGCGCTGGGAAACAACAGCCCCACCTTCATTGGTGTCCCACTCGTAAACGTCATTGTTTGAAAGCAGTTTGTTGAAAACAAGCCATACTCCATCTCCTTGTCTATTATTCGCGAGAACTGCAGAAGCAGTCTTCGCTCTTTTACGAACGGCTTTTTGCCGGCTTGCGCACACCGGCGATCTGCTGGTGTACGCGACACTATGCCCGTGCAAACAATGTACAGTCTCCCTTAAACTAGACCACAGGGCTGACGTTTGCCTGACATCACAGCATATTCGCTGCCCCATCTGCATTGTCGCTGTGCCGGTGCGCGTTGCCCCTTACCCATGAGCCCAGAACAGTGTCAACTGCAACGGCACTCACACAGCCACCGATCCAACCTGGCCAGGCAAAGAGGCACTAAACAAAGCTGCCAACTCCGCCGTGCACCACGCAGTGTACCATTATCGTTTTCGCCAGCCGTGGGCCCTTCCAGATCCAACACTCCTCTGCTTCATTTGCCTAGCCAATCTAAGAGCATAACTGCTGACTCATCTCGCGGACGATCCAAATACAGTACGGAAGCGGCGCAGCAAGTCGAGTCCTCGACCCTCTTGTGCCAACCCTCCAATATTTTCGGGTCAAACGCTCCTGTCGGAAACTACAGTGCCTCCACTTCGCGTAAGTTGGTCTGCCGCTTTAACTTCTCTTTCAGCCCATTTGTATTTACTAGTCCTAACTGCTTCATCTAATGAACGAAAACCATCATGTCCGCCTAGCCCCAACCCTGTAACTCCCATTTCACAACCAGCCCCCATGGAGATACTGGTACCTACTGACGCTGATCCTAGGCATAGGTTTGGTGGCGCGTCACCTGACTTCAGTAGCTTTGACATTTCACTTTGACATTTTCACCACATTACTCGAGCAGGATGTCGTGTATCCGGCCTCTACACAGAGTCACGTTACGTGCCTTGAAGTCACAATTTCCAAGCTTACAAAAACTGTAGCCGAACTTGTAGCACGCCCACCGAAACGGGTGCGCCGACTTCCTCTAGCGGAATGCAGCTCAACTTCCGTGCGTGAGGTTAGCGCAAGTCGCAGTGATGGCTATATGAAACGCGCTGGTACCTGCCATACGAAGATCCCGTTCTGTGTGTCACGAGGTGGCAGTGGAATTGCCGTAGCCTCAGAAAGAAACGCGGCAGCCTCATACAGTATCTTCGAACACACATTTCTACGCTAGAAGTCTCCGTTAGAAGATTCTCCGCTAGAAGATTTCTTCAGGAACCCCGCACCCTGGTTAGTCTACATGGATATGTATTATGTGCTGCACATAAAATCACAATCAGGACCACGTCGTGGCTACATTAGTAAGGCGTGCACATGCGGTCGTCTAATTTACATTGGATAATCAAGACGTCGCTAATTTCTGATGAACGGCCCAAGAAATGCGCGTGTTGCGTCACTCCAAGGCAGCTCTTTATTGCTTTGTTTCTGCCTTACTCTGCAGACTCCACGACCAACTAGTTCTAGAAATCAGACTGCTGCTTCCCCACCTGGTCGAGCAAGGACACGATATCACGTTACAGAGGATTCCAAGCCACTGTGTCATAATGGCCAATGAACGTGCCGATGCAGCCACACGATCTGCACATGAGGAGTGCTTGTAAGACTCCATGCCATTCTTGGGAACTGACGCAGCATTGCAAATTCGTGTGCTTGCAAATGAAGCCATAAGATCTTTATGGAACACACCAAGCGTTAAACACACACGTGTGCACCAACTGGGCCGTCCCATCGACTTCCACCCCCATCTGGACTCTCTCGACTCGAGACAATAGTACTATGCCGTCTGTGGATTGGTGTCGTTCCCACAATATATTTTGCCTTCTGAGTCAGTACTGTCGAGAGCGCGGCTTGCAGTCACGCGGCGGTGAGGAGACTATAGAACATTTAGTTTGCCACTGTCCTCAATACAGCGCGCACCGGCTGTCGTTAGCGCTTGTGTTGACACGCGTTGCCGCCACGCCACTTTCAGAACGCCACTTTGAATGGCGACATGAACTGCCGACGCACCGAAAGTCGTTCAAGGCTTTGTTGACTTTTTACTTGGCAGTGGACTATTAGAATGACTACAATGATCCCGTCCTTTTTTTCCCGCCTTTCTTTTTGTCCCTGCTCTGCTTTCCGTCTTTACTTCCTTTCTTTCCCCTAGTGCAGGGTAGCAAACTGGAGGCTTGAACTCCGGTTAGCTTCCCTGTTTTCCTCTCATTTGCATCCTCCTCTCTGTCCAAATGTCCTGCTTGAACTTGTTCTTAGCAGCGCCCGCAAATGCAACACATAGCCTAACCGCCTACTTAAAGTGTGTAACCGCCGCCGAGAACGCTATGCACATTTTGACACATTGTCTGAAGCAACGCGGTGTAAAGTTGAGCCACGCTTATTGCGGATGATTTCAACGTCCGTCATACTACTTGGGGATAATCTCATGACGCACTCAAAGTCCGGAAGCTCCACACTTTGATTCAGTGGCCCAATATGAATGTACTTAGTGATCTATCGGCACTAACTCGTGTTGGCACACGCGTTTCTTGGAACACATGCTCAGGTATTGTCCTTCGTCACAGCCGTCCATCCCGCACCTGGCAGAATTTTGAATAGCAATTAGCTAGTGGGCTCTCAATCATTGCTGCCCGAATTAATACAAAAGACTGTATAGGTAGCCCCATTGCCTCGCTACAAGCACGCCCAACACCACACAGAGGGAGATGTTATGCCAGGGCACAGCACGTGAACAACAAGGAGACGGTCTTCGCCGATGTAGCCCGTTAGGGAGACAGGAAGAGTGTCGTTGTTGCAGTTACTAGCCACCGAGGAATCCACCTCGCGAGCGTCGCAGTGAACGCGGCGCTTGCCCAAGCGGCTGAGGAAGCAGCCATAGCATTGGCCCTGACACAAACCAAAGCGACATACGTGGTCTGCGATTCGCAAACGGCAATTCGCAATTCAGTAAATGGGCGCATCTCGCTAGAGGCGTATTACATACTCCAGCGACATACCATACACCAAGCAGAGGCCGACTTCGATAACCGAAGGCATTTGGAATGGATCCCGGCAAACACTGGATTGAGCACCCCCAACGAAGCGGCTCACATCGTTTCTCGAGGCCTCACTCACCGAGCATCATAGGAGGAAGAGCTCCCGTGGGGTACTGCAAACGTGTGGGCGTGGGAGGATCGTATGATCAGGTTCCACGACATCATGAAACACTACCGGTTACAACGACGCGTAGAGCCATTCACTCACGTTAGGTTAAACAGGACGTAATCACTACACTTCAGATAATTACAAATGGATTCTTCCGGAACCCCAGAGTCATGCACGCCATGTATCCAGACATGTACACTACAAACAGATGCACATCGTGTGGCGAGGTTGCCACACGTAATACCATGTTATGGGAATGTCAGCACTTAACAAACAAGTTGGGTAGTGCCGAGCCATCCGTCTCTTCCATCGCCAGCATTCGCTCGACCTGGAAGACCACACTGCTCTGCTCGAACCTGCCAGCACAACTCTGGGCCGTGCAGCGAGCCGAGGAAGCCGCTTCGAGACAAGGTCTCTGAAGCGCGTCCGCAGTGGGTGCCCAGACCCACTAAATAGACGGCACACTCAAATTTTATTGATTTAGAACTAAAGTATACGCTCTCTTGTTGGGGAGGTCCGGCACACGCCACTAACGGACTGGCCTGCTGCCTTCCGCGCATTCTCTTGCACCGCTTCCGCAATCGATGCGCTTACCGATTGGGCGCAGACACTGCACGTCTGGATAGATCTTCAAACGCGCACCCTCACTACAACGCCGGGTGCGCCAGACATAGATGTAGTTAATTTATCTGACGCAATCAGCCTGGTATGCACAGAACGCCACCATGTTGGAACCCGGGAGCCACATGCATGAGACCCGCACAAGCTGTTTTCTTTCACAGCCGGCAGTCGTTTGTCTTTAGAATGGCGCCACTCTTCGATACAGGGACCACTGCGGACGGCGCACCTCCGCCGTTGTGCCCAAGATATATGAAACTGCGCACAAGCGCATGTAACCAAAGGCCAAGCAGCTACCAAGCCGCGCGAATGTCGCTCGACCGCATATAGGCGCTTTCTTGCCAGGGGTGGCGGCGTTCCCGCGGCGGAGCTAGTGTTTACGCCGTCGAACATACGTATATAACGGGAGACCTCGCGGCCACGTCACCCGAGGGTACGATTCTGCGTCATGTCCGGTTCAGCGGCTCGCGGGGCGATTTTTGTGTTTGCGGAGCTTGTGAGTACACCGGGGCGGCTGCATCGAGGTGTATGGACCGCGAGCAATAAGACCATGTGACATTCGTTTAAGTGATGATCCTCTGTATCTTCCAAAAACCTGCGTAGTATAGGGGGCTGTCACAGCACGTATTGCTGCAATTCACGCCTACTTTCAAATAAAACTGATTGGTAGATTGTGAGCGAGGAGGCCTAAAATAAGGGTCCCGCCCCAATTCGTAGCGGTATTTACGAGAGTGTATAGAATCGAGAGGGAACAGGCGAAAGAGCTGAATGTCGGCAGCCGGTAGTCGATGCATACTGCTTTGTCTTAATAAACCTCTGTATTTGTAAGTTGGCCTCCCCGAGTATAAAGTGTCGCGGGAGGGCAGCTATCACTCCTTTAAGATTCGGCTGCCTGGCAGACCTGGAGGGGAAGAAACATAAATGATGCCTACCTTGTCCACTTATGGGAGGCGTGCTGTAGCTTCACCAAACGGTGGCGCGGCTAGCGTCATAACGGGAAGCTAAGGCTAACAGCTCTCTGCTGAGGCAGTTCGCTACCCTAAGAGCCTTACCAATCAAAACTTGCACTCAATTTGTTATAAAATAATTGGCCATGCTATACAAATTTCTGAAATGTGCGCGCTGCCCGACACCTTTTATGGTTATTGGAGCAACATGCAAACGCAGAATATAATGTTCCGCCTGAAAACCTATCTCCTAGACTTACCAAGTTCTACACAATACCGCGCCATGTTAGCCGTAGACTTCAAGGCGGCGTTCGGTAACCTAGCCGACGATTTGATTCTTGAACAGTTAGCAGCTAATGGCTGCGGCGCGGAGGTGCATAGCTATATCCGAAACTTCCTTTGTGAGCAATCTGCCAGCACTCTTATGGTGGCGCCCGCTTCCCTGCTGAACCCCTCTCCTCTATCAAACCGCGGCGCTCCGCAAGGTTCTGTCCTATCTCCCCTCCTATTCAACCTTGTCATGCGAGGTCTCCCTCCTCTCCTTGATCAAATGTGGGATATTCGTCAGGTGCTTTACGCAGACGTCATGGCTGTGTGGGTCACGACAGGCTCACTCGGACATACTGAAACCCAGTTGCAGGATGCAGCTACCACCATCGAGCAATACGTCCGGCGTGGAGATCTCACATGTTCCCCTGCAAAGTCGGAGGTACTCGTCGACATACAACACGCTCGTGGACAGACAGACTTGTCTCCTAATATCATATTAGATCTGAAACTCGTTCAGCGTAAGGTCTTCATAAGGGTGTGTATTTTCATTTTACAAGCCAACGCCCAAGCAACACATGCCCTTCGCCGACTAACATCCCACTATAACCAAATCAAGCATATGCATCAGCGGGTGTTTAAACGCCCATATGGCTTTAAAGAGGCTGATGCCTCTTTAAACGAGTAGACCTGGTGCAGACCTTATACACTAAGGCCTAAGACCATCTACCATATGACAAGCTAAGTCGCACTCAACGCGTATGCATGTACACCCTATTAAAGAAAACGTAGAAACTTGCACTTGGCCTTTCTCTGCCCCCGGCTACTCTTAACCTGCAGCGACTTGGCACGGCTGACACTCTAGTCGAACTCATAGAAGCCCATGAGATCGGCCACAAGACGCACTTGCGTTCCACAAACCAGGGACAGAATCTTTTTTAATTCACTTAGGTACCCACCCATTCCTACTGTGCTTACATGCACGGCCATTTCCCTCGCTGCGCGTGCCAAGCATACGGTATCTACTATTCCCTGCCAAGCACACTTTGGATACAAACAAAAGTGGGTGTGACCTGGGCTCAACACAAAGGGAGAGAGGCACGGAGAACTGAGATTGTGTATATCCATTCCATGTCAGCGTGCGCAGACTATTTACGTACAGGCAAAAGCCAAGAATAACTACAACACTTAAACAAGTCTAGAGCAGAATCTGTGGTTCTATTTTAGTCATTCATGTCTACGTGGCGAAGTTCGCTGTCCTGATGTGTTCACTCTCCCCCGATGGGCAACTAACTCACGCGCAGTACCACGGCGGTGTCTTCACGGTACTCCGAACGCCCGCAGCTGTGTCGTCTAGTGGAGCTGCCACGCCCCGGCACCCAGAAAGAGGACGAAGAAGACACTCACCGCTTTGGCCGCGAAGAGCGTGACAAGCCCGTACGCGGCAAGCTCATCGGTTTCTTGCCGGCGGAAAGGGGCCGGAAGCACAGCTGGCGGCCACGCGAACTGTAGCACTGTTCAATTTTGGCGGCTGCTCTCAGGTGGGACCGAAGGCTCGGCCACCAAGCGCGACCATTAGCCGCTCATGCTTGGGCTGCCCGGCTACGGGATCGAGAAGGACCAGTGGCCCTCTCAATCGCTTCTGGAAAACGTCCCAACCCTTTTGCGAAGGTTCGCAAAAGGTAGCGAAGGTAGCGAAGGTTCCGAGCAGAGGCATCAGTGGCAGTGGGTTCATGGCGCGTGGCATAGGGAATAGAAGGTTCAAAGGCGCGGAAATAATTGGCGGAGTATGTCCTAGGAGGTGGTGGTCATGGGTTGCGGCCTGTGACGGACGACGTGGCCGATGCGACAGCAGTGGAAGCAGATCGGCCTGTCATCAGTGGTACGCCATTCGGACGGGTTGCGGCGAGATGCGGCAGAAAAGGACTGCCGGGGACGAGGAGGGCCTTTAGAGAACTGGGGCACGCTGGGTCGAGAAGTGGAACAGAACGAGTTACGAACGATATTCTCAAATTCCTGTCTGACGACGGCCTGAATCATCGCAATGGTGGTTGCTGGCGGATCGGGAAGCGTCGTGGGGAAAGCTGGCGAACAGGCGGCCTCGGGTTCGCGGCGAACAATACGAGTGACGTCGTCACAGGTGGTGGTCTGTCGCGGTCGACCCTCACATGTCTACGTAGCAGCAGTGTTGGGTAGCCGTGCAATGTGGTGTGAGATACGGCGGCTCTTAGCTTGTTCAAGGCGACGGCATTCATTTATAATGGCGTCGATAGTCGAGACGTTGCCGAAAACAAGAAAATTGAAAGCTTCATCGGTGATGCCTTTTAGCACATGTGCCACTTTATCTGCTTCGGACATATTATCGTCAGCTTTGCGGCATAGAGCCAAGACGTCGAGGATGTAGGAAAAAGTACGGCTCTGTAGATGACTGAACACGAGACGCAAGAGCCTTTCTCGCGGTAGCCTGGCGCCCAGTGCGGTCGCCGAACAGTACCCGTAGCTGTTCTTCGGAACTGTCCCGACTTCTTATTTCGTCATCATGCGTTTGGTGCCACACGCGTGGGCTGCCGCCGAGGTAAAAGATGACATTGGCGAGCATAATCTTTGGGTCCCACCTGTTATTAACACTGGCGTGTTCATAGAGCTTGATCCAGTCGTCGACATCCGGTCCCTCCAGGCCAGAGAAGACACCTGGGTCACGATGTGGGACAACTGTGACGATTGGAGCAGTCGGAGAGCCGAAGCAGTTGCAGAGGTGGACTCGTCACCGGGAGGCATGGTGACAAGCTCGGTGTGCCGACCACTTCGTAGTTCCGTGGTGTGGACGGGGATCGCTGACCTCCACCAGAATGTTACATGTAGAAAGACACCGACGGAAGAGGCTATTTACAAGCTATTTGCACTAATTTACACTGGACTGGAGCCAGAGCGCAAGGCCGACATTCGCTCGCGCCAAGGGCACTGACCCACTTCATCGTCGTTCTCGCGGCGGCTCGTCTCTTGAGCATAGCTCGACGATATCGTAATAATATGTTCTGGCTAGCCCAAGGCAATCCCAACGTCCAATCCCTCCTGAAATCCACTCTCACATCCTGGGAGGAGCGGCTGACCGACACGACGGCGAATGGCCAGCAATGGCCGGTAGACTTTGACGAGGCGGGGGCTGCTACCTATGGAGCCTCGGACTAAGGCGCATCTCCGAGGCACAACTGGTCTCCCCGATCTTTCATTTACCAGTCACGCAAAAATGTGATAGACGCTTGGATGGTTGTGCAGGTGCCTAGATCGGGACGATAGACGAATCGGTGTCAAAGCGTACGGGTGCGCTCTATGAATCGCTTCATGTATTGCAAGAAAAGCAACTCTACATTCCGTCGCGATTCCACGTATAGTAGCTACAATGACAACCTTCTAGCTCTGCTCGAATAATGGCGGTAAATTCTGGCAAGCACTTGACCGAAACACAGCAGATAACTCCCTATCAGAAGGACTGAAATAGGAACAACCACACTTGCAGAAAATCCGAAAGCTCTTCTTGAGAAATAAAGCAGCTGAATATAACCATACTGCAATCTAATACAGTTATGATCTTTTATGTGCCAAAACCATGATTTCATTATGGGGCATGCCGTAGTGGGGACTCTGGAATAATTTAAACATCCTGTAGTTTTTTGTGGTGTATCCAATACACGGTACACGGGTGTTCTACATTTAGGCCCCGTCGAACTGCAGCCACCGCGGCTGGGATTCAAGCACGCGCCCTCTGGTTTTAAGCTTACATGTAAATCTCTTTGATTTGGGGATGTTCTGGCGACAAAATTTGGTAGTTTTAGCGAGAGACGAAGCATTGACACCGATAGCAAGGTTTAGTGTTGCGATTCATGTCCTCAAATGGGGCTCTACTTATAAGAGGGAACGCCTTGGTTGGTGAGATGCCGCACAGAAGACAACACTTTCACAGCAGAAAAACATCACCCCGACAGCTATTAGGCGTATTACAGGTATGAGGAGCACTGCAGGACGGATCGCAGCTGTATGATAGTAGCATCCCAGGGGCCTTTTCCGACGAGAACTCCGCAAACGCTGAGCTTAACTTAGCGCCCACTGAAATTTTATACCAGGCTATCTCGATGTTTATTGTCCGTTCTACACATAACAGTGCACAGGGAATGTAGCTGAGTCGGAGCCCCAGTCTGCTTATAGTATCGATGTGCACCATCGTCATGGCAGGGCAGGAGTAAGAGCACTGGCATGCTTCAATACCGAGCTGCATGATTTGATGGATGACGGTGCGTCTAGTTCGCTGTGTCGTTCTTCTTTTAGACCCTGGCTCGAATTTACTTCGAGCGTCCGGTTAACTGCAATCGCAATTGCAATACACATAGAATCACATAGAATACATAGAATCACATAGAACATAGAACATAGAACAATACACATAGAACTGAAATCGCAATAACACATAGAAAACACTGTGCGGAGTCTTGCGATGGCATGGGTTTCTTGCGACATCGCCAAACCGCAGGAGTGCAAATCGTTCTAAGCCGGATATTTAGCATTCGAAGCTCATCATCATCATCATCATCATCATCATCATCATAAGCCTGGCTACGCCCACGGCAAGGCAAAGGCCCCTCCCATACTTCTCTAACTACCCCGGTCATGTAGTGATTGTGGCCAATTTGTCCCTGCAAACTTCATAATCTCATCCACCCACCTAACTTTCTGCCGCCCCCTGCTACGCTTCCCTTCTCTTGGAATCGAGTCCGTAACCGTTTATGACGATCGGTTGCCTTCCCTCCTCATTACGTGTCCTGCCCATTCCCATTTCTTTTTCTTGATGTCAACTAAGATGTCATTACCTCGCGTTTGTTCCCTCACCCAATCTGCTCTTTTATTATCCCTTGACGTTACACTCATCATTTTTCTTTCCATAGCTGGTTACGTTGTCCTCAATTTACGTAGAACCCTTTTCGTAAGCCTCCAGGTTTCTGCCCCGCAGTTGAGTACGGGTAAGACACAGCTGTTATGCCCTTTTCTTTTGAGAGATAATGGCAACCTGCTGTTCATGATCGGAGAATGCCTGACAAATGCACTCTAGTTCACTCTTAATCTTTTGATAATTTCAGTCTCATGATGCGGTTCCGCGGTCACTACCTGCCCTAAGTAGATGTATTCCCTTACCACATCCAGTGCCTCACAGCCTGTAGTAAGCTGCCGGTCTCTTCCCCTCGAGACTGTTAAACGTTACGCTAGTTTTCTGCAGAATAATTTTTAGACCCATCCTACTGCTTCGCCTCTCCATGTCAGTGAGCATGCATTGCAGTTGTTCGCCTCAGTTATTAAGCAAGGCAATATCATCAGCGAATCTAAAGTTACTAAGGTATTCTCCATTAACTCTTATCCCCAATTCTTCCCGATCAAGGTCTCTGAATACCTCCTGTAAACACGATGTGAATAGCATCGGAGAGATCGTATCTCCCTGCCTGACGCCTTTCTTGATTGGGATTTTGTTGCTTTCTTTATGGAGGACTACGGTGGCTATGGAGGCACTATAGATATCTTTCAGTATCTTTAAACATGGCTCGTCTAGACCGTGATTCCGTTATGCCTGCAGGACTGCTGAGGTTTCTACTTAATCAAACGCTTTCTCGTAATCAATGAAAACTATATATAGGGGCCAGAATAGAACTGGAAGAACCTTCGAAAGTAATAAACAAGCGTAAGACAGCTGACATAACCAAGTATAATATGGATAGAATTGAACATGCTCTCAGGAACCGAGGAAGCATAAAATCAGTGAAGAAGAAACTTGGAATAGGCATGAATCATACGTATGCGTTAAGAGACAAAGAGACAAAGAGATAGTCCAAGAGGCTGAGTTGTTCTATAGACGTTTATACAGTACCAGGGGCACCTACAACGATAATGGAAGAGAGAATAGTCTAGAGGACTTTGAATCCCAGAAGTAACGTTGGAAGAAGTAAAGAAAGCCTTGGGAGCTATGCAAAGGCGGAAG
This sequence comes from Dermacentor variabilis, assembly GCF_050947875.1. Classification (NCBI taxonomy): domain Eukaryota; kingdom Metazoa; phylum Arthropoda; class Arachnida; order Ixodida; family Ixodidae; genus Dermacentor; species Dermacentor variabilis. Next base: position 32,547,285 of record NC_134574.1, read on the forward strand.
GCTGCTGGGCACGATCAGCTAACAGCAGATTTGTTGAAGGATGGTGGGCAGATTGCTCAAGAAAAACTGGCCACCCTCTATACGCAATGCCCCACGACTTCAAGCGTACCGAAATCTTGGAAGAACCTAGCATAATCCGAATCCATAAGAAAGAGGACGCGAAAAACTTGAAAAATTATAGACCGACCAGCTTATTGTCCGTTGCCTACAAAGTATTTATTGAGGTAATCGCAAATACAGTCAGGAACACCTTAGACTTCTGTCCACCAAAGGACTAGGCAGCATTCTTTAAAGATTACTCAACAATAGAACATATTCACACTATCATTCAGCTGATAGAGAAATGTGCGGAATATAAACGACCCTTATATATATAGCTCTCATTGATTCCGAGAAAGCCCTTGATTGAGTTGAAACCGCAGCAGTCATGGATGCATTAAGGAATCAGGGATTGGACAAGCCGTATGTAATAATGCTGAAAGATATCTATAGCGGCTCCACAGTCACCGTAGTCCTCCACAAAGAAAGCAACAAAATCCCAATAAAGAAAGGTGTCAGACAGGGAGATACGATCTCTCCAATGCTATTCACAGCGTGTTTACAGGAGGTGTTCAGAGATCTGGAGTGGGAAGAATTGGGGATAAAAGTTGATGGAGAATACCTTAGCAACTTGCGATTCGCTGATGATATTGCCTTGCTTAGTAACTCAGGGGACCAATTGCAATGCATGCTCACTGACCTGGATAGGCAAAGCAGAAGGGTGGGACAAAAATTAATCTGCAGAAAACAAAAGTAATGTTTAACAGTCTTGGAAGAGAACAGGAGTTTACGATTGGTAGCGAAGCACTGGATGTGGTAAGGGAATGCATCTACTCGGGTAGGTAGAGACGGTGGATCCGAATCATGAAACTGAAATTATCAGAAGAATAAGAATGAGCTGGGGTGCGTTTGGCAGGCATTCCCAGATAATGAACAGCAGGTTGCCATTTTGCCTCCAGAGGGAGGTGTATAACAGCTGTTCGTTACAAGTACTCACGTACGGGGCAGAAACCTGGAGGCTTACGAAAAGGGTCCTACTTAAATTGAGGACGACGCAACGAGTTATGTATAGAAGGATGATGGGTGTAACGTTAAAGGATACGAAAAGAGCACATTGGGTAAGGGAACAAACGCGAGGTAATGACATCTAAGTTAAAATCAAGAAAACAAAATGGGCATGGGCAGGACATGCAATGAGGAGGGAAGATAACCGATTGTCATTAAGAGTTTCGGACTAGATATCAAGGGAAGGGAAGCGTAGCAGCGGATAATAGAGAGATAACTTAACTGAAAAAAGGCAGAGAGGTCGGCCTGAGCTATGGTGCTCTAGCCGGCTACTCTGCACAGGGGGAGGGTGAACGGGGACGTAAAGAGTTGATGAGGGATGATGATGACATAGCAAGAAGGATGCGCAAAGGTGAAAGCCAGTTCAACACTCTGAGGATAAACATTCACAAATGTCATTCATGAAGCAACAATCAGGTTTCGCATCAAGTCTGTAGTCACCAATTCGAGTGAACTTAAAAATAGAGGCGTTAGGACGAACCTGGTGTGGGCCTCCCCTGCGTGAACAGCACAAGCGCCAAACAAAATCTTTATAGCACATAAAGAGCTGCGATAAGCGGGTCTAGCACGGCGAGCACTTGTAGAGCACTTTTAGTGGCCGGAGTCTCGAGACCACTGAGAATCACGCACATTGATTTTTCTAGGTGCTTCAGCATATTTTGTACACTCTCCTTCTCATTGTGTTCATCTCCTTGCTTGCCCGTAGTGTGACCGGTTTCATTGGCCCTATAATTCTTGGCTTCTTGGCGCAGAGGACCGCTAGTGCCCGCTGGCATGGCCGTGGGCCTAGAGGGTAGCAAAAGCCATTCCGTGTCTGTATCAGCCAGTGGAGGTGAATGTTTGCCGCGTGCTCTCGTCGAGCTTGAATTATCAGTAGACGCCGTTACTGTCCTCGATGCGCGCACAGGCAGAGGTGGTCGTGGTACCTGTGTCACGCTAGGTAGTTCTCCTGAAATGGTTTTGTGATGCTTCTGTGGAGAGCGTTGGTCACTTTGGCGAACAGATTCAGCAGCCTCTTTACGTGAAGATTGGTCTCTTGCCATTTTTCGAAGAATAGGCACCTCCTGTTTCATCTTCGGGCATTCCTTCGAAGTCGCTTCGTGAGAGCCAGTACAGTTGGGGCATTTAAATGAGGACGCCTCACAGTCGGTGGTATCATGCTCTCCGCCGCAACGAGAGCAGGTGGCTTTGCGTCTACAAACAGCGCTCACGTGTCCTATCTTGTGACATTTCCGGCACTGAATAGGCCTCGGAACGAATGGTCGTACTCGGTGTATAACGTAGGCCACTTTGACAGACGCTGGTAATGTCGAAGAAGCAAACGTTAACTTGATACATCGGGAGTGCCACAAGCTATGAATCTCAAGAATGCGCACCGATGACCTCAAAAGGCTCTTGAGGTCCGCATGCTTGATTTCAAGCTTTTTCACAGATTTTTAGCAGCGGACGGCAGAAAGTTAGGTGGGCGCATGAGATTAAGAAGTTTGCGGGGAGAAAATGTCCACCATCAGTACATGACCGGGGTAGTTGGAGAAGTATGGGAGGGTCCTTTGCCCTGCCGTCAGTGTAACCAGGCTGAAGATGATATATAAGGGTTGGTTATATTCCGCACATTTCTCTATCACCTGATTGATACTGTGAATATGGTCTATTTTTTGAGTCATCGTCATCATCATCAGCCTGGTTACGCCCACTGCAAGGCAAAGGCCTCTCCCATAATTCTCCATCTACGCCGGTCATGTACTAATTGTGGCCATTTTATCCCTGCAAACTTCTCATCATCCGCCCATCTAAGTTTCTGCCGCCCCCGCTACGCTTCCCTTCCCTTGGAATCCAGTGCGTAACCCTTAATGACCATCGGTTATCTTCCTCCATCATTACATGTCCTGCCCATGCCCCCATTTCTTCTTCTTGATTTCAACTAAGATGTCATTAACTCGCGTTTGTTCCCTCATCGAATCTGCTCTTTTCCTATCCCTTAACGTTACACCCATCATTCTTCTTTCCATAGCTTGTTGCGTCGTCCTCCTATAGGAATTGTTGAGTAACCTTTAAAGAATCCTGCCTGGTCCTTTGGTTGAAGTTATTCGAAGTTATCTGCACGCAAAACGGCTTACCTGAAATGCATCCGGGACTTGATCATCAGATGTCTGCGGTACTTGTAGCGCCATTGAAATGCGGATAACTAGTGTTAGGCCTGTACCTAAAAGAAGTTCTTTCAGAAAACGTGTCATAGTGAAAACCGTGTGGCGGAACCGTAGATAGTGACGATTCCGACAGAATAGGAACTCATTTTAGAGCCCCGAGCTGGGAGCAAAAGAGTACGTGAACAATTAATGTCTATACAGATAAAAAGGGACGTCAGGGTTTTGACATCAGGGAATGTAATTCGCACACAGGTCGACGTGGAAAAAAGAAAAATACGTCTGAATATAGACGCACTTGTACTTTTTGCACCGCTTAGCAAAGATTATGTGGAATTAAAACACTTGCATCATGCCACAACGAATAGCGGTGGCTGTGAAATCGCAGAGGGAAACAGTATTTTCTACCTAGGACAGACAAACAGACAGACCGACAAAAACTTTATTGACAAGCTTCTGAGAAGCTTTGCCCAGGGGCAGAACTGCGGGCTTCTCCCACGTGGCGACTGGAAGGCTGAGCCTTACTGCCCCGTCGCGGGCTCTCTGGACAGCCCAAGTTTGCCGGGAAAGTACTGAGCTCAGGATGGCAGTGCTCCAGTCTTCTTCCCTGATGCGGTTGGGTCCCTTTAACGAGAGGCATCGCCACAGTACGCGTTCGAGATTGCCCACAGTCGGAGCATGTAAAGCTAGAAGCCTCTGGAGTGATCGCATGGAAATGGGACAGGTTCGGATAGGACTTAGTCTGCAGCATGCGTAAAGTGGACGTCAGATGTCTGATAAGGATAAGTCCTTATCATGATAAGGATAAGTCCTCCTACCCAGGTGATACTCCTTAGTGATTTTGTTGAAAGTACTCAGAGTGTCCCAAAACTTGAGAGCCCCAGGGTCTGTGCCTCGGTAAGGCCAGATAAAAATGCGCCCAGTGTCACAATGCGCTCGCTTGCTCGCTTGCCCATGAGGAGTTCATAAATCGAACTGCTCAGGTACATTTAGTTGAACATGATTGTTTTTTATTTTATACACACATTTTTACACTCATGACGTGGCGCCACCTCCTACCCATTGGTTGCGCCGTCACGTGCCCAACGAAGCGCGCACTGGGGCACAGGTTTAGTCAGTCAGATGGCTGCGACGTGATGTGCACAATAACGCACGCACTAGGAACACATTTAGTCAACTTGAACCGAGGAGCCGCAGTAGCGTCGGGGAAGCGTGCTCGTATCGTTCCCTGGAGGTATGGGTTGAATTCCCACCCACACAAAAATTTACCCAATAATCTATTCAAAGGCAGCAGTTTTCATTGTTTGCAGGAACCTCCCTGAGGAATTAGACATCAATTCGAGTACACTTATTTATAGTTTTGCTCTGCCGTCGGCCAGTTTTCGTACCTCCATTCGGTCAAGCTGCCGATTACAACGCTGTACCTTCGCGTAATGGGCCAAGTAGTTCTTTCGCATAAAATTATATGTGCGCCAAATAAATGTACCAGGGGAGGGCTTATATAATCCTTGCATGCTGACAAAGTATGCGTACCGTTGTTCTTGGCAATAAAAATTAACTTCTTACATAAAAAAAGAACTTATAATTTGGGCTCGCATGCATCTCTAAGGCACAGCATTTCGATAAAGGGTCCCTCACTAGGCCACTTAGTAATTTTAGGTTATACGATGAAAGTTGTTACGTGCCCTCTAGAGAGCGTTCTACCACAAGAATTTTCGGAATTGGTTCTTTAATAACCGATAAAGAAATATTTCAGTAACGCGAACCATTGATTTCAGGAGGCGATCATCACCGCCGACACAGACAATCTTTCCACTTGCATCCGTCTAGCCTCCGCTAGCGAAATTTCTTCCTTGCGTTCCCCATACCAGAGCTGGAGGATATCGTGGAGGATGTCATGAAAGAGTACCAGTGTCTATGTTTTTTTTTCTTGCTTTTTTTTTTTGCTGGCCGGCACACTTCCGCGGAGACGGTCTCAGGGGCGAGCTGTTGCGTTTGTCACGTGGCGCGCCGCGCATCACTTAGCGTGCTGTGCGCGAGAACACCTGGCTACCAGCATAGGCAATGCTACGCGGATAGTGAGGCAGACACAAGCGGATCACTCAACATGATCACGCACTGAAACACGGAGAAAATGACATAGTTTCGCTCCCTGCACACCCGCCCGCACAACATGGGAGCAAGCAGACGAAATTGTCTTATACATCCCTCTTACTAAGGTACGAAAAAAAAAGACACCAGGACATTCGATTTGCAGTTTTATTATTTCTCTAAACTTTTATTCGTCTATTGAAGCAACAGATCAAAATACCTGCTGCTGCATTGAATAATTCCATCAGGTGCCACTGTGAGTGAGGCCACCGCACCGCCCTGTATGTAGGCGGCGTATACGTACATTTTGCATGTTCTTGGCCAGTTTGCATGTTGCTGGCCAAGAGAAGCGACGCCCTGCCGAACTAACAATTGAGGCAATCACTAGCTTTCCTTTCCGCCAAACAATGACTAACTTGCGTTCCTTTTTGGGTAGCTGACTACTACAAAAGTTACATTCCAAACTTCGCACATAACGCTAGTCCTATTACAGACGCTCTGCGCAAGACCGAGCCTACTATTGTACCTTGGAATACGGCGCGTAAGGACGCATTTTCTGCGAATAAAGAGATTCTTGTGAGCGACCCGGTTCTCGCGGCTCCAGATTACCCTCTCCCTTTCTTAGTTCAGTGTGACGCCAGTGACCCCGAAATGGGCGTTGTTTGAAGTCAGGTAAACGAAAAGAGCGAGGAGCACCCTGTTGTCTATGCCAGTGGAAAGCTAACGTCATGCGAGCAAGCCTACAGAACAGAAAAAGAATGCGCTTGCTTCGTGTGGACTCTCGAAAAGCTATCGTGTTGTCTGAGGGGCTCTTCCTTTGTTTTTGAAACCGATCCCTCTCCATTTGTGTGGTTAACCCAAATTCCAAACTAAAATGGTCGCTTTATGAGGTTGAGTCTAGCAGTTGAACAGTTTTATTTCCTAGTGCGGCCCAAGAAAGGCAAATGCCATGCAAATGCTGAGTGCCTTCGCCGCATTCCTTAGTTCTTTTTTTTTTTTTTTGCTCGTGTGCGTGCAAGTCGACGCAAACCTTTTTCATTCTCGTGGTCACTTCTAATGTGTTCTGATGTCAGTGAATTCAACTGACGGGCTTTCTTAAGCTTTGGAAGAGGTTGCTTTTGACGTAATTACTGAGTTTCTTCCGCTCGTTCACTAAGCCACTTCAGATTCTGTCGCGCCGGCTGGCAGGATGAACCCTGCGCCAGAGGTCTGCGGCAGGCTCCCTGTCGCTACGTGCTCGGCACCCTTTGGGCACTTGGCGAGCAGTGCTAATTATGAGCCTCGTCTCCTTCTGGGCATCCCAGATCCTCTCTACGGGCTTGTTGTTCGAGCTTGAAGAAGCACAGTGCTTTCTTGATCCTTTCTGCGATGTCTTGCACAACTTGCCCGCCTGTGCAACCATGCACCTCGGCATATTCACCCATTCCAAGTGCAAAGACAATGTGATCGTGCAAAACGCGTCAGTGCTGTGCTTGGAAAATCTTGTTTCCATTGTTGGCGGCCCGTTACCACCGCCAGTTGTTCAAAAAGCGTCATCCTCTTCATTGCCTTCCGAAACGGGTAGCTTTGGCCGAGCAGCAACATTCGCGGTGCTAGTCCCATTCTACGTTGTGGCTTGCAGATAGGATTAGCTCGACTTACTGCGATACTTTTCTTTTTATTTTGCCACCTCCTGATTCGCTTACTAGTGTAAAAAAGTGCGTAGCTGAAGCTGATTGTCTTCCTGGCGCTGCATGGGTCGTCTGTTCCTTGGGCGGGTCGTCCTGTCGCCCTCGGCGTCTAGCCGCCTAATAAGCAACAGCGCAATACGTTACAGAAAAACCACATTCTGGCTGGGAGCGCGGAACCAACGAGGAGAAGGGCGAGCGGTATTTGGTTTGAAAACTAAGCTCTTTCCTCGGCGTGTAGAGATCTAATACTTAGTAGACACGACCATCAGTACGCATTCTTTGCAATGCATTTGTCAGCTCAAATTGACCAGACCTGATGAGGGGAGATTTAGGGCAATTGATAATTATTTACCAGTCAATATAATTTAATTAATTTTTGTTTACCACTCACTATGTGCCCCTAAGTACGTGCTTGTTTGGGTCAATCCTCGACAGTGGCAATGAGCCACTCTGATTCTTACAGAAGAGTTGAACATGCACTATCTGTTCACAGTTAGATCGAAAGCACGCCGACCTGTCAATGAAACTGATTTATATGCGACGCTTTATTTGGTTTGTCTTATTTTCTTTTATTTAGCTGATTGTCATGCGTCACTGGGCCCCGTTTTCGGTCAATTTTCCAAGAGGAGTAAACCCCATGCGAACTCAGAAGTACAAAATTCGTAATTGTTGCTTGATAATTGTTGTGCTTTTCTGCAAGTAAACCTGTATTCACCATTTTTCCCTTGCCAAGCTTCGAACACCTCCTTCTTGATCCCGATATCTCCGCGTAGACGTTTCACACTGCGAACACGACTGATATTGAATTTCTATCTCGGCACAACGTGGGAACGATACAGTGCATAAACATGACATTTTTAAGACATCGACGTTGTGGCATGTGTGGTACATGAATAAGAAAATTCCAAAAGGTTATACGTGGCATAGAAGAAAAGAAACAAAATTGTACACATCCTCATTTGTTGTAATACAATCAATTCACTGCAGAAAAGACGGGGAAAGCGGGAGATGGAAATTCAAGACGATGAGCAAAACGTGAACAAGGTGAATGCAGGAGCCAAGGTTTAGACAAGTGGACTTGTCTTCTTCAAGGCGACGTATGGTTTACTCGCCACAGTATATATAGGTGGGGTTCTTCTAAAGGGGAGAGGGTGTGCATCCTCCAGCCTCACACCCTCTCCCCTTTAGAAGAACCCCACCTATATATACTGTGGCGAGGAAAGCATACGTCGCCTTGAAGAAGACAAGTCCACTTGTCGAAACGTTGGCTCCTGCATTCACCTTGTTCACGTTTTGCTCATAATCAATTAACTGCTGTGTTTACCATAAGCTTCACACATATTTCAATATGCATGTTGGATGTGCATATCCTTTCGTTTACAGCTAATGTACATCCGACGACAACAATAAATCGTTAAGTGTTCCCCCTTGCTCTTTCGCATTAACCTGATCGCAATCGACACGCGTGCTTTTCTTGTGACACCGGTGGTTTTAGTCAGCTTATTTTGTTTTGCATTCTGCATTTAGCTAAGAGTACCTCAAAATATAAGAGTGGCTTTGAGCCCTCCGTCCTGTCTTATTTGCTGGTGTCGTATGTACATTGCCATTCATAATGAGCTGCAAGACTGCTCGCGGCGTAAAGCCACCAAGGCTGCAAGGTAGCGCCAACGTAGGAAAAATTAAAACACTATACGTCATCCTAATTAATGTTATTCGAGTACCCATAAGCACTTCATATGAGTTGTGAATGCGGGAGCATTAATGTCAAACTGAACACCGCTGAGCGTTCCTTCGAGTTATGAACCATTCGCACGCAAGCCAGCGTGTTGTGATACTTTACCAAAGCCTCCTATATAGCAGAAGGCCGGGGCACTTCGACTCGTGAGGTCACGCAACCTTGCCGGACTGCCATAGAATCACATGGGGATGCTCCCGCGTAAAACGTGGTCTATGAAGTCCCCACTTTCGTCACACCGGGCTTGGCAATAAAAATTTTGGTTTAACTATCATGACGGCATCAAGCAGACTGCACAAGCCTGCTATCTAGGAGGCGTTGGCTTGGCGCGTTTTAACGCGCTAGTGCAAAGGCCCCTTGCCGCAGAAAATCCGGCGTCAGACGTAGCTTTTGCATAAATAATTTCGAACCAAGTATACCCAACCACGCAGTCCCTCCATGTGGCCCAAGAAATTACTGAACTAATTCAATTTCCAAAGGTAAAATACGTAGAAAAACCGTTAAGCACGACATTCATTGACTGAGAGTGGTGTTGCGCTGCTAAGCACGACGTTGCTGGATTGAATACCAGCCACGGCGTCCGCCTTCCGATGCAGGCAAAATTGGAAAACACTCGTGTACTTAGATTTAGGCGTACGTTTAAGAACCCCAGGTCTTCCAAATTCCCACAGTCCCCCACTACGGCGTGCCTCACAATCACATCATGGTTCTGGCACGTAAAACCCAATATTTAATTTTATTTGATGACTGAATCAAAGATAAACATATTAAACGACATGAGTGCACACTTGAGCCGTTTCGCGGCCGAGCTATGGAGCTTCGCCGATTCCACTAGGTGGCAGAGCACCTCAAGAAAAATGCTGGTGTGGCAGCGGCTGTGACCAGCAGCTTGACAGGCGGCACGACCACTGGGTACGACCCAAGACGTGCCAAGCCTTCAGGCCGCGCCGCCGGGTTCTTAGTGTAAAATTCACCTGAGGATCGTCGTTAGGCTTTCTGCCAGCGTCTGCTTCATCGCCGTTTCATAGTAAGGGCACAGCGAGTTCTTCTGCGCGTTGTTAACGATTTATTCTCTTCGCAATTCGTTATGTCACTGTTAGCCGCATGAACGAGTGACGGCGGCCTTGCAGCCATGAACATCTGCGGCCCATTTGCTACGCTGATTTTAATTTAGCATTCTTTTTTTTGTGCGCAGCAATGTGCTCTGATGCTATCGATAACAGCGAGGTGGCAGCGTCCGAGCTGCGAGGCACGTTCGATACAATGATGAAGTTAGAAATTAAGATGGTTCGTGACGAAATGCGGCCTATGAACACATGCCGTTCTGGGCAGAGAGCTTTATGTTACGTGCAGCCAATGTTGAAAAAGTATGCTGATCTACTTTTGCAAAAGAAATGTAGCTTTTTACTAAAGCGGTACGCGGGCAATATTTGCAGTATGGCAATATGCTTTCTCTCTCAACCTCTGTAGCAGGCTATGTGCGAGAGAGCGTTGTTAGCTGTTGTGCATTGGGCTGAATATACGTGTTTTCGTGTTTTAATTTTGTATGTAGTCGTTACCGCAGAAAGTTCCTTGTTTCTTAGCATTTATAACAGGGCTACTTAACCAAAAAATACATTGCAGGCTCTAGTATTGTTATACGAAAGAACGCAGCGACTACATTGAATAGCTTTGGAGCCTGCAGTGTTGCTTACCTTCTGTCTTTGCAGTTGGAGACCCCCAACGCAAAGTGCTTAATTGCAGCTGTTTAATGACGGACACACTGGCTTACACATTCGAGATGATGATGATGATGATGATGATGATGATGGTGGTGGTGGTGGTGGTGGTGGTGGTGGTGGTGGTGGTGGTGGTGGTGGTGATGATGATGATGCGTGCTCAATTATTTTTGCAGCCATTTTATTTCGGCACGCAACCATTCACACAATTTTGCTGCACTATTCCAACCTGCTTCGCAGAAGTACAAGAAGAAACGTCATATTCTTTTTCTTCTACAGGAATCCCATTTTGAGCAAATAAATTGCTGTCATGTATGTGCAGTTTTTTTTTTTCATTATCTGGATAGTTGCAACACGTCTTCCATGTGTTTTGCTTGTTCAACGTTATGGCCATCACGCTATTAACTTCCGACTATTCTCCATTACACCGGTGTCACCCGACCACTTTCGATGGCAGTCAAGTCCGATCCGGATCGAAATTCTCGACTGGTTTTGGCTCCATCGCGCAGCTTGCGCAAAAGAACCAATCGCGACCGAGAAATTCAACTCGGATTGGGTTTGATCACGTTTAAACGTCCGCCGTCTGACACTCGTATTACTTGCAGTTCGCTGTATCTGCCCGTTTTCATGTATCTGCTGCTTGCAATCTTGGTGCAATAAATTGTCTCCTATTTCCATGTTCATGATTTTGCAGCAAGCTAACTTATATTTCAGGAACATGGCACACGTCTTTACGAGACACCTTTTGGCGTGAGTTACTAGACGTACAATATTATAAGCACTAAAGTTCTACTTCCTCAACAGTTGCCATTATTGTAGCGCTAAGTTACAACTTGAAACCTCAAATACGAATTTAAATGAAACTACCACGGAGTGAAACAGCTTTGCGCGCTCGTCATCGCAACCTATAAACAGCGGCTCAAGCACCTGCATGAGATCAGTCGTTTAAAACAACGTTATGGGTCACAAAATAAATAATAAGAAACGAAACTGAAATTAGGGCCTCCGAGATGCGGCGGTGTGTGCAACGATCTTGGAGGCTGGTGCGTTTCGTCGATTCCGCTAGGTGCGCTGAGAGCCAAAGTCGGCCGTAGGCATCTATGGGATTGTCCACTCTTTAGGTTTACAATGTCACTCAATGGAAAACGCGGCTGTGTCAGCGGCAGCGACTCGCAAGCAACTTGACAGGCGGCACGAACATTGGGCACGACTCAAGACGCGCGAAGCCTAGTCAGGCCGCGCCGCCGGGCTTTTTCTGTAAAATTCACCTGAGAATCGTTGTTGGGTTTTCTGCCAGCGTCGGCTTTGTCGCTGTTGCATCGTAAGGCCACACTAAGTTCTTTTGCGCGTTCTTAACGATTTATTCTTTTCGCATTTCGTTACGTCACTGTTAGCCGCATGAACGAGTGACGGCGGCCTTGGAGCCATGAACAGCTGCTGCCCATTCATTTCGCAATCTTTCTTTTTTTTATGCGCATCAATGAGTGGTGATGCTAGCGATAACAGTGATGTAGCAGTGTCCGAGCTACGAGGCAAGCTCGATACAATGACGAAGTTCGAAAATAATATAAAATGATTTGTTAAGAAATGGTGGTCGCGGGATCGAATGCCGGCCACGGCGGCCGCATTTCGATGGGGGCGAAATGCGAACACACCCGTGTACTTAGATTTAGGTGCACGTTAAAGAACCCCAGGTGGTCGAAATTTCCGGAGTCCCCCACTACGGCGTGCTTCATAATCAGACAGTGGTTTTGGCACGTAAAACCCCATAATCTACCTTTTTTAAGAAATGGTAGTGACTGCGGATGCGGATCATGAGACTGAAATAATCAGACGAATAAGAATGGGCTGGGGGGCGTTTGACAGGCATTCTCAGATCATGAACAGCAGATTGCCATTATCCCTCAAGAGAAAAGTTTATAACAGCTGTGTCTTACCAGTACTCACGTACGGGGCAGAAACCTGGTGGCTTACGAAAAGGGTTCTCTTAAATTGAGGACGACGCAACGAGCTATGGAAAGAAGAATGATACGTGTAACGTTAAGGGATAAGAAAAGAGCAGATTGGGTGAGGCAACAAACGCGAGTTAATAATATCTTAGTTTAAATCAAGAAAAAGAAATGGGCATGGGCAGGACACGTAATGAGGAGGGAAGATAACCGATGGTCATTAAGAGTTACGGAATGGATTCCAAGTGAAAGGAAGCGTAGCAGAGGGCGGCAGAAAGTTAGGTGGGCGGATGAGATTAAGAAGTTTGCAGGGACAACATGGCCACAATTAGCACATGACCGGGGTAGATGGAGAACTATGGGAGAGGCTTTTGCCCTGCAGTGGGCGTAACCAGACTAATGATGATGATGATGAAGAAATGCGTCACAGGAACACACACCGTTCTGGGGCAAAGAGCTTTATGTTATGCGCAGCGACTGCTGAAAAAGTATGGTGCTCTACTGTGGCAAAAAAATGTAGCTATTTCTAAAGCGGTATGCGTGCAATGTTTTCAGTATGGCAATAATGCGTTCTCTCTCAACCTCTGTAGCAGGCTATGTGCCCTCGAGCGTTGTTAGCTGTTCTGCATTAGGCTGAAGATGCGTGTTTTTGTGTTTTATTGTGTATGGAGTCGTTACCGTACAACGTTCCTTGTTTCTTAGCATTTATAACAGTGCTACTTAACCAAAAAATACGCACTACATGAAGGAACCCAGCATCTCTATTATAAAGCTTTGCAGGCTTCAGTATTGCTTATACGAAGGAACGTAGCACCCTACGATGAATAGGTTTGAAGCCTCCAGTATTGCTTACCTTCTGTCTGTCATTCTACGTCTCCTAATCTCCACCATTTCCTCAAAATGGACTGTACAGCCAATGGACATCATGCATACTCAAGGGCAAAATTATTATCGGAAGACTGTTACAAGGCTTCCAAGAGAGCAGGTGAAAATCTCCAACTCAAAGGGCTTAATTGCAGCTGTTTAATGACGGACACTCTGGCTTACACATTCGAGATGAACACGCAGGGGCTTAGAGGTTGCTACAGAGGTTGAGAGAGAGCGCATAATTGCCATACTGCAAATATTGCACTTGTATCGCTTTATACATAGCTACATTTCTTTTGTAAAAGTAAAGCAACATACTTTTTCAGCAGTCGCTGCGCACAACATAAAGCTCTCTGCCCCGAATGGCACGTGTTCATATGCCGTATTTCTTTGAACCATTTTATTTTATTTTCTAACTTCGTCATTTTATCGAACGTGCCTCGGAGCTTGGACGCTGTCGTGTCACTGTTATCGTTAGCATCACCGTTCATTGCTGCGCATAAAACAAAGAGTGCGAAATGAAAGCCAGCGTAGCAAATGGGCCGCAGCTGTTCATGGATGCAAGGCCCCGTCACCCGTTCATGCGCTTATCCGTGACATAACGAAATGCGCCGAGAATAAGTCCTTAACAACGGGGAAAAGAACTCGCTGTAGCATTACCATGAAACGGCGACGCCGCCGACGCTGGCAGAAGAATCCAATACCGATGCTCAGGTGCAAATTACAGAAAGAGTCCGGTGGCGCGGCCTCACTAGGCTTCGCCCGTGTTGGGTCGTGCCCATTGGTCGTGCCATGGAATAACATACTTACCATATTTGTCTATGGTCCTGACGCCGGGCAATCTGGTAGGCGCAGCCACAGCCACTGCGCATTTATCTTGATGTGCTCTGCCCCCTAGCGGAATCGGCGAAGGTCCACAGCTCGACCGCGAAACGGCTAGAGTGTCCACTCTTGTCGTTTACGATGTTACTCTATGAGTGACGAACTTTGCGGAAATGCCCCTAAAGTCCCTTGGTAATTCGAAAGTACCACCACCCTTTGAACTTTGCCGCCGCCGCGCGAACTCCTCGCCTCCTCCACGCCCTTTGTGCGTCCCCCCGAGGCAGCCAGTTTTGCCCCCACTTTTCTGTACGACTAGTGGTCTCCCTACTGTTGCCCTTGGATCTTGTGTTCTGCTTGTGTTTTTCTGTTTCATTCGCGCCGTTTTTCTCCTCAGCTCGGTTGACTAGGCGCTTTAGCTCGGCTTAGCGAACATCGTACGCTGTTTTTCGTGCTCTATGTGCTAGCGCTATGCCATGCTGTTACGCATATAACTGCGGCAAGAAGCCTGCAGATGGTTATGCCGTTTTTATGATACCACAAGGAAAGCCTGACGGCTTGCGCAGGAAGCAGTGGCTGCATAACATTGGCCGAAATAACTTTGTTCCGACAAATAACAGCGTTGTTTGCGAGGTGAAGCTTATTTCTTAATGCTGGTAGCAAAGCATCCTGTAATGCCACATTTTTTTCATCCTTCCAGTCTGCTCACCAGCATTTTTGTTGCAGCAAGTTGTACGTTGCATAAAAATGCGCTTGTCCGCAATATGTTAAATATTATGCGGCGGCACTATCACCTCGCACATCGCCAACTGTTGTTGTTTAGTTGGGAACGCAGTACTATAGATTCAGCTTTCCGCTGTGAACAATTATGTGCGAAGATACAGCCTCTCGGTCGCACTTTTCGCGATTGTTAGTGTCCGTTGGCTGTTTTACTAAAAATTGGAATAGCGGCTTGTAGAGGAGCTATCATTCTTGCAGCGCGATTTTGTAGAAATGACTTTTTTCATGCCAATGCCTTTTCGCATGACGTCATCAATTTTGGAAATTGTGGTTTCGTAGGCACGACGTTTCTTGGATCGTCCAATCAGAAGCTCCCTTCATTGGCCGGATGTTTCTTTCGTGTTCTCTTCTCTTTTTCCGGGGCTGTATAGCAAATTTGTTTTGTAAAACGGCACTTAATAAAAGGGGACTTCCATGCTGCGTAAAGCAAATTCATTTTGTTACCTTACAACGCAAAAGCTGCCGCAGCCCAAAGAAATGCAAACGCAAGTACTCTATTTTCGAAGCCGTAGCCACATAGCAGTCGGATGTGCATCCAATCCATGCCGTTGAGTGCACGCAAAATGGCAGCCTCTGTTTACCTGAACAGCTGACAGTCCCTAGCGTGCCCGTCTGAACAGCTGACAGCTCCTTGCGTGTCCGTTATTGCGGCCCACCCCCCGTCAGATACAGGATTGAGGTGAGTAACTATTGCTCGTGTAGTGCTTGCATTGTCGTGTGGTTTTCGCTGCATGTCTGACGTGTGATAATTTCTTCTTTAGGAAGGGCCAAGAAGAATTATCCGTAGCCCCCGAGGTCAAACTTTGCAACATAGTGGATCGACAACTGTCAAGGCATTTTCCATAGGGCACCGCCATGACAGAACGATAGCTTCGTCAAAGTTATGGCTGCATCGGTAATACTTCCTGAACTGATACGCTCCGAGAAAGAAGCTGCTACAACGGTAAATGTGAGTAGTGACTTCACCTTTTTTTACATTAGTGGTATAAAAAGGCAGACATAAGTCGTAGTGAGAACTTTATGCAGGCGCTTAGCTTAGAGTGTTTGCCTCTACATGACTGACTGTGCTGCGGGCCGGCTGAAATTCCCAAGTTGACAAAGAGAAAATGGCAGCAGAAGGGCCGCGGGTGTCAAAAGAGCACGCGGCTATTCTGGTGCAGTTCATCGAGCAGCACCCATACCTGGCGAGAGCTTCTACAGAGTTCTCGCCACGTATGACTGCTGCTCGAAAAAACGAACTGTGGGACGAGGTGGCAGCGGTCCTTAACGCACAGGGGCCAGCCGTAAAGACCACCAGCCTTTGGCCCAACCACTGGGCCAAGATGGCCCATAGAGCGAAAAAAGAAGTGGCCAGGGCTGCGAGCGAGAAGAGGTGAGCTTCTAATGAGGCTGACAGTAACGTCGTTTCACGTTGTCTTTGTTGTTGCCGTGTTTGCAGGGCTACTGGAGGTGGAAAAGTGGGTGGCGTCGACAGCCGTGTCTTCGACGTCCTTATCAGGGCAGGAAGGGTCCTTGTTCCCCCCCCCCCCTCAGTTCTTCGCCGATAGCGAGGTGCGTACATTAGATTTAAAAAAGTGTTGTTTGCGTGACCTGCTGTGGCCTCACAAATTTTCAGCATTATTTTGTAACACCATATTGCGAAATGTTTTAAGCCCTTTTTTGTGCAAGTGACAATATAGGTTATGTACTCTGAGCAGCAACTTGTGTACATGATGCGCATTGTACACACTGCTCGCAATGTCTGAACACTGCTCTGACTGCAGGAAACCAGTTCAGAGGAAGCTGCAGGGCCCAACGGTTCCCGCAGACATCCGCCAGCGACAACTGCCTTCGTGGTGTCGGGCCCTGCAGCTGTTGCTGGGCCAAGTGGCCTTACACGTAAGGTAGTGACCTAGCTTTTGTAGCAGCATTGTTGTTTGCAGTTGCTGTGCGATCTTGCTATGAAGTAAAGTACGTCACTGTGCTGTTATTACCTTTGTGTCCAGCATGCAGCTCTTATTCATGGAGAAGAAATGCAAGACTACAAATGACATGATGTTGTAATAGAGATTCCTTGTGCTTCTTATAGGTTACTGCTACCAGCAACTTTCTGTGGCATCTTTTGCTCTAACTGCCTGTTTTGTGTATCTTTATTGTAGCTATGCAGCTATGATGACATTTCAAAGTGACTGGTTAGGACAATCAATCTGTGTAGGTCGGATGACAGTGAATGAGCAGTCTTTGTTTTTGCCTTGCATGAAGAGCCACCGGCTACCCCCAGGTGCGGCGGCCTACCCCCCCCCCCTCCAGGTACATAAGCCTACCACCCAGGTGCCGCGGCCTACCACCCAGGTGCCGCAGCCAACCCCGCAGGTGCCGCAGCCTACACCCCAGGTGCCGCAGCCTAGCCTCGAGAGCCACGGGCACCCCGTAGACAGCCCAGGCAACAGGAACTCGATGGTGCCGTGGTGACGGCTACTGCCGAATACGTACGCCAGGGCCACTTGGCGTAAGCCAGAGCTCAAGAGGACGCCCGCTTCCGCCAACTGCTAGAGTAAAACCGGCAGATATGTGTAATGCCATAGGTGTATATTTTTCTGCGTATGAAATTGATGAGCATACGACCTCTCTAAAAATTATATTAATCAGTGAACAAGCATAACCTATACGTGTAGTCCTGTGGTGATATCTTGTACACATTCGTGTGATATAGCATGTGTAAATATCTATGCAATTATGGGGCAAAAAGAAAAAAAGTGCCGTTAAGTTCAAGGAAGCAGGTATAGCAATGTAACGCATCTTAATAGAATGCGACTGCACAAGTTTGATGGGCGAGAAAGATATTTCCAGTGTTTTAATCTACAATGACAAGATAATTGCCTGCAAATGCGGATGAATGAAACACACGAAGGCCTTGTTACTGAGCTTCTGTAATTAAACGAATTACACATCTTTGCTAACAGCACCACGAGGCCCACATGCAGAGCCTGCGGCAGCACCACGAGGCCCAGATGCAGAGCCTGCGGCAGCACCACGAGGCCCACATGGAGAGCCTGCGGCACCTCGGGGAGGAGGTGTCGGGAATGCGGGAAGTGCAGTCGCAGCGCCTCGAAGTGCAGTCGCAGCGCCTCGAAGTGCAGCGGCAGCGCCTCGAAGTGGCGCGTCGGTCGCGCGAGACCAACGAGCGCCTGCTTCAGCTGCTGCTGGCTGCACTGGGGCATGGTGGCAGCCAAGCCCCTCCCCCCTCTCAGGCCCCACATAATTAAAGGAAGCAGAGGTAGCATAGGCAAGGAATTTGTAACTTATCTTAAAATTTGCTGATGTATTAATGATATGAAGGGCGAATATTGCTAGTTTGCAAATAAATAATTGCTGAAGTCACCCTTTAATGCAACCATATGTAGCATAGCCATTGCAGTATGAATTTTTTCTTCAAGGTTTACTTCAGCAATAAGCGCGTGCACAGCATCAGGCTCACCTGCAAAAGTGCCAGTAGGCCTGGTGTGTGCGGGCATTCCGACTGTAGCACTACAATTTTGTGGTGACTAGTTATTGTCGCGTCAACTTAAACACGACGTCACACTGCAAGTGTTCTGCAATTTTTTCCTTGTCATTGAATGGCGAGTTTCAGGCCTTAATATAATGTCGAAAGCAGCCTGTCAATATACAGAGCAAAAAAGAAAAAAGTTATGAAAATTCCTTGCCTATGTTTCTTCTTTTCATTGGTAATGTTTATTTTTTGTTTGTTGCATATGCATATTTGTTTGTGTCACAACGTACTGAGCTGGAATGTCTCTTTCCTTTCATATCTGTCTCATTAACAAACATTTTGTTGTCATTCAGTGATCTTTCAGGTTGTGATACATGTTATGTTTAGCCCTTGTGCTGCAATTTATGTGCAATATTTATGCAGTTTGTCTTACTGAATATCAAAGTGTGCTGTTATGGATCTTTCAGTTTCAGAGCGCCACAACAGCATGTTCCTTTCATATGTAGTGATGTACGTATACATTTCGCTGTGATAAATATTCGGTTGGCGTGTGATTTAAGCACCTGCTCATTTCAGTTTCTGGTGCAGTTTAAGCCAGTTGTTATTACTGTGTACTTGTGCAGCTTACAACAGTTTTCTTAAACGATGCATCCCGTTACATGTGATATCATCATCAATTATCATCATTGTAAGGTCGCTCTCATTGTTCGTGTTCTTAAGTGTCACGTATCGGCCACGTGCTTTGTGTATAGAGAGGGGGTTCACTTCCCCCCATGTCAGCGGGGCAACAGTTGCTGTGTTATGTGGGGTCACAGGCACCGCGAGGTGTTGGGTGACGCGTCGCGGCAGGCGCCAGGAGGGCGAGTGCCGATTCCGGGAAGTCGGTATTGTGCGCACGTTGTTGGCAGTCCGCCAACGGTCACACGAGTCCACACAGACCAGCCTTGAAAGGGACCGCTGCACACGGTATTGTGGGTCTGGCTCCCGATTACCTGACTAATTGGAGGCGCCGCCGAGGTTAAGAAGGGCTTGGCAACTTTGACCCCGTGCCGCATGTACTCAGCAGGGACCTATTCTTCTAACCCCGGGCCGCATGTACTGAGAAGGGACCTATTCTTCTAACCCCGTGCCGCATGTACTGAGCAGGGACCTATTCTTCTACGCGTCCGGAACACAATCGCCAGCCTTGTTGTTGGGTGAGACGGCCCGTGTGGTGTCGAAGGCCAGCTTACAGTGCACGCTGTAGGGATGCGGTGCACACGTGAAGAGTGCATTCGGACGGCGGCGTCTTGGAAACGCGCACTTGGAGAACTTTGTCTTGTAGACAATAAGTTTGAAGGACAAGGAGGGCCATCAGTCTCCCACGTGGACAAACTGTGAGTACGGCCGCAGTACGTGGTATCGATGCCCCTGCTTCCGAGACATTTGAGGCCTAGAGACGCCCTTGGGATTTGAGGCGGCCTAGTGATAACTTGTTCGGGCCAGGCGTGTTTTGCTGAGCCCGTCACTAACTACGGAGAAATGAGAGCGCAACGGAGATTTAGGGAAGAAGAAAAAGAGCTTTGTTTTCCAATATGTTTATTTTTAAAGAGTGAGCCCATCCCTAGGGGTTGTGGCTTAACATATGGTTGCCTCTGATTGGCAACTGAATTTGTGGGACGGGCCAACGGCCCTACCGCCTTGTTTTCTTTGTATATTTGGGCTATAAAAATCGGGACGACATACTGTACCTTAGACTTGGCTGAAATCAGGATTGCTGATAGATCAGTGAGCCTCCGTGCTATGTACGTTAAAATGAGTCTGGGCTCTAACAGTCATTGAGACAGTCGAAGAGTGAGACTTTGTTTCTCAATTGTTCAAATTTGTAATGTATTTGTTTTACCTGCCATGTATATAGAAAAGTTTAAGTATAAATATTTCTTGTACATCTGATCTCATTGCTTCCTGCCTGCGTTTGATCAACAAATGCCGATCATCGTCCGAGAAGCTTCAAGTTCCAACGGTGAAGCGAGGACAGAGAACGAACGAAATTTTACTGGCGCAGCACGACAGGATCGGCAAGCCCCACAACGAGCAGTGAGCCAGGCGCAAGGCATCAGAGGGCCACTAGCCAATTCCGCAAGGGTTGCAATTCATCTGAACGAGGACGTCAGGCGGCGCCCCCAGCAGCAACGGGTAAGCGGGATTCCTTGCGTTTTGTCTAGGTTGGCATGGCTGTTGTTTAGTGAGCTTAATGGTGTTCACGCGCAGAACAGCAAATGCGGTTGAGGCTAACGTAAACATTCATACGGCATCTGAACAAACAGAGGATCAGAGACGGCAGGAAGTCCAACGTGTCGGAGAGACCTAGTCTGAGACGTCGGATACTCAAATGGATAGTGAGACGCAAGGCGCTTCGCAGGCTCCGAGCACGACAGATCCAGAGGCCATGGCGGTGAGACGCCTGGAGCTGGAGCTGGAAAAGGTGCGCCTACAGCTAGAGTGCGAGCATATTGCTCTACGGAGAGTGGAGCTTGAGCAGTTTGGCAGGCCGCCTTCGGTGTCGGAAGGAAGCGATTTCCGCCGTGCCAGCACGGATGGAATAGCGCAATGTGCTAAAGTGCTTAAGGCATACCGGTTGCCGTGTGACGCTGACGTTCCGATATGGTTTGATGAGGTTGAAAAGTTGTTTTCATCTTTTCAAGTACCAGAACACAGCCGTGTACATTTGATCATGCGTGCGCTGGCCGAGCGGGTTCGTTATCTGTTGCGTGGCCTCAGTGACGAGGAATGTACAGATTATGAGACTGTAAAGAAGGCGGTATTAGATGAGCTTAAGCTCACGCCAGCTAAATACTTGGAGATGTATGAAAAGGCATCTAAATGAAAGGAGGAAACTTGGGCTCAGTTCGCGTCCCGCGCTAGAACTTATTTGGCATATTACCTTCAATCTCGCAATGCAAACACAAAAGAAGCTGTGATGGAGCTTATGGTCGCTGACCGTATAAAAGCCAGTCTAAGCTCAGAAGCCCTTGAATATGTTCTTTTGCGGGAGGGCGAAGATTGGTTTAAGCCAGTGGCGGTGGCGAAAGTGCTCGAGACTTTCGAGCAAGCTAAAGGGAAAGGACGAGCAACTAAGCCAGCCGCAACAGCCTCATTGCCACAGCACGCAAAACTAGCTGGCCCGCAGAGGACAAATCTAAAATGCCACGTGTGTCATATACAGGGTCACCTAGCCAGAGACTGCCCAAAAGCTTCAGATAAAGAACCGCAGGGGAAGGCGCCGACTGTGCAAAAACAAAGGGTACAGAAGGTTGTTGCTGTAAGTGAAGAACCTCCACCAGAGCAAGAAAGGGTGCTAAGCGCTAGAGTACAAGTCGTAGCTCAAAATGCTAGTTCAGGGAGGTCAAAACTGGACCTTATCCCTATCATTTGCGGGGATATAGCAACGGAAGCTGTGTTGGACACAGGTAGTGAGATAACGGTCGTTCGTAAAAGTATGTTGCCCGGCGGTTTACAGGGGCCATCAGGAACAGTAAGACTCGAGTCGGCATTCGGAAACACCATTCGAGCTAACCTAGCTACGCTGCCCGTAGGCATGCATCGCCCGGGGGCTGTGATACAACCGCAAAGGATCGATCTGGTGAGCGTGGTTACAGACGAACTTGCAAGGGGGGTTGACTGCCTGCTGTCAAAGGAAGATTGGGAACTACTACAGGCGCAGGAAAAAGAGGAGTTTGGACGAGAAAATATTCCGCGGGTAGCCAATTCCGTTGGGGCCCGATCAGTCGAAATGGTCGATAACACTGAGCTGGACTGCGGTCTAAGTTTCGAAGAAACGACAGATGAAATTCCTAAATTGCAAGAGAATAGTTTCATACAAGATGTCACTGGGGTGCCCAGTCAGCGGGAGGAATTTCGAGCTGCTCAGCTTGCCGATGAAAGCCTGGAAAAGGCCTAGAATAATGCGAGAAACGGCAAAGCTGACATGTTCGTGTCAGACGGACTTTTGTGCCATTGGGATTCCTTAGCGGGAGTCAAAGTCATACAACTGGTCCTACCAGAAGAAAGACGCAATAAGGCAGTGCCGCTCCGATCCCTGACAGCGAGGGCCACATGCGAGGCTTTACTGGAAATTTTCAGTCATACTGGAATGCCGGGAACGATCTGTTCAGACCAAGGTACTAACTTTAAATCTCAAGTGACACAGTTAATGTTAGAAAAACTGGGCTGTTCACCCAGGTTTTCTACTGCCGAACACTCTGAGAGCAACGGAGTGGTTGAGAGATGGAACAGAGTCCTCAGAAATAAGTTGTATAATGCAAGGGAACGGGACCGAAGAAAGTGGGACAAGCTGATCCCATTTCTTCCGTGGGCGTATCACGAAGTGTCGCATGATACCACCGGGGTGGCGCCGTTCAGGCTATTGTATGGTAGAAACCCAAATGGGCCCCAATCAATATTGCAGCAAACTTCGACGAGTGAACTCGCGGTACTCTCAACTCTGACAGAGAAACCTGCCAAGTATTTGCAACAGCGGCGGGAGCAACTAGAACTAGCCGCGAGTGATACTGTTTCACTTACTATAAATGCAGGCTTTACATAACCCTTCACTACACAACTTTTATGTACCCGCCGTGGTTGCTCAGTGGCTATGGTGTTAGGCTGCTGAGCACGAGGTCGCGGGATCGAATCCCGGCCACGGCGCCTGCATTTCGGTAGGGGGCGAAATGCGAAAACACTTGTGTACTTAGATTTAGGTACACGTCACAGAACCGCAGGTGGTCGAAATTTCCGGAGCCCTCCACTACGGCATGTCTCGTAATGAGAAAATGGTTTTGGCACGTAAAATCCCGTAATTTAATTTTTTCAACACCTTTTACACTTCTCAACAAATTATGAATGCTTTTCATTACGCAGACATCAACTGCAACTTAGCATGGGAAATGTATCTGCAATTTCACAGCATGAAATGCACAATTCAATTATTTAAAACTGTGCATGCGCCTAGCGATGCTGACGCTTGTGTTGACGTCGCAGCTGCCACCGCACTCTCCTCAGATAACACATGTGGTGCGCACGGGTTGTGCCAAATATGCCAATGACATTGGTGCGAACAGCCCGCCCACTCAAGTAGTGCATTCTAGACCCCGTGTTTCGGGGCAGACTGCGTGGCATGGGGTCGCCGTTATTGTCAAGCTCACTACTACTGCCGCTGCTGCTGTCGTCATCGCTGTCATCGCCTGATTCTATGTCGCCTTCAGAAAGGCGAAGGTTGTGCAACACAGCACATGCCGCGACAATGTGGGCTACACGTTCCGGCTGGTAGAGGAGGGTGGGATATCGCTGAAGACAGCGGAAACGCCTCTTTAAGAGCCCAATGCACCTCTCCACTACGGAAAGCATGGCGGCATGTGCTGTGTTGTACTGCCCCTTGGCTGTGTGCACTGGAGGATGGCCAGGAACCAGGGTTAGGAGCCATGGCTCCAAGGGGTAGCCACTGTCACCTGCACAAAGATGGAAATAGTACATTGAGTACTCCTCTGACGAGAGGCAATTTGTCAACTGAGGAAAGCTACAGCATCATTCAACAAAGGTAGTCTTCAGGGTTGCAAGTCCCAAGAAAAAGCACAAGTTGAGCATGTCATGCCCGACACAAACTCTTAAACAATTTACAAGTGCACTACTCGGTACCTGCCACAAACAAGAAATCAACACTTGTTGGTGCTATCAATGACAGTAAAAGCAGTAGCACTAATGTGTGTTCATTTCTTCTGCTTCTGGCAGGCACTCGGTGCAGTCAGCACTAATACGTGTTGCTTTCGTAAGCTCCTCGCAGACACATAATCTGCTTGTAACTTAAGACTTCGAAAATTGCCACTGCTGGCAGTCAATGTCTTCATTTTCTTTTTTTACTCCGGACTTGCTCATGTTCTTGTGGTTTGGTTAAAAGTTTGGGTTGGAGCGGACATGGCGTTCCGCGCTGCTGAAGTGGCACTGCGCCAAAAAAAATGTATTTTTTCTCACCGAGGAGGTATTCCACGGGATTCACGATGCGCCCCGCTTGGAACCACCGGCGCAACCATGTCGTCCGCCAGACGAAAGCGTCTTGGTCCGACCCCGGTCGCAGAGGGGCCAAAGCCAAGATATGCATGTCCGCTTCGCAGATCTGAGGTAAAACGTGAACAAGAGAAGTGTGCCCGTTGACGAGAGCAACGTAACTTTCAAAAAGGATCGCAGAAAACGTGAGTTTTACTTACGAACATGCAGTCGAGGGCGTAGTACCCTTTGAGGAACATGAACACAGCATTGCGCTCACGCTTGTGTGCGATAATGGCTATGAGACTGCCGTCTACGCATCCGATGGCGCCGAGGATAACGCCGCGCCGAAGGAAACGCTCCTTCACGGCTGCCTTTTCCTCGGCTGTCTTTGGAAAATGGACCCAATTGCTGTGGGCTCCTGCGTTCGCGACAGCCTCTGCCACACGTCGCATGCACTCGCTCTCCGTCGACTGCGACACACGGACCGTCTCCTTGCTCCCAACGGACTCTTGGAAGCTCCCGGTAGCAAAGAAGCGCAGCACACACAACACTTTCCGCTCCACCGACAGTCCCGTCGCTCGCTCAGCTTCTAGTTACCCCGCCAGTTCCTCGCACAACAACCGCACCGTTCCCTTCGAGAGGCGAAAACGCCGTCGAAAATGGTCATCCGGCATGTCAAACGCGTCGTCTGGCTCTCCGTGTTCTCGTCGGCGACGGCGAAGAGCCACGGCCATAGCGATCAGAGGGGCGGCCATTTTTTATGCCTCCGGAAACGACCCTGCCTCTGGCCGTGCCAAAAGTCTGTGCCTTATGCTCCGCATAATGAGTGCGTCAACGTCACCATGACGATTGCATTTTTTGGGGGTTCCTGACGTCGCTTGATTGACAGACAAAATGGCCGCGGACAGGTCATTTTCGACCAATGGCTGCGCGGTGATGGCGGCAAAAGGCAAAAAGAAAGTAATAGAATTCCTACAAAATCGAACCCTTGCTTACTTCATTGTGTGGGTCAGTCACATACAATCAGTGCAAGCCCTGAAATAATTATTAGCAAGGATACCCGTGGTATTGCAGGCGGTGAGCACTAGATAGTCCACATTGCGGTTTTCTTTGAGGCGAAAGCCTTTAGACCGCTATGTTTCAAGGTCGCTTTGTCAAAAGAAAACATCAAGTGACCGAAGGAAGGCCAGAGGCGACCCAAAGCATGCCCTCCCCTGTATAAGAGAATGGTTTGCCTAGTTTATTAATTATTCGTTAGTGATTGAATTAGGGTAGATTAGGGAGGAATAATAGGCATTAGAGTGTATTAAGACAGATTAGGTTGGATTAAGACGAATTATGATTGATGAAAGAGTGTTAGGACAGATTATGGTGGATTACGGTGCATGAGCAAGGATTAGAGAGGATTAAGGTGGATGAAGGAGGATTAGGGACGATTATGGTAAATTAAGGTGAATTACGGTTGATAAAGGAGGATTAAGATCGATTAGTGTGGATTAGGGTTGATGGAAGTGGATTAGAGTATTTTAAATTGTTTTAGGGTGTATTAAGCAGGACTAAGGTGGATTGAAGTGCGTGAATGAGTATTAAGGTGTATAAAAGACGATTAAGGTGGATGAAGGAACATTAGGATGGATTAGGGTGGATTAAATTGAATTGGGGTAGATTAAGGAGTATTAAGACCAATTAGGGTGATTTAGGGAGGATTAGGGCGTAACGCCTACTGTAATAAACCTTAATACATACCAATCTGTCGTGCACCTTAATCGACCTTAATCCTCCTTAATGCATCTTAATTCTCCTTCATCCACCCCAGTCGTCCTTAATTCACTCTAATCCACGCTAATCCACCTTCATCGACCTTAATGTTCTAATCCTCTTTAATGCACCTCAATCTTCCTTAATCCGTCCTAATCCTCCTTCATTCACTTTAATCTACCCTAGCCCAACACACTCCTCCTTAATGCACCTTAATCAACGTTCATCCCTAATCCACCCTCATTGACCTTAATCCACCCTAATCTTCCTTAATTAACCTTCATCATCATCAGCCTGGTTACGCCCACTGCAAGACAAAGGCCTCTCCCATACTTCTTCAACTTCCCCGCTCATGTACTAATCGTGGCCATGTTGTCCCTGCAAACTTTTCAGTCTCATCCGCCCACGTAACTTTCTGCCGCCCCATGCTACGCTTCCCTTCCCTTGGAATTTATTCCGTAACCCTTAATGACCATCGGTTATCTTCCCTTCTCATTACATGTCCTGCCCATGCCCATTTCTTTTTCTTGATTTCAACTAAGATGTCATTAAGTCGCGTTTGTTCCCTCACCCAATCTGCTCTTTTCTTATCCCTTAATGTTACACCTATAATTCTTCTTTCCATAGCTCGTTGCGCCGTCTTCGATTTAACTAGAGCCCTTTCCGTAAGCCTCCAGATTTCTGCCTCGTACGTGAGTACTTATCCCGTGATCCCGTGAGTAGTAATTAACCTTGATCCACCCTAATCTTCATTCAATTTAATCTACCATATTCCTCCCTAGTGCACCCTAATCCCCACTCATTCGCCCTAACCCATTTTCGTCGACTTTAACCCGCCTTGATTATCCTTAATACACCTCATTCATCTTAAATAATCTTAATCCATTTACTAATCAATTATTATTTAACATTGCTAATCAGTGATCAACTCTTATGCACGGCTTCACATGCTTTCGTTTGCTTCAGGCCTTCCTTGGGTCACGTGATATTTTCTGTAGCTCACGATGCGACTTTGAAACAGCGATCTGACACTTAATAAGCCCTACACAAAGAGATATGCCACAAGCAATACTAGACCAGACGCACAAAGTAAAGCATCTCATTATGTGGCAGAAATGTTATATGGAGTATAGAACTCGCCTCAAAGCTCTTTTTACATCAGTATGCCCCGTTTATGCGGCTTTAAGAAAAAAAAACAATATCTTCGTAAACGTTGCCTTCAGCATTATCGATGCTGTTATGAGCATTCCTCAAAATTTTCAAGACCACTGGGGCGTGCAACTGGCCCAAAAACAGGCATCCAGAAAACGTTGCGGCGCGTCCGCGGGAGCCCAGGAGAAAAAGCATGCCGTGCACTGCTGGTGGGGGAGGAGAATTGACGAGGAAAGCGCCGCGAGGAGGATAGTGCCACTACTTTCAACATATTAAGTGGCTTTAGATGTACTCTCCCTCACGCGACACCTGGCGCTCTATTGCGGCAGCAGGTGTATCCTTTCGCCCACTATGCTATATCGAGGCACGCTCTTGACGTGCCGTCGCTGCCAATGGTAATTCAGGTGCCCTTGTTAACTTGTCCAGCCGTAAGACGCCAGCTTTTTCGCTGAATAGCTCATTTGGTGTTTTCGCATCAATAAACCAACTTTCTGTATGCCCACACTTCTGTTCACCCTTGAAGCACCTTGAAGCATGATCAATGTGCTGCAGCTGATATTGTATGCGACAGCACTAAGATGAAAAGTTACTTGACAATGTATCACATGCGTAGAAGGATAAAAACTTTCTTTTTGCAAAAAAGAAAGGAACGTTTTTGGAAGAAACGTTTTCCCTCTCAATGACTGAGTGTGGTGTTGGGCTGCTGTGCGCGAGGTTGCTGGATTGAATTCCGGCCACGGCGTCAGCCTTTTGATGTGGGCAAAATAGGAAAACACTCGTGTACTTAGATTTAGGTGGATGTTAAAGAACGCCACGCCTCCCAGATTTCCGCAGTCCTCCACTACTGCGTGCCTCACAATAAAATCGTGGATGGGGCACGTAAAACGCAATATATTTAATAATAATTTAATGACTGAGCGCTCAACACTTCTCTGAAAAGTAAAGTGTACAATGACGGGTGCTAACATATGGGGCAACAACTGCAATGTTAACTAAGGAGCTCGAGAAGAAGTTGTGGATCGCGCAAAGAGGGATTGAAAGAAAGACATTAGGCGTAACGTTAAGGAACAGGAAGAGATCGGTGTGAATCAAAGAGAAAATAGGGGTAGCCGATTTTCTATTTAACATTAACAGAAAGAAATGGAGTTGCGCAGGCCATGTAATGCGTAGGAAGAAAGCCGGTGAACCATTATAGTAACACAATGTTCGCCAAGGGTAGGGAATCACGGTTGAGGGCGGCAGAAGACTAGGTCGAGTGATGAAATTAGGAAATTTGCAAGCGCAAGATGGAATGAGCAAAGGCAAGCTGGAATCAGCATGCACATGATAGGAATAGTTGGAGATCGCCTTTGTGCTGCAGTGGACAAAAAACAAAAGCTGTTGATTATTATCATGATGATGCTGATGATTACATCATTCATTTATCCGACAAATTTGCAAAACCCAAATGAAGCGTTAAAATCTGCAAGCAGCCCGGCGCTATTGCTTGATGAAAACTCGTACGACTTGTAGCATTCCTACAACTATATGGTTTACAATTGCTGTCGGAAACAGTGTCATGCTGCAGGAAACAGTGGCAATGTCTCGAAAAACTTCCTCGTCAACTAAACTTCAAGATAACGGGAAGTAAAGTTGTGTTGAGGCTGGAGCATTTTATTTCAGTGGCCTTTTAAGAGCAAATAGCATAATTTGACGGCAAGTATGTCATCCTGCGTACAGAATGTGAGCGTGGTCTATAGTGAGCAGATTATCAATCCAGAAAGCACTGAGCACGTGCTGGTGGGCGAGTTGGTTATACATGATTACAAAGGAGGCGCCAAATGAAACAAAAGACGAAGAAAGGAGATACGAGACAACCACGTAGGCGCACTAACAACTGAGTGTTTTATTTCTTGACATAGGAAAATATAGCTGCTGTGAAGGATAAAACAACAAGAAACAGGGCCGTCATCTGCATCGCACAAGGAAGCCACGGTACAGACTAAGTGTCGTTCCCAAGATACGCCAGTTCTATAGTCGAAAGAGAAACTGAGGCTTCACTGATAGAATCATCACCACGCTTCTTGATCTCAAGCGCTTCCAATATCTCTCTTGTCAGTTGATCATCAGCTCTGTTCAAAACACAGGTTCTATCAAAATCTGGAATGCACTTGTGAGCCTTACAATGCGCACTTATATGACCGGAGAGTTGGTTTTCCATCTTATATCGATGCTCATGCAATCTGTCATTCGGACATCTGCCCGTTTGGTCTACATATGATGAACCACATGACAAGGGAACCGAATAAACTACTTTCTTTACACATCCGACATGTTTCTGCCCATGTTTTCTTGCGCACACCTGTTTATTTTCCCGATGTCCTACGTTCACCTTGGCACACATCAACCGAGATGTTTCGAAGCGGGAAATAGAACCCGAACACCAGCTCGTTCACCTACTTCTTTCAGATTGTGAGATACACCGTGAGCATATGGAATGATAGCACACCTTGTTTCAGGAGGGCTTGCTCGACCCTGGCTTACAACGTTAGGTTGCTTGAGCTGTCTGGGCAGTTTTTCTGCAACAGATACGATCACATGGTGAGGATAACTTGCCCCTTTGAGGCGGCTGAGCTGACAATGAAAACTGCTTTGCAACCGATGCACACATAACTTGTTAAGTGAGTTGGTTAGACATGATTGAATGATGCGTCTTTTTAGTACTTTTGAATGAGCTGAATGGCGGGAGAGGATGGGTGTGCTAGCCCTTGGCTTGAGCTGTCAGCACACAAGACACGATGAGAAAGTGAACTCTAAATCTAAAAATCCTAAATAGTTATCGGCCGGAAGCTCGTGAATCAGGGTTATAGGATGCAAGGGTGTTTTAAACACAAACAATACTAATGATGACTGGTTCTCCAATGCTGGAGTGTCACAATCTAAGAACACTAAAAATCATCCACAAATCTAAGATCTTCATAACATTTGTCCCCGATATGCACTGCTTTAACAGGTTGTCTTTTGAAGCTAAAAAGATGTCGCTTAAAACACGGGCTATACACGAAACTATACACACATCCTCTTTCTGTAGAAAGACGTCGTCATTCCATTTTATGTGCGTGGACTTCAGGCACACGGAACTATGGTACTACGTGGTTGTCTCGTGATTCGTTCCTTCGCCTTTGTTTTATTTGGCGCCTTCTTTGTAATTAACAATCCAGAAAAGTTGATCTCAGTGCCGCGCACTCTCCTTCAACATGTCACGACATAGTTTCTGCCATCGCCACTGGTGCACGTATCATAAGAGCATAGAGGTAGTTCAATCCACAGGCGATAGTGATGGCAAGACAGAGGTATAATGGAATGGACATCTCATCGGTTTCCAAAGTCGCTAATAACCCGTCGGATTTGGGCGAAGAATTCGGCCCGTGCCCCGTGTCCCCGATGTGGCTACGGCAGAGCTAGCGTTGGTGAACAGCACGTAAAACAGCACAGTATTAACAGCTAAGGCCAGGGTCCCAATAGCGTAGTTCATACGGTACATCTGCATGTGTGGAACGTCCATTGAACCCTTGAGTATGGTGACGAAAATGATGGCAGCCGACATAGCGAACGCGAAGATTGTCATGGTTAGGCTCACGCCTGTGTGCACCATCTCAAACTCCCCCGGTGTTGTGGTTGAATGAGAGCGAGGTGACGAACAATAACGATGGAATCGCGGACCCAATCTGCACCATCTTTAGGAGCCCGCCAACCATCAGGAGGTAGACCGGAGAACCAGCGGCACTCATTGCTCCTGCTCGAGTACAATTCTTATACGTGTACACAGGGAAATTCCAAGCTGCTTCTTCCTCTTCTTTTCTTTTGTTATTGGTGGCACACATCCAGAGTGGGGGTCGGACTGGAAGTTACCCAAAGTACCCAGCGTGTATGACATTGTATCGAACGAACAAACAGGATTACTAGCGACCTCCTTCATGAGAACGACCACAATTTTCCGATGTTAAATTAATAGCAGAACGTCTTTGGAGGTGAAGTGAATGTATTCGTTCTCTTCTCGTCAGTCACAGTGTAAGTTCTTTAAATATTTCTAACAAATTATTGGCAAAGGTAGTATTATTAAGATGGGAAATGAGTGCACCCTCATAAGCGTTGTTCATAGCGTTAATGACCTCAAGTAAGGTGACGCGTGGTTCGTACGGTGAACAGCTAAGACTTGCGGCATTAGAAAAAAAATATGAACCCCTTTAAAATATCCGAGAGCACCTAAGCCTTTTTGAGTTCTGAATGCGAAAACATTAAGGTCCAACTGAATGCTGCTGAGCGGTCCTTCAAATGTTGAGCTATGAGTAATGTACACCCGTGAGCAAAAGTATACGCATCCCAGGGTAGCCGAAAAAAAGAGAATTTATTCCTAAATAACACACATAAACGAAAACTGACGAGTACACTAGAAAATTTGCAGTGCCTAGATTCAAATGCAGTCTTTAATTTACGTTGCATTCAGAGACAGAGGGGACATTCCGTTCTATCGTGCAATCCCTGGTCCGTATAATCTTGCTCACGGAGGTACTAAAATTTTGAGCACGACTAAATCCAGCCCTTAAGAGTGGAACGCGAGAGCATTCAGAGATCCCTGAATACCTATCATGCTTCCCGGCTACTGTGGCGTATATAACTGTAATGTTTGCCGGGAAAGGCTGGCTGCGGACGCTATGTACGAAGGCGGACTTTGTGGTAGAAACGTGGCTTCTTGCGTAGGGCGCAATGTGACTGAGGCGAGCTCCAGCTGGAGCTATGGCAAGGAACCGGGTACGCCACTCTGAGGCGCCAAAGACACCCGGCGCGCGCAAAGCGCGGACGCCACGGCTAGTCTGTGAATAGCAGAAGTGCTGGGAAATGTTTTTTTTTTGGTTTTCGCGTTAAAAAATTACGTTTTCTCGTATAACCAAATTACAATCCAGAGCCATAATCTCTGTCGGTTTTCTGTAAGTCATAGTTTACGATAACTTCCCTATATTAGCTTGAGAAATTCAACTAGTTCCGTAAATTCCTTTGATCACAAGGGAAGCCTGGATATAACTGGTTGAAGAATCGCTTTGCCGATACGATGTCAGACGACGGACGCTTGATACCGACAAGGGACGCCGACGCCGGATTTTCTGCGACACAGGCTCTTTACGCTATCTCGTTATTAGGGATACGTGCTGCCTGAGCCTGTAAAGAGCAACTGCCTGCGGTGCGAGCACCACGTGCCATCGAGGTACTGCGCGACGAGAGACCGAGGAAGCAGCAGCGGCCACCAAGACCACGCGCCGGTATCCCACAGCGATAGGGCGATACCCGCAGGCGCCCATCATGCTAATGCCTCGTCGACGACAACCCGTCTCGCCCACGGCGTCACGTCCCCGCATCCGCTCCTTCGAGGCCAGCTGGTGATGTGTTATCGTGACGATGCCGTCCCCTCACGCGACTCCGTTTCGTCCGCCATGCTCTCTCGAGGCGTGCTCTTTACGTGGCATCTCAGCCAATGGGAATTTAGGAGCCGTTTTGCGTCTACAAACGTCGGCTTTATCGCTCAATGAACCATTTAATGATTTCGCATCAATAAATATCCAAAACTTCGAACGAAGATAGAAAAAGATATTGGAAAAGATAAAGTAAAAAGGCGGAGGGTGATAGAAAAATTAGTATTGTGCATCCCACGTACTGTAGGAATATATGTAAGCGAAGCTTTCTGTGCTGTTGGTGTTGATTGGCATCACTGGCGAGAATGTTGACGGCAAATGTTGCTTGCGGTACATTGTGTTGCGCCATAACATGCGCAAAATTCCCAATGATCGCTCTGGTTTTTCACCGATCATAAGTTCCCCTATCGTCTTCTCGGACTCGCGCACGGCAGTTAGATCCTCTTCGTCCACCCTCGTATCCAAACGGTTGAACAGTATTGTGGACAAAGCACTTCAAAGAACTTGGGAGAGCAGCGAAGGAGGATACCACGTCTCGTGGTGCTGAGCCCTTCTTGATGGCTCAGTTATGCCGCTCGGATGTAATCCTAACCAGCAGGCCCAGCGGAGAGCGCGCGATTTCACTTACCGCGCTGTCGTGGGTAGCCAGGCTTGCAATGAGGTCAACATAAACAAATATCAATTATATACTTTCAACGAAATAGTTTTGCGTTATCGACTTAGCAGGAGGACATTTCCACCCCCCCCCAACATGAACAAACCTCAAGCTATCACACTCAGACTTCTGCAAACCCGCTCGTATCACACTCCTCGGTCCCTTAACAGGATAGACCCTGACCTTTCACAGTCGCGCCCCAAATATGGTCGTGACTCCTGCTCTTTTGAACACATGCACTGGCTGTGCCCACCTCTGAACGCCTCCACACCCATCACGAAGGAACTGTGGGGAAAATCCCTCAAGAGTAGCCATCTCCACCACACTTAGAAATTTCACACCCTTATGGTTGTAAGGCGGGTGTATATATATTTTCACCTGTATAAACACCCTTGCGAGACCCTTTTGAACGGAATAAGGTATTCAATAAGAAAACACATTTGCAACACCCCAGTCTTTCTAATTTACACCCTAATATCACGGGAGTAAGTGAACAAGCTTACAGTATGTGATAAATGATCCTGGGCAGTTTACCGTTTCGATATTGGCTATACATGAAACGCGCGCTAGCAGCGCTTGAACCGGATAGCTGGAATGATTAGATCGCGGCATCTAGGCAGCAGCGCAGTTCCTCCGAACAGCGATCAAAAATGAAGTTTCCCACGAATGTTGATTTTGAACGGATGACACTAACGCGCCGACTTCACATAGCCAGATATCTGCAAAATGCTTCACATGATCAATGGCAAAATCTTTACAATGCTATCACTGAATACGTAAAGGTGTGCAACTCGTTAGACTGGGAATGGTTAGGAGTGAGTGTTAACGGTAAATAGCTCACAAACTTATGGTTTGTAGATCACATTGGCATACTCAGCAACGCTGCAGACTATTTGCAGCAAACGTTTGAGGACCTTATCGAAGAAAGTGTAAGAGTCTGATTGAAGGTTAGTATGCAGAAGACAAAAGTAATGTTCCACAGCCTGGCGAGGAAAGGAAATTTCATGATCGGCAATCGGCCTCTATAACCTGCGCAGAAATACATTTATCCAGGTTAGTCACTCGCAGGGGCCTCTGATTAAGCAAATTTACAAAAATAAAAAAATTTGTTGGAGAATTTACGGCAGACATTATGAAATCATGACCATGAAGCTTACTGCTAATCATTGCTTTCTACTGGTACTAACATATGGGGACGAAACATGGAGGTTGCCATGAAGCTTGGGAAAATGTTGAGGACCGCGCAACGAGCGATGCAATAAAAATGTTAGCCGTGACGATAATAGACGGAAAGACCACGATGTGGATTTGAGAGCGAACGGGGATAGCTGATATTCTGGTTCACATTAAGAGGAAGAAGTCGTGCTGGGCAGACGATGCAATGCGTAAGGGAGAGAATCGCTGGTCTATTGGAGTTGTAGAATGGGTGCTAAGGGAAGGGAAGCACAGTTGAGGACGGCAGAGATTAAGGTGGGCGTGGTGGAATAAGAAGATTTGAAGACACTAGGAACCAGTTAGCACAAGACAGGGGTATTGGAGAGCGCTGGAGAAGCTTTCGTCTTGCCACGGAAATCAAAATGGGCTGCTGATGATGATATCACGACATTCATACCAGCTTCGTGGCATGTAATTCATGTTATCTCATGCATGCGTGCCATGCACGTTCTGATTGCTCGATTGCTTCGATTGCGGGAGGGGGGGGGGCGAGTAGCGGCATAGCCAATGGGGGCACACCGGGAACTTGTAACGCTCACTAAAAGTAAAGATTTCGCTACTATGGCACTGGCCCAGCTCCTTCCCCCTCCACTGTCCATTGGTACCCCCCCCCCCTCACGCGCAAAATTTTCTGGCTACGCCCCTGTGAGGAGGGAGTGCAAGGTTGCTCTAGACACCTCCGCCTAACTTGACAACGGAAGCGAGGGAGGGGAGCTGCCGCCGGGCCGTAAACCTTAGGGAGCCCAATTATCGGCCGCATTTCCTTTAGGGCATGAATACTGCTCTAATGTCATTACATAGTAGGATTCATGGTTGTCCGAGAGCATGCGACAGTTAAAAGAAAACTACCTACAGCCATCATCAAGTCTTAGCTTGAGCAGGTCTTATTGAGCTGGGCAGGACTCTCATAAAAAGAAAAGCTTCGCACCCCTCTTACATGCATTGTCAGTTCTGGATCCCCACCGACTGCACCTTTCCGTTAAAAAATCGCACAGAAACTCCACTGAGAGTTCTCTAAATATGCGTAAGCACTGTCACACTTGCTCATCTACACGCAGTTCAATGTCAGTATCAATGTTATGGGACTTGATCTGATGAGTATAAGTGACATCGCTGTGGCGACACGAGTTGCTGTGGTCGGCGGCGCAAAGTGAAAAATTATGGGGTTTTACAGGCCAAAACCAGTTTCTGAGGCACGCCGTAGAGGAGAACTCCGGAAATTTCGACCACCTGGGGTTCTTTAACGGGCACCTAAATCTAAGTCCACGGGTGGTTTTTCATTTTGACCCCATCCGAATGCGGTCGCCACGGCCGGTATTCAATCCCGCGACCTCGTGCTCAGTAGCCCAACACCATAGCCACTGAGCAACCACGGCGCGTGCAGCGCAATGTGGATGAAGCAAGCAAAGCATAGAGTAACATAGTAAACGTGACGAGTGACACCCCCATTGGCGTCTGCGGCCGACTTTGGCTCTCAGCGCACCTAACGAAATCGGCGAAACGCACCAGCCTCCAAGATGGTCGGGCATGCCACCGAATCTCCAAGGCGCTAATTTCAGTTTTCTTTCTTGTATTTTTTTGTGAGCCATACCGTTGCTTCAATCGATTGATTTCATGCAGACGCTAGTGCCGCTGTTTGAATGTTGTGACGACGAGCGCGCAAAGCTGTTTCACTCCATATTCATCATCATCATCAGCCTGGTTACGCCCATTGCAGGGCAAAGGCCTCTCCCATACTTCTCCAACTACCCCGGTCATGTACTAATTGTGGCCATGTTGTCCCTGCAAACGTCTTAATGTCATCCGCCCACCTAACTTTCTCCCGCCCCCTGCTAGGCTTCCCTTCCCTTGGAATCCAGTCCGTAACCCTTAATGACCATCGGTTATCTTCCCTCCTCATTACATGTCCGGCCCATGCCCATTTCTTTTGCTTGATTTCAACTAAGATGTCATTTACCCGCGTTAGTTGTCTCACCCAATCTGCTCTTTTCTTATCCCTTAACGTTACATCCATCATTCTTCTTTCCATAGCTCGTTGCGTCGTCCTCAATTTCAGCAGAACCCTTTTCGTAAGCCTCCAGGTTTCCGCCCCATATGTGAGTACTGGTAACACACAGCTGTTATACACTTTCCTTTTGAGGGATAGTGGCAACCTGCTGTTCATGATTTGAGAATGTCTGCCAAATGCACCCCAGCGCATTCTTGTTCTTCTGGTTATTTCAGTCTCATGATCCGGATCTGTGGTCACTACCTGCCCTAAGTAGATGTATTCCCTTACCACTTCCAGTGCCTCGCTACCAATCTTAAACTGCTGTTCTGTTCCGAGACTGTTAAACATTAGTTTAGTTTTCTGCAGATAAATTTTCAGACCCACCCTTCTGCTTTGCCTCTCCAGGTCAGTGAGCATGCATTGCAATTGGTCCCCTGAGTTACTAAGCAAGGCAATATCATCAGCGAATCGCAAGTTGCTAAGGTATTCTCCATCAACTTATATCCCCAATTCTTCCCACTCCAGGTCTCTGAATACCTCCTGTAAACATGCTGTGAATAGCATTGGAGAGATCGTATCTCCCTGTCTGACGCCTTTCTTTATTGGGATTTTGTTGCTTTCTTTGTGGAGGACTACGGTGGCTGTGGAGCCGCTATAGATATCTTCCAGTATTTTTACATATGGCACATCTACACCCTGATTCCGTAATGCCTCCATGACTGCTGAGGTTTCGACTGAATCAAACGCTTTCTCGTAATCAATGAAATCTATATATAAGGGTTGGTTATAATCTGCACATTTCTCTATCACTTGATTGATAGTTTGAATATGGTCTATTGTTGAGTAGCCTTTACGGAATCCTGCCTGGTCCTTTGGTTGACAGAAGTCTAAGGTGTTCCTGATTCTATTTGCGATTACCTTAGTAAATACTTTGTAGGCAACGGACAGTAAGCTGATCGGTCTTTAATTTTTCAAGTCTTTGACGTCCCCTTTCTTAAGGATTAGGATCATGTTAGCGTTCTTCCAAGATTCCGGTACGCTCGAGGTTATGAGGCATTGCGTATACAGGGTTGCCAGTTTCTCTAGAACAATCTTACCACCATCCTTCAACAAATCTGCTGTTACCTGATCCTCCCCAGCTGCCTTCCCCCTTTGCATAGCTCCTAAGGCTTTCTTTACTTCTTCGGGCGTTACCTGTGGGATTTCGAATTCCGCTAGGCTATTCTCTCTTCCACTATCGTCGTGGGTGCCACTGGTACTGTATAAATCTCTATAGAACTCCTCACCCACTTGAACTATCTCATCCATATTAGTAACGATATTGCCGGCTTTGTCTCTTAACGCACACATCTGATTCTTGCCTATTCCTAGTTTCTTCTTCACTGTTTTTAGGCTTCCTCCGTTCCTGAGAGCCTGTTCAATTCTATCCATATTATAGTTCCTGATGTCCGCAGTCTTACGCTTGTTGATTAGCTAAGAAAGTTCTGACAGTTCTATTCTAGCTGTAGGGTTAGAGGCTTTCGTACATTGGCGTTTCTTGATCAGACCTTTCGTCTCCTGCGATAGCTTACTGGTTTCCTGTCTAAAGGAGTTACCACCGACTTCTATTGCGCACTCCTTAATGATGCCCATGAGATTGTCGTTCATTGCTTGAACACTAAGGTCCTCTTCCTGAGTTAAAGCCGAATACCTGTTCTGTAGCTTGATCCGGAATTCCTCTAGTTTCCCTCTTACCGCTAACTCATTGATTGGCTTCTTCTGTAGCAGTTTCTTCCGTTCCCTCCTCAAGTCTAGGCTAATTCGAGTTCTTACCATCCTATGGTCACTGCAGCGTACCTTGCCGAGCACGTCTACATCTTGTATGATGCCAGGGTTCACGCAGAGTATGAAGTCGATTTCATTTCTGGTCTCACCATTCGGGCTCCTCCACGTCCACTTTCGGCTAACCCGCTTGCGGAAAAAGGTATTCATTATCCGCATATTATTCTGTTCTGCAAACTCTACTAATAACTCTCCTCTGCTATTCCTAGAGCCTATGCCATATTCCCCCACTGACTTGTCTCCAGCCTGCTTCTTGCCTACCCTGGCATTGAAGTCGCCCATCAGTATAGTGTATTTATTTTTCACTTTACCATTCGCCGATTCCTCGTCTTCATAAAAGCTTTCGACTTCCTGGTCATCATGACTGCATGTAGGGGCATAGACTTGTACCACCTTCAATTTGTACGTCTTATTAAGTTTCACAACAAGACCTGCCACTCTCTCGTTAATGCTATAAAATTCCTGTATGTTAGCAGCTATTTCCTTATTAATCAGGAATCCGACTCCTAGTTCTCGTATCTCCGCTAAGCCCCGGTAGCACAGTACGTGCCCGCTTTTTAGCACTGTATATGCTTCTTTTGTCCTCCTAACCTCACTGAGTCCTATTATATCCCATTTACTACCCTCTAATTCCTCCAATAACACTGCTAGACTCGCCTCACTAGATAACGTTCTAACGTTAAACGTTCCCAGGTTCAGATTCCAATGGCGGCCTGTTTATTTATTTAGTTTTATTTGTTTCATTTGTTTATTTGTTATTTGTTATTATTCGTTTTATTTGTTTATTTGTTTTATTTATGTAGTTTTATTTAAATTCACAGTTCCTGTTACAAGCTGTAACTTAGCGCAACAATCATGCCAACTGTTGAGATAGTAGAACTTTATGGCTTATGATATTGTACGTCTAGTAAGTCACGCCAAAATGTGTATCGTAAATAAATGGGCCGTGTTCCCTAACTATAAATCAACTTGCTGCACAGTCAAGAACACGAAAATAGCAGACAATTTATTGAAGGAAAATTGTAAGAGGCCGATACATGAAAACGGGAAAAAGCAGCGAAATGCAAGTAATACGGTTGTCAGACGGCGGACTTTAAGGGGCGATCATGCGTAATCCGATTTGAATTTCTCGGTTGCGATTGGTTCTTCTGCGCAAGCTGCGCGATGGAGCCAGTATCAGTCGAGAATTTCAATGCGGATCAGACTTGTTAGCGATCGAAAATGGTCGTGTGACACCGGTGTAATGGAGAATAGTCGGAAAATAATAGCGTGATGGCAATAACGTTGCACAAGCAAAACACAAAGAGTACGTGTTGCAACTATCCAGATAATGAAAAAAAAAACTGCACATACACGACATCAAATAATTTGCTCAAAATGGGATCGTTTTAGATGAAAAAGAATATGACGTTTTTGCTTGTACTTCTGCGAAGCAGGTTGAATTAGTGCAGCAAAATTATGTGAGTAGTAGCGCGCCAAAGTAAAATGGCTGCAAAAAGAAGTGAGCACGCACCAACATCCTCATTTCGAATATGTGAGCCAGTGTCTCCGTCATTAGACAGCTGCAATTAAGCGCTTCGTGTTGGGGGTCTTCACTTGCGGTCTTCGAAGCCTTAAAATCGTATTGTGATACTTGGAATTTAGCCCTTGAGTGTGCATGATGTCCCTTGGCTGTACATTGAATCTTGAGGAATTGGTGGAGATTCCTGCAATACGTAGAATGAAAGACAGAAGGTAAGCAAGATTGGAGGCGTCAAAGCTATTCAATGTAGACGCTACATTCCTTCGTATAAGCAATACTGGAGCCTGCAAAGCCTTGTAATGGAGATTCTGCGGTTCTTCATGCAATGCGTATTTGTTTAGTTAAGGGAGCACTGTTATAAATGCTAAGAAACAAGGAACTACTTGCG
The DNA here is from genome assembly GCF_050947875.1 of Dermacentor variabilis. NCBI lineage: Eukaryota > Metazoa > Arthropoda > Arachnida > Ixodida > Ixodidae > Dermacentor > Dermacentor variabilis. Next base: position 32,587,600 of record NC_134574.1, read on the forward strand.
GTAACGACTCCATACACAATTAAAACATGAAAACAGGTAGTTTCAGCCCAATGCAGAACAGCTAACTACGCTCGAGCGCACATAGCCGGCCACATAGCTTGAGAGAGAGTGCATTATTGCCATAATGCCAATATTGCACCGCTTTAGAAATAGCTACATTTGTTTGCTAAAGTAGAGCACCATACTTTGTCAGCAGTCGCCGCGCGTACCATAAAGCTCTCTGCCCCGAACGCTATGTGTTCATAGGCCGCATTTCTTAACGAACCATTTCATTTTCTAACTTTATCATTGTATGGAACGTGCCTCGCAGCTAGGAGCTGTCGCATCGCTGTTATCGCTAGCATCACCGCTCACTGCTGGGCATAAAAAAAAGAATGTGAAATGAAGGTCAGCATAGCAAATGGGCAGCAGCTGTTCATGGCTGCAAGGCTGCCGTCACTCGTTCATGCGGCTAGCAGTGACATAACGAAATGCGAAGAGAATAAGTCGTTGACAACGCTCAAAATAACTCGCTGTGCCCTTGCTATGAAACGGCGACGAAGCAGACGCTGGCAGAAGAATTAAACAACGATGCACAGGTGCCTTTTACAGGAAGAGCCCGGAGGCATGGCCTGACTAGGCTTCGCAGATGTTGGGTCGTGCCCAGTGGTCGTGGGCTTGTCAAGCTGCTAGCCGCGGCCGCAGTCACAGCCGCATTTTTCTTAATGTGCTCTGCCACCTAGCGGAATCGGCGAAGCTCCATAGCTCTGCCACGAAACGGCTCGAGTGCCTGCTCTTGTCGTTTACTATGTTACTCTACGAGCACAGTACTGCAGGTGGCGGCGCCAGGTGCGCTGAAGACGTTCCGTTCCTTTTGAGCCGTTATAGCTCTTTAGCGCTTCACTCATGCGCGTCGAACAGTTATCAACTGTTCTCCGGTGGCGTCTGTTTGTGGCACGGGCGCACGCATGGTATCTTGAAAGCGAACTGCAATGCGGAAAGGGTGTGCCCATTGTTGAAAACTGCACGCGCTGTGTTCTCGCTCTTTACTTCGCTTTGAAAACAGACACGCCTACACCCATCTTGAATGTGATCTACGAAAATTGCATAGTGCGGCATGTGCTGAGAGCTTCGTGAGCGCTGTGTTCTCGCCGCTTCGGTCGCGTTGAAGCGAGAGCTAGCATGAAGGTGAACTCACTCGCTGCTGCGGGTTCTATTTTGAAAGATATCGTACTGTAAGGACTGACCGATGGATAGTTTTTCATGTTGGGTAAGTATAGAAATGCATACGTAATAAAAAATGGAAGGGCCGCGAATTTCGCGATAACAACCAACACCAATCTACTACCCCGCCCCCCGCATAGCGATATCGTTTTGGCCGCCCTTTTCCCACCCCTGGATAAAGGGACACTACACCTCTATGCGAGTTGAAGAAACGATGACAAAACGCTAACAACGACAAGAACGGCGTTTCCTAACGCGTTGTTTCATGACCATAATTGACCGCTTCATAGCATTAAAGAAACGATAATGCCAAGCGACACAGTAAAAATTGTAAACAAAGAAATTATCTTAACCATACTGTTTGGGGAAAAGAAATAAAAAAGTTTGACAGCCGCAACCCACACCACTAGAGCCACTACCGCCGGCGTAAGGTGGAACCAACAGTTAGCAACATTCATTGGCGCTTTTCCGCTACACCACTGCTCCGTCTCCGCAACTGGAGCCGCCATCTTTTCGCGCCTATCGTTTTGTTTTTCTGCAATCCGTGCACGCAGCTGATCGGTAGATACACGGCTGCATGGCGTCGCATTGCGACCTGCGTTTTTTTCTCGTGTCCGCACAATTGGTGTGAGACATGTTGCATGTGACATGTTTGATAGAAGTGTCTCACGTCCATGTGAAGCGGCCGTAGGGGTGCTATGGCGGTGTGCCCCCTTCTCGGAAGCGTCGTCGGGTTTTCGGTAAGCAGATTTCAGGTAGCACGTGTAAATGTGTTTCGCCCTCCTATTGAGCTCCGGAGGAAAGCGTGCAATATTTCATGTGGAAGATGCAGTGCCCGCAATCATGGTGTGAAGCGGCAAACGAGAACTGCGGCACTTAACGCACGCTGTGGCTGCTTATTCAGCGTGGAGATTGTTTTACGTTGCCGTAATATATTGCTGTCAGTCTAACCTGCGGCTTGTGGACCGCTAGCCCATTGACTTTTGCTTGTGACAGCGATAGATACGTAAATGGGAAGCGATGAAAATTTTAGAGAGCGGACACTTCTTTCTCTCTATGTTTGGTCGTGCGCACCGCGTTATCAAGGCTAGAAAACTAACTGGCTTGATGGTGCTTAGTTCCAACTTCAAGCGACGTAACGTTGGAGCTGTATGTGTTTGTTTTCCGTGCCGCGAGTACCACTTTCATGTTTTATTGCATGAGCGTGGTAGCTGCTATGTGCCGCCTGGGAAGAATAAAATAAAAGCAATTTCCTCAATTTCTTACGTATGCAATGTGACGTAACAAAATTTCCAGCGTGTAATTCGGAGCGGAAATATCAGATTCAGTATAGTTTACTAGGAAACTGAAATTCTATCTTAGCTTAGCAGCCGTGAGACAAGTGAAACTCGCAATCTTTTTTGAATTGTTCACCCAAACCGCACAGTCTCTGGCAGATGCGTCATCGGGTATTTGACGGTAGCTTCGCTACGTGAGTCGTTTATACGCAAATATTGCCCAGTTAAGTATCCTGTTAATTTATACCGACACTCGTTCATCTAAGTTTAAGCGATTACTATCCCTGAGTACCGGACGGTGCCAAACTTGTTGTGAGGTGTAGCAAACAGGGAAAATTCAGTGGCGTGGCTGCAAATTCCTATTTTTTACGCTTCTTGCAATCAAAGCCAATGCACACAGTATCACTGATTTATTTCCATTTCTGCCGTACTTGATAAACCTAATGTGACAACTGGATTTTCTGGTTCACCTTCTGCCTTTACTGTGTATTTAGCTTGGCTGCCAGAAAATGCTAGAATTTTTTTCGGTGTCCAAGTAACGAAATATTTCACTGACGGCCGTGTGTGAAACACACAAGATGACAAAACGGATAGCAATATGATGAGATGTTTTTTTATATAGTTTGGGCTTGACTTTTCGTGAAGAGAGAGAGAGAGAGAAGGGAAGACGGAAAGGCAGGGAGGTTAACCAGACTGAGTCCAGTTTGCTACCCTACACGTGGGGAGAGGAATGGGGAGTGACAGAGGGAGAGAGAGAGAACTTAGGTGTAGGATGTCTATAGTCGGGCACTCAAGTCTGTTGCCCTCAGATAGCGACAAAGCGCTCGAACTGCTTTCTGGGCCAATGAGCTGTGAGGCCAGGCTCCCAAGATCTTCGCTTCCGTAAATGGCCTGTCATCCGACTTTTCGTGAAGATGTCGATCGACGTTGGGGGCTGGTGACAGCACACCCGACATGGCCAAAGTGCTGCCTGCCAGTTGAGTGCCCCCGAATGGACCATCAGCATCAGAAAAGAAAGCAGAGCAGGTTGAGGCAATTTTCACTTTGGAGCAGAATACTGACAGCTGGCTTTCTTTTTGACGAACTAAATCACATATTTACCGAAACAATCCTTCCTCTTTGTGCAGCCTACAAAGAATTTTTTGCTTGTTATACAGATCTTCAGAAAGCAGTTCTTCTGAACCCTTTTTGCATGCACAAATAAATAAAGAGGAGTGCAGTCTCTGAAGAAATTGGTGCACTGAAATGTGCATTCGGCGCACACCGAGATAGCTAGAAACCTTAAAACATAAAAGAAACGAACAAAAGCAGGTTTGTAAGAAGTTCTAGCATGCTAACCCGCCTTGGCATGCGGAACTAAATAAAACAGCAACAGAGGTGCATGCAGACAAGGGTTTCTACATGTTTTCAAGACATGGGCATTGTCTATGAAATTGTTTTTATTTACACGGAGCTTCTTGGTGACATTGTCAGTGCCCAAAATGCTCAAAATGATGGTCTGCTCCCAATAAAGCACCTTTAGATATTAAAATTAAATAATCGGGTTTTGCATGCCAGTCACAACCCGAAGTTTTGGCCACCTGGTCTTCTTTAATGTGCACCTGAATCTAAGTGCATAAGCGTTATTTCATTTTACCCCCATTGGAGGGCAGCTGCTATGGCCTAGATTGAAGCTGTGACCAGCATCACTGAGCAGCATGCCACCATAGTAACTGGGCAATAACAACAGGTCAGGATTTGAAATGCTGCTTAGAACTACGAACTTCTTGGCTCTCAAGAACTTTGCACTAGGTTAAAGGAGCACAGAGTACTGACAGCGACCGTTTATGTACCACTTTCTTTTTTAGGCTGTCGACTGCATTATTAGGGTGCGAAGCTTCAATTAGTCAAAACTAAACTAAATTACACAACAAGCTCAAAACACGCGCCATGTATAGAAGGATTTGGACATGAAAATGCAGTCAATTCAAGACGCCGAAAATGGAGGTAGCAGTCACACTACTTCATGCATTTTGCCCAAACATTGGCAATAATAATCAATTTCTAAAATATTCTTCTCAAAAACTGTTTTTTTTTTCAAGCCTAAAAGAAGGAGTCAAATTGTTTTCAGGTGTACGAGCGGTTCGTTGCGCGGCACTTGCACGTATTCACAGGCTTCTTTCATGCTTGAAAAAAAAATTAGTATTGCACCTATTGAGCATTAGAAAGCTGGATTGGGAATTTTTCGGGATGCTCTACAAGTTTCGCACTGACATTTTTGCTTTGAATATAAATTTTCAGCGGTTAAATAATCATTAATAACTAATTACCTAATCAGGCAAAATGCAAAAATTGGTTTCACTTGCGTGAAATGATAGCAAACGACATTACCTTGGCTCTAACCAGCTACGCGGCACTTGTACATATTTAAAGCTTGCACAAGTTGCACAGATCACCTGGTACTTAAAATGCATATATAGAAGCAGCTAAGTTGTGTCACCCAGCCATGTGTAGCATATCATAAGAAAGAGCCATGTCTGTTTCACTTAAGGGCACGATGAGATTTACGTGATCGACACCTTGTATCAGCGTGTTGTAGGCCTGTTCGTAGTTTAGCTGCTAAATACATAACCCGCCGTGGTTGCTCACTGGTTATGTTGTTGATCTGCTGAGCACAAGGTCGCGGGATCGAATCCCGGCCGCGGCTGCCGCATTTCGATGGTGGCGAAATGCGAAAACACCCGGGTACTAAGATTTCGGTTCGCGTTAAAGAACCCCAGTTGGTCGAAATTTCCGGAGTCCCCCACTACGGCGTGCCTCATAATCAGAAAGTGGTTTGGCACGTTAAACCCCATAATTTTTAGCTGCTACATAAACAATTTCTCTGTGCATGTAAGCTCACATGCATCTTTCAATCATATTGCCGCGTGTTTCCAAAATAAACCATCCTCGCACTTCCTTAATTATGTCTGCATCTGATGTTGTTCTAAATTTTCGACATGCAACTGCACCAATTTTCATCTTGTTTTCATATTTTGTCGTTGTTTGATGGCTTTATTTCTGAACAAGTTGTTTTCTCTAAACCCTGTTGCACACAGCAGTACACATCACTGCTGTATAGAGTGGGAATGGTTTTTTTTTTCAGATTGACATTAATGCACCTTGTTTGGGCAATGTAAGGCTTTCTACGTAACACGGCCCTGCAATAATGTTTTATATTGCATTCCAGCATCATCGAAAAGCTCTTCGCAAAAGCATCTACATTGGCATTCTCTTTAGAGGGCACCAATACTGGTTTGATTGAAGTAACCTCGTGGAACATGAATCATCGTTCTTCCTGAGCCAAGGAAATCTTATCTGCATATCTGAGTTGCATGTGTCATGATCGAATGCTGTTTAAAGGCTGCTAATAAGAAAATTACTTGACTAGCCTTCCAGAGGTTGCTGAGACTGCTTCAGTAGTCTATGCTACTCGATCATAACCAATTTACCATCACAGTTGACTTAACAATGTTTATGCAAAATACCACAATTGCCTACTACACATGTGACTGCACTAAAACTTGGAATTAATGACCAGTAAGATTTGTGGGACATCAAAATGTATTTTATTACTCCAGAACAAAATGCCAGGCATTTCGGTTATTTCTGCACCTCACTCGTGCAGAAGCGGCACCACACCTACTGCATGAACATACACTACCTTTCGGTCAAGTGGAGGGAATTCTGTGTACTCGCCCTGTACGAAGCCTGCACTACATAAAACAAATCGCAACATGCATTTGCTGCCATGTTGAACTGTGGAACGAGTATTGAAAATACCGCACTTTCTGAACTAGTTCAGCAAGTGCAGGTGAATCGTGTGGAGATAATATAGTAGCAGAAGTTGAGTGATTCTGCATTACATTCCTGAAATATACTTCATGCTACCTTTTCATTTATTTCTTAGTTTTTATGAATCCCTTCTGCATTGTTGGACAAAACTATGGAATGCCAACATATTTTCTAGCGTTCACTGGTAGCAAACATGTCAAAACTTCTTCTAGTTTCTGCATTACCGCTTTACCCTTTAACCCCCAAGTTAATTCCGGAAAAATGCACCAAAATTTCCAAATTTCTTGATGTACTAATTTTTTCGGTGTCATTCTCATTCGAAAAATATATTACTTTATTGGCTCTGGTTAGAATTAGCATCATAATAAAAGCTGCTCTTGAGGGCAGCTTTCCCTCAATGCCGACTGTAACTCATCTTTTACAGTCAGAGCAGCATAACATCGGGAGGAAAAAGTGTGACTCATCATTGGCGATATTGGTGCCATCTCTAGTCGCTAGTACAGCTCGGGATCAAGGGTGAAAGCTTGTGACTTCGTTGCTGTCCAATTTTAATTCTGCAGCTGTTACACTTGCGTGTGGCGTGTGTATATACGTCTGCATGCATTAAATGACTTCGTGCTGGAGGAAAGCAGTTGTAGTGCATAGATGCATCAGTCATGTTTATATATTTGCTTTGTAAAGACGCTATAAGTTTATCTTTTGCAGTATAGACTTGGCGCTCTTTGGCCAAAGATGCCCTTGTGCTATTAAGCCTATCAATTAATTATCTTTTTGTATTAGCAGGTTCTTATCATTTTTTTTCAGGATCGGTTCGCTAGTTTTAATGTGGTTTTCTTAAACCGTGCACTTCCCACTCACAGGACTGCATGTCATCTGAGATGTTTCTTTTTTAATAAAAACGATCAGGTTGTTTTTGTGAAACTCGATTTCTTAACTCAAACGAGTTTGTACAAACTGACCAAGCGGATAATTCTACCTGCTTATATATGAAATATGTTGCGGTTGTGAACCCTAATATTGAAGGCACATAGCACAAAAGTTTTCGTATTAAAACAATTTCATGATTTTTTTAAATATCATCTAGACTTAACCATTCTTTTTTACCACAATGCAGGGCGAAAATGTCCCGGTACCACCATGCATTCAGTATGGTGGCCCAGACGTTGTGTATGCGAGCAACCTCGCAGACTTCCATGCGAAGCCCTCAACATTCTCGTCTCAGTGGAATAGCTGCTCATCTATCAGCGCGTCCATCACCAATACTGCAAGTTGTAAAGCTCCTGAACCCCTTTAATAAAGCCTAATAATTTTTTATTTACTTCTCACAGATGGCCGTAGAATCTGAATGTTTTTGATGTTTCTAACATTTTTACCCGGCACAAAGCAGTGCAAAATCTTTTATATCAGTATTTAATGTATTTAAGTGATACCGACTCTAATACCTGTCTGGTTTTGTTAGCGTTTAAGAAATTTTAATGTCTGATGAGGTAACAGCATTTGAATTTGTCGTTGTGGCTCGTTTCAATGAGCTGCTAGGAAATAAGACGCAAATCTTGCCACACGCCAGTTGTAGCACTTTTGTTTTCATCACTACAGTTTACACGTTTCTAAAGATTAAAACTGCGGAAAAAGCCTCAAGAACGTAATCATCCTACGATTGTCATGTCCTTACAGCTCTGCAATGCCTAATGCCTGATACATCTTGGGAGCACATTGGCAGCAGTGCCTACTAGTATATTTCATAAGAGAATAGCTTGAAACCAGTATGGCCACACACTCGAAACAGTTGTACCATTTCTGTTTTCATGACTACAGTTTGCACGTTTCAAAAGATTGAAAGTTCAATAAAAGGCTGAAGAACATAATCATCTTAGGTCGTTATGTCCGAGTAAAAAAGAGCTCTGGTAAACAATAAGCGCATATTCACTTGAGCTTAAAAGTACAGTCATTCATTACTAGTCTCTCCATCTGGAATCACGCTGACAGCTTACAGTGCTGCAATGACTAATGCCTCCTACATCTAGGGAGCACATTGTCACCATTGCCTACAGGTATATTTGATAAGAGAATAGCTTGCCCCCAGGTTTGCCACACAGTTGGTAGATGGCGGCTTTTTTTTGTCGTCTTCATGTTACTACCATGTATTAAATATTCATTTAGATGTAAGGGACACTACAGGCATTGAAATACCAAATCGCGCTTGTATTTCAGGGGACAAAGTGTCCAGCATGCCTGTCACAAAACGTGTTCTAGGGGCTACCTTGTCTCTGTAGGTAAATGGACACCAGATGCTCTTTGTACAACGTAATCGGTGTACTTTTCTGGAGTGTTTGAGAGATGTGTTATAGGCTGTACTGGCCCTGTCTGCTGATAATGCATGGTTCTAGTAAGCTTCCAGCTGCTCATCTGCCACCGCACTGAAGGAACTCTCCTATTTTGCCGATGTGGTTGAAATTTTAGGAACTGCAATGAACAGTTGTGACTGTGGCAGTGCTGCAAAACTAAAGCACAAATTACACACCTCGACTCACACAGTGCACTCTGAAAGTTTTGCTACGTGGTATCTGTGCTTACTACCTGACCTTATGGCACATTTACGAGCAGTCACAGGCGATTGCAGCTGCTGAAGCTTTGTCAACCGGCAAGGTGAAAAAATAATGCTGCACCACCAGTGCGGATGCCCACTCCGAGATGCAAGCTATTTTGAACGAGGCGTTCGGTAGACTGTACATGTGCAGCCAAAACATGTTGTGTGAGCCCTATAGGCAACTGCGTTCACAAATGCACACAAGTGTGCTGTAACAACAGAAAGTTGAGAACAAGCAGCTTACCGGTGTTTCCTCAAAACATTAGTGCAAGTCAGTCTTTCACCAAGGCTGGTAATCATGCATAGGTATTGAGAACAGCTCATTGGAGACACACAAGGGGTCATGTCTCTAAAGTTTAATTATAAACAGTAATCGATGAGAAGGAATTACAAAAAGTATGCCTTTTCTTCCTCAGTGGTCTCTCTTGCAGAGACATGACCGTTTCCGGCAGTTTAGTTTTGACTTTTTATGTCTAGATTTAGTGCTTATGTTGCAACAACAACTAACAGTCAGTGCTCTGTCCAGCCGAGTTTTTATGCGGTTTTTGTGATATTTGCAATATTTTGCATTTACCTCAGCTGAGAGAAGTATATGCCTTTATTATTAGTAGTTTTCATGTTCAACTCTTATGCAGTGCTCACTAGTCATTACTAGTCATGTTTTGTTCACATAGACATGCAGACTTGTTCTCTCTTATGTGGCCGCCTATTTTCTTATTTTATGACTAGATGCAGTGCTTTTCAAATGAAAACATGTGATAGTCTGTAGTGAGATTATTTAAGAAAACTTTTCTGTTTAAAATTTAAATGAACAAGCCTGTGCCATTATTGTTTCATTATTGTTTATTACGTATTGGTATGGTTTAATTCATTATCTTTCATTTTAATTTTAAAATGTGCAGTTTATTATGTAACCATTTCTCTTTAATGAAATAAATACTTTTCTTCAGAGATTTCATCGAAAATTCAATATTGACTCTGTTGAGTTAAGAACGTTAGACTTGCTGATTGTTATTCTGATAGCTTAACTTACAATGCCTGTGGGATATTCAGTGCAAGCGCAGGATGAAAAATAAACTAAATTATTAGGTCTAAGCAGGTCACTGACAGTAAATGGAGCATACAGAAATTGGAGAAAATAGTGCATGCTTATATATAAAACAGCATGCACAGCTACAGATGCAGCTTTGTTTGTACATGATGAAACGTTATTCTAAGTGGAATCGCTTTGTTGCACTTTCTTCTTCGGCTTTCCGTGCTACCTTTAAGTCTTTATATATGTGATGGTACTAGTAAAGTATCCCGTTGACATAAATGACAACTTTGATGAATAGAGGTATAAGAGTTGTGCTTAAAACAGGTCAGTAAACTCTCTGCTTGACAGGTGAACGTATACTTCTGTGGTATTGCACTGGTTACTGTCACTAATCCATGTCTTGCTTGTGTTCTATTGCATTAAATATGAGCTACAACAACGAGCTGTTGTGGCTTTTTCTCATGGCCGAGCTGATGTTGCTGCGAAACTTTTCGACCAAGAAAAGTGGAGGTTTTTAATTATTTCAGAAATGCCTGTAACATCATGCCTTTGGTTGTGTGCTTTTTCCATGGAGTGATAAGTACTGGTGTGCCAAAGAGCGGGACATGCTGTGTCCTTAGTGCAGCACGCTTTGTTATTGCCCTTTGCATCCTGCCAGCAGTCTACTATGACTGCAGAGGAAGATATCGAAAAGCATGGGGTGGGTGCATGCTGCTATGGTGAAACTTAAATTTTTTGCTTTAAAGAGTCGCACATATATGCACTACCACATGATAGACCCGAAGCGCAATTTCGCGATGCCTCACATTCTGGCTCATACTGAACAAGACACTAGCATAGCTAAGACTAGGCAACATTCACAGCTAGTCTGTCCATTAACTACATGGCTGTAGTGAACGCTGAATTACTTGCAGGGATAACAACCTTTTGAAAGGGTGTTGTCCGTGATACACCCATATTGAAAGGGTGGTGTCTGTTGTTTCACCCATATAGGAAGGGCGCTGTTTGTTTTACACCCATGTCTTAACGGGTGCTTTTTCTTTAACATTCATAGGGCAAGGTGTCATTTTACTGCCTTTTCCTTTGTGGGTGTTACTCTACATCCCTTTGCTTGAGATGTAGCAATAAATGCGAAAAGGGTGTCACCGATGGGACAAGTCATTTACACCCTTAAGGATGTAAGGATGTAATTTTTAAAGGGCACATTCAACTCCAGGCTGTCCAGAGGGCCCACGACATTGAGGCGGGACGTCGTCTCCCAGTCCAGTCGTGGGCGGATCCAGCGACTTTATATTGGGGAGCCTTCGGCTCCTCTAGTTCTTTAGTTCCTCAGGGCTCAAATAAAGTTCTTGTCAAGTCATGTGTTTGCCTCACCCGGGGCATCGCTTCATGTAAGAAATGGCAAACTTTATTTAAGGCATAAGCTTTACGTGACCAAATCCAAAATCTGAGTATGAGACGCGAGTTAGTGAGCTATTCCAGGTGTATCATGACCACCTGCGATTATTTAACACGCACCCCAGTGTAAGTACAAGGGCGTTTTTACATTTCATCCCTAGTGAAATGTGGCTGCCTCGACGCCATTGAACCCGCGACGTAGAGCAACGCCGTAGCCATAAAGCTGCCGCGGTGGGTACAGAAGTGTGCATTTGATGAGCGGCCGCATTCATAATGTCATGCAGACGCTGCGGTGCGTTAATGTGGCTTTGCGTGGGCACTTCCTGCTTCAGTTGTCCGCTTGCCAAAGTCGCATGGTGTTTGTTCTTGAGAAAAGCCAATAGCATACCTTGAATAGACGCTTGTCTACGTTGCTCGCAGCCGCTGCCATGTCTGAAATAGCAGTGACGTACTGTACCGTACCTTGAATTTAAATTATTCCAATTTGTCCGCAACAGGATGCCCTGTGCGGTAATAGCGTTTCCTTAACTGTTTTTGAACATGGTTTTCTACCCCCATGTACTCGGGCTGCTACAACTGAAAAGCGGCAAGGCTGGTATTCATAGGGTTACGCTCACGGATTTTTAGAGCGGTCGAAAAATTATTGTAACTACTGCCAGGGAGCTCCCAAGATGGCGTTTTGCCCACGTTATGGAGAGTTCGGATTTGGATATTGTGGCGGATGGACGTGCTTTTCAGGGCTCCGTGGCGACGACGAAATCATAAGTATTTATGCATGCTTTGAGCTTGTTTCTGTTTTTTATTTGGTGTTTTTTTCATTTAAATAGCAATTGGGGGGTTTTCCTTTTCTTTCCTTTCTTGTCTCTCGTATTTCCGGTGCGCGGGTGTGCTTCGTGTACATTTGTTTTCCAGGATAATTAGAGCGTCCTTTCGTGCCACGTGTTCCAACACGTGCAGCCGGGTGGGACGTTGAGTGTTTGTAGTCTTTAAATAGCAGCTTGGACGTGGCAGCACAAATAACCATTAGCGGTTTTACTGTGCGTGTTTGGTAAAAAAGGGAGAGCGTGGCCGCGTGGTTGAGCGCGTGCGAGAACGTGTCGTACCTTCGGTCTCCGCGACATTGATTGTTTTTGAAACAGTGGTGAGAGTTGCTTTGCGGCATTTTGAGGATTTGGATCCTGGGCGTATCGTTTTTTCTGAAAGGCACGTGCTCTGCTTCGATATAGTATTATAGTATTTGTAAAAACCGTGCAATAGATGGCGAGAAAGCCGGTAAAGCAGGCAGTAAGGGGGGGGGGGGTTCCCTCAAGGCAGATGAGGAGACGAGTGAGAATGGAGAGGGCGTCGAAACAACCGGCACGCAATGTGATGTCGATACTAGGCTGCAGAAAATGGAGGCTTTCCAGGAAGAGCTTCTCAAACAGGTGCAAGAGCTCAAAAATGAGCTAAACAGGGAGCGTGAGGCACGGAAGGTAGTTGAAAAAAGACTTGAAGCAGCCGAGGAAATGCTGAATAAGGCCGCCATTGTGAACGAGAATGTGCGTGACAATGGAACCCAGACCCCCGACGCGACACGCGAGGGAGGGTCAGAGAAATGCGTCGAACGCAGGCAGGGTGATGAAGGGTTAGCTGGAAAGAGCAGCACCTACCTTGAGGCCGCTACGCGGAAAAAGCAGGAGCCCAGGAGACAATGCCCCTTGTCGAGTCCGAATCACGCGGGAAATGACAAAGGGAAGCAGGGAGAGGTAGGAGAAAGTGAAAGGGTGGTTATCGCTGGCTGGGTGCTCAAAAGCAATTGTGGAAAGGGTGAAAGGCGACAAAAGAGTGGCGGTAGGGACATTTCCAGGGCGCACACTGGGTTCTGTCATGGAGCGAGCAACAGCTCGCTCCATGACAGCGGAAAACGCCCACGTGCGCCACCTCGTCATAGTAGCAGGTGGGCTAAATGACGTCCTAAACAGGAAAGGGCCAGGACTACCCCAGCGCTTGGCGAATGGGGTGGACGACTTGCGTGAGCTATCCCCTCAGGTGCAGATCGTGGTGTGCACGGTGCCGGTGGTGCCTGTGCGTGACAGTCACGTACGAAGAGCCGTATTGGCTGCTAATGAGGCAATATGCAAAATGAGCCGAGAGAAAGGCTTCGAGGTTGTCGAAGTAAACAGGGAAGTGAGAAGTTGTAGTGGTTTTAAACGAGACGGGATCCACTTCAGTTACAGGTTAGCACGAGAAGTAGGCTGGCGACTTGGTGGTCGCGCTGTTGCATTTTTAGGGGGCCCGCGGGCGCTCAGGAGGTCAGAGTAGATAGTAATGAAGAAGGTGCCCTAGGGGAACATCAGAAGAGCATCGCCGTCGATAACAGAAAAAGGGGGAAAACAAGAAAAAGAGCTCGCCATGCAATAGGCTACATAATCATGCAAAGCGGCAGAAGAAAGGGAAAGTGGGCAGAGATTGAGGAGCAGTTACATAGAGAACAAATAGGGGTGTATGCGGTTACAGAAACGCGCCTTAGAGACTCAGAACAGCCGCCAGTTATTGTGAATTATGTATGGGAAGGGTGCAACAGAACTAAGTCGGAAAGAAAGGGAGGGGGAGTCGGAACGCTCATCCATGAGGGAGCCAAATGGAAAAGAGTAAATTCATAATGTCAAGAGCATCTTTGCTTATCAGGTACAATGAGTGGGAAAGAAACTTGGCTGGGCGTTACGTATTTGTGGACGGGAAAAAACTGCACAGAGAAGAATGAAGAGTCAGTAGAATGCATAAGCGCTGATATTAAGAGTTTCGGGAGTGGTGCTGAAATTGTCCTATTAGGCGACATGAATGCCCACATACAGGATTTAGATGGCTATACCGACAATAACCGAAAGTCATTGCTGGACCTTTGTGAGCAACATAACCTCGTGACCGTTAATACAGGGCCTAAGTGTGAAGGACAGATCACGTGGGAAGTGGGAAACCGGCAATCGACCATTGATTACTGTCTGATGACAGAAGGAACTGATGATAAGGCGAGAGAGAAATGGTCATCGATGAGGAAGGGTTTAACAGCATAGGGAGCGACGATAAACGCATCATATTGAAAATTGGATATGTAGTTGGGAAAGAGAGCAAGGAGTGCAAAATGGCCAGGCCAAATTTGAACGCTGAACAAATAGCAAATACAGTCACTAGAGTTGAGGAAGAACTTGGAAAATGGCCTAGTAGGGAGTGGGATTATGGTGAGCTTCTAAGTATAATAACGACAAAAATACGGAAACAGAAACAACATGTTCGTTGGAAAGGAAAAAAGAAACCGAAAAGCTGGTCGAACAAGGAGATACGAGAAGCGACTGCCGAACGACAGAATGCATCTCGAGAGCACAGGCAGACAAAGAAGGCGCAGTTGCGAAAGGACGAAGTAAAAATGGGTAGTATACCGGGAGAAAAAGTCTATGGTTCAAATACTGGTGCAAGCAAAATTAAAAGATGAAAGTGAACGTTGGTTGACAGAAATACGTGAGAAAAAGAAGGCCGCACCTAGAATGTTTTGGAACCACATAAAATTATTAGGCAGTAAGTCAACAACAATACAACAACATATCCTAGACGAAGATGAAAACAGACTGCAAGGAGAAGCGGCGATAAATTACATCCGAAAAGCAACAGCCGAATCCTTCCAAGGCAATGACGAGGTTATACTTGATGAAAAAAAGAGCATGAAAGAGGCCCAATGGGAAAAGCAGGTGGTGCTGACAAATTTAAACTGGAAGAAAGCGGAAGAGAAAGTTCCGAAGCGCACAGCCACAGGGCTAGACGAGGTTCCCGCTAGGCTGATAAATGAACTAGGACCTAGGAACTAGGAAGATCTGCTGAAAGCAGTGGAAAAAACTTTAAAATATAGACGAATACCAGACAGTTGGTGACAAAGTAGAATGACTTTAATTTACAAAGGTCAGGAGGAGAAAGCCAGAATTCACTCGTATAGACCATTGACCATTACATCGGTAATATACAGGCTTGCAATGCAGGCAATGAAATTAAAGCTTCAAGCATGGACAGAGAATAATGGCATTTTGGGAGAGCTTCAAATGGCTTCAGAATAGGTAGGCGTTTGGATGATAACTTGTTTGTTCTTACTCACTGTATTGAAATATCAAAAGCAGAAAGTAGACCGTTGTATGTGGCCTTTTCAGACATTACAGGAGCCTACGACAACGTAGACCGCAACATTTTGTGGGATATTCTGGAAGGGGAAGGCTTAGGTAACGATTGTGTACAGCTTTTTAGAGAGATTTACCTAGAAAATACCGTTTGCGTTGTGTGGGAAGGGATGAGGATCGAGGAGAAAGTTCATATCAACAAGGGACTGAGGCAGGGGTGCCCTTTATCCCCGCTGCTGTATATGATGTACATGCTGAGGATGGAGAGGTTGCTAGAAGGAAGTAATATCGGGTTTAGTCTCTCGTACAAACAGGCGGGTACAGTAATAGAGTAGCAACTCCCAGGTTTATTTTATGCGAACGACATTGTGTTGCTAGCTAACAAGCAAAATCATTTGCAACGTCTGGCTAATATCTGTGGACAGGAAGGCAACAATTTAAGTTTGAAATTTAGTGTTAGAAAGCCAGGTGTTATGGTACTCAATGAAAACAGTCAACAGAGGGTGGAGATACAGGGCCAAGAAATACCTCGGGTAACAGAACATAAATACCTTGGTATATGCATAAACGAAGGCAATGGACATATGAAAACACAGGAAAAAACCATAACAGTAAAGGGGAAGAGAAATGCAGCCATAATGAAGAACATAGCACTATGGGGATACAATAGGTACGAGGTCCTCCGAGGTATGTGGGAAGGTGTAATGGTTCCAGGACTTACTTTTGGAAATGCGGATGTTTGCTATAAATCAGGGGTACATTCAGCACTCGACAGGAACCAAAGGTCAGTGGGTCGCCTTGCATTGGGCGCTCACGGGAAGACTACAAATGAAGCTGTGCAGGGCGATATGGGCTGGACTAGTTTTGAAGTGAGGGAAGCTCGCAGTAAAATTGAGTATGAAGAACGGCTGAGGAATATGGAAGAAAGTATACGGGCTGGGAGAGTGTTCAGGTATCTGTACAGGAAAAACATTTATTCACAGCGAAGGAAAAGAACTAGGAAGCTTACCAGCAAGTATGCGGCCTGTAGGGTGGGCAACACAGCAACAAAGAAGGTCAAGCGGAAAGTCACAGAGGCTGAATTAATCTCATGGGTGGCGGCAATGGAAAAGAAACCTGCCATGAGGAACTACTTAAGAGGAAAAAACGAAATCACGAAAGAAACCATTTATGATAACTCAAAGGGAAGCTCAATACTTTTCGAAGCGACATCGGGATGCCTTAGAACACGCACCTTTAAAGTGATATATAATGAGGAAGAAGAAGCATGTGCTTGATGTGATAAAGCTAGGGCAACTACGAAGCATGTTTTATTAGAATGTGAAGACGTCTACCCAGCCTTGAAGCCCTTGGGTTCAGAGGGAGCAGTGGTAAAGCAAACATGTCCGCAATAGACGTTAGTAAGACGCGACTGGAGGATTGGTGTAAGAAAATTATGGAAACGACAAAAGACGGAGACGTACAAAAGCACAGTTCGCAAAAGGGGATCAGAAAATTTGGGTGTGGTAGTTCATAGTGTTTTTTTTTTCATTGTTTAACCTAGGTAGGATATTAGGCAGTATAGTAACAAGAGCTTGGTGGCGCAACCCACCACCCCGTTCCAAAGGGGACGCTCATAATATCCATCCGGAAAGATGGAAACAAGTTTCTCACGTCGCCTTTCCTCTCTGCATCGCACTTCCGGTGTATAGCAACCCGACGTGGAGGGCCAAACAACTGCAGTAGAAAGGTCGAAGGAATGTGCAAAGAAAACGCGGCTTTAGAAGGTCGGACCCGCTGCATCAAGGCGCCGCCACAGTGTGGTTCGTGAAATGTCATGTACGTGCTGCAGAGGGTGTAGGAGCATTAGGGTGAAGATTGAATACACATTTACATTATCTTTTATGCATTGCAAAGCATATGTGCTTAGCTGATCGCACAGCTGGTGGGGGTCTTACGGTTTAATGTTATTGGGATGTCAATTTAATGGACACTCTTGGCGCATTTCTGCCCGTGACATCGCCGTCGCCATGATGTTCCGTATAAAGTCCAAGGCCGATAACATGGTTGTCACGCGTCGTATGCTAAACGTGCGAGTGAAAACACGCGAGTGAAGCCGGCGATCGCGGCTCAATCTCGCAGGCGCGAATAAGAGAGCGGAGAACAAACGCGCCCTATGCCGTCGCGCGAAAAGCCGCGGTTCGATGGCAGGGAAGGAGGGAGAGAGGGGGGTGGCGTTGTGCTTCGGCAGCAACTTAGCATTTCGCGAAGGGATGCAAGGGGAACTGACGATCTCGTCTCAATCTCGCGCGCCATAATGGGGGCGAGCTCAAACACTGGAAAAGCTAGCGCCTCCGTCGGCGTAACGTGTTTTGATTGGTCACGTGGACACGGCTGCCGCGTCGCCTGCTCCGAAAGCGCCGAAGCGAGCTGAAAACGAAGGTTTAAAGTCCCACCTACGCTGCGGTTCTGATTAGGTGGGAAAGTTTTGCCGTTTCGGGTGTGTGTTTGACAATACTTGCAAGCACTCTAGTAGGAATTGGCTGCCTTTGAAGCCGTCCAACATGGTTGGCTACTGATAGGTGCCGCAGTGCTGAACGTAAATAACAGAGCCTGGTGCCAGCCTTCAGACGTCCCCGCAGGACAAGAAGCTGCGCGAAGCTTGGATCGCGAAACTGCGATCCGGCAAGCAGCCATCGGCTACAGCTCGAGTGTGCAGCAAGCATTTCCGCGAGGATGATTTCTGATACAGTGTCGAGGTTGCGATGCTCGGTGAGCAGCAGAAAGCGCGCACTGAGACGCTCGCCCGCACGCGCTGCCCGGCTAATGTCACTAAGCTTTGGACTATGAACTTGTTGATGCGAGATACTGGGCAAGTTCACTGGAATGGAAAGATTAGGGTGACTAGTTCATTAAGAAAAGTCAAGGCATGCTTGTCTAGCAACAAACAATGAAATGTAGTGTGTTAAGGAAAAGAAGCAGCGCATAATTTATTGCTCGCTGAGGTGGACCGATAAACATACAGCGCGACGCAACTTCAGAAATAGCTATATAGAAACATGCAAGACTTTAGAAGGAGAAGAAAAGATTGAATCTTCACGACCGGACATCACAAGAAGCCGTCGTTGGCGTCCAAGTCCATAACTATAACAAAATTATTTTTTAACATCTCGGACAAGAGCCACGCAAGAATGGTTGCGTGTTTACTGTCACCCGCCGAGGTAGCTCAGTGGCTATGGTGTTGGGCTGCTGAGCACGAGGTCGCGGGATCGAATCCCGGCCACGGCGGCCGCATTTCGGTGGGGGCGAAAACACCCGTGTACTTAGATTTAGGTGCACGTTAAAGAACCCCAGGTGGTCGAAATTTCCGCAGTCCGCCACTACGGCGTGCCTCATAATCAGAAAGTGGTTTTGGCACGTAAAACCCAATAATTTTTTTTTGTTTACTGTGATATGCTGCGGCCTAAAGCTCACGACACGGTGCGAAAATGAAACATTCTGCTCAGACCTGTATGCAGACGCGCAGCCGGTCACCGCTAATCCGTGCGATAGCTGCATTGACGCTTCCTTATGTTAAGCTCAATTTGATTTGGTTATACATACAAGCCACTATTAGAAGTTATTCCGCATAGTTCGCCCTCTGCGATTGCCGACTTTTCCCGCATGAAGCCGGTTCGGATGACTCTATCGCGGCGACCGCAAGTAGTGGGCGTTCGCTGTACGGATTCGGTAAAGATATAATGCCCATAAACCATTCTGTGCTTTCTGTTTGCTCAAGATTATTATTCGAACTGTAAAAAACTTCCTTCATTCCGAGAGTACTTACAGAAATGTCCAGGAGGGTTTCCGCGTGGTGTGTTTATTCAGCGCTCACAGCCAAACCTTTGAATAGCGTGCCGCGTTATCCCTCATACAGCGCAAGCGAATTGCTTCCAACAGATGGCGACTCCGTTAGATTTCCTCGCCCAAATATGTAGGAACGCTGTTAGGCAGCGCGGGAGGCAGAGGGTTGGCTTCGGCTCCGCTAACAAGTGTGTACTTTGCTCGGCAGTGCACGGTCGCACGTGCCGTATTTTCAAAAATATCGGCAGATGGCTTATACATTTGTGTGCGCTGTATTCTCGCCGCTGTTGCGCTGAAGAGATAGACCGCACGAAGATCGTTTCACTCGCTACTGCTGCCGCGCTTGTTCACACCAGTGTGCAGCGTTCTTTAGCAAGTGCCCTCGCCCATCGTGTGAGATGAGCTCATTTTTGCAAATACGCCCTGATACCATGTTTAATTCAGTTAGCAAGCGAATGTAAGTTCATACGGTCCATAAAACTAATATCCTTACTTTGTGTACCTGTGCACTAATTTGCTATCGCATTCGATGCTTCGCCTTTCGGGTGAAACTGCGACTATTTGCAGTTGTGCGCACTCCCTGTTCATATGGCGCCCGTTGGTTTTGCAGGGGCTGATTTGGCACTAAGGTAAAGGAATGTGGATCTTACGCGAAGTGCCCGAGACTACCTTGCGTCGCTCGAGGCCACGGCAGTGGTAGATGGTTCGGACTCCTGCAATTGCCTCAATATTATGCTTGTATTCTGCCTAGCGAGACGGACACGCCAGCTGTGGGAACATCCATATATATTTTTCCTGCCCGAATTTCGTCACGTCATTTTTAGAACTCATTACTGAACCCTTTGGGTCGAACGCACGAGGTAACATAGCCGAGCAAGCGCGAAATTTCTGTCACAACTTGCACACTTGCAGGCCTTATAACTCGATTAACTCCTGATGAGCATCCGATTTTATTTCGATAAATTATGCCTACGATGGGGGCACATTAAGCACTCTGAGACATGAACATTCCTGCTAAGATGCACAAACGTACTGCCGCAATGCGGGTATTTGAACGCCGCAAGCGAGGTCAAATTAACCTCGGATTTCGTCATGCGTGGCGCGACCAGTATAGTATTGGCGAACGCGACATTCGTGTAATAGGTTTTTGCCTCTACACAAGGATGCCAAAGCGAGGCGCACGATTTTTAATCGCGCATTAAACAGCGTGAATGCTAACTTGTGATATAGCTATAGGGTGCCCTACGTTTTAATATTGCCCTTCTGCTTGTGCCTTATTCGTAATGAACCCGCTGTGGTCAAAGCTGCTGGAAGCAAACTTGCTTCTATATTCCGAAAAAACTTCACATTGGCCTAGTTGGTGTTTACTGCATATCATATTGACAGCAAATAAAGACGGGGACAGAGGGAGAGAATACATAAACAGCATGGGCGGTAACTTTCAACAAGTTACCGCCCGTGCTGTTTATGTGATCTCTCCCTCTGTCCCCGTCTTTATTTGCGGTCGATATGATATGCAGTTGCTTCTATCTGCGTTGGTGTCCAAGCCTCCTCATGCCATTTATCAAACCTACGTGTCGAATTCGGGGGCGCTATAATCAAGCACATGTGAATGTTCTGCAAAAAATGTCCTACTTTTACTCATTATAACTCCTGATGAGCATAGGTTTTAGTCTGCTGGACTATACCTACTATGGCTTAGCGAGCTCTCGCAAACCTAACCACTGCTGCTTGGGTAAACAAATGTACTAGTGAGCTATGCGTCTTTGAGCATTGAATGAGAGCCTTAATATCCCTTAGATTTCGTTATCTGTCACATAGCAACGAAACCTGCTCATGTGACACATCATCGAGCAATGGATTCATTTTTCTACACAACGATATGAAAGTAAGGCGCCTAGGTAGATGGTTTCAAATATACAAGTAACGATAGTGCAAAACGTTTTTGATGCATGTGGTTTCAGCGCGCGGCCACCTAAACCATCATTAAGGACATTTGACGCCAAAATAATTCTCAAATAAGCAGACGGCGATGATTAATTAAGAAAAACTCTTCGTTGGGCTAGTTGGTTGATGCTTGAATGAGTAAAGGCAAGCCGCAAAAGACTAGGACTGAAAAGGACACGAACGGCAGGACCGGCGCCACTCGATACTGGCAAGCTGAGACGGCGATGAGGTTGACGCACAAAATGGCAGCATCGCTGCGAATGCTTTGTTGAAACAAAGGCTACTTCAAATTACTCTCTGGCGTACCGCACGGTGCGTAAAAGATTTTGCCCTCGTGCGACGACTCTTTCAGGAACCACTCCGGGTTGACGTCATTGGCTGTGACTAACTTACGGTGAGCCCATATATTGCCTTGGCGCCTGTCCGAGCGCTGAATCGAAGAGCCGTGCCTATAGCCGGTGCTTTGTGGGACGAAGTGATGTCGCAATCAATGGAGGCTGAGGCTTAAGGAGACTGCCGTACGGTCTCGTGTCCAGGCATATTGGTTACACCTAGGCTAGGCAGCATACTCGGATTTAGATTTCTACTTTCATAGACGTGACTGTGAAGCCCATTCTCTGTTTTCGCTCTTGAAACTAGATAAACCCCATTGCAGCGCGGGATTTGGCGTTTGACATGCATGATGTATCACTGGTGGCAACTAATCCTTTCTCTTGTTGATTCAGACACTACGGCCCGTTTCTTGCCGCACACCGTCCACTTAGGAGGTTGAGCGCGCAAGAACAGCCGCGATAAGCCATGGGTTATGGAGCCCACCAACAGCGTGGCTCACAGCCACGAACTTAGCTCACGTGACTCCGCTTAGTGACACGCAGTGCTGCAGAGCAGCAAATATCTCACCCTTAGACGTTGATCTCAAGTACCTTCAGCAATGCACGCGATGTTGCCAAACTATTCCAGTCAGGGACAGCAGGCGAACCTCTGCATGAGCATATTTATTCCACCCTAGTGGTGGTCTTTCAGCTGCAACGGCACCTATTCTTGAAGTGGGAGAATGTTCTCGTTTCTTGGAAATCATCATTATTCCGCGGATAATTTTTCCAAAAATAAGCACGCACACATTACAGCAAAATCGCCAAACAATAAACTGGATCCATCCAAAATGGAGCCTTGCCCACCAGAAAGCCATGTCCAAAAGCTATGTGCTATATTTGTGGATGAGTGAAACAATCAACCTAGTTTAGGCATCTCGATGAGAGCACCACAAACATGACGTTTCTTTAGTTTAATGAACGATTTTTCTCAATCTCTTTTTGAGACAGATAAAGTTTCTGTGGCCACGCAGAAATTATCGCAGATCTCTTTAATGTTGGCTGGTGTGTTATGAGGCTCATATGTGACTTGCTTGGAAATTCCTTGCGCCCATTTCAGAATACTAGAGGGAATTGGGACTGGATGATCAGGAGGTGCTCCAAGGCGTCACCCCATAAAACACTCTGTGGCGACGCACTCTCTGCAGCATTTCTGCGCTGCCTCCGCGTCGCCATCGTCCACCCCGGCGAAGCACGACTGCGTGCATCGCCGGGGTCGATCGTGGCGGTACCACCATCGCAGCGGCACCGCCAACCGCCGGTGAGAGGGAAGCTACAAAAAGCAGGACACGTGACTTGAAATACTGGCTTGCCAACTGGACGCGCGAAGCGCCGATACAATCACCTGCTTATGCTGCTGATGCAACAAACCGCCGTCTTTTTTTTCTGTGTTCGGTTTAGTTCCTCGGTAAATGCACCATCACACCCTGGTGATACGCACAACGGACATTAGCGTAGCCTCGTTGTGCCATCACATCCTCGTTGATGATATTCAGCAGGCCAGCTCACGGTGGTCCCACCCTCGTCACCAATTACACTAAGGCAGACGAACGACAACGGTCCAGGAGCAGAAAGGTAACTATTTTATTGCCAAGAACGACTTGTTCCTATGCATAGAGCTCTATGACGTAAGACACGGCTGTCTGCAATTTTTAATCGCCTTGTATTGTTCCACAGGACAAAATTTCACTCAAAGGCTTACGCTACGACGCCCTACGACGCCCTACGATGACAACTCTCCCTGATTTTCTCAATAAATCATCGGAGTAGTCTGTTCTACAGACGCCCGAAGGAAAGCAAACGTTTACTTGGTAATGGAAGCCCATCTAGGATGAAATAAATCAATACCTAATGGGTTGCATTCTGCATTCATGATTTTTGGGTATTTAGTACAGCGTTGGGAAACATTTTCGAAGACATCATAGTCAAGTAACCGCTGTCAAGGCCCTAAATTCTTTCTATATTGAAGACGCAAAAGATTATTAAAAGACAATGATTTCACAGGTGCCAGTCATGATTCTCAATAGCCATGTCTAAGAAATTGTCTATGTCTATGTCTAGGTCATTCTTGTTCGACTTGTTCATTCCTGAGTCCAGGTGGGCTCATACCGTATACACAGACTCAGTCGGTATGCTAGGCCTAAGCTTCCATTGAAGGGATTCACGCTCGCAGTGCAGGTACCTGGCGAATGCTGAAATGTGTGTCTTTGAGCCTAAAAAATTTCTATTTATTATTTTTTATTGCACTAGTGAAAGTTAAAGCGCACGAATTACTTATGCTTTGTTATCGGTGGCATAATTGAATCACGAGCAGGCTTGCTTAGGTCCGTTCGACCGCGTCTCAACGACTTCGGGGTTTCGTGTCGACTTAACAGCACACTGACAACGGCGACAACTCGCATTCATCGGTTACATACAAACAACTGAAGAACGAGGCGTTATCTGCGTTTTCATAATTTCGTCCAACTTAATAGCTTTTCGCCCAGTCAAAAGAGAAATGCAAAGACCGAAAGTGATCTTCAGAGTCACAATGCATGCAAAAACGGGGCAGCTCACGCACCTTTATTCCAAGCTCCGACACGAACTGTATGTACAATAATCACCCGAAGATATAGCCGTAGCATAGGAGACTAGTATCTACTGACGACATTGTATCAGGCATTTGATATTCAACAGCACCTATACTTCTTGCGTACCTGAACCAGTGCGGCACAAACGTAACCAGCGCAGTTTCGGGTACGAGCCAGGGAACTGCAACGAGAAGCAGTGCGTGTGGAGCTCAAACGAGTGCGCTCCAGCGTCATAGCAGTGAAATCAGCGTCTCTTCCAGTATGACCCAGCTCTTGTCTAGCGTTCTCACTGGTTTGCCAGTGACTCCCGCAAGCGCCATCGTCCCCAGTGGGATCCTGTGTGAAAAAACGCGCTGCTTTCATAATGGAAGGCACTGTAAGACGCTGATTTATGCATTAAGGAACCCTTTCTTTCATCCCAACCAACACGTCTTCAGAAAAATGCTTATATTGCCAGACTCATCTACCAGATTTAATCCACTATCTGTTTTGAAATATAAACGATAATTGTAAGACAAAATGCATATATAGTGACTCGTGCATGGAATTTGGCCGTGTCGCAAATTCCTGTCTAATCGTTAAACTCTCGTCACTTAAGCTTGACTATCTAACTATATTTTGACTTCAAAATTTAGGTTCTTCCGTAAACCGTTCTCATGGTGGAATAACAGCTCATCTCTATTGTGGTGCTTCTGGTGTTCTGCACGGCAATGTCCGGGGTGATTTTTTTTATTATTCGTGATGAACAATAATGATACTACACTCGATATAACATATATCATCCGTTTGTTTGCCGATCCCTGCATAAGGTGTCGTTAAATTATGACTCCTGGTCACCATGTCGCTCTCTAACGGAATCTGGACATAACCTTATCGGCGCTTCAAGTTGTAAACGACTGGTAAAAATTACAGATGTAAACTAGGTAATGACTTTATGTCGAAACCACTTAATACTGATTACAGCTACTGCATCAACAATAGTTCTTAATGGCAATGTTTGTCTGCAAGTACCTCGGCATTACCTTCATTTGTCTTTGCTGGTCCCCGCATTTTGAAAATATCGCTGCTCATTCATAGCATACTTTACTGTACATAAAGCAATATATTTACGCAGTACCTTCCGTAACACAAAAACTAGCTTACTTGACATTCACTCGTTCACAACCCATGTTAGCATCGTCTATCAAGCCAGCCCAATAAGCCTATCAAATCCCATTAGTATAACCTATAAATACGCACAGCACGTTTCATCGCTCGAGATTATAACCGCTGCTCTATTATTACTAACATAAAGGCTTTGGTAAAATGATGACTTGGAAACGTGTAGGAAGATAGCCCTTTTCTGCTTATCCCATAGAATAATTTACATCAGATACGGAAATAGAATACTTTTATGACAGGCACATCGCACACCTCGCCGGCTTCACATTCAACGCATCCTTGTAGGCCTCGTCCGTCTTATTATAGGGTTCAATGCATCTGCGCTGCCAGTTCTTAATAGTCATGAAAATAACCTGCCTGATATTGTAGGTAATATTCGTGAATCTACGGCGTTTAGAAAAGTGATACTAACCATCTACAAGCGTCTGTAGTGATCGCTAAATTTATCGTTGACCCTAGAAAGAAACAGTAATAAATTAGCATCTTTTTTGAATATTTCTCGAAGACTTCACATTGTGAAATGTACAGCATCAAGTATATCATTGCGTAAAAATGCGATACCTTATTGCCGAGTTAGGTGAGTGCCGACGTCGCACCTTAGCGATAGCCTCCCTGTGCGAGGAACCATCCCTGATTATTTGCCTCAATACTTCAACCTCAACATTCGCATTCTGTCGCATTCATTAAATGCCACTATGAATTGGACAACTGGTGCATCGCATTGCATCACATCGATTTTATAGCGCATGTCATCCATATAAACGGGGCTAATGCACTAGGAAAGCGCGTCCGATAAGTGCGCCACAGAAGCATGCATTGAGCCGAGTAAGCCGACTTGTGCAGTTCATGTAAACGCGAGCGCATCGCATTAGGAATTATAGGAAATGCAATTGGCTGTGCGGCGTAGCGCGATGCTGGAAGCGTCTGCAGCCGCTGCTCTGATTTCGGCGTGAGACATCGAGTGCCGCCAACATCGCCCCATGGATGATGCGCTGAATGTGAACCCCGGTAAATCACATTACTCGTGATACGCTAGGAAATGTGATGCGCCACGATCACATTCTGTCGCATTCATGTCCCGGCGGCTCATGGCCGCAAAGCAAGAGCTCGTAAAAAAAAGGATCCGCATCAAAGGTAAAATACGTTATAAATCTAAACGACCGTCATGTGGGAGTCAGGCTTCATTGGCTTCCTTACTATATCAGTGACGACGCCATACGAATATTTGGCAGCACTTGAATAAATTGAGGAAATGAGGAGGGAAACGTGGTTGACCGGGAAATTACAGGCAGTCCAAACCTCATTTAGGTAAGTGATTTGGAAACAGTAAAAGGGACTTAGTGTCAAAATCATCCCGCACCAGATTCGTTTACAGGGCAGCAACACTCTTGTGATTGTGCCTGGAAGTCCACCCTTGTGCCCGAGATGCAAGAAATCAGGCCGCATAAGAAAGGATTGTCGTATCCTGCGTTCTGCTCTGAATGTCGCCAGTTTGGCCAAAAAATCCACGTCTGCGGGAAAACTTACTCAGCCATGACACCGCAACATGGCGAGAACGACGACACAGAGGTGCTCATGAACAAAGATGAAGCAGTGGAAACGTTGCAACCTCGTAACAATCTTTCCTCATGGGTATCTAGACCAGAAACACAGAGCCACGCAAAATGAAACTGAAAATACCGATTCTGAAGTAAAGGCTGCGGCCGTAGTTTCGCCTGCTGTCTCTGTAGTAAGGCATACATCTTCAGGGGAGACGGAAGAAGAATGTAGTGCAGTGTTTCGTTATCAGTGCCCTTGAGCGCTGGCGAAGTGTCCGATGGCGTCTTAAATGATCTATCTAGAAGTTGAACCAGAACGCCCGGACACGTCAGTAACGTCTGATGACGCGGTCTCTGTGATGGAAGCAGAGGTTGTGTACGAGGGAGCAGAATGCCCCAAGAGGCCAGCAGCGTATGAACCCACGGACCTTCAGATGGAAGCGGCGACGCTGGAGGCATACAAATCCTTCGAGTCAGAGGCAGACGACGCAAGTAATATGGCTACAAGGGTGTTTGTGCTTTTTTCGTACGAGGATGAAGGCATGTTATGGAGGATCACAGAGATGAGAAGCAGGGAGCCAAAAGCAAAATTGAACGCGGCCGTGAGTAGGAATGGTGTCAACACGGCTCTTTGGTTACCGTCCATTGAGGAGAGCCACATGCGTTGCTTGTGACCTGCGAAGATCATGCTTCAAAGGTATGCCGGATTAGCCGGAGTAAATGTAGTTTTTTCAGTGTGGTTCACTTACTTAGCACCCTTTCACTGCGTGAACCCGCCATGGTTGCTTAGTGGCTATGGTGTTGAGCCGCTAAGCACGAGGTCGCGGGATCAAATCCCGGCCACGGCGGCCGCACTTCGATAGGGGCGAAATGCGAAAACACCCCTGTACGTAGATTTAGGTGCACGTGAAATAACCCCAGGTTGTCTAAATTTCCAGAGTCCCCCACTACGGTGTGCTTCATATTCAGAAAGTGGTTTTGGCACGTAAAACCCCATAATTAATAAAACTTTCACTGCGTGAGCTTGGTAGCACGCAGGAGGATGCAGTAGTTTTCTAAATCTATACTTGCAAGAACTTGTCGGCACTGGATTTATTTCTGAGACTAAACATTCATAGAGTGTGCAGTATGAAGGGGTTGACCAATCCATCGGCAACGATTAATCCTTTTATTTTTCACTTTCTTGCGGACAGGGTGGAGCGACGGCAGGTTTGGTTAAGAAACACTCAGAGGTACTAGTATACTCCGAAGTCGATAAGGACTGAAACGGCCTGGTATGCAGTGTGGATTTGCTTTACCGGTATGAACCATATGAACTTATTTCGATTGATGCTACCAATGACGCATCCCTGCGAAAAGAATTCTGAGGCCTGAGGCAGTCACTTGACTCACGTGCTCTATCATACGAAAACGCGATCTTGAGATACGGTCCTAGCAGACCTCCGGAAGCTCTTGCCAGAATATGAGTTGCAGGATGTTACCGAACTTGTGGTAGGAAATAATGACGATTTTACATATTCGCGGGCTGACTCACTCAACGCTTGATCACTTGCCTGTGTCTAGTGGCCTCTAATTGTACAACGTGGGCTATGATGTGAAGCCCGTCGCACTCTGAGATCATGCATTTATCGCAGCCTTATCTGAACACAAGGAGGGACAAGGAGTGACATTTCTGCAAGCTAAAAAAAAGTCCGCGGGATGAGGAAGAAATATGTTACTGCAATAGGAATCTAATCAAGGAAAGCAAGAACCGAAGAAACAATATTGCGAGAAGATTTAAAAGGAAAATGTAAGATGTTTCTACTTATGAAATGAAAGGAAGATCAGCACTGTAGAACAGCGAAAAGCTGAACTTGATGCGAACTCTGAAAAATCTAATCGAAGCCGAAAACTGTCACCCGGGCACCTGTAAAGAAGATATCAAAGACTGGAAAGAGCCGCTATTGTCAATCCTGGAGGAGTACAAAGGTGCAATGACCTGGTATAGGACGGAATCACAGCAAAGATATGAGGAACTGCTCAACATTTTCAAGACAAACGAAATACAACGGGGAGGAAAAATGGAATAGAAACGCTATAAAGCGTCGAGAGCACTCTCACGTCACAAACCGACATCGAGGCTGCCTCTATTCAAGCACACAAGGACCTCTTCCAATATGAAAATGACAAATGTGACCACAAACCCTTGCAAAAATATACTTCAACCTTGCATTGCATAGATGATGCGACAAAACAGCAAACGGATGAGAGGATATCACAGAGAAAAACAGAATGGGCCGTACATAAAGCCAAGGAAATTGGCAAGGGTAGATGGGCTCACCACTGCGTTCCACATGAATTTTCTCCGGAATTAGTGCCAGTATTATGCGACGTGTAGGATGAGATTTCGAAGCGAGGATAGCTGCCGCCATCTACGCGATGAGGTCTTGCTGTATTGCTGCCTAATAAGCAGTCTACTCAAGTGCCGACAGCACGTTGGCCGACAGTGAGTGATTTTCGCCCCATTGGTCTTTTAACGGCCGATTACAAAATTATTGCTAAAATTATAGCTAGAGGGCTCGACCTTGCCCTAAGAACAGTCATCGGGAACAATCAATCACACGGTGCGACAGAACATCGCATCAGCGATAATCTGCATGCCGTGCGGATACTGTGCGAATCCTCCGCCGTTGGTAGATCCAGAGTAGCGGTTTTGCAAGCGGATCTCAGCAAGGTTTTCCATAGAATAGCACATGACTTTCTCCTCATCTTTCTTAAGGCCTGCAACATTGGGGACCGCCTTTTTAAATATATGTGTCTGCTACAAACCAGTATCGACGGCATTCGTAATTGACGTGCTAAGACCACCTAGAATAAAGCTCAACTGGTCGGTTAGGCAAGGATGTGCCATGTCACCAGTTCTTTTTGCTGTGCGCTTATAACCCATGTGGTGAAGAATTCTGAACCACGGTGACATAACAAGCTTCGGTTTTGCAGATACCTCTCTGAAAGTCCACGACTATGCCGACGACGTTATGCATATATATATATATATATATATATATATATATATATATATATATATATATATATGCCTCTAAAGGATAAGTCAGCTAAGGAGTGCAGCATATCATGGACTTCTGTAGTGTCTTGTGTTTAAGCCAATTGAAGAAAGTACGCCTCTGCATGAGTGGGTGTGTGGGACTCCAAACTAACCACACGTTTCTTGATCCTAAGTGGACCTCTAGAAGCATCAGATAACATTCGTGTGTGTTTTAATACTGCCAACCTACAGGATGGACAAAGTACAATTTCGAAGTGACGCTCTAGCGGTAAAAGTGGAACAGTGACACGGGCGAACTGACCCACTTATTAACAGCGCCTTTGTGCATAACACTGCGTTATTTAAAGCCATATGGTACTCAGCTTAGGTGATGGCTTGTTTGCAGGCTCAGGTTAACTGATCTTGCGGAACATATATTTGAGAGCCACGGTTTTATTGCGTCAGGCACAGTAATTTATTCTTGAGTAAGGCGAACGGAAACTTAAGGCTAGAAAACGTATAGGTAAAACTGAAAGTTAAGAGGCACTATTTGTGTTTAAAAAAAGCCAATCATATTATACTTCATTCTTTCAAACAAACAGGCCGGTTGGGTGAGTGGATTGATGGCGCCCAAGGAGTCCCACGTATGCGCACCATAAAATTATAGAGGAAGGAGAAGCGGCTAGCTCGCTTGTCTGAGCAGTGCTTTTCTCAAGACTGCCTAACAAATGTGAAGCGGAAAAGCCATCCCTGGAACACTATAGATATGACATTCCCACCACCACGATATTAGTCTGGAGCTGGAAGTCAGCTGGAGTCGTATGGTTTCAAGAGTCTTGCAGAATATCCTGCAAAACCAGTGAGTAAGATTTTTTACGTTAGATGTTGAATTTTTGCGCATCAAAACAAACAAAATTATTAAGTTTTTTTTTGCCATTGTCAATGGACTGCGCGGTCGGCCCTTATCCATAATCGTTGAAGCACTTGTTTTTTTTTCTACAAATGCAAGTACATAGATAGATAGGTAGATAGATAGATAGATAGATAGACAGACAGACAGACAGACAGACAGACAGACAGACAGACAGACAGACAGACAGACAGACAGACAGACAGACAGACAGACAGACAGACAGACACAGACAGACAGACAGACAGACAGACAGACACAGACAGACAGACAGACAGACAGACAGACAGACAGACAGACAGACAGACAGACAGACAGACAGACAGACAGACAGACAGACAGACAGACAGATAGATAGATAGATAGATAGATAGATAGATAGATAGATAGATAGATAGATAGATAGATAGATAGATAGATAGATAGATAGATAGATAGATAGATAGATAGATAGATAGATAGATAGATAGATAGATAGATAGATAGATAGATAGATAGATAGATAGATAGATAGGCAGGCAGACAGACAGACAGACAGACAGACAGACAGACAGACAGACAGACAGACAGACAGACAGATAGATAGATAGATAGATAGATAGATAGATAGATAGATAGATAGATAGATAGATAGATAGATAGATAGATAGATAGATAGATAGATAGATAGATAGATAGATAGATAGGCAGGCAGGCAGGCAGGCAGGCAGGCAGGCTTATAACGAATGAAGTAGGCATAGTATGCTATTTGCATTAAAATGATGAAGCATACACGTACGGCGTACAGCTATCAGCTCTATTTTTGGAGAAACTTCAGAAAATACAATGCGTATCCCAGAAATTTTGAGGTATGGAGTGATTCACAGTAGAAGCTAGCCTTTACTTCTCTGTAATATTTGCCAACGCACGCAGCTTCCTCCCTAAGCGCGATATTCTGTCTAACCTCGTGTTGTCATATAATAGTAACTTGCTGATAATAACTGAAACCTGGCTGACTGACGATATTACCGATACCGAGGTTCTTGCTCACTTGCCGAATTTCTGCCTTTCCCGGAAAGACCGCCAAATCTCACTAGGTGGTGGTGTGCTAATCACCGCGCATCACCATTTATCGGGCTCTCTTGCAACCATCGAGACTGCCATGGAAATAACATAGCTACTCTGCCGCACTTTACCGCAGACTGTTCTCTTGGGCATTTGGTACAGACCACCACCTACCACTCCTGATTTTACGCATAAACTTCATAACATCTTGAGGTACCTTAGTGAAAAACACCCTAACGCAGATATCCTGCTTTTTGGTGACTTTAATTTTCCGCAAATTAACTGGATTAACAATAGTGCTTTAATCATAGGCAATGAAGCTGATAAATAATTTGTTAATGTCTGTATTAATCTCAGTCTAACTCAACTTGTGCTAGAGCCAACGCGGGTTACAAAAGACACATCTGATGTACTTCACCTTATACTAAGCAGCCATCCTGACACTCTATCATCCATAACTTACCTCCGTGAGGTAAGCGATCATAAAGGAAAACATGCCATCTTCACCGTTCAACCCATGCGACAACAATATTGCAGCAAAAGTTGATGCCTATATGATAAAGAGAACTACGAAGCTATTAATTACGAGTTAGGCGACTTATTTCCAACTTTTGAGACATTACTCCACATGTACTTGCTTCAAGAAAACTGGACACTATTTAAAAACAAAATCAATCAACTGGTAAACAAACATATACCAACAATAACTGTGCACACCAATTAAAACAAGCCATCGTTCACCAGAGCTCTAAAGAAGTTTGAAAACCAAAAGAAACGCCGCTTCCGGCAAGCCACGTGTCTTGGAAGCACCGAGGCATGGTCAAAATACTACATGGCAGAGAACGCCTACCTGAGTGGCCTTCGCATTGCTAAAAAAATATTTTTATAACGTCGACCCCTTTACAAAAATGACTTTAGACAGTCTATAGAAAGTCTATAGACTTTTTATAGACGACCTTGCTTTCTATAATTTTGGACTTTTGTTGAACCCAAGTCTATAGACTGTCTATAGACAAAAGTCGATAAAGTTTCTATTTCTTTTTTGTCTACTGCCGCTCTATAGACTACCTATAGACAAAAGTCGACACAGTCTCTCTGTATTGTTGTTCACTCTTCGTCTTTAGACTGTCTATAGGCGAAAGTCGACAAGGTGTATATTTCTTCTTGCCATTCCCACTCTACGCAGTTCTTCAAACACGCACAAGCACACAAACACACACACACACACACACACACACACACACACACACACACACACACACACACACACACACACACACACACACACACACACACACACACACACACACACACACACACACACACACATATATATATATATATATATATATATATATATATATATTGCTGCGCGACCGGCCGCTCAAGTCATATTGAGTGTACTCGCGGGCTTCGCGCTCGCAAAACCACTTCTATGGAGCACGCGTTGAACAGAAAACTGTATTGGGAGTTTCTAATGTTGCTTTGCAATTTTACCATTCAAAATTTTCATCTAATTAAACTAATTGAGAAATTTATTAACTCTAATTACCTAACCAGGGGAATGCACAAAAATAATCTGAGTCTCTCCAAGCGATGGCACACATTACCTTGGTTCTCTCCAGCTACGTAGCATTTGCATATCTTAAATCCTGGCTCAAATTAAGTGAAACACCCGGTATACTTCTTTGCAATTCGAATAATTTTCGATGGTTTCCCTATACTACCGCTGGTGAAGGCCATAGGGTGGGACGTCACCGAAGGTCATGTTAACTTGCGCGAATAGCCCGTATAGCGATTGAGGTAAGGCGTAAGATGAAGTATAAAACAGCCGATACTGTAAAATTGTTATTGGTTCAGGTTTACAAGGTGCCTATAGATTGACAATAGACAAACATCGGTAATCTGGGCCTAACCCGTGTACGCTGTAACCAAGCACCTGTAGGTACCGGTGGATAATACGGAGCTGCTTTTGAGATAAGCCACTGAAATTGTATACAGCTGAGATTGCTGTAGAGCCTATTTGTAGACTTTAGTATACACACACCTCCGCATTTGTTGAACACATGATATGATCTACGTAGTCGCCCTCGGCAATCACAAGACAGTCTTCACAGTTGTCATAGCATCACTTTTGCGGCAGTAGAATAAAGAAAGGAAACGCCGATCTAGTTATAATAATAGATGTTATGAACGCCAACTTCAGCTACGAGTGGATGTCAAACAGGCATCAAGCTAACAGTGCAGAGACACGTAATGTTTGTGACTGACAACACGGACTTTGTGAGTGTGCGATGAACCGATGCCGCGCATGTGGTGTGCGCGTTGTATGTCGTCCGGTTCTCATATACTTTTCACGTTGTCTCCATATCTCGGCTGCATCACTAACATCGGGCGGTTTTTTGTTGACTGATATCCTGCACTATAAACTCATCAAAGTTTCTCATTCACTTAAAATAAGTGCCAAACTATCTGAGCCCACCCAGTATGTCGCCGGCGGTATTTCTGCGCAGCGACGCATGTGAGTACCTCAATGCGGTACTGATTGCTTTGACCTATCATTGGAACGGAAAATTAGCGCTAACATACGTGTGGGCATCACATTTGGCGGTACGCTGGAAGATATGCTACAAATGCGCTGTATAAGTCATCGTCGCTGGCGATAATGCGTCTAAAGCGTCTGAAGGGTCCTGTAACGGTTTCTACAAACAGCGCATTCATCCATCCACGCGATAGCCCAAAGCGTTTGTATAACAACCTGCCAGCGCATTTCCTTCGTTCATGAAAAAAGATGAAAGATGGAGAAAAAAAGCAACCCGTTCCGGCGCGCA
Source organism: Dermacentor variabilis (assembly GCF_050947875.1). Classification (NCBI taxonomy): domain Eukaryota; kingdom Metazoa; phylum Arthropoda; class Arachnida; order Ixodida; family Ixodidae; genus Dermacentor; species Dermacentor variabilis. The sequence goes on from NC_134574.1 coordinate 32,622,269, forward strand.
TGGCGCGCAGAGAGAGAAACAGGAAAAAAAAGGAAAAGTCGCTCACACTCCTCGGAGCACGCATGCCCCGCGCGCGGAGCTCCTGCGCATGCGTGGAGCTCTTGCGCATGTGCGACAGTGCGCCGTCTGTCCGCGTCAGTTTGAATCCTCAACGAGTGCGCCAGGCACGTAAACGTTTGTAGTGGTGTGCAGTGTCTGCCTGCACCTTGGTGTCTGTGTATGCGTGTCTTCTTTGTGGCATCGCACGTCAACTACACTGAACGGTAAGCTTTAGCAAAGATGTTTTGCGTCAATAGCTCATGATTATGTGAGCGCATTTCGTAGCATGAACCGGCTGAATGTTACGCAGTTGACTAGGATATAGTGTCGGTTTGTCGTTGACATGATTTGATAACGCACTCTTGTTCTCGCTTCTACTATACGGAATGTTTTACGGCGAGCGATCGCTCGGGCTTGTTGATTTTAGCCTTATAGTTTAGGTGCGTAAAAAGGGAAGTACACCACGTTTTGACTTGATACTGAGCTGTCACTAAGCGGATTGTGTGTGTTGAGTAGCCAGTGGGGTAGATCTCATTCCGTGGCGCTCGATCCGGCCGCGATGAATGCTGCGCCGCATGTGTAATGAAATTCTCCAGACACGATTTACGTATATATCTTTAAATTGTGTTAGCATGAAGAATTTTCAAACAGACACGTATAGTTGTATAACTGCTAGCGTACTCGGATTAAAGGCCTTGTTTGCGGAGCATGCATCAGCAGTGTGTGCGCAGCCGTTCTCGTATAGTTTAAGAGTAGCAGTATTTTTAAGGTTCCTGGCAACCATTCTAAATAATTTTGGGAAGTTACCCCAAGCAAAACACGAGACTTGAAGAAATATCTAGATGAAATATCTAGATTCTCCCAATCTATTTACATGCAACCACAAACGCTTTTGGAGCATGAAACCTGCGATAAGCTCAGTCACTCGCAGCTTGGCAACTTAGACGAAAAAATTAGAGAACAATAAATTAGTCGCTCCGGGAAAGACCTTTGCACATTTCAAACTGAAGGCATTGCGTTTGACGGTAGTTGGAAGATTTGTTTTGTGTCTCTTTTATAAACAGTTAAGCAGCAGAAGTTATCTTTCGGCCTATATGAAAAGCGTTAAACCCCTTTCGATGTTTCGGCGTTATACAGTTCACATGCTGTTAATCACCAGGCAGCTGCTGGTGCAGATTCGCATTGTGCCAGTCGTGCTTCGTATGAAGCCCTTGTCTTGCGTAATAAGTGTTCCGGTTTCATTACTGCTGCATGTAGTACCGTCGTCTTAAACAGACTGTATACTATATGGCTGTGCAAAAGAAAAAAAAGAGCCAGATTATCCATTTAGTTGTCTTTTCTTAGTAGATAACGCACAGATTAATCAAATTTAGTGGATATCGCATTTGTTCTACCCTTGTCAACACACCTAAGAGATCGTCACGCGTTTTAGTTGATAAGTAACGTTATCAATACGCCCCCGTTCATGTGCATTCTACTGAAAGTGTGGCAAATGTATTCATCTCGAAGTATGAGAAAAGAGACATTGCAGACAGCTCGAAGCGAAAATAAATTGCAATTCTTAACGTGTTTGTTCAAAACTGGAGTCACTATGCTGAGCATGTTCGTTCGGCACGGGCATATTGCAATAACACCTGAAAAATGTGCCAGTCGATCCAGCCAGGTATCTTTGTTTCAACAAATACTATTAAAGGAATAGTTTGGGATTCTCGGATTTCTTTTATTTTTATAGGTACACTGTGTGTCACATGAACCTGTCTTGAAACAAAACGTACCGTTGCTGGCACCCGCGACCATTACGGTTGTCTAACTGCTTATCGTACTGTAATATAACGAAACATCATAATGGTACTGATTCAAATTACCACGTAGTCTTTAGTCACACGTAAACAAAGTTCACCAGAGGCATAAGTAATGAGAGCAAATGATATAGAAAACTACTATTGAACCGTAAAGATAACTCATTGAATAGTTTTCCCTCACATTGTTGCATTTGTTTTACGCGTGTGTCTCTGTGTCATTGTCTTCCGTGCTGTACTCGTGTGGCCATCAATTACGAACTTGCCCAAGCCCTTCTCAGCTTTATTAAACAAGGGATTCAAGTGAGTTGAATCTAATACTGCATGTCAAGTGACTGACGTGTTATTCGTTTTATCTAAATATTATAGACTGGCTGTACTTGGCAAGCATTAAACCAATGTTTTTTTTATTGCACTTAAGCTGCGGGCGTCATAGATTGCCAGAACATTTTAATGAAAACAGCGAGGGAAGGCTTGGAAAAAGATCGGGAAATCTTAAAATGGCCACATAGGTATGCTGTCTTGTTATATGTCACACAACGTTTCCAAAGAATCTTTCTGTTAAATATATTTTTAAGACATTTCACCTCATAAAAAGTTGAGGGAGATTGGTTCAATTTATTGAAGAAGAAAAAGTCAAGCATACTGACACGGCATTTCTTACTCAATTTGTTTTTTTTTTTGTGTATAAACTAAATGTCCTGAACATCGAAACCCTAGAAAAAAAATTTTCATCTTTGAAAGCACCTTAAATAATTTACTGTGATAGAATTCATTCGCACTATAGTATCAGTTCTGTTTCCTAGGAGGTGCATATCTGTCGTGCCATGACACAAAGTGCTCGTGTGGTATTTCGGGTGCTCATGTGGTATACCTAACTTGGAAGCCTGTTAGCATGCCCAAGAGGCCTCATTACCTGTAAGAAACTAAGTGACCATATGAATATAATCAATCCATCTGCCTTCTGTTGAATTTATGGCCAATGACCCATTCATTTAAGAGTATGAGAAAGACATTTAAATGTGTATTAAGCAATATAAATTACAATCTTTGGCATGATACTGTGGATACATCAGCCACGTCTTCTGAGCATGTACTTCTGCACGGGCATGCTTAACTGCCAGCCAAAAAAATGTACAGAGAGTCTAACTGGGTAATGTTTCAGCAATTAATATAGAGATCATTTAGGATAAGTACATTTGTGCATCATATACGAACTTGTCATAAAAGGGAACATACTGTTGCTGGCACGAGCAGCAGTTGTGACTCTTTAATTTTTTACCATACCTTAAAATAAAACGTTGTCTAAAGCTACTGATTCGTATCGACAAGCAGTCCTTAGTCATAGTTATACCGCATTAAGTATTGACTTAGATGGTTTGAGCAAATATAATAAACTGCTTAATGAACATACAAAGAATACACACTTGTTATTTTTACCACGTATTGCTGCATCTACTTATTCGCAGCACACACCTGCAGCACCTTTGGCACTAATGACACGAAAGTCAAGGCCAGCCTGTCCACCATGCTTGCCAAGGGGAAGTAGTGTAAATATTTAGTCTCTTTCCATAATTGCATAAGACATGCATTTTAAGGAATTAGTCTATTATATGGTGCGATAAAAACAGTTAATCCATTGCCGGTGCATTTGTTTTATTTTTTGCACTCCATGATTCAGCACTAAATTCTTTCTGTTTATGCAACATATATGAAAGTACAGGTGGTTGAGGAGCATTATTAATCTACTAACGTTAATGCATAAGTGCAGATGAAAAGCAACAGGTGCACATGCATAAATACATTCAAATTTTTTTTGCTACCACATGTAAACAAAAACTTAAACTAACTTGTAGATAGTCGACAGCTATGGAGAGTGTCTATAGACAGTGTAGTACGATAGTACAGGCTTCTTGGGGATTTAAAATGCGCAAGCATTTTAAATCCCCAAGAAGCTCGTACTATCAGCGTGACGAAAGCAGCAGGCGACACCGCCACGGACGCCGAGTGCGCTGATATATTCAACACAGCATTTTTTCCGTGTTTACAAAAGAAACTACCACTCCAGACTTTCCACTGTCTACTAACATAACATCGCATATGCCACCCATTGTATGTTCGATACATGGTATACAATCAATCAATGAAAAAACAAAAACAAATTATGTGCTTCTTCTGGTGTAGACGAAATTAACTCAAAGATCCTAATGAATACTAAACATATATCCGCGGCATGTTTCACTCTGTTGTTCTCGCTATCATTGTCTACTGGTGCTTTACCAGATAACTGGAAAGTGGGAAAGGTCGTTCCCGTATTCAAATCAGGTAACAAAGGCTCCCCATTAAACTACCGCCCCATTTCGTTAATTAGTGTTCCTTGCAAAATCATGGAGCATGTCATATACTCGCAAATCATGAGCTTTTCAGTCTTCATGAGTTTTTTCAAACTTCTTTCATCCTTGTCAACATGGTTTTCGTAAAGGGCTTTCTCGTGAAACACAGCTATCTTCCTTAATGATCTCCACGTTAACCTTGATAACAACGTTCAAACTGATGCCATTTTCTAGACCACTCTAAAGCTTTTGACACAGTGCCTCATAACCGCTTGCAAATAAAATTATCCAGATTGAAATTGGATCCTCACGTAGTACAATGGATGAAAGAATTCCTTTCTAATCGTTCCCAGTTCGTCCTTGTCAATAACGTCTCCTTCGAATCCTTCCCTCTAACTTCAGGTGTCCCTCAAGGCTCAGTCTTAGGAGCGCTTCTTTTCCTAATATACATTAACGATCTTCCGCTGCATGTATCTTGTCCTATTCGCATGTTCGCTGACGACTGTGTGATTTATCGTACTGTAACTAACATCTCTGACAAGCATCTCTCCAGAATGACCTTAATGACGTGCAGGAATTGGTGCAACCGTTGGCAACTGCCCTTGAACCCGAACAAGTGCAAATTTATTTCGATTTCCCGCCGTCGTAATCTTTATCTCTCTACTTACACAAATTGCAAACGTCCCAGTAGAGTCAGTTCTAGCCTGTAAGTACTTAGGCGTAACCCTGTCCCACAACCTTTCTTGAAATGCACATGCGACTAACGTAATTTCGTTACCCCTGGGTTCATGAGGCGTCCCCTTCGTCATGTTCCACAGCACGTTGTCAGGATTGTGGTTTCAATCCCGTCGCTCATGATCCGTTGTCAAGATTGGAGTCCGGCATGAATTAGAAGGTAGCTGGCCCATGCAGTCGTCAAACTTATCCACGCTGAGGACGTTGATGAAAGGAAAGACTGCTTCTCATCGAGAACGAGGAATATGGGTTTATTTACAGTATTTATATCAGTCTAACATGACTGTTTGAGAAAGTACATCAGTCTAACATGACTGCTTGAGACAGAGTGTCCAGAGCAGCCGCACAACAACGGTTTTTAAACACTGGGTCCTCTCCCGTTACAAGGTGATCCCAACATTCGTTTCGTCCTCGCAAACTAGCCGCCTCCCCGCAGAACGGTCTACACACACAAATGCACACACATTCGAACGTCCGGAGCCGACGTCAGAGGGGCCCCGTACAACTCGGAGCCGTTCCGGGTAGCGCGTTGGGGAGTTTGGGAACACTAGTTGGCCCGACGAACTCATTCCGTCATAACGGCGATGAGGCTATAGGTTGGCGGCGGTTTCAGCACAAAGCCTGCTTCATCGAACGCATCCTAGCTGAATCGACGGAGAGTGGGTAATGCCCGTATTGCTCCCCGACACAAAGTCGATTTAGTCACGCTGTGGCTAGAAGTGGGCGGCGACGCTCCCGGAATGTTGCCGCCATAGTTGTAACTGGGTGGCAAACTTGCACTGCCGCTGGCCGCTCTTAACAGCGCCTCCATGGCCCGAAAAATGTCGACTGTCTAGCGCTGACAACCGCTGAGCAGGAAGAGAACGGCTGGTGGCCAGGGGGTGATTGATGCCTTGGCTAGCAGCGACCACTTGTGTATTGATGTCACCGCCCCAAAACATCCAACAATGACAGGCAACTGCAATATGAACCCCACAACACGGCTCTGCGCCGATATGACGTACTTTGGCTCCCACTTTAGACCCGCTAGGCTTCAAAAAAAAAAAACATAAGTGCAGAAACAATAAAAATGCTGCATTTCGCTATGCCAATTTCTGAAGCAATTTCGTGCTGACAAATTCAGCAACCATGGAGGGAATCCTGCTAAATGAGAGGAGATCTTCTTGGCCTACAAAAAATTAACAATAGTAACCCTAAAATTTAGGCGGGACCCTCAAACGCAGAATTCGAATTAGCCTGCTCAATCCATCCGCATTGCTATGCAACTTTCCCTTCTTATATCTAACGGAGAAGTTGTACTCTTGGAGAGTGAGACTCCATCGGAGCAAGCGGCCATTTTTGTGTGACATTTGATTGAGCCACGTCAGAGGACAGTGGTCGCTCTCGAAGATGAATTTCGCTCCGTACAAGTAACACAACTTCTGGGCGGCCCAAACTGAACAAGCTCATTCCTTCTCTGAAGCGCTGTAGGCTTCCTCTCTTACATTTAGTTTACGGCTCGCATAGAGGATAGGATGCTCCTCATTATCGTAGCCGACCTGACTAAGTACCACGCCCATACCTCTGTCGCTTGCGTCACATTGAACTATGAATTCCTTTGTGTAGTCTGGCGCGCGAAGCACAGGACGAGAAACCAATAGCGTTTTCAAACTTTGGAAAGCGTTCTGTTTGTCCTTATCTCAGTGTACGCTACTCGGTGCTCCCTTTCGGAGGGCGTCCGTTAATGGACTTGCCATTTGCGAGTAATTCGGAATGTACCGTTGATAGTACCCCACAAGTCCCAAAAATGAACGGAGGTCTGTTTTCGTGCGCGGCTGAGAAAATTCTCCAATCGTAGCTATTTTCAGCTCGGCCGGCCGTCTCATGCCCTGACCGACAACATGGCCCAGATAAGTAACCTGCGAACAACCAAACCTACACTTTTCCGCTTTCATCGTTAAGCCGGCTTCCCTCAACCGTGAGAACACCTGTTTGAGATGCGATACGTGTTGTTCCCAGCTGTCCGAAAAAATTGCTACATCATCAAGATAGGGCAAGGTGAACTCCTGCAAGTCTTTTAGAAGAATATCCATTAACTTAGAGAAGCTAAACGGCGCGTTCTTCAGCTCGAAGATGAGTGCGAGAGGGCGAAAAGTGCCTACAGGTGAGATGAATGCGGCATAGCGGCTGCCACATTATGAAAGGGGAACTTGCCAGTACCCCCGCACGAGATCTATAGTTGAAATTTATTTAGCAACGCTAACTCTTTCAATTCGTTCCTCAATGTTGGGTATCGGGTACAGCTGATCCCTAGTGATGGCATTTAACTTCCCGTAGTCAACACACGGACGAGGGTCCTTGTTAGGTGTTTCTACCACTATTAGCGGTGACGTGTAGTCACTCTCAGCGGGCTCAGTAACTCCCAACTCTAGCATGCGCTGTATGTCTGCCTCCATAATGTCTCTCTGTCTTGGAGACACCCTGTAAGGCTTTGATATTACTGGTTCGGTTGATGTCAGCTCAATTTCATGCGTGTTAGTTCGGTTCTACCAGGCCGATCGCTGAATCTGTCGAGATATTCCCCTAACACCTCTTTTAGATCATCTAGCTGCTCGGGTCTTAGAGCGTGCGAGCTTACCGAGTGTTCTACTACTTCTTCTAGGCCGATTTCAGAGTTGGAGGTCGCCCTATATTGTTCAAACTTGGTACTAGTGCCATCCTGCTCTTTGATGGTATAGTTAACGACTCCACTCCGCTCTACATATAGCTTCATCAAATTACAGTGATATATCTTCACTTCCTTCCTGCGACCGGGCATTTTCAGAGCATAGTTAGTATCTGAAAGTTTGTGCAACACTTTAACGGGCCCGTCCCAGTGAACTTCAAGCTTGTTCTTTCTTGAAAGTTTGAGGATCACTACCTGGTCTCCGGCTTTACACGTACGAAGCCTCGTATTCTTGTCGTAACAGAATATGGCGTTCTTTTGAGCTACTCTTATGTTCTTTCCGACTAGTTCTTGGGTTGCGCTTAGCCGCTCCAGCAATTTTAGCACGTATTCAACCACTGTTGGACTCTCCCCTCTTTCCTCCCACATCTCTCTTAACATTCTTAGTGGAGAACGGAGTGTCCTCCCATACACTAGTTCAGCTGGCGAGAACCCTGTCGCTTCATGTAAAACCGTTCGCAAAGCGAACAAAGTTGCCGCCACACAGTTCTCCCAGTCCTCCTTGTGCTCGTAACAGAGCGCACGCAAAACTCGCTTAAGCACCGAATGCCACCTCTCTACACTGTTTGACTGAGGGTGATAGACAGAACTGTGTACTAACTTTACCCCGCACTTCTCAAAGAATGTGGAAGTCAGTGCGCTCGTGAATACTGACCCTTGATCTGCTTGAATTTCGGCTGGAAACCCAACTCGTGCAAACACTGTCAAAAGCGCGTCTACTACTTCGGTGGAGCTGAGCTCTTTCAGAGGGATTGCTTCTGAAAACTTTGTAGCCCGACACAGCATGGTAAACAAGTACCTGTAGCCCCATTTTGTTTTGGGAAGGGGCCCTACCGTGTCTATTACAAGTCGTCTGAAAGGCTGTGTTATTAAGGGCACTATCTTCAGTGGCGCTTTCCATGTCTCTCCTGGCTTACCAAAACGCTGGGAGGCATCGCATGATCTTACAAAGTTTTCTACGTCTTTGAAACAGCCAGGCCAGTAGCATTCCATAAGCAATCTTTCCTTTGATTTGTTTATGCCTAGGTGGCCGGACCACCCATTTCAATGACAGAGACTCAAAGGGTCCTCCCTATACTTAGTAGGTACGACTAACTGATCTAAAATCATACCCTTTCGATCTCTGTAGTGCCGATACAACAATCCTCCTCTCTCATGTATAATCACGTTGCGCCTAGCAATGCCTTCTTTAGCTGTGTCATGTAATTTAGCTAAGCTCTCATCATTCTTTTGCTCGGCTGTCAATGACTCTCTATCCACACGTAAGAGCTGATCAAAGTTCTTTGAGGCTGGTGATAATAACGACCCTGTCTCACTTGTGAGTGCGTCAGCTTGTTCTTCCTGCAGGCTAGAACTTTGACACTCTAGTGCCACGCTCTCATTGAGCTGGTCAGCTGGCAGGCTCTCCTCAACCGTTTTTTAGCCCATCGGGCCTAGCTCAGATTCGGGTATTGAAGTTATCCCCTTTTCTGCTTCCGCTGGAGGAGCTTGTGCATTTTCAGCCGAAAGCGACGCGATCTTACGAGCTTGGCCTCGGGTCAATGCCTGTACTATGCCCTCTCCCAGTTTAAGCCCTTTGTCACGCAGTAACTGATTCGAACGATTCGAAAAGATGTAAGGGTACTGCAGTAACAAAAATTTGGAAACTGCAGCCTGAGTCTATAGCTCCCCGTATGATCCACTGATTTTGACTTTGGCCATGGGCAGACACACGCTGTGTTCTTCTACAACCTGTTTTTTCCATGCTACTTCTCCGGTGAAGTCATTTACCGTCACGTAAGACGGATGGACAATGTCCATCGTGGCGGCACTGTCTCTTAGCACTCGCCATGGTTTGCCATTAACTTGCAGGTGTGCAGATATGGGCTTAAAAGTTGCATTGTCTCGTCTTTTTCCTCTACGTAGGAAAAAACTACAGTGGGCTTCCCGCTGTTTACATCTATATGTCCCAGTTTGTTGCATTTGTAACAGCGAATTGGCCTAAAAGATTCGACTTTTCTTTCTGTTCTTTTTGTGCGGTATCTCCGTTAAGTTTCTCCTCGCTCTTTTCTGCGGGCTTTTCCGCCATGTCTACAGTCTCCGATTGTCTAATCTGCGAACCCCATTTGAACGGAAATGGTTTCCGCGGTCCATTTCGACCGTCCAGGTTTCCGTCCTCGGCGTTCAACTTTCTACGGGTTGCGTACTCTTCGCCTAATTCAGCCGCCCTTTTCACATTCCCTCTGTCTTGCACCCACAGTTTCACAGCTTGGGGAATAGTTTTGTAAAACTGCTCTAGACACATGCATTCAATGATCATGTCTCCGCTGTCGTACGCTTCCGTGCTTTTAAGCCACTCGACTAGGTTGGCCTTTAAGCTATATGGAAACTCCGGATATCCCTCGCTATCTTTCTTGCCTGTGCTCCTAAACCATTGCCGAAAAGCTTCGGCTGAAAGGCGGTATTTCTTCAAGAGACTAGCCTTAACTTTTGCATAATCATACGCATCCTGTGCACTCAGTCTGGCGATTACTTCCGCCGCCTCGTACGGCAACATAGACAGCAACTGCTGTGGCCATGTACTCAGGCCGAAGTTCATCTTCTCGCAAGTCCTTTCAAAATTGCTTAGGAACAAGCCTATGAAGGTCCCGAGCTCAAATAGCTTTAATAGCCTGTCCATGCGGTACGATTCTGCCTCACTTGATCGTCCCAGATCACCTTCACTTCCTTGAGACAACTCCAAACATTTGCTTTCAAGTTCAAGTTGAATTTTTCTTAACTCGCGATCTTTATGGCGTCCCTCTCTCTCTCACTTTCCCGTTTTTCTCTGTTCCGTTGTTCTCTGTCCCGTTCTTTTCTTTCTCTTTCCCGTTTTTCTCTCTTTTTGAGAAGTTCCAATCCCATTTCAATTTCTTTCTCACTGGCCTGATTGGAAATTAGCTCCAATAATTCCGACTTTAGCATTTCCTTGCGTACATCTAGGCCCAATTCCTCACCAACAATCATCAACTCGTCTCTCAGCAGTGTCCTTAACTCCATGACTGCTGCTTTACTGCCTTGATCCTGCTCTCTAAATCTAGCTAGGAAAACATAGCCTAGCTAACACTCAACAATCTAGCTTCCCTACTGTTCTAAACAGAACAGTAGAGAAACAGAAACAGAACAACCACAAAATGAAGCCTAGAGAGTCAAAGCAAGAACCAAGCACTCATCGCAGTCAGAGCACCACGTCGCAATGTCCATCCCACCGCTGCCACCAGTTCTCAGGATTGGGGGCTCGATCCCGTCGCTCGTGATCCGTTGTCAAGATTGGAGTCCGGCATGAATTAGAAGGTAGCTGGCCATGCCGTCGTCCAACTTATCCACGCTGAGGACGCTGAGGACACACACAAATGCACACACGTTCGAATGTCCGGAGCCGACGTCAGAGCGGCCCCGAGCCGTTCCGGGTAGCGCGTTAGGGAGTTTGGGAACAATAGTTGGCCCGCCGAACTTATTCCGTCACAACGGCGATGAGGTTAGAGGTTGGTGGTGGTTTCAGCACAAAGCCTGCTTCATCGAACGCATCCTAGCTGAAGCGACGGAGACTGGGGAATGCCCGTATTTTTCCCCGACACAAAGTTGATTTAGTCACGCTGTGGCTAGAAGTGGGTGGCGATGCTCCCGGAATGTTGCCGCCATAGTTGTAACAGGGTGGCAAACTTGCACTGCTGGTGGCCGTTCTTAGCAACGTCAAACTACTGGCATACAAATCATTTGTCAGACGACAATTGGAATATGCCGCCGCGATCTGGAACCCTCATCAAAAAATTGGAGGACGCTTAAGCTTCGCCTTCAAGAGTGGAACGCGACAGCGTTCCCGTCGACCCGCCAAGGGGTGTAAGACAATGGGCTACGCCGCAGCGACTACGGGCCCCGCATCGGACGCGGTGAGCGTCGAGCAACGCAGCGTTCAGCGCGACAACGAAATGTGCGCCTGAGCAAGCGACGCACGCCTGAGCCTTAGAAACAGCTCGTTTCTAAGGCAACACCGCGTTCACTAGAGGCGCTTTTGTACCGCTTTGAAGCATCGAACTCGTGGCTCAGTGGTAACGTCTCCGTCTCGCACTCCGGAAACCCTGGTTCGATTCCCACCCAGCCCATCTTGGAAGTTGCTTTTTATTTATGCAGTGCCTGCCGTGATTTATCGCTCACGGCCAACGCCGCGGACGCCGACGCCGACACCGACGACACCGGCTTTTCTGCGACACGAGCTCCTTAACGCTATCGCGTTAAAATATATCAACAATGCACTCGAGTCAGTACAGAATCGGGCGACTAGATTCATCCATTCATCATATTCATATAACATCGGCATTTGACATTTAAAGGCATAATATAGCTTGATATATCTTGATTTTTGTCGCCGCATCGCCATGCACTCTTTATCACAATTTTTTTACAGCTCACTAAGCCGCGCACCTTACGTCACGCCATCACCTTCACGCATGTCACAGCGCACCAGCCATCAACTCCAAGTTTCTCGTCCTCGAACGCCAACTATGACTTTTCAGTCATCATTTTTTGCTCCAGCTGCCGAGGACTGGAACCACCTACCCTTCAATGTCGCTGCCATCAGATGTCATTCACAATTTCGAGAAACTGTTCAAACTTGTATTTCAACGAAACAGCTGCCTTTTCTTTTGCCCACATGTTAAACCCCCTTATGTAATACCCAGAATGGGGTTTTAGGGTAATAAAATGAAATGAAATGAGAAGACTGAAACCAATGATATATTGTTACTTGTCATCTCCAGTAACTTGAAGTAGTTGGTCGAAGTGATACTAACGTTTTTTTTGCTAAATAGTTAATAGTCTGTTAAGAATTGTATCTTCATTCCGAGAGTTTTATGCCCATAACGCTATGATTTGCCTGGATATTTTTTTTCCAGGTATTGAAGAGAGTCCGCAAGTTATGACAATAATTAAGTCACTACATGATTTGGCGCTTCAATTGCAGCGAATTACAACCTATGAACAACTTTATAATTTGTTTTTATGAGCGCTCTGTGATTTTGCAAGAACAGTATAACCTCGTATATTGAACTCTTTAACACCGGGAAGGACATTCAATATATCAACAAATTAGCTAAAGCTGCAGTTGCTAATTTGAATTTTTTGCTACCTACGATAAAACATATTTGGGCACAGTTGGCTGATTCTTGTTTACAAGCGGCTGACTTTCCTCTTCATTCGAAAGATACTGATCTTTGCCTATGAAGTTTTCACATAGTTGTCTTTCAAATGTTGACTTCTTGTCCTCTCCCAATTGTTTCGAGCTACATAAACATCTTGAAAGGATCATCCCCAGTACTTTGTCCAGCATCGAGCCTCTACGATTGTGAGGGGCCTCTAATCGCACGAAGAATAGGGTTGCTGATACTGCATGTGTGAATGCTGTCACTGTTTCGCAAACGCACCACCAGAGAATATATGTGGAGCACGCTGAGATAAAGCAAACCTAGCCAGTGCGTACAATAATTTTAACAAATATCCAAAAATTGTGCTGAAGGCACGGCGAGAGCGATCATTGCTCTCTGGATCGCTGTCAAAAGGCAATACTTTTGTGTGTATTCTTTCTTCTTTTTAATATTTTTGTTTCTTTTCAAGTGGCTATCGTTGGGCATATAATAAAAAAAAATGTTTGCTGTATGCATTTCTCGACTGTAGGTGTCTTCACTGTATGAGCGCCACTGTATGACTACTATAATGTATGACTCAATAATGTATGAATCCGTATTCGGGACCGGTATTTCCCTGCACTATAGCCATCAGTTCACAACATGTGGGTTCACTTTATTGAGGGTACACTGTGCGATTTGCGCCCTGAAGCGAATGCTGACGCAATGAGAGACGATGAAGCGTGTTGGCTGCACGTTCTGCTTCGGGTAGGTCATTAGAAAGATAGCGTTTATTTTCCCAGCCTATGTGTTCAACGTACGTTACATTATTTAACTTCGCATAGTAAAATGTCAGCAATTAGCTAACTAATTACGCTTCAAAAATGGACAGAATAACTCAATGCTACATCTGTTACGCGGTTGGCATCATTACGCTATCTTTATTGCTAGGTTCTAGTTATGTGTAACCCACTGTATAATGCAAGCACATCAATTCGCGTAGTTACCGACGTCATTATTTGCCGCCGATTAGACTAATTTATGTTTAAAAGTAATTTACGACTACTTAAGTAGTGTATATTCGTCTGAATATACTTAGTTTCCGAGGTCTTCTTACCATACTTGTGACATTAATTGGCATCCGTAGACTTAGAAAGGATCATTTCGCATGCGGTATGGCCTCATATGGCTTTCAAGCTTATCGAAAGAAAATCTGCAGAACGCATCTCGCGATGTAATGGATGGATGGTAATGCGCCAAACAAGGAATGCGCAAAGCGAAACAACATATTGCCACCGTCGAAACGCCTTGTGTATGAGGTGTGTATTGTGGTTGGATGCGCCCGTACGGATGATCCCGTACGGATGCGCCGCCTATCTGAGAAGCTTCTTCATCGTTATTTTGGCCCGTATAGGATAATTCGCCGAATTAGTCCCTTGAACTACGAAGTTGCTCCAGAAGGTCAAATACCCTCATCACGACGGCGGCATCGAACAGAAATCGTCCATGTCATCCGAATGAAACCGTACTACCACAGGCAATAACTGCTTCCGCCTACAAGTATTTCGAAATCATGACAGCTAGAAACCGTCGCCTTCTGTATGAACACCGGGACGATGCACTCTTGGTAGGGGGACAATGACACCAGACGATTTCAAATTACGCGCGCGAGCCGACTACTGCGTCCGTGCAGTTGTTTACTGCGACCTGCGAAAGATGGCGGCAGTGAATCGGCCAACACGGGCTCGCGCCTTCGGAGCAACCTGTCATCAGCGCTGGACACGAGGGAAGAAGAAGAGGTGCGGGACTTAGGCGAAAAGACGGTGGACGTTCTAGGGAGGCTTTCGCTTAGCCGTTTGTCGGGCACAAGTTCGCCCAACGTATAATGATTAAAGTAGCGTCACTCAACTGTGCGTTACAGTATCAAGAGTTAAAAAGAAAGTATGTTCGATCTGAAAGGAATGAGGTGGAATGTCCAAATCTTCTAAGTAAGAGATAGAACGCATGACGCACATTTACCGTCACGTTAGAAATAACTCATGTGAAATCAAAAATTCATTGAACTTTATTGTAAGAATGCATGCGCCCCTTGTTACAGGTTGCAATCGGTTTACTTCAGTATCAGCGCTGAAAGACTCACCAAGTGTGGACAGCACTTCGTAAGTTACAAACATTGTTTTCCAAAGGAGATATTCTACTTTTTTACTCCCATATTTTCCTGGCAAAATGGAAAATCATGCACAAGACAAAGCGATGCACCATATCTTATGAAAAAATAATAAAACAATGCTGAGAACTACCGAATTCAAAATCGTGATATGTTCTAAAGGCATTCAATCTTACTTTATTATCTTAAATGGAAATAATTTCTTTGCCTACTCAGGCACACAGAAACACACGCACACACACGCACACACACGCACACACACGCACACACACGCACACACACACACACAGACGCACGATTACGGTTTCTAACGTCATCTCGTATAGGCCTCGAAAAGGAAACGTCTCGCAGTAACAAAATCCACACTTTGCCGGTGGCGTGTTTCTAACCAGGAAACCCCGGGCTCAACAGTCGGGCGTCTGGACCATTAGGACAAGTGCACAAGCCTTAAACGCATGGATAATGCTGAGTGATATGCATAGGACACTCATAAACAGAATATAAAACTACAGTTGGAGCGACTTTGCTTCTCGTAGCGATTTCTCGTAAAAAAGTAGAGGCATACAAATGTAGTGTCGGGGCTACCTGTAGCGATCAAATGCATTAACAACTTGCAGTCGGGGCGACATAACCTAAAATAAAGGCGCACTCACGTGATGTTGCATCGTTCTGTAGAAAAAGTGAGATATCAGGCACATGCGTAGTGACGCAGACTCGTCACAAGTTCTTAATGCTGTATAGAGCGCAGCTATTGGGCGATCGCTCCTGCTGCGAGCGTCTGCGTAACGGAGCTAACGGCCACAGCGAAAACTGAAAGTGAGCGGGGAGCACAGCGTGGACGAAACACATCAGGAGGAACGCAAAGGAGGAGGGTATGGCTAAAGGGGCGAGAAGAAAAGCGCATCGCGGCGGCAATAACTACGAGTCGGCGTCAGAGTAGTGCGCGTCACCGGGGAGGTCTTTCGGTGGTGGCTTCTTTGACTCGCGCCCACACGTCTCTGATGCCAAGCACTAGCTAAGGCCATCCCCAGATAAGCGAGATAGTCGCACCCCACTTGTTTCGGTAACGTGTCACACGAGGCAAATTGTCGGCGCCAGCCAATATATCGCGAAATGAAAACACATCTGGAGCTATACTCAAGTTTCTGATTAAGGATTAGTGGAATCGCCGGCGGATTTTCCTGAGCACAGCCCTTAGGCGCCCATTCCTGTGTTGAGCATTGGAGTCTCTCGGCGTAACCGAGCGAACGAACACAACGAGAAATGAACGAGCCAACATGATGCACAGCGGCAGAAGGTGGCGACACCGAAGAGAACGCGAGGAGAAAAGTGGTGGAAGTGCATGCTGCGGCATATGAGGCGGAAAGCGAAGGAGCAGGGTATGGCGAAAGTGTGGGAAGAAAAGCGTAGTGCCACGCTCGACGGTCTCTGCGACGACTACCGCCACATGATGACGTCATATTAGCGCGCTGTAGTCTATTCACCGATGACGCCATCGATAGGATAAGTAAGCATTCCCGGCGATACCATACATAGCAACAAAGTATTGCATAAGCCCAGGTCTCTCTGAGGCGGCTGCTGTGACTCACGCCCACCCGTCACCCACGCGCTGCCTCTCGCGTTCTCTCGATTAGCGAGGCAGTCATGCCACACTTCGTGCCGTTTTCAACGTGCCGCACCAGATAGATTGTCGGCGCCAGCAAATACCGCGAAATTAAAACATGTATACAGCTGCGCTCAAATTTAGGTTAGGGAGTATCGTAATCATCGGCGCATATTCAGCTGGATATACTCCCTTTCTAAAGGAACACGCACCGGACAATACACAGTGACAACTATTTATCGTTAGGATTTAAGAGTTGAAGAAGCACCAGCGACCATTTTCGCCACATTACATCTTGGTAACGCCTAATCTGAGGAGACATAAGCACTTATGAGTGCTGAATGCGAAAGCATTGATGTGCAATTGAACGCCGCTGAGCGCTCTTTCGAGTAATGACCCACTCAGGGGCATGCGAGTGCGTTGTAATGCTTGGCCAACGCCTCCCAGATAGCAAAAGGCGGGGGCACTTAGATCCGTGACGTCCTGACACCTTGACCGATTACCGTAGAATCTAACAAGAACACTCCCAAGTATGCCGCGGTGGTTTTGACGTCATCGCTCTTGTCTCACTTGACTTGGCAATATAAATTTAGGTCCCGTTATCATGACGTGACAAAGGAGAGTGCACATGCCTGCCGTCAGATGGCGCGTTTTTAATTTGGCCTTACCGAAGCGAACTTAGAATGCTGGCGAGAACTTCCGCAGGCAAGGAACGCGCGGATAACACAGACATCTGGGAGTCAGGAGGACGTGGCGTCGCGGCGATAAGCTCTATCCTCACGCCCGCCATCCTGGCCCGCTTTCACGGCATCAGCTGCACGTTTTCGCCCGCTGTGCATCGTCGAGGTGCCCTCGGGACGTGACGGCGGAGTCAGTGGGAATATAGTTGCCATTCTTTGCTTATCCAGACGATAGACGTTGGCTTTTACAGTGAAGCCGTATATTACTAGGTTCTGGAAAAAAATTGCGTGCGTCTATCGAGCCGTGTACATCGAGAATTTCTCGCCGTGCTTTTCTCACCGGTCGAGAATATAGTGCAATACCGGTCCAACCGGCGCCAGAGGTGAAGCAGGCTTTAAAGGGAAGCTGAAGAGTCGGTCGAATTCAATAGGACGCTCATATACGGATGCGAGAACCTTATAAATAATGTAGGCAGAATTTGGGGTTTTTTTTTTTCAATTAGGAGCGACGTAATCGTCGGTTAAAATTGCGCTGTAGCTCCGCCCCCCGTCGAATGCCGCACGCTGCTGCTGACGCTGACGATGCGAGCGGAGCCCGGAGACCGCGGTGTTGTGACGTCAACTCTAGTGTTTTGTTCCTTCGCAGCCTGCGCGACCGTGCCTGACCGTGCTTGTTTCTGCGTGCGTGCCATCGTAATCTGCTTCGATCGACCCTGCATTCCTTTGTTGGTGCGTCTGCGTGTACGTAGAGTGGTAGTAAACGTGCGCAGCATCAACTGAAGTGGTGGGCCGATCATGCCGGCTTTCTGTGGAGCCTACGGTTGCACGAGCACCAGCGGCCGCGACTATGTTGTCTTCCATTGCTTCCCACAAGACAAGAAGCTTTTAACGGAGTGGGACGCTGCTGTGAAGAGAAAGAATTTCAAGCCCTCAAGAACAACAGTGCTGTGCTCCAACCACTTCCGTGACGACGATTATCACGAGAATTTATCATTAAAACGTGCGTTGGGTTTGCCAGTCAAGTCGGCTCGTCTAAGGCCCGGCGCAGTGCCGTCAGTGTTTGCGTACACGCGAACTCGCGCAAACCTGGATTTTGATTTACTGCGAGCTCCTTCGTGTTAGCACGCTGAACGGAAGGTGCATGTTTATCTCCCACCCTTGACGCAGGTTTCGTCGCAAAGCGCCGCGAATTTTCTATTTGCACGTGGGTTGTAAAACAGCCTGCATGCAGCTACCATAACGCAGTGCAAATGTATAGTTTGCATGTGATGGAAAGCCGGCGCACGCCAGGACGCTACGCTGCCCCCTTCTCTCGCGCACAGCGAGAAACCGACCGTCTCACGTAGCCGACGGAATTCGCCGCCTTTACGACTTCCGTTACGAGCAGTGTGCGGATGGCGCACAGATAAAGGTCACTACACGTACTGCATGAACCTGGAAGCTTTTCACGCGTTTAAACCGTCTTTGTAGATTGCCGACAGCTTTGGACAGCGCACAAATGCCGACGATCGCATCCCCGCTTACGTTCCACGAGGAGGCATGCAGGAACACAACACTACAGTTGTTTGACCGGAAACGAGCTCACTAGATCGGCGAAAGATCGGCGAGATCACTAGATCGCTTTGCAAAAAACATACTCACCAAAGAGCATTTCCAACACGAGGAGATCCCAAGACTTCGCTTTCGTTCGCGTCGAAAGCACTGCTCGCACCAGCATCGTTTCCTTCTTCGAGAGGCTGGCTCTTCACAATCGGCTCGTACATGTAGGGAGTAATGCCGAACTCCTCAGAAATACGCAGTCTCTCTAAATTTTCCATTACCTCTTAATTTTCCATTACAGCACCAAACTACCTGGCACCGCGCTTCATGTGTAGCGGCAGCGGTCGGTCACTAGAGTTGACGTCACGAGGCGCCCGACCAATCACAGGTGGAAACGAGAGGCGCGAGCTGGGCGTGTCCGCTGCTGCACTTTTCGTCGAAATAAAATATATTTGCGCTTTCGTTCGCTCAATTTCGATACGATATTTGAATTCGGAGGGTTGAAAACCATTATGTACACATGTTCACTCATTTCTTCTGGAAAACCTTCCAGCTTCCCTTTAGGTGCTCCTTATACTGGGCAAAAATCAATTTAATATCTCAGGTCTAAATAGAACCCGTATCAGATATTAAGCTGATAGGAACAGATACTACGCGTTGACACGCATCGACCATGTCTATGTTAGCACCACCCTCTCTTCGCTCGGGTTTCAACGCTTGCGTATCTACTTTCTTCGCGCCCTCAAGTGTTCCCAGTCCCGCAAGCATTCCGCTCGCCAGGATAGCGAGGCGGCAAGAAATGCGACCCCTCCATGTAGCCCGGATGACGCAAACTTCGAACGTTTCGCCGGAGCAACGGCGAGTTTTGAGAGGGAGTTTGTGTGGTATCAATGCTTTGTAGCCTGTGTTCTTTGTGATCGCTTGCGGTTTTCGAGTAACCTCACAGCTATTATTGCACTGCAGGACGTCAACCAAAGCACGATCGCTAGAAAATTCGCTAGAAAAACGTGTAGTGCCATGTTTGCAACACTACATGGGTATGTATACCCCCTCGGTGCTTCGTCATCTTCCGAGGCTCAGCATCGTGGAGGAGCGGCTAGTGGCGCCTCGCCCTCAGTTTATGTGTAAACGGCGTTTCACGCACGGCAATGGACATGACGCTATTAAGAGACCTATATACACAGCCTCGCTGGTCATCGACCTTCACAGAGTGGAACGCCACATAATTTTTTTTGCTCAATGTGCCATTTGATGCTTCCGCATCACTAATGTCAAGAAAAAAATTACGAATCACCTTTACCAGCCATACGAAGGTCATCCAGGTGGGTCTAGTAACGTGATTCCAAGATTGGTGGGTCATCTGGATTTTTGCTACGCAACTTGATGAACCCGCGACTCTTTGCCCGGTTTAGCACCAGTGACAGGTGAAATGCGTTGCTATAACGTTTCGGCTTGATGTAGGTGTCATATATCTGCCCTATAAGAAGGAACAATAGCTTGCATCGCTGCAAACTGCACAAGGTAATTTTGCACGAAAAATGCTTATACCCTTCGGCGGCATTTGTCTGCAGAAATAAATACAGTAGCTTTCTTTTCCCAGAAATCTGAAATTTCACAGACACCTCGAAGTCTTGTTTATTAGCAATGCAAATTTCACTGCGCTCGTTTTGGATTCACGCACACTCGCAGGCTGCATCGTGCCTCTGAGTCATTTTTTCGTAATTTAATCTAGAAAAATTGGGTAAGTCCCGGGGGCACCAGCAATTACTCTGGAAACATCGACGATTCATGTATAAAAGAGGACGCCCTTGACCCACTGATCGCATTTCCACAATCGCCGACTGTTTTCACCGCTATCGCTGTGCTTGACAGTTGTTCTATATCTCAGCTCTTAAGTGCACGTCCCTGCAGTCAGTGTGGACGTGCCTTTGCGTTGGCATCGTCTGCGTAACCGAGCAAACGACCAGAGCGAAGGATCAAAGAGCGATCGCGAATCACAGCGGGGAATGAAAAGCGAAGGGAGTGTGTGGAAAAAAAAACGGAGGGCGCAGCGACAGTGAAAGCAAGAAGGCTGTCTCACTTGGCCCGAATTTTACTCTGCGACACAGTGAATTTTGTCGGTCAGCGACTGCCGCGATCTCGTGGGCTCTCCGCCACTGGCTTCCAACAAGCTGGTCGCGCTTTAGCTCAGTCGCAGCGATTGGCTCGATCTGGGAGGGGCAATGCGTCACGAAAGCAAATCGCCATCCAAATAGGCACTTTCCAGTTTTTTTCCCTGTTTTTTTTCTTCAGCTCAAACAATTCGTTTAAAAGGGGAAGCTGCACGCAATCCAGGTCGGAATCAGACGCCACCTCAACATAAGGCACGTACCCACTTGATCGCCACCTTCGTCACACGTCACACGTCTCTCGCCACGGTCGTCAACGCTACAAATTGTGTCAGCTGCTTTACATGCACACTCAATAGTAGCTTGTTCTTCTGCAAACGCAAGTACTCCTCCAGGAGAATAGTGGCGGCTTCTATATTAACAACCGAACTAGAATGTCCCATACCTAATCACCCCACCGATGCCGCAGAAGCTGCGCGCAGGTACTTGCGGTGTTGTACAGCGCCTGACTCACTGCATTGGCGAGCGATGGTAAAGTCTGAAAGCTTTAAAATAGTGTGAAATGGTGCACTTCTTCCATTATCAATTAATGATAGGGAAATGCTATTCTATGACTGGTTTCCATGTTGTGTTTATTTATTGATGCAGACATGTATAGTTCGTGAGCAAGACAAAACGTTGTGCATCGCTGCGATGGAAATCACGCTGCCGCAGCAGCATGTGACAGCTGTCAGTGAAAATCGCCCTGCGGCGTGAGCGGCAGAAAATTTTTTTTTTACCGCAAACGCGCCGTGTGAAACAACGTTGGGGCGGAAAGTGGAGGAGCAGTGTATGGCGAAAGCGCGAGAATAAAAGCGCAGTGCTTGGCCGTGGTGAGGATTGTTACGCGATGGCGCCAAAGTATCGCATGTCGTCTGCTCACCGATGGCATGCGGCGAGCGCATCCAACGATACTATATATGAAAGCTCAGCCCTGCATTCGGTGACGTCTGCTTCCGGCAGCTGCTGTGAATTTTGCTCACGCGTCACCCGCACGCTGCCTGTCGCGACCTACCAATTGGCGAGGCAGTCGCGCCACACTTCGCTCCATCTGCTACGTGCGCATACGACAGGTGGCATAGTGCGCATAGTGGCTACGTGCGCATAGGACAGCTCCAATATACTCTCACGTTGTAGTGACGATACAGAAAACAGCCGCAAAACTGCGAATGAAGGAATTAACTATTTATTGGGCAAACCTGTGCCCACGAAAAGCAAGTTACCCTCACACCATAACAATAGTGGCGAACACAGTCGGCGATCTAGAAAATTTGATCTGTGTGGCGAGCGCGTCGGCTTATATCCATCTGTCAGCGAAGGTTCCTGAATAATCGCTGCTGTCCGCCTGTCTTCCAGGAAGTACTACACAATTCACGGCAGGCATACAATCAGATTACACAATGCTCGGTGACAGTATACAATGCATAGAATCATCGATAACATTCGAGAAAGTTCCGATACTCTCCTTACAACATTAAACCGACTGGATCTTGAGACCACTCTCTGCGTGAATGCTACTCGGACCCTGGCCGCAGCCGTCACTAGCACAAAAAGCAATTCGTGGTGTGTTGCAGTCGAACTGTAGAGGAGTAGTAGGTGGAACTGTAGAGGGCTCTCCACGAAAGTGGGGGAGCTTAAATCCCGTCTTCGTATGAACAAGGTGCAGGTGGGGCCATGTTACTGCAGGAGACCAACGCCTTGCCTGCCATTCCGGGCTTCCATGGATACGTGTCTCCTTCGATGAGTGACCGTCGCGTGCACACAGCTGCCCCTCCAGGAAGGGCAGCAGTGTATGCTGATACGCGCTATCCACAGGTGCAGTGGCGTAGCAACAGGGGGGGCCGGGGGGCCGTGGGCCCCGGGTGTAAGGGGCCAGTGGGGGGGGGGGGTGTCATACGCCTGAAGACTGCCCTCTTTGCGCCGGCTTGACTGTGCACAAATGGCAAAGAATGCTCCGGTATCCAGTAGGCCAAGCTCATGTACCCGATGTGTTGCGCCGCAGAATTGTAGGCTGCAGCTCTATCAACACCCCACGAATTAATTGCACAAATGTGCGGGCTGAAAAATTAAATTCACAAAATGGTCGGCAAGCTACGCACCTTAGCGTAACGTTTCATGTGGGGTGCGCTCGTGCCTTTCGGTCATGCTGGGAGCAAGCGTCGCTAAACATACAGTCAGGCGTTGAGGCTCTTGGGTCCCTCTTCCCTTCAGAACGCGCAGCGAAGACGAACCAAGACAGCAGCAATAGCGCGTTCAACGAGCGTGCCCGGCGCTCGCGTTTACGGCGAGCGTTCGTCGAGAGCGACGTTGCATAAGTGCGGCCGTCAAAAGTCGCGAATGGGATTCTCTGGATCTTCTTCGGACTCGGTACCAGGAGTTCCTGGAATTTATCGGCAAATGGAACTTCTTTGAGTCCCTCCCTAATGTTACTGTTATCTTTCGCTTGTTCCTCACGATCAGCGTGTCAGTTGCATAATGCGAAAAGAACTTTTCCAAGTTAAAGCTGATGAAGACGTCTCTCGCTCCACCATGAGTGATGAAATACTGTCAAAGTTGGCGATACTGACCACAGAAAAAGAATACGGAACACTTTACTACTGTAATTAATAAGTTTTCAGAAGCGAAGTGCCGGAAAAAGAATTTCTGAAGGGAATCTGTCCTTACCGGTCATTACATTAGTGCAAAAGGATCGATGTCCCACGATGGTTCGTGCATCGGCAAAATGTATACAATCTTCTATTCATAAATTTTATATGGTTGTATTAAATTTTTATCAGTTTTGCGGTGTTGAATAAAAGAACTTTCTTTTAGTCCTAGCTAACCGTTTCTTTATCATTTTGTTGTTGTGTGACTTCATGTCACAAGTACAGTGTCTGTGTCAGCTACACGGAATATTACAAAAAAAGATTAATTTTGTAATAATATTTCCCGATATTCTATGACGTTATGTGTCTTTGTGATTACTAGGAACTCGGTAGAACGAAAAATATGGCAGATAGGTTATAACCATATCCTTAATAATCCCTCAATTAGTAGTTATAGAGGAAACACTTCAGTTCGAAAATTGAGGACTCAAAGTCATATTATTAACTCAAGCAAAACTTCTTAGACAAAATCGTTTTGGATGCAGTACTGCATCCTGCAGTACTATCCGCCTGCAGTACTATCGCACTGCGGGCGGCGCCCAGTATGTCAGCAGCGACAGAAATATGAAATAGTGGACCAGTTACGTTGATCCCTCAATCGTCTCCATTGCGAGTGCAGACCAACAATAGTGCAAGCTTTCGCTGGCACGGGCTTCATCGCGGCCTTTACTTTTTATGGTGACGCCAAGAATCGACGCGTGCTCTATTCTGTTCCCAATCTTGTGGTGGTACCACAGCTCGAATAATCACGTTTGTCCGTATAGCAGCAAATAAAAGCAGGGCCTTATTGATCAGAATGAAGAGAACTCGTAATTGTCATAGCATTGGCGCCCGCGCCGGAGGGAGGCAGGTGGCGTTTTCTAATAGGGTGGGGAGATGAGCGTCACTGACACACAACTTAATTTTCCTTTTCGTTCAGGGCTGCCCACAGCCAAAACACTGAGCCATAGTACCTACGACGATTTTTTTAAAGTTGTTGTTGGGCAAGATATGAATGCCGGGCTTCAATTTTGCAAATGCAATATTACCGCTAAAATTGGTAATTAAAACTTTACAAAGATATTTTTGTTACCTGTGACGTGAGCCATATTTTCCACGATGCTACATTTGTATTGGCTGCCAAGCCTTACAGTATGACAGAAGATGTGCACATGCGCTTATCACATGTTATCAGTGCAGCACCCTGTGTTATTTGGCGCAGAAAAAACACTGTGTATACCTGCTGCATTCGCTATCTCTGCGAAAGAAAGCGAAGGAGAGGAGGACCCGGGGGACGTGCGCGGTATCCAAGGCGGCTGTGGTGGTGCTGAAACCCGGAAATGTCGATATCCTCGCCTTCCTCGACTACAACCGGGGGGGGGGTGAGGGGGGGCAGAAGACCTATGGGCCCCGGGTGCCAGACGACCTAGCTACGCCACTGGTTGAACCTCTCCACAAGGCCATTTGCCTCCGCATGATATGGAGTTGTAGGCAACTGCGTAAAAGAGAGAAGCCGGCTTAGCTCCTTCATCAGGCGTGGCGAGAATAATGTGCCTCTGTCACTGATGATCTCCTGTGGGACTCTTAACACGAGAGAACATCTCCAGGAGTGCCTCAGCTATATTTTATGTTTCAATGCTAGGCAGTGCCACAGCGTCAGGATACCGCGTTGCCATATCGACTATTGTAAGAACGTACTTATGCCATTTCTCTGACATTGGAGGTAATGGTCTGTGATGGGTTACGATCGTCTCGTCTACCAGTTTCAGAATTATCGAGTTTCGCTGACCGAAACTTGCTTCGGTAGCCTTATTGTGAAGAAGTACACACAAAGTACCGAGCGCGAGAGCAGCCGACATTGCGCCCGTCCTCAACAAGAGGAAAAGAAAGACAAGGGAGGCTCGTGCAGCGCTTCAGAAAGGGGGCTCGCGCAATGGAGATCGTTGGAACGACGGCGCGACTAGGGCCACCGGGTCTACGGAACCCACATCTACCGGTGAGGTTCACATGACCGAGCGTCCGTCGTCGGGACAGGGAACGCCTCGGGTCGTTGCAAGGCACGAGACCTCGGAACGGCCTGCTACAGCCTCGAACTCGCAACTACGCGCGAGGTTCGGGAGAGCGAGCGTCCGTCATAGAGACGAGGAGCGCCTCGGGTCATCGCCTTGCACGAGGCCTCAGGCCGGCCTGCTGACATCCCAGAACCCACTGCTACACGCGAGGTTCGGGTGAACGGGCGTCCGTCATCGAAACGAGTGCCTTGGGCCATGTTCTTGCTCGAGACTTCAGAGTGGCTTGTTCGCGTCTACCGAGCTGTGGGCTGTCCACCTTTTTCGGCCCCGTGCTGCTGCCTCTGCTCTTCCACCCCAGTCATCACTCTACGAGCGGGTGTTCCACCTCAAGAACTCTACGTCTCACCACACTCCGGACTTAACCGCGATCTCGTGAGACTACATTTTTCCTATTTACGAACAACCTTGTATGGGTGGGTCTAGTTTAAGATATTCTTCATGTTTACGTGCCGTCTAATATAATTGTCGTGTGTTTGTTCATCATGCACCATGTCCTCCATCTTCCTCGCGTCACACGCTTTTCAACGTGACGATTCCAACCCCCATCATATGATCCCACAATATAAATGGCAACTCTCTTAAACGGGGTACCTATGACGGGAGTATTTCTCAATGGTACTCTGCCTACTAAATGTTTAGGAAAAGTTTCTGGCACGTATCGCACGATTTAACAAATCGCGTGATGTCTGATTGGAATCCAGGCCAGTAGAACGCGTCGCTCACACGATCTGTGGTTCGCTTTATTCCTTGATGTCCGGCAAGGATCCCTTCGTGAGCCATTTTCATCACAAAATTACGAAGGCT
Source organism: Dermacentor variabilis (assembly GCF_050947875.1). Classification (NCBI taxonomy): domain Eukaryota; kingdom Metazoa; phylum Arthropoda; class Arachnida; order Ixodida; family Ixodidae; genus Dermacentor; species Dermacentor variabilis. Next base: position 32,648,653 of record NC_134574.1, read on the forward strand.
TCTGGGCACGACAAGCTGTTCCATTTGTTTCTTTGACCGCAGTGTGTATTTTCGGTAAAGAATTCCCTTCTTTACAAAGCGCGATCTCCACGGTTGCTTCAGGTAGCTTCAACAATCTTCTATCCAGGAGACAGACCGAGGAAATTTTTCCTGTCAACTTACTGTCTGGTACGAGGGACCTTTTGACAATAATAGAGTCGCACGCTATATCTCGCAAGACAGTAGCGGGATGTCCTTCAAGCACACCTTCGGCAGTAGGCATAGATTTTTCTTCTCGTTTACGTGTTTGCGTTCTCCCGCGTTCCGAACTTCCGGGGACTCGACGCAAGGTGTGTGCCTCTTCGGTTAGTGCCTTGGACATGTCTACTTGCTGCATCGAGCACGAAGCCTTCTCAGTACTGTTGGGTTTTTTGGGGCAGTCACCTGACTCATGCCCAGTGCGGCGGCACTTTCCACAGACAGATGTATTTGTATTTCGACCCTTCGTATTGGTCCAGCAATCAGCAGCTCTGTGACCGCGTTTACTACAACGAAAGCAGCGTGGTCTTTCCTCCTCTTCTTGTCGCTGAGGAGTTCGAGCTTGATCTGGTGGCTTGCTAGGTTCTCTCTCGTTTTTAACTTTGCCAAGGTTGAGTAACCCTTGCGCCTCCAGGTACTGATCAGTAGCTTCCGCTAGCTTGTCAAGTGCCTCACAGTTCCTTTCTCTCAAAAAGACTGCCAGTTTCTCACGACAAGTCATCAGGAACTGTTCTGATACAATCTTGTCCAGCAGAGCATCGTATGTCCGGTCCGTATGGGTCATTTCGCGCCAGTGATCAAAATATCTCAATAGACGACCGGCAACCTGTCTACCAGTTTCGGAATTATCGGGTTTCGCCGACCGAAACTTGCTTCGGTAGCCTTCCTCCGTGAACCTGAAGCGTTGCAAAAGCGTATTTTTTAGTGTGGCATAGTCCATGGCATGAACCGGTGCCATTCTGCCGACAACACTTAGAGCTACGCCTGCCAACCAGAGGCTTAGCGATAGGGCCCATTTGTCTTGTGACCAGCCCTGGCTCGTTGCGACGCGCTCAAATTGTTGAATGTATGCATTGAACTCATCGCGTTCTTCGTTAAATGCTGGGATTAGATTGTGCGGGCTTTGGTAGCTCTCGGTAGCACCTGCGTGCACACTCTCTGTAAGCTGCCTAGTAGTCATGCTACCCGCTGTCGCATCTAACTCCCTTAGCTTTAACTTGAGCTCGAGCACTTCCCTTTCTGCCGTTAATCTAGTTAGCACTTCGACATCAGCTTCTTTTGCTTCATTACGTTCAGCCAGACGTGCTTCACGCGCTCCTCTTTCGCGTGCGCGCTCTTCGTCCACCCATTGTTTCAGTGCCGGGCCAGTCAACCCCTGTTCTTTTCCAATTGCCGTAAGCTTGTCTGTCTCCATCCTCACCCGTCAGACACGAATATGCAATGTAATGCTCTTCTCGATAGCGCAAGAGCGGTCGTGTCGCGGACGCCTGATATGTAATGGGTTAGGATCGTCACGTTGCAAAGCGTGTGACGCGAGGAAGATAGAGGAGATGGTGCATGATGAACAAACACACGACAATTATATTAGACGGCACGTAAACATGATGAATATCTTAAACTAGACCCACCCATACAAGGTTGTTCGTAAATAGGAAAAATGTAGTCTCACGAGGTCGCGGTTAAGTCCGGAGTATGGTGAGACGTAGAGTTCTTGAGGTGGAACACCCGCTCGTAGAGTGATGACCGGCGTGGAAGAGCAGACGCAGCAGCACGGGGCATGAAAAGGTGGACGGCCCACAGCTCCGTAGACGCGAACAGGCAGCTCTGAAGTCTCGAGCTAGAAGACAGCCTAAGGCGCTCGTTTCGATGACGGACGCCCGTTCACCCGAACCTCGCGCGTAGAAGCGAGTTCCGAGATATCAGCGGGCCGACCTGAGGCCTCGTTCAAGGCGACCACCCGAGGCGCTCCTCGTCTCGATGACGGACGCTCGCTCTCCCGAACCTCGCGCGTAGATGAGGGTTGGAGGGTGCAGCAGGCCGTTCCGAGGTCTCGTAACGTGCAACGACCGGAGGCGTTCCCTGTCCCGAAGACGGACGCACGGTCAGGTGAACCTCCCGGTAGAAGTGGCTTCCGTAGGCCCGGTGGCCGTAGTCGCGCCGGCGTTCCAACGATCTCCTTTGCGTGAGCCCCTTCTCATTCGCCGCATGAGCCTCCCATGTCTTTCTTTTCTTCTTGTTGAGGATGGCCGCAATGTCGTCTGCTCTTCCGCTCAGTACTTTGTGCGTACTTGTTCACACTGCTTTTAGACTTTCTCCGTTCCTGAGAGCATGTGTTCCTTAAATCAGCTATCTTACGCTTGTTCATTAACTTGGAATGTTCTGCCAGTTATATTCTAGGTGTAGGGGTAGAGGTTTTCATACATTGGCGTTTCTTAATCAGATCCTTCATCTCCTGCGCTTGCTAACCGGTATCCTGTATAACGAAGTGTAGCTAGGTCTGAAATTCCTACATTTTCCCTCTTACCACTAAGTCATTGATGGGCTTCCTATGTACCAGTTTCTTCCTTCCCAAATCAAGTCTAGGCTAATTCGAGATCTCACCATCCTATGGTCACTACAGCGCACTTGGCGAGCACGTCGACATCTTATATATCCTACAACATATCTTTGGTTTACTAAACGCAGCATTAGTGGTAAGAAGGAATTTACAGGAGAGATCATCATAGATTCTGTGGAATATGTTGGAGTCGCTCATCTCTTAAAATATGGTAGTCCTGGTTAGAAAGGCGAAGCAAAAAGTTCCTAAATCATGATTAGAAACAATGTTGTGCACTATCTGAGCATTCCGCAGTGGGTAGTTTCTCCCCATTTTTTCCTAGTGATAGTTTTATGGTTGCCCGCATTAGGAATACATCAAATATTATTTATTTCATGTATCGTGTACCAGATGTGTCGACCCATAAATGCAGCCGTTGCGGTGCTGAATACATCCATGTATGTATATATACATCACTGCTTCCTGTCCTCCTCATCAACTTTCATCCCTCTTTTTCGCCCCTTTCATTTTTTCTTCGTGATGCGTAACAGGCAAGAGCAGGCCAGAGCAGTAACATGAGGATGCTAAGTTCGTCAAAAAAAGTCGCACTTCTACCCGAAAGACAAAGCACCGATTGGGATAGGAAATTATTGGAGAGCTATGTGAAGTACGGTAGTAGATTTATCGGCCGCACAATCTTGTAAGCATAGGTACACTAACTAAAATAACAAGTATGGTATCAACTGCGCAAACATCACCATGAACACATCTCACTCGATGCCCACCGCTGCCAAAACGCCTCAGGGGGAAGCGTGACAGCAGCAGAGACAAAATTCACCTTCGTGCTGCCTCTTCCATCAACGGAAACTAAGCCGCGAAAACACAGCATCGGTGGAATCGGTCCCTCTCTCAGATTGCTTCCAAGGTTCAGCGACACGGGCGGGCACGCGCGGGCGACCGGTCTGCCTGGAGTATAACATGTCCCTCCCTACTTTTCCCTCGGGGACTGGCGCGCCATGGAAGACAGCGCGCTAGCTCCCCACTTTCCTCTCTTGCGTGCGCGAGATTGAGTCGCAATCGCCGGCTCACCCTCGCACTCGGACATACAACGTACGGTGCGAGGCGACAATTTTAGCCCCCTGGGATTTTATGCGGAACCTCACGGTGAACTCGACTACGAACATAGGGAAGAACAATTTCGCAGATCCCAGCACAGTCAGAACTTATATGAAATGTTATGCTGGCATCTCGCTACCCTGCAATGTTTTGAATTACGGAAAAAGCGTTACTTATTATGCCAACGTTTTTGTATAAGGCAAACTGGTGTGCGTCCGAAACGACCTTGAGTGTAATAGTGAACGACAATGGTGTGAAGCCAACGTAATAATTTTTACTCTGGCCGTTCGATGCGAGCGTACGACTTGCCGATTGCGAGGCTAGATAATACATAGGCACTGGACAAGCGTAAGCGAGAGGAACATGGATTTTGACTTCATCAGCAACTACATGGTATACAGTGGGGCATTCGCATGGCCCCACATGTGGCGTATGCAAAAAATAAAGATGGGATTTGTACTCCGCTGAGGAAACGCAAGAAAACCAGTTTCACAGGAGCCGACCATGACAGGGGTACGCTCTCGCACAACTTCTGCGTAGCGTTAGCTGCTGCGACGAAACTACTGGAAACAGGAACGTGACACACGCGCTTCAACACAGAGAGCACGCGACACTTAAACACAGAGAAAGACAAAGACAGAGTCGGCTTTGACACGAGAGGAGTATGCGTGTGCCGGGAAAGATTTTCACGTGAGTCTCTTCCCAATGTAGAAAGAAGCGTCTTATGAAGTATGTTGTTGACGCTGCGTTTCGTGTACCAATGTATTGGTGAATCTTTTTGGAAGGGCATTGGCAAGACCTGGTGAAAAGGGTTAAAAAGATGCACGTACTTGCGCCGATTAAAATTATTCTTCAAGCTTCAAACCGGAGCCTTCCCTGTTAAAGCGTGGTTAGAGAAATGAGGGAATCGTGTGCAATGGCGAAGCGGATGCTCTCGGTGCAACAACACTGACACTATTGAACATGTTTATTTGTTTGTAATTATGAATTCTTGCATACAATACAGGAATATTTAAATATAGATTCACCCCTCTATGTACAAGGCATTCGTTTATTGCCGCTTCAACGAGATTTTCAACAGATCGATATTGCTTCTTTACTCGGGATGTATGTAGTCTTGCGTAATATGGTTGCACATAGACACTGTGATGTTAAAGACCGATTTGTGCATGAATGTTTTGTTGAAATGCTTGGGACAATTCATGATGCTTATAAGACGAATGATTCTGATATAAATGTGATGTCATTGTTGGACGCTTTACTGCACATAAAGCGTGTGGGAGCTCTAATCTCGAAACTCGAAAACCAAATTTGGCTTGTAGCCAAGTTGGAAATAAATAAAATGGTGCCATAGCCTATTCGGTAAAGCACTGAGCTCCTGTCGGGACGTTCGAAGGTACAGGCATAGATGAGAAAGTCAACGAGAGTGGATAATCCCATAAAGCCTAGCGGCCAAATCGAATGTAGCGCTCCAAACCGCCGGTATTAATACCTGAACCACACTCACGGTTTCGGTTTTGAGCGCACGTTTTCAACGCTATAGGTGGAACGCGTTACGCCTGCATGCGCTGATTGGCGGGGCATTTTTACATCGAAGCTGTTTATGCGGACCCTGTGCCGTCATTGTCAGACTTCGCTACAATGGGGCCACGTGATCTAGCGTGAATGGAAAAGAAGAGCTCCACAGGGGGAAAGTGGTTCGAGTGACCTCCTTCCCTCGTGAGAATGCTATGTTATATGCGTAGCTTAGGCGGTTGTCACATAGTTCATTTTCGGTCATCGACATAGAGAGGCGTCGAATTTATGGACGATAAATTCCACCCTTCCACGAAACCAACAGATGCTGTGCAGGCGGTTTGCGGCTAACGAAGAGTGCCCAGCGATTGAAACGCGATACTGGGAGCGCGTGGCTGCCGGCACTTCTAGCTAGGCAATTGACGTGGCTGGCGGCACTTCTTGCCCCAGCAAACAAATCCAACCAATCATCAAAACTATTGCAGCGCCTGCATCTCCAGTGGTGGGCCTTGAACCCAATGTACGGACCTTTGGATTAGTCGTTCCCCACATTCCATCCCAGCTACAACCATGGGGAGACCCCGAGTAGTGCATACTCCTGAGAAAGAAGCTACCTACCGCCAAAACGAAAATGAGGTGAAAGAATGGCGAAACAAAAGATCTACAACATCGACTGGTTGCGAAGTTTGACTTGCATGGTGCATAATACTTGGTGTAACTAAAACACATTCTCTGCTTCACCATCTTCACGTATTGGAAGGACCGGTTATATTATTTTTTTTTACTTTTACCGTTCAACTGCGCGCGGTCTTCATGCGGAATTATTTTATTATAAGTGAAACTAATTTAGACCTTAAAAGCCTCCATCAAATCTGTGTCATGTGCAATTTCATAAAGCAGACGTAAGACTCCTCATGATTTGAGGAAATCTTCATGTTGCTCTATATAAATGCTCGCTCTGGGCTTTTTGTGCATTCATCCAACCTTGTGGCACCAGCTAGGGAACAGTAGTTCCCGTACAAAGCTCCACTGGATGGCGTCAGCTGAAAAAAACTAGAAATAAGCATGTGTCATTTTCGTATTAACACTTCATAGGAATACTACATGTATAGGCTAAACTTCCCAAAGTGGTGAATGCGCGTTATTACAAACCAAAGCACTTCGCTTTTAGATAGATGGCGCAGAAAATTCCTGACTCATTCCAAACAATGCCATACATAAAATATTAAGAAAACGTCCTACTTCAAACGATTCCCCCATTGCCGAGCTTTATTTCCTGCTCTTTTGTGAACACAAATACAAAAACGACTGCGCGTTTCCATAACTACTTTGCCTTAGCCGACGCCATGATACGCTACGTGCACAGATGTGGCCACAACACAGGCTCTCCACCAGACCATGCTACACGCTCGCAGAATTTCTCTTACTCTTACTAAAGACAGATGAGTGGGTGCAAAGTCAGTTTCGACTTATTCAGAAGACAGAATTTTTGAGTTACAAGCATGGTACATAATAACTAGTGGCGAAACTTCTATAGAAGCCCAAATGTCGTGAAAACGGCGGCATGTTGCAACCGTCGCCATCTAAGTATCGGGGGGACAACTAACAGCAAGCGAAAAAGTAAAAAAAAAAATAGAAACGGACGTCAAAACCGGAAATATCAGTGGCGTCAAGATCTTAGGCTGCTTGGTGCGAATGTTTGAATTTCTTTAGCGTGCGGCATTTCGACCGCACCGACCGCAATCATTTTTCTATTTCGGCTGAGGCGAGTTTGGGACTGGCCTCAGCATAAGCGCAGCTTGTCATTAAACTATAGGAGTGGATAATTTAATGTCAACATAATTAGGTTGGTAATAAATGCAATTGCTCCAGTAGGTTTCTTAAGAAGGTGAAGAAATTTTTCATGGCATGATATTCACGAGATTATCAGAACTTGTAATCACACAATGAAAACGGTAGACAGATGGTCAGTAGCAGATGCTATACGTATTAACGAAAGTAAAACAAAAGCTGGTATATTCCAATCTAAAAATAGGATTATTCCGTCTCATGAAGACATAGTACTGACTACTCACACTACTGCAATAGTTGACCGTTTTAAATGGCTGGGCATGTTTTTTTTTTCACTAATATGAGCTGGGATTACCACGTAAGACATGTGCTGCAAACATTAGCTAAGGCGACAGGCGTAATTGGTCTGCTTCAATACGTACTTCCAAAAGCAATCAAGCTTTTGCTCTATCATTCAGTCTTTATCTCTCATTGAATTTATTGCCAACTAGTATGTGGTACAACGACGGTCACTAATCTTAATCAAATATACTTGATTCAGGAAAAAAAGTGTATTAGGCATTTTTTCTATGCGCATTTTGAGTCATCTACTAATGTTTTATTCTGCAGTTCAGGAATAGTTAAAGTCCACCAGATATACAATTAGACGTTAAGCTTAAAATTCAAATTAGAAACTGGTAAGAACATAACCAATTTGCGCGTTTTGTCCAATTTAAGAATTAGGCATTTCAATTATCCCACGCGTCATGGAGAAAACTGGGAAGTAGACACAGTATGATTAAACTCCGCAAAAACGCAAAAAAGCGCTTCTTTTACACTCTGCCCTCCCTTCTAAATCGCTAAGACCGTAACAATTTTGACATCTTCGTATCAGAATATACGCAAGTTATATACCATGATGTATAGCTCTGAGATTTCTACTACTTAACACTTGTTTATTGCAAACCTTGTGTCGTTTATCAAATCTATAACCGTGTTGAATTGTTTCATCTGGTTCTATGTAACGGTTTGTAACCAGTTGATTTCTATACTGTTTTTTTTCTGTATTTTTAATGTATTTATTCTAGATATTTCTAATTTGATAGCATTTCAGATATTCATATTTTCTAAGAAACTGTTTCATATTTATTTTTATGACGATTGTAAAAAGTGCTTTAGCTTTTCTGTATTAACTTTTCATTTGCATACCTTAATGCGTGCCCTATAGTAGGACGCTGTCAAGTTTGAATTTTTGATGTATTTTACGGTAGTGCTGTTACCGCTCCCAAATATTTCTTTGGGGCTGTGACCTAGCCAAGCTGTTCTGACAAACAGCTTTTTGTAACAGTCCTTCTTTCTGTATGTTCGACAAAATGAAAGCAAACTTGATTGATTGATTGATTGATTGATTGATTGATTGATTGATTGATTGATTGATTGATTGACTGACTGACTGATTGATTGATTGATTGATTAAATGAATGAATAGGATGGAACTAAATGACAGTACCACAGAGTTTTCAAAACCAACTTGACTTTTATTAGTCTAGAAAAATGCAAACAGTTTAATTGACCAAACGAAACATGTTTTAATGGGTGATATATACTATGGCTGGCATACAGCTCTAATTGGTCGTAATGTATGCAACGTAAGCGAAATCTTTGGACCGCATAATTTGTAATTTCGTGACACAATATGTATTCATGTTGACCGTGTTACAAGTCCCAGGTGTTTCAGGCCCTTGGTGTTATCTTTAGCACGTTCTGCCGGCGCAAGCAACACACTCCCGTATAATCACTCAGGCAATCGCTCGTCGCATTTTTTGACATGCGTTAGCACTGAAAGAAGGCATATTGTGAACCACTAGTGACGGTGGAAAACACAGTAATAAAACTGTTAATAACGAAACTATTTATTCGTTATTAAAAATTTTCCTTAATAACGAAACTTTTTATTGAGCGAACCTTTGCCCACAAAAACAAGTTGTACTCACAGCACAAGGATAGTGGAGAGCACAATCGGCGATCGTCGAAATATGATCGTCGGGTCAAGCACGTCGGCTTTTACACGCGAGTTATCGAAGGTTCCAGTGCTATCGCTGGGGCACGTGGGTCTTCCAGAAAGTACTACAGAATTCGCATCGCGCATGAAAACATAGTACGGAAGGTACAACGACATCACAGAACGGATAGAACCACCGGTAACATTCGAGAAATTTCAAGTATATGCAGGCCCGCACTGCGCTTAGCAATAACGTTTAACATTGGTTAGCCGGTGATCAGCGGTCACGAGAGAAAGATAAAGCAGCACACGAGCCAATATGTTGTTGCGGGGCCATAAAAAGCTTCACAAGCTTTACCGAAATTAGTTACAATAATGTGGGTCCCATGGCAAGCGTCGCAATAATCTCCCGGTAAAGGTCATTAACTCAAATTACCTGCGCTAGAACTGCTGAGCTGTTCTACCCTAACTACGTCACACGTCGTAGTTCCGTGCGTCGGGGACTATCAAACAAAATTTCTCATCTTGCCTTAGTTCGATAGTGCCGTGAGGCCGTGTAAGAATGCTGAAGAAACGAAAGCTTCGGCCGGGAGCCCAGTAAACATGCTACAAGCAAAACAGACCCGTCGCCGAGCAGGCGAACTTCACATGCGCAACCAGCCTCGCTTGCTTCGGTGGCGTTTCTGGCGCACGACGCATGCATCTAGCTCGTCTGGCGTGCCATTAGCTTGTTGCTAGGTAACGCATGAAAGGTAAGTCACAAAATATCAGTTCATTTGTAAGCAAAGCATTTTAGTTTTAGCGGGAAAACTAAGAAAATAAATATACAACAAGGTCTGTTAACTTCATTTCACCTTCTTCCAGTGCTCACGGCAGCTAACGGACGGCATTAATACTAGCCTGAGATATTTCCTGCTGCCTGTTTTTGCCGAGTTTCCCCACCATATGAATTTTTTTCTTTAAGGCAGAGGTTAGATTTCATCGTTTTGAATGCATTCAACCTTATTACACTGGTTCGAGGTGTGGCGAGACAGGAGACCGACCTGCCTGAGTGCCTGCACTCTAAGGCAAAAGAGAGTCAAATGGGTGTGTGGTTCATCCCTTAAGGGACTAAATGAGCTGCCACAACCATTAATCCCTTTTGGGACTAACGGGGCCATGTCTAACCAATAGTCTCAATGGACTAACGGTACCAGGTTTAACCATTAGTCCCAATGCCGTTGCACCTCACGAGATGAACGGTTAGTCCACACAGATCAACAGCGAGGATGATCCATTTGGGAGGATTTGTTCATCCCCAGGGATAAAGTTCAGGAGTTACACCTAGTGGACTAAACTTGCCATTTTGTCCCTCGGCATGCCTCGTATACGACGACGTGCAACGCAATTTCTGCATTAAAAATGTGCTATGAATATATCCAAAGTGTTCTGCTACTTCGGCAGACACCGGAAATAGGAGACAAGAAGTAACTATAATGAAAAATGCAATGAAATATGTTTTATTACTACATAATATACAAGACAGGCAAAAAAGATAAAAGAGCCTGATTAAAATGCACGCCTGGCCCAGAAGTAGGTAAATAAAGCAATACATATGTCTTTAACAGAAGACACTTATGCAAATATGAATGTATGCAATGACATGCTTAATTCTCAATTGAAGCATGCTTTTAACATGGTGTACGCGACACGCGCTAGGGGTGACATGTGCTTGTTGCTTGGTACATCCAAAAGTTTAGCGATGACTTCCAGCGTTTTGTGCACCCCTTTTGCAAACACGATGTCGAACGCCCAATAAAGGGTGAACAATGTTGACAGGGCTTCTGGCAGCGTGTTCTCTTCAACCGGAATATCCTCCAGAGAGAGCGTAAAGGGTGTCGAGTCCAATGCATCGACACTGCATATCATGGTAGGCACTCTGTGCGCAATGCTCCTGTCCTGCGAAGAAAGAAATTGCAAATACCGAGTGACACAATTTGTTAGATGCACTGATTTTAAAAGCAATAGTAATAAGTGAAGATACCCTTGCAAGTAAATTAACTCGCTTGTTAAAATATCTGCAAGGTGAAACAAGCATGAGCTCATCATTTTTATAGACACTGCAGCATTTTATGTGTGGCAGCAACTATTTCTGACAAGGCTCAAGAACATCTGTTGAATTATTACTGCATGGGCCTTGGTTCAAATAAAATCTCTTGAGCATGCCGAGTTCAGGTGAAACGGGTGCGAATGTGTTCCAATGCCATATGCACGACTAGTTTGCTGTGCACCATATTTTTCTCGTATAAGACGTGTTTACTTCAAAAAATTTGGTTGCTGTCTTTGCCTACAGATGCCAGCTACGAGTGTTTGCCATGTGGGCACTGCAGCAGCCGGAGCAAAGGCCGCCATTATAGGTTGTTATATAGGCCCCTCCGTGATTGAAGGCGTCTTTACATCCCGATTTTCACTGTTACATTGCAGCACCCAACTAAAAAAGAGCACCGCTTGTTTATCATTATGGTTATCATCATCACTCACACGCGCGAGAGGTTTCAGCTGTCTAGCGGTAGTCAGTGCTACCGTTTTCCAGTCGGCATTTAGCTTTTGATGTGTGTGCATTGCGTATGGTGGTACGCATGTTCAGGCATCATATGAGCATTGCTTGCCTGTTAAATTCACGTGCCAAAACCACTTTCTGATTATGAGGCACGCAGTAATGGAGGACTCAGGAAATTTCGACTACCTGGGGTTCTTCAACGTGCACTAAATCTAAGTACACAGGTGTTTTCGCCTTTCGCCCCCATTGAAATGTGGCCGCCGTCGCTGGGATTCAATCCCGCGACCTCGTGCTCAGCAGGCCAACACCATAGCCACTGAGCAAACACGGTGGGTGCTTGCATGTTCCCCCTGACCACGTCACGCTACAGAGGCAACGCCAGCGACGTGCTTCATCATGCTTACATTGTTGCGTACAAGTTATTAAGGTGCCGACGATGGTAACCCCGTGATGCTGCCAGCTGAAGAGGCAGATCTTTTGACAATGCATGGGAGGATTGAGTGGTAAATCTGCTGTTAGTGTCCCTTAATTGCAGAGTGGCCAGTGCACCACCAAAGAGCACAACCACTTATTACCTTTGTCTGCGCTGCCTTACCATTTGCAAAGTCACCGTCATTCATGCCGCCGTAACCCAATCTTCAATTATACTATTATCCTCTCTCATGTCATCGCAACAAACTAACAAGAGAAATAATTGAAGCATTCCATGCGTACAGATTAAAGGAATAATGCATTAGCCAGGCTTTAGTGACCCTTTCATCCAAGGAAATTTACTACCTTGGTCACACAAGTTATAATGTAGCATGACATTATGTGTTCTTTTCATTATTTAACCTGTCTCCTGAGTTTCTTTTCTTTTTACATTTGTGTTGTTTCACATACTGAGTTCCCCTTTTTTTACCACCCGGCTTTGTACATCTACATGTGCAATTTTTTTCTTGCATAGTGATCCATTTGGATGTACATAAGGCTGTTCAATAAGTTTGTTTGCAAGTACAGCACATGTCCTGTCATTTTCTGTCTTGACCATTATGTTTAGCAGTGCTGTCCAGTTAAACTTGTGGAGCACAAGTATAAAGTATATAAACAACCAAAAGAAAATAATCGCTTAGTCACTAGATTTTCACTTTTTCTTTTCAATGGAGCAACCTTTACTAACATTGGAGCAGTGGTTGCCAAGAAAACTTGTTCCCTTCCCATGTATTTTGACAGGATGTTCAGACTAAGGCTTCCCCTCAAGGCAAGTCACTGACACATGAACATTTTCTCTCTGAGGGGCCCTTGCTACTGTATTGACCTGTCACTAGCTATACATAAAATAGACTAGGAAACAGTGAATCTTTGAGGTAACTTAGATGTGCTTCAGCTCCACTTAAGAGTGCTAATACTTGCCATAAAGTAGTGAATTGAGCCTGAGCCTGAGTCATAACCGTGCTAAAGTGGCGTGGTTTATGCCACAGCTCACTACACTTACTGCTTACAGTTAAGGTGCACTTACAGTTGTCAAAAATGCTTCCTTGCGCTCTTTAACGAGACAGGGCAGCAAACAAAATGCAGCAGTCTCCATCAAATCTGGAAGGAAAAGTGCTGAATGTAAGCAGGTCAAACAGGGTAGCACAAAAGCAATACACTGTCGCCCCGCCAGGATAAGTAGCTATAACATTAGTAGGCCTGACAAACGATACATTGCACCTTAAAGGCATGTCTAGCTAGGCTTCGTATGTCAATACTTCAAGCAGCTAATTAAAAAGAAATAATTTCAAGAATCCTTGTCTGTTTTGTTGCAAACTTTGGCCTTTTAAATGTTTATATCCACAGCACCTATTTGGAGGTGACTGGAAAATATATTTAAACAGCGGGTGTGTGCGAATAGTAATTTCTCAGACCGAGATGAAAATAAGTGGAGTAGTGCCAAAAGAAAATATATTTTTCAAATATCTTTCTAATAAAACACAGGAATTTTCACAATTACTATAAAACCATGGGGACATCCTAGTATTCTTTATGTTAGCGAGTTTCCGTCATCATTACATAGATTATGAAGGGTTATTTGTTAGAAGCACTAATGGAGCATTAATATCAGGTAAGCAGTTTCTTCATAACAACAGGACTCTTTGGAGTGGAAACGATCTCTGTGTGACCGGCAAGTATGGCTCCTCCAGGGAGTAGTTTGATCCACTACATAAGCTATCATGTTCTATGTCTATTCTATTCCCACACGGATGACATTCGTCATACCTTTACTTCAGTTCACTCATTAAGTACACTTTCCTCACCATGATCATCATGATTAAACATAGATTAGTGATTCCGAATCTTCATGCAGAACAGCCTCTTTACCATTTTTTTTTGTCCTCGGTGGCAGCCTCCAAGCGACTGTTAAAGTCCGCAAGAAATGCCTCAAGATGCCGTTTCTTCTGGGCTTTTTCAATTACCTTCTTTGCAACAGCACGCAGTAGGGGTCGCAGTGTTGTACTGAAGTCAACACCTGTTTGCAGTTTGCAGCGTAAACTCGTTGTGAAGCTTAATGGAAGAAAAATAAAAGATAAAATGGTCAGTCCTTACATTAGCGCTTTGCTCTAAAGCAAAGGAAATAAAAAAATTGCAGTCACTCGTCTCACAGCCTGCTTGTTTTCAAATTGTCTGGCTGTACAAGCAGTGTATTTTGCCTAAAGCAGTTAGCACAATTTATATTGGAAACCTTGAGCTACAACTCGAACGCACAAAACTAACCGCGATGGAAATAAATGCATGCTGCAAGAACTACTAGGAATGTGTTATCTGCTAGCTAACAAGTGGGTTAACTTAGTCCTTACATGGTGCAAATTGGACGATAAGCTACTTGAACACTAGCGTTCACCTGAGATATCCTAAAATATTATATATCCTAAATATATGTCATGCAAAGTATAAGAGAAAGATTTTCTCAGAGCCTTTCTGCTAACAACTAACATGACAATGAATGATGGGGAAATTTTAGGGATACCCTATATCAAAGGACACCATGTTCTTCCTCTCCTCTTTTATCTAATGGCTCACAGGATCCAAGCAGTGAACAGCGAGCATGAGTCCTTGGAATAGTTTTTTTTTGTCATGAAGCTTCTGTGATAAACCTCGTTCGGCTGCCCAAAGTAGCTGTGACATAGCACAGAGTTGTTTGGAGGGCCACATAGCCATTTAACCCCGAGAAGGCTAGCTTGTGTTCATATTCCAGCAAGCCATGTGCGTAGCCATTCCAATTACTGCAGTGTTTCAGAACGCTAAAAAATGGTGCATCCGTGCAACTACTAAACTCACAATTTGTTAAAGAAAGATTGATGGAAGAACAATGAATGCAAACAGTACAGTCCAAATACTATTATGCTTACTAAACAGAACATAAGTGCACTATGACTTAAACTTATTCAGAGGCCGTTATAGTGAACATGTAAAACTTCCACAGTACAACACTGATGCTACAGTGAAACCTAAATAATAAAACACGATGATTGCATTCCCAGATTTTAAAAATTTTACATGTGCCATTAGAGCTGTTTTTATGACTGTGCATTGTTTCACCTCCTTCTGCAACACTGTAGGAGAGTCCACGAACCTGGCCAGAATGCGTATGGAAGTATGTTGCACCGCCATGCAATACGGGAAATGTATTTGGTTACCAAGCATACAACAAGAAATTTAAAAAAACATAGTAGTAATTACCATGGCTCTTAATTTCGGAGCTGGATATTTATCCGTGATAGCCTGGATTGATGGGCACTCCTTTTCAATCCAGTCCCGTCGAGTTCTGAATGTCCGTAACATGCAATCTGTGACGTATGAAAAGTTAGCCTTTGGTTTCAGAAGCTCCTTTTTCATGGAAGCAATGTGGCTTCTGATGCTGCTCTCATCTTCGCCGTCTCACACTTCAACAACCTAAGAAAGAAAAAAAATTTACCAGACACCTTCCAAATTAAATGATGTTACATGCCAACGCCAGGCAACTGATGCTTACAGCAGTAGGTCTTTTCATTCTTTTTGCCATTGTCTCGCCACTGGCCAATGCACTTTTGGGAATCCTTTTGGTAGGAACAATTTCCGCACGCTGTATCTTTATCTTTCTCCTTTCATACTTCGCCTTGAAGCGCAACGATTCCCTCCAAGAATCCTGAAAGTTCAAAATGTCAACATTTTATTACATCTCACAATATGGTTACTAATATGTTTTGGTTATTACTGCAAAGCAGAGGTAGAACTTGGCAGATCTGCCAGTTGATAGCATTGCTTTGAAACATTCTGAAACAATAAGACAAAATGTGAATTTTTTCTAAAGCGCTGTGCTGCTTTCAATAACGTTTTGTTTACTGGGGTATTCTAAAGCATGCATCAAGACATTAAAATACGCAAATTATTGTTCAGAGTGGTTAGGGCATGTGCAAGGTGCTAGGGGTCACTGTAACATGCAAATACTCTCTCAGGTGTTCACATTACGTGCATGAGATGAACAACACAGACCTCATTACCAGCCATGTTGAGTGCTGGCAGTGCACATGCTAGCTAATCAAAAGCCTACATGTGAATGTACCCGATATTAATCGGGGCAGTTATGGCAGAACTAAAGCTACGTGCTAAATATATTTGGCCAAGGCATACTTCTGTGCAGTACCAAATGCAACAGATCAAACGATATTGCACAACAGTCACTGATAAGCCGTAATTTTTCAAAGAGATCAAGAGCTGTGTCACTAACAAAAACACTGTGGCAGTACTACAGGCACATCGCGCATGAAAGTAAAATTTTACCATAAACATAACGTGTTCCATCTATCTTACTATATTTTGCTGTAGAAGAAAAAAAAATTCTGATCAAAGGACGAAGTGCTGCAGATATTACTTAGTGGAAATCAGCAATACGCAAAAAGTAGTAAAACTTACATATCCAGTTCCAGAGCTGTCAGCCAAACTGGGGTATTTTGTTACCAGCGCTTTGTTTGCTTCCTCGTACAGCTTTCCTGGATGCCTAAACAAAAACCAGTGTTACCAGAGAGGTCAGCGAGTCATGTGTATCAAAATTCAAAAAAGAAAGTGTACACATTCTCTACTAATAGTGTAATTACTGCAAGTAACACAAAGAGAGGCACTGTAAAAATCAGTAAAATCGTGTGCTTACTGATTAAGGTAATGGGCATTTCTCACACAACACAAATTTCTGACTTAATTCAGGTAGTGGGAGCAATACTAGAAACGCTACAGTGCTACAGGACTGATTTTTTGGTGTTAATGCCACAGATTGGCTTGCTGGCTATGAACGTTTAAATTGTAACTTTCATTTGCCTGACCACCTGTTGCTATTATGCACCAAAATTGAGTATATTAGTGTCGTGCCTTTTTACTTTGTGAAAAAGTGACTATTTAATCACAGCTTGTGGTCTTGTGCTCTAAAAATAAATAAATACTAATTGCCAAAAATAAATAAATAAATAAATAAATAAATTGAAAAGTGCACTAATTCTAAAATAATTTTTCTCATGATTTCAAATGTTACGAGCTCCTTTGCGAGAAAAGCAAAGCCATATCAAGCTGAAATGTTCATTTTCGACACCCCATGGCTTTGTAGATTGTCATTGTGATCAATCCCGAATTATGAATTAATTTTGATTTCTAGTACCATGCCACCGAAGCGACACTCAGCGAGGTGAACTCGCTCGAAGGGTCACTAAATTTGCTCACGTGACTGGGCTATGTCAAGTGCATTTCTGTGGCACAATCCAAGGATGTGTATACAAATGCAAGCAACATGTGTCCTAAAATACTTTAAGTTCTTTGCTGAACTTTTCTTAACTGTGCTGCTAACTTTTACATCACAGCTGACACCTAATGATCAAAATCAGTTAGTTACATCATGATTATCTTTTGCATTGTTTTAGGTAGTCCCTAAGTAGGAACAGGCTGTATATGAACCTGCATGCTCATGCAAGCATACTTCTCTTAGCTGTCAGTTTACAATTATTGCACATTGGCCAAAACTGAATGAGCAACATTGCATGCTTGCATTGACAATACTTTTGCACACATACATGCTAAGAAACAGTGTGTACTACAAAAAATGAAACATGAGGCTCACTTTGTTTAGCACCATACAGCAGACCAGATAATTCTTACTCGAGGGGACCCCAGAATTTCATTTGAATTATCAGATGCAAGCATAAACATGACTTGGGGAAACATATTAGCCTATACTGTAATGAAATATTCATTTATTCGCATTTTTAAAATCAGCTGCAAATTGTTGACGGCTTTTAGCAGCTTGTGACTTCAAAACTAAGTTTTCTATTCCAGCAAGGGCAACCAGTTCTTTTCTCCTCATGGTTTTGACAGCTTTTACAACTGCAGGCAGGCAATCAGCTTGCTTTTCAGCTGTTTGAAAGATATATGCACTCAAATGTTCAGCTGAAGTGACAAAGGCAGCTGATATTTTTGGTACGGACAATAAAAATAAGTTTGAACTAGCAGAAATAACCAAATGCTCCAGTTTGAATTAAGCGGCTTTTAAGTACATTAAAAACATAGTGGGCCAAACAAAAATACAAAATTTGTTAGAATTAACGGAGACTACGAAATATACAAGCTTGAATTATTGCAAGTTTACTGTAGGAAGGCCATCCAGTGCAACAAGATAACAGCATTGTAAAAACAAGGTGCGCAAAAGTATATAAACTGCCTCTCACATTCCATATGAGCAGAGGTCATGAAACAACCACTGGATGAGTCGCTGCCTCTTTTCAAAGTGGATCCCAGCACGATGTTTCTCAACAGCCATTTGGATGTCCAGCGGTACTGGTGGGAATGTGTATGACGTAAGTGTAGGTGCTAGCTGCAGCGGCATTTGTGCTACTTCAACGTCCAAAACATCCACAACTCTGCAATAGTAGGTCAAAATAACCACAGCTGTCAAACAGCAAGAAGAATCTCAGAATTTTTCTATAGTGAATAAAAGAGGTGGTAGTCATCTGGCAGTCAATCATCTAGATCATTTCTTACAGCTAATGAAAAACATACAAATAAATTTCATCGTATATTAGTAGGAAAATTATGAATACCTGCTCTCGTGGCATTATAGGCGATTCTTTTAATGGAAAACATAGGTAAAATCCTACGGAAGTTTAGTGCAGGGAACATACAGACAGACAATAAAGTATATCAAGCACGAGCACCAACAAATGTACCATTTGTTGAGCATGCACTCGAGGAAAATATGTGACGACACAAAAAGTGTTGAAAAAGTGCCATTCATAAGATTTCACTCGGAATGGTGCAGGCTTGTGGATGCTTCATTTTGCCGCAAACAGAAGCATTATTTTTGTTAAAGAATGCCTCCAATGCATACTGTGACATGCGCTTTTGCTTCTGCCTACAATTTGCCTACTGAAGTCGTCACTCGCATTCACATGCAAAGTGCATGGCCGAATGAGCAAACCTATTCTCTTCCTTGCAATTTCAGCGTCCTCCTTAAGATACTCATTTGCGCATAGTTCTGCCTGGCTAATGTAAACTTTGTTGCATGATGTAGTTATGAAGGGACACGTTGTTTTATGTTGCGCAAGTGTCCTTAGCTGGACTTGTTAGTTTAAGTACATTATGACAAAACAGTGCAGACGACGATGGGACTCGTAAAACGACCAGGTGCTGGACAGAATATTGTCCTGTTCGTTTTTCACCCATCCCGTCATTTGTGCTGCTTCGCCGTAATTATCTTATATTCCCATTTGCTTTCAGCATGCACCCGGGAGCAGAGTTCTTGCAACTGATTAAGGTCTGAAGAAGCGAGAGGGTCAACATGTCTGCCTGCAACCTTTTTGAGGTTGTATGAAATCCTGTGTAAATGTACACAACCTTTGGCCTTTCCTTCAAGCGTTCAGGCTGGGCCTTTACCCTTCCAGCAGCAAGCTTAGCTCTCTGCGAGAGATACTCGGCCACAGCAATGAAAACGACAAGGAGGCCCACTGAAGAAAAGGTGGCCTACCTGGAAATCAAATGTATTGTACGAGATGTCAGCACTACTTCCAGAGACCAGATTCTATGCACAGTCATGCATAACACTTTTTCAGAATGATTGAGTGGGCATAAAGAAAAGGCAGAAGTCCTTTCTTGGCAACGTAGAAAGTACCCACAATGTACATGATCAGAACACAATTTCAGTTTCAAATCCAGAAGCTGCGATCTATCCATCCCACCTGCTGCATGCCATGGTGGCTCAGTGGCTCTGGCGTTGCTCTACTAAGCGTGAGGTTGCGTGTCCGATTCCTGGCCATGGCAGCTGCATTTCCATAGGGTGAAATGTGAAGGCACTTGTGTATGTGCATATAGGCTTATACAAAGAAGCCCAGGCATTCAAAATAATCCAGTGGCTCCCACCACAGCATGCCACACAGATCGTGGTTTTGGAACGTAAAACTACAGAAATACATTTCTTTACACATTGCTAAGAAAGGCCGTGTGCCTTTTGATCCTGCCCACTGGAAGATTGAGAAAAAGTGTCTTGCGTGGCAGCGCATGGAATCTGGGCTCCGGAACTAGTGGCCACATATCATACAATACCTTTGACTTCCAGGCAGGCCGACTTTTTTTCAGCAAGCTTCCCTATGACGGTAGTTTTTGCTGTGGCCGAGTGTTTCATTGAAAGTGCGAAACTTGGGGCTGGAAAGGAAATGACTGCGCCTGAATGCTTGAAGGAGAGGCCAGAGGTCGTGCTGCATTTACACGGGATTTCATGCAGGCAGCCATGATGAACGTCAGGTTATTTTACACCCTAATAAGTTGAGTGAATGAATGTTAGATGTTTAGTGGCGCAAGGGCCAGGTATGGCCAATGAGCGCCATGCCCGTGGTAATGAGTTCGCAGTGTAGTTATAAGTTCTATGAAGTTGATGTGACATGGCTGCAATGGGGCCTTAAAAATGGTCGCTCTAAAGTGCATAAATTCAATGTGTAATAAGATTATGGGATGAGTAATGAGAAATGACGTGTACTATGAGCATTAAGATGCACTGCGAAAGAATGATAAAATATACAAAAATTATCAGATGCTAAAATTGACGACAGCACCACTGCCTTGTTTGAGCCCTTGAGACACAAGGGCCTGGAGGCATGTGCTATACAATACTGCTATCGCAGTGGCCTCCTCTGAACAGAGGAAGTGCTACGAATGTACGGGCCTAATAACATGTAGGACAACATCATTCAAGAAACTGAGGACTGCATTGCTGGTAAACATTGCCGGGTGAAGTGGGACAGAATAACGGTATGCCAGAGGAAAATTTTTCTTTCTCTTAACTTCGGCTTCCCGACACTCCAGTATAGACGTGGAGGATGGTCAGCCTCTCTCCGCATCTACCACAGCTTTGAGGTTCATTTCAGCAGAAGGAGGAGGAATAAACTTTTATAAAAGAACCAGCGCTTTATGATGGCCAGGCCTAAGCCTCCCATGAGGGGACGTCGAGGGCTTGCCTCGCCGCCGCCTCACGGGTGTGCTGGGTCGCCCAGGTTTGGTCTTCGAGGGCGGAGCTCCGCAGAGCCTCACGCATCCTTGACGAGAGGGTTGTGGTGTTAATGTGTGTGTACTGTGCTGGGCATGCCCACAGCATATGCGGAAGCGTAGCCAGGTGAGTGCCACAGCACCGGCAGTTGGGGGTAGTGTAAACGTCTGGGAATATAAGGTGGAGGCGGGCAGGTAAAGGGTACGTTTGTAGCAGACGCAGGGTGGTAGCTTGCGCACGGCTGAACTTGGAGCGAGGTGGGGGGGGGAAGATTCAGCAACTGAGGTAAAAGGCCTTAACGAGATTGTTATAAGCCGTCAGATTGTCCCTGGTATCCAACTCGTCTCCAGTGACTCAGGTGCAGTTGACTAGGCCTCGCACAATGGAGTGGGTAACCTCACTGAGGCTGGGGTGGTGTGGGTGGACAGGGCCCGCATGGGCTGGGATCCATGTCAGGAAGATCGTGCCGTCTTTAGAGCGAGGCGTCTGGCAGAGGACGCAAAGAGCTTGAGGAGAAATACGGCTTTTGCTGAAGTTAGTGACGGCTAAGCGAGTCACACACGATGGTGTGACAGGTGAGATCTAGAGTGGCCAGGGCGATGGCCACTTCTTCAGCCGTCTCGGCAGTGGGGGTAGTGACGCTGCAGGCGTGGCGTAGGACTCCACTGCGTGTGGCGACGGCCACAAATCGTGTGCCATGGGTAGAAAATTATGGGTCCCTAATGTGTGTTCTATTATGAGACGATAGAATAGGACATCTGTTTGCTGCAATTTTGTGGCAGAGGGCCAGAAACCTAATTGTGGTTTCACAGTTTCTTTCATAAGAAAGGCTTCAGATCTGTGACAGGGACAGCAGTTGTAGGAATAATAGCTAGTGATGTGAACGATGTGGCCATTTTGTCAGCTGGTACACTAACCTCGATGCCTCAATGGCGAGGTACCCAGCATATTACATGTCTATGTGACAAATAGCTGTTGCATAAGAGTGAGTAAAGTTCAATGAAAACAGGATTTTTATGCTTTTGTAAAGAAATTAATGCCTTTACAAGTCTTAAAGATTCTGTGAATATTATTGCTTTGTCAAGTTTCAATTTCGTTATACGTTTAACTGTTTCCAGATGTGTACTGAAAGCAAATGAGGATATAAAACAACCACGGGTGTTCCTTCATAACTACGTTATACGACAGAGTTACACGATTCTAGGCAGGGGTAGAACAGCATGTCACCATTCGCACTGGAGGCATTTTTTATCAATAAGAATGCCTCTAGCAATTTGCGGCATTGAAGCATCCACAAACCTGCACTATCTCGAGCACGATTTTATGAATGCCGTTTATTTGACACAAGCTTCCTTGTCTCGTAGATTTTCTCCCAATGATGCGATGGTGTGCATGCCCACCAAATGGTGAATGGCCTCTCAGTAAACAGTTGATTGTGGCAACCCTGCTTGTCTCTTTTGTTTGTGTATTTTTCTGCCATATTGCGCTACACTACTACTGTTGAATGCCTAAATTACTTTACCAGCAATTGAGCAAGCCTGGGAAAGTTCAGAAATGTCACAATGTGCTGCAGTCGCGTGACCGCCTTCAGCATCATGACACATACGCCTACTTCCTTGGAAATAAAACAAAGATTTGCTCATAGCCATGCTGTCATGGGAAATTATTTAGGCTGTTTTGAGGCTTGTGTAATTGTTTAGGGTTTCAAAATTGAAAACCTTTATTGCAAACATAAAATGAGGTCAAAAATGTCATGACAGTACTTCTTTGTGTTGAACTTACCGGTACTCGCTCCCTTCTTTTAGTTGCAATTTAAGTTTGTCGATAATGACAAAGTCATCTGGGACATCTACAAATACTTTGAAATCTTCATCATACACCTGTTGCAAAAGGTTAAGAAAAGAATACTGCTGTACTTATTCTTCATTCAACAGCAAAGTATTGTTTACTGCAGCATTACGGGTCACTTAGATTTCTTTTTAAGGCGTCGGATATGGCACGGTGATTGGAAGAGTGGCGATTATGGCCAAAGGGAGCAAATGACCGCGCTCCGCGACGGGTAGCCACCGTGGTCGCACAACTAAATAAGCACACTCTGACGTGATTCTTCAAAGCGTGGTTTCGTTTCGCATGCTGCATTTTTTGAGCGCGATCACAAAAAGCTGGCATGTCGCAATGCCAGCTTTTGTGATCGCGATGCGATGCAATGCCGCAATGCCGGCCTCGACATGGTAGAACCAGCAGCCTTTCGAATGCGGCACAAAAGTGCAAGGCTAGCTATCTCCTGTAGCGCCGGAATTATGCTAATGAAAGCGAGGTTGAAATCACCGCACCGACTGACGAGCGCCTACAATGTAACGACACGAAGCCACGCATCTAACGAGACGTTCATTTGAGGGATCGCCAGTTGTTTGTGCGCAGGCGCGAGTAAGAGCGGGCGTGAGAGGGAGAATCTGGGGGCTTTTGCTCCTTGAATATATGACTCTGCCTAGGCACTACGGAAGAGGTTTCTTAGCGCGTGTTTATGCGTTTGTCCCCTAGATGCTGGCATTGCCGAGTGCGGTCGAGTTCGTTGATGCTCCACCGCTGGCTGCCCGCGCGGTGAGGCAGTTGGCACGGACGCGCCAATTGGTGATCGCTGTGTCTGAATGGGCAAGGTTCTTATTGGTGTTGTATAAGTCGCGGGTCGCTTTTTTCGGCGCGACGATAGATTGGAGTAAGACACGTTGTGGGGCTAGTTGGTGCATATCTTTCAATAGATGAAGCGCCAATAGTGACGGCACACAGGAAGCAATACAGACAAAACAAAAGGCGCTACTTGCCACTGTTTATTAAAGTCAAAGGTGGCTGATTATATAGCCATGATGAGAGGGGAACGAAAAAAGAGGAACACTGACTATGTTAATTCGCACGTGCGAGAGCACTGAAGATATAAATGAAGGGAATCACGTTTAATCTAAATCTAAAACCTATCTAAAAACATGCTTTCCTTTGTGTAAATATTCAGAGACGGGGTGCTGACACAGGTGTACCCTGTTTTCTTAATCTGGTTGGCCTCCAACAATTCACGTGCCACATAATTCTTACTTTTAACCATGATTGTTGTATCATGAGGCCTTGCTTCACATACTTGTTTCTTCTCATTCCCGCAGGCCTTGCAATGAAGCGCCAAGTTTGAACCATATCAATTTTTCAATGAAAGGTGATGGTCCCACAGGCGTTCATTAATACATCGGCCAGTTTGGCCGATATACTTTTTCCCACACTTCAGCGGTATACAGTCCAACACACACTCCACGACTGTTCAACGTGCAATTGCCACCATGTGCCCCGAATCCTCCCAGAAAAAATCTTGCTGTGATATGCCACAAGCAAGCTTTGACGGCCAGATTTTGAAGTTGAAGAAGGTTGGCTTTCCTTGCTTGGTTTTAGGCGCAGTTTCAGAGGCGGTATTCAAAAGAGTGGAAAAAGAAAGAAAAAAAAAGTGAAGAAGGTCAAACAGTCGAAAAGAAAGCTAAACCAGTGGTGATACCCTATTCTCATAAAGTGGCACATAATCTTAAACACGTCGCAATGAAATACAAAATTCCTGTGGTTTTTTCTGCGCTCCGAAAACTTGCTACTTTATGCCGCCTGATTGGTTCGGATGAGTCTAAGAAAGTAGCATGTTCTATTAAACATACGAAGCCTTTCGTTAAGTGTGAAGAAGGGGTCATATACCGTATGCCGCTGAAGTGTGGGAAAGAGTATATCGACCAAACTGGCCGATGTATTAATGAACGCCTGCGGGAACATAACCTTTCATTAAAGAATGAATATGGTTCAAACTTGCCGCTTCAGTTCAAAGCCTGCGGGAATGAAAATAAACAAGTATGTGAAGCAAGGCTTCATGATACAACAATCATGTTTAAAAGTAAAGATTCTGTGGGCATGAATTGTTGGAGACCAACCAGATAAAGAAAAGAGGGGACACCTGTGTCAGCACCGCGTCTCTGAATATTTACACGAAGGAAAGCATGTCTTTAGATAAGTTTGAGGTTGAGATTAAACGTGATTCCCTTCATATATAACTTCAGTGTTCTCGCATGTGCGCATTCGCATAGTCAGTGTTCCTCTTTTTTCGTTCCCCTCTTCTCATGGCTATATATTCAGCCACCTTTGACTTCAATAAACAGTTCCAAGTTGTGCCTTGTCCTGTCTGTATTGCTTCCTGTGTGCCGTGACTAGTGGCGCTTCATCTTTTGAAAGGGATAGATTGGATATTTTACAAGCACTGCTCCAGGACAGCAAATGTAATTGGCAAATGGATGCCTTAGGAGAGCACATGAGGTTACAATAACGCAGGCGGCGCAGGATATTAAGCTAAGGCACCCAAGGGGTAGCGGGGGTATCAAAGCTGGAAGCAGGACGGCCCATGGGTTGGGGCCTCTGCGAGCCCCTACCCACGGTCCAGTCCGGGTTCTAGCTTTGGTGTCCCCATTGCCGCTTTGGTGTGCTGGAGGCGCCGCCGATAATGCGAAATAATGACACGTTGGTACAAGTAGTAAAAAGCACGATTGAGTAAATATAATTACGTCCAGCCGCCAACTTGTGACGCTAAGTTCAGCACTACCGCACCCCGCGACTTCGGCAACATCAGTCAGAACTTCACTTCTTAAGGTACGTCGGACGGACTTTCTCGCGCCTGTGCCGCTGGTGTCGAGTCAGTCATCGTCACCGGCGGCCTTTCACCCACTTGCGTTCAACTGCGATTGCTAAGGCGCTCTGCCTTCTAGATTTTTAATATATGCGGTCCGGGCTCTACTACTGTCGCTACTGCTCCCACAGAAACATCCGTGATGTAAATTTACAAGGTACATTGCCGTAAGGCGTGTGAAAGCTATGATCCGCTACGATTGAGTTAGCACGAGTGCCGCAGGTGCCGGACGTTCTGTCCGACACAGCGGTCACCAAATCGGCCGTCAGTGCCCGCTGCTTCACCTATTTTACCACCCCAGCAGCCAGCGTCCGAGCGTAAACAAACGACCCTACTCCGCAACGCCGGCACGCCAAGGGAGAAACGCCTACATAAAAACCTCCTCCGTAGTGCCTAAGCAGAGTCGTATAATCAAGCAATTCAAGGAGCAAAAGCCCCAGGCTCGCATCTGCTCCTACTCGCGCCTGCGCGAAAACAGCTGGCGATCCCTCAAATGAACGCCTCGTACTCATCCAGGCATCCCTGCACTTGCATGGTCACCTTGCACCGTGTTAACCATATGCCACTATCACGTGCAAAATGGCCTTAAATTTAAAAATATCACTCCAAACAAGAGCTGAAATTTAAGGGTAACGAGAAATATTGACATTCGGTGTGGCAACTGCAGCGCGAAATTCAAATGAAACCATGAACAACTTTATAAGTATAGCGCTCTCGTCGGGAAACAATTGACAGACTTTAAAAAAATGAAATAGCTTCAAGTAGCACTAAAGGCTAAACTGGTATATAGCACTGTTGTCCAATAGCTTTACCGCAGCGACGTCGTAAGAAAACGCAAGTAACCGTTCTTTAGGCAATCACAGAACCATCATTTGCAAGGCCTTAATAAAGTACATCAGCACTACATTATGGTTCAAGTTTCTTTTATGGCCACTACAGGACTCTCTTTTTCCTTCTCACTGCAACAAATTTCATTCGAGTCGGCTTCAAAGAAGGTTACAGGCTGGAGCGCGGTTACATACATGCATGCATTTTGAAGATATGACGCTTTTTCGATTATGGCCGCGTCACTGCACGCACACAAACTAAACACGGCGCTCCTACCAGACCAAGCGCAAAAATGCGTTGAAAGAGCGATGAATTGGGCTAGTTGCAGGTTGTTCATAGTTTCTTCTTCGCTGTGTACTTATGACGAGGACGGGAACAAAGACGATGACAATGGATGGTGCGCAAACCGTTCGTAGTCGTTTTTCTTTGTTCCTGTGCTCGTCAATAATTAGGTACACTGCGCGAGAAGATACTATGAAGAATTCTTACCACAATGAGAAAAATATAATGTATGATCAATCGCACTGCGTATACGTACCGTGAGCTTTAGCTGTGCTGTATCGACATTCGCCAGGACGCTGGATGCCTGCAGGTTTCCGATGAGCTCTTGCGGTGTCAATGACCCGTCGAAATGAACGACGGTCTTCTTCTTTAGAAACTAAACAAGGCATTTTGAGGCCATGTCTGAAGAACATATGCGCCAAAAGCGCGAACACAGAAGCGTGCAGGACGGTAACCCAAGCTGCCTACCGTGCGGGCAATGTAGAAATTTAGGCGAGCTATCCCAGGCGGCCCCGGGCCTGCGGGGTTGGCTCACCACGGAACAGGGGCGCCACAGGATACAAGAACGTCTGCGATACACTAATTCATCACGTTTTTTGTTGTATCGCAGCACCATGAACTACACAAAAACCATGTGTTCAATATTTCATATTTTTAGAAATATTTGCAAGCGTATAATGGTGCGTATAATAAAGTTTTACATGCGGCTAGTTAGTTTCGCTTTGTTTATCTGCTTGCGCCAACTGCGCGATGATCGAATGAAATAAAGTTATTTCCGCTATTTCTTCTACTTTCCGTGATCGTGCCTGCACTTGGCTGCAGCTGTAGTCTTGGGCCGCAAAGCACACGAAAACGACGCTCGGTGTAAACCATTCTCTTCTTGCCGTCTTAGCGCATGTTTATGTGCATAAGACTTCGCCGAAGAATTCGTGTGCGTATCTGTGAGGAAGCGCGTGCGGACATCGTTTGTGTGGGCACGTGCGCGATTTGCACCACCGTGTGCGTGTCTGTGAGGACGCGCGTGCGGACATCGTTTGTGTGGGCACGTGCGCAATTTGCACCATCGTAAGCGTGTCTGTGAGGATGCGCGTGCGGACATCGTTTGTGTGGGCACGCTCGCAATTAGCACCATCGTGTGCGTGTCTGTGAGGACGTGCGTGCTGACATCGTTTGTGTGGGCACGCGCGCAATTTGCACCATCGTGTGCGTGTCTGTGAAAGACGCGCGTGCGGACATCGTTTGTGTGGGCACGTGCGCAATTTGCACCATCGTGTGCATGTCTGTGAGCACGCGCGTGCGGACATCGTTTGTGTGCGCACGTGCGCAATTTGCACCATCGTGTGCGTGTCTGCGTGGACGCGCGTGCGGACATCGTTTGTGTGGGCACGCTCGCAATTTGCACCATCGTGTGCGTGTCTGTGACGACGTGCGTGCGGACATCGTTTGTGTGGGCACGCGCGCAATTTGCACCATCGTGTGCGTGTCTGTGCGGACATCGTTTGTGTGGGCACGTGCGCAATTAGCACCATCGTGTGCGTGTCTGTGAGGACGTGCGTGCGGACATCGTTTGTGTGGGCACGTGCGCAATTTGCACCATCGTGTGCGTGTCTGTGCGGACACACGTGCGGACATCGTTTGTGTGGGCACGTGCGCAATTTGCACCGTCGTGTGTGTGTCTGTGAGGACGCGCGTGCGAACATCGTTTGCGTGGGCACGTGCGCAATTTGCACCATCGTGTGCGTGTCTGTGAGGACGCGCGCGCGAACATCGTTTGTGTGGGCACGTGCGCAATTTGCACCATCGTATGCGTGTCTGTGAGGACGCGCGTGCGGACATCGTTTGTGTGGGCACGCTCGCAATTAGCACCATCGTGTGCGTGTCTGTGAGGACGTGCGTGCTGACATCGTTTGTGTGGGCACGCGCGCAATTTGCACCATCGTGTGCGTGTCTGTGAAAGACGCGCGTGCGGACATCGTTTGTGTGGGCACGTGCGCAATTTGCACCATCGTGTGCGTGTCTGTGAGCACGCGCGTGCGGACATCGTTTGTGTGGGCACGTGCGCAATTTGCACCATCGTGTGCGTGTCTGCGTGGACGCGCGTGCGGACATCGTTTGTGTGGGCACGCTCGCAATTTGCACCATCGTGTGCGTGTCTGTGACGACGTGCGTGCGGACATCGTTTGTGTGGGCACGCGCGCAATTTGCACCATCGTGTGCGTGTCTGTGCGGACATCGTTTGTGTGGGCACGTGCGCAATTTGCACCGTCGTGTGTGTGTCTGTGAGGACGCGCGTGCGAACATCGTTTGCGTGGGCACGTGCGCAATTTGCACCATCGTGTGCGTGTCTGTGAGGACGCGCGTGCGGACATCGTGTGCGTGGGCACGTGCGCAATTTGCACCATCGTGTGCGTGTCTGTGAGGACGCGCGTGCGAACATCGTTTGTGTGGGCACGTGCGCAATTTGCACCATCGTGTGCGTGTCTGTGAGGACGCGCGTGCGAACATCGTTTGTGCGGGCACGTGCGCGATTTGCACCACCGTGTGCGTGTCTGTGAGGACGCGCGTGCGGACATCGTGTGTGTGGGCACGTGCGCAATTTGCACCATCGTGTGCGTGTCTGTGAGGGCGCGCGTGCGAACATCGTTTGTGTGGGCACGTGCGCAATTTGCATAATCGTGTGCGTGTCTGTGAGGACGCGCCAGCGGACATCGTTTGTGTGGGCACGTGCGCAATTTGCACCACCGTGTGCGTGTCTGTGAGGACGCGCGTGCGGACATCGTGTGGGTGGGCACGTGCGCAATTTGCACCATCGTGTGCGTGTATGCGAACACGCGCGTGCGGACATCGTGTGTGTGGGCACGTGCGCAATTTGCACCATCGTGTGCGTGTCTGTGAGGACGCGAGTGCGAACATCGTTCGTGTGGGCACCTGCGCAATTTGCACCATCGTCTGCGTGTCTGTGAGGACGCGCGTGGGGACATCATTTGTGTGGGCACGTGCGCGATTTGCACCACCGTGTGCGTGTCTGTGAGGACGCGCGTGCGGACATAGTGTGTGTCCGCACGTGCGCAATTTGCACCATCGTGTGCGTGTCTGTGAGCACGCGCGTGCGGACATCGTTTGTGTGGGCACGTGCGCAATTTGCATAATCGTGTGCGTGTCTGTGAGGACGCGCCAGCGGACATCGTTTGTGTGGGCCCGTGCGCAATTTGCACCACCGTGTGCGTGTCTGTGAGGACGCGCGTGCGGATATCGTGTGGGTGGGCACGTGCGGAATTTGCACCATCGTATGCGTGTCTGTGAGGACGCGCGTGCGGACATCGTTTGTGTGGGCACGTGCGCAATTTGCACCATCGTGTGCGTGTCTGTGAGGACGCGCGTGCTAACATCGTTCGTGTGGGCACGTGCGCAATTTGCACCATCGTGTGCGTGTCTGTGAGGACGCGCGTGCGGACATCGTTTGTGTGGGCACGTGCGCGATTTGCACCACCGTGTGCGTGTCTGTGAGGACGCGCGTGCGGATATCGTGTGTGTGGGCACGTGCGCAATTTGCACCACCGTGTGCGTGTCTGTGAGGACGCGCGTGCGGACATCGCGTGGGTGGGCACGTGCGCAATTTGCACCATCGTGTGCGTGTATGTGAACACGCGCGTGCGGACATCGTTTGTGTGGGCACCTGCGCGATTTGCACCATCGTGTGCGTGTCTGTGAGGACGCGCGTGCGGACATCGTTCACAGACTGCTCTCCTGGGCATATGCTTGCGCGTTACTGGCAGGAATATATTTTTGACATAGCACATGTAGTAATGGAAGCTAAGTACTGTCCAAGGGGCCCATATTTTTCATTTCAGTTTACAAAAGTGGCCACACACATAAGTGTGGCACATAGTGGGGAGCCAAATTTTCGAATATCTTGTGGCATTGATGGTTGTGCCAACACCTACACCAACTTTTCGTCATACCGTCAGCACAGAAATGTGCTTGAGGAGCAAGGCACAAGCCTCCAACGGACGCACCAATCACAGCAAAGTGAAGAATCTTTGGCACCTTTGGAACATAATCCAGTGTTGGTAGAAAGCATCATGGTGGAAGAGAACGCAACGCCTATTGGCAGTCCCCTGTTCGATCATGAAGGAACTTCAATACTTCAGGAGACTGATTCCCCAAGTGATGGGTTTTGCTCCTTCGTTCAGCAAGCAAAATCTGCTGTATGGAGGTTCTTCTTCAATGTGACCGAGTGTCACAACTTGCCACATGCGGCTGTAGAAAAGCTTTTTTCAGAACGGCACTTCGTTTTTGAAATTGTGTTAAAGGCCTATGCAAATGAGATTGTGCACTCCATGAAAATGCCAGAAGTATCATCAGTGCTAAATGATCTATTGACATGTAAATTTTTGCATGACATTTTCAAGGATCTTAGTGACAAATGCAAGCGTGAGAGATATGCAAAGGAGAACTTTCCTTTTGTTGCGCCTGAGCAACATATAGTTGGCAAAACTGCAAAGTATCATTATGTATCAGTGCCAAAGCTTCTCCGTGCACTTTGCAATGTTCCCGACATTGCCTCTTATTTCACAACTCCTAAGATTGAAACGGGCGTGCCTGCTTTATACAGAGACTACACTGATGGTCTTCTATATAGAGAGCACCTACAATCTCTCATATCAGAGAGCAGCACACACACAATTATGCTTTTGTTTTATTCAGATGAAATTGAAGTTGTCAGTCCCTTGGGTGCTAAACGAGGTGTGCATAAACTTCTTGCCGTGTACTGCTGCTTGCTGAACATCCATGTGAAGTACAGGTCTCAGTTTCACAACATATACTTGGTTTTGCTTGTTCGTGATGCTTATGTCAAGAAATATGGCTTGACTGCTGTACTGCAGCCACTGATTGATGACTTAAAGGAAATGTATGATCAAAGGTTCATGTTCAATGTGTGGGGAGCCATGAAACAGGGCCAAGTGCTTGTATTCAGCTGCTGTGGCGACAATCTCTCAATGAATCGTCTTGGGCGCTTTTCATGTTGCTTCACTAGCGGCCGAATTTGTCGATTCTGCATGGTCTCGGCGAAACAGTTAGCAGACTTGACAAGTGAAGCAATGTACCAGGTACGCACTACCAGTCGACACCAGACGCATCTTCAAGCAATTCCTGTTAACAGCCTTGTTAACAGACGTATTTATGGAGTAAATGAGGTATCAGCCCTGCTTCAACTCCCGTATTTTGATGTAACTCGCCAGCTACCGCCAGACATCATGCACGACATCTTGGAAGGTGGAGCAGAATGTGTGCTGCGCCAGGTACTTCGATCACTTTTGTCTAACGGCTTAGTCTCTAAGCAAGACCTTCAGGAAATATCCTCATTCCAGTATGGTCCTAGGGATTCCAACAACAAACCAGAGCAGATAAACTTCTCCTTTATCACCTGCAATGCCACACTGAAGGGCACAGCATCAGGGAAGTGGTGCTTGCTAAGATTTCTTCCTTTAATTCTAGGTGGCAAAATTCCTGAGAACAATGATGACTTGGAAATACTTCTGAAGTATCGTGAAGTGATGGACATAGTATTTGCTCCACATGTTCCTTCCAGTCAGCTCGCATACTTGGATGTGCTTGTAGAGACATTTATAACAGAGTTTTCTAGAAAATATGCCACGACTGCACTCATTCCGAAACTTCATTTCTTGGTCCGTTACTCAAGGTTTATTCGTGAAGTAGGGCCACTGAGGAACTTTTGGTCAATGAGGTTCGAGGCCAAACATCAATATTTCAAAAAAATTGCAATGGCAGTAAAGAACTTGAAGAATTTGACCTACACTCTTGCAATGCGCCATCAGCTAAAGCTTAGCTACCAGTTGCACAGCTTCCTGCTTTATGAAGGCCTCCTAACAGGACAAAGCAAGCCAGTAGCTTGGAGCCCACTACCACAATGCGCAAAAGATGTCCTGCCAGAAACAGTTTTTCAAGTTAAACGTGCAACAATTGACCATTGCAGCTACAGTTATGGAGCCGTACTCGTTGAGAAAAGTGGTGATGCCCCTAAGTTCCACGAAATTGAAGCTCTCTTTGTTGCAAAAGGAAGTCTTCATATTTTAGCGAGAGATTTAATAATAGAGTGCTTTGATCGACACAGGTTTTGCTACTGTGTCAAAAGGTCTAATGAGATTACGATGCACACTCCTGCCGATAAGTTTCAGTACCACCTCCTCGACATTTATGGCGATGGTAACATCGTTCCTAAATGGGAGACCTGGTGAGCCAATTGTAATGATACCACAGCATTTATTCACCATTGAACTAGTTCGTACATTAGTTTATACCTTGTTACAATTTTTTCTTATCTGTATGTACCTGAACTACACTTTTTGAATTGCCTAATGAACAAGCATCATTTAAATGTATATAATATTTTGTGACTGCATTGTTCTCTACTGTTTTGTGATACTGATGGCATTATATCCTTGTATATGCCTATATAATAAGTGTGGAAGCTGCAGTATTGTGTAGTGTACTTTTAGTTATGTTGCATTGTTTCACTTTGTTATTCTGTAGTGAAATTTGTATTATATATGCCTACGTATGTCTAACGCGCTCACCTGGGTTTGTACTTCAGTCTTTTACTGTACCTTCTCATTATTGACTAATCCTGAAGCGCAGTGATACCAAAGCCTGTGTTTTGTTAATTGGTGCTTTAACCTTGGAACGGTGCAGGCTATTGCTGTCGTCTTCACTAAGAAAAAACTATTGAAGTAACTTATTTGTCTGCATGAACAAAATAGACAATTGTCGTGCATGTATTTTGTCTTATACTTGATTAAGGCTGGAAATAAAGCCATTGTTTGGCAAAATGAACGAAGCACAGCGAGGCTTAGTCACAAAATATATTTTCGATATCAGGTTTACTCACACCAAAACTTACCATTGCTGGAAGACGCTGACCTTACTCGGATGTAGAAAATCACTGGGCTCAATGCCCCTCAGACTCTTGGACTCACTGATTCTAACTCTGACTGGTTGAACTTTGGCTTACACACCCATTGATTCAGGGACTAAAGCCCACTCACCATGTTGATTTCACACACTTAACCTTACTCTTCAGATCACAGCTCATGTGTTCAAGGTATAGTACAATCACCCACAAAAGTTTACAGATCACAAGATCGCCTAAAACATTGGATTTCTGAGCAGCCTTTAAAAGTAAAAGTAGCCAGTCAAATCACTCCAGGTTTCTGCCCCACATGTTAGCCCCACTATAATGCACTAATTGTACACCTTTCTTTTTAGTGATAATGGTAAGCTTCCAGTAAGGACCTGAGAAGGTCTGCCGTATGCGCTATAGCCCAATTTTATTCTTCTCTAAATTTCCTTCTCATGATCAGGGTCCCCTGTGAGTAATTGTCCTACGTATAAATGTATTCCTTTGCATACACTCAGCTCCAACCCAATTTTATTCGTCTGTAAATTTCCTTGTCATGGTC
This sequence comes from Dermacentor variabilis, assembly GCF_050947875.1. Taxonomy (NCBI): domain Eukaryota; kingdom Metazoa; phylum Arthropoda; class Arachnida; order Ixodida; family Ixodidae; genus Dermacentor; species Dermacentor variabilis. Next base: position 32,682,947 of record NC_134574.1, read on the forward strand.
AGGGGCCCCTGTGAGTAATTTCACATACAGTCAGCCTCTAGAGTATGCGAAGGAATATGTCTACCTAGGACAATTACTTACAGGGGACCCTGATCATGAGAAGGAAATTTACAGAAGAATAAAATTGGGTTGGAGTGCATACAGCAGACACATTCAGATCCTTACTGGAAGCTTACCATTATATCTCTAAAAAGAAAGGTGTAAAATCAGTGCATTCTAACAGTACTACCATATGGGGCAGAAACTTGGAGACTGAAAATGAAGCTAGAAAACTAGTTAACGACCGTGTGAAGAATGATAGGTGCAACGTTAAGAGACAAGAAGAGAGGGGTGTGGATCAGAGAGCAAACGGCTTAGCTGATATTCTAATCAACATTAAGAAAAAGAAATGGAGCTGGGCAGGTTATGTAATGCATAGATTAGATAACTGGTGGACCGTTAGAGGTGCCAAGAGAAGGGAAATGCAGTCGAGAATGGTAAAAGACTATAGGGGGGGTGATAAAATTTAGAAATTCACAGGTGCAAGCTGGAATCGCTTGGCGCAGCACAGGGTTAATTGGAGTTTGGAGGGAGAGGCCTTCATCCTACATAGGTTGATGATGATGATGATGATGATGATAATAATAATAATAATAATAATAATAATAATAATAATAATAATAATAATAATAATAATAATAATAATAATAATAATAATAATAATAATAATAATGATGATGATGATGATGATGATGATGATGATGATGGTGATGATGATGATGATGATGATGATGATGATGAAACCATACATCACTTTGTTGCTCGCATATAAAAGTGGCAGCTGGAAACGCAAACACCGGGCTCTGTTGTGAAGATGCAGATATATTGCAGGCTTCTCACGACGACATGACTGCTGGTCACCTTGGTTACCAGAAAACCGATGACCGCATCAAAGGTTGCTTCTACTGGCCTGGCAATTGTCCACCAGTGTAGCGAGGTATGTTTCCTGCGCCCTATGTTAGCGTCGAAATCTCCCTACATCAGCTCCAAGCGGACAACTGCAACCGGTTCTGTGGCCTTCGCAACCATTTGAAGTCGTTGGCATTGACCTGTATGGTCCTCTTCCTGTGACTCTCACCGGTAAACGAAGGATTGTGACAGCCGCTGACCACTTGACATGCTACGCTGAAACAGCTTGTGTGAGTTCTGCCTCAGCGTCTGAAGTTGCTGAATTCATACTTCAAGCCTTAATACTGCGTCACGGTGCTCCTCGCGTCCTCCTGAGCGACCGTGGAAAAGCATTCCTCTCGCAACTAGTAGACGAGTACTCAGGGCCTCCGGAACCACCCACAAGACTACCTCCAGTTACCATCCGCAAATCACCGGCCTAACAGAGCGATTTCATCGCACGCTGTCAGACATGCTAGCTATGTACTGTCAGGATTGGAGGCTCAATCCCATCCCTCGTGATCCGTTGTCAAGATTGGAGACTGGCATGAATTAGAAGGTAGCTGGCCCATGCTGTCATCCGACTTATCCACGCTGAGGAGGTTGATGAAGGGAAGGGCTGCTTCTCATCGAGAACGAGGAATATGGGTTTATTTACAATATTCATATCAGTCTAACATGACTGCTTGAGAAAGTACATCAGTCTAACATGACTGCTTGAGAGAAGTGTCTCAGTCCAACATGACTGCATAAGAGAAGTGTGTCGAGCATCCGCACAACAGCAGTTTCTAAACACTCGGTCCTGCCGCGATACAAGGCGACGCGAACGTTCGTTCGGTGATCGCAAACTAGCCGCCTCTCCGCAGGACGGTCTACACGCACAAAAGCACACACGTTAGAAGGTCCGCAACCGACGTCAGAGGGGCCCCGTAGAACTCGGAGCCGTTCCGGGTAGCGCGTTGGGGAGTTTGGGAACAATAGTTGGCCCGCCGAACTCATTCCGTCACAAAGTCGATTTAGTCACGCTGTGGCTAGAAGTTGGCGGCGACGCTCCCGGAATGTTGCCGTCATAGTCGTAAGTGGGTTGCAATCTTGCACTGCAGCTGGCCATTCTTATCAGCGCCGGGATGGTGCCGTCATAGTCGTAAGTGGGTGGCAATCCTGCACTGCAGCTGGCCATTCTTTACAGTACGTACATCGAACAGCATTACGACCACTCTCACCGCGTCGTGTGCTTCCGCCCTGGCGAGGAAGTGCTACTCCGGACTCGCGCGTACGTGTGTGATCCGTGCTTTGGGCGTGGTCGGTTCACCGCATCTCCGACGCGTAATAAACGTCGTGATAACTGCTGCATCACAAGTGGTGGAGTGTGCTTTTCGGTCTTCCGTCCTCTGACTCTCCGCTCAACCTCCTGGAGCTTCAATCAGGTCGCCGATTGTGCCAGCTGTCCGCCAGTTTGTCGCAGGACGAGCCAACGGGCACTTCTACCTCAGCCATCTCGGCCTCGTCTACCCCAGCCTCTCCGTATTGGATTGTCAGTGGGCACCAGCGTGATCCCCATCTGTATGCTGGACTTCGCAGTGAAGACGTCGAGGATCGGTCGGACGACTACGACCGAGTGAGTTCGGCTAACCGTTGGGACGATCCGTCCAAGCTACGTCACGTCGCCTTTTATCTCACAGGAGTAGCGAAGACTTGGTTTTTCAACCATGAGGCTGATTTCACGAACTGGAGTGCTTTCAAACAGCAGCTCCGCCAAATCTTCGGCACACCGGCAGTTCGTTCCGCCCTCACAAAAAAGACGCTCGACACTCGCAAGCAACAACTCGGGGAATCTTGCTCGGGGATGTGCTTGCTCTTTGTCGACGCGTGAACACGGCCATCACCAACTCAGACAGGGTTCGCCATATCCTCAAAGGCATCGCAGCTGTCGCTTTCAATGCCGTAGCCATCAAGAACCCCGCTACCGTCGCTGATATCATCGCTACTTGCATGCCAGCGCCTCGACGAACTCGAATCAGTACGGTTGCAGCCAGACACCACTGCAACCACTACGGCCGACGACCCCACATTACGAGCAATGATCCGCGCAATAATTTGTGAAGAGCTACAGTATCTTGGCTTCGCCGCAGGGCCTATGCCTTTTCGTGTATCGGATACCGACCTGCGAGACGTTGTCAAGGAGGAATTGGCGTCCATGGCTGGTGCACCATACACGGACCCTCTAACCCCTCGGGCCCAACAAACGTACGCACAAGTAGCCGCAGTTACTCCAGTCATCATTCCACCGATGCCTCAAAAACCAACGCCGGTCCACATGGCTTCCATGACTACCAGCACACCTACCCAAACCAGCTATCCGCAGTGGCGTCCTCTTCGTCCCATCTGCTACTACTACGGCTATCGTAGCCACATAGCAGGTTTTTGCCGCAAGCGCCAGCAAGACGAGCGTCCCGGATATGACGCATACGAATGGGATGACTTTTCGCCCGGAACTACATTCCAACGTCAAGGGAGCCTGCATGACCAATGCCGTACTTATGCTGCACCGCGCGGCTGCTCTCCATCACCTACTGTAGCATCCGAGACGGTTCCGACGTATCGTCCTGCGAGACACCGCTCGCCGTCACCCCTTCGCCGCTCTACGCCCACTTCGACCTGCTTCTCAATTCGCCGAGCGTCTTCCAGAAAACTGAATTATGCAGCTTTTCGAGGAAAAGCTGCATCGAACGACAGGACAGAAATTCCTTCATCACGTCTGTGCAATATGATATTGGTTGTAGTAGAAGGTGCACAAGTCGAAGCTTTGATAGACACTGGTGCTAGTGTTTCAGTTATTCACCGTGCATTGTGTTTGAAACTCCGGAAAGTTACAACCCCCTACGATGGACCTACGCTACTCGCTGCTCAAGGGGCCACCATTCGACCTGCCACCATGTACACTGCTCGTATTTCCATCGACGGACTTCTGCATTACATGCAATTTGCAGTGTTAAGTTCGTGTGCCCAGTAGCTCATATTCGGACGGGATTTTCTTTCTACGGCCTCTGCCTCCATCTGGTGCAGGCAACGCGTTCTCCACATGACTGACAAAAGCTATTCACTTCATGCAGATGACGCACCACTTCACTTGCTTGCTGGAAAAAATACCGCGCTACCACCTCGTCATCAAAGCATTGTTACTATCACTTCTGACGCCATTGACTGCGGTGACGTGCTCGTATTATCATCTGCACGCTGTCTCGCAAAAGGGATAGCCTTTGCATCAGGGCTGGTTCGATTTGATCATGGCTCTGCACTACAAACCCAACATCCGAAAAGATTCTCATCCCTAAATACACTACATTGGCTTGTGCCATTGAATCGGAGTCTATCTCTGTTGTTTCCTTTAAAGCAGCTTCCTCTGAAATTCCTTGTACTGGACAGGCCACATCTCCTTCAGCTCTTACAGCTGCCATCAGTTCCGACCTGACACCTTCGCAGTCAAAACACTTGCTTGCTTTGCTCCAAAAACATGAAGTGTGGGCATTTATAAGCTATACTTTGTCATCTGTACATGATCATCATCATGTGGGGTTCATATGGTGGTCTTCTTCATCATCGCTTGTGGGGCTCGCTCGTGTGTGAACCGTGCTTCGGGCGTGGTCCGTTTACCACATCTCCGACGCGTAATAAACGCTGTGATAACTGCTGCATCACAATATTAAGTTTTTTTTTTCAAATTCTGTGATCCATAAAATTTTGTGGGCAACTGTGCATGTCACAAGCACTGCAACCACTTACGTCAAAGAAAATATCTTGTTGTAGCAAAACCATGTTACATGGAGCTGTAGGTGTTGCATGGTACGTTCTGGCAGACAGACATAACCTGGCAGGTGTCTTCTAGCTGTGAGTGGCCTTAAATTATCTATAGGTGGCAGTACACAGGCTATAATTACTACCATTATGCGAAGAGGTAACAAAAACACCCATAGGAGCAAATGGCGTGTCACTCACAAAGCCGGCTCTGCATGCAGCACTTCATGTGCCCAGCAATTTGTATTTTTAATTACACGTTAAGCAATGGAAAGAAAATGAGGCACACTTCCTGTAGTGATTTCTGCTGCTAAAAGGCATTTAGCAAATCCGCACATGTGCAGCAGGCAGTCCAGCACAGCTAGGGAGTAATGAAAGTAGCAAAGCCTTGCTCTGTACTCATTGATAAAGTTTATTACAATCATGCATAGCCTTCTCTTGCCTGAAATGATGTTTCTGTCAAACTTGAATTTAACAATGAAGACATTTTACTTTCATAAACATACTTTCCTCACTTGCTACATTGGGCTCTTTATTTATGCCAAATTTCTATATTTACAGCATTCATATGTGAAATCTGTAGTGCGAATTTTCATTACTGAATTAACCCACTTGAGCAAGCACATCTCTCTGTTATGAGTTGTACATGTCTGATTTGGCCAGGCTTCTGCTGAAGCATTGTGCACTGCTACGCCCGACTGTCTGAGATCAAATCGTAGCCACGGTGGCCAGATTTTGGTGGTGGTGAAATACAAGAATGGTTATGTACCGATCATTGGGTGCACGCTAAAGAATGACAGGTAGTCAAAATTAATCCAACATCCCCCACAACAATGTGCCTCGTAACCATATGGTGGTTTTGGAATGTGAGATCCCACAATAGTACAACAAAGTTTGCATTGTCAATATTCCAGTTGTGCACTGTTGTTGGTAAATACTGGTGTTCTACAGAGATCAGGTGATCAGCTGCTTAGGTAAATTATGAATGTACTTGAGCTGAAAAGGCTGGGAAATTTTTTGACCATATGCCCTCTATTATGCTAGAAGGATGTGTGCTTCCTGTCGGGATCCGTTGTGTATACGCTGCAGGCTTGTTTTCCTTCATACTTGTGCTGATGTGTATCTTCTGTGTATTCTTTCAACTGGCCTTTATTCTGTATGATCAAACTATAAATGCACAGTTGTTAGTGTACATGGTGATCGTTTGTCTCCTTTCTGGTCACTCATATTTTTTGGCCCCGTTTCATGCAATAATGAACCAAATATAGCCCAACAATATGTTTTGACCTTAGGTGGGTGCTTCTCTCACAGCTGTCCCACATGATTTCATGTAATATACCTTAGCGGTATACGTATAGCAGTATTGCAGTATACCTAAGCTTTCTTCCCCTTTATTTCTGTATACTGAGGGAATAAAACCTACTGCACTGCCCCTGTCACTTTTTCACCAACACCTTTCCAATAGCTGTAGTACTAAGGCTTCTGTCTTTCATTTTCTTTAAAATTTTAATGGACTTTCACAAAAAATATGAAAGGAATTATCTTGTATATTTGTGCTCTGTCATCTGCTGTTGTCACTGTTTTAGTATGTGCAATATGTTTTTTCTGCTCTATTCAGCAGAATACTTGATTATCAGTAGGCTTGAATGCAGTTGGTAAAGAAATGAGTAATGAATGAATTTATTTAAAATGGCTTTTAAAGAGTAATATAGATGAATTGCCTATATGTATTACAGTGAGAAATACAAGAGCCAGCAGAAGACAAAGAGCAAGGAGATGGTTGTTGTTGTTGGTGCTCACGCTCGCCCCGCTCGGCCGTTGTCTCTTTGTGTGCATTCATATAAAACACCGAGCTCATCTCACCTTAAACGCGTACTATCAATATATATAAATTGAAGTTAGTGAGTCTTGGAGAAACATTTCGCTGATAGTGAATTTCTGCAAAAATTAGCCGGCTGTTGTATTGCTTAGATAACTTTTTACATGTTTAAATAGAGTGACAGAAAATAGAAGTATTTATGAATTTTAGTTTACTTTAAATGAATTCCTATAGCAAATCAGGACAGCAATATTTCTAACAAATTATTTGCTGTAGCAAATATATTGCCACCTGACTGCCTGATTGCAATATTTCATTAGTAAGGGGTGACTTAAGCTCAGTCCACACAGCCTGCATTTCAAATGTGTGTGAGTGCACAAAAAACCGCCCATGTCTCGCACAGGGGAAGTTTTCTACATGCATGTGGAAGGCATGTGGAATGCTGTGTGGACTGAGTGTAAGTCACTCCTAATTCTAAAGAGACCACAAGCAGCCACTCCTAGTAATGTAAATGTATTCCCTTTCATGTAGCTGTATCAATGTTTGTTTAAACCTAAAAACCGATGTTGCGTGAAACCAAATTTTTATCATCAGGGAGTTGTTATCCTGGGGTTACATTTTTGAAAGAATAAAATCATGTTTCTAATATAAACAGATTGACAGCACACTAAAAAGAAGAGGACAAAGAAAGTGACAGGCTGTGTGCTTTCTTTGTCATTGTCTTTTCAGTGCGCTGTTAATCTTTTTAATATCAGGTACCAACTAGCTCGAACCAACATTGTGTCCCTGAAGTCCATCTTAGCTGGATAGGTATCATTATAGATGGCCATCCAATAGTCCTCTAGACTGGAATGATGGTTGCTACAGACACTCCAGCCAATCTCTCCAATATTAGATACTTCTCTCTTTTCTTTTTGCATTTACACACTGCTTCTAGTACCCTTGACTGAGAAAAAGAAGTGAGGGTAGTTGAAAGGCTGGCACCTCATTCTATTATTCAAGGTGTCACTACCTCTTAGAATGTCATGTCGCAGTGTTCAGTAGCACAATAAAAAATGTGGGCACTGAGCCCCATGAACACCGCTGTTGTATTATTCATGCCAGAAGACAGAGTAGGAGAGACAATGTTACAAGTGCAGGGAGGTTACGAATGACAAGGTCTGACCTGATGATGCTAAGGTGTATATGACATGCCTACAATATATATTAATAAAATAATTGTGCACATCCAATGCACATCCTGGAATCTTTATGAAGTGAAGCTTACGTGAAGCATTCAATGAAATGCTGAGTTTGTCCATTTCGCTACTGCTTTTTGGTGTAAAGGAAACCAGAATGGCAATGTTCTCTTGCGCATCCATGCTGCTCAATGTGACAAATCTTATATTAGCCCATCCTTCTCTATATCTGATTTATTTAAAATTTACTGACTGCTTGTTGGCCAGCCTCCCATTGTGAGTATATAGCAAAGTATGGATCTCCTTGCTGTGCATCTTCCTAGAACTCCTCCGCATTGTAGAATATACTTTGTTGTTATCTTCTTTTTGAGCCTTATATTTTCATGTGAATGTTTAGTCGGAGCTTTGTTTATTACTGTGATTGGCTACCATTTCATTTATTCCTTTCTTGTGCCCTCATGCTTGGCTCTACATCATTGTCTCTTCTGAAGTGTTGCACACACGACCGTGTGTGCACCCTTTGGTGTCATCTTCTTTTTCATCTTTGCATTATTTCTTACACTCACTCGAACACCTGTGGTTGGCTCCCATTTCTTTTATTAATTTCTTCTGTGTGCCCTCAAGCTTGGCTTTTCGCAGTCATTTTTTCTTCCGAGGCATTGCACTCACGACTATTCATGCACACTTTGGCGTCATTGTCCGTCGCAAGGCCATAGTATGGAAATTATCATCACAATGAACATGTGGTGACCATCTGAGAGAGTTAGTTGGTGTTTGCACAAAAGAGAGGGAGAGGGACAAAACTTCATTAAATGTTCTTGCTGGAGTGAAGGGGGGCGGGGGGACTAGCCCCACCGGAGCCCCCCTTCCTAAAGTGGTGGCCAGACCTTGAGTCGTGGCGGCAACGGCAGCCAGCCAGACTGTCCAGAGTTGGTCCTCTGGGCATTTGCTCAGCAGCACATCCTCCCTTTTCTCAGGCATGGTGATTTTAAATGTAGGGTTGGTGCTGTGTTTAATGGTGTCTGTCGCTGCAGGACATACCTGGATAATGTGGCTGAGGTCAATGCGAGACGCCCCGCACACTTTGCACTGTGGAGTGTCAACATCTGGGTGGATGTGACTGTATAGCGAGGGTGTGGGGAATGTGCGTGTCTGTATTAATCTACATGTTGTTGACTGGTACTTATTGAGTGACTTGTCAGGAGGTGGGTACTTCATTATTATTATCATTATTTGTTTTGAACACATATATACATACACATAGTTAACAGGAAAGGGAAAGCGAAGAGCAGGCTGGCAACTGCCACCGGAAGGGGCACAACAACTGCCTACTCTTCTGAAGGAAGGTGACAGCAGCACAGAAATGGAAAATAGAAAGGAGGGGAGGAAAAAGGAAAACGGAAAGGGTACTTCGCTCTTGCCTTACGGTAATGCAAGAGGATTTCGCCATATGTAACCATTCTGTCTTTCGTGTGGCCGCACCAGGAGATGACTGCCTCGTCGTCAGCCTGCTGGGCTGCAGGTCATTGGTGGGGGTCGCTGCTCCGATGACAGGTGATGCACCAACTGGATGATTTCTTGGGCAGTGTCGTGAGTGGCTTCATTCCCGGCAAGGCTTGTATATCCTGGGGCCCAGATTAGCTGAACATGGCGGCGACGGGATGGCGATGTGCTTGAGAGTATGTGGTTTGCTTGCAATAATCTGAGGCTTCTGGTGAAGTGGCGGATAGCCGTCTGGGAGTTTCTAATGATGCAAGCGGCTGTAGTCATTGCGTAGGCTAAAGCGATGGAAGCTTCTTCGCCCTCTTTGGGTTTTGTGGTGGGTATGGAGGTGGTGGTGGTAGTGGTGTGATTTGGCCCCGTGACCACAGCTAGGGCTACGGCTGGTAGTTGCGGTTACTCCGCTGCATCTGCGTAAGCTACATGTGTGGCCCCCTCGTAATGCTTGTTGAGTTGTCTCGCGCACTCGGCAAGCTGTTCTGCACGAAAGGAGCATGCATGCAGTTGTGGCCTGCCCAAAAGCCGCAGCCTTAATGGATGCCATTATTAAGCACATGTGTTTCTCTGCCTGATTATTAACTGTGTGGACCTAAACCATATTTTTGTACAGAGGTATCGCCTTTATTCCATGCGATAAAGAAAAAGAAAGTCCTGTTGTGGCCTAATGATTAGAGCATGGTGTCTGAGATTTGAAACCCGGTGCCAGGCATGGTTCTTTTTTTATATGTAAGAATAAGAATAAATCTACTCAGCGAGAATCTGACCATCGGTCGACCGACCGAGCGACCAACCCAGGCAAAAGTATGAGACAGTGGGCAAAAAAAATCTCTTTAATCTCTTAATCTCTTGGAGCTTTTAAAAAAATTAGAAATTGCTGCAGTGAGGTTTGTTGCATGGCGGATGACGACGTAAAAATTCAGCATTTATCTTTTGTTCTATAAGAGCGACTCCTCAGAGCTCTCTGAAAAGTGAGGCTCAGAGGCAAGCAGTAACTTTGCAAGCACTGCAACTAAAATCGCCAACGGAAGACCACACTATGCAATATTTTGGCAGTTATAATGTGCTATGTTTGTGCTGTGTTGAAAAATGCACATAAATAGTATAGATACAAATTTCTAGGTGAAGATTCATTGAAAGGCTTTTTAATTTCTTCACGGGTAGGTGCCACAAAATTTAAAACTGCAGAACTATTGATCACAAATACATTATGGTACATGGAAAAAGTGCTCATTGCAATTCAAAAGCTGTGAACACATACCGGGTGTTAGTGCCTTATTGCATTGTACGAAGGAAGACATCTGAGCCCAATATAATTTATATATGTTAACCTTATTCCATTCTTTCCTCACATGCTGCATGTGTGTGGGTGTGTATATGTGCGCATGCATGCATGGTGCTCATAAACCGTGGTTTCTTTACTGATGGTTTCAAACGTATTCATGTGTTTGTATGGAATGGCTAGCTGTGCACGTGTGCACACCTGTGTGGTTCTACATATGGCCTCCTTACAGGTGAAACAGGGGGAAGCAGGGAGATGGAAATTCAAGACTATGAGCAAAACGAGAACAAGGAGAAAGCTGGGGCCAATTGCTTTGACAAATGGACTTGTCTTCAAGTCCATTTGTCGAAACGTTGGCTCCAGCTTTCACCTTGTTCTCGTTTTGCTCATCGCCTCCCTATAGGTGGATTCATATGTATTCAAGCATGTGCATAAAAGGCTATAGCTGTGCATTTATGTGTGTGTGTGTGCATGTGTGTGTGTGTGTGTGTGTGTGTGTGTGTGCACTGTGGTGTAGCCAGAGGAGGGGAGTGCACCCCATGTATGCCTCCCATGGAAATTTCTGTGTACCATAGGATGACCCCTGCCCGGACCCCCTCCCCCTCCCGTTCCCGGTTAAAGGGGTCCGTCGACCCCTCTTCCCCACCCCAAAACATTTTGTCTACGCCACTGTGCGGTTGCATGCCTGTGCACTGCCCTCCTACCGACACGTACATTAATGTATTCATGCATGTGTATGGAAATGTGCGTGCGTATGCGGCGGGCGCGGCTTGGTCAGTGAGTGTGTACACCGCGGCCGCTACCTACACGTTCGTGTACGTTCGTAGGCACAATAGAAAATGCTGTAGGTGCGCACATGCGAACACTTGTCTCTCTTGTATCATGCATGCGTGTGTATATGCGCGCGCGCGCGAGTGTACACCCGTCTTTCTGCTGACAGATTAAATAAGAATACGCGCATGTGCATATGGTACGTGTTTGCCTGCGCGTCTGCGCGTTGTATACTAGCTTCAATACCAACATCATGTGCATGTACACGCGGACATGCGCGTGTTCCACATTTATGCAGGAACCACACATATCTGCCGGATCAGCTAAGCAGCATGCGTGCGGGACATGCGATGCCGGGCAATCTTGGCTAGCAGCCCTCGTCGTTAAATTTTCACAGCCCTTGCTGGGGTTGGGGCGCGCCTTTCTTTCTAGACATCGCAACGTCAATAATAATCTATAAGGACAACTCGCAAACTGCAGAACTTTGAAACGCATGGCAATATATATATATATATATATATATATATATATATATATATATATATATATATATATATATATATATATATATATATATATATATATATATATATATATATATATAATCGTTTTTATTTTTCTTACGGAACATACCGCTGACCGTCTCATTCCGTGCGTATCCGCAGCAAATTTCCCCGTGCCAATGAGTTGTAAAGCAGGCGACAGCTGTATGGAGGATGTCAATGCCTGATATATATGCACGGCACGGCCCGTGAACATCAGTTAAGTTAACCGTGTGCACAGCGTGGCCAGTGAGAGTAAATGCTCACATTCGTGCCATGGAGAAACGCCATCCGAAAAGCGGTGTAACGTTTAGTCCTCCAGGTTTGCACACGGCACGCATCTCTGCGTCGTTGCTCTTAGCGGACTAACTGCTAATCGTGAAGGTCTAACAGCCTCCATTACTCCAAAATTGGGCAATTTTGCCTAAGAGTGTACCTGCTCTGCCCCACTCTGCTCTGATCTGTCCTGCCCTGCCCTAACCTGCCCTGCACGGCCTGCCTGCGCAAAAATTAACAGTTACTTTTAGAAATGCCAAACAGGGTGAAGGTGAAAGCCTGCGCACTCCAGCCACATTCTTTGGGTTAGATTGCATTCCCTTTCGAATGTGGTGTCACACTTCATTACTTGCTTTCTCCCACCAAAGGTACTGGAATCGAGTGGACGAATTGACGCTGCCTTATTTACTATGCGTCAGTTAACTTCGCCCTAATAAAAAGGAAAGCTCATGGGTGCGACTGCGATGAAGGAGACCATGGCTCATCCAATACTGTCATTTCGCAATAATATCAGAGCAGATTCGATGTTAAAGTGGAACGCCAGAGGATTGAGGACCCGCATCTCATCGTTCTGTCAATACATTTCCACAAATCATCATCATCATCAGCCTGGTTACGCCCACTGCCGGGCAAAGGCCTCTCCCATACTTCTCCAACAACCCCGGTCACGTACTAGTGGTGGCCATGTCATCCCTGCAAACTTCTTAATCTCATCCGCCGACCTAACTTTCTGCCGCCCCCTGCTATGCTTCCCTTCCCTTGGAATCCCGTCCATAACCCTTAATGACCATCGGTTATCTTCCCTCCTCATTACATGTCCTACCCATGCCCCCATATCCTTTTCTTGATTTCAACTAAGATGTCATTACCTCCCGTTTGTTCCCTCACCCAATCAGCTCTTTTCTTACCTATTAACGTTATACCCATCATTCTTCTTTCCATGGCTCGTTGCGTCGTCCTCAGTTTAAGTATAACACTTTTCGTAAGCCTCCAGGTTTCTGCCCCGTAGGTGAGTACTGGTAAAACACAGCTATTATACACTTTTCTCTTGAGGGATAATGGCAACCTGCTGTTCATGATCTGAGAATGCCTGACGAACGCACCCCAGCCCATTCTTATTCTTCTGATTATTTCCGTCTCATGATCCGGATCCGCCATCACTACCAGCCCTAAGTAGGTGTATTCCATTACCACTTCCAGTGCCCCGCTACCTATTGTAAATTGCTGTTCTCTTCCGAGACTGTTAAACATTACTTTTTTTTCTGCAGAATAATTTTTAGACCCACTCGTCTGCTTTGTCTCTCCAGGTCAGTGAGCATGCATTGCTATTGGTCCCCTGAGTTACTAAGCAAGGCAATATCATCAGCGAATCGCAAGTTACTAAGGTATTCTCCATTAATTTTTATTCCCAATTCTCCCCAGTCCAGGTCTCTGAATACCTCCTTTAAACTCGCTGTAAATAGCATTGCAGAGATCGTATCTCCCTGCCTGACGCCTTTCTTTATTGGCATTTTGTTGCTCTCTTTATGGAGGTCTGCGGTAGCTGTGGAGCCGCTATAGATATATTTCAGTATTTTTACATACGGCTCGTCTACACTCTGATTGCGTAATACCTCAATGACTGCTGAGCTTTCGACAGAATCAAACGCGTTTTCGTAATCAATGAAACCTATATATGAGGGTTGGCTATATTGCCCACATTTCTCTATCAGCTCATTGACAGTGTGAATATGGTCTATTGTTGAGTAGCCTTTATGAAATCCTGCCTTGACAGAAGTCTAAGCTGTTCCTGATTCTATTTGCAATTACCTTAGTAAATACTTTGTAGGCAACTGACCGTAAGCTGATCGGTCTATAATTTTTGAAGTCTTTGGCGTCCCCTTTCTTGTCGATTAGGATTATGTTAGCGTTCTTCCAAGATACCGGTACGCTCGAGGTCATGAGGCATTGCGTATACAGGGTGGACAGTTTCTCTAGAACAATCAGCCCACCATTCTTCAACAAATCTGCTGTTACCTGATCCTCGCCAGCTGCCGTCCCCATTTGCATAGCTGCCAAGACTTTCTTCACTTCTTCCGGCGTTACCTGTGGGATTTCGTATTCTTCTCTTCCATTATCCTCGTGGGTTTCACTGGTACTGTATAAATCTCTATAGAACAACTATCTCATCCATATTAGTAATGATAGTACCGGCTTTGTCTCTTAACGCATACATCTGATTCTTGCCAATTCCTATTTTATTCTTCACTGCTTTTAGGCTTCCTCCGTTCCTGAGAGCTTGTTCGATTCTGTCCATATTATACTTCCTTATGTCAGCTGTCTTACGTTTGTTCATTAGGTTCGAAAGTTCTGCCAGTTCTATTATAGCTGTACGGTTAGGGGCTTACATACATTGGTATTTCTTGATCTGATCTTTCGTCTTCTGTGATAGCATACTGGTATCCTGTCTAACGGAGTTGCCACCGACTTCTATTGCACATTACTTAATGATGCCCACAAGACTGTCGTTCATTACTTCAACACTAAGGTCCTCTTCCGGAGTTAAAGCCGAATACTTATTTTGTAGCCTGATCTGGAATTCCTCTATTTTCCCTCTTACCGCTAACTCATTGATCGGATTCTTATGTACCAGTTTCTTCCGTTCCCTCCTGAGGTCTAGGCTAATTCGAGTTCTTACCATCCTATGGTAACTGCAGCGCATCTTGTTGAGCACGTCCACATCATTTATGATGCCAGGGTTAGCGCAGAGTATAAGGTGAATTTCATTTCTAGTCCCGCCATTTGGGCTCCTCCACGTCCACTTTCGGCTATCCCGCTTGCGGAAGAAGGTATTCATTATCCGCATATCACCCTGTTCCACAAACTCTACTAATAACTCTCCCCTGCTATTCCTAATGCCTTTGCCATATCCCCCCACTGCCTTGTCTTCAGCCTGCTTCTTGCCTACCTTGGCATTAAAGTCGCCCATCAGTATAGTGTATTTTATTTTCACTCTACCCATGGCCGATTCCAGGTCTTCATAGAAGCTTTCGACTTGCTGGTCATCATGACTGCATGTAGGGGCCTAGACCTGTACAACCTTCATTTTGCACCTCTTATTAAGTTTCACAGCAAGACCTGCCACCCTCTCGGTAATGCTTTAGAGTTCCTGTATGTTACCACCTGTATTCTTATTAATCAGGAATCCGACTCCTAGTTGTCGTCTCTCCGCTAAGCCCCGGTAGCACAGGGCGTGCCCGCTTTTTAGCACTGTATATGCTTCTTTTGGCGTCCTAACTTCACTGAGCCCTATTATATCCCATTTGCTACCCTCTAATTCCTCCAATAACACTGCTAGACTCGCCTACGTTCTATCATTAAAGGTTGCCAGGTTTATATTCCAATGGTGGAGCCAGGGATTCGTAGCACCTCCTGCTGCGTCGCAGGTCTGACCACCGCCATGGTCTGTTGCTTCGCAGCTGCTGGGGACTGAGGGCCGGGGCTTGATTGTTGCGTTCAGATAGGAGGTTGTGGCCAAGTACTGCACCAGCGTGGCCAATCCTGCTCTGGGGAGGGAGTGCATTGCCCGTTCTGGTCACCAGGATCAAGCCACACTCCAGGCCTGTTTTTGGAATTTTATCAACACGCGGAGTTATTTTTAATCCGGTGGAAAATTGCGCAGCACCAGGATTCGAACCACGGACCTCTTGCAGGCGAGGCGGATGTTCTACCTCTACGCCACCGCTGCAATGGTTTCCACAAATCAGATTCCCATAATTGTCATTGGCGAATCCAACGTGCCTGCTCCCATCAAATTCTCAGAGTACGAACTATTTCTGTCGTCGCCATTTGAGGAGCGCTGCAGGGTTGTGAACATCCATACGGATTTTACGAATACCCACCATGCAGTACAACGACATGATAACATTCAATGTGTGTGCCTACAGGTGAAAAAGAAGCAAATGCCCTTCATCCTCGTTGATGTCTACATATCCCCGTCAGGACAATTTGAACGCAGTATATTTCAAGACATTGTTCCAGAACAGTGGTCCTTGCATTCTAACGGGTCCTTTCTACACGCATCATTTTATGTGGGGTAGCTCGGCAACAAATTCCAGAGGCAGGAATTTGGTGTCGTTCACCTCTGAGCACGACCTTTGGGTCATGAATGATAGCAGTCCCACATACGTGCAGCCGAAATACAGCAGTTGCCTAGATTTACCTTGGCTATCATGATAGTTCAGTTGACAAGTTCAACAGTTTTCGGGCATATAAAAAGATGTAAATGACCATATTCCTACCTACTTACGGACCATGGGGTAAACAATTCCTCCTTGAATGCACTGCGAAGAATTGAACAGACCAGGTTTATAGAACACATGGAAAATGCTTGTCGAGAAGACCTTGGCTATAGCTTCAGGGCTGTCATCCCAGAGACAATGATAGAAGCTTAATGCGTCCTAACGTTCCCAATTTGAGGTAGAACTGGACAGGCTAACAGCACTTCCACGGTGAGCAGAAAGAATACCCAGGCGTACGAAGGCACTTTGTGACCTTAAATGCCAGGAAGAACATGAAAGCAAATCCAGCGCCGTTTGCACATATTGCAGGAACATATTTGGAAGTCCTTTTGTGAATCACTAGACCCTCGTAAACCACTTTCATTAATCTCGAGGAGTGTTCGTGACATGCGCATGTCTCCACAACAGCGGCATCCGTTCGTGGCCTTAGCCCTACATGACTGTCAGACGCAACGTGAAGTGGCCAATGATTCTTGTGCGCGGATCACAGTCCTGTGCGTCACCTCCAATGCCGAAGGCATCGTTGTCGTCACTGTGTTTGGCGTTCCAGAAACGGAAATTCAGCTTACTCTGTAAGAAATGGACGCCTCTTTGGCTGCTTGCCATGGATCATCTGCATCAGGGGCAGACAGCGTCACTTATGCAGCCCTTGCCTATATCGGACCAGAGACAACGCAGGGGCAGTTGAATTACTATAATCGCTCATGGCATGACGGCATTGTTCCTTAGCAATGGAAGAAAAGTAGGCTTGTATTGCTATTTAAACAAGGAATGTCCCCTTCCGACCATACTTCATATCGCCCTATGGCACTGGCAAGCATTATAGGGAAAGTAATAGAAAATTTATCCTTACACGCCTAGAATGGTGACTGACTCTATTACAGGCTTTGCACGAGGCACGTAGTGAATAGACAATGCTATTGACTTCAGAACGTTGAAACAACAAAAACGCCTCAAGCGCATCCTGGTGACACTCTTTCTTGCTATGAAATGGGTGTACGATAATATCACACATGAAGCGATCCTCGAGCAATCGGAGGCTGTTGGAATCAGTGGCCGAATGTTTTAGTGGACCCGTGATTATTTGACCAGAAGCTCCTTCCTTGCGCGGAGGGAAGATGGCCCACCTACCAGCTACTATACATACAGTGGCGCCCCACAAGGCCTATTCTCTTTAATGGTAGGCCTTCTTGAAATTTTACCCAAGACAATCCACCTATCAACATACGAAGATAATATTCGCCTTTGATCTCTTTCGTGACGCGTCTTCAAGTGTGCTCAAGAATTCAACGGGCAACCACCCTAATTTGCTCCTACCTCCGCAAAGAAGGCCTTAGTGTGTATATCCAAAAATGCCGCGAATCGCGTGTAAGCGCAAACCCATGACACCATACCCTGTTTCGTGCAATGGCCAGGGTATACCACACCTCAAGTCTCACCGCTCCTTAGGTGTGGATATTGACAAGGACCTGTCATGGAGCCCCCACTGTGTCTACCTGAAGCAGATGCTAAGTTCGATTGTACAATATAATGGAGTTCTTGTGCGGAAAAGCGTGGGGCACATTGGCAGTGTCCATGCTGCAGCTGTACAGAGCACTATTTTAAGGCTTTTTACTCTACATATTGGCACTTTTGAAAGACACATGTAAAACAAATATTCGTACCCTCAAAAATTTGCAAGGCCATGCTCTACGAACAGGTCTTGGACTACTACGATGCGCCTCAACTCATGCAACAATTGTGATTGCTAGAGACTACTTGGCTCCAACGTATATAACGATTGACAACCTTAGAGCACACATTTGACATCTGCGTCACGTACACAGTCACTATATTGCTGCTTTGGCAGCACAAATACATCAAGCAACATTTTGCAAACTTGTTGCGAGACATCCGGATTTCCTTCCTTCGGGCTTTACACCAGCAGCAAGACCGCTGTTAACCCCTTGGGGTGCCCAGGAAAGCCACAAGTACGGGTCACTATTCCGGGCACTACGGAGATCCGTCATTCAACAGTGGATTTACATGAGTTGACAATGTCACCACTGAACGAGGCATATGAACAAAGAACGCACATTTACACTGATGAATCTGTCTCAGCCACCAGCTACACGGGCGCTCTTATCATACCAGCCTTACAAGTCACAATAAGTTCATTGTGTCCCACATTACGCCCTCTAGAGTAACAGAACTTGCTGCCCTAGGTGCCGCTGTTAATTAGGTATTATAATCAAAATCTCGAATGTGGGTTGTTTATTGCAACACAAGGGCGATCAAGGATCAAGAAGGATGAAGGGCAATCAAACACCACTTGTATTGCAAACGAATGCTGAGCAGCACCTGTTTCCTTTTGGGACCGCGGGATTCATACCTTTGGATATTTTATTTATTTTACGGCGAAGCCACGTGCCTGTATATGATCAGTTCTGTTCGCTTTATACAGCGTGATTCAACAAGTTTGGAAATACTTCCCACACGCAACATATGGCAGCGGCTTCATTTAGACCACGTTCTTTTTTGCCCGCATGCACAAATGGCGCGGTAAACTAGGGTAAGCCCACAGCCGCGTTCCCCATATGTGCGCGCTTGTTCATATGCTCTGCGGCACGGTTTCCACACAGAGAGCTCGATCACGCATTGATAAAACTCTCGACAAATCCAAAAAGCCTGGAGTTGGAGTTATGCATGTGTAAATTCTACCGTAAATGTCTTCACCACCTCGTTGCACTGGTGGAATGAGAACGAATCATGCAAAAGGTACGCAACAGAATTTATGATTCATTTTTGGTTCTTTCATCGATTTTCTAATATTAACATTCGATTCTATTTTTCTAAGGGATGTGTGCAAACCTTATGCAGGGACTTCCCAATATGAATACTGTGTACATTTTGTCGTTCAGTACAGGAGCCACAATTCGCAATAGCTAAGGAGTTGCGACATTCTTGAGCATCATGTCTCTATTGTATATTTGTATATTGTGAAGCCTAAAATGGCATTATCACAAGCGGTAGATAAACATAAAAATTACGTTCCTCAATGCAAACTGCCAACTTCGAAGCATTATACATTCTGAAAAGCAAATAAACTTGTCATTCAACGCCAGAAAATTATTACATCCAATTTCAGTTACTCCAGTTTAACAGAGCTTCGCTGCTTCACTGCTTCGTGCAATTATTCATGATTAAAATAACGAGTTCTTCTCCTTTTACAGCGGAGCTGTATATGGCTAGGGTACTATAGAATTTTAGTCTTCACACAAAAAAATCTATATTCAATGGCTCATACCCCTGTAAGCACTCATTGCGCTGTTAACAAGCAAAAACATGAGTCATTCAACTCTGCGAAGGTGGTTGACAAGCGAAGCTCTTTAGCACATGACACGAAGGTGACTCGCAATTCTGAACAAAGATAAGGATTCACTTATTGTCTTGATGGGTGGTCATCGCGACGAAAAGAATCATTTAGTGTCTTTATCGGTGGTCCTTATTTCACTCGCAACTACAATCACATTCCTTGATAATGTCAAATCGTTGCACGTACGCCGCTGGGTGGTCGGTCTGGCCGGATCGGTTTGGCATTGTGTAAGTCGCTTTATTTTCGGTACCGACACATGCACATTGAAATCACCGACATTGACAATAGGTGTAGTGACAATAAGCTAAGTCAAGCAAAGCGAGTACCCATGAACCTTACGGGACTATGAGTCATTGCACTTTTTGATTGCTCACGCATTTGCTGTGGCAAATGTTATACGGCAAGCAAATAGATTGAACTTACTTACGCTTTTATATTTTATTTATGGAAGCGCACAAGGCTTTACCGGGCTGGAGGGACTGAGCGTTGGTGGTCAGGTGGCACCACGTAAAACATCGTGCGTAGTAAAAATATACCTAGTAACAATTATAACAATAAAATAATGTTATAATAACAAATAATAGACGAACATACCGAACTCCATTCAACGCATCTTATACGCTTGTTAAGTGTTTTGAAATCATGACAGTTGCATTATCGTAAAGGTGAAAAACCTCTTCAAGTACGCTTAGTCCACGTTCTATATTAGATGCGATCCACCACCCATTACTTTGGGTGCCAGTTTTAACGTGGCATAGTCAACGAAAGAGCGAGGATTGTCTCTTGGAGAAAGAAATCATTCAGGCTACGCTGTATTATCGTTGACAATAATAGCCGCAGTTGATTTTGGGCCATAAAACCCTACATAAATATTTATTGTTATGCTTTCTTGTGGTCCAAGCATTTGAAGTGATAGCGAAGCATGAACTACGTCATGTAGATTATATCTCAGACACTTCTTACTCCGCTTTGGACAAGCGGAAGACGTTGCTCTTTGGGCAAAACATACACACAACAAAACGCCTACTTCATGTAACTTCACTTGAGAGTGAAAAAAAGCGCAGTTACACAATAGCTTAAAAATCAGCATTGAAATCGCTGAAACCAATACTAAAATACGAGAAACATTATTTGCAACAACTTTATCGGGGCTATACAAGGCCACAATCACTCAAAACAAACGCTGGCAGGTTATAAAATGGGTACCAACTGGGACTGATTTCTCGCTTAGAATGTCTTCATTTATTATGGTATTCGTTGTTCGTTTTAGATCAAGTTCAGCACCCCATGTGCGCCAACGCTCATTGATCCAATTATTTTCGTCAGTAAAGTTTTGCGTGCCTATGCCAGCAGCCTACTTCTGCTACAACTGCATATAGCGGCCGTTCACAGTCATACAGAAAACGCAGGCGGCGGAACCCTTAGCAATTAATGCTGGTCTTTAGCCTCGAACTGTTTCACCTGCTTGATTTTCGCGTAACATTGAACGTAGGGAATGTGCCTATCTGCTGCCTGCATGGTCCCTACGTGGAGCTTTTCTACGGAGTTGGTGTTCCGGCTCTATTTAGGATTTTGAAGTGGGAGGATGGCTCAACATTACAGAACATTTAAGAAATTTTGTCGTGCAATATATTTTAAACTCACATATGTTGACCAGCATAAAAATGTAGAAGTTGTGACTAACAATGAGGTGTGCCCACAAGGAAAATGGGACTAGTGCAAAAGCCGTATGACCAGTGAACTGCAATTGTTTGGTCAACATACACCAGCTGGCCCAATGTACCACTCTATTATAGGTACTCCTGCAATTCTGCGGAGGCTATTTGCCATTTTATGAAGTGTATGATAACCGATATTCCGCTAAAATTTGTGTTGTGGTGTGACTCGTTTCATTTCATTGCAACGTTCAATCACACGTAGACCTTCCAGCTCTCAAGTGCTTTTGAAAAACTGTCGTACAACCAAAGCATAAATAAGTGTAGGAAAAGTTCTTGGGCTAGTATGTATTGCGCATTTGTTCTGTAAAAGTTCATGAATGAAAGCTCGTTTTCAAGAAATGAGACACGGTCTGTGCATTTGTGCCAAACTAATATCAACAGTTAACCTTTCTAGAAAGTGCAGAACATTTTTGCCAGCGGTGATTACGGCAATCAGCCCCCCCCCCCCCCCCCAGGAACAGTTTTTAGGGGTTATCCAGCATTTAAGGTACCACTCAACAAGATCAGAATCATGAATTCAGGATTGTTACAAAAGTGGGGGCTCTAATTGTAAAACCTATGTTTGGATCCTCATCGAAAACTTCTGTCCATATTATAAAATGCTGCTATTGGTTGGAAACAAAACATTACGTGATCACGTCTCATTTACTGTTTATATTTTTGGCGAATGAGACAAGGCAATTTGTGTGAACAGCGAAAGTTTTACGGCTCCGTACAGAATTTCAAAATGCGCTAAGATGCTGTTTTGAAACTTTTGGGGCAGGTATCGATAGAAGTATCTATTTACCTGCTTTTTAATTATACAAAAAGATGTTCCTAGAAGTCTCTTTCGAAATGGCTAAAATGACGGAACAAAAGGTGATGCTACTGCTCATGCATAGAACGAAAACAAGCTTATTCATCACCTATGAATTTCTGAGATTTGACAAACTGCTCTGGATGTTCATTGTGGTGCACTTCATTTACAACTGAGGAGTCTGTGCGGAGTCTGTTCGGCAAAGGATGCCTGAACAAGGGTCTTCTCTGTAGAAAATATAAGCTCTAGAGAAGAAAGGTCGACTATTCCACATTCAGGTATGAAATATAGTAAGAGAGCTCTCTAATCTAGTCTACCCAATAAGTGCTTGGTTAGTGAACAATGAATTACGACTTCCAGTACACGCAAAGCGGCACAACGGCCTAGGTCCATATATGAGACGGCAAACTGGTTACATTATCGCGCTTGTCTTAAAAGCAATTGAACAAGTGTTACTTTAAGCGTTTAAGTCTCTGGCATTTATGCTTTGTTTTCATATTACCTTGCGTAGCTAAATTGTCCTGCATTAAGCAGCTATATTCTGATATATCCAAGAGTAATCAAAAAGGTCTCAGTTTCTCGAGAAAGGCGAAGCATCGATTGCTGTAGCAAATTAGCAGACTGCCATACGAAGTAATAATAGCACTTTTATTGGCCACATCAGCGTGTAAACAATTGCTTGCTCACTAAACAACAAGCATATCATCAGTGCGTACAGAGAGCATGAACACATAACACTTGATGACCGCGGACCCTTGCTGGCGAGATGCCGGTGTGAGCACGCGTGGAAGCAGCAGCGAGTGAAGTGACCATCGTGCAGCATATCGCTTCAAGCTGGACCGAGCGTCAAGAACACACAGCACGCACAAAGGTACAAGACGTTGAGGCAGCTACAGTCTGGCTCCAACGCGATCGCTGTGAAGATATATCTTATATATATATATATATATATATATATATATATATATATATATATATATTATATAATATATTATATTATATCATATTTAGTATATTGCTAAGGCACAATATCTGCGATCACGAAAGGCGAGCAGTGTGAAGACGACGACGACGATTAGAAGCTAGCGCGGTGTTGCCTCTTGGCCAAGCGTAGCGTATTGCCTGGTAAATATACTTGTAAATAGCTTTTCGTCGGTGTCTTCCTACGTAACATATCTGGTGCAGGTTGACGTTCCCTGTACCTCGTCACGGAGCTTCGCAGTGGACGGTACGTCTAGCGTTCCTTCATGGCTCCCGGCGACGACGACCCGACTCCGCCGGCTCCGACACGTGCTGCCACTTCGACGACCTACATCACTCTCCCCGCTCCCCGTGATCCTGGCGTATTCTCAGGCAAAGATGGGGAAGACGTCCATGACTGGATCAGCCTGTATGAACGCGTCATTGGGGTATTAGAACATTATTGAACCATCATATAGTCCATGGGCGTCACCTGTAGTACTGGTCAAAAAGAAGGATGGCTCATGGCGCTTTTGCGTGGATTATCGGCACCTTAATAGGGTTACCAAAACGGACATGTATCCCCTACCTCGGATTGATGGCGCCCTTGACTGCCACCACGGTGCTCGCTATTTCTCCTCTATTGACCTTCGCTCCGGCTACTGGCAGATTACCGTGGACGATCTCGACCGCGAGAAGACTGCTTTTGTCACACCCGACGGTCTTTATCAATTCAAAGTGATGCCGTTTGGTCTATGTAGCGCCCCTGCCACTTTTGAACGCATGATGGACTCCCTTCTTCACGGATTCAACTGGTCGACGTGCCTGTGCTACCTGGACGACGTTATCGTATTCTCCCCAACGTTCGCTACGCACCTCGAGCGCCTCTCAGCAGTCCTGGACGTTTTTTCATCGAGCCGGTCTGCAACTCAACGCATCCAAGTGCCAATTCGGCCGTCGCCAGATTACCGTCCTTGGACATCTCGTTGACACGAACGGAGTGCAACCGGACCCAAGCAAGATCCATGCTGTTGCGCACTTCCCTGTTCCGAAGTGTGTCAAGGATGTGCGCAGCTTCATCGGCCTTTGTTCGTACTTCCGCCGTTTCGTGAGAAATTTCGCCCCCATAGCACGACCACTAACCAAGCTTTTGAAAAAAGACGCCCCTTTCCAGTGGGGCGATAACGAGGCCTCTGCATTCTCACATCTAATCGACATTCTCACAACGCCTCCCGTTCTGGCTCATATCGATCCTTCTGCGCCTACCGAAGTCCGTACTGATGCCAGCGGTCACGGAATTGGCGCGGTACTGGCACAACGCCAGCGTGGCCTCGACCGGGTTATCGCTTACGTCAGCAGGCTCCTCTCACCCGCGGAGCGCAACTATTCCATCACTGAGCGTGAGTGTCTTGCCATAGTTTCGGCGATTGCGCAATTCCGCCCATACTTATATGGCCGATCCTTTTCCGTTGTCACAGACCATGACGCGCTGTGCTGGTTATGCTCACTGAAAGATCCTACAGGAAGACTTGGTCGCTGGGCCTTACGCCTCCAAGAATATTCGTATACTGTCACCGATAAATCTGGCCGACTACACAAGGACGCTGACTGCCTGTCTCGCTACCGGGTCGACGAGCCTGACGACGCCGACAGTAGTAGCGCCAACGGCATTTTCTCTGTGTATGCCTTCGCTAACATCGCCGATGAGCAGTACCGAGACCTATCGCTGCGAGCACTTATCGAGCGTCTGCGTTCTTCACCTACCGACGCATCCGTTCGCTGATATGTCCTCCAGGGCGGCATTCTGTATCGAAGGAACTTCCTCCCTGACGGCTCTGACCTTCTTCTTTTCGTGCCAAAACAGCTACGACAGACTGTGCTCTTTGAGATGCATGACGCACCCACTGTAGGACATCTTGGGGTAACCCGCACGTACAACCGCGTCCGCCGCCGCTTCTATTGGCCTGGTCTCGCTCGCTCCGCCCGACGGTATGTTGCTGCCTGTGATACCTGCCAGCGTCGGAAAACACCTCAGTTGCTACCTGCAGGTCATCTCCAGCCGATCACCGTCCCTGTGGAACCGTTCTTTCGTGTTGGATTAAACCTGCTCGGTCCCTTTCCCACATCATCCTCTGGGAAGAAATGGGTAGCCGTCGCGACTGATTACGCCACCCGATACGCTATCACTCGGGCTCTCCCTACCAGTTGCGCCACTGACGTCGCGGACTATCTCTTGCGTGACATTATCTTGCTTCATGGCGCCCCGTGACAGCTCCTTACTGACCGTGGTCGAAACTTTCTCTCGAAAGTTATCACTGACATTGTGCGTTCCTGCTCCATTCAACACACACTGACTACCTCATACCATCCTCAAACCAATGGCCTGACAGAGCGGTTAAACCGTACTCTTACCGATATGCTGGCCAAGTACTTTTCCAAGAACCACCACGACTGGGACATTGCCCTTCCTTACGTAACATTTGCGCACAATTCTTCCCGGCACGACACCGCTGGATTTTCTTCCTTTTATCTACTGTACGGTCGCGAACCTACCTTGCCCTTAGACACGGCACTTCCTCCTGCTGCGGTCTCAACAAGCGAGTATGCGCGCGACGCCATCGCCCTCGCCGACCATGCACGCCAGCTTGCCCGTGCTTGACTGACGGCCTCACAAACCACTCAGCAGTGCCAGTACAACGCCAGCCATCGTGACGTACAGTTTTTGCCTGGTGCGCTCGTGCTCCTGTGGTCGCCCACTCGTCACGTCGGACTTTCAGAGAAGCTCCTTTCGCGATACACAGGGCCCTACCGCGTGCTGCGTCAGGTAACGCCTGTGACTTACGAAATTGCTCCTGTGGGTTCAACCTCGTCCTCTCCTCTGGCATCTAGTGATGTCGTACACGTCAGTAGGCTCAAGGCCTACTACACTGCTTCAGAGTCCAGCCTTTAGTCGCTCCGGAACGGCGCTTTTGCCGCCGGGGGTAGTGCTACGGGATAGTATTTCCAATGTCGAAGAGCCGAGCAGTAAGAAGACGACGACGACGATTGGAAGCTAGCGCGGACTGTTGCCTCTTGGCCATCTGCGGCGTATTGCCTTGTAAATATACTTGTAAATAGCTTTTCGTCGGTGTCTTCCTACGTAACAATATTATATATCTAAGATATCTTATATGTCCGCAAGAAAACAATACGTTGCTGTTAAAGACTGCGTTTCTGGTACACTGGAAGTGCATTCAGCGGTGACACAGTGGTCAGTTCTCGGTCCCTTATTGTTCTGAGTTTATGTCAATGACATCTATTTATCTGTTCAATCGCCTGTGAAGATCCGGTTGTTTGCGGACGATTGTGTTGTTTATACTAATGTAAATCATCACTCCGACCAAGTAAGACTTAATGATGCGTTGCACTCAATTAGCGTAGGGTGGGAAACATGGGGACTGAAGCTAAACACTTTGAAGACGGCAGCTATTACGTTTACCAACAAGAAAGAACCCTTAGATTTTGCTTATATTGTAAATAATTCTTATATACATAAAACCCAGCGAGTGAAGTATTTAGGTGTTACACTCACAAGCAATTTAAGTTGGGAACCCCATATAGAAAACGTTTGCAGCAACGCGTTAAAAAAGCTGGCATTTTTGAAACAGAAATTGCGCCGTACCTCATCGACCGTTAACAGCATACAAAGCTCTGGTCAGACCAAAATTAGAACATGCGGATTTGATCTGGAGCTCTCATCAAAAATATTTAATCGAGAAAATAGAAAGAGTGCAAAATTTAGCTTTGCGGTTTATATACTCCACATACTCGCGTTTTTCTAGGGTGTCCGTTCTTCACGACAGGGCGAAATTGAAAAAACTAGCTCATCGCAGAATTGTATCTCGCATCAAATTTTTATATCAGCTGTACCATGGTTACTACAAAATACCCCGTGAATGTTATTTACTTGAGCCCCCCATGCGCTCTGCTCGTACAAACAACAACAAAACAATTAAGCAACCATTTAGTAACCTTAACATCCATCAATATTCTCTTTTTCCCCATGCAATTTCACTATGGAATAATTTACCCGTAGAAGTAGTTAACGCTAATACAACAGAATCGTTCGTTCAGCTTTCAAATAACCTTTCCTTTGATCTGTAAATTTCGGCAATGAAAGCAGTTTCTTTTGCGCTACGCTTTTTCATTGTTATGTTGTTTACGTATTCCACTGTTGTATGTTGATGTTTTTTTTTCTGTTACGTATCGTGTTACAATGATGCATGTACATGGTTTGTTCTATTCTTAATTGCTAATTCACATTTGTAATTTACGTTGCTGTTTACCCATTTACCCACTCGTTCTTCGGCCCGAATAGGGCCTGCAGTATTTGTAAATAAAATAAAAATAAATAAAGATATGGCCGCTCGACCACGCGCCACTGCCACATACGCAGCTGCCGCCGGAGTAGGACGCCGCCTCTCTCTTCTCCCCCCTTGCCTCGTGAGTCGCAACGTAGGGTGTCCCAAGCGCGACAGAAGATGGCGCGCTAGGCGTGCTGCCTCCCAACTCTCCTATTTTTTGCGCGGGCGAGATTGAGACGCTATCGTTGGTTACCCTCATACCTTTTCACTGGCATGTACATGTACAGCGCAGGGCGCGTGGCGACGGTGTTATCGCTTTTAGACTTTATACAGAACATCGCCGCGACGGCGGCGGCAGAAATGCTCTTGTAGCGTCCATATAATTTGATGTCGCGATGAAAAGAAAACAACCTACAATAAAAAAAGGTGTACATCAACTCTGCAGTATATCAATTATAGGGGCTGCCGCACGAGCTGTCAATTCCAGAAGTCGAATACCATCCTCATCTTTTCGTTGGTGACATGCATCCATTCTTGCAGCAAGAAATGTTTGCGACCTTCGCCTCGATGCTGCTCAAATGGAGTGCCATAGCCTGCTTCCTTCTCAGTTTTGACGGGAGGGCCGACACAACAAGCACAAGGAGAAGGAAAACGCTGTCTCTGACATTGCTGGAATTGGCATACACGGTAACTGCTTTTCGCTTCTCTGCGTAACCTGAGCCTGGTGACCTCCTAGAGCGATTTTCTTTCAGAAGGTAGCGTACCCGCAATTAAAACTTACTAATTACACGTAAAACACATTGTTTTTCATATATGTACATATCATATTTATGCCGTACTGCTCCATAGCCTTCAAGAGGTCTTCATAAATGTGTACGGAAATACCAAAACTGCTTTAAAACGCCTTGTCTTACACGCAAAAATACACAATTCATTATTTAGCTAATAACAATTAACGTACCATAAAAACGCAAACGTACAGTAACCAGTTTAGCGGCACAAAGCACATGTGGCTCTAGGTGGCATTAAGATAAAGAAAAAGGAAAAATATCCCTGAATAAACTAGAATAAACTAGAAATAGCAAGAGACGTTGTGCATATTTACATGTTTGTTTTATACTCAGGCTGCTTATGGGAAAAAAATGCAGAATATTCTGCGACAATGGGAGCAAAAAAAAATGTCCGGTGATTACGATACTCTTTAATGCAAAATTTGAGCACAGCTTTGTAGGTGTTTTCATTTCACGATATATTAAGCCAAGAATTTGAGACTAAAATCATCGCAGCGACTGGCAGTAAGCCAGTGCCGTCAGCGCCTTCGCAGCGGATGCAGTATGCAATTTGAGAACGCCGGCATTATGAGTGGCATGGAAGCCAGCTATTACGCCGGTTGGAGTGTTTAGCGTGACGGGGGAGAGCGCAGGACTGTCCAAATTAGCGATGAAAGATGGCGGCTCCAGTAGTTCGAACTGAATGCACAACAGGTACCAGTGGAGCTGGCGCTGACCGGTTTTGCGTAGGGCCTCACGTGGTTACTTTCACCCTGTTTCCAATAGTTACAAACCACGTCCGTGTTGTGCGATAACAGGACATGAACTAGTTATATTGTTTTTGAGTTGAAAGGCATGCGTTTGAAATACTAATTCATGTTACTTAACAGGAACAAAAACCACAGAACATTTCTAATACATGCAACTGATATACGGATCTTAGTTCGTTATAATTAAATGTGTCTCAGCATTGACCAGTTTTGGCACGTTTCACCTGCTTCAGTTGAATTAGCCCATTTGCGCCAGTGCATAATACAGCTGTTTAGAGCGCTTTTTGCTTCTCTCCCTCAGTGAGCTTTGTTTGGGGTGTAAAATGCTTAATATTCTCTTTTACATAGATTAATGGTTCAGGAGTAGTATATTTCTTATTCGCTCTCCTTGTTTCTCTTTGACATGAAGTTTCGTTCAGTTTGAATGCTTGAAGATATTTATATTTATTCTATTTTTATATACTTTCTCCTTGGAGAACTTCCTACATTTTAGCGAAGAAATGGTAAAGATGTATCCATGGGCCCTGATGCTTTGAATATCTTTAATTATGATAACGTTAGTTCTTTCTCTCCTTTATACTGTATTCTTCACTTTATATGCACACGCAATGTCCGTGAGCTAAGTTAAAAAACACGTTTATTCATCACACATATTTCCTCACAAGTTTTTCACCATATTCGGGGGAGGTCAAATTACCTCCAACTTCTCAACTTAAAATGAATTTGCCGCTGCCTTTGGGAGGGCTGTTTTTGTGAATGGCTTTGGCCAAAAGCACACGCGCGTGAGTAGAAAAAACTGCACTAAATTTGCAGTCAATCCTTTGCTCTGAATATCACAACCAAGTCGATCAACTTTTATGCCAGCTATGAGCTGTCTGAAATGATGTATGCTGGAGGTCTTTTCTTTTTTAACAGAAAAATAGATAAACTAAACCCTTCAACTTGGGTCTCCAACAGTTTGGCCACATTGTCCAAAGCGTGCAACAATTTGCCCAAGGCAAAGTGGCTGAATAGTTCAATGTCTGTTTTTACTTCTGATTTCATTAAATTATGGAGTTTAGCTTGCCAAAACCACTGCATGATTATGAGGCACACCGTAGTGGAGGACTCCGGAAATTTCGACCACTTGGAGTTGTTTAGTCTGCACCTGAATCTAAGTACCACGGGTGTTTCCGCATTTCGCCGCTATTCAAATGCGGCCGCCACGGCCGGAAGTCGATTCCGCGACCTCAGGTTTATAATAATATTTGGGGTTTTACGTGCCAAAACCACTTTCTGATTATGAGGCACGCCGTAGTGGAGGACTCCGGAAATTTTGACCACCTGGGGTTCTTTAACGTGCGCCTAAATCTAAGCACACGGGTGTTTTCGCATTTCGCCCCCATCGAAATGCGGCCGCCGTGGCCGGGATTCGATCCCGCGACCTCGTGCTCAGCAGCCCAACACCATAGCCACTGAGCAACCACGGCGGGTAACCTCAGGTTTAGCAGCCCAACACCATAGCCCCTGAGCAACCATGGCGGGTGACTGATTTCTTCGAGGCAAGGGTATATTGAACGATATGCAGGGTGTCTCTGAGAACACTTTAAGAAAATTCCTAACACTGCTTATGGCTAAAAGCTTAATTCTTGCCCATGAGCTGGTCTACTCGAAGAGATGGACATTGCGCAAAAAAATGCATAATCGTCTAATTACCAAAAGTACAAGAATTATCTTAAACTATTTTCCTTGCAGCACTTATTGCAATTTCAAATTCTAGCGGGTAAGGCTTGAAGGCATATCCACTTGAAACGAATTGTGTGGATGATTTACGACATACGCGCCATAAAATTTTCTGTAAAGATGCATTGCCGTTCCATTTTCATAAAAAAAACGTTGTTTTGTGCATTGAACCACAAAAGTAACTGGAACGCCAATGCATTTATCCGCAAAGTACGGGAATCAATACCTCGAAACTGGTGTCATGCTGAGAATAAGTTCCAGCCTTGCCCCTTGCGAACTTCTGACTATAATTTGTAAATTACTATATGTACTATAAGATACCTCGTTAGAACTTCATTACTAATGTTGTTATATCTTCTCGACTATGCATTTCAATTATTTTTGAAAGTAATGCCCGCGCCTTCGAGTACACCAGCCGATGAAGTACAATTCAGGTATCTGTCACAAGCAATTTTAAAAACATAAATAGTGTTCATTGAAGCTCCCTGCCTATCTTCCTTCCTTCTTTGGATTCACTCCGCAGCCTCCCCCCAATACAAGTGCCTGTGTGCTTTCGATTTCTGGCACCGCTTCCTGCAGCGAAGGAAGAGTTGACCCCTCAGGAATAGAGAGCGAAACAACGATTCCGGTTTGTTGCTTTCTGACTTGGATTTCTCTAGCATGGACAGCAAGATGTGGTCAAACTGCCCGTCCTCGAGCGCACAGACTCATAAAAACGTATAACGTTCACTTGGAAATCATACTTTGTTCCATGTTGCATCGGATAGGCGGCCATTATCACACGCACGTTCAAGTTCCGCGGCGTGCAATATCTGGTGCCCACGCCTCGGGATGCCCGTCATCTTGATGCACCTGGCGTAGCTACGCGCGCGCTGCGGCGTCTACTTGCTGGTCGTCTTCGCCGCTGATTGCGTACAGCTTTTGTCGTTTTGCAACAGGTTCATGCTGCTCACATATATTTCTGGCTTTCCTTTTTTATCGGTGCCTTCTTTGTGAAATACCTAAGCGCATTAGGGAACCCAGTTGGCATGGCGTCTTCTTGGAAACGTGGACGATAGCGAGTTAAACACACAACATCACCGTTCATTGTGTGCCGGTACGTCCTTTCGATGAATCTTTCGTCGAAGTTGCCTTCGCAAACCACGTTGTCGTTTGTTAGGTCTTTGTCAGCCCGTTTATTATTCTGTCTCATCTCTCTCATTGCGAAAAATCATTTGGCGCTTCAAACACCAAATGTGTTTGTTTTTTCCGAGTACGATCTATACCCTCCTTTGCATCCCGTACAAAGCACTTGAGCAGCGTGACGGCGTGGTTCGCTTTATCATTCAACACTCCGATGAGTCAATTCCTTGTGTTGCACTCCAACGACCGAACAGTATTGACAATTCTCACAAACGGCGACAATCAGGATGCAAAATTGATTCGTCAACGTAGCCAGCGAAACCTAGACAGCAGCCGGCCGTAGCAAGTGTAGTACCTTTGAAAACAGCAGCGCCCCTAGCGCTATCTAATATTTTCACCGCGTACCGCACGCTTCTCTCCCATGGTGCGGATAGGATGTCCGTCACACTAGCCCCCTCTACCCAGCGTATAGCTGTGATAGAAGACGACGAAGAACGCACGAGTAGTGTAACGCGCGCGTTCTCACGGTTACGTCGACGCTCAACGCAAGAACGGGAACCTAAGAGCTGCGCTGTAAAATTATTCAGTCTTCTTTTAATAACGCCCAGACATCATGTTACCCTCATTGCTACGAATTTGATTATCCAGTGATTGGTGACAGGATTAGGGGTTCTAACCACATCTAACTGATTTTCTTAGAATGATTCCGAGTTTGATAAAGTTCTTGCTTTTTTGGGGGGAGGGGCGTGAATCTCACAGCACTCACTCACTACCCCATGAAGCCCATTCTGTATGAGCTCGGAAGAACGATTTGTTTGCCTTAAACCTAATATGCTGTGGAGTTTGTAACTATGCCCATCTTATAAACTCTAGTTCTAAGAAACGGAGAAGCCGTTTACTGTTCAGTTGTATCTTGTATTACAAAGCGCTTCCAGAGTGTGAAGCAGGAGGCTAGAAACGCATCACTCAAGCAGTCTCTCTTCATGTTTCCTCTTAATGATGTCTACCTCGCTCTCAACAATTTCTTGTCGGAATCGCCAATCATTAATGTATGATGCATCGATGTCCACACAGTACCTGACTGTCGCGTCGTCATCGTGACTAGACAAGGGCATACACCTAAAGTATACTTTCTTTCTTTATCGCATATGTACAATTTAGCCTTGTCACGAAGTTTGGAAATTTCTGGGTACAGTGCAGAATTCACTGATGTTCCCGCTATGTCGTGAACTATTGTATCAATCCCATGTCCTTTCATGACGTAAAATGCTACGTAGCAAGTTTGCTACCCATTATTTTGCAATGTATGTGACTGTACAGTGCTTTCGACCGGGCTATAGGCCCTGTCACATCCCAGATAACTTTTCAAAGTTGATAATTGAACTTCCCAGGCAAATTTCTCTCAACCGAATTTGCATGGGGAAAGTTATCAACTTCAATTACCATTTATGGACTCTTTTGGACGGAAAAGTCTTAGCAGCTTCGTATACGAAGCCCCTTTAGCTTCATAGTTCGTCCATCGTTGCGCAGCCAGAGCGTGTGTTGATGACGCAATAAGAAATCGGTAATAACCAAGGGTTGATTGCAAGGTTCATGAAGAAGATGGTGGCCAATTACTGCACGATGAAGCACAAATTATGCTGTGGCGAGATAGGAGATTTTCAATACTCAGTGGGACTCTTAATGCTGTTGAACTTGTGCTAGCAATGCTCAACTGAGTCTCAGTAAATTTTTTAGTAGTTCGTTGTGCATCTCTGTGCATATAGGCTGGAGTTATCGTAACAAGATAATGGAACGGGGAAGTTAAGTATAAGAGCCTGATATTCTACGTCTAGCGCACGTCAGCATGCTTCACATTTACTGACAGGGCCTTAATTTACTGATAAAAGTAGAAAATACGCTTGCTCTAATAAGCGTTTTAGTGAGCGATATCAACTTGTCTTTCCTGATTTCTTATTACTAACCAAATCGCATTTTTTCTGATTTTTTTATTAGGTTTTCAACTTAGCAGCCTCTTCAGTATGCGCATGGCAAGCATTTTTCCTTATTCAAGACAATGCAGCGCAACCTGCCTCTGGCACACTCAAGACGCTAGATATATCTGCACGTTGTGGATTGGCCTTATTTCTGGTAAGCTTTACGAAGTGCTGTATCAACCCTGTTTTCTGAAGCGCCAAATCTTGCATTTTTAGCAGTCGCACTCCATACGACCCACACGAACTGTTACATTTTCATTGCTACTAAACACCTCAAAAAGTATTTCTGGGATGATACAAAAACAAGTCCATCTCGTTAAATGTAGTGATAATTCAACAGTTCACCACAATTCTCCAAAGTATGGATTAGCCACGTTGCCAAGAACAGCTGCAATTGAGAAAGTACCCCAAATGGTCGAAATAATTTTTTCAAAATCAGTTTTTCGTTCACTCCTGGGCGTTCCACGAAGAATTCAATTTTAGAACAATCATCTGTGAGTGAACAAGACGAAACACAACCTGGAGCCAGCTCTTCGGCAAAAGGGCCAACGGCCAACCAGTAGTATTATGCAGATTACCGCTCTCGAGAAAGTAAACAACATTCATAATTGGGCTTCTCGGCTGTCCACTATGGCAGCCTCATGAAAAGTAAGACTGTCATCCACCCTAATGTAGCACGAAGCTCCAAAGGACACAGGATAATTTTTGAACTACGAAGCGTTATTTTCGAGAGACCCGTATGAGTTTCCTTTGTAGCTTTGTGCTACATTCGGGTGGATGATAATTTTATCTTTCAGGAATACTTCGTGCACCTTGCGGGATGTTGCAGAACTGATGTGCCATACAGCAGCCTGGCACTCTTGAAAACTTCGCCGAAATGTTTCGTCACGAGTTCTTTTACAATTTATTCCAAAGTATTTCGTGATCTCAACTTTATTCCAGAATGCCTACTCTCCTACTGAAAGTTTTCAACTTGAGGTGATAAATGTTTTCTAATGTGGAGCGCTATAAAACTTCTGATAATTTAATGCTAGTATCAGTGAGTACAATTTATATTGCCATGTGGTAACTCATATTAATCGCTCGCACGTACACTAGACGTTGTAGAGCCAAGTCATTTTTGTTTACTTTTGCCACAGAATCCCTGGTTGAAGCTAATTGTTTCAGACTTTCATTATCAGGTTAAAACGAATGCCTCGTCATGTGCCTGATAGAGATGTCAATTTCAGGTACAATTTAATAGAAAAGAAAACGTGTTACTATATGACGCCGCAAGTTCAATGACCGTCCACAAGCGCAACTGGAAGATGTTTTACCAATAATTTCAAGGAAACAAACTTTCAATGAACTAACGATTCTTACCCTTCCGGTTAACACTTCCTTGGGAGAGTGCGCACCTTGGGAAGAAAACAACACTCACTGACACCTCACAAGCGCTAAATAAAACATTTTTTTTCGGAAACTGGACGAAGACGAAGTGACTCTTGTAGAGACCACTGTTCCTTCGCGCTGCAATATTTTCGGCTGTTTCCCCGGTTTTACTGGAAGACACCGCTCCCATTTCCATGGCAATGGAAGTAGAGTCAGCAGAATACCAATGCGACGAACCGGCCCAAGGAAGAGAAATTGCCCTCCGAGTCAAGCTGACATCGAGGACACTGTGTTATACGCCTGCTAAAGCGATGACGCGTCAGATGACGAAGGCTTCAAAAGAGTGGTACGACAGAAGGCCAAGAGAAGAAATATGAGAGGACGGTCTTCGTCGAGTAAGGCTACCTTATGCCACAGTGAAGGGCATCAGCGCACACAATTCTTTTTGTCCCGGACACATCAGCCGACAACCTCAACCGCCTTAATCGACAAGCGATTTCCGTTTCTCAGTATGCTCTTGTCCCAGGAGAAATCAAGGATAGCAGAATTATTAATTGCAAAAACGGGCCGGCTTTTGATGTCCACAACGGAAGCGCAATCAATGCTTTGATGGCAGTAAAGCTCCTGGGCAACATCCAAGTCCACTACCTCATTCCGCAGGACAACTAAACCACGGCTCGTATTGTTTATGGTATTAACACATCCATTGGCGACAGCGACTTGTCAATTTTAATCAAACCTGCGACAGATAGTGTTGCCTTACTGCGAGCTCGGTGCCATGGCAAGTGCCATAGCGGCGCCGTGCCGAAGACATGCCACGCACCAGAGCCACTGCACATGACTCGCCATTTCAAGCCAAATGTCATTTCAGTTGACCAAATGGGAGACAAGGATTCACAAGTGATTGCTATGCTCAAATCACTCACGAATGTCGTGCGTCTACTACTGGCAAACATGGACAGTCCGGCTGCTCGTTGCTGGACGCGCTGACTCTAGTACTTTAAAGCATCGCATAGCACAATGGGCCGCCGCTCGCTGCACTTCCAAAAAGAAGTTGAGACAGCATGTCTATTGCAGGGGAATGCCCATGGTCTCAAATCGAGAATTTCAGATTTTATACACTTTGTCTTCGAAAACCGTTTTCCTATCCTCGTAATTTGCGGACCGAACGTGCAGAACGTTATACGCATTTCTGGCTATGATGAATTCATGTTCTCTATCTATGGTGTTGTGAGCAAGCTAATTGTATATACTAGATGTGATCTGTCATACGTGTTGTACCCAGTCCCGCCTGACGACGACAACCAGTACGTTTGTTTAACTGTGAAAACAAAAAAAAACTTACGTTCACACTCATCACTGTTTACAGTGCTCCTTGAAGTTGCTTCGACTCTAAAAGAGTGCACGACGTGACATCAGTGATACGCGGCCCTACGATTCTCACCGAGAGATCTTAATGTTCACCACCCACTTTGGGGGTGAACTCAGGGGAAGGAGACTAGCATCCTTTGCCACACAGCGCGACCTATACTGCCTCAATGATGGTAATCCGACATATTTACGTGGGCTTACAGACAGCAGCTGCCTAGAGTTGACCCTGGTTTCTCGGTGTCTTGAAAAAAAACGTGCAAAGATTTCCAGACATCGAATCACATGGAAGCGAACAAATTCCGATGTACCTCAAGGTCAAAGGACTATCTCAGTGCTCCTCAACGACCCTCCGGCGATTTCACTGGTCGGCGTTTCGGTCGCACATGGAGGAAGTATGTCAGCAACGGAACCATTCTAGTCTGGAGCACGAAATTCCAAAAGCCATGCAAGAGGCTATGCATGGTTTTCAGCCTTTCCCGAAATGTGAAGACTTTCAAGGCGAACTCCAGCGACTACAAGCGATTCGTCGGCGGGCTGAAAGGAGGTGCAGCAGAACTAAATCCATTCATTATCTGAGAGATGCAAGGTGGGTGCAAAAGAAGACTGAACGCCGAAGTGATGCTCTACAATCTCAAAGATGGAAACTTTTCTGTTAGTCGTTGGGTCGACGTCAGCCATCATCTCAGATATGGAGAACCGTTCGCGGACTTCGCGTGTCACCGCAACAGCGTGTTCCTTTCAAATCCCACGCTTTGCACCAAGGTCGCAGCGAAATTCACATTGCTGAATAATTATGCTCAAGACTTGCCAGCTTGCAGCTCCAACGAGCACTTACACCATGCACCACTCCTGTGCCTCAGGATTTCCGCATGAATGTAATGTTTTCGGTGGAGGAGTTTGAAGGAGCACTGCCGAATTGCAGTCGGTCTTCGTCACAAGGGCCGGACGGAGTTACCTATGCGGAGCTCGCCAATCTTGGGCAAAAAGCACGACTTATGCTGCTAAACCATTACAACGAGTCTTGGCGCAACGGTTTCGTTGCACGTGGCTGGAAATGCAGCCGGTTGTTCCCACTTCGCAAACGTGGTAAATCACCGTTGGATTTCCCATCGTTCGCCCCATCGCTCGGGCCAGTTGCATAGGGACAATAATGGAAAGAGTGATTTTGACGCGCCTGGAACGGCTCCTTGAAAATGACAACGTGTACCCAGATTCAATGGCTGGCTTCCGGCGTGGGCGCTCATCCATAGATAATGTCGACAATTTAGTCACGTTTGTCGAACATCAAAAACGTCTGAAATGAATCACTGTGGCATAATTCCTTCACATAAAAGGCACCTATGATAATATAGCACATTATGCCATTATAGAGGCTCTGATTCAAGCCGGGATAGGTGGCCGATCACTTCAGTAGCTGTGCAGTTATTTCACCGACAGGCACTTCTTCATGATGACCGAGGATGGCACCACGAGTCAACACCAACTGTTCCCTGGAGTACCACAAGACGGAGTGTTGGGGAGCTCGACGCTATTCAACCTAGTGCTCGTTGGCCTAGTCAAATGCTTGCCCAACGCAGTTCAAGTATCAATCTATGCCGACGATATCTGCATTTCGGCGTCTGCTGTAACATGACTGCAGGTATGAGGACGGCTACAAAAGGCAGATACGTGAACGTCACTGTACTTGCGGAAACAGAACTTAGAGCTGTCTTCAGAGAAATGCTTCCTTGTTACATTCACTCGGAAGGCAATGAAGGGTTACTCTGTTAGTGTGAATGGGCAAGCAGTTGTAAATGTACGGAAACACCGCTTTTTAGGGGTAATTATCGACCTCGACCTGTCATAGTGACACTGTACTTATTTGTCTTTATCGGGCGACATGTTTCACCGCCTAACAAATGTTATCGTACAGCGCAGGACGCGCTTGAATGTATCGGAAGCTCCTGGAATGTTATCGATGCTTCCATCTGCTACCGGTGACCGAACCTTCTGTAATCTGATCGCATGTGTGCGCGACGCGAATATTGTAGAACTTTGTAGGAGGCACGCGGGTCCAAGCGATTACTCTGGAACATTCGACGATTGATGTATAAAAGCGGACTCGCTTGACCTGCTGATCACATTTTCGACGATCGCCGACCGTGTTCACCGCTATCGTTGTGCTATAAGTGTAGCCGGTTTTGTGGCCACAGGTTCGCCAAATAAAAGTTATTTTTTCGCTCACAGTATTGCTACTGTGTTATTCAACGTCACCACCACGTGAAAATAGAGCCTGCACGTTTTATATGTAAAGAAGAGGTTACTGACAACAATATATCTCAAATTTCTCAGCGGAAAGTCATGGGGCACATCGGTGCGATCAATGCTGCAGCTTTATAACCCCTTGTTCCTCGGCTTCAGAATCAGAATCAGAACCAGTTTTATTTTCCTCAAGGAAAGGAAAAATGGACCTCAGACAAAAAGCTGCTCATTGAGCAGCTTGACAAGGCCTGAGGCCCTACAGGCAGTGGCAACAGCGGCAAAACAGCAGTGTATGTTGTACACCCATACTAGGAAAAAAAATAAAGCAACTCAAGAAAAGAACAACGAAAAAAAGAAAGAAAGAAACTGTTCGCACCAAGCTGTGACGAACGAGAAAAAAAATTTACATACACATACACCAATAACAAACGAATATTGTACACTGAAATGTTATATTCAAACGTACTCACGCAAACACCCGTAGAAGTGGCGGACCTACGCCCCTATATATACATATATGTACACCTACATATACATTCACATATACACGCGTACATGGCATATATACACACACCATTCAAGTGCACACTTGTCTAACGTTAAGTTAAATATTTTATGAAGAATGAACTGTTACAAAAATGGAGTGAGAAAAAAAAGTGAAATTAGACAATGCCTGCAAAACTAACCCACACAAAAGAACGCACAACGCCGAATGTAAACTGTATGATATAAATATGTTGCCCATTAAGCTATACTGTTTAGAAAGTACTCAATTAAAGCAGGTTTATTTATTGCGAGGCCATCAATTAAGGTTATATTACTGTTCAGGGTATAAGGTATTATATACTTTAAAATTTGTTGACCGTAATTCGTTCGAGTTTTGGGAAGACACCACTTTTCTAATTGTCGAGTGTTGGCTGCCGGTACACGTTACTTGAATGCTGATATTCTGATAAGGAAGTTAGTACGAAACGTGGTTTTAGTGGTTACTAAAGAAACAATAATGTGCGGTAGCATAACACTGATGGGGAGAATTTTTAACCGAATAAAAAGCTGTTTGGAGTGTGCGCAGTACTCTTCGTCTGCAATGACACGAATCGCTTTCTTTTGCAGGCTCACAATTCTATTCAAGTTAGTCGGTGATGCCGTGCCTGAAACAAGATGATAATATGCAATGTGTGAATGAAATAATGAAACATATATCTGTTACTACAGCCTCCCTGTGCTTCGTAACACCTGCAAAACAAACCTGCTTGTACTCCAGGGACTACAAGCTCAAGCCCTAAGGACATATCTCGGTCTTCCGCGGTGTGCGTCTACAGCGGCAACGATTGTCATAGCTCGTGATCACCCAATATCAACGCACTTGGCAACAGACGCTCTCAGGGCGCATATTCGGCACGTTGCACGACTACCTTCTCACCATCTTGCCGCTTTACCCGCAGAAAGGCCACACCCAACTTTCAGTCGCATAATTGTTGCCAATCGTACCTCGTTGCCATCGAAATACATGCCTGCAGCAAGAGTATCCTTACCTTTATGGTGCCTGTACAGACCTGAAATATGCCTCACCATCCCAGGAATCGTGAAGAAATCTAACATGCCGTCGTTTGCCCTGAAACAGGCCACATTAGAAGTTTTAAATGATGTGCACAGTGGCCGCGTACACGTTGACATCGATGACTCAGTCACACTTGCAAGTTCAGCTGCTGCTGTGGTGATGCCAACAAGATCCGTCACAATACAGCTAATACGTCACACGTATCATCAACGACAGCTGCTGAACTAGTAGCCCTGCGTGCGGCTCTTCATTTGATTCAGGAGGAAAAAACCCATACATGGTCAGTCGTCTGTGCTTCCAAGGCAGCCCTACAGAGTGTACTCTCAGCAATGCGCATGGATCAAATGAGCAGCTCGTCGCAGAGATCAGAGAAGTCCACCATCGCATAGTTGACGAGGGCCACGATATAATATATCAGTGGTTGCCTAGTCATTCTGATATACATGGCAATGATCGAGAAGACGCAGCTGCCCGATCTGCCCATGACGACGTCAACTGCGTTGCCAATCCTCTATCGAGAGCCGAGGCAGCGAAAAAACTTTCCGTACTTGCGCCTGACTTGACATTAGCTCAACGGAATTCATCCGAGTCCACAAGTGCAGGCTTTCATACCCTGGACTCTAATGTACAGCTCCGTATTGCGCCATACCTTCCACAACGTGACTGCACCCTCCTAGTTCTTTTATGGCTTAGAGTAGCATTTTGAAATGGGTACTCTTTCTTTATTGGAATTGCTACCATCCCATTTTGTGACTTCTGCGGGTGCAATGAAACAATTGCGCACCTTATTTGTCAGTGCTTTCGTTTCAACCAGCAAGGAGCAGTCCTCTCAGCCACGTTAGAAAAACTGCAAAAGTCCAAGTTACCGAAAACAAGATCCTTCGTAACTGGCTTACGCGAACATCAGCGCGATCTGCTATGAGAGCGCTGCTGCGGTACTCAAAAGACACGGGACTGTCTGACATATTGTGACTGTGTACTGTGTCACATAGGATTGTACGGTGACACTGGGTAACACTAGGAACGTCTCTGCGGTTTGCGTGGCAGTGCCCACAAAAACAGTTCGTTTGTACGTGCGTGTGTGTGTGTGTGTGTATGTTTTCATGTTCTTAATTCTTTTTTTTATTTTTAACCTTCTCTCTCTTACATACCGCATCTCATTGCCCCTCCCCCAGTACAGGGTAGCCAACCGGAGATAATATCTGGTTAACCTTCCTGTCTTTCCTTTGCCTTTCTCTCTCTCTTTTTTTAGGAAACTTCAACTCGTAAACGCATACTTGACGACGTGCCATCTTTACGCAGGAGCTTAAAAACATGAGAGAGCTTCATTATTAAATTCTGACATCTCATGTATAGGGAGCAACGTCAGCAAAATAAACCCCCGACCACATCGCCGGTTATAAGTTTTAATTGACATAATTACTTGTTTTTCTATATCGAACGATCGCACTTTATTAGCAAACAATTGTTGTATGGTATTGCTTGGCGCCACACGTATGTTTCTGCATCGGAAGTTTCTCAAATGTAATGGGAAGTTCTATTTGTTGTCTGTGTTTTCGCTGAACCCCTGTATAACGGGATTCAATACACGGCGCAAATAATGTACATTCTGCCAAT
The DNA here is from genome assembly GCF_050947875.1 of Dermacentor variabilis. Classification (NCBI taxonomy): domain Eukaryota; kingdom Metazoa; phylum Arthropoda; class Arachnida; order Ixodida; family Ixodidae; genus Dermacentor; species Dermacentor variabilis. The sequence goes on from NC_134574.1 coordinate 32,725,007, forward strand.
CACGCGAGCACTAGCAGTTGCACTCGAATCTCCGGCGTTATAAGTATAAATAGCCGACGTGCTGGTCCTAGAGATCAGATTCTCGACGATAGTTCGCTTTACATGCCGTTATATTTATTGTCGTGTGTAACTTGTCTCGCTGTTGGCAAGTTCACCAATTAAACAGTTAATTTTGTAACGCATAGTTTTGACACTACGTCGTTCTTTAATGTCCCTGAAGCATGATATCTGGTGGAGATGATTTTGCAGTCATGTAAGGGGCGCACCTGTCAAGCTCATACCCAGAAGACAGTGCCAAGGTCGCCCCTAAATATTGGAACTGCCACAGGCTACAATGCCCGCCACCGTAGCAAGGACTTCTATCTGAGACGACCAGGAAGATCATGGTCAAGTAAGCTACCACAATGACAGACCAAGTGTTGCCTGCAGTCATGGCACGTCAACCCCAGCCCAGGAAACTACCTAAATTCCGTGGAGCTCTGTTCGATGACGCAGAGATCTGACTCATGACTTCCCTTAGAGTCTCAACTGCAGCGTCAAGGACAAGTTGCCCCATGTTTACTTCAACTTGTTACACGCCGCGAGGGCCTGGTTCGAAAATCGGGATCAAGTTTAGCAACGTGCAAACTGTTTCATAGCAGCTTTCTCGGTATTTTCATGAGCATCACAGGAAAGAACAGGGCCGAATGACTTCATTACGCCTAAGTACAACACCTAAATGAGAGCGTCAGGATCTTCACGGCGCAAACTACCAGTCTGTTCTGCCTCATCGAACCTGAGATGAACGAGCAATATAAAGTGCATTTCTTGATGTCAGATGTCAAACAAAAACTGTTTAACGGAATAGTACGGAAACCGCCGAAGACCAGCTAGGAGTTTATGAAAATATCACTAGCCATTCGGGGTACGATAACTCTGGTAGTGAGATTTGGTGGAGAGCAGGGGTAGTCTTCGGCATCGCTGGGAAGAGGGCTCTGCCTCCCCCTCCCCCCCGGAAAAGTTCGGAGGGTGCTGGGTCCCTGTAGTGCCGCATCCCCCTCGCGTAATGGGCGCGTATGGTCCTACTAGTTAGCTGTAAGGAGTAGACACTGAGCTAATTGATCATAATTTCACATTGTCAATACTGATTGATTTTCATGACGTTTTTTGTTGGAGGCTACCAATAGCTTAACAGAAAAAATTATTTTTCTTCGCTAGTAACCAAGGCCGACCCGTCCCCGCGGATTGTTGAGTCACTCTAAGATGTTTCGTTTCAGAGCCTCGAAAACATCGGGTGTGCGTGATTCCCTCTCTTAAGAATCTGATGCGAACATTTTCTCGTAAACGTTTAGTCGAATTAACACATCCTGTCTTGGCAGCTCTTGCAAAAAAGAATGGAAAAACAACCATACAAACGTTGTCGTTCGCAACATTCGAGGAACGCTACGGGCCTTTTGCTCTTTTATTTTGAACAATGGGTTTACCCACTAGCATTTTCACACAATTTTCCTTGCCTCGGAATCCGAAATGCAGCTGGTGCTGGGAATATATCGCATGTGGTTTGAATTGATTTGAGCGAACAAGCCTTTAGTTTGCATACGCGAAACCATGTGCCGCCGCAAAGTCCCCGTCAGTAGTGCACCTGTATATGTTTCATAGAGTTGCGCGAAGATCTTCCACTTTCTTTTACTTATGTCTTTTGGTGAACGCACGCCTAATTCTACTTACACAGAGCTATAGCTGAGCGGGTTTGTGGCTCCAGCGGGCGAGCGGAGACGGCAGCGGAGCGCCGTTCGAAAAGAGATCTCTGGCTCAGCTATCCGTCGCACAGTCGAGTCGCTTTGCTGCACCCCCTGTGGGAGTAAGTTAGAGCTACTGTGAAAAAAATCAGTACGCTCGCTTCAGGCTCTCGATCGTGGTAATTCACTTGGAATCGTCGCCAAACGCCCTCGTCCTTGAAACATCTCGCAGGATACGGAGGTTCTCTTCAGGCATGAAAGACCTCCGAGGCTTTTTAGCATGCAGGCGAGCAAGAGCGACGTTTAAAGACGACGCATGACATGCCGCAGTTCGTGCGGGTGGTCGCCAAGTTCACATCGCAGGAACGCAGGTCTACTGCGCGCACTTCGCTGGGGAGAGGGTGCCCGCCAGCGTACCTCCCATCTGCACTGGCGTCTCACTCACCGGCTGGATACCCTGGCCCGTAAACCGGCTGAGCTGCAATTATCTAATTACAAGAGCCCGTACAGTAGCTAGTCATAGTTTCTAATGCGATCGCAAAACGTGCCTGGAACTCGGCAAGAAAGCTTCGCTTTTAAACGCACTGCGCCAGTTTCTGGCAAGGGGGAACAAGGGCTGGCATCGTGACGCACAGGGCGCTTCAAGCAATGACCGTTCATCATGAAGCATGTGCTCACCCGAAGCTCTGACGCGGCGGGGGACGCATGACGTCTCGTTTCTGTCGCCTACGTTTTATTTATCGCGCGCGCTTTGTTTATTCCGTGTGAATGCTTCATTCTGAGCGCAAAAGCTTTTAGAGTCAATCGCTCTATTGGTCTCTTAACCCCTGTTTCATGATCATTGGTGGTGTAGCTCACGCTTATAGCTTTATGTAATGAGGTGAAGACACGGCGGAAGTTAACGAGCCGATGTGACGTGGCATGAGTTACAATTATGGCTCACGTTAAAATTTAATGTTTTCGTGAATGTGTGGCGCTACATTCCGTAAAAACTCAAAGCGATATGTATCGCTTTGTGTATCTTGTAAGTGTGTGGCAATGCTGTTGCTTGTGTGAATGATATCGAATCTCAGTGGGGCCAGCTGTTGCAATGCTAAGGTGACTGAATATGACGCAGGTTGGCGCCGAAAAGTTAACGATGGTTCATTTCAAAGCGATAGTTGTGCGGTATCATGTAGCCAAACTGCGCGCGATTTAACGTTCGACTGTGAACTCTAAAATAGGGAAAATTTACTCCAAATAATAATATGGTGGGTACAGGCGCGGTGTGTTTTAAAGCAATAGCCCTGTAGCTGCCTATAGGCAATAGCTGTCGTAGAAGACAATGGCCCGTCTACACGACGCGGAGTAAGTTTTTACGTTTCATTGCGATTTGTCAAGCCCTGGTGCGTGGGACGCCGCCATGATCAGAGATGCTGCCGACATATTATTGGGCGGCGATGAGGGTGAGCGTATACACGGTGTCCCAGCTGATTTTAGCCAGAGATTAAGAATACGCAAAACGCGAGGTAGCTGGACACAAGTAAGGCCGTATTGTTTGCCGTCACTTGATCATACTGAAATATTTTTTTGTTTCCATGTCGCCTAATTAATTAGTTAGCCTGAATAAATATTTTAATTTTCAAAACTGTCAGTTACAATGTTGTACAGCGGCATGAAAAAAACAATAATGTTTTTCCGAGCGAGAACGAAGCCAGAAAACGCAAGCGATATGGCCGCCCGACTTGCCGCTCAAGGCGGAATGAAAGAAAGAATTTCAGTATCTAGAAGCGACGGTGAACAACCTTACCTTGGTTCTGTCTAGCTAAGTGGCATTCACACATAATTTAACACTCGCACAAATTAGCGGAAACACCCTGTATACTGCTCCACTGAACACAAAAAAGTGAGAGCGCTGCTCCGAAGGAACCAGTGAAAAGTACTTAGTAAGCGTGCGCTACTGATCTCATGGTGGGAACGCACCGCTGCCGATACCGATGGCGCAAGAGATGAAGCAAGCGGTATGCCGGCGTTATCTCCGCCAGAGTGGATTCTCTGTTTCGAGTAGAACATTTATACACCACTTCTCAATGACTTGATGAAGCTCGGCCAACGGCGGTGTGGGTGGCGCGATGAGCCTGGCATAGCCATATACAGGGTCTTGCATATTTCGCTTAACGTGCTAGAAAGAAAAAGATTTTGAGCTTACTGCGGCAGTGTTCTTGTTGAAGGTTTGCAGAAAGATTACAATTTAGAGTCCATGTCGTTCAGTATAACATTTGCCACAGAGTATTGCCTTGTTTATCTATATAAAGATCACCGCCTCTTCCAGCACGTGGACATATTCGAACAGCGAAGCTGGATTACGTACACCCAGTGGTAGACCATGCAAGTCAAACTTCGCAAGCAGTCTATAGTGTAAATCTTTTCTTTCATCAGTCTTTCATCTCATTTTTGCGTTTCTGGGCTTCCCGTGGTGAGCATGATTAAGGAGTCCTTTCTTTTTGATGTTCTCCCATTGTTTACTTTTCTTTTTTGGTGCGCGTGAGATTTGTGTCTCGTCTTTTTCGCGAGCAAGTTGCTACACCGCGTGGTCTTCCCATAATAGTAGCTAGGACGGAAGGTGCGAAACCACTAATCCAAAGCTCCGTATATTGGGCGCAAGGCCCACCATTGCAGATGCGGGCGCTGCAATCGTTTAGACGATTGACGTCTTTGTGTTTCTTAATGTGGTTACGCACATGTTCGGCTGCGACGGAGAGAACGACGACATCGACGGTATGCCTGCAGCCCACCGTTGTCACAAGCGTACAAAGCCTCGAGTTTGCTCGGTGGCGGGGTTATCTGCATCTGCTCAGCATCGCCGCTTGCGATTCTTCAAAATTAAATAGTTTGAAAGTAAATGTGTCCGTCACGTAAGACAATCAATGGCTCGTACTCATCTAAACAATCGCTCATACCCTTGTAAACGTGGCCTCCCCAATACGACGACAAAATACCAGTGAAATTCTACGCTGAAATGACGAGTGGCAACCGAACCAGCGGTGGAAGACGACGACGACGCTCGAGCCATTGCTGATGATGATAGTGTTAGCAAACTCGGACATCGACGGCTCAGCGCCTTCATAAGCAGCTTCGCTGTAAAAGTGCAAATTTGCCTTTTCATATGTGGGGATCATAGCTGCTGCCACGACGGCTTAAGCATTGTAAGCATAAAATTGTTTCGCCGCTTGCTGGCAACTGCAAAAAGGAAGGTTTCAGGGAGGTGCCGCATGTTCTATGAGCAGGCAGTGCTCGGCAGCCCTCCCAGACCGGCTGATTTGTGTAGCTGGCAGACAGGTGGAGAAGTGAGTTTCCCAAAGAAATTCGCATCCCCGAAGCGTAGGCATATTTACACTTTTTTCTTGATAAACGAGACAATTAACTGTGCCAAGTGTTAGACTGAACGACGCAGACACCAGAACGTGATATTTCTGCAAAATTTCAGCACGATGAGTGCAGCGGTAAGCGCCAAATCGGTTTTTGAAGACGCTAAGCGAGATATGCAAAGCTCTGTAGAGGGACACTATCCCTCGGTTTACGTAAGCGCTGCATAAACTTAAAGCTAGTTCACGCAAGCGGATTTGAAGCTGGAGATCATGTTTATGGCACACTGAAAAATAATCAGGAGAAGCAGGCTGCAGAGTATTGATTCCACCATTTATTACCATCAAATCGACGACACTGCAGCTCTTAAATCAATACATAGAAAAGATAATCGCGCTATTTATTAATTTAGAGGCTCGTATGCTGCCGCGACGTTTATTACATATAACTGGCAGAAAAGCAATGCAGTTGTGGGAGTGTGTTACAATTTTTTGTGCTTCCTTCAAGTGCAGCAGATAGAACACAAGATCAGCGACAGCGCAGGTTGTAGATTAAACGTAGATATAAGGCTCAATTAGCACGTCAAAGACCGCTGACTGCTTACGTTAGGAATAAGAAATGTCCTTTATAAGATCGAAAAGTAAAGTGGCAGTGACATCTCGCTCGCACCTAAGTGAATATATTTCTATACATCAGGTTTCCGAAAACGCAAGGAGCTTTTCCTTTGGCCATACGACTTGCACATACATATTAACAAACGCGAAAAATGACACAGATACGTAGATATAATGCAAATGGCCGTGAAACGCTTGGGGATGTGTGGCGCTGTTTAGTTGCGTTAGAATTAATTGCTCTTGCAGATGGGTAGCTTGAAACCAACGAAAAGAATGCGCCGATGAGTCTTTATAGAAAGTCAAAGCGCAATGACCATGAGAGAGAGAGAGAGAGAAATAGCTTTTGTTTATATACCCGGCAGATTGGGGGGGGGGAGTTGCACCCCGCCTAGAAGGCGGCCAGAAGCCCTTGAGCTGCAGCGGCATCCTCGGCCTGCTGGATGGTCAAAAGTTCGTCTTCGAGGGCCAAGCTGAGCAACACGGTCTCCCACTGCTTCGGATCCTTAATTTTTTGGCCCTGTCGGGGGGCCCGAGGGCAGGCCCAGATAATGTGATCCAGGTCCATCCTTCCTTGACAAAATTTACATTTGGCCGAACATTGGTCTGTGTAATAATGATTATAAGTCACCGGATTTGGATACGTATTGGTTTGAAGGAGGCGCCATGCCACCGCCTGCTGCTTATTAAGTGATGGATGTGCGGGGGGAAAACGCACCCTCCCCAATCTGTAATGGCTAGTTATCTCCCTGTAGCCAACCATCCGGTCCCCTGTCAGCCCCAGCCGCGGTGTCCCGGTGGCTCGGCTTGTGAGTCCTCGAGGCACGGTGTCGGCTGCCTCATTGTTGGGAAGGGAGGAGGGCGCAGGCGCCCATATAATATGAGCAACCCGCTGACCGCCGAAGTTTGCCAGGATTTGTTTTGATCCCGGCGAAATGCGCCCGTTTGCGTAATTTACCACGGCGGTTTTAGAATCGCTGACTATTATCCTGGCCAGTGTGGAAGCCACTGCGAGAGCAATGGCTGATTTCTCAGCCACCTCGGCTCTGTTTGTTTTAATAGATCCGCTGACCTTAAGAGCACCTTCGGAGTTCACTGCAACGATAGATATATTCTTATTAGTCGTGTACTCTGCCGTGTCGGCGTACATCATGTCCTGAGAGCGTTGGAATCTCCTCTGTATAGCCCTTGCCCTTTCTTCCCGCCTTTCCCTGTGGTTTTCGGGATGCATGTTTTTGGGTAGCGGGGGGATAATAAGCTGGTTCCTTATTTCTTGGGAAATGTCTACTTTAGTGCAATATGGTGGTGTGTATGTTACTCTAAACTTGTTAAGTATGTGTTTGCCAGTAGGTGTTTGTGTGAGTCTTTCGTATCGCGCTATTGTATGGGCTTCTATGAGTTCTTCGAGCGTGTTATGGGAACCTAAGGCTAGTAGCCTGTCATTCGATGTGTTTATCGGCAGACCTATGGCTTGTTTGAATAACCGTGTAATGATGCCTTCGATTTTTCTCTTTTCTGATACATGGAGATTTAGGTAAGGGGTTACATATACTATGCGGCTGACAAAAGCCTGAACTGGTCGTACCAGATTGTTCTCTTCTTTCCCATAATGGCGATTAGCTATTCTCTTAATTAGCCTCATTGTTTGTTGTGCGCCGTTTTCTTATATTCTGATTGTTTCCCCGTTGTGACCATTCGCTGATATGTGGAGTCCGAGGACTCTAATGCTGTCGTCAATAGGTATTTGGTTGCCATTTACAAAAAGCTTGATGTTTGGTTTATCCTAGAACTCCAACGGCCTCTTCTTGTCGGTCGTACAGAAGTTATTCTGATTTTTGCGGCGACCATCTCAATCCTTTATCCACGATATATTCCTTCACCGTATGTATGGCTGTTTGGAAAGTTTCCTCTATCTGGCCATCACTTCCACCTTTTACCCAAAGGGGTGATATCATCGGCGTACAGGCAATGCTATAATCCCTCTATATTTTCTAGTTCTGCTGACCAGGCCAATCATAGCTACACTAAAAATAAGGGGAGATAAGACTGATCATTGTGGTGTGCCCCGGCTTCCGAGTTTTATCTCTTTGGATTTCACTTCACCGATTGTGATTTGCACAATACGGTCAGAGAGAAAGTGTTTAACATACGCATGGGTTCGTTGCCCCACTCCTTGGCTTTGTAAGTTTTCTAGAAGAGCCCTGTGCATGATGTTGTCAATAGCCTTCGTAAGATGAAGACCAAGGATAGCTTTGGTATCCAGTGTTTGAGGTCCCGCGTCTATTATTTGTTGTTTGATTTGCAACATAATGTCTTGTGTAGACAGTTTCCGTCTAAACCCGATCATGGTGTGCGGGAACAGGACATTATCGTCCATGTAATTGGTTAGACATGTGAGGATCACATGCTCGATGAGCTTGCCAGCAGACAACGTTAACGATATGGGCCTGAGATTCTCAAGTTGAAGTTTCTTTCCCGGCTTTGGAATCATTATAACCGGGGCGGTTTCCATTGGCAGGGAATATTAACCTCTTCCCAGCAGTTGTTATTATACATGGTGAGGGCCGAGATAGGTTCATCATCGAGATTTCTCAGGATCTTGTTGGTTATTCCATCCGCGCCTGGCGTCAATTTCGTGTTGAGCCTGATGAGCTCCGCTCAAACTCCAGCCTCGGTTATGGGGCTGTCAAGATCCGGGTTTTCCTTACCAGTATACTGATGTTGTTCTGTGGTTGTATTTGCTACGTATAGCCTTTGTAGTTCCTGTAAAAGTTATTCCTGTGCCTTTGTATCTGAATTATTTTGTGCAGGCACTGTCGTAGTATGGACTTGCTGTTTTCTGCGTCTAAAAGATAACGCAGAAGATTTCAGATTTTAGGTAGCCCTATCTTTCTCTCCATGGCGTTGCATGTGGGCTCCCAATTTTGAAGGATTAATCTGTTCGCATAGTCGTCTATTTCCTTATTGAGCATGGCGATTTTCCTTCTCAGGTTTCTATCAAGTTTTTGCTGCTCCCACATATGGAGGAGTTTGCTGTCCGCCTCCTCTATCCGCGCTTTTTCCGGAATAGTCTTGGTGGCTCATTTCACACTTTGATCAAGTTTTTTACTCCAAATTTCGATGTAATGCACCACTTCATCAGCTTACTCCTCCCATATTTTGCGGAAGGAGTCCCATTCGACAATCGTTATTTTCCTGCCTTTATTTCTTGATGGGCCAGCGTGTACAGTTGTCGCTGCAATGAAGTAATGACTACCAAGGTCTTCTTATGTATTTATCCATTTAGCAGTGGGCGTGTTCTTTGTAAAAGTTAGGTCTGTTGTGTTGTCATTGCTCACACTGTTACTCATTCTAGTGGGAGCCTGTGGATCCGTTACGACAGTGGGATCCTCCTGCTGAGCGTCTAACCATAGATTACGAACCTTCACGTTCCCCAAACGGTATCCTCAAGCCGGGTGGCGTGCAGTAAACTCGTACAATTACCATTGCATCTCTTTCTGCTAAATTTAAGGATTTAAGATAAAGCGGGCTGAATCTCAGCTTGTTTCGAGGGCTACTGTATACGTTTAAGATGAAAAACCTTCCTCCTCCCTTTCGTTTGGGAATGATTTCAATCAGGACGTGGTCTACGCCAGTCAGGCCAGTGTTGCGTTCTATAAAAGTAAGGTTTCTATGTAGTAGAGTGGTAACGGACGTTTTTTCGTCGGAAGCACAGTATGCTTTGTAACCGAATAATTTAGCCAGTCTCCCCGTTTCTTGCAGGGCGATGACGTCTGGGGCCTCCTTGCTACTTATGAACTGCTGTTGGTGTCCCCGTTTCCGGCGATACCCGTGACAGTTGCATTGCGATATTATGTCCTTATTACGCAGAGCCATGTTTAATTGTTTGATTCTCCCCGGTGACTTTCCTGGTTTCTGTTACTACGGGTCGATGATATGGTTTGGTGGCCGCTTTTACCGGTCCACTCCCGCAGGCCTCAACAGTGTTTGCGCGTTTTCAACAACTGTTATTCGGGTATCAACGCCTTTTATTCTTTGTAGAATTTCCACGAACTGTACCTGTAACCCAGCGAATTGTTGTTGTAGCGTCTTAGTTAACTCCACAAACATTCTCTCTACTTGCTTTCCTTCCTGCGTTGAGACGCTGCTCCAGGGCGGACCCTTCTATTTTAGGTGTTACTTTAGACGGAGGAATACGGAGACGGAGGAAAGAAGAATGATGGGTGTAACGTTAAGGGATAAGCAAACAGCAGATTGGGGTGAGGGAACACACGCGAGTTATTGACATCTTAGTTGAAATCAAGAAAAGGATATGGGGGCATGGGTAGGACATGTAATGAGGAGGGAAGATAACCGATGGTCATTGAGGGTTACGGACTGGATTCCAAGGGAAGGGAAGCGTAGCAGGGTGCGGCAGAAAGTTATGTGGGCGGATGAGATTAAGAAGTTTGCAAGGCCGACATGGCCACAATTAGTACATGACCGGGGTTGTTCGAGAAGTATGAGGGAGGCCTTTGCCCTGCAGTGGGCGTAACCAGGCTGATGATGATGATGATCAGTGCGGGATACCGTGTCTGCCCAGCTCACCTGCGTTTTCTTGTCCCCGTACTCACCAGAACCCTCCGGGGTTCTGTGTAGTGGGGATCCTCTCGATCTTGATTCGGACCTGGGCCGGGGCCTGGACCGGGACTTGGAGCTGGACCGGCCGCCACCGCCTCCACCGGAGAGTTTCGGGAAGGAGCTAAAGCTGCTCCTGTCGCGGCGTCTGCTGCCATGGCTGTTGGTCCATGTCGATCCTTTCTGCGATTCAGTGCTGCCCGACTGCTCCCCGGACCAACTCGGGCGATTGTCTGCCATAGCTTTCTGCGGTTGATGTTCATTCCGTTGTTGTTGTTTCCACTCCCTCTTTCTAAGAAGATATGGGGTGTCGAATCATTCACGGCACTTTTTGTCTCCCGTGAGGTGTCCGTTCCCACACATGAAGCATCTTGGCTCACATTGATGATCTTCGGGTGGATTGAGAGTTGCGCACACGCGAAATCTTTTGTTGCTCGGTGTCGGGCAAACATCCGCTCGGTGGCCAAAGCGGCCACAGGTGGTACATGTCTAGTACTGCTTACGATATAGCAGGCATCGGTATTCAGCTCCGCGGCAGTACACGTAGTATGGTACGTAGGTACCTTCAAACACTATCCCAACCGAATCAGTGCGTCCCATGCGTCCGATATAGCCGCGTTTCTGCAGTTCACTAGGCTTTTTTCTCGGGCGTGTCGTATTCTGGTTTACCGTGTATACCCTTAGAGGTGTTCGTTACACTTAGATGTGTCCCTTAGAGGTGTTCTCCAGCGAAGTAATTTAAGCGGCCGTACTGTAATTGTTCGATCCGAGTTGGATTTCCCGTATCTGGCTGTAGCGTTTCGCATTCTCCAGTTTCGGCGTGCTCATGATCATGGTGTTGTTTTGTTGGATTGATTTGTAGCGTATCTTCTGCGCCATTTTCTGGTGTCAGTGCGGCTGCCAGAAGAACTCCATCGTTTATGTGCGCAATGCGTTGTTGCGCCATATCGAGCCCACCTCTCGGACGGATCACGATCTTGTAGTGATCTTCTGGTAGCTGCGGTTGCCTCGGGGCCATTGATCGTTGTAGAATTCGAGCATTCGCGGTTTTCCGCGCCGTTGAAACCGGCGAGTCTCCGATATTATTGGATCGTTCATCGAGGTCTGGGTGACTCGTGGCGTTACTACGGCGTTCGTGGGCCGCAATGCAGCCCTGGTCGTCATATTCTTCCGGGGAAATTGTCTCGCCTTTCACTTCTACGACGTCCATCTTCGCGTCTCGCGGCGAAGAGGGGGCACGACCGCGCCGAGTCAGGCGTCGTTCCCGCCGAAGTGGGGGGAACAGTGGCGTCATAGACCTAGCTAGTTAGGGTTAGCCAGGCCGCTGGCGTGGCAGTGTATTAAAACTTCGTGGCGCAAACATTCACCCACCTTGGATATTCCCGATGGCTGCGTAGTCCGTCGACCTTCCGGTGTTAGGTGTGGTAGTTCTAGAGCCGAGAACTGCCTTTTTCTGCTACGATCATGGAGATTCATACTTTTTCTGGCGTTAACACAAGCTTCTCTTTGACTCCTGGAAACACGGCTAACTACAGATAGATGACTTGTGTGTGTTATTTGATCGAATAACCATTTACCTGGATTTTATGTAGCCTAGCCTCTGATGCCATAAGCTTTCCAGGTGGATTTAGCTACGCAAATTCAAAGTGTTATTGCGTAATTGCGAACGCCTGAAGCTTGTATTCTGATGGTTTATTATGCATTTTATTGCTAAAAATGAAAACTCGAAAACATTACATTCAACCTGGTTAAACATTCAAGCCCCGGTTCGGCACAATGAGACATTAGCCATACCCGTATGAAGTGCCTAATTATGCTGTTTATTTCCCACGCTGTGAGAAGGCTAAAGAAGACAAACACTACGAGAAACAATTGCTTGACTTACGTTGCTCCTAGTTAAATATCGGTAGTTCTCGTCAACCTAATTTAACGATCCAGACCGCCTCAAAAGAAAATCGCTGATGCCAATGTGGAGGGGACGGTAGCATTTTGACCTAGAGTTCATTAACGTTCATTATAGCGTAAAGGTACACATGCCTGCGGTTTGTATCGAAAAACTCGCCGTAATAGCCGCAAGAGTGTATAAAACAGCAGACCATCATAGCAACTGAGCCAACGTGGTGGATTTCGCGAGTTTTAAGTTGGTTGTGTACATGAGTATATATTTGGTTCGATTACGGTTTCAGCAATGCTTAGCTAAGAGGCCTGGACGCAAGCATAACTTGCCATGTACATAGAGAAGCAAATGACCTCGAAAGTTTTTCTTCGTTGCGAGCTTGCGAAAAGAACGGAACTATTCCAGGTTCATGTTCAAAGTAATGCGTCTTGTTTGAAGCCCTTCAGAGAAGCAGGTGGTTTGACTATGGACCAGTTACAGATGAATTCCTTTCTTTAATCCCTCGCTTACCAAGCCATAAGAGAAGTTACTGGGCTTGTAGATGTCACCCAGGCAAGAAAAAAAAAACAAATAAATTGTTGTCTGGCAGCACACATAACGCGACCAGGCACCTGCACGCAAATACACAACTGGACTTGTAAACTGAGCCCAACTGAGATTAAGAATCTCAAAGCTGTGCCTGCATATCCTGAAACATGCGCCCATCATAATTATTCACAAGCTTGCATTATTTTTTTTTGAATATGACCTTTTCAGATTACGAGAACTCCAGCGACTGAAGTACAATTTCGCTTTCATAAAACGCCCGGTGAAGCCGCATGACAATCCGATCGGAACATAAAATTAGACAAAGCATGGGAAGAAGGGGAGGAGGAGATTCGATTTATGAGGTTCTGCACCCGTCTTTACGATGCCCGACCGAGCCTCTCGTACACCTTTCTATAGCAGAAAAACAGCTGATTGACAATGGACGAGCCGGCCACTCGTCTTGTAGGTGAGGCAGTTACCTGATCAGCGATTTCCGATTAGCACTCGGCGGGAAAAGTTGATGTCGTGGTCTTCTATTCCCTTAATGTTTATTCTGATTTCACCCAGTACACTTCATGCGTCATCGCTCGAATTTTGAATCTTCAAAGGCCGTAGACCCCGTGGTACAAAATCAATGTACTAAAAGTTATGTCGTGAATTGCCGTGCTTTTTCCCACTAAGGACGAGCACCTGGCGCCCCCGCAACCACCGCCCGCTTTGCTATGACTGCAAAGAAGCGGGTAATGTCTGCAGTTGTTGCCATATGGCGAGAAGGGTCTACGAGTATTCACTCTCAATGCACCTCGCCCCTTACCAGGCGATAACCATCGACACATCGTCTGCTATGTCCCCACTATTCAGTGGATACTTGCATGGCCATCCCGTGCGCCGTTGCAATGACGTTACCTCTCGCGGCAGCGCCGCTGGTACAGTGGTACAACCCCTGGCCTGTCTTTCAGCCTATATGCGGAAAACTAATAAGGCCAACCTGTGAAGGTGCGGTAGATGTCCGTCGAAGTGCGGAAGATCCTCCCTTTGCTAATAACCACACCGCAAGATCCATCCAACTAGTCGTTGCGTATACGGAGGCTATAAAACATGAAAACCACGCCTAAAGAAGGCTTCACGGCTCAATGTGACATCAGTGGTCCAACGCGACGCCACCGTAGCCTGTCGCGACCCAGTGCAATGCACACGAAAAACTACAGTTCTCAACGTTCATTTTGAAGGCTATCAATTCACAGCTCTTGTAGACGAAAGAGACCTCTATTGCGTAATTGGTGAACCAGTCGCCGCCAATTCGAAGCAAGTAACCACTGCATGGGATGACATTTCAATTCGGACAGCTGGACGACACCTGTTACCGCCGACAGGAATCTGCACACCCAAAGTTAGTTGATAACCAGACTTACCCTGCAATATTTGTTATCCTTCAGCAGTGTTTACAGAACAAAATAATTGGCATCAACTTCCCCAACCAACAAGGCGCAGTCATCGACTGCGTCTTGTTGGTAATTATGTTGGTTATCGATGACAGCAGTCATCGATAACGCTGCCTAAAATAATGCGATACCGCCATGAAGGGCCCTAAGTAACCTTGGTCTATGACCAAGTAAGCTTCACGCCTCACGCCAGTATGATTATATCTGTCGGCACCGAAACATCCGCTGATGTTGAAAGCTTCATATAGGGTGAGATCATGTTCTCCGCCGCCGTGAAATTCGCGTTGCAAGAGAAATAACTTGCCCGCGAGAAGGGAAAGCGAAAGTGCTCATACCAAATTTTAGCAAGGTGTTCAAACACCTCAACAAGGGCATCAATCGCATAAATGGAGGAACTGGGGAAACCGGCAATACATTTGGCCTATTGGATTCCGGGCATCTAACTCGGTGGCCATTGCTTGTGGATCAGCTTCCAACATCAATCCAAGTGTCCCCATACGTAAGTAACAACAGCTCAACAGTCTTCTCCGGTAATATAAAGATTGCTTTTTGACGTTATTCAGGATTCGACCAACCCCAATTGTAAAGCATAACATACTGACCCCCTCCCCCCCCCAAAAAAAAAACAACGCGCTTGACCACATCGACAAAGTGTGCACCCAGTTTCAGCACGCAAAAGGGAGGCGATAAAGTTGATGAAATGCTGCAGGAAAAAAAATGATCGAGGCATCGAAGAGTCCGTGGGCATCTTAGTAGTTTTAGTGAAGAAAGGTGCCTGCCTACGTTCTTGCGCCGATTATCGTAGAAAGAACATGACCAGAAAGCACACCCTCCCACGGTCGACGAGCCATTGAAACTGCTATGAACAGCAATGTTTTCATGGATCACAAAGGCGAGCTCGTCAGCCTTTTCATGCGCAAACAGCAATGCCTCGTATCTCCACCAAAAGTGACAAAATTTACAAGAATTTCCAATCAAATTGTAAACGTTGTTTGGATCAGCTGCGACTTCATTTTTGCTTAGTTTTGCTTACTTGCCTTTCCTATCTTATGTACGTCAACCCATGGCCTTTCCGGTGGCAAGGTATGCTAACGCTTTAGTAGACAAATGCCATTTTCTCTCCGCATCCGAATCCTTCAACAACTTTGCGGCAATTTAACCGTAACGCCGGGAACAAGCACACCTCGACGCAGCAGAGCAGTCGAAAGGGAACAGCAGCTGCCGCCGTAGCGCGTCAGGTGCTGCGTGAAGAGACAGTGCATCGCCATGGCACCGTCGCTGTTCTGGCAAGCCCTTGTTATGCGCACGTTACCCGTCCGCACAAGCACGCATTATGACTGCGCCACAATGAAAACGCACAAAGCGTCTCAACGCGATCGCTTGTCCGCGAGCTGTTCATAAGTCGAAGGAAGCTCAGTAGCGTTCAGTCGGACAATGAGCCACCCCAAAATATTAGCTAGACCCACACCCAAATTTTAAGTTAGCCATCATCCAAATTTTAGTTCGCTCACCCCCAAATATGGTTTGGCCGCTCGCAGATTTCCGCTGCACCCGTCCTCAAATTTAAGTTGACCCACCCCCAAATTCCAAGTTGGGCCACCGCTTTAATTAAAGCTGGCCCATCCAAAAATATCAAGTTGGCCCACCCCTGAGTTTATGTTGGCGCACCTCCAAATTTGAATTTCGCCCACAACCATTGCAAACACGCACTACACCCATTTTAAAATAGTGGCTAGTATCACCTGCAAACAATCTCTTTTGGCCGTAGCCATTTCATGCTTGCATTTGCTGTCTATTGCGAGAGAGCCAGCATTTTTTTTTACTTTTGCGACCGTTCTTTGGGATAAATTGCAACTGGTAGGCATTGCGTGGGCACAGGCGATGTTACTCCTATTCATCGCCGCCCGTATCGAATATCGCCGGCTGATCATTAAGTTAATCTCGCCCATGTTCGCAAAATGCTTGCCAAAAACATTATTCAACCGTCGTATAGCCCAGCAGCGTCACATGTCATCTTGGTCGAAAAGAAGATGGCTCATGGCGATTTTGCGTGCACTATCTGCAACTTTCGTCATCGTCATCATCAGCCTCGTTAGGCCCACTGCAAGGCAAAGGCCTCTCCCATACTTCTCCAACTACCGCCGTCATGGACTAATTGTGGCGTTATTGTCCCTTCAAACTTCTTAATCTCATCCGCCGACCTAACTTTCTACCTCCCCCTTTAACGCTTGCCTTCTCTTGGAACCCAGTCCGTAACCATTAATACCCATCGGTTATCTTCCCTCCTCATTATTTGCCCTGGCCATGTCCATTTCTTTTTTTTATTTCAACTGAGATACTATTAACTCGCGTTTGTTCCCTCACCCAATATGCTCTCTTCTTATCCAACCTTAACGTTACACCCATCATTCTTCTTTCCATAGCTCGCAGTATCGTCCTAAATTACACTAAAGCACTTTTCATAGGCCTCCAAGTTTCTGCCCTGTATGTGGGCACTGGTAAGACACAGCAGTTATACACTTTTCTCTTGAGGGATAATGGCAACCGGCGGTTCATGATGTGAGAATGCCTGCCAAACGCTCTCCAGCCCATTCTTATTCTTCTGATGATTTCAGTCTCATGATCCGGATCCGCAGTCACTACCTGTTCTAAGTAGACGTATTCCCTCACCACTTCCAGTGCCTCGCTACCTATCGTAAACTGCTGTTCTCTTCCCGAGACTGTTAAACATTACCTTAGTTCTCTGGAGATTAATTTTTAGAACCACCCTTCTGCTTTGCCTCTCCAGGTCAGTGAGCATGCATTGCAATTGGTCCCCGGAGTTACTAAGCAAGGTAATATCATCAGCGAATCACAAGTTCCTAAGATATACTTCATTAACTCTTATCCCCAATTCTTCCCAATGCAGTTCTCTGAACACCTTCTGGAAACACGCTGTGAATGCATTGGAGAGATTGTGTCTCCCTGCCTGACGCCTTTATTGGGATTTTGTTGCTTTCTTTATTGAGGACAACAGTGGCTGTGGAAACGCTATTTGATGTCTTCCAGTAAATTTATATACGGCTCGTCTACACCCTGATTCCGTAATGTCTGCATGACTGCTGAGGTTTGAACTGAATCAAACGCTTTCTCGTAATCATTGAAAGCCATATATAAAGGTTGGTTATATTCCGCACGTTTCTCTATCAACTGATTGATAATGTGAATATGGTCTATTGTTGAGTAGCCTTTACGAAATCCTGCCTTGTCCTTCGGGTGATAGAAGTCCAAAGCTTTCATCATTCTATTAGCGATTACCTTAGTATATACTTTGTAGGCAAGGGACAGTAAGCTGATCGGTCTACAATTCTTCAAGTCCTTGGCGCCCCCTTTCTTATGGATTAAGATTATGATGGCGTTCTTCCAAGATTCTGGTATGCTCGAAGTCATGAGGCATTGCGAATAGAGGGTGGCCAGTTTTTGTAGAACAATCTGCCCACCATCCTTCAAGAAATATTCTGTTACCTGATCCTTCCCAGCTGGCTTCCCATTTTGCCTAGCTCCCAATGCTTTCTTTACTTCTTCCGGTGTTACTTGTGGGATGTCAAATTCCTCTTGACTATTCCCTTTTACATTATGATCGTGGTTGCACTGGTGCTGTATAAATCACTATAGAACTCATCGGCCACTTGAACTATCTTATCCATATTAGTAATGATATTGCCGGCTTTTTCTCTTAACGCATACATCTGATTCTTCCCTCTTCCTAGTTTCTTCACTGTTTTTAGGCTTTCTCCGTTCCTGAGGGCATGTTCAATTCTATCCATAATATACTGCCTTATACCAGCCGTATTACACTTGTTGATTAACTTGGAAAGTTCTGCCAGTTCTAATATAGCTGTAGGGTTAGAGGCTTTCATACAATGCCGTTTCTTAATCAGATCTTTCGTCTCCTGCGATAGCTTACTGCTATGCTGCATAAAAATGTTACGACCGACTTCTATTGCACACTCCTTAATGATGCCCATAAGATTGTTGTTCATTGCTTCAACTCTAACGTCCTCTTCCTGAGTTAAAGCGGGATACCGGCTCTGTAGCTTGATGCGGAATTCCTCTATTTTCCCTCTTACCGCTAACTCATTGATCGGCTTCTGATGTACCAGTTTCTTCCGTTCCCTCCTCAAGTCTAGGCTGATTCGACTTTTTACCATCCTATGGTCACTGCAGTGCACCTTGCCGAGCACGTCCACATCTTGAATGGTGCCAGGGCTAGCGCAGAGTATAAGGTCTATTTCATTTTGGGACTCGTCATTCGGGCTCCTCCAAGTGCACTTTCGGCTATCCCGCTTGCGGAGGAAGGTATTCATTATCCGCATATTATTCGGTTCTCCCCTGCTATTCCTAGAGCCTGTGCTACATTCCCCCACTGACTTGTCTCCAGCCTGCTTCTTGCCTACCCTGGCGTTGAAGTGCCCATCAGTATAGTGTATTGTTTTGTTACTTTACCCATCGCCTATTCTACGTCTTCATAGAAGCTCTCGACTTCCACGTCATCATGACTGGATTTAGGGGCGTAGACTTGCACGACCTTCAATTTGTACCTCTCAAGTTGCACAACAGGACATACCAGAGTTACGAAAAAGAGTTACAGAGTTACAAAAAAGGGCGTGTATCGCCTAAATGGAATTGATGACGCCCTTGACTGGCTCCACGCTGCTCGCTATTTCTCTTCTATTGACCTAGGCTCCGGCTACTGGCAGGTTTCCATGACTGATCTAGACCGCGAGAAGACGGCCTTTGCAATACCAGATGCTGTTTATCAATGCAAACTGACGCCATTCGGCCTATGTAACGCTCCAGCTACATTTGAGGGCTGGGTGGTCTGTCTTCTTCATGGCTTCAAATGTTCCACGAACTTGTGCTGCTACGGCGTTATAGTATACTTCGCAACATTCTTGACGCACCTCAAGTGCCTCTCAGCAGCTCTCAATGTTTTTTCGTCGAGCCACTCTGCAGCTAAGCGCACTGAACTGCCACTTCTGCCATCGTCAGATTACCATGCTTGGAGATCTCGTTGATGGGAAAGGGGTGCAAATGGACCCAGTCAAAATTCATGGTGTTCGGAACTTACTTGTTCCGAAGTGTGTCAAAGACTTCTGTACCTTCATCGGCCTTTGCTCGCACTTTCGCCACTTCGTGAAATATTTTCGCGGCCATGGCACGACCACTAGCCGAGCTTTTGAATAAAGACGTCTATTTTAAGTGGGGCAATAACGATGCCGCTATGCTCTCGTATATAATCACCCGTCTCCCAACGCCGCCCATTCTGGCCTATTTCAATCCTTCTGAACCTACCGAAGTCCATGCCTATGCCAGCGGCCCCGGAATCGGCATACCATGTTATCGCTTACGCCAGCTAGCTCCTGTCAACCTCCGAGCGCTACTATTCCGTCAATGAGGGTGGGCGCCTGGCCCTCGTTTGGCGGTTGCGAAGTTCCGTCCACAGTTATATGGCCGACCCTTGTAAGTCTTCTCAGACCATCACGTGCTCTGTTGGTTGTCCTCGGTGAAATACCTTACATGACGATTTGGTCACTGGGCGTTACGCCTACAATATTCGTATTCTTTCATTTACAAATCTGGCTGATTGCCTGTGTCGCTACGTGGTCGACTAGGCTCAAGACGCCTACCATAGCACCACAAACGGTATTTTCTCTGTGTTTGCCTTCGCTAACATCGCCGAGGAGCAGTACCGGAACACAACTCTAAGAGGTCTCATGGAGGATCTGCACTCTTCACCTGGCAACACCTCTTTTCGCCGACATGTTCTCTAGGGTGGTGATCTCTACCGAAGAAACTTTCTATCTGGCGGGTCTGACCTTCTTGTCGTGTCCAAACTTCTACGACGGATTGTGCTCTTCGAGCTCCATGGTACACCTGCTGCAAGACACTTCCGGGTATCTCGCAAGTATGAGCGCGTCCGCTGCCGCTTCTATTGGTACGGTCTCGCTCCCTACGTCTGACACTATGTTGCTGCCTCTGATTGCTTCCAGCATCTGAAAATGCCTCCGGTGCTCCCTGCCGGTCATCTCCAACCGATCACCGTCCCGGTCGAACCATGCTTCCGAGATGGATTAGTTCACCTCGCTCCCTTTCCCACGTCATCCCTTGGTAACCAATGAGTAGCCATTGAATTGATTACGCGATCACACGGGTTTTCCCAACTAGTTGCGCCACTGACGTCGCAGACTTCCTCTTGCATGACACTATATTGCTTCATCGCGCCCCGCGGTAGCTGCTTACTGATCGTGGTATGGCTCTCCCCATAGCGCACCTTGATACAATAAAACTTAAAAATTTGTTCAGCGATTGAGAACCACTTCAAAACTAGGCGAACACGCATGCGAAGCTCTTGACAGGCCACTTCTAGCCCCCTGCAGGGTGACCGCCGGCCGCATTCACCCGAGTCTATAGGCCGGTACAGGCGGCTTCTACTCCAGCAGTTTTCTTTAAATGCCATGGTGCAAGCTCTCCAGCTTATCGGAGATAACGGCTTCCAGTGAACTTGGTGCGCATGCACTAATCTCTGATCTCGTCCTTTCACGCTGTTAGAAGGTGCTGACCAGCCGACCAATCGACGCTCGCGCGGTACTCTGAACGAATCGGTAGCCTCGGTAGACTGTACAGTCGCGAATCGACCTTGCCCCTTCGTACTACACTTCTTCCTGCAACCTCAACAAGCGAGTACTGGGGCGACACTACCGCCCTGGCCGACCACGCACGCCGGCTTGCCCGTACTCGACTGACGGCATCGTAAACAACTCAGCAGCGTATCTGCAACGCCCGTCACCATGGCACATAGTTTGCGCCTACTGCGCTCGTAATCCTGTGGTCAGCCTCTAGGCAGTCGGCCTTTCAAAGAACCTTCTTTCCCAATACACGGCGCCCTACCGCACGCTCCCCCAGGTGACGCTAGTGACCTATGAAATCGCTCCCTTTTGTTCTACCTCAGCCTCTACGCATTAATCCAGTCATATCGTGCACGTCAGTAGGCTCAGTGCCTACTACACTGCTTCCGAGCCAGCCTTAAGTTGCACTGGGACGGGGCTTTCACCACCGGGGGTAGTGCTACGAACCAGTAGTTACGATGAAGAAGAGGCCAGTGGTGAAAAGGCGACGACGACGATGAGAGGCTACCGCAGGCTGTTGCCTTTTGGCCTGCTACAGCATTTTCACTTGTAAATATACTTTATATAGCTCCTCGTCTGCGTGTCCCCATGTAACAATATGTAGACCTTAACAGTAGGTCCATTTTAGAAACTGCTGGGCTGCATTATAATTCGCACTTTTTGTGCAACCCTAATTACCTTTGTCCATGCTCAAGAATCAATAAGGATTGACATACTTTGGCCCAAGAAATTTTCTTCTAAATAGTACCCTAATTTGTTCGGTTTGAGTTCTAAATGTTGTTGCAAATTATACACACATCAAATAATTTTGTTCTCGCTATTTAAACAATATTAGGTTTGTGTGTTTGTGTGTGTGTGTGTGTGTGTGTGTGTATGCGTAATTACGCTCTATTAATGCAGAGTTGTAAGATGCTTCGTAAATATGTCGGACGCATCGCCAGTGATCGTTACTCCTATTGATTTTTTTCTTTTTTTTGGACTTGGTATATGTTTGAGTGCATATTATGTGTGCCTGCGTGATGTAGGAAAATAGGGAGCCTCAATCCGAAGTAGCCCTTCCGAAAGCGGACTGCGAAGCAGTCAACCTTTCCGTGTAACTGCAGTGTATACACAACCAAATACAGTGACTTAGTAGAACAGTTAGTCACATGCTGCAACCGTCTGCAACAAAAAGTTAAAAGTGGGCGTGTAGTTTTCGTTGGAGGAATAATGGAAAATGAAAATGCTTTAACGAAAGCGGCTTACAACAAGGAAAAACAGCCTATGGAATCTTATCATTCTGT
Organism: Dermacentor variabilis; assembly: GCF_050947875.1. Lineage (NCBI taxonomy): Eukaryota > Metazoa > Arthropoda > Arachnida > Ixodida > Ixodidae > Dermacentor > Dermacentor variabilis. The sequence continues at coordinate 32,747,116 of NC_134574.1, forward strand.
AGCTAGCAACGAGTAGAGAGTAGTGGTTTGAGATTTGATCTTACCGTCTCAGGTGCCTAAACATAACTAAAAAACATTCCCAATAAAACAGAGTACCAAGGATGCATGAAAAATTTGGAGGACGCCCAAGCTTAGGCTTTAACAGTGAAACGTGATAGCATTCAAAGATGCCTGACTTCTCACTCTTCCCGGCAACTGTAGGTTATGTAACCGTAATGTTTACCGGGACACGCTGGCAGCGAACGTTAAGCATGAAGGCCAGCTTTCGGGTATAAACACAGCCTCTTGCGTGGGCCCCCATGCGGCGTCAGTGAGCGCCAGCTGGAGCTGCTGCAAGGAACAGAGCACGGCGCTCCCCAGCGTACGACATCTGCGCGCGCCGTTGCACGCAAATATCCGACGCTGCGGCCGATCTGTGCAAAGAAGAAGCGCTGGAAAAGGGCCTGTCTGAGTTTCGCCGTAACAGGATTATGTTTTCTCTTGTATTCACATTACAATGCGACAAATTCATGTGTGTAAATTTTGTGCAAGTCGTGATTTACTACTTGTCTTACATGTTTTACTATGAGAAATTAAATTAGTTCAGTAACTACTTTGTGCTAGGCGGTAGGTCTATGTGGTTGGATTTGCATCGTTCGATCAACGCTGGGCGCCAACGCTGGATTCTCTACGACACGGGCAGCCTTAACGCCATGGCGTTAATACCTATGCGTCTCCTGGGGCACCCAAAAACTGGTAAATGACGCATGAATCTTGGAAGGCACCGAATACAAAGCCAGCATGAAGCTAAAAGAAAACACAAAGTATGCACTGGGGTTATTAAATAATAAAGAACACTCTGGCAGTTTCACAATATTCGTAAGAAGAGAAAGTGTGTTTAAATGGTCTACAATATGAAATATAAGTTGGGTGCAAACTAAGCATCGTATCCGACTGACTAAGCTGTGCCACCCTAAACCTTAGTGTAAATGTTATTGCGTATATGATTATTCGCATCGTCTGCACTGAACCATGATTCCTCGACGGATAGTTTTATGAATCGCTTATCCCGATTTAGTGTAAGTATGATATATTGTCTTTTATTTGCTTTTTGAAGATGTTAGCGCAATGTTTGCTGCATACTTCTGTCATATCAATAGTGGTCTTTATTTTACGAGGTATGTAATAGGCTTCAATAACCATCCCGTCGAAGTACATTTCGTGCGTGACCGGATACAGCTTAGACTTTCACAAGCGACTTGAACAATTTTACCCGGTAGTAATTGACCCAGTGCCGGGTACTTCTTTCGCCAAAATGATAACGGGCTCCCTATCTTCGCGATATGCTTCTCTTAGATCGTCTGAAGAGGCACATTCTTTCGTATGTCCGGCCCTTGTCGAAAGGACCAGAATTGATCTATATTGTTGCAGTTTATGTTCGCAGAGAATCTACAAGGCAGTCTAATAATTACTGAGGGCACTGGGTTTAAGAACAATCAGAAGATATTGGTATTTTACTAGTTGACATATCAAGATATTTCTGCCGTTATAAGGGTTATCTCTAACTAAACAAAAACTCGTTTGCTTCTGTGTGGAGAAAGAAAGCTGCCCTAAATAATTTATTGCAGCATTTTGAAAAATTCTTATATTTATTTTATTTATTTATTTGATGCATGCTTCGCCTTTGCAGGCATCACAGCTGGGGGATACATAAAAATAAGCATTATATTTGAGACCAATAAGAAAGAAACCTATTACAAAAAGTGCGGTAAAAGCAATCATTTGCTACAATGGATGCAACCATAGGCGGAAGATTAATCCCCTCTGGTATAGATCTAATAAAAATGAATAGCGCAAGACGTCACCTTTAAAGGAAAATTCATTTACTTTGAGACTGTGGTCACTTCTTTGGCATATGTAGGACGGCGCTTGGATTTACTTCTCCTTATCGATTCCAGTTTTGAATGGTAGATACTATGAAAAAAATTCAACCTAAGGTTTCGTCTACGATCTTTCAAGTCTTTTCATTTAACTTTACTTTTGCTCTCTCTGATACTAAATTGGCGATCTTAATTACCTAAAACAAATCGCGCTGCCCTATTCTGTATTTCTTCAAGCCTATCGGCCAGCTCGTTGGTATACGGATCCCAGAAAACATAAGCGCACTCTAACAATTAGCGCATGTGAGTGACATACAGTTGCTCTTTTAAGTTAGATGGAAGTTCGCTGAAATTTCGTCTTAGAAAACCCAAAACACGTGCAGCCTTCACTTTTATGTGGTGAACGTGCCTAGTTCACCTCAAATCACTCGTTAAATTAACTCCTATATATTTATATTCCCTGGCCTTGCTTAAAGCAGTGTTATTTACTGTAAACGTATTAAAATGGTATGAATGTTTCCTTGTAAAGATGACCTGAACACCCTTTTAATATTCAACGACATTTCTGAATGGGAACATCAGGATGCTAACATTCATATCATGCTGCAGGTTTTCGGAATCACGTTCATTCTCTATAGTCCTGTAGACTACACAGTAATCCGCGAACATTCTGAACGATGATTTGAGGCCAATAGTAAGATAATTTATAAAGAACAGAAACAAAAAAGGGCTCAGAACTGAGCCCTGAGGAACTCCCGAGGTCACGGGAACATATCCGGCAGAAACACCGTTGAGAACGAGCGACTGCGGTCATACAGAGCGATACTCGGCTGTCCATGCAGTAACGGATTCATTCAGTTGATAGCGCCGTTATTTACTAACGAGAAGGTCGTGAGGAACGACATCGAATGCTTTTTTGAAGTCCAAGAAAAAACAGTCGACTACATCACGCTTATCTAGTGCTAGAGCCAAATCATGCGTGAACTCAACAAGTTGCGTTGAGCAAGGAAAACCTTGCCGAAATCCGTGTTGACTAGGACGCGGAAGATTATGCTTAATCTGATGTGTCAGTATGCAGCTATAAAGGGCATATTCAAATATTTTATATGTTATTCTAGTTAAGGACACCGGCCTGTAGCTCTCAACCTCATTTCTTGGTCCATTGTTACGAAAAGGTGTAACACGTGCTAATTTCCAATCACGAGGTAGTGCTTTAACAATAAAGCACTTCCGAAATAAACAGAGAAAGTACAAAGATAACACTGCAGAACAGTCCCTTGTTATTGCTGCTGGAATATCATTTGGCACCATGATTTAGCGGGTTTGACACTTTCTAAATGTTTTCAAGTATCAGGCACACTAAATGTGACCTCAGGCATAACGCCTGCGTCAGTTCGAAAAACCGTGTTAACAACGCGCGAATAACTTTGACTAAACACGGACGAAAAATAATCGCTAATGATGGCTGCATTAGGGGCATTATCGTTAATGATTGTGTGAGAATATTTTAGAGGCGGAATAGATGAATCTTCTTTACCATTGAGAAGAACGTATCTCCAAAACTGTTTGCAGTCCTCTTGCGAACTTCTTACCAAGTAAGAATTCTTAGCTACTTTCATTAGACTTCGAAAATTAAGTTTCAATATTTTTTGCTCACACTTCTTTTCCAAAGAACTATTTTTTTTACATTTCCTGTACATTCGCATTATACGTCGCAGTAAATTACGCAGCTAAGTGTTAAATCATGGTTTATCACTTGTGCTTTTAGACGACAAGGCTCGAATGGGAACGAAAGTTTCAAGCAGATGAAATAGTTTTTCTTTAAATACGCTCCATAACTCTTCAGTAATCAGTTCGTCTGCTAGTGTATGAAAAGTAGGCAAATAAATTTCAAATGCAGAATTACTTGCGTCATAATTTGCCCTACTATATTACATACACCTTTCTGGCAACTTTTTTGGGAACAGATATATTCTCAACATTAACATCAGCCACAACTATGTTGTGGTCGCTAACACCGGGTAAAACATGGACGTTGGATAAAATATTAGGCATATTGCAAAGAAGTAAGTCAAGAACATTACCTGTATCGTCATTTCGAGAAGCCTCACGGACGTACTGTTTAAGTGTGTACTCATCCAGAATATCAAGAAAAAAATCGCATATAATCGGCCTCCGGCAGTATACCTTGGTTCACTGCATGATCAATTAATGTGTGGGAGGTTAAAGTCACCTTTTATCAAAATATGATCCCCTTTAATCGTTTCAAGGTTCTCAATTTGAAAAACTGCTCGAAGAATGTGCCGATGTGCCAGGAGGCTATACTATGAACCAACTACAACACCTTTCCCATTCTGCAGCCGCATTCTATAAAAAGCACATTCACTGTCAGTAGCAGAACAATCCAACAATATACTTGGTATATGGGAACTTACAAGTATACACAACCCGCCTCCTCTTGAACTTCGGTCGCGACGGAAGCATTGAAACCCAGGGGGAAAAACTTCTGAATCCGTAATTGCAGAATCAAGCCATGACTCAGTGCCCAAAATTACTGAAGGTCGTATCGATCGAACCACCATAAAAAACGTCGATTTTCTTCTTTATGCTCTGACAGTAGGCAGCCATAAGAGTAAGCGGCTGCGCAACTCTAGGCGTACAAAGTTGTCATAGTTGGACTACGCCCCCCGTGGCGCTATCTACTTGATACCGTTTGCAGTCTAAGTGCAGTGTATCGAACTTCAAGGTAACCTTCTTTCCTTGCTGCTTATGCTCCCTCGCAAGGTCCCACAATTGCTTTCTTGGATATGATAATGATATTGAACTGTAACATTGTTTACATTTATTTTGAGTGCCAAAAAAAACTTTTCGGTTCCGAATATGTGCCATTCTTAAACTGCATTTAAATAACATGCCTTTGCGGCTGTTGTATTTTTTCCTGATATTCTCCATGAATCATGAGGATATGTCCAAACGTGACTCTTCCCCTCTATATCATATTGGTCCGGGTGAGTACTATACCTAAATAAACCAAAGTGAATGTCATTATCTTTTCAAAGAGTACAACTCGCCCAACTTGGCGTCTTAATTCAGTACAATCAGGACGCTAAAATTTTTTCCAGAAAGTAGGTAAGTAGCTTGAGGATAGTAATTTCTTATCGTTTTTTTATCTTTTCAGGTCATAGCACCGTTCCTAACAGTCTACTTCAAGTCAAAACATGCAGCCGCATCATACCTTATCTGGGGAGCCCACGGCCTTCATCTTGTTTCCGTAGTCACCGATACTCTGCTGGCGGCCTTCCCCGTTGTAAGTGCGCGAATTCTCGCGTGAGCAACCACACAATTGTTAACTTTTACTCTGCTTGACATTTCAAAGAACACAATCGGATGAAGTTCCAAGGAGTGACAAAACTGAGACTTTTGCAGGTAGAAGCTGGATATGCGTGATGCAGGTGCTAGGTAATTGCAGAGCATACGGCAATAATGTCATCTTGCCATGTGTTTAAAAAAAGCTTACAGACATGACTGCATGTACTGCATGACGAACGAATGATATAGTTCCTCTCCGGGAAAAACCGCTCTGGTCAAGTTAGTGCTACAGAGAGAGAGAGAGAGGCAAAAGAAAGACAGGGACATTAACGAGAGATTATCTTCCCTTGGCTACTCTGTACAGGGGGATGGGCAAATGGATGCGATAGGTGCGAGACAGAAGAGAAAAAAAGAAAAAAAATCACAACGACACACACACACATACACAATACAGACGATCCGTGTCTGTGTGTGGACACTGTCACGCAGTCTGCGAAGGCATTCCTAGGTTTACACAGTGTCACCGTCGAATCCTACATCACACAGTGTACTGTACAATTTGCCAGAAAGTCCTGTGTCTTTTAAGTACCGCAGCAGCGCCTTTATAGCAGATCGCGTTGAGGTTCGTGTAGACCAGTTTCCAAGGATGTTTTCTCTTATTGGGCACTTGTCCAGTTTGTCTAGAGTGGATGAGAGGACTGCTCTTTGCAGGTTGAAACGCAGGCACGCAGAAAGAAGGTGCGCGAGTGTTTAGTTCCACATGCAGAAGTCAGAAAGTGAGCTGTTGACCATTTCAATAAGAAAGGAGTACGCACTTGAAAATGGGACTCGAAGCCATGACGGACTAGAAGGGTGCAGTTACGTCGTGGGAGGTCGGGCGGTATAGGGAGCTGTGAATTAAGGTCCAGGGTATGAAGGCGTGCACTTGTAAACTCGTATGAATTTCATTGAGCTAATGTTAGGTTACGCGCAAGGGCGGAAAGTTTTTTCGCTGTGTCAGCTCTCGAAAGACGAATGGCAACGCAGTTGACACCGTTATGGGCATATCGGGCAACTGCGTCTGCTCAATCATTGGCATGCATGCCACAGTGGCTAGGCAACCACTGATATATTACATCGTGTCCTTCATGAACTACGCGATGGTGGACTTCTTTGACCCCTGCCACGAGGTGCTCATGTGATCCATGGTGCAGTGCTGAGAGTACACTCTGTAGCGCTGCCTTGGAATCACAGAAGATTGACCATGCATGGAGTGGTTCTTGCTTAATCAAATGAAGAGCCGCGCACAGGGCTCTTCAGCACCGGTCCGCACCGGTCGCTTATGATACATGTGACGTTTTAGCTGTATTTGACGGATCTTGTTGATATCACCACAGCGGCAGCGGAACTTGCAAGTGTGACTGAGTCATCGATGTCAACGTGTACGCGGCCACTGTGCATCTCTTGTAGAAGTCTTAATGTGGCTGCTTCAGGTCATACTACGGCATGTTAGCTTTCTTCATGGTTCCTTGGATGGTGAGGCGTACTTGAGGTTTGTGAAGGCACCATGAAGGTGAGGGTGGTCTTCCTGCAGGCACGTAGTTCGATGGCAACGAGGTACGAGTGACAACAATTATACGACTCAAAGTTGTGTGTGGCGTTTTTGCAGGTAAAGCGGCGAGATGGTGAGAAGGTAGTCGGGCAACATGCCGAATATGCGCCCTGAAAGCGTCGGTTGCCAAGTACATTGATATTGGTTGATCTCGAGCTATGACAATCGTTGCGCTGTAGACGCACACTTCGGATGGCCGAGACACCACCTTAGAGCTTTGACCTTGTAGTACCGGGAGTTCCCGCAGGCTTGTTTTCCAGGAGTTACCAAGCACAGGGATGCCGTATCTCTCGAAACCGAGAAACAAGGCGTTATAAAGCTGTCAGCGTTGATCGCACTGACGTGACCCATGTCCTTGCGCCGTGAAATGTGAGACGGATTATTGTGACTAAGCTATTCTTCAGGTATGAAACGTGCGGGCTCCGTGATAGGTTGCGGTCAATAATTACCCCTAAAAAGCGGTGCTTCCATTCGTTTGCAATTACTTACCTATCGAATCATACGGAGTAAGGCTCCATTACTTTCCGAGTGAATGTGACGAGGCAGCATTTCTCTGAAGGCAGCTCTAAGTTCTGTTTTCGCAAATGCAGTGATGTTGACGTAGCTGCCTTTTGTAGGCTTGCTCGTACCTGCAGTCGTGTTACAGCACACGCTGAAATGCAGGTGCCGTTAGCATAGATTGATACTTTAACTGTGTTTGGCAAGCATCTGACTAGGCCAACGACCACTATGTTCAATAGCGTCGGGTTCAACACTACGGCTTGCTGTACTCCACGGAATGTCTCGTGTTGAGTCGTGGCGCCGTCCTCGGTAATCAAGAAGAAATGCCTGTTGGTCAAATAACTACAGAGCCACTAAAAATTGCGGCCGCGATTCCTGCTTTAATCAGAACCTCTATGATGACATAATGTGCTACATTATGATAGGCGCGTTTTGTGTAATGGAATAACGCCGCAGTCAGTCGTTTCAGACGTTTGTTTATTTCGAACAAACGTCACCAGATCGATGACATTATCAATGTATGAGCGTCCACTCCACAAGCCAGCCATAAAATCTGGGTATGCGTGGTAAATTTGCAGGTACCATTTCAGGGGTGTTAAAATCATTTTTTCCACTATTTTCCCTATCCAACTGGCCAGAGCGATGGGGAAGTACGATGACAAGTATAACGTTGATTTACCAGGACTGAGAAGTGCAACCAATCGGCTGCATTTCCATTCACGTGTAACCAAGTCGTTGCGCCACGACTCGTTGTAACAGTTTAGCAGCATTAGTCGTGCTTTCTGCCCATGAGTGGCGAGCGCTGCATAGGTAACGCCGTCCGGCCCAGGTGACAAGGAGCGCCTGCTAGTCACCAGTGCCCCTTCAAGCTCCTCCATCTAAAACATTATATCCCTGCGGTAATACCGAGTTACAGGAATGGTACATGGTGTAAGTGCGCGTTGGGCCTGCAAGCTGACAAGTCTCGAGCAAAATTCTTCAGTAATGTGAAATTTTCTTCGGCCTTAGTATCAAGGCCGCATATCACCGCAACATGCGGTTGCGGTGATATGCGAAGTCCATGCACGGTTCTTCATAACTGAGATGAGCACTGACGTGGATCCAATCACTCACAGAAACGCTTCCATCTTTCAAGTTGTAGTGAATCAATGCGGCGCGGAATCTTCTTTTACGTGCGCCTTGCCTCTCTGAGATCATGGATAGATTTAGTTCTCCTGTATCTTCTTTCAGCCGATGATTCCCTCGCTGACATACTTTTTCATGTGTTTCTGAAACGCCGACCAGCAGATTCGCTGAAGGGTCGTGGAAGAGTAGTTAAATAGTCCCTTGATCTTCAGGTATGTGTTAACATGGTGGCTTCGATGTAATTTGATGTCTGGGAACCATTGCACGTTCTTTTTTTCATGACGCCGAGAAACCACGGTAAGTATAGGCAGCGGCTGTATGTAAGCACGCGCACATATGTCGGACTACCATCGTTGAGGCAGTAAAGGTCATGCTGTGTGGCTGAGGATGCTAGTCTCCTTCGTCTGGAGTCCATCTTCAAACTCCGCCAAAGCGGATGTTGAGCATTCAAAGCTCCAGTAAGAATCGCAGGGTGGGGTGTCGCTGATAGGACGTCCTGCAGTTGTTTAGAGTCGAAGCAACATGAAGGAGTAATGTAAGCAGCGACGAGAGTAAACGTAAGCTTCTTCGTTTTTACAACTTCTGATGAAGAAAGGAAGAGGATGACATCCCGATCATCATCCAGAGCAGAGGGCACGCGATCGGCGCTCGAACACCACCATCTTGTTCTCCCAACGTACTGTTCCGAGCTACCGCCTGTTTGTTGGACTCGTCCAATAAACTTTCCTTACATACGTACGTCGGAACAGTACGTCGGGAGAACAAGATGGTGGCGTTCAAGCGCCGATCTCATGCCCACCGCTCTTGAAAATGATCGGGATGTTATTCTCTTCCGTTCTTCATTACAAATTAAACAAACGTACTGGTTATCGCCGTGAGGCGGGACTGGGTGCAACACGTATGACAGATAATATCTAATATATACAATGACCTTGCTCACATCACCACAGGTACAGGACATGAATGCCTCATAGCCAGAAATGCGTGTGATATTCTGCACGCTCGGTTCGCACATTACGAGGATGGGAAAACGGTTTTCGTATACAAAGTGTCTAAAATCTGAAATTATCGATTTGAGGCCGAGGGCGTTACACTGAAATGAGATGTTTTGTTGGCTTCTTTGTGGAAGGGCAGCGAGGGGCGGGCCTTGGTGCTATGTGAAGCTTTCAAGCACTGGAGTCAGCGCGTCCACTACTTGTCGTGCGCTACGAGCAGGCAGAGTGTCCATGTTTGTCAGTAGTAGACGCATGACATTTGTGAGTAACTTTAGCATAGCAATCACTTGTGAATCCTTGTCTCGCATTCGGTCAACTGAAGCGACATTGGACTTCAAGTGGCGAGTCATGTGCTGAGGCTCTGGTGCGCCGCACGTCTCCGGCATTGCTGGCCACACCTCACTTGATGAGCCGCTTTTTTCGTTGACATTCGCGCTCTTACTGGAGACAGATGGAACAGGAGGCGGCCTTGCCGGACGAGACATCTCCCTTGAACCGGAAGAGGATTTCGTAGGCTTCGTCTCCGGCAGCAGCGATGTCACCTTATCACTGCAGAAGCAGCTCTGTGTGATGATCCATCTCTTGCCATTATTTTCAAGATTTCCTGCTCTTTCTTTGGGCTTAAACAGTCTTCTGAGGATGCAGCGTCCAAGCCTTGATAATTTGGGCAATTGCGCTCTGTTGCACGGCAAGTGTCAGTATCGTATTTTGGGGAAGAACGTGGGCATATTGTTGTATTTCGGCAGACAGCACTCATGTGTCTAATTATTTGGCACCTTCTGCACTGAAGTGGTTTGGGCACGAAAGGCCGCACCATATGCCGAAAGTGCCCGACCTTTACATGTTATGGTAGGCAGTAACCTTTAAACACGAGCCTTACACAGGCCAACTTGCCAAGCCGCCGACTTTCAGGTAAGGCAACACCATCTGTCACAGGTTTGATTAAAATCGAAAGGTTGCTGTCGCAAATCGATGTGTCTATACCACAAAGAATATGAGCCGTGGTTCTGTTGTACTGCGGAATGAGGTAGTGGACACGGATGTCGCCCAGGAGCTTTACTGTCACCAAAGCATTGATTGCGCTTCCCGTTTGGCCATCAATAGCCAGGATGTTTCTTCAAATATTAATTTTGATATCCTTGATTTCTCCTGGGACAATAGCCTCCAGAGAAACGGAAATCGCTTAAGTCGGTTGAGGTTGTGGGCAGGTGTGTCCAGCAAAAAGAGAATTGTGTGCGCCGATGCCCTTCGCTGTAGCATGACGGTTGACTTACTTGACGAACACTGTCCGTTTATGTTTCTGCTCTTGGCCTTCCAGTGCACCACTGTTTCGAAGCGTTCATCATCTGCGGCGTCATCAATTGAGCATGACAATGACCTCGCTGTCAGCTAAAGAAATTAAATTATGGGGTTTAATGTGCCAGAACCACTTTCTGATTGTGAGGCACGCCGTAGTGGAGGACTCCGGAAATTTCGACCACATGGGGTTCTTTAACGTGCCCTTAAATCTAAGTACGCCGGTGTTTTCGCATTTCGCCCCCATCGAAATGCGGCCGCCATGGCCGGGATTCGATCCCGCCACCTCGTGCTCAGCAGCCTAACACCATAGACACTGAGCAACCACGGAGGGTGGCTGTCAGCTTGACTTGAAGGGTCATTTCTCTTCCTCGGGCCGGTTCCTACCGAAGTATTCACGTCGCGTTGGCATTCTGCTGACTCCACTTCTATTGCAATGGGAGAGGTGCCTCCCTGTAAAATATGGGAAAAGGCTGAAATTCTGCACCGCGAAGGAACAGTGGTCTCTAGAAGAAACACTTCGTCTTCGTCCTCCAGTGCTACAGGATGTTCGACAGGGAGTATGAGCTGGCGATATTTGCGAATCTAAACATGTACTGTCGACTGAAGCTGAAATTTAAGAAGTCCCTATGTTGGCATAGCAACAAAGGATAGTGCAGCTATCACACGATTTTTGTGCCTTGATTGGGCAGGCTTACTCACGTTACATAATTTACTTATCACCGTTCAACCTGTGATTTAAGCTTGTAGAGCTAGTAAAGGGTACTTTCACCATTCTTCAGACAGTACAACACATCCGGTAAGAACTAATGTTTCATTGGAAAGCAGAGCATATTTCTCCTTCAAGCAAAGTGGGTGGATCAGCGCAACTAAATACACAAGCCCACAATTACTGGCGCATTATAAAGCTTATGATACACCTAGTGGCTTATTACATGCAATCTAATGTTGCAATCGTGATAACTTCCTATTTGTAGTGCTCCGCCGTGATAAAAGGTAATGGTTCTGAATTGCTAAATTTGCCATGCTACTCAAGTCTCGCCATGCGATTTGCGTACTTTACGTGTTCAACGCGGGGACACCACAACCCTGAAAGGGTAAAATTCGTGCGATGAGTTGCACATTTGTATACTTCATAACTTCTGTGAGCAAAAATTTTGCTTTCTTGAATTATAACTACAGCTGAGTGAGCTCTCTAAAGGCGACCATTCCCAATCGCATCCGCAAAACGCACTGCCGAGCTATGCCTCTCTAAAGGACGAGCGAAAGGATAAATGTAGCTCAGATTGCGTTATTACTGGCACGTCAACGGCACGATCGGTGCTCGCTACTCATGCACCATCGATAAATGCCTCGTTTTGTCTACAGAAGTACACTAATGCACGCAGGCACTACGGTTGCAATTGTATAGGTGGTAATAGTATTACGTGTTTTACTTGAGAGAGGTTTGAGCAAGCCATCTCCTAGGACGACTGAACTGAAACACTTTTCAAACCGTACGAACTTGTTTCATACTCAATACAAGGAAGCTGTAACGAAAACGATGTGAGTACGAATTGTCAAGGTTCTAGCAGATGCCACTGCTGTGGTGAAGTAAAACTTGAAAGATATATTAGGGCAAAACACAAAGAGCCAATAGCAGCAAAAAAATGAAACTTAAAAGCAAATAGCATAGATCTCAAAACTTGGAAACAAGAAAATGGAGGTGCTTCCTACAACATTGCAGGATGACGTCATCCAGCAGGATGCCAGGCAAACACGGCTAAAATTTGTTAGAGTGGAAAGAGGAAACCACGCAAGTTGTGGAGCAAGGAAATAAAGCAAGCTATAAAAGCGAGTAGGCAGGCGTCTAAGGATAATCGTGTGGCAAAAATGTTGGTATTATACGAAGAAGAAACGTCGTTTAAATGGAAGCAATACCTAAAGAAGAAAACGATAGGGAGTGAGCTTAAATGAAACAAATGAACGCACAACGGAAAATTGGGCGCACAACAATTGTTAGAGTCAAAGGCCCACAAAATGGAATTTGCAACCTTGTTAGAGCACTAGTGGCTACGAAGCAACATTGACGAATGTCTATGCGCGATGAACACAGTAATATCTTCGAAGGAGAGGAGGCGCGGCGGTTCATCGGTGACGTGACCAGTGATAAGCTGGGTAATGTAGAAAGCGTAGTGCACTTCCAAAAAATCAGCAACATAGAAGCATGAGATATCAAAATGTGGCACGAAAAACATATACATAAAAAAGTTGCAGAAGATATCCTAAATAACAGGGCTGCATGACCCAGTAAATTTCTTTACAGTTAATAATAAGGCTGGGTCCAAGGAGAAAGACACTGTTGTCAAGTTTCATAGAGCAAGTGAAGAAACCGAGAAAAAGCTATTCTTGCATTACGTAAAAGCCAGATGAATCTGATCTTTAAAGGCAAAGGATGATAAGGATAGGACGCTCTAGTACACAGCAGTTACAGTAACGTGGGTGAGATAAAGAATTGTGCTGCAAGCCCTAAAAAGGAGCTCTTGAAGGTGCCGGACAAAAATGGCACGCAGGGAGAAGGGGTTTAGACAAGACAGACGCTTCGAGAATAATATTTTTTGCTAACTCAGTGCGTGGAAATTTCAATGGCTTAGCGTATACCTTTATGGGTAGCATTTGTAGATATTAGGGGGCCTTGTGACCACGTAGACATGGAATCGCTACCAGATATTCCCGAGTACGAGGACTTAGACGACGATTGCGTGAAACAGTAGAGATAGATATACATCTGTATGCATATATATATATATATATATATATATATATATATATATATATATATATATATATATATATATATATATATATATATATATATATTGTGAGCATTACTCATACGCTTCATATTCTCACCTGTACATCCTCATTATCACCGTTTTGGGGCCTGGTGGTGGGTCTCTCACTCGGGAGCCTGCAAAAGAAACTGGCTGCCTAAACATTTTCTCACAAGTGGTGCAGTGTGCTGTTCGGTTTCTTCGTCCTCTCGCTCCCGGTCTCTCTCCAGCTTCCCCTACGCTACATCCCTGCACCTCCGCTCGGGTCACCGCCTCTACCTACTGCACACGACCATGTGCCAAGACCAGTAGATCAATACCATGACATCCACCTTGCCTGCTCCTACGGCAACACCTTGGACGGTCACCACCTCTCAGAAAGATCCACCCGTGTTTGCTGGACTTCCACGTGAAGAAGTTGAAGACTGGTTAGAGCTATACGAGCACGTGAGTGAATTTAACCGCTGGAACGAATCTGCGAATCTTGCTCACGTCGCCTTCTGCCTAACCGGCGTCGCGAAAAATTGGTTTTACAACCATGAGCTTGATTTCGTCAACTGGAGCACCTTTAAACACCACATACGCCAGATTTTCGCGAACTCGTCTGTCTGCGCCGATATGGCCAAGAAGAAGCTTGCTGAGTGTTGAGCACTCGGGCGAGTCGTACACTTCATACATAGAGGACTTCCTCGCCCTCTGCCGCCGCGTGGATACCTCGATTGCAGAGAGTGACCGTTTACGCCACCTGCTTAGGGGTATTGGGACTGTGGCATTCAATGCTCTTGTAGTGCTGAACCCCACTACCGTCGCAGTAGTGGGGTACGTGTCAGCGTCTCGATGAGCTCCGAATGCTCCGCTTACACCCTGATACATCTGATTTCAAGGCGTCCACTGACAGCGAGCTATTACGTGCCTTGATTCGCTCCATCGTCCGTGAGAAACTGCACGCCCAATCTTCGTCAACCCCTCCTGAGGTCCATATAGCACCCTATGGTGGCGGCCTACGCCATATCGTGAGGGAAGAGATAGCTGCCTTGACCTGCCCGCAAGTCCCGAGGCCGCAGCCTATCCCTATGCCAACTTACGCTCAGGTTGCCTCTATAGTGCCACCATCCCAGCAGCCACCACAACAGGCGCCTGCATCGCACACTTCCCTGAATGCTATCACTACAAGACCACCACCTCCTCCATCTTACAACGCATGGAGCCCACCATGACCGGTTTGCTACTATTGTGTCATCCGTGGCCACATTTCAAGGTTTTCTCAACTCCGTGAGCAAGATTAACGGCGTGGCTATGACGGGCTTGAAAGGGATGACTTTTCTGGCCGTGTACCACAACATCGGCGTTCTTGCTATGATATTATACCCACGATGTTCCCTCCACACGACTTCAACGCTGCCGGTTCATTGCGTTTCCCACGTTGTCGCTCTCCATCAGTGAGGCGGCGGTCCTCTTCCCCTCGTCGACCGGCTACTTCTTCCTACGATCACCACCCGGAAAACTAAATGGTGCAGCTTCAGGAGGTCAAGCTGCATCCTTTGGACAACATGAAACGGCTCCGGAGCGCCCGTCAAATGTACTTAGGGTCTGTGTTGAAGGTTTCCGAACCGAAGCCTTGGTTGACACAGGCGTATCGCTTTCCATTATAATTACTGACTGGTGCTCTCGATTGCTAAAAGTGAACACAGCGTATATTGGCCTTCCCCTTCGTTGTGCTAATGCAGTTCATGCTCAGCCTTCCGGTATTTGCCCTGCGCGTGTTTTCATTGATGGAACCCTTCACCACATTCAGTTTGTTGTGCTGTCTCCGTGTACCTACGCGATGATTTTGGGTTGGGATTTCCTTTCCTACGCCTCAGCTTTCATCTCTTGCCTGTCAGCGAACTATTTATATGACGGATACTGAATTTTCGTCGGCTCTCGTTGCTCAAAGCCTACGCTTCGTCACGTCTACAGGCAATTTTATTCCCGTGGGCCATGAGCATATTTTCACGCTGACTTCCGACACAATTGTTAATGGTCATGTTTTCCTTGTGCGGAGTGTCGCTGCATTTCTGGTGGGCTTAGCCTTTCTCTTAACTTGGTGCGGTTTTGGGACGGTAGAGCGTTCGTCGCTGTTCGTGACCCTACTTCTTCGCTAGTTGTGCTCTCCCAGGGCGCCACTGTGATTTTCTTTACTGACAACGAACCTCTTTCGCTGGTACCGCGTCACACCAAACCACCACCTTTGTCTACCACAACTGATGGTCATATTGCTGCCGCTGCTTTACCGGCCGCGATA
Organism: Dermacentor variabilis; assembly: GCF_050947875.1. Lineage (NCBI taxonomy): Eukaryota > Metazoa > Arthropoda > Arachnida > Ixodida > Ixodidae > Dermacentor > Dermacentor variabilis. The sequence goes on from NC_134574.1 coordinate 32,762,889, forward strand.
AATCCAGATCTGGCTGCTGCGCAGAAAGAAGACCTTTGGCACTCCTGCACAAACACAGTGCCTTATTTGACGTTCACTCCAACCTTCTGGAGCGCACTTCCATCGCAGTACATCGCATCGAAACCGAAGGCGGTTCGATTGTGCGCCGCCAGCCGTATCGCGTGTCTTCCGGTGAACGGAAAATCATTGCGGATAACGTCGATGACATGCTCAAAGGAGACACAATTCGGCCATCGTCCAGTTCTTGGTCATCTCCTGTTGTGTTGGTTCGCAAGCAAGGCGGCTCTCTACCATTTTGCGTCGGTTATCGAATCCTTAATAAGATCACGCGCAATGACGTATATCCCGTGCCAAGAATCGACGATGCTAATAACTCCCTCCGTGGTCAATAGTCAAATCCCCGTGCACGAAGCGGACAAGGACAAGACAGCCTTTGCTACACCAGACGGACTTTACAAGTTCAACGTCATGCCCTTCGGTTTATGTTATGCCCCTACAAGATTTGAACGCATGATCGACACAGTTTTACGTGGCCTTGAGTGGAAGACCTGTCTGTGCTGTTTAGGCGACGTCGTTATTTTTTCTACGAACCTTCGTCAGCATCTCGAGCGTTTGGACGAAGTTATCACACGCATTTCCAACGCTTGACTCCAACTCAACAGAAAGAAATGCCATTTTCTCAGAAAGAACATCAAAGGGTTGGGCCACATTATCAGTAAAGATGACGTTCGACCAGATCCCAACAAGGTTGCCACCGTGCTTCGCTTCCCTCACCTTGAAAATGAAAAACAATTAAGAAGTTTCTTGCGCCTGGCATCCTAGTTGCACCGCTTCATCAGTAATTTTGCTGCCATGGCGTCGCCGCTGAACAAGTTGCTCACGTCGGGCACTGCTTTCCGTTGGGCAGACGACTGCGAACTTTCTTTCCAAGCCCTGAAGCAAGCATTAACCACCGACCTTGTCCTCTGTCACTTCGATGAGAACGCACCAACTTGTTTGCACACCGACGCTTGCGGCCATGAGATCGGCGCTGTTCGTCTCCAGCGTGATACCGCCTCACAAGAGAGAGTTGTTGCCTATGCAAGTCGCGCATTAATGGCTGCCGAAAAGAACTACTCGATCACAGAGCACGAACGTCCCGTAGTACTTTGGGCAATACAAAACTTTCGACCATACCTTTACGGATGCCACTTCACGGTCATAACCGACCATCACGCCTTCTGCTGGTGGTCGTCAATCAAAAATCTGTCTGTGGCTGGGTGGTCCAATTTCAAGATTTCGATTTTGACGTTGTTTAAAAGACTGGGAAAAAGCATGAGGATGACGACGCTCTCTCTTGCTGCCCGCTGCCGCTATTATCTTCGAGTACATCTATGCATTGCTCACCAAATGATGAGACTAAGTCTCCACTCCCGTTATTACCTCTAGCGGTTAATGACACGTTATATTTCAATCGCGTCTCTCAGCTCGCCTCGTGTGAACGTTCTGATCCCTACTGCAACATCGTTATACAACGCCTGTGCGGGACTACTTCTGCACCAAATGCCAGATTACGTCGACAACTGCGACTATTTAAGCTCGACAACGATATGCTGTAACGCTACATTTACAACTCCGACGGACACCGCTGGGTAGCTGTTCTTCCACGTTGCATGCGCACACAAGTCCTTCAAGCCTTTTACGACGACCCATCTGCTGGCCATTTGGGTTTCCACAAAACATACCACCGTGTTAGGAGCCGTTTCGTTTGTCTAGGTATGTCTACTTTTGTGGCCAAGTACGTCGCTTCATGCATCCAGTGTCAACGGCGGAAACGACCGACTTCGCCTCCTGCTGGGCTTTTACAGCCCATCGCATGTCCCGACACAACCTTTGCCATCGTTCCGATAGACCTAGTCGGCCCTCTGACCATAACGCCGGCAGGTCATCGATGGATCGTGAGAGCTGTTGACCTGCTCACACGTTACGCAGAGACCGCTCCTGTATGCTCTAGTTCGGCCTCAGACGTTGCCACCTTCTTTCTGGATGTCGTTGTGTTGCGGCATGGTGCACTTCATGTAGTGTTACGTGACCGCAGCAAGACATTCCTGTCAACAATGACAAAGAAGTACTCGGAGCTTGTGGCTCACTTCATAAGACGACATCCGCATATCAGCCTGAAACAAATGGCTTAACAGAGCGATTTCATCGCACACTAACAGATATGATATCAATGTATATCGGGCCAAACCACGACAACTGGGACAAACTTTTACCTTTTGTAACGTTTCCTCACAACACCAATATCCAATGAACTACGAAGTGCTCACCTATCTACCTAGTTTATGGCCGTTCGCCTACATTCACCATCGACGCCGGTTTCTTCAATGCCCCAACTAACACCTCGGCCAGTATATACGAACGGTTTGTCTCGAGACTTGAGGAATGCCGTCAACGTGCTCGCTTCAACACAGAAGTTAGTTAGCTAGATCGCGATCAACGTTACATCTCTCGTCATGACGTCTCCTTTCGTCCTGGAGAGGAAGGGCTTCTTTGGATGCCCATTCGTACAGGCAGTTTGTGTGGGAAGCTTTTATCTCGCTTCGTTGGAGCCTACATTATTACCGAACAAACGTCCCCAGTGAACTATCGCGTTACTCCCGTAGACGCTTCTTCGGACCGTCGTTATCCTGGTTCGGAGACCGTTCACGTTTCACGCCTCAAACGATTCGTTCGGCGTTACCCTCCTGGCTAAGTAGCGGCTTTTCTGGCCGCTTGCTCGAGCGGGGAAATTATAATTTCCCCGCTCGAGCAAGCGTGACAAGTTTGAAGCGTATCAATAATGCTTACACTATAGTGTAAGCATTATTGATACGCTTCAAACTTGTCATCACCTTTTTGGGGCCGGGTGGTGGGGCTCTCACTCGGGAGCATAAAAGGACTAGCTGCCTAATCCTTGTCTCATATATATATATATATATATATATATATATATATATATATATATATATATATATATATATATATATATATATATAGGGAGAGAGAGAGAGAATGATACGAGAGAGCAGCGGGCGTCAACGTCGAAAATGCAGTGACAATATTTTTACTCACCGCGGATTGAAGCCGGGATGACATCTCTGCCCACTGGTGTTCACGCTTTATGTGAATGGCAAAGAAAGACGACTGGAAAGCAATGAATTAGGCTAATATTTCGCTTAGATGCGGAAAGGTCGATCGGTTCAACGGAAAATCGCTGGGCTGATGTATGGGGACGATATAGTGCTACTAGCGGGTAATGCAATAAATTTAGAGAGACATGGGAATGCAAGCGACAATGCAGTGACGAATCTGAGCCTTATGTTAGTGTCGAGAAATTGGGAATAGCGTTCTCTTTTCAATAAACGCGTAATTACATGGACCCAATTCAACAGCAAGCCATAACAATAATCATTCAATAGAAATACCTGAGCATATACAAAAGCGCAGGAAAGACTCACTCAAGCACCCCCCCTCCTCCCCCCCGCATCAAGGTAACCTAAAATGAATGTCAGCGGAATGCAGCAATATAAAATAAAGTACTTTGGGGCTACAATAAATATTAGGTGGTGGTTGAATCTCGAAAGGTGTAATGGTGCCAGTGCTAATGTTGGCAAATGCATTTCTGTGATTGGAATGAGAAATCACGTCGGGGTGAAATGTAAACAGAGATCGGTTCGCTGACTATCTGTGGGGGCCATCGGTAAAATCACAAAGGAGGCAATGCAAAGTGACATGAGTTTCGCCTCTTTTGAAGTAACAGAACTGCAGAGCAAAATTAGATTCGAGGAAAGAGCGATGGACCTGCGTCAAAATTAGTTGGTGCCTAGGGAGCACAAATACTTTTACTTTAGAAGCACAGAGAAAAGGGCTAGGGAGAGGACAACAGAGTTGATAACCAAGTACAGGGAAATTGAAAGGGTAAATAGACAACGGAGAGTAATAAAAGAAGAGAAACAAAGGCAGTAAACTGGTTGAAAGTAATGCAAGCGACACGATTTACATTGAGGGCCCCTCGCCTTCGCTCAGGGGGTCCGTGGGCCGCGACCAGTACGACAAAGGACCAACGGCGCAAGGAACAAAAAACCGCTTTAACTTACGATAGAATGTAACACTCAAAATTACCGCAGCCTCGCGGCCAATAGCAGAAAAGAACAAGGCAAAGAAGCAAGCAGCAGAATAGCGAGGCAACGAAATATACAAGCCAAAGGGAGCAACGAAAGAACAGCGTTATAAACCATCAACTAACACAATCTTTCGGTCGATAACAGAATGCATAAAGCGCAAAAAGAAAGCAAGCACCGAACCAGGCGTGCAGACAGTTCCAAAAGCGAACAACAAGAGCACTGGTTCCGCGGACACAAAACGCTTTTCCCCCTGCTCTGCAGCACGCTCGGAAGGAAACCTAGACGGGCCACGCCCCACCAGCGCCTCCCCAGGCCCGCGCCCCGGAGAAAGGCCACGAGTCCCGTCTCAGCTGCCTTCTTATCGAGCAGCCGCCTTCCCGGCATTCCCCACGCGAGTTCTCACGATACGCGATCGGTGCGCATGCTCCATGCGACGAGTGCCGTTGTGGCGCGCGTTTCAAAGGCTTCCCCCGTGCGCGCTGCAGAGAGGGCCCAAGGGCCCGACAACATTTACAAGGAATGGCAAGAAACAAATTAGAAGGAAAAATCTGGATGATAAGGCAAATGACGGTGTCAGGCAATTTGAGGATTAGCTGGATGCCTAAGGCCAAAAACAAACCTGAGCAAATATTCGCATCACGATCAGGCAGTCTGCTACAGCAAAAATCCGTACACAGCTCAGGACAAGCTAATGAGATATGAAGGTATTCAAAGAGCGAGAATTCCAGGTAACGTACACATTCGGCAAGCGGTTGGATTTAAAGTTCGTGGAAGCTTGAACCGGTGAGCAGTCGAGAAAGCAAGAAACGTATAGGGTGTTCGGGAAGAAAACGAATACGGATCGCCTGCACTGTGCAAAACGATGTAAGCGCGTTCTGGGCTGTTAGCATTGATTGCCGACAATTGGCGGTGATTTTTACTGTAAATGTGTAAGTTCATCAGCATTTAGTGCATTACTAAAGAGGCAAAAGAATGTTAAACGTTACTGGGTACACCATTTGTGTTTTTATGCATAGTACAAACAACACACAGGGAGACATCTTTGTTTAGATATTGTTGCGCGCCATTTTTTCAGAGATTGGCGCGCCACCTGTGAGAAAGTTATACTGCGCAATGTATGGTGGTAGAAGTGCAATATTTTCATTAAAATATTGGAATTTTCGCGCCATGTCCAGAATCTGATTATGAGGCATGCGGCAGCGGGGGACTGAATTTTAATTTCGATGACCTGGATTTTTTTAACGTGTACCTAAATATTAGCACACGAGCATTTTTTTCATTTCATTTCCAACAATATACGGCTGCTGCGGCGAGGTTCAAAAACCGCGACCTCACGCGACCTGATTACCACAAACCTACCGTGCCGGATGCAGAAGCGTTGATTTCACGGGTGGTCGCTTCCTTCAGTGTCGTCTAGAGGACGCACTGCTTTAATGTGGCTTTCCGTTCGAACGATTTGCGTCAGTTGTCCTCATAACCAATTTGCATGGCGCTTATTTTTTAGAAGTAGAGAAACGTACCGCTGCGTAACTTGAGTATTAATTTATTGTGCTTGGCCGCAACTGCTGCCGTGTGCAGCACGAACTTTTCCTTGCCATTCAACGTCGCCTTTGCCCTCCCCGCCCTACTCACCCCCCTCCCCGCATGTACGCTTGTTGCTGCGAGCGAAAAGTGGAAAGCAGTTATTCACTCGCTTCCTGAGCGTCGGTTCTATCTCTTCTAAGCCATTCCCTGCCCGCTCTCCCTACCACCTCACTACCATTCTCATTACCTCCCATGTTCAGTGTAGCAGGGTAGTAGAAATGTAAGCGCAGTTATTTCTGCAATAATTTTGCGGGCGGTCATTGATAATTATAGCAGTGAATAGAGTATTGTGACGACGCGACGGGGGGTACGGCCTAACGCGCCCTCATCCACGTGCCACCGCCACTTTTTTTCGGAAGACGTTTACGAAAGCGCTTCAGAAAGGCCTAAACGAGTTCCTCTTATCGCCTTTCCTCTTTTCCGCGCTTCTACCATGTATATCCACACTCTGAACCACCTCCCGACGGGGCGTGCAAAGAAACAGCAGCTGCAGTAGGAAGGTCGAAATAAGAGGCAAAGGAAGCTTCGTTTGAAACATCAAAGTTTCTCCCGAAAGGCGAAGCGCTCATTGCGATAGGAAAATATTTATTAATGCGAAAGCAGTATGTGCCCCAAGAAGCGGAAGAATACCGCGCGACTGGCCTCTTGAGGCACTTTGCGCGTATTCGCGGCCTTCTGTCACGCTCGCAAAACACTTTTATGTAACACGTATTGAGCAACAAAGAGCTGTATCGGGAGTTTTTCATGTTGCTCTACAATTTCTTCATTGACACTTTTCATCTACTTATATTTTTTGAGAAGGTGAATAATTCATTCAGACTAATATCTAATTAGGCGGAATGAAAAGAAAATTTGGTATCTACAAGCAACTGCAAAGATTACCTTGGTTTTGTCCAGCTACGTGGCTTTCGCTTATTTTTAAACTCTGGCCTAATGTTTGAAAAAACAGCGTTAAAACGTACATCGGACAATAGAATAGAGGATGGGACATACACGGCGTTGACTTACAACTACATTTATTGGAAAAAGCACGATGGCTTTCTAAAGCCTTCCATCAAACCTGCACGCATGCTCGATGTGAATAAAAGCACTTGTCATTCCCAACACGCGTTGGCAGTACTCGCCCAGGAAGGAGAAGCCCCTGTTGAACTACAGTTCTTGCCAATCAAAACTTGTCAAAAATGGTATAGTAGCCGGTTGCATGGGTATGGCAGTCAAGAAGTCTTGTCGTCATAAGATTAGTAGTAGTCTCGAGGCACTGGTTAAGTCCAGGCAGCTACTGCATGGTAATCCCCTCAGAAAAGTGGGACTGCCATCATTTAGGCAGCAGAGTTCATGGTCCAACGCGAAGGATAGTACACGTCTTCCTCGACAATCCATCTTCAAGCTTCCCCATAGCGGGTGATGCGCATTGAAATCGCCCGTAAGAATCCATAGTCCAGGTGTCGCTGCTAAAATTGTACTTAGTCTTGCGTTGTCAAATCGACTCGAAGGTGAAATGTAGGCACCTACCAGCGTGAGTGAAACGTTCTTGCATTTTATAGTCAAACATACGTACTGATTGTCGTCATGAGGTGCCACTGGGTGTAAAAGATAAGTGAAATCGCATCTGACGTAGGCGATGACTTTGCTGCGGTCGGTATAGGTGGCAGACATGAAAGCTTCATATCCTGATAGGAGGAAGGTGCTCTCTATGTTTGGCTCACAAATGACAATGGCTGGAAATTTGTGCTTGAAAAGAAACGGACGAAAGTCCGAAATGCGGGATTTAAGGCCTCTGGCATTCCACTGGAAGAGGAACGCTTCCTTGACCTCTTTAAGGAAGTAGTGCTGAGGAGCAGTCATGGTGCTTCTCAACACCGGACAGTACCGGATTCAGAGCATTCAGTATTTCGAGTGCACCTCGAGCCGCCGGAGTGTGTATGGCAGTCAGTAGTACTCGTAGCGTGTTCATAAGACCCGTATCATGGTGACGACTTCATTGCCGTCTTTGCGCTGCCGCCAGAAGCTGAAGCATAATTCGGCCAGCGTGCTACATCTTGCTGCTCCGCTGATTCGTCTAGCCTCGGCAACGGCGGCCACTCCTCGCATGAGGCAATGTTATTCGAGACTTTCTGTTTAGGAACCTCGTTGCTAGTATTGCTAGTTTTCTGTGGAAGTTTGTGGACTGTCAGTGGACGCGGTGCATCCTTATCAATAGCAGTGGGTTTCCTAGATCTCCGGCGATGTGAACGCCAACGTCGCACTTTAGCGGCAGCCTCCCTATGTGACGAACCATCTCTGACCATTTGCCTCAAGACTTTAGGCTCATTTTTCACACGTGGGCAAATCTTTGAAGATGCACCATGAGAGCCTTGACAATTGGCGCACTTTTGGTTTTCTGCACGACTTGCATTAGAGCTGTGCGACCCAGAGCATCGTGAGCACACGGCACCATTTTTGCAAACAGCACTAACGTGCCCTATCTTTTGACACTTCCGGCACTGAAGCGGCCTTGGAAGAAAAGGCCGTACGACGTGTCTGAAGTGCCCGACCTTGACATGCGACGGTAGGCTGTCTCCTTTAAATGTTAGCTTCACACAGTGCGAACTCCCCAGGCGACGGGCTTGCAATATGGCAATTCCCTCTGCCGTTGGCTTAATGAGTATATGCAGGTCAGCATCGCTAATGGAATTGTCGACGTCATACACCAAACTGGCCGTAGAATCACGATCGTCTTGTTTGTAGCAGCGTACGTTGACGCTATCCAGCACCTTAACGTTACTCAGAACGTCTAGTGCGCTGCGGTTTGTGACATGTATAGCGAGAATGTTATTTCGGGCGTTGATCCTGATCTCTTTGATCTGACCCGCAACAAGCGCCGCGAGCAAAAGAGATGTAGCTTGGCGGTTGAGCCGGTTTAGATTGTCGCTAGGAGCACGAGCACAGGCACGAATAAAATTGTGTGGTCCGATGACTTTCGCCTCGGGACCACAGTTGTCTTACTTGTGGCAGGAGATGTCCTGACGAGTCTTCTCTTTTCTTTGCGCTTTGCTACGGGCACGAAGTCATCGTCATCCGAGGTTTCATTACTGGTCGTTGAATAGATCACAGTGTCCTCGCTGTCGGTGTCACTTGGGCGACTAGACCGCTTTCTCGGAGGGGCCGCTGTTGACGTGGAAGTACCCGGCATCCCTCCAGGTTACTCCACGTCCATCGCCGTAGTGAAGGGAGCGGCGTCTCCCACAAAGTTGCTTGAATTTAGCAGAGACAGAAAAGCAGCGTTCCACACAACGCACTTCATCGTCTTCTTCAAGATGCCTCAGTGCCAGTATGAAATGATTTCCGGACAACGAAACACATGGTAGTGACCACGTTCCAACGTACGTTAAAATCGAAGGCACATGCAAGTCACACTCTACCACAGTTCTTCAAAGCATCGACTGGCCTAAATACAAGTTACTCATGGAGAAATTGCCAAAATATCCAACAATGTCCACCTGGCAACATCGAGGAGCTCATTAACGAGGCTGCTCGAGAAGCCACAAGAGTTTTTAGGCCTATTCCTAAATTTTCTGAATTCGAAGCAGAATTGGAGCGCCTTCGAGCAATTCGCCGTCGCGCGGAACGGAGGTACAGGCGCACCAAGTCCGTCTACGACCTAAGGGAGGCGAGACGCATACAGAAGAAGATTCAACGTCGCATAAACTCTCTGCGGTCTGTAGGATGGAAGACCTTTTATGATTCCCTTGATCCACATAAACGCTTATCACATATATGGCGAACAGTGCGCGGTCTTCGAACATCACCACAACAACGCCACCCTTTCAAGTGCCTGGCTCTCAGTCAAGGTCGCCGAGAGATCGACGTAGCGGAGGATTTCTGTTTAAGGATAGCGGGTCTACCGTCCTCGTTTCCCGTACATGACCCCCTTGACGTTCCGATCTCGCGGCATTCTCGTATGGACAATCTGTTTTCCATCGAAGAGTTACAAGCGGCGTTGGCAGCGTGTAGATGTTCCTCATCGCCTGGGCCTGACGGGGTGACTTACGCAGCTCTTGGCAACCTCGGTGAAACAGCCCGTCATGCTCTTCTAGAAGTGTACAACAATTCATGGCGGGAAGGAGTGGTTCCAGCTGCATGAAAGTCCAGCCGCCTTGTGCCTCTGCTCAAACCAGGTAAATCACCCCTAGATGTGGCGTCTTACCGTCCGATTGCTCTGGCCAGTTGTCTAGGAAAAGTGATGGAGACGATGGTGCTGACACGTCTAGAGTGGTATCTAGAACACTACAAGATATACCCTGACGCTACGGCAGGCTTCCGACGCGGACGCTCTTCAGTAGACAACGTCACAGATCTTGTCGCGTCTGTTCAACACGAAGAAACCTAAGGACACTGTCAGCAGCGATGTTCCTGGACATTAAAGGCGCTTATGACAACGTAACACATCGAGCCATCCTGGACGCCTTGGGCGATGTCGGCCTAGGGGGACTTGTGTTTCGATGAATATTCAGGTACTTGACAGACAGGTCATTCTTTGTGCAAACAGAGAATGGTGCATCATCCCAGCACAACACCTACCGAGGAGTACCACAAGGCGGAGTCTTGAGTCCCACTCTATTTAACCTCGTGCTCATCGACCTGGTTCACACCGTTCCACAATCCGTCCATGTGTCGATTTATGAAGACGATATATGCATTTGGTCATCAGGAGTGACGCGTCCACAGGTGTGCGCCAGACTGCAAAAAGCGGCCACACTAACATCCAGCTATCTTCTAGCTCTCCCAGAAGTGCTCTATGGTCGCTTTCACGCGCGAAGCAATGAGACAATACGTTGTTAGAATTAACGGACAGCCAATTGCCTACGCGAAGACGCACCGTTTTCTAGGAGTAATAATAGATCGAAACCTCTCCTGGAGTCCTCACGTCTCTTACCTAAAAAGGAAACTAGCGATGATAAGAGACGTCCTCAGATTTCTTGCAGAAAAGTCATGGGGTGCGTCTGTGAGTGCAATGCTCCAGCTCTATAACGCACTGTTCTTGGGCCTCCTACGCTACAGCTTACCTGTACTAGGTGGGACCGGTAAGACTAACCTTCGAGCCCTCCAATCTGTACAAGCTCAATCTCTGAGACTTTGTCTTGGCCTTCCGAGGTGTGCACCAACGGCAGCAACAATAGCCATCGCGCATGACCACCCGATCAATACGTATATTCATGTCGACTCCTTACGGGTGCACATCAGGCACTTTGCCCGACTTCCATCGCATCACCTCGCCTCCCTTCCTGCCGCTCGACCTCGTTCAGCGCTTAGCAGAATTATTGCTGCTAACCACGGAAGTTTACCATCAAACTGCACACATGCAGCACGGCCATCTTTACCGCTGTGGTGTCTGCATCCACTCCAGGCCCTTCTTGTTATTCCCGGCATCAAAAAAACAAAACGGAAATGTCATCTATCGCCCTCAAACAAACCGTCCTTTCATTCTCACATAAAAAACACAACGAACGCACTCACATTTACACGGACGGTTCTGTCTCCTGTAATAGCTCAGCTGGAGCCGTGGTACTTCCAGCTCAATCTGTCACTATCCAATTCAAGACGTCTCGCCTTACGTCATCGAAGGCTGCAGAACTCCCTGCTATCCGTGCTGCTCTGGAGTTTATAGGTCCCAATTCACCAAATTCATGGTTCATCTTTTGTGATTCAAAGACAGCTCTCCAGTATCTGCTGTCCCCTTTCAACAACGGACCAAATGTACAATTAGTCGCCGACATCCGACTACTCCACCATTACGCAATCGACAAGGGACACAACATCATCTACCAGTGGATACCGGGTCACGGCGGAATTTCGGGAAATGAGAGTGCGTATGACGCTGCCCGGTCGGCCCATGATGGTGCCCAGATTGTACCCATACCGTTGTCAAGAACAGATGCAGCCACAGTCTTCGCTCCCTCGCACGCGAGCTTACGCTAACTCTGTGGAACACCAGCGAATTCGCGAACACACGTCCTCACAGATTGGATCAACGTTTGCAACTCCGTCTTCCACCAGGGTTGCCACGAGCGGAAGCAACACTTCTGTGCCGCCTGTGGCTCGGCGTGGCATTCACGAACTCCTATTCCTTCCGTATTGGAATGGCCGACAGCCCTGCTTGCGACACCTGCGGCAGCGAAGAGACGGTCGCGCACCTCCTCTGTGACTGTCCACGTTACAATGTGCAAAGAAAAGTGCTCGTAACCGTGCTCGAAAAACTGGACAATCGCCCCATCACAGAAGAGAAAGTTCTAGGACACTGGTCCAGACGTGTTTCGGCACTCAAGGCCTTAAGGGCTTTGCTCAAGTTCTTAAGGACATGTGAATTGTGCGAACGCCTGACTATTATTGAGCGTAACATCGCGTTACTGTGTGCATTTTTCTTGTTTTTTTTCTTTTCTCATCCTTCTCCTTTTATTCTCTTTACCTCTTCCCCCAGCACAGGGTAGCCAGCCGGTATTTACACTGGCTAACCTCCCTGTCTTTCCTTCCCTTTTGTGTCTCTCTCTCTCTCTTGAGGCACGGGTACATCGATGCAGGGAGGCCGGTTTCATGGACTTGGTCCTTGTCTCATGTGCAGCTAAAATCCTCAGGAAGTTAAAGCCCTCAAGATGCCGCTTGCAGGACCTTAGAAGCGCGAATGAAAGAACTAATATTAAAAGAAGAGACTTTACAGGCAGGCAGAACTGACTGGTCTAGCGAGTGCCCATGATAAACACAAAGCGTGTGAAAAGGCTTATAAAGCATTGCTAAAATCTACTCGCCATAACTTTTTTCTCATGATTTACCATCCATGCTAAAAAATAATACTCGTCGCTTTTTGCGTGTGGTGAACGCTGCAATTCGCACTGACATAATTCTTACTGATTCTTATGGTGTCCCTAACCCCGATTCAGATTGCGCTCAACTTCTTAATGATACGTTCGTAACAATAACAATTTTCACTCATGAAAACGATAACTCATTGCCAACCTAAAGACACTAGTGGGAATCACAATGCATGAGGTTGTCATCAGTCAGGCTGGTGTTTTATCTCTACTAACCAATCTTAAAATGTCATCTAGTGGCGACTATCTAGGTTTCAATAATAACATTTTAAAGAATGCATCGCATAGTATTTGTTCTATGTTAACCACACTATTTTCCCAGTCACTATCAACTGGTGGTATTCCTAATGACTCGCGCATTGCCAAAATAATACCCATTTTCAAATCAGGTGATCGTGCTTCTCCCCTTAATTATCGTCCCATCTCCTTAACCAGCACTATTTGTAAATTACTCGAACATATCCTACACAGTCAAGCCATCACCTTCCTTGAAGACCATAACTATATTTTTAAGCATCAGCAAGGTTTTAGCAAGGGCTACTCATGCGACACCCAACTTGCCGGATTTATTAACGACATACATGCACTAATAGACGCCGTGTTCCAAGTTGACGCAATATTTTTAGATTTTTTAAGGAATTTGACCGTGTTCCACACCATAGGTTGTTACTTAAACTTTCACAGCTTATCATTCACCCTACTATAATTGCATGGATCACAGATTTTCTCTCATCTAGAATACAGTTTACAGCAGTTAACAATTCCAACTCATGTTATGCTGATGTTACGTCTGGGGTTCCACAAGGCAGCGTACTTCGACCTTTACTCTTTCTAATATATATTAATGATTTACCCAGTTGCGTCTCATCCAAAATCAGACTATTTGCAGACGATTGTGAAGTTTATCGACGTGTAACAAGTAAGACTGATAGCTACTTACTACAAACTGACCTGGACGCAATAAATGCTTGGTGTTCCAATTGATTAATGCCATTAAATATTTCCAAAACTAAACTCATGTCTTTCACCAATAGGCCACGAATTCCAACCACCTACTCCCTTGATAACAACGCTGTGGAACTCGCAACTACTTACAAGTACCTTGGCATCAACCTTTAGTCTAACTTATCATGGAATAATCATATTAATGCTACCCTTGCCTCTTCAAACCGCACTCTCGGGCTTATTAAACGTAACCTAAAAGAAGCCCCAATGCATGTTAAAAAACTAGCATACACAACATTAATCCGTCCTAAACTAGAATACGCGTCTGCCATCTGGGATGCCGAACAAACTTATATCATCAGTATTATCAAAGGCTTGCAGAACCATGCTGCGCGATTTATATTTTCAGATTATTCACGTTACACCAGCGTCACCTCGTTAAAAAATAAAGCCAAGTTGGACAACTTAGCACTTCGCCGTAAAATTTCTCGCCTAGCACTTTTCCATAAGCTTTATCACCATCCATCACTTCACGATGATTTCTTTCAGGCACCACCAGTTATTCTTCCACGCAGTGACCATCCATACAAAGTCAAACGCATTAACTGCCAGTCATCCCATTATGAATATTCATTCTTTCCACGCACAATACCTGAATGGAACGCCTTGCCATCAGTCATTGCCACAGAACCAGACTTGAATAAGTTTCAGCATTTAATTCGCTCACGACTTATCGAGTAATCTTATTATTTTGGGGGGACGTTTACAGTGTTTTCGATGTTTGTTGGTGTTTTTCATTGCGGTTGCCTTCTGCTCTCCTAATATGTACTAATGTTTTCTCTGTAACAATTGTGACCTAATAATCTTGTGTATTACCTATGTTTCACTGTATTATAACTTCTGTTACATTCTCTTGTTTTTAGTATGTACAAACTATTACAGTGCCTGGGATCGCCCCCCTCCCGATCTAATACCCTCGTAATGAGAGCCTTTAGGAGTATTTTGAATAAATAAATAAATAAATAAATAAAAGGTAGCAGTAATACTGTACATTCATGCTCTCACTCGCAGTTATAAAAAAGTGGGCGCCAGATATTGTGTCAAAGTTTTGTTTTCAGATCATAATAACATTGGCAAAGTGGAAGCAGCTGTCCAAAGAAAGAGAAAAGGAGTCGGAAGGATCACAGAATGTAAAATAAATCATGGGAGAAAGCCCCTGGCCTGTAAGAGGGCTGTTGTTTACCAAATCCCTTTGTCATGCGGCGTTTCGTACATAGGTCACACAGGCCCACGCATTAATGGAAGGCTATCGGAGCCCCAGAATTCCTTAGACAAGAAATTTACAAACCTGGTAAAGCACTGCTTTGAATTCGAGCGTAAACCGTTCTTTGATTACACAACAATCCTGTTTGTGCACAATGATAGCATGACAAGTGAAGTGGCGGAAGCGTTTAACATAATGAGAAAAGATAGTGGGTGTGTTAGTGCTTCTTGATATTTTGAAATTAATTATTCTTTAGGGCGTTGACTTCGGGAGGATATTGCAGCGGTGTGCATGCAACAGCATCTGCTTTTTCGTTGCCAGCAATACCAATGTGGGAGGGGAATCACTGAAGCTTTACTATGAAGACATCGTTGCTAAGTTCTTACACGAGGGCTAGTTCTTTCTTTCTTTCTTTCTTTCTTTCTTTCTTTCTATCTATCTATCTATCCATCTATCCATCTATCTGTCTGTCTGTCTGTCAATTAATTGCCATCTATCTATCAATCTATCAATATAACCGCTTACACATTAACTATCCGCCAAAGTTGCGCAATAGCTGCTGCCACTACACGCATGCATTCGTGGTCGTTATACCATCATAGTCTCTGCATCATCGTCATTCTAGCTTCGCCATCCGACTCTCAACATGAAGTGGTTGTCACACCATCCTCACCATACATTCGTCACGCATTCGTAGAAATACAGTCGGTCTGATGCAACCGTAGTCATTTAAGCCTCGCTCCCCCATGCAGCATCATCTGACTACTGTCATACCGTAGTAGCACGCCTTTTACACCAGCCCAGTGTCCCATGATGTTTTATACATTAAGCCACTCTGTATGAGCTCGCGGTTGTGATGCCGTCATGGTCATTGCATGGTCGTCCCGACAGCGCCACCACTCACGAACCTTGGGGGCCGATGTGGAACATCCTTTCTGCGGCAGGCGTCACGAGTTCAAAAAACCTAACCGCGTGTTGGCGCTTTTCGAGGAGAGTCAAGGTGGGAACGAATCTGCCGCACTAACCTTTCCGGGCACGTGAAGGATGGTTGACTACATTTGTCGCACCTTTTTCTACTCCCAATTGTCAACAGATTTTTTCGAGTTTTTTAGACATGGGCCACACGATCTTGCACGCAGAGTGCCATCCGAAGTAGAGACGCGAACTTCCTCAAATTGACATCAAGTCGTGCTACGGGTACGGTTTCTTTGCAAACATTGTTGAAGGTGTTTTATATTCGGGCGTCCGTTGCTCGAATGAATATGCATGTGGTGTGAAAAAAATGGTATAGCGATGTTTGGGACATTTCTTGAATGAATGTGCATGTAAGGTGAAGAGAAATAAACAGTATAGTATTGGCGTGGTGGGAGGCATGAGACAAGCGAAAAAAGATGGGATAGTGGTCTGTAATGTCGAGTGTTATTACGCCACACTCATCACATGATATGTAGTTCGATGAAATATGATCAATAAGTGTGCTTGAGCCATCTGGTGATACATATTGTTGGCACTGTAAGCAGCTGTTCATAACCAAATCATGCAAAGCAATTAGAGTATTCAACCGCGTTCTGATTGCATTCATCGAGAAGGTTAATGTTGATATCTCCCATAATAACAACGTTTTTCCTTTCGCAGGATATCTTATCTAGGCTATCGTATAGTGCGGAGCAGAACTCTCAGACTGACGATGATTGCGAGCGATATATGCTAGATAAGATGGTTTTTTCAGCATCAGTTTGTGTATGTTCGTCATCAATTTCAATCCAAACAGATTCAGTGTTGTCAGCTAGGAGGGAGAGGTAATTCCGACGTTTATATTTTATAGAAGATGATACAAAAATAGCAAAACCACCATGATGGTTTGATTGTCGGTGACAGTACTCTGGTGAGTATTGTGGTAAACAACATAAGTTTTTATCGTCAGGTGATAGCCACGTCTCAGACACACAGATAAAGGAAAAGTGGTGGTCAAGGGATGCTAGGTAAGCATGAATGTTGTCACAATGTTTTCTGAGACTGCGTGCATTAAAGTGGATAGCCAATAAACCTGGGTCTTGGAAAAAACGTTGAAGACGTTTTGTCGAGTCTGAAGACATTTTGTCGGAGGTGCCTTATTTCCGCAAGGTGAGCCACAACCTTGTAGTTGTGGTTCACTGGAAATAGTATTTGACATTGTTATGGCCTCTTCCATTGCAAAGTATCATGTAGAGTGGAAGTCCTGGCCTTTACGTTTTGAAGCGTAAGAAAATATTCGTTCGAACAGCAACGAAAACTGTCTCTTTTAACTTGCACACCGGCACGTTATGTCAAAGCAATCATGCAGCAGCACAGATTTTACCTACCTTAGGGTTCTTACCTATTTGAAAGAGAACCGAAGATATTCAGCTTGTTCTCACTCAGTGTTTGGATGAAGTCTATTTCTTGGACATCCTTTCAATTCTTTTTAATAAAGAAGGTTGTAATAGATCCGCATGGCATTAAGTATTTGTCAATTAAGTATTACACTTACGGGCTTCCACTCTTTAGGCGCTCCGGAATGGCGCGCTACCATTGCGGCTAGAACACGCAAACAGGGCGTATTGAATTTCGGGAATGTTTGGCACGGCTCATGCCTGGTCAGTTGGCACTCCTGTTCTGAGTGTCATTCTGTAATCGTGAACTTTTAGGACGAGGTTTCGAAGAAATGAACCCTTACCAAGTCGCCCAAGAGTGAGGTTTCGTTATGGTCGATTGATTTACACCCCCAAGAGGACTCTGTTCGTGAGTGCCTAATTAGGGTTGAACTTCTAGCTGTGGTAAGTAAACGTAACAAGACAACGTCTCCCCTGTGAGGTGCACACACGTATAACACATAATGCCATTTACTTAACAGCATTCTTATTATTCGATATCTGATGCATATTTGGTAGTGTAAGAAGTGAAGTTCAATAAATCATTAAAGGAATAAAGGAAAGAAAGTGGAGTGGCTGAGCGGTAATATTCCCGACCGGCATTCTACAGGCCCGTGTTTCTTATTGCGAAGAAAACCTGTGTGAAATTTATTTCTTCACTTTCTTTGCAAGCCTTCCGAAAGTGATTCAGCGTTTGTTTCTGCAGACATTTGATAGGCTAGTGTAGTAATAGAGTAAAAAATATATCTGTAAGAAAGGTAGTGCGCATTTTCGCAAAATACCGATTGGGTGAAAGGGTGCAATTTAAAAAAAATCACCCCCTGATTCGTGTCTATGGTTTCTCTGAAACTCCCTTTTCGGTTCGCCTAACGATGGAGAAATAGATTAAAGGAAGCACACTTTAGCCTTGCGTATTTCTTCCTGTGCGCAGAAGACTTCAAAAACAGTTCGGATATTTTGAACAAGAGTAGAAAAAGAAAGACACAACAGGGCGACTGACTTCCGAAATCACGTTCTTCGTAAAGACTTGTCTTGATAGATTAGTCTCGGTGTCTCGATATTGTGTGTTAAGTGAGCTCCTGAACAATACTTTGCAATAGCTTGACATTGATTTAATTTATGGATCAAGGATGTCAAAGGTGTGCGACGTAATCGGATGCATTCCTTTTGAATTACCTACTGAAATAACTGAGTATTTGGATGTTATCATTCGTAGTATTCCGAGACACATTATCCAGTACAACACTATTTGGGCACTGCCAAACAATAGCAGCGTACTTATTAAAGAAAAGCAGCATAATTCTGCGATTTTGTGCTAGCTAAATGACAGAAGCAAAATGTCTGTGGATTTTATTGTGTTTGTTGAATATGAATGACGTGTCATAATCACCGTAGTGTTGCACACATTTATAATATTTTTGACTTATGTAAATTTTCTATCATGAACTTATATTCCGAATATTAACAAGCGAAAATCAATCTCATTTTGAGGCACACCTGACGGGAAAGCGCCACTTGAGGTTTTTAACACGCACTCAGTACACGGGCGACAAGCGTTTTTACATTCTGCCTCCATTCAAATGCAGCTGTCGTGGTCGACATCACAACCTCGTCATCTAGCTTAGGAAGGTGACGTCACAGCCACCGGGCTTTTGCGGAAGATAAAAAAAGTAAATTTCGTTTCTGCAGCGGGTCGTCCTGCTTAGTTTCAGAACCCAATTCTTCTGTGTTACAGCAGACAGGCTTTAGGCGTGGGGTCACTGACGTCGGTGAGACAAAATGCAGAAAAGCGGTAGCTCAGTGCTACGCTTGTACCCTACAGCAGCACTACTATTTTTATATTTATTTCCTGCGATATCAAGAGAAACAGCTGTCGCTTGGAGTCAGACTTCTACTTTCTGATTCAGCATTCGCACAAATTCACTGTTTTTCGAGGTTCTTATAACTGTTACACAGCACGTGCCTGACGTTTTTTTTTCGTGTGCTGTATATTTGCGCTGTCAAGAAGCTCATTTAGGCTTCTCTGAGAAAGCCTGCACTTGATAAAAATGACTCAAGGAAACGATTTCTATAGATGAAGTGCAACATTGCATCAACTACAGGTTCTTTATTTATGGAGTTTTACGTGCCAAAACCACTTTCTGATTATGAGGCACGCCGTAGCGGAGGGCTCAAGAAATTTTAACCACCTGGGGTTGTTTAACGTGCACCTAAATCTAAGTACACGGGTGTTTTCGCATTTCGCTCCCATCGAAATGTGACCGCCGTGGCCAGGATTCGATCCTGCGACCTCGTGTTCAGCAGCCCAAGACCATAGCCACTGAGCAACCGCGGCGGGTAACTACAGGTTTGGCAACGTTTAGTGGCTAAATTGGCTTTGAACAAGTGAAAACACTTCTTTAAAATTCACGTGCTTCATAGCAAGAGGAAGCATACACAACGGAAAAGCAACGAGACACAGCGAGCGCAAATGTGGTCGCTGTCTCGCTCCTACTTAGTTGTGTGTTTTTGCGCTTAAAATTAACCATGAATCTGTACCAGCTGGCCCGGTTATCCACTTTCCTACGTGTTTAAAGTTCCCCTAAGTCTCTTGATTGGTACATTAAGTTTATAAAAGAACAGGAACATTTATGCTTGGTATGGTAAGTGTGGTCAGAAAGGTGTTAGCAAATTGGTAATTTGAGATCACCGGTATGCTGTACCACAGTGCTTGCCAGATGACGCACTTGAAGAAGAAAACTTTTAGTTGAGCTCAAGGAAAGCAGTAGGGCACACATACTTATTTCGACAAAACATTTGTGATGGATTTTTCACATAGAACCCATTTAAAAATTGCGCGTATTAGCGCAGTCAAACTGCGATAAGATATTAAACTTTCACTTTGTTTTACATAAAGAATTGTGACTTGCAAGAGCTTATGATCCCGACAGTCCTAGTTTATTTGGCAGCATTGACGTTATTAGCAGGTTCCTATGGTTTAGCGTTACTAGGAATATTTACCTTGATATATACGAAAAATCCATAAATGCTTTCCTGAGATGACCCTTGGGCCGGCTTTACTGAAATTTGTTGTCTTTCAGAGGAAAAATGCTACTCTAGGAACGGCAGAAAGTGGAAATTTGTTTAGAGCCTGCATTTCTTTATTCCCACCCATGCCTAAGCTTGAAAAGAAAATAGATGCACGAAGTTTACAAATTTTCACTTCTCCACCAAAAGGGATATCGCAGTTCCATATATTTCATCCGTCAGCGCCCCTAAAGCGGACAAATGTGGTATGTTAATTTATAGCTTACGTGCATTTGTTACAATCTTACAACAGCTTCGAAAAAGACATATTGACAAATTCAAATTATACTTCGTAGGTCTATATACTAAATCAATTCCGTCTGCTTTAGCTGTGTTAATAAATGCATCTCAGAAATATATACAACTTTTAATTGTTGAGCAACTAAGTTGTAAACTTGATAGTTGCGCTTTCAAAACAGAACTTTTCTATAATTTCTATTGCCAGACCGACGGACTAAATCAAAAGTCCGCTTCGACAGTTACTAGACATCAAATCCCGTCTACGCCAGCCGCATTTAGATGGGGGCGAAATGCAAGCACAGCCATGTACTTAAATTTATGTGCACGTTAAAAACCCAACGTGGTCAAAACTAATCCATAGTCTCCCACTATGGCGTGCCCCGTAATTCAAGCGTGGTTTCTGCACGTAAAACCCCAAAATTTATTTTAAACCGAGTCACCTGAATAAATTTCTCATTGAACTGTACGAAAGCTCATGAAAGTCTGTGCAGTGCGTGGATGCCAAGAGCAGCGATTTCCTTTTATTTTTATCCTATTTAGGTAACAGGCCCCGGATATCCCTTTTAAACTGATTGTGAAAGTTTGGTCTGGCATCTGTCTTGTTGATTACTCTGTACGCACTATTACATTTCTTGGGCCTTAGACAAGTTCATGTGTATTCCAGACCAAATTTGACTTCTTGTAACTGATCTTATCTCGGAATTTTATTATTGTGCTTAATACGTTTGAGTAGGGCACTTCCTATTCGTGCTAGCAGACAGTCGCCATCTTTATTTTCACATTGCGCATGGTTCTTTCTGTAAATTTTTTGCAGTCAGAACAAAGGCTCATTCAAAAGCTCCTCGTTTGAATTCAGGCAGCGCTGCACCAACAAAAGCGAAACCGTATATTCAAGTGAATATTGAGCCTTCTTGTTGCTTTTATTTTAGGGGAATCTACATTGGTGTTGCAGTGATCCGTTGCTTATAACGACAAGCATGACGGTAGTCTTCCTAGCGGCTGGAAGCTTCCTTTTTTCGGGCCTTGGTGATATTCCGAGCTGCCGTAAGACCGATATGAAGGTAGGGACACTTTGTTTAAAATTTGCTTGTCATTTCCAATTTGCATTGTAGGGCAAATATTAGGTTCGTCCTCGCACGGGTTATGTTTTAAACGTTAAGATGTAGTGAAAGCAGTTTGTCAGCTGTATACAGCCGAAGGCACTACATCGCGCTCATAATTTTATTTATTTTTATAAAGTGATGGGGGGTATAAGTTGTGTAGAATAAACATACATGAATGGGTGACGGTTCTAGGCTTTGGCTGGCCATCAGAGGTTATCAAAATTGCGATAATCAATCAAACCCTAGAACTCTGAAAAGATACATTCATTAGAACAGAAAAAAATATGTCTATTGTAATGCCCGTGCAGACAATGGGGAAAGCACTAACTTCATTTAAAGGAAGAACAGAGACGTAAGAAGTTATACAATAAGTTAAATCTTACATCTCCCTTATATCACAAAGAATAGAGCATAGCGTTCTCCAACTACTTAACCGATAACTAACTCAACGCAAAGCAAGAATAAATGAGAATTTGTGCACGTTATTATTGATCCTCCCATTTTCATAGTTATGACGCTCTTAAGTACGTAAGCATATCTATGCCTCACCAATGTAAGAACCCGTCCGTCCTTCCTTCGGAATTTCAAGATAGTGCCTACAGCATCGAGCGAATTGACCTCCATGCTGCCTGTCGCTTCGACAGTAACTAAGCGGCCAGAACACAGCACACACGCAGCTATCAGAACTCGGCCCACTGTGTTCCCATCGCTGATCGCTTTAGGTAAGGCGCCCGCCGCCACGCCATACACCGCCGCCGTGGGAGTACACTTGATCTTGGTTCAAAATAGTTCAACTTTGATGGATAAGGCGTTAAAGAGCGATGACGGCTCAGAATGATCGGGACACCATCACTACCCATGGTGCTTTCACCTGCAGTAGTTTGCTTGCGTCATCAGTAAACCGTGCGCAGCCCTCCGATGTAGTTCGTGTCGCCGCAGCGCTGTCGTTTGTACTGGCCGGATATATAGTTTTACAACGTTGATGAGGACGCCGGGCTGCGTACATATCAGCGAGTGGCACAATGATACGCATACTTAGACAACTTCGAGAGGTGTTTGTGCGTGAATTTCTTTGTTGAACTATTACAACTGCTTTAAATATTTACACATATTTCAGAGAACCGGTCAAAGGAATGAAGATAAACATTCTGTGTTTCGCAGACTTGTCTGCACAGCTGTGTTCAGGTAAGGTCATATTTACGGAAATATTGGACAGCAGTAGGCAGTTATGAGAGGCGCCTGTTCTCACGTAAAAAAAAAGAATGGAACATAACCTAGATGCCAGAAAAATTATGGGGTTTTACGTGCCAAAACTACTATCTGATTATGAGGCATGCCGTAGTGGACAACTCCCGAAATTTCTACTACCTGGGGTTCTTTAACGTGCACCTAAATCTGAATACACGGGTGCTTTCGCAATTCGCCCCCATCGAAATGCGGCCGCCGTGGCCGGGATTCGATCCCGCGACCTTGTGCTCAGGAGCCTAACACTATAGCCACTGAGCAACCACGGCGGGTATAACCTAGATGCTACGGTAATGTTGCTTTCTCTGCCAAAATTCGTCATGGTATCGTTTATACAGTGGCAATGCTGCTCACACACACTGTTTAAGAGCGCGTAATAAATTCTACCAGCCAGCAAAAAGGGTAAACTAGGGCAGATTTCTCGCCTCACACATAATTATTCGGTTAGTCACCCGAAGTAGTCCCCCATGCACAAAATGAAAATGATGTCTTTTGTACGATTATCTCAAATGCACTAATACACAGTGTTGAACATTCTTCAGACACATATGGAATTCTGCTTGCCTAGCCATTGTCAGGCGCGAAGATCTGCCTGTTCTTCTTGAAAACATCAGATGCCGTCCAATGATGACCACTCTTCAAAGGTTGCAAAAACCGTACGTACCTTTATTAACCTAAAAAAAAATTATGGGGTTTTACGTGCCAAACCCACTTTCTGATTATGAGGCACGCCATAGTGGAGGACTCCCGAAATTTCGACCATCTGGGGTTCTTTAACATGCATCTAAATCTAAGTACACGGGTGTATACAGATCACCACAGGAGCTCTTTGAATTGCCAGTGAAAAAAAATGAAACTCTCTTAGGAGCAAATGCACGTTTTTTCTCTGGTAGGTTTTCCATGCTTTTCGGTCCTGCCTGTATCGCATTGATACCCACGGAAGTAAACGCGCGGAAGTGTTGCTAAGGGTTACGGCCAACACGCCGTTATGTGTAAGGCAAAGCTTTCTTTGTTAACTCCCATTTACCTCTCTTGCTGAACGTGGATGTCGCCTGCTGCTCCTACTCGTGCGTTCTCGCCGAATAGCTCCTACTCGGCTCCGGGGACAGCGGCGTCGTCAAGGAGCAATGGCTCACACTACTTGGCACGCAACTGTGGAGGTATACGAGGGAAGCCGGGTTGCGCATGCGGATCTTTGGGCGCAAAGCGGAAAGCCGCAATGAGACGGGAGATGGGGCACTGGAGGAGATGGTTTTATGGTTTTGCACGCGTTGCGCCGCCTGACTACCGCTTGGACTGTCCCATTTACACCTCCAAGGGAAGGTTTGGTACCCAAAAGAAATGGCGCAGATCGGTGTGCTACTACCTGAGCGGAAAAACGCCAAAATAACCATCACGAGCAGGTGTGATTAACTGTTATATTACACATATGTGTTTGTTCGCAAGACATTGTAGTTCCTCTATAAATACCTGAACTAATTGTTCGCTTTTACTTTGCACTCGCACAAATGCAACTTTCATAACTCCTTCTGCATTTACGGATAGCTTCGCTTTATGCAGGTTCCTACAGCGCACATTGGATGTGCTGCATCTTGTTCCTATTGAAATAACATGCGATTTAAAATAAATATTCAACTGTGCAAAATGGGGCGTGGTCGAACATTTTATTTCATTACATGTATTAGTGATTTAACAGTGCCACTGGGAAATTGCTCAGGTGGCGTGCTACACATTCGCCATTCTCAAATATTTCAAACTGTTTATTGAGGTAACCTATGAAATTCCACTATATCAACAGTGTGTATCATACGAAACACATGCGAATATGAAACAAACTGCTTCAAAATTTAAACTGTGGGCCTCAACCTTGAAATACGCGTGTTTCAGTTATAGTCTCAGTTATTTTCCTATTCTCCTGGAATGTCACGCCGCGTAAAGTCAGTATGAATGTGCATGTAAACATGCACGCCCATTTCATGAACATAATGCTAGAGTGATTAAAAAATTTAATTTACAGGAGCCCCCGGTTTTATTATTCAGGTTGTTACTTCTCAACTTTACATTGATGAGCAGAGTTTCGTGTACTTCCTTACCTCGACAATTCGCTGCCGTGCTGACGCAATTTCATACTGCAAAATTCCTTCAAGAACAAATAATCTATTCTTATGCGTCGAAAACTCCAATTTGTCATGTTTTTTTTTTTTGTTCTAGGAATTCTCAAAATAATTCACCACGGACGTTTGCCGCCTGCGTTCTCCTTGTTGTATGGAATGACGCCCTGTGGAGCATATTATGCAACTGTGCCTACTTCACAAGCCTCATCGTCAGAATACCGATCCTTGAGTAAGTATTTACCAAGGGAATTTCAACCATACGATACGTATTCCTGATCGCAAGCAAGCACGTCAAAACATTGAATTAATATTCTAGATTGAACACAATCCATGTCATTTCGATCCGCTCAACACGGCAGGTACAATTAACCCCCACGTAATAACAAGCATTAACAATTCGCGCGCAGCCTAGCCGCCATCAGGTCATTTTACTGTCGCGTTGACTTAGGTCAATTAGTCGTACTTATTGTGGGTGCCGCCAGAGAAAAACGTGTGGTGCCTCTCTACGCCTTGAGGAGTTCCAAAAGTTGGCTACAAAGCAATTGAAGTTGAAATAGCAAGGCATCATTATACTAGAAAAACAAATTTATATTGTAGTTGCAGTGATTGAGGAAGAAACACCTACAGCATTTCCTGGATATATTCGAAAAAACATTTACCGCCTAGCATGCGAGTTGAATGTGTCTCTGGGTATGAAGCAAAAAGAGCTAAGTCGGTTATCTGCGTGCCATAGTTATTTACTGGGTATTCTTAAGCACGCAATAGTAACATTAGTAAAAATAGTCCCTATAGAGTTGAATATGAACTTCTAGATTACGGAAATGCATGCGTTTAGGACAAGCATAGAACAAGTCCTATTGCAGTAATTTGCACCACTAGTAGTAGGGATTATCATGATGTGCCAATAGCACGCTGTAAACAAAGTCCCATGGCTACGGGCACCAGGGGTCGTTTCATCGCGCTAGTTTATCTTAGCGATATGTATAACAGTTGACGGAGTCATTCCCAACTGCACAGTAAATACTGTGCGCTCTCTATTCGCTGCAGTCCATCCTGTGAGCCACACTGAATACTTTAAGCGCTACAACCCCGTGGAACTATTACACGAGGCCACACTCACAGTCGAAATTTATTTTAACCATTGTATTAAGAGGTCTATATACCGAGCGTTTCAGCGAACACTTTGCAAAATTTTTAATGTTTGCCAGTGACAGATGCCACAATTTTAGTTCATGAACTGGTCTACTTGAAGAGGTGGACATTGCACGAACAAAAAAATTAAATGCATAATCGACGAATTAACAAGAATTCACTAATTAAATTTTTAACTTATTACCTTACGTCCCATATTGCAATTTACAAATTCTAGCCGTTAATGTAGTTTTGTGCGTTAATGCATAAAAGGACGTTTTGTTAAGTGTAACTGAAACGGCAATGCGTTTCTCTGCAAAGTTCAGGAATTAGTATCTCTAAACCACTGTCATCGTGTGAATTCGTTCCAAGTCGATCCCCCTTGCGAACTCCACAGCTAGAATTTAAAATTGCAATACGGGCACTATGTTGAATAATTAAGGAGTGAATTAGGGCATTTTTGTTAATTAGTCGATTGTGCATTTGAATTTTCTTTCAAATATTTTCCGCCGCTTCAAGTATACCGCCTCATGAGCTAGAATTGTGCGTTCAGCAACAGGCAACCTTCAAAATTATCTAAAATGTCCGCTGGACACACTAATTGATGATAAAATCACATTTGGAGGTGGTTTCTTTCTTTCTAAATTGGATACGTCGGAGGAAGAAGGATAGCTTATAGATATAAAGTAACATTATATATGGGCCAAGCATTGCGCCTGCATAATCGAACACAATACGGTGTTGCACTGAAAGAAACTATTGATGCTTGAGAGCATAGACTAATAGCGCAATATTGTAAATAGTTTGATTTTGATGCGTGAACGCGTTGATATTATTTTATTTAGTGTTTACTTTTCAAAGGAAATCAATCTATTGCCGCTTTATTAGCGTTAATTAGACGTTGAATGTGTGCTGGTGTAGACATCGTAAATACCGGCGCAGTTACACTTATTCAGAACCCATTCGGAGGTAACAAAACATTGCATATTGACACGTGCACTTATCTTACCGTTTAGCAAATGTGATCCCACAGCGCTGGAGGCGCCTGCATATATCGGAAGTTTCTGGAAAGTTATCGATGGTTCTATCCGCTATCTGTTGTCACCGAACCTTGTGTAATCTTAATGCATGTATGTGTGGCACCACTGGTGTGGAATTTTATGGAAGACACGCGGGCACGAGCGATTACTCTGAAACGTTGGATGGTTCATGTATAAAAGCCAACACGCTTATCCAGCAGATAAGATTCCGACGATCGCCTACTCTCTTCACTGTTGTCGTTGTGCTTTAGGTGAAGCCTGCTTTTGTGGGCACAGGTTTGCCCGATAAAAGTTGGTTTCTTCATTCACAGTATTGCGACTATGTTTTTTGCCGTCGTACTACGTCATATTTGATGGAGGTGCGTAGCGTTTATGTACCGGATGCCCCCCCCCCCCCCCGGAAAGCCGTGACCGAAGCACGAACGCGGAAGACAACGCCAACGTCGCCAAAGACGAGTGAGGAAGCCGCAAGCTGTAAGGACTGTCCCTGGAGCAAGGTCTTTTGCCTGAGAAGACATGAAATGTTGCCGCCAAGTCAACCACAATGACAGCTCCAGCATCCCCCATCGTGCTGCAAAAGCCCAGGGAGCTACTGACCTCCCAGGGATCATGATTTGAAGACCCTGATAACTGGCTGAAAACATGCGAAAGGGTCGCTGCACTCAACAAATGCAACTCCGACGACAAGCTCCGGCATGCGCACATCGCCTTAGAAGACGCCTACAGGACGTGGTATCAGAACCGAGAATCAACTCTGAATACATGGGACTTGTTCCGCAACAGCTTCATGCAGACGATAACGAGCATACTGTGCAAATGGCAAGCCCAAGCTTACTGGGAACCCGCATGCAGATGCCGAACGAGAACATCGCAATCTTCACAGAGGAGATGACTCGCCTCTTCGGACACGCTGACCCGAACATCTCGGAAAAGAAAAAAGTTCACTTCCTGATGCGTGGTATAAAGTAAGAGCTTCTCGCCGGATTGAAATGCAACCCACCTAAGACCGTTGCTGAATTTATTTCCGAGGCCACAACTATTGAGAAGACCCTCAATATGCGGACGAGGCCATATAACCGCTAACCGCTGACCGCAAGCTACGCCGACGTTCAAGCCTTCGGCATCGAGGCTGTGCGAGAGACCATGAGAGCGGTCGCTCGCGAGGAACTGCAGAATCTTTTTCCAAGGTTGCAGTCTCAAGAGGCCTCAACCGCCGACATCGACACAGAAGAGGTTTAGCGATCGCTTTGAGTTCCCGAAGTGCAACCACAACCACCGCAGCACCAGCAAGAAGCGATGACCTACGCCACCGTTGCCAGCCGTCAATGCCACTCTGCGCGACGGCGCCAGGGCCCTATAACGCCGCAATTCCGTCGTCCACCGCAGCAGCCACCAGCACGCCCACTAGTCGCCCAGCGCACCTACGCGAGGAAGACGGACATTTGGCGTGCCCCCGACTACCGCCCGCTATGCTGTTACTGCGGAGAAGCCGGCCATGTGTACTGCCGATGCCGACACAGTGACTTCGGACTGAGAGGCCTCGCCGTCAAAGCCCCGCCGCCACAGCTTGGGGAGCAAATGCGTGACATCGGCGATTACCTCACCGACACCCAGTGGAGTTCTTGGCAACCGTGCCTTCTCCCTCACTAGGCCCGGGGCCAGTCGGCGAACCCATAGCCAGAAAACTAAAGGCAGCAACCAATAAAGGTGCGATTGCTGTTCGTTGAACTGACGAAGATCCTCCGCCACCGACAAGGACACTGAAAATCCTGTCTCTACGACATATCAACAAAACGGGCCATCAGAACGAAGTCTGGAAGCAAAGAATACGCCGACGAAAGACCACCTGAAGACGCCACTTAACAACCAGAAGTCAACACGACGCAGCCGTAATCCGATGGCAAAACCTACCTGTATTTGCAAGACAAAGAACCGCACACCTCGACGTGCTTCTCGATGGCCACGCAGTCACCGCGTTAGTGAACCCAGGAGCCGATTACTCCGCCTTGAGTAGACCCATCGCCATCCATTTGAAGAAAGTCAAGACTGTATAGGAAGGCCCTCAAATTCAGACAGCTCGAGGACACCTCATAACGCCGAGTGGAATCCCCACGGCAATAATTACCGTTCATTAACGGACATACCCTGCCATCTTTGTTATCCTCCACCAGTGTTCGCGAGACGTCACTCTTGACCTGGACTGCCTGAACCAGCACGGTGCAATCATCGACCTGAAGTCGAAGTGGATAACGCCATCGGGAGGTCCAGCGATACCGCCGGACAGCTCTCGTAGTCACCACGCCTTGAGTCTGCTCGAAGATCAAGTGAGCATCCCGCCTCGCTCCAGAAATTATTTCCGACAACACCGAAACACCCGCAGACTTAGAAGGCGTCATCGAAGGCGACCAACAAGGGCGATCGCTCATGGCGTCAGAAGGCGTCATCAAGAGCGACCGCTCAACCATCACATTTGCGCCGCAAGAGGGATCGCTCGATCTCATGGGGGGAAAGCGCAAGTGATGCTAACCAACTTCAGCCAGGAGTTCAAGCACATAAACGAGGGCACGGTAATCGCGTACATCAAAGAAATTGTGGAAACCAACAATGCGTTTGTCCTCTACGATTTTGCCCCATCTACCCCGACGACCATAGTTCCCGAAACACACTTCGACATAAATCCAAGTCTCCCCATGAGTAAGCAGCAACAGCTCAGCAGTCCTCTCCAACGATACAAAGAAAGCTTTTCGACGTCATCGAGGATTCGGCGAACACCAGTGGCAAGCATGGCATAATAACGGAAGAGTTCGCTCGACTAATTCCACAATAGCCATCAACGAGTTTAGACGCGTAAACATGAAGCTATAAGACAACAAGTCAACGAAATGCTGAGTGACGACATCATCCAGCCGTCAAAAAGCCCGTGCGCATCTCCTGTAGTCTTGGTGGAGAAAAAAGGATGGAACCTTACGTTTCTGCGTCGATTATCGTCGACTGAACAAGATCAAGAAGAAGGAGGTGCACCCCCTCCCACGGATAGACGACGCATTGAATCGGCTCTGCAACGCTAAACACTTCTCGTCGATAGACCTCAAGTCTGGCTACTGGTAAATAGAAGTCGAATACAGGGATCGCGAAAAGACAGCCTTCATCACGCCAAACGGCCTCTACGAGTTCAAGGTCATGCCTGGTGAGCGTTGGGACAAGTAAGCGTTGGGCGAAGGTATCACCGCCAATAATAATAATAATAATAATAATAATAATAATAATAATAATAATAATAATAATAATAATAATAATAATAATAATAATAATAATAATAATAATAATAATAACTGTTATTACGAGATCTTATACATGTATTTCTTGACTAGTCTTCAAAGTCTTCGGAGGGTTTGTAAGGAATAAACCGGACAGTCAGGGTAACATCACATTGACAGGGTCTCAAGCATAACTAATGCTCCAAAATATAAAGTAAATCTGTTTATTCTCAAGAGCACATAGACAACTAATTACCAAGAACTACACAAATTAGAGCGAAAAATGCGCTACATATCATCTTCAAACAAGACTGGTCACACTATTACAATAATATGCACTGAATTGGCCAACGATCTAGGGGAAAGCCTCAAAGTGGATGCAGGTACCAAGTTTAAACCATTCGCAGTGCTCACGTACACACATATAACGGTTTGCTTCATACAAGTGACAATTTTTTATATCCCTTGTTTTAAGCCATTCTTTATGCCGCATAAACTTAGCGGTTCAAGTATTGAAGTGGGGAGAGCGTGGAATACTAAAAAAACAAATTAGGAATAAAATATTGTATTTGCCCTTTGCCACAGTTAGTTGTTCGAGGAATAACAAATCTGGATGGATTGCGTAGATCTATGTGCTTTATTGCGGCTACAGGAAAATCTTTGCTCCATAAATATCGTGGCACAACAACAAAGAGAAACACCGGATCGAAGTTTAGAATTTTCTTTTTAATTATGGGGTTTTACATGCGAAAACCACTTTTTGATTATGAGGCACGCCGTAGTGACAGACTCCGGAAATTTCAACCACCAGGGGTTCTTTAACGTGCACCTAAATCTAAGCACACTGGTGTTTTCCCATTTCGGCCCCATCAAAATTCGGCTGCCGTGGCCGTGATTTGATTTCGCGAGTTTGGTATTTTCAGAGAACTGAATGATTTATTCGTATAAATATTTGTGTTGTAGGCTGCACTTTCTAAAATGTTTATGTAATAAACTCTTTGATTAGATTGCCATAAGCGGCTGTAAATAAAAAGAACTGCCGATGCATATCTTGTATGCGAATGTGCTAATGCATGCACAACGATTTTCTTTATTTTTATAGCAGTATAACTCCGAACGCGGCAGAGTAAGAACGCAGCTCATCGAAGTTTAGCACAAATGGCAGCCATATTGACACGTGTACTTGTTTATCATTATCGCGCGACCACGTTTCCCCGCCTATTATTATCGCACAGCGCAGGATGGGTCTGCGCGTATCGGAAGTTTCTTTAATGTTATCCATCGTTCTATGTGGTGTCTCCACCGAACCTTGCGCAATGTGATGTGTGCGCGACACGAATAGTGTACAGCTTTGTGGAAGACATGCAGGCCGACGTGGGTCCCAGCGATTACTCTCTAACATTCCATGACTGATGTATAAAAGCCGACGCGCTTGACCCGCTGATGAGATTTTCGACGACCGCGGACTGTGTTCGATGCTGTCGCCGTTCATTGAGTGTAGCCTGTTTTTCAACGCACAAGTTCACCCACTAAAACGCTACTTTCCTCATTCCCAGTATTGGATGATTTCTTCACCGTCACTACTACGTGAAAATATGACCGTTCCAAGATAAATCATTGTACAAGTGCACACCTAGATATCTAGGTGTGCACTTCTACAGTGTGCACTGTCTACATATTCAATCGGTGTGCATTCGCAATTCAAACAATCAGAGCAGGGCAGGCCGTGGGGCATCAGGAACTTTTAGAGGGTTTCTAAAACAGACTAATTGCTTTTGTCAGACATTAACGTGTATTTGATTACTTTTACACCAGTATATGACTTTAACCGCTTAAATTAGAAGCAGCGCAACTGCGCTATCATATTCCACGTGTCTTGAAACAAGCAGCGTGTCATCAGCACATTACAGTATTTGTGCCAATTACCTGTCCCACGTAACACACGTATAAGTCGAATAAAAGCGGTGACAGTACTGAACCTTGCGGCACTCCGGCTCTGAGGTACCGTAAAGTGCTTTGTACATCATTCACCTGAACAAGTTGTGACCGATTAAAAAAATGACTGCTAAAAAAATCTAGGAAATGTCTGCGAAAGCCATAGTTGTAAAGTGTGTTGCATAACATACGATGGTTAACTGAGTCAAACGCATTTCATATATCCAAAAAGAGTCCACAGACCACTTGGTTTTGTAAAAAGTTTCATGTAAAATTCTGATAAAGTTTGAAAAGGTTTCTGCGTTCCGCCGCATTGAACAAACCCATACTGGGAAGCTGATAATATGTTCTGCTTAAGAACAAAGCTGTCCACCGCTTCAAGAACATTATCTTCCAACAGTTGTGAATAGAAAGGGAGTACACAAGTGGGGCGGTAGGTTTTAGGTTTTGACGCATCTCTACCCATAAATAACGAAATAATGCGGGCGCAACACCCGTCTCTAGAATACTGTTCAAAATTAAACGTATCGGCCTTGCTAACACACATGAGATTACGTATTATATCTTCAGGTGATATTCCATTTAAACCTTCCGCACGGGTCTTTCATGCCCGATACAGAAATCGAAAGAAGTCGCCTTCCGCCATCGAGGGCAAAAGCGCCGAATGTGATACCGAACAACTTGCTGCGATAAGGCTCTGAATTTTAAGGGGCGTTCCCATATATGTCGCTGCTAAAGCAAATCAATCGTTGAAATAATTGGCCACCTTGTGCGACTAAGCACCGAAACCTTTCAAAATCGGATCTAAATATAAGCTCGGCTTGGTTCCCTTAAGCTCATTCCCTAGGCTCCACATCTTTGCCGGTTTATTACGAGAAAAAGAAAATTGGCTGCCAAAGTAGTTTGTTTTGGAAAAGCGCATCATTACTGTAACTTTTATTCGTACACTTCGGTAAAGACTATTCCAAGCTTCGTCTTCTGGGTGCTTTCGACATCGTTTACAAAGTATGTCTCTATCTTGAATAGCATTCAATATTCGATTATTTACACAGCCTAAGCGTGCTTATCGCTTGCGTTGCAAAACGGATCTTTTATACGCCTGCTTACGCTCGGTGAAAGCATGTAGAAACTTGTTTATACACATTGTTCGAAGAACTATGAGCCATGATGGGGTGAATAATAAAAATAATAATATTATTTATAATAGTAATATTATACATCATTTATTTACTGGGCCTTAAAACAACGCTAATGTGTGAATGCTCGCACAAGCATTCATAAAGAAAAAATAGTCCAGGAGCATATCAGTAAAAAATGAACAAATAGAACAATTTTCAAGAAACGATTGCCCATGCAACCAAGCGCGAGATAAATAGAATTGGAAACGGAGGAGTGGGGCAGTTAAAAAATTGGTGAAACCAATTGACAAAAAACGCAAAGCTTGGAAAATAACTATGGCAGCCGTTTATCATAAGTATTGAACTCATAAATATAAACGTTTAAGGATTCCATATTCGTGGCTGCTCGAGTGTTGGTGATGACTTGCACGAACACAGAAAAGTACTCTGGTGATCTTTTATAGAATATTAAGCACTTTACAACAGTGGAGTTGGGGAAGCTGAGGCTACCTTGAATGAAGGGAATAATTATAATAACGATATTAGTAATTATAATAAAGATCAATCAATCAAATATACTTGTTTAAAGTGCCCAGGAGCAACCTCGAGGGTCTCGGTGATGGCGCATTCGTCAAAACAATGCACGTAATAATAATAATAATAATAATAATAATAATAATAATAATAATAATAATAATAATAATAATAATAATAATAATAATAATAATAATAATAATAATAATAATAATTGCCACTTTGTAGAGGATACAGAGAGGTTCAGGTCTGTCGATGCCAACACGAGGCTTGAAGGACTGGGCCGGGCCGTTTACGGCACAGGTAACAAAATGGCGACGACAAATAAAACATTGATTGAAAGGAACAATAGGTTCAGCTGAATGAATATAAGAACAAGGCAATGGCAAAACCAGTACCAAGGACATCAGTGCTGACTCCAAGGAAACAAAACTTAAGATACATAATCTCATACTCCTAAGCACATGTAGAAGAATACAACAATCAACACAATGTTCTCAAATGCGTTTTAGGTTCCGCATAGAGTTTACAACAAAAAGTTCTTTTGGTAACCCATTAAAAATGTCCGGCACATAAGCAAACCGTCTCGCCTTTCCATACCTTGTTACGCTCCGTTGCACATAATACCGAATGGTTTTTCGCAACTTCCGGTTAGGATCATATTTAATTAAAAATCTGAATTCCAAAAGAGGCGATATCCAACAGTTTGTATGAAAAGAGAATGGAATGAAGGAAGGAAGACCTAAAAAGCGGGAAATGTCCGCCTAGGATGCGATATGACAATTGAACGCAATGCTCTTTGATATGTTTTTTTAATATGCTATCAATTCGGCAATGCCAACGGGAAGGATATGACGCAAATAAGGTGCTTCCGTATCTAAGAACACTATACGCCAGTGCATGTAGTTTTCTTCACATACATTGGAGCCAAAGATCTAATATTAAAGAGTAACCATGAAACCTTCTGTAGCCTGGTACTAACGTAAGCCAAGTGGTCACGCCAGGATAAACTGCTATTGAAAACTACCGCGAGATATTTGTACGAATTTGCATACTCAACGGGTTCGCAAAGACAAGAGAGAGAATCATGATTATGTAAAAATACTTGTTTGTCTATAAGGGCTGTCTTTAGTGGATTTCTAAAACATATTATTTTTGTTTTCTGTGTGTTCCCTGAAATTCCATTCTCAGCAAACCACTTCATTACATGATTCACGTTTTCTTGCAACATATTAACTATTTCTTGTAGTTTACATGTCTTGTGAGCAAAACAGTGTCATCCACGTACTGAAATATTAAACACTTGGAAGTTATTAACCTCAAGTCATCTGTAAATATATTATAGAGTAGTGGGAATGGAATGGATCGCTGTGGTACACCAACCTTCACAGGAAGCTTGCTACTATATTACTATATTCAGATTCGTTGTTTAAGCTAACGATTTGAGAACGACCACTCAAAAATTCTTGAGAATGAACTAAAAGGGACCTCGAAAGCCGAGTAAGTACAGTTTTTGAAAGAATGCTATGGCCAACCGTATCAAAAGCTTTCTTAACGCCAGAAAGATAAATAATAATAATAATAATAATAATAATAATAATAATAATAATAATAATAATAATAATAATAATAATAATAATAATAATAATAATAATAATAATAATAATAATAATAATAATAATGATTATTGACACACATCCAAAGCAAAACAAAGAAACGGGCCGGTCTAAGTCTGCGAGGACTTGTGCGACCACGCCCGCACAGTCGGTACAGCGATGTGGTTACATATTTACATAATAGGTGCAAAAGTAACCATTTACAGAATAACACATTTTTTTCCAACTTTCAGAAGAATGGTTTGGTAGTATTACCCGTTAAAAGACAATGACATAGTAAATAAAGACAAACCCATAAACAACCTAATTAAAGAATCAGAACTAAATTTCAACATTTCATCAATAATTTCTTCAACTATTTTTTGGAAGCTGCTAAAAAAATTCATCGGTCAAATCGTTAAATATTTTTGTATGTATACACTTCTTCTCGCTTCACCATACTTAGTAGTGTCATAGGGTACCTTAAAACGTTTTTTTTTTATTTCTTAACAATCGAGGTGCATCGTATCCCTCTTTGAATTAGTCGCTTCAGTTATACCGCATAATAACCGTTCTGGTAAATAAATCCTCGAATGTTCAAAATCCTAATTTCTGAAAAATATTATTGTCATGTAGTGTACTACCATAAGCAACATATTTAAATAGATTTTTAGTAGTTTATCAATCCGATATTTCCAGCGCTCTGTACAAAAGGCGAAGATCATTATACCATACCTCAGCACACTGTACGCTAGTGCATGCACTATCATTTTCTTGACTGGTAGAGGAACTAAATCCTTTATGGTGGAAAGTAGATAAGCAACACTCCATAGTTTGCCACTTAACAACGTCATTTGATGCTGCCTTGACATGCCGCTGTTCGACGTTATACCCAGTTATGTGAATTAATCCACATATTCTATAGCAGCACATTTACATGAAATATAATGTTCTCCATGTAGAAATATTGGCAAGTTTATTTTTGAGTTTTAATGGACTACGTAAGCACATGATTTTGCTTTTCTTAGCATTGATATATACACATTTTTCTTCACACCATTGCATAACCTTGTGAACTGCATTCTATAGGGCGCTAATAACTTCCTCATTATGCATATGACGATTGAGTGGAACTGTATCATCTGCATATTGATACACAGTGGATTTTGTAATTATCGTGGGAAAGTCGTTCATAAATAAATTGAGTAAGAGAGGGGAGAACACGTATCCCTGTGGAACCCCAGCTGTAATATATTTCCTAGCTCTAACAATTTCTTTACTGTCCATGACCACCTGTGACCTATCATGTAAATAATTGCAAATAAGATCAAAAAAGGTTCCCCTAAAACCCAAACGAAACAACTTTTCCAATAAAGTATTGTCATTTGCCGTTTCGAACGCTTTTTCTAAATCCAAAAACAAAGCTCAACTATACAGGTTCTTATCTTGAGCAGAATATAATTCATCGGTGAACTCTCCTAACACTGTGAAAGTACTTCACTCAGCAACAAATCCAAACTGTCTAGGTGTTAGGATTGAAAGTTTCTTTAAGAAGGAAGTCATTCAATCAAACAGGAACTTTTCCAGTATATGGGAGAGTATAGGCAAAAGAGATATACGTCTATAGTTTTAAACCTCATCTTTCTTTCCTGCTTTATACAGTGGCTTAACAATCACCATTTTAATGTCTCCAGAATAATAATAATATTGGTAATAATTAATAATAATTCAGTAATACTAATTCACTAAACTTCGTTGTTTCTTTTTAATGTATACAATATGTGGTTGAAAGCTCACCTGAATCCACAACTGACTAGGCTAGCAATGGACCCATTAGAAAAATACAAATTATTGCCTGATAAAAGACGACAAAATGTTTCTCTAAGGCTAGTTTATAACAGCGTGCATTCTGTAAAAATCATCTCTGTGTGCGTTTGCGCACGTACGTGGGTTTGTGTGACTTATAGCGACGCTGCAGCCTTCAGAAGTGCAGAAAAGCGGCAGGTCGTCCGTGGTGCATAGTTCAAGTATTACCGCGCAATATTCCCTGTGGTCCAATTCCGGTAAAGTGGCCGAAAGCGAGAAGGGGCTAGGAGCTTCGAGAAGAGAGATGTTGCCGTAGTACTGGACATACAGATTTGTAGGAAGTCAGCTGAGCCAACCAGAGGAGCCGTTCCAGATGTCGAGACATCGCTGATTCGAAATCGCCAGTTTCTCGACGAATTTTCGGAGCCGCTTTTACCATGACCTTTCGCATTCTCATTTAGTGATAACAATGTACCGTAGATAGTATCTTCCAGGAAAAAAAGATTGTTTAATGTCACGCATTAAACGGCTGTCATCAGTATTACTCTTCTATTTAAAGAAAAATCAAAGCACTGCATTCTCAAATACCTGGCCTTCAATTTTCATGAGCAATGTTTAGCACAACTCAATATTAGGTTTTACTGATAGCGACAATGCCCAGGCTGTACATTTTTCTTGAATAGAGGGGCACGTGCGCGAAGTAAAATTTTTTTGGCAGTGACTTTTTAGATGTTTTTGTTATGTCTGTTGTGCCACAATTACGGTCAAGGATTTTTTTCTTCGTAAACCAGAGGCCATATATATAAATGAAACCATTTATCTCTATGCGAATACATGTTCTAACAAAGCCGTTGACATTTTAGGAGGTTGCTCACAGCGAAAACTCTTCTTGAGACATCCACGCTTACGACGCTCTTTACGGCAAGCTGTGTTGCTGAATTCCTGGTGGGATGCATTGAAGCGGACACCACGAAAAACTTGAGTATACGGATAAAGACGCTATTCTTGGGGGCCATCTTCACCAAGGTATGAAAGTACCCGCTATGACTACCTCGCCGTCTTTCATTGTGAGGTTATGGGCACAAATTATGTCAAAATCTTATTTAGAGAGCAGCACCTCCTGTGGTTTCTGTATATTAGTTGCCAGAGATACGAACATTGATGAATGGTATCTGCGAGATAATGATTTTATTCTCATTCCATTGAGAAGAAAGCCTGAGATGGCGCATAGGTAAAAGAATCCCATGTGTGGCGTTATGGCATCAAAATTCATAGGGTGCCCAACCCTCAGTCTTTGGCGGGAGTCCGAATCCGGTGGGAGCCGAAGTTAACGCACTCTAACCTACAACCCAACATGGGAATATGAGCAAATCAGCCTCTCCACGTAGGATTCAAATTGACATCGTGAAGGCCGAGAGTCGAACTCAATCAATTTGCTGTTAAAGCGAAGATAATAAGACGCAGTTCATTATGGTACAGTTAATCCAGGCACTCAAACCGACGGCATTTGGTGCGAGTCAACCTCAGTATCTTTAATGAAATTAGGGCGATGTTAATTAAGGCACTCGAACCCATGACATAGGATGAGCGAAAACAATTAATAGGAAGTGACCGCGCATTCGAATAAAATTGTCATGTAATGTAATGAATGTCCCGTGAGTTCGCAGTATTTTGCCTTCATCCACTTTAGCGTATACTAAAGATAATCAGTGGACCACCCACTGCCCAGTGGAAGTGCTACGTACGCTCGTGTGCTCTTCTTTTATAAAGTCTACTCTCTCTCTCTCTCTCTCTCTCTCTCTCTCTCTCTCTCTCTCTCTCTCTCTCTCTCTCTCTCTCTCTCTCTCTCTCTCTCTCTCTCTCTCTCAACCTTTTACCCTAAAGAGCTCTAATAAAGTGATTACCACAGATAGGAGTGTTATGGTGGTCCACTGATACTGCTTGAATAGTTTTACTCCCGAATTTCGGTTAAAATAATGCGCTTCGCGTTAATGATAATGTCAATGACATTCGAGTACGTTATTTCGGCGCATGAAAAGTGGCGCCAAGGGAGTATACATACAGAGAAGGGTGACTCGTGATTCAGTGCAGTGATTAAAGCAAGGGAAGATGGAGGTCACAGCGGGAAACACTCTTCCTTTAAAAGGCCTCATTTGCCTGAGGCATCTGCTGATATAAGGATGCGTGTTTAGAGACGTCTGTGAAGGAACTACTAGTCGTAATTTATTTTTACGTTCTGGAATAATTAGGTTGCTTACAATTTATGTTCTGCTACAAATGAAAATCGCTGCCTTTTATTAAATGAGCGCACTTTCCCTTCATAGATGATACATATGGATCCTAC
This sequence comes from Dermacentor variabilis, assembly GCF_050947875.1. NCBI lineage: Eukaryota > Metazoa > Arthropoda > Arachnida > Ixodida > Ixodidae > Dermacentor > Dermacentor variabilis. The sequence continues at coordinate 32,802,590 of NC_134574.1, forward strand.
TGTGCTGCGTAAATATTCATCTGGACATCTTGTCTCCATGATGGCAGTTGACTGCACACGGCTTTCAGTGACTATGTACAATCTGCCAAAGATACTCGTCGGTATTCTGTGCCTTCCGGTGATTCTTGGTGTACTGTCACGTCGCGTTGGAGCACTGCCTGTGCTCTGTTGTGCAGCGTGGCAGTTGGCTGCTTTCATGGCGCTCGCATTCACCGTGAAATGGCAAAGTAGTTTGTGGGTGAGTCTTCCGTTCTTTTTTTTTGCTTCATATAAAATTGACCAACACTTTTGGTACATATTCAGAAAACAACTTGGGGCAAACTTCTCGTTAGTGGTGCGATGAGGGAGCAATTTTCTGCCGAGTACATCAGAGGCATCGTATAGAAATTGGACCCCCAAACTATTTCTAGATAATAACCATATTTCAAAACCCAGTATCAAGTACCAAATAGTCGTTGGCTGGCCGCCGCACATACAATTTTTTTAATGCAGAAAAGAACTGAGAGCGTTTTCACGTAATAAAATAAATAGGGCAAATAGCAAAAATAAAATACGTTCTACAAAGATTTGATTGTTTTACCTAAAGATACCAAGCCCAGTACCTTGCCAGTACGCCACGCCAGCTTCTGTTTTCTCTTTCAATTATTGCCACGTTGTACAGCAAAAGCGCCGAATAAAGATATTCGGGACACCAGTCTCTAAGAACTGGCCTTATGTTGCCAATTGCTAGTATTCCTTCATGTTTACCAACCTTTCAGCCATAGAGAGCCATACAGACTCCAGGGTTTAAAAGGGGTACACAGCTAGAATTCTGCTGATGCTTTCCTTGAAATATAGCCGTATCGGCGTCGCGTGTATGTCAGCGTTCCGGACTACCATCTCTGACCACCAATCGCAATGAAGGCTCAAGAGCATAATGAGGTCGAATGGAATATCATCCTCATTTTCAACTGGCAAGAATATTATGCCCAAAGCGTCCACATGTTGTTCTTTGTTATGGGTACGTTGTAAGATATCCCGAACGAAAAATGCTTCACTTCAGTTCTTCAAAAATAGTACGCCCGGCCAGCACATGGCAAAGAATGAATAATCTGTCATATCTGGGGCCAGGACAGTTTCAGCTTCGCAGACGTGTCTCGCACAAACATGGTAGAGGCGCTTCCGACACGCAAGTAAAACTTAAGTCTCAATCAGAAAGAAAAAAGAGTGTTATCTGTATTCAATAGTATGTTTGAAAGTGCCGCAAGACTGATTTTCTTTTGCGATTGGTATTTTAACGTCAAAAAAAAACACACCAAATGAACCGTCGACACGGGACGCTGGTTCAGATGTTACTGTCGATTTCGATTACGGTGTCTTGTTCTTCACGCAAGGCATATGCAACACTTTTTTCGTGCAACGATTCACTTTAATCGACACGTCTCTCTAGTCATAAATCTTCGTCAGAAAAGCGCAGGTTAGCGCTGGCAGCCACACCAGCGCTCATCGCTTCTTGTGCTGACACTATGGACACAAAATGGTTTATTTAAGAACATCGATGCGAAAGCTGAACTATAAAGTCATTTATCCTTGTTAGACTGCTTGATTCCTGAGGCCGGGCCGGCCAATAGCGTGTAGATGGGCTCGACGGGTAGAGTAGGCCTAAGCTTGGTTGGAAGGAGAGGATCTTGGTGCGAGTACCAGGCGATTCTGCGTTTCCTGTCGACTCCACAGCGACGCTCGCAGCCATCGTTTGCGTTAAAACTACTAAAAAACGAGGCATCAGCTGTGTTTCCGCGAGTTTGTTCAAAAATAGAGCTATTCAGCCTGTCAAAAAGGAAATGCAAAGAAAGAAAGTGACCTTCAGTGCCTATATGCAAGCATAGGCAGGGCATAAACCATGAAACGTGCGTGTTAACACACCCTTATTCCAAGCTTCGACACGATATAGACTTTCAAACTCCAATATATAGCGTTATTTATTAGAAGATAACACTATCCAGCGTATAAGTTGTTTAAAGCATTTAATAATGAACAACGCCTACAGTCTTTGCCTTGAAACCAGTGCGGCACGAACACAACAAGCACAGTTTACAGTGCGAGCCTGCCAACCGCAGCGAGAACCAGCGTACATACGGCTCAAACCAGTGTGCCCAAGCTTCATAGCAGTGAAGCCAGCGTCTCCTCCAGTATAACACAGCTCTTATCCAGCATTGCCACTGGTGTCCCAGTGACTCCCAGACAGCGCCAGCGTCCCCAGTGCGATCCAGTGTCCAAAAACGCGCTCGTTTCACACTGGAAGGCACTTTAAGATGCTGGTTTTTGCAACAGGGAAAGTATCCATCCACCTGTAACAGGTCTAATATATACCTGCTTATTGTTTCGCGCCTTTATGGAAGAAAAATAATGATAGGGCTACTGTTACAAGGATGCATTTAGTAGTAAAGTTCGATTTTTTTACAAACGTTAGATGGCGGTAGCCGTCGCTGTGTACTCTATATATTATAAATATTGGCTAAATAACTTGGAAATATTAGAGCTACACAGCGTGCTTAAATAAAAGCATAGCCAAATGTAACTGTTGGAGTCTCCATCAACTTGCATGATATAAAAAAGGCAGCCATTGTGGAGATATCTGACGAACACTTTTCACATCCCTTCACAGCGATACCAGAAATGGGCGAACATTGAACGTCTAACGAGCTGCAAACGCGGTGCTTGCCGTTTTCGCGACGTGAAGCAGCTCGCTACGATGGTCCACATTGCTATGATATACATACATCATTGTGCACCCGTACGGGAAGTGGCGGTAGTTGTTCACGGTGTTAGGCATGTGAATAGACATAAAAATCGTTAGCCTGAAAAAAAAGCTATGCTCAAAGCACCACAACGGCAGTTCGTCCATCACTCATTAGGAGTCTAGTTACCTAAGTGGAGTCGACATAGATGATGGAAAAAAGCTGAGACAACAGCGCTTGATATCGAATAAAGACAAGGTCTTCTATTGTGCGGTAGTGTGCCACTTGCTTTTTTGTTTAAACTGCACTACAATCGGGATCGTCCGCGTTTTTAGACAACACTATATAGCTCCTGCATCGTCCCATGTGTTTTGCTGAGTAAAGCCACATTGCGGGTTCTGCATTTAGGCGTGCAAAATTTGAGCGAATACATATGAATTTCATTTCGGCCTTTCGGTGCTATGACACAATAATTGGGCTCCTTACGTAGCTCTATGATAAATTGGTGCGTCTTCTTTGTTCCAGCTTCTCTTGAACGCCGTTTCCGTTTTTTTACAGGCTCTAAAAGGCATATAATAATTTAATTTGACCAAAGGAAAGTGACCGCATATTCGGATCTTGCAAACGGCAAATGAATCTGAAGTCTGCCCGCCGCGGTGGCTTAGCGGCTATGGTGTTGCGCTGCTAAGCACGAGATCGCGGGATCGAAAGTCAGCCGCGCCGGTCGCATTTAGATGGAGGTGAAATGCAGAAACGCCGGTCTCCCGTCCATTGCGGGAAGGTTAAAGGTCCCCTGGTGGTAAAAATGAATCCGGAGTCCCCCACTACAGCGTGTCGCATTATCAAATAGTGGTTTTGGCATGCAATACTCCAGTTAATTCATTCAATATGAAGTCTCCAAACAGGACTTTGTCTTTAAAGAAATGTCCGAGGTTACATCACCCATGAATCGGACATTCGAGATCGCGCAAGCTATCTTAGCTAGCGGTAACAAACAATTCTCTGCTGCTGTGGTAAGATGGGATTTATAGGCAATTATCAAAAACTCAACTGAACCTTTTTGCTTAATGCTTCATTATACTCATGCGGCTATTTGCCCTTCTGACGTCCTGCGCGCCAAATGTACGAGAACTAAGAAATTCTTCCTAGACGTTATGTCCTTTAAAGAAATAGCATGTTTTCCATGTAGGAAGATTTAGAATTATAGGACACTTTTCGTCAGATAAATGGCGAGAGCCGTGAGGAACGTACATTTCCCACGGGTCACTTAAGCACTTCACTGTTTTTATTGATTTCAATGTTTCATCCTTTCAATCACTGCTGTTGTCATTGAGAGTGATCACAGTTTTATTCTTCAGCACACAAGTAAATTGTATGCACCACCAAAAATAAGTGCGTTTTCATTCTTGCGAACCGCATCGAACTGGTTGCTACGCCACGTCATCATTTTTCACGCAAGACGCATCAGGTGACGTGTATCAGCATCTCACCGAAAGTGGATCTAACTGCTCCTACTAGTCCGTAGCTTCAGTTGAATTATTATTGTCACGTGGTAGTGACATTAAAAAACAGAGTAGCAATACTGTGAAAGACAAAACTAGCGTTTAATGGGCGAACCTGTGCCAACAAAAACAGGCTACACTTAAAGCACAACGATAGCGGCGAACAGTCGGCGATCGTCGAAAATCTGATCAGTGGGTCAAGCGCGTCGGCTTTTATACAGCAGTCGTCGAACGTTCCAGACTATTCGCTGGGACCCGCGTGTCTTCCACAAAGTTCTACACTATTCGCGTCTCGTATACACGCAATCAGATTACACAAGTTGCGGGGAAAGACAGCGGATGGAACCATCATTAACATTCCAGAAACTTCTTTCACATGCAGGTGCGTCCTGTGCTGTGCGATAACATTTGTTAGGTGGTGAGAAGAGTTCGCCCGATAAAGGTAAAGAAGGGCACGTGTTCATATGGCCCAGCTAATTTTAACGGTTTATTTCAGCAGCTATGTAGTCAGTCAAGTAAAGAGTTGCAGGCTTACTTTAGCTCACGCATATAATGATAGCGATGTAATAGACCATTTTTAGTGTCACTAGTCATTGCGGATAGAAGGGGCAGAACTTTATACACTAGTGTAAAATATTAGCAGGCTTTCGTAAGTGAAAACTGTAGTAAAAGTTGGCGCTGAATTAAACGCAGCTGAAAATACACGATTGAATTGTGAATATTTTCAGCTTATAACTGTATTTCATCACATTTTTCTGTGCCAAAACCTTGTCCGTCAATGTAGATGCAGGCGTTACCAGTAATAGCCACTTGAGCTTCTCCTATTGAACATTTACCTTTTGTAGCTGCAGGAAACAGGCACTCCGTCGGCTTGTTACCTTGTTGCGGTTACCATGTCACCACCAGCCACTGTGCAGTAATTACTCTTTCAAAACCCTCTTGAGTGTTTGCTGCTTCTAATTTATGTGCCACACAACGTTCACGTGCCGAAAATATAATTAGGTTAAAGGTACCAAGGTGCAAAGTGATGTATTAAATTGCGTTGTTTTTGAATGCGATCCGTGATTTGATACAAGTCTTTAGGCAATTATGAAAGTTATTATCAATTTAAGCAATATATTTTCCTTAATTACCTCATCATCGTCATCATCGTCATCATCATCAGCCTGGTTACGCCCACGGCAGAACACAGGCCTCTCCCATATTTATCTAACTACCCCGGTCATGCACTAATTGTGGCCATGTCGTCCCTGCAAACTTCTTAATCTCATCCGCCCACTTAACTTTCTGCCAACCCCTGCTACGCTTCCCTTCCCTTGGAGTCCATTCCGTAACTCTGAATGACCATCGGTTATCTTCCCTCCTCAATACATGTCCGGCCCATGCCCCATTTCTTTTTCTTGATTTCAACTAAGATGTCATTAACTCGAATTCGTTCCCTCTCCTAATCTGCTCTTTTCATATCCCTTAACGTTACACCCATCATTCTTCTTTCCATAGCTCATTGCGTCATCCTCAATTAAAGTAGAACCCTTTTCGTAAGCCTCCAGGTTTCTGCCCTGTACGTGAGCACTGGTAAGACACAGCTGTTAAACACTTTTCTCTTGAGGGATACTGGCAACCTGCTGTTCATGATCTGAGGATGTCTGCCAAACGTACCCCAGACCATTCTTATTCTTCTGATTATTTCAGTCTCATGATCCGGATCCGCGGTCACTACCTGCCCTAAGTAAATGTATTCGCTTACCACTTCCAGTGCTTCGCTACCTATCGTAAACTGCTGTTCTCTACCGAGACTATTAAACATTACTTTAGTTTTTTGCAGATTAATTTTTACACGCACCCTTTTGCTTTGCCTCTACAGATCAGTAAGCATGCATTGCAATTGGTCCCCTGAGTTACTAATCAAGGCAATTTCATCAACGAATTGCAAGTTACTAAAGTATTCTCCATTAACTGTTATACCGAATTTTTCCCAATCCAGGTCTCTGGACATCTTCGGTAAACATGCTGTGAATAGCATTGGAGAGATCGTATCTCACTGCCTGACGCCTTTCTTTATTGGAATTTTGTTGCTTTCATTATGGAGCACTACGGTCGCTGTGGAAGCGCTATAGATATCTTTCACTATTTTTACATACGGCTCGTCTACACCCTCATTCCTTAATGCCTCCATGACTCCTGGGGTTTCGACTGAATCAAACGCTTTCTCGTAGTCAATTACAGCAATATAAAACGGTCGGTTATATTCTCCACATTTCTCTATCACCTGATTGATAGTGTGAATATGGTACATTGTTTGCTTAGCCTTTACAGTATCCTGCCTGGTCTTTTGGTTGACTGAAGTCTGGTGTTGCTGATTCTATTTGCGATTATCTTAGTAAATTCTTTGTAGGCAATGGACAGTAAGCTGATCGATCTATAATTTTTAAAGACTTTGGCGTCCCCTTTCTTATGGATTAGGGTTATGTTAGCGTTCTTCCATGATTCCGGTACGCTCGAGGTCATGAGGCATTGCGTATGCAGGGTGGCCAGCTTTTGTAGAACAATCTGCCCACCATCCTTCATCAAATCTTCTGTTACCTGATCCTCCCCAGCTGCCTTCCGCCTTTGCATAGCTCCCAAGGCTTTCTTTACTTCTTGCGACTTTACTTGTGGGATTTAAAATTCCTCTAGACTATTCTCTCTTCTATTATCGTCGTGGGTGCCACTGGTACTGTATAAATCTCTATAGAACTCCTCTGCCACTTGAACTATCTCATCCATATTAGTAATGATATTGTGGGCTTTTTCTCATTCGTCTTTGTCTCTTACCTAATTACTTAATCAATGATAAAGAAAAATTCACATGCGTGCGCAAAGCGACTGGTAATAAAACATCAATTGTGACCTCGTGTGTGGAAGCCTTTTTTTTAAACAGCATGTCCCGTGAGAGATGGAATACACGGTAATAATTATGTTGCGCAAATTATTGATCAAGCGGGTGATAACTTCTGTTGACCTATTCTACAGCATGTCTTCTTTGCGTGAAGACCTCAGTGGTTAAAAAAAAAACATTGAAAGGTTTCAATCCGAAAAGAAAGAAATATGTTTCGTTCATCACCACTAATATCCCGAATTTTCCTCGGCGTTCACGTTTGGAGCCCAAAGTAAATATATCTGGTAACGAAGCTTCCTTTGAAATACATACTTCCAGAACATGGAAGTTCGACGGCATAGCTCCATCTGCGTGACGACAGTATACTTCCAGCGGAAGAAAAACTATGGTGACGCAGTATTCGTGAAAAAGAAGTGACGCCACTAGAGTTGTAAACGGCGCAAAATTTAGTTTAGTAGGCAGTCACTGGCTCAGTATCTCCGCGCGTCCAGCAATTGAAAGCGATGGCCATTTAGAACTTATAGTGCGCAGAGCAGCGCAGCAAAACGCCAGACTTACGGTTTGAAAAATGTACCCACGCACAGAGCCTCGCAGTGTTCTAGTTCTGCGCCTTCACAACAAGTACGCAGCACTTATGCGCTTTCGGGAATGAGGCAGCGCGAGCCACGACATAGATTTTGGTACATACGATTGCCTGCGTATCTAAATGTACGTAAGCCTTGTCGGGATGAGGAGGAGATGCCAATGGCTCCATGCCTCGGCACACAGAACCCCGCGGTTGGCGCATGCCTGTCCGTCAACCGCGGTCCTTTACAAGATCCAAGAACAAAATAAACGACAACGACGTGTACAGTTGGAAAACGTTTATTAAATTGCAACCAGCACTTCAAGCAGGCCAGCTAGCTGTGGTTGACGTCACTGAGATCTATAATTCCTTTAGGTTCCCTCGAAGAGGATAATACGCCAGGTGAAGGGCGCCGGGCAAAAACTCGGTTTTTTACCCACGTGCGGGAAACCGGTAGGGGTAGTGAAGACTTCCACACTTCCCGCTTGCTGGTGATCAAACGTACTCGGGCGATGTTAGAGGGACCTCACGTTACACACCCGATGGTTCTGATAGCGCTCGCGATTCCCGCGCGCTGTCGGTGAAAAGAAAGTGTCCACTCTCCCCAAACTGCTTGGCGGGCGCGTGTTCCGACGCGACATTAGCCAGTCGTGGGACCCGACGATTACCACATCCTTCCCTTTTTAAATGTCCTACGGTGGAGAAATCGCTGGAACGATGGCGCGGGTGAAGTGTCCAGGATGATGACATGGTGAACTCTGGCACCATATGGCGGAATTCAGGTCGATAGGCAGAACAGTCCTCTTTAGCGACCATCCAGATACGGTAGCAGTCGCAGTGGCTGACGATGACGGGGCTGAAGACGACTCGACCTCAAGGTCTGCGTCGCAATGTCCACCCAGACACTGCAGGACAGCACTTTAGCGAAGTGAGGCGCGTGCCGGCACGAGTATTCCCGCGCCCATGCGTTATAGTGAGAGTATAGGATGGTGGCTCTCCCTTGTCGTGGTTGCCATGTGCGCCTGCGCCGGAGAGGAAATAGATAGCATTTGGAGTGAGCGAACACAGTGAATATTTGCCATTTTGACAGTATCTATCTATCTATCTATCTATCTATCTATCTATCTATCTATCTATCTATCTATCTATCTATCTATCTATCTATCTATCTATCTATCTATCTATCTATCTATCTATCTATCTATCTATCTATCTATCTATCTATCTATCTATCTATCTATCTATCTATCTATCTAGCCACCTACGTGTTGGTGCTTTCATGGTGTTTTTCTTGACTTGGAATGTACCGAAATTGGCATAATATTGTTACGTATGAGTTTGTGCCACTGTGGGCGAAAGAAGGTTCTGAGGTGGAGAGGAAGTTGAAGTGTATTGACGATCAGTAGATGGTGGTACCCTCACTACTGAGCTACTACCTCGTAACTGTAAATATTGTAAATATATGTAATTCTTCCGTAACATTTTGGTGGACGTGCGGGGTACTCTGGCCAAAAGCCGGCTTTGTATCTTCGCAGCCGGCGTCACATCGGTTCCGATGTTATGGCTACTGCCGCTGCCTCCACTGCTGACGCTGCCTCCACTACTCAGACACCAGCGGAAGTGGTGCTAACCCAGCTGCGTCACCCGGAAATATTCATCGGCACTGGCAAGGTCGACGTCGAAGACTGGCTGACGTCGTATGAACGCGTCGGTAAGAACAACAAGTGGGATGCCACAGTTTTGCTGTCGAACGTACTTTTTACTTGAGGGTAACCGCGAAGGTATGATTGAAGACGCCTGAAGCCGACATTAGAAGCTGGGACTCCTGCGAGGAAAAGCTACGCGATTTTTTCGGAAGACCTGTGGGACGTCAAATGGAGGCCAAGCAAGAGCTGGCGTCTCGTGCCCAGACATCAACCAAATCATATGTCGCGTATTATCAAGACGTTCTGGATCTGTGCCGTAAAGCGGACACGGACATACAGGAGGCCGATAAGGTTGGACACATATCGAAGGGCATCTCGGACGATGCGTTCAACCTACTGCTTTGCAAGAACTACTGCACGGTTGAGTCCATCATTAAGGAATGCCGCAATTTCAGCAAGCGAAGAGCAAACGCATCGTACAACGCTTCGACCTACTTCCGAATAGGGCTGCCACTCGTTCCTGCAACGAACCTCAAGCGTGACATAACGACCATCCGGGGTCACATTCGCCTACAACGCCAAGCTTGACGCATGTCATCCGTCGCGAACTTGAGGCTATGCCTCCAAGTTCTCGCTGCCCCCATACGCATGACAACATGACTATCTCGTTTATTCAAGCTGTTGTCCGCCAAGAAATTGAAAACATGGACGTCCACGCTGCCGTCCGCCCACGTCTGAACCCCACCGCTCCCGTCACTGCCTCTGCTGCACTTCGACAGTCGTTCCCGAATCACTATCGGAGCCCCTCTGAGTGGCGAACACTGGATGAGAGGCCAATTTGCTTTACTTGCTCTCGGGTCAGTCACATCTCCTATCACAGCCGTAGTAGCCGCTGGTACTCCTCGCCTCGACCATATGCTGATCACCGCTTCGACCGAGACCCTCGGCCTCTGCCGCCCCTCTCTGAACCATATCATACCGGCCTTCCACCTCGGAGAAACACCACTAGCCGCTCACCCTCACCGCAACACCGTCAGTCCCGTTCACCCACACCTCGTCGTCCCTCGTCCCCGTCCTACGCGGGCCGCTTCTCGGGAAACTAAGCAATGCAGCCCCCGCAGGTGCAGCTGCATTGACGACTCAGACTGCAAAACTTCTGCTGACCCCTACTGTTCGACCGAGCCTTGTTGAAATGTTTGTTGATGATGTACCCGTTCAAGCCCTCATCGATACTGTCGCTCTGATGCCGGTTATGCGATCAGATCTTCGTCGCCGTCTCCGTAAAGTCCTGACACCTGCCGAGTCGCCTGCCGTTCGACTAGCTAATGGCAGTACAACAGCCGTGATGGGAATGTGCACCGCCCATGCTCAGTGTTAGTCCTGTTCACCATACTGGCCAAGTGTCCTCACGAAGTCATTTTTGGAATCGACTTTCTCAGTGCCCATTCAGCCCTTATTGATTTTCCCACGGCACCCTTCTCCTTGAACTGCTCCATTACTCTCCCGGCCCCACCGACGACCACACTACCCGACATTTGTTCGATTGCAACGTGATGCTGCGACTTACGTCCTCATGTTGCCTTCACCACTTCGAGATTGTCCATATGTGGTGTCCCCACTTTGCAACGTCCTCCTGGCCCGTGAAATAGCGATACCAAGCTCAATTGTAAGTCTTGTCTATAATCAAGCGTGGATTCCTCTTCTGAACTTTTGATCGTGTCTGCAAGTGCTTCGTGAGGGTAAATCTCTCGCTGTGCTGTCCCCTTTTGAAGACTGTGGAGTAGCCGCTCTTACGCCCGAAGCACTATTCGACACTGCTGTAGCTTCTGCCCCTCTTACATCATGCAGCGACAAGTTTAAACCAATGATAGCTGCTTATTTACGACCTGCTTACGCCGACGCTCTTCGCGGCATTCTGATGTCCTATGAAGACATCTTTGATTTTGGCAATCGCCCGCTAGGTCAAACCCGTCTTGTCACCCATCCAATCCTCGCTGATGACGCTCCTCCTATACACCAGCGGCCCTACCGTGTGTCTGCGGCTGAACGCCAGGTGATGTGAATGGAGGAGGACAAAATGCTCTCCACGGATATTATCGAGGCATCCTGCAGCCCGTGGGCTTCGCCTGTCGTTCTGGTTAAAAAGAAGGACAACACCTGGATATTTCGTATCGATTAGCGTCACCTTAATAAGATTACCAAAAATGACGTGTATCCGCTTCCGCGTATCAATGGCGCGCTGGAGTGCTTACATGGTGCCAGTTATTTTTCGTCGATTGATTTGCGCTCTGGCTACTGGAAATAGCTACTGGATAAACGAGATCGCGAAAAGACCGCCTTCGTCACTCCAGATGGTTCCTACCACTTTAAAGTGATGCCTTTCGGACTGTGCGATGGCCCTGCTACCTTCGAGGGCATGATTGACTCTCTTCTGCTCGGATTGAAATGGACCACATGCCTCTGCTACCTTGATTACGTCATTGTTTTTCCCCGACGTTTGACAGCCACATCCGCCATAACTCAATTTTGCAAAATGCCATTTCGGCTACGGCCGAATACGAGTACTTGGTCACTTGGTTGACACTGCAGGCGTCCAGCCTGATGCTGACTAAGTTCATGCCATTGGGGAGTTTCCACTTCCACGTTCTTCTACCGATGTCCGAAGTTTCCTAGGTCTGTGATCCTATTTCTGGCTATTTATCTAGATATTTGCTGAAATCCTCGTCCTAGCTCTCACAGACCTCCACAAAAAGGACGCCACTTCTCGTTGGGGACCCGACTACGCTGCAGAATTTTTAACGCTTATCAGTCGCGTTATCAATCGACACGTGTTGAGTCACTTTGATCCGCATGCCTACACAAAAGTTCGCACTGATGCAAGCGACCATGGCATTGGTGCTATCTTGTCCCAACGACAGTGGGACGCCAATCACCTGATCACGTATGCTAGCCGTCTTCTGTCAGCACCAGAGCGCAACTACTCCATAACAGAACGTGAATGCTCGGCCCTTGTATGCTCCATTGCTATGTTCATCCCTGACTTCTTTGGTCGGCATTTCACCGTCGTGACAGATCCTCATGCCTTATGTTGACTATCCTCACTCAGGGATCCGACAGGCCGTGTTGGCCACTTGGCTTTGCGCCTGCAAGTGTACACCTTTTTTGTATCCTACAAATCTGGGCGGCTACATGAGGACGCTGACTGCGTCTCCCGCTATCTTGTGGACCCTCCCGATAGCACCGAAACCGATACAGATACCTGCGCTTGTCGATCTCCGATTTTTCACGCATTGCCGACGAGCAGTGTCGTGACCCATATTCGCGATCCATCATCGAAGGCCTTACCTCGGAGTAACAGAACGTTTCCCTGCTTATGTTTGTCCTCCAGGACGGGGCCTTATACCGACGCAATATGAGTCCACATGGTGCTGATCTGCTTCTGGTCGTTCCGCAGCACCTGCGGTTCACGATTCTCTTGCAGTTGCACGATGTGGCCACCACTCGTCATTTGGGTGTCTCCCGCACATACGACCGTGTCCGCGGGCGATTTTTGTGGCCTGGGCTCTATCGCTCTGTTCGAAGTTACATCGCAGCCTGCGAACTTTTCCAACGCCGCAAGAAGCCTCCATTGTCTCCCGCTGGGCACCTTCAGCCTATAGATATCCCCAGTGAGCCATTTTACCGCGTCGGCCTGGACCTCCTTCGCGCATTTACAACTTCACTCTCGAGCAACAAGTGGGTGGCCGTTGCGATGGTCAATACCACGCGTTATGTCATAACGCGGGCCCTCCCTATGAACTGCGCAACTGATGTGGCTGATTTTCTCATTCATGAGGCTATCCTACACTATGGTGCCCCACGTCAGCTACTCACTGATAGGGGCCGCTGTTTTTTTGTAAGGTTGTTTCTAAGGACGACCTTCTTCGTTCTTGCTCCGCGTCCCACAAGTTCACGATGGCCCACCACCCACAGAGAAACGAACTCACCGAGCATCTCAATCGTACTCACGGACATGCTTTCCATGTACGTGTCCGATGATCACCGGGATTGGGATTGCACCTTACCCTTCATGACGTTTGCTCACAATTCGGTGCGTCACGACAATACTGGTTACTCTACGTTCTGTCTACTATATGGCTGTGACCCACTCCTCGCTCTTGACTCGCTGCTCCCTTCCGATACCACGACTGCAAGGCTCTATGCTCACGATGCCATATTTCGCGCGGTTGCAGCACGTCCCATTGCCAGCGACCGTCTTCTGGCGTTTCAGACTAGCCAAAAGCACCGTTACGAGTCGCCGTCGGGATGCTCATTTCAGGCCTGGGTCGCCTGTCCTACTGTGGTTACTCTCCCGTCGCATCGGCTTTTGCGAAAAACTGCTGCCGCGATACATTGGGCCATATCGTCTTCTTCGGCAAGTCACGAGCCTCACATATGAGGTATCACCTGTGACTTCGACGCCTTCTACCCCACCAGGAACTGATATCATGCATGTTTCGCGAATAAAGCCCTATAACTCGCACACTGATTCGTCACCCTAGGAAGCATCGAGACGATGCTTCTGCTGACGGGGGTTAATGTCACCAAGTTTGTGCCACTGTGGACGAAAGGACGTTGTGAGGTGAAGAGGAAGTTCAAGTGTCTCGACTATCGGTAGATGGTGGTACCCTGACTACTCAGCTACAACCTCGTAACTGTATATATTGTAAATATATTTTAGTCCCCCATAACAACATAAGAAGAGTGCATGACGAACATATATGATAGGTTATGACATGAACGTCATGGCATGCGTGACCTGTGGGTCACAAGAAAAACGCCTACGTCTTGGCGCTCTCATGGTTGTGTCGTTAAATAGGCTCCCCTCACGCTGGTTCGCATATCATCGATCACACAGGGTGTGAAATGTGCCGGCTTTATCATATTTGCTCGTTCAAAGGATTATTTGTAACTGTAGAATGGCAATCGTCGTGAAAAAATGTCATCCCGTATATTTAGAGCTCATTCGCTGGAGACGTCAGCGTGCTAAAAGAGAGAGAAAAGATGTAGAGAAAGGCACGGAGGCTAACCACATGTAGTTATGGTTGACTATCCGTCACGTGGGCCACGGGGTACAGGTAAAAAAATAAGAGAAAAACACTGCAACTTAAGAAAAGGGAGCGATAGATCACAGAGTAAGCCTCCTATACTACAGAGAGCTAGTCGGTGGCGTTAGTGTATCATGGAGGCCCATACACTTCGGGAAGGCGAGTTCCATAAGTACACCTTTTGCCCGGAGTCCCTTTGAGAGCACCTTGAACTTTGATATGACAGTGGATGATAGTCAAATGTGCCTCGCTCTATAGCGGAAGCAAACACAGCTAAGGTGCGTGAGTGTGTGGCCAAAGTTTCATATCTCGTACGTGGGCCGAAACCCATTCCAATGAGAAAAAGATAGGAATTCTTAAATGCGATGCCGAGCAACAAATGCTACAACATAGCCTGTTCGCACAGAGGCAAGTTTCTGGTCAGCAGACAAATAACATTGGCGAGACATAGTAGGAACCTTTACGTTCCATGGGTGCGATGCACGTTCCTGGTCATCGAACGCGGCCGAGCCGCAGCATCCCCTTGCTGCAATTTTTGAATTACCCTTTACATTATTCTTCCTTTACGTACTGTCATTTCCTAGACAGTTCAACACCTGAGTGAACGATAACCCCTTGTATGCTCAGGGATACGATTTCTTCTGATGAGTGGTCTTTTACGACAGTTTAAGATTCGCGATGACAGCACCCTCCTAGCCCATTGCAGGAATGGTAGCTTGTCATGCTGCAGAGATGGCCGTGGTTGCTCAGTAACTATAGTGTTGGGCTGCTAGGCGCGACGTCGTGTGAGCGTATCCCGGCTGTGGCAGTAGAATTTAGATGGAGGTGAAGTGAGAAAACATCCGCGTACATAGATTTAGGTGCCCGTTATAAAGAACCTCAGGTGGTCCAATTTTCAAGAGCCCCCCATACGCCATGCCTCAGATCGTCGTTATGGCGCGTAAAACACCATATTAATTTTAATTTCTTCGGTCATGCGGCGGCGACATTGCCACCATGCTTTTCCCTACGCTATGTAGTGTCGTGCACTGCTGTGTCATAGTATTTGGCATCAAACTCGATACATTATACAAAAATGCAAAAAAATGCGGCGTCTCCTTTTTTTTTTGCAGAAACGCATCATCAATTTCCACGACGCTCGCTTGGAAAAAATGAACGATCTGCTATCGTGTGTGAGATTAGTAAAACTATATGCTTGGGAGGAAACCTTCGCCCGTGTGTTGGCGAAGCTGAGGCGTGAAGAGGTCCTCCAGCAATTCTACGCGAACATTGTGGATGGATTCTACGATTCCCTTCTAGTGTCATCAAGCGCTGTTGTAAGAAAATAGATTTTTGTTTGTCTCTTCTTCTCCAATAGCCATTCGTTTTGAGTCGCAGCTGCAGCTTTGCGCTTCCAAAATTGAAGATTATTTCAATTTTCTCTGGATATTCTGCAGCAGTCCGCATGTCCTTACGTAAGATGTTAATGCACTACCTTCATCTCGCAGTGTATATATATATATATATATATATATATATATATATATATATATATATATATATATATATATATATATATATATATATATATATATATATATATATGTCTGGGCAACGTGATACAAACGATCAACTTTGCATATAATTCACACTAACGACTGTGGGACAGTTTGAAACGATGACTGCGTTGCAAGATGATGGAACTCCACACACGGATGTGTTTCGCGTTTTTCGCTTAAGCAAATTTTGCTATGTCCATCTTTGCGTACCTTGTACATTGCTCTACTCTTTTAAAAACAATCCATGAGTTATTGTTACTCGCATTTCATGCAATACATTTACCGTCTCCGGTGCACAACTGCTAATTTCGAATTTTTTTCTTTCCATGAATATTATGCATCTACTTGGATATCCTACTGTAGTGGTTATTCCTATCGAATTTTATTACGCGGCCGCAATAAGTGTTCTCTTTTTTGTTTGAGCAACATTTAAACTTAACATTGAGCGAAATCTCCAAGGTGGAGGACTTTGTGTTTTGCGCATTCCTGGCCACTGGGAATCATTTCTTCAATTCATTTGATGAGACGAATAGGTTCGTTCACGCGAAACCTTGAGTGCCGGTGTGGACTTGCGGGGAAGAGGGCATTGCGACTCTTGCGTCGAATGATGTAACTTTGAATTTGTGACTTTTTTGGCAGATGACGACCATACTTTTCGCGACGCTATCTTGGTTTCATCCTGAGACACATATGACTGCCTCGCTTTCCTTTCCCTGCATATACGCCATGACACTTTTGGATATCGCAAATGTAAACATAGTCTCCATTACGAGGTTCTTATCCATGGTGAGTACATTGCGCCCATCTCCAACTAATTCATTGCACCTATCCTTTCCTGCGCAATTACTCGAGTTCAGCCGGACATGCCGCATTGTCCCATTTACAAGAACAACGCATTCGTATAATTCATAAGTTTAAATAAACATAGCAGTTCTGATTTGCAAGTGCATTTGCTTAAGCGGTGCCTGAATAATTTTTAACAAAGAATTACATTTTATTCAATATGCAACTTAGTCTGATCTTGTCACAACTCTTTTTGCCGAAACTGGGAAGTACTTCTGAATGTTCGGTTCATATTTTCTGTCAGCACCTTTCTTAAGCTCTTGCACGACCAACATACAATAATATCCCACGCACAGACACTTTTGAGAGGGTTCTATTTTCATTTGTGTTTTATTTATTATAATGCTTCACTCTGGAATCGTGATATGCTTTGCATGCTGTATTATCTGTGCAAAATAATAGTTCGGTACAGAAATATATTATCTTCCAGCACTGTTTGTGTTTGTGTTAGTGCGTGTTATTAATCGCACATCTTTCCTGCATTTGCATTAACCTGTCGGACTTTCGCAAACAACAACAGGAAAAGGGGTTCTAAAGGCAGGGAGGTTAAACCGATGAGATACTTGCTTGCTACTTCGGAAGCGGGCAAGTTTAGGGGAAAGGAAAGAAGAAACGGATAGCAGAAAGTCAGTCATTGGCCAGAAAGTTGCCTTAAAGATACGATATTTGGGAGCTGCTGTCTTATGTTACTATGTTTATTACACGTGAGTGAACGAATATAATGATGCTAATTCGTGGGATCCCGTCTTTTATTCTTCGAAGTGTTTTCATGGCGTAAAAAGGATGACCAAGGCCTGTTCAGAAGTGGAAAAATGCAACACGACAAATGAAGAGAACCGTCAGTCAAAAGGTTTGTTTCACTGAGCATACAAATTTTTATACTTTTTCGTTATTTTAAAGGGGCGAGGCCTGGCTCCATCACTATGGCT
Source organism: Dermacentor variabilis (assembly GCF_050947875.1). NCBI lineage: Eukaryota > Metazoa > Arthropoda > Arachnida > Ixodida > Ixodidae > Dermacentor > Dermacentor variabilis. The sequence continues at coordinate 32,820,295 of NC_134574.1, forward strand.
CTTCGCTCATTGCTAGCATGTTGTACGCTTTTTTCAGTACTCAATGTTGCAAGGTCTGTTGATTTTTATGTCATACAGACATTGCATATCATTCTTAAAATATGAGTATGTTAAGAAGACGATCACAAGGGAGTCCCATATAATAATTTATTTTATACGAAACATTTATGTATCAAACAAAGATCCCTGCAAACATTGCAGCATAGATCTATTTCATCGCATTACTTCTCTTTGCATAAACGAAAATCCTTAGTGACAAAAAGGTGTAAAATGCGGCTAGTGCAATTGCAAGCTGCAGCGATTTCGAGAGTGCGAAGAAATATTGTATGTGATATATGGGCCTATATGGGAACATAATTTTTATACGTGACTTACGCAGCGTTATCTCTGAGCCAAAAAAGTCTGCTGCTAACATTCATGAGGATGTTCAATATAATTGATAAGCTGAATCCTTTAAGAAAGACATTTGCTTGATTAAAGGAATGTTGCATTTGAAGGCGCATATTTGCTGCACTTAGATTTTGTTAGGGTTTGTTTGTATTATTGCGTAATTTCGTAGAAAGCAAAGGGATTACGCAGCTCACCTGTAGCGATTGTATAGGAGTTCACTCCCGTGTCAGATATCTTTATTACTGGACACAGTTTGCGTTAGGTGACGCACGTTACGTGAGACCGCACACCCTTTTTCTTGGCGGCTTTTTATCGACGGTGAAAGTCAAACAGCCGATCAAAAATTGGCGAAAAAGCCAATGGAAACTATTCGCGTTCCCAAATAAATTCATTTGGGCCCACACTTTCACAAAAGAGACAATAATCGCAAACACAGCTATAGAACCGGGGGATAAAATTTTTGTCAATTTTGTTATGCCTCGTAGCAACAAATTTCACAGAATATTTCTTACATAGTTTGCTAAATGGTAAACTAGTGGTAAAGTACATTTTGTTTCGCCTCGGTAGTTAAAGGTCTAACGGTCTTTACCTGGCTAGGTAAAGTCTTAATTTAAAGATTATTAACCTTGTCACTGGTAAACACAACCACAAATGTAAAGTTTTGGTCGCCGCACGTAAACAATGTCCACAAGCAAGCTGCGTGACCAAGCTAGTTAGTAATCAACAAGGACGTGCACAGCGCAATAACGGAAAATAAAGGAAAGAGAAAACGCGTACAAACGTCACATACAACTCCACTTCATTATCGTAGACATACACACATACTCCAAGCACAGAAGATCACAACTAAAACTACCTATGCCCCCATGTCAAACAAAAAGAAATCTAAAATTTTTGAGAAGACACGACGGAAATTAAGCCAGCTTACCAACCATTTACTGTGCATCACAGCTAAGAAATATCCTTTTCGGCAATGCCGTATAATGGTTTACTAATTCACTTTCCTTTAGCAATTGCTGCAGATTCTATAATCACCCTGCTATATCACCTGTGTGCATAGCTTTCGTTGCGGTCTTATAAAACAACGGAGCGTAGCCACATTGCCTACAATCTAGTGCAATAAACTCATCTCTCCATGTCTGCACTTTAGACTATGTTGTTGTAAAACTTATGTTCCGGCAAGGGCCGGTCTGCTCGACGTTCCTCAATGTGCAGCAGAAGTGAATGTCATACACGACACCCGATGGGCAACACGCTCGATTGCCTATGCACAAGGCACGTTTTTGAGCACAACTGAGGAAGTTAGCGTACAGCGAACGACGCAGTAGTAGATGACCCCACTGGCTTCCAGATCACCTTAAATCAATACGAACTAATTTGTAGACATAAAATGACGATACCTGCTTTCGTCCTATTTCGCATGCATTCTTTGAGTCAATGAAGAAAATGGCAGCAGCCGAAAAGAATAAACAAAGCTGGAGAGCTGTCTAAAAACTAAAGTTTATTAGAAAAACAACTGCGGCAGAACTCATGCCACGATGACTGTCAACTGTACTGCGAAGATCAATGAAGGGTTGCGACTCCAGGTAGCGTTCAGGCTAGGAATCATGCAGGCGCATTGAAAAGCACATCCAGTAAGAGAAAGGAAGGAATAGGGGTTTATTATACATTTGGGCGCCTCTAACTTAAAACTATTCCAAACTTTCCTATTCCAATTCCGCAATCAGCCCTGCGCGTTTGGTCAAACACTTTTTAAAACCACTGCCACTTCACCTGTCTGTCACGCGACATCGCGAAAAGCGCGATAGCTCCTCATCTTATATCACGCGTACACATTGATTATGCAAGACTGGACCGAAAAAAGGAAGAATAGTTATTTCTTATCCGACGCCTTTTCCCCATTAGCCATCGGCTCCTGGTCAAAAGTTTTCGAGCTGAATTCACGTCACCTGCCTGTCACGAGACGTCACAAAAACGCCAAAACTCACCGCGTCAAAGTGACGTGTACGCATTAAAAATGCATTAATATGCCGAACTAAACTGAATTTTCTTCTGAATAGCCGCCACCTACCCCGTTCCCAAAGGAATTAAATATGGCTGCCGCTGATCGCTCAGGCACTGGCTACTTACACCTGCCGGAGAGCTTGGGTTTATTTTCGTACAATGAAACTTTCTACGTGGCAGTGTAAAGTGGGGCAGCACTTTCATCACGTTTACTACCTCGCGCTACCAACTCTTCTTTGCTGAAGATCCGCTTTAGCGGAATTATTATCCTTCCGCTCCATGCCACTGCAGATTTTCCAGCAGCCACCGCAAGCTAAATAAGGGAAAGCGGATCAATCGCAGATGCCGGAACCGCCCTCTTCATCCGGTTATCGATTTTCAGTGCACTGGGACGCCCCCATCGAATCCCTCTCCACTTGAGCGTGCTGCTCGTCTCCTGCCAGTGAGTCAGACAAGCCGCTCAGTGTAGGCGAAGTTATTCGTTTTTAAAGCAAAGTTACCTCCTATAAATGAGAAGAGCATTAAATTGGTCCGTTCAGACAACAATGCGAGTCACCGCCCGATGCTTGCGTCGGAGGTTACGGAAATTTGAGGTCAGGAGATTGTAATAAAACATAGGGGAATAGATTTACGTCATATGGCCCATTATCACACTGGCTCCAGATCCGGAAGTCAACCGCATGTAGGAGCATGTTGATACGTGTATTTACAAAGCTTCATTGGGTGACCGCTTTTTACCCTGTAATATATGTTATCACTCAGTGCGGGACGCGCTCGAATATATCGGAAGTTTCTCAAATGGTATCAGTGTTTCTACCCGTTGTCTGTTATCAGCGAAGCTTGTGTAATCTGATTGTATGTGCAACGCAAATTGTGCTGAATTTTCTGGAAGACAAACGGGCAGCATTGATTACTCTGGAACCTTCTATGACCTATGTATAAAAGCTGACGCGCTTGACCAGCAGATGAGATTTTCGACGATCGCCGTCTGTGTTCGCCGTTATCACTATTGTTTGAGTGTAACTTGCTTTTACGGGTACAATAAAAGTTAGTTTCATCATACACAGATTTACCGCAGTATTATTGACCGTCACTACTAGATGACATCTGGTGAAGATGTTGCGTTCATGTATCCAACATGCTCGCAAAGCCGTGAGCCAAGCTCAAGTCACGAAGAAAACACCAACATCCCATAAGACAAGCGAGCTAGCCGCAGCCTGCAAGGACTGCCCCCGGAGCAGGGACTTTTGCCTGAAAAAACCAGGACGTGCGCGACCATGACCAGTGGCGTAGCTAGAAATTTCGTGCGGGGGGGGGGGGGGGGGTCATGTTGCAGCACGGCCTCCTCCTTAAGAGGAAGCTTCAGCTCGGGGGCTGCTATTTAAGTAAATGTAGAAGGGTAATTTGTTTTTCCTCCCAACAACTGCACCAAATTTGACGATGTTTGTTGAATTTAAAAGAAAAAACTTAAATTCTAGCGACTGTTGGTTCTGGAATTTTTCATTTAGGCGGTCAATTCTTTAGTAAAAATTGGCCAAAATCGAAAATTTTCCAAAAACGGAACTATCAAGTATAAAACTCAGTAACTCAACAATGAAAAATGATAGCACAATTCTGTGAATTGGATCTAGTAGTACATCTACAGCGGACAAAATAAATATGTTAAACATGAATATAAAAAAAATTGTATTATGGAAATACGACTTTTGCAGAACCCTTGTACACAACGTAACCAATTCACGCAAGATACATATTGACACACCAAAGTAGTCCGCATTGACTTTCCTAATAGTTGCCGATTACGGAACCGAGATATCTGTTCTTGGTACATAGCTATTATTTTGTAAACGTCACGCTTCTATTTTTTCGAAATTTCAAATTTTTCAAGAAATCTATACAAAATTCAGGCCATAAGTCGAAATTCCGTTTCCAACAGACACTATAATTTACTTTCTTTCTCAAATGCAACAAATTTCATTAAAAGCGATTACCGGGATTTTCTCAGAAAAGCGTTTCAGCGTTTTGCATGTATTTGAATAGGCCGCGCCGGATTGGGCCCCAGCTAAATCTTCCTCTTAAACGAAATGTCGAGGGATCAATTACATGAATAATAACTGCATTACCATTGTCAAAAATGCTGTAAACGAATTCTTGAACGCTACGCACTGTCCAAACAAGTAAAATTTGTATTTTTTCATAAAACAATATTCTCGTATGTGCCAAAAATTGTGCCCAAAGTAACTGATAGCAATGCTTCCGTGTTTTTGTCTATTTAATAAGTAAAGAAAATATCACACGATCTTTAGAACTATATCAGTTCGAAACCATGAAAGCAGCGCATACAGCTGATATGAAAAATGAAAAGGCCATGAAGTGAACAAGTTGAGAACAAATATGCAAATGAAACTTAGTCATTCAAGAACCGTGTTTATTTTCTTGTATATATGCAATGGCCAGTGAAAAATCTCCATGACGCTGTCATTTGTTCCAATGCATTACGCAGGAGCAGCTGTCACCTGTCGTGAATCGTGAGTAATTGCACCGAAATTATAGTCGCAACAGAGAGCACGTGTAAAAAGCAGGAGTTCTGCAAGCTATACGAGGACGAGTCAAATGAATGTGAGCCAATGCGAATATATGACAAACGGGGTACTTTATTAAAAAGTAGTCTTCTTGAGAATTTACACATTTGCCCCATTGACTAACGAGTCGCGTGATTCCCGTCTCATGAAACTCCTTAGGTTGCTGCTTCCAAAAGTCTGTAACTGACTCTTTCACGTCATCGTCCGGCACGAATCTAGTTTCGTTGAGCTGTTTTTCGGTTGCCCCAAAATGTGGAAGCCGCAATGGGACAGGTCTGAGCTGTATGACGGATTTTGCAGGGTTTCCCACTTGAACTCTTCCAGTTTTGTATTAACCACATCAGCGACGTGGGGACGGCCATTATCGTGGGACAAGATGCGCCAATTCGTCAATTTTCCACGTAGCTTGTTCTTGATTGCGACACGCAGTGGCTCCAGTGTTTCACAATATCGAAAACAATTGATAGTATTTCAAGATTGAGCAAATTTTATCCGTAATGGCCCCTGACGATCGAAAAAGAAAGCCAACAACACCTTTCCGCGAAAATGACGGCCTTTGCGTTATATGGCCGTGGTAAATTCGAATGTTTCCACTGTAAGCTCTGCCGTCGTATTTCAGATTCGTAGTAGTGGCACCATGGTTCGTCTCCGATCATAATAGCAAACAAGAAATCGTCATTCTCATTGTGATACTGGATCAGATTAGTCAAAGCAGCGCCAGACTTCTCCGTCTTCTGGCGGTGGATCAAAATCTTGGGCATCAATTGCGCACACAAAAGCCGATAACCGAGGTGCTCATGAATTATGGCGTGAACCGAGCCGTGACTGATTTTCACACGCTCTGCCAGTTCATCGATGCTTCTGCTTCATTCTTGTCTCATCAGCTCATCAACCTTTGAAATCATGCGGGATGTGATTGCACGATGGCTTTGGCCCGGTCTTGGAATGTCTTTGCAGCTTTCCTATTCTTCTTTGAACCGTTTGCTCCCACGCTTTAATGTGGCCAATGAAATTCAATGTTCAACGTACACGGCAGCCATACGGCGAATAATTTCTTTTTGGGAAACACCTTTAGCTGTCAAAAACTTCGCGACACCACTCTGTTCAGATTTTGGGGTGTCCATTATGTCAGGCAATCATGTTCAACACAGTGTGTGAGAGCACTAAAGAACATTTATCCTCACACATGCGTACTACTTTTGTAAATGAGAGATGCCACTCTGCTACGCGCATGCCTCGCAAATAATGAACCGAACCATTATAGCGACTCGCATTCATGCGTTAGAAATGCGAAGATACAATGGGATATACAAATGCGAAGATACAGCTTGATAAAGGGCAAAAAGTGCGACTGGAAACAAAGTTCGCTGCACGTATACACAAAACCTCGCAGCAAGATATTTAAGTATACGTATAAGTCTCCAATAAATCTACGTATCTAAGAAAAAGTCGCTTTATATAATGCGTCAAACAAGTCAAATAAACACGTTGCGCGATCACAGATTCACAGAATCCTAGATTGCGCCCCCATTCCATCTACTCCCCCCTATGTATCGCGCGCGACGGAAGGTGGCGCGCTTGCTCCCCGCTTTTCTCCTTTGCGCACACACGACTGAGCCACCATCGTCGGCTCAGCCATTCCACCCCGACCTCTCCGCTTTCACTCGCACTTACAGCATGCGGCACGTGGTCACGATGTTATCGCCCTTGGAGTGTACAAGAAACATGAGGGCGACGGTGACGGCAGGAATGCGCCTGGAGTGTCCATACAATTGCTATCGCAATAATATGATAAGAGTATCTGGCAACTGAAGCGTCCCGTGGCTCATTAATTTCCACAAAAGAAGAAGTAACAAAATCGAATTTTCACCATGCGACAATTCGCTGTGCAGCAACAATCCATTTTTTTTCCTTCTGTGGGGCGAGGGCACCGAAATGAGAAAAACGCTTAGGAAAGTATGTTGGCCACAATCGAATGCCTACTTTGGGCACCTAACGTGGCTACGGAAAGACTATCCAAGAAAACATGAGACGCTTGGTCCACTGAGAACCAACCATACGCATACTGCACGGTATCCTACACCGGCGAGGCAAGACTTTCCGGAGAAGTTCTGCAAAAGCGAACGCGGTGCAATCCGTCCAGTCCCCACAGTGATGGCGGCGAGCGACCATTGTTTCTTTTTCTCGTCTGCCAGCCAGAAAGTGTACGAAACTCTGCCAGGCGAAAATCCACTCGGCCGGAGAAATCCGAACGCACACCGAAGTGCGCCGCGCGGTGGTCGGGGCCAGGCGAGAAAAACGTATGCGTGCTGGCCCGCTGGTATGGTAACGAGGACAAAAAAATTGAAGAGGATCAATGTGTTTTCGCGAATAAAAGTCAAAGTAGAAAAAGTAAATAAAGACGTAGTTACCTTGGCTGGCTTTAGTGTTTTGACATGAATGTTTTGGCATAGGGTAAAAAAATGTTGATATTTTTTTATGTGGAATGGCGGCACAAACGAACCACCACAACACTTCGTCTCATTGAATCTCGCTGCGTGCTTTGTCAACTTGTCTGCTAGTCTGTCGATTTGACTTGTCTCGTTGTGTGTTCCGATGTAAGACTTCAGAAAAGTCAATGGACCTTTGGCGTCAAATGTTTATAACAACATTAAACCCACAAAGTTCCGCAATTGAACATCTGAAGCACAACTTCGGAAATGTCAATGCACCTTTCAGATCAAGAGTTTATTTCACAGTTTATTAAGTATTTATACCCATAAATTTTCGGAATTGACATCCATGCGCTCCATAGATTCCGCGGCCTTAGCGAGATGCCCCGGCGAGCCCGCTCACCATCAAACCGCCCTTGAAACTTTGTGCTCGGATGGGGCTGCTTGGCGTTATGTGACTCTCGGTGCATGAGCGTTGCCGCGAAATTCAGCCCGAGTTTAGCTATCTTCGCGGTTAAATGCCTTTTCTAGCGTCAAAAAGACCATTCTAGACAAAATCCCTAATGATTTCCGGCGCCGGGGGTTGCTTTCTTCGGCAGTGCATGGACAGCACGAAAAAATTTCGGGGGGGCGGGGCTGAAGCCCCATAAGCCCCCCCCCTGGCTACGCCACTGACCATGACAGCAGCTACAATGACAGCGCCAGTGTCGCCAACGCTGATCGTGCTGCAGCAGCCCAGGCAGCTACTGCCGTTCCGCAGTTCAACATTTGAGGACCCGGAAAACTGGGTGGAGACGTACGAGAGGGTCGCTACGTTTAACAACTGGAACAGCAACAAGCTATACCTTTTTCGCATTTGGACAGCGCTGCCAGGACGTGGTTCTAGAATTGTGAACAAACCTTGACGACGTGGTACCTCTTCCGAAGCAGTTTCCTGCAGACATCCACAAGCGCCGTGCGCAAAAAGCGTATCGAAGCTCTACTTGAAATCCCCGTACAGCTGCCCAGTGAGACCATCACATTTTTCATGGAGGAGATCCCGGCACGCGGACCCGGAAATGTTGGAGGAGAAAGAAGTCTTCCTCCGGATGTGGAGCGTCAAGCAAGAACTTTTTGCTGGACTGATCCCCAAACGGCAAGCGCGCCCTTCTAACCCTTGCACTACGCTCCCCACAGGGCTTTGCGCCTTTCGCTTTCCTCCGCCCCATTGCCTTCTCTAGCGCATTCCCGACTCTTGAGCACGCTTTCTGGTGCTCATGTTCGAGTGCCTCTTCTTTCTTCCTTTCGGCAGCACCTCAGCCTGACACTCTTCCTGGGTTTCTGTCGGGGAAATCGGCACTATTTCCTCCCCCGGCTAAACTACGTCTGCGTACTTAGCTGATTTAACCTATTTTTCCCCTTTGTTGAGCACCGTAGCTCCGCGCCTGTCCTCTTTTCTCAATTTCTATCATGGAAATGGGAAAGATTTCCTCCTCCGGCTTACCTACGTCTCCGAAACTAGCTGTTTCATCCTCTCTTCTTTTTCTTGCCCTTCCATTAGAATAGTAGCTCAGCGCCTTACCCTCTTCTGACTTTCTGTCATGGAAATCGGAGATTTCCTTCTCCGGCTTAACTACGTCTCCGGAGCTAGCTGTTTCATTCTCCTTTCTTTTCCCCTTTGTTCAGCATCCCCAGCGCCTGACCCTCTTTCTCAATTTCTGTCATGGAAATCGGAAATATTTCCTCCGGCTTAACTACGTCTCTGGAGCTGGCTGTTTCATCTTTTCTTCTTTTTTTGCCCGTTTTTAGCATCGTATCTCAGTGTCTGCCCCTCTTTGTGAATTTCTACCATGGAAATCGGAAAAATTTCCTGCTCCTGCTCAACTACGCCTCCATAGATACCTCCTTCATCCTCTTTATTGTGCTTTGTTGTTGGCCGTAACTTAGCTGCTTAGCTGGCTCGCGTGCTTTGGTTTTCCCTAAACCCACGACTTGGACTTCACCAAATGTGCACTCACCTCTATTCAGTAGAGATTTTGAGCTGTTCGAGAAAAGGTGAGAGTAGCCTTGAGGTAGCCCTTCAAAGACTGTTGCCACCGCCTACATATCTGCGAAACGTCCCTCAATATATACATTTGACATGAGTAGGCACACTGAATCTTCGCTGACGGCCTGCCTTACGCATTCGCAATCGGGCTCGTAGTCTTGACTTTTGACATACTTCGGACAAATGAGGTCCTTGATGACCGCACAGTCGCCTAGTACTCCACCACTTTTTGCAATTTACCATTACATTCATATCATATTGCTTTAGAAGATCAACTTGAGTCTGGTGATTGGTTATGCAAGCAAATAATGACATTTTATGTGGGCTGTTTCGAGCGAAGTGAACCGTTTCCTTACAGTTACATGCCAGCTGAACTCTCTATTCGAGCTGTTTAGAATGATTTCCTGGTTCCTTTCTACAGCTTTCATGTGATTTCTGTGTGCCTTCAGTGCGCGCCGAAGGACGCCTAGTGTCGTCTCCTTCTTTTTGTTTGTGCTTTCCTGCACTTTTGGAGGTGAGCAAGGCTTTAGATTGCACTATGTACTACTGCGATGTATTCGAAGGCTACAGGTTGCCATATACTCATAGGCCGGCTGTGCTGTACTCTTTCCAGGCACACCTTCCTGTCTGTCCTTATCGCAAAGGCGCACGTTATTCGCCAGGGTCTCGTAAAACATCTGTAAGCGCAATAAATCTGAGAGATTACTGACTTTAACCAGCCCCCGCTTTTTTCACCCACAAGGCAAAATTACGCTTCAGGCAACACGTAAACTCAGCAAAACTTTCATTACGCTTCTTTCTTTCCTGTCGAAATCTGCTCTGAAATTCCTCTGTGGAAAGCTTGTATCTTGCGAGAAATCTCGACTTCACTCAACTGCACACGCCTGCCTCGGCTGCGCTCATTCATGCCATGACTTGGGAGGCTTCTCCTGGCAGCAGCGCAAGGAACGGCTCCGGCCATGTGTCTTGCTTAACTGATCGTTTTTTGCAAAGTAGTTCAATATAATAAGGTAGAGACCAATGCCATCACCTGTTTTGTACGGCAAAAGCCAACTAGTTATTTTCACGCTTTCCGTTTGTGGCGGCGCTGCATCCATGCCGCAAACGGAGCTCAGTTTCTGTGTAACTTTGTTTTTGTACGTGATCCTTCTCTTCACTCTCGCGCTCCTTCTGTTCCTCCCCTTCGTTTCTCTCACGACATGTCTATTCCCAGGCGTTCGTGAGCTCAACATCCTCGAAACGTTGTTCCTCAATCGCTGTAGGGATTTCGGGGTTCATTAAATGATGGTTCATCTCGAAACTGAGTTCTGTTGCAAACAGGTGCAGTTCCTCTTATTTTAACACTGTGACATCCATATCTTTCAGAGAGCCATCTACAACTTTCATGGTATCAGCCACGCATGCGGTGGCGTTCAATCAGAACTAATTTCCCGACAGAACCTTGTCAGTATGGTCCGGCCAAACGTACTCGCTCCAGCACTCAAACAACCTACAGATTGCGAAGGTTGTATCTCCCGAAGCCACGTTCCCAGGTACGCCGTTCGCAGATCGTGAGGACTGCCTTCTTAATCTCACTGCTGCCAACCAGTTTGTTGTGGATCGAGGTAGTGTTTAGGCCAGGAATTCTCCAGGTGAATTGACAGCTATTTCCGGTAGTAGGGATGAAGCAAAAATTGTCTATTGTACATTATTTACAGCGGCTTCAGATACGGATGCCCGCTCTATATAGGTGCATATTAAACGCCTGAGTTCAATTAGGGAAAACACGGGGAATGCGGGAGGTGGAAATTCAAGACGATGAGCAAAACGTGAACACGGTGAATGTAGAAGCCAACGTTTCGATAAGTGGACTTGCCCTCTTCAAGGCAGGTCCACAGCGAGTTCAATGAGGGAATGAGGCAGAGTTCAATGAGGACACTTCGGCGCACCTCATCTCCACACCAAAAGTCTCCGCTTTTAAAACCGTTGTCTATCCAGGAGACTAGAGTAGGGAATCTGATGACTGTAACTCAGCCAGTCACAGTCATAGAATCAGTAGCGAAATTCGCGCCCGCACCTCCCCCAGGGTGCCGCAGTGGTCTGATGGCTCCGCCACCTTGTTGCGCACTCGCCCCTTGATTCGTCGCAACTATGTGGTAATCTGAAGAACCGAGGTCCTTGCTCTTCTCATGGTAGCCTTTCACATTGGCCCCTTTCATCAATTAGTTCAGCTTGTGAGGGTCACGTTCAGGTAGAAGGGTCTTCGTGGCAGCCGTCACCGCGAGTTGAGCTCCTTTTTAGGCGCGTAACACTCTCTATCACACTCCCGAAGACCTTTAGCGCTTCGCTTATATGCCGCATACTCGAATATCGCCACATTTGGCTATGGCAGTCGCTTTCCTCTGTCGTCCTTAGCATGGAGGCATGACGATGGCTCTATGACGCCGACGCCGTGAGAATGGAATGAAGAACAAGGACTCCTATCAATCGAAAGGGATACCTTTGACGTCGAAGGCATGAAGACTAGGAGATGTTTATTCCTAAATATGGTGATGGTATAACGATGTCAACGTGCGACGACGACATGCGTAAAATAATATAACGACAATGGCGGAAGGGCAGTGATATTAAGTCGAGGGTAAGTTACGTGGGCGGATGAGACTAAGAAGTTTGCAGGGACAACATGACCAGGATTAGCACATGACCGGGATACTTGGAGAAGTAAGGGAGAGGCCTTCGCCCTTCAGCGGGCGTACCCGGGCTGATGATGATGACAGCATGACGAGAGCCGGATGGTAAAATTAAAATGATCACGATGCAACGAGCGTGATGGCAGCCCGATGATGGTATAACAGCGAATGCACGACGACGCAGAAATGATGTCATGACAATGGCTTGAAGACCATGGAATCAAAGGAAGTGTATGGTGACAATGACATGACGACTGCACGACAAAACCTACATGACGACGGTGTGACGACTACAGAATGACGAGAGCCGGATGACAAAGCTGGAGAGATGCTGACACGACCACGTCGGCAATGCCGCGACGCTATGACGATAGATGCATAATAGTTACTGTCTGACGATGACAACACTGGAGGGGCGGCATAATCCCGAACTAACGAGAACAGTACAATTACAATACGATCATGAATATTGACGCCGATCAAACGACCAAGGCGGTACGACGATGATAGCATAACTACAATACAAGAGGATGACCTTATTGAAATGATGACAATAATAAAACGATCGTGTGACGTCGACAGCTTGACGACGATGGCCTGATGACGACGGCGCAACGAGACTCAGATGACAGACCTGGAATGACGACGATGGAAGGACCATAGCAGAAGGCCTCACGGAAGGAGCATGACGAGAGTCAGATCACGCAGCTGAATTGACGACGACTGAATGAACAAGACGGCCTCACTTTGCCGGTGTGACAACGACTGCATGACGTCTGTATAAACAGGATGGCATGACGACGACAGCATAGGAGTGTCGGAGTAAAGCTGAATTGAGGACGATGCAGCGACTTCGACGGCACCACCCCAATGAGCCAAAACCTAGTGGCCCAAGCTATTTGAGAACTTGGGTCACTGGCTCGTGGAAGAAGGCGTTACGACAATGGCATGCCGAGAGTGAGATATCAGGAAGCTGCAATGAAGATTTGGGAACAACCACGACGGCATCACAACCAGGAACTCATAACTAGTGGCCAAAGCAGGCATTCATCGTGGGCCGTTGTCTCCGCGTAAGAGGACAGACAGACAGACAGACAGACAGACAGACTGATTGATAGATAGATAGATAGATAGATAGATAGATAGATAGATAGATAGATAGATAGATAGATAGATAGATAGATAGATAGATAGATAGATAGATAGATAGATAGATAGATAGATAGATAGATAGATATGCTCAAAACGGCTGAAGCAGGAAACGAATCATGTTCGCATTGAAATGAAAAAAGAAGCACTGCCTTCCTGCACAAGCCATGAGTCCACATGAAACATATCGCCAATCATTTACGTCGCACAATATAAAGTGGGCGTAAGTAGTTTCCAGACGTCATCATCCTGTATGTTTTGTAAGTCGATAAGAGTTCGATAAATTCGCGAAATTTTGCTGGTTCAATCGAAGAAATGTTACGACCCCATGCTTTTACAATTTTTTCAAAGATGAGAGCTATTTGTTTACTTTAAAGTATTCTTCGGCTTACGCAGGCTTCCGTTTGCGCAGTTGCCACTCTTCCCAATTTAGGCCTTTCTATTGGACCATAGGATCTCGTAAATTAAGGCAACGGTGCGAAATTCAAAACATTTAGACATTTTTGCGCGCTTTTAGCAAACATAAGGTCCTAGTGGTTCTTATGCTAAGCGCCTTCGCCTTAATCACGACGCAAGTATTTCCAAATTTTTCATTGCCAGATAAAAACGACATCCTAGTTAAAACATATCGCAATATTTCATCGTTAGTTTGGCGTGAACCACAGAATTTAAAATTGTCTGTAAGTCTCTCAGACACCGATATCAGCACTCACGCAGAATAACCTGAGTATTTTGCTTTATACATAATCAGTGCGTATCCGGGCCATCAGTCTTTTTGTTTGACAGCCTGACGCAAATGCTTGGTGGTCTCTTTCATGAGAGCTCATGGCATTGCGATCACAGAGGGTCCCTTCCTCTTTACATTTTATCTTATTGAACTTCCTCTCTTAGACAGCGATGGTACAGTGCCCTTGCTCTTTCTGTTGCCGTCGTTTCCGCATTGACTCAAAGAAGGCATCAATTCTAACTGGTTGAGCTTTCCGCCTTACTGTTTTTCTTTGATGTGCTTGATGTCGGTGCTTGACATTTTTTGCGATGCCTCAGACGTTCAGACATAAAGACGAGAGGATTATGTGGGTAGTCTGTGGCGTTTAAAAGTGCAATCGGCCTGCTGAAGTGCTCGCGAATCTAGTTATGACACAACTTATTCAATATATTTCACAAGCACAGGTTTCACGAGCTGGTTATTTGCAGATCCAAATTGCAAAAGAAGTTTTTGCGCGAGTTATGTTCCACCAGAGGAGGTGGTCGCTTAAGAAGGACAGCCTTAAATCAAAGAACCTGCAAGGACTACTAGCCGGAAGATCACGCGTTAGTTTGAGTGAATCGAGCCATCGTTTTCAAACCGTACCAGTGCCGGCTGAAGGTAGGAGCCAAACGCGTTATGATCATAGTGAAACAGCAGCAAACTGACATCCCCGCAGGGGCGTCTGCGTCAGCAGGCGTTTGGTGTGTTGCGACACCACGTACCCGAGCACACGAGGGTTGGACCCTGCCTCGTGTAGCCGTGCGCGGCGTAGCCGTGTCCGGGGAAAAGGGGATCCTGGGCGTTGAGCCAATGCCCCGTGTTTGGACCTCTATAGCCCCTCGGCGGCGGCAACACACCCCTTTGACCTCGGCTTCACGTAGACGGCACCCCCGGACTGACCCACCCGGGGGAAATCGGCAGTCGCCTTTTCCTGTCCTCCTCTCCAATCTTCGTCTTTCTCTTTTGCCTTTTTCATCTTTCCTGTCTTCTCATCACTTCTCCTCACTTCCAAGTTTCCCGGTGGCAAGGGTTAACATTGTGTAGCTAGCCAGCCTTGGTTATGCTGTATTTGGTTATAGCAGCGATGTACGGCTGGCGTTGGCAGGGTTTCTCTAGCAGGAACTTCTGTCACATCCCTTTGTTGGGCTCCATGGTGGGTGGTCGGCATCACGGCCGAAAACCCAACATTACTTATGGAACATGCTTTTCCTAAACTACCTGATAGCCCTCAGAAACGAGGGCGCACCGAAGAAGTTTTTCAGTTTTTCGGACGACAAGTGCACAATTTTCCCTGTTTTCATGTCATCCACGCAGAAAAACCAGCTAAACAAGTGCGAACAATCTCCCCGTTCCTTGTATCTAAGTCTCTTACCGAAGTTTTTGGTCCAGGATATAAGGTGTCGAGGATGGCTAGCGGTGACCTCCTCTTGGAGCTCCGCGATCAGAAGCAATTTGAGAAACTGCCTCAGCTAGCATCATTTGGGGAGACCCAAGTAGTAGTAACCCCGCACCGCACAATGAATACCTCCCGCGGCGTTGTCTCGGACGATGATTTGCTGGAGCTCACTGAGGCTGAGCTCTTGGAGGGCTTCAGTGAACAAAATGTTATAAATGTCAAAAGAATTAAGATGAGGCGAGATGGCAAAGAACTTGCGACCAAACACCTAATACTCACCTTCAATTCAAGTGTCCTGCCCGAGTCAATCGAGGCCGGGTACATCAAGCTCAGTGTAAGACCATACGTGCCAAATCCCCTCCGATGTTTCAAGTGCCAGCGTTTTGGCCACAGTTCGCAGAGCTGCCGAGGCCGCCAAACTTGTGCGAAATGCAGCGCGCATGAACACTCCTCTGAAGCTTGTGAGAATTCTTTCCACTGTGTAAATTGTGATGGCGAGCATGCTGCATACTCGCGGTCATGCCCGGCTTGGAAAAAAGAAAAAGAAATAGTAACAATCAAAGTAAAAGAAAACATATCATTCAAAGAGGCACGCAGCGGGTTGCATACCTTCCTAAGGCCAGCTTTGCCGAAGTGGCGCGTCAAGGGGCAGCGTCACAACGGCCTCCGGCGGCTGTCCGACCCACAAGCCTTGAGTCGGCAGTTACGCCATCTGCCCCCACGGCGGTTGCAGCTAGCGCTGCTCCGTCTACCCAGCAGACGGGGCCACCGACCCCGAAGGTGGGCGCAGCCGAGGCTGCCCCACCCACCCCCGCCCCTTCTAGCGCTGGCGACAGCCGGCGCAGCCAAATTCCTCAGGGTGCCCCATCGACCTCCGGGCTGGTGGGCGCAGGGGTCTTGCGCTCCAAGGCGGCACCCTCCCTGACAACATCTCGCTCGCAAGAGCACGTGTCCGGCGCCTCACTAGAGGCAATGGACACTGCACCAACCCTCAAGGCTCACCAAGCGCCTAAGGAGCGGCGAGGCTCCCTCCAACGCTTCAGAAAAAGCAAAACCCCGGTTACAGGGCCTCGAAAGAGCTCTGTAATCTAAGGCATCACTTCCGTTTCCGTAAACACAGCACCAATTTACTTTAAAAATGGATACGCAAATAATTCAGTGGAACGTCCGAGGTCTTTTTAAAAACCTTGATGATTTGCAAGAACTCATCCACAAACATAATCCAAAAGTGCTGTGTTTACAGAAAACACATTTAAAATCTAAACACACAAACTTTCTCCGTACGTATGTTACGTTTGGCAAAGATCGCGATGATGCCGTCGCATCATCGCGTGGTGTGGCGATTCTCACTCATAAAAGTAGAGCATGTCAACCGTTACAGCTACGAACGCCCCTTGAAGCAGTGGCGGTGCGAGCTGTTCTGCTAAACAAACTCATCACTATTTGCTCGCTTTATATACCCCCACATTACAAATTAACTAAACATGAATTTCAATCCTTTATAAATGAATTGCCAGAACCTTATCTGGTTCTCGGCGACTTCAATGCACACAACTACCTGTGGGGCGACCCTCGTATAGATGCATGAGGACGTCTTGTTGAACAGTTCCTTTTCTCTTCTGGTGCTTGTCTTCTGAATAAGAAGGAAGCGACCTACTATTCTCTTGCAAACAGAACATTCTCTTCAATAGATCTTAGCCTAGTCTCCCCGTCACTACTGTCTGAACTTGAATGGGAAGTTAACGACAATCCTTACGGGAGCGACCACTTCCCTATACTACTAAGAACATATAAAGAAAACGAATGTCTACCACAGGCTCCTAGGTGGAAAATCGATACAGCCGACTGGGAGAAATTCCGAACATTAACTAGCATATCATGGGATGACATGTCCTTGTTAGAAACTGATGCTGTTGTGGATTACTTTACAGCTTTCATTATAGATGCCGCATCTAAATGCATACGTGAAGTAAGTGGCTCGGCATGCAAACGGCATGTCCCGTGGTGGAACGATGAATGTAGAGCCGCACGTAGGAATCAAAACAAAGCGTGGGGGTTGTTACGTGCTTCGCCCACTGCAGAGAATCTTGTTAACTTTAAGAAAGTTAAGTCTCAAGGCAGGAGAACCCGCCGACAGGCCAGAAGAGAGAGTTGGCAAAAGTTTTTATCGAACATCAACTCGTTTACAGATGAGGCGAAAGTCTGGAACCGCGTAAATAGAATTAGAGGGAGACAAACATATTCACTCCCTCTGGTAAACACAGAGGGTGATACGCTGCAACATCAGGCAGACTCACTTGGGGAGCACTTTGAGAGTGTGTCAAGTTCAAAACATTATTCGAAATCCTTCCTGAAGTATAAGCAAATAGAAGAATGTAAGCCACTCAAAAGAAAATGTCTACAGAATGAATCGTACAACTGCCCTTCCAGTATTGCCGAGTTGAGAGCTGCCTTGAGCTCATGCAAGAGCTCTGCACCGGGATCCGACAGAATCATGTATGAAATGATCAAAAACCTACACAATGACACCCAAGTTACACTACTCACACTTTTCAACACCATTTGGGCTGCAGGATACCTCCCAACTGCATGTAAAGAAGCCATTATGGTTCCTGTTTTGAAACAAGGCAAAGATCCTTCCTTAGTGGCAAGTTACCACCCGATCGCCCTCACGAGTTGCCTTTGTAAGGTATTTGAAAAAATGTTTAATCGGCGACTCATCGATTTCCTTGAAATGAGCAAAATGCTTGATCCGTATCAGTGCGGCTTCCGAGAAGGGCGGTCCACAATCGATCATCTCGTACGTGTTGAAGGAAATATCCGGGATGCATTTATACATAAACAGTTCTTCCTATCGATATTTCTCGATATGGAAAAGGCGTATGATACAAAGTGGGGTTATGGAATCCTAAGAGACTTGTTAGAAATGGGTATCCATGGTAATATGCTAAACCTAATAGAAAGCTATCTGTCCAGTCGTACCTTCCACGTAAAAGTCAGTAACGTACTTTCGCGTCCTTTTACGCAAGAAACGGGTGTACCCCAAGGAGGCGTGCTCAGCAGCACACTCTTCATCGTGAAGATGAACACGCTTCGCGCTTCATTACCACCGGCAATCTTTTATTCTGTCTACGTGGACGACATACAAAGAGCTTTCAAATCCTGTAACCTCGCAGTGTGCGAGAGACAGGTACAGCATGGCCGGAACAAAGTGTCGATGTGGGCAGACAAGAATGTATTTAAGATCAATCCTAACAAAAGCTCTTGCGTTCTTTTTACAAGAAAGAGAGGAATGATCCCAGATCCTTGCTTAGAACTGGGTGGACAACAAATACCTGTAAACAAAGAGCACAAATTTCTAGGTGTTACACTGGACTACAGACTCACTTTCGTCCCCCACAATAAATATCTTAAAGAAAAATGTCTAAAAACAATGAACATAATGACACTTCTATCCCAGACTACGTGGGGTAGCGACAGGAAGTGTTTATTGAAACTCTATAAAAGCCTCATTCGATCACGATTAGACTACGGTGCCGTGATTTATCACTCTGCCGCCCCGAGCGCACTAAAGATGCTAGACCCAGTCCACCATCTAGGAATCCGACTGGCCACAGGCGCTTTCAGAACAAGTCCCATACAAAGTTTATATGCAGAATCAAATGAGTGGTCACTTCATCTTCAGAGAACATACATCAGCCAAACATATTTTCTGAAAGTCCACTCAGATCCTCAACATCCCTGTTTTAATACCATTAATGACATGACATATGCCACACTCTTTCGCAATCGCCCCTCCGTAAGACAGTCTTTCTCGCAGCGTATGAGGGAGCTTAGTGAAGAAATGCACGTTCCACTCCTCGAGCTTCGCCTTATGCATCCAGCCAAGCTGCTACCTCCTTGGGAGTGGCAGCTCATACAATGCGATATATCTTTTGTGGACGTCAGAAAACATGCTCCAGAGATTGAAATCCAAATGCATTTCCGGGAACTCCAGCACAAGTACTCCTGCACGGAGTTCTACACAGACGCATCAAAGTGACACGACGGGGTGTCCTATGCAGCCGTCGGGCCATCTTTCTCGGAATCCGAGGTACTACACCCGGAAACCAGTATCTTTGCGGCTGAGGCGTGCGCACTGTTGTCGGTTGTAAAGCATATAAAGAAATCAAAACTACAGAAATCAATTATATATACGGACTCCCTTAGTGTTGTGAAGGCCTTGATGTCTTTCTGTAGCCACAAAAATCGAGTAATTAATGAACTCTACTCCCTACTGTGTAAAGCATATATATCTAACCAACATGTGATAATATGCTGGGTGCCTAGACATAGGGGCATCGAGGGAAATGTACTAGCGGACCAGATGGTCACATCAATTTCATTGCATGCAGTTAATCCTACTGCTTCGGTCCCTGTCACAGACCTGAAGCCTTTCTTAAGAAGGAAACTACGAAACCACTGGCAACGCATGTGGGACGAAGAAATAAATAATAAACTGCATGTAATAAAGCCACAATTAGGTTTCTGGCCTGCTGTAACGAAATCCCGCCGGACAGATGTCCTATTCTGCCGTCTAAGAATAGGACACACTTATGGCACACATAACTTCTTACTCACGGGAAACGAGCCTCCAATCTGTGGTAGATGCGGGGAGAGGCTGACCGTCCTCCACGTCCTACTGGAGTGTCGGGAAGCCGAATCCGAAAGAAAAAAACATTTTCTCTTAGCATACCGGCACCACATCCCCCTTCATCCTGTTATGTTACTTGGTCCAGAACCACTCTTTGAGACCAACGCCGTCCTAGGTTTTTTGAAAGATGTTGTGTTGCATGTTATTAGCCCCACGCGTTCGTAGCGCTTCCTCTCTTCAGAGGATGCCGCTGCGATAATTATTTTGAATAGCACATGCCTCTAGACCCTTTGGTTCAAGGGCTCTGGCGAGGCAGTAGTGCTTTAAACAATTTAACATCTCGCATATTTAAAACAATGCATCATTCTTTTACGATGGATTTTAATGTTCATAGTATTCGTCATTAGTCATCGCCATAATTTTATAGCACGTAGATTTTACGCACTTTACAGCGACTATTTTTAGGCCACTTTACAGCCAAGTCACATCTTCCATAATACATCGTTAACACTACATGTCATGGCGCTCTTTCGCGAAACCTGGCCCTTGCGCCACAAAATACCACACATCATCATCATCATCAAACTGACATCCACAAACTTTGAAGCTCTAGCCACAATTATTCTGGTTACACGTCCTGCTGCTATTTACTCTATGTGCACGAAGAACACGTCATTCAGTAAAGGGGGCTTATAAGAGCCTAAACAGACGCTACTCTTTTGAATGAACTCGTGCCCATTCAACTTGGCTAATAAGGATGTCACGAAAAACGTCAAGAAATTATCGGAAGCAGTAGTCGTGACCTTGTACTCGTTGTTAATTGCCATAGCGCTAAATTGTGGGTGTCTCAGTTTAGCTCAGTAGTAGGCGTAGCCTTGAACGGAACTGCAAGCATGTACTGTTAGGTGCTAACTAATTTGCGGACGTGTTAAACAAAAGGAACCATTACCCTACAACAATTGTAGACAATTTTAGAGCATTAGAGTGACTGATTTCTGCCATATTCTCTGTTTGAATCAATAAAACGAAACGGTGATTCGATATTATTTGCTTCCGCTGAGAAAACTTGGCTATGGTTCAGCTCTGGTTAAACCTGGTTTTATTGCCAAAGCAATATATGCATGGCTACGCTTGTAGTTCTGCCTTTGGTGTAACTTGATGTTGGACTTAGTTTAGCTTGGACTTGCTTTGTCTAATTCAGTTATACTGATGTTAATCTATGTTCTCTATTAAAGACAAAGACTTGTTTCACTTTTGCACCCTCTTTCTCTCATTCTTCCTAGCTTGCTTAGCTTTCGCCTTAGAATTTAACTGTTCCGAAGCAGTAGAGCTACTAGATTAAGATATAGACTCTTCGTCGGAAACTCCCATGGCGAGACCGATCGACCAACGCGTAGCGCACCGCTATATATCACAGTGAAGCCGCGACGGAGCGAGCGCAAGGCGAGGAGGTCGTCATATCAACGGAGAGACCACCTCTTAGGCGCGGCGCCGGCTCCGGCGCCACGGCACACGTGCCGAACGGCTCCATTCCAGCTGCGGCGGGGAGCAAGTTTACGTCACGCATCGTCATAGCAACGGAGAGAGCTAACGTCACACCCCCTGCTAAGCACAGCGCCAGTTGTGGGAGGGTAGGGGGCGGGGCACAGCATACGCGATGAGCGGTTAGACCTGGCATGGTATTGCTTTCGCAATGAAAAACTATGTCCAACTTTTCACTGTTTTCTTATTATTGAGCGAACGTGGTGACTTTCACCTTCGCGCAAAGGCGTTTCGCCTAAGCGTGCATTTTGCCCGCAGGTTAAAAACCGCGTCAATCCCTTGGCAACGATCCTTCCACAATAGATAGATTTAGAATAGGGGCCACATACTTTTGCCCCCCCCCCAAAAAAAAAATAAAAGAGAACAGCGTCGAAGCCGCTGAGAGTTCGCGAGAACCAAAGTGCGTTTGGCTTTTGCGTCGGGCGCGCTATTTCCCCGATTTAGCGGCAAGACCAAACGCGGCCCCTAAATGCTTGCGTCAACAAGCATGTAGGCACCTTTCAAAGCAACGGCTCTAACCTAGCGCCAAACTGGGCTCGATTCGTGGTAACGCGTGAAGTTCGCTAGCTAGGCGAAGTGACTGCGATTGTCGCTTTCTCTGAACTAGCGTGTATTATGAAGATTGATCCGTTAGACGACGTTGATTCCAAATTTGATTTTCGATTTCATGGCTCGTTGGTCGTTGGCCTAACACGGCTTACCTTGGCTGGTGAAGGCGCGTAAATTTGGTTACTCAAAACTCAGCGCAACTAGTTGCTTACTCCTAATAGAATAACCTTTAAATGGTAATCCAAGCGCTGAAACACACATGCTAAATTTACTCTTTTTATCATAAAATGGTATGTCTTATTTTAATATCTATAATAGGTTTTGTTTGCCGCCTTAGTGGCGTGGCAAGCGCAAGACGCTATCCTCAAACGCAAAACCCTATTCTAAAACCCTTCACTCCTGCGTGTCCGAACGCTAACACACGCAAACCTCTATGGGGCCCCAAACTTTATGGATCCCTATTCTAATACTCTCTAATATGTAAAAATACACGCACCTTTCTGGTCTAATGGAACAAGAAAGTTGATTCCGCCAAACCACCATTTACATTACCCGATGTCACCAAAAGAAAATTTAGCGCACCTGCATAAAATATGTGCACAACACTAGGAATATTTCATTGGGGTATAGTGGCTTTAACGTTGGCCAAATTATGTTTCAGTTTGATGCTAGGCACATGCGCGTATGACAACGTGTTTTCGGAAAACGCGCACGTTTCCTTCTCATATTTCTGCCATATGGGGGACATATTTCTGCCAAAGGGCTCTGGCGGACGCTTCTCTATGCCATTGAGTCTTCTTGAACATGTTTCTCGTCACTTTCCGCGTCAAATATTTCGGGTACCCGTTCTGTTTGACGTCCTTCTTCTTTCTTCAGCTAAGTTATTAGGGTGGGCATGTCAGGATTTCATAATACCTCTGCACTCCCTGACCCATAGCTGACGCCACGATGGAATTCATGTAAGGCGCCGAATGCAGTGACTTGCAGTCGATGTGTCTATCTGAATATGAAAACATGTTAACAGTGAAGGACCGGCCACTTACAGGCCATTTCACTAGCCGCCCAGAAGTGGGATGCAACCATCAATCTCTACTTCGATAGTGAACTGTAAGGACGGTTTCACGTTGCTCCGAGGCTGAAGCAAACCTTGAACGTGGCTTCTGCCCAGGAGGCTAAGCCTGCTCCTCGTATCAAGGAACAGATTGCCAAGGTTCGAATAAATTCAAGGTGCTTCCTTCGATGCTCTGCTTTGTTCTACTCGTAGTTGTTACGGATTTTGGTGCACCCATGATTCCTTGCTGCTCTCGCCCGCCGCGAAAAACAAGAAGAAACAATGATCCTTTCGAAAGTGCAACTAGGCCACAGTACAGATAGGTGTTCTTCTCCGACATTCCTTTGGACTGGTCAGACAGTCGATTCAACTCTGTCACTCTCGTGCCTCAGCTCGAGCACTGACAGGGTGAAGAGCTACCGAAATTGTTAACGTTGTGTGTTTAATTTGAGGTCTTTAGGTTGTAGATCGTAGTTTTGTCATTGCTCCCTTGTCTCCGTTGTTAATGCAGTAGCACTTTTGTGGTTGAGCTGAATTACAGTACCTGGCTGAATACCAGTCCCTGGATAACTCCGTTATTGCAGATCTCGGGTGGCAGATGCATTGGGTGAAGCAAGTATTGTCTTTCCCCGCCTCCTATAAGGCGCTTTTCGATTACAGTCCAATCAAAACACCACTTCTAGGCGTTCTTAAAGCACCTGGTTTTCTTGAGCCCGCGCACTGCGTAAGCTGCATAGGTTGGCTCGCGAAAGCATAGCGCTAATCCTAACGGCCAATATACTAATCAAAAGAAGCTATGGCTCATGCATCATATTCCATGCGATCTGTGCATAATGTTCTCGTCTTTTTCAGAATGGTCTGTGCTTCTGAGTGGCTGCTCCTTCACTTGGAATAGACCGAGAACGTCGAGTGGCATCGAGCCAGATGTTGCCCTCCGAGACGTCAACCTGCGTTTGGAGCCTGCGTCATTGGTCGGTGTAGTGGGGACAGTTGGCAGCGGCAAATCGACACTCCTCCTCTCACTTCAAGGAGAGATGAGCTCCATTCGTGGTGAATACAGAACATGGGTAAGGCTTGTTCTGCAGGTGAAGCTTGAGAGCAACGACGACTGCGTAAGACATCATCAGTGGTATGAGCGTTTGTGGGCAGTGAGCTAGGAAAAACTATAAGCAAGCGTAGCCGCAAAGAAAGCTGGAACGTCACCTGATCCATAATACTAAATCGGCCGTAGGGGCACAGAACTGACAACCACCGCCAGGCGGCGCTATGGAGCATTTTGAGAGCAAAAAGAAAAAAAAAGAAACCGAAAAGCTGGTGGAACAGGGAGATACGAGAAGCGATCGCCGAACGACAGGAAGCATCTCGAGAGCACAGGCAGGCAAAGAAGGCGCAGTTGCACCCGGATGAAGTAACCAGCAAATGGGAAATATTCCGGGGAAAAAGTATATGGTTCAATACTGGTGCGAGCAAAATTAAAAGGTGAAAGTGAACGTTGGTTGTCAGAAATACGTCAGATAAAGAAGGCGCAGCTAGAATATTTGGAACCACATAAAGTTATTAGGCAGGAAGTCAACAACACTACAACATATCCTAGACGAAGATGAAAACAGGCTGAAAGGAGAAGCGGCAATAAATTACATCCGAAAAGTAACCGCCGAATCTTTCTAAGGTTATGACGATGTTGTATTTGAAGCAAAGAAGAGCATGAAAGAGACCCAAGTTGAAAAGGAGCTGGTGCTCACAAATTTCAACTGGAAGAAAGCGGAAGAGAAAATTCCTAAGCACACAGTCAGAGTGCTAGACGAGGTACCCGTTAGGCTGATTAATGAACTAGCACCAAAAAGTGAGGAACCTGTGGTGAAAGCAGTGGAAAAAACATTAAATGAAAGGGGAATACCAGACAGTTGGCGACAAAGTAGAAGGAATTTATTTTATAAAGGTAACGGCGAGAAACATAGAATTCACTCGTATAGACCGTTCACCATTACATCGGTAATATACAGGCTAGCAATGCAGGCAATCAAATTAAAGCTTCAAGCATGGGCAGAGAATAATAGCATTTTGGGGAAGCTTCAGAATGGCTTCAGAATAGGTAGGCGTTTGGATGATAACTTGTTTGTTCTTACTCAGTGTATTGAAACATCAAAAGTAGAACACAGACCGTTGTGTGTGGCCTTTTTACACATTACACGAGCATATGACAACGTAGACCGCAACATTTTGTGGAATATTCTGTAAGGGGAAGGCTTATGTGACGATTGTCTACAGCTTTTGAGAGAGATTTACCTAAAAAATACCGTTTGCGTTGAATGGGAAGGGATCAGGAGCGAGGAGAATGTTCATATCAACAAGGGACTGGGGCAGGGGTGCCCTTTATCCCCGCTGCTGTTTATGATGTACATGGTGAGGATTGAGAGGGCGCTAGAAGGAAGTAATATCGGGTTTAGTCTCTCCTACAAACAGGTGGGAACAGTAGTAGAGCAGCAGCTCCCCAGTTTATTTTATGCGCACCACATTGTGTTGCTAGCTAACTAGCAAAGTCATTTGCAACGTCTGGCTCATATCTGTGGACAGGAAGGCAACAATTTACGTTTGAAATTTAGTGTTAGAAAGTCCGGTGTTATGGTAGTCAATGAAAACAGTGAA
The DNA here is from genome assembly GCF_050947875.1 of Dermacentor variabilis. Lineage (NCBI taxonomy): Eukaryota > Metazoa > Arthropoda > Arachnida > Ixodida > Ixodidae > Dermacentor > Dermacentor variabilis. The sequence continues at coordinate 32,846,112 of NC_134574.1, forward strand.
CAGACAATGGACACACAGTGCCAGGAAATGCCTCGGGTAACAAAATATAAATACCTTGGTGTATGGATAAACGAAGGCAATAGCTATTTGGAAACACAGGAAAAAACAATAACAGTGAAGGGGCAGAGAAATTCAGCCATAATGAAGCACAGAGCGCATAGGCGATACAATAGGTACGAGGTCCTCCAAAGTATGTGGAAAGGTGTAATGGTTCCAGGACTTACTTTTGGAAATGCAGTTGTTTGCTTTAAATTAGGGGTGCAATCAGGACTCGACGGGAACCAAAGGTCAGTGGGTCGCCTCGCATTGGGCGCTCACGGGAAGACTACAAGTGAAGCTGCGCAGGGTGATATGGGCTGGAGTAAATCTTGTAGTGAGGGAAGCTCGCAGTAAAATTGAGTATGAAGAACGGCTGATGAATATGGAAGAAAGCAAATTGGCTGGGAGAGTGTTCCCAGGTATCTGTACAGAAAAAAGATTGGTTGAAATTGGAAGAAAAGAACTACGAAGCTTACCAGCAAGTATGCGGCCTGTAGGGTGGGCAAAACCGCAAAAAGGAAGGTCAAGGGAAAAATCAGAGAGGCTGAAATAATCTCGTCGGTGGCAGCAATAGAAAAGAAAGCTGCCATGAGTAACTACTTAAGAGGAAAAAAAGAAGTCAGAAAAGGAACAATTTACGATAACTCAAAGGGAAGCTCATTACTTTTCACAGCGAGATCGGGATGCCTTAGAACACGCACCTATAATGCGCGATATAAGAAGGGAGAAGAAGTATGTGCTTGCTACGGTAAAGCTAGGGAAACTATGGAGCATGTTTTACTAGATTGTGAAGACGTCTACCCAGCGGTTGATTTAGGCACCACTGGCTTCCTTGAAGCCCTTGGGTTCAGCGGGAGCAGTGGTAAAGTAAACATGTCCGCAATAGGCATTAATTAGTAAGAGGCGATTGGAGGATTGGTGGAAGAAAAAGGGGGAAACCACAAAATACGGAGACGTACAAAAGCGCAGTTCGTGCTAGGTGATCAGAAATTTTGGGTGAGGTAGGTCATAGTGTTTCTTTTCTTCTTTTTTATTGTTTACCCTGGGCAGGACATTGGGCAGTGTAATGGCAAGAGCGTGGTGGCACCACCCACCGCCCCATTCCAAAGGGGACGCCAATAACATCCATCCATCCAGAGCTCCTGTGTTATCAACCAGCGCCTTTTCGATGTCGCGTCGCTGCATCTTTGTTTGTTATCTGTATGGCAGCGCGCGTGTTCCTCTCACGTTGCTTACGGCGCTCAGTCGCGCGGAACTTCCTTTGTTTCATTGCTCGCGGCGCTTGCGCTGCTTTTTCTCTTTCGCTCTTTGCTTGGGAGGCTAGACTTACTAACCTAAGCTAGGTGGCGCTACGGATGGATGGATGCTATGAGCGTCTTCTTCGGAACGATGGATTGCGCCACCAAGAGTGTTATTATATTTGCTAATGTCCTACGTATGTTTAAAAAAAGAAAAAGAAAACAAGGAAGAATTCACATCCCCAAACACACTGAGCCCCTACTGAGAACTTTGTTTTTATACGCCTTCGTAGTTTGTTGTTTCCCTACATTTCTTCCACCAATCATCCAATCACCTCTCACTCGAACGGATATTACGCACATTGCTTAGCAGCGCCACTCGCGGTAGCGAATGAAAATATCGCCACGCATCCGGGCCTAAGGCGCGGTCACGTAGACGGGTTTTGTACGAGGGTAGGGGCTGCGAGATTGTCTCCCGTGCATTTGTGCGCACAAGCCTGGCTTTCTTTACCGCAACCACTCCGAAAGCACAAAATTTTCATTCATATTTGAAATTCTTCATCTTTCTGGGGCGGCATGATTCAAGGGAAGCTGAAGAGTCTGTCGAATTCAATAAGACGCTCATATACGGATGCGGGAACCTTATAAACCATGTAGGTAAAATTTGGTTTTTTTTTCAATTAGGATTGACGTAATCATCGGTTAAAATTGCGCTGTAGCTCCGCCCCCCGTCCAATGCCGCGCGCTGCTGCTGACGCTGACGATGCGAGCGGAGACTGGAAACCGCGGCGTTGTGACGTCAACACTAGTGTGCCGTTCCTTCGCAGCCTCCGCGACCGTGCCTGACCGTGCTTGTTTCTGCGTGCGTGCCATCGTAATCTGCTTCGATCGACTCTGCATTCCTTTGTTGGTGCGTTTGCGTGGATGTAGAGTGTTAGTCAACGTGCGCAGCATCAACTGAAGTGGTGGGCCGATCATGCGGCTTTCTGTGCAGCCTAGGGTTGCACGAACACCAGCGGCCGCGACGATGTTGTCTTCCATTACTTCCCACAAGACCTTGGAAGGCCTTATGAATACACGAACTCGCCCAAACCTGGATTGTGATTTACTGCAAGCTCCTTCGTGTTAGCACACTGAACGGAAGGTGCATGTTTATCTCCCGCCCTTGACGCAGGTTTCGCCGCAAAGCGCCGCGAATTTTTAATTTACATGTGTGTCGTTAAACAGCCTGCATACAGCTACCACAACGCAGTGCAAATGTAGAGTTTGCATGTGCTGGAAAGGCGGCGCACGCCAGGACGCTACGCTCCCCCCTTCTCTCGCGCACAGCGAGAAACCGACCGTCTCACGTAGCCGACGGAATTCGCAGCCTTTACGACTTCGGTTACGAGTAGTGTGCGGATGGCGCACAGATGAAGGTCACTACACGTACTGCATGAAGCGGGAAGCTTTTCACGCGTTTAAACCGTCTTTGTAGATTGCCGACAGCTTTGGACAGCGCACAAATGCCGAAGGTCGCATCCCCGCTTACGTTCCACCAGGAGGCATGCACGAACCCCAAAACTACAGTTGTTTAACCGGAAACGAGCTCACTAGATCGGCGAAAGATCGGCCAGATCACTAGATCGCTTTGCAAAAAACATACTCACCAAAAAGTATGTCCAACACGAGGAGATCCCAAGACTTCGCTTTCGTTCGCGTCGAAAGCACTGCTCGCACCAGCATCGTTTGCTTCATCGAGAGGCTGGCTCATCGCAATCGGCTCGTACATGTAGGGAGTAACGCCGAACTCCTCAGAAAAACGCAGTCTCTCTAAATTTTCCATCACCGTCTCAGAAAAACAGCACCAAACTACCTGGCACCGCGCTTCATGTGTAGCGGCAGCGGTCCGTTCGGACGAACACTAGTGTTGACGTAACGAGGCGCCCGACCAATCACAGGCGGAAACGAGACGCGCGAGCTGGGCTTGTCCGCTGCTGCACTTTTCGTCGAAATAAAATATATTTGCGCTTTCTTTCGCTCAAATTTGATACGATATTCGAATTCGGAGGGTTGAAAACCATTATGTACAGATGTTCACTCATTTTTTCTGGAAAACCTTTCAGCTTCCCTTTAAAGAGAGAAGTCAAGCGTGCACGACCGCTATTTTTGAGAGTGCCAAGTGGGACGCCCTTGCTCACTTTTGCGTGATAATGTATTATAAATCTCGAACAGTCACTCCAGGGGCTCTGGCGTACAACAGGGGTCCATTATGAAAGCGTACTGTAGTGCTCGCAGCCCCAGTTAGGCACCACTGCTTAGTGCCCACAGGAGCGGGCTGCTTCGTGCAGGTGCAGCGAGTGTCGTGATATGATGTGATATTACTGCACGGTAAAAACTGAAAAGACGAAAGAGGTAAATTATTCACAAAAGTAAAAAAAATCGTGAGAGAACCGGAGTAGACGTTCGCCTCACAAATACGAACAGAGACTCCTTTACAATCGCTTCGAGAAAAATGACGACTGCGACGTCTGTGAGGTCCCGCAACCATTGATGAATTGATACTACTTTCACGCAGGCGCTTCAGATGACGATTGGTAACAATAAAAACTTCTAGGGTTTCCGTGCCAAAACCACGATTTGATTATGAGATACACCGTAGAGGGAGACCCCGGAATAATTTTGACAAAGTGGTCTTCTTCACCGTGATCCCGATGCGCGGTTCGCGACTCCTGCTTAGCAGCGTAACGCGAATTCCACTAAGCTCATCCCGGCGTTTGATGACAATCGAGTCTGATCGGGGGAGTGCAATTCTGCGCGGATACTTTTCACAACAATTTTCCACAATCCGAATCCTGTAGCTCACGATTGTAGGGCGCAATCTGCACCGTCACGCCGAGTAAACTCAAGTGACTCAATCCAGAATGTTGGACTATGCAGAAGCTAGCATTCTCGACCATAATCGAGAATTTCGTTCCGTATAGGGCTTGAACGCTATAGCATGGGCTTCGCTTGCACCGGTATCAAAGGACAACCGAAAGCCAAAGAAGCTCAAATCGCGGCTATCTTCTCGAAGCAGAGCTTGCGGAGTCAAGATTCCAAATTGTACACTGCGTATTCTTTTGATAAATGCGCAACATAATCATTCGATGGTGCTAACGCAGTCAACTGCTTGCACTTTGCTACAACAGAAATGTCACCGTTCAAGCGTGCACTTCTCGACAACAACTAGAAAGCACATTGTGCGTAGTACACACATATCAGCCAACCGACGTTCAAGGCTTCACTGAAAGCACGTCGAAGTAGACTTCCACTGGTATACTCATCGTGATGGGCAGGTTTAGTGACTGTGTTACACAGAAAAGCTACCTTGTAACCGCTACCCCGAATATTAGCAAACACTAAAGGCTAACTGCAACAAAATTTTCGACCACGTACAAAACCGTGTTTCAGATATCTTAGACATGAAATAGCCTTTGTGCTAAATCTTGCGCTTAAAATACAGCTCACTGCGTCACAAAGAGCTTGCAGAACTCAATGTTTTTCATGCCGGAATTAAAAAAGAACGCCGCCATTATTGCCCGGCGGAAGTGACATACAGTGAACAATTTGGAGGACCAGCGTCCGCGCTCCCTGCTTTCTTTGCTTGTACCATCTATCCCGTTCATGTTTATCAGCGAACAAGTCCTTCACCTTTGTTAGGCACAGAAGCATACTTTGTCAGCGGCTTCGTGCACTGTGACAACGCTTTTGCGCGCCTTTTATTTCAAAGTATCCTCCGAGTTCAGTCTGGTATATCTCGTTATCTACGTTCAATGGTAGGGCCTTGATGGATTCTGCCTCCGCTCCAAGAAGAGCGCATTGGGGTGGCAAGCTAAAGGTGGGGTTCGACTTAACACGGACGCGATCCACGCGTGGAGCAGTTACGCTGCATTGGCAAAAATTGGACGCTCTACACTCTGGTATGGTTGGCGCGGCAGTAGAACGTCTCCTTTCGCACGTCTCGGAGCAGACAGAAGAGCGTGCATTTCGCGCAAGCTTGGCTGACCAGCAGCTTGCGTTCACGTTCACCAAAGCGAACGTGTTGCGTTGCACCTTCGACAAAGAGGCGCGCGCTCACCGCGCACTTATTCGCTAGCGCTGCGGCAACAGCTGCACTGCTTCTGGCCACGTTTAATGTGCAGGGTAAAATTTTAGCAACCTTAGCGTCTCCTGCATGAGCTGTTCGGCTTTACAGGCGGCTGCCTCGCACGCTGGAAACGCCGGACTCGTCGACCGATCGGACAAGTACCACCATCTGCAGTAAATTAGGATAAGTAGCTGAGGCTTTGCGTAAAGGCACGGACGGACAGGCCGGGCTGCGGCCGTGATAAAGCTTCGCCCCTTTCGCTCTGGCCGCAATGCATTTCTGCATGGCTCACCGCCACATTTACACCATGGCCGCTGCGTCTCGTTCTCCTTCGTGAGAAAGGATTTCGTTCATCTAGGCGTCCGGTGTAGTGACGCACGAAATATCTTGAAGATGATGCACTACCGGAAATGTTCGCTCAATGATATCGTCCTTGAATACATTTTACTTTTGAACGTTACGGTTGGTTTCCGTGCACCATTGCGGCATATCGTACTTACGGTGACTGCGAGAATGTGTTTACCAAGCAAATCTTGATGTGTTACTCTGCTCTTAAAATGTAGTTGCGCACTACGGTGATCTGCAGTATACATGGTTAGTGCGCGTTCGTTGATCCGAGGTGGACTTGCCTGCTGCGTGTGCGGCCTTCAGTTACTCAGCGCAGTGTAATGCGTAGCCATTGCTCGTGCTCAAACACATATTCGAGTACACGACGGCCATGCGAGGCATCTGCATTCTAAAATTGCTCAAATATACGAGTGCGACAGGGAAAATGCACACCGAAAGGGACGCCCGTCAACTCTCAAATCATGAGCGAATGATGCGCCTGGCTATGTAGGTGCAGCTTGGCACATCCGAGATCTCAACAGGTGCGTACGGTTCTTCAACATTCACCAAACCCGCATCGCCTCCGCTCTGTCACCAGGCGCACACGTCTCACTAGATAACGCTAGAACGTTATCTAGTAAGGCGAGTCTAGCACTGCTATTGGAGGAATTAGAGGGCATTCAATGGGTTATAATAGGGCTCAGGGAAGATAGAAGGACGAAAGAAGCTTATACAGTGCTTAAAAGTAGGCACGTCCTGTGCTACCGGGGCTTAGCGGAGAGACGAGAAGTAGGAGTCGCATTCCTGATAAATAAGAATATAGTTGGTAACATACACGAATTCTATAGCATTAACGAGAGGGTGGCAGGTCTTGTTCTGAAAGTTAATAACAGGTACAAATTGAAGGTCGTGCAGGTCTACGCCCCTACATCCAGCCATGATGACCAGGCAGTCGAAAGCTTCTATGAAGACGTGGAATCGGCGATGGCTAAATTCAAAACAATATGTACTCTACTGATGGGTGACTACAATGCCACGGTAGGCAAGAAGCAGTGTGGAGACAAGTCAGGGGGGTAATATGGCATAGGCTCTAGGAATAGCAGGGGAGAGGTATTAGTAGAGTTTGTCGAACAGAATAATATGCGGATGGTGAATACTTTCCTCCGCAAGTGGGATAACCGAAAATGGACGTGGAGGAGCCCGAATGGGGAGACTAGAAAGAAATAGACCTAATACTCTGCGCTGACCCTGGCATCATACAAAATGTGGACGTGCTCGGCAAGGTGCGCTGCAGTGACCATATGATGGTAAGAACTCGAATTAGCCTAGACTTGAGGAGGGAATGGAAGAAACTGGTGCATAAGAAGCCGATCAATTAGTTAGCGGTAACAGCAAAAATAGAGGAATTCCAGATCAAACTACAGAACAGGTATTCTGCCTTAACTCCGGAAGAGGACCTTAGTGTTGAAGATATGAACAACATTCTTATGCTCATCATTAAGGAGTGTGCAATAGAAGTCGGTGGCAACTCGGTTAAACAAGATGTCAGTAAGCTATCGCAAGAGAGGAAAGATCTGTTTAAGAAACGTCAATCTATGAAAGCCTCTAATCCTACAGCTAGAATAGAACTGGCAGAACTTTCTAAGTTAATCAACAAGCGTAAGACAGCTGACATAAGGAAGTATATTATGGCTAGAATTAAACACGTTCTCAGGAGTGGAGGAAGCCTGAAAGCCGTGAAGAAACTAGGAATGGGCAGGAATCAGACGTATGCGTTAAGAGACAAAGCCGGCAATATCATTACTAATATGGATGCGATAGTTCAAGTGGCTGAGGAATTCTATAGAGATTTATACAGTATCAGTGGCACGCACGACGAGAATGGAAGAGGGAATAGTCTAGATGAGTATGAAGGCCCAGAAGTAACGCCGGAAGAAGTAAAGGAAGCCTTGGAGGCTATGCGAAGGGGGAAGGCAGCTGGCGAGGATCACGTAACAGCAGATTTGTTGAAGGATGGTGGGAAGATTGTTCTAGAAAAACTGGCCACCCTCTATATGCAATGCCTCATGACTTCGAGCGTACCGGAATTTTGGAAGAACGCTAACATAATGCTAATTCATAAGAAAGGGGACGCCAAAGACTTGAAAATTTACAGACCGATCAGCCTACTGTCGGTTACCTACAAATTATTTACTAAGGTAACCGCGAATAGAATCAGGAACACCTTAGACTTCTGTCAACCAAAGTACCAGGCAGGATTCCGTAAAGGCTACTCAACAATAGACCATATTCACACTATCAATCAGGCGATAGAGAAATGTGTCGCATATAACCAACCCTTATATAGAGCTTTCATTGATTACGAGAAATCGTTTGATTCTCTCGTAACCTCAGCAGTCATGGAGGCATTACGGAATCATGGTGTGCACGAGACGTATGTAAATATACTGGAAGATATCTATAGCGGCTCCACAGCCACTGTAGTGCTCCATAACGAAAGCAACATAATCCCAATAAAGAAAGGCGTCAGGCAGGGAGATACGATTTATCCAATGCTATTCACAGCGCGTTTACAGGAGATATTCAGAGACCTGGATTGGGAAGAATTTGGGAGAAGCGTTAAAGGATAATACCTTAGTAAATTACGATTCGCTGATGATTTTGCCGTGCTTAATAACTCAGGGGACCAACTGCAATGCATGCTCAGTGAGCTGGAGAAGCAAAACAGATGGTTGTGTCTAAAAATTGATCTGTAGAAAACTAAAGTGATGTTTAACATTCTGGGAAGAGAACAGCAGTCTATGATAGGTAGCGAGGCACTGGAAGTAGTAAGGGAATACATCTGCTTAGGACAGGTAGTGACCACGAATGCGCACGAAGGTAGTGACCACGAATGCGGTGATGCACGCGTCGTCTGCATAGGTGCTATTGAATGGCTGATAACAAAATCAGGCAATTACCATCTCTATGGCTTTGCCAAGAATACTTTGAGAGTATACGCTAGGCATTTAAAGTCAATTTCGCCCAAGTGAAATTTCGTTGCAGGTGGTCCTTTAAGGAAAACAAGAAACTTTCGCGTTAAGACCTTATTCTGTTCACTGCGTTCCTTTTCATACCATTAACACGTGGAACTCTAGAAATTGATAGGCAGCTGCAGGACCCTGGTTCACTTGTTACGGTTTAGGGGGTTGACCAGACAAAAGTGGTTGCCTCTTTGGCTACCAGACCAATAGAGTCAACGCGAAACAACGGTGAAACGAGTAACCCATTTTGCAAATATCACAGAAATCGCGAGTGCCTCATGGTGCCGGCGACCTGATAGTAGGTGGTGTAGCTCTCCGCTTGGGGAAGTAGTGGCGCTGGTGCCTACAGGAGAAATTGAGGCTTGGCGCCATCTTGCACCTACGCGTGCTCTTTCTATATATAGCTCGTGGCGCTCTGGCTGCGCCTGCCCTCTCTTTCGTTGTTCGTGGCAGTGTGTGGGTGTGTGATGGCGAAGAGGAAGAGGTGCTAATTTCCGCAGCTCTGTAGGGAGCACGGCTGAATGCCTTGGGTAAGAGGAAGGAGACGAAAGGAATAAATAAAAGAGGCACCGTCGTTGCAATCGCGCAGCCCTTGATTGCTCATTCGTTGCTCGTGGCGCTATCGCTGGCCGTGCACTCTCTCTGGTTGCTCGTGCCCCCTCACACTAGGCCTGCTCTTTCTGTTGTTTTTCGCTGCACTCTCGCTACGCGTGCTCTCTCTCTCTCTCTCTTGTTACTCGAGGCGCTGAACAGTTTATATTCAGCATCACCACGTGCAGACCCTGGAAAACTGCAGTGCGTTAGTTGTAGTGCCTTTTAAACAAAATTTCTAATGTAGAATACCGCTTCAACGATGTGAACCCCAAGGAAAACTAGTGACTGCCTTGCTTGTAATTTTAGGGCTTCAAGTAAAATGTGGATGACATGCGCAATTTCAGACGCCAAGTATGTTTCACAAACGAGCAACGAGATATTCTATCACAATGAACTTGTACTACACTACAGCTTGTCGCGAAAAAAAAAAATCGGGTGCAAGAGCTGTTTGAAAAGAATAAAACCGAGCACCCTTTATTTATTTTCGATGTCAAGCACGGTAATAACATTCGTGAAGCGTTGAGTGTCCTTCATTTGGTTGGTAGGCGCATTTGTGTGCAAGCGAACACTTTCTTGAAGATAGCTTCTTAGCTGGGTTTGTCTATTCACGCGCATTAAGGCGAAACAGCCCAATGTCCTGGCCGTTTTTCACCCGACCCGTCCACTGCGCTGCTTCGTCCTAATGTACGTGCTTGTGATAACGTCAGAAACTTTGCTATTTCTGCAACGATGTTTTGTGCTACCAATTTCAATGGTGTTTCACACAGCAAGCACATATCTCACCAGGCACAAGCTCAGTCAGTAACAACTGCATTCTATATATATATATATATATATATATATATATATATATAGAAAGAGAGAGAGAGAGAGAGATACTGGTATGTATTAGGAAATATAAGGCTGATATAAGCCTAATAAAAATACTTACGATAAAATGAGTTCCTCCTTAACTCCTTAACACGATTGGAGCGTAAGGAAGCCTAACAGACAATAATTAATTATTTCATTCATACATTCCTTATTTATGAACTAAATACGACTAAAAAACTTTTTGGCTAATTGTGTGCATTCTAAAAATGAACTAAATTGCTAAATCAATATCATTTAAGATTATTGATGTTTTTTAAGTTTGATTTTGAATGACTAACATAAAACTGATTAGCACTAATCGGGGTTACTTGAGGATAAATACGATAAACTAAGCAAATTTCGTACCCGCCATGGTTGCTAAGTGGCTGTGATGTTAGGCTGATGAGCACGGGGTCGCGGGATGGAATCCCGGCCACGGCGGCCGCATTTCAATGGGGGCGAAATGCGAAAACCCCCGTGTACTCAGATTTAGGTGCACGTTAAAGAACCACAGGTGGTCGAAATTTCCGAAGTCCTCCTATACGGCGTGCCTCATAATAAGAAAGTGGTTTTGACAAGTAAAACCCCGTAAAAAAAGAAATGCGAATACACCCGTGTGCTTAGATTTAGGTGCACGTTAAAGAACCCCACGTGGTCGAAATTGCCGCAGTCCTCCAGACTACGGCGTGCCTGATAATGAGAAAGTGTTTTTTGTACGTAAAACCCCACAATGCGCGGGTAAATGAATTTGTAGAGTAATTAGGACGACCTAGGTCTAATTAAGATTACTTACGATTATATTACTTCAGCCCAATTAAGTACAATACGGGTAATCAAAAATATTGACTCGTGCACCTTTTTTGTATAAGTGATTAACAATTGCGTAATACAGCCCATAGTGTTTATTGACGGCTTTGCCCGCTCCCCCCTCCCCCGTAATAGCCTGACGGCAGTCTCTAAGGGACAATAAATGGTGATGTATAAGTTATGTTGCATGTGGGGACTGCATTTCTCCACCCACAAAACAACATCAAGTTGTCGCTCAGCGCAAGACGTGCCTGCATGACTTGAAATTTACTCGACACTCATCGCCGATTCTAGCTGTTGTGTATGCTACGGGCGAACTTTGTGTAATCACAGTGCGTGCGCGAAATAAATAGTGTTGCTCTTTCTGGAAGGCACGCGGGCACCAGCGACTACACTGGAACGTTCGATGAGCCATGTATAAAAGCCGGCGCGCTGGGCCCGCCGATCAGATTTGCGACGATCGCCGACTGTGATCGTTGCGAATCGTTGTGCGTTGAGGGTCGCCTGCTTTCTTGGGCCCAGTAACCAGTAAGTATACATTTCCGGAAATTTCAACTGCTGCGTGCTTCTTCACCGTCGACACACGACAATTTTTGTTATATCTTTAAGCCTAACTCAAATTGGCAGCAAATTATTAATTTCGCCCAATAAGAATAATACCGAATAATTAGGTTCACTAAGTAAGTAATGGCAAGCTGTAGCAATGCTCGCCACACATGACATGATCTTTTACAGAGCGAGCCGTAGTGTGCGTTAGTCGGCCATTCAATCCGGCAAGGGGAGCTTGAGTGTAAGGTCAACACGTCACCTGGCAAGTCCCACCTGAGATTTTCTGCGAAGATATATATATATATATATATATATATATATATATATATATATATATATGCGTGTTTGCCTGTGTGTGTCTTTGCTTGTGTCCAATTAAGCGACATCAGCACAGACGTGATGCTATTCGTAACGACATGTTACGTCCTCACATTGCCAGCTTGTGAAGGTGGAAACGTTTCCCAAAAACTAGCTTCAACGTTCACGAGGCGTCACCGTCATCTGTCTTACGTCACCACTTTTTTTACGCATCTATACATTTTAATCTTCTTGGATAAAGCCCTTCAGGGACCGCCCTACTAGTTAAATTTAAGAAAGCATTATTCTTGTTTGAATATTGGTGCATAAAGAAACTCTTTGTTATTCCAGTCGTAAACGTGTTAATTGCTCTAAAGAAAACGAGAAATAGTACGTATAGCGTGCAGGATGGCTGGTGGACAAGTACACACCGTTTAGGTCTACTCTTTGTCAGCGCTGTACACCTACTTACGGTTCCACTGATGTTCATATTAAAAAGGAGCCTGCAGAGCTAATCACCTATATATGGGTATTGGGCGAACAGTGGGCACATGTGCAACCCTCCACCCTCAAAAATTTTTTACGAAGAATACCAGGCATAGCCCGACATGCGAAAACAATTTCCTATTCGGTCTCCTACCCCCATCAAATATGTCCCGTCTGCACCCCCCCTAGGATAACCTCGCTAGGCAGCTGGGCAGCTAACAAAAATACAACAAAAAGAAAAGAGTCGAGTACAGCACAAACGCTGCAAGTACTGACCTCGTCCCGCTCTCGGCAGATCTAACCTGAGGCTTCTACAAACGCAGGGGAAGCTGGCCTTCGTGCCACAGAATGCCTGCATCTACAACATGTCCATTAGGGACAACATCCTGTTTGGGAAGCCACTCGATACCACTCGCTACATGCGAGTGATGAATGCCTGCGGGTTGCTGGACGACATGGATCGCCTACCAGCCGGAGACCTCACCGAAGTTGGAGAAAAGGTAGGGAGAAAAGTTTTTCGCACAAAGTACTAGAGCGAGTGGGAGCACTCGCAAACGTTGCATGCGAAAACACTGGCATACTCGTGCACAAATGTGTACGCACTAGAAACAGACACGCTTGCACGCACAAATGCGTATGCAGACGTCCACCCACGTGCATGCAGGCAGGTGCACACACACGAACAGATACTCAAGCAAACACGTAAGCAGATGCAAAGTTACGTGCGCACATACAGATGCGTGCACATGCAAAAACACGCTTGTAGACACGCACGCAACACGCCCGCGTGATCACACACACAGAAGGTACACGGCATTTACTCACGCCCGCTCACATACACACGCTCGTACACACGTAGCCGAAAGCATGTCGATACAGACATACGCACGCAGGAATGCAGGCGTGAACACATGTATGCACACACGTAGGCGAGCCCAACAAAATACACACGCACCTAGGCAATCGATCGTGCACACATTGACCCGCAAACGCATACGGACACGCACTCGTTTGTTTACGAACGCTCCAACACACGTGCGCTACACATACACATGACCGCACATACGCACGTTCACCAACTGACGCACACACTAACACAATAATACACGCGCCCAGGTGGGCGTATGAACGAACATGCGTGCGTGTACAAACGCAAGCACGCACACGCTAATACAACCCAATCGCTCACGGAAGCGTGAGCATGCAAGTACGCGCATACGCGCACACAAACGCAAGAACACATGTTAAACACAATCACACACAAACATGTAACATGTATGCACCTTCCTTCTGTCCTAGCAAATACCTGCATTTGCAAACATATTGGCTGTCGCTGTCATTTTTTGGGGAACCCCAATTGTATGACACCAAGTTTGTGAAACAAATTTTTCATAACGGCAGAAATGCAGATTATTCTCTTTAGAATAGATCGTTTAGGGTACATTTTTACTGGCTTTGCAAGTGTTATATATCTTGTAAAAATTTTTGTAATTATTTTTACTCAATATTGTTAGCAAAAATAGCTTTCCCGCCAGCGCGTGTACTGTAACTTTAGGTCGTCATAACAAAAAATCAAAAATAGAAAATCGAGAATAGAAATATCTGAATATCCCTGAAAGCGTAATGACAAAATAACGAAAAATGAAAAGGGCCGCTCTTTTAGTTGTGCACTGGTATAAAATTGAACCAGGTAAAAAGCCTTTGTAAGATCTTATTTTAGGTGGTTCATTTAACGGACAACTTTGCCGGAAATGTATTCCCGACAAAGTTCAATTCAAAATATTTATTAAAATGAGAGCCATGCTTCTTGTCCTATAAAATAACTGCAAAAATTGCGTTCCAAGACAATCATAAAAAATACTCATAGAGACGCAATGTCCACAACGTAGATTGGGACAAGTGACTATTGACAAACGCCAAGTGACAAACGGGTACGACTTACCCCGGTCCTGCGTTAACTGATTCCGACGTGCGCCTGCTCATTTCTTAATTTCATCACCCCACCTAGAGTTTGGCGTACTCTACCGCATTTCCCTTCACTTGCCACCCATTTCGTAACCCTAAAGGTCCACCGGTTATCTAACGTACGCATTACATGGCCTGCCCAGCACAATCTGTTTGTTTTAATGTCAATTAGAATATCGGCTATGCCCGTTTGCTCTCTCATCAACACCGCTCTCTTCTTGTCTCTTAACGTTTCACCTATCATTCTTCGTCCCATCGCTCTTGGTGCGGTCCTTACCTTGTTTTCGAGCTCCTTTTTCAGTCTCCAAGTTTGTCCCCTATGTGTTAGCACCGTGAAATTGCGCTGATTGTACACATTTTCCTTTAGTGATAATAATAAGCTTGCAGTCAGCATCTGAGTATGTGTGCCGTATGCACCCCGGCCTAATTTACTAAATTGCAATTCCCTTCCTGAAGCATGCTTGTGAGCGAATCCTTCGTTCACAATTACAATCTATTGGTTCCCGGGTAATATTCAGTTATCTTGCTTTTAATCTCCCTACATCATCATACTGTACAGGCAAGTGTAAATAAGAAAGGTACAGCGCATAAACAGCACAGTAAATGTCACTTTGGTGTTCCTTGAGAGTTGAAAAAGCATGCACAGTGTAAAGAATGATTTCAAATGTTGTGCGTCCCAATGTGAAAACATAGTTTTTTCAAAGATGAAAACATGTTGCAAATGCTTTTAAAACCGCACCCCTTGTTTTATAGTAATATCATAGATAAGATAATTATAATATGTTGCTCAATTTAAACATTTTTTCTTTGCACATAGAACCGGTGCCCTAGGTTTCGTTTCACAGACACCATACCTTTGATTAGAAGTTTTAGGTACCCATCCAGAGACCAAGCAGCAACCTAAACTTTGCTGCAAAATGTTTTCCACTGTCGCACATCTAAGATAAAGAACAAACGGACAAAATAAACATTGGAAGGAATTATATTACAGTGCCATTCCAACGGCACTGTAATGACGGCACTGTGTTACAGTCATAATGTTACTGTTCAGCTCTGGCCCTTCCTCATGGCGTCACCGCTCATCCCCGATCAAAAGAGTACTCTAAGAAAAGAGGCAATTGCTTGAATAAGTGCCGTAAGTGCCATAAGTACCTATGGTATTTGACAATGACTCCATAGCGACATTAACTCTAAGTTGGAAAAATTCGGCCGAGCTGAAGAAATATTTCTTGAAATTTATTTGATGCACAGTGCGCCACGGTGGTGCAATGATAACAGGTATACTGATGGCCGAGAGCTATCATTATATGCCCACGTTGAGAATAACAACTATGAATACATCAATTCAGAATATTTGCCCTGCCCAGGAGCAACACAGCGTTTTGGTGGCTGGTGTGCAGCGAAACAAACAAAGGTAGAAATTGAAAAAGAAAGTTTCACTAGAAAGGTTATTGGAGAAAAGATAAGAAGAAACCCAAAACCAAAAAGAAGTGAATAAAGGGCAACGGTAACAGTCAACTGAGAAACGTATTACTTATTCAGAATAGAGAGAAATTATGAAACGACAGGCGAAGAGTACAGCTAGAAAGAAGGCTGCAGACAATGCGCGAAGCTTGTAGCAAAATGAAGACTACACGTTCCAAAAGATTTCAAGAGGAAATAGCATGGCAATAGGAAAGAATTTGCATTCTGAGAACAGGCAAGTGCCTGCTGCTGAAAGAAGCCGGAACGCGGTAGGGTTCTTATTTGCTGATGGTCGTCTGCGGAATCTTGAGTTAAATAGAAGCTTGTATATCTAAACATGTTGTAGAAGCTCGGCTACCACCTCCAGAGCCGGTGAATAAGAACACGGTTCACGTGTATTTAGTGCGAGATAAGAACACCCCATTGGACGACCAACGTTCTAGAAATGTTGACCTGCAGATATCCGAACAGGACATTCGAACGTACCTAGGCCATAGGTAAAAAGCCTGTGGATCATTTTTCAAAGTCCATGGGATAGTTCCACGGACACGAATTGACGATCGTTGACACGACCCATGAACATCATAATGGTATATTGGAGCGTTGAAGCGATGTTTAAATGTACATTATTCTTATTGCACAATCCCGAGTACCTTCTAAAGATATTTATGTCAGGATGAAGGACGTTTCTGGGACTTTTTGTTTAAGCAATCATCCAAAGGACGTTCGTGCGACATTTGTTGGCGGATTGAGAACATCTACAGAATGCCCATATTGACTGAAAATAAACTATGAGACACATTCCTCAAAATGTGCACCAGCAGTGCAGCAGGCCTCTGCATTTACCCATGTACTAGTAAAAAAGTTAGCTCGGCGTCGTTTTCTGTCGGTTTGTGGGGCAGGATGAAAATGAACTGCACGGCTCTTGAAGATCCATCGCAGCGCTCCAATAAGGCAACCATACGTTTCGTTCATTCAAAAATGGAAGTGCCACGAGAGAGGCCACGAATACAATCCACCGCATCTCAAAGCATGCTAAAGAAGGCTCCAGTCCAGCTAGGCAATGTGCTCATAATTCTCTGCTACGGTAAACTAATACATCACAATGACTATGATAGAAAATGCAATATATCAGAGCATATAGCAAACACTATAATCAGCAAGGACAAGCAAGCGATACTTTTGTTCGAACACGAAAGAAGTTACAGAACTAAGTTCTGCAGGCTGGTGAATAATTCGACATTCTATTTAGAAATACAACATGCATTTCAATAAAACTGGCGCAGGAAGATCGAAAGTACATCTCTCATATTTACACAGCAGTTTTCAGTAAAGCATACCGATGCAAAAAATAAGACCTAATAATTTCATTATACAAGCACAGCCATAAGGAGATATGACGCTCCATGGCGAGTGAAAGTCCGAAGCTGTAGGTGCACACAGTTTTGGTTCAATGAGTTTCGCTTTTGTTTCCGGCGTCTGGCGACCACCAGCGAGCCCGGAATTCTGCCGGAGTGTTCTGGTAAAAGAAACATTGGATCATGTTACGCAAGGACCCGGGCAGCAGACTTAACGCTACTGAAGAGAACAGACGTGCTCCTGGAGCTTCTGCCGCGCAGTCTTGTATACCTATTATAATAAATAGTTAGACAGTTTAACGTAGCCATATAATTATCCTTCACATATTTAGTGACCCGGACTTTTGATAGGCAAGCGCTACAGCCTTGAAATATCCGGGACAGCTAGCCAGCTCATCGAAAAATGGAAGTGGTAAGCGGAATGAAGACCACCGCCTCTACTCCAACGGAGAAAGCCCAGGAAGCCCAGATATATCCTCTGGTCTCAGCGGTCGCTCTCGAGTTCTCGTGTTTCTGGCCTGCAGACCCTGCTCTTTGGTTAACACAAGTGAAAGTCCAATTTTCAGTCAGGAGAATTGTGCTAGAAGAAAGAATGTGTCATCGCGTTATTGCCGCTCTACCACTAACCGAAGCAGCCGAGGTACGCCACTTCATCCTCGCCCCTCCAACCGAGCAGCTATACGACGCCCTGAAAAGAGAGCTCTTCTGCTACACCACGCTCTTTGAGCACAAGCACCTGCAACAGCTCCTAACGGCGCAGACCTTGGCGACCGCAAACTATCGCAGTTGGTATGCGGCGTGCCACAGCTTCTAGAGGAGAAGTCAACGAATATGGACGACTCCCTCCTTCAGCAACAGTCTCTGCACTTCCTCCCTGCAAATGCGTGCATGCTTCTGGCACCGGCAGGGGACTTGATGAGCTCGCCGTTCTGGCACACAGAATGCTGGAGGTCGCGTCATCGCCGATTTCTATTTTTGATATTTTTGATAGCACAGCAAAAGTGAGTGAAGCTGCTCCCGATTCTGTGATGGATAAACCCGCCGCGAAATGGAAGTCACTAAAGGTACAAGTCCACTGGATCGGGCGCACTCACAGCACTGTGGAACCAAAGAGAAAGATGCCGGCGCTCCATCTCATGCAACCATGCGTCATCTCCTTCTCATGAAAACTGCACGCATCTGCTGGTACCATCGGCGCTTTTGAAAATATGCATACAAGGGCGTGGCGCCTTACACCCATCAGGGAAGCATGCCGCTCGCGCACTGAAAGCGGCTGGTGCGCCAGGCCGAATCGCACGACCCTTCTCATTTGGTAGAGGCTGCGTGAAAAAACCTCATCATCAACCATATGCCAAAATTTCCGCTTACAAAAAGTTCGCTTTCGAGAGATCAGCACACGCCACCTAAACGCGACAACGCCTACTGCACGGAAGTTTTTGTCTCAAGTATCCAGAATATCCAAATACCCTTTCTCTTATGTCGTGCACAAAGTTTCAAAAACCCTCTTTTTGTTGGACACATGTACCGAGGTCACTGCAATTCCGGTGACGCGTGCGTACCGCCAAGGCCACACCGCATACAAGTTTCAAGCCATGAATGACACGTCAACGCATCCTTTGGGCAACAATATTTAAAGATGAACTTTCGGCTGCGCCGAACGTTTTGTTGCACATTCATTGGGCAGATGTGAAGCACGCGATCACTGGAGTAGATTTTCTTTGCCACTTCGGACTTCTTGGGGACATGGCGAAATCACGGCTACGAGCACAACGCACTTGACCATTTTCGGCATTACATCCTGCACGGAAATGACGACGTCAATGCTCCTTCGACCGCTATGACTGAATGTTCTCGCCGAACTCACAGACTTACTGAAATACTTCTACTGCTTCACATCTCCTCACACGCCCTCTCAGGCACAGCTTTACGCTTCACATCGTGATGTTGGGACCCCGACTACACGCCGGTCCTCAACGCCTGCCACCGGAGAGCCTGAGCATTGCTCGAAGAGAATTTCAGCATATTGACACAAAGATGTGGTGCTCCTGCACCGCTGAACGGCGCGCGCAAAGGTCGGCGCCATGAGAGACGATGAAGTGCTTAGGCTGCACGCTCTTCTTCTGGCCCGCCATTAAAGAGAAACATCTCTTTTGTAACACTCCGTCTCCAACCTACGTTACATTTTTTCTGGTGGAGGGTCGGGGTACATGCTACCACTCCCAATTAGAGCACCGTTTACAAGCCCAGTACGAAGTTCGGCAGAGCGGACTCCTGTGCACGGACGGACAAGCCGCCGACTTCAAGGACTGCCACCTGAGCCCGAGCCGCTACCCAACCAAGTTGGGAGGATGAGTACGTCGGTTCCATCTTCTTCCTCGACTGCGCCGACAGAGGTTTGCCATGGCCCGACCAGGCTTGCGCAAGCGTATCAAGATATTCTTGATGATGTAGACACTGGTCACATCTTCCTTCCTCTGAGGACAAAAAAGAAAAAAACGAGATTGTATGAAAGATTGCACAAACAACTAATAAGTCAATGTGCACAGCTTTCACTGAACTGTCTATTGGTGGCGTTCTCGGAGAGGATACCGTTGCGGCTCTCTACGCTGTCGTGTGCTTCTACGGAGCACCTCTTGAGGTCCTTGTTGCTCGGTGTTGCTCGGTTGAGGGGAGGACTGAGGGGTCGCTATCGTACACTCGTTCTGCTGGGTGAAAGCTTGTCTTTCTGTTGATCCCAGGTGCTCCCGTGTGCGTCTTAGATGCTGCCCATTCTCTGTCGCAACGACATAAGAGCGCGGTGTACTTGCCGGCCCTATGACAACTGCTGGTGCCCATGTCCTGTGAGTCGTATCATAAACAGTCACCGTGGAGTCCCTGTGAATATCCGGTAGACTTTGCGTTGTTCTGTTGTAGAATACGCGTTGTTTGCGTCTTATTTCTTCGAGTCGCTTTCGGACAATTTCGGTTGGCACGGTTTGTGGTTCGAGGTGGCAGTCAAGTACTGGCAGTTTAGTTTTAGTCTGACGGCCCATGAGTCGTTGTGCGGGCGACTTCAGGCGGTCATGCCTTGGCATGTTCCTTCATTCTAGCAAGGCACTGTAGAACTCCAGCGTTCCATACCGGCACTTCTTGAGCAGTTTCTTTGCTTCTTGGACGGCCTTTTCAGCCATGCCTTTACCGCGAGGGTAATGCGGACTGGAAGTCTCGTGAACGATGCCGAACTGTGTGGAAAAAAGCGGAAGCACGCACTATTGAACGGGGGGCCATTATCACTGCATATTTTTGCTGGGATGCCATGAGTGACGAAAATCTGCATGCACACGTTTGTCATTGCTTCTGCTGTTGTTCGACACATCTGCTTGATCTCGAAAAAAAAAGAATAGAAATCTACCATAACAAGGTACTCATCGCTCTCGTGGTAGAAAAGGTCGACTCCGACTACTTGCCACGGCAGAGTAGGTATGTCGTGACTAAGCATGGGTAACCTGGCGTTCCTGCTCTTGTACCTTTGACAAAGTATGCACGTCATCGCGAGAGCTGCAATATCCGCCTACATGCCAGGCCAGTGCATTACTTCTTTGGGCTCTTGCCTTCATTTTTTCTTCACCCCCGTGTGCCGCGTGGAGTTGACGAAGTACCTCTTGTCGTTTTGTGGGGGTATTGAAGAGTTTGTTGCTTCTTAGAAGGAGACCGTCTTCGACATGTAGTTCGTCGCGGTAATTCCAGTACGCGCGTACGGCCTCAGATACCTGCTGCTTGCTCTCGGGCCATTCGTTGCTTGCGTAGCTACACAATTCAGTCGTTGTTGCAACTTTCAGTAGATCTTCACAAATTCCCTGCAGTTGCCGATCAGAGACTGGGAGCGAAGAAAGAGCATGTACTTGAAAATCCATCGATTCTTCCTTCAGCTCCGTCTTGTTCGAAAAGCGTGACAGTGCATCCGCCAGGAACAGTTCTTTACCTGGCTTGTAGGCCACTCTTATAGGGAACCTCTGAAGAGTGAGTCTCATACGCTGCAAGCGTAACGGGCACTCGCACAGCTGTTTCCTAAATATTGACTCTAGGAGGCGATGATCAGATTCGATGATGACCTCTGACTGCCCTAGCAAGTAGTCTTCAAACCTTGCGCACCCGTGAACAATGGCTAGCATTTCTTTCTCGATTTGCGCATATTTCTTTTGCGCTTCGGTAAGCGACCGCGATGAGTAGGCGATTGGGTGTCCGTTTAGCAAAAGAACTGCGCCCACCCCTTTCTGGTTTGCATCTACTGACAACGTCAGCAGTATTTCTTTCCCGAAATAGGCGAGAACAAGTGTCTTTGCTGGACAGGCGCGAAGGCCTTGGAAGCTTTCTTCAGTCTCTTCTGTCCAGAGCCATACCGTGTTCTTTTTCCATAGTTCCCGGAGGGGCGCGGACAGGGAAGACATGTTGGGGATGAAGCGCGCCACGAAGTTTATCACCCAAGAAAAACTTGCAGCTCCTTACAATTTTTCGGTGGCGGTACTTGCAAAATGTCTTCGACTCTCCCGGGACCCAGGCAAAGTCCTTGTGTGAGGATATGTCCCATGTAGCGAACTTGCGGCTGCAAAAAATTTCACTTTTTTATTTAGCTTTAGATTGTGCTCCCTGCAGCGCACAAGTAACGCTGCTAGGTTATGGTCATGCTCTTCTGGAGATTTTCCCAGACTAGAATGTCATCCATTACAACGGCGACGCCACTTAAGCCTTCTACTACTTGGTGCATTGCCATTTGAAAAACTTCCGGGGCAGAGGCAATCCCAAAGGGCATGCGCAGAAATTTGTAGCGGCGGTAGGGAGTGCTCGTAGTGTATATTAATGAACTTTCTTCGTCTAGCCTAATTTACCAAAACCCTGATGACGCATCTAAAGTTGAAAAGTACTTTGCACCATGCAGGCGCGCAACAACATCTTCTAATGTTGGCATATGATAGTGCTCTCTCAGTACGGCCTTGTCCAAATCCGAAGGATCTAAACAAATGCCTACTTTGTCGTTTCCAACCACTACGACCACGTGACTTGACCAGACAGTAGGTTCAGTTACCTTTGCAATGATTAGGTCACGCTCCATTTTATCTAGTTCCTGTTTCACATGTTCTTGAAGAGCAACTGCCACCCTTCGGGCTGGCTTGACGCTGCCTCGTGTTCCTGGCTTGAGCTGAATGTGGTACGTAACACCCTTCAGTTCTCCGAAGCTTTGGAATACATCGCCAAATCCGGCGCTTGGGTCCTGCATTAGCCGTGCGTCGACTGAGCGTACGCGGATTATCAGTTCCAAGCGTTCTGCAATATTGCCGCTGATTGTTACTGGAACGGCCTGGGGTACGATAAAAAATTCCGATGGACAACTGTGAAAATAAAACTGAGGCGTGCAGACAGGACACAAGACAGGACACGCCTCACTTTTATTTGCATAATGAATGCTTACCAACTCACTCAGCTTTCTGTCGTTCTAAGACAACTGTGAGCCTTGTAAGATGTAGCGAAGGTGATTTTCTGAAAAGCTGTTTGCTTGTGGCGGAAGAAGGCACGCAAAATGGCCGAGCATGGCTGTGCCGACTGTGTAGATAGTTTTCGGAGCATCGTCTCAGGCATGATGGAGCAGTTGGCTCCCGTGTCGATTCTGCAGTCAACCGCCGCTCCTGCGATAATAATTTCCGCCGACAAACGGTCCTCACTGGCGATACCATATGCTTCTAGCGTCTGCAGGAAATATTCTTCTTCAGTTCTTAAAAGAACTTGTTTGACTTCGCATGGCGCAGACCTTGATCTTTGTTGTGTGCGACAGCACATTCGAGCGAAATGATTGCTTCTACCGCAGCTGTTGCAGCGTTTGCCCTGAGCAGCACATTTCACATTTGTGCGCCTTTCAACACCACATTTGGAGCAAGGCGTTGCTCTCGCTTTTATTGCGGCGACTGTCGCGTCGGCCGTTCTTGCTCGGATTTCTCGAAGTTGTACTCGTGCTTGTTCTCGTGCGCGTCACATTTCTACTACTTTTGAAAATGAGCGGTTTTCCGAGAGCAGCTTCTGCTGGAATTCTTTATCTCTGATGCCAAGAATTATTCGGCTTCCTCTAGCTCACCTCTAGCTCACCTCTATTCCTCTAGCTCACCGAAATCGCATCTGCTCGCGAGAATTCGCAGTTCCGTGAGCCAGTTATTAAAGGACTGTTCCTCTTGTTGGTCCCTGGAGCCAAATCAGAATACGTTAAAGGTTAGGTTCTCAGATGGCTTGTAATGGGCATCGAACTTTGCTGAAAGGATTTTGAGGTCTTTCTTCTCGTCTTCGCTGTCGAACTTAAAAGGACAGTACGTTGGTCTCGCGCCTTCGCCTATTGTCGTCAGAAAAGCTGCGGCTTGAACTTCCTTAGGCTGCTTGGTCAGTCCCGTCGCCGCAGCAAAAAGATAAAACTCACTTTTCCATACGGTCCAGTTGTGAAACGTGTCTCTAGTTGTATCGAGTGGCCTTGGTGGCTGTAGAAGAGTTGACGCCATTCTTGCTATGGGCGTTTGTAGTCGGTCCGTGGATTCATTCATTGCCGACTGGCGGCTGCAGCAAAGCGAACCACCGTCCCCACTTCTGACACCATGTAGACAGCCGAGCAGCAGGAAACGAAAGAGTACTTTATTGCGAGAAGCATGTGTGTTTATACACAGGCAGACCAGGCCTGCGCATGCGTATCAAAATATTCTTGATGATGTAGCCACTGGTCACAGTCCTCAACCAGCCACGAATCCCCCCGACCTTCCAAGGGGACACCTTCGAGGATGTAGAGGACTGGCTCGATCACTTTGAGCATGTCGCAGAATACAACGGCTGGACTCCAGAGCGAAAGCTACGCAACGCCTTCTTTGCCCTCGAGGACTACGCGCGGACATGGTTTGAGAACCGTGAATCGGCCCTATCGACATGGGACGAATTGCGACGGCAGCTAATCGGCACATACGCCAGCTTCGATCACAAGGAGCGAGCTGAATCTGGAATTTAGGCGAGAATACAGCAGCCGACTGAAAGTGTCACAATGTTTGCCGAAGATGCGTGCTGACTTTTCCGACGCGCGGATTCCTCCATGCCGGAAGAAGCTGAAGAACTGGATGCGTGGTGTCAAGCCAGAGTTATTCAGTGGCCTAATATGCAGCCCATCAAAGACTGCTGGAGAGTTTCTAGCGAAAGCTATATCAGTGGAAAATGCACTGTTGCAGCGAATACGGCAGTACAAACGCGACGGGTCGACCCTATCGCGTGACCCTCTCGCTATGCCTTTGGACAATACCGACGCCTTGCGGGAGCTCATAAGGCTTGTTGTTACAGAAGAGCTCCAATAGCTACAGGTGGCTCCAGCATCAGTACAGCAACTCGCTCTGGCTCAGGTCGTCCGGGAGGAAATCAGGCACGCAGTCTAAGTCCCAGAGCGAAGCGAGACACCCCAGCACGAAGTACGGCAGCCACAACCTCGCATGTCGTATGCGGAAGCAGCGTGAAGTTCGTTGTCCATGACTTTTCGCGATGTGAGCGTCGTCCCGGCCTTTCATGGTGTGCGCGCCGTTGAACAAGCAACTGGCGACTTTAGGCCCCACCGCACGCCATTCATGGCTGAAACACGACCACCCCGCAAGAGCTACGTATGGCGCACCGCAGACCGGAGGCCCTTGTGTTTTCATCGCGGTGAAGCTGATCACCTCTACAGGGCGTGTCCTTACCGCCGAGCTGGGCTCCGTGGATTTTCACTGAATGCCCCGTGCCCGCGCAATGGTGAATGCCCACTGGAGATTGAAGCATACCTCGCGGACGCCAAGACCTCGTTTGCCCCACGATTCCCTGAACCCCAGTCACCGTCAGCCCCCCGAAACAGGTCTTCCAGCCCCTTCTTCACGCCGAGAGCAACGAGGCGTCGCTCACACAGCCTTGCCTTCCGGGAAA
Organism: Dermacentor variabilis; assembly: GCF_050947875.1. Lineage (NCBI taxonomy): Eukaryota > Metazoa > Arthropoda > Arachnida > Ixodida > Ixodidae > Dermacentor > Dermacentor variabilis. The sequence continues at coordinate 32,871,160 of NC_134574.1, forward strand.
ACTGAGACCAGGGACCTGCGGAGGCGAGGTCGTTGACGTTGCGAACGCTGAAGCTCCTCCACTACGACGGCCGCGATATAACGCAATTGGGACGCCGAAAAAGCAGTGTAGTTCCATGTCAGAATCCTACGACGTACCATTTACCATAGATGACCACGAAGTCACGGCGTTAATCGACACGGGTGCAGACACGTCTATTACGAGCCAGAATCTCGCGCGTACACTGGACAAAGTTTCGACGCAATGGACCGGAACTCAGATTTGTACTGCAGAAGGGAATCTCTTAACTCCACTGGTTTCGTGCACGGCGCGAGTCATCATTCGGGGCTTAACGTACATCGGCGACTTCGTCATTCTTTCTGAATGTACAAAGGACCTTATACTCGGCATGGATTTCCTTCAGGCGAACGGCGCCATCATCGACCTGCAAGAGTCTAGAGTGAGCTTCGCTACTACGCAAGCTATAGCGAACAGTAATGACATGAACCAAGACGTCACGCTTCGCGTAGCTGACGATCATGTCACCTTGACACCTAAGAGCAGCGTGCTTACTGAGGCGAACAGGGAATTGCTGAGGCGAACATGCCCCTGCTTCCTGAGCGCCACATTTGTATAGCCAGAGGGCTTCTTCAGGTGCGAAACAAATGTTCAGTCGTTTTGATAACAAACTTTAGCAACGAATATCGGCATGTACCACGAGGAACGACAATCGCATTCCTTCGCGAAATCACTGATGTAACTGACATTGCCACATTTGAAAGCGCATCGTCTCAGCAGTCTGGGTTGCTCAGCCTAAAAGAACGGATTCACGTTAACGCCGCTCTGCCAGACCACCAGAAAGATCGTCTACTGAGTCTCGTGAATGAATTTGCGGACTGTTTTTCAGCGTCATCCAAATTGCGGCGCACGTCCATCACAAAGCACCGCATCATTACGGACGAGTCCGCACATCCTGTTCGTCAGCATCTCTACAGAGTGTCTCCAGTGGGAAGCGAAGCGATCAAGCTTCGGGTGAAAGAGGTGCTGCAAGACGACGTGATCCAGCCGTACACCAGCGCGTGGGCCTCTTTTGTAGTGTTAGTCAGAAAGAAAGACAACACACTACGCTTCTGTGTATATTACAGAAAGTTGAACCATGTCACAAAGTGCGATGTTTATCCATTACCACGGATCGACGACGCACTGGATCGTCTACAACATGCCAAGTTTTTTTCTTCGTTGGATCTTAAATCACGGTATTGGCGAATCGAAGTTGATGAACAGGATCGTGAAAAAACAGCGTTTGTGACACCTGACGGGCTTTATGAGTTCAAAGTTCTCCCCTGCGGTCTCTGCCCGCACCTGCCACGTTTCAGCGGATGATGGATACCGTGCCTGCTGAACTAAAATGGCAAACCTGCCTCGTATACTTGGACGACGTCGTCGTGTTCTCGAGCACGTTTGACGAACATCTCGAACGACTCGAGAGTGTCCTCGCTGCGATCCATACTGCCGGCCTCACCATTAAGCCTGAAAAATGTTACTTCGGGTTCCAAGAGCTCAAATTTCATGGCCATGTCGTTGGTCCTCAAGGCGCCGGACCAGACCCCGACAAGTTAGCTGCCGTCGCCGAGTTTTCATCCCCCACAGACAAGAAGGCTGTTCAACGCTTCCTTGGTTTGTGCGCATATTAAAGGCGCTTCGTCGAGGGATTCTCGAGAATTGCTGAGCCTCTGACGCAGCTTACACGCGACGATGTGCCTTTCATTTGGGCGGACGAGCAGCAGCAGTCGTTCAATGAATTGCGCAAGCGTTTGCAAGAGGCCCCAATGCTTGCTCATTTCGACGAAGACGCCGACGCTGAAATTCATAGCGACGCCAGCAATTCTGCTCTCGGCGCAGTTCTTCTGCGGTGCCAAGCTGGTGCAGAACGCACTATTGCTTATGCCAGCCGCAGTCTCATCAAGACTGAGAAAAACTACTCAAGCACTGAAAAAGAATGCTTAGCGGTTGCGTGGGCAATTAGTAAATTCCGGCCCCACTTGTACGTTAGACCCTTTAAGGCAGTCAGTCACCACCACATGCTGTGCTGGCTTGCCAACCTCAAGGACCATTCAGGCAGACTAGCACGTTCGAGCCTGCGCCTGCAAGAGTTCGACATTGCAGTTGTCTACCGATCTGGAAGGAAGCACAGTGACGTTGACTGTTTGTCACGCGCACCACTACATCGCATCGCATTGCGTGCGACCGCATACAGCCACTGAATGAGCAAGTCCAAACTGTTTATAACTCCCCTCTGCCGGTCAACAAGTGAAATCTTCGTATATTTCGTGGACGGGTTCATTTCCATTGTTGTTTCATACGAGCTTGTGCGCGCACGCTGAAGCCCCCCCCCCCCGTTAAACTATTTTCTCTCAATACCCGGACCAGGCACAGCAACATCGGAGTGTACAGGTGAAGCTCGCGCCGCCTTCACCATGTTCAAGGATTATCTGGTGTTGGAATCTCAGCGCTGACACCCGTTGTTGCACCTGGGTCGCAAGCCCCAAGGGCAGCGTTGGCCTGGCGGCCTGGGGCACAACTGGAAGCATCCGAAGGTCCCGGCAAAGCATGAGTCGACTGGTAACAGAACAACTTGTTTATTCTAGCATCGCAAAAGAGCGGGCGGTCAGGTCGACCGAAGTGGAGAGACGGGAGAGCACGTAACTCAACAGAAGAAATCGGAGCCCCCTTGGCGTCCGGGGGCAGCTGCTTTTATACTCTCGCAGTTGAGGGCAAGAAGGAACGCCTCGATAGAGGCGCACGTGACGGCGCCGCTCGGGCACGTTGAGACGAGTAGGTGACGCATCCGCCGGGCCGGCGCCGGTCAGACCTCCTCGCTTCACAGTTGGGGGAGCTCCTCTCACCGGCTGCCGCGCTTTCACAAGCGTGGGCACCAACATGCACACACACACACACACACACACACGCACACACGAAGACACGTGACATTGGAACATGCCTGGACGCGCTTGGCGGGGAGGCGTAGCGGCGGCGCCGAACGGGCCAAAATGTCCGCCGCTTTGAACGAAGCCCCAGCGTCCGCTGCATCCGCGCCGGCTATACCGCGCTTCGTAGGCGAAACGTAACACTGGCGACTGCAGTACTCACTCATCCGCGGCCCGACCCACCGACCCGCCTCATGGTATGCGCTTCCAAAAATGGTCTGGGTGCCGTACTACAGCAGTGCTTTGGGGATGAACAGAAGCTTCTCGCATTCTTTGCAAGAACGCTCTCCCATGCACAAACCCACTACAACAGCTACAGACGTGAAGTATTCGCTGTCTATATGGCGGTGAAATATTTGCGCCACTTCTTGCAGGTCAGATAATTCTATATTCTCGCTAATCACAAGCCACTAACTCGCGCTTTTCTAAACAAATCAGATGGATTCTCACCAAGAGGAATTCGACAATTGGCATTGCAGAGAAAATTCTGCACTGATATTCGCCATGCCACCGCCTGAGACAACGCTGCAGCTAATGCACCTTCCTGTGCACAAATGAACATCGCAACTCTGCATTCCAATTCAATGGACTTCGACAAAATATCATTAGAAGAAAGGGACCACCATGAACACCGAGAGCTAAGAAATTCTTCTACGACTCTCGTTTTTCAAGACTTGCCCTTGGAAGCATGCACGCAGCTACTTGCATGCGACAAGTCCACCCCCACACTACGCCAATTTGTAGCGAAATACTTTCGCGGCTGTGTATTCGACTCTGTATACTTTCGCACGTGGGAATTCGTGCAACGCAAGGATTTCTCACCACGTTATACCCGTGGCCCGGCATGAATAAAGATATCAGACATCTATGGCACACATGCATTCAGTGCCAACGTTGAAAGATATAGTGCCACGCTCTGACTCCATTGTCAACCTTCCTGCCAGCAGACACCTGGTTGAAAGAAGTGCACAACGACATAATTGGCTGTTTGCTACCTTCCCAAGATTGTTCCTACATCCTTACCTGTGTCGATTGCTTCACTCGCTGGCCGAAAGCCGTCCCTATGGGAGATGTCAGCTGAGACTGTCGCAAATACATTCCTGCAGACATGGATTACACGCTTCGGAACGCCATCCACCATTACAAAAGACCACGCACGCCTGTCTGAGTCTTCCTTTTTGAAGCAAGTTCTGGCTCTCCTCGACAACATCGTATTTGCACCACCGCGTATCAACCCGCAGCTAACGGCCTGGTTGACCGAATGCATAGGCAACTCAAATATTCTATCACTGCCTACGGGGAACCATCTCGATAGACCGAAGTGGCGCCTTTGTTTTGCTCGGCATGCTTACTGCGCTGAAAAATGACTTGAAATGCACCACTGCTAAGTTGCTCTATAGCACATCCATCACCTCCCTGGCCAATCTCTATAGATGAGCAAAAACGAGCACTTGCGCAACCCTCTCCAGTACCTGTCAGCCTTGCGGATTATGATGGACAACCTTTGTTCCACACTGACTCGAGCGAAGCGGACAACTTTTGTCTACGTGTCCAAGGACTTCGATAAGTGCACTGCCGTTTTGCTGCGCTGACATTCCGCTAGGAAACACTTCAGCAACAATACGTGGACGCATTGAAAGTACTACGTCGGAAGCTAAAAACTTCCACAATTGAAATTGGCGAATAATGCGACGTCCTCTCCGTACACCGACTAAGTCGACGCACATGGAGGAACAGCTTAACAAGACCGACACTGACCCATGCTCAAGAGCCACATTTGCATGCAACCAGCCTTCAGAAAGGACTCTAGTTCAAACTATATTATTCGGAACTTGACTGTTCGCCTATAGTCACTGCCTAATCACTCGTCATCATTGCCTAATACACCTGTCTCTTCATTTTACGAGGAATGGGAGTGCTGTGGTAGCCCACAGTTTCAGTTCAATGAGTTTGGGTTTCGCCTCCGGTCTGGCAACCACGAGTGGACTCGCTACGGCACAGGAGAGTGGGCGTAAAATAAACATTGGATCATGTTACGCACGGACCCGGGGAGCAGGCCAGACGCTACCGCGGGGAAAAGACGCGCTCGTGGGGGGTCTGCCACGCAGTCATGCATACATATTATAATAAATAGTTAAGCAGTTTAATGTTACCCTATATATATCCCCACAAAGCTATTCAATTGTTTACACATGCCCTTTGGCAAGCAAGAAAGCTTATTTCGCGGTGAGGCCACTACGGAAGTTATCATGAAGGCTGCTGCCAGCTCACTTTCGTGATCGCAGGCACATTAACGCAAAATTTGCGTAAAATTTCAGAGACTTTAGCCACTATAAGTTACGAGTGGCTTTCTGAAGGCCGTTTGTAATACTTACGCACACTAACACGATATATACTAAAGACGTCACAATTACTTAGGAATTAACAATGTTACTGGCATTAGGCATTAAAGGTAAGCCTCGGCGATTTTTCGATGTCCGCTGAGTTTAATAAAATTTTACTCTGTGTTCTCTTTTACACTCTGATTATCTGTGCCAAACTCTATGGCTTCAAGTCATTCAGTTTTCTTTAAAATGAATTTTAAAGATTCGCTTCGTTCACGACTGTTCACTTTCTACTCGCCACACTGTGTTTGGGACGTCAGAGACTACACCGCCCCTGCCGCTGAAAGTGTCGCTGAAATTGCCACTGTATAGCTCGAAAATTCTGTAAAAGCTCAATTTGCCGTCAGGAGACATCATCAGCTTCTATTCTGGGCCGTTAGAGCCAAGTGCTTGTTTAGCACGCATTCTGCGTGTTTACAATATGGTAGCGTACGATATGACGTCATGGACTCATTGTACCGTCCCTTAAATCAGCTACCCGTTTCGGTTTCGATATCTCGTTTATGGGTTACTTAAAATTATTGATGAAATTTAAGCAAATGGAATCATTCTACAGGTGACTGGACTGTAAATACCGTTTGAAAATTATAATAGCATAATATGCTTAAAAAACGCCCGAGTTGCCATTTAACTATGTAGTCATAGACACAAACAAGTGTATGATCACCCATTTATAGGCCAAATGCACCCTGCATCCATGGCGAATTCTTGCAAAGGCCGCCAGAGTAAGAAATGACAGTTTCGAGTAGTGATCAGACCATTTCAGTTGAGCTAATAGTTTGATAGATGCACCTCGGCCAGTAAAAAAATTTAAAAGGGGGGTAGAAATGAAGTTAGCAGGAGGCCTACAGGCTGGCTTGCTTCAGCGGTCGCAGACACATAAATGCAAAAATTCTTAAAACGTTCACAGGTGTTTTATTCATGAGCAATCTACACCAGACCTTCTGCAGGCTTGCTTCAGTGGTCACACACAGTAAAACTACGTAAGATTTCATAGATACATTGGGCAATAAGATTACTAAAGGATCACTTAAGTAGTTGCAGACACGAACATTACTGGATAATTCACAGATACTGGAAGTTACAAGATAACTGCTTTGCTCGAATGGTCCGAGACAGGAATTCCCAGGAAGTGTCCATTGGATCAAAGGCCTCTAACCATGTAAACAGAAGCTGAATGCCACCTGTCATGTGTGGTCGCAGCCAAATGTTGCTGAAGCCATCACAGGGATCTTGAGGAGTACACAATAATATGAAGGCTTGTAGCATGTTTGCTTCATGGGTCACATATATAAAAATGAATTCTATGAGTTCACCCATACCAATAGCAGGAGATTTATGTGGGCTTGCTTCAGTGGTGACACACAAACAAAAGTTAATTCTAAAAATATATGGGTATAAGACAACCCCATGGAAGTTACTAGACGCAGAGCGGAGCTGTTTTTCCGATGGCAGCAGATAGAAATACTTCTGAAAAAATCACAGGTATTTTGGCGACTAAACAATCTACTAAGGCAGTCTACAGGCTGGCTTCACAGATCGAGCAAACAAATTACATTGGAATTGACAGTTACTAACAAATTTAGTGGGGCACTTCTGTTTACTTGTCTCAACAGCTACAGAGACCAACATAAACCGACTTCACAAGTACAACAGCCCATAAGGAAGTTACCACTCACTGGGTGCAGCCTTATATTCATGGTTGCAGATGCATAACAGATCGCGGGTACGATCGCGCCTGCACAATTACCTAGTCATCTTGAAAGATACTTTCAGTGGTCGCAGATACGAAAATCCACAGTTAAGATCAGAGGTACTAGGAAAGCACGAGATTTCGATAGACTTGTTTCAGTACTGATCAGCAAGGAAGAATAATGTTGACCCAAGGTGACAGCATGCTGATGGCAGGCACATTGTGGCTGTAAAGTATGCGAGAAAAATGTGTTGGAAATATGTATGAAAATAACTATCAACTATGTTCATATTAACAATCTGCACTTTACAAAGCAATCTGCTAGTTCTGGCAGCAACGTTGCTTTCTTGTGGCTTTACACAAATTTGCTGAGCTAACAGTCACCAGAAAAGAATTTGTAATTTCAACTCCGTGCGAAGATAAAAGGAATTCTTCTCTGTACACCAGCCTAGCTTTGTCAAGCGAGGTGGTAAAAGTAAAACATGTCGCAGTTTCGCCCGAAAAACGAAGAAGTGACTGCAACAGCAAACTACTAGATAACAATAATAAGTACATTAAGCAGCTGTATGCGTTATCGATAGTTTCAATTATAGTAAGCCTTCGCTTCCTTGGTAAGTTAACAAACTTTGTGTCGTGAGCAACGCCACACATGAACACCTCTAACTTGGTGACGGTGAACTCCCTCTAGGAACGCTGGCGTGATGAAGTGAGGCAGTAGCGACAAGCGATCAGTTCTTGCTGCTTCCAGCTACAATGCGTCTCCACAGTTAAGTTTACGCGACCTTCGACACTAAAGCAGCGCGAGAATAGCCCTGTTCAGCCACAATCCACTGCGGCACACGCACGCAACAGCGGAATTTCGGTACGAGTGTACCTAGAATTGCTATCGGAATAATAAATGAAAACGTCAGGCGAATGTCGACTATCTAACTTCACTAGGAATACAGGTAACTTGGGATGCAACAGTCTCATAATCTTGTATAGCACGTCACGCAAACGACAGAAGGTACGCTGACTCAAATGAAAGGAAATGCGAGAGGAAATAAAACTCAAGTAGCATGGCTGGTCACCCACCCTGTAAGAGAGGTGCTGCCTGTGAAATACAGATGCCTACAATAGTTCTGTTATTCGGCCCTTTGCCGGTTTAACAATTGCTCTTGTGATCGCTGTTACGCAGAAGAAACTCAAATGGTAGACGAAGCGTAAGCGACATGGTTAAGTACCAATGTCGCGTGACAGTGATTTCGCAGTCAACAGAGACGAATGTTGCGTAAACGCCTAAAAGCAGCGTAAACATTTCAATCGTTCCAGACAGCTGAGACATAAACTTGGCCTCATCCTTATACTAGCATGTACGCGACAACATGAAAATAACAGCAACAACAACAACAACAAATCGCCCAAAGGTTTCGTTAGTTCCACAAAGGCAACTGTAGTGCATTGTTTGACACAAGAAATAGACCCGCTTAAAAGAAGCGCGTGGGAAAAATTCAGCAGCGCTGCTGGCCAAGCAACACGGGCAGTAGTGGACTGCGATCTCTAACTGTCTAGAAAAGTATAATGATTCCAATATGACGCCGTCTCACGATTACTCTCTCAATCATGGTTACGCACAGAAAACTGGAATAGTAGACTACGCTTAAGTAACACAGTTAATCAATTAGCGCAAGCACGCGACAAATTTATTAGCCAACGAAGGCAAACGTTCTGCATTACTAATGCCTAATACTAAGCAATGCGACCACGCGCGAAAGACCAACAGCCTAAGTAACGAAATGTTTCGAGCGTTACAGGAAGTTGAGACCTAACCTTGACTTTATTACCATCATAATAGCATGCATCCGATCACATGCAAATAGGCTCCAGCCGAACAAGTCGCCAAAAAGTGTCGTTATTCAGAGAAATGTGCGTGGGACTCTTCTGGTACTAATAGACCAGCCATAAAGACAAGCGTGGTAAATTTCAGCAGTATGGTGGGATACTTAACGATCACGTACAGCAAGTGCTCTGATCGTTATACAGATGTCTACATATGTATTGCATGTCCCCTGTTCGCGTAGAAACCTGCAAGCTTATTTCTTCATTCAAATGACAGTGATCCAGCTGTTCGATCATTCGTCAAGACGGCGATTTCCACTTGAATAGAATCCCACTCCTTTTTTTAACGCCTTACGTGACACATAGAGTATCAAAATAAATAAATAAATAAATAAATAAATAAATAAAGGAATGAACGTCAATAATGCGCCCTTACACAGCTTTACGATTCCTGTTACACAAACGAAACGCCAATGGAAACGAAGCTCAAGCGATACCTATAACTTTTCCTCTAAAGGCCATTGTGCATCTTTAGGGTGCTATCGATGTCTTGAAATGCTGCTCTCGATACCTTCTACTCCACTTACGGACACACTGTGTCATCGGACGCGAATGGGAAGAACTGTATTATTTTCCTAAGCCATTCGCATTTTTCGCGCCTGGCGGGGATTTTTGAAAGCGGTGTGAAGTTTTGCGGTCATCAAAGTACAAAGGAGAAATGGCCGCTTCCGGAAGCGGTGTACATCTCGAAAAATCGCAGATGTCGTGATTCCTCTGCGTCTGCGGCTGATTTTATGGATGGATAGAGCAGCAGCGAGTCCGAGGGTGCTGCCTTTTCGTCGGACTTTGACTGTGAGAAGGACGACAACGAAGACCAGCCCGGTAATTTGACTTTTCGCTCTGGCCCATCTTTGTTGCCGTTGGAAGTGCTTGAGAACCTGCCAAGATGAAGTCTAGTAGAATCTACAAGAAATGCTACAACGACAGAAAAACCGAGCAGAAAACGAGAATACACTGCAAAACACGCAACGTGCTGCTATGTTTTACGTCGAGGAACTACTTCTCTGCATGAAGAGTCCAATTCTTTTTTTTTTATGGAAATGAAAATAGAAGAAAGAGACGTAGTCACCCAATAATGGTGCGGGAAAATAATCTTCTCATACCAGACATAAAAAAATCTATGTGGTAGCAATATCAAAAGAAACGACGTCACAGGGCCAGAAATCAACACCACAGAGTCCAATATATAGACGAATATAAAATATAAAAGGCAAAGGCAAGCTGTACCACAATGAGCTTGTAAACAGTCAAACAAGCTGCCCTGATGCAGACTGCGATGAGCATGTAAACAGATGAGAAAGAAACAGAGTTAAGATAATATACGCAAATAATATGAAAGTCAGAAGTGAGTATCAGTGCAAAGTACAATAGAGTATATCTTGTAGTATACAATCGCTAATAATTGCAAATAATGAAAGTAAGTTTTAGTCATATTGTATGTCTGTACAGCGGGATGTCTATTACTTGTTACTGCATTCAATGCTTTTTGATGTGCTACATTTGATAATCATTTGGGCAATTCTGCGCGTGAGCAAGGTCGGTGAGGATCAATAGAGTGTAGTGCTCGTTGTAGCTGCCGCCTGTTCTTCGCATGCCTGGGGCACTCGAGGAGGAGACGGCGAACATCCTCATAATCGTTGCTGCCGGAGTAAGCCCGGGAATGTGAAGTCCGCAGGAGCAAGTTCGTTGTACTTGATATAAAGAACGTTTCGCGTATGCTGTCCAAAGGCACCGTCGATAAATGAGTGTTTCGGTACTTTTCCAAAGTTCTACAACCAGCCGCTATTTGAGTTGAGGGCCTACATCGTAAAGAATCAATTTCTTAGTACTTTCAATGAACCAGGTTGACATACAAATCTTCTTCTTTAGTACTCTGAATACGCGTTGCGTGTACATTCGTGCCAAAGGGATTAGTAGAATTTGTTATTCTTCATGGATCGACTTTGCCAACGAGTCCTCTAATTCGTTGCCTGCTAAACCAGCATGTCCCGGGACCAACTGTAATATTGCTTCATGGATTCCTTCATTCGCCTGGGTTAAACTGTTCAGTACGGGGTATGTATTTGTACGTATGATTGGTTGTCATCGATAATTTCAAGTCATGCTAAAGCCGATAAAGAGTCCGTACAAATTACCAATTTTTTAGGTGTCTCATAGTCTCATATCTTTAGATAACATAAGTGGTTCCGGGAAATCGCCACTAATTCAGCTATTGTTAGTGATGACATGCGTCCTAGCCGACACGCGTATTTCACCTGTATGTACGAGATAAACTGCAGTCGCACTTTCTTTCATTACAGAACCCCCTGCGTACACGTGAATAGACTACTGGTACTAGTCAAATAGCTGATGTACAATGATATACAATAGCAGATATACTAATGTGGGGACGATTCTGTGTGGTGTCCCACATATGTCCGGTATGGGATATTCTCTCAAAAACATCCTTCGTACATCCATAGGATCAAAGTTTGGATGTTTTAAAATCCCAGAACTTCAATCCTGTCGATGTTGGAATAATTATATAAATAAGACGTCCGAAATGAATGTCCTTATCTTATACACTGGACGTCCTAATTGGGACTTGGACGTTGGAACCGGAGTGTGATCTCCATAGGACATTCGTGGTCCAATGGGACGCTAGCACGCTCAGCCAGAGAGGCCGCGATAGCTGCTGCTCCTGAGATCCCGAAACATCATGGCTGGACGGCCTGAATAAACCGCGGCTATGGCGACTACGTTGTCGAGCCGTGTCCCTGAAATTGGTGACACTGGACAACCGAGACGAGCCATAAAAGTGTCGAGGCCCCAATGCTACCAAGGCGAGAGTAACGTGGCCTAATGCGGTCAGGCTGACGTCGCGCCGTTGTAGGGTGTAGGGGAACTCTACATCGACATGGCGGACATCTCGTTCATCCAGCTAGACATCAATTTCTGTTTCATCAAAGTTCTAGGCTCCGGCTGTGTTCCAGGCTCTCGCTGCCACCCCTTCTATGGGGGCCTAAGGCTCGCCGTCCTTATTATTTTGTTTATTGAGAACACACTGCCAACCCCGTAAGGGTTTATCGCACGAAGGGCACAATGTCAAAGAATATGCGTGATGAAGTTGTAGCAAAAATAAAAAAAATTACCGACGATTACGTTACTTCCTAATGCGAAATGTGAGCGCAGCAAATAAGCTGTTTCACCTTTTGGATAGATTGAGGCAAAGAAATCGAGCAACACATGTATGCGCTATGACATAATTTTTTTTTATTTTTCAAACGTATTCCTTTAACAAAGACTCCACTAACAGTTCTTGACAGTCATGAAGGAAGCTTTGTGGTCGGAGAAATAGACTGATATATGTTCGACTTGGTACACCAATGCTTGATTCTCAAAGACGAGATCTATACAAGTGCCTCGCGAGGTTGTCACAGCCGTGGGGGAAGCAGAGGCTAAGCGCCGCCGCCGAGAAGACCCTGCCGTTCGCGCCGCCGAAGCGGAGGCTCATCGCCGCCGTCGAGAGCAACCAGCAGTAAGCGGAAGCGGAGGGGGGCGGCGTGTACACCCAGCGGCAAACGATGGGGGCAGAAGCGCGCGCAGCAAGCGGACAACACGATAAAGGGAGGAGGGAAGAGATAGCAGCGACTGACTGATGCCGCTGACGGCGATAGTGAGTCAACCCCAGCTATCCGCCACACAAGAACAGGGGGGGGGGGACCCTTTCCTCCTCTTTCACCATGGCGGCGACGGTGTTCTATGCAGTCACGTTATCTTGACTCTCTAGCGGCGTCAGCGGCATCCAGCGGTATCAGTCGGTCGCTGCTAGCGCTGGGGGGATGAAAGGGGGGCGGAGCTGGTTACGAGGCCGACGACGACGCCGACGACGACGGCGACGCGAAACCCAGGAACGGACGCCAAAGAGCTGCGCTCTAAAAAATTCGAAATACATATGCAGAGTCTGAATAGCAAACCTATTGCCAGCAACATCACAGTGGAAATGTAAAGAGCAGTTAAATACGTCTATCTATACATTTTGAGAGTACTAAGAAACACGTTGAAAAAAATTTAGCAATTCAGTGCAGCAAGATCAAGTGAAGAAGGCCCACAACAGCTAAATTTCATAATTGAGAATCCAATTGAGAATCTATCAGGAAGCGAAGAAGAATGTGTAAGTCCTAAACTATTGGTCATAGAGGGAGTTAAACAATTTCCGTGACTTATGGCTAGCGGTAAAAACAGTGTTTAGAAAAGTGAGATTGAGAACGATATTCCTCTAGGGTGTACGAATTCTCAACTCGTGTTATTCTGGTCTTTGTGATTGTAACTATACTTGGAACTACTAAGGTTAGACTTGTCGTGAATTAACTGGTGCAGTATGCTCAAATGGGAGAGTGGGGCATGTTTTGCATTGTGAGTGCTCCGGCAGTTTTAGCAGAGCACTCATAGAATCTTTAGGTCGACATTTATTGAAAATGAACCTCATTGCTTTACTCTTGTTTTCCTTTAGCATGTCAATTAGTTTGTTAGTCGACCGAAACCAAGCTGAGATAGCATTCATTAGCATTGATCTCACAATTATATTATAAGCTAGTAGTGTAGTTTTGCGTGAAGCTTGGTGTAGGGGCCACTTCAGAAAAAAAAATTCAACTTGGGGCCGTTTAAGTAACATGTCCCATCTAAGGTCAGGCGTTAGTGTTATACCGATATACTTATTCTTTGTGACTGCTGTTATTTTCCACTTCATACACCACGGACAAACAAGTTTCAGTGCATTGCTTAGAAAACGTGGTCTTCTGGCAAAGTAATTTTTTATACAGTGTACAATTGTCAGCGAAGAGTTTTATGCTGACGAGAATGGCGACGGGCAAGTCCTTAATATAAACTATAAGCAATGGAGGTGCTAGAACGGCGCGACTACCGGCTCCCGAGCCAGTTAAATAGAACATGGCTCACGTGCATGTCACGCGAGATAAGAACACGATAGCGCTCGACCTGCACGACCACGCTAGCTGCCGCTCCCGAGAAAAGGTGGCCCCATGCTCCAAGTCCTCGCTCATTACGCCACATCAAGCGCTCAGTCCCAACTAGTCTCGCCGTTTGAAACGTCGCGTCATTTCGCATCTTGTCGTACGACATCGCCTGCCTCTACCCTTACCGATCGTCAGCACGCGCCAGCCCCAGCATCAAGCCTCTACTCGGTCCGTGACCCTCTTCCTGATCTCAAAACAGCAGCGCGACTAAGCTTCCCAAGGAATTCACTGGGTCAAACCCAAGTGCCTTTCATCGACTGCCCGGCACTCTCTTTACATGAATGTTCCGGCAAGCTGACCGCTTTTCGTTCGGAGGCACCTCAATTTAATCAATTCAGAGGCTCTCCCACCGTCTCCACTAGGAACAAATTTCCTTCCGTTGGCATGGCGACACCACAAACACAACCTTCGCGATGCCTTCACCGACCGCCGCAGCCCTGATGCTGTCCGCATTCGAGATTCCGCCGCATGCAATAGCAGGCGAGTTTTCCGATGTTCTGTGCTTGCACTTTCCGCGGATGCATGACCTTCCAAAGTTTTACAGGAGCGGCTCTCTCATCTGGTTCCTTCAGCTCGAGAATCCCTTCTACGTCAACCACGTGAGAGACCAGCACTTGCTCTATCTCCAAGCAAATCGCGAGCTGCCAGATGGTTTTACGATGCCGGACATACCTGGTACACCTCTTTCGGATTACATGAACCTGACATTACCAACGACGACAGCATCTGGCTTCCGTGGCCCTTCTGAGGAAAGCCTTACCAAATTACGCGAAAAACATGCAGCGGCCGGACTGACCACGGGATTTTGAAACCAATGACTTGCTTGACGTCACAATAAGCCTCCATTCAAAACCGTTCCCACACCTTTTATGGTGACGCCTTCTAGTTCAGCAAGACAAGACATAGTGACACTCGCAGTTGTCCGCCACTGGCAGCGCTACGTGCCGTTCGACGACACTGTCTTCATCATGCCCGTCAACGGCCTCAACTCTCGGCGCGCGTCAGAACCTGCTAATTCGCCTCAATTCTGCCTGCCGAGTTGCACCGCACTGAGCGCGCAGACAAGAGACATTGCACGCTGTGCCCAGACAACCACAGAGCTATTTGCGCGTCTTTCGTGCAACATGGTTTTTGCCGGGACCTCTTAACGGACGCTACGAACTGCCAACATGTATATAGGCTTACTGTCTCTCTTTTTTTTTGTATACGCGTGCCCTATTACGCATATTATACGCATATTTTAATCGCGCTTCGGACTAGGAGGGGGACCATGTAGTGGCGCGAATATCGCTTCGAGAGCCGCTGAAGAAGACGGCTCATGTGCGTGTAGCTTGAGGTAGAACCGCGCTAGCGCGTTCCATATGAGCGGCCGCGGTAGCTATAGCTCCCTGGCGGTGGTGATAACTTTTTTTTAATTCTGCACTGGCAGGCCCGAGTCCTAGATTGGCGCCTCACGAGGAGCGACCCACTCGGCCCAGGCAACGAGGGCTAGCTGTCGTGTTTGATGTGGCGTTCTCAGCAGCTCCTCCGACGTATGTTTTGAGGGAGCTGGGAGGCGCAACCTGGGAGGGTTAAGCCCTCGTACCCTCAAAGTATGCGATTTTTCGTATCCAGTGTTTTGTTTGTGCAGTTCTAACACATTGCGTTCCATTGCTCGTTAGTAATTATGGCCAATCAATGCGGGCTGGGGAACGAATCAGCCTGGATTCAACGCAGGATTAATGCATCTACTCGCGTGAGGCTTGTTTTTAGAGGCACATTCATTCACCTTTTGTGCCGATAGTAGTTTGTTATTTCCTGGTATGTCGTCGGTGCCTCATCAGTACCGTCCTATTCCGAGGGGCACACTCCAGGTGGATTAGACCTCGGGATACCCAGTGTGCCTCCCCATTCATTTGATTCCCCCAATAGGCAGGGACCCATAGATGTTCAATAACCGTTCAAATGGTGAAGTGCCGTATGTCTCGCGCTGCGCAGACGTCCATTCTTCTTTTCAAAAAGTTGACGATTCCTCTGATTTAGTCGCTTATGACGGCTTGTATGGAGGGATTCGTGATGGGCAAAGCAATGATAGTCTCTTCCGCTTCGACAGTGGACGGTATTCTTATGGTCGTGGCGTTGAGCATACTTTCCTCTTCTGTCACTACGTTCAATACGTAACTTTGCTGATATTGCTTTGCTTCGTCGACATAGGCGATGTGCTGTTTGTTTTGGTGCCTTTTTGTAAGGGCCTTAGATCTGTCAGACCACCTCTTGTCATGTCTCCGAAGAAGCACGTTCTTTGGTAACGGTTTGATCAACACCCGGCGTTTGACTAAAACGAATAGTGCACTTCGTCCTGCTGAATTCATAACGGTATTCACCCTGAGTTTACGCAGAATGACCCTGCGAGTTGCGGGGCATGAGAGTCGTTCACGTTGGGCCGTTTTGTGGGCCTCTGTGAGTCCGTCTGGGGCATTGTATGTACCTAATTCAATAATCGTTCAGTGTTCGCGTACCCACGGAAAAAAAGGGCTGCTTTATAAGCTGTGCGTATGACACTGATGTCCTTTTCTTAGTCAGAGAGGCACAGGTGGAATTATGAGAAGTAGGCTATGTGACCGACCAGGAAAACCTGCTTCAGGTGACAGATATCAGCCTCTTTCATACCACAATGTCGTGTATAAAAGAGGCTGTCTCAGTATGGTACGCATTTGGCCGGCTGTCAGTTGTAATTGCACAATTTCCTTATGAGTATGCTGCGGAATTATTCCCGCGGCACCATGACGGGACGGTCTAAATTCACCGTGGCCATGGCGCTTACCTCTTCGCGCCGCCTTCCTCAAAGTAACAGCTCAATCAACAATTTTGTATAAATATAGGACATCGATACAGATGCGTCTGGAGCTAAATCACTGACTTGAATAATCGACTTGACAAGTTCTTTGTGCGCGATGTCAGAAAACGATGTTTATGTATACTTCTGAACTTTGCCTGCGCAGGCCCAATTGCTATGCTATTTGAAATGCTTGCGCCACTCAACACCATTAATGTGCATTCAAATGATTTGAGAGAAATGGAGTTCAGTTTTTTTGTTAGAATGTGAAGGGAGGCATTGCCATTTCTTACAAATCTGCAGACGAAACTGCGCCTGCGCAGTTCTCTTGATGCTACATGCTTAGAGGTGGTGCGACTTCACGTTCTATCAAAAACACGCCAAGATCGCTTATTTCAACTTCTCTGGTCAACATTCAGAGACCCAGAGTATAACGGATGACGAAAAATAGTACTATTATTAGTAATAATAATAACGCATCTTTATTTTCCTCACAGTTATTACATAGACTTCTTGCCCACTAAAGTTGGTTAGTGCTTGTGAATATTCCTGGTTATGTATATGTAACTAACATAATTTAATCCAGTCCAGTGAGTTCTGAGCAAAACAATTTCTCATTTTGCGTGCATATAAGTAGCTAGTATTCATGTAAGTACCAACCGCAAACTTGCATTATGTCTCCCCTGTCTTTCTTTTGTGCGTGTTAGTGGAGCCGAGGTTGAATCGCATAGCCTCCTGGGTTATTGCTAGCTTACCCGCATGTGTTTGGAATGTTTGATTGTGCTCATAATTACACCCGCTGATTGTTTAGACCCGCGGAAAATACTGTAGCGTTCCTTTAAATGCTAGTACATTGTGGCAGGGTGCGACGTTGAGTGGCGGGCAAAAGCAGCGGATTGCGCTTGCTCGAGCTGTCTACAGCGACAGCAGCATCTACCTACTAGACGACACACTCAGCGCTCTGGACATCCATGTGGCGTCTGATATTTTCGAGCGAGTTATTGGACCACGTGGAATTCTCTGCAATAAGGTAAGCAAATATCGCACCACTGCTTTCTGGCCTGTTCACAAGGATTTAATCATATAATAAAGCTGGCGAAGGTGGAGCCCAATATTTGCTGTCACTTTCTGCCTGCCAACTGTTTACGTCAGGTTGTTGTTAGGCAAAATGGTGAACTTTACTTTTTAAAACAGCACAAATGACAGCAGACATACAATGAAAGCTGCACAGGACAGGCTGGTTAGAATGTTACAGAACGGGAGATAAGGTGAAGTTATTTTTTTTACAAAAGGTCACAGGATCAGGAACAAGTGCTTCGACATTCTTCCTTTTAGATTCTTTAGTCATACATCGCACGCGAAGCTATGAGTCTGCTGTATATAATATTTCTGCCGTTTAAATAATTCCTGGGGCCCTATAACGTAAAACTATTCCAATATATTTTTATTCCAATCTCATGACGTCAAATTTCCGTAACCGACGACGCAAGCATCGGGCGGTTGCCCGCAGGGTTGTCTGAACAGGCCAATCAAACGCTCTCCTCTTTCATAGGAGGCCACATTTGTTTTCTTGATAATCAAATACCATTGCCTACACTGCGTGACATTTCTTATGTAATTGGCTCACGAGAGGCGAAGAGCATACTCAAGTGGGAGGTGGGGCCGAGCCACTGCACTGAAGATAGATAACCGGATGAAGAGGGTGGTGCCGGCGTCTGCGATTGGTCTGCTTTGTCTTACTTAGCGTGCGGTGGTTCGTCGACAATTGCGGCGGCATGCAACAGAAGCTTAATAATGGCGCTAAAAATTGTTCCTCAGCAAATATAAGTTGGCAGAACGAGTTTGTAAACGTGCCGAAAGTGCTCGAAAACGATAGACGGCCACCCAAAAACGTTTATTACACGGAAAGCATCCCGCGCTTTTCGGCAGGTGGCAGTAGCGAGTGCCTGAGCGATCGGCGGCAGCCATCTTTTATTCCTTTCGGAACGGCGTAGCCTGCGACAATTCAGAAGTAAATTCAGTTTTGTTCGGCATATTAATGCATCTTTAGCGCGTACACGTCCATTTGACGCGGTGAGTTCTTGCGGTTTTGCGACGTCGCGTGAGAGGCAGGTAAAGTGGATGCAGCCCGAAAACTTTTGACCAATAGCTGAGGGCAAATGGCAAAAAGGAGTTGAATCAGAAATAACTATTTTTCTTTTGCTTGGTCAAATCATGGATAATCAGTGTATACACGTCATATCAGATGGGGAGCTATCGCGGTTTTTGTGACGTCGCGTGACAGACAGGTTAAGGGGGGTGCTGCAAAAAAGTTTTTGAACATTCGCGCAGGGCTGATTGCAGCATTGGAATAGAAAAGTTTAGAATAGATTTACGTTATAGCTCTCCTGGTGCTGTTCATTCTTTGTATATCACCACCAATATAACGCTTCAAAGCACAATTAGGCCTGGCATATCAGACGAAAGGGGGATGGTCATGCTTTCTATCGCTTCAGACAGCTTTCTTTTTCATTTGTGTATGCATCCGTCGTTGCTTTCACGTCATATCAGCAGCAAAAGTGCCTATATCGAAGAAGAGTATGAGTTCTCGACATCCTAATCCTGATTGGTTGGTGGTTATCTCAATATTGTGTGAAGAGCTACAAAGAGTGACTGCCATATGAGAAGCTTAGCTTAGCTGATGAAACTAAAGTTACAATACGAAGCGAGTTTCTCGTTAAATTTATTATATTGTCGTAGATATCTAAATTTCTGGGTTCATTTTGTGGTCACTGCGGTGATATACAAGGGTTGTCGGGAACTATTTCAAGGCAAAAACGGCATGAAAACTTTACGTGACGCTCAGTTACGATGCTTGAAAAAGTTATCCTCCACCTATCTACCATCTTTGGATCTATGGTTCACATCATGGATCCGTACTACATGTTGTTTAAGAAAAAAAACGATGCATTTACATAAAACTAGATTCAAATGTTATATGGCCCAGATCAAGTGTCCTATTTGAAACAAGCTGTCTATAGTCAAGGCTCGCACATGTCATCTCAAATTAAGGAACTACACAAAATACCTTACTGAATGGTTGTCTAGATTGGACGGGAAGAAAGCACTGCGTGTTACAAGCTTGTCGTAAAACAATTTTATTTAGGATTAGTGCTAATATTGTCATGATTCACAAGCAGCAGAAACTGAGAAAACAGGGCAGGTCAGCTTAATTACACAAACTGAAGAACGATTACGCATGGACCTCGTCTTCTTTAGTGCAATGTGCGAGGTCTTCGTTTTTCTCTGCTTGCCGTACATAGGATCTGGCATTTGCCTCCCTCCAGAGAGAGCATCGCCTCGTTGCTCACCTAGCGGCAGGTGCGCCATTTATTTTACAATGGACCTTTTTCCATTACATGGGACTGTTTTACATGGACCCTGTTCCTGTAAAATCTGGTGTAACTCAAGGTTCTGTTCTCGGTCCTCTCCTATTTCTATATATGTTAACGACTTACCTCAACACTTATCTTGCGAAATCCAAATGTTCGCTGACGACTGTGTAATTTACTGATCAGTTTCTAACCATTGCGACGCACCAAAACTTTAACGTGATCTAGACCGTGTCGAGCAATGGTGCGACCGGTGGTTAATGACCCTTAACTCGATTACATGTAAACTTCTTTCCATTACTCGTAAAAAGCGCCCCGTTGCATTCCCGTACAAATTGCTAACGAACCTGCATAAGCAGTTACATCGTTCACATAACTAGGCGTTACTTTGTCTAACGATCTCTGATGGCATGCACATACTACAAAGGTCACATCATCGACCAATAGGACTCTCGGTTTTCTGAAACGTCACTTTCATAATGCGCCCCGACACGTTAAATTACCAGCCTATAGATCAGTTATCCGTTGAAAACTAGAGTATGCGTCAGCCATATACTCCCCCCATCAAGTATACCTCGTAGATGACCTTGAAGCGGCACAATATTGTTGCGCCAGTTTCGTTCACTCATCTTATTCTCACGAAGTTAGTGTTACCGCCCTAAAAGCGGAATCTAGGCTGCAAACTTTATGCCTCCACTGACGCATAGCAACACTTTGCCTATTGCATAAAGGTTACTATTCATCACTTAAGAGTGCTCCTTGCATCCCACCAATATATCCTCGCACTGGTCACTAACTGCAAGTTTCCCGTACACATGTTAGAACTGTTAATTTTTCTGTATCTTATTTTTCCTCGTGCAGCCAAAGGCAGGAACAGCCCTCCTCCCAACATCGTTGTTCTCACCTGTCCATCTTCATTTTCTGCCAATGTGACTGAGTACCTGTTGCCGCAGATTTGAGTTTTTTTATTTATTATTTATGTACACCCACCCCTTATGTAATACACCCTAGTGGGGTCTTTAAGGTAAAGAAATGAAATAAATAAATGAAAAGAGGTAAATATACCGACTCATATGTTCGTAGCCGTGTAAATAATTCATTTTAGAGCATGTCTTCTTACATAAAACAGCCATAAACTAATATATACCTTAACTAGTTACAAATGTTTTCAAAAACTTGTATATTAAAGGCGAAAATCTATGTTTATATTCGCGTAAAATCAGCTTGCATGAAACTTGTGTTAAAGGAAACAGTTGTAAAGAGTACCATTTTTTTCTTACAATATGACGTACTGATTACCGTGACATTCTTCTACATATATGAAATTTTAACACCTACGTTAGCGTATAAACACACTAAATCCTGCCTAAAAAGGAGGCGCTCTAATAAAATGAACAAGCAGCTCAGTAATCTAGTCATAATACACAAAGTCGAAATTTTCCGAAGCTGCTCCTATGGGGCTCTCCTTAATGTGTCTATCTCGCACCAATCGATAACTGCGGCTCCGATGTACCACCTTTCGTGACATCTACCCCTCAATTACGCAACACCGCGCCTACGATGAACAAGAGAGGGCTACAAGGTTTTCGCGCGCTTCATGTCCAGCATTTCTGCGAATGCCATTGTGCCCGATCTATCTGCAAAATCGTTTGTTGGTAATACCATAGCCCAGCGCTAACAGATAAACTTGCTGCTCGGGCGGTTGTTGAGTTCTACTGTACACTTATTTGAGAGTGATTTAAACCCATTTACCAAGTGCTTCCCTCCTTTCAGACAAGAATAGTTGTCTGCAATCATGTACGATATCTGAGACATATGGACAAGATACTGCTTGTGGCCAATAGACATGTCCGCTGCTTCGAAACTTTCGCACAATTTTTGCATGAAGCAAAACATACGGAGACAATTCGTCATGAACAGCATCCGGACAAGACGGGCAAGCAACAGATCTTCAGGTAAGCCAGCAGATATGGGAACATTCTACTTAGGTAGAATCTGTAGGCATATACTGACGCATTTCTTCAGTGACAAGATATACAGATTTTTGAGGATATATGGTCATTCGAAAAATAGAAAAAAATCTCGCCTGTGCGAACTATTACATTAGAATTGGCGTTACACACCAGGTATTCAAGAGTGCCATATTACTTATTACGACAAAGTAAAATTCAAACTTATTGCACAATTTGCGTCTAACAGGCAACTGGGCAAGTGTTCACCAACTCTGGTGTGGATCTTCTTTTTTTTATTGCATAGCAGGCAGGTTGTTATTGTTTTTTTGGGGGGGGGGGTTAAATTTCTGGAGAACTCGCACTGCCGGCACGAAAGTTATGTAGACTCACAATATGACACAGAGTAAAAAATTTATTGAATATAAATAAAATAAGGCGCGATGGTTGGAGCCCCTATTCCATGGCCCCAGTGGCACGAGCGGCTCGCTGGGCTTGGTCCAGAAGAGCCAAGTGGCTCTCTCGACCCTCGTCCGCAAGCCATTCCTCCCACTGCCTATTCACATTAGTGGATGTTGGTGTAATATGGGGCTGTCAATGTGCGGTGGCCTCCTGGGGCACTCCCATGTGATGTTTTTTAGTGTTGGTGCGTCTGTGAACCATGAGCACTCGTGAGTGAACCTAGTGGGGTGTATTCTGTGTAGGTGGTGCAGGTTGGGGTATGTGCTCGTCTGAATACGACGCCAGTCCCTCTCCTGCTGGCCGTTTAAATCGGAGTGAGGATGTCCAAACGTCTCCGCTCCTGCTTTTGCTGTAGGACGATGTCACGAGAATTCGGTGTAAGGTCATCGCTAGGCCATGCCGTTGCTCGGACGTTTAATCCTCGAGGAATACAGTCTGCCGTCGCGTTTCCTGCCAGTCGCTCGTGTGCGAGACACCGTATGATAGTGTGGTGAACTTCTAGTTGAGTGCATAAAATTTTTATTATTGATTTGGGTGCCGTTCCATGTTGAAAGGGGCGCCAAGCCGCTTGTGAATCGGATAATATGACAGCCGAATTCGTTTCGCACTCGGCGTCCTGCATGGCCAAGGCGATGGCTGCAGCCTCTGCCACGCATGCCGAGGCGGTTTTGAAAGATGTCCTTGATATGTTGTTCTTGCATGTAGAGACTATGGTGAAAGTGTCTGAGCTGGCTCGACTGGCATCCATATAATACACCCCCGGTCCCATGCCAAAACGTTTGTGAAGAGTCTTTACCCTTGCTCGGCGTCATCCAGGATGGTACTTTGGGTGCATGTTTTTGGGAATTGGGGCCACCGCGATGTGCGATCGAACGTTGCGGTCTATCTGCGCCGTTTCCTCTCGGCAATACTGGGGACTCTGGGGAATGCCTAACCTAGGGAATACTTCCGTGCCCTGAGTTGAAGAACAAGGTCGTTCTGTCTGGGCATATAATGTCGCGACTGCGTACTGGTCAAAAGTATTGTGCCGACCCAGTCCCTTGAATCTCTCTGTGCTAGCGCATTCGGGAAGACCAATGGTGGCTTTGAAGGCTTTTCTCATTATTGTGTTTGCCTGTATAATCTCTTGGTTTGTCAAAACCTGATACGGAACGGTGTATGTGATTCGGCTAATTACGAATGCGTGAACCAGGCTGATGGTCTCTGCCTCAGTTAGGCAGTCTCTGCTTCTTGCCACTCTCCGTATCATTCTGGCCACGTTTCTTGTGACCGCCTTTATTTTTTGTAGGGTGTGGGATGTTCCAGCGTTCTGCTGTATCCACATTCCCATTATTCTGATTGTCTCCACTTCACGAATTGGCGCCCCGTCGGGAGTCAAAGTGGCACGCAGTCCTTTCTTGCATATTTCGCACGCACCTGAATGAATGCTGATTTTTCAGGTGCGCATGCCATGTCCGCCGCCCTCGCGAATTCCACGACTGCGTCTATGGCCTTTTGAAGAGTTTCTTGCTTGTCCTCATAGGACCCCTGGTGAGCCCAGAACGTGATGTCATCCGCGTATATCACATAGCCAAGATTCGCGTGTTTATCTGGCTCCAAGGCTAGCTTCCTCATCCCCACATTAAATAACAGTGGAGAGAGTACAGCTCTCTCAGGGGTGCCTCTGTCCGGACAGCTGAAGGTGTAGGACCTCGTGGAGCCTAATCACATTGTGGCCGTGCGGTCGCTGAGGAAAGAGCGCACGTAATTTTAAATTCGTGTTGCGCAGTTCACCGCTTCCAGTCCCTCCGGAATAGTGTGGCGGGAGTGCTGTCGAAGGGCTATTTCGTGTCCACTGCCAGTACAACTTTATCGTGCGACCTTCTGTTGAGGTGCAGGACCTCGTGCTCTAGCAATAGAAAACGTCCTGTGCCGACACGTGAGGTCGAAACCGACAATGTTGGAGGGGAACATTGTGCGTAGCTTTATGTGGTTCGAGGGCCTGACCTGCACAACCTTTTCTAATTGTTTCCCCGCCCACGACGTTAGGGAGATGGGTCGAAGGTTGTTGATGTTATAAGGCTTACCGGGTTTAGGAATGAGAAGAATTTTTGCTTCCTTCCATTCTTTTAGAAGGACGCCGTCCTCTGTCCAGACCGTGCCGTTAAAGAACTTGGTCAAGCTCTTTAGCGTGTCGTCAATTAGATTGCGAATCATTGCGTTCGTGACCTGATCTACGCCTGCGGTCGTGTTTTTCCTGAAGGTGTGTGCCGCTGCATAAGCCACTTAAAAGGTTATGGGGGCGTCCAGTTCCGTTTGGTCATGACCTTCGTAAACGAGTTTGGTGGAGTGCCAGGTCGGTACATTTCCTACGTATATCTGTTTAATTTTGTCTATCGTGTCTCCTCCCCGACCTTCAAACTCGTTTTCAATCAGCTTGAGTGTACGATTAGCGACTATTTTTGTTCCTCCCTGGACAATAATACTTCGAAGAATGCGCCATGTTTTCTTTGTAGTCAATGTGCCCCGAAGCGAGTAACTGAACTGACGCCAATTGCTGCCGCTTACCTTTTGTGCGTATTCGTTAGCTTCCTGCGCTAGCTCAGCTATCCGTATCCTGAGTTTGCGATTAAGCTTCTGCTTTTCCATCTTTTTGTGAGGCCTCTCCGGGCTTGCCAGAGATGCAAGAGGTGACGATCTACGGCTGGAGCCTCCATTGTCGTTTCAATTGTTTTTGTGACCCCAGCTTCAATAACGCTGATCCGTTCAGCCCGTTCTTCTATGTCCGTTATGCTGCCGATTGTTTTCTGTTTTTATGCGACGCATATTAACGTAGGTTTCGGGCCTTCGCGCGACGCCCGGCGGTGGCCACCATTGACACTGAAGTGGGGTCACGTGACATGACGTCACGTGATGACGTCACACAGGCTGCAGATGGGGCCTCATATCGCGCCGTCGGTCGCCTCCCGGCGGTGGCCACCATTGACCTTCAAGTGACCTTCAAGTAGGTCACGTGACATGACGTCACGCGATGACGTCACACCGGCTGCAGATGGGGCCTCATATCGCGCCGTCGGTCGCCTCCCGGCGGTGGCCACCATTGACCCTGAAGTGAGATCACATGATGTGACGTCACGTGATGACGTCACACGGGCTGCAGATGGGGCCTCATATCGCACCGTCGGACGTCGCCCGGCGGAGGCCTCCACGCTTCTGTTCGCGCCGTCCCGCGCGACGCGGCGGCGGCGCCACCATCGCTGCATCACGTGATATTTGACGTCACGCCAGGGATGAAGCGGCGCGCGCCCGCCGTCGCGTCAGTCTGTGCCCGCTACCGCGCCAGCGTCTTTGCGCCGGGCGTGTATGCGGTCAAGATGCCTCCAAACGCTAAGGATACGCTAAGGTTAAGCCCAGTGGATGCTTCGCATCCACTGGGCTTAACCTTGATAAGCCTCCAATTTTTTTACGAAACTTGGTCCTGTCCTATAGCCTTGCCTTGCCAATAGCTCTTCGAATTCTGGCTTCAGTAACCGATATGCTTAAGATATAGTGATCGCTTCCTAGGCTTTCACCCAGGTTCGTCCATCGCGCCTAACTTTCGTTGTTGGTGAACTTCAGGTCGCGGGAAGTGTCCTTGGACACGCTGTTCCCGATTCGCATTGGAAGGTCTGGTTGAGTTAGCTGGAAAAGGCCGTAGCGCTCTACAAAATATGAGTATCTCGAAACTAAAGAACACACCTCCTTGGTGGAACGCTGCCCCAAACTATATTTACTTCCTGCGAATCCGTACCGTCGAGCTACTTCGCTGAATTTAGACCAACTGCTACCTTTTTATAATCATTTGCTATGAAACCTACGGGTGGGAGAATTTCGCTAATGAATGCCAGTGTTATTACATCTATATTTGACACATAGTGGTTAAACACCCAAAATAAAAATAAGACGACCAGTGGCACTAAACATAGAGTTTCTTACTATGTTACCTAGAGGGAAATCTGGCGCTGCTGCGCTGTGGTATGCATGGGAATGCCGGTATATTGTGACTTCGGATTGGCATCGCTCTAAGAGAACCACGACACCTTCAAGATGCGCCTGGAAGGCATCGTTCCATCTTTCACAATGATTCATTCTCTACTAAAACAGCACGTAAAAAGCTGTTTTATCTTTATTATTACATAAAACATGTTTTATTGCTTTATGAGAACTTGTTAAGCAAGTACAATTATATGAAACGTAAAAAGTATCTGTGGGCCGCTAAAGTTGGAGGACAGAAGACACGATTCGCGCTCGCTTCGGAACAGTTTGTGGTCTGTTCTTGCTTTTCACCGCTTGGTTATGCATTTTAGGCGAGCAAACTTCACTGGAAGATGTAATATGCGTGAATGGAAATATTTTAGGAAGATTTTAATTTACGAACGCCCTGTTTGCTGAGTCATATCCACGTTTTAGACGAAGCCTCTGACAACACCAACCAGCACAAGCCTCCCAGACACATATACCGGGATTACCATGACGTTACAGTGCCCGTTAGGAAACTACCATAGACGGTGGCGCCTGATTTCGCTGTAGGTGTTGTAGTGAGAAACTGTATGGCACTAAACGACTTACCATTTCTTCATCATTCGTCCGCTTTGCACAATATCACAACGGCGATACGGCGGGCAATTTGGTCGTTTTTTTTTGTTATGCTTCCGTAACGCTTCGTGCTCTTTTTTTCGTTTCTAGAAGCAATATTACCACAAGTCCTGCTGGCTTTCCATGATATCGGAAACAAGTCCTATATATCCACAGTTAGGGAAGCTTTTTTAACCTGTGTCATGCTGAAAGGATGCTTTATCATATAAGGGCAACTACGGCGATTTTTAGATGCCCACTGATCTTAATAAAATTATTGATATACGTTCTCTTTGACACTCTGATTATCTGTGCGAAACAGTATGACTCCAATTCATTTAGTTTTCCTCGAAGCAAATTTTAAATATTGGTTTCGTTCCCATCTCATGATTTCCTACCGGCCACCCTGTGTTTGTGACGTCATAGACTACACAACCGCTGCCGCTGAAATCGCCGATGAAACGACCACTGTCTAGTTCGAAAGATCTGTAAAAGCTCCGTATGTTATTAAAGCTCTCTTTGGCTTTAGCACCTCATGTACGGCGTCTTTCGCATACGTTCTGCGTGTTTACATAACGGTTCTTTGGATCTGAGGTCAACGGCTCATCGTGGGGTCCCACGAAGAAACTTTCGGCATCTCATTTATTGGTTATCTAAAATTGACGAATTTTTGCGCAAATGGAACTGCCCTACCGGTGACAGGAGTTTCAATGCCATTTCAAAATTAAAATGTCCTAATGCGATTAAAAACTCCGGAGCTGCCCTTTAAACCGATCGTTATCCGGCTGGTATCTGAGAAGACCCATGAGTTTATAAACCTACCCTCTGTGACTTGCACTCGCGCACCATAATGTACACGAGAACATGGAAGTGAAATTTTTCGAGCTGCGTCATCAAGGTTGTGGCAGTTAGTTTCTAGTTAATATATTGCCATCGTCTGTAAAGAAAAAAAACTTGCAGGTAACTCTTGCTCTAGCACCACTCAGTATCAGTATGAATGGAAAAGGTCAGGTAATATGATGAGTGCTAAGTCCCAGTTGATTTTATTCCATGACCATATTGCACATTATATGGGCCGCCTCATAGCTAACATGACAAAAACAATTCAAACAACAACCTTACAGGAAGCACACGATTGCAGCTCACTGAACAAGTGACGACCGTCTAGAAAGTCAAGTTCCTTACCTGATAAAGTTAAGAATGGTGTACTTACGCGCACCTTACGGCATTTTGTAATCGCATCGGTTTTAATAATCTCGTGCGTCAGTTGATTGTGCCTGCGTATTATGATGACGCATATTAAAAAAAACTGGTTTGCATCCAAAAAATTGCACTGCATGGCAAGGAACACACTTGATCAAATTTTGTTTACATCGCAACTATGCTCGCGCAAGCGATCATTGATACATCATACGGTTTGTCCAAAATCAACAGTGTTGTACGACAAGGGAAGCTTGTATATCACAGCTCGAAACTGATCAACATACATGTTCATGTCGTTTTACACGCACTGGGGCTCTATAACGCAAAACCATTCCAATATGTTTTTATTCCGAAATCCCGACCTCAAGTTTGCGTAACCGTCACCGCAATCATCGGGCGGTGCCCCGCACGGTTGTCTCAACAGACCAATCAAGTGCTCTACTCGCATATAGGAGGTCACATTTGTTTGCTTGAAAAACGAATAACATTGCCAACACTGAACAGCTTGTCTTATAAAATTGGCTGACAAGAGGGAAGGAGCACGCTCAAGTGGAGAGGGTGTCGTTGCGGCCGAGCCAGTGCGCTAAAAATCGACAACTGGATGAAGAAGGTGGTGTCGGCGTCTGCGATTGGTCCGCTTTCCCTTACTTAGCTTGCGGTGGCTGGTCGAAAATCGCGGCGGCATGGAAAGGAAGCTTAAGAATGATGCTAAAACGCATCCTCAGTAAAGAAGTGTTCGCGTAACGGTGTCGTAAACGTCCCGAAAATGCTCGAAAGGTTACACGGCCTCGCCGAAAGCTTTATTGTACGCAAATAAGCCGATGCCCTGCGGCAGGAACGAGTAGCCTGTGCCTGAGTTATTTGTGGCAGCTATCTTTCATTACTTTCGGAACGGGGAAGCCTGCCGCTATTCAGAAGAAAATTCAGCTTTGTTCGACATAATATAGCATCTTGAACGTGCACAGGTCACTTTGGCGCGGTGAGTTTTCACGATGTTGTAACGTCGCGTGACAAGCAGGTGACGTCAGTGCATCCCGAAAACATTTGAGCGATTGGTGAGGGTTAATAGAGAGAAGACGTCAAATCAGAAAGAACTATTTTTCTTTTGCTCGGTCAAATCATGCATAATCATGTGTGCACCTCCTATGAGATGAGGAGCTGTCGCGGTTCTCGACCTGTCGCGTACAGACAGGCGAAATGGAGGTGGTCCACAAAGTTTTTGACTCATCGGGGAGGACTGATTGCAGAATTGAAATAGAAAAGTTTGGAATAGATTTACGTTTTAGGGGGCCCTTGTTGCAGTTTCCTCTTGGATTTAGTAAGTTTACAAAGCCTGCCCTGTTTATTAGAAGCAGACAAAACAACTCGCATGTTCGTTTTCTGTGCAAGCTTTTTGAAATAGTGCGACACATAGTGAATATACAACATAACAATGGTATTCCTACCAGCGGTCGCTGCATCGCTCTCCTATCGTTTGCGCGTCCAACGATGTCTCAGCAAACATTCTGCCACTGACCCCTTCACTAGCATTGGATAGCCTGCTTTGGACAATCACTTGCTTTGTCCTTCAAAACTAGAGAACATAGCACGATGACACGGCTTTATAAGGGCATTTTTAAAGCAAAGTTATGTTGTCCTTTTTCTCACTTTCTAATGCGTTAAATTGTACGGTAGGAGAGGCTTACTAGACTCCTAGCTCCAGCCGGTGGGCCCTACTGAACAAGTCATACGAATGTCGCGCAACCTTGTGGTACCTTCCTGTGGGATTTCATAGGTGATTTCAAGAAGAGTTAGACACTTCTTAATAGTTATCAGATGTGTGGCAACCTGACATTCCACTTCATCTGAAAAGCAATCAATACCTAACAAAAAGTCATCAACCTGGCGGAAGGTCTTTAACAATTTGGTCTGCAAGAGTATGTCAGAAAGGTTTACATCGAGATTGGATAAAAGAAAATCACTAATGTAAAACAGTTCTTAAGGAATTCGTCACCATAGGGCTCAGTTACAGTCAACTTACGCAAAAGATTATTGAGGCTGCTGCCATTACCAAATGCGGTAAAGTGAGCGAGAGTACACCCTCCTTACCTTTATCAAGCAATCAACTTTCTAGTACCGTCGGCACGTGTTCAGTGAACTGCAGTCGTGTGGTTCTTGTAAGGTTGTTGTGTGGATCATATTTGTCACGTGTTTTCTTAGCGGCCCATGAAAAGTGCCATACGGTCATGGAATAAATCCAGTTAAACGTTGGCGCCCGTCATGTCACCTTTCTTTTTCCTTCGTGCTCAAACTATGGTGAAATTTTATTTGTCAGGAACAGATTTTATTTAGGGGTTGTCGGAGCCCCCAAGTCCAGGGCCCCACTTGCCTCTGCCGCCTGCGCGACCTGGCTAATTAAAGACTTTTGTGCTGCCAAGTTGGAACGGGCGAGTGGTGCAGCCTTCTACTCAAATATGTCAGTGCTATTTGGCCTATGAGGTCGCTTAGTGCACTCTCAGGTTGCGTCTATTAGGGTGTGTACGCCACCGCACGAAGGGCAGTTTACCCTATGGAGGTTGAGATACATGGCGTTTACCAATTTTAGATGGGGGAATACCCAAATATGTATTTTGCACTCGGAGGCCTCTTCCCCGCTAAGTTGTCGTGAGGCGGCGCGTATTTTCTGTGGCCTCCGCGCTGATGAATAAGGATGTCTTTGACATCTAAATTGCCGGGATATTGAGAGGTATAGTGTGAGTGGTTGGGGTTAGGAGAGGCTGCCGTCACTCGGTTGGTACACCCTCGAGCTAGCGCGTTAGCCTGTTCGTTCTCATTTGCCCACCCGTGTCCCGGGCAGCAGAGCAGGCGATGACGGTGGTTGAAAGATTTGGGAATTATCGCGTAGCTAGCCGCAGTCACATGCCTGTTGAAAAACATGTGACATCTCTACCGGGAGTCCGTGACCACGACCGAGTCCCTATGCGAACGCTCTACGTGGGCGAGGGCGATCGCCACTGCTAACATTTCGGCCGAGGTGGGGGATCCCACCGTCGCTGACGCGGTTATTTGCTGCTGGCAGATTGCGTTCACGACTTCCAGGGCGTACCTCTTTTGGTAGCGCTGCCCAGTCGCCTTTGCATACGCAGCAGCGTCCACGTAGTACGTATCGTACCTATGCTTATTAGAGTACATGGATTGAAAATGTTGTGACCGTGTTTTGCGCCTTTCCTTGTTGTAGTCGGGATGCATGTTTTTGGGAATTGAAGCTGGTGTAATTTTCGATTTCACTGAAAGAGAGAGAGGTACGGCCTGCTTGGTGAGATAAATGAGGTATGCTGGGATATTCAGTCGAGCAAGTATGACCCTACCAGTCTTTGTGAAGCTGAGGCATTCCTTCTGTCGCATCAAAGTGGCCTGTCTAAGTTCATCGAATGTATTACGTACTCCGAAAGTTAGCGTGCGCTCCGTCGAGGTACATTTCAGTAGGCCCAGCGCCGCCTTAATAGTGGTTTGAATTATCGTGTTGGCTTGGCTTTCCTCTTCTGTGTTCAGGATTTGTTTAGGTAATCCATACGGTATTTGACTATTTACTGAGGCATGTGTGAGCCTCAGTGTATCGTCTTCTCACATGCCCACCTTTCGATACGTCTCTCGACGTGTCATTTGGGCTTGTTTTGGATGGTGTATTTGAGGGTTTTGGGCATCTGTGCTGCTCTTCCGTCTCTCTAAAGCCACACAACCAGGTCGTGCATCTTAGATACCTCTCGGACCGTCTGGCCTTCAGCCACAATGTTAATCGACCCTCTGGGTTTATAGCCTTTCGCGTGTATCCAGATGACCTCGGATTTTTCAGGTGCACATTTCAGCCCGCATCCTTGGGAAATTGTTTCCACCGCTAACGCTGCGCTTTGGAGCGTGTATTCTTTATTTCCTAGGGAACGTCTGCTCACGCACAGCATGATGTCGTCCGCGTCGAGCGTGTAACCTAGGCCGGGTGTCCGATGCAGATCGCGTGTGAGGCAACACATCACCTTGTTGAAGAGCAGAGGCGATATAATCGCTCCTTGGGATGTTCCGTTGCTAGACATTTTAAATGTCTCCTATGTAATTTCACCAATGCTGATGCGTGTCTCGCGGTTGGAAAGAAACGCCCTAATGTAATTGCAGGTAAGCTCGCCACAACCCACTAGTTCGAGTCTCTCGAGCATTGCGGCGGGAGAGACACTGTCTATATCTCCTTTGAGGCCTAGGGCTAGGACTCGTTGCCGTACGTTATATTAATTAGAATTTCGTTTCTAAGTAGGACAAGGCGTCTTGACACAATAAACCCGTGCAAAATCCTATCGTGGAGTCCGGAAACCAGTTCCACTCTTCCGGGTATCGCTACAGTCGGCTATGGATCACCCTCTCATAGAGCTTTCCCAAGCAGGTCGTGAGCGGTACCGGCCAGAGTGTATCGATCGAGGCACTCTTTTTTGGTTTCGGAGTCATGATTATTTTAGTCAATTTAGATTCCTGGTGCAAGTCACCCTTGACCCAGTAATCGCTGTTGAAAATCATTCTTATTTTTCGCTAGGGTCACAGAAACCATGTTTCGAATCATCGAATTTTTGATCGAGTCTGGGCCCGGTGCCGAACTTTTACCTGCGGCTTGCGACAACTCGTACATTTCCGCGTCTGCTATTTCCTCGTCTAATTTAGGGTTGCCTTCTCCCGGGTATGGTCTCGTCGCGTAAGGCGGTCCCATCGCGGGTGAAGGTCCTGTGTATGTGTTCTGAAGGGCGTCGAGTAGTTCTTGGTCTGTACCCTCGAAGTTCTCTGCTATAATTTGAAGCTTCTTGTTATTCGTAGCAAATGTGCTCATCGGGTCTAGCAGGATCTGCAGTATTCGCCCCGTACAGGTCGTTCCCAAAGTCCCTAATAGGGCTCTGCAGAACGTCGCCCATTTGTTTTTAGCTAGCTCGTTGGTGTGTATTTGGGTTTGCTCTGCCAAAAGAGCGATGCGCTGTCCCACGTGTTTTTTAGACGTTGGCTTTTCCACTTTTTGGCGGCTTCCCAAAGGCTGACTAGGTGGGAGTCTATGACCGATGCCACCGCTGTGCGCTCAGTGGCTTTGGTGGTGCCCGCGTGCAGTTGAAGAAATTGAGTTCATTCCCGCTTGTTGGTCGGGGTTGCATCCGACTTCTCCAGCGCCCTTTGGAGGCCTCTGTAATGAGGCTAGTCGGTTAACTTAGTGGCCTCTATTGTTCGCTGGATATTGGGCATGGAGAACGCTATTCTGATTATGTCGTGGGCGCTTCCCAGGTTTTCCTCGAGGAAAACCGACTGTGCGTCTTTGACGTTAATTGTAAATGCGCGGTCGGGCGCCGTGTATCTGCTGACATTGTTACCCGTGAGCTTCGGTTTGCCGATTTGCTTGATTGCCCGTAATCCCAAGGCTGTGACGGTGCACTCGAGTAGGAACCATTTGGGACACTTTTTCGCGTATCCCCAGAGTTTCTAGGGTGCCTTAAAATCACCCGCTATCACCGCCTTATCCCTCGTACCCGTTAAATCTTTCATTGCCGAGATAATTTGGGGTAGATCGCCCACTTTGATGTTGGGTGGACTGTACACGTTTGCTAATATTGTGTGTGCCTTTCGCATCTCACTGATTACCATGGAATTAGTATCTCCATCAATTTCTGGAAGTGTTAATAATTGAGCGTTTATTTACTTGCTCACCAGTGTGGCGACCTTCGAATTTTGAGGGTCGCTAAGGGTGTAGTATCCCTGCATTTTGGTTGGCTTGACTCCGAGCTCCTGCTGACATATCATGTTCGGAGCAATTTCAGAGTTTTCGATCAACTGTCGGAGAGCGCGCACTTTCCTAAAGCAGGAGCGGCAGTTCCATTGGCAGATCTGCAATTGGTCTGAATTTCGTATTTGTTGTTGCTTCTTAGTGTGATTAGCCATGCTGCCCACTCTTGTATTATGTCTGAGGCGTTATCATGTTCGAGTCGTCGGATTCTGTTATGCAGTCGCTTATTTTACATTTTGCCGAACCCGCTCCTATCGAAATTGCGCGTTTTTTGGTCAGAACAGCCTCCGTGAGTGTTTTACATTGTTCCGCCACCAATGCATTATATTTTTTCATGTCAGTCGTGAAAAGTTGTTGAAATTCCATTAGGTTTTGATTACCTAACGGCATCATTTCATACATAAATATTTTCGTGTTTTCCGTGATCATTGTTTAGGTTTGCCCTTCCGTTGTTTGCGTGGTATTTGAGAACTGTGGCGTCGGAGATGGCGCGGGGTTCAAGGTTATATCTTCCGCGGCCTTCGATTTGGCTATTTTTTTACAATGACACCGCATTTTCAGCTGTTGTATTCTGCTATTTAGTCGCGCGCATAACTGTGCCATTTGTTTGTCTAGTGATTTTCATTCGCGTTCTTCTAAAAGCTGTTCTCTTAGCCGCGCGTTTTCCTTTTCCATTTCCTTGAAGCGTTTATCATTTTCACCAGTATTCTGTGTTAGAGCAGTGGAACAAACCAGCCTCGCCCAGCTCACTTTTTTTTGAGGCAGTGGCGACTTGGACCGCTGCGATGGGGTATTGATGTGGTATTGCTCCTCCTTCTGCTTCCGTGTGGTGATCTGTATTTCGATCCGCGTCGGTAGAGGTCCTCCGTACACTCGAACCAGGGTGTCAGTTTATTTTTGTGTGTGTTCTTTCCCAACCGCTCCCGTGATCTAGATTTGCGAGTCGTCTTTTCCCGCCTGGCAGCAAGCAGTTTGTTCGGGCTCCTACGTGTCTGGTGCCCTACCGCCCCACACACGGCGCACTTCAATTCACATTCGTGTGCTTGTGAGCGTATATTTTTTGAGTCCGCAGCCCTGGCATATCTTCTTAGGGTTTGGATACACGTCTGAGCAGTGTCCTTCTTGCGTGCACTCTAGGCGCATTTTAATTGTCGGTCTGTACTCCATACACAGCATCTCTACTCCCATGTAGGACAAGCATTTGGGCCGCATGCCTCCCGAGAATGTGAACACAGCGGTGTTTGATCTTCCTAGCATTCGGGCCCTTTCGTTGGTCCCTCCTTGGGTGCTGATTCGCAGGTGTTGCTGGAGGTCTGCTTATTCAGTGTGGGCCTGGAATCCATTCACCACCCCTTTCTAGCTTTCTTCTGGATCCGCTACCTGTGCGTTGGAGGGCTGTTGTTTTCCTCGCAGCTCCATGTATGTGATTCTATGAATGAGATCTGCCACCCCTAGTGAGGGTGTAGAGCGGATGATGATATTCCTTCCTTCTCGAATTCGCGGTATGAAATCATCTCCGGTGATGTCTAGTTGGTTTGGTCCGTTTCCTGTGAGTATCGTCCAGGTAGCCCGGATAATCGCTTGTGGTATTTCTGTTCTCAGGTATTCCTTGAGCATGAGTGCCTTGGGGAGTTTCAGTATTGTGTTAATGTCATTCTTCAGTAATCGTCGTAGAGGCTTTCCCTTCGCCGGACGCATGTTGCGACGACGGGTGCCTATCTGGCCATTTTGCCCGTCTACTTTCGCGACGCCCGCTGATGACTGTCCGTTAATCTCATTCTTGTTGGGGGAACCGTTTTGCCTGTTGTTCTGCTTGGCAGCCTCTCGCTCTTGCCGCGATACAGCTGGCTGTCAGCCATCCGTAGCCTGGTTATGGGCGGCGATCCCCTCGCTTTGACTAGTCCCCGCTTCATACATTCGTCTTGTTTCCCGTTTTCATCCGTGTTGCTATAAGTATGCGGGGGATTCATTTGGAGATCCATCTCTTCTGACGCAGCCATCTCCAACGCTCGGTAGGAGAGATCCGGGTAATTCTAAGCGGTGACGTGATCGCTCGCGCGTTAAGCATATCCAGGCCTAACTGGGCTTCCGCCGCTTCGAATTTTCAAAGTCGCGTTGGATGACGAAAAGTTCATTCATGGACTTGAGCTTGGTCTTGAAACGCAGCTTTTGTCGAGTGCAATCCGAACGGATATTAGAGGCATGTGCACTTGGTGATTTCCGACTAAAAAGTTCATAGTCGGCAGAGCCCCATGTGAACAACGTGTTCTCAAACTAAATTGCGCTAAAGCTAGCCAAGAATATGATGCGCCAACTCGCCCATTCAGCAATAATTCTTTCCGTTAACAATGAAGTGAGCTGCCAATTATTCCAATAAAAATCATCCCGTCTGTAAGGTGAATCTGTGATTGCCTACGTATATCACATCATGGTGCATATCCCTTCTTCTGAGCTTATCAGAACCATAAAATGCTACTTCGCGCTTATTTAAACCTTTCTTCATTTTAGCAAGTCGAAGTAGCTATAACATGTGAAGCATGCAAGAAGCAAAACGTTAATACTCATATTTCTCTATCGTGCTGCTTTATGAACCTTATTGGCAACGCTCAACGTTTGGCATTTAAATGCACATTTACTCGCCGTACACATTTTACTCGCTGAAGTGACTTAGTATATATGATGACGAGTATGCGGGTGGGCCTGTTATGGCGGCCGCACTCAAAGGCCTTAAAACCTAAAACAGTCCTGTACCTTGTTAAGGGTGTGCGCTGAAGAACCCCAACTTCCCAAAATAAAACTTGATATGTGCCGTCGGCATGTTTCAAATCTCAAGCATTGCTCTGGGCGTCGTAGGTTGCCTTCAAAGCATGGCGGCCATAGTGTGTTTCTGTCTTTTGTATTCGCTTCCTGTGCATGCAGCCTGAAATAGCACAGCTTTTGCGACCTGTTTCTGTAACCCCGATGTAGCCCTTGTTGAGGCATGGATTATCATGCCATCAATTCATATTTGCAAAGACTTCACAAACGGCTTTAAACATCATTCTCTCGGTCTTCCAACGCAGCATCTGGTTAGGCCGTTAGTGACAATATTTTACTCAAGCCTACCAACTGCTCTCTTCCCGCTTGATGGAACAGCAACTTCGCAATGTTTTTCTCACGAAACCATGGAAAACACTTGCAGTGATTAAAGTGAAACACTTGCAGGAATTGCAGTCCATGTCCTGATTATTTCTTTTATTTCGGTGGTTATTTATGAGTGTTTCTCTTCCTCCCTTTGAATCGGTGTTTTTGTGTCTAATCTGAGTTGCGTAAGAAAATCTATGTTCATTGGTGCTTATGTTGCAAAGCAACTGCATAATTAGTGGAGAAAATGTAAGCAACCTGAGATTACACAACTTTATTTAGCACAGGGAAAGCACAATACTCAAATATTTACCGCAATATCAAGTGCGGTAACTATTCTAATTATTAAAGAAGTAAGTAAAAGGCAGGGCCCTTAGGAACATTAAAAAAATACTTGTGCTTATCGAAAACAATTTGATGAAACCCAACGCACTTTCGGATCTATGCTCTGTCAAGAATTTCGCTGTTACTGGGCTATCCGCCATTGTTTGCGGTTGCGCAAAACGACACCAGTTGGGCTAGCATGTTTCTGTCAGTTGAGCAGTTGTGTTTGTGTCAGCCACGAGCACACGTGCATGTTAGGACGTTAGTGCATGTGACGATGATACCAAAAATGTGGTGGCCTTAGTTGTGCCGTGGAGCTCCCATAAATAAAGAACAAAAAGAAAACGTGTATTGATATTTAGAGAAGCAGGCTGCGGTGCTCGACAGCAGCACTTTAATTCCTTTATCATCCACACATTGTTTATTCTAAAGCGACGTGAGACAAGAGCCTTCGTACCACCAAGTGTCAAAAAAGTAGCAAGAAATTCTTTGCGGTAAATAGACAGGTACATTGGGAGAGATTCCTCAGTCATGGGAATGCACTCCTGCGGCTCAGGAAGCGCAGGCCACAACACACAGGTTTTTCATTGCGTTTGACAAGGGAATGGGAAGGAAACTGAACGATGCTTTCGACAAGACCAGCCATTCTTTACTGTGAGCTCTCCAAAAACTACCAAGGCAAACTTTAGCATATGGAAATTCATACAGAGAAAGATAAATAGAGATAAAAGCTGTAATGATTTAAAGAAAATATTGTAAGACATCCTACATCAAATATGGTAGGTTTGCAGAGATCACGACGCGTAAAATCATCCACTGAAATCTTGTTCCTGCTACCACTAGCTCCTGCTTCCTGGGTAGGTTGTGAACTTGCACAATTCAAATTTGGAGTTTTTTTTTTGCCCCGATTGAGAAAAAACCGCTTCGGGGGATTAATTTTCGGTCTTAGACTGGCACATAACATGAGCATGTGTCACGGGTATGCATTCCTGTGGCCACTGGGTGTATACGGCAGGAATAAATGTTTATCCTTTTTGCTTCTAGCATGAGCACTTTGCACGCACACATATTGGCACTCTTGATGTGCGTCTTAGTGAAAAAGGGCTTGAAAAAGATGTAGACGAGAAATAGGGAAACGACAAACACTTTCTCGTCTACGTCTTTATGGCGCACATTTAGTTAAGACGGAACCACATCAACTCACTCAGCTCTCAGTTTTCCGGTTGTACAGCTGTGTACCCACAGCGTACACTGCCATTAGTAAATACACTCCGTTTCGTTAAATAGCAGCCAGTGCTTTGGAAAGACATTGGCATGCAATAATACTAAATCAAAACAACTTTTAGGTGCCCCGGTCATCAGTTGTTCTGGGATTCTTTCTTTGTTGTATTAACCTTGCTGGCAAAAAGAGTTTTGGTGCTCATGAATTTGCGAACTGTTTTCTTTAGGCTTTATGGAGAACGAATTAGTGAATACCTGTAGCACCTATTTTATATGCAATTTCAGGACTGCTGTCTCCCTTGTGAATGGAAGGTAGCAAAAACACTCCCCATTCACAAATCAGGCGACGTAACTTCACCGCCTCATTACACAGCTATTTCTTTAATTTGTACCTGTTGCAAAATTCTTGAACGTGCCTTATTAATGTTTCGAGAAGAATATACCGAGACTAATAATATCATTCATCACAACCACATGACTTCAGAGGAGGATTACTCAACTTGCCGAAATGTTTTCGTTACCTCGCACAGAGAATCAATGGTCAAAGAGGAACTGATATAATTTTCATTGATTACTCAAGGGCTTTTGACCGTGTGTATGACGACAAACTGAAGTTCAAACTAAATCAGAAACTTGGCCATGGCCCTGTTACGGGTTGGATAGCGAACTACTTATTTAAACGCGGAAAACATGTTTGATATACAAACAATGCTTCTAATATCGTGCCGGTCTTTCCTGGAATGCCGCATTGCTCCGTCCTAGCACCATATTTATTTGTTTTAGGCATTCATAACATTACGTATCACGTGGATGTAAAGATATGTCTCTTCGCTGACGACCGCGTCCCTTAATAAAAGATGAATCAAGCACGACTAAAATAGCTTTAGGCAGCGTGATGGATTGGTGTAATATGTAACTAATGGTGATCAATCTAGATAAAACGGTAGCGATAGTAGTCACAAATGAGTAATTGAAACATAGTTTACCCTACGACTTTGGCAATGGCATTCTTACAACAGTAACCGAAAATAAAAAATTATGGTGTCATTATTTCTGATGATCACAGCTCAAAAATCGAAGTGCGAAACACAACCAAAAAAGCAATGAACCGTTTGTTTTCTTAAGCACGTCTTGCGTTATGTAACTTCAGATACCGAGTTACTCGTATATAAGTTTCTTGAGCGATAGCGAGGCTACCCTGGTACACTCGATCGAGAGCGACGACAGCTGCGATGACTACTACGTGACTGCCCTGACTCATAAAGCAAAGCGGCGGATTCTTAGGGTCTCCGTGGAAACATCTACTAAGATGACTCCACAGAGTTCGCCGAAATACATCATCTTTTCATGCCTGTGCTAAGCTCTGAGGACATGAGGTTCCTCAACACGCAAGTTGCATCGGTTAAGCTCGAAAGTGTTGTCAAATGGCATTGAGGACGTTCGAGTCAGCCTTCTGAAGAATGTTGTTGCGGAAGACACCGCTCCATCTTCGGCGTTAGATTCTCTGCGAGCTGTCACTGTCATCGGTGGCATAAACGTTCGTACCATCATCCCGATCGGAAAACAGGCTACTACAGGCGTCATATATGACGTTGATGCGGCCATCACAGGCGAGGGTTTACCACTTTTGATAAAGCCTGCCAATCATGGGACCCAAATACTGAAGGTGGTCCGTTTCGAAAATTCCAGATACGTAAAAATTGTCTTTAAAGGTAACTGCCTTCCGTCGCATGTAAAAGTAGGTCATTTCCGACATTCTGTCTGGCCCTTTGTTCCCAACCCACTTCAGTGCAGAAACTTCCAGAAATTCGGTCACGTGAGCGTCGTCTGTGGAAAGTCTACGATATGCTCCCACTGTGCAGCACAACACTCTGTAGGCAACTGCAACGCAAAACACTTGTGTCTGAACTGTCAAGGGCCCCACGATGCCTCATCAAAGGAATGTCCAATAGATAAGAGAGAACTCTGCGTCTTGAAGAAAATGGTGAGGGACCGGTCAACTCATCGTGAAGCAGTTGCTGACGTCAGGCCACGTCGTTGACGTCGCAGACGCTCATCAAGGAATTTTGCTTTCCGCACACAGAATATGCGTGCCGCAAAGCCTCTTGCTGTTGGATCCTCTCTAAGGCCAGTTAAAAATGTGTCCAAACCACGTATAGATAATAGAGCAGCTGAAAAGAATGCCGTGCATGAAGAATGGCCACCACTGCCAAGGATAAGCCCTGTGGAAAAACCCCAACAAGGAGTGGCACCACAATGCTCCACCCCTCACCCAGGTGAGCTGACAGAGCATGACCACCGAATTGTAACAATGCTCAAGTCTTTGACAAATGCGATTCGCACGCTTGTGGGCTACTCCAATACGCCAACAGCTCGAAGCACAGTGCAAGCGGTGGATGCCCTGAGCCCTCTGCTTGCAAATCTTGCGTAAGCAGAATGGCTCTTCCGCGGCCTTGCCTCTGTGATGGAGTGGGTAGTGAGACGACTTTCCACTGGAATGCCAGAGCACTTAAATCAAGGATTTCATTTTTCCGCCAATACGTCTTTATGAACCGATTTCCTGTAGTGTTAATATGTGAACCGAACGTGTCAAAAGCGCTAAGACTCTTTGGATAAGAAGCCATTATGGCATCGACGTGCGGGCAATCCAGCAAAGTAATTGTTTACATCCATACAGAACTAAATTACATTGCCCACTCGGTGCAGCCTCGTGATGGAAACCAATACGTGTGTCGGTGCATTAGAAAAAATAATGTAGCCTTCACCCTTATCGGCGCCTATATCTACCCATATAGACGTTTCGACGGCGACCGACTGCGAGACATCCAGACGGCGACTTCTGGACTATGCATTATCACGAAAGAATTTAATGCTCATCACTTGGCTTGGGGAAACTCCAGAATAGATTCCAGGGTCCGAAAACTTGTGGAATTTGCTTCCTACTATGAACTCAGCATTATGAACGATGGCAGTCGGACGTGCTTGCGTGGTTCGAACTATAGCAGTTGCTTAGATTTGGCTTTGGTGTCACGGCGACTTGGTCAAAATGTTCGATTGTTCTCTTGCATCGAGACTCATGGCGGTGACCATATTTCCACCAACTTAAGAATCAATGAATTTGGAAGCTTCTCCTTTTCTACTTCCCGACAAGTAAGCTGGTCAACATGTTGACACTTGTACTTAGCTTTATCGGGAGACCATGTTTCGCCGCCTAAGAAATGATATCGCACAGCGCAAGACGCCCCTGCATGTAAAACAAGTTTCTGGAATGTTATCGATGGTTCCGTCCACTGTCTTTCACAGCAACATGTGTAATCTGATTCCATATATGCGCGACGCGAATAGTGTAAAACTTTGTGGAAGACACACGGGTCCCAGTGGTTACTTTGCAACATTCGACGACTGATCTATAAAAGCCGACGCGCTTGACCCGCTGATCAGATTTTCGACGATCGCCGACCGTGTTCGCCGTTATCGTTGTGCTATAAGTGTAGCCTGTTTTTGTGGGCACCCGCCGTGGTTGCTCAGTGGCTATGGTGTTGGGCTGCTGAGCACGAGGTTGCGGGATTGAATCCCGGCCACGGCGGCCGCATCTCGATGGGGGCGAAATGCGAAAACACCCGTGTGCTTAGATTTAGGCGCACGTTAAAGAACCCCAGGTGGTCAAAATTTCCGGAGTCCTCCACTACGGCGTGCCTCATGATCAGTAAATGGTTTTGGCATGTAAAACCCCAAATATTACTATTATTATTTTTGTGGGTACAGGTTCGCCCAATAAAAGTTAGTTTTGTCTTTCACAGTATTGCTACTGTGTTCTTCAACGCCACCAACACGTGACATCTGGTGAAGGTGTTTGTGCGTTCATGTACCGAACGCCCCCGCAAAGCCGCGATCCAAGCTTGAAGCCCGAGGACAAAACCAACACCGCCCAAGACCAGCGTTCTAGCCGCAGACTGCAAGGACTGCCCCCAGAGCACGGACTTCTGCCTGAGACGAGCAGGAAGATTGCCACCAAGTCCACCCCAATGGCAGCCCCAGTGTCCCCCGT
The DNA here is from genome assembly GCF_050947875.1 of Dermacentor variabilis. NCBI lineage: Eukaryota > Metazoa > Arthropoda > Arachnida > Ixodida > Ixodidae > Dermacentor > Dermacentor variabilis. Next base: position 32,913,984 of record NC_134574.1, read on the forward strand.
CGTGCTGCAGCAGCCCAGGGAGACCCCAATGTTCCGCGGTTCAACATTCGAGGACCCAGAAACCTGGCTCGAGACGTATGAGAGGGTCGCTGCCTTTAACAGCTGGAACATCGACGACAAACTGCGACATGTCTTCTTCGCATTGGATGACGCTGCCAGGACGTGATTCGAGAACAGAGAAGCCACCTTAACGCCCAGGGACCTTTTCCGAAACGGTTTCCTGCAGACATTCACAAGCGTCGTACGCCGAGAATGAGCCCAAGCACTACTAGAAACCCGAGTGCAGTTGCCTAATGAGACCACCGCGATTTTTACGGAAGAAATGAGCCGCCTATTTCCCACGCCGACCCGGAAATCTCCGAGGGAAAGTCCGGCTACTGATGCGTGGTGTAAAGCAGGAACTTTTCGGCGGTATGGTACGAAGCCCACCGAAGACTGTCGACGAGTTTCTTCGCGAGACGACTAGCATCGAGAACACACTAGAAATGCGGAACCGGCAATTCAACCGCCGCACGAATTCGACAACATATCATCATCATCAGCCTGGTTACGCCCACTGCAGGGCAAAGGCCTCTCCCATATTTCTCCAACTGCCCCGGTAATCTACTAATTGTGGCCATGTTGTCCCCGCAAACTTCTTAATCTCATCCGCCCACCTAACTTTCTGCCGCTCTCTGCTACGCTTTCCTTCCCTTGGAATCGATTCCGTAACTCTTAATGACCATCGGTTATCTTCCCTCCTCATTACGTGGCCTGCCCATGGCTATTTCTTTTTCTTGATTTCAACTAAGATATCATTAACTCGCGTTTGTTCCCTCACACAATCTGCTATTTTCTTATCCCTTAACGTTATACCTATCATTCTTCATTCCATAGCTCGTTTAGTCGTCCTCGATTTAAGTAGAACACTTTTCGTAAGCCTCCAGGTTTCTGCCCCGTACGTGAGTGCTGGTAAGACACAGCTGTTATAAACTTTTCTCTTGAGGGATAATGGCAACCAGCTGTTCATGATCTGAGAATGACTGCCAAACGCACCCCAGGCCATTCTTATTCTTCTGATTCTTTCAGTCTCATGATCCGGATCCGCAGTCACTACCTGTCCTAAGTAGATGTATTCCCTTACCACTTCCAGTGCCTCACAACTTATAGTAAGCTTCTGTTCTCTTCCGAGACTGTTAAACATTACTTTAGTTTTCTGCAGATTAATTTTTAGACGAACCCTCCGGCTTTGCCTCTCCAGGTCAGTGAGCATGCATTGCAGTTGGTCCCCTGAGTTACTCAGCAAGGGAATATCATCAGCGAATCGCAAGTTACTAAGGTACGCTATGCGGTCGTTGTCAAAAGCAGAAGGCAATTATTCTACAACTGAAAAGGAATGCCTCGCCATCGCTTGGGCTACAGCGAAATTTCGCCCTTACCTCTATGGCAGGCCATTCAAAGTGGTCAGCGACCATCACGCGTTGTGTTGGCTAGCTAACTTAAAGGACCCTTCAGGACGGCTGGCACGGCGGAGCCTCAGATTACAAGAATACGACATCACTGTAACATACAAGTCCGGACGAAAACACTCAGATGCCGATTACCTACCACGCGCCCCGATTGACCCGCGACCGTAAGATGACGAGGATGACGACGCCTTCCTTGGAATAATAAGCGCGGAAGACTTCGCCGAACAACAACGAGAGGACCTGGAGCTAAAAGCCCTACTCGAGTATTTGGAAGGGCACACCGACGTTGTCCCTAGTGCATTTAAGCGTGGATTATCTTCGTTCACGCTTCAAACAACCTACTCGTGCAGAACTTCTCACCAGTCCGCGCCCACTACTTTCTTGTCGTTCCGTCGGCGCTGCGTCCAGAAGTACTGCACGGCCTACATGACGTTCCGACCGCTGGGCACCTCGGTTTCTCCCGGACGCTATCGAGGATACAAGAAAGGTATTACTGGCCGCACCTAACCGCCGATGTCACCCGTTACGTCAAGACATGCCGGCACTGTCAGCGACGCATGACACCACCGAAAAGGCCAGCAGGGCTAATACAGCCGATCGAACCTCCTCGTCGACCATTCCATCAGATTGGGATGGATTTGTTGGGGCCGTTTCCGACGTCAACATCCGGGAATAAGTGGATTGTCGTGCCGACGAACTATCTCACCCGCTTCGCTAAAGCTACAGCTCTACCGAAAGGCAGCGCAGCTGAAGTGCCGAAATTTTTCGTCTAGAACATTCTGCTGAGACATGGTGCTCCAGAAGTCCTCATCACCGACAGAGGAACGGCTTTTACTGAAGAGCTCACGCAAGCCATTCTGCAATACAGCCAGACAAGTCACAGGAGGACAACTGCCTACCATGCGCAGACGAAAGGTCTCACGGAGCGCCTGAACAAGACCCTCGCCGACATGCTAGCAATGTACGCCGACGTCGAGCACAAGACGAGGGATGCGGTTTTGCCGTACGTAACATTCGCTTACAACACGGCGGTGCAAGAAACAACACAGATCACGCCATTAAGGCTGGTTTACGGTAGGAACCCTACGACGACGCTCGACACCATGCTGCCGCACGTCACTGACGAGGAAAATCTTCATGTCGCTACCTATCTCCAACGCGCCGAAGAAGCCGGACAGCTCGCCCGCCTGCGGATTAAGAACCAGCAGAGGACAAACAGCCGACACTACAACTTCCGATGACGCTTCGTCGAGTACCAGACCGGCGACCATGTTTGGGTGTGGACCCTGACAGACCGGCGACCGTGATTGGGTGTGGACCCTGACACGCCGGCGAGGCCTCAGTGAGAAACTACTCCGACGCTATTTGGGACCCTATAAGGTCATCCGACGTATTGGCGCTCTGGACTATGAGGTCGTGCCCGACGGCATTTCGCATTTACAGCGGCGTCACGCACGATTTGAAGTGGTGCACGTGGTGCGCCTTAAATCCTTTTACAGACGCTGACGAACTTCCTTATTTTTGTTCTTTTCTTTGCTACGAGTGCTTTTGTTTGTTACTTTCGTTTGTTTGCAGCATTGGGTCGATGCTTTTTAAGAGGGGGGTAATGACACGTGTACTTAGCTTTATCGGGCGACCACGTTTCGCTGCCTAACAATTGTTATCGCACAGCGCAAGACGCGTCTGCATGTAAAAGAAGTTTCTGGAATGTTATCGATGGTTCCGACCACTGTCTTTCACCGCAACTTGTGTCATCTGATTGCATATATGCGCGACGCGAAAAGTGTAGAGCTTCGTGGAAGACACGCGGGTCCCAGTGGTTAATCTGGAACATTCGAGGACTGATCTATAAAAGCCGACGCGCTTGACACGCGGGTCCCAGTGGTTAATCTGGAACATTCGAGGACTGATCTATAAAAGCCGACGCGCTTGACCCGCTGATCTGTTTTTCGACGATCGCCGACCGTGTTCGCCGCTATCTTTGTGCTATAAGTGTAGCCTGTTTTTGTGGGCATAGGCTCGCCCAATAAACGTTAGTTTTGTCTTTCACAGTATTGCTACTGTGTTCCTCAGCGTCACCACCACGTTACAATATAAGACAAAGGTGGAAGAGGCATGCACAGAAGGATTTACCTGCTCCATTAAGAACCCTATTACAACTGTACTGGAAACGTCTAAGTACACCTTTACATCCGCTAAAAACGTACGGATTTCCAAATGGAACTTGAGTGACTTCGAACAATTCGCAGAAGGGCTGAGGGGCGATACAGGCGCACAAAGTCAATTCATGACCTTAGAGTCGCTCGACGTATACAGAATAAAATCCAAGGTCGTATTGACAGGCGGGAAGAATAATGGTGGAAGACGTTCTACGAGTCACTTAACCCCCGCAAGCCACTGTCTATCATATGGCAGACGGTACGCGCCCCTGGCTCGTCTCCACAGCAACGACCCCTATGCTCAGCTCTAGCCCTCCATCAAGGCCACTCGCAGGTTGATATAGCAAAAGATTTCTATGTGAAGATTGCGAGCCGTGTGCTCACCATCAATAGCGAAATTCTGGGTCAGGTTTCTGCGACACGCTTCCCCGAATTGAATGTGTGCGTCTCACTTGAGGAATTGAACGCTGCTCTTGCCACATGCATGTGCTATTCGTCGCCAGGACCAGACGACATCACCTACGCTGCTTTATGCCACCTAGGCAAATATGGCCAAAATAGACGTCTGGAATGCTGTAACCAGTCATGGAATCATAGCGTCGTTCCTACGCGGTGGAAGTCCAGCCGCTTGATACCACTCCTGAAGCATGGAAAGTCGCCACCTGACCTGGCGTCCTACCGACCCATTGCGCTGTCCAGTTCTGTTAGGAAGGTCATGGAAAGAACGATTCTCACACGCCTAGAGTGGTATCTTGAGCACCACAACGTGTACCCTGAGGCTATGACTGGGTTTAGAAGAGGCCGTTCCTCTATTGACCACGTCATCGTCCTCGTGGTATCTGTACAACAAGAAAAACCGCAAACGAATATCGGTGGCACTATAGCTCGATGTGAAAAGCGCCTATGATAATGTAACGCATCAAGCCATCTTTGATGCCCTGGAAAATAATGAAGTTGGTGGACGCATGCTTGGGTGGATTCAGAGCTATCTATTCAAAGACGTTGTGCACAGTGCAGATGGCCAAACCGCTGAACAATAAACACACTTGCCATGGCGTCCGTCAGGGTGGGGTTTTTAGCTCCACTTTGTTCAACTTTTCAATCATTGTACTTGCCGACGTTCTACCACAGACACTAAACCTTTCCATATGTGCTGACGACATGCATATGGCCCTCGGCCGTTACACGTCTTCAGGTGCGTGCACGGCTCCAAAAAGCAGTGACCCTAATATCATCGTACCTGTGTGCTCAAGGCCTCAGTATTTCGACCGAGAAGTGCGCCTTAGTCGCCTTTACCCACAAGCCCATGACCTGGTACCCCATTTCTATTGACCACCAACCAATTTCCTACGCAAAAACTTACCGATTCCTAGGCGTTATTATAGACAGAGACCTTTCATGGAGCCCCCACATCACATACTTGAAGAAGAGGCTTACTTCTATCTCCCATATACTAAGGTTTCTTGCCGGTAAAACGTGGGGCTCATCCGTGGCATCTATGATTCAACTATACAGGACACTCTTCTTAGGATACTTGCGATATAGCACACCAGTGCTGTCCAATGCTAACAAAACTAGCATCCATGTCCTACAGAGCATTCAAAGCCAAGCCCTTCAAACATGTCTGGGGCTACCTCGAAATACTTCAACAGTAGCAACAAGTGCCACCGCGAGAGACTACCCAATAATGACCTATATAGCTATCGAGGCACTCCGGGCGCATGTTCGCCATATATCCAGACTCCCTGACCATCGTCTCGCTCGCTACATAGACAAGACCCAAGGCAGCGTTCTCCAGATCAATTGCTGCTAACCAGCACTCTTTGTCATTGAGGCACCCACTTGCAACAAGGACACCATCCCCTCTGTGGTGCTTGAAAAAGCCTTCTGTGTACGTTGCTGTTCCAGGAACAGCGAAGAAAGCTAGCCTGATCACCGCGGCTCTCAAGCAGATCACATTGGAACTTTTGCATTGTTTATACGCTAACCTAATCCATGTTTACAAGGACGGTTCCGTCTCGGAAAATTGGGCGGGCGCCATTGTTATACCCTCTCAATCGGTCGTCATCAAGTTTAAGACTTCACATTTAACGACATCTACAAGTTGCGAACCAGTCGCTCTTCGCACTGCTGTCGAATACATTGAAAAAGAACCGCCCAACAAATGGGCAATATTTTGTGATTCGAAAGCAGCCGTCCAGAGCTTGCGAAGTTTACGACGTGGTAAGTATGAACAGCAGATGGCACTAATCAACGAAACTTGACATTGCGCTTCTGAACGAGGACATGATATAATCTTGCAGTGGCTGCCGGGACATTGTGGCGTCGTTGGTAATCTCCTCACCGATGACGCTGCCCGACTTGCACAGGCTGGCACACCGACACTCCTTATACATTTATCTAGAGCTGACGCTGCAAGAGACCTTCGCAGTCTCGCTCGTACCATCATGTTAAGTTACTGACACAGACCCCAGAACTTTAAGTGGCGTTTATACAGCCTCGACCCATCACTGAAACTTAAATTACCAGCGAACCTTTTACGACGTGACGCAACACTGCTGTGTCGGCTGTGGGTAGGAGTAGCATTCACTAACTCCTACAGCTATCGTATTAGAAGGGCGGACTCATCAATGTCCGCTAAGCGCAAGTGTGAAGAGACTATCAGTCATCTTCCGTGCCACTTTTCTCGCTTTGATAATCAACGTCAGACTCTCCAGTGTGCCTTGAGTAGAGTGGATGAGAGGCCATTTGCGGAAGGGAAGATCTTGGGAGCCTGGCCTCACAGTTCATTAGCCCAGGAAGCAGTTTTAGTGCTTTTTCACTACCTGAAGGCAACAGATTTGAGTGCTCGGCTATAGACATCCTACACCTAAGTTAGTGCATGTGAAAGGGCGGTACAGACTCATGTTTTATCTATCTCTCTCTTTCACTCCCCATTCCCCTTCTCACGTGTAGGGTAGCAAACTGAACTCCGTCTGGTTAACCTCCCTGCCTTTCATTCTTCCCCCCTTTCTCTCTCTATCCGTCTAATCTTAGAATACACAAAAACGCATGGTTTCCGTATAGGCAAAAATATATACACAAGCTGGAATCGGTGCAATAAAAAGCGATTCGCTTTAACTACAACCTATACCGGCGCCCGGAATCCCCCGCGGATCTACTTTCATGCGCAGGCATAGACACATTATCAAGTCGCCTAACACTTCGTATCGTCAAATTCTTATATCAAATAATAGATAATGCAATAAACATGGATCATGTTACTTAATTAGTTTTAAACATTCTTGGGAAACCCCTCTCAAGCATGAATTTAAGATAAATGAATACAATAGTGTTAACAACATATATGACTTGTCTTTCTCGCCCTGAGCCACACGGGAATGGAACATCATACATAAAATCATGATCTCGTAGGATACCTTAGAAAAGTTCATTGAGCTTAAGACTCCATCAGACCCTTCAACAAGCCAAACTTGATGACCATCTCTAGTCGGTTATTGATTTATGTAATTACTTGCTCGAGGTATAGTCTGTAGCGTAATGCATGAATGAATGATTAGCTATTTTTATATGTGGTTGCTTTGATGACTAATGTTGGCGGCTCTCTTTGATTTCTCATATTCTGCACCGGATGTGTCTTGTTATGAGTGCTTTGATTTCTTGTCCTTGTTCACCTTATTTGCTATCTCATTTTATCTTTGATTGTAATATGAAATTTCTTGTATAAAAGCTCACTCCCATAATAGTTCCATGTGACTAACAGTAAAATAAAATAAAATAATAATAAATAAAGGAAAGCTAGCGACGCTTTTACTTTGAGCACTGGCAACAACTGTCGAAACTTATCTACGTTCTCAACGAAAACACACTGGTCCCACACTGGAAGCAGAAAGCTGCCCAAATAACACGTTATTTGCTGCAATTTCGCTCCGACAATTTGTAGTTCTACCACACAAATTAATTATTCCGCGTAAGCCGTCGCCCGTACAAAACAACCGCACAGCGAAACGCGCGGATGTGGACGCTCATGACCGCACTACTTGCGCAGCATGCGCAGCATTGTTTGCTACGTATAAAGTGAAGTGTATACTGTTGTGAGTGGACTGGATCGTAACAGTCAAGCTAAATCTATCCATGGGCACGCTCGAACGCGTCAGTGCTAGCGTTCCAGCGTGGCCTCCAAACCTTTGCTTTGTGCGTTGTCAATCACCGATGGTTTTCCGTCGATATGGTGCACTCTTAAACAACATTAAACCCTTTGGGTGGTATCTTGCAACACAACGATATACGGCATCGTTTTGTCCGCATTTCCTTTCTTTACCTCTGTGAGCCCGGTACTCCAAGTCACGAACGGCATACACGTTATCAGCACGACACAGCATTCTCGACAGGAAATCAGCGAGCGCACCATATTGAAGAAAGGAAACGCAAGCAAGGTAGATAAGATTATTGTTGTGTGGCAATATACGACCCAAAGGGTGTACATTTGTTTCGGAGTGTGCGCCATTAAGGAAAGTGAGAACGCTGACCTCGCATCGGAAGAGCTCTTTCAGTGGAGCCTAGTGGTGCGTCATCCACTTGGCTTCGTTCATTTCGCTGCCAAACACGCTGCACATTTCTGGAAACCTGCGAATCCACCAGGCGCAAGCCGTGAATGTGCAACAATACTGTGATAGCACTATGGCAGTGGTGCTAATCGCGACGGCGAAAATGTCCCATGATCCATGTCATTGCTATTACTATAAACAAAAATTGCAGATACAATGCACATTGTGAAACATCATTGAAGCAATGCTTTTGTCAAGGGCGTAACTGCAGAAAAACCGTTCGTTTTCTGCAACACGTTTTGCAGCATGGCGATTACGCACCAGCCGGTAGATCAGCAACACGCGGAAACTCCTAAGAGCCAGTCCGCGTGATTCATGCCATGGCGGCTCACTGTGTCTCCAGGATTGGCTAACTTTTCATTTTTCGATGGCTGGATTTATCTTAGTTTTCTGCCATTGCACTATATTCAAGACACGCCCACCTCACTCGGCATGAAGCCGACCGAAGCAGATGCCCCAAACTTCCGGAAAGAAGGCACAGAAAACGAAATATGAACTTGAGGGAGCATATTTTTGCACATCAGATATTAGGCACAATTTGTTGTTTCACTGAGTCATTTCTTAGATAACAAAGCTAGCAGCGAGCGCATCTGTATGTGTAGTACATATTAGGCAACGAGTATGTTGATAATTACAGGGGACTTGAAAAGAGAATGACGAAGAAAGAATACGAGCACTAACTTTCAATAAACTTTATACTGAACCGAGGCACACATATATACATTGGCTATGCCTAGTGAGTATGGGTGTCGTCCGGCCTTTGAGAAAGCCGGCAAGACAACAAACAGCAGCAGAAGCCATTGTCAGCGAATACTGTGAGGGCTACTCTAGAAAATTGTGCTTTCATAAACTACATTGAGCTGAAAGCCTGTAAACATGTATGGCTAGCTTTCAGCGTCTCTTTGGCATTTTATGTTGGACATTGTAAGCCGGCGGGACAGTTTTCGACTCACTCTGTCAGGCAACAATGCTTGAGAGTTTTCGCAATAATCTGAATGCCTCACCACATAAAGGCATTCCTACCCTTTTTTTCTTTCTTTTTCTTTTTTAGGAATTCCAAGCATATTGGAGGCAATAGCGTTGACAAGGCTAGGGTGACAGAGGACGAAGTAGAGCTGTCAAAAACCGTAAGTGAACTGCTACATTATGTTAATTTCCATCTATCCAATATGTGTTTGGTTAGGACCATCAACAATGTAGTCTTGCCAGACATTGTTACCGACTTGCTTAGAACTGCGCTGAGTTTAAAGAAGCATAAGTATTTCATTCACTTCGATAATTCTATTGTTTCTGTGAGTTCTTTGTCTCGTTCTTTTTCTTCGTTCATTCAGTGCAAATTTGGTACAATATAGCCTTGGGAGACACCTGAACAAATGGCTCACCTGGCTTTATCACCCAGGCAGCAAATCAGCTAAAGGATACAGTAAAGTATGAGAAAAAAAACACAACACACCTATTGATGCCGTACATCCTATAAAAATCAAAACAGAAACGCCTCTTGATTCCACATAGGTATATTCATTGTCCGCATGAGAACACTAAAGATAATTGTAAAAGTCACTATTACTTATACAAATTGGTAGGCATTGCTAGCTCTTTCATATATTTAGCTAGTTGTTGTCTTCCTACTTTAAATGGTTTAGATGAAGTTCCACAGTCCAGTAAATGCAGTATGGTGCGGTAATGATTAAGCAAGTCTGCTTTTTTGTTAGGTTAATCATTGGTTTCTGTATTTCATACGTGATGAAAGTTCTTCGCCTACGAAAGCAAATGCCCTATATTTAAATAATGTCCTAATTAATTCTGTTTAGGCTGAGTGCAAGTGTCTAGGCTGCACAAATACCAAGGTGCGTATACCAACTTGTAATTGCACAAAATATTCACGGCTACAATAAGCGATTGCGTTCCTACGACTCGGTAACCCTTTCGGACTAAGGCATTCGCGACATTTTCATATCAGTAGATAAGTTAAAGAGACTGCAGCTTTGCAATTCCTGTTGACGGAAATCAAGAGGCCAAGAAGAACTGCAAAATCATGCAGGAATCTGATTCTTGCTTGGATTTCAATTCTTTCACAACTTTCTTAAAAGGCAAAATTCGTGGCGCTAAAGAGCACTTTAGTAGCACCACATTAAAACATTTATTCAAGGACTCTTCCCGTAAATGTTCGCGTTACATTCACTGTCAACACAAGCACCCGCGTAACATCCCGCATGGAAAATAAAAACACAGCAGATGCTTTTATTAATTACTTTCAATCAATATTTACCCATTTTTAGATGTTTCAACATACTCATGCCCCTTTAGCTTTAGTTATCAACAGAGAAAACTAACTGGCTCTCCAACTACTCCCGAATATGACATACTTTCTTGGTTATTAAATAACGAAGTAAGAAAATGCAGCGCCCCTGATGGAATTCCGAGCGAATTCTTAAAACGGTATGCAGAACCTATCGTCAACTACTTGCATCTGATATAGTCAACATTATTACGTGAAAGTAGCCTCCCAGCACTGTAGGAAATAGTCAAAACTGTTCCAGTCCATAAATTGGGAGCAGTTTCATCGCCGGCAAACTAACCACCTATATCTTTGACCTAAACTTGTTGTAAAATGCTTGAGCATATTATCATGAAGTTCATTACTAAATTTGTAGAAACTAATCATATCCTTCATCCAAACCAGCACGGCTTCCGTAGTGGGTTATCTATTGTCACCCAACTAATAGAAATAGCTCATGACCTTGCAGAAGCCCTCAACAACCAGTCTCAAATTGATATTGACACAAGGCAGAAGCACGTTTAAATAACACGCGCAGGTTCAACGCGTGCAAGAGGACAACGGCGTAGTGGAGAAAAAGACGACAAAATAATGGCACGTGTTTTCGCCGCGCGCACTTGCATCATAGGTAGCCGTTGTCGGCGTGTACAACAAGAAGAGGTGAAGCGACGTTCGAAATAGAAGAACAAGAAGGCATTCCTGATCTCCTGTTTAGAATGCGGCAGTCTCTTTTATTTACCCCGAGGGCAAAAATTTGCAGGAAATAAATAGTTGTGTCTCAATTCCGGTAACTGTTCGTTACAATTCTGGTGGAGGTGATGCATAATGATTTCCCTCCCAATTCTAGATGGAGGAAGCAGCTCGCAGTCACGCCATTTCAGACCCAACGAGCTCACGCCTGTCCACGAGAGCACGAGCCTCGCCTAGCTGCTGAGCCACCTGCGTTTCATCTTTTGCCGGAGCAAACTATAGTAGGAGACAATACTGAAATGACATCCCAAACAGCCTCAACCCGCATTGTCGTTGATCAGCCGCGGACGCCCGAGCCTTCTCTCGGCGACACTTTCGAAGACGCAGAGGACTGGTTGGATGGCTTCGAGCGCGTCGCGGGCTACAATGGATGGGATAAAAACCGGAAGCTCCGCAACGTTTAATTCGCGTGGCAAGACTGTGCGCGAACGTAGTTTGAAAACCATCAAGCTGTCCTCTGGTCATGGGATGGCTTCTTATGGGAGCTGTTGGTCACGTATCCGAGCACAGACCGCCGGGAAAGAGCTGGCGCCGCTTTGCAAGCGAGAAGCCGACGAAACAACGAAAGCGTGGCAATGTATCTATTGGATATGTTCCGCTTATTCCGCCGGGCCGATCTGAGCATGAGCGAGGACAAGAAGCTTCGCACCTGATACGCACTGCGAAGCAGGAGCTTTTTGCCGGTTTGGTTCACAGCCCTGCACGCACCGTCGCCGAATTCCGCTCCGAGGCGACAACAATGGAAATGACACTTCAGCGGCGAGCCAGATTCTACAATCGCGATATGAACATCGCCTCTATGGATGCGATGTCGGCAATGTTCGGGAACAGCGTCGAGGTCTGGCGGGAGCTCTAAAGACCTGTGGTTCGAGAAGAGCTCAAGTGGCAACAGCTGAACAAGAGCTACACAGCGGTCTCTTCGTTAGCAGAAGTGGTTCGCGAATAAGTGAGACAAGCAGTCCATGAACAGCACCCGCAAGCACAGCAGCAAGCGCGGTCATCGGTACGGCCAACGGTATCATACGCCGAGGTACTAAGAGGGTCCTCAGGAAGTACTTTCATCACGGCAACTACGCATGTACGCGAAGCTCGGTTCTTGCCGTGTCCGCCTGAGAAGAGATTCCGGAAGGTTGACATATGGCGCACTCCTGATAGAATCATCCTGGGCTACCATTGCGGTGAACTGGTTATTTCTAGAGGTTGTGCGACTACCGCAGGGCGGGCCTTCGGGGGTTTTCTGTCAACGCTTCTTGTCCAAGAAACGGTGAAGGGCCTTTTAAAATCTAGGAATATTTGTCAACGCGCCAAAGCCCGCAGACTTCACAGCAACATCAAAATCGGACAACAGGGCCGCTGACGTATTTGATCACCGGGCCCGCGTCCACCCTCAAGCTTCCCAAGGCGACGCTCCCAAAGCACCCGTCGGGAAAACTAATACCGGCGACCTGGGGAGGTGAGGCCGCTGTCGACGAAAGAACAGCGCCTCCAGCGCTGATTTTGAAATATAACGACGGAGTGCAAGAGCAGTTGCGGAAAGAGTGACGTTGCTTCCGATTTATGTATGTCTATAGACGGCTGCGAAATAACTGTTTTAGTAGACACAGGCGCAAGCCTTCCGTTGTGAGTAAAGTACTTGCCAGAAGACTGAAAAAGTGCTGAGTGCTTGGAGAGGACCGCAAATTCGCGCAGCCGGAGGACACCTTATCAACTCCGTGAGCAGGTGCACTTCTATAAACAAAATACGCTATTTTACATACGTCGCCAGTTTGATAGTCCTGCCAGAATGCTCAAGAGATTTAATTATTGAAATGGACTTTTTGCAGGCAAACGGTGTAGTAATCAACTTGCAAAAATGCTGTGTGTCCTTCTCAACGAAGCACGTTATCGTGACATTCGAGTGTGAAGAACAATTTGATGCGCTTCAGATTGTAGATGACGACGTCACGATACCCCCAAGATCCAGCATAGCTGTCGCCGTAAGAAGCACCGTATTCAGCGACTATGAATGAATAGCAGACAGTAACACTGGGCTCTTACTCGAAAAAGGGATCTGTATGGCAAGGGGTCTCGTTCGGCTGCGTGATGGGTGTTCGATAGTCTTCCTGACTAATTTTGGAAATAAAGTCCAGCATGTTGCGAAGGGAACCATCATCGCCCGCCTTAGCGATTATTAATGAATTACGGATTCGAACCCTTCCGGTGTGGCACTACTGGATTCTTACAACGTAAACTCCATACTCACATCCGTCAACATCGACGCAGAACTATCACCAAGTGAGAAGCAGCAAATAGAGAACCTTGTACGAGAATTCGCCTCGTGTTTCTCAATGACATCGATAGCCCAGAGAACATCCATTGCCAAACACCCTATCATTCTCGACGATGCCGTGAAGCTCATTTGCCAGCAACCCTACTGAGTGTTACCGAAGGAGAGCGAAATCATCAGCAAACAAGTCGAAGAAATGCTTAGAGACGACGTAATTCAACCATCGACCAGCCCGTGAGCTTCGCTTGTGGTGCTGGTAAAGAAAAAGGATCAGGCCTTGCGCTTCTTCGTTGATTATCAAAAGCTAAACGTCGTCACCAAAGCGGGATGCCTATTCACTTCCGAGGATCGATGGCACCTTCGATAGACTACGGGATGCGAAATTCTTTTCCTCTCTGGACCTCAAAACCGGATACTGGCATATAGAAGTGGACGAGCAAGATCGTGAGAAGACAGCATTCGTCACGCCAGACAGACTATACGAATTTAGGGTACTTCTGTTCGGCCTCTGTTCTGCACCTGCCACCTTCCAGCGGATGATGAGCACTATGCTCTGCGGCTTAAAGAAGCAGTCCTGTATGGTTTATCTTGATTATGTCGTTCTTTTTCCACCACTTTTTACGGATTGTGGAACAACTAAGGACTGTGCTCAAAGCCGTAAGTTCAGCACGGCTGACGATAAAGCCACAAAAATGTCACGTCGGCTTCCATGAGCTCCTTTTTCTCGGCGATGTGATTATCTCCGAAGGCATCCGTCCTGACCCTGAGAAGACCGAAGCAGTAGAGAGTTTCCTAGACCAACCGATAAAAAGTCTGTTAGGCAATTCCTAGGACATTGTGTATACTACAATTGTTTTGTGAAAAATGTTTCGAAGATTGGCGAGCAATTAACGAGATTAATCAAAGATATGCCTTTCGTCTTGCTAAGTTAACAAGAAGATGCATTCATTGAGCTACGACGGCGACTTCAAAACCACCCGGTCCTTGCGTACTTCAATGAGGAAGCGGAAACAGACATCCGCACAGCTGCCAGTCATTTAGGACCCGGTGCCATCATCGTTCATTGGCAAAACGAAGAGCAAAGATTGATTGCATACGCTAGCCGCACTCTTTCGAGGGCTGAAACCAACTATTCAGCCACAGAAAAAGATTGCCTCGGAATAGAATTGGCCATAGGAAAATTCCGACCATACTTATACGTTAGACGGTTCCCAGCAATCAGCGACCATCACTAATTGTGCTGACTTGCAAACCTGAAAGCTCCTTCTGGACGACTTGCTAGATGGAGTCTGAGGCTGCAGGAATACGACATAACGGTCGCGTATAGGTCAGGTCGCAAGCACAGTAACGCTGATTGTTTATCTCCTGCGCCGGTCGAATCTGCTCCTGTAAAAGATGGACGTGACTTTCCGTTTCTTAGAGCCGTGACCATATCTGAGATGGCCAAACGCCAAAAGTTTGACGCCGACTTACTCCTACTTATCAGGCACGTCGAGGGACACCGTGTTGCACGAGTTTTTTGCCAGGGATTGTCATTGTATGTGATGAGAAATGGCGTCCTGTACAAAAGAAATTTTGAGCACAGCGCAGAGAAATTTCTACTCGTCGTTCCATCAGCTTTGCTAT
This sequence comes from Dermacentor variabilis, assembly GCF_050947875.1. Lineage (NCBI taxonomy): Eukaryota > Metazoa > Arthropoda > Arachnida > Ixodida > Ixodidae > Dermacentor > Dermacentor variabilis. The sequence goes on from NC_134574.1 coordinate 32,929,118, forward strand.
CCGAAATCTTGGAAGCCTGTCTTGATGACCCATCAGCAGACATCTCAGAGTGAGCTGAATGTTCGCCCGAATTCACGCTAAGTACTACTGGCCAAAGCTATTGAATTTCATCATCATCATCATCATCATCATCATCATATCATCATCAGCCTGGTTACGCCCACTGCAGGGCAAAGGCCTCTCCCATACTTCTCCAACAACCCCTGTCCTGTACTAATTGTGGCCATGCCGCCCTGCAAACTTCTTAATCTCATCCGCCCACCTAACTTTCTGCCGCCCCCTGCTACGCTTCCCTTCCCTTGGGATCCAGTCCGTAACCCTTAATGACCATCGGTTATCTTCCCTCCTCATTACATGTCCTGCCCATGCCCATTTCTTTTTCTTGATTTCAACTAAGATGTCATTAACTCGCGTTTGTTCCCTCACCCAATCTGCTCTTTTCTTATCCCTTAACGTTACACCTATCATTCTTCTTTCCATAGCTCGTTGTGTCGTCCTCAATTTGAGTAGAACCCTTTTCGTAAGCCTCCAGGTTTCTGCCCCGTAGGTGAGTACTGGTAAGACACAGCTATTATATACTTTTCTCTTGAGGGATAACGGCAACCTGCTGTTCATGATTTGGGAATGCCTGCCAAACGCACTCCAGCCCATTCTTATTCTTCTGATTATTTCCGTCTCATGATCCGGATCCGCCGTCACTACCTGCCCTAAGTAGATGTATTCCCTTACGACTTCCAGTGCCTCGCTGCCTATTGTAAATTGCTGTTCTCTCCCGAGACTGTTAAGCATTACTTTCGTTTTCTGCATATTAATTTTTAGACCCACTCTTCTGCTTTGCCTCTAAAGGTCAGTGAGCATGCATTGCAATTGGTCGCCTGAGTTACTAAGCAATGCAATATCATCAGCGAATCGCAAGTTACTAAGGTATTCTCCATTAACTTTTATCCCCAATTCTTCCCAATCCAGGTCTCTGAATACCTCCTGTAAACACGCTGTGAATAGCATTCGAGATATCGTATCTCCCTGCCTGACGCCTTTCTTTATTGAGATTTTGTTGCTTGCTTTATGGAGGACTACGGTGGCTGTGGAGCCGCTATAGATATCTTCCAGTATTTTTACATATGGCTCATCTACACCCTGATTCCGTAATGCCTCCATGGCTGCTGAGGTTTCGATTGAATCAAACGCTTTCTCGTAATCAATGAAAGCTATATATAAGGGTTGGTTATATTCTGCACATTTCTCTATCACTTGATTGATAGTGTGAATATGGTCTATTGTTGAGTAGCCTTTACGGAATCCTGCCTGGTCCTTTGGTTGACAGAAGTCTAAGGTGTTCCTGATTCTATTTGCAATTACCTTAGTAAATACTTTGTAGGCAACGGACAGTAAGCTGATCGGTCTATAATTTTTCAAGTCTTTGGCGTCCCCTTTCTTATGGATTTGGATTATGTTAGCGTTCTTCCAGGATTCCGGTACGCTCGAGGTCATGAGGCAGTGCGTATACAGGGTGGCCAGTTTCTCTAGAACAATCTGTCCACTATCCTTCAACAAATCTGCTATTACCTGATCCTCCCCAGCTGCCTTCCCCCTTTGCATATCTCCTAAGGCTTTCTTTACTTCTTCCGGCGTTACCTTCGGGATTTCGAATTCCTCTAGACTATTTTCTCTTCCATTATCGTCGTGGGTGCCACTGGTACTGTATAAATCTCTATAGAACTCCTCAGCCACTTGAACTATCTCATCCATATTAGTAATGATATTGCCGGCTTTGTCTCTTAACGCATACATCTGATTCTTGCCAATTCCTAGTTTCTTCTTCACTGTTTTTAGGCTTCCTCCGCTCCTGAGAGCATGTTCAATTCTATCCATTCTACCATTGAATTTAGTACAGCATTATGTACGAACATGTCTGGAGTGTCAAAGATGCAAAACGCCTTCATTAAATCCCACAGGCCTCCTTAAAACAAGAGAACCCCCAGGAGCCCCGTTCCAACAAATAGGAATGGACTTGCTCGGTCCCTTTCCGACATCGTCATCACGGAAAATTTGGATTGTAGTAGCGACGTATAACCTATCCCGATATGCCGAGACATCCAGTTTAATCAGTGCAATGGCCGTTGAAGTGGCTGAGTTCTTTGTCACCAAGGTCGTATTACGACACGGTGCCCCTGCAATTATTAACACGGACCGACGAACTTCGTTTACAGCCGATTTGATGCAATCTATTATGAAACTGACTCATACCAGTCACAGGAAAACAACTGCATATCGCCCTTAAACAAATGGGCTAACCGAACGATTGAACAGAACGCTGACCGATATGTTGTCGATTTACGTAAACATAGAGCACCGTACATGGGACAAGGTGCTACCCTATGCGACATTCGCCTACAATACCGCATTCCAAGGGGCTATTCAAGTAACGCCATTCCAGCTTGCTTTTTGTCGAACAGTTACCACACCCTTGGATGCAGTGCTGCCTGTCAGCGACAGTACAGAACAGAACCCTGACATCAGCGACTTTATGCATAGGGCCGCAGAAGCACGTCAGCTGGTGCGTCATCGCATTCAGCAAAGGCAGCGCGTCGGCGCGGACCAATACGGCGAGATGTTGAGTCTGGACCAGGCGACAGAGTACAGGTATGGATTCCCGTGCGGACGCGTGGCCTCTCCGAAAAACTTTTGCGCCGTTATTTTGGCCCTTCCCGAGTGCTTCGCCGCATCAATCCCTTGAACTACGAAGCTACGCCAGAAGGGCAAGTGAGCTCATCACGATGCCGGCGTCACACAGAAACTGTACATGTGGTCGGACTGAAGCCATACTATGACAGGCAGTGAATATTCTACCAAACATCTTCTCTGTGCCACATACCACTTTATTTGGACAACAGCTTGTGAACAATTTCGTCACTTTAAGCATCGGGACGATGCGTTTTGGAGGGGGGATAATGATACAAGGCACAAGGCAGAAACAGTTTTAGACAACGCGCGCAGGTTCGTACGCCCCCCCCCCCCGCCCCCAAGAGGACAACGGCGTATTAGAGAAAAAGACGACTAAACAATGCCACGTGTTCTCGCCGCACGCACTCGCATCGTAGGTTGCCTTTGGCGTCGTGTACAACAAGAAGAGGTGAAGCGACGTTCGAGAGAGAAGAAGAAGGCATTCGCGATCTGCTGTCTAGGACGCGGCAGTCTTCTTTATTTACCCCCAGGGCACAAGTTAGCCCACAATAAATATTTGTGTCTGAACTCGCTTGACTGTTCGTTACAATATGCTCTTTCTGGATTTATCAAAAGCCCTTGACCTGGCCTCTCATGCGTAAATAATTTTCAAGCTGACGAACATACTCGGAGATGGGCCAGTGACTTGCTGGGTGAGTTATTTGTCCAACTGGAGGGAGTTTGTGCATCTTGGAGACCATTCTTGTGATCCTGTTCCAGTTGTCTCGGATGTACTTCAGGGCTCTGTTCTGGCTCCCCTCATTTTTTCACTCTTCCTAAATGATATTGCCAAAGAAGTTAACGTTAAAATCCGACTGCTTGAAGATGACTGCGTGCTTTACCAAGAAATTCAGAACTTTGTTTCCCAAATTTAACTCAATAATGCATTAAATAAAGTTGGGCAGTGGTGTAAAGATTTGGAGATGTCAAATAATTTAGATTAAACAGCGTCAATGCTTTTTACAACGAAAAAAGAAAATTAGAATATTCTTATTCCATTAGCAATGTCGTCATCCCAAGTGTTTCTGAGAATTGTTATTTCAGACTCATCATATCTTCCGACTTCACGTGGACTGCACATGTCCAACAGGTAACATGGAAAGCAATGCAAAAACTGTTTTTTCTCAAGAGAATCTTGCGTCATTCGGCATTCCAAACTAAGTTACTTGCCTACGTCACAATTATTCGGTCGATCTTAGAATTTGCCAATATAGTTTGGTTTCCGCACACAAAAAACAACATCCGCACACTCAAAATTATTCAAAGGAAAGCTGTCCGTTTTCACTATAACCGCTACGAGGGTACCGATTCAAAAAATAAGCTCTCATAATATGCAGCCCTTCACACTCTGGAAAACCGATCGAAACTACTGCGTTTGAAGTTTTTGTATATGGTACTCCACGACTCATTTAAGCTAAACTACTCAGCCTTCATAAACTTCAAAACCACTTGCGAGACTCGATAGATGCACTCAAATAGGCTAAAAGAGTTTTCCTGGAATAATAACACGCTCTCGTTGTCCTACTTCCCACAAGCTGGAAGAGAATGGAATGGATTGAACCCGTGTGTCACTGATCAAGCAACGTTTCCCAAATTTGTTGAGCTTGCCGAGAAGCCAGTCCTCCCTTTTACCTATTGATATTGTTTGCGTCTGTGTATTTGTTCCCAACTACTCTGTATATATATATATATAAGCCAGAATTGCAAACTATGCATATATGTATCAAAGTTTGTAACCCACTCCTGTAATATCCCCCATGAGGTTGACAGTATGTTGAAATGAATAAATAAATATCTAAATAAATAAACAGGCGTGATGCGCTCATTGCAGCACACATATTAAGTATGAGAAACGCACACAAAGAACTAGGGAAGGACCATAATGCACAGACAAGGAACAGGCTATGAAGCACAGCACAATGCCAGATTGGACATACTCCAGTGCGAGAGGGCAGGGCCTATGGACCCCACCGCTGCCAAAGGAATGTGCGCCCCGCTGACCATAAAGAGCAACGGGTAGCTAAAGTGAATCACATTGAATGCGATTATGGTGACTCGTCGGTCATGGTCTATGTCGACGGTGTACTGTTCAGAGAAAAGAGGATAATGACTGCTGTTGGAGTCGATGCACGTGGTGAGCCCCTTGTTGGCGGCATTGTGTCGACAGACAATACCGAAGTAATAGAAAAGGAAGCCATTCTGATGCCAATTGCCTCTACTGATTCCAGTCATCACCAGCGCCTCTAAGAGCGCCACACACCACTTTGGCAGGGAACGAATAAACCCGTAAGCACTAAGAATCGTGAGGCCCAACTCCAATTATCAATCAATACAAATTATATAAATGTTCCCTCCACGGAACGAAGCGACTCATCACGTAGTTTGTGTACTCGTACGCCCAGCACATGAGCCGTGGCCCCTGGGGTTGAGGAGTGACCGCATGGCGACCTGCATGGAAATTATGTGTCACTATAATTAGAGAAGTGCTGGTACTCCCCGCGCAACTGTCACTCCCTAAGAAGCAAGTGATGACCGGGCGTCTCCTACAAATACCTAACCGAACCCGATGGCCTAGGTCGATTGCTACATGGGCCAGTATTCAGAATTTCGTGAATTGTATCATAAAAAGCTAATTTACATCACAGAATGCTTGCCTCCCCAAGAAAGATCACAGTAACGTGACCAGCACTGAACAGTGGGAGAGCGTGCTGCTGGGCTCGGACCCGGAAGAACTACTCCTGGTCATCCAGCCAACTGAAGACACCACGAGGGCCCAAGGACCCCTGGCCGACGGCTAGGTCCGGGGTCGCAAGGATTTGCAAAAGTCTGGGCAATAAGAATGTCTTCCCTACTCCACTTCTCTTCGTTGCGAATCATACCAGAGTCGTGCATCTTAAAGATAATATTCTTCTTTGGCGTTTCATCACAAGAATGCCTAGTTTGCTTTACGTTCACTGTTGTACGTTCTTCCTGGAATTGTTTTGTGTCCCCTATTTGCTCGCCTGAATGGCTCGACTGTGTTCTTGCTTACATTAGGCGAAAGCGCATAGGACATGCTCGTCTCACTGATCACGACGTAAGCACAATTGCGAGACTTGGTCATCTTCTTCTGTCCGGGCAGTCCCAGTGTAGGTGCCGTTGTATTATTCGCGACGTAATCTAGGTTAGTGTCGTCTATCACAGTGATGCAGGTGTCCTTCCTGGCTTTGACTAATCTTCGTTGACTAATCTTCTTCGGAATGACCTTGTCCTCTTGTTATCCGCAGTCAAAATTTTCTTGTTAGCCCGAAGGCCCTAGCTGTAGGTGTCTTCTGGGGTTTCTGAAAGACAGAAGTTCGGGCTCTTGAACCGGTGGCATCTGCTCTCAATTGGCATCTGTGAAACCTTCACAAAGAAATAGCTGGAGCCACTATCAGTTGTGTCAGTATTTCGGAGCTTCTAAAAAACACTAGGAGTACTGTAAATACAAGACTCCACGTGAACTTTCAATAGGCGCTGATGCTGCTGCACTGAATCTTATTTGCTTCCACTGGCGATGTTTTCGCTAGCTTCTGAAGCTCGTGGAAACTTAGCACGATGTCTGAAGGCATTAGACTCAAGAGAATCTCACGCAGAATGGTATAGCAATTCGATGGCTCCATGCAAAGAGGCTTGATGCAATGCACAGGCACCTGAAGTTGTCGCAAAGATCTGAAATGGCGAATGTTCCACGACAAACTTACCGGTATTACAATAAATATACATTGTAGATTGTTTTGTGCTGTGTTGTCTTTGTTGCCGAATTAGTTGTTCAGTAGGTCAAGCGCGTCCTTGTAAGACCCCTCGGTGGACTGCAATCCCTAAATGTCTGAAGCATCTGCTACTGGTAAGAGGACGTTAAACTAGTTAAACTAATACGAAACACTTATCTCGTCGTTGCTGTTCACGGTATTGAGGAATTTCATTCAGAACCGCTGCTTATTCTTGAGATTTCCGTCAAAATTCATGAGTTCGAGTAGAGGCAGCTTGGCCTTTAGACTTCTTGATGTTCGGCTGGCCGTTGGGTTTGAGTCTTCAGGTGATCACGCATTTAAAAGTTCAAACCGTAGCTTTCATATTGTGGACACTACTTTCTCGCCGCAATTTTTGGCGTCTGAAATATCATTCTTGTGCAAGTCGTCTGGCGAGTCGGCTAATATCTTCTCGGCCAGATTCCTGAAGCTGGCAGAGCACATCAATTCAAACATCTACGATACTCACCTCGGATCTCAAGAGGTCTTGTGTTCTCACCACACCTTCAACGTCGGTGACAATAGTCCCTATTTGCTAACGTAGACTTTCGCATGTTTGGAGTAGAGGTTCAATCTGTCAGCAGGTAGCCGGGAACATTTCGTCAAATCAAAGGCCTCATGCCGCTTTTACGTATGTGCGTCCGTGATGCTCACGATATTGCGGAGGTCCCGAGCTTTGGCACCGTGCGGTAGAACTCTGGGCCCGCTTACTACCACATTGTCTTTAACCGTGAAAGACAAAGCGCTGTGAAATGCACACCATATACTGAAGGAACAGGCGAGCCAGAAGGAAATGGCATGTTGACATGTTGGCGGCTGCTAAAGGTAGCGTGAGCGAATAAATTCGAACGAAATCCGACTTCGGGCAAAGAACATCGATCAGCTGACGATAGAAATCGTAGTAGCACTCTAAGTACAAAGCAGCACAACAATTGCCTATGCTGCCCATTTGTATTCCTATAAAAATGGAATTCTGTTCCTTTATATGTAGTGGCTTGCATCAGATAGATTTGCTGGGATGTGACCTACCTTGTTTTTCTGGTTTTACACTTTGTTGTGCAATGGTATACAAGTATTGGGTATGAGCAATGAGCCACGAAGTAGTAGCGCTGCGCTTTCGTCTATCCTATCGTCTTGCAGGTCATGTTTTCACTACATATCACATTTCTACGTCCATGCTGTTTCAAGTGGTTTTAGTGTGTGGTGGATATCTCTTAGCCATTAAGATAAAGAACACGTGTCTTTTACATATTATATTAATGTTTGTACATCCTATAGCTGTAAAATAGCGCTCATTTGCATGACACATGCCAAACTTGCCAACTGCATTGCTTACCACACCTCTAAAGCGACTTTTACCCACAGTCTCCTCCATCACTGATTGAAATAAAGAAGTTATTATTATTGCTAAGGCTATATGGCCAAGCGACAACTTGAATCTGTCTGCGCACCTATACTGTTGGTGGGAAGTTAACCTCATTCAATGGGATTTTCCTATAAAAACAGAAATCTGAATAATCGCTTCCTGATTCGATAGAGTGCATTGAATTGATCAGAATGATAAGAGTGATAAGAATTGCATTGTTCTTTTATGTCCTATTTTATTCAACGAACTCGATCGCGTGATAACAAAGCGAAGAAACGGCGAAGCGCTGCGTATACAAAAATTGTTGACTGAAAAGAGATGTGCTGATTGCGAGCTATGTTGCCATGGCATGTGCCCTAATGCAAACTAGAAAATGTATTTGTAACAAGAATAATTCCCGCAGGGGATCAACAACATTGTTCTTCACTTTAAGTAAACGTACCATTTGGCCCGTTTTCGAAATAGTCGACCATATAAATAAATTATAAAAAGTAATTTGCTCAAACAACACCACTGCAGAAGGTTCATGTAATTTCTATTACAGAGCAGTTTGGATCTGTTCCTATCAGCAATGCGGATGGGAAGCCCCTGGTTTGTTTTAGCTTCGATAAGCTTCGTGATACGAGCAGCTACGGTTGGAGCTTACCTGCTTTGGATTAAGCAGTGGACAGACTCAGATGTTCTCGGGAACGCTACAAGGCCTTGGGTCACTGGGATTGCAGCACTTTGCCTGTTGGATGGTATGTAGGAAGTTTTTCTTATCTTGGTGATTGTTTTGTGAAAGGATACCACTGGCAAACAGTGTTGCTCTCACACAGTGCTGCGCCTTTATGTAAGCAGAATGGGTACCTTCGCATTAGTTTGCCGTTGTTTGCCCCGTTTAACGAGTTCGAGTTTCCAAAAATGTGGAAAACTTCCTCGTGGCTGTCGCTGTCCATGCTGCTCTTTAAAGTAAGGAAGAATGTTTCCAACCATAAGGAGACAAGCAGAATGGTAAAAGTGAGCTTTTATATACTATTGTCACGTAGTAGTGACGGTGAAGAAGGCAGCAAAAGTGTGATTAACAAAACTAGCGTTTTATTGGGCGAACTTGTACCCTCAAAGGCAGGCTACACTGAAAGAACAAAAACAGCGGCGAACACAATCGGCAATCGTCGAAAATCTGATCAGCGGGTCAACGCTCGTCGGCTTTTATATATCATTCGTCGAAAGTTCCAGAGTAGTCGCTGGGACCCGAGTGTCTTCCACAAAGTTCTACAATGTTCGCGTCGAGCTTACATGCAATCAGGTTACACAAGGTTCGGCGACAGACAGCGGATGGAACCATCGATAACATTCTAGAAACTTCGGATACTTCCTTGGCGCGTGCTGCGCTATGCGATAACATTTGTTAGGCGGTAAAACGTGATCCGACGCTAAAGATAAGCAAGTACACGTGTCAATACCCCTATCTTAAAAAGCGTCAACCCGATGTTTCAAACAAACGAAAGTAATAAACGAAACTACCGTAGCGAAGACACAACAAAATAAAGAAGTTCATCAGCGTGCGTAAAATGGCTTAAGACGCACCACGTGGACCACTTCAGATCATGCGCGGCGCAGCGGTGAATGCGGAATACCGTCTGGCATGACCTCATAATCCATTTCGCCAATACGTCAGATGAACTTGTAGGGTCTGAAATAGCGTTGAAATAGTTTCTTACTGTCACCGTGGGAGTATCGGTGTCAAAACCCAAACGCGGTCGCCCGGCTGCTACTCGACGTAGCGTCATTGGAGGTTGTAGTGTCGGCTCTCGGTACGCTGCTGGTTCTTAATCCGTAGGCTGGCGAGCTGTCGGGCTTCGACGCGCTGGAGTTAGGTAGCGACGTCAAGATTCTCTTCATCAGTGACGTGCGGAAGCATGCCGTCGAGAGTTATTGTCAGGTTCCTGCCGTAAACAAGCTTCCACGGAGTGGTCTGTGTTGTTTCTTGCACCGCCGTGTTGTATGCAAAGGTCACGTACGGCAGGACCACGTCGCGCGTATTGCGCTCGACATCGACGTACATAGCTAGCATGTCGTCGAGGTTCTTGTTCAGGCGCGGCGTGACACTATTCGTCTGCGGGTGGTACGTAGTTGTCTTCATCTGGCTTCTCTGGCTGTATTGCAGAATAGCTTGGGTGAGCTATGCTCTAAAGGCCGCCCCACTGTCGGTGATGGTGGTTCCTGGGGCACCACGTCACAGCAGGATGTTCTCGATGAAGAATTTTGCGACTTCGACTGCGCTATCTTTCAGCAGATATTTAGTTTGAGCGAAGTGAGTAAGGTAGTCCGTAGCCGCGACGATACACTTATTTCCGCATCTTGACGTCGGAAACGGTGCCAACAAATACATTCCGATCTGCTGAAATGGTCGGAAACGAGGTTTGATTGGCTGTAGTAGTCCTGTTGTCTTTGTTGGTGGTGTCTTGCGTCGCTGACAGTCTTGGCAAGTCTTGTGGTAACGGGCGACTTTAGGCTGTTTCACATGGTGCAAATGGGGCGAAAAAAATGGTTCTGCCGCGCACGTCGCAGAGCGATTTTCGCTCACAGCTTTCACATCCGTTTACGGCTGCGCGATATCCGTCGCAGCGATGCGCAGGGTTGCCTCGTGCTCACGAAGTATCCATGCCTGCATCGTTAAATAAAAACAGCATGGATACTAGTCAAATGTTCGAATTTTCCTATTTTTATTCGATAATAGAATAGGTACACCATTTTTAATGTTTAAAGGCGTTGAGACACGGCAGCTTGCAGATACGGTTACTGAGGCGCTGCTCTACACCGCAAGTATGAGCGTGCGTCTTGGGCGGCGTCGGTGGGGTGGTTCCGTGTAGTACACTCTAGTTTCGTTGTTACTATGCGAGACGCAACTTTTCTTCCTGGATGATTATTTCCTTTGGCAGAAGAACAAACTACTGTTGAGTGTGCATGTATATAAGCAGCTGGCGCGATTTGTAGGGATGAAGCGGTTGACGAAGGCGGCGACCAAGTGGGTACGTGCATTATGTTGAAGCGGCGTCCTTCTCCCGATCTGGATAGCGTGCAGCTTCTCCTTTCAAACGAATTGTGTAAGCGAAAGAAAAGAAATTTATGAAGCTCCTAAGCCGCAAACGCTGGTAGGTACGCCTAAACATAGCTAGAACTGCCGCGCGACATTGCTCCACAGAGCTACCAACGCGCGGTGAAACACACATTGGCCCCGCCACATCGCGCCGATCGCTGCGACTGAGCGACGGCGCGATCAACTTGTTGGAATCCAGTCGCGGAGAGCCCACGACGTCGCGGCGGAATTCGCTGTGTCGCTGACTGAAAATCGTGCCATGTGAAACAGCCTTTTGGCGGCCAGACGCGACCAGTAATACCTTTCCCGTGTCCTCGATAGCGTACGGGGAAATCCGAGGTGCCCAGATGTCGGATCGGTATGTAGGGCGTGCAGTGTTTATGGACGCAGCGCTGACGGAACAATAAGAAGGAAGCTCTCGCGGACTGGTGCGAAGTTCTTCTTTGGGAGCAGGTGGTTCTTTAGCGTTAACGAAGACAATCCGCGCTTAAATCCCCTAAGGACAACATCCGTGTTCTCTTTCAAATACTTGACGCGGCCTTTTAGCTCCGGGTCTGTTAGTTGCTGCTTATTGAAGTCTTCTGCATTTATTATTTCGAGGAAGGAGTCGCCGTCCTCGTCGTCTTGCGGCTGCGGATCGGTGGGGGCGCGTGATAGGCAGTCGGCGTCAGGGTGTTTTCGTCCGGACTTGTAGATTACCGTGATGATCTATTTTTGCAGTTTGAGGCTCCACCGCGCCAGCCGTCCTGAAGGGTCCTTTAAGTTAGCCAGCCAACACAACCCGTGATAGTCGTTGACGACTTTGAATGGCCTGCCATATAGGTAAGGGAGGAGTTTTGCTGTAGCCAAAATGATGGAGAGGCATTCCTTTTCAGTCGTCGAATGATTGCCTTCCGCTTTGACAGCGACCGGCTAGCATAAGAGATCACTCGTTCAAGTCCGTCTTTCCTCTGGACTAGGACGGCACCGAGGCCTAGGCTACTGGAGTCATTGTGGCTTTCGGTATCGGGGCCCTCGTCGAAGTGCGCAAGTAGCGCCGGCGACTGCATGCGTCGTTGGAGATCTTGAAACGCGCTGGCCTACGCCGTTTCCCACTTGAAATCGACACCACATTTGGTTAGATGTGTTATCGTCTCAGCGATGCGTGAAAAATGCTTGACAAAGCGCCTGTAGTAGGCACACATGCCTAGGAATCTACGCACTGCCTCTTTGTGGATGGGCCACGGAAACATTGCGATGGTAGCTGTCTTCTGTGGGTAGGGGTGTACTCCAGATTTGCTGATGACTTGGCCTAGGAAGAGAAGCTCATCGTAAGCGAATCGGCACTTTTCCGAATTCATAGTTAGTCCTGATGACTTGATGGCGTCTCAGACTGTCGGAAGCCGCCTAAAGTGATCGTCGAAATTTTCGGCGAAGACAGCGACGTCATCCAAGTAAACAAGACACGTCCTCCACTTCAATCCTGCTAATACCGTGTCCATGACGCGCTGAAACGTTGTAGGCGCCGAGCACAGTCCGAATGGCATGACCTTGAACTCGTAGAGGCCGTCTGTCGTGATGAAGCCGGTCTTTTTGCTATCTCTCTTCTAGTTGTTTTTGCCAGTAGCCAGACTTCAGGTGCATCTACGAAAAGTATTTAGCGTTGCAGAGTCGATCCAATGCGTAGTCTATCCAAGGAAGGGGGTATTCGTCCTTCTTTGTGATCTTGTTCAGTCGACGATAATCGATGCAGAAATGTAGGGTTTTAACCTTTTCTTCAACATTACTACAGGAGATGTCCACGGCCATTTCGACGGCTGGATGCTGTCGTCGCGCAGCATTTCGTCGACTTGTTCTTTTATAGCATCATGTTCTCGCGTAGAAACTCCGTAAGGGCTCTGGCAGAGTAATCAAGTGCACTCTTCGGTTATTATGCGATGCTTTGCGACTTGTGTTTGTCTAATGCTCGATGACGTGGAAAAGAAGTCTGTATTGTCGAAGAAGACTTCTGAGCTGATGCTCCTTACTTATGGTAAGACTTGGATTCATGTCGAAGTCTGGATCTGGAACTATGGTTGTCGGGTTATATGTGGCAGAATCCGAGAGGACAAAGCCATTGCTGGCTTCCATAATTTCCTCAATGTACGCGATTGTCGTGGCCTTGCTGATGTGCTTGAACTCTTGGCTGAAGTTGGTTAGCATCACTTGCGCTTTGCCTCCGTGAAGTCGAGCGATCCCTCTTGCGACGCAAATAATAATGCTCGAGCGCAGCGGGACGCTCACTTAAATTTCGAGCACACTCGAGGCGTGGCGACTAGGAGCGCTCTCTGGCGGTATTGCTCGATCTTCCGACAGCGTTATCGACTTCGACTTCAGGTCGATGATTGCGTCGTGTAGGTTCAGGAAGTCCATGCCGAGAATGGCGTCTCGTGGACACTGTTGGAGAATAACGAAAGTGGCAGGGTCAGTCTGGTCACGAACGGTAATTCTTGCCGTGCAGATTCCAGTCGGAGTGATGACGTATCCTCCAGTGGTACGAATATGAGGGCCTTTCCACGCAGTGTTTACTTTCTTCAACTGGGCGGCGACGTGTCCACTCATGACGGAGTAATTGGCCCCTGCGTCCACTAAGGCAATGACTGCGTGGTGGTCGAGAAGCACATGCAGGTCGGCGGTTCTTTGTCTTGCGTTACAGTTAGGTCTTGGCGTCGGATGAAGGCTGCGTCGCGTGGACCTGTGGCTGATACGTGGCATTGCCAGGTTGCCTTTCATTGGCGTCGATGAACAGCAACCGCAGCTGCATCGGTTGCTGCTGGTTTTAGTTTTCCGGATATGGTCTAGCAGACCGGCTCCGGGATTGGCCAGTGTATGGTCGGCGCTGCGGCACCAGGTAGCGGCCTGGTGACGGCGAACCGGACGGTCGTCGTGGGCTCACTGAGTGGCGGCAATGTAGTCGGCGATATCGCTAGGTCGTTCGCTAAGCTGTTGTCGTGGCTCATTAATGGCGAACCCTCGCTGTCCCATCTCCCGGTATGGGCACCGGCGGTAGAGGTGACCCACTTCTCCACAGTGGTAGCAGAGCGGGCGGTGGTCAGGGGCGTGCCAGACGACTGTCTTCCTTGGGTAGCTTCGCTGGATGACACGTGGGAGAGCTGGCCGCGGCGGTGGCGACAGACGGCGGAATTCCGTCGTTAGAGCGTTCTGGCGTGGGCACGGACTGTTACCTTGATGGCGGGCGACGGTGGCGTAGGTGGTCGCTTCAGCCTTGCCTGTGGCGTTTTGGGCTGGCCATCGGGAAGTTCGAGTGACCGCTGGATTTCTTCTCTCACAATGTCCGGGATCAACGCAACCTGAGGCTGGGACCTTGGGAACATCCTTTGACGCTCCTCTCGCACGGCCACTCTAATGAGGTCGTCGGTGGCCAATGATTAAACTGCGGCGTAGATTGCTGGGCTTTCTTGGTGGTGGAATTGCCGGTTCCGCATTTTCAGAGTTTTCTCGATGCTTGTGACTCGTGAAGAAACTCCTCGATGGTTTTTGGTGGATTTCGTTTCATATCGCCGAAAGGTCTTGCTTGACGCCACGCATGAGTAGGCGAAGCTTTTCCTCCTCGGACATTTCGGGGCCGGTGTGGCGGAACAGGCGCGTCATCTCCTCGGTAAAGATCGCTATGTTTTCGTTGGGCAGTTGTAATCGGGCTTCTAGCATAGCTTCCGCCCTTTCCTTACGCATGACGCTCGTAAAGGTCCACATAAAGGCGCTACAGAACAGGTCCCACGTTGTCAGGGTCGACTCCCGGTTCTCAAACCACGTCCTGGCGGCGTTTTCTAAGGCGAAGTATACATGCCGCAGCTTGTCCTCGGAGTCCCAGTTGTTGAAAGTCACGATTTTTTCATAGCGCTTGAGCAAAATTTCTGGATCTTCAGACAATGATCCACGAAAGGTTGGTGGGTACCGAGGTTGTTGCTGCAGAATGGGAGATGCTGGGGCAGCCATTGGGGTTTCCGACATGGGCTTGAGCTCTCTGGTCTTCTTGGGAAAAGGTGCGTATTCCGGTCGCAATCCTTGCTGCCTACGGCTTGCTCGCTGGTCCTTGGCGACGTTGGTGTTGTCTTCGGCTTTCGGGCTTGGATCGCGGCTTTGCGGGGTGTTCAGGTAGATGAACGCACCAGTACCTCCACCAGATGTTACCAGATGTCACGGTGAAGAAGGCAGCACAACTGTGATTAACGAAACTAGCGTTTTATTGGGCGAACTTGTCCCCTCAAAAGCAGGCTACACTCAGAGAACAAAGACAGCAGCGAAGACACTCGGCGATCGTGGAGAATATGATGAATGGCTTTAGCGCGTAAGGTTTTATACATCAGTCTCCGAAAGTTCCAGCGTAGTCGCTGGGAGCCGAGTGTCTTCCACAAAGTTCTACACTGTTGACGTCGCGCTTACATGCAATCATGTTACCCAAAGTTCGATGACAGACAGCGGATGGAACCATCGATAACATTCTAGAAACTTCGGATACTTCCTTGGCGCGTCCTGCGCTATGCGATAACATTTGTTTGGCGGTAACATGGGGTCGCACGCTAAATATAAACAACTACACGCGCCACTGGATTACTTTGCACTACCTTCACGATGATCCGCCATTGTTGTTCAGTGGCTATGGTGTAGGGCTGCTGAGCATGAGATCACGGGATCGAATCCCGGCCATAATGGCCGTATTTCGATGGGGACGTAATGCAAGAACACCTGTTAAAGAACACCTGCCCACTGTAACAAATCCGACGTGGTGCAAAATTCCGGAGTCCCGCACTACGGCAGGCTTCATAATCAGATAGTGCTCTTTGCACGCAAAATCGCATAATTTCATTAATGTTTATACTGAAGACGTCTGACTTCCCGCTAAAGGCAGCATTGAGCAAAAATGATGGGGTTACGGAGGTATGGTGGCGAGAATGGCGGCGCCAGCTCGGGCGTTCGTGCCTAGTTCCTAATTTCAGGGCAATGTATCTGATTCCGTGCTGGTCAGACATGTATAATAAATCACACGTCCATAATTTCGCATGCTGTCATTGGGTTCCGTTATCATTTCGCTTATACTTGCACCTTTGTGTTGAAGCCTACAATGTACGAAGACGGTCTCGTTTAGAGATGCAAGTTCATTCATAGCAACTGCTTAGGTGACACCCTCACAAGGTGACGCTGTAAGCCCCAGCTATTATTTTAGAGGTGGAGATGCCGGCACATAACGCCACGCAATGGGTTCTGGAACACACGTGGCTAAAGTTTTTCGGTGGCATTGAGGAAACATTTCGCTGAACAAGTGTATTCTTGGAAAAACAATCTACTTGGATGTTCTGTATAAAAACACACGCATGTGTGCATCTGAATACGAGAAAGTTGCAAAGACAACTAGTAACGTTCGTTGCCAATATAGTGCATTATATAGCTAACTTTTAAAGCTACTATAAAAAAGCTATAGCATGCATAACCTCTGAATAGCATAAAAGTTAGGTGTTTGACGTTTTGTTTTATATTTGCACGTGAAAACACCACACTAGCAGAAATTCGCTCGTTATCTAGAAAGTTGGGCCACCTAAGCATGATTGCACAGACGCAGCCAAACTATCGCGTTTTGCAACTCTGGATTTCAAATGTTGCCAACCTGTAAAGATTACCGAATTGTTTTAAAATGCGGGGGGGGGGGGGGCTCAGATATGCATCATGTAATGTTTTGACAATAATGAACGGCTTTCTCCTCTTGGCTATCCCTATGCCACCATGCACGTTAACATCGGATGTGATTTATTCTTTCATTTTTGTTTCTGCAGCACCAACTTACTCTATTTTCTGTATATTTTATACACCAATTTATGTCCATTACTTTATGTACATCAGTGTTTCTGTATTTTTTACGTGCATGAATCTGTGCCATCAAGTGAAACAACGGGGTCGAGGGCATAGAGGTTGCCACAAAAATTACTTGAGATGACTCTGACGCTACGTTTTGCGGTTTCCGCAAGTATGGCGCCTCAGCCCCGATGGTCACTGCGTAAAATAAAAAAAATATTTTTTTTTGCTTCGAATGGTTTTGTGAACTTGCTAATCAATTGTTCTTGAACAAAATATTGCTTTACAAACGTGATAATGCTCAGTGAATACGCACGCACACATAGGGATATTTCCTTCTGGGTTTTTGAAAGTATGATTTCGTACAATTTTCGTCTAATGATGAAAAATACCACATAGTAAAAGCAAACTATTCCACAAGAACGTCTCAAAGCACAAGCACGCAGATGAGACTAATTTATGCACTGTCATTACGATGCTAGCTGCAAGTTTGCAATAACTAGAGATCCCTTAAATACTTATAGTATAGGCTACATCAAGCAGTGTCTGTGTGGACTTTCTCATAATTACACTGCATTTTTTTCGTAAACGGGAACCAATGAAAGGGTGAAAGAAAGAACGCGCTTTCTAAGCTGTTATGCTGTGCGCCGTCTTTTTCAGTGTTGTTCGGATGCCTCGGTGCTCTGTTCTTAGCGCTCGGCTTCCGGCGAGTGTCGAGCCAAATGCACCGCGAGATGGTACGGCGTGTGCTGAGCAGCCCGGTCCGTTTTTTCGACGCCACGCCTCGCGGCCGGGTGCTCAATCGTTTCTCTACTGATTTGGACAACGTCGACACACGGCTCTTTTTGGCAGCAAAGCAGGTGATGCAGGCGCTGCCTGTGGCAGTTGCCAAGATTACCGTGACGGGCCTTCAGTCAATGACAGCGGGTCTTCTGGGAGCCTTCGCAGCAGCAATTTTCGTTGTGTTCATGGTATGTGCTACGCACCGGGATTTCGTTAACCTAATACACTGCAGGTAGGACTACCGGTACAGATAAATGAGTCATGGTACTTGCAAACGTTTCTTTATCAACACAAAATTTGCCTCGTTGATTTCGCTGTCAAGTGCACAGTTTGCATTAGCATATTAGTGCTTTGGTAGGTTTTGTATACATGGTAATCATCAGTCTTTCCTAGGTTGGAACCTTGAAACGTTACGGCGAATGCGCTCTTGCGCATTCATTTCTTGCTTGCTAATGGAGGATGAGTAACGTGTACTTAGACATGGAAAGCTACAAACACAACTTCTAGTGTTCGTCATACAAATGGTAGTCATTGCGAGTTCATGGCTATGTTTCATTTTACGTGATAATGAACTAAGGGTTGCCAGACGTAAATCACAGTTTACGAATATAATAAACGCTTTATTCAGCCTTGAAGTAGTTCTTCGTGGCCTTAAACGTGCACGCTTGTGTCCCATTGGCTCCTTCACAAAGGGGTGGCGCAGATGATGTTGAAGCACCCCCGCGACAAGGAGGCAACGTTATGCAAAGATGAATATAAACTTCGGCAGTGAAAAAGTGGAATTGAGTTTGTCCGTAATGAAAGGACCCATTAATTAGGCATATGTAGCCTTAAGAATTCTTGGTTGAAACCTGAAGGAGTACGCTTCACCTTTCCGGGTCTTCGGTTTTCGCCAAAAAAGGTCAATCAAAGTGTAATCATCAAGGAGCTAAGTTGGCGATCGGCGCGCTACTGCTAGCGGACATGCAGTAAATTGCAAGTTCATTGATCAACACAACATCAGGTGCCAACCTGCCAACAAAGCTGTCCTTACTTATTGTAATGCATCATGTAACTGCGCAAACGACGGCGGACGAGGGAAAAAACCCACAGGATCGACGCGGAACTTCAACTGAGATTTACTCCCGGCAATCACACAATTACACACGTATCATAATCACACTTGATAATCATAGGACAACCATCACTCGTCATTGACATTTGGGCGTGAGTGACACAAATTTGCATGTACATAATTGACTTCTTTATCACTCAGTTACACTGAAGTGCTGCTAACACAGTTGCCAGATCACATTTTTATTCCATTGCATTTGTGTCATTAACTAAATGAAGTGTACTTTCTGTTAACAACTATTTTTGAAGACCGAAATCGAGATGTGTCAAAAGCGCTCAAGGAAAGTGAACACTCCTTTTGTTTATCCCAGGTATATTTAGCCAAAGCTTCTAATGCTGCGAGACGCCTTGAAAGTGTGGAGTACTCTCGCCTGCTTCAGCACGTGACGGAGACTCGCGACACAATGACCGTCGTTCGCTCGTACAGAGTGGAAAGGCGGTTCTGTGGTCACTGCTACCGGCTAATCGACGCAACTATTCGGGCGCTGATCACATATATTTACATTATACGGACAGTACGATTTTCCGGAGGCCTGTCTGGAATTGTGACCATCTCGGCAACGCTCGCCTCCATGATGCTGACAGCGAGACCGAGCCCCAGTGCAGCATACGAAGGCAGCACCATTGGGCTGGCTTTAAGCTCATCAATGGGGGTGAGTTTATGAAAGGGCATGATGCTGCTGTATGTCGGTCATCTCACTATATTGTTCTTCATGCTCAGTTCCTTACCTTGGGCTTAGGCTGTTTTTCGTCGGGGCTTTTAGGTTGTTCAAGTTGGACAAGTCACCGCAATCAGTCCTTCGGCAAACGTCTTTAGTACAACTGTTATGTTGGTTTTGTAGTTTCTTGCAGATAATGTTGCATATTAATTTTACCTGGCTAAGAGGAGCGCCGCGCTCGCCTAATCAGTCTGAGCTTGGCCATGGATGAGAGCGAGGCCGGGCCTTCTTCTCTGAGCGTTGCGCGGAAGCTTGGCGACGACAGTTTTGAGCCATCGTCGCCAAGCGGCGTCTGACCATACCGCGGATATTGCCCGGCGAGCTGTTTCACTGGAAAGGGTCCGGAATGCAACAAGCGTTGCACCGTCGAATGATTGGGTCTACCCAAGCCTTATCATAGTCATGTCTAGCCATCGACCTAAGCATAGCCGTCATACCTGGCTTAACGATCATTGTATACCTAAGTATAATATTTACAGCTAAATCAAAAGTTAACGAAGTGAACAAAGATTTCACTAGGCTAAAACCAAGGTTTCACTTTGTACATCCAAGGCTACCTGAGTTAAGCGGCAGCCATTTTTTGTGTGTCTCAGGCAGCACTTCAGGGTGTGCATTTTGTGATATAATGCAGAACTAATCAACAGCTTGGGTATAAGGTAAGATAGGAGCACCTTCAAGCAATTGTTAAAAGGCATGAAATTATATTTTTCGTAACTGCCCGGCACCGGCATTGCTGGTGAGGAGCTCACCGACGAAGCCACCAAGCCTGCCTATACAAGAGCCTGCCCGTGCCGATTCCCTTATTCAGAACCAACGCTGCAAGAAAGCTTCATTTTATTGCTAAAGCTACGAAACAAATATGGATATTTTTATAACTACCAGAAACCTCATCATCATACAATGTATGCCTTCCAAAAGCTACAAACCCCATCAATAGTTTCCGGCTCTGAGCGGACATTTTTCTAACGGCTCTGACTCGAGGTAGCATTTGAAAAGGCCTGCTCATTCTACTTTGGAAGGGGGAGGGGGCATGCCTATGTGCGACTATTGTGAAGCCACAGAAACGACTGAACTTATCTTAAGCCCATCTCCGGACAGCAATAGGTCTGCTGCAATCTAGATTACTTGCGAATGTGAAGATGGTTGGACCATAATTGTACGCATCTACGTCCGAGAAAGCCACGATACCTTTTTACACTTCCTCAAGTCGAGAGGTCTTCACGACCGTTTATAGACTCGGTGCGCATCTGTAGATGTGCTGGAAACTTTGCTCTTTCGCTCTGTCCTCTCGCTGCCTTCATTCCTATGTCTCCTTCCCCCTGTGAAGGGTTAAAAACCGGACGTGCATCCCAGTTAACATCCATACCTTTTCTCTCCTGTGTTTCTGTGTTTCTTCGGACAGCCAATCTCAGGGAAAAATTGCGAAAAGCAGAAATGCACCCCCCTTGTAAAATGGGTGCAGAGGGCATTCGCGACGGCCAATAAGGCTCTTTTAAGCTCGCATGAAACATCAACTTGCAATGTAAAAAAATTTTTTTGCACAAAGTAACGCTTGTGCTTAGCGCAATATGCTTTATGGCTTGGTGGCACCATCCGAGACGCAATGCTCAAACCTTTGTTCGTCTTCATACAGGTGTTCGTGCAAGGGCAAGTGCGCATCGGCGATGGCCTTCCGATACTGATTGAACATCTTCCTTCGACAACGTCATCAGTACCATGCCTACACGTGCCCTACGCTGCGCTGATTCCGCACGTTGTCGAGTCGACTGACTCACCACCCGAGGCATCATGGGAGGTGGACCGCCCCTTCTGCGCACCGGCGACGACGGCGACAATGTCGAGGCAGTATAAAACTGAGAGCCAACGGCGCGCCGACTTCAGTGGGCTTGGTGGCACCATCCGAGACGCAATGCTCAAACCTTTGTTCGTCTTCATACAGGTGTTCGTGCAAGGGCAAGTGCGCATCGGCGATGGCCTTCCGATACTGATTGAACATCTTCCTTCGACAACGTCATCAGTACCATGCCTACACGTGCCCTACGCTGCGCTGATTCCGCACGTTGTCGAGTCGACTGACTCACCACCCGAGGCATCATGGGAGGTGGACCGCCCCTTCTGCGCACCGGCGACGACGGCGACAATGTCGAGGCAGTATAAAACTGAGAGCCAACGGCGCGCCGACTTCAGTGGGCTTGGTGGCACCATCCGAGACGCAATGCTCAAACCTTTGTTCGTCTTCATACAGGTTGGTGATAAATGGTCCTTTTCTAAATGCTTGAGAACCAGCTCTGTTGGGTTAGTGGTGCTGCCAAGCCCCGGCTGTCTTTTCCGCTGTTGCTGTGAATCATTGCATGTTGTGCGTTTGCTGTTACAACTGAGTGGAGATGTGGAGGAAAATCCGGGGCCTAAGATTGACGAAGTTCTTAAAGTGGTTACTGAAATTCAGGCCTCTCAAACGCTTCTTCAGACCGGGTTACTTAATGTGCAGACTAGGCTGACAGAAATTGAAGGAACACTCGCATCACTTAAGCTATACCAGGAGAAGGTTGATAAGTGTGAAGTAGCAATTACGGCCGTACAGAAAGAAGTGTCACACATGGCCAAAAAACTGGATGATCTAGAAAATCGGAGCCGCCGCAATAACGTTGTCATCTTTGGTCTAAAGGAAGACAATGATGAAACTAATACATCCTTGGCAAAACATGTCACGGAGAGCATATTTAAAGAAAAGCTCGGGGTAGAGGTGCGATCACTCGAACGCATTCATCGCATTGGTAGAAAGATTAAGAACAAAGAACGACCAGTAATACTACGCTTGTATGACTTCTCTGAAAAAGCTGCCGTCCTTCGTAACTGTTTCAAACTGGAAACCAATACCATATCTATTTCTGAGGATTTTTCCCCAGCTGTTCGGGAAGTGCGAAAAAAATTGTGGCAGTCGTCGAAGGTTGATCGCGCGAAAGGTGAAAAGGTGAGCCTTCGGTTTGATAAAATGAAGCTTGGCAACACCTGGTACGCGTGGGACTGCGAGAAAAACAGAAGAACTGTGATTAAGCGTGCACACGTTGACGATGACGCTGCTCCGCCCGGAACTGATAAATGACCGCAAAACACAAGCCCCTTGACACTGTTGTGCCTTAATGCACGTAGCATTGTGAACAAAAGTGAAAAATTAGAAGAAATTGTCTTGTTGTACTCTCCTGACATCATGGTAATTACCGAAACCTGGCTGCACCCCGACATTCATGACTCTGAAGTAGCTCCAGTGGCTTATAGCCTCCTTCGCACAGACCGTGACGGTCGCGGTGGGGGCGTAGCCCTAGTAATAAAAAATAGCGTTATATTTCAAGAACACGAGGGCATACCTGGTCATGAAAGCATCTGGTGTACCGTTAATGCGTGCGGAATGTCTGTTCTGATAGGTGGTGTGTACAGGCGTCCTAACGCTTCCGTCGAATACATGATGCAATTGCACGATTTCCTCCACACCAAGGTAAATGCCAGAACCAAGCTGATATTAACCGGCGATTTCAATCTGGCAGGGATAGACTGGGATAACCTAACGTTTGGGGCTAGGGAAAAGGAAAGCTGTGACCAACTGCTGAAAATAATGTTTAGCTTCTCATTATCGCAGCTAGTTAACCATCCAACAAGGCAGCAGGGAGGCGTCGCATCAGTGCTAGACCTGGCATTTGTCTCGAGCACTATCAAACCAGAAATTAGCATAGAAGATATTTCTGATCACAAAATGATTTTGTTGACCTTTTCTGGGCTGACGCCACAGGCGGGTCACCAAGATCATCCTTACACTGATTTTAAAGATTATAGAAGAGCAGATGACGTCAGCATCATAGATTATTTAGAAACTGTGCTTGAGGATTTCACACTACTGCCTTCATATGATGTTAACGGATTGTGGGAGAAATTTAAGGGTGCCATAAAACATTGTGAAGAAAATTTTATCCCCACAATACGTAAACGAACAAATAGAAAAACACCCTGGATTACCCGCAGTATCATCCACTTGAAAAGAAAATTGCGAAGGATGCGCAGGAAAAAACATAACCCAGTGGAAATCGCGCATCTTTCGGCTGCGTTGAAGTTTGAATTAAAAAAGGCGAGAGATAACTTTTTCTCGAATACTCTGACGAACTTCATGCACAGTCAGCCGCACAAATTCTGGCGCTATCTGTCAAAATCTGAAAACCCAATAGTACAAATTGAAATCGCTGGTGTTCCTACCCATGATGCACACACCATTGCTAACGCTTTTAATGCCCATTTTCAATCCGTGTTCACACGCTCTCCCCGTCTAAGTGATGTTTCGTTTGCATCTGATTCAGCGATGCCTGACGTAGTTATAGCTGAGCCAGGCATACTGAACCTACTCTTGAACATTGACACAAAGAAAACGCCCGGCCCCGATAATATTTCCAATACGTTTCTAAAAAGATTTGCTGCCCAACTGGCTCCGTTCTTACACAGGATTTTTACGGCGTCTCTTCAAGCAGCTGCATTACCTTCAGACTGGCTCGTCGCAAAAGTAATCCCGATTCACAAAGGTGGCAATAGGTTGCACATAGACACATACCGACCAATTTCTTTAACAAGCTGTTGTTGCAAATTAATGGAGCACATTATTAACAAATCCATTATTAGTTACTTGGAAAACAATAACCTGATATACCCTAAACAGCATGGCTTCAGGAAGGGCCTTTCTACAGTGACACAGCTATTGGAAATTTCGCATGACTTTGCAGAGATAATTAATTCCGGATTACAAGGAGACGCCATATTCGTCGATTTCTCCAAAGCCTTCGATCGCGTGCCTCACTGTGAACTGATCGAAAAACTTAAACTTATTGGAATTGCATCTAACACTGTTGCATGGATAGCATCTTACCTCGCACACAGATCACAATATGTATCAGTAAACAATAATGAGTCAGAGAGCCTTGAAGTCTTTTCCGGTGTGCCACAGGGGTCCGTGCTGGGGCCATTGCTCTTCCTTGTGTATGTCAACGACATCCCATCATGTGTTGAGCCTAACGTAACCATACGCCTTTTTGCAGATGATTGTGTTGTCTACACAACTGTTCGGTCTGTGGATGATCAAATTAAGCTAAACACCTCACTAAACAGCATTGCCAACTGGTGTGATAGGTGGGGAATGAAGTTCAACATCAGTAAAACAACATGCATCACTTTTACACATAAAAAGGTACCTAACATGTTCACTTACAACATAAGAGGTACGGCTATAATAAGATCAGATACTGTAAAATATTTGGGTGTGACATTCTCGAGCTCGCTCAAATGGGACACTCATATTGATATCACATGTGCAAAGGCATTTAAGCAGCTCAATTTCTTACGTCGGAAATTGGCAACAGCACCATCCGATGTCAAATTAACTGCGTATAAAACCCTCGTTCAGCCAATACTTGAGTATGCCTGCATTGTATGGTCCCCGCAGCAGTCTTACCTCATTGATAAACTTGATAGAATACAGCGCATGGCACTCAGTTTCATTTATTCCAGATACTCTCCGTACGACAGCGTCACTGCTTTACGTGAACAAGCACATATCCCGACTCTAATATCAGGACGGCGAATCGCTGCCTTGAAGTTTCTTTTCCTTCTTTATCACGGGCACATAAATATTGATAAAACAAAGTACATTAGGCCACCCTTCCAACATTCGGAAAGAACAAATCACCGTAAGTGCATCAGACAGTTTTCTGCGCGTTGCAACACATTTAAATATTCATTTTTTCCATCTGCAATTGAAGCCTGGAACCGCCTGCCGGAACCAATTGCACATGTTGACTCCATCGAAGTATTTGCAACCAAGATACGTGCACTTTTTTATGATTAGGTCTGTTTCCAATTATGTACTGCTTTCCTACAGCGTTGCGTTGCGCAACTGTGTTTTGGCAGTTTCCCACCACATCTGAATTGTTCGTAGCTCTTACCACTTCCCTGTATTATGTGCCTAGTACTAATTGCTTTGGTCTGTCGTTTTGTTTGCGTGTTATATCTTTGAATTGTAATAATTGGCGTGTTTCATTGCTTTCTTCTGTTTTGACCAACAATGTTTCGTTGTTTTGATTGTGACCCACTCCTGTATGAGCCTGTAAATGGCTTACAGTATTGCTAAATAAAAAAATAAATAATGACGGATATGTCAACTCGACGATATGTCGATATGTCGAATCGATATTCCAGCAGAGTCGGGGGCGATCGGGCGCGTTAGTGATGTCAACAAATAAACTCATTGCGCTTTTGAGCTGTATCTGACATTCTACAGTGCATTGGTTCAGAGCACTCCGGCTTAGCAAATAGAACTACGCCGAATTCAAGTGTGTTTTAATGTGTTATAATACATGTTTGGTGTTACATGAGATATTTCCCAAATGCCACACGTCTTGAAAATGCCTCTGTACTGTGTGTTTTCTAGACAATACCGAATACTTAAAGTTGCCTAAGGGGCAGCTAACACAAATCTAAGATTGATCTGCGCTACTCAAAGAGGCGGAGCATACTTCAGCAGGCCACAGTATCGAAAAGCAATGCAGACACAGAAAGTGGTGAATCAGATAAACTTATCGTAGTCTGTGGTGTCGCCGTTGCCTAATTTCTTGTTTTCTGTGTGTGTTGTTTTATCTTCTTCGGTGACAATATTAACAAGAGGAATTAGACTGAATAATGGAGTTCATTATTATATGCACAAATGCAGGCTTTAAAGAACGCGTCACATATTTCAACTTAAGATTTCTAGCTGGTCAGTTCATTTGAAATAAACTCAACGATGACAAAGTTCCGGGATATTTATTCCAAAAGTATGAAGCAATACATTTTGCCTTCCCGCTATTTTTCATGCTTCTGTCTATAAAGCCACTGCTTCGATTAAAAAAAAAACATTGAAACAATATTGCATTTTTACTTGATGCTTCATGACGCATATGTCGAAACAGGTGTCATCCTCAGAATTAATTATAAGTATATAAATGTTCGCCTCGTTTAGCAATCGCGTTCAAAGGCTACAACCGTGTTATCAGACAGGGCATTTCTTTGCTGTGTATACATTTTGAAAAATCATTCTTTTGTGCTTATAGCTGGAAAACAGGTTCATAGTGGGATTATTCTAGCAAAATCTGCTGCTTGAATTCTTCAGACACTATAAAAAAATGGATCATAGGCCGAACTTTCTCCAGACTTTGCATGCATAGGTAGAACAAAAATATTGTCGCTTTTTGGCTTGCTATATGGCTACGTTTTATTAGATACTAGCTTCACAGCATTTCTTTAGAGTTGATATTTGTTTTATAATTAGGAATGGTACATTCATTGATGTCCCACACAACCCAGTGATTATGTGTTTCAGCTGTTAAACAAGAGGTAAGTACTTTGATTCCTGTGTATGGCTACCAAATTTCGACTCGAATGAAATAGAAAAAATAAAGAAACTCAGATTTCATGTTTCTATATACACTATCACATGCGTAAGAACATCAGTGTATGAAAATAGATCCGGAGGCCCTCCCTTCGGCATCTCATATCTATCGCTTTGGAAATCGGCAAACTATTTTAATTGACATATTTGTGCGATCTCCAAAACATACATAGGTGAGGAAAATTTTGAGCATGCGATAAATTTTGCCTAGACTTTGTTTTTGAATTACATCCACCATACGGAAATATTTTGCATTTCCTGCGTTCAGAGGAAATGGGAAAAATATATATTCAATACTATTGAATGACGAAAGTACAGATTCAGAGAGGCTAGTTATTGCAAAACAACATATTTGTAATGAAAAAAAAATGCCTGTGCAAACATTGTAAGAATCTACAGTTATGCAATGCCAGAATGACTCAGTTCTAGGAAGTCTAAGTACGGCCCCACCACAAAGGATGTTATATCACCAGCCACACGCGCCGTACGTTAGCATATTGCGCCATAGTTCCTTCTGGCATTTACAGTACGACGACGTTAGAAAACACGCGTTTTTTTATTTGTTCGGATAAATGTTGTACGCCCAGTTTGCAATTACATGCACTGGTTTCCTAATCACCGTACTCTATCCTTGCTCACTGAAGCGGCATCACTGCGAAGATGTCCTTTATGCATCATCAATGTTATCGCCGCTTTTACCTACTGTTTGAATAAAAAACCCTATTGTATAAAACAATAGAACAATTCGTGGTGGGATGTCAGCGTGAGTTGTCAGCCCACTCGTGCACTGATGTTGATTCTATTCGTTTATTAGAGTAATAAATCTTCTCTGTATCTTTTACTGAATACAGATCCCTCTCCTGATCATGGCTGTTTCTTCAGGAGTGTTCCTTTTCTTCCAAACGTTCGTGTCTTTCGAGCGTTGCTTGGAATACACTCGGCTTCCTCCAGAGGTGAGTCCGAGGCGTAAATGTAACTATAGAAGGAGAACGCACTGTACAAAAGAAACCTTTGGGAAACAAATAAACCGCGAAGTTCTCAATCTGCATGAACCCGTCAGTTCACGTTTTCCAAGCAGCATGTGAGACGCTGTTCCTTGAACTCTCCCTACCTCATGCAAGTGTTGTTGCCGTGTGGTGCCGTCTATTCTATAAGTGCAAGCGGTTTATGTAATTTATTCCAATCACACGTTGTCAGAATTCACCTAATAGTGGCATTCTGGGCTCCAACACTCATTGCCTTGGCTATGCGATGTCTTTATCTGATATAGGTAACGCGGTCATGCGAAGCCAAGAAACATATCACAACTGTGCTACAGTACCGCATATAACCAGTTGTGCACCTCAAGATGCACTTCGAGGGATTTTGAGAGATTACTGAACATGGAGTGGTGCTTTCTGTGCTCCGTCCGAGACTTAGTATCACGGGTCGCTTGCTCGAATGGCTGCAATTCAGTCACAGAAGAACAAATCCATAAAGCTGCGCACATGTACGACCACGTCTGATTACGAAGACTACCGCATCGTCCTTCTAATTTACCAGAACCATGCGAAGTTACCTTAACCGTGAAATTATTTCCTTAATAAATTTTGCAGTTAAACTGGCAAAATATTGGACAGTGCTTCTCACAGATGTCGTCATGGTTAATCAGGGAATAACTTACCAGGTCTCTCTCTTTATGGGGTCACATTCGAATGAATGTGTAATGGTTTCATTTTCTTCTGTTTACAAAAGGAAAACAGCAATTTGGCATGCCGGCCTTACGCTGGAAAGAAATCCCACAAACATGTTGAAATAAATCAAGTGTCCTGATACTGAAGATTATTTTCGTGGGAAGAAACGTATATAAATATAAAGAGAACTGATAGAATAAAATAAAGGTACGTCTTATTAAAAAAAAAAAAAAAGCTTCATACAGTAAAAATAAAGAAAGAAAAATACAAGACGAACACAGTATATATGTTTCGGAAATAAACAGCGCGAAACAGACAAGCGCGAAGGAAAAGAAAAACACGACACTGGCGCTGACTAGCAACCGAAGTTGGGAAGCCGAAGTTTCTCTTCTCAGATAATATTTATACGATCTACTCGAGCCGTTCATAATTTCGTCATCAAAATCATGTAGGGAATTTAGTAGTGAAGGCGCTTGGCAACTGACCTGTTGTTGTTTTTTTATATTCGGAGACAACGGTCAAGCCTACGTGGTGATGATGAGAGTGTACAAATGAACAGGATGACATGGACACGCAGCGTTCACAATAATTTCCCCCGTGCCCTGAAGCGGGTAGCCTGGCCTCCACTTAGGCTGGCAAGTAACGTCGGACAATGGGCTCAGGACACAAAACGGGAACACCTTCTTAACCAAGCATAAGACGGTGCGAATAAACTTCAATTAGAGGGACACGGTAGTTCACAGGGTAAGATTGTTCTGCATTGATGTAGGGTCCTAAAAACGTGACACGAACTGCTCACCCAAGCCCAGGGTACAAACGGGTTTCCTGAGAAGATCCTCCTCTCCGGGCCTAAAGGAAACATCGCGGTGAGAGCTGTCGTAACCCTACTTGCGGTGTCGTTGGCTGGCTTCTGTAGTGAGTCGAGCACGTTATCGAAATTCGTCAAGTCTTGAGACGAAGTGTTCCGACAAAGACGCCGAGGAGCTAGTAGGGACATCAGAGAAAGAGACGTCCAGTGGTAATGTCGGAGGACGGCGGTAAACAAGGGAGATAGAGGAGTGTCCAAGAATTCACTGATCAGCGGTGTTATGCGCGAACGCCTAAATAGAAAAAATGCGCCGCACTTATTTTGGTGTGGTCCGATATTCATAGAAATGATTTCAGCTAATGTGCGATGAAATTCCTCTGTCAGACCATTTGTTTGTCAGTGGGAAGCCGACGTCATCTTAAGAACTGTGGGACGGGTTCTAACTACTCCGCGAATGGTCGACAGAAACGTCTTGGCTCAATCACTCAACAGGACGCGAGGTGCTCCATGACGTCACGATGGCTTCCAAAAAGAAGTTGGCGGCGTCTGCTGCGAAGCGTAGAGGAGCGTTCTCTTTGCGTAGCGTGTAAGCTGGTCAACAGCACTCACAATACATCGATGTTCTGTCGGTGTGATAGAAAGATCCCCGAAGAGGTCTATACCAGTGATGGCAGAAGGTGTCTACGGGCATTTGATGGGTTAAAACACGGCAGCAGAAGGCGTTGTTAGCCCCTTCCAGAGTTGGCACAGCGTGCAAAAGGCGACGTCATCATCATCATCATTATCAGCAGCAGCAGCACCAGCAGCAGCACCAGCAGCAGCCTGGTTACGCCTACTGCAGGGCAAAGGCCTCTCCCATACTTCTAAAACTACCCCAGTCATGTGCTAATTGTGGCCGTCTTGTGCCTGCAAACTTCTTTATCTCATGCGCCCACGTAACTTTCTGCCGCCCGTGCTACGATTCCCTTTTCTTGGGATTCAGTCGGTAACCCTTAATGACCTTCGGTTATCTTCCCTCCGCATTACATGTCCTGCCTAGGCCCATTTATTTTTCTTGATTTTAACTAGGATGTCATTAACTCACGTTTGTTCCCTCACCCACTCTGCTCTTATCCCTTAACGTTACACAGATCATTCTTTCCATAGCTCGATGAGTCGTCGACAATTTAAATAGAACCCTTTTCGTAAGTCTCCAGGTTTCTGCCCCATACGTGAGTACTGGGAAGACACTGCTGGTCTTACACTTTTCTCTTGAGGGATATCGCAACCTGCTCTTCATGAAGTGATAACGCCTGCCAAACGCACCCCAGTCCATTCTTATTCGCATTATTTCAGTCTCATGAACCGGATCCTCGCTCACTACCTGCCCTAAGTATTCCCTTACCACTTCCAGTGCCTCGCTACCTATCGTAAACTGCTGTTCTCTTCTGAGACTGTTAAAATTACTTTATTTTTCAGGAGAATAATTAATTGTGAAGCGACGTACTTTTCCACAAAGGTAGAAATGCCAGGCCAGAAGAAACGGCTCTTTATCCGGTTGCGTGTTTTCTGAAAACATAAGTGGCCAGCAAAGTGGTCGTCGTGGAAGGCTTCAAAGGCCTGGTTGTGCAGCTAACGAGAAAGAGCTGGAACCGAAGTATTTACATCAGAATGGTAAATATAACGGTGCAGCACATGGTTCTCAAGGTTAAACTGTTTCAGTTAACAACAAAACACGGCATTAGGCGGACGCTAAGTTCCTCATAGACGTTGCATAATGCGGTAGCATTATTGGTCAGCACGTTCTTAAGATGCGAACTTCCAGAGAGAGAGAGATGCAAAGGCGAGAAAGGCAGGGAGGCTAATCACAGTTCAAGCCTCCAGTTTTCTACCCTGCACTACCCTGCAGGGGCGTCTGCGTCAGCAGGCGTTTGGTATGTTGCGACATCACTTACCCGACCACACGAGGGTTGGACCCTCCCGCGTATAGCCATGCGTAGCTTAGCCATGTCAGGGGAAAAGGGAATCCTGGTGGTCGAGCCAATTCCGGGTGTTTGCACCTTTAAGGCTGCTCGGCGGCGGCAACACACCTGTTTGGCCTCGGCTTCACGTAGACGCACCCTCGGACTGACCCACGCGGGGGAAATCGGCAGTCGCCTCTTTCTGTCTTCTCTCACTTTCTGGCCTTTGCTGTATTCTTCTTCCTTCTACTTAATTCATTTCTCCTTGGCGGCAAAGGTTAGCCTCGTGTGGCTATCCTAACTTGGGTACACCATATCTGGTTATAGTGACGGCGTAGGACAGGCGTCGTGCAGACTTGCACGCAAGCTATGCCGCATCTCCTCGTTTGGCTCCGTGGTGTGCGGTCGGCGTTGTTGCCGAATTTTATTGTATTTTCATGGAAACCTCTTGCCCCTCACTTCCTCATCACCCTCTGAAAGGAGGGTGTACCGAAGATGTCTTCCAGTTTCTCGGACGGCAAATCCAGAACTTCCCTCGCTTCCACGTTATTCACTCTGAAAAGTCCGACAAACCAGTGCGAATTGTTTCGCCGTTTCTTGTTTCAAAGTTCTTGACTGATGTTTTTGGTCCAGGTTACAAGGCTTCGAGGATGGCAAGCAGTGACCCCTCTTGGAGCTCCACGATCAGAAGCATTATGAGAAAATACCGAAACTAGTGTCATTTGGGAAGACCCACGTAACTGTAACCCCACACCGTACAATGAACACTACCCGCGGTGTTGTGTCGGATGAAGATTTGCTTGAGCTGACTGCAGCGGAACTCCTGGAAGGCTTCAGTGAGCGAATTGTGGTCAATGTGAGAAGAGTTAAAATGAAGCCGGATGGCAAAGAGATTCAGACGAAGCACCTAATAATCACCTTTCGTTCAAGTTTCCTGCCCGAGTCAATCGAGGTAGGCACACCAAGTTCCGTTTTAGGCCACAGGTGCCATTTCCCCTCCGATGTTTCAAATGCCAACATTTCGGCCACAGTTTGCAGCGCGGCCGAGGCCGCCAAGCATAAGCGAAATTCAGTGCCCATGAACATACGTCTGAAACTTGCGACAATTGTTTGCATTGTGTAAACTGTGATGGGGAGCACGCCGCGTACTCACGTTCGTACTAGTCTTGGAAACAAGAAAAAGAAATTGTCATAATTAAAGTAAAAAGAAATATATCGTTGAAGGAGGTGCTTAGGCGAGTGTCATACCTTCCTAAGAGCAGCTTAGCCGATGTGGCGTGTCAGGGGGCAGCGCCACAACGGCATCCAGCAGCTGTCCGGCCCACACGCAGTGAGCCGGCCCTGACGTCAGCCGGCCCCTGGCGGCTGTAGCTAGCGCTGTTCCGCCACACCAGAAGAAGGGACCACCAACCCCCAGTGGCCTCAAAGATCTCGTCGAACGTGCCGAGGCCTTCACCTCAAGCACAGAGCTCAGAAGAGTGCGTGTCCAGCGCCTCGCAAGAGACAATGGACACAACAACCAGCCATACGGCGCCACCAGCGCCTAAGAAGCGGCGAGCCCCACTCGATCACTTCAAGAAAGAGAAAACTCGTATCACGGCGCCCGTAAAAGGTCCTGTGACCTAACCTTTTCTTTACAGAACACACAGCATCAAACTCTGTCAAAATGGATACACAAATTATGCATTGGAATGTGAGAGGTCTCCTCCACAATCTTGACGACCGTAACCGAACTTTTACACAAACTTAATCCATATGTTATGTGTGTCCAGGAAACGCAATGAAAAACTATATTGACAAATTTTCTGCAGTCATACATTATTTTTCATAACGATCGTGACGAGGTTAACACCTTATCTGGCGGTGTAACCATAATTGTCAATAAAACTGTTGCTTGCCAACACTTGCCGTTTCGGACATACCTCGAGGCAGTTGCAGTTCAAGCAATTCTTTTTAATGAATTGGCAGCCGTCTGCTCCGTATACGTACCACCAAGCTATCACCTGAGCAAAACAGAATTCTACGAACTTATTAACCAACTTCCTGAGCCGTTTCTTATTGTCGGGTACTCTCTGGGGAGATTCCAGAACTGATTTGAGGGGTCGACTAATCGAATTCTTTCTTGTTACGTGCCTATTTAATAGGAAAAAAACCCCACCTACTATAATATAGCGCATAATTCATACTCCTCGATACATTTACCACTTGGATCTTCGGTACTTCTTTCTTACTTAGAATGGAATCTTATAGAAAATCCATTTCGGAGTGACCACTTTCCGATAACTTTAGAATTACTAACACGACACGACATTCGTCCACAGGTACCCCTATGGAAACTTGACTCGGCTGATTGTAAGCTTTTTAAGCAATCTACTGAATTGTCACAAGATTCTGTATGCGATTTTAGCATAGATAATATTGTAGCATATTTTACCGATTTTATTATTGACGCAGCTAAAATGTTCATTCCACAAACAAACGATCAGTCATCTAAGAAACGTGTTCCTTGGTGGCATGAAGACTGCAGAGATGCACGAAAAAGACAAAATAAGGCATTGGGCAGATTGTGCCAATATCCTACGGCGGAAAAGTACATTCTATTTAAACATACCATGTCACAAGGACGGCGCACGATAGGGCACGCTAGAAGAGCAAGCTGGGAAAGGTTTCTCTCACGCGTCAATTCCTATACCGATGAGGCTAAAGTATGGGATGGGCTGAGAAGGCTTAAGGGCCGCAGATCAAGCCATTATCTTTGATTGATGAGCTAGGAAATACCTTGGAAAGCCAGGCCGATGCCCTTGGCTTACATTTTGTGCGTGTATCAAGCTCCGTAAACTATTCACACACATTCCTCAAATATAAGCAAAAAGCGGAACTCAAGTCAATAAACCGTAAATGCAGACCAAATCTACCATACGATTGCCCTTTTATTATTGCCGAGCTTAGAGCTGCATTGAGCTCGTGTATTAGTTCTGCACCGGTAGTTGACAAAATCACGTATGACATGATTAAAAACCTGCTCACTGATACACAGGTAACACTTCTGGCACTTTTCAACTCTGTTTGGGCTGCTGGAACCCTTCCATCCTCCTGGAAAGAAGTTATCGTCGTATCAGTCAACAAGGTCAAACAAGGCAAGGACCCATCCGACCTTTCAAGTTACCGTCCAATAGCGCTCGCAAATCGCTTATGCAAACTCTTCGAGAAAATGATAACACGTCGTCTTTTACGTCATCTAATCGAATAAAATGCTCGACCCTTATCAGTGCGGCTTCAGAGGGTAGGTCGACTACTGACCAGCTCGTGCGCATTGAGGCAGGTATTCGCGACGCCTTTATCCAAAAACAGTTTCTTTTTCTGTTTTCTTAGACATGAAAAAGGCATATGACACGAATTGAAAACATGGGATTTTGCGAGATCTCTCAGAAACGGGTATTCGAGGGAATACGCTTATTGTAACTGAAAGTTACCTATCAAACCGTGCATTTCGCGTTAGGGTGGGCAATGCTCTATCCAGGCCATTTACTCAAGAAACTGGGGTGCCGCAAGGAG
Source organism: Dermacentor variabilis (assembly GCF_050947875.1). Classification (NCBI taxonomy): domain Eukaryota; kingdom Metazoa; phylum Arthropoda; class Arachnida; order Ixodida; family Ixodidae; genus Dermacentor; species Dermacentor variabilis. Next base: position 32,963,933 of record NC_134574.1, read on the forward strand.
CGGTATGAAGCTTTACCCTTTTTATAATAAAAATGAATTCCTTGCGCTTATATATGCCGCAGAGCATGTTTCATTCGGTATACGTAGCTGACGTACAATTAGGTTTCAGGTCATGTAACCTTTCTCTTTGTGAGCTACATGTCCAGCTTGGCTTGAACAAAGTGTGTAAATGGGCAGAGAAAACGGCTTTAAACTGAATCCTGTTAAATGTTCATGTGTCTCTTTTAACAGGAAAAAGAGACTTATTTGCAGAGCCTAGTGTATAACTATATGGAAAGCACATACCAGTTGTCACACAACGCAAATATTTAGGAATCATACTAGATTCATAACTGACCTTCATTGCACACTTAAAGCACCTAAAAGATAAATGTCTAAAAGCAACGCACGTTAAACTTTTATCACATACAACGTGGGGCAGCGACCGGAAGTGTCTGATTAACTTGTACAAACGTCTCACACGTACAAGCTTAGACTAAGGGGCCATAGTATATCAATCTGCCAGTACAAACACCTTGAAGATGCTTGATCTGTTCACCACTTAGGTATCCACTTGGCGACCGGTGCCTTCAGGACAAGTCCTGTAGAGAGTCTCTCCGCTGAAGCTAATGAATGGTCACGTCATCTTCAGAGGTCGTACTCCAGTTTCATTTACTTTCTAAAAGTGAAAGCAAACCGCGACCATCTCTCTTATGCAAGCATAAACGACATGACATCTGCAATGCTATTTAATAATCGACCTGTAGCTAGGGAACCATTCTCTCTGTGTATTAGAAAGCTTGCTGAGGAAATGCAAGTTCGAATTCTTCAGCAAAACCTGATCGTCCGAGTTAAGTCATTGCCGCCATGGCAGTGGAAGCTCATAGAATTTGATATGCCATTCGAAGAGGTGACGAAACACGCCCCATAGGCATGTAGTCGAATGCATTTCTTGGAACTTGAATCGAAGTACTCGTGCATAGAGTTTTACACTGACGCTTCTAAGTCACATGCGGGCGTCATTTATGCTGCAATCGGACCATCGTTCTCCGAGCCCGATGGACTGCATCCGGAAACAAGCATATTCACCGCGGAAGCTTATGCAATACTATCTGCTGTTAAATAAATCAAGAAAGCAAAGGTACACAAAGCCATTATATACACGGACTTTCTAAGCGTCGTAAATGCCCTAATGTCCCTGTGAAATCATCGAAACCCTGCACTTAACGAGCTTTATTCCGTTATTTGCATATCGTACATGTCTCAGCAGCAAGTCATTATATGCTGGGTATCTGGACATAGGGGCATTGAGGGTAATGTGCTGGCTGACCAGATTGCCACATCAATTGCATCACAAGATATCCATCCTACCACTGCACTACCTGCCTTAGATCTAAAGCCTTTCATCCGAAAGAAACTCAGAAGCCACTGGCAGCGCTTATGGTATGCAGAAACAAATGATAAGCTTCACTTGAATAAAGCAAAACTAGATTATTGGCGCTCCGCAACAAAAACACGACGAGCAGATGTCCTATTCTGTCGTCTCAGAATAGGACGCACACATGTTACACACAGTTTTATGCTGACTGGAAATCAACCACCAACCTGTGGTAGACGCGGTGAAAGGCTCACCGTCGTCCACGCCCTCCTGGAGTGTCGGAAAGCCTAAACAGGGAGAATGAAACGCTTTCCACTAGCATACCGGCATCACATCCCCCTTCATCCTCTAATATTTCTTGGTACAGAAGCGTTGTTTGACATTAGAGCAGTCGTAAGTTTTTTAAACGATGTTTTCTGACATGTTGTTAGTCCTACGAATTTGTAGCACATCCTCTCTCCAGAGGATGCCGCTGCGATAATATTTTTGTACAGCATTCAAGCCATTCCGTTTTAAGGGCTTTCTCAAGGCAGTAGTGCGTCTTGCAAACATTTCGGCTTCATGTATTTAAAAAATATCATCATTCTATCACAATGTACCTTTTGTGTTCTTAGTAGTCCTCATTAGTGATTGCCATAATTTTATTGCTTGTAGCTTTTACGCACTTTACAGAAATCGCTTTTAGGCCCCTTGGCAGCTACGTCACACCAACTTCTCAGAATTCATCTACCCACTAACCTGGCGCTCTTCGGCCGGCCCTTGTACCATAAAACAAAAACTTCATTCATTGATACCCTGCACTAGGCGAACTTCCAAAAGTCCGCACTAATTACGACACCCAGAGAGTTCATTTTGTTTAATTAAATCGTCGTACTATTTGCCTTATATCATTAAAGCTGCTGTTTCCATGTCATCATCAGGAGGTTTGCTTCTTTTTAATCGTAATTAATAAAACAATTTCACAAATGAAATAGCCTCTCCTTTATCATTTATTTCTGCATAATGAGTATGTATTCATTGAATACAAATGTTTAATCACAGAAATGATTGTACCTACCTGAGAATTTCATTATTAATTGTGTCAATACTTGTATTTTGTTGTAAGTGTTTTTATTACTCTTCTTTGCTGTTTAGTAGTTTTCTATTTCATGTAATATTTCTTAGAAGGTGCCTCCGTAGTCTTTTCAGTATGTGACCTTCTTCAGCAGAATATAATACCTAAATCTATATTGACATAATGATGTGGGTCTCCTGCACCGCGGGAGGGCACGCGCATAAGTCGGCGCTATGAAAGAAGATGGAGCGCGTAAGCTCCACGTTCTTCCTGTGGCCCGTCATTAAAGAGAAGCGCCTATTTTGAATTACTCCGTCTTCAATCTACGTTACATTTTGTTTGGTGGAGGGGCTGGGTACATGCTACCACTCCCTGATCGAACACCGTCTACTTGCCCAGTACGAAGTGTGGTCGACCTGACTCCTTTTCACGTACGGACAAGCCGTAGACTTCAAGGACTGCCACCTGAGCACGAGCCTCTACCCATTCGAGTCAGAACGATTAGTACATCAGTTCAGTCTTCTTCCTGAACCGCACCGACCCAAGTCGTCCTTAAGGGGAAGCTGATAGCTTTTCCAGAAAAAATGAGTGAAGAGCAGTACGCCGTGGTTCTCAACTCTCTGAATTCGAATATCGCATCGAAATTGAGCGAAAGAAAGCGCAAACATATTTTATTGAGACGAAAAAGCAGCAGCAGACACGCCCAGCTCGCGCGCCTCGATACCGCCTGTGATTGGTCGGCTGCCTCGTGACGTCAACAATGGTGTTCGTCCGGACCGACTGCTGCCGCTACACACGAAGCATGGTGCAAAGTAGTTTGGTGGTGTTTTGCTGAGACGGTCATGGAAATTTTCGAGAGCTTGCGTTTCTCTGAGGAGTTTGGCGTTAAGTCGAAACTCAATGAGAGCGATTTTGCGCGCGACAGTGACGGGCGACGGCTTCGAGTGACAAAGCGGGCCGTCGCTTGAACAAATCGCTCGGTGTTGTCGCACGATCGCTCATTTCTAGAAATCTAGAATTCGTCGCTCGTCGCCCGGAAATGGTTTGAGCGACTAGCCAATTGTGCGAAGCCGAAACTGGATGTACGTAACTCAAATACTACTGTTTGTCGCACGGAGCGAGCATACAATTGAATTTTACACGTGCAAGAATAAGAACCTAGTGTAAGACCTTCAGCAATATTTTGTGCTCCTTCTTCAGTAAAATACATCAACTTGAATTGATAAAGCATGCGCCACGCTAGTTTCGGCGCGTATATTGCTGCCCTCATACCGGGAACTCGTCGCTCAAAGCCGTCGCTCGCGTGGAGTTCGGCTTGCAGACGACGAGTGAACGCGACAGCCATCGCCTCGCTTCTAGCGCTGTCGCTGTCGCGCGCAAGGTCAATTGTAAGGGGTTTATACGTGAATTATACGGGTTTATGCGAATCCCCACATCCTTCCATGGGGACACCTTCGAGGATGTTGAGGACTGGCTGGATCACTGTGAGCGTGTCGCAGAATTCAGAGCCCAAGCTACGCAACGCCTACTTTGCCCTCGAGTACTATGCGTGGACATGGTTTGAGAACCGTGAGGCGGCCCTATCGACGTGGGAAGAATTCCGACCGCAGCTAATCAGCACATACACCAGCCTCAATTGCAAGGAGCGAGCTGAATCTGCAATTTAGGCGAGAATACAGCAGCCGACCGAAAGTGTTACAATGTTTGCCGAAGAGGCGTGCTGACTTTTCCGACGCGCGGATCCCTCCATGCCGGAAGAAGATGAAGAACGTGATGCACGGTGTCAAGCCAGAGTTATTCAGTGACCTAACATGCAACCCACGAAAGTCTGCTGGAGAGTTTCTAGCGAAAGCTATATCAATGGAAAAGACTGTAGCAGCGCACAAGGCAGTACAACCGCGACGTGCCGACCCTATCGCTTGACCCTCTCGCTTTACCCTTGGGCAGTACCAACGCCTTGTTGAGCTCATTAGGCTTGTTGTTCGAAAACAGCTCCAAAAGCTTCAGGTGGCTCTGGCATTGGTACCGCGACTCGCTCTAGCTGAGGTCGTGCGGGAGGAAATGAGGCAGGCGAACGGTGCGATCATCGACCTGCAATCATCGAAGTTAGCTGCTGTCGCCGCGTTTTCAGCACCCACAAACAAGAAGGCTGTCCAACGCTTCCTTGGTTTGTGCGCATATTATAGGCGCTTCGTTGAGGGATTCTCGAGAATTGCAGAGACTCTGACACGGTTTACACGCGACGATGTGCCTTTCGATTGTGGGGACGAGCAGCAGTAGTGGTTCAATGAATGGCGCAAGCGTTTGCAAGTGGCCCCAATACTTGCTCATTTTGACGAAGATGCGGACACTGAAATTCATACTGGCGCCGGCATGCGGGTCTCGGCGCAGTTCTTCTGCAGTGACAAGCTGGTGCGGAACGCACCATTGCTTATGCAAGCCGCAGTTTCACCTAGGCTCAGAAAAACTACTCAACCAATGAAAAAGAATGCTTGCCGGCTTGGAGGGGAATTAGTAAATTTCGGCCCTAGTTGTACGGTAGACCCTTCAAGGTTGTCAGCGATCACCACGCCCTGTGCTGAAGGATCCTTCAGGCAGATTGGCCCGTTGGAGCCTGTGCTTACAAGAGTACGACATTACAGCTGTCTACTGATCTGGAAAGCTCAGTGACGCTGAGTGCTTGTCAAGCGCACGACTCCGTACGATGTCATCGAACCCTGGCCGTGACTTGCCGTTTGTCGGCATTTTCGACGCCATAAAGATGGCTGAGCACCAGTGCGATGATCCGGAGCTGCTGCCGCTGATCGAGCACCTTCAACAAGTTGAAAGTTATTTACTCCGCTCGCTCGTGCGCGGCTTATCCTCGTACTATTTGCGCAACAACGTCCTTTACAGGAAAAAGTGCGGAAGTGGTCCAAATACGCACCTCCTTGCCGTGCCGTCGGCGCTGCGCCACGACATTTTGCAAGGTTGCCATAATGAGCCATGCACGGGACACCTGGGATTCGCTAGACATTAGCAGGGATACTACAGAATTATTACTGGCCCCGGCTTTTCGCTTCTGTGCAACGGTACGGGAAGACCTGCAGCGATTATGAGCGCCGCGAGAAACCACCAGGTAAACCGGCTTGCTTTCTGCACACTGTGGACCCTCCTCAAGCACCGTTCCAGCAAATCGGAACGGATCTACTTGGGCGATTTAGAGTGACGTCTTCGTGCAACAGATGGATAGTCGTCGCTACGGACTACTTAACCCGGTGCACCGAAACCGAACCGATTCCACAATCAAACTCGTATGAAGTGGCCAAGTTCTTTGTACGCCACATCTTCCTATGACATGGTACACCGTCTGTTCTAATCAGCAACCGTGATACAGCATTTACAGCCGAACTTATGCGGGACGTTCTCCAGCTGACGCATAGCTCTCACCTCAAGAGCATTGCGCATCACCCTCAAACCATTGGATTAAGGGAACGTCTGAAGAGAACGCTGGCGGGTGTGCTCTTCGTGTATGTCGACGCAGAGAACAAGACGTGGGACGAGATTTTACCGTATGTGACATTCGCTTATAACACTGCTGTACAGGAGACTACACAGTTTGTGCCGTTCGAACTTGTATACGGGCGCCACGTTACGTCAACAATTGATGCCATGATACCTCTGGCTGATAATAGCCCGACCAGCGAGCACGTGGAAGAATTCATACAAAGAGCTGAAGAAGCGCGCAAGCTTGCTCGGCCTCATATGCGGAGGCAACAGCATACCGACACCCTTGATACAACCAGGGTCAACGCGATGTCCATTAAAATAGTGGCGCCTGCGTGCGGCTTTGGACGCCCATCCGTCGCCGTGGACTCTTGGAAAAGTTGCTCCGCCGGTATTTTGGTCCCTACAAGCTTAGAAACCGCCTCAGTGACGCGACCAACGAAGTCGTCCCCTGCAGTTCTGACGCTGGTTCGTTCCGTCGTCATCTTCGCGCTGAAGTTCACGTAGCGCGCATGAAACCATACTATGCGCGTACGTGAATGCCAAGATGCACCGGAGGAGCTCCATTTCTTGTTGTTGCTGAAAGAACTTTTTGATTCAACTAGACGGACGCTTTTTGCATGGGGGCAATCGACACAACAATGTGGGGCTCCCGTACTGCGGGACGGTGCGCGCAATGGTCGGCGCCATGAAAGACGACGAAGCACGTAAGCTGCACGCTCTTCTTCTGGCCCGCCATTAACGAGAAGCGTATATTTTGCAAGACTCCGTCTTAAATCTACATTACAATATATGCTTTTTTATCAGAATAAACTTCAACCGTGAATCTCACTGTAGCGGTTGGAGGGCAGCGTGTTGTCAGGCGCCATGAATGACAAAGTCAGCGAAGACGTAGTTTCATGGTCCCTTGAAATGTAATGCAGACATATGCTCGTTGATGATAGCGGCCGGTTGGAGCGAGAGAGCGTCGCCATCTTAATGTTTGTTGGCGCACTTGTAGAGCACGTCACAATCAGTGTTGCAACCGGAGAACCCAGCGCCGAAGGCGACCGCGCAAGTTTTTCAACGATAACAAGCAGCATAACGCCTGATGCTTAGTAACTACTGTAAAGTGCCGATACTATGCTTGTGAAGCGCCGGATCAAGCGCAGGAAGTAGGATGCGAGGCCAAGGAAACTCCGTAAGTGTTTCAGATGCTCGGGTCAACGAAACCGAAGCACAGCAGCAATCTTGTCAGGGTCTCGTAGAGCGCCCTATTTGCTGACAAGATGGCCGAGTACTTTGATATTCTTGTTGGAAAATTAGGAGTTTTTAGTATTGAGCTGAAGAAGAGCGTTAGAAGTTTAGGTCAACACTTTGTCCGCATGCTGAAAGTGCTGGCGAAAAGTGTCCGATAAGATAACGCTAAGATAACACAAACAAATTATCCATTTCGGGCCACATCAAAATATGTCCATAATAAGTTAAAATTCGCAGAAGCATTACATAACCCGAAAGGCATTACACTGAATTCGTACAGATTTTCTGGTGTGGGAAATGTGGTTTTGTGCCTGTCCGCTTCGTGCATAGTATTTGCCAATTACCGGATCGGAGATCGAATCTTGAGAAATATTGAGCACTCTGAAGGGAGTCGAGGGCATCGTCAATTCGTTGCATCATGTACACGTCTTTGCGCGTGATCCTATTGAGGGCACCTAATCGACTCAATATCGTACAGAACCGTCCTTCTTGGGGAGTAAAACAAGAGGCGCCGACAAAGAGCTTGATCAGCGCCAGATACTGTCGCGTTTGAGAATGTCGGTGACACTTTCCTCTATTTTCCACCCCGTGGATTACCCGCCGTATGGTTGGTGGCGTGGAGTGAAATTGCCATCGGATTCAATGCGATCTACTGAGACGGAAGTGCAACCGAAAAGCTTTGAGTGGACATCAAACAAAGATCTCTATTTTAGCAGCAGCACTAAAGAGTCTGCATTCTGCACAGCAGTGAGGTCGTTGTTTACCGCGGCTGCTAAAGCTGCACTACCATAATCATCAGGGGGTAAAAGCAAAGGTCGTGTTTCCATGTGAAGGGAAACAACTGTAACAGGTTGGATCTGCGTAAAACAGGTAACAGCGGCGCCTTGGGGCGTCGCGATCGGTGAAAGAATTGCATTAAATGCCGTGGCTAACCCACTTCTGTCGTGAGTCTCGCCAGGGTAGGAGCGATCGCGGGTCTGCTAGAGATGTGGAGAGTGAATTCCACAAGGAACACATCACCATCAACGATGGTATCTGAAGTCAATGTTGGAACATCATCATGACCAGGTGGAATGAGACACTCGACAGCTGTGACGAAACGGAGGGTGCGTATGTCGATTTCAGGGAACAATCAAGTTCCCTCATGTGAGCTACACATTGTTGGCAAGAGATCAAAGTTGATACGGATAGGAGAAATCCCCATCCTAAAATGAGTTCGTGAGTGCAGGACAAGACGACACACTGAATGTGGTGACGTATACCTTCAATGAAAATGTGCACTGTGCTAAATACGGAAGGCTTAACAAGCACAGCATTAGGAGAACTAAGGGGCAGGCTATTGTAGAGTTACTTCACTTTGTGCAAACGGGAAAACAAATCGGCACTAATATCCGAAAGCGAAGCACCTCTGTGAACCAAGATTTCACTCAGCACACCTTTAACAGACACTAACAGTTCATTAGATGAGCGCTGCATAAGGACTGGATGTAATCCTAAAGATGCAGCTTTTCCTCCTGAAGCTGCTCTATCTTGTAACCAGAAGGAGGGTGAGCACACGAAGCGGTCGGACGTAGATAAGAGGACCAGCGTCGTATGAAGGCAAAAGAATGACCACGCGCGTAATGGGAATTTCCGGATGCGCGTAAATTGTCTGCAGATAAGGATTGACGTCTGTAACGTTGATTAGATTGGCGTTGCTGCGATCCTGCGCAGAAAGCACATTTCTTTCAAAGCGTCATAACCACGTCATTCGCCCTGTTAACAGCGTCGATAGCTGCGGCATGGGTGAATCCACAGCAGCAGTCTGAGCATAAACGGGCGCTGGTAGGAGCAGAGAGCTTGGGTCTTGCGCACACGCCACTGAAGCTAGTTCTTCGCTCCTGATGTCACGGAAGCCGCCACCAGGAGCCATTTTATGTTGCTTGAAACCACAAACTAAAGCTCATGCATACAATTCCTCGAGAATGATTGTACGCATGAGTGCACGCAGCCCGTTGTCGTTCGTTGCCCTGCGGTCAGACGCCTCACGCTGGAAGCGGATCGACTGAAGCTCATCGAGGCGCTGGCTTGTAGCGATGACACAATGCCTTTGAGTAAATGATCCATGCAGTCTTTTTTTTTGCCATGGAGCTGTTGACACGGCGGCAAAGGGCGATCATGTCTTGCATATATTATTTTATAGCTGCTCTTTAAGAGAGGTCCAGTATACAAAGTCGCGTTATGGTTACAAAACCAAGTCTGCACAACGTTGTTTAGATAGAAGGCTACCTTAGCGAGCTTCATGGAATCGTTGCAATCGCTAAATGCACTAACGCGGTTCTATTTTCCCACAAATTCCACATCAACGTCGCCTTCGAGACCAGCAAGCATCTGTGACACTTCTGAGTGCTGGTATTGGTCCAAGAAGTTGTCCCAGCCGGAGCAAGTATTGTGAAAGCTGTCGTATTAGGCTGCTTAGCGAGATGGCCAGGGTCAGTTGATACAAACGGCGACCAGAGCGGAGCTCCAGCGATGTTTTCGAGGGGCAGTTCCTTAGAGCAGTGGACTGCGGGACCGGGGAGCAACCTCCACGACGTGTGAGACAACAGCTACACCGCAAGTCTTCCTTTTATCCCTGCGAGCCAGCAACTTACTAATAATGCCTCAAGCGGTGTTAGTGAGTTCGTACAGATCAAGAACAGGAAATGCACGCGCAGCGCCCACAATATTTTGTTCTTATTTTGCGCATACGCGTATGTGTCGATGGAAACTATATTGCGGATTAACGGTAGATACTGAACATGCTGTCTCATTTTAGTGACGATGGACAACCGCAACAGAAAAGTGCGACTAACAGAACTAACTGTTTTGTAGGCGAACCTGTGCTCAGAAAAACATGCAAAACTAAGCACAAGCAAAGCAGAGAGCACATTCGCTGATCGCCAAAATCTTAATCGCAGTTCAAGCGCGTCGGTTTCTATACATGACTCGTCGAAGCTAGGCTCCTTCATAATTGCTGGTGCTCTCATAGTTTGTAGAAAATACCCCATACGTGTCTTTTCTACAATCTTATTATACTTGGTTCACCGAGAACATAAACAGCAGATAGAATAATCGATGGCATCGGAGCAAGTTTCAAATCATGAAGGGGCGTCTTTCGCTCAGCCTTAACCCTAAGTTGTTAGTGGGTGAAATGAGGTACTTGGAAAAATAATAAGCAAGTACATGTGTCAATGGCCCCCTGTTAAAAAGCGTCGTCCCGATGCTTTCTAACAGAAAATTAACAAATATAACAGCAGAACCCCAGGTCGTAAAAAACATTACGAGGCAACAAGAAATAAAAGTTCCAAAGTTTGATAGTGCAGGTAAAAGTCGCTTGAGGTCCACTATGTGGATGACTTCAGGACCCACAAGTCGATGTTCCGTTCCCTTAACGCCGTCCAGCACTACTCACAGTTCAGTGAACGAATACGTCAGATGTTTCTCCATGGTCGGAAATAAAGTCAAACTGGATTTTCACTAAGCCCACGTCGGCGTACTGAAGTCTAAACCCAAACACGTCGCTGGGCTAGTATTATTCACAGCGTCGACGAAAGTTGTAGTGCCGGCTCTCCATTCTTTAGTGATTCGGGTAAGCTACCAGGCCCCTTCGGCGTAGAGTTGACCCGTGAACAAGATTGAAGGGCACCATGTGCGTCGTTTCTTGCACTGTTATGTTGTAAGCAATGGTTACATAGAAAAGTACGGTATCCACGTTCTGTGCTTGGCATCGACATACATTTGGTTATTTAGTTATTAATTTATTTATCTGCATGCTTTCAAGGCCCGAGAGCATTATAGAGACGAGTGGATGAGCAAAAAAATTATTACCAAAACAAATCGGTTACAGTTCCTGAAGCCGATGTCTGTCATGGCAGCGACAGAGGCAGGAAGGAGCCGCCACAAAAATGAAGTAGAGTGCATATCAGTAAGGCATCGGGATGAAATGGCTGCGGTATGAACTGTATGATGGATGAACGAAAAATCATTGTTTCCGACTGGGTCTCGCGTGCAAATTTTAAAGGAAAGACAGTCTGGGACAGTTGTAATGTTAAAACTAATGGAATGTTTAACGGCTGGCATGCTAAAATAACGAGAATAATTAGACAAGAGAAATCGAGTAGCTCGATTTTGGATAGGCCTGAAGAATGTTGCAGGTCGTTATGGGGTGCAGGTTCTCTTTTCGGCTCTCCGAAAATTGAGTGCTATTTATCGGACGGTCGAACGGCCAGCAGGTGTAACAGAACGTGATTCTAATATAAGGCGCAAAGTGAATCATGGTAATAAGTATGTAGGCTGCACTACCAATGTGGTCTACTCTTGCCCGCTCAAGTGTGGGCGAGTGTACATAGGGCAAACCGGCCGGTACATCAATGTACGACATAGGGAGCATGAATTTTCCTTGGGCAAAAGTGGTTATGGGTATATGTCTCCCCACTGCTGACGTGTAAGTGTAAGCGTCAGCCTCTGCTCAAAGTGAGAACAATTTTGCTTAAGCACACCGAGGGATCCACCAGACTAATCGTGGAAGCATCCCTCATTAAGCGATAGAGTACGTGGGGCATTAGCTGACCTTCGAACGCGCTTTCTCAGCAAATAATTTACCTAGATAGCTCCATACGGCAACACAAGCCCTGTATGCACGTGGCCTAGGTGTACTTTCCTCGACCGACAATGTAATCGCCCGTGTCGCTTATATTCCTTAATGTGTATGTTCCAGTAAACGTAGCTGTAAGTCAGCGCTCGTGCTCTGTTCTTTCATTGCGTCGTCGTTTTGTTCGCGCTGTTAGCATTATAAATACATACCAACTCGCCCAACTTTCAACTTCAATATAATTTGTAGAGCCTGTGCTCGTAACTAGGTATGAGAATCCGAGATTGTACATGCATAATCAAGGTTAGGTGGAACAAGAGATTTATCAAATGTAAGCTTATAGGGAAATGAAGCATATCAAATGTTCCGGCGCAGATGGCCTAGTGTGCGGTTAGCATTTTTTCGATATGAAGTCACCGTGCTTGTTCCATGCGAAATCGCGCGTCAATTCCATGATATTTATATAAATCGACTAATATTAGATTCGTGGTATCGACAGAATAAGTATAATTGCCGGGGTTAGCAGCATGGCGCCATATTCTCATTACCTTCCATTTGGGAGCACTAAATTTAATGTACCATTTTTACACCACAGTGAAGCTCTATCAGGATCGGATTGGAGTTTAATGGCATCATTACTGTTAGAGATTATTCGATATAAAACGCAGTGATCGGTGTGAGGCCGTACAACAAAATTAATCGATGCAAGCAAATCGTTATTATAAATAAGAAACAGCAGTGTACCGAAGATAGCGCCGCGGTACACCAGATCCTACTGAAATTGTCGGGCAACCAAAGCCGTTAGCAGATACCTCTTGTGAGCGGTTAAATAATAAGTATTCAAAGCTGCCAAGCACGTCAAGGTCAATGTTAAGACTGCTCAATTTAAGGAGGAGTAAGTTATGTGAAATGGTGTCAAGATCTTTACCAAACTCAAGGGAAATGCGGTTTAGTTTCTTATCAAGAGCTTGAACAAGATCATTAGTTAGAAAGAACAGCTGTTTCGCACGACGAAAACTTCCCAAAAACGCTTAGCACTCAACAAAAAAAAGCGTTGTATTCGAGAATGGATGGATGGATGCAAAACTTTAATGAAGGTCGTGAGGCACGCGACTCAGCGCGCTGCGGGCCGCTCCCAGGCTGGGACAGTCAGACCATGCCCGAACGCCGCATCGTGGGCCCTCTGGACAGCCCATAGTTGCGCCCCGGCATCGGGGCTTTCGATAGAGGAGAGGAATCGCATAAGGTTAGAGTAGATAACGTGCTCTAGAAACTTACAAGGGACACTACTTAAGGATATTAGCCTGTAGCTAAGGAGTGACTGGCTGTTACCTGATTTATGTAGAAGAACCACCCTCGCTACCTTCCAATGGTTCGGCAATGAGCAACACTGTAACAACTGTGAAATGGGGAAAGCCTGCGGCAATACTTATGTACATTGATTCAACTGTGCCTGTTAAAAATGAAGCACAGGAGAAAATGTTCAAGATTGCTATTTAATTTTTAATACCCAAATGGCCGAACACAATAAAGGGAATAGAACGAAAGCTGAAACAAGAAATGATCGCTTCTGTATCTGTTGTGGTGGCAGAACAGCACGAGATTGACGACGTCATTTAGTACCTCACGACAGTCTTCTGCACCAACGGTATTACCAGAATGAACGCACAAATGGATGTTTTTTGCAAGTGTTTCCACTGACAACAATCCAAAAATTACGGGGGTTATTTTGTAGTAGGGAATGGTAGTGCATGTTTATCTATAACGACCCCTTAACGTCAAGAATTGCATTTTTCATATTTATTCTCAGCGCTAACATAAAAGCCTTACGTTTAGCGGTTTCATCTCTCACAAAAACGAAATAATCGCTTTCCTCTGTTTAGCAAACGCCTGAGTTTTGTATTAAACCCGGGTTCCCATAAAGGATTATAACTTCATCTTTTTCGGAATGTATGAGTCTATCATTAACGGAGCTCGTACAGGTCACTGTTCTCGTGCACTATGCGTGTATGAAAACCAAGCATTTTGTCCGTGATACACAAGGGTAGTTACTTGTAAATAATGACAAAACCGGCGTTGTTGTAATCTCTGATCAATCTTACTGACCTATAGGAGAGACACAAGCGTTTAAATAAAACCAAATATTAAAGGGATCATTTAAGCCTGACAAACAAGCTCATGGTGAAACAAGATGCGGAGGAGTAGTCAGCATTAGCTCTAAAACATTTGCGGTATTGGGTAGACATATGTTAGACTGATAAACAAGCTACACGAGAATAAAATTCAGACAAAGTTGCAGGAACAAAGAGCGCTCGAATGAATGTCCGGGTGCACTGAGAGGTTCCGCGCACCAGTCAATTGTAGGGAAATTATTGCCACCTGTAAAAAACAAGGGCGTACAAGGAAGCCATGCAATTACGCCAATTCAAAATATCCTCAAGATAAAAATCTATATAAATAGACGTTCTGTAGCACGGACAAAAAACAACGCCGGGGTGAACAGTATTTGCGCGCGCCAAACGAATTCAAGAGGAGGCTCCAACATCACTGCATCAGATGTGAGGAACTCCCGTACAGCTATAAGAACACCGCCACCGGCGCGTATGTCAGGGTCACATCGAAGAAATTTCAATCATTTTTTGCGTTGTAGAATTTTGTGATCAAGCTTTTATCACAGGGCCAGTTCTCGGTGAGGATGACTGTATCGGTAGAAACAGTATGAATAACAGAAGACAACGCATCACGCCTGCTACAGACACTGCACGCACTAGTGTAAATAAGAGACTATTTTTTTACCTCATTCTTACCTGATGTAATTGCTAAGAAGGAGACAGTGGCGAATCATTACGGCTGGAAAGACTAAAAATGAGACTGTTAGCCTTCGCGGGAGTCCACATGGAAGGCCTCTCACACGCGGTTGGTAACAAGACAAACAACGTACTTTTTTTAATATTGTACCTTCTATTAGAGCGAAGAGTTTATTGCTGACCAGTGTTTTCTGTATATTGCACACGCTTCTTGCGGAAGTTATCCCTACAGAAACGTTCCCCAACCAAAATGCCGGAGCCACGGAGCTTTCCCCGCACAGAAAGGGCATTTCTTTCCGTCTTCGAATAGGCCAAATAATTATGATAGAACGGTATTTAATCGCCACGAAAAAAACAGAGCTATGGGCCCGCGATATGGCGTCATCAAACAGGTTGAACTCTAGGTGCTCAGAAAGAGCCTCCCGAACGGCCTCCACTTATACACTCCAGGTTTCCGCCACGCTGTTTGTAATGCTATAAAATAACAGGTTGCACCGACGGGACCGGTCATCAAGCTCATCTAGTCAACTGTTAATTGCCACGGTTTGTGCCCTCACCGTATCCGTTACCAATCGCGATGAAGAGCATTTCTTGCTGAAAAATTTGTTGATTGCTTCGAACCTGATTAAGCACTTCAACTAGCTCCATATGTGGAGAGTGCGTTTCAGCCGGCGGCCCTCTGTGGTTGCTTAGTGGCTATGGTGTTGGACTGCTAAGCACAAGGTCACGGGATCAAATCCCAGCCACGGCGGCCACGTTGCGATGAGAGCGAAATGCGAAAACACCTGTGTACTTTGATTTTAGTGCACGTTAAAGAAGCCCAGGTGGTCCAAATTTCCGGAGTCTCCCACTACAGCGAGCCTTATAATCGGATCGTGGTTTTAATTTTTTATTTGTTTTAGCCGGCAAAGCTACAATCGCCGCTAAGTATATATTTTTCAGGGCCGAGAGGTTCCTGAATGTCACCTTACAGAAGTAACAATATAATTACATGACTGCCGTCTCATGCAGTTTTAAAGCATGCTTGCATACAAGGGAAGAGCACAAAAACATGACTAGTATACTTTTCATAGAAAAACTGCCGGTCACTATCCTCTAAAAGAAAGCAGAATGAATTGCCCGGTGACTGCACTGTGGCGGCTGTCTTTCCACATTAGCGCTGCGGTGAAAACCAGGCTCTTTATCTACGTTGTTTGTTGACGTCGTTGATGAGGAAGCGAACGCGCGCTATCGAGGCGTGTCGGAAGTAGAACAAACACAGTCGATGCGTTCAGCAGCACAAGAGGCACCACGATCGTGCATGGTGGGGACGCGGCGCACAGTGAGGAACTAGCAGCCTACGGTAATGCGCAGAGAACGGTGCCTATGTGCGCAAAAAAGCAAGACTTTTCAGATCGTTGCGTTGTTGCGGCTTTATTTCCACTCAAGTGGGCTGGTGAAAACTAGGCTTCCAAATCCAAGTATGTTGACATTTTTGACCAAGGAGCCAACGCGCAGAACAGAACAGAACAAATAGAATTGAGGCGTTCAGCAGCACAAGATGCCTAATGACCGTACATGACGGTGACGCGGTGCAGAATGAGGACCCACCGGTGTGCAGAAATGCGCATATAACGGTGAATAGGTGCACAGAAAAGCAGAACTACTTTTTCGATTGCTGCCTGATGCTGCTGTCTTATTTATGTATTCTATGACATTGTTTGATCACCACGATGTTATAGATTGGAAGAACTGTCATATTTTGCCTCAGTTGACTCAGACAATGGCTTCTCTGGCTGTACTAAAGGATCGTTCGTGTAAGCTCCGCTGTAAGCGCTACTGTTCTCTCGATCAGAGAGAAACAGAGTGAGAAATAACTTTATTTATCCCATCTCAAAGGAAAAGGGGATGCCAGGAGAAGGCGAGGGAGGTTGTTCTACTCGCGGTAGGCCTCCGCTACCCCCTCAGCCCACCTCAGTATTGTTCCCAAAGTTCACGATCGTAGCTGCGCACGGCAGCCTCCCACAGCTCCCTACTACTTCAAACTCTACAAAGGTTAGGGAGAGGGAAGTGGTTCTTACATTGCCACATAATGAATTCAAGGTCATAATGAGGTCAAGGTCTACTAGCAGGACAAAACCTGCAGGCTGAGGTAGGGTATATTCCCGGGTGAATTTTGTAACGTAAGGCAGGAGATAGAAAAGTGCGACTGTGTAGTTTACGTAATAGTACGTCGTGTATGGGTGAGGACCGAAGCATGAAAGGTCAGAGGGTTCGGCTACCTAGACGTTAATGCCCGCAAATCTCATCGTATGTAAATAATCTCTCATTAGGGGTGAACGCTGGAGGGTGATAATTGGCGTGTGAACCATCCCCTAGTCGAGCCTACCCTCGGTCTTCGAAAGCTCGAGAACTTAGGCGGGTCTTTTCAGTGCCGATTAAGCCTGTGTGAGCCGATGTCCAGATTAACCTCAGAAGATATGCTGGCGGATTATCAGATAGAATAGCTAGGGCTGTCCTGCAAACCCTGTCCGCTCTCCGAAGTAGTACATTACAGTTTTTTAATCACTATGACGGAGTAATTGCGCATTCTTGTGGGGAGTGCACCGCCACCCCTTCCGCCTCCTCCGAAGAGGCTATAATGGATGGTCCCGTCGCAAAATTGCCAGTGGAGTGAACGACTGATATGGCGAATTTGTGTCCACATGGATACTCTTCGGCATCGACATAGACCACGTCTTTGTAGTTAGATAACTTTTTCTGCAGGGCTTTATCTTGGTGGTGCCTTCTATATTCGTGATGAACAGGGCGCGTATTCTTAGGGAGAGGAGGGATATGAGAGTGCTCATGCATTGGGTGGGGAATATTGAATTTTTATTGGTCATTGGCGCTCTGGTAATACTTAGGGAGTTTAGGACGTGCCTACCAGTGTGGGTGCTCGATAAGTGTTGGTATTGAACTGTCCGGTGGGTTTCTGCCAGCTCACTGAAGGTATTCAAGATACGTGTAGCCAAGAGTCTCTTACTGGAGGCTCTACTTGGCACTGCAACAGCAAATTTGTAGAGCCTGCGTATAAGTGAGTTAACTTTATTTTCCTCAGCCCTAGTTAAGTTGAGAGAAAGAAGGGAGAATATAATTTTACTACCGGAACACGCCTGTACCAGTCTTAGCAATTCTGCATCGCGGAGACCTCCGTGCTCATTGAAAACCCTTCCTATCAGCCGTGTGGTGTGGCCTACGATGGCAGTAACTGTTTGAAGTATATAAGTATTGAGTCGGTTAAATTAAATGTGCATGCCAAGAACAAGGATTTTGTCCACTACGGGAACTTTCTTCCCATTATAGTTAGTCTGAATGCGGGGCGTATCGCGTTTATTTGCGGGTAGAAGTAACAGATCATATTTGCCAGCCGAGCACTCGAAGTTCGGGAACCCGGCTCCCATAGCCACTGCATCTGCAGCCTCTTGGAAGCTACCTTGAATGTAGCCATCCGACCCACCCTTAATTCATACGGTAATGTTTTCTGCATATAAAGACTATTGAAGATTCGGTATTTGTTCGAGCGCCCAAGGAATCGACCTCATATCTAGGTCAAATAGAAACGGCAAAAGCACAGATCCCTGAGGAGTGCCAAAGCTACTTAAGGGGATAAGGAGAGAAACTTGAGCATCGAGACTACTGACAGCTGAGCGACTGGTGAGAAATTTGTGGATGTAGTTATACATTTTTCTATCACAGTTATTAACATTCAATTCACGTACGATAGATCAAATTCTATGATATTGGATGCACCGCGAAGGTAGAGTCCTAAGATGGCTTGGGTATCTTTACTACGTGCCGGAGTAAGAAGGTCATGCTTGAGCCTTTGCATGAGATCCTGGCAAGAGAGCAACTGACGGGAATTAATGCTTGTCTTCCGCGTATTTATTTAAGCGATTAAGCATGACATGTTGGAGCCTTTTGACCAAGCATTACGTGAGGGAAATATATCTAAGATTACCTAAGTCACAGGGTTTATTGGGTATGGGAATAATGATTACTTTGGCGGTCTCCCATGCGTTCGGAAGAGAGCTGCTATCGGAGCAGTGATTATAGTATTCTTTTTCGTCCAGATTTCGGAATAACTTATTATTAACACTATATATAGCCGAAGGAGATGTAGTTTTGAGGAAAGCAAGGGCGTGTCGGACTTGAGTCTCCGTTATAGGGGCGTCAAGAAGTTCGTTAACCTCGCCTCTATAGTCTGAATTCTCGTGAGTTAGGGTAGGGGGGAAGCGTAATCGTGCGAGCACCTGAAAATTATTATCCCCGAGTGTTTCTGCAATAGCTGAGTGATGTAGTGACTACACTGCGCGCGCGAGGTCAAGGGATCAAGCAAATTTCAGAGCAGTTGCCAAGTCCTTTTACTGTTAAGATTACCATGCATTCTCTCACATACCTCGACCCTTTGTTGATTAACTATGTAGGTCGCATATGCTTTGATGTCGTCATTAAATCTAGCCGCACGGATGCGAAGTCTGTGGTTATGGCGGCGTTTTTTCCGTCGCTTTAACAGTGATTCCTTCGCATTCCTTATATGTAGCAGTTTAGCATCAGGTGTTTGAAGGAAAGCATCAAGTGGCGTATCGGCAATGTGATTGTCAACGTTCGTTTGGAGATGACTGTTTCCTTGCTGTAAATCAACTATAGAATTGGGAGAATTATTTGCGCCACTTTTCCGAAAGATATCCCAATCCGTAACTTTGGGAGGTAGAGTGTAAAAGGGCTTGTGAGAGAAATTAGCGGAAATCTGAGTGGTGTAGTGATCGCTACCACATTTGATTTGAAGGTTTTCCCATTTATGTAAGTTAACCCGTGAGGTGAGGTTGAGATGTGGTGATCTGGATCAGGTATCTTTGGAGACACTATATACTAAACGGGTAGGTGTGTCGATGTCCTTCTGGAGGGTGAGTTTATGATCCTGAATGCGGGTCCATAAAGCACGTCCTGTAGGTGTGAATGTAGTGTCATCCCATAGCGGATTGGGAATGTTAACATCGCACACAATTATGAGCGGGTTTCTCCGAGCTTCTTCTTTAGCACGAGTAAAAACAGTAGTAAAATGGTGGTGCTTAGAGCTCGAACTGCTGTAAACGTTACGGATGTATGGAGAACCCAACCTGGTCTTTTCAGAAAGTACGTCTAGGTAGTCGTGATCAATGTCGATACCCTCGAAATGGGAACAATAGTCAAGTGCTTTTGTGCTAGGATCGCGATATTGATATGTTCGCACCTTATGCGCTAGAATGTGTTGAATCTAGGGAATTTACCGTTGCTGCACACTGGCATTCTTTTTCGAAAATCCCCCACAGTTGCACTGGCACACATTATTTTGCAGCGCTTAGGGGACGTGGACATGCAGTCGATTGAGCCTTTCGATAATATGATTGAATGTCCAATCAATTTGGGTAAGTCGCGCGTCATCCTGTCTAAATTTAACGTTTATATTGGTACTAAGGTTATGAACGTTAGTCATAAAGGATTCAAGCTTGGCTTTTACGGCACACATGCGTTTCTGAATGGCCTCAGAGCAATTGTTAGTGTTTCGAATGTGTGCGGCAAGTTTACGACTTAGCTTATGGTGTTCCTCCCAAGCACCTCTCGCGTCATCAATAGACTTGCACTTTGTGGCGGTTATGGTAGTGGAAGAAGAAGTGTCCACGGTTAAAATATGATCTCCATTCTCACTGACAGGGGAAGGAGGTATAGTGGATTGTTCATCAGCAGAGGGTTAAGATGGAGTGGTAGTAGTCGTACACTGAAAACGGGTTTGGGGGTCGATAATTTGATTACGCAGAACACGAATTTCTCCCTGAAAATGCTGTAGTAGGTTATAGATGGGGGCATCAGGATGCTTTAGTTTAGCCAAGCTGTGGGAAGCTGCTGATGCCCAGCTTACCTGAGGAAAGCTTGATTTCTTGTTAGAGGGGGCAGCTGATAAAAGAAGCAAATCTTCACCTTGCTTTTTCTTAAGTAGAGGTCCCTGCTCCTTGGGCAAAGGAGGAGACTTGGTCTTGGATGGAGGAGGAGGATTGTCAGCCTCAGGGAGTGAAATTGTGAGCTTATATCCTAGTGCACAATGAATGGATCCAATGTAGTGACTTCCACTACACAGCACACGCTTGGGAATGCACACATGATCAGTCGGAGGATTCACAGTTTCGCATTTATGGCAAATGTTCTCAGAGTGCGCAGGGCACCAGTCCGGTTATTGTCCAACTTTCCAACAGCATGTGCAGGCCTCAATTTGTTGCCGGTAAGGCTTGCGCCGGGGCATCACCATTTCACATTTGACCTAAAAAGGAACTTTCGTTCCCAAGTAAGTCATGAGCACGGCGTTGCGAGTAAGTCCCATTCGTCCGGCTTGTAAAAAATGCATGTTTGGGTTGCAGTCACGAAGCATGGGTAGAATGCCTTTTTTCGTAGATTAATTCTCTCGGTGATACTCTGTCGATGTAGATAATGCCTTTGCACGTCTCGGAGTTTGGAACGCTGTGGGACGTGGTTTCGTGCTCTTGGTCGTCGGCCGTGAGCGACTTGATGGCGAGATATTTCGTCAGGTGATTGTAGCTAATCATAGGGGTTGATGATAAGGATGTCTTGGCACCAACCCACAGTGACCTGAAAGCCGGCTGCCGTAGAGAGAAGCTTGGGGAGTTGGAAGTGGCTGAAGCGGGATGCGTGAAAACCTTTGCTAATGCGAAAAATAGCCTTGTATGAGCCTAGGATACCATGGGAGGTCTTACTTTGTTATTCCTGGAGATCATCTGTCTCCCTATAGCAGCCTTGGCTTGGCAGTGATGGCGTCCTTATGGAGTGAGTCTTTTTATGCGGCGTCGTATATGTGCGTTTGCGCCACTGCAGCATATTCTCCGAAGAAAGACCTTCCCATTCTACTACATCAGCCTGATCCATGGCGCCGGCAGAAGGCGTGTCAATGCCTAAGATGTTGATGAGTCCCCCGCCTCTCGTAGGTGAGGAACCACAAAAGTCACAATAAACGGCGTTCTATAGCAAAGACCTCTTCAAAACAGTCTCAAAGGTCGTCGACATTTCCACACACGTCGTGTGAAAGAGCCAGTAGCACATAACAAAAAAGATAGGCGCTACACCGAAAAGCTCACGGAGCCGATGAGATATGTCCACAGGCGGCGACGCTACCTCGCGTTCCTCTCTCGGTGACAACGACATCTAGGGTACCATGTGCTAGTGTTATCAGCGAAGATTTCGTAACTTTTGTCACAATACGTATGTAGTGCGGGTGACGTAGTCGGTTGCCACAAAGACGCACTAGTTTCTGAATGTTGACATCGGAAACAATCCCAATAGGTCAATCGTAATCTGATAGAGCGGGCTGCAATGAGGATTGGTTGGCTGTAGCAATCCTGCTGGCCTTGTCTAGTGTAGCTGTAGTCTCTGTCGTGTTTGATGTAGTAAGCGGCATTGGTGGTGAGGCTGTTGAAGCGGGCTGAGGATTCAGTTTTCCGCACCAGGTGATCGTTATGAGATAAAAATGTTGGGATGAACCCATCTCCTAATGGCTGTAGACAGTAATACGTTACAATTTAAATATTATTTGCACGGAACACATTCAACGCCATCGAAACAAGCAATTTATGAGGACTAGATTGCAGCGGGACTCCTCATCCTTACACATACTCAGTCCAGAACCTCGCTATCAAAGTTTGTTGGAGCAGTGACGCCTAAACAGTTCCACGTCTACAGCGACACATATTGGCGTGAAAGAGCTTCGTCTTAGAGATACACGTATGAATACTTTGGCACATACGCGGTGACAATAGTGAAACCGATGGTTTTGAACGCTGTTACGTGGACACATCAGTCTGATGTGCCTGCCATTCCATCACCGACTAGCTAGTGACCCAACTACGCGTGAAGATTGTTAGATCGGTATATAGAACATTGATACAAGCATATTATGAGGTAGCAGTTAACAGGACCTTTAATACTCCCCGAAGACATGGCGGACTGATCAAACTCAAGTCACACATCAATCCCAAGGTGATTCCCCGCAAGCGATGTAGACGGAGCACTTGATGCGACGCTGATCATGCACAGACGATGAAGAATTGACTCAGAAATGCTCACACTAATTTCACATGCGTCCGTGCAGCCATCATCATCCTCAGCAGCAGCAGCCTGGTTACGCCCACTGCAGGGCAAAGGCCTCTCCCATAGTTCTCCAACTACCCCGGTCATGTACTAATTGCGGCCATGTTGTCCCTGCAAACTTCTTAATCTCATCCGCCCGCTTAACTTTCCGTCGTCCTCTGCTACGCTTGCCTTCCGTTGGAATCCATTCCGTAACTCTTAATGACCATTGGTTATCTTCCCTCCTCATTACGTGTCCTGCCCATGCCGATTTCTTTTTGTTGATTTCAACTAAGATATCATTACCTCGCGTTTGTTGCCTCACCCAAGCTGCTGTTTTCTTATCCCATAACGTACACCTATCATTCTTCTTTCCATAGCTCGTTGCGTCGTCCTCAATTTAAGTAGAACCCTTTTCGTAAGCCTCAAGGTTTCTGCCCCATACGTGAGTACTGGTAAGACACAGCTGTTATAAACTTTTCTCTTGGGGGATAATGGCAACCTGCTGTTCATGATCTGAGAATGCCTGCCGAACGCATCCCAGCCATTCTTATTCTTCTGATTACTTCAGTCTCATGATTCGGGTCCGCAGTCACTATCTGTCCTAAGTAGATGTATTCCCTTACCACTTCCAGTGCCTCACTACCTATCGTAAACTGCTGTTTTCTTCCGAGACTGTTAAACATTACTTTAATTTTCTGCAGATTAATTTTTAGACCCACCCTCCGGCTTTGCTTCTCCAGGTCAGTGAGCATGCATTGCAGTTGGTCCCCTGAGTTAATAAGCAAGGCAATATCATCAGCGCATCGCAAGTTACTAAGGTGTTCTCCATTAACTCTTATCGCCAATTCTTCCCAATCCAAGTCTCTGAATACCCCCTGTAAACACGCGGTGAATAGCATTGGAGAGATCGTATCTCCCTGTCTGACGCCTTTCATTATTGAGATTTTGTTGCTTTCTTTATGGAGGAGTACGGTGGCTGTGGAGCAGCTATAGATATCTTTCAGTATTTTTACATACAGCTCGTCTACACACAGATTCCGCAATGCCTCCATGACTGCTGAGGTTTCGACTGAATCAAACGCTTTTTCGTAAT
Source organism: Dermacentor variabilis (assembly GCF_050947875.1). NCBI lineage: Eukaryota > Metazoa > Arthropoda > Arachnida > Ixodida > Ixodidae > Dermacentor > Dermacentor variabilis. The sequence continues at coordinate 32,987,714 of NC_134574.1, forward strand.
TAATGAAAGCTACATATAAGGGTTGGTTATATTCCGCACATTTTTCTATCAGCTGATTGATAGTGTGTATATGGTCTATTCAGCCAGCCAGTCGGGTCACAATTTAAAGGGATGGATTAGACCATGTGAAACGAATCATACGAGAGACGTGGCCAATCCCGGCAGCGTGATAGCGGTGGTCAATTGGAAGAACAGCAGGTTCGAGGCGATAATTAATGGGTTAAGTCTGCTGCATGATTTTGCATGTTTCTATGAACCGAAACTGAAACATGCCGCACAAGCCAGGACTGCGAACTGGTGTCCGGCGTAGCACTTTATCGCCAGGACAGAAGAACACTGCGCGATGAGATGCGTCAAAGAGGTTCTTGCGGCCCTGTTGCCTTGGTTCAGTATTGACGCGAGCAACCTGGTGACAGTAGATGAGGCAGGATATATATGGTTCACAAGAGGATGCAGCTGGAGTGGCAGGGGCCTAGAAGGAAGACACGTCAATAGAAGAAGTGGGAGAATGGCCATGGACAAGGCAGAAGGGCGAGTAACATGTAGTGCTTTAGAAGGCGGTATTATATGCAAATTCACGAATGGCAAAATTGCATCCCAGTTTGTGTGGTCTCGTGCAATGTTAATGGCTATAATTTTGGAGAGCGTGCGATACAAGCCTTCAGTAAGCCCACCGGTTTGACGGTGGTGACTAGAGGTTGCCTTGTGGGTGGTGCGGGAAGCTACGAGCAATTCCTCTATGATTTGGTAGAGAAATGCCTTCTCACGGTCCCTTTGGATGACATGAGGGGCACCGGGGCACAGGACTAATGATTGAAGTATAAATGAAGCTACTAGAGAAGCCGACGGCAAAGTCAGACAAGCTCTTTCGGCATGGCGTGTCAAGTGGTCGACTGCTGTCGCTTTCCACAGGCCGCTGGTGAGAGTCCTGGGAAGGGGACCATACAGGTCAATGCCAAGGACGTTGAATGATGCCGATGGACACGGGAGTGGCTGCAGCTCTCCGCTTTGAGCACATGTTGGGAGCTTTAGGTGCTAACAAAGGAGCAGGACGTGACGTACCTGGCTACACTAGCGGATACGTCACGTCAGTAGAAGCGACATTTGATGCGTTAGTACGTTTTCTAGAAACTTAGGTGACCAGCCAACATCTCGTGGTTATAGGCTTTAAGAACACGGGTGCGAAGATAGCGACGCTGAACAGGCACCCAGCGTTGACCGTTAGGCTGATATCGCGGTACAGGGCGCAGTTGTCGCGCTTGAAATGCCTCAGCTATCGATGAAGGTGGGCGTTGGGTGGGCTCGCAGTTCCCTGAAGGCACTCTATGGTGCGTCGACAGTAAGAGTAAGCGAGCTGGTGAGACATGAGCGATACTTGGTCATCAGAAGGAATCCGGTCAATAGTGGTTAAGGGAAACACAGGTTTTGGTAGGACCGCGCCAAACCTTGTCGCTTAAGAATGTAGCGGAACCGTTGCGTGGCGCCGTGGCAGCGACAAAAAGCGTATCAGGTTTTAGGTGCTTTTTACCACACTTGTAGTGATAGTAGTGAAATCGTATTCTTGCAGCCGATAATCTAGCGACCAAGGCGTTCAGCCAAGTTCTTGAGCGTGGAAAGCCAACATAAGGCATGGTGGTCCGCAGCGATGGTAAAATGGTGGCTGAGACGGGTGGAAATTTCTATAGCGGCCAAAGGACAGTTAGACAGTCCTGCTCAGTGATGGTATAATTCTAACACATTTTGTCAATACGTGGCTTGCGTACTCGACGACCCCATCACGTAAAGGCATATTTAGCTGTAGGAGAATACCACCGATGGCACGACCACTAGCGTCATTATGTAGGAGGGTGGGTGCTGTTTTATTGAAATGACAAAGTACTGGCTAAGATGTGAGTGCGTTTTTTAGATGGGTAAATTTTGGTTCGCATTCGAGAGACCCCTCAAAGTAAAGACCAGAACCGAGTTATTTTTGCAAAGGGGCAGCTATTGAGGCGAAGTATCGTATGTGTCAACAAAAATTTGAAGCTAGACCAAGGAAACTGCGCTAATCTTTGGCGCTTTTAGGTCGAGGGAAGTGAAGAACCGCTGAAACCTTGTCGGCATCAAGCCGATTGCCGTCCTTGCTCACAATATGACCCAAGACCTTGATTATCATCTTGGAAAATGACACTCTTCATGTTCAGCTCTAGGCCAGCGTTGGCAATGCACGTGAGAACATCGTCAAGAGGTTGCAGCTGTTCAAATAAGTCTTCCGCTTTACACCACGCAGGACGTGTCAATCATGTGTTCGAATGTCGCGAGAGAATTGCAGAGACCGAATGGTATCACAGTGAACTCGTATTACCCATCTGATGTTGAAAACGCTGTTGTTTATCGTCATCATGCATAGGTATCCGCCAGTATTCCGAACGCAGTTAGAGGCTTGAGAAGTACTCGGTATCCTGCAGCTAGTTCACGGCATCACCTATGCGCGGCATACACGATGCTTTATATCTTTGCGCTTGATCATGTTGAGTGTGTAGTAACCTTCGTAAAAACACGGACCTTTCTTTTTTTCTGAGATATAGTGACAGGGAGTGACGAAGGACTAGCGCCGGGTTGCATTACCTTCCGTTGCAGCATTTCGTCGACGTTTTCTTCAACGACTTTCCGCTCGGCTAGATATACGCGATATGGTCGACGGCGAACGATGGACCTCCCATCTGTCTTTATCCGATGAGTAGTGACGGACGTCTTTGCCAATAAAAAGAAATACGCATCAGAGGAAGCTACATGCTTTTTAGCAACGCAAACAACTTTTGTGACTGCGAAGCGGTCAGGTCGGAACTGATTCCAGCTGCAAGGGCAGCGAGAGATGCAGAACTTCCAACAGAAGGAGCTAGAGACAAAGCGGTCGCTACTGAAAAAACGAGAGAGGGTCTTTAGTGACGCAAGCTAACGTAGGGTCCTTAACGATGAAGGATTTTATCGGATCTCGAATTTGTAACGCATATGAATGCGAAGCCATTGGCAAACTGGACGAGCACTGATGCAAAAGCTATCCCTCGTTTGAGACAGCATGCAGATGGTTGTACGAGAACGTCACCACGGTCAATGACAGACCCGATTGAAACATTTCGCTTATGGCAAGAGTGTCTTCGGCAGCAAACAAGCGGAGTGGTCATTCATCTGCATGAAGCGAGTAAGTGCTGTCGCTCATGGGGAGATTACGTGGTTGCCAACAGATAGAAGCGGCGGGTGTACAAAGAAACTCCCATCCTAATATCAGATTTGGGCACGCGAACTTAGCACTGCGAATTTACATAATGCAAGAGTCCATCAATGCAAGCACGAGCAGTGTACATAGCGGAAGGTCGAATGGCAACTGCTTGAGCAGCAAGTAGTGTAGGTCCATTATAAGGGTGGTGACTTTCCGGAGACGCAAACACAAATGACGGTGAATAATTGACAAACTAGCACCAGTTGCCTACTAATTAGTAGGCACCAGTAGTGCCCACTGGTGATTCCACGTGTACTCCTACTAAAGGAGATAGCACATTATGCGCACCCACTGGAAGAATTTTTGTCCGGTTGTGCTATGCAGCGTTTACTCCTACAGCTGCATAATTTTGTTTTCCGGGTGATGGTCGGTGAATTGACAGGCTGGTTGATGTGGCGACGTAGAGCTATGAAGGGGATGCTTCAGCTGGTGATGAAGAGCGGCCCAGACGTAGCGCATAAAGACGGTGCTCGAAAGTGGTCTCAGCAGAAAAGTCGTCCAGTTCATGTGTGTCAAATCCGCGAAGCTTGGCTTGCTGACGCTTATGCCAGAAACGTCCGATGTGGCAACAATATCCACAGAAGAGATAGGTCGAGTCGGAGGTCATTGCGGATAGTAAGGTTGGTTAGGTGCATTGGTAAACATCAACCCAAGTGGGCAGGCGTCGGTTTTGGATGGAACCATGGCTGGAATAACAGCGGGTACATGCGCGTATTTTGGTCGGGGGCTAGAGGGTCAGTGCACGCAGTACCAGCCATGGATGCCAAATCCTCCTTGACAACCTCACGAAAAATGGTATTGGAAGTATGGAAAGGAATGGTACGTGCCGAGGAGTCAAGAGACTGCAGCTCTTGTCGCATGATTGCCCAGGCCATTGTGCGCAAGAAGGGATCGGTGGCGCGGTTGTTTTTAAGGGTGTCCGGGGTAATTGTACACATTCAAGTTCTTGGAGACTTTGGCACGTAGTTACAATATCAGCGACGGTAGGTGGATACTTGGTGACCAATGCATTGAAGGTGATAGCCCCGATACCTTAGAGTATAGGACATACTGTGTCTAATTCCGTCATGGAACTGTTGACACATCGTCAAAGAGCGAGGACATCATGTATATACGAGGTTTAGCAGTCGCCGAGTAGTTGCTTGCTAGTATAGAATACCTTCGCGATGTTGGAACGAACCGCTGGAGTAAAAAAAAATTACCGCAGCTATTGTTTTAATGTACTCCAGTCGATAAAGTCGATCTCGTACCAAATGTTCGATACGCCCGTGAGAAAGAACGAAACGTGGCGTAGCTTCAGTGCCTCGTCCCAACGGTTAGCAGTATTCTCCCGACCATATTTGTCATTTCAATCCTCCACATCTTCGCTGCGAAGGCCAGCGAATAAACGGGGATCTCACTGGGGCCCACTGAAAATCCACGATGAAGAGGCAGTAGCAGGCGGAGAAGAGATTGTAGATGTAGAAGAGCCACATGGCACGTTCTGCAGCATGTTGGCGGACCGCTGCCACAAACGGCGACCTGAGCGAAGCTCCAGGAGGTAAAGCGGGCAAGCAGAGGATGGGGGACGAAGGAGCAGGAGTAGCCTCCACCAAATGTGAAGTAGCAGTTAACACGGCCATTAAAAGGCCCCGAAGACGTGACGGACCGATCACACTCAAGGCTCAGATAAATCTCCAGATGATTCCCTACAAGCGATGAAGACGAAGAAGCCCATGTGATGATGATCATGTCATGTGCCGATGATAAAGTGCCTAAGAAATTCCCACAATGTATATATATATATATATATATATATATATATATATATATATATATATATATATATATATATATATATATATTCCCGCTACGTGCATTAGGCACCCTAAGAATGCTAACGCAATGAAACGAAGACAATCTGCGGCTAATACCCTTGGGATGAAGTCGGCCCTTCCTTGAAAGTACTCAGTAAGGATTCTAAGCTTCTGCTCCGCTCACTGCTGCTAGGCGAAGTCGTCTGCGACTATCGTTCCTTGTGTGCCGACGAAGATCTGCAAGCTAAAGAGCCCCGTTGCCATCCCGTGCCTCGTACCATTTCTCTTTCTGGCTGCGCCCTACCCGCTTGTGCTACGTTCGTCGCTGCTGCTCTACGACCCGAATAAAGCCGCTTTACAATATTTGGAGGTGCTGGGTACAAAATAAATCTGCAAGTTTGCAATCGGACATTGCAGCCCCTCTTCATTATGCTGGAAGAAAGGCCACCGCAACCACAACCCGTTTCCCCGGTGCCTACCGTGGTCTGCACCAGCCTGTTGGTCAACATGACCCACCCATCTTCAGCAGTACCGAAGACCATGACGAAGAAAACTGGCTTGCTCGCTACGACCGGGTGAGCATCCACAACCACTGGGACGACACGGAAAAAAACTGAACTGCCAGCCGTTTCATTTTAGGGGTGTCACCAGCTTGTGGCACCACCACCACGAACGTGATCTCAATACGTGGGCGGCCTTCAAAAGTAACGTGAGGGAGCTATTCGGGCACCCCGCCATTCGCAAGCTTCGCGCCGAGTAACGTTTCCGTCATCGTGCGCAACAGTGCGGGGAGACATTTACTAGTTATACAGAAGGTGTTGTCAACCTCTGCAACCCCACTGACATCACAATGGCTGATGCTGAGAAGATCTGCCATGTCTTCAAAGGCATTGAGGACAACGCCTTCCAGATTCTGTTAGCGAAAAATCCGGCGACAGTCTCTGAACTCGTCAGTCTCTGTCAAAGCTTCAACGAACTACGCAAAAAACGCATAGCTACCCCCCAATCTCCTTGTCAGGTCACTTTAATGTCGAGCTTGGCTGTTGCGCCGTATGCAACTTCGCTGCTGCTACACATCAATGAGTTCGTACGTGAAGAGGTGGCTCCTCAGCATTGTCTGATTCCACTTACACACGGCCAGTCAAGCTCTCCGTTGTTGGCACCCGCTCTCCAATATGACATCAACGAACAGGTAGCTGACCACATTTTGCCTTCTCTCCAGCAGGCTCCAGCATACTGCCGCTGCCCTGACGTACGCCGAAGTCTCTACGAGGCTTGCACCACAGACCTACGGTCCCATTCACCCGCCTTTGCGCGCCACCCCGTTTCCCCTCCAGCCCAGCCAGCAGTGCAGTAGGTACGACCTCAAGACCATTGGCGCACGGAAGACGACGTCCGATTTGTTTTTATTGTGGCCGTGCTGGACACATGGCACGTCACTATGGCCTGCTTTCACCTTACCTCCCGAACAATGTGCGTCCATATGCGCTAGGCGTCCAACATCGTCGCAACTATTCAGACACCTTTCAATCTGCACCTGCCGTCGAGACTGCATTCTCCGCACATCGTTCCCCCTCTCCTCTCCGCCGCTACCTCTCCCCAATGCACAGTCCGAGGAGCCCTCTGCGCCAGGAAAATTAAAATTGCAGTTCAAGAGGCGACAACTGCGGTGTCAGCGAAATATATAAGGCCTCCCCCTTCGCCGAAAAACGTTATTGAAGTCGCAATAGAAGGAACATCAACGATTTGTTGAAAGTGCCTTTGTCGACACCGGTGCTGCGCTTTCAGTGATAGATGCCCGTATTTGCTGCAAAGTATGAAAGTGACGCTACTTCCTGGACTGTCCCTTGGGTCGCCAAAGCGCTGCACTTCGAGCGATCCGGTGCCTGCACCGCTGGCGTCCTCATTCAGGAGGTCCTTTATATCATAGCATCCATCATGTTGCACCATGTTCACGCGACGTCATATTAGGTTGGCACTTTTCTTCATGCATCCTGCTAAAACGCCCCGTCGCCAATCGCATAGCTCGTACCCATTTCGCTCTCTGGCTGCGCCCTACCTGCTGGTGGTGCGTTTGTCGCTGTTGCTTTACGACTCCAATAAACCCCTTTTACACTAGGAAGGCATCTTCGACTTGTTCTTTTTGTGGCGGCACGTCGATGGGAGCGTGATACTGGCAGTCGGCTTAAAATTGCTTTCGTCCGAACTTTAAAATCAAGGTGATGTCCGCTTCTTTTAATCTTCAGCTGCACCGGGCTAGGAGTCCTGAAGGTTCCTTTATCTCTGCTAGTCAACACAATGCGTTGTGGTCACTTGCTACGCTGAAGTGCCTGGCATACAGACAGGGGCCAAATTTCCCACTTGCCTAATTTATGGCAAGACTTTCATTTTCTGTCGTCAAATAACTGGCTTCCACTTTTGACGGTGACCGGCTAGCCTAAACTGCGACTCTTTCGATTCCGGCTTTCTTCTTGACGGGAACGGCACAAATGTCCACGCTACTTTTGTTAATGTGAATTGCAGTATTACGGAACTTGACGTCTGATTTTATAAGAAAAGCCAATGGTTCAAAGGTGCGTGAGAAGTTCTTGAGAAAGTGCCTTTAGTGGGCACACAGCTCAAATATTCTGCGATCTTTGGTGGTTCGGAGCGTGCTTCATACTTTTGGATTAAGCTGCCCAGAAACAGCAAGTTTTCGTACGCAAAGCAGCACTTCTTCGATTTCAAAGCGAGTCCGGATGAGCCGATTCCCTCTATAACAGTTCCAAGGTGCCTCTTGTGCTCATACAACCTTGTAGAAGAAACGACAACGTATTGCAAGTGTGCGAGGCAGCTCTGCCATTTCAAGCTAGCCAACATTGTGTCCGTCACGCACTGGAACGTTGCAGGTTCCGAGAAAAGGCCAAATGGCATGACCGTGAATTCAAGGAGGCCTTCCGCCGTCATACAGACCGCCCTTCTTTGGTCATGCTCGAAGACTTCAGTTTTCCAGTAGCTAATCTTGACATCCATCAGCGTAAATAATTTGCATTGCAGACTCGATCGAGTGCGCCACGCATCCATAGGACGCGGCATACGTCCTTCTTGGTGGCTTTGTTGGGACGAATATAATCGACGCTAAACCAGCGTGTTTCGTCTTTCTTCGGCATAAAGATCACGGGTGGCGTACATGGACTTTTGGTTGGCTATATGATCTTGACGCAAAGTATTTTGTCGACTTGTTGCTTTATTGCATCTCGTTCTCTAGTCGAAGCTCGGTAGGGTCTGCGTTGTCAGAGTGGTGAGTGGTTTTCCCAATTATTATGCGTCATTTTGCATCTGGTGTTTGTCAAATAATGGATGATATCGACAACAGTCCTGGTACTGTTGGATGATTCCTTGAGCTGTTTTTCGTATTCCTAGGAAGACTCGGATTAATATGAAAAGCTGATTTAGGCCGAACCTGACTGGATTTTCAAGTAGACTGATGGCGTGGTGACTGAAAACCATATCCAGTGGTAACGCTTGCTTGGTGGACAGCGTTATCTACTTGGTCTTGGGATTGATGACTGTGACGTGGTACGCTCACGATGTCCATGCCAGGAACTACGTCACGCTAACATTTCTCCGGGATAACAAAAGAGGCATGGTACGTCCTATCGCGATCAGTAATTCTTTCCGCCCAGATTCCAATTGGCGTAACGGGGTGTCCTGCCGCTGTCAGGATCTGGGGGCCTCCCAGGCAGCTGTAACTAGCTGCAACTTGGCGGTGAAAGATACACTCATGACGTAGCAGTCAGCTCTTCTGGAGGACTCGGGACTCTGTCGAGGTAAACGTTGGGATCGGTGGTTTTTGATCTTTCGTTCCAGGTCGGTCGCGGTGTCGGAGCACGGCCACGTTGCGTCGGCGCGCTGTTAGTACGTCGAGGCCTTACCTCTTGCTAAGGCGTCATCGTCTTTCCTTGAGTGATTTATGTCGATAGCGGATGGTCGCCGCTACGTCGTCATTATGTCTAAGGCGGCGTCGGTGTCAGTGGCGGAACGTCTGCAGCATTTGGACGAACCGCAGCCACACCTCCATCAGTTGGTATTTCAGATGCAGGCTGGCAGTCCGTTCCTTTCGGATGATGCTTTAAAATGGCTTGTGGAAGCGGCTGCGAATGAAGTCCCACGCTGTTAGAATTGACTCCCAATTCTCGAATCATGTCACGAATCTTTTTAATGGTGAAGATTGTCTTCAGAGTTTTCGTTGTTGAAGGCTTAATTTTTTTTTAAACATCTCCAGCCAGACTTCGGGGTCATCCGATGAAGCTCCACGGAAGCTAGGTGACTCCTTAGCTTCTCAAATTAGGCTAACCTCTGATGATACTGCATCCGTGATTGTGGCTTCTGTCTTGGTCACAGTCTTCGGAGTAGTATCAGGCATGAGTTCACACCCCGGCTGCAGTTTTCGCAGCCTCCGACAAGCTCGATAGTTCGTGGAAAGATTGGTGCCTTCAGGGCTTAGGCTTTACGGTGGCGTGCAGTATATGAATGCAAAAATACGTCCAACACATGTCAACCCCCTCTCCCTACCCCATACTAGCAACATCAAACAACCAACTGATACAGCGCAAGTCAGAATTATTTATTTTTGGTGGCCATACACGTAGCACTCAGCATGAGAAAGTGGCGAGCATACTCGTCGATTTTCTATGTCTGATCCCCGTGCGGAGCGCGTCGGCTTTTGTGCATAGCTCGTCGAAGGTCTAATCGCGGGTGCTCGCATACCTTCCAGAAAGTACAACAAAGTTCATGCCGCACAGGCCATCTGATTGCACCCTGTTTGGCGAGAACTTGGAGAACAAATAGAATCAACGACGCCATCCGAGCAAGTTCCAAATCATGCACAGGCGTCTTGCACTGAACATTAACTTTAGCTTTTTAGGGGTGATACTCCATACGGGGCGAAAACTATGAATCAAATACATGTGTCGCTGCGCTTATTCGTTTCATTTCATTCATTGCATCGACAGCTAGTTGCGCACCTGTTTTTCCATTGCCATAGAATATTTTTAAAGCAATGTTTGGCTTCTGTAGTCTTGAATATTGCAGTCATATGCCTCGATTGCACCTAACACGCTTTTTTGTGTAGTATTATCAAGTGTTTATAGTTCGTTTGCAAAGTAAGGCCTCACAATGAAATGCAATAAGGTATATGCCGGCAATGAAGTGCGTAGTATAAGTAACATTCCAGCCATGTAGAAACAAGAGAACTCACTTGAAATAACCAGTGAACAGTTCTCCTTATTTGTACAGATATTTTGACGATGATTGTATTCTGGAATAAATACTCCGGTAACCTCAATTTCTTAAGCTTTTGATGTTTAACCGCCCCCCCCCCTAGCGTGCTATCCTAAAGGCGAATAGCTACCCTGACTTAACAAACCTAAGGACAACTATAATATAAAAAAATACCGTGACGTTTCCTTCCGTGAACGCGGGTGACGCGCGAACGTACTGGTGGCATAGCGCACACGGATCGCCTACACGCCTACACTGTCCACATCGCAGATCATGTTAAAGAGAAGGCTCGCGCGATCATGCCTTACGCAGCTTCTGCCGGAGTAGAAGGTCCCGTTGTGAGCATTCGCTCGGTATTTGAATTACCTAGCATGTTATGAGCGCACACAGGCATACATTAACACTTCACACTCGGTGACCGCGGATGCTCGCTGTCTAAACGCTCGCGTGAGGAATCATGGAAGCAGCAGCGAGCGAAGTGACCGTGATGTATATCGCTTGAACACCAACTGAGTGGCGAGAATACAGCCGACTCAATGTTTCGAGCCGTCGGCCCACCTACGCTATACCACCAAAGCAAATCTCTTTCAAGATAAAGCCCGGGTGACCGCGCGCAACCGTACCGTGGGACAGTGTGGTGGTACCGCTGGCTGGGTAATAACACTCAGTGCCGCATGTTGGCACGGTAGGGAGAAGAGCTTTCTATGCTCGCGGAGAACTTCTTGTGGCTATGAAGGGAAAGCTACGGAAGCAAAGCGCGCCCAAGTGAGAGCGTGTCTGGAATGAGTCCCGCATTTACATTCACTTTAGTTTAGGCTGGGGAAGAGAAACCATAGGTACTTTATTACGAACAGTTAAACAGGACAACGCACACCACTGAATGTAAAAGCTTTCTTATTCTGCGGCTTTTCCCTTCCGCGTTTAGGCAAACGCGAAACATTCGCACGTGGAAGCTGCTTCGATTGAGCGTCTGTTCCGACTAAACAATAGCACCGTCAAACGCTCGCGGACTACTTTTCGCTGTAACACAAGTGCAGATGGTCCTACGCCATAGCATTCCCTTCATAGCCACAAATAGTTGTGCGGGGAGTATAGCATTCCTCCCTTCCTACAGCGAGCCTTTGAGACGCTGTCGTTAAGATGCCTCTGGTCGGTGGTGGTGGTGGTGAAAAACTTTTATTGCTCTCAGAAGAGAAGCACATGGAAGTACGCATATGGGCCGGTCCTTAAGGGCCCGGCCCTTAAAATACTAGGTGGAATCCCTAGTACGGGACCCCTGTGGCGTCGGCCGCTGTCCGGGCGCGCTCGACGAAGGCCCTTTGGGCCTGCAGGTCATAGCAGCCGAGCAGGGTCACCTCCCAGTCCTCCCGAGTGGGGTTGGGGCTAGGGGCAATAGCTGAGTTGGATGGGCAGGCCCACACCATGTGGTAGATGTCCGAAGACTTCTCCGCACTGTTGAAGGAACGATCAAAATGTATGAGTGCTGCCGGGCACAGCAGAGTGTTCGTATAGAGACGGAATAGAAACCGCTCCTCCGTCTTAGACGCTCCTTTACTCGGGCGAGGGTAAAGGCTATGGCCAGATTGATAATGCAGGACAATGTCTTTAAAAGAATACGCGGGATTGAATTCGGGATCCCGATCTAGGCGGTCGAAAAAGGAAGCCCGGAGAGAGAGTGCGCGGGCGGCGGCATCGGCTGCCTCATTCCCCTCGAGACCCATATGACCAGGAGCTCATACTATGTTCCGGTGAGCGGTGTCCCCGGTGTAGGTGCAACCTTGAAGTCGTCGGTAGGCTAAGTATGGAGCCCAGCCTCGCTCGACGTTCCGACAGGCCCCTCGCGAGTCGGCGATAATTGTTTTGGAATCAGAGTGGGTAGCAGCCAGTGAAATGGTGACCTCCTGCGCATGAGTTATGTCGCGGGCGCGAAATGTAAGCCCGTTAACTGTTTTGGACTGGTGGACGACTACGGCCGTGTACCATCCCCCATGATGGCGGCCGGAGGCGTCCACGTAATAAGTGCCGGGTTTCGACCCATGATGGCGGCCCAGGGTTCCGCCCGCGCCAGGCGCCGACCATTATGGTCCTCACGTGTCATGTTATTAGGAAGAGGGCGTACGTGGAGAGCGCATCTCCACTCGAAAGGGAGTCGTACTCGCTCTTCCATAAGGGTGGTGTGTTGGATGTGTATTCGGGCAAGGCGGCGGCGACCCGACAGTGTCTTGGAGAGGCGTGTGTATTGGTTAGTTAAGTGAGCTTCTCGGAGCTCCCCGAACGTGTTCACCATGCCTAGACACAGGAGACGCTGGTCGGAGGTCTTCACGGGGAGATCGAGGGCTCTCTTAATAATTTTGTGGAGGATTACTTCGAGTGCATCCTCGTGTTGTTTCCGAAGGTGAATGTGAGGAGTCGAATATAACATTAGACTGGTCACGAGTGCATGCGCCAGCCGCAAGGCGCTGCGGTGCAGAGACACAAGGCGTCTTTGTACCGCAACCCCGCGCGTTTTTTGGAAACCCGACGGACCATGCGGCCCACCTGGTCCCCCACCTAACGGAGCTTGGCCAGGGTAGTGTTCGACCGTCTATGTTGATCAATGAAAAGCCCCAGTACACGGACTTATGTGTATTCAGGAATTGGTCCTGTCTCCATAAAGAGCTCAATTCTGGTGGTACACTTTGGTGAGGGACGTATGTGTACAAATTAAGACTTCTTTAGGGGTGCACTGCAGGCCCCAGTAGCGAGCGTAACGGTACACTATGGTCGCCGCTTGTTGCAGGTTGGCCTAAATGTCTCCGAGTGAGCCGTGCGTGGCCCACAGGCCAATGTCTTCGGCATACAGCGCATGCTGCACACCAGCGACAGTACCCACTTGGGCCGGCAGGTGCATCATAGCCAGATTGAATAGGAGAGGAGACAGCACTGCACTCTGCCGTGTTCCTCTGGTTCCAAGTCGGAAGGGGCCGTGTTCAGTGCCCTGGATTTTAATGTAGGAGAACCGATCTATCAAAAATTTCCGAATGTATCTGAACTTTTTGTGTCCGCAGCCGGTTTGTGAAAGATGAGTGAGTATTACCTCTTGAGTACCATTGTCGAAGGCACCCTTGAAGTCTAACGCGAGCACAACCTTATCGTTGTGGGGGCATTCGACCGGGTCATGGATGTCCCGATTGAGTTGTAGCAGAACATACTGTGCGGACCTGTGCGGGCAAAATACGAACATGGAGTCTGCGAACATGTGTTGATTTTCCATGAATTCGGACAACCTGTCACGCACCACCGTCTCCATTAGTGTGCCAACACACGAGGCCAGAGAGATGGGGCGGAGGTTGTCCGTGTTGACGGCCGTGCCAGCTTTGGGAATGAAAGTGACCAGAGCGGTTTTCCAATCGTTGGGGAGTGGCGCGTCGCCGAGCCAGATTGAATTGATGTAATTCAATAAGGACTGGCAGGCCGGGTCGGGTATATTAGCGAGTAATTTGACTGCAATTTTGTGTCGACCCGGGGCTGTGCCACGTTTCATTTTCGCCAGGGCTTCTCCCAGATCGTGGAGTTAAACGGCTGATCCAGCTTAGCGTTCTCCGAACCTGCATAAGAGTACGCCGGTCCGCAGGGGTCCGGGGTTGTGCACAAGTATCGGTCCCGTAACTTGTGCGCTAGCTGAGTTGTGTTGGCGTGAAAACTGTGTATGGCACGTTGTAGATGTTCATGAGTTTCTGTGCGTGTCTGCGTTGGATCTATAAGGGCGCGGAAGAGCCGCCAGGTATACCTGCTGGACATCTGCCGCGCCGACTTGTTGCAACAATCCACCCAGTTGGCGTCTGCGAGCTGGGCCGCATAGTCGGCCGCCTGCTGGGTGAGCTCGGCAATTCGAGCCTTAAGTTTTCGGTTATGCTTTTGTCGGCGCCACCAGCGGACGAGGCAATGCCGCGCTTCCCAGAGGTGGAGGAGGTGGTTATCGACGTCCGATACCGCCTCGGAAAGCTGAATTTTGGTTTCGGTGGAGCGAAGCCTAGAAACCAATTGTTGGGACCATGACTGGTACCCTTGCTCGAGTCAATGTGTCGCTGTATTGTAATTTTACCTAAACTTGGACCAATCTGGGAGTCGGAACTGTGTGTTGGGTTTTGCTAATGGCTTGGTCCGAATTGTAGTGTTTAGGATGCAGTGGTCGCTACCGAGGGTTTCCTCGGTGTTGACCCAGTGTGCATACCGAATGTTGCGGGTAAAGCGTCAAATCCGGACACGTATCCGGAGTCACGGAATTGCCTATACGGGTTGGGTAGATGGGGTCTGTGTGAAGAGTGAGGCGCAACGTTGACGCAATCTCCTCCAACTTGCGCCCCCGTTTCTCTTTACGCCAGTACCCCTAGGCTCGACTGGGTGCGTTGAAATCGCCAACAATCAAGAGGGGGTCCCGACCCGCAACTCATAGCGCACGGCTAAAAAGGTCGGAGAATGATACATTCGGCAATTTGGGTGTGCAGTAGACATTTAGAATGTGCAATGGTGAGTCCTGTTTGCGGAGGGGGAGGAGAGTCACCATTACATGGGAAAAGTCAAGGTGGAGGTCTAAGTCGACCGTATTTGCAGTGTAATTTTTATGATGCATAGACAAGATGAGGGTTCCTTCTGAAACGTCGTATAGTTTGCTAAGGTGCTCCCCTTCTTGGCTCTTGAAGGGCCACCACGGCGGGCATGTGCTCGAAAGTTGAAAGGAAAAGCCGAAGGTCCGCCTGTGTAGTACGAGGCCGTAGTCCTCGGCAGTTCCATTGAGTTTCAGTGACAGGAGAGGTCAATTTAGATATGGGGGAACGCCTACACCGAGGTTGTCCCACCATGTTCGGATTTAGGGGCTAGTGGAGGGAAGGTAGGTGTCCCGAAGCCAGCAACCATGGGCGGATATTCAGCTCTGATAGGGTTGCTGCTCTCATCATCGTCCAGATCAATTGTTCGACGCGACGATTTGGAGGGCCGGCCAGATACATCTTTAAGAGGACCGGCCCGGCGAGACGTGCGGAGGAGATTTGCGACTTATTGGGCAATCATGGTAGGAAGGGCCTTCATGACCTTGGCAATGATGCGTTCCATTGGCGTTCCGATAAGCGTCTCGAATTTGGCGTTAAGACGGGCTTCAAGATTGGCCACAAAGGCGCCCGACGTCACCGGCGCCGCCGCGTCGCTCTCCACGGCTTCTGCTAGGGCTGCAGATTGGGGGGAGCCGCGGTTTTAGCTTTTAATGCTTCAATTTTGGCAAGTAGCATCTTGTTTCGGGCCAGGAGAGATGCTACCAAGTTGTGAAGCTCGGCGGCGGTAGCCGAGCTAGGGGAAGGAGAATGTGGTTGGGAGGAGGAGGCAACCCTACCCGAGCGGGTCACTTATTTTCCCGTTTTCTGCCCAGGCACCGGTCTCGCCTTGTAGTGGGCTTGATTCCCCGATCAGCCGTGTGGAGGCGATGGTTACGCTTGGTCGTCCTTAATGTCACGCCCGCTTGGGGGCGCTTGCTTCATGGAGTTGGTGACGTCACCGCGAGGAGCTGAGTCACAGCCGGTGGCGTGATGCTGCTGACGTGGCTTGATGCTGAAGTGATACTGACGTGATACTGACGTGATGCTGCTGATGCTGCTGACGCGCCAGGTTTTCCGCCCTTTTGGGCGGCCATCTTGGTGTCGAGGTGGTACTTCGCGGTACAGCCTCTAGGGTTTGTGGCATGGCCGCCACCACAAACAGCGCATTTCGGCTTGCACTCATAAGGGGCCCGCAACCCTTCCACGAAAGGAGCCTGCAGTCCACACAGGCCGCACTTGTCTTGCGTTGGATTTGGGCATGAGTCTCCTCTATGGCTTACGGTGCCACAGAAACCACACGCAGGGATAGTACGTAGGTAGGGCTGAACTTGGATAATCCCCGAGCTGTAGTTCACTGTCCACGACCTCACTTTTCTGGCAAATGTTAGGCGAGCCTTATTGGAGGTTCCAAATTTGCGAATTTCTAAGATGGTGCCATTCCCCCACTGGATACCATCTTTCAGAGTTTCCACTGTTTCTTGATTTGCCACAGTGATGACGCGGTAGCAAATTTCTTCACCATTTTGCGTGAGATGGCCCCGCAGTGGCACGTCTCCTTGAGCCGATTTGATAACGAAATCACGAAGCAGGCGGTCTGCCACGTGCGCGTTCTTGGTGCTCGCAATGAGTAGACTTTGCTCGCGAGAAAAGACGAAGCTGAGTTCGACCGACATTGGCGCGCCGAGGTAGGCACGCAAGGCTAAACACCGCTCACCATATTGGAAGGCACTCGAGATAGCCGCAGCGGCCCGGGGCTTGATGATCACGACGAAATCATCGGGTTGGAACTTGGGGAGAAGTTTGGGCCTCCATGTTGATTTACGTTGGCTGTCCTTGGCCACAGACGAGACCGGGCCGTGCTGAGGTGAGGGCGACTTGCCGGTTGTCGATGTGGCGTCTGCCGTCATTTTGGCGTTCCGGCGCTGAGAACGGCTCTCAACGAGACGCAGGAAATTTTCGTTCCGGAGCTGGTCCGATGTTGCCGAATTTGGTTCCTTGGCTAGAAGAATCGTCGACCAGGCCATGGCGTCCGAGTCTTAACAGCGTTGAGGTGGGGAGCTCACCATGTTCGTGCGGAGAGTGGCTTCTTCGTCGCCGGATGCCGGCGCAGCCGTTTGGCTAAGCAACGGCGCCGCCAAGCACGAGTGAAAGTCCGGTCTAAATTGGCGAAACATTTGGCCCACCTAGATGAAAGTGATGTCCCTGTGTGCCGAGCAACTTGCTGCGTCCGATGGATGCGAAATTGGCGGGGTTTGAAGAATTCGTCCGTGGCTCCTGTCGAAAAATGACGGAGCCCAGCTGACATGCGCCCGATCACTTCACTCGCCGGACGCGGATCCCCCTCTGGTCGGACCGTGTGGTGGTGGCAGGCGCTGCACGGCGTTTGTAACGCGTTCCTTGAGGAATGGGCACTCAAAGTACCGGTTGGCGTCCGTTTCCGGTAAGGCGCGGTGGTAATGATGGATCCACACGACGGACGTCTCCGCGTAAAACTGGGCTGCGGACGCTTATTCCGCTGCCCGACCGGTGGCGAAGTGCATCCATGCGACGGACGGAGTGAGCCCACGACCACGCCAGAAGAATAAAGATGGCGGCACCGTCCGAAGCAACTGCCGTCCGCCTCAAACCTGTCAAGTCGTCATCGTCCACTCTCTGGCCCGCAACTTTCAAACTGAGGCTTGTATTTGGTTCAAATTTGTGCCCAAAAGACTCGAGAGAAAAGTATTAGTGATGAGTGGGCACCGTTTCCGAAAGTCATACTCAGTTTCTTGGCGTGTAGGCTTAGAGTGACAGCATTGGCTCAACATGGCCTTGAAGATGTGGCGCCTGGGCGGATCTCAGTGACCGTAAGTTACAAATGTTCGCTTGTTTTCACTCACTCTAGATGGCACCATCGGTGTAATAAATACTTTGTTATACGCGCTTTTTCATTCTGGATGAAGATGGAGATCGAAAGGAAACGACGGTTGGCCGCAGTGGCTGTGTTGACCGAATCAGATGATGACGAATACTTGCTTCATCCAAAGAGGTCTTGTTGGCAAGAAGACAATATCGATAACAAGCATGTCGCTATCCAAAACCAATTCTACCGAAAGCGGTTGGTCCATTTCGCTGGCGATGCGCGGCCAAATAGTCTTTCTTTCTCGTGTCCGCGTAATCGGTGAGAGCCATGTACCACAACGCGGGGAACTGATTCACGAGATGCAAGCAGAAGAAAGCTGCCTCGTCGCTCAAGTTCACTGCAGTCGCTTTTGTGCGAGTCGTGCGCGCAAACAGCCACGAATGGTGTCAACAGCGATGAAGGTGTTTCAGAAAGATCCAAAAGCCGCGCTTGTTGCCAGACTATAGAGCATCATCATCATCATCAGCCCGGTTAAGCCCACTGCAGGGCAAAGGCCTCTCCCATACTTCTCCAACAACCCGGTCATGTACAAAGTGTGGCCATGTCGTCCCTGCAAACTTCTTAATCTCCTCCGCCCACCTAACTTACTGCCGCCCCCTGCTACACTTCCCTTCTCTTGGAATCTAGTCCGTAACCCTTAATGACCATCGGTTATTTTCCTCTTCATTACATGTACTGCCCATGCCTATTTCTTTTTCTTGATTTCAATTAAGATGTCATTACCTAGGGTTTGTTCCATCACCCAATCTTCTATTTTCTTATCCTTTAACGTTACACCCCTCACTCTTCTTTCCATAGCTCGTTGCGTCATCCTCAATTGAAGTAGAACCCTTTTCGTAAGCATCCAGGTTTCTGCCCCGTACGTTAGTAATGGTACGACACAGCTGTTATACACTTTTCTCTTGCGGGATAATGGCAATCTGCTGTATATTATCTGAGAATGCCTGCCAAACGAACCCTAGCACATTCTTATTCTTCTGATTATTTCAGCCTCATGATCCGGATCCGTGCTCACTATTTGCCCTAAGTAGATATATTCCCTCCCACTTCCAGAGCCTTGCTACCTATCGTAAACTGCTGTTCTCTTCCAAGACTGTAAAGCATTACTTTAGTTTTGTGCAGATTAATTTTTAGAACCACCCTTCTGCTTTGCCTCGCCAGGTCAGTGAGCATGCCTCCCATTGGTCGCCTGAATTACTAAGCAAGGCAATATTATCAGTGTATCGCCAGTTACTAAGGTATTCTCCATTAGCTCTTATCCCTAACTCTTCCCAATCCAGGTGTCTGAATACCTCCTGTAGATATGTTGTGAATAACATTGGAGAGATCGTATCTCCCTGCCTAACGCCTTTCTCTATTGGGAATTTGTTGCTTTCTTTATGGAGGACTACGGTGGCTGTGAAGCTGCTATAGATATCTTTCAGTATTTTACATACGGCTCGTCTACACCCTGATACCGTAATACCTCCATGACTGCTAAAGTTACGACGGAATCAAACGCTTTCTCGTAATCAATGAAAGCTCTATATAAGGGTTGGTTATATGCCGCACATTTCTCTATCACCTGATTGATAGTGTGAATATGGTCTATTGTCTAGTAGCCTTTACGGCATCCTGCCTTGTCCTTTGGTTAACAGAAGTCTAAGGTGTTCGTGATTCTATTTGCGATTACCTTAGTAAATACTTTGTAGGCAACGGACAGTAAGCTGATCGGTCTATAATTTTTTCAAGTCTTTCGCGTCCCCTTTCTTATGGATAAGGATTTATGTTAGCGTTCTTCCAAGATTCGGGTACGCTCGAGGTCATGAGGCATTGCATATGCAGGGTGGCCAGTTTCTCTAGAACAATCTGACCACCATCCTTCAACAAATCTGCTGTTACCTGATCCTCCCCAGCTGCCTTCCCCCTTTGCATAGCTCCCAAAGCTTTCTTTACTTCTTCCGGCGACACTTGTGGGATTTTAAATTCCTTTAGACTATTGTCTCTTCCACTGTCGTGGGTGCCACTGGTACTGTATAAATCTCTATAGAACTCTTCAGCCACATTAACTATTTCATTCATATTATTACTGATATTGCCGGCTTTGCCTCTTAATGCATACATCTGATTCTTGCCAATTCCTAGTTTCTTATACACTGCTTTTAGGCTTCCTCCGTTCCTGAGAGCATGTTCAATTCTATGCATACTATAGTTCCTTATGTCAGCTGCTTACGTTTGTTGATTAACTTCGAATGTTCTGCCAGTTCTATTCTAGCTGTAGGCTTAGAGGCTTTTATACATTCGCGTTTCTTCAGCAGATCTTTCGTCTCCTGCGATAGCTTACTGGTATCCTGTCGAACGAAGTTACCACCGACTTCTGTTGCACACTCCTTAATGATGCCCATAAGATTGTCGTTGATTGCTTCAACACTAAGGTCCTCTTCCTGAGTTAAAGCCGAATACCTGTTCTGTAGATTGATTCAGAATTAGTGCATTTTCCCTCTTGCCGCTAACTCATTGATCGGCTTCTTATGTACCAGTTTCTTCCGTTCCCTCCGGAAGTCTAGGCTAATTCGAGTTCTTAGCATCCTATGGTGACTGCAGCGCACCTTGCCGAACACGTCCACATCTTCTATATTGCCAGTGTTAGCGCACAGTGTAAAGTCTATTTCATTTCTAGTATCTTCATTCCGGCTCCTCCACGTCCACTTTCGGCTTTCCCGCTTGCGGATAAGGTATTCAGTATCCGCATATTATTCTGTTCTGCAAAGTCTACTAATAACTCACCCCTGCTATTCCTAGTACCTATGCCATATTCCCCCAATGCCTTGCCTCCGGCCTGCTTCTTGCCTACCGCGGCATTGGAGTCGCCCATCAGTACAGTGTGTTTTGACTTTATCCATCACCGATTCCACTTATTCATCGAAGCTTTCGACTTCCTGGTCATCGTGACTGGATGAAGGGGCGTACTCCCGTACGACCTTCCATTTGTACCTCTTATTATGGCTCACAACAAGACCGGCCACCCTCTCATTAATACAATAGAATTCCTGTATGTTACCAGCTATATTCTTATTAATGAGGAATCCTACTCCTAGTTCTCGTCTCTCCACTAAGGCCCGGTAGCGCAGGACGTGCCCGCTTTTTTGCACTGTATATGCTTCATTTGTCCTACTAACTACACTGTACCCTTTTGTATCACATTTACTCCCCCTGTAATTCCTCCAATAGCACTGCTAGACTCGCCTCACTAGTTAACGTTCTAGCGTTAAACGTTGCCAGGTTCAGATTCCAATGACGGTCTGTCCGGATCCAGGGATTCTTAGCACCCTCTGTTGCGTCACAGGTCTGACCGCCGCCGTGGTCAGTTGCTTCGCAGCGGCTGCGGATTGAGGGCCGGGGTTTGATTGTTGTATCCATAAACGAGGTTGTGGCCAAGTACTGCCCCAGGGTGGCCAATCCAGCTCTGGTGAAGGTGTGTGTTACCGGTTCTGGTCACCAGGATCAGGCCGCAGTCCAGGCCTGTTTTTGCAATTTTATCAATGCGCGGATTTTTTTTTCTTTTTTTATCCGGTGGAAAATTGCGCGGCACCGGGATTCGAACCACGGTCCCCTTGCGCGTGAGGCGGATGCTCTACCTCTACGCCACCGCTGCACTGTAGCGCATGCAAGGTTAAATCCTCAGCATTCGCCCCCGGAATCTGGATGCGAAAAATACCTCGGCATTTTCCACCGGTGGGGGTCGCGGACGACGCGCGGACGGCATGAATCCGTGACGCGTAGTTACGTGATGCGCCCTCCGTCGCGGAAAAGACGGATTTAGTCCATCGTGTGGATCCCTGATTAGGGGGACCACCCAACACAATTGAGTGAAATGTTGTGGCATAAATAGCCACCTCCCAATGCAGTGGAGTGGATTTTCCCATAATAAGTGTGGTTGGTTTTCATAATTTTTGAAAGGAAAGCTTTACTGACCGTGAACTTGCGATTTCGCCATGGCGGTGCTCCGAAGAGGCACATGACGTCACAACGCGCGCCTCGCTGCGGATATTTCTCTCTCCGTGTCGCTCTCTAGTCACTACTGCGCATGCGCCACTAGTAGCATTGAGCCACAGGTGTTCCGCCGCTGCCATTTGGCTTGACGCAACACCACGTTCTTCGTCGTTACGCTCGCCTCCGCTCGCTTCGCCAGCTGCGTCGCATACCTGGTAACTTGTCTGACGATTGAAAAGGAGAGCTCGCGTGCGCTGCAACACCAGTTGAGCCACGCAACCACAGTGGAGGGCGGTAGTATGGACGGCAACAATTCTCATATGCAGGTAGAGGTCAGGAATCGACATCGGAACAAGATGAAGAGGAAACGAATCGCCCAAGAAACAGACGAACAGAGCGCGGAACGACTGGCTAAACGCCGCAGCATAGCTAGACAACCACAGTAACCAGAACTTGTATTCAAGGTTAATCAAGGCTAATCATACTATGTCATAACTTTCGCTACGTACATCCTGGCATAGCCGAGCTAAGCCGCTGCCAATTTTTGTTCGTGATTCATTCATAGCGTACGTCTAATCAGCGCAATTTCAGACATATTCGTGCTGTATTTTCTCTTCGAAGTGTTAGTTTCAAGGATATGAAGGACGCTTAACCATTTTTATCCTGTGATTTCTGGACAGTTGTTGCCCATAATGCTACTTAATTGTGCAACCATTATTTGCCGACTTCACGGAGCCAGCACGGTTGCCTAGGCACCTTTCTTGTTTGCTTGCTCCGCGGCTTCATATAAACATGGCCAATTTTCCGAACTGGCCATTTCCGCTTGCTTGTATTAATGCCACTGTCAAATGACACGAGCGCACCTTAACAAATACAAAAACGTTGCATGTTCTGTTAAGCGATCAACCACCCATTTAACCCCACATGCATGAATAATATACCACTTCTAAGACTACACTTCATACACGCATTCTGTTTCTCATGTTACTGAGCCTACACATTACTTGAATTCCTAGTGCTCATCATCTCACGATGTGCATTTCACTTATACAATTCAGGGAGGTTGGTAGACGTTTCATATAAAATATTTTTGCAATTGCGTCACTCCCGTGAAATAAAAATTTCTAAGATTACGATTGCTAAATAGAGCGAGATAAACTCAAACTTAAGGTAACTTTACTTGTATTCGTGCAAATTTTTATTATAATATATTGATAAATGTTTTAATTCTAAACTTTTATATGGAGTTGTGTTCGTGATTACTCTAAGGAATATCTAGAAAACAACTTATTCGGTTAAAGTATCGAAATCCTTTAAAATGTTAACAATGCCATATTTTCATTTAATTAGGCAACTAATTAAATTGCAATTCGCTTTAAATAAGTCAACATTCGCATCAGAATTCGGAAGCAATTCCCCAAGACGCCATTTAAGTACTCTCTAGATGCATGGGACACAGTGCAACAATTAATCAAGCTTTAAGAAAGTTCAATATATGTGGAGATAATGTTCTTTATCTGAGCAAAACCAATGTATTCTAACAGTCACACTTTTGTACTCAGTTGTGAGCCATGGGGCTTAAAATGCACCAAATGCTTAATTTCCTGCATTATTTAGCCAGCAGTACTTTGAAAAACGCTCCCTGGCAGTCACCAGTGCTCGTGTATGTCGTCTCCCTAATCGAGTTTTTAAGAGCTGGTCCTTCGCAGAAGTGTGGAACAACCGGCCCAACACACTACACTTTAGAGTCACTAGAGCATTTCTCCTTGAATTCTTTCTGAGTAAATGAGCGAGAGAGCAGCAATCTTAGCAATCCCTAATCACCGTCGTTAGCGCTGTCTGACCACATTGTGGACTTTGTTTTGCGTGCGAGATTACGCAGAATCCGGCGTCTTCATCGCGTTTGATGAGAAACGAAGTATCGCTGTGATATTGACACGTGTACGTATTTGTATTTTTCGTGTCACAGCCTTTAACCATATAACAAATGCTATCGCTCAGCGCGGGACACGTCCGCACTTACAGGAAGTTGCTCAATGGTTCTTATTGCTGTCGGTTGTCACCAAACCTTGAGTAATCTGATTTCGTGCATGCATGACACGAACGGTGTAGAACTTTCTTGAAGACACGCGGGCATCAGCGATTACTCTGGAACCTTAGATGACTGTTGTATAAAACCTGACGCGCTCCACCTGCTGGTCAGATTTTCGACGATCGCTGACTGTGTTCGCCGCTGTCGCCATTCTTTGAGTGTAGCCTGTTTTTGGGGGTCCAAGTTCGCCCAATAAAACGCTAGTTTTGTCGTTCCCAGTTTTGCTGCTTTCTTCATCGTCACTACTACATTAGAATGTGAGTCTAGCTACCGAAAATTACAGCTTTGGTCAGATTATAAACCTTTAGATTTTGCACTTGCATGATCTACGTCGTCATGTACGGACACATTAGCATTATTGCACTTTGATATGAATATAAACCTGGAACACTAAAGTATTATCCGAACCCACATCCTCAGTTGTAATAGCAGAAAAAAAATCTAATTTTTACAATTCGCTAGCTATTTTGAATAATTTTTATAGGCGGCAGGCAACGTTGGTACGATTTCTGAAGAACTACCACTGCTTGTTTCAGCGTGCGATTTGGAGGATATATTCTCCATGCAATCAATAATCTTGTTGAAAGAAAATTGATGAAACGCTTTTTAAGGCCATTATCTACAATTACTCTTTAAGAGGAAGTTTTACCTCCGGAGTACCAGTCTGTATACAAGGCACCGAAGCAATCGACTTTCTCTCAAACAGCTTTACCGAAGGGGAGGGGGTTTCTTGAATTAAAAACAAAAATTTTAAATTTAGTGTGGCTTAGGGAAAGGTCTATTCAAGCCACACGTTTTTAATAAAAACTTGGAATACAGAAAAAAAATGCGAAAAACGAAACTACCAACTTTACAACTGCATAACTCAGCAAGAACTACAATTATACAATTCTGTGTATTGCTACTAATGCAAGGTTTGAATCGAAAAGAGAACTGATGCCTTTTGCCGCCTTCAATAATAGATCACAAATTTGTGAAGAGGACTTTTGAAAAGCCTTGTAACGCTACAGCAAACTAAAGGCTGTAATATTGCGGTTCAGTTTACCGCTTCGCATGCTCTAACAGATGCTGATTAGAAAACGCCAATATCTAGTTCGGTTTCTGAGTTACATATTTACATGTATTTGCAAACCTCGCACTACTATTTTATTGTATTTACCATGTGCCAGCGAGTCTTAGAAAACATTTTACGCTATCAGTAATGACTCTGCTTATTGCAGTCTTTGCAATTACTTTTTATTTCACATGCAAGAAATTTCATTCAAATTGACCAAGTGGTTGTCTCCGTAGAACGTATATGCTTTTGACATGTATTTAATCGCAGAAACAGAGTTGGCACTGGCCTGAAGCTTTCTCTTTGCGCCTTTCACCATTGTCATAAAACAAACTGGATGAGCATTTCGCTATTCTTCTTCCGTTTACTACTTTTTGTGCCTACCCTCTCTGTGTCTCTTGTGCTGATGTCTTTTTATAATGATTACTATAGGCAGAACTTCGCACTGTTGCGAAATTCAGCACATTAAGACAATATGTATCAAAGTAAAATCATGCAACTTCATTCTAACGTGTGCATTTGAACAGAATGGTGCATCCTGGTATGAAAATCCTGAGGAAGGAAAAAAAGGAACGGCTCGCAATTTCAGCGCCACGATCCCTTACGCACCCGCACTCGACAAGGGAGACTGGCCGTCGAAAGGTAAACTTCATTTTGACGGCTACACTGCATCCTACCTACCTGGAGTTTTGCCAGATGTACTCGTCAACGTGTCTTTCAGGGTGGATTCACGTGAAAAGGCAAGTACATTTTTGCGGCCATCATACTTATGTGTGACTAGAAGTGATATTTCGAATAACAATATGTAAACAAGTAAATACGAATGACAATAATATGGATCGATTCTCCGAGCATTTCTTCCAAAGCGCAATGTTTTTAGACAAGCGCGCTTCTCTGACATTTGCGAAAAGTCAGAGAGACTGCTCTTTTAAAAACACAGGCGCAAAACTTAGGGATTTGTTTTCCATGTTCTTTTATATTCTCGATATGAGGAAGATTGCGTCCCACGCTTTTAGCGCAACGACGCCAGGCCTATCCATGTGCTTTCCTCGGCTCACGGTAATCACATCGTTGAGACGGCTGAACTGTGCACCATGCATATCGACTTTAGCTGGTAAACATATCGATCATATTTCAGAAACTACGTCAGCGCTGCTGCTGCTACGTCCATCATCTGTAACTGCAGCAGCAGAGACAGTTCGCGCATGTATACAGCGGAATAGCATCGGTGATACGGCGCTAACTAGAGCTTCCATTCACACGCGCGCGCTGTGACTTCGTTGACTAGTGACAACTGTATGTTTATTTATTAAATTATTCGCATTGTTACGGGGATGTTCGGAGTACAGAAATAGTGTATTTACAATATATGTGCAAAATGAGTCAGAGTAGTTAAGGTGGCTGACAACCAACAACACGCATCAGCCAGCGTCCCACTATTTTCTTCCTATCTCTTGTTTTAAGCTTCCGTAACCAGACCCCCGGGTGGTGAAGTGCTGTCAAGGCGCATAGTAGGCGAACAGTTGCGAGCAAAGTATGGCTTCAGCCGTGAGACGTGCACGACGTCAACAAGCGTCGGACTTGACGACGCATCAAACTGTAGCGGCAAAATCCTGTAATTTACATCGTTAAGAGGAAGCTTTAGCTCGGGCCAAACTCCGACGCGGCCTATTCAAATACATGTAAAACGCAAAAACGTTTTTCTGAGATAACCTCTGGACCGATTTTGATGAAATTTGTTGCATTTGAAAGAGAAAGTTAAATTCTAGTGACTGTTGGAAGTTGAATTTCGATTTAGGGCTTGAATTTTTCTAAAACCATTTTCGAATATTTGACCGTTTGAAAAAAATAGAAGCACGAAGTTTACAAATTGATAGCTATGCATCAAGAACTGATATCGCGGTTCTGTAAACGGCATCCATTAGATCATTCAAAGCGGACAAATTCAATCTGTCATTTTACATCTTACATGAATTTGTTACTTTGGTTACAACGGTTTTACAAAAGTTGTATTTCCGTATGATTAAATTTTTTTATGTTCATGTGTAACATGTCAATTTTGTCCGCTATGGATGTACTTTTAGATGCAATACACAGAATTGTATTATAATCTTTAGTGGTGGAGTTACAGAGTTGTAAACTTGATAGTTTCGTTTTTTGAAAATTTTTGATTTTCGCCAATTTTTTATAAAAAATTGACAACCTAACTCAAAAATTCGAAACCAACAGTCACTAGGTATTACGTTTTTCTTTTAAATGCAACAAACCTCGTCAAATTTGGTGCGGTGGTTGCCGAGAAAAACGAATTCTCCTTTTACATGTATTTAGATAGGAGCACTCGAGCTAAAGCTTCCTCTTAACTTGACGTGGGACTTTATAAGGCCATGTGTAGCGAGAAAGAAGCTTCTAGGAGAGTTCGCGCCTGGAGCACCCAAGCACCAGGCGCGAACTTAAATTCGCGATAGCACTGGTCATAACGCGCTTTTTGTATATGCTGCGATGCTAATAAACGAGATTGGGCAACTTGACATGTCATGTAAGCGCGATCCATGACTTCAGAGCATACTCAGTTGTAACACGTGGCATAACAAGGAGGATAGCGTCAAACGGCAATGTGGGGTTGCGACCATGCAAAAGTTAAAAGGGTGAATATTCTGCGGTGTCATGTCGAGTCGAATTGTACACGAACGTCACGTAAGCCAGCATGGCGTCCCAGTTGCGGTGATGGTTGGAGACGTACATCGACAGCACCTCCATGATTGTTCGGTTGAGGCGTTCCGTAACACCGTTCTTTGTGGGTGGTAGGCGATTGACAGCTTGTGCTCAGTGGCACAAGAGCGGAGGAGGTCGTCGACAGCTCGAGACAAGTACGAGTAGTCGTGGCCTCTAGGTAACTGTCGAAGTGAACCGTTGTGGAGAATGACGTCGTGGAGGAGAAAATCGGCGACGTCTGTAGCGCAACTAGTTGGAAACGCCTTTCTTATCGCGTAGCGGTGCCGCGTAATCAGTAGCGACGACAATCCACTTATTCCCTCTAGTCGTTGTCGGAAGAGGGCCAAGCAGGCGAACGCCTACGTAAAGAATGGTTCAGAGCGAACTTCAATTGAATGGAGTCGTCCGACAGGTGGCAGGAGAGGTTTCTTCCGCTGCTGAGACAATTCGCATGTTGCTGCATAACGATGCACAGAGCGGTAGATATCTGGCCAGAAGAACCGGTGTCGTACGCGGTCGTACGTATGCAAAACTCCAATGCGTCTCGCCGTCTGTGCGTCGTGAAGTTGTTCGAAATCGATGGATCGCAGATGACGATGAAGGACAAGGAGCGACTCAGGACCGTCACGGTTGATATTGCGGCGGTAGAGGTTGCCGTTGTGAAGCACGAGCATGTGGCACGTGCCATCAGTGCTGCCAGATTTCATTCCGGCGATAATAGACTTTAAGGATTCGTGGCGTTCTTGTTCAGCGCGCATGACGGTCATGCTAGTAAAAGACATCACGCAGGTCCCCGGATCCTGCGCAGCCGGATCAGGGGGTTCCATGGGGTGATGAGAGAGGCAGTCAGCATCCTTGTAGAAGCGTACAGTCTTGTAATTTATAACAAAAGAAAATTTTTGGAGCCACAAATCCCGGCGACCAAGCCGATCTATGGGGTCCCGGAGGGAAGACAGGCAGCAGAGTGCGTGCTGGCCTATAACGACCGAAAACGTACCGCCGTACAAATATGGCCGGAACATGGCGTCAGCCCAAACTATAGCCGAGCACTTCCGCTCGGTGATAGAGTAATTTCTCTCGGCAGGTGACAGCAGTCGGCTCGCATATGCTATGACGCACTCGGTACCATTCTTCTGTTGGGCAAGACAGCGCCGATTCCATGGCTTCTTGCGTCAGTGTGGACTTCGGTAGGTGCATATGGATCAAGGTTGGCAAGTATGGGAGGGGTGGTCAGAAATTCGATGAGAGTGGTTAACGCGTGACCTTACTCAGGGCCCCATGATAATGGCGTGTTTTTCTTCAGAAGATCTGTCAAATGTCGAGCAACGTCGGCAAAGTTTTTGGCGAAACGGCGAAATTAAGAACACAGGACGACGAAGCAGTGCACGTCGGCAGAAGAACGTCGCACAGGGAAACTGCGTACGACGCGAACATTTTCCGGATCTGTTGGACACCGGATGCGTCAACGAGGTATCCCAACACGGTAATATGACGGTGCGCGAAGTGGCACTTCGTCGAGTACAGTTGCAGGCCGGCTTTTCGGAAGACCGCATGAATGGCAGCGAGTCGGGTAAGGTGGCTGCCGAACGTTGGAGAAAGAACAATAACATCGTCAAGGTAACAGAAACAGGTGGTCCATTTGTAGCCTCGAAGAAGAGAGTCCATCATGCGTTGCAATGTCGCAGGAACATTGCATAGACCAAAGAGCATGACTTTGAACCTATATAAGCCATCCGGCGTGATGAAGGCCGTCTTCTCGCGGTCAATTTCCTCAACTGAAATCTGCCAGTAGCCGGATCAAAGATCGACGGACGAGCAGTATTTAGCTCCGTGCAAGCAGTCTAGGTCGTTGTCGATGCGTGGTAGTGGGTAGACGACTTTTCGGGTGATCTTGTTTAAATGGCAATAATCGACGCAAAATCGCCAGGTGGCATTTTTTTATCACTCGGATAATAGGCGAAGCGCAAGGGCTGGTTGATGGTTTGATGACCCCATTACGGAGCATCTCATTCACGTCTGATTGGATGACTCTGCGTTCAGCTTGCGATACAGGGTAGGAACGGCGACGAGTAGGATTCGTGTCTCCGGTGGTTAAAAACAGATGTTTGTTCTAAAGGCCCGTCGCCGAAATGAAAGATGCCACGATACGATTCGAGGAGGAGACGTTTGCCCGTTGCCTGTGCAGAGGTGAGATCAGATGCAATAATCTTCCCAAAGTCATCCGTTAGGGAACCAGAGTTGTGAGCTGCAATTGACGCTGAGAAACCACTTTCGGCAACCAGACTTTCAATGTCAGATTCGGAAGTATTAGAAGCGCTAGCCAAGAACATGCCAACTGGAATCACTTCAGGGCACACGCTGAAATTTAGAAGCGGAAGAACACCGTTATAAATCATCGTAACCAGTGTAAGCGGAAGAGAAACGTCCCGCTTCAAAAGCACGTCGATGATGCGGCGAAGGACATATTCGCCGTCAGGAATCTGTGGCTGTGCGGTCAAGGCGAAGTAAGTGACTGCCTCAGGTGAACATCGCGAAGCGAACACAAGTGCGGTGGAGCGGTGCTCGCAGCAAGGGCGACTTGAGGCACTTCCAACTGAAGAACGCCAGTTGCGCAGCTGATGAGAGCGGAATGATTAGATAGCAAGTCCAATCTAAGAATAATGTCCTGAGGGCAGTGGTCGATCAAAGGAAAGAGAACAGAAGTAGGACGGCTGGCTATACTTAAACGCGCAGTACACATTCCAAGAACAACCAGCACGCCCCGTCGGCCACACGAGGCACTCTGGGGTGAGTACCTTCTTTAAACGTCTACATGCGCTAGCAGTCATCACAGACACTTGAACTCCAGTGTCGGCGAGTGCTTGGACAGGTCGCCATCTATTTTAACATCAATTACACCTCTCTTTGTGGGCAAAGATGGAGGATTGTCTGCAGTAGTAGGCAATGCAGCACCACCTCCCAGGGCTACATTTCTTAGTTTTCCGAAAGGGTGCGACCAAAAGCCACAGGGGACGAAAGGCGACGTGGCTGCGGCGAACGGGAAGATTGGCGACGCATTTCCGGTGAACGGCACTGCTGTCCGCGCGGCGATGGTGGGCGACTGTACCACGTGTTCCTAGCAGAGTTGTCGGCGCTCTTAGACAAGCGGTGGGCGAACATTGCGGGTATTTCCATTAAAACAGGTCACGTTGGTCGGCGTGCGAGGCGTTCAGGGCCACGAGTTGCGACAATATTGGGCGACATGACCGCTGCGGCGACATGTGAAACATATCGGCCGGTCGTTCTGAGTTCTCGACTCAGTCGGGTTGCGATAACGCGAAGAGAACCGTCGGGGTGGAGCGAAAATAGTAGAAGGGCGTTCGTTAGCTCTGGGATTGGCGACAGCACAGACAGAATGTAAACGAATGTTTTCAAATTCCTAGTGAACGATAGTTTATCCGAGGAGAACTGAAACAGTGGTAGCATGAGGGCTATGCGAACAGAAAGCTGCGGACGCCATCGCATCAAGTTCACGTCGAACAATTGTCACCACATCCTCTGATGGCGACGCATGCGGCTGTGCGGGTTGATCTTCACACGTCGACGTTGCGGCAGTATTGGGAAGTCTGGCGAATGGTTTCAAGACGCGACGTCTTTTTGCCTGCTCGAATTGTCGGCACTCTTTAATGCTGGCGTCCACTGCAGAGCAGCGTTTGCACATGAGCAGATTATACGAGTCATCAGCAATGCCCTTAAGCACGTGCCCCACCTTTTCAGATTTTGTCACGTCGTGCTCGCGTTTACGAGAAACTGGAAGCACGTCCTGGATGTAGGAGACCCAGGACTCCGTGGGGTATTGAGCACGTGAGGTTAGTTCCTGCTCTCCGGCAGTTTTTCGGCCCGCTGGTTTGCCAAACAACTCTGTCAACTTCTCTTTGCACTGGCCCAGCTGGTTAGCTTCTCTTCGTGGTTTTCGTACCACACCTTTGCTGTGCCTCTTAGGTACAACAACAGGTTAGCAAGCATAAGCGTAGGGTCCCATCTTTTATTTGTCTCACGCGTTCGTACATGGCCACCTACTCTTCAACCTCGGCGCCATCAGCCCCGCGGAAAGTTCCAGGTTTTTTGGGTTGCACAACTCCAACCGAAGGTGACAGCGACGTAGCTGGCGACGTTGACGTAGGAGGCGGCAACGACGTTGATGCCGCGTGCTTACGATCATTCATAGTGCAGACGCTGGTGCGACGTCACTGCGGAGCTCCGTTTCCAGCCGTGGTTCCCCGAATCTCTCACCAATATGTTACGGGGATGTCGGGAATATATAAAAACTCTGTTTACAATATACGTACAAAATTAGTCCTAGTAGTTATGATGGCTGACCACCAATAACACGCAGCAGCCAGCGTCCCACGGTCTTTTTCCTCTCTCTTATTTCATCCTTGTGTAAGAGTATTATATTCTTCTTGAGGTAACTTTCATGGCATTTATTCGGAGAAGTCATGCCCACGTATAGGTAGCAAGATCACTACAATTTTGGGAGCATCACACCGTGCCGAATCATTTGAAACAAATGTCTACACTTACAACGTGTGCCCATTAATAAGGTGCGCAGCAGGAATACGCCAAAGGCAGAATAAAAAAAAGCGATTGAGAGATCGCATTTGTGAACGAGATAATAGGTGAGCACGTGCTGCACTTCGCATACCTGGGTTTCGTTGCTCAGAGCTGCGGGGCATACCTTTCCCATATGCACACTGCACTTTCCCAAGCAGCAGTAACATTGTGTAAATATATCCTCTCATAAGGGCGCGTGCTTTTTCTGCACTTGTCATCACTTATTTACCCTATCGGGAATACGAACAAGGAAATATTGTCACCGTGAACTTTATTCATTATGGCTGGAAGGTGCAAGATGTTGTCGTATACTACAACATTGCGACCTTATTTCAAGAGCGTGCCCTATGTAACATTGCGTAGTGCCTTTATAGGCGGTGTATAACTCGTATAGATCCAATTAGGAGCCGCACCCGCTTTTTGGAGAAGCCCAACAAAGCTGACGCCAGCTTACCTATCATAATCAGTTAATGCCAGGAGCACTTCTTTGTGACGGCGAGGAACGACAATGTCAGCAATTAGGCAAGTTGTAGGCAAATAGTCTTAGAACTTCAGAAGCAGCAGAGAGCACGCGCAACAAAACCGGAGTGCATAAGGTCTGGTAAAACGCTTGTGTATTTCAGTAAGCGCTGTAAATATCGTGCAGTGTCGCACTGACTGCTGTTCAGATACTCACATTTTTCAGCTTTTATTCCCAGTAATGTCATACGTCCGATCGAGCATCATTTCAAATCTTGGGTCTTGTGTGAGAGTAAAAATACTACAATGGATAACACGGATTGATTTTTGTGTATAAAATATGAAAGCTTTACTTGCCATGAAAAATTGAATTTTCGAAAATTCAATTCTGCTCTTAGGTAAAAGTAGATATCATGAAATGATTTTGAGATGGATGTAATCTATCCTGGAGATTTACCCACTCGTCGTCTTCCCCCCTAGCAAACGGTGCATTATACATAGAGGTAGAACTTTCGTTAATACTTATGTACATTTAACATGTTCACTTATTGTTCACTAGTGCACATGTCTGTTTTGATAATGGTCATTATTGCTGATGTTCAATAACCGATTCATTTAGCGCTATTTATTCAGAATAGTTGGTTGCTCGAGCATTTTATAAATCTTTACGATCTGTGATGATAGCGCGAAAAGAAAACATGCAGCAATATGAACGGATTACCTCAAACACCAAAAATAAGTGTCCTTTTACTCCCTGAAGAAGGATGACCAGCGAAACTGTGCATGCGGGCCCTTTAATGGTGAACAGCAAGTCGCCGCGGGTCGTCCCGGCCTTGCCCAATCTTCGGGATGGGTTCACGTATGGCGAGTGCTCAACGCTTGCTTCACCTTCGCCGTGGGTTTTCCCGGCATTTCACTATCTTCGGTATCGGCCCATGTATGGGCAGTTTTGTGTCTACGAACGGACATGATCCTGGGTGAACTACCTTTAACACGTTCGCTAAGAAAATTATGAAATGGGCGAAAGCTAGGAGGGCAAGAGACGATGACAGGACAGCTTTGGCTCTTTTCTTAATGTCTTTTTCAAAATGACGGAGTTCATACATTGTGGATACAGTGCTCTATGAACTTATGTATAATTTCAATTCGCATTCAACGTCATTTTTTAGTATAAATGAGCAATGTCGACGACCATGAGACTAAAACCAACATATTTGCGTGATCTGGTCCCGGGAATGGAACAACATTTATTTGTTATAGAGCAATCTGGGGGGGGGGGGGGGTAGTCAAAATGAAATACCTCAGCACTGCAATAACGTAGCTAACCAGAAAAAAATCATGGGCTGGATTTACAAAATGTTCTTACGCTAAAAGCCTTCGTGTCAGCAACATGTGATGTAGGTTATATTATTAGCGAAGGTGATCAGCTAATAAAAAAGAGCACTTACGGACGAAAAGTTTTGCGAATTCTGCCCGACGTTCTTACTCAGAAATGCCCAAGTCCAGAGGCAAATCTTGCGGAAATGTATGCGAGCTTCATTTTTAAATAGTTATTAACAAATAATAGAAAACTTTTCTACGTTTTCATTAAAAAATATAAGTACGTTTCAAATTTAAAATTTTAAACACTTGGGCTCACTTAAAAAATATTGTGTTTTACGAGCCAAAACAAGTTTCTCATTATGAGGCACGTCGTCGTGGAGGACACCAGAAATTTTTACCACTTGGGGTTCATTAACGTACACCTAAATCTAAGTACACGGGGGTGTTTCCGCCTCAATCGATATGCGGCCGCCATGGCCGGGACTCGATCCCGCGACCTCGTGCTCAACAGCACAACACCACAGCCACTGAGCAACCACGGCGTGTAGGGCTCACTTGACATCCTGATCTACATGAAAATACACGATAACTTATTCAGAAACATTTCGATGACATACTGGATCATTGTGACACATACTGCGATCCAACACTCATGAGGAGTAACAAACTGCTTGGATGTAAAGAAATAAAGGTCTTGTTTTAGAAGCACATTGTTCAATGCTGCAGTGGGAGAGGAACCGCTTCCTAATGGTGACCTTGCTCCCATTTACAGGTTGGCGTTGTTGGGCGCACCGGAGCAGGAAAATCGTCGCTTATGATGGCACTGCTCCGTGTCTTGAGACCCTCTGCTGGATCCATATTCATCGACGGAGTTGACATTCAATCCGTCCAGCTTCGGACTTTGCGGTCTGTCATCACGGTTATACAACAGGCAAGGAAAGAAATGACTTTCTCTTAGTCACATACACTAGCGCTGCACCGTATGCGGGCCGCGACCGAAGTCCGACTTCTAGGGAGGGCTTGTGATAGAATTGGCGCATGGTCATGTGGCAAAAAATATACATATTTTGTTGCCAAACACGAAACGCGGCATAATTAATTGTTGTTTCCAATAGCATTATATACGTGTGGCTGGTGGCATCTTTTGTTGGAAACAGAAAAAGAAAACCGCGACTTCGAAATATCTGAGTGAAATTTACGGCTTCAAGGGCGCGAATCCGCAAAGCACTCATTATTTATTCGAACTCGCACCTTTGCAATACTTTCACGGGAAGAGAGCAGACGGAAGCGGCTGAAAAGCGGCGCTATCGTTTCGTGTGTTGCGCACGTTCACAAAGGCTTCCTCACACGGCAGCGCGTCAGGAGTAAGCTTCGATCATGATTTTGGGGTCTAACAATATTATAGCCAAATGATTTTCTCGTAGCTACATAACAAACCGATAGAAATAAGATGCCGATCCTAACCATCAATGAAGAAGCGCTTAATAAGTAACCAAGGCATGCCGGGACAATCTCTTGACATGATGCGAGCTCGATTCAGAATATCTGTATGAGATACAGAAATCTTGTTCATCCTAGCGGTGTTTTAGCAACGTTTTCTGCCCTTGTCATACTTCAAAACTGAAAATGGTGTCTTTTCCAATAATTTGTGGCATCAGGCGATATCTACGAAAGCCGAGTATGTTCAGCAATGACCCTCGTGGTATTTCAGTAATGAAGACATGAGCGAGTGTGATGACGCCAAGCAAATGCCAGGCTGATTTTTCGCAAGCAAGAGATCCAACCTATCGACTAAAGCGAGGTTTGCGTTTGCCTGGAGAAGTCCGTATTGGTCGTCTATATTCTTGAGTTGTGCAGCCCTGAATTAAACTCTTATTGGAGATGCCGCTGCCGATTTATTCTCCATAAAACAATGGATCAACATTTATTCACAAATATATGAGCATTACCGAGGAATGCACTTCTATAATAATTTGGTTTCGCAGATTCTGAAACTGCGCCTAACATGTTTTCATTCATCTCTTCTAATGACCTTTAACGCGTAGAATATATAACTTGAACTGCTTGACCTTCGGCCACGCGAACGTATAAGAGAAACGACTGAATAATACAGCTTCCAAAAAGCACGTTCAACCATTATCAGCGCCGTCAAGTACGGCTGCCAGAAATCACGTCCAAAAATCCAGGAATAGAGGCGCGCGAGACGCCTAGTGCCCTTTCGTGGTGGCTATCTGCTTGGCGCTGCATAATTGAATGAGCACCGCAGTTTAGAAATAATATATATCGAAACAATTAGTCCATAAATATGATTTTACGGATGCTGGAAGAGTATTGATTTGGAACACCTCTGGAAAGGTAAAGTACTGTGGCAAAAGCGATCAAGGTCGCTGAGTACTTTGGTTTAACCGGACGTAATTGAAATGTTCAGGCTGCTGAGGAACGTAAAGCAGTGCTATGACGTCAGCGAAATTTTCTTAAAATATTCCCAATGGATCATTTTCCGATTTCACTGAAAGTTTAGTTGATAACTATATTTATTGTAATGACAATTCTTTTTAAACCTGCGGTGCCCATTCAGTTCCGCAGCGCCAATCGGACGCCCACATCGAGAGGACACCCCGCATCTCGCGCGCCTAATGTCGCATAGTTCCAACGGCAGTCTTCCGTGGCACTTCGTCTTTAATGCATCTGCATTTGGAGCAGACAGAACTTCCAGATAGGGTGTAGTCGTTTTATAACAATGCCTCTCTGCTATGGTCATCGCTTTGAGCAAAATGCTGATAACTAGAATGAATTCTTCCAGCACGTAGCCGTAGCTCACAAGAAATACGCAGACGAAACAGGTTTCATGAGGGCAAGTTTTATTATACGCGTAACAGCAGTTTTCAACGACGTCCAGTCAGAAGAAACACTCACAGAGTATTTTATAAAGTGGCTGTATTGACTTGAGGACCAGTCTTACCGAGAAAAACAAAGCACAGTCAACCTACGCCGGCTCGAAGCAATGCGAAGCAGAGAACTACTTGCATCTCTAACATAACACAACATAACATAACACAAACTATTTTAGAAATTCCGAACTAGCACACTTCCTTAAATCTTCGATGTAGAGTTTTTGTTTTATACTCTCCGATATAAGACCTTGATAATGATGATGTAGTGACATCCGCTTTGAAACAGGGCGTTGACAAATAGTCAGCTAGCCTGCTTGATTTAATGAGCTATGCTGTACTTGTTTTTCAATTTAGCATTGAGGCATCGCGGTTGTAGAGAATCGACATCCACTAGTAGTTTATTTTGAAACCTCAACCTGCAGTGGTGGATCAGTCGATTATCCATTGTATGGATAGGTTTAACTTCCTGGTGTTAAACACCTTGCCCTGGCGGCTGCATTCCGGGGGGGGGGGGGGAGGATTTAATGCAATAGTGTCAGAGCCTTGTGCATCTTTTGTTGATAACTCAGATGATCAATATCATTCAGCAGCCTTTTTACAGACGTGGTACTACTTTTTGACAATACATAATATCAATTGGCCATTCAGTGACTTCGCAGCGTTGGATGTGCTTCGTTTTTGTGATCTTTCGTTCTCCTAGGATACATGCTTGATGCGAGGACCGTTGCGGGAAGTCCTGGATCCCACGTGCACTTGCTCCGACGAGGAAGTCAGGCAGGCGTTGGTGAAGGTCCACCTGACTGACCTAGTCGCACAACATCCGAACAGCATATTCATGGAAGTAGGCGAAGGCGGCAGCAACCTTAGGTAATGAGCCACTTTGCTTTCTTCTCACAGACGCAAAATACATTGCTGGAACATTCAGGGCTAGTTTTAAAGCACAGTCACTGGTACACAAAGGACTAGGCTCCGTATTGTTCCAGCACTGCCCAAACAATAGCACGTTTTTCAGCGCTTAGGCACGCACTGCACTAGCTCAGCGGCTATGTTGCACTTGCAGAGAAAAATTCACTGACCTGTGCCATTCTTGCGTCATTTTTTGCGAAACGTCCTTAAACTAAATAAGGGCCCAACAGAAGTGGCAGCGCACTTACGGCGTCTATCAGAGCGGGAAATAACCACGCTGCCATTAAATGACAAGGAAACAAAGAAGCGGAGTCCGCTTACAGCATGATCGCACATCATGCATCTGTAGTTGAGGCTGTGCCCTTTACCGCCCTACAAGCGCAACCGCGCTCGTCCGTAATCGCACCTCGATCCATATACTGGCAGCAAAAGTGTCGCATTCTTCCCACATTTCTTCGAAAGACAGGACTGATGGGCACATGGCGACATATTTGGAGAAGAAAGAGACGGTGAAGCAGAGAAATTACTGGCTAGGTTTGCCTTGCTCACCCCTTTGTAGCAAAACCACCACCGCAGCCGCCATATCCACCACCGACTGTCATTGTGAAACTAATTAGGAAAAAGGAAAGCTGCACAATAAATAGGTCATATGGCACTAAGGCAAGGTCGCTAGCAGCCTTGCGTGCGTCAGTGTGGAAGGTGATCGCGCAGCGCACTCTTGCACGTGCGGGTCATACGCAGCACATAGACTCAATATCAGCTTCCTCGGAGGCCGGTGCTGACCACATGGTCAACGATGTTCTCTAACGCCAACCGACGACGGAATGCCCGCTTCCTTCGCCCAGCACCTACGTCGAGGGCACAGACACCTACGAAAGCAGCCATGGAAGCCAAATGCCGAAAGGACGCGTGGCTATCCACACTATCGCATGCTTGACAGAAAACTTAGCTCTACACATCCGCACATGGAAACATCGCTGTCTATCTAGCTTTTAGGTCGTATATGCGCTATAAGTCGTTCAGCGCTTCTCCACGGATTCTACTGCACTGATAAAACAAGACGATGCGTCCGACCAAGTAAGGAGTTCAAACTCAAGTCAGAATACTGTTGAGAACCACACACAAATACCAGAACGCTTCACTATGCGAGCTGGTTTAGAAACAAATTGGTTTCAGTTGCCGATATTTCTACGCAAACGCACATTATTCGGAACCGGCACTGCACATATCGTGCGAGGACGTGGTGGGGTCTTGTTATCCAGGAGGCGATAGGCACCGCTCGGTGAACACGCGAATGCGTCCTTAAAGTAAAAAGTGACCTGCCACTTAAGTTTAAGAGCGCGTTAAAATTCCGAGCGAATTTAGCTTTTTGTAGAACGTCAGCCTGTTTCAATACCTACCGCACTTCGAAGGCTTCTCTCGACGTTCTCCATTACCTCTGTCCTGAAGCAGCTCGTTCCGCGTTGTGCCTGCAAATTTTCTAATTTCGTCATGTCAACTAATTTTCTGACGTCGCCCACAGTGCGTTGTTTCCCTTAAAGTACAATCTCTATCTCTAATAGAACACCATTCATGTCCACTGCGAAATACGTTGCCTGCGAAGTTCCACATTTTCTTCCTAATGTCAAGAACAATATAGGCAGCCCCTGTCAGATCTACGACAAACACCGCTCTTTTCCAGTCTCTTAGCATTATGCCTAACACTTCGGCTATTTTCGCTCGTTTCGCGGTCCTTAACTTGTTCCTGAACTCCTTTGTTCACCTCCAAGTTAACCTCCCCCGTATGATACCCTACTAAAAATCCTATTTGCTTTTAAACAGGTTTCCTCAAATACGGTTATGGAACGGGACCCCGTCTGATCCTGTTCGGTCCTGACCTGTTTAAATCCTGTTTAATCTTGACCCGTTTACATCCTGCTTAGTCCTGTTTAAACCTGACCCATTTAATTCTGTCCCTATATAACCCAGACCTGTTTGACCCTGTTGAGATCTATATTTTGCTACATTCATACCAGGTCCTTTCAGAATGGATTGATCTCGCTTAATATAATTTACTCTCTAAACCTTTATTGTATGCTTGTGTGATTGCGCTCAGCATTTAAGTCAAGTATGTCTGCATTATGTTTCCTCCAAGAATGCCATTTTCACATGTAGCTTTGCCTAGTACATTGCTTGACACAAAGATGAATACAATTTTCGGCATAAATTGATTAGCTCAACCAACACTGATGTTATACATCACGAACGAGTTTTGTATGACCCACGAGTACGTTTTCTATGTATGACCTACAAGAAAATACACCCTGAAAAAGACTGTACCTCATTTTCATATTTACTACAAGTATTTAAATGTAATTCTTGCATGTTTATTACGTGCTGGATTACTTGTACTCGTCTTACCGCAGTGGTATATTGCTGTAATAGTTTGTTCGCAAATCTACAATAAAGGGTAATTTTGGGGCGGAAAATGTCAGGCAAAGTGTTGGCATGTACTTGTAAGTGAAAAACATAAGTATACTTTGTGTAGGTATTTCTGTACACCCACTTCAACTTTCATTAAACCTGAAGTCCTCCGGTTTAAGCAAAAGCATGTCAAACATGGCACAAGCACTGTTTATTGGACCTTCTTATGGTACTTCGATGCACCCAGTCTGCCGAGAGACGACTGCTGGAATGTGTTGCTTGGGTGAGAGCGAGCAGGGCACCTGAATAAGTAACGCCAATAATGTGTCTTCACTCATGCAACAGGTTAACACATAGGCAAATTCGTTTATGTTCATAGAGATAAGAAAGGTTCAGCATTCCGAACATAGGAGATAATGAACAAATCATATTGAAAAAGATGTAGTTTAATGCAATGCGTATGTTTCAAGGAAACATGGATTACTGTGGGAGAAAAGGTGCCATAATTAGCAGGCAACTGAAACAAGTGGTATAGAAAAAAATGGACACATTGATTGATTAACAATAATTACTAGTATTGAAGCGACAGAATACAAGCATGAAATACCTTTGAAAACAACACCGACAGGTTGAGATAATAAATACTCAGAAACTAAACCCTTTAGCCAGCAAAGTAAATACCGTAGTGTACTTTTGGTGGCTACTTTTAGTGGCTTTGGCATTGCGCTGCTCAGGCAGAGGGCATGGTATCGAATTCCGGCCACAATGGCTGCATTTCGATGGCAGGGAAATCCAGAAACCCCTATGTAAGGGCCATTGGGTACACGTTAAAGAAGACTAGGAATCTCGTCATTTTGATGTTATAAAAACCAGGGGAAATTTCGAGATAAGCAAACTCCCAAAAGTAGAAGGCGCTGGCCTTGCGAAGACCATATAAAACATTACATGGTAGGTGACAGCAGCCGCTAAATTTCTTGCAAAAGCTTAATATAGCTGAAGCGATATTTTTCGGTAGATCACTTTTGCAAAGTATTGTACAATTTGGCATCCGACATGTTGAGCATCTACGGACGACAACAATTCTTGCACAGATCATAGCAAACACTATTGCCCATAGGTATTGACACATCCAAAGCCTAGTCTTACAAAATATCGCGAAATTGCTCGTACGACAAAAAAGTAATCAACATATCAGTCAGCAGTAAACTGTACTCACTTAGCGCCTTTGCTACATGACCTATTTCTTTCTGAAATGGATGTAACCCTCGATAACTGTTTTAAGAACACGCACGTGATAAAGGTTTTTAGATCTGTAGACGATTTTTTACTCCTTTTTGACAAACAGTGCTCTTCAATTGACGATGATGAAATCCGCGCTGTTTTAAAGCTTTTTAAGCTTCAGGGCAAGGGCCTATGTTTTACCCATGAGATTCCGTTGGAGAACGTGCTGCAGTTTTTAGTTTTAAATATGACGTTTTTAAAAGAACGTGCTTGTTGGTACTACTCACCATGCTCTAAAAAAGGCTGGTACCATATAATTCCGCCCACTCGAAAATTGTAAAACGAGGCATTGCAGCAACGTGCCTGGGGTCTGCGCTTAAGGTGTGTGTGTCCATAGGATGAAGAGGAGTTTTGAAAATCAGATCGATCGCCTTTTAAAAGCCGGCTACCCTCGCTAGGTGTTAACGTCAGTGGCGGAAAATTTGCTCTGGAAGCTGAAACGCAACAGAAAGCCTAAGGAGGGCGATGAGGTTGAGCGTAGTGCTCGAAAAAAGGCCCAAGTGGTCCTGCACCTTCACAGGGTTTCCCATAATTTCAAGAAAGTGGCGAACCATGTGTGGAGTTTCTATGGTCTTCTCCACCCGAACAAGCTGGCCCATCCCTGCCCCCGAATCACGCACGCGTGGCGCTACGAACGGGTGTACAGTACAGCATTAAAAACATTTAACAATGGGGTTTTACGTGCCAAAAACACTTTCTGAATATGAGGCACGCCGTAGTGGAGGACTCCGGAAATTTTGACCAACCAGGGTTTGTTAACGTGCACCTAAATCTAAGTACACGAATGTTTTCGCATTTCGCCCCCATTTAAGTGCGGCTGCCGTGGCCGGGATTCGATCCCGCGACCGTGTGCTCAACAGCCCAACACCATAGCCACTGAGCAACCACGGCGGGTTACAGTACAGCTTGTTAAACGTTACGTGCATTGGTTCACTAAAAAGGTTTACCTGATTCCGCTCAGCTGTGGCAAGTGCTACATGTTGCAAACTGAGCACTGTGTCAATGACCGAATGAGAGAACATGCAAAGATTTTAAAGAAAGGTACGACTGCACACCTGTCTGCACATTGCAGGTCTTGTAGCGACTGTGAACCATGGTGTTTTTATGGCAGGATCCCAGGAAGAAGCAAAAACATAACCGCACGTGAACTGTTAAAGGCCTTCCATATCCATAGCAGTGGTCTGGCTTGCCTGAATCAAACTTCGGTTACGCTTTATAATCCAAATATAAGATTGCTAAGGACATAAAAATTGATGAGAATGCCTTCGGCTGATTGGCGTCCTCTGATTCTTTTATGTGTTTGCGCAGGTGCATCTTTGTGTATATATCAGGTGCTCTGTTTTTCGGAATAAACAGTTGCAAGTGTAGCGCTCAGCTTTCCTTTTCTTTCGCCTGTGTCTTCTTTTTTCGGAATTTCCTGCGCTATAAAGCACCACACACATCCTCACAGTGCCACTACGGTCTCCGAGAATGGGTTACAACGTGCACCACCCTGCTTCAGAAACTGACATTCTTCTGCTAATAAGAATTGAAGATTTACCTGAGTTTTGCAAATTACAGAAAAAACTTCTGCTAGAAAGAAATGTACCACATTTCATATATTTAATGTAGCCGAGTAGCCGCTTACACTTATAAAAAATCACATAATAGGGCATCGTATTTTTTGTTTGCTTTTGCCACATGAGGGTGCCGAAGGTCATTTTCCGCTATTTGTCAAGTATAAAAAATACAAATCCTTGTCTAATGAGAAAAACAGTGCTCGTTTCAGACAATATGAGACGCATTTTTCCCATCAGCGAGGCTATCTCGATTTACGTTCTGAATGGTTGTCTTTCCCTTTAAGAGAAAAGTTGTTTTATGACCTAAATGGAAAAAGAAAAGAAAGCTCCGGATGGGGCTCAGTATGGTGCTACATCAAAACCTTAGCAGGTGCCTATTCAGTTTGTACTTTTCTCAGAAGCTAGCTAATGACATTTGTACAACAATGGCGTGTCTATGACAAAAAGGGCTGAGGTCAGAAGTTAGGTGGTCACACACATTTCAATCGACAAATTAAAGCGTGTTAAGACCTTTGTTTGCC
This sequence comes from Dermacentor variabilis, assembly GCF_050947875.1. NCBI lineage: Eukaryota > Metazoa > Arthropoda > Arachnida > Ixodida > Ixodidae > Dermacentor > Dermacentor variabilis. Next base: position 33,031,270 of record NC_134574.1, read on the forward strand.
ACTTTCAATGGCATGGTTGAGACAACACACTATAATATTATTTTTTAAGAAAGCATGTCTTGAGCATGGCGTGCCTAACCACTTTTGTTAGGTGAGCGAATATTACTTCTGGTCCTTTTTTGGGATCTGGTTACACATTATCCTCAGCACAATACGTTGTTTCCCTAAGTATGTCACAGAAAAATGCATATTTTAGGTTGACCATATTAACATGCGCGCAATGTACAGCCTTCCTTCAAGGGTACCACTATCTATTCAGGCACACATAAGCCAAGTTCAACAGTCAGCCTCATAACAATGCCTCTATTAGTCATGCATATTTGCAATTTGACAGAATAATGAGAAAAAAAGGTGAGACGGATGTTCTTGTTATAAGAGAAGCAATAGCAGAGTTGAAGTCATATGCAAAAGGGTTGAGCCTACCAAGCTTTCGGTTACATTCTCACTTGTGACCCCTGCAACAGGCTGACTGACATGCATAACTAGCTGCTTGTGGGACCACATTTTCGTAACCTGGATTTTTTTTGCATCTGAAGAGATCAGCCTCAAGCTCCATGCTGCGCTGCAGTCGAGAAGAATTATAATCTGTCAACATTTAAATGCTAGGCTGCATGGTTTGTTGCATGCTTCAGGAATTTACTGATTTATTGTACACGTAGCTCATAGGCTCCATTCGTAGTATTGCATGAGGAGGCAAGAAAACAAATTCTGAACTAACAAGGAGAACATTCGACAAAACAAGACAGATAAAAGAAGAAGAAAAAAACATACTCTCATAATAGGACTGAGTATCTGGCAGCGAGCCTATGAAAAAAATCGATTGGAAACGTTTCACTACTGGTAGCGCTTTAGGAGATGGAATGTAGAAATCCGAGCTTCATACACTTTTAAGCCAGCTTTCGTGGCTTTTTATTTTGAGGTCCCTTTCTCTGTAGTATTATAGGAATGAATATCCCCCTGCAAAAAACAAAGAAAGGCATGTAATACAGAATAGAACATACATAGGAAACTGTAATTAAGTACGTATAGTCTGTGTAGGCTCAGATGTTAGAAGTCTACATCATCCTCATCATCATCATCATCATCATCATCATCAGCCTGGTTGCACCCACTGCAGGGCAAAGGCCTCTCCCATACTTCTCCAACTACCCTGGTCATGTACTAATTGTGGCCATCTTGTCCCTGCAAACTTCTTAATCTCATCCGCCGATCTAACTTTCTGCCGCCCTCTGCTACGCTTCCCTTCCCTTGCAATCCATTCCGTCACTCCATCGGTTATCTTCCCTCCTCATTACGTGTCCTGCCCATGCCCATTTTTTTCTTGATTTCAACTAAGATATCATTAACTCGCGTTTGTTCCCTCACACAATCTGCTCTTTTCTTATCCCTGAACGTTACACCTATCATTCTTATTTCGATAGCTCGTTGCGTCGTCCTCAATTTAAGTAGAACCCTTTTCGTAAGCCTCCAGGCTTCTGCCCCGTACGTGAATACTGGTAAGACACAGCTGTTATAAACTTTTCTCTTGAGGGATAATGGCAACCTGCTGTTCATGATCTGAGAATGCCTGCCGAACGCACCACAGCCCATTCGTATTCTTCTGACTATTTGAGTCTCATGATCCTGATCCACAGTCAGTACCTGTCCCAAGTAGATGTATTCCCTTACCACTTCCAGTGTCTCACTACCTATCGTAAACTGCTGTTTTCTGCCGAGACTGTTAAACATTACTTTAGTTTTCTGCAGATTGATTTTTAGACCCACCTTTCGGCTTTGCCTCTCCAGGTCAGTGAGCATGCATTGCAATTGGTCCCCTGAGGTACTAAGCAAGGCAATATCATCAGCGAATCGCAAGTTACTAAGGCATTCTCGATTAACTCTTATCCCCAATTCTTCCCAATCCAGGTCTCCGAATACCTCCTGTAAACACGTGGTGAATAGCATTGGAGAGATCGTATCTCCCTGCCTGACAGCATAGAGAAGTCTACATGAAAGCATAATAATAATGGTGGGCAAAGCTTTTCTGCTTTTGTTGGGCAACCTGTAGCAAGACATACAGCTAAAAGAACATGCATGTCTCACAACACAGTCCCCAAAAATATCTGTCACAATACAGTGAGTGTGTACACCACGCTTATCTACAATAGCCCCTAATAATAGTTAACTCAGAGGGGACTACTTATGTAACTTGATCAAACTGGAGGTGAGCCAAATTCTAAATGTACGATTCAAGCAGACCGATAATGGACATTATGAATATGGCATGTACAGCAAAAGTGTTGTACATTATTTTTGTACATTATGTCATACCTGCCAACCTGTGAACATAATATTTTGTAAAAATGCTGCAGACACTAAATTCTTTGTTGGTAACATATCACACATTTTTAAAGCTTGCTGTTAGCACCCACATTGTTGCATACACATACATTATTATTAAAGGGAAACTCCGACATCCACCCGTTCGTAGCAATTGGTACAAAGGAAACCCGTACGGGTTCCTCGAAAGGAAAGCCTAACAGTTGAAGAAAAATTCGTACTGGTCTGAAACTCGAACCCGGGACCACCGCTTTTCCGGGGCAACTGCTCTACCATCTGAGCTAACCAGGCGGCTAGCAGATGGCAGGGCGAAGTCGAATTTTCGACAACACGAATCAAAGGCAAGGGTTTGACGTAATAGTTCTGCGGAAACCCGCAAGGTGAAGAGATGTAATTAATAAAGGGAAAACATTACGCCAAACCATTCCCTTTGCTTCGTGTTGTCAACACATCCGACATCGCAGTGCCACCTGCTAGCCGCCAGGTTTGCTCAGATGGTAGAACCGCTCTCCCGGAAAGGTAGTAGTCCGGATTCGAGTCCCGGACCAGGGCTAATTTTTCTTAAACTACGACGCTATTGCTTTCGAGGAAACTTTATGGGATCCCTTCGTCGCAATTGCCACGAATGGGTGGATGTGTGATTTTCCCTTTAATAATTACTTCTCTCCACCTTGCGGGTTTCCGCAAAGCCATTACGTCACACACACATTTTGAACCAATCTTTAACTTGACGGGCAGCACAAAAAGCAGCAGCTACTTTGAAACTAGTAACAGACAAAATTGTTTTTCAGATTACAGAGCTTTTTCAGTGTGTTTGCTGCTGCCTTTTTAGGCTGCTTCAGGAATTTCTCTGACCAAACTTCCCTAAAGCAAGTGCCCCTTTGATGTTCCCGTTAGAGATATTGCGTTGCTAACAATAGAGCAGTACAAGTACCAATACAATTAATTTTTACATGCATTTTAACAATGTCACGCAAAACATCTCTTAATAGCTTTAAAACATCTTTACCAACTCAACTTCATTCTGTTTTTAAAGTGGCATTCATGAAATTGTAAAATGAGCCCACATTTGTAAACGCACGAAAAATTCAGCAGGGTTTCCAAATATGAATGATAGCAACAAAATCTGCAGCTCGTGTAAATGGCAGCGACTGCTTTGTACACACCTTCTCGCACCATGCTCATCAGATACTTTGCCGTGTTGTTGAGGCTGCAGAAGTGCCGCAGGTACATATGTGGAGGCGCCTCTGTTTGACAACATCTTCAGATCCCTAAACATTAAGAAATGTTTAATTTATTGTAATCCCTCCTGAAACTGCAAACTTGTGATATCACAAGATCAGTTATATTTTGAAAAGTCTCGTACAACCAGTTACATGTAGCTGGATCTGGTTGCGCAAATATGTGATTGTTACATCAAACGCGGTTATATAACACGTAAATCGAACTTCAGCAAGCATGAATATGCTATGAAAAGCTTCACATAAACGCAGAACTTTATAAAGTGAAAGTTGAATTGTTGTATTAAGAAAATTCCTTAGGAAATGAAAGCATTCCGAAACCTAATTTATTTATGCGGCGGAGCAAAACACTGTCCCAAAGGACGATGTGCTTAAAATTACAACGGACCACCTGTTTTTCTGGAGAGACAATACAGAAAGTGAAATATTTTTCGATTAAAAAGAAACATTGCAGTTGTAATTTCGGCTTTTCTTCAAGATTGGAACCCTTACAAACACACGAAAACACACAGGACACTAATACACGCCATCTGACGACCCTCTATAAACAGAAGAATTTGCATACAGCCTAAAAATGTGGCCATTCGTCGACACAGCAATCGGGTGCTATCACGCGCAGGTGTTAGCTGTGAAGACGACATATCGACGTACTACTTCTAAGAATCCCTATACCATTTCTCAATGAAAAATTATGTAGACAAACAATAACTTTCCTTGCTTGAATATTTGTACCTATTTATATCAAAGAGCCACCCGCGCTAGCGCGCTTCATAGCAGAAAGCAAATAAACCATAGATAAAGCTGTTGGCAACATCAATACCTTTTAGGACAATTTCCATGCAACATTTTGCTAAATGTGCACTGCGATATGAATAACGAACATTTGAAAAGCACATTTATAATTTTTGTTGCTTTACTAATCCGGATTCGGTTGTTGTACGGATCTTGCGATCAGTACAACAACGCACACTTTACGAACCATAGACTAGAAGAAGGCGCTCAAGCGCCGGACGTACCTTTGTAGGCCTACTCGGGAACATTCCTTTTAGTATCACAGGTGCCGCGGATTAGACTGCACCGACGGTCCTGCGACGGTCCAGCACCGAAGACAGGACGTAATAGCACAACTTTCACCAAATTCTTCCGTACAGTGTGATACGATGCGATAGTGCCAGAGGAGGAGATCCTTAAGACAAAGGCTTTTCACGAGCCCGGAACAAAGAAAGCGTGAAGGGTCATATCTACAATATTCGACATCGGCGCACCACACGAAAGATATTGCGAGCTACATTACGCAGTCCCAGAGGTTTTGTGATTCTCAATGCACACAAAATGCACCACAATTTCTCTCGGCATGGCGTACACACGATTAAACAACCGCATCGTCGGGCGTCAATGCAGCGCGCACTGACATGTACCGACAGCTGAAGAAGGAATCACCGAAAGTGACCATGCTTTCAGTGATCTGATGGATGGTGACGGCGTTGTATTTCGATGTTATGCGAGTCGTACAGCGTCATGTACGGCATGTTTCATCAACGTTGCTTTTAAAAGAGAGGACAGCGATCTGCGTAGCGGCCGTATTGACGTCTCAGGAACGCGAATTAGTTTGAAATTTGCAGCATATCGTAGTTTGGTCTGTGAAAGTTCCAAGGTATTCCTGTTTTTCTGAGGCGTAATTAACGACACATTTGGAGTAGAGCAGTGTCCTGGAAGCATTGTGTCGCCTTGTTTTTTGTGCGTCGTTCTTCGGTTCTTCGGGTTTGTACTGTTTATGAGTAGTGCCCTCCATGTATTGGACGTTGCTGATTTCTTGCTTTATTGTAAACGTGTTGCTACTCTACGGGTGTCACACGGCGCACTTTTGATCGCGATCAGGCTTGATCCGGATCGAATTTCTCGTTTGTGACTAGCTCATTTGCGAAAGCTGCGCGCGGGAGTCAATAGCAGTCGAAAATTACGATTCGGATCGGGCTTGATCGCGATCGAACTGTTCGTGTGACACCGGTAATGAACGTCCATAGTGCCTGTCGCGGGCGCTTTCGCACACGTCTTGCGTTCTTTGCATGTGTGCACGTGCGTACTCGACCGCGTACTGTATGCGTTTTTATTGTGTCAGAGCTGTTTAAAATTCTACGTGTTAATAAAGTACACGACTAGCGAAATCGCTTTGTTTGTGTGGATGTGTGCGTACATGCAGCTTTATTTCAAAGCTACAATGTCAGCCATTGACCACGCAATTTCTGCAGAGCTTGAGAATGGTCCCAATTTAGCACTAGGGGCTAAATTATCAGGATATCGAAAAAAAGTTCTTCCCCGGTTCTGTTCAAGCATCAAACTGGTATGCATGATGCCATTCAGTATGGTTGCCACAAAGCTCCAGATTAAACCAGCTTTTGTGCCAAACAAGCGCCCTTGTATTGTGCCAGTGCGTCCAGTATACGCCAGTTTAGTTGCAAACAGGGCCCCTGTTAAGACCTGTTTCTGTGTAAACTGGCCGTGCCTACATCTGTGTGCATGCCAAATGGGACCCCGTCAGACCTGTTCGTGTGTAAATTTGTCGTGCCTAAACCTGTTTGCATGCCAAACAGGACCCCGTTAGGACCTGTTCGTGTGCAAACTGGTCCTGTTTATACCTGTTTGTTGCTGAACAGGTCCCTGGTTAACCCAGTTTAAACCTGTATAATCCAGTTTGAATTTCAATAGTATTTTCCAATAGGGATAGCGCCTGTAGAATTAATTTAATGTACACATTTTTGCAACAATAGTATATTTTGTGGAGTCGGCGGTATGCGCTCCGACACATTTTCATTGTCCTGTAATTAGGCTCAGATGAAAAGGGCCCGCGGTTAGTAACTGACCTACTAAAGATAAACCTGCGCTCACTCTAGACGCTCACTAGCGATCATGAATTCTTGTTCCTTTTCCAGGCTATTGAACATCGCCATTGTCCTTCACCTATTATTCTTAAGCCCTACTGTTACATTTACTCGGTTAAAGTGCACAAACATGTTTTGATAATTATCCCTATTTTGCTGAGCACAATGTCATCTGCCAACCGAGGCTTATTGAAATATTCGCTGTTGATCCTCATTCCTGAGCCTTCCCGGTCTAAAAGCTTCAATTTTTCATGTAAGCATACAGTAATTAGCACGGCCGAGATTGTATCCTTCTTCATCTCATTCATGATAAATATTCCACTTGTAAGGAATTAAAAGTTGTGAACCCGGAACTATCACAAATGCTGAGTCGAAGTGAGTCTGAGGAGATGCGCACAGGTGCATTTGTCATTTTCACATAAATGAAAAAAAATTTTTTCAGTCATCACCCGAGTGCTACAAGCACGACGGCCTTGATGTGAAGTTCGCTTAGACCTTCACTGAAATCATTACCGTATGCACTCAATCCTCTTAATAGAAAGAAATGTCATAGCTTCGTCCAAATGGTCTGGATTGAATGATCGAGCTCTTTGCCGCCAGTAGAGCACATAAAACCACATGATTCGTGCGATGCAAATGCTTACTTCGCTGATATGAGGCGTTTTGGTGACCACGTTCAAAGTCGAGCGTGCTTCACGATGTTCACTACGCGATATCAGGCCACTCTGGTCGGCTTTCGCATGCCACCCTGTTGATTTTACTACTCAGCAGTAAGGGCGGAGCACCCTAAGCTGGCCGCCGATTGGCAGAAAACTGTTGTGCCAAATTCACAAACCTCTGTGAAAGCTTTCCTAAGTGAGAGGAGAAGATAGAAAGAGCAACACGCGATGCGACTGAAAGACGTGAGTGACGTCATTTCACCCATTACTGATGTTATTCTGGCGTTTAGAATATGCTTCTCCAGCTAGGAAAACAAAATCTGCCGTGTGCTGTCGCTTTTCTTTCTCATCTACTATTCTCATGGCCGTGGCCGTGTTACTTGCTGTGCGCTTGCAAATAAAAAAAAACGTATTGACTGCTTTATGTGCTGCATACTGCACATTTTTTTTGCCAGAATGACGTGTCTACAGTGATATATCTCACTGGGGCTATAGAAATAAACGGGTGCGTGGCGGCGCTTGTCGCTGTGTGAGCGTGTGCTTTCCCAGAGCCTATGGACTTGACGCAACCGAAGCCTTACATATTACTTAACTGTTAAATATTTAATACCTTAAGAGCGCATCTTCTATGCATGACTACATAAAGAGCCTGCACGAGGGAAATATTATACGTCCTGACAAGCACGGATAAGTGCCACGGTATGCCGCGGAACGCTGACGGGTGTAGTTCATTGTACATCGAAGGCACGTTATCAATTTAGTGCAATGAAAGTTTCGCGCTATTTAACATTCTATATATTGGATCGCAGGCGCCTATGGAAAGGTACACTGCTGACCTATTGCACGATGCTTCATGGCGGCATAGATCTCTGTGGTCCATTTGAATCGAGAGGTATATACTAAACCGACAGAATTTGTCTGCTCAAAAGTTCCTACCCACACAAAAGAATATGCTTTTGCTTTTATGTAATACAATTGGTTACAAGACGATTCATGCGATAATTAATCACTCCCTTAATTAAATCTTTTTTTACACCACCACGCTTGTTTCAGCAGTGAACTTTCACAATGATGCCGGAGCTTGTTTTCTTCGGCATTATTGGGTATTTTTGATTACCGCATTGACTTCCCGCTTCGTGTAGTACGATTCCCGTTTGTCTTACGCACATGTCCGCTCATACCGTGAGCTGCAAGATGCACAAAACCGTGGGTACATACACTACGTCATTTCGACTTAGTTCTGAACTGAAACTATGAACAAAATAATTGCAGGCTAAGGTTAGCAGTACGGCAGTGGACACGAATCGCCCAACAGCAACAAGTTTTGGTAATTAGAAACGTTGTCTTTTTTGTTGTTTCTTCTCGCATGGAATTATGGCTTGTGTCCTATCGGCCGTAGAATCCTGTTCCAAGGAATACGCGCTATGTATATAAAAGATTCTGTCGACCAATCCTATAACAGTACCGTGCGGTGGCGCCGACTGGCCGGCCGTTGAGCGCTTCCTAACATCGCAAGGTGAAGAGATCAGCAAGAGTAGCGCATGTGCAGAAAGTTCACTGGAAGCCGCTATCTTTTAGCTGAACGTTTAGCAAAGTTGCATAGTTTTGTTTTTTTGTTTTGTATTGCTTTAACATTGTTAGAAACTTCTTCTTTTATCTTCCCCGGCTACCTTTTCTATAATTTCTTGGTACTCCTTTTTTGCTACTTTACACAGTTGTTTCGTTTCCATCATCGCGGTAATTACATGGTTAGATATTTGTTATTTCATTTTTACTCACTAACAATGTATAATTTCTTTTTACTCATTTCTTTTTTGCTGATTCCCTGTATCCATCATCACCCAATACTCCTTCAGTTGCCCTGTGAGGCAACTGAATAAATTCATAAATGTATCTGATAAGCCGGGGAGTTTGCACGGGGTTAATCGTGCCAGGGGCTGCGTCCTGCTCATGCAAAGAGCCTAGCAGACGAAACTTGCGCTTTCAGTGAACTTGGTGCGCATGCGCTACTCTTGCTGATATCGTTGCTTATAATAATAATAATAATAATAATAATAATAATAATAATAATAATAATAATAATAATAATAATAATAATAATAATAATAATAATAATAATAATAATAATAATAATAATGGTGATGATGATGATGATGCACATATACATGGATGCGTCGATTGAGGTAAAACACACCTCAGCTTCGCTGCTTGTCCTTCACAGAGTGGAAAGGCTGATCAATTTTGTATTTGGGCAGTGTGATATTTTCAGCAGAAGTAGGAAAATGTCTAGGAGACTACTCCTCCTAGTCTTATAAATTAGGCACATAAAATTGCATATCCTAACTGCGGCATAATAACGCAAATAGCGCTGCTAAGAGCAGGTGAAATTACAAAGAGTAGGCATCACAAAGCATTCAATACATTGTGATCAATATCCCTGTGGTTCAACGCCTTCTGGTCATATCCTCTTGGAGGATGTCAGGAAAAAATTGAGTAAATCACACATTAGTGCGAAGAAAAAGTAAATGCATCGTTGTATGTTTGTGAAGGCGTCAAGAGGTGCAGTTTGTAGCGCCGAAATTCAAACTCCTTATTTAAAAAATGGTGCAGATTTCATGAGGTGTTACTGCTGTAGTGAAACATTTAGAGTCCCTCATTTCCTATCTTAGGGGACATCAGACGATGTTCATGGGATCAACTTGAAGATATCTTGAAAATCATAGTAAAACAAGTCAATAAAATGCTTGTTCTCTAAACTTTATGATAATAAAGTCAAATTGATTGTATATTGATGGTACCTAAAAGCATACTTTGCCTGTAGTCGCGGTTCCCCAGGAGCCACAGAAGGCGTAATGGGTTGGTTGGTTCTGTGTCATAAACTCAAACTAGACATGAAAGTGTGGCCAGCTGCATCAAGTTTTCTGTGGAAGAGTTAAAGAAAGGAGATTTTCTGCTTACTTATACAGACGGGATAATTGAAGTTTAGCATTTTTATATTAGTTTCAACTGCACATGTACCAAGAAGAGCGTCAGCTTGGCAAGCAGCCACAATTTTCCACAAGCACACGCAATATAAAGCTGTTGCTGTAGTATGCGTAGAGGTCACTCAAGGCTGAGTTGCTAACGTCAAGCGACGACCTTGAAGGCTGTCGGAGTTCTCTGTCTGTCCGGAGTTCCGGAGTTCTGTGGAGAACAATTTGTGGGTAGTTTTTTTTTTGCTACTAGCATTCACACTAAGAAAAAAAAGAGTATCTCTTACTCTTTTCGGAGAGTCAGGACTCGCCACGTATACCACACACTTTGTGGGAGACACCCGAACTCTTTTTCGGCAGAGAGTCCCGAGACTATCTGTGCTCGATACAAGGTGGTTACGTGACTCCACACACAATAGCCATGCACACTCTCTTGTAGTAGTCTCCTAACCCTCCCAAAAGGGTTACACGACTAGTGCTGAGGGAGTCCGTTAACTGTTCTGCATGAGTCAGACGACTCAATATAAAGGGTCACATGACCACTGCTGAAGGATTCGGGTAACTATTCTTGATGACTCTGTTGACTCCAGCAGTGCCTATCAAGTTACACTTAGTGCGTGGTGCAGGTCTCTTGCAAATAGAGTAAAATAACTAATCCATGTAAGTCGTTTGACTCTCGGATGACTTTGTCGAGCAGCTTTTCGAAATGTGTCACCAGCTTTTACTACAAGTACACACCGACTACGGCTAGCTCTCAACATGACTACTGTAAATAGACAACATATAAGAAAGAACCCATAGCAAACTTGCCAAGGACAGTGCAGGTTAGCAACAAAATTTAACATTTCATCACGCTTTGTTGTCTTCTGGAAAATTCAAATGTATTAGTCAGCACAGAATCACCATGAAAGCAAGACAGTTCTGATTACTATTAAAGTGGAATCAATAGCCAACCAAGCAAGACAGTCAAATAAACATGCAATATGTAGCCTGCAGGTGCATATGCATGACACTGCAATGCAACTATGAACCATAATGAGACCTCAAAATATTGTGTAACTCATGTAGAAGTTCAATTCAGCACTGCACATGTCTCTAATGTCAAAACTTTTATAAGTTAAACCTATTTCACTGTTCTTATAGACGTGTTTTTATTTAGAACTTACGATTTAACATCCTAAGCAAGTAAGCAACACATAACAAATAAAAAAGGCTGCATTTATGTACAAAGGAGACCCAGATCATCAAGTGCAAAAACAATATTACAACTTAGATTACATATTTTATGCGTTATACTATGCGTGCTGAAAACAACTGTTTCGCAATTGATAATCCAATATAACCGTAAAAACACCTGTCTTACCTTATGCTACTCTTGTTGGCACTTTTCCCCCACATTAAAGAGTTGTGCCACAGTAAAGAGTTGTGCATCAATGTTATCCTGTCATACAACATGCAATAGTGTATAAAAGCATCGCCAACAGATAATATTCCAAAAATAAATACACCTACATTTATAGTAATTGTTTATTTATGTTGACAAACATACTTTTCCTGGACGAAGTATAATAGCTGACACAGACAATTTCACAGATTGCAATAACCGCTAATACAAAACTTGCCATAATGCAAACGCGCTGACAAAATATGTAGCACAGGTAGCTATATTTAGTTACGGCAAAGATAGCACATGAATAATGAGGACAAGGGAGGAAGCAGAACACATAAACAAACTATACCCAGCTACAAGCACGCAGCTGTAACAATACACATGGTGCACTAAGATCCAAAAGAAACCAAGAGGAAGATGTGAGGAAGGCTTCTTTTACTCATCACAAGGTATACTGTATGAGCAGATTATGCACTGGCTGTAATCTATCCTCAGGACTTACATGAATAAGTTACATTAGGTGCCACATTTACTAATCACTCATAAAATGTTCTTGTGATTTTTCTTATTCCAATCTTTAACTTAGCAAGCATGACTGAGTTAGGTAAAGCCTCCCTGGCTTGGCACATATACAGAAATAAGTGTTTCTATAAACACTGGAGGTCACGGACGGATGACTGACACACACCTTTTTTAATTCTTTTGTCTTTGTCATTATGATTATCTACCACAGTAGCCTTTTGTAGAGTGAAACACATCCAGATAACACACTGTGGGCTACCAAGTGTGAATACCTGTTCTCAATTTCTACCTTTCCCTGGCGTCCCGCTAAGGTAACAATGGCGCAAAGGATTGTCTTGCCAATGTATCCGTTCCCACACAACAGGACCAGATTATAGGCCACATTACTGGTGCGTGAAATAAAACATCTGTGCTTAACTATCCACTGGACACAAGAACTGTTTTCCCAGCATCAGCCGCGTCTTAATATAAAAGTGAAAGAATAATTTTTAAAGATAATTTTATCAAATAATCTAGACATTAAGCACAAGAAGATGTTTTACTGGTCCGAAAAGATCAAAGATTGAAATAGGTAGGATGCATGTCATACCTTAATATTGTACCAGTTTTTTTTTACAAATTAGTTGAATATCGCTGGGGTACCCGGCAGAGTGAAAAGGGCACCAATTTCTGCGGTCTTATTCTGGTGTTGTTCGACGGGAGAACGCCGTTTTAGGAACTCAAGGATATGCCAGTGTACTTTTAAACAAGGCAAAAGGTGACAGTAAATTTGTGCGCGAAGGCAATAACGCCCAGAGGCTCAAGCAACAAATAGGCTCACATTAAAGCGAATCTGTTTTGGCTGGAAAGTGTCAACGGATATGCCCAAATAGATCAGCAGAGGCACAATAACAAGGAAACGAATTATTTTTGTTTTACTTATCTATTTTGCTATAGTATACTTACTACTGTCGTGAAGGACCATGCAGGTGGGAAATTGTTTATACAATTGCCCAGTTTTTGGCACGAATGAAGTGCCACGGTACACAAGCACACAAACTGGATAATACAAAGCAAACATATTAGTGTAACTAGAACCACTAATGCAAACCAGTGCAACTTGCGCAGATAAAAAAATACCGCTCATAGGAAGGTACAAAAAAATACAGCTCACAATCGAGTTCAATACACATAACAGCAGGAAGAAGCAAAAATCCCCGAAATACGTCTGGTGTACAAATTCAACGTGTTGCAAATTATGAAATAATAGTGCATCAATAAAAGGTTTAGATTCCAAAAAATTGAAAATGCTAAAATACTAATATATCAAGTAACGCATTTTCAGAAGCACTTACACATTCTGATTAAACCAATTTTTCAGGCAGTTCATTCCAATCAGTAATAGTTCGCGGAAGAAATGAGTATTTGATATGTTTATGCGCGTTTGATACAGAAGTATACTGTAACGATGCCGATTTCCCGACATGCGAGACAAGAAGGGCTGAATATATGCGCGCGCATTCACATGCAGTTTGTTGTGACAAAAGGAAAAATAAAAATTTATAAGTCTCGCTATTCTCCTTCCGTGCCGTAATGCTACCATCATATTTACCAGCATTATGAACGACGGTGAATCTCTTTATATTTGTTAAATATAAAGCGTTTTGCCCGCCGCTGGATCATATCGCGCCTGTGTTTATCTTTTCGATAGTGGGGATCCCGAACTACGCTCGCGTGTCGAATTTCAGGCAAAGGAATGTTTTGTCGGCAACAAGTTTTGCATGGGATGGTGCTTTTTATTTTGGGTCTAAGTAAGCCAAGTGTCCAAGTATCTGTTGTAGGAATGTTTTCGATGTGGGAGGTCCATTTAAGGTTGTTAGTGATTGTCAATGCCAAATATTCGTATTCAGTGGCTTCTGTTATGGTGTTGATATTAATTGCACACGTGAATAAAACATGTTTTTCTTTTATTAGTAAAGCGTAGCAACAAAATTTCCTCCGAGTTCAAGGACATAGAAGATCTTGTGCACCATTCGTGAGTTTTCGCTAGACAGTTTAATGAAATCTGGTCGTCCCAGGACGTCACTTTTTTGAAAATCAAACAATAATCAGCTAACAACCTAATTTGAGCACCAGGACACAAAGCAGTGGTGATATCGTTTACATACAAGAGAAAAAGAATGGCTCCCAAGACGCTTGCCTGATGCACGCCAGACGTAACTGTCAAAAGCGTGGACGAGTACCCATCGACATTCACAAACTGCGTTCGGTTGGCCCACCACTGTTTGATACAATTGATGATAAAAGGCATTAGGAAAAATCAATGAAGTTTGTTAAGAAGTTTACTACTGGATATACGATCAGAAGCTTTGCTGAAATCGAAAAAAAAGACTAGACCAATCTGTCCGGCCGAATAAAGGGTTGAAGCGATTTCATGAATCGCAGTAGTAAGCTTTGTGACTGTTGACAGGTTATAGCGAACTCAACGCTCGTGATTAGATATATGTCTATTACGTTCAAGGAATTCGGTTATGAAATGTGCGAGAATGTGTTCAAGTATCTTGCAGCGCGATGAAATCAGAGATATTGGGCGAAACTTTTCTTTTCGTAAGCGCTCTACTTTTTTCGTGAACTGCCACTACAGGTAAATAAAAAGAGCAATTTTAAGTTGAATTCAATGGCAATTGCACGATTTCGCACTAATGCAATGTAATGAAAAAGAGGAAATAATAGGAGAGGGAGCTTAAGAACCCACAAAGGAAGTAATAAAAACGGCCCCAGCTTGTCCTGCTGTCACGAATTTAGTGTGTTTGCTCCAATCTATATAAATATTTGTTACGTTATGACTATATTGAGTTTAAATAGAAACCAAAGAGCTCGTCTACCCACTCTTAATAAAGTAGCTAGCCTTGGTTGGCGCGAATATAAAGCAGTGCTTTGAAATCCTCTGCGTAACACAAATATACTGGCGGTGCTGTTCTAGAGCGAAATTTAAAAGAGTGAGAGCTTGATCTTATTTTCTCCTGTAGGGAATATCTGTAATGCTCGTTACTTTGACAAATGAAGAGATATATAAACTCAAGGCGTGCTTTACTAGTATAAATAAATGAGTTTCACTTTATCGGCACTGTTAGGGCAAACGTGTGTGCAGGCTTCTAATGCACGTCTAAATGTTTTTGGTTCATGCTGCGGAACCGACGGTTTCTTTAAGTAAGCTGCACAAATAATGGATATAGAACGGTTCTAGTGTGGGGTTTGCGGTTTCGCCCTCATACCAGTGAATAATGATACAAGCACTATTGCTTGGGTAGTAACAGCAGTAGTCAGCACGCACAAATAATTTCTACTAACGCACGCCGCTCAAAGGCATCTTTAGCCCCGATCCTGGCCGGAAATGTGAGGCACTTGGCGCGTTTAATGGCTCCGGTTCTCTGTCGGTGGTCCACGCATCGGCATTTCACACCTTTAATGG
The DNA here is from genome assembly GCF_050947875.1 of Dermacentor variabilis. Lineage (NCBI taxonomy): Eukaryota > Metazoa > Arthropoda > Arachnida > Ixodida > Ixodidae > Dermacentor > Dermacentor variabilis. Next base: position 33,046,703 of record NC_134574.1, read on the forward strand.
GCAGCATGGTTAATAATCCAATCTTTCGGAAAACCGCAGTTATCTACTATTGCTTGATTGATGTATAACAAATTACTTAAAGCAAACCTTATTCGGCAGAATTTTCATTATATGGGAATAAAGGTTTAGTTTTCTCGGCCGACTGATTACTTTGATGTGTCACCGAATAAAATGACAAAACTGCGCATGAATAAAGAGTTTATTACCACCTAGATTAGATCAGCCAAAGATGCTCGCAAATGAGTTGTTACCATATATTTAAAATAAAGCCTTTTTCATAGCTACGTCCGTCTTTGAGAGTTAGAAAGCTTCAATCTTTTCAATTGCAATGCCTTTGTGGTTACGAAGCGCCGATCGCAGGAATACTGAAAGAGGGCGCAGACGTATGCTGCGATTCGTGACACGATTTTGTGGGAGTAATTGTTCCATCATGTGCGCATCAGCCAGATTGGATGCTGCAATTATGGCCCTGACTACGTGAACGTGTTCTCTCTATGTGCCCCAGTGCCGGACAGAGACAGCTGGTTTGTCTCGCAAGGGCCCTGCTGCGAAAACCGCGGATTCTGGTCCTGGACGAAGCCACGTCGCACATGGATGGTGACACGGACAGGCTTATACAGAGGACATTGCGGGAGGGCTTCAGCGAGTGCACGATGCTCACCATCGCGCACAGACTGGACACCGTGTTGGACTACGACAAGTATGCAGCGCTGACCCTAAACGTCTTATTGCTCACAATAGGTCGGATTTGATAGCAAAAAAGCACTTAGGTAAACAATACGTGGTATTCCGTATAAGCCGGGCCAAAAATTGAAAAATGCAAGGGTGCGTGACGAGAATTCAACCAGCTTAGTTTTGTTTGCTGTCCTCTTCAGCATCTTATAGTGTTTCTCAGTAAGTGCTGAGATAATAAATAACGCAAGTTGATTACACAGATTGAAAGCATTGATTTAAATGCCAAATCATCAATGTAGGGGTGGTCGAGCGCTAATGAGAAATATCAAATTTTTTTTCTCAGATGATAGCTGCTGAGATATAAATATTTTCTGGATGCAAATCAAGGGTACAAGGTTTCGAAATTGATTACTTGACTGCGTGTTTACGAGCAGCGATGTTAGTGCCCTGAAACATGCTACCAACGATACATCGGCACTGTGTGGCGTTACCTCAGTCCGTGTTCAGTCGCACTGTCCCGACCAGGATACCAAGACACCATAGTTAATTGCAACCGAATTCAGTGTCCCGGATTATACAGAGCCGTTGCTGTCCTATTGTCAGCAGCAGCGGAAACGCCGCACCGCTGTATTGGGATGGCGTGATCGCTCAGCGCGCTAGGGCTTGACGACTGCTGCTACGGCAGCATTGACATCACTTGGTGGGCCTCAGAGACGATGGCCTCAGAGCAGGATGTGGGCCTCAGAGCACGATGTGAATGCTACTGCAGCATTGACATCGCTTGATGGGCCTCAGAGCACGTGACGTTGGTGGAGAGTGATTGAGAACCAGCCAAACCTAATGCGTTTTTCTAATGTTCAGAACTCTACTGAGCAACCCGTAGCAACTATGATTGACTTAGTATAAGAGAGTTGCAAGTACAATGCGAGTGAAATTTAGTAATTGTATGCAACTCGTTCGGGATTCTTCACAAAAGGGTATAACCTGCGTAATAATACTTAACATGCCGTCGCGAGTATGGAACGATTTAGAATATCTAGTTACGAACAGCGAACGTTCACAGACACGTAAGAGTGCCCATCGAGGCTGTTTCAACTTTTTGTTGTCTTCAGGACCGTCGTCGTTCTCTTAGCCTCGCCGTAACACAACCCCTGCTATAAGAAGCACGGTGCCGGTGCGTCAAAACAGGCCATCAGGTGGAGCGTGGTAAGCCCTTAGGCGTGCGACATGGAAGACATCAAGTGAAGGAGGAGCGATGACACCGCTGACATCGGTCGCTTGACGCACGACGCGGGAGGGGCTTGTGTAACAAGGAAGGCGTTTTTCGATGAGCCCCAGTCGACAGGAAGGGGACCAAAGTATCACAAGAGAAGCTGGTGAAAAGCGTACGTCATGGTGCCGCTGATTGCAAACCTGCTTGTCATTTCCTTGTCATGCCGACAGACAAGTACGGGCAAGCTGCCTCGCGTGGTCAACATGGGCAACGGCCTCGCGTGCATACTTGCTCCTAGAGGCACTAGCAGAGGGAAGTAAATTGCCCAAGGGCAATTCAAGGTCGCCACCGAAAATACTGGTAAAACGACGAATAATCGGCATTTCGTGGCGTGAAAAATTGTAAGCAAACGTGACATCAAGTAGTGCAATGTCCCAGTCACGGTGTTCTGGCAAAATGTACTTAGACGGCATGTCGATGATAGTTCAATCGTTCAGTCACTGGCCGATTAAACATGGCGCAATGAACATGTGCTTGGTTCAGGAAGACCTCAAAATGTGGGCAATGACTAGGCGAAAAATTGTGCGACCACAGTCGTACCATGTCGTGGGGCACCATGCACTAAAATGGTGTTGCGTACGGGTAAATCGGCGACGTCACTTGCAGAAGGAATCGGAAGCGCTCGGGTAATGGCGTAGCGCTTCGCGTAATACTTGACCGCATGTATCCACTTGATGCTGGAGTTAGACTCGCGAAAAATACCCAGCAGATATAAACATATTCGCAAGAATGGCTCAGTTGTGATGTCGAGGGTCTGAAGAGCCCCAGCAGGAAGGTGTCGCTGGTTTTTTCGATGGTGTTAGGGCTCGCACGCCGCAACGTATTGGCGTGCAGACACTGGAATGGTCGGGCCAGTCAAACCGACGGCGGACACGGTCGTAGCTACGAGTGAAACTAAGATGGCCTGCAAGTGGTGCGCAATTAAGCTCATGAAGAATGGCAGAACGAAGGTGTCAATGACGACACAGAGAAGGGCAGGAACAAGGACGTGAAAATTACGCTGGTACAAAACGTCGCCCTGGAGCAAGAACGACCGTATGAATGGCTAAGTAGGCTTAGATCCAACTCGCTCATTGAGGGTCCGCAAAGTTCCGTCATGGCGTTGTCGATTCTCTATGTTCAGAAGCTGGTTGCTGGAGAGGACACAGGCGGAAGCACCCGTGTCATTGGGGTTGTACGTGTCTGCGGGGTTACGGTGCAAGCAGTGTTCTGGCGCCCCCATATGTAGATCATCCGAGTCTTTCTTACACTTTAAGCGATGAAATATTAAGCGATGAAAGTCAACAGAGAGTGTGATGGTCGGTAACAATACAAAAGGAGCAGCCATATGGGCAGGGACAAAATGTCAGAACCGCCCATACAAAAGTCACAGTCTCTCAATAACAGAGTAGCTTTACTGCAAGGGTGGCAAAAGGTGGCTGGCGCACGAAATAACCAGGTTACGACCACGCTAAACTTTCGCCCAAACAGTACCGATTCCGTGGCCAATTGCATGGTTGCGTATCTATCATCATCATCATCATCATCATCATCATCATCATCATCATCATCATCATCATCATCATCATCATCATCATCATCATCATCATCATCAGCCCATTTTATATCCACTGCAGGACGAATGCCTCTACTCGCGATCTGCAATTACCCCTGTCCTGCGCGAACCGATTCCAACTAGCACCCGCAAATTTCCTAATTTCGTCATACCACCTAGTGTTATGTCGTCCTCTACTGCGCTCACCTTCTCTTGGTACCCATTCTGACACCCGAATGGTCCAACGGATATCTTCTCTACGCATTACATGACCTGCCCAGCACAATTTTTTCTCTTCATGTCAATTAGAATGTCGTCTGCAGCGTTTGCCCTCTGATCCAAACCGCTCTCTTTCTGTCTCTTAAAGTTATGGTTAGCATTGTCTATTCCATCGCTCTTTGTGCAGTCTTTAACTTCTTCTCCAGCTTCTTTGTCAGTCTCCAAGTCTCTGCCCCATATGTGAGCACCAGTCAACTGCCCTGATTGTATACCTTCCATTTCAATGATAACGGTAAGCTTCCAGCCAGGAGCTCACGGTGTCTGCCATATGTGTTCAAACCCATTTTTATTCTTCGTTCCCATGGTCCGGATTCCTTGTGATTAGCAGACCTAGGTAAACATTGTCCTTGACACACCCTAGAGGCGATCCTAAATTCTTGTTTTCTTGATCGCTTATTCTTCATTATCTTTGTCTTCTCCATATATATCTTCAGCCCCACAATTACACTCTCCCCGGTAATGTGCTCAATCATTTGTTGTAACTCGTCTGCAGTTTTGCTGAATACAGCAATGTCATCGGCAAACCGAAGTTTTCTGAGGTATTCGCCGTCGATTCTTACTCTTAAACCTTCCCTATTTAATAGCTCCATTGTTGGGAATTCCTTCTTGAAGCCTGCCTGTTCCCTGGGTTGACTAAAGTCTAGTGTTGCCTTTATCCTATTGGGGATAATTTTGGTAAATATTTTATACAATACTGGGAGTAAGCTAACAGGCCTCTAATTTCTTAGTTCTTGAATATCTCTCTTTTTGTGGATTGGTATAGTGTTTGCATTCTTCCAGTATCCTGTGACCCTTGCAGTTGATAGACGCTTCGTCTATCAACTGAAACTGGCGGTTCTTCGAAAGAACCGCCAGTTTTCCAAGCATTATGTCTCCTCTGTGATCAAACCGACTGTTATACCGCCTTCTCCTGCCGCTTTTCCCCGTTTCATGTCCTGCAAGGCCCTTCTGACCTCATCTCTAGTTGTTGGAGGTGTTTCTGTATCCTCTTCATTATTGCTTTGAGTGGAGTTCTGCTGAGTGCTCTTGGTACCTCACAGGTCAGTATAGAATTCTTCCGCTGCATTTATTACACATTTGTGATTGCTGATGATATTACACTGCTTATCTTTCAGTGCATACATGTAGGTTTGTCCTATGCAAGATCCCTTCTAACAAATTTCAGGCTGCGTCCATTTTTGCCGGCTGCCTCAGTCTTTCTCCCGTTATAATTTCAAACATCCCTTACTTTCGCCCTGTTGATCAGTTTTGACAGTTCCACGAGTTCTATCTTCTCTCTTGAGTTGGATACTTTTTCTTTATCGTTTGTTTATTAGGTCCTTTGTTAGTTGGGAGAGCATGCCTACTAGTTGCCTTGGTGCCTTGCCTCGTACTTCAGTTGCTGCCGCTGAAGCCAGCCTAATTACGATTTCATGCATTACCTGTATGTCCTCATCATCATCTCTCTGTTCTAACGTTGCAAATTTGCAAGTACCAGCCTAAATTTCACTGGTTTTCTCCTTTCTGCCTCTCAGTTGACCTTTTTCTTCTTGACCAATTTTACTCTTTCTCTCTTCAAATTGAGTTGAATCCTAGCCTTCACTATCCTATGGTCACAGCACTTTACACTAGCTATCACTTCTACATCCTGCACTATGCAGGGATCGGCAGAACTTATGAAGTAAATTTTATTCCTTGTTTCACCATTAAGACTTTTCCAGGTGCACTTTCTGTTGCTGCATTTCCTGAAAAAAGGCTTCATTATTCTCAGCTTATTACTTTCTGCGAATTTTACCAGTACCTCTCCTCTAGCGTTTCTAGAATCGGCGCCATAGATGCCAATTTTCAGTTCACCCACCTGCTTTTCCCCACTTTTGTACTGAAGTCACCCGTTAATACTGCATACCGCGTTTGCACTTTCCTCATCACTAATTCAACATCTTCATAAAACAGATCTACTTGGTCATTGTCGTGACTGGATCCTGGAGCGTAGGCTTGTACTGCCTTTTCTCTATACCTCTTAAGTTTGATTACTACTACTGCTACCCTTTTATAAAAGCTGGAAAATTCGTCAATGTTGTCCGCTATGTCCTTATGGATTAAGAATCCCACTCCGTATTGCTTCTTATCAGGGAGACCTCTATAGCATAGTACATGGCTGTTATTCAGCAACCTATAAGCCTCGTCAGTTCTTCTAATCTCACAAAGGCCGATGATATCCCAAAGAATGTCTTATACTTCCTCAAACAGTGATCCTACGCAAGTCTAACTCGACAGACTTCGGCAATTAAAGGTGGACAGGGTCAGTTACCGTGGGCGGCCTGTCTGGACCCAGAGCTCTTTAGCACCCTCTGCTGCGTTACATGTCTGACCGCCGCATTGGACAGGTGTTCTGGACCTGCTGGGGACTGAGGGCAGTGAGTTAATTGTAGGTATCATTGGGGAGGTTGTGGTCTAATACTGCCCCAGGGGGGCCAATTCCTGTTCTGGTGTGGGAGTGTGTTTGTTCAAGCTTACTGCCTTCCTAATTTGGTTGTATCTGGATTAGTACAGCCCCACTATCTCTCGACATATTTCGCTGTTGTCAGACGTCATGCCAAGCCTGCAGCTGAAGAGTCGAAGTGGCCGAGTACCGGTGGGGTGGTGAGTAAAGTTGTGAGACAAGAGAAGGCGTTAGCTAGACAGGAGCCCTACGAAATAGGCACACATGTTTTAGGAGGTGTGCGAGATGCCTTGCTAAGGTGGCTACGTTTTAGCAAAGTGAAAGTAGCAGCAAAGTCCTGCGATATTGCCGACGTGTTAGTTTAGGGAGGCACAGGAAAGTCTTTGACTGCACGAATTATTCCCGGTTTAGGTCGGATTCCAGAAGCATCAACTAGAGGTACATGTAGATTTATCTGATGATGGCCAAAATGGTATTTTTAAATTGAGCTGCAGGTCAGCCTTTCAAAAAATACCAGGAATGGCTGAGAGTCGTTCATGGTGTGCGCTGATGGTAGGTGAGAACACTGTAACGCCATTGAGGAATCGTACACAGGTCGAGTATTTAAAGACCTAAATAGTTCATCATGTGATCGAAGGTGGCCGAAGACACAGTTTCGCCCGGAAGGGCGTTACGTCAAATTGATACAGTCCGTTCGTTGTTATAGAAGGTCTCTTTTGACGACCGAGAACACAACACTATAACAATACACTGACAGAAGGTCGATGTATAATCCGCCGTGGTTGCTTAGTGGCTATGGTGTCGGGCTGCTAAGCACGAGTTCGCGGGATCAAATCCCGGCCACTGCAGCCGCATTTAGATGGAGACGAAATGTTCAAACACCCGTGTATTAGATTTAGCTGCCCGTTAAAGAGCCCCAGGTGGGGAAACTTTCCGGGGTGTGTCTCATCATCAGAAATGATTTCGGCACGTAAAATCCAATAATATATTAAGGTCGATTGATGTATATTACTGGGCACAATAGAGACAACCAAGGGCGTCATGTATAAGGGGCAGTGGGTAGACATTCTTCGTTGCGATGTGATTGAAGTCGCGATAGTCGACGCAGAGTGGCCACGTGCTGTCTTTCTTTTTCACTAAGGCAAATGGTGACTTGATGATGACTCAGTATCGTTTGTTAGCATCTTGTTCATTTCTACCTTCATTACTTGCCACTTCAACGCTGAAACTCGCTAAGTAGTCGATGAATTGGCTGAACATCTTCGGTCTGGATACGGTGTTTCACAAAAAATGTGTGGTCCAAGGAGCGGCTATTTAGGTGAGAAATATATCTGTAAAATATGATAAGTGACCGAGAGCTTCAGCTTCACCAGGCAAGAAATCCGCGGCAATACGTTTCGCAAAGGCATTGTTAGAATAAATGGCAGACTTGCAAGGCTCACGAGAGACGCCGACAGCAAACGTCTCAATGCAGCGGTCCGTTAAGGGAGAAACAGAGAGACAAAAGGCAAGGAAAGGCAACGGGTTAACCAGTTTTGGTACCGGCTGGCTGCCCTGCGCTGGGAAAAGGATAAGGGGAATAGAAGATGAAAAAAAAATGAAACAACTGAAAAAAGTCACAGTTTCGCCCTAGAGCGAAGCATCGATAGGGATAGGAAATTATTGGACAGCTATACAAAGTAAAGTCAGTATTTTTATCGGCCGCATAACTTGTAGACGAAGGCAGACTAACTAAATTATCATTATAACGTAACGCTCGCAAAAGCAAACATGAACACATATGACTCGATGACCATGGAAATTTCCTGACATATCTCTGGCATGAGGAAACGCGGAAGCAGCAGCGAACGAGGTGGCCTTTCTACTGTTTATCACTTCAAAGCAAACTGAGCGCTGAGAATGCACAACATGCACAAAGCCATCAGCAGTCAACGCAGATAGACTATACCCTTAATCAGATCGCTCTCAAGATATGACCGGGCGACCGCGTAAAGTAGCCACATACACAGCTGCAGCCGGAATAGAACGACGCCTCCCTCTTTTCTCCCTCGCCTTGCGCCTCGCAATATTGGGTGCCTCGTGCACGACGGAGGACGGTGCACTTCCTCCCCGCTTTTGTGTCGGGCGAGATTGAGCCGCGATTGTCGACTCCTCTCGCACGCCTTCACTCACACATACAGCGTAGGGCGCAAGGCAATGGTGTTAGCACCCTTGTACTTTATATGGGACCTCACGGCAACGCCGATGGCGGAAATACGCATATTAGGCTATCGCAATAATAAGTGAAATGCACACAATAACATGAAAGTACGCCCTACGACTTTCAAAGTCCATCGCACAATTCACAAGCCCTTAGGAATTCGAGCAGAGCGCTTAAGACCTTCAGTGGCGAAACAAGTCGGGCACAATGTCCAACAACTTTTTACTCTGTGAAGAGGCGATCGCGTAGGTTTTTGAATGCCGTCGTGAGCAATTTCCATGACACATTTATAACTTGTCACGGAGATTGATCAGTTAAAGCACTGACTGTGGCTAGTGATATTCCCGTTGGCGGCACTTGCACTGTGAACGCAAATTTCACCGCAGGAAAGAAAGTGCAGTTGTGGGTGACAGTTAGCACGGTTTGAGAGACTGTGACGTAGTGCTTGAGAACAGCGGCAGTAATTGATGATGCAAAGTAATTTCCTTCTTGAACTGGCACGGACCAGTTCAATATCCGTCAGGACGTGCGGTGGCACATGAAGAAAGTCAGTCAGCCTTACGCGAATCTCGGGTGGAGCAGGATGATGGCAGAGAGGGTGGGGGGGCGCTCAAGGCGGGCACTCCTTGCGGAGCAATCGATGAGCGCAAAATGATCAGAGATGAGCTCAAACCGACGGCACTCCCTTATGACGGCATCGGCATAGAAATGTTCGTAAAAGCAGGAGATTGCATGAGTCATCCGCAATGCATTTGAGGATATGTCATACTTTGTCGGACACTGCCATGGTCGTGTCCGTTTTGTGACAAGGGGCGAGAACGTCTTGATTGTGGGAGATGTATGACTCGGTAACACTTTGGGTGCGGGAAGGAAGCTGCTTTTTTTCTGGCTAGCTGTCGACCAGAGGTATTGCCAAAAAGGTCGGACAGCTTCTGCTTGAACAGCTCCGAATTAGTAAGTTCCTCTTCATGTATTCGGAGCCGAACACGCGGAGTTGTTGCCACGTGGAAAATAGCATAAGCTCGAATCATAGTGGGGCCCCACATTTTCCCTTTGCTCACACATTCGCGCCTGCGTAGCCATTCTTCTACGTGCGGACCATCGCGACCGAAAAATCAGCCGGAGTCATGAGGATGTGGAAGCGCAACCTATTGCTAGTGCTAGGCACTATTGAATAACGCGATCTTGGATGCTTTCTTAGATAGTCTTTGGGTATCTCGCATCTTTATCATGATAAGTCTGGCATGATATGTATCAATATCTCTTTTTCCGATGCATGAAAGAATGAATAGCGTATCTTAAGGCACAAGACACTGCTATCGCAACATCAGCGTGCGCAAATAAAAACACTGGCTAAATTCTACTTCTCAAGCTGCTACTGATGCCACCAACGCCACAAGAATGTAACTAAACGCAGCGGCATAATTTTTTTATTTCCGCCAGAGCCCTCTAGCGAGGGCAGGCGATGACATCAGGATGCTGTAAAGAATATGAAAGGTCATCGCAGCTTTGTGTGCTCTCTGTATGCATGATGCGTCAGAAAATGTCGCTACCAGGGTTGGTGCTGCTGTGCACTTGTCCGGTAATTCGATATTGCGTAAACAGTAATACGTTTTCGGTAAAACGGTAAAACTCAACAGCGGTGTTTGCACCATCGTGCACATGCTTCTTATTGACATTCTTGTAACTTGATTGCGACCCGCTAGTTGGTCAGCAAGCGGAGCAGTGACTCCCATCAATTAGAAAAGCGACAAGGAAAGACCACTGACAGCGCCACGTATAAAAAGCTTTCATGGTAATAGCTACAGCAACCCAATAGACTGTTTCGGAATGAAAGTATAATTTCATCTAGAGAGACAAAAATATTGAGATACTGGCAGACATTTCATTCAAGTGAAACATAGCCGGTCGGAATTAACCAATTTCCAAGCAAACAACTTTTTGCTTGCGAGCTTGCTGTTGCATTAGAAACATCTATACTAAGATATTCACGAAGGTATCGAACTATAACATGACACAAACTGACAGCATCGTATCGAATACACCAGTTGCGGTAGTATCTTCTATATGTATCTCAAATACTTGCTGCCCGAGTATCTTGCATTGTATCAAGTTCAAGTTCAAGTTTATTCATCAACGATGTCAGTTTTACGAAGAATTGTATGCAAAATAAGCACTACACAGAGAGTCCCAAAGTTAGAAACTGTCAAGGGGACTCCCATACATCAACAAATTGATAAAAGGAAAAAAAAACGATACCATTGGAAAGTATCTTTGCCCAGCCCTGCGTACCTGGTCTGGATATCAGATGGTGCAACAGATCTCCGTTTCAACGAGGACGGAGACCCCATACCTCCAATAAATATCACTTTAGATGAAGTGGAGATGAATGGTTTTCAAACGTACCTATGATATTCGAAGCATAAAGGGAAAAGAAGCGGTTACTGTAATGGGGTTTTCATAAGCTATTACCGGTGATAAATATATTTCTTCAGACGGATGGCACCTATGGATTCACTAGGGATGATTTACGCGTACATCGAGAGTAAAAATAAAAAGTGCTGAAGCTAAGAACCGAAATGCGCAAATTATAAGTGTAACGTGATTCTTGCCGAATGATTCGCAACTTCACACCTGCACATCTTAATGAATCGTTAATATTGTGCAAGCATGGTCAGATTTGCTTGTTTCATAGTAAGTGAACCGCAAAGCCGGTTTACAAAGACCATATTTATTCGTCAGGTGTTTTAATGGTGCCTATATTGTTTAACAATCGAGAAGGAATTCTATTTATAGACGCAAACGTTCGCATCGATGTTGGAAGTGAGCGTTTTCTTGTTTTTATACTTAGTTCTGACCATGTGTTTGTTTTCAGTTTGTGCAAAGCATATTTGCAATAAATATAGGCCAACTACTCAAGCAAAGGGTAGTCATCCTTAATGTTGTTCACAAGGTCATAGGACCTGCACTGTACACCGCATGCTGGCGTCATAGCGCTGAGCACGCGTCTTTACATTATTGCGCAGGATCCTAGTCATGGATGGAGGCCACGTTGCCGAGTTTGGACCCACACTTGAGCTTGCATCAAATCCGTGTTCTCGTTTTCACACCATGCTGAATAGAGCAGGACTTACAGCAGAGGATGTTCGCGTTGTTTCGGAGCCGGCGAACACGGTTGGCACTCACCTGTAAGTCTGCTGACTGCGGCAACATGTGAGCCCTCATACAGGCAAGAAATGATAACTGCAAATAACAAAACGATGAGTTATGCGAAAACCTCTCTGTACACATTCACACCGTTGTCAGATTGCCAGCTTAATAAAGAGAAGACATAAGCAGGAACAAGGCATCTACAAAAGTCATCACCATTCCACTCTGTGAAGGAGCATGACCAGCGAAGCTATGTATAGTGATGACTATATTGAGTGCATGGTGATTACTACATTGATAGAATAAAGACACGTACCTGTGTTTTCTTGATTCTACTGCCTCTTACTTTATTTGGTTACCATAGTGATCATCGCTTTATACTCATTATGATAGAGGGCCATGAGCTGAACGACGGTGTGTGTGCGAAAACATTTATTGTAATGAGGTGAGGAGGCTCGACTTCTTAAGCCAAAGCTGGACGCTCCCACCTTGGCACTGTCAGGTCAAGCCTTTCAGCGACATCATGGGCCCTCTGGACGGCCCTTAGTTGGTCCTGAAACAATGGGCTTTGAATCCTTTTCTCCCACTGCGTCCATTCTACAACGAGGTTGGGGAGAGTCGCGGGACACCCCGCCAGCATATGTCTTATTCCAATGATGCCATTACAATCGCTGCAGTCCGTCTTAATCTCCCTCTATGGATATATTTGCTTAATGGAGTACGGTGTGGGATATGTACCTGCACCTAAGCGCAGTGAGACTGCCTGACCCCTGTTCAGTTTTGAATGTGGCAAATCGCCTGCGTCCTCAATAGTAGTGTTTGGTAAAGCCGTTGTATGTTAATAAATGAACTCCAGATTCCCTGGCTTGATGGTGAACGGCTCGGTTGTGACTGTCATGGTTAGCAAGTCCTCGTGCCAAGTCATGAGCAACCTCATTCAGGTTTATCCGAGTTTCGTCCACTTTCCCCATATGCGCAGGACACCATCGGATTTCAATTCTCATAATCCCAATGTTTTCAAAAGGTTTAGCTGCAACATCAGCTACGTAGCCTTTATCAAAACACTGTATAGCAGATTTCGAATCACTGCAAATGCAGGCCCACTTATTACTGCTGCTGTGAAGATTTTTAGCAAACGTAAAGTCTATACATGACCGATGACGCGTAGTTGGTACATTGACATATGTATAACATGTGTATGTGTTTGGTATATGTACATGTGTGTGCCGAACCTATACAACAGGAACGACACAAACCACTTTCCGCTTGGCCAGGTCAGAATGATGTTTAAATCGCCTACAATGACGATGGACACAGAGTCGATAGGAGAGATGGAACCGAGCACGCAGGTCTAAAACGTGTTATTCTCCTTCTTGGACGTAGACGGTGGGATGTACACCATTGCAATGACGGCCCCATCTTCAGGGACACGCTACTGTTCTTCGTCGGACGGAAGGTGGCTACGCGGTGGTGCAGGCCCGTCGACCAACACGCGCTCGGCGTTAGCGGCTTTCCGACACCTTCGCACCTATTCCGTCTTGCGCTCTCGTTGTTGCTCTTGGAGGGCTCGCTGCTCTTTCTCGTTGCGCAAAGTACGCGTCCTACCCATAGCACGGCCAGAACGCAACTGCTGATAACGTCGCTAGGTGATGTTGACGTCATGGTAAAGGGGCCTACACATTGGAATATTACAGAATATCCCCCCTCCAGATTGCTGACCTGGCTCTACCTCGGAGCCGAATGAGCAGAGCTATATGGATTTCTTCGTCTACCCGAGCCTCTTTTACGAATACAGAAAAAAAGGGGCACGTTGCCAAATACAGCTTCGCGGTAGAAGCGATGTATACTGCGTACATGTACAGCACAGCCAGCCAAAACAGAGCAAATATTCAAATAGTTTTCTTTCTCGTCCTTGGAGACTGACTTTCTGCCTGAATATGCCTAGCCAATAAGCCTAAATTGTATCGCTATCAATAAAAATTTGCATAATATCTTACGTTACTATCAGCAATAAAATCTCGGTATAATTAGCACCAGAAGAAGCAGCACACATGTAGTTTGATGGATATGACGTACAGCTTGCATAGCGATTAGTCGAAAATTTTCCTCATTGTAATTATCCACTGAAATACCGACCCCTAAAAACAAATAAATCATTTGGGGTTCTCGACATGCTTCAGTTTCATTTACTTATGGGTGTATTTATGCTTAGTACCCTGCCGGAATTTACAAAATAAGGCACTTAATAACAATAAACAAATAAATATCTGTTATATATATGTACTGTGCCTCTGCGCTATGCACCCGCCATGGTGGCTCAGTGGCTGTCACGCTGTGCTAAGTTCAGTTTTTCAAACGCGCCAGCTGCAGTTAATCAAGGAGACATGAAAAAATAATGCTCAGCGGAGCTGTATATACGGTTATAAATAGGTTCATAATGTAACGACTGAAAATAAGACACAACCGGCCTTGAATTTTGTTTTTGACAATGTTTTTGTTCTTTTTATAAATTGCATGCTCAACGATTTTCATATTTTTAGCTTTCCTTTGTTTACATTTCGGATTTATTATTTCGTCGCAAAGGTGACTATCACATTATGATCACTAAGATATACAGCCAGTGGATCTGTGGCGACACTGGAAAGGTTCTTTGCCAATGTGAGGTCTGTACACGACCAACGATGTATCTCGGGCCCACTGATGATTGTTTAACATTGAATGCCAAATCTTCTGAGGAAAAATGCAAAGCCCCATAAAGTTTCTAAGTAGATACCCTAGACAAAAATGTGGCGTTAGTGTCCATGGGAGCTCTCATGCGCGTTGCCTCAACCTACATGGGAATGATGGGAAGTACAGGCTTCGGATTGACTTCGATCTATAGACTAGCGGCGTCTGCTTGCGGCGCAGTAAGAGAAACTATAATCATATATTATCGCGTAAAATCTCATTTTATTTCTGCAGTATCTTATATTATGCAGAACACATTACATAAGCTTTGTATGACTTCGAGATTGAAGCACGGTTTGCCACCAGGGCACACAAGGGTGTTCAAACTTCTACAAATCTGTTCCCGATTTAGCGCCAGACGATGTATTAATATTCACTTGACAACAGTAATAACAACCGTGTATGTTCTTATATAAAAATACTCATCATGTATTTGTGGAAATAAAAATTTCGCGTTTGTCAGAAAGTGTTGTGCCTTTGAGAGGAATGCTACAAGTGTTGTCTGCTACGATGCCTGCTAGCTGCGAACGCGATATTTTTCTCGCAGAGGTCAGGCACTTGCGCACTCTCTCGCTCCTTCGAAAGGCTGCGTCGGCTGTCACGATTGCTGAACGTCTTCAAGTACTTTTAAGCACATCTGCTGCAGTGCTACCTAGGACGCTTGTTGCCTCGAATGAGTATGTTTCATTATATTTTATATTGATGTACCCCTTCTGAAGCCACCGCCAGCAGCTGTTATGGCGTGCCTTTGTACTTACCCATTTTGGGACAGCAGACTACAGACAGGAAGCAGTAACCTTTACTACCACAAGTAAGTTTGTCTTTCAAAGTCTTGTAACCCATTTCAATGAGCACATGAACGACCAATGCGTAACGATGCCCTCAATAAAGTTTGATTGTCAACCCACTGGAAGTACAACTGTCTATGTGTTGTACCTGTAGTGCCTTCCTTTCGCGCTTCTGAAGTTTCTTAAAGCACGTAACGCTACAGAACCAACCTAACACACTTAACAAACCAAGGTCAAAACGGTCAAAACACGTTCTTTCAACGTTTGCTATGCCGTCGCGTTCTCGTCAGGGCTTCGACGCCAGACCGCGACACAAACATCGGCCCAGCCCTCACCAAGCGCGCTATTGCCCCTTCGAGCAACAGAACAAGCGCAGAGAGATTCGTCCGCTGCGGGTTATAGCAGTTGTGCTTGCACCGAACCAAAACTGCCAAAAAATTCCTGTAGACTAGTTCGCCAGTCAGCAAACTACCACTCCGTAGCCTGTACTTCCCATCATTCCCATGATGGCTGAACAATCGCAGTGCCAGATTTCCCTCTAGTTATGGTAGTATCAAACTCTATGCTACGACCCACTTTCGATCTGGCAAGACACGTCTATGTTAAAATCGCCCAAAATTACTGTGGGAGCGAAGTCGGCAGTGGTGATCCAAGCAAAGGTGCATATGCATCGCGTTTCGGGCGTTACCTGTCTCTCTATTTATCTATCTAGCTTTACTTTTGTAACTATTTCACATACATGCAAGGTACATACGACAAGGGTACAGACAAAAAGCAACAATATCGACTTGGCTAAGTTTGTGTTCTCCACTGATTGCGTTCCCAGGAGGTACAAAAATGTGTATTATTACAAGACGTCAAGATGTTTACAAATACATAGCATCTAACAAAGAAACATAGAACATAGAAACACACCATAACATGGAACTTAACATAGCATAAAACATAACATAGAAAGTTCAATTTCCTTTAGCACAGCAGTAAGCGCCGACATGTATGAAGAAACATACATTTTATACAAAAAACAGAAAAACACTTAAATACAAAAGATCAATTACTTTTATCTTATCAGGAACATCAATAAACATATATCGATAAGTACGTCACTGTGCAACTGCAGGTTTAAAATCACGTTGATTAGAAAAAAAAATAAATACGCATAAGCGCACATGCAAATAATAGCGCTAACCACAAGTTTGAACATATGACTGAAAGCGTAATAAATCTGGTTATTAATGAAGATAGTTCAAGAATGATGTCAACGCATCGCTGAGAATTTACTTTCCGTAGTTTCTTCTTAAATGTGGAATGCGCCAACTTTCTCTCTGACGTGTTCTCCAGTGCCGTACATTTAACGTTTATGACAGTTGCTTGGAAATTACCATTGCTTTTCGTACCCTTCAAGAACCTTTTACTAAAATTGTAATGTGGAGTGATTTTACTATCCTTGTATCTGATGAAAAAGGCGGATCACTGGCCGAGTCCAATGAAGAATTTGAAATCGCACTGATGGCACTCTTTAGTAATGAAAAATCTATCTATCTATCTATCTATCTATCTATCTATCTATCTATCTATCTATCTATCTATCTATCTATCTATCTATCTATCTATCTATCTATCTATCTATCTATCTATCTATCTATCTATCTATCTATCTATCTATCTATCTATCTATCTATCTATCTATCTATCTATCTATCTATCTATCTATCTATCTATCTATCTATCTATCTATCCGTTTTCCCGCTAACCTATGGTTCAGTCCATGGTGGAATGGTTGAAAGCACCACCTGCTGTTCCGAGGAAACAGTCTTCGAAACGAACTGCAGGGTCGAATTGGGTCACTGGGTATGTGGTATATGTACCTATGTGCCGCTCATTAAAGAACCTCTTTCACGCCGAGATGTGTCACTGTGGATGTGGAACTGGATGTAAGGCATTGGAGATCTACCGATCTTCGATTCCGACCTGAAACAACTGGTATTTGTCATTGCGTATTCACCACTTTTTTACGAACCTCTTCGGTGCCATTTTTGCTGACTGTGTATGGGCCAGTCGGTGTGTGGCACTCATCAGCGAACCTGTCTCACGCCTAATTGGGTCGGTTCGTAGGTGCCACTGGGTATGTGCTGCTCTTCAATCAACACCTTGGACGCCAACCAGGGTAACTCTGGGCCGCTTACTATGTGCAGCTGTTTATTACGAAAACTATTTTAAAACACTTATCCGCAACTTGGGTGCCATTGAAACCACGCTACATATAATCAAGAAAACATGTCTGAGTGAATATTTACATAAACGTCACACGCTGACTTCGCTGCGGTGCCGCGGAATGACGCAGTTCGCTCAGTGATAGCTGCGAGAGGTGAAGGCGGCTGCACAGACGACTAATACGTAAGGCGTCTCTGTGGTGGTCATACGGTGTGTCGCTAGGAAGGTTAAATGATAATCTCATTTTCCTCGACATTCGTCATGGGACGGGTTCTGCATGGATTTTTTTATTTCTCAGAAATAGTTGCGCTTTCTCGAACGGCAAACTTGTGCAGCTTGCTCAACTAAGCGTCTCCACGTGGTAGTCGAACTACAACAGCACCTAAACGTTGACAACAATGAACATGATGATATGAGCATCTCCTCAGAATGATGGTTTTGGAACGCTAAAGCAATCTCTAACTTTTTATACTTCTGCATAACATAAAGAGAACTTGGGTTAAGGTTGCCTTTAGCTACGAAGTATTGCTTCCGTGTTCCTAAACATGACTTCCCTCAACGCTTCTCCTCGACTCCGCCAAGTCGAGGCGACGGGGGTTCCTTCACTCAAGGTGCCGTTGCGCTTCATGAACACTACTTCACCTTTCCTCCACTGAGGAACGCCTTGAAAATGCGCCCTCGACTCGAGTGAAGTGCACCGACCCAGAAAGGCGTGTGATATTGACGTTATACTTAAAGGCGTTGATATAAAGTACACTTATTCAGGACAAATGTGTGCTTCCTTTAATTC
This sequence comes from Dermacentor variabilis, assembly GCF_050947875.1. Lineage (NCBI taxonomy): Eukaryota > Metazoa > Arthropoda > Arachnida > Ixodida > Ixodidae > Dermacentor > Dermacentor variabilis. The sequence goes on from NC_134574.1 coordinate 33,064,755, forward strand.
GTCTTGCTAACCAAACGATTGCATTGCGCAATGCAAAACTTTACCACGGCAGCGCCGCCACTGAGCATTTGAATGATAGATCAAGCGTTAGTTGTGTTTCAGGTCTGGCCAAAGTCACACCCCAACAGCTGAGAGCATGGCGCATGGCTGAAAAGCAAGAAAATTTGTGCCGTCATTTGTCCGTTGCTCTTCGTTACCTAGTGCTTCATTGGTAGCTGACGTTGCGCTTATTAATCGCGGTTATTATGGGTGTTTTTATTCGTCTGTGTATGATGATGGAGCCGGATTGACTCCGAAGGAGGCCACAGATGGAACGGCCGTTTGACAGCTTTGTTTACCTTCAAGACCGAGTGGTGGGGAAAGATTGCTAAAATCAGCAACAGAACTGAAAGTATGGGTGAGTGAGTCATTTTTGCATTGAAGCACGTTATGCTGATGCAGTTATTGTGAAGCTGCCGCGGCGCTGTCGACAAAATGTTTCTGATTTGCCAGAGTATGACTGACTCCAGTTGTTCATAGTGCGGGCATTAGCACTTGCAGCATATTCGAGGCAGCATAAGTTTGATCAAAACATTTTTTTTTCTAATTGGAGCTTGAGGGAGATTCGGCACAACCATCTGTTATAGGTTCCCCTTTTCTTAAACAAAAATGTAGTATCGATTGATCGGCGTCTGTTGAGGAGAAGCAGTTAGAGTATACATGTGGCAGAATGGGGGGGGGGGGGAGCATGGTTCAGCTCGAAGCATCGCTAGGTCGAGAAAAGCGTTTTTGAGACCAGTCCTTTCTCTTAGAAGTCGTGGTGGTAAGTCGGTTTGTTCAAATTGTAGCACGTATGCTGAACAAAACCGCATCGGTGCTTTCATTTCCAGAATGAATTTACTTAGCATGCGAACGCCCTGTGTACATAAAAGTTTTGACATTCTCTTGCTCGATATGGGATTTGGAACGACCAGTTGATAATACATTCAACGTCTCTGCTGCACAGTAAAGCTTGTGGCAGAACTGAAAGCATCAATATATACCGTGCCTGCTTGTTCCAACTGCACCAGCTCGCGTCCCAGAAGGAATCTAGGCCCTCAAGAAGTACCTGAATAACCTACAGGGTGATTATTCTATGCTCATTTTCATACACTTTGTTATATAATATTGATGTTATGTCTGCCCACATCGACAACATGGCAAAAAAGACACCATGTTATTTTGAACCACGAACATGAAACAGCCATACAATTATGAAATCAAATTCTTCAACCATTATTTATTATTCTTCAACTGTCATCTAAAATATTTTGGGGAGCATATATGCAACATTATGATGTGCCAAGACATTAGTTGCCCATGTATGCGTTGCTATTCCAATGTGAACCTTTTACTGCCCACAATTTATGATGCAGTACTTCTGTAGCATTTGTCGCCAGCACTTTAGTATTTATTGGCATGCTGATGCTACATTAGGATTGGCAAGTGTACAACAAGAAATATGCCATTATTTTGATGGTTCATCTCAGCTTGTCAGAAGTAACGGTAGTGATCGACTCTATATTTTATTTTTCAGCATTATCATTGTTACAGTCTGCATCACCAATTGGCCTATTTTGGGATCCCGCAAGACACGCGGCTATCCTGGGTTTGTTCCTCGGTCAATTGCTGAAATTCTGCAAGTTCCATTGAAGGTAGCTGTCATCTGCATCGAAAATAAGCAATTGATTAATCCGGTCCTCATTATTCATCATAAGCAGATGCTAGAACCAGTGCAGAAACAGCATATATTCTGCAAGGATTTACCTTTAGATTTCATTGGGTGCCTTCACCCTACAGGCTACTGTCTAAGATGCCGATGGTGTTTTATCCTAGAATACATTTGTAAGCAGTACTACTGCTTCTGTTTATAGGATCAGATTTCACGCTGTGTTTGCATACTATAAAATTACAAAAAGACGAGCATAATGATAATTTGTTGCTCAAGAAATGGCGCTTGGATTGACCAGAAATCGTAAAAGATTCTGAGAAGGACAAGGTGGAACGAAGACGCGCTGATCATCAGACGTGGCCTGGTGCCTGAGCTCCCGAACACTGGTTCTCGTCAAGTGGCTGGCGGTTTTCTTTTAATCTGTATGTTTTACGCAATCGGTTTTGACATTTTGTTTAATATCTGATAAGCTTCCAGAGTAACTTCCTATTTATTCTCAATGGCACTCTCATCGCCAGGCCAGGAGGTTTCCTCCTGGTCGGCTTCTGTTCCTAACTCTGATTTACCGGTGGAGTTTTTCTTACGCAGCGGGACGAGCAGCGTACCTGTGGCTTTGGTTCCGAGTGATGGCGGGGTCATTCGCATGAAGAATCTCAAAGCAATGCAAACCGAACTCCGGATGGCCTCGGCCAATTTTGAACAAATCACCGAGGTTCGACAGTTTGGCCGAGGGGCATTTTTTGCTGCTCGTCAAACCAGACTTGGGTTCAAGATTTGCTGCAGTGCGGTGTTTTTGCGACACATCCGGTGAGCATTTTCATTCCTCATCACGTTGCATGTATCACAGGCCTAGTCCGCGGTGTCGTCATAAGTCTATGTCCGGCAGAAATCTTCGAAATGTTTTCAGCGGCAGGCGTGATTTCTTTGTATCGTTGCAGCCGTGTCGTTGATAATAAGCGTATGCCCACTGAAACAGTCACAGCATGGCCACTTATATACCGAGTGGAGCCTCTATCACCTCGCGTCCTTCAGTGCCTAAAGTGACGGCGGTTTGGGCACTCGATAAAACGCTGCAGGTCAAACACACGATGCCAAATTTGTGGAGAAGGCCATCATTCAAATGACTGTTCTTCAAGAAATGAGTCCGGCTGCCTTTGCAGTAATCCCAGCCCCGCAAATTAACCTAATTGCCCTGCAAGGGTAAAATAATTGCAAATTCACGAAATAATTGACAGACGTCGATGGTCTCGTCGTGAGGCCATTGGAGAAATTCAGAGCAGATCTCAAGGGTATGCTGTTATAACGGCCCGTCAAACATTGTCTATGGAGAACTTAATCTCTGAGGCTGTGGCAGCTTCCGTAGAAAAGGCATTGGAGAAAGCAATAGAGCGCATCATGTCAAATCTAACCAACTCCCTTGTTCAGGTGCTGTCCTCACAACTAACTCCGTGGCTTCAACTAACTAATAACCCCAATATTGAGGATCCGGTGTCGGGTCTACCGCGGAATCCACCTATTGAAATATCGAACGCGCAGCCATTCACAAATAACAATTCCCCAAAGCCATCAACTCCTGAGAAAGTCGACCAAATCTGTCTCTCCGATACAGATCGGGTGGAAAATCAAGATGTAGATATGGACCCCCGATCTCTTAAACGAACAAGTCACCGACAGAGAAAAAATCTAGCTCTCCCATCAACTCCAAAGCGAAAAAGTACGTTAGAGAGACTCCGACTAAGGATGGCTTCTTAAAGGAGAACGTTTTAGACCAAGCAGGGCAGGTAAGATTACCTGCCCTGCTACCCTACCCCATCCCTCATCCACCCTTACCGAGCGATGGGAGACCTTGCTAACCAGCACCGCCCTAGAAGAGCAGCTCGTCCTGATCTCCAGGGGCCAGTCGGCTAGGGAAGCATATGGGTACCATGAAGAGAAAACCACTTCCATCGACGGCGTCTAAGAAGATGTCGAGCTCGGCTCAATAAAGTTGTTTCTCTCTCTCTCTCTCTTAGACCAAGCAGTCTCAGCTGCTCGGATTTATTCGCCATAGGAACTTTAACAGTAATTCAGTGGAACTGTCGTTCCATGCTTTCGGCCACAACAGATTTATTATATCTAATTTGTAGATGCTCTCCAGATAATACTATATTACGGGAAACGTGGCTTGCTGCTGGTCCATCTTTTCATCTAAAAAATTTCCGATGTTTTCGATTGGATCGCCCATCCCGAGGCGGTGGTTTAGTGTTGTTTGTCTCATCAAAAATCTGCCATAGAGCTACTATAGCATACCAGATAATGTCCCCAGACTATGAAATCCTAGCACTGGATATAGTACTACCTGGTTGCACACCTTTTTCTATAATTACCACGTACTTCCCCGCTGGAGTACAAGATAACCGTTATCTAGATACATCTATTGCTCGCACTCAGAAGGACATCATACTATTGGGAGATCTTATTTCTCATCACGTATTGGGGGGCTTCCGAACGGACACTTGTGGCAAACGCCTGCGGGATCGGGTCTTAATGAATCATTTCTCCTGCTTAAATTCGAGAGCACATACTTTCGTGCGTTGTCAGTCGCGTTCTGCCCTAGATCTTACGTTTGCTGCCCCGAGCGTGACAGTCATCTCCTGGAAGACTGTGGATTCCGGAACTAACAGTGATCACCTTCCTATAATTCTTGAGCTGCTTACTCCGCTCCCTAGTTTAAATAATAATATGCGTACTTTTGATAACTACGAAAAATTTAAAAATGCTTTAAAATCAGCTTTACAAGCCCAGGAAGGCATGGAGATGGATAATAAAGCAATCAGCCTATGTTCAATACTAAAACAGTCATCAAAAAAGCTAAATTTGCTGTGAAATCTTATAAGGATGGATCATATTGTCTCTGGTGGAATTCTGAGTGCGAACGAGATTTTAGACGTAGAAAAGCTGCAAGGAAAAAGCTTTTATAAAACCAGTGTCCTGTTAATAGGGCTGATTATACATATATAGCTACCACATTTAAACGAACAGTCTCAAAAGCTGAGGATTACGATTCCAGGCACTACACATACCTTTCGATATCTAGCAATAAAAAACCCCTGTTTAAATTTCTTCGGTATCGCAAAGCTATACCGGCCCCCGTGAACGTCGAATCTGTCGTTCTATCAACAAAAGAATTATCAGAATCACTTGAGAAAATTGCTCAAGGACTTGCGCGACGTTTCACATATCAATTGCCGATAGGACTAAAGAAACCTCCCTTGGTAGACGACTTTGTAGCAGTAACAGCGACAGAGCTTGAAGGCATTATTAATTCTGTGCCGGCGTCAGCCCCCGGTCCAGATGAAATTAAAACAGGAATGCTAACAGTTTTATTTGATTATGCGCCTCAGGACCTACTAAACATAATAAATTTCTCTCTCAAGAATTCGTGCGTTCCAAGAGAGTGGAGAGTAGCTAAAATTATCCCACTAATAAAGAAAGAAACATCCGGACTTGACTTAGAAAACATAAGAGCAATTTCTCTTACTTCAAATGTGGTCAAATTAATAGAAAGGGTTCTTCATGGCCGTATAACAAATTTTATGCAGGATGAAACCCTTCTCAGTCCTTGTCAGATTGGATTTCGTCCGGGCCACTCCATATGGTGCGCCCATGTAGATTTAGAGAGCCGCATTAAACTTGCTCGCCGCAAACGAGAGTACGCAGCTTTGGTGACGCTAGATTTAGCAAAAGCATACGACTCTGTAGAACATTGCATTCTATTCGATAAGCTTCACTCTACAAATTTCCCAAAATATACAACCGCTTGGATCTGTAAATTTATAAGGGATAGGCAATTTTATTGTTACCAACACGGTATTTCGACGTCTAAACACAGACAGACAAGAGGTGTACCACAGGGTTTTGTTCATTCCCCTATATTATTTAACATTTTGCCAAGCACCATTTCTTTGTCTCCGGAAGTACATGTTTATGTTTACGCGGACGATATCGATTTTTTTTCATCCGCAAGCAATATACATTCTCTACAACATTCGTTGCAAAATTACTTAGGAATGCTGGAGACATGGCTAGAGAGATTAAGTATGTCATTAAATATTAGCAAAAGTGCGGTCTTAGTCTTCCCGTTAACTGCACAAGTGCATATATCTTTGCAATACCGACAGGAAGTCATTCCACAAGTTGATGAAGTCAGGTACCTTGGTGTTATTTACGATGGCAAACTCACCTGGCGCAGCCACATTTAACATATTAAAACAAAGGCAGAACGAGCCGTAGCTATGCTTCGCCGGCTCAGCCACCGCCGCTCTGGACTACGCAGGGATACCTTACTGATTATTTACAAAATGTATGTTCGGCCCATATTAGAACTTGGCTGCGTAATGTTTTCCGGTGGCCCCGCCTACAAAATGAAACCTCTCATACTTTTAGAAAGAGAAGCTCTACGGTCATGCCTCGGGCTTCCTAGATTTGTTGCCAACGCTGTTTTATATCAGGAAGTCCATATACCCACCCTAGATTGCAGATTCCGCATGCTTATGGTTCAGACATATTTAAATATTCATGAGTTTTCAAAAAGGCGTACGCAATATGCTTTTATCACTGAACCATCTGAGTTCTTTAAGGTATCGTGGTCAAGATACCACAGTCCTCAGATATTATTTGTGCAAGCACAGTTACAACAATTCGATGGGTCCATACGCCAAGTTTGTCATTCAAATAATGACTTAACAGACCTCAAAACTGAGTTCGAGGACACATTTTCGAATCATGCCAAACTGTTACCAAGGCGAGATTTAATTATTATCTTACACGACTACCTATACCAACTAACTACTGAAAATGTAATAGCCACTGACGCTTCTGCGTGCAATGAGAAGGCGGGAGTGGGGATCTTCTCTGAATCTCTACAATGGTCTTACTCGCTTCGCCTTCCAAATTTCACACCTATGTTTCAAGCAGAATTATTAGCGATTATATTAGCGTTACGAAAACGTCCCCAAAACGACCCATCAGCTGTTATTGTGACCGACTCGCTATCTGTATGTGCAGCACTGACTGCATCTTTAGATACAAGAATTCAAAAAAATTTTCGTTCGATGGTACCTCCGTACTTATGGAAAGTATGTTTTCTTTGGGTACCGGGACATCATGGGTTACACTTGAATGAAATGGCCGATTCACTCGCACGAGCATCCCTCAACGGTCCTATCATGTCTGTTTTGCCGACATCAGCTTATGTCACCGCGGCAAGGTACAGAAATTTCGCTATATCTCAAAACTCTGCAGCATCTATACTAACACCGTCTTCTGATTTCCACCATCTTGGCTTCCCATTGAATAATAATTGGTGTCCTTCAAGACAATTGGAAGTTTCTTTTACAAAATTAAGATGCCGTATACCTCCTCTAAATTTTTACTTACACAGGTCTGGTCTCGCTATGTCTCCTCTATGTTCTTTTTGCAGTGCACCTGAAACTATCGAAGATTATTTTCTCTCCTGCCGCCGCTTTAAAAGACAAAGAAAATTATTCGTACACTCATTCACCAAACTTGGGCTATCGCTAACCTCACCAACCATTCTGTCTTTTGGTGCGACCTCACTGGGATCCAGCCACATGGATGCTTTTCTTGTAATTTACAATTTTATTAGAGATACAAAAAGGGTACCTTGCTGACTTTCTAAAATTATCAATATTTTCTATTATTTCATTTATTTACGCTAACTTATTTTATCAAAATTCATCACAATATTTTCATCACACGTCTAAATTACAGTTCTAGTCCCACGCTCCACAATTTAAATCTAGTTTGGCTTTGCTTCTAAGCATGTGAAAAACCGCCTGCTTCTTGGCCAATTCCCCATAGTGGGTATATGCCACTGTCTGGGACACAAGACAAGACTTCTTTATCTTTATCGGGCGACTACTTCTCACCGCCGAACAAATGTTATCGCACAGCGCAGGACGCGCGTGCATGTAAAAGAAGTGTCTGAAATGGTATCGATAGTTCCGTCCAGTGTCTTTCACCGCAACTTCTGTAATCTGATTGCACGTATGCGCGACGCGAATGCTGTAGAAGTTTGTGGAAGACACGCGGGTCCCAGCGAATACTCTGGAACATTCGACGACTGCTGTTTAAAAGCCGACGCGCTTGACCCGCTGATCCGATTTTCGACAATCGCCGACTGTGTTCGTCGCTGTCACCGTTCTTTGAGTGTAGCCTCTTTTTGAGGGCACAAGTTCGCCCGATAAAACGCTAGTTTCGTCTTTTCCAGTTTGGCTGCTTTCTTTACCGTCGCTGCCACGCGACAATATAGCTGAAGAAAAGAAACCTGGATGAAAAATAAATGACTTCAGCTACAGCGTGTCTACGAAAGCAAATTCAGGCAGTCAACTTGATTTTAAAGTTGATGTTTGAGCTGTCAGATGCGACATGATAAATGTCAGATAGGACAGCCGTTTTAGCCAGAATAATGCAACTATTGCGGTGCAACGAAACATTAACTGCAGCTCTTCACTTGCACACTAATGCAAGAACAGCCCGCATAGAAGACATGGAAATACAGTTGGTCTGCGTGCTTGCTTTCCAGCCTGGTTCTTGCATAAGATGTTGGCTTGTTGATAAACATGCAGTGATGTTAAGACGCATGAAAAGTAGCTTACGTACTGTGTTTTTAATTTACTTCGCGTACTATATCATTACATTCGATTAAGGCTTTTGTGTTCTAGAACGCAATTTTTCTTACAATTATGAGGTCATACTGTTTCTATTTATATTTGCAAGGAAACATATTTCAGCTGGTCTGGCGTTTGCGCAGCGAGACTGATATACAGTAATCTAATGATTCCACAATGTACCTTCTCAAGAGCTGGAAAGTTTGCGAAAAAGGTATGCGAGATATATTCGCTACGACTTGCTAGCAATGTTTGTATTTGGGGATGTCATTGCAGTGCTACAGCTATTTCATCACAATAAAAAATATGATGTGCAAAAACTATACCCTGTTGCATTTATATTGTGTTTGTTATTCAAATAAAATGTCCCATTCACCTGAATACACATGCAGGTTCATTTATGAATGAAGTTTCATGGTTATTCCCTTCCTCGTTGGGCTCGGATGTTCGTAGGCATAAGATAATTAAACTGAACATTTTGAGACAAGGCTCACGTGATAATTGTTTGTGAGTTTAAATTCCACCAACTGCACACGCTCCACGCAAAATGGTAGTACATTTTTTTTCGCTAGAGCAACTATCATGAAATTTAGAAAATAGAAAAATATGAAGTGAATGCACCTGTTTGTTTATTTGTTTACCTTCTATTTATTGCGGAATGGGGCAGTATCCAGTTATTCAGAGAGAAACATTCAGTCTTCTTCGACATATTATTGCATATTTATTGCGTACACGTCAGCTTGATGCGCTTAGTTTTCGCGGTTTTGTGACATCGCGTGACAGACAGGAGAAGTGGGTGCAGCCCGAAAACCTTTGTCCAATAATAAATGGCTAACAGTGGAAAGGCGCCGGACGATATATCATTATTTTACATTTCTTCTGTCTATTCATGCGAAATCAGTGTGTACACGTCATATTAGATGGGGAGCTTTTGCTGGTTTCGTGACGTTGCGTGAAAGACAGGCAAAGTGGGAGGGGGGGAGTGTCCCGAAAATTTTTGGACCAATCGTGGAAGGCTGACTGCAGAATCGGAGTACAAAACTTTGAAATAACTTTACGTAATAGTGCCTGGGGTTGACTGACGACCAGAGTGTAGCAGCTCGGGCTTGGAGCTTCACATACTGCGACCTGGCAGTATGTGAAGCTGGAAGCGGCGCTCTAGCCATGCAGCTGGGCGCAAACTCAAACTCGTAGCCCGACTCCTCGCGCTGTGCCTGCGGGCACAGGAGTTCGCCGGCCTCGGGCAGCAGTCTCTGGTTGGCTAGAGCTGCGGCGCCTAGGAACGGGTTCGCAGGTGGGCCCGGCGGCGTGCACTCCTGGAGGCTTGAGTCCGGAGCCCGCCAGTCCACCTGCAGGTACCGGTCCAACGTCCTTCATCCAACCTTCATCCTTCGTTGCTACCTGGAGATGCCGCTTTTCTGTCACTATGCCTTGCTTTTCTGCCACACTGGCCGAATTGTCTTGGCGTGATTGATGACCTTCGGAGTTCCATGTCCATTGACAATCAACCGTTCAGGTAACCACACAGCTTAAAATGGGATGGCAGTTAACAACGCTTCAAAACGCTTATTTCAAAATTTAGTACCAAATCATACTTTGATTAACGGGGAATCTACCTCCAAATTTCGTGCCGAAACGAACATTAAACGTGGCTGAAACGTATCACCAAAGTTAACTACCGCCTGTACGAATTGGCAAGTTACATCTCCCCCTTAAAAAAAGCAACTAGAAACATACGGAAAACTTATTTTCGCTTTTACGATTGATGCTGCGGCTTCTCAAAGTTTGAGTACCGCTAAAATTTTGTTGCTGAACGTTGGCCTTTGTGCGCTTGCCCATGCATAAACAATTATCCTCTTCATGATTAAAATCCTGTCAATTTTGAATTTAAATGCTGTTGTGTTCACATGATACACAAAGGAGACACTAATGTCTCATTTCATGTCAAACTTGAAGAAAAATAACATATTCTATTGAAACCGTTGCGCTACCGTGTGTCAACAACGTGGTAATGTCGCACTGGCAAACTCGCTCAGTAACCTATAGGCAAATCTAAGAGTAAAAGGGAGGAATATATTTTCCAAAGGAATGCTAGTGAATTATGTGAGAAATTATGAACCTAGTGACTTCTTAGCTTGGTGACCTAGAACCTAATACTTAAACGTGATTTGTGGAAAATGTTGCTTTTGTCTACTGTAGGAGCAATACTTTAGCAATCAACAAAATGTACAGAGAAAGATTTTCCCAATTCATTGCAATCGGTATGATGCATTTACTCAACTAGAGCAATTACATTGCTTTATGCAGGGTTATACATGAAAGATATTTTTCATCCCAGTAGTGCCATGTAGCATTTTCATGCTATGTTGTAGTGCACCTACAAAGAGTACGCAGAGACAAGCGAAATTCACTTAACCTGGAACAAGCAGCATCACACAAGGATTTTCTGATTCAAACTCTGCGTCGACAAATTTCATCTTAAACCTAAAATGTGCACCATTCATCATCATCATCATCGGCAGCAGCAGCAGCCTGGTTACGCCCACTGCAGGACAAAGGCCTCTCCCATACTTCTCCAACTACACCGCTCATGTACTAATTGTGGCTACGTTATCCGTGCAAACGTCTTAATGTCATCCGCCCACCTAACATTCTGCCGCCCCCTGCTACGCTTCCCTTCCCTTGAAATCCATTCCCTAACCCTTAATGACCATCGGTTATCTTCCCTCCTCATTACATGTCTGGCCCATGCCCATGTCTTTTTCTTGATTTCAACTAAGATGCCATTTACCCGCGTTTGTTCCCTCACCCAATCTGCTCTTTTCTTATAGCTCAAAGTTAAACCCATCATTCTTCTTTCCATAGCTCGTTGCGTCATCCTCAATTTCAGCAGAACCCTTTTCGTAAGCCTCCAGGTTTCTGCCCCACACGTGAGTAATTGTAAGACACAGCTGTTATACAATTTTCTCTTGAGGGTTAGTGGCAACCTGCTGTTCATGATTTGAGAATGCCTGCCAAACGCTCCCCAGCCCATTCTTATTCTTCTGGTTATTTCAGTCTCATGATTCGGATCCATGGTCACTACCTCACCTAAGTAGATGTCTTCCCTTACCACTTCCAGTGCCTCGCTACCTATCGTAAGCTGCTGTTCTCTTCCGAGACTGTTAAACATTACTTTAGTTTTCTGGAGATTAATTTTCAGACCCACCCTTCTGCTTTGCCTCTCCAGGTCAGTGTGCATGCATTGCAATTGGTCTCCTGAGTTACTAAGCACGGCAATATCATCAGCGAATCTCAAGCTGCCAAGGTATTCTCCATCTACTTTTATCCAAAATTCTTCCCACTCCAGGTCTCTGAATACCTCCTGTAAACATGCTGTGAATAGCATTGGAGAGATCGTATCTCCCTGTCTCACGCCTTTCTTTATTGGGGTTTTGTTGCTTTCTTTATAGAGGCCTACGGTGGCTGTGGAGCCGCTATAGATATCTTCCAGTATTTTTACATATCGCTCATCTACACTCTGGTTCCGTAATGCCTCCATGACTGCAGAGGTGTCGACTGAATCAGGCGCTTTTTCGTAATCAATGAAGGCTATTATAAGGGTTGGTTATATTCTGCATATGGTCTCTACCACCTGATTGATAGTGTGAATATGGTCTATTGTTGAGTAGCCTTTACGGAATCCTGCCTGGTCCTTTGGTTGACAGAACTCTAAGATGTTCCTGATTCTATTTGCGATTACCTTAGTAAATACATTGTAGGCAACGGACAGTAAGCTGATCGGACTATAATTTTTCAAGTCGTTGGCATCTCCTTTCTTCTGGATTAGAATTATGTTAGCGTTCTTCCAAGATTCCGGTACGTTCGAGGTCATGAGGCATTGTGTATATAGGGTGGCCAGTCTTTCTAGGACAATGTTCCCACCTTCCTTCAACAAATCTGCGGTTACCTGATCCTCCGCAGCTGCCTTCCTCCTTGGCTTAGCACCCACGGCGTTCTTTCCTTCTTCCGGCGTTACTTGTGGGATTTCAAGTTCCTCTAGACTATTCTCTCTCACATTATCGTCGCGGGTGTTACTCGTAGAGTGTAAATCTCTATAGAACTCATCAGCCACTTGAACTACCTCATCCATATTAGTAACGATATTGCCGGCCTTGTCTCTTAACGCATACATCTGATTCTTGCCTATTCCTAGTTTCTTCTTCACTGCTTTTAGGCTTCCTCCGTCCCTGAGAGCCTGTTGAATTCTACGCATATTATAGTTCCTTATGTCAGCTGTCTTACGCTTGTTGATTAACTTCGAAAGTTCTGCCAGTTCTATTCTAGCTGTAGGGTTAGAGGCTTTCATACATTGGCGTTTCTTGATGAGATCTTTCTTCTCCTGCGATAGCTTGCTGGTCTCCTGTCTAACGGAGTTGCCACCGACTGCTATTGCGCACTTCTTAATGAAGCCCATAAGATTGTCGTTCATTGCTTCAACACTGAGGTACTCTTCCTGAGTTAAAGCCGAATACCTGTTCTGTAGCTTGATCCGGAATTCCTCTAGTTTCCCTCTTTCCACTAACTCATTTATTGGCTTCTTATGTACCAGTTTCTTCCGTTCCCTCCTCAAGTCTAGGCTAATTCGAGTTCTTACCATCCTATGGTCACTGCAGCGCACCTTGCCGAGCACGTCTACATCTTGTATGATGCCAGGGTTCGCGCAGAGTATGAAGTCAATTTCATTAATATTCTCACCATTCTGGCTCCTCCACGTCCACTTTCGGCTAACGCGCTTGCGGAAAAAGGTATTCATTATCCGCATATTATTTTGTTCTGCAAACTCTACTAATAACTCTTCCCTGCTATTCCTAGAGCCTATGCCATATTCCCCCACTGACTTGTCTCCAGCCTGCTTCTTGCCTACCTTGGCATTGAAGTCGCCCATCAGTATAGTGTGCTTTGTTTTGGCTTTACCCATCGCCGATTCCACGTCTTCACAAAAGCTTTCGACTTCCTGGTCACCATGACTGGAATTAGGGGCGTAGACCTGTACTACCTGCATTTTGTACCTCATATTAGGTTTCAGAAGGCCTACCACCCTCTCGTTAATGCTCTAGAATTCCTGTATGTTACCAGCTATATCCTTATTAATCAGGAATCCGACTCCTAGTTCTCGTCTCTCCGCTAAGCCCCGGTAGCGCAGTTCGTGCCCGCTTATTAGCACTGTATATGCTTGTTTTGTCCTCCTCACCTGACTGAGCCCTATTATATCCCATTTACTACCCTCTAATTCCTCCAATAACACTACTAGACTCGCCTCTCTAGATAACGTTCTAACGTTGAACGTTGCCAGGTTCAGATTCCAATGGCGGCCTGTCCGGAGCCAGGTATTCTTAGCACCTTCTGCTGCGTCACAGATCTGACCGCCGCCGTGGTCAGCTGCTTCGCGGCTGCTGGGGACTGAGGTCCGGGGTTTGATTGTTGTATTCATAAAGGAGGCTCTGGCCAAGTATTGCACCAGGGTGGCCAATCCTGCTCTGGTGAGAGAGTGCGTTACCGGTTCTCGTCACCGGGATCAGGCCGCACTCCAGGCCTGTTACTGCAATTTTCTCAACAAACGCTTTTTTTTCGGTGGAGGATTGCGCGGCACCAAAGTTCAAACCACGGTCCTCTTGCACGCGAGGCGGATACTCTACCGCCCGCGCAGGAGTTGTACGCCTTATTTAACCTACAGTGGGGCCTTATTTGATCAGTCGAGGTGGACCAATCTGAGCTCGGTTAGACCGCACGGATGGTGCACATTTAGAGAACCTGGTATTTATGACCTGCACATGTGTGGCCATACATAACAGATAAGAATTTTTTTTTTCATTTTTTGCCTTTCTATTAAAAAGTGGGATAGTAAAAAAAAAGAAGAATAGGAGAACAGGTGTTTGAACTCGTGACCCTTGGATGTTGCCCAGAAAGATAGCTCAGTCGGCTGGTCCGTCAGGCTCCAGGTTACCTTGAAGCTGTCCACAGCCTCATATTTACGTGGAAAGGGACTGATGTTGTCCGCGATGACGGATTCCGAGCGGTTGGAAGGCATACTTGCTTGGAAAAATGGCCGCCCGTGGAGAAGAGCGAACTCGAGCAACTTTAGAGACTAGGAAAAGCTTGATCACGTGCTCGGCGAGCGCGTGATCGAATGCGAGCACAGTTCGTTTGTCTCTGCGTGTAGTAGTTAAGAGAGCCAGTTTAAGGGAGGAGAAGAAGGAAAGAAAGGAAAGTTTCTGAAGCAAAAATGCAGCGCCGTGGTTTTAAAGAGCACCCGCGGTAGAGAAACGGAAGGCGATTTAAGAGTGAGTGGCCATGATACGCACTCGACAAACTGCTTTAAAACATTTAGTCTTGAGGGAAAGCTTCGTTAACAAATGACAACACGGCAAGCAGCACTCGAATACGAGAGAAATTATTGAGACGTGGAAAATTCCCTTGAAATAAGTATAGTATGCGAGACAAATGCTTGTAAGTATTGAACTTCTTAAAAGATGAGGGGAATAGGCGCTCACCGAGAGGGCAGCGTCCGCACGAGACCACCACCAGGCAACTTACTGAGACATGGAGGGCTTTGTGGCCTGAACAAAGCTCCCGTCTCTGCCGGGCAAACGCAGACAACGTGCGTTCCGATCGCCCAAGGCTTCACGGACATAGTATAGTTCTAGAGTATAGGAAGAACTGAAACAGTGCGAGCGCGGCACTCCTAGCGTGGGAAGCTGGCAAAGTAACTATCTCAAGGTCTGCTGTTCACGAGGGTGAATTGCATTCGTGTAATTATAATAACACTAACAGGACTACTTTCGAAAAAGAGAACGGCCCAGAGGGCTGTACTGTGAGTGCTATGGCTGATAATTTTCAATATATATATACATATATTCATCTCATCTATGGGATCGAAAGCGAGCGCTGTTGCTTTGGCTCTGCATGTAGTAGTTAAGAGAGCTAGCTTAAGGAAGGAGAAGGAAGGAAAGGAAAACATCTGAAGCAAAATTGCAGCGCCGTGGTTTTAAAGTGCACCCGCGGTAGTGAAACGGAAGGCGATATAAGCGTGTGTGGCCATGATACGCACGCGACAAACTGCCTTAAGATATTTAGACTTGAGGGAAAGCTTCGTTAACAAACGTTAACATGGCAATCAGCACTCCAATACGACGAGAGAAATTATTGGGCATGGAAAATTCCCTTGAAATAAGTATCGTTTGCGAGACAAATGCTTGTAAGTGATGAACTTTTTAAACAATGAGGGGAATATGCGCTCACCGAGAGGACGGCGCCTGCACGAGACCACTACCAGGCACCTTTCTGAGACATGGAGGGCTTTGCGGCCGGAACAAAGCTCCCGTCTCTGCCGGCGAAGCGCACAAAACGTGCGTTCATTTCGCTCAAGGCTTCGCGGACAAAGTATAGTTCTAGAGTCTAGGAAAATCTAAACAGGTGCGAGCGCGGCACTCGTAGCGTGGGAAGCTGGCCCAAGTAGCTATCTCAAGGACTCCTGTTCATGAGGCCGAAATACCTTCGTGTAGTTATAATAATACTAATAGGACTACTTCCCAAAAAGAGAACCGCCCAGAGGGCTGTACTATGAGTGCTATGGCTGATAATTTGCAATATATATATATATATATATAGGGCACGGCAGCGCAGTTGCGATGGTGGCATCTAATCCTTTCGTCTTCGTTGTGCAGCTTTTCTTCGTCCTGCTGTGTTCCGTGGCTGGGGTGCGCACGGACCATCATGACCACGCCAGCTTCGCGCAGGCCAACCAGACCGGCGCACGAGATATCATGGTCAAAAATATGCACCTTCAGGATGGTTTTCGCGACTCATCATGGGACAGCAGGATACGTCACTCGACAGCGCCTGCGCCGCTGCACGGCCAACAAGCAGCGCCTCACCACAGCACCTGTATAAAAGGCCTCCCTCGGCGCAACGGCTTCATTGGGCACGGCAGCGCAGTTGCGATGGTGGCATCTAATCTTTTCGTCTTCGCTGTGCAGCTTTTCTTCGTCCTGCTGTGTTCCGTGGCTGGGCTGCGCACGGACCATCATGACCACGCCAGCTTCGCGCAGGCCAACCAGACCGGCGCACGAGATATTATGGTAAAAAATGTGCACCTTCAGGATGGTTTTCGCGACTCATCATGGGACAGCAGGATACGTCACTCGACAGCGCCTGCGCAGCTGCACGGCCAACAAGCAGCGCCTCATCACAGCATCTGTATAAAAGGCCTCCCTCGGCCAACGGCTTCATTGGGCACGGCAGCGCAGTTGCGATGGTGGCACCTAATCCTTTCGTCTTCGTTGTGCAGGTGAGACGATATGGTTTATGCTTTCAATCAAACGACCCATTTCTGCTATTGCTGCCGTGCCCACGGACTCGCCTTTCCGCTGATTCGGTCGGTTGTATTTTGATTTGCATCGACATCACATTGTATTTGAGAGAACTGCTATTGTTGTGCGCTGATATAGAATCCAACCCGGGACCTGACATAAATCAGATTGCCAAACAACTTAAGGACATAGCCGCTGACATTAAAGATAATAAAGAGGGACGCCTTGTTCAGATGGATCAAAAGTTAGACGTGTTAACAGCAATCGAGGCAAAGGTGTCATTCTTTGAATGTGAGATAACAGATATGAAGGTGCGCTCGCAAAGACTTGAAGAGAGAGCCGAAGACTTAGAAAATCGGATCAGACGAGCAAACCTATTAGTATATGGCCTCCCTGAATCAGAGGGAGAAAGCAGTGAAATCCTAGAAACGGCTGTGAACGACAACATAATTAAGAACACCCTTGGTCTGGAACCCGTTGGTATTGAGCGCATCCACCGTTTAGGTAGATATTCAAGAAATAAAACCAGACTAATCATATTCAGGCTTCTCGACAATAGACATAAGACTCCGATATTGCGAAAAGGCTACAAGCTCAAAGGCTCCAACTTGTCTATCGGAGAGGATTTCAGCCGCAAAATGCGGGAGACTAGAAAAAAGCTCTGGGATAGTGCAAAACCGAATTGGGAAAAACACGAAAAAGTCTCTCTATCCTATGATAAGCTCTACAATAATGATCGCGTATTCGCTTGGGATCACGAAAAGAATGAAAGGGTGTCACTACAAAAAAAAAACATCGAAAGAAATCGTCCATCAACCCGAAGTCAAACAAATGTAAGACCCTAACAAAGAAACTTGAGACCCTAACAGTGCTTAATATAAATGCGAGAAGCATAGTAAACAAGGTAGAACTCCTGGAAGGACTGTTACTTGAACACAATGCGGATATAGTGGCCATCACTGAAACCTGGCTATCCCCAGATATCTTCAATCACGAGATATCTCCACCAGGTTACTCTGTTATTCATAAAGATAGGCTGTCTCGTGGTGGTGGCGTGGCCCTGCTTCTTAAGAATGATATTCCATTCGTTCCACTCCCCGAAGCCTCCAACGCGGAGGCTGTATTTTGTAAAATATTGTACAATGATACCGGTATATTTATTGGTTGCGTCTATCGAAGCCCTACTAGTGGATCCGAAGG
This sequence comes from Dermacentor variabilis, assembly GCF_050947875.1. Taxonomy (NCBI): domain Eukaryota; kingdom Metazoa; phylum Arthropoda; class Arachnida; order Ixodida; family Ixodidae; genus Dermacentor; species Dermacentor variabilis. The sequence goes on from NC_134574.1 coordinate 33,082,667, forward strand.
CGTGCTTGCTTTGCAGGAGTATATGCAATTCCATGTTCGTACTAGTAGAGTGATCCTCATGGGGGACCTCAATTTACCTGACCTGAACTGGAGTACCATGCACTACACTTCAGCCACATCAGCAGTACTTACTGATTTAATGCTAAACTTCAACCTCAACCAGGTAGTCGACCAGCCAACTCGCTCACAAGGCTCTACGAATAGCACACTTGATCTCATACTCATAAGTAACCATTTCCCACTTCACGCCATTGAGATGGTAATAGTTGGTGGTATATCGGACCACGACATACCTAAATGTAAGCTCTCGCTTGAAGGCAACATAAAGAAGCTAAACCTGGAGCGTGCTGTACTTGATTTTCGCAGAGCAGCTCATGACTGTATTCTCACTCACCTGGCACACGAGTTTGATGCTTTTCTCCAAAGAGCTTCAGAAACGTGTTGTGACGTCAACACTTTGTGGCATCAATTTAAGTCAATCGTGCTACACTGCACAACAAACTTCATCCCGATGAAACGTTGCAAACCACAAAAGAAAAACCCATGGATATCGCGTGAGGTCCTTTAAGCGAAGCGTAAAGTAAATAGACTTAGACATACTATTAAAAGAAAAGGGCCGAATCAATCTCTGAAAGACAAACTGACCTCCGCTCTCGCTGACTTCAAAGGAAAGTTAAAAAATGCAAAACATCAATATTTCAGCACAACATTCCCCGACTTCATTACCAACAATCCACACAGGTTTTGGAAATACTTTCGCCCGTGTTTAGGTGTGTCACCCGAATGGTCTCTAGAAGAGAAAACAGCTCGAGCAAACACATTCAACAACTTTTTCTTCTCGGTTTTCACTTCAGACAATGGCTTACTTCCCTCCCTACCCTGCCCACCCAAAACCATCGATTCATTAAGCATTACCAATGCCGGTATTCTTAATCTGTTGCTTAATATCGACATCAAGAAAGCTAACGGGCCAGATGATATCCCTAACGAATTTTTAAAAACGTATGCAGAATGGTGTAGCCAATACCTTGCCATTGTATACCGCAAATCACTCGAGTCCGCACAACTACCAGATGACTGGAAAAAAGCGAAGGTGATTCCTATACATAAATCCGGCGACAGTAACGAACCTTCCAACTAAAGGCCAATCTAACTTATCAGCACATATTGTAAAGTAATGGAACATATTATCTTCAAACACATCATTATATTTCTCGAGCAAGAACATATATTAATACCTCAACAACACGGCTTTAGAAGTGGCCTCTCAACGGTCACACAACTAACCGAAGTGGTGCATGACCTTGCGCTCAGCCTAAACAACCGAAGCCAGACAGACATGATCCTCCTCGACTTCAGTAAAGCGTTTGATTGTATAAGCCATGTAAAATTAGTTGCAAAACTGGAGGCTGCAATCGGAGGTGGTCAGATTACTGCATGGATAAAAAACTTCTTATCACATCGAACACAATATGTTATTGTAGATAACACCCCTTCCAGGTCTGTAGCTGTCACCTACGGTGTTCCCCAAGGGTCAGTACTGGGCCCATTGCCATTTTTTATCTTTATTAACGACATTGCTGCTAACATTGAATGTGACATTAAGCTCTTCGCGGATGATTGTATTATTTATAAAGAAATTGTCAGTTACGCAGACCACTTATTATTAAACAGAGCACTCGATTTGGTGTCCAATTGGTGTAAAGAGTGGCAAATGTCAATTAACACCACTAAATCGGTATGCATGTCCTTTACAACAAAAAAGAAGCCTTCAGAATTTTCTTACGCCCTCGGTGGCACTTGCCTGAATAAAGTAAATCACCACAAATACCTAGGTTTGACATTCTCTTCTACCCTTTCATGGAACTGACATATTGATAATATTACCTCAGTCGCATTACGCAAACTTTTTTTCCTTAAGACGCTGTTTACGCCTTGCACCGAAACACCAGAATACTAGCCTATACAACTTTTGTTCGCCCCGTCTTAGAATACGCTAACATCATCTGGTTTCCACACACATCAACTAACATATCAAAACTAGAAAAGGTGCAAAGAAAAGCTGTGAGGTTCATTTTTAACAAATACAGTCCCTATGACTCCCCTACAAACCTCTTAGCTGATGCAGGTCTTAAAACACTATCTGTTAGGGCCAGACACGCCCGCTTAAAATTCATCTACCAACTAATGCACGACAGTTATAAGATAGACCGAACTAAGTACGTTACTTTGTCTACATCACGCCTGTCGTGAAAAAATCACCCATTTACACTAAACCAGTACAGTATTCGCAATGACACGTTCAAGTTTTCACTTTTCCCTCGTGCGATCAGAGAATGGAATCTCCTCCACTCAGACATAGTTTCCTCTCCGTCACTTTCATCGTTCATCAACCTACTGGAGACATCAAACAGAGAAGACGCCACTTAACACACCCACATATCTTAATCTTAACCCACATATATGTAATACTTATTTTTGTGCGTGGAATTTATGCATTTCAAACCCCAAACTCTCCGCTTCTGCGCGGTTATCTATTACCTGTATAAGTTCTCTAATCTTACAAGTGTCATTCATTCGCTATTTTTTATATAAATTCTAGTAATACAATATTGTTGTATTGTTATACCAACTACATTGTTATATTGTTATGGCCATATTGTCATACCAACCAAAAGTATTGTATTATTGGTGATTTCTGCAGCAGTTAAGAAAGCGTTTTTCTTTTTTTCTCTTTTAATGTACCACGTAACATGACCTGTTTCTTTCTTTCTGTAAAATTGTGCCCACCTGCTTTGGTCACAACTGAGACTGGCAGTATTGCAAATAATAAATAAATAATATATATATATATATATATATATATATATATATATATATATATATATATATATATATATATTCATCCCATCTATGGGATCGAAAGCGAGCGCTGTTGCTTTGTCTCTGCGTGTGGTAGTTAAGAGAGCTAGCTTAAGGGAGGAGAAGGGAAGGAAAACTTCTGAAGTAAAATTGCAGCGCCGTGGTTTTAAAGTGCACCCGCGGTAATGAAACGGAAGGCGATATAAGCGTGTGTGGCCATGATACGCACACGACAAACTGCCTTAAAATGTTTAGATTTGAGGGAAAGCTTCGTTAACAAACGATAACACGGCAAGCAGCACTCGAATAGGACGAGAGAAATTATTGAGACGTGGAAAATTCCCTTGAAATAAGCATGGTTTGCGAGACAAATGCTTGTAAGTATTGAACTTTTCAAAAGATGAAGGGAATATGCCCTCACCGGAAGGACAGGGTCCGTGCGAGACCACCACCAGGCACCTTACTGAGACATGGAGGGCTTTGTGGCCGGAACAAGGCTCTCGTCTCTGCCGGCCAAGCACAGAAAACTTGCGTTCCGACCGCTCAAGGCTTCGCGGACATAGTAGAGTTCTAGAGTCTAGGAAAAGCTTAAATAGGGGCGAGCGCGGCACTCCTAGCATGGGAAGCTGGCCGAAGTAGCTATCGCAAGGACTGCTGTCACGACGGCGAAATTCCTTTGTGTAATTATAATAACACTAATAGAACCACTTTAGAAAAAGAGAACGTCCCAGAGGGCTGTACTACGCGTGCTATGGCTGATAATATTCAATATATATACATATATATATATTTATATATATATATATATATATATATATATATATATATATATATATATATATATATATATGTATATATATCATCTATGGGATGGAATGCGAGCGCTGTGGCTTTATCTCTGCATGTAGTAGTTAAGACAGCCAGTTTAAGGGAGGAGAACAAGGAAGGAAAGGAATGTTTCTAAACCAAAATTGCAGCATCGTGGTTTCAAAGCGCACCCGCGGTAGAGAAACGGAAGGCGATATAGGCGTGCGTGGCCATTATACGCACACGACAAACCACCTTAAAATGTTTAGACTTGAGGGAAAGCTTCGTTAACAAACGATAACACGGCAAGCAGCACTCGAATAGGACGAGAGAAATTATTGTGACGTGGAAAATTCCCTTGAAATAAGCATGGTTTGCGAGACAAATGCTTGTCAGTATTGAACTTTTCAAAAGATGAGGGGCATATGCCCTCACCGGAAGGACAGGGTCCGTGCGAGACCACCACCAGGCACCTTACTGAGACATGGAGGGCTTTGTGGCCGGAACAAGGCTCTCGTCTCTGCCGGCCAAGCACAGAAAACTTGCGTTCCGATCGCTCAAGGCTTCGCGGACATAGTATAGTTCTAGAGTCTAGGAAAAGCTTAAACAGGTGCGAGCGCGGGACTCCTAGCGTGGGAAGCTGGCACAAGTAACTATCTCAAAGACTGCTGTTCACGAGCGTGAAATACCTTCGCGTAATTATAATAACAATAATAACACTAATAGGACTACTTTTGAAAAAGAGAACGTCCCAGACAGCTGTACTACGAGTGCTATGGCTGATGATATATATATATATATGTATATATATATATATATATATATATATTCATCTCATCTATGGGATCGAATGCGAGCGCTGTACTTTGTGTCTGCGTGTAGTAGTTAAGAGAGCTAGTTTAAGGGAGGAGAAGAAGAAAGGAAAGGAGTTTCTGAAGCGAAATTGCAGCATCGTGGTTTTAAAACGCACCTGCGGTAGAGAAACGGTAGGCGATATACACGTGCGTGGCCATCATACGGACACGACAAACTGCCTTAAAATATTCAAACTTGGGGGAAAGCTTCGTTAACAAAAGATAACAAGGCAATCAGCAGTCGAATACGACGAGAGAAATTATTGAGACGTGGAAAATTCCTTTGAAATGAGCATGATTTGCGAGACAAATGCTTGTAAGTAAGTAAGTAAACGAGTGATCAAAATGTAGCTTCTTCGCTTGGCCGCGTTTTCAGCATCATGATATTCATCGTCGTCCTGCCGCGCATGGCCATTGTGCAGAACATCCTCGAGACGAAGTTCATCAGTGGCACAAGCACGATGCCATTGTTCACAATGTGTTCTCTGTTCTCTTCGCCATTCCTCGTATGCACGCTGCTCTTTAGAATTCGTCACTATACGTGGCTTTACTGTGGTAATTTCACAAAAGAATAGTAATGGCCTACTAGGTGCGCCATATATGTGTAATGTAGTGACGTTACATCCTGTGTTACAAGTTTAACTGTTACAAATCTGTCCTTTATATTTCGTATCAGTATTAACGTCACACCCACGATTGATAGCGGACGTCATTATCAATGAGTGTGTGTTGACAAACGTCTTATTATCCATTATATTCACACGAGATCTAGTCCCTGCTTTTTTTATTGAAAGGGCCGTTTTTATGGGGACGTGTGTCAATGAAAATCGTTTTGGGGCCAATTCAACTGTGTGGTCCACGCAAAACTAAGTCTGAGAGTCATGGATAAGTTCCATTACCTCCACAACTATCTTGTAGCAGAAGCAGCAACTGCCATTGCCGAACTACCAACGACTCAAGGGTGTTATGAGAGTCTGAGACAGCTGCTGAACTCGACGTTCAGGGGCAGGAACTGCTTTTTTTAGCAGCACATCAGAGCGCTCCGCGAAATGCAGCCTGTGAAGTATCCATCGGATACGAGGAAGTTGCGCAGGCAGTACGACGTTATCTTGCTGAATGTGCGTGGCCTTAACGTCCTAGACCTTCCTACTACCAGTCTTGCAGCCATGCCCTACAAAGTTCTGCTTCAATTCTTGGCGCAAGAATTTGTTGTGGGATTCCGCCGCCATGTCTGCTGGCAGGATCACGCACAATGCCGGTAGCCCTCGGCTTCAGTCGAGAGAACAACAGCACCTTGCAAGAAACTCGAGCACCTATTGCGATATACTTAGATAGAGCTCGAAACAAGAAAGCAATGTCCACCGTGAGTGTCCTTCGACATAGGCGGCGGGTACGACGGAAAGCATGTGCCGTCGCCATCGGTCCTGCATGCATCGGAAGAATCGAAGCAAATCCGCAACGAATGTTTCTTTTGCAAATCTACAAGGCATCATTCCGAGGCATGCTGCGCGACCTTGACCAGAGAAAAAAGACTGGCTGGCTAAAGATATGTAAGGCTACCGATGTACCTAAAAAAACACCGCGCTAACGATTGCCAGGGGAAGTTGCTCCGCGCGATATGCAGGCACGTTTAGGTCATGTGAGACACAGCTCATAGGGTGACAAGGGGCGAGAAGTCACATAACGTCATCTCTGATGCTGCCCAGCCAATGAAGACAGGGCGTCTGCAGTCGGCTGTCATTACAATCTGTCAACTTGATGAGACCATTTTTTATAGTCTTTCGATTCTTCGATCGCCTGTTTAAAAGAGAGGCGTCTTATTTCAGAGACATCTTCGACGTAGGCAGTCAATGTACGTTGATTAAGGAGGACTTCATGGCGCAGTTGGTACTCAAAATCATTAGATAGACATACCTAGCGGTGAACGCCAGACAACCCTTCTCGCGGGAGAAATTGGAGTGTCGTAGATATTTGTCAGTTTTGTGACAACAAGGACGTCACTGACGCGATGCCCATGGTAGCGTTTTTCCACGATATTGCTTTCATAGCTATTGAATTTTTCTCCGCAGCCAAATTACACGAGCGAAGTTACCGGCTGCCGGACGATCAAACTGTACTCCGATGATGTGGCGAGAAAGGCATTAGCCCGCTCATTGTATCTGATCAACTGGGGAACATTGTGAGCGAAGACATCATGCACAGCACGGAAGTGTAACGATTGTTGGCAGTTAACACCAATAGCGGCTGCACGCATTCAAGGTCCGGTCACGAAAAAGAGCTTCGTAAACGGAATATCTGAATTGATGATCTACGTCCGGTGATTGCAAGCTAGAAAAACTAAAATATCAAAGTAAACCACACTTGAATCCTTTGGTCATAGGATACAATGGAAATTACGCCATGGGAAGCCATTGATGGGCACGCAGACGCGTAAAATTGCAGAGCGTGCAAAGCGATAGCAAGTAGCAGTGCCGCGTAAAGTACTGGATATCGAGCAGCTACTAGACAACTACTGCGTTATACTCAATCGCGTAGGAAATTTGCTTGAGCGCATCTCAAAGCCCTAAGGATTGTTACAGAGATACAATTGGTCAATACTTTTCGATTCATCAGTACATTGTATTCGACCATGCTAAAATATTACTTGACAAGGAATCGAGAGATATGCCTGCGCACAACACGCCGCACAAAACGGTTATTGGAGAGGACTCACTCACAACAATGCGGCGCGTATTTTTTAACGTGTCCTCTCACGCTAAAGAAGATATATCTCCGAAAATTTACCTGGAAACTGGCCCGAACCTAATACCGGACTCACTTCAGGTTCTTCTTCGCTTGATATAATACCTAACGTCCTTGACAGCAGACATCGAGAAGGCGGTTCTGCAAGTTGAGATATGAAAATAGCACCGGGACCTGCTCCCATTTATGTGGTTTAACATAAATCGTCCTGTTCCTATCTACGAAGAAATGGTAGAGGTTGGGCGTGTGATCATAGTACCCTTTGGATCAACAGCAGCTTCATTCATGCTTAAGGCTATTATACATATTCACTTGTAAACGCAAATCCATCCCCATAAAAGGGCCGTAGCACTAAAATCATTTTACGTCGACTGCCTCTTTTTGCAGCAAATGACTTTGAAGCGACGACGACTATTTTACAAGTGCACGAAAGAGTTTACGGATGATGCTTGAATGCCTTTAGAAAATGGAACTCAAGCTGTAAACAACTCGAAAAAATATTAGACTCCAATTATGTTTTAATCCCTATGGCCAATGTCAACGCTGGACAACTTTATAAGAGAGTGCTCGGGATGGGTCGGCATAAAGCAATAGATGCCTTCATTTACAATCCGGACGACATCTTTACTTATGGATTACGCAAAAGACACTAAGTGTCTAGTCCTCCAGACAGTGTCAAGGACCTACGACCCATAAAGATTTCTAGCACTGTAGGCAGTGCGAGGAAAGATGCTGTTTCAGCAGTTATGGGTTTTCGAAGGTCAAATGGGACGAAAAGCTTCCTGATGACATTGTGGCGAAATGGCACGACTGGAGAAACGAGCTTATTCATCCGCCGAAAATCCACGTCCCCCGACACTTCATGAACGGATTAGCAGAATCGCATGACCTTCAGCTACACGTTTTTGTCGACGCAAGCACAAAAGCGTACGGATCTTATGCATACCTTTATGTAGGTGTAAGTGTCAATACGGCTGGAACTCTGATAGTAGCCAACTAAAGGCTAATCCCACAAAAAGCTCTATATTTGCCTTCAGGAGTGCTAATGGGTGCGTTAACAGGAATCAGGCTGGTAAAATACATAGTGAAAAGATGCGGCAATCTCATGGCAAGAGCCCAATGTTTTCTGTGGATTTACGCAATCACAGTGCTGGAATGGTTACAGCGAGCGCCTTCGGCATTAGACGTCTTTGTGAAGAACCGAGTAAAAAAGGATACTCTCTCATACTTCGGAAGGTAGCTGCCGGCAAGCTCGAGGAGAAACCAATCCTGCGGATATACTGACCCGCGATGTTTCCATAGATACACTGGCTACTGATGTATATATAGATAGATAGCCATAGATACAGTGGCTACGAAACCTCACAGACAGCCGGGAGGGGAAACATCCATTGGTACTTGCAAGTTGGCATCGTTTCACCAAGCTGTTTCTTGCGGATGCCCATCGTTGAGTCATGGACGAAGGAGTAATGGCGATGATACACAGCATTCTTGAAGGATTCTGGTCCCAAGAGCACGACAAGCGGCTAGGGAAGCAATTAAACGATGCCTGCTATGCGTCCGTTTTCGCACGAAACCTGTTGTCACGTCGTAACCCTCGCTTCCAGTCTTCCGGGTCGAAAGGACCAAACCTTTCGACAATGCAGGATTTGATTTCGCCGGACCACTGTATGCGAAGTCAATTCTGAGCTTTGATAGAAAAATGTACATCGTAATTTTCACATGTGTAGTAACAAGAGCATGGCATTCGGAACTGGTCTCCGACATGCCTTCACCTGCGTTCCTGTAGGTAAGCCGGCGTTTCATTGCACTAAGGGGAATTTCAAGTGCCATTTACTCAGGCAATGCCTTAACATTTTAGGAAAACATCGCGGGAGCTGCAAAAAATATGGAAGACACCAATGCAAGACGGCTTCGAGGCTTACATTGCGATCCAAGAAATTCTTTAAAAATTCATCGTCGAATCGGGCCCATCGCGGGGAGGCCGGTGGGCACGGTTGCTCGGAACTGTAAAACTGGCACTCCGAAAAGTCTCATGCCTAAGCTGTCTCTACGCAGTACCTTCAGTTCTTATTACTGAGACTGAATTGGCGCGCAATTCACGGCCACTAATGTATTCTGACGTTACGAGAAGAAAAAAGACAGTCTTAGCAGGGTGTGAGACCGTGCTAGTTGGTATTCCATGCTGAAGTGACATGCGCAACAGTGGACACGGAAAGCTAAAAACGAGCGAGGACAAGCCTCTTGACGATGTTGAGGACCGCGTCGAAGTCTCTTCAAGACCGAGTAATTAGCCACGATGGCACTGGATATCATGGGTGCTTTCAACTTCCACAAAGAATGATGAATGTATCTTGGAAGCTATTGAACATGAATATTTGCTGAAACTACCATCGGCTCATGGCTCTCCCGCGCAACACCCAAGAAATATAAAGGTGGCGACATCGTAATACTTGACATTCCTAACACGCCCGAAGTTATTCTGACCACAAGCCCGGGTTCGAGACGTGCACCTTGGCACCGATGAATTTGTGCGCGCCTGTTTTATTCGATCACAGGAAGGCAACGTCTTCAAGAGGCTAGTGCAGAAGGTACATGATCTCTAACAAGATTTCAACACAGTTGAGGTCCCGGAGGATGTCGGAGATGAACAGGCGATGTAGAATGGATTGTGAGCTGCTGCCTCCGAGGCTGACACCTACATCATCAACGTGTTACCTTTTGAGTTTTTTTATCGCCACCAAAGCGTTTGGTGGGTGTCGCGCTGCGCCGTCTATTTTGCAGCCGCATTCTTTAAGGTATCGGTGTTCTGCAACATAGGTTCCTTCCATATTACGTTTTACAAAACACAGTTATTGTTAGGATAATGTATTTCCAGGGAGGAAAGTACCCAGCACGCGCGGCCGTCAACTCAGTTGTATTGTTCCACTATCCGCCGGGATCAGCCGCGCTAACATCTGCGTTCCAAAAGTGTATATGTGAGGCAAGGTTTATGGTGGTGTGGAATGCAGATGATAGCGTGGCGGAGCACGGCTTATAGTGTAGCAATGCCATTCGCTCGACACTCACATGTCCTTGCCACTGTTGTCAACGATAGAACATATCCTTTATTGAAAATGTCAATATGGCGGCTCCTACCAGCTGTAACAGGTCACTGTAACAGGTCCAAATCGTCTAGACAACACATTCACTTAGTTGAAAAGGTAAAACACTTTTCACGGTGGTAATAATGAACTGCATATCATGTACAAGAATAGGAACTAAAATTCAGACGTAAGCTTCTTCAGATCACAGATACAATTAAATTTTCTTCCACCACACGTCTTCCACTCTTTCTTGGTGACAGTTATTCTTGACTCCACATGCCTTACAAGGCTAAATTTGATCCTGTTAGAAGAAACAGTATTGCTGAATTTGCTTCCCAATTTAAGTGGCAAGAAAGAAAGGGTAAGCACTGAACACAACAAAGCAGTAGCATATCTGTTAGAAAGTTGGTAAGAAGGTTGGTGTAGTCAACATTTCGACAAAAGTACTCGTCATCAGCTCAGCAACTGTTTTCCTATGCGTAATTTTTATGAGTGTATAGCTCACTTGTCGCTGGCCTCACTGAAGAAGGCGACGCGGTTTAACATATTGATAGAGACATATAGCGCGTTTCTTGTGGACGATACACGCGGGCGCCCCGACGAATACGACGAAGATAATACAGCACTACCTTCAGGAGCTGCATTGACAGGCTACAAAAACAACAATAGCTGTATGGACACGTTTTCCATCCGGGAGGGTCTATATATGGTCGGCGACAAATAGCGGGGTGGTTGGGGTGACGGGGACCGACGGCGCTGAGGAGATGGCGAGTGAGCAGGACGACTGCCGTCGACTGATACGTCAGAGGTAGGAGGCATACAGTGAGACAAGTAACGGCCGAGTCGGCACTTGGACGAGGAGAGGGGAATAGGAGCTCGAATACAGTGACGTCCAGGATTAAAAATTAAATTATGGGGCTTTACGGGCCAAAACCACTTAGTGCCAAAAGCACGCCGTAGTGGAGGACTCCGGAAATTTCGACCACCTCGGGTTCTTTACCGTGCACCTAAATCTAAGCACACGGGTGTTTTCGCATTTCGCCCTCATCGAAATGCAGCCGCCGTGGCCGGGATTCGATCCCGCGACCTCGTGCTCAGCAGCCCAACACCATAGCCACTGAGCAACCACGGCGGGTGACGTTTCGGATGTGCGCCATTGGCGAGCGACGTGGCCAATGCGGAGGCAGCGGAAGCAAATGGGCTTGTCGTCCGGTGTTCGCCGCTTGGTAGGGTTGCGGTATCTGAGGGGGAATACAGATCGCTGTGACGCGTAGCTGTCGGCATAGGTCGGGCGTTAGGTGGGGAGACGGAGCAGGCAGCAGGAAAACCGAGCTTTGCAAATTCTTGCCCCACAACTGCCTGAATGAGAGAGATTGCTGAGTCTGATTGGTCACTGGTGGGGTCAAGTTGGTGTTGATGGAACGGCGTAGGACTTGTAGCCTCCGGTTCGCCGCGAACAATACGTGTGAGGTGCTCCATTAAGGGCGGTGAAGCGGCAAGGTCGACGCAAGAAGACGTCGCTGCCGTTTAGGGAGCCGGGGGAACTGTGGGATGGCATGGCGGCATTTGGCGAATTATTTGCCCTGACGCAACATTTCGTCCCAACATTGCTGTGGACCTGTTTCCTGCACAAGCAGTAGCTCTGTGTCGCGTTTTGGTTTCCTACCACGAAATATTTGACCCCAATAATCGCGAATTGGGCCAGACTTAAATTTTAAGCATCCCATAAGTACTGGTGATGGAAGTCCTATTCATCGCAGGCCATATGGAGTTTCCGTTTCAGAGCGTAAGGTATTCAAGGTGAAGAGAACGAGATGCTCACCAGAGGCATTGTAGAGCATTCGCCGAACCCTTGGGTGTCGCCCGTGGTGCTTGTTATAAAGAAACATGGCGCATAGCGTTTATGTTTAGATTACCGCATTAACAAGAAAGACGTATACCCCTTGCTTCGCATTGACGACGCCCTCGATTGTCTCCATGGTGCCAACTAGTTTTCATCAATACACCTTCGATCTCGTTATTGGCGAATTTGTGTGGATTAAAAATACCAATAGAAGACCGCGTTCGTCGCCCCTGATGGTCTCTATCAATTCAAATTGATACTGTTCGGTCTAGGCAACATTCGAAGGGATAAGGACTCTTTGCTTCAACTCTTCAAATGGTCAACATTCCTGTGCTACCTAGACGACGTTCTCGTATTTTCGCCTATATTTGAGAAACAGATTGAGCGCTTATCAGCTGCTCTTCCAGTCCTCCACGAGGCTGGGCTCCAACTAAATTAACTTCCGTCGTCGGCAGATTAAAGTGCTGGGCCATCTCGTCAACGGTTCCGGTATTCAACCAGATCCTAAGAAAATTTGTGCTGTCACATCTTTTCCTGTAGCTCAGTCTATCAAACACGTCCGAAGCTTTGTAGCACTCTCCTCCTACTTACGACGCTTCGTTGGAGTTTCACAGCAATTGCCCGACCACTTACTGAGTTACGTGGGGCCCCGCTCAATTTGCCGCGCTTGCGCACCTCACCAACATTCTCACCACGTCACCTATACTGGCCCGTTTTGACCCGTCCTCTCCTACAGAGGTGCGAACTGATGCCAGTGGTCACAGTATCGGAGCCGTCCGACTCAGGCCAGTGCCAATAAAGCCAAGATCGTGTTATTGCCTACGCTTGCCACCTGCTCACAGCAGCGGAGGGCAACAGTTCAATTACAGATCGTGAATGCCCGACTCTCCTCTGCGCGGTTTCCAAATTCCACCAGTACTTGTATGGGAGGCACTTCTCTGTAATCACGGGCCACCACACGCTGTGCTGGCTGTCCTCACTGAAGGATCCAACCGGCCGGCTTGGTCGCTGGGCTCTGCGGCTGCAAGCAAGTGCCTATGCAGTAGTGTACCAGTCGGCGGATTACATCAAGACGCAGATAGTTTACCACGCTATCTAGTAGACGAACAACCCTGGCCACCCTGACCCTTATGCCGCCGCTTGCGTTATAATCCAGCTCACAGGTGTTACACGTTGCCGACGAGGAATGCCATGATGACGCCTTGCGCGACATTATTGATGACTTGGTGTCTTCGCCTTCTGATTCGTCCCTTCCCTTGTTTGTTCTCCGGCATTGTGTATTATACTGCGACAACGTACGCCCCGACGGTCCTGCTCTACTCCACGTCGTTCTTAAGCACCTCTGGTCAGCTGTTCTCCAAGAACTTCACGATTTACCAGCGCAAGGGCACCTTGGCATCTCCCGGGCTTAAGACCGGATTCGCCGATGCTTCTTTGGCCAAGCGTTGCCTGCTCCGTCCGGAAATATGTTTCGGCGTGTGAGAAATGTCAGCGCCGAAAAACACCATCGACACTCCCTGCCGGGTGCCTGCAACCACTAGACATTCCTTGGAAGCCGTTCGCTCGCATTGGCTTGGGCTTACTTGGCCCTTTCCCTCTATTCACATCTGACAGCAAGAGGGTCGCAGTGGCGACTAATTACGCCAAGCGCTACGCCATCACTAGGGCGCATCCAAAAAGCTGCACCACATATTTCGCCGCTTTTTTTACACCACGTGATTCTGCAGCATAGTGCTCCACACCAACTGCTCCTTGACCGTGGTCTCACATTTCTTTCTAAAGTCATCGCCGACATGCTGCAGTCCTTCTCAACCATTTACTAGCTGACTACGTCTTACCATCCACAGACTGATGGTCTCACAAAGCGTCTGAATCGCATGCTAACAGACATGTTTGCAAAGTAAGTCTCGTCGGACCCTACTGATTCGCACTTTGCCCTACTCTTTGCCACTTTTGCATATAATTCTTCCCGTCACGACACTGCCGGTTATTCCTCGTTGTTTCTGTTGTTCGTCCGAGAACCCACATTGTCGATAGACGCATCCCTTCCATCCGCCGTAGCAGACACCAGTGAGCATGCACTTGATGCCATCATCAGGGCAGAAAAAGCACGCGAAATTGCACGCGCTCGCCTCCTGACTTCCGAAGAGAAGCAACGGCGTTTCTAGGAACGCCTACACAAAGACGTCCACTTTTCGCCTGGATCTCTGGTACTCCTGTAGTCCTGGACTAGTTATGTTGGCCTGTCAGAAAAACTCCTTTTTCGGTACACAGTACCATACCGAGTGCTGCGTGCCGCGACTGCAGTTACGTACGAAATCGCCCCCGCCAGTACCAGTGCCTCATCGGCGCCGAAATCCACTGACGTTGTGCATGTCACACGCCTCAAACCATATTACTTTCCCGTTATCCCCGATATTTAAACACCCCGGGATCGCATTGCATGGCACATGCATATTGCGTGCTTCTTATGGATGATGCAAGCGGGCGCCCCGACGAAGACGAACGCTCTTTGGCTCTTGAGCTGTCGGCTGAACTGGCCAGCGCTTCAGTTATCCTTTGTGTGTATACTTTGTAAATATTCTCTAGTTCTGAATACTTCGTTCGCGTAAGAATTGTCTGTTTCCTACTCGAACACATCTGAACGAACAATGAGCGGTAACATGATGCGCGTGCAGATCTCCTATGAAGAGTAAAGAAAAATAATTTGTACCCGTGACCCCACCTAAGCAGAAGAGAAAACATTCATGCAGCGCCATGGTGATAGTAGGAACCCTGCAAAAACTCGGATCAGGGCTCCCTCAGTATCTCTGTGTATCCCTAAAATCATTCCCGCTTCTTGTCATAGTTGCAACGAAAGGCGAAGCTGGTGCAGACAAGAAAATAAGTAAGGAAAGCTTTGTAGCCAAGTTGGCACGTGATGCTGAGTTTCCCAGTCCACTTGCATTTGAGTGTATGTCTCCTAGCAGATGCGCCACAGTCGCAATCTTATCTCCCGGACAATTATGCTTTGATTGACCTTTTTGGGCGAAAACCGAAAACCGGAAAACATTAGGAGTGCTGCTTCGGATTTCAACGAGGAATTGTGAAGGCTACATATACCCGATTATAGTTCTTCTTTTACGGCCAAACTCAACGCCAGTTCCTCAGTGCCGAAGTCCATATTCATCTTCGCCCAACATTGCCTCTTTGTTGCGAGGGCGCTTTATCATCTGATGAGCGCCACCAGATTCTCAAGCAGCTGTAATAGGACACAAGCCTGTACTTTTAAGGTGACGGAGAACTGACAAGTTCATAATTAAATAAAATCTGTACTATATGCGTAAACTGTGCTTTTCATCTGACGACGTTTACTTCATGATGGCGTAAAATGAAACAAAGGCCGGAACTCGCAACGACTGCCATTTATAGGACGAAGGGTTAGCGTTGTCCTTGTAGGTTTGAATTTCTGAGCACGTGTTACCTATCCTCAATTGGCAAGTATCAAAAGAATACGCAAGAACGCATTCGCCCTTACATTTCAAGGTTTCAACCTAAGAAGGAGCGATCCTCAAGATGTATACAAATCATACAAAAGCACTAATGTGCTAAAGCCAACTGCGCACAGTTGATACTGAAATAAAGGAGGCAAATTCTCTCAAGGAGGTCACCTGCGCACGTCGCATTCCAGAACTGCAAGGTCTGAACCATTTAGAAATCGTTTTATATTGAGTTACCGGATAAATCCAAGAAATTTTTCGGCATGTGGGGTCCTCTGGGCTGCACTTCTCGGCGCTAAGGTAGCCTCGCCGCCTACGCGATTACCTGGCTGAGCTATGTCGAATGCTTGGTTGTCATGTATATAGTTCGAACCCCTCCATATAAGTTCTTGTTTTTTCTCTAATGGTGTGTAGCTTGAATTACAACTTCTCTAGTGCAACACATCTGCAGGCTTGGAGTGGCACTTGACTCCGTTAAAAGAAATTGCAGAGAGGCAGTGGATGTATAATAATCAAGATACAACGAATTTAGAAAGACTCACTAAACTTCATTATGCAAAAAAAGAGGTGAGGCATGTAGGCAGGACACAAGAATAGAGAAGTGGACAGCACGAACACGGTGTTTATTTCCGCTTTTTTGCATAATGAATCTTTAGCAACTAGCTCCGCTTTCTGTCGTTCTCACTAAACTTCAACATTTTACCGGTGGTAACGTATGAGGCAGAAACTGGGAGACGGAGAAAGAAACTTGACAACAAGTTGGAACGCGATGGAACGAAGAATGCTTGGCATAAAGTTTAGACACAGAAAGGAATGGGTTTTTATCAGAGGGCAAACCGGCTTAACCGATATTCTAATTGACATAAAAAAATGGAGCTGGGCAGGTTATGTAATACGCCAGTTAGATAAGCTGTGGACAATTACGGTTAGAGAAGTGGTGCCAAGAGCAGAGAAGCGCACTTGAGGACGCCAGATGACTAGGCGGCACGATGAAATTAGGAAATTATCGGGCGCTAGCTGGAATCGGTTGACACAGGACAAAGGTAATTAGAGATCACAGAAAAAGCCTTCATCCTGCAGTGGACATCAAGTGGGCTGCTGCTGCAGCTGATAATGATGATGATCATAATTATGGAGTGGTGACATGTAGAACCTCCACCCACTTCGGAAAGGCGTCTGTCAGCAACAGGAAGTATTGGCCCTGGAAGGGCCCTCAATATCCACATGTAAGTGGTACCAGGGTACCAGGGCCACGGGGTGACCTCCACATGATGTGAGGCCAACTGATCCGCCTGACAGACTTGGCAGCTGTGCACCATGAGAGCGATGTCCTGATCAAGGGCAGGCTACCAAACGTGCAACCGGGCACCGTCATTGTCTTTTCCACGCCAAGATCACCTGCGTGTAGAAACTGCAGGTCCTGGACCGAAGGCTTTATGGGATTACTACACTGGAACCCCAAATTAGGCAGCCCTGCTGCAGGCTCAGTTCGGCGGCCTTCTGGCTCTATGTCCACTGAACCAACTCCTGCACTCGCGACAACGCCTTCACTACCTGGAACAGGACTGGGTACCGCCTTCGCCTGCGACACCGCAGTTCTGGGCAGTACCTCCGGGAACTCGTGCTCGAGCATGAACATTTCAGCAGGCTTTAGCACTGCAGCAGGCACTGCTGGCAGGGGCAGATGGCTGAAGGCATCAGAAGGCCCAGGTCCTTTCCCGGATGGTAGACAAGCTGGTAGCTGTAGGTAGATTCCACAATAGGTAGGTGTAGGTAGATTCCACAATAAGGACAAAAGGTTTGGCCGGATCGATGTGTACCAGCACTGGAGCCTTTGTGATTAGCTAATTGGTGCGCTGGAAGGCCATGTCCTGCTCCCTCTTTTAGACCCACTGCTGACCATTGGCTGACCAGAGGATGGAGCAACAGCAGATGCAGCGAAAGGTTCGACAGAAAACTCGTGTAGAAGTTGATGAGGCCGAGGTAACTATAAAGGTACCTCGGCGAGTGCCTGTGCCTTTGGTGACAAGCTACACACGATGCTCCTGGACCGTTTCATCTGCGCGATAGACAGCCGCGCCTGCAGACATGGCTCCTGGAGCTTCCCGATACCTCACTAGGCGACGCCGTGAAGGCAGCGCTGGTGGTGGATGCTCCGGTCAAGGGCGCTGGCGATATTGCGTATGCGGCCGGCTCACCGTGAGTCGGCGGAAGTGGCATTCAACAACATGGTGACAAAGTGTGGTACCTGCAGTCGATGTGATGGTGTACCCTCCGCCTCACAGTGCCAGTTCTCCCAAGCAAAATGCTTAACATCGCAAAAACTGGGTAGCTTGCACTGACTATGCCGAGGGGGCGTCACGAGCGTCTCTCGTTTCCGGCGGCTCCGGTTGCTGAAGTGGAACCACTCTCTTTCTGTGGACAGTACTCGGCTGAAATGAGGGCGCACTCTGGTGAGCAGCTCACTCAGCGGCTTAACATGCAGTGTGGCCGGCTTGAGGAGGTGGAGCAGTTGACTGAAGATCCGGTCGCGAAACTGGTCAGGAAAATATCCTGCTGTTCCCCTCGGCTGAACCGTTTGCCTGGAAGAACACGTGGACTTGCTCGCTGTAGACTGGTCAGCGAGACTCATCTCCCACGAACGGGTCGAGCCTCCCGTACAGCGGCTTGGTAGCAAGAACCGGGGGTGGTGTTTCGTCGCTTGTGGTGACGTGGGTCAATCCAAGGGCTGTACTCGTCACCAGTTTCACGATCCGCCCAGGTTCGTACAGGAGTTGGGGCGCTCCACAGCGGGGCGTTGATGAACGATGACTTAAAGGAAGCACCTGTGCTCGTCGGTGTTTATTCGGTGCGGCGAATAATGTTGACCATGGAGCCTGGTGCGCTGCCGAGTCTGCCGTGCCAACGAAGGTTATGCCGAGGGGGCCCATTTGGTCGTCGCATGCGTGTTCGTAGAAAATTTGCGATAAAGTTGCCGAAGCTCACGTTCTGAGTATGAGGAACGGTTGTACATGAAACAGAAAGGGAACGGCTTGTGATTGGTGAGAATTTTAAAGCTACAGCGTTCAAGAGAACAACGCAAAAGCTTGACAGCACATCAGATAGCCAACATCTCCCTCCCGAAGGTGTTGTGGCGTGCTCCTGTAGGTGTTTGGTGCTTTGAGAAGCCTACTTGACACCGATCTGTACCATCGTGCTGCTGTATAACTGCACACACTACCATGGTCGACATGTTCACCGTAAGGCGAGTTGAGGCTTCGGGCAACGGATGAATCAGCAATGCTGCAGTCGCACTGCGTTTTGGCTGTCTGGAAGGAGCGTTCCTACTCCCTGGACCAGTGGAAGGTAGGCGCTTTTTGGAGTCGCGACGCAGCAGGTCGGTAAACAGCTGAAAAACTTTCGCACAGGATGGTATGAAAGGCGTGTGAAAATTTAGGAGCGTTAGAAACTCGCGAAACTTTCTGAAGGAGGTTGGAGAGGGGAAGTCCTGGATCGTCGCACCCGTGATTCCAGTGGTTTGATGCCTCCGGCTTGGATGCGATGGCCATGAAAATCCGGGGCTTAAACTGCGCAAATGCTTTTAGAGAGATTTAGGACCAGGCCGTGTTCATCCACTCGCTCGAATATAAGGCCAAGGGGCTCTTTGTGCTCTTCGTCTGTGCGACTTGCAACAGGAATGTCGTCAAAGTAGCCGAAAATAAACAGGCGTCCACGGTAAGCTCGTCCATGAACGTTTTAGAAGGAGACACTGCATTCTTCGAACCATAATGCATACGAAAGGGCTCAAATAGGCCAAATGGAATACTTATTTCTGGCTCAAGGTATCGCTGCGTTCGACAAGAATTTGGTCGTACGCGGTCATCAAATTCATCTTGCTGTACGTTTTGGTTCCTGCGAGACGGGCGCCGATTCATATATGTGGGGAAGAGAATATTGATCCGGAGTAGCAACGGCATTAAAAGCTCGGTAATCACCGCAAGGCAGCCAGTCACTACTGTCCTACTTTGGAACAGATGGAGAGAGGGAGACTAATTGCTGGAGGAAAGATGAATAAAGCCGAGCATAAGCATGCGTTTGAACTCACGGTGGGCGAGTTACAACGCCTCTCCGTGGCCGCGCAACGATACGTGGGCCACTAGTGTTGATATGATGCGTTCCCTTGTGTTTTGCGGGCAGCGCATCGTTTCGAGGCTTCGTAAGGTGCGGGTATTATGCAAGCATCTTGTACGTTGAGACTGGCCGAAACGTACGGATGCCAGATGAGGTGAGGTTGGACTGCAGCCCAAGCACATTGAAGGTTGAGACGTTGTCATTGAGGCGCCGATCGGGAACACTCACGTCTAGGCTGAGGCGGCTTAGGAATCCCGCCCACCGTATGGCATAGCTGACGTCGGCTGATCACAAACACTCATCTGTGCAAGCGCCGCAGTCCGATGTCTAGAGTTGTTGTGGGGAACCCATAGGGCACGACGGCAATGTTTTTCACTGCGTGCAGCGTGGGTGTGGACTTGCCGTGTTGGTGATCTGCGGCTGCACAGCAGTACGGAAGATCCGGGAAGAATGGTATACAAACGTTACATAAGGTAGAGCATGGTCCCGGTGTTCGCGGACGAGACATGTTTTGCAAGTATGTCTCTCAGTGAGACCTGTAGTTTGTAGACGGTAAGACATATTGTTGCTGGTGGAGCTGGACTACAGATGTCAGCGATAACTATTGAAGGGAATGTCTGGCCACGGTTAATGAGCAGTTGGTTTCGACATCCATGCTGTAAAATCACGCTGTGTAACTGAAAATCAGCGGTATCTGTGGCACAGCTTGTCGGAAGCGCTCTTCTGATTACGTAGTGGGTGACGTAATTTGTGGTCACAGAAAACCACTTGTTGCTGGATGCTGATAGAGGGATATGGTCAAGTAAGCCCAACGCAACGAGAAAAAACGGCTACGACGGGCCGTCCAGCGGTTGAAGGTACCCAGCAGGCAATGTCGATTGTGTTTTTCGGCGCTGGCATCCCTCACATGCCACAACGTATTTCCGAAAGGAGATGGAAGTCTTAACCAAAGAAGCGTCGGCGAACACGGTCGTATGTGGGAGACACCGAGGTAACCGATTGTTGGTAATTCGTGAAGTTCATGGAGCATCTAATTATCGGCTTAATATTTCTTCATCTGCAGGACCCGATGACATCGCATCGAAATTATAAAATTTACTGCCGTGTGTTCATCTATTATTCTCTCTAAAATTTTTGAACCGTCCTTACAGTGCATAATTCTACCCGACGATAGGAAAGATGGGAAGGTGGTTCCTGCTCACAAGTAAGGTACTACAAATTCACCCAAAAACTATCGCCCTATCTGATTAACCAGTATTCCTTTCAAAATTCTAAAACATATCATATATTCACACCTAGTTAATTTCCTAGAAACAAATTCATTTTAAGCCTTGTCAGCACAGCTTTAGGAAGAACTTTTCATGTGAAACTCAGCTATTATCATTTATTAATCACCTATTCTTTAATGCTGACCTAGATTTTCATACTGACTGCCTTTTCATGGTTTTGCCAAGGCATTTGATATGGTCCCACATAATTTACTGTTCCTTAAGCTCAGTAACCTTAATATTGATCCTAACGTCTAATCTTCGATTAAAGCCTTCCTGACTAACAGAACACAGTATGTAACTTCTAATGATTACTCTTCTTCCTGTGCTATTACATCAGAGTGTCGCAAGGATCGGTGCTAGGTCCATTGCTTTTACTCGTCTATATTAACGACCTCCCTGACTGCATTACTACTTCCTTTATTAAGCTTTTCGCTGATGACTCTGTACTTTACCACAAGATTACTAATCCAGATGATGCATGCAAACTCGAAAACGATCTCAATAATGTGTCACTTTGGTACAGTACATGGCTAATGCAACTTGACGTAATCCAATGTAAAGGTATGCAAATTTCCCGCCGTTCAAAATGCATTGACACGTGTCTATACTTTCTTAACAGTAATCAGCTAACGCCTATTGACTCAGAAGTATATCGGCCTTCATATCACAAATAACCACTCATGGCACACCCACATTGAGTACGTCTGTAATAATGTTAACCGCATACTTGGATAACTGCGTCGTAATTTTGCGTCTGCGCCTTAATCTCTTAAAGTAATTCTTTACAGAACATTGGTACGGTCAAAGCTCGAATAGGCATGCGCCATCAGGGATCCTGCTCAAACCATTCTAACCCTTGCGCTCGAATCAGTCCAAAACCATACCGCTAGACTCATTTTATCAAATTACTCGCGTCATTCCAGCATTATATAAATGAAAAATACCCTAAACTTACGCGCTCGAGAAAATGCGCTCGCCCCGTTTGCTATTTCATACAATTTTCAATTTCAACCCTGTATTAAAAGAGCAGCTGCTCACAGAGCCGTGTTATGTTTCATCTCGTTCAGATCATTGCTTAAAAGTAGGCGTGCCATCATGTAAGACTAATCTTTACAGTGCTTCCTTCATTTCCCGAACATGCACGGTATGTAACCATCTTCCCACTGCCATCGCTGCCTTCTCGGACACTGCTAACTTCAAGAACGCCATTCAACATGCCTTTGCCTAAATCTAATGTTATTTGCACAAATTGTTTGCTATGTTTCCCCCACACCTTTCTGTAGTGCCTCCGGGCCCTGAAAGTAAATAAATAAATAAAATAAATAAATATTTACTGACCAAAGTTGCTTAGAAATGACAAGGAGTAGGGCGAGACCAACGGGGTGAGCGCTGTCGCGGTAAGAAACACAATCCCGGAGAACAAACAAGTAAAGGGCTGAATCGGAAGGTTCAGATTCCAAGCGATCAATAATGGCGCGCAAGATGGCATCACGGCGTTGCTCGTCGGTGAGAGGAAGCAGTAGAGAAACGAAGCAAACGCAAGTGTCGATGTCGGTGTAAGTAATAGCTGTTCGTTAGTTCACTGGATAACCCGCCGTGGTTGCTCAGTGGCTATGGTGTTGGGCTGCTGAGCACGAGGTCGCGGGATCGAATCCCGGCCACGGCGGCCGCATTTCGATGGGGGCGAAATGCGAAAACACCCGTGTGCTTAGATTTAGGTGCACGTTAAAGAACCCCAGGTGGTCGAAATTTCCGTAGTCCTCCACTACGGCGTGTCTCATAATCAGAAAGTGGTTTTGGCACGTAAAACCCCAAATATTATTATTATTATTAGTTCACTGGATACCTTGACAGCGTCTGATGTATGCGGTGGGAATAGTACACTGCTTTATACGCATGTTCTTGTAGGTGCAGTGACAAAGCCGACTGGTAGGATCCTTCAGTGACGAAAACTAGCAGAGCGCGGGATTATCTGTGATTACTAAGAAGTGTGCGCCGCATAAATACGGGCACAATTTAGAAACGAACCAGACGATAGTCAAGCATTCGTCCTCTGCAATCGAATAGTTGCGTTTGACTGCTCTGAGCAGGCGGCAAACGTAGGCGACAACTGGATCTTGTCCCCGTTGGCGTTCGGCTGAGACGGCTCCGACCCCGTGACTACTGGCGTCAGCACGGAGCTCTGTGGAAAAGGACGGGTCAAAGCAGACCCGTTCAGGTGACGTGGAGAGAATACTAATGAATGATGCCAAAGCAACGGCTTGAGCGGAACCCCACGTACACAACACATCCTTCAACAGAAGATCAGCGAATAGTTACGCAATTGCTTCGAAATCTTTCACTAACTATCGGAAGTATATGCACGGTCCGATAAAACTTGACACGTCTTTGACACTCTGACGTAGAGTAAACAATGTGACAGTACGAATTTTTACCGGGTATGGTTGAATACCGGAGGCGTCGAGGAGGAGGCCAAGCACTGTCATCTGCTGGCGACCGAAGTGACACTTCTATGAATTCAGTTCGCACCTATTCTTGCAGAATACTTGAAGAATAGCTTATAGGTCCTTATGGTATGTCTCAAATGTAGGACGAAATACGAGAACGTCGTCTAGGCAGCGAAGGCATGTTCACCATTTGAACCCTTGAATCAAAGTGGGCACCATACGTTCGAACCTAGCCGGGGCGTTGCAAAGCGCAATGCGGCACCTTTGAATTGATATGGACCATCAGAGGTGACGCACGAAGTCTTCCCTTCATGATTTTAATCCACAGAAAACTTCCAATAACTAGAGCGAAGGTCTATCGATGAAAAGTAATTGGCACCATGGAGACAACCCAGGGCGTCGTCAGTGCGAGATGAAGAGTAAACGTCCTTTATGGTAATTCGGTTCAGATGCCCATCATCTACGCAACAACGCAACGTGCAATTTTTCTTTCTAAAAGCACTACAGGCGACCTCAAGGGCTCGACGAAGGTTAAACAAAGCCTTTGGCAGGCATCTTGTTCACTTCATCTTAAATAACCTTGCGCTGGGACGCAAGAACTTGGTATGGGCTGCGATGAACGAGACTACCATCACCAGTATTTATGTGACCGTTAACAAGTGAAGTCTGCCATATTTGTCGATTGTTGAGGTGGAAGATATCGTGGTGGGGAATAAAAACGCAGCATGGAGCTGCTGCTTGTTCACTCAATAGGACCGTAGCAATCGCGGGAATAAATGTGGTGTCGACGCAAATTGCATCGCGTGGACATCCGGAAGAATATGAGCAGACGACTACTGAAAAATCAGTGAGGTTGTATTCTGCTTATAGCACGCAGCGCGGCAACCATATGCCTTGTGGTAGAACTTCCTTTGTCAAGGAAAAATTAACGACGGGGATGCGTCCTGCGTTATCGGCAACGGTAGTAATGTAGTTGGGTACAGTGATATTAAGCTTCAAGGGTACATCAGGAACACTTATGACGACGTAAGTATCATCGCGCGTAGGAAAGGATGATGGCAAATCGGCGAAAATCAAGGCGTTGGGCGGCAGGCGGTCAAACGTAGTCGGCCTAAAGTTGTTCTGGAGTTCGGCACGAACTCAACGGAGAAGAGAAAGTTCGAGGCAAAGTGTACCGGTAGAACAGTCGATCACCGCGGAATGTGCCGTAAGAAAGCCTTGTTCGAGGATAAAGTCGGGGGGGGGGGGGGGGTGTAATTGTTCAGTAGTGTCAACATTACTGAAACCTGGCAGCCAGTGATACCTATATGGACAGTATGCATTCTACTGTCGATAACGGTGCTGCCATTGGTGACGCGTACGGTTTCTGTAGCGGCAGGCGTATATACCTTAATGAGTCCACGAAGATTAGCACCTATTACGGGCACCTGGGTTCAAACAACAATTAAAGTTGTCAAAGAGACACTGTGTACGTGAACACCAAGTTCTGTTTATTTTGGAGCGTCAGTAGAAGATTTTGGTGAGATGTAAATAGTGCAGTGCTACCCCCAGGAACACCATGGTCTGGCTCAACCCGGGAAGGTCCGCAGCTGGTAGGCGACAAATAGTGGTGTCCCGAGGGCGACAGAGACCGACGGCGCTGAGATGACGACGAGCTAAGGTGACGGATGTCATCTAGAGGAAAATCAGAGCTAGGAGACACGGCAATGCGAGTACTGGCGAGGATAGGTATATAGTCGAGAAGGGAGGGACATATTGCTGCAATGCGGGGACGTCCAGGACGTGCGGAAGTGCTCAGCTACATGACCAATACAGTGGCAACCGATACAGATAGGCTTGTCATCCGGAGTTCTCTAATTAGTAGGGCTGTGGAATCTGGGAGAATACAGGACGCTGCGACGCACAGCTGTGGAGACCATCCTGACGTCACTTCGGAAGACAGTGCAAGCGGCAAGAAAGCCGAGCTTGGCAAATTCTTCCCTGAATGAGGGAAATTGCTGGCGCTGTTTGGTCTGTGATGTGGTCGAGTGAGCGTTCACGAAATGGGGCTGGACTGGACCAATGGGGCTGGAGACACGCGTTACATTCTCATTGAAGTGGGCTGCGGCGGTAAGGGCGACGCAGCATGGCGTCACAGCCGTGTTCGGGAGACGGGAGAACTGTGTTATGGCGGAGTGACTTTTGTGCAGCTCGAAGCGGCCGCATTGGTTGACAACATCTGCGGGTAAAACATCGCTCAACTTGTTGTAGATCAACAAGTTGAGCGCATATTCCACAAAATGTTTGAGGATGTGGTCTAATTTGTCAACCTGAGTGATTTTACGTTTTTTTTTGGTACGATACCCTAGATTCAGTAAAAGACTGCAAATTGATAGCAAGCTATATTCTTGCACCTGGTTGGCGTCTCGTCGGGCTTCCAGAAAGGTCGCGGAGCTTGTCATTGAAAGCATCCCACCTAGACAGCTCGCCCTCGTCAGTCCTGAACCAGACACGCGGTGTTCCAGCCAAGAAGAATAACACATTTGCCAGTAATCATAGTAGGGTTCAAGCGGCTGTCCTGGCTAACACGCACATACATACAGAGCCAGTCCTCAACGTCAACATTATCTTGTCCGGAGAATATGCCATGGTCGCGGGGATTGGTAACCGCTGCATACGTTGTCTGACTCGGAGTTGTTGATGTAGACGAGGTGTCACCGGAAGCCGTGGTGGAAAGCTGCAGCGTGCGACCGCTCCAGAGTTCCGCGACGAGGACTGGTAACGCCAAGCTCCGCAAAAATCTTACGCGAACGACGTATTAAACGCTAAAGACTATTTAAAAATTCAAATTTACAAAAATAGCTCCAGCGCTTGCCAGTTCAGCCGACAGCTCCATACTCTGAAGCAGTGCGTCTTCTTTGTCGAGGTGAATGCGGACATCATCTAAAGGAAACACCCAATATGCATGCAGCAATCTAACCCATGTCGACCGTGATGCACGCACATCATACGTCAAGTTCAATTATTTTTCTTTATTCGAATCTCCTACAGTAGGAGTGTCATGCAGTAATTGCTTTCTTGTATGCACGAGACCTGTTAAGTCAATCTCAACTTCTCTACCTTACAATTTCGAAGTACGTGTACAGTCAAATTTTGGCATCATTTCGAAACTTCAAGGAATGGTTTGTGAGATGTGCCCAGATGGCAAAACTGCGCACGTTGCTCCTGCAGCGTGTCATTAACGCTACTCCTGGTCTGTGCAATGTAAGATTTGATAATAAAGAAGGTATAAAGGAACTGAAAGGTGCCGGAATGACAGGCTGAGGCAGTATTCTGTGCAGGTTATGGTGTTAGCAAGGCTTGGACAATTTACGAAATCTCACAGCACACAAATAATCAGAAAAACGTTAGGCTGAAAGTGAACACCGATATATAAGGCATTTTCCAAACAAGCAGCCGATAACCGTAATAGCAAACATATTGGTATCTAGAATAGAAAAGGTGATTAGCTGAACAAGAGTTGAAGCGCAAGCACCATAGGTGAAATGAGCGATATATCTGATTTGTCATATAAAATCAAACTTTGCCGCGAATGTGTGACTTTCGTGCACGTATGTAATAAGTTTGGTAGTAATACCAGTTCACATGCAGGAGCCATTCTCTGAATTTCATGTGTTATTCGTCTTATAATGTAGCAACCATGTTTCGTAGTGCCGGTAACAAACATTCGCAGCTTTCATAAATAGTATACAAGGTAATTTATTCGTAGAAGTACGACGGCATGAAAAATAAGGATACATATATCATGAGGACTGGCACCAACTAATCTTGCTCCACGATGGAAACGACTATCTATAACCACAATCGATATCAATTTTTCAATGATGAATTACATGAACTCAGAACATGCACGATAAACGATTACCGTAGCCACGTGGCTGCACATGTGAAGAGCCGCGGGTGTTTCCATGTGTTCCAGTCCACAAATTTAGTGGCATTTACCCATGATAGAGCTAAGAGGGAAGTGATTGAAGTTTTCGGCATTAGTAAACACGGATCGACGTGTGCCGGTGTGCAGTGTCTGGTCCTCCTTGACAAAAAAAAAAGCCACAGAGGCGTTTACGTCAGCAAGCATTTGGTGTGTTGCGACACGACGTACCCGAGCCCACGAGGGCTGGGCCCTTCCGCGTGTAGCCGTGCGCGGCTTAGCCGTGTCGGGGGAAAGGGGCTCCTGGGGGTTGAGCCGACGCCGGGTGTTTGGACCTTTAAAGCCTCCCGGCAGAGGCAAGACACCTGTTTTGCCTATGCTTCATGTAGACGGCACCCCACGCTGACCCACCCGGGGAAAACGGTAATCGCCTTTTCCTGTCCCCCTCTTTAATCTTTTTTTCTCTCTATCACTTTCAATCTTTTCTGTCTTCTACTCACTTATTCGTATTGCCGAAGTTCCGGGCGGCAACTGTTAACCATGTGTAATATATTCAATCTTCGGTATATACACTAGGCTATAGTGGCAGTGTATAGCTGGCGTCTGCATGTTTCCTGAAGCCTGTAGCGTCCCCTTGTTGGGCTCTGTGGTGGGTGGCTTCCACCGCCGCCACATTTTCGAACCATGCAATGGCAGAGGCGTTTCCCCGAATCTCAGATAGGCATCTGAATAGAGGTGGCACCGAAGGAACTTTTCAATTCTTTTTAAAAACGAGTGAAGACACATTTCCATTATACCATGTTATTCGCAGTGAAGGCAATGTAACTGTAAAAAAACTCTCACCATTGCTTGTTTGTAAATGCCTAGCAATCACCATTGGACCTGGCTACAAAGCCTTGAAGATGGCTAGCTGAGACGTCCTCCTTGAACTCACCAAGAATCATCAACTAGAAAAGCTCGCTGAACTCACTAGTTTCGTTGACATTAATGTGACAATCTCGCCACACTGCTCACTCAATAGAATCAGGGAAGTTATATCAGAAGAAGATTTCCTGAACCTCACTGACGAAAAGTTCCTTGAAGGATTTCAGGAGGAAAACGTACTTAAGGTACAGAGGATTACACGAGAGCGAAATTACCAACAGATCACGAGGATACATGTGGTATTGACATTTGGTTGCAGCACTCTCCCTAGTTCACTCGACGCAGGATATTTCGACATCAACATGACACCATGCATACTGAACTTGAGGTGGTGTTTCAATTGTCAGAGGTTCGGGCATGGATCGCAATCATGCAGAGGCAAAGAAACATGTGCGAAGTGTAGTGCGGATGACGATCCTTCTGATAACTACAATGCTACCACACTATTTGTCAATTGCAAGGACGATCATCCTGCTTACTCGTAGAGATGCCCTTGCTTGAAAAGTGAAAAGAAACCGTGGCAATCACAGTAACGGAAAAGATTTCATTATATGAAGCGAAGAAAAGGCTAGGAAACTTACCTCAAGTGAGCTATGCCAGTGTGACGCGTTAGCGAGCAGCGTCACACCGGTTTCAGCCGCCTACAAGGTCCCTGTCTGGTATCCTTGTAGAAACTCCGTCGGCCCCTTTGGTGACTGCAGCCAGCGCTGCTCCATCATCATAGAAGACGGGCTGGCCGACCGGAGGGCTGCGGAGCCCAAAGTAGAATTAAACTCCACGGTCCGAGACGCACGTCGTGGTGCCTGGCTCTCGATCATCCAGCGCCTCAGAGGAGGCACTGGCGGTCGACCGGAAAACCCCGTCGTCAGTGACGCCAAAAGATCCGCGCTCCTTGTAGCGCTCCAAGAAGGAGAAACGCATTGTAACTGCGCCGTGAAAGAACAGGAAAGCTGAACGGTTACCGCCCTTCGTAAGTGTAATCAGCTTTTTAATATATGTCACCTACAACTTGTAAGCTCACATTCATAAGCATTTTGTTTTCTCAATTGCAATAAAATGGCTTTCATCATTCATTGGAATTGCCGAGGCCTAATGCACCATTTAGGTTCTATCAGAGACATTAAAAGAAAGTTAGCATCAGTACACTCTTAGAAACGTTTACATTATTTGGGGTGCATATTTGCCACACAACAATAATCATCATCTGTCTTGCCCGCATTTCCTTTCTTTAACGCTGCGAACCCGGTATTCCAAGTCTCGAATAGCATGCGCGTTATCAGCATGACAGAGCATTCTCGACGCGAAAGTATCGAGCGCAGCGTTTTCAAGAAAGGAAGCGCAAGCAAGACAGATGAGAATTATTGTTGTGCGGCAGATATACGCCCCAAAAGGTGCGACTGCTTTTAGAGTGTAGCATTCTCTCTTCAAGAAAGGAACCCAGGACCGAAACATACACATTTTCTAATAGGTTTTACAGCAGTTAGAAAGAACCGCGAACACTCCAGCCGTCTCGCTATTTTTGTCCAAGGCGGCATCTCCACACGGAACATTTTAATAAATACTGCGGGCGAAGCAGTAGCTGCCCTCATTTTACCTTTTAGGACTGTCACCATCCGTTCCCTGTACATTCCACCCCATAGCGATTTCATGACGCGAGCCGTGAAAAATTGAATTGACCAGATGTCTAAGCCTTTTGCTTTAGTTGGAGATTTTAATGCTCATTGCACTCTTTGGGGCAGCGATAAGAATGACCAAATAGGACAACTTATCGAAGATTTTATTTTGACAAATAACATCTGTCTTTTTAATTCATTGGCACCAACACATTTTTGACTAAGTAACGTAATGCTAGCTGCCTTGATTTAGAACTTTGCTCTCCGGATATTTTTACTGATTTTAAATTGGACATGCTGGAGAATTCATATGGCAGTTAGCATCTACCTGCTATAATCAACCTCCCACATACAACGCTACCAATTATATCCCACAAACCGCGCCGTTCTAATGTACAAATGGTAGACTGGTCTGTTTTCGGAGAAAGTGCCAGGATGAAGGAGCTTATTTCAATAGACCTAAGCAGTGACGAAATTAATGAAAAATTTACTAACTTTATACTAACTGTATGCTAGCTTAAAACGCCATTCCTCAATCTTCTCGCATTGTTCGGAAAAAGCTGAATCTTTGGTGGGCACATGAATGCAACGAAGAACAAAGTAGCAAAATAGGACCTGTGAAATCTTATATAGATACCCAACACATAACTTTTGGAATTTCGAACAAGCCAAAGCGGAAGCTCGATATATTCGGAGACAGGCGGCAAAATTGTCTTGGCAGAAATACATATCTACAATTAATAGCACCGTCACATCCAAAAGGATGTGGGAACAGGTCAGGATGTTTAGGGGGAACTACTTATCATAAACGATAACCTTACACCTTCAGGTACTCAGACAACACTACAAGAACAAGCGGATATACATGGGGAGCATTTCTATAACGTTTGTGACTCGGCTAATTATGCAAACACGTTCTCAAAATACAAACTGTCAGCAGAAAAGGAGAAACTACCAACTCCTTGTACGTCAAGGGAAGAATACGACGCTCCATTCAGTTTTCAGGAAATAACAGGGTTCTCTGTGCTTGCAAAAAAACTGCCGTAGGTCCTGTCCGCATTCATTATTCTATGCTTGCGCACCTGTGCCTCGCATCCGTAGGTGCTGTCCTTAAATATTTCCAACAGAGTATTTGAATCTGGAATCATGGCCAAAAAGTTGGAAAGCTCAATCGTTGTGCCCTTTTAAAAGCAAGTAAATCCCCCACATCCCCAAGTACCTTTCGACGTATTGCCCTGACGAGCTGTTTCGCTAAATCGTACAAACGTGTCTGAATGCGAGATTAACATTCACGTTTGATGTACGGAACTTCATTGACTCTCATCATTGCGGCTACAAAAAAGGGTGTTTAATGACGGACAACCTTGTCCACTTTGTCCAACACCAAATCCGTGAAGCATTCGTACACAAACAGCACTGCCTGGCAGTGTTGTTCTACCTAGAAGAAGCGTATGACACCAGTTGGAGATTTAGAATCTTACGTGACCTCGCTGGGTTAGGAATCTGCGGCGAAATGCTAAACTTTCTCGCTGATTTTATGTCCAACAGAAGATTCCAAATCCATCTAGGCACTGTGCTCTCACGCACATTTATCCTGGCAAATGGCAGGATAAATGAAAGGATATAAATAAACTCAGTCATTATAAAGTCATTCATAATCATAAAGTCATTCCCCCCCTCTGTTATTCACTCCGTATATGTCGGTGATGTGCAAATAGCGTGCGGCGCCTCAAACTTACCAACATGTGAAACGCAGTTCCAGATAACAATATATAAACTAATAGAGTAGGCTGAGAAAAATGGCTTCCGCTTCTCTACTCAAAAAACTGTTACAGCGTTCTTCTCGCAAAAAACGAGGATTTTACTTAGACGAGATTTAAAATTTCTATGTTGTTGTCCTGCCGGTAAAACAGTAAATTTAAATTTTTGGGAGTAATCTTCGACAAAAAACAAAACTTCCTAGCCCGCAATTAAACACTAAATATTAAGACAAATAAAGCATTAGATATCCTTAAAGTTTTGTCTTATATGGACTGGGGTTCCCACCGAACATGTCTTTAACGTATTCACCAGTCTCTTGTACGTAGCCTTTTAGACTACGGCTCAGTGGTTTACGGGTCAACCAGACAGTCCTACATGCGACGCCTTGATCCAGTACATAACCTTGGAATGCGACTGGCAAGGGGTGTCTACAGAACATCACCTATTCAACGTTGATACGTTGAGTGTAATGACGCCTCGCGCACAGCGTTACTCACTTTTTCCTACGCACTCAGAATTCACTCATCAGCGTAATGCATGTGCTACAACATCCTCGCAGAATGCAACTCACGCTTACACTATGCAAATAAACCGAACATGATTAGGCCGCTTGTCGTGCGGTATCAGCAATATTGTCGTGATTATGACATTACTCAAGAAGACCTCCAGATTGCCAAAAAAGCACAACGGTATCCCCCGTGGTACAATTTCACGTAGTTATATGACTGGACATTAACAAATCAAAAGAGACACCCCACATGAACACGTTCTGCAAGAATTCTGTGCTTTTCATGACACATATCAAGATAACATGAAATATTAGACTGATGGATCTAAAACCAAAGAGCAGGTAGGTGTGGGGGCCGTAACGGAAAATTCAGAAAAAAGTATTCAATTACTACAGCACGCCTTTCTTATCGTGGCCGAAGTTTACGCTATATAATGTTGTTCTTAAAAAGGCTATCACTGGCAAACACAATAATGCAGTCATATACACTGAT
This sequence comes from Dermacentor variabilis, assembly GCF_050947875.1. Lineage (NCBI taxonomy): Eukaryota > Metazoa > Arthropoda > Arachnida > Ixodida > Ixodidae > Dermacentor > Dermacentor variabilis. The sequence continues at coordinate 33,115,374 of NC_134574.1, forward strand.
TCCTTAAGCACACTGAAGACTCCATATCTGAAATTTTAGTGTGAGCCTCTGATAGGAGACATTTTAAACATGGTGCTGCTCAACAAGTATTAGCGGTCAATACGTTTCTGCTGGATTCCAAGCAATGTTGGTATACCGGGTAACGAAGCAGCTCATAGATGCGCATCGATTGCAGCGCGCAAAGATATAACAAACACAACACTTCCATATCAAGATAGTATCCGTGCGATAAGGAAAGCTTTAACGTCAAAATGGCAACACGAATGGGACCGTTGTGCCGACATTAAACTACATCTCACTAAACCCGTAGTGGGTGAGTGAAACTCATGTTATCATGAGGAGCATTTCTTCCAAGTATTTTATGCCGACTACGCATTCGGCACACACACCTTACATACAATTATTTACTTACGAAGGAAATCACAACAACATGTGAGAAATGGCAAGAACCACTAACAGTTATGCATATATTACTGACATGTAGACATATTCAAATGCACTGGCGTAACCTTTTGCACAACTTATATCAACGTCACATACATGTACACCCAGCTTTAATTTTAGGTGATGATCCGCTAGTCTCATTATCTGGCGTGCTTAAATTTCTAGGCGGCACTGGACTTTTACATAAAATAGACACTATTAACACAGGCTTTTTCTTTCTAAAGTGCATTTTAAAACACCACGTCTTTGGCGCAGCATAGCCTTAGCCGCTTTTGCGCCATTAAACCACATTTAGCTAACTGACAAAGAACATCTCCTTTTTTATGGTGCAATTACCACGATTCATCACTCACATTTTTACACGTGCGTATTTTGTTGTGATGCTGTTGTAAGTGCCGCATTAGAGTATTACCCCTTCCCGTGCCCAATCTTATTTTCAAACAGCCACTAAAATTTCCCGAATGATCTGAGTGATTCATGCTGAACATGTTTCATTGCTGCAGTATCAGCTGTTAATTTAATATTTCCTGCTGTGTTTCACTAACCATCAACTTTTCTAATGCTTTCAAGTTGCAAATAGGCAATGACACTGCAAGGCTATATGAAGCTTGGTATTTCTTTGAAATGAAGACAAGCCTGCGTTTTTTATCCTCCATATTTCGTGTTATTGGTGGTGTGGCATGGAAAGTCAATCGCAGAGGTGAAAGCGATAAAGTGTTTTTCGTTTCTAACCAGGTCGCCTGGGGGGCACTTTTTCTCCCAATCAGTAGTGCTAAGTTGAAGCTCCAAACATGTCACGTTAGACTTTCCAGCTCCAGTTCCTTGCTTTATATGAATAAACATCCAAAAATATTTCTTCCAGAATCGAACAGGCGGCTTTTGTCGGTACAGCCACGCCACTTTGCACTGACATTTTTTTTTAAAACATAGACAAGCCAGACCTCTGTTTCGTTTCTCCCCACTGTGCCCTCAAAACATAAGTTCACTAGGAAAGTGGTGCACATATTAACGCAGTAGTCACACCAAAATGATGAAAACATTCCTGATTATCCAGGGCACTCAGCAGGCGAAAACAAATCCCTGGACGAGTGAGACTTCTCCCTAGCACAAAAAAGCGGGATTGCGGTTTGACCTGCTTGCCTGCCTGCCTCTACAAATAAAACCAGATGGTATTTGGTGCCAGTGATGTCAATGTGTTTCTTTGTGCTCGTTTCTTCGTGCCATTATGTCTACCAGTGTGTCTGAACAAGAAGCTGAAGCGGAAGCTTTGCTCTATTTTATCAATTGCAATTTTTTTACCGCAAACAATGTCGGTAATGCAACATGACCTCACTGTTTGGGATATTTTTCACGAACTTACAATCACTCACTTTTTAATTATTGATGTTAGTGCACATGTTGCAGTTGTACAAATGAATCTTGGCAAGAGTGAAGTCAAACAAGTAAGCTAAGCATAATATCTACAGACTACTTGGTTCCAACGTGTATAACAATTGACAACCTTAGATCACACATTTGACACGTTCTTCACGTAGAAAATCACTATATTGCTGCTCTGCAAGCACAAAGACGTCAAGCAACGTTTTGCAAGCTTGTTGCGACATATGCAGGCTTCCTTCCGTCGGGCTATATACCAGCAGCAAGACCACTGCTACCCTCATGTGCTGGCTACGAAAGCCACAAGTACGGCTCACTATTCCGGGAACTATGACGGAGACCCATCATTCAAAATTGGTTCTACGTGAGGTGACACAGCCATTACTGAACGAGGCGTATGTACAAAGAATGCACATTAACACCGATATGGTCTCCGTCGTCCAAATAATGGTCCAGAAATGGTCCAAATAACCGAGTTATTTTGGACCATTTCTAGTGAAACCTAATTCATTCACTAGAAATGGTCCAAAATAACTCGGTTCGCTTCATTCTTTCCAACTATAACAGGACGCTAGCATATCTTTAATGAAATCAAGCCTTAATCTACCATCCCTAGCCTCATGTCGCAAAGCGTTTCGTATCTGTCTGTTCCTTAAGATGTTTCATCATCCACACCTGCGTAGCGAATTAATCCCTTCCCCACGTCACCTATCATCTCGATTAGATCATGCCTACAAGGTCGGTGTCCCATTTTGCAGAACTAACGCTTTCTTCCAGTCATTTATACCTCGTACAGCAGCAGAGTGGAATCACCTTCCCGCACTGACAGCCACCATCAAAGAGTACCAGCTTTTCAAGAACGCCTTAGCTAATATAGTATGAGTAGACACACTTGTTAACTTTTATTGCAATACTCCTATTCCTTGTATCACATTTCCTATTTTTTCTTGTTTTGTATGCCTGTAACCTCTCCCCTCACCAATGCCAATGGCCCTGAGGGTACATGAAATGAATAAATAGATAAATATCTGTCTCAGCCGCCATCTCCACAGACGCTGTTATCATCCCGGCCTTATAAATCACAACTAAGTTCATAGTGTTCCAAATAGTTTCTCATAGTGTCCTTTTAGAGCAACAGAACTTGGTGCCCTAGGTGCCGCTGGTAACTAGATATTACAAGCAAAACCTCGAAGGTTGGTTGTTTTTTGCGACGCCTAAGCAGCCGTTCAGAGGCGGCAGTCAGCTTTACGATGCAAGATCCACGAGCAACTGCTGTTTGAGACGAGAGAGGTCCTCTAACAAGACCTCATAAATGGACATGACATCGTCTTCTCATTGCTCTCGGCGAACTGCGGCATCGTCGCAAATGACTTCCCTGGTGATGCCACCCGGTCCGCTCATGAAGAAGCCCTGACAGTTCCTATACCCTTATCAAGGACAGAGGCTACACGGGGTGTTCCTTCACTTGCTTAAACCAAAACTGAAACATGGTTAAACACCCCGATTTTCTCCAGCTGTCGTCTCGACCAGCTGCAACCTGCATTAAAGCAGTTGACTCCGTCGAACTTTTCTCGCCGTGATGCAACATTACTGTGCCACCTCTGGTTAGAGGTAGCTTTTACGACTCATTCCATATAGCAATGTCCGCCACGCCGATGTTTTAATCGTTCATCTATGAAGGGCCGATCAAGCGCGAGTTGCGTTTTTGCAATCTCTGATATCAAGCACGACATTCCTCGCTGTGTTTTAAACCAATTAGACAACAGACCATTTGCAGAGGCTAAAATTCTCAGACAATAGCCCCACGCGTCGCATGCTTACAATGCAGCGCTGGCATTGCTACGATTCGTGAAATCTACTGGCCTCAGTGACCGATTATATGGGTGAAGTGATCCACAACCGCACATGTTGACAATGAGATTAAATTATTCACTCCCTGTTCTTTCTTTCTTTTCATCGCCTGAACCCCTTCCCGTATAGGGTAGGAAACTAGACGTGCGTCTGGTCCCTACCTTTCTTTCCTTCTTTTTCTCCTGCTCCTTCTCCGGGTTGGAGTGCCTTAATGTACTCTGTATTGATTAACTGCGCCTTAACACGCCTTATCACCCCGTGTTGCGGGTTTGACTTCAACTCTCGTCGAAAGTCATGTGTTTTAGTGCATGAATTTAGGTTAATCTCAGGTAACTTTGCTTTTTTAGCGTCAAGAATGGCATCGCAGCCAGCTGTGAAAAAAGACGAAGATGAACAGGAGAGCTATGGCACGAGTGCGAAGAGCAGTATGGGAACGCTAGCATGATGAGCGATCGCGTGTGTGCGTGAGGCGAGCTCACACGACTCGCTGTAGCGCAACGCAGCGCTTCCGACACCATCGGTAGTATGAGCCGCTTAAGGCGTTAACCTAATAATATGTTAACTATTTTAAATGCAGGTTCAAACAGCACGAGGTAGAAGATAGTATTGTCAGGCCTACCACATACTTTATTCTAATGAAAGCTGGATTGAGTAAAGAACCTCATTAGCTCAACATGTACAGGCGCATCATCAGCATTCTTAGAAGGAAACTGAATCGTGATTCAGACAAAACGCAAGGAAGATGACACATACATCACTGTCATCTTTACTTCGTTCCGTCTTAAGCGCTTTTCTTTACCTTGTAATTACCTTGTAAGAATGCACCAACCAGCCCACATCAACACAGTATGGCATCAGCAGATAAAACTGGTAAACTGTGGCGTGCTCCTACCGTATGCCTGGAGCAAAGACCGCGGAAATAGGGGCAATATAGCAAAACGCAGTATTCTTCAACGGACGACTGCGCCTGCGAATAGCTGATCACGACGCCACTGGCACATGAATATAAATATTCGTTCAGTTGTGTTCGTTGCATTGAAGAGCGCCCGAGCGTAACATTCGCAACGCGATCAGTGCGATCAACACGATCAAGGACGATCAACAACCTATTGTAAACGAATGCCGAGCCGCACCTGTTTCCTTTTGTGGTCGCGGGATTCATGCCTTTGGATGTTTTATCCATTTATACGAGAAGAGCAGGTGCTGGTGCATTGTAAGTTTTATATTGCATGCTTCAACAAGTTGATATGATGCTCTACGCGCATCGTATGGCAGTGGTTTCATTTCAACCTCTTTTTTTTTCAAAGAGCGCATGCACAAATGGCTAGTTAAAACTAGGGTAAACCCATAGCTCCGTTCCCTACACGTGCGCGCTTGTTCATATGTTGTGCAGCACGTTTTCTACAAAGTGTGTTTGATCACGACGTTGATACAACTCTCCACAAATACGAAGCGCCTAGAGCCGCTGAATGCCCATGTTCATTCTTTCGTAAATGTCCTCACCACCCCGTTGCACTGCTGGAATGAGAAGCAATCAAGCAAGGGGTACGCAATGAAATTTATAATTTATATTTGATCGTTTCATTGAGTTTGTAATATCAGCAATCAATTATATTTTTTAAAAGTATGTTTGCAAACCCTAAGCAGCGACTTCCCAATACGAAGACTCTTTACATATTGTACTTCAGTACAGGAGATACAAATTGCAGTGCATAAGAAGCTGTGACATTCCTGAGCATCCAGTCACTATTCTGTATTTGTATAATGTGATGCCTAAAGTTACACTATTATAAGCAGCATATAAACATACAATTTACGCTCCTCAATGCAGGCTGGAATTGCGAAATCTTATACATTGTGAAATGCAAATAACCTTGTCGTTGGACACAACAAAAAATCTTATACCCAACTTCAGTTACTCGAGTTTTCGCTAAGTCATGCCGATAATTCAGGAGTAAAAAAAAACTAATTTTCTCTTTCTACAGCGGAGCTGCATATATGGCTAGGATAATATAGAATTGTCGCATCCACACACAAAACAATTATCATCAATGCTTAATACCCATGTAAGCGCTCATACCGCCGCAAGCAAGCAAAATCATGACGCATTCCACTCTGTGAAGGTGGTTGACAAGCAAAGCTGTTTAGCACATGACACGGAGGCGACACGTATTTTGAACAAAGGTACGAACTCATTTATTGTCTTGATGGGTGGTCATCGTGACGAAAAGTGCGCACAGTCATTCATTATCTTGATCTCTGGTTATTATTCCACTCGCAACTGCAATCACATTCCTTGATAATATCAAATCGTTGCATGTGCGCCACTGGGTGGTCGTTTCGGCCGGATTGGTGTGGCGTCGCAATGGATGTGTCTGCGACACGGAACGCGCAAACCACTCCCTTTTCGGGACCGACACATGCACGTTGAAATCACCGAGAATGGCAATAGGGGTAGTGAAATCGCAGCTAGTTCACGCAAAGTCAATAGCCATGAACCTTGCGGGACTATGAGTCATTGCATTTTTGCTTGCTTACCGGGGTATAAGCAATTGACGATGACCGTTTTCGACGTGCTGTTCTGAACGTTGTATGAGTGATTAGAAAGAATTTTAGCACTGTTTGCTTCACTTCGCTTAGTGTTTTAGCCTCTGCCTTACGGGGCTATAAGCAATTGCATGTTTTGCATGCTTACGGGAGCATGAATGATTAGGGGGTATTAGCCATTAGTGATGATAGTCTTATTAATGGAGAACAAAAATGCACTGAACCCTACCTATATAGAGCTTCGCTGTAAAAAATGCAATATATCTTAGTCCCGTTAGGCAGACGATACAAGCACTCAAGAAAGTGAAGCGAACAGTGCGCACAATCTTTTAATCACCCATGCAAAATATGACACAGCATGTCGAAACCTGTCGTCATCAATGGCTCCTACCCCGTAAGCAAGAAAAAAATGCAATGGCTCATAGGTCGGTAAGGTTCATGGCTACTAACTTTGCCTGCGTCGGCTGCGACGACACTACCCCTATGGTCGCCGTCGGTGATTTAAGTGGTATGAATGTGTTTTGACCGCAAAGCCAGTGGTTTACGCGTTTCATGTTGCAGACATATCGCTTGCGATGACGCACCGATCCGGACCAGCTGACAACTCTGTGGTAATATGTGCATCCATTTGACATTATTAAAGCACGTGTTTGCAGTGGCGCGTATACCGATAAGTCTATATCACCGTTATCACAAAGTCATTGTAAACGTGTTTACTGTGTCACAATGAGTAACGTAATAAACTCTTTACAGCTTTTCTCAACCACCATGTTTAGAGCTCTGCTTGTCATCCCCATTCGCATGGCTGATTGGCCTTGAATTTCTTATTCAGACTCAGTGGTAGCCTTTGTCCTGGTAGCTAGAGGGCTGCAATGCCAGGATCCAGGGCCCGGTATATCAGTATTATTATCAATATATGCTTCTGCGTCATTCAACAATTTATCTGTCAGATGAATACAACGCTAAATAATGATGCGATCCTAAATACTGCTTTGTATCTCACTCAAGAAGTAACTGCTCACACTAGCAAAATGCAGGAAAAGTAAATACCCATTGTCTCACTCAGGCAGAAAATTTTTCTTTGTGACGATACCTAAACTGTGAACAATAATCCGATCCAGCACAGTAATTTGTTTCAATATCCAGTCAATGTATTAGATGCAAATTCAAATTTTACATTACCCAAAGAGTGCGCTTTCTAGGAAACAAGCTATTGGGTGTTACTAATTGCAACAAGTGCGAGAACATTTCGACCGGTATGTTGCTCTTTCATACTAAGTTGCTATACTGCATGAAAATGTAGCACAATATCTGACACATTTACCTTCATCCTTTAGGACGATTATGAAAGCAGGCCCTTCGTATAATACCCCTTAGTAAACACGATGAATCTAGCACGCTATTGTTTCGAACGTTACAAATTCTTGCTGTGCGTTATTGACGTTTCCAAATATGGTTCTTTCTCTTAGTCACATAGCTAAATACATTCATTCATTTCATATTCATACGTGTAAAGATACACGAGAACGACTACATACAGGTGTATCTACAAGTGCATATGTATGTATCCCTGCCAATTACGAACAGTCCGTGCCACGTTATGAACTCGTCATTATCATCGTCTTTTCAATTATGATAGGCCTGCTCAATTCCTAAGTCAGAGAACTGTTCCATAGCATTAACCCTGACGGCAAAGTCACCGTCAAGGATCTCTATAGGGAGTTGTGGGAACCCCAGTTATAGATATGGAACCTTCATACGGGAAGGACGTGACTAAAGGGAAGGCGAGATGATGAGTTGGAACTAACAGGGGCAATCTCGCATGAACAGATGTCACTTGGTGCAGCACACAATAGGCACCCATATACCAGGAAAGAAGCTTTCGGGAGAGACCCACAAGAGGGAAAGGGACCAGAGAAACGCAAGTGCACCAGAAGAAACAGGCGCTTCGTTTGCTAAACATGGTAGCGATGTTTCCGGTCGGTTGGCAACGCCGTTAGTCGAGTGTGGCCAAGCTTTCGGGCGTGCTCAGCCCGCTCGATGACATAACGTGCGTAGCAGCTTGCGAAGGCGACAGATGGTGGAAACGTAGGGTCCAGAGGTGAAGCTGGCTTTTGCCCATACAATAGATTGAAAGGCGAAAATCCAGCTATATCAGGATGGTAGGAATTGAACGGAAAAGTAACACAGGGAAAAGCAAGGTCCCTATCGCATTTTTTCGGCAAAACATATATAGCGAGCACGTCTGTGGAAGTGCCGTTCAAGGGCTCCGCGTAGTCGTAATTATGTGGGTGTGGGAAGGAGTGGTGAGTGTGTGTTCAGTAGAATAGGAACGCAATAGGTCTGAAATTACTTCAGAGGGAAGTATCGGTCACGGTAGGTGAGCAATTTTTGTAGGGCGCCATGAAGCAATGTAAGGTCACGTAACAAGAAGTCCGCGACATTAGTTGCACATGGACTCGGATAATTTGTAGTGCGTAGCGTAATCAGCAGTCGCTGCTATCTATTCGTTTTTCAATGTGGATATGGGAAAAGAACGAAGCAGATCTAGTGCAATGCGCAATACTGGTTCTTTGGTTTCGTCGATTAGCGGAAGGTGACAAGGAGGTACTAGTGCCGGTGTTTTGTGACGTTAGCATGATTCACAAATGCCCACGCAACAACGGGAAGAGCGTGCAAGGTCCGGCCAAAAGAAGTGGCACCAGACACGCTCGTAAATGCGAGATATGCCAAGGTTTCCGGCACTGGGCACAACATGAATTTCTTATTAAAGTGAAAAGGAGACATCCAACCAATTGTACAAATTGCAACAAAAGAAACACATAAGGGTTCCTCGAAAGCAATGCCTCTTGAAGGATTGAAGGAAAATTCGTCCTGCTCCGGGACTCGAACCGTGGACCTGCGCCTTTCCGGGGCAGCCGCTCTACCACCTGTGCAAACCAGGCGGCTAGCAGACCGCACAGTGAAGTAAATAGTTCGGCAGAAAGCCGCAAGGCGCAGTTTCCCTTTAATAATTACTTCTCTCTGCCTTGAGGATTTGCGCAGAACTGTTACGTCGAACTTTTGCCTTCGCTTTGAGTTGTTCAGGGGTTCCACTTCACCATGCCATCTGCTAGCCGCCTCGTTAGCTCAGATGGTAGAGCGGCTGCCCCGGAAACCCGGTGGCTCCATGTTCGAGTCCCCGACCAGAAAGATTTTTTCTTCGAGTATGAGGCTTTTCTTTTGAGAAACCCGTATGGGTTTTCTTTGTAGTAAGTGCTACGATTCGGTGCATGTCTCATTTTCCCTTTATTAATTACTTTTCGCCACCTTGCGGGTTTCCGCGCAACAATTGCCTAAAGATCATGAAGTTCTGTGAAGACACTCGGTCATAACTGGCTAGGCACGACAATAAGGTCGGGCCCATTAGCTTGAAAATTGTGCCCGTTTACTACACCTTTCTGAATCAGATTGGCTGACGGATGTGTCATTACGCGATGACTCTAGGTCATCGATGATTTCTGGCATGCAGAGCCATGGTCTTCTTCTCCACCGATGTGAACGAGGTCTGACATTGAAAAGACAGAGTTGTTGACATCCTCATTACCGTTCTCATGGCTCTGGACGAGACACTTGGACAAGCAACCTGCCTCCAGGTGCAGGTCGCTGCATCTGTAGATAATTGAATATAAAAATCATTTTACACATGGGCCCAGCCACCAAACCTTGGGGAAGGATGTTTCGAGAGGACAATACACAGCGCGTAGTGGGCTGCAACTACACAGAACTACACCTCCCTATAAGTACGTTCTGATCTGCCAATTAGTCGCGCTCTGTAATCGAATAATTGTGCTCAGTAGCTGATCAGACGCGAAAAGAGTAGTCGATGAGGCGATGATTACCACGTTGGTGTTATGCTAGTATTGTACCGACTCCATGGTCGCTTGCATCGGCACATACCTCGGTAAGCGCCGCCGTGTCAAAGTTGGCAAGTATCGGAAGAGTCGTGAGCAGGCTGATGAGATGTCGAGAACGCAGAAGCCTCTTCTGGACCCCACAAAAAGCGTACTTCTTGCCAGAAAAGCTCACTAAGTGGTCTCGCTATATCCGCTAAATTATTCATGAAGTGGCGAAAGTATGACCATGGCCCTAGAAATCTGCGGACATACTTTGCAGATCGGCCGTTGTTGACGGCGCACATTTATCCAGGGTTTAGTTATACATCTTTAGCCTTTGCGAGATGGCTCAGCACTGTGATTTGGCGGCGGCCAAACATCTGGACGAGTTTAGCTGCCGTCCACCCACCGAAAAACATCGAGGACGGCTGAGAGGGGCTCAATGAGACTGTCGATATTTGGTGAAAAAACGATGAAATGGTCCAAGAAAAATAAACATGTGGACCATTTGAAGCCTCACAGCAAAGCAAAGAGTCCATTATACAATGAAAGCTCGCTGGAGCGGTACCAAGTCCGAACAGCATGGCCTTAAATTCGTGATGGGCATCGGGTGTTACAGCTGCTGCCTTTTAGGGGTCCACATTGTCTACAGCAATCTGGCGGTACGCAAAGCGTAAGTCGATGTAGGAGAAATATTGGACACCATGCACGTAATCAAAAGCATCACCAATGTGTGGCAGAGGGTACACGTCCTTTTTCGTAATCCTGTTAAGGTACCAATAATCAGCACACAAACGCCATGTGTTAGCTTTTAACGTGAGAACATCAAGGGCGCCGTGTCTCTAAAAATCCGGCGTTGGCGGGCCGATCCTGGCGTCAACCCTCGTTTTGGCGAAAATCATTAAGAATCATGTATACCCGAGCACGCATACACAACCACGAAGTCTGGCGCGAAGAGGTTACTAAACTAATTCAATTTCTCAAAGTAAAATACGTCACAAAACATCAAGAGTGCGACTTACACATAGCCTACAGTAATGATAGCGTAGGATTGTCATTTTGTTATACGAGATAGCATAATTCTGTTACGCGGAAACTCAAATACAGAGCCCTTTCCTGGGTTTCTACCATCCATAGACGGGCCACAGCGCTCGAACTTCGCGCGCGCCGGCGCGTGCAAATGTCGGGGGCCTCGAGGTGGCGCGCTCGGTTCCTTGCAACATATCTGGATGGCGCTCCGCTCCATCACACCGCGGCCCGCGCCAGAGGCCGCGTTTCTACCGAAAAGCTCGCCTTCATGCATTGCGTTTGCCGCCAGCGTTTCCCGGTTAATATCACCGTTTTATAAGCTGCAGTTGCTCGGAAGCGTGAGAAGCAGGCAGGGATCACTGAATGCTCTAGCGTTCCGCTCTTAAAGGCGAAGCTAGGCATCTGAAAAATTTTCTATTTGACTAACACGACAGGTGATGCCGAGGGACTGCAAGGAGGCTCGAGGATAATCTTGGCGAGCGCCTCGTCTACTTCACTTTAAATAATGTGACGCTCAGGGCCGAACACCCGATATGGGCGCTGTTGAATATGAAGCGCATCGTCGGTATTTATGCGATGAGTCACGCCTGTGGCTTGGCCCAAGGGACGGCCCTATTGTCGAAGATGTCAAGGCAGAAAAATAGATGGTGCTCGAGTGCTTCACTCTGCTGAGGTGTTAAGTGACATGCGCTAATCAATCCAATAGCGCTCTCAGGGCAAGAATTGAATCGCTGATGGCCGGGAAACAACAAGCGGCCACCGTGAAAGCTTCCCTTTTGTCACCAGTGGGAGTGCAACTGAGGGTGAGTATGATTAAGTGTGGCAGAACTTGGACAGTCAATCTGAAATTTACGTTAGGAAGGCAGATGCAGTTCGCCACTACGGAAAGAACAGTATGGGGCGCCCTGATAACGTGCTTGACGGACATGTCAGTGATGGGCATAAATACATAGTCCCCATCAGGAACTCACGGTGACGACGCGAAGTCGACGTATGTCAACATATGTCGTAGCAAGCGGGCGTACTGAAGGGGAAGGTTTTGGTCAGCGAGGTCTAGAAGGGGAAGATCAAGATGGAGGATGCTGGATGAACAGTCGATAAAGGCGGAGTGCGCGGCAAGAAAGTCGAGGCCAAGGATCACATCATGCGATCGTTTGGCAAGGACGGCGAATAGAATTGTCTAGCGATCAAGGATGCAAGAACGAGAGGTACACATGCCAACGAAGGCAGCTGTTCCGCCATGAGCGGTCCGAAAGACTTTAGTCGTCACAAGCGTGAGAATTTTCTTGAGCTTTCCTTGAAAATGAGCGCCCATAATAGAACGCTGTGACCCAGCGTCGATAAATGCAGCGGCTTGCAGAACATCGATTTGTACCTGCAGCAGGTTATATTTAATAGGGATCTTCCAAAGAGTATTTTCGGTTGGTTGAATCAGTGTAGTGCCACCTCTAGAAGCTGCATTGCTTAGTTTTCCATCTGGCAGCGTCACAGAAAGGTCGGAGATGATGGTCGGCGGCGCTGGGATAACGAGGCTGGCGGCGTCGGGATGAAGGTAAGCAGGAGTAGCGGTGTTCAGCCACATGTTCTGGAGGAACAACTTGGTCAGAGATGGGCATGTAACAGCGATAGTGGCCAGTTACATTAATGTAAACTGGAAAATTTGGCCGTGCTGTAGAACCCTTGTGACGACGGCAGTCGCGGGGATGTGGCCGACGCTGTTAGGATCGAAAGAAATAGGCTTGTCGTCAGGAGTTGACCACGCGGACAATTTCCGAAACCCTGGGCAAAAGTCTGTTGTGGGTAGAGGTAGAGTTGCAAATATGGCTGGACATCGGAGTGAGGAGCCGACGAAAGAGAGTACATAACCATGTTAGCGATCTCCCGTGGGACGACGGCTTGGATGAGGCGTATGGGAACCGGAAGTGGGCCGATGGTCTTAGGTTGCGGGGTAGTTGGAGCTGCCGCCTCAATTTCACGCCGAAAGATACGTGGCATACTGTCACAGGTGCTGGCCGGGCGAAAGAGATCATCGCACGATTGATGTCACTGCGGTATTTGGCAGGCTGGATCTGATGTGCGATGTTTCGGCTTTTGGCTTGTTCCTGGTGGCAACATTCTTTAATGATGGCGGCAATGGTCCTAACATCTGTAAACACAAAGACGATGAACGTATCGTCGGCAATACCCTTAAGGAAGTGGCCACATTTGTGCGCCTGAGCACTGTTTTCATCGGCTTTGCGGCAGAGAGCTAAGATGTCTTCTTTCTACGCTACACATGAGTCCGTCGAGGTCTGCACTAAGGTACATAATTTCTTCTTAACAGTGACCTTTCGACACTAAGGGTTAACAAATAAGTCACGAATCTTCTCCTGGAAGCTGCTCCAGCTTGTGAGCTCGGATTATTGGGTTCGAAACCATACCCGAGGCATTCCCACGAGATAAAAATAACGTTCGCGAGCATGATAGCTGGGTCGCACGTATAGTTTTTGATGGCACGTTGGCATGGCTTTAAACGCACATCGACGCCGGCACCGTCCAGGCCTGAGAGGACGCCACGATCTTTGGGGCGGGAACTGTGACAGAAGTCGTTATCGTAAGTAGCGCGGCATTGGTGGTCGAGTTGTATTGACTGGAAGTCATGGTGGAAACCTCGAGTGAGCGCCCGCCGCAGAGCTTCGTGGTGAGGACAGGGACATAAAACTTAAATCAAATACGTTACGTATAAAGATAGACAGGAATGGCTATATAGAGGCATATTTAAATGTGCATATGCATGTAGACTTGCCAAGAACGATAGTCCGTGGGAGGTTTTAACGTCTTCGTCCTCATCTTTTCTTCCATCACGATAGGCCTAATGAATTGATGTATGACCTGACTGTTCCACAGCAACATAGTTGTTCCTTACCATGCGTCAACAGGAATCTTACAAAAGGCAGCATATACTTTGCACTTGCTAATAATAAATAGGGTAAGTGACTGCTATCGAGTGGCGTAAAAATATAAAAGAGTTTACAGCTACAGCAAAGCAATGTCGCAGTTCATTTCAGCAAATGCAGCCATATTTCCTTTCAATACGCCGATTCACTAGGATGCTGCTCAAACTGTTTACGTGCATGTTTGTTACTTTGCACACGATTTTCTGCATATGTAAAATAATACTGCAATTTAATTGCTCTTTCTTGTATTTCTTTTTGGTATCTATATTGCCATGTTATATCCCTAAATATACGAATATTTTTTCTTGGATCCTCCACTGGCCTTAGCAACGGGTCCAAACAACTGTGGCTATTTCTATGATGACTTTTATACGAAAAGAGTAATAAATTGAATTTAGTGAAGCTTTTACATTTCATTTATGGCAGCCCACACGGCTTTACTGGGCTGTAGAGATGGAGCGTTGGTGCCAAGTTGGCGGGACTTGAAACAGGCTGGGCAATAAAAATATAGCTAGTAACAATTGTAACATTACAATATTTCTATAATAATAAATATTACATACGATGAACACACAGAGATCCATTCAGTGCATCTGATTCGCATGTTAAGCGTTTTGAAAACACAAAGGTTCCATCATAGTAAATGTGACGAACCTGTTCTGGAAGGGCTTCGCGCGTGCCATTCCCTATTGGATGTGATGCAGCACCCATCTTTTCGGATTCCAGTTTTAACGTGTCAAAGTCAACGCCCGAGCAATTATTGCGTCTCAAGAAAAGAAATCTTTAAAGCTATGGTTCATTGTTATTGGCGCATCATAGTCGCAGTTGCTTTTTCGCCCTGAAACAGTACATAACCAACTACGGCTATGATTTTGTGTTGTCCAAGCACTGAAATTGATAACGAAGCATGAGATACGTCATGTAGACCATATCTTAGACCCTTTGTACTCCACTTTGGACGAGGGGAGGGCGTTGCTCATTGGCCAAAACACAAAAGAAACGCCTACATCTTGCAACTTCACTTGAGGGTGAAAAACAGCGGAGATAAGCAACAGCTAGTAAAACACTCGTAGAAATCACCGAAATCAATACTGAAGTACAAGAAACACTCTTTGCTACGACTCTGTTGGGGCTATACAGGGCCACAACTACTCAAAACAAATGCTGACAGGATTATAAAATGCGTACCGAACAGGACTCATTTCTCACTTAGTACGTGGTCGTTTGTCATGATGTTCGCTGTTCGTTTTATATCAACGTCAGTGCGCCATGTGCGCCGACCGCTAATTGATCCAACTATTTTCGTCAGTGAAGTTTCGTGTTTGCGTGCCAGCAGCGCACTTCTTATATGCTCAACTAAACAGTGCTGGCCGTCCACAGTGATAAAAAAAAACGTGCCAGACGGATCCCTTAGCAATTAATGCTGGTCTTTAGCCTCGAACAGATTCAATGGCTTGATTGTCGCGTAATGCTGAATCTGACGAATCTGCTTATCTGTCGAGTGCATGGTCGCTACGTGAAGCTTGTTTAAGCAGTTGGTGTTCGGCCCTATTTGTGATATTTAAGTCAAAGGCTGGCGCAATATTGCAGGACATTTAAACTCTCTTTTCGCACAATATATTTTAAACTTAGGTACGTTGACCAGCACACCCATATAGAAGTTGTGACTAACAATAAAGTGTGCACACGAGAAAAGCTGGCATTGATGCAAAGGCTGAACGACGAGAGCGCAGCAATTTTTCGTTTAACATACACCAGCAGGCCCAAGATACCACTCAACTATAGGTACTCCTGCAGTTCTGTGGACGCTTCTTTTACATTTTCAGAAAGACTATCCCAGTCTAAATACCGATAAAATTCCCGTTGTGGTGTGTGTACGTTTCGTTTCATTAAAAAGTTTAATCATACATAGATCATTAAGCTTTAAGTAGCTTATAAGCAACTGCCGTACAACCAATGCATAAATAAGTGCAGGAACAGGTCTTAGGCTAACATGCGTTGCACATATCTTCTGTACAAGTGCATGAATGCAAGCTCGTTTTTAAAAAAAAATGAGGCACGTTCTGTGGCATCGGTGCCAACATAACACTCAACGTTAACCTTTCGACGAACTGCAGAACATTTTTCCAGCGATGATTGTGCCAGTCACCATCCAGAAACAGTTTTTACGGGCTATGTAGCATTCCAACTACAACTTGACCAGATCAGAATCGTGAATTCTGGATTTTTACAAAAGGAGACGGGGAGGGGGAATCTAATCATAAAACATCACTTTGTATCCTCATCTAGAACTTCTGTTCGCCTAATAAAACGCTCATATTGATTGGAAACAAAATATTACGTGATCACGTCTCATTTACTGTTTATATTTTTGGCCAATCAGACAAGGCACTTAGTGTGAACAGCAAAAGTTTCACGGTTCTGTACAGCAATTCGAAATTCCCCAAGATACTGTTTCAAAATTTTTGCGCTGGCATCGATAGAAACATCTATGAATCCCCATTTCGCTGCTTTTTCCTTGGAGTCCCTTTAGAAGCGGCAGGAAGCAGGGAACGAAAGGTGATGCTCCTTCTGCTCCTCCAGGGAACGAACGTAAGCCTATTCATCACCTATATATTTTTGAGATTTATCAAAGCACACTGGGCGTGCACTGAGGAGCACATCATTTACAGCTTCAGAGTGCGTGTTTGGAGTCTGTTTAGCAAAGGATACCTGAACAAGGATAATCTCTGCAGAAAATATTCACACAGAAAAAATGTTGACTGGTACATATTCAGATACGAAATATGGTGAAACAGCTGTTGGAACTTGTCTTCTATCTAAGTGCTTCGTTAGTGACCAATTAATGTGACTTCCCGTACGCGCAAAGCGGCAGAAAGGCCTAGATCCACATACGAGACGGTAAACTGGTTACGTTGTTGCGCTAGTCTTGAAAGCAATTGAAGTGTCATCTTGCGATATTTAAGTCTATAGCCTTTATGCTTTGTTTTCATATTACCCTGCGCAGCTAAATCGTCCTGCATTAGGCGGCTATATTCTGATATATCGAAGTATAAACAAAAAATTCGCAACTTCGACAGAACAACAAAGCATCGATTGCGATAGCAAAAACCAGACATCCATACGCAGAAAAAATAGCACTTGTACTGGCTACATCAATTTCTAAGCATTTGTTTGCTAACTAAATAAACAAGCATGGTGCCAGCGTGGTCAGGAAACATGAACACATCATACTCGATGACAGCGGACACTCGCTCTCGGAACACCGGCGTGAGCAAGTGAGGCAGCAGCAGCGAGCGAAGTGACTGTCGTGGTGCGTATCGCTTCAACGCGAACTCACCGCCAAGAACACACAGCACGCACAAAGCAACAGGCCGTCCAGGCAGCTACACTCTGCCCATAACGCTGATCACTCTCAAGATACGGCCGCGCGACCACTTGCAGCCGCCACATACGCAGTTGCAGCTGGAGCTGAACACCACCCTCTCCCTCCTCTCCCCCCGATGACGTGGGTGTCCCGCGCACGAGGGAGGAAGGCGCGCTCGGCAAGGTAGCGAAGCTTCAATATAAGCCCATACTTTCGAAACATGGCGGTTATTCGGCGCTTCATGCGGCTTAGTGCCATCTGTATGTGGCTGTAACACCTCCGGCGGAAGGAAACAAAAAGTGATGTCATATCAGTTAAAAACAAAGCTGACGTCATTTTGTTCTCCAAGGCGCGAATTTTGTTTTAGTGGCCTGCAATTAGAGCTGTGCAATAAATACCCGGCCATTAGACTTGATGGTCGTTTTGAGCTTTCACCGCCGAAAGCGATGCAAGAAAAGGTCAGTCGTATGGGTGTCCAAATCGCACCCCTGAACATAACATACTTTCTTTGGAGGCCGAAGAAAGCTCTAGCTGTAGAATGTTGGTTCTATCGTAAAATACCAAGCCCATTGGCCTACGAAATCGCACGAAAACAAGTAAGCAATTATCTGGCGGTCGTAACTCACTACCTTTGTCTGAACAGGTTCAGAAACGATGAAGCTACCCGCGTCGCCAAATTCAGACAAACGTCGGCAAGCAAAACAGCACAACGTGTGAGGGGGGCGTATTCTAACACGTGAACTTTACGAGCGCCGCATCTTTTTGCACACTTCAAGAGCTGCATTGCTTTGCAAGCGGCAGCGGCCTCAACGCCCGCTCGTACGATTGGTGCTGTAAAAAAATATTTATTGATAATGATGAAATAAAATAGAGTTGTTTTGTCTTTACTCGTCACGCATACATAAAATTCATTAGGAATTTTATTTTCGTTCAGTGAATCTAACTGTATCTCGCTTTCATTAAAAAAACGCTTTTTTTCTTTCCCAGCATTTGCTCCCTCCAAACATATCCGTGCTTCATTCGCCGCTCCCATAACCACCTTTGCTGATATCGGTGGCAATTTATTCTGAACCGCTCTTCTACCGCAGCTTCGCGACCTATTTGGATTGACCTTGCGCTAGGCGCCATGCCGCCTTGCTCTCCTCCTTTTCGCGCGGACGAGATTGAGCCGCCATCGCCAGTTTCCCTCCCATGCTTTCACTCGCACATATAGCGTAGGGCGCGTGGCGACACCGTTATCGCCCTTCGACATTGTACGAAACATCGCGGCGACGGCGGCTGCAGAAATGCGCCTGTAGCGTCGATATAGTTGCTATGACAATGAAAGGAAAACAACCTCAAATAAAAAAAGTTAGTACATCAATTCTGCAGTATATCAATTGTAGGGGCTGCGGCACGAGTTGTAAATTCCAGAAGTCCAATACCATCCGCAATTTTTAATTGGCAACATGCATCCATTCTTGCAGCAAGAAATGTTTGTGGCCTTCGCCTCGATGCTGCTGAAGTGGAGTGCCACAGCATGCTTCCTCCTCGATTTTCACGGGAGGGCCGACGATGCAATCACAACGGGAAGGAAAACCCTCTCTCTGACATTGCTGCAATTGGTATACATGGTAGGTGCTTTTGCCGTCCTTCCATCCTGTCGCCTTGAAGCGCTGTTCTTTGAGAAGGTAGCGTACACGCAAGTAAGATTTGCTAATTACGTGTGAAATGCATTGTTTTCCATATTGTACTTATGCCCTAGTACTCCGAAGGCTTAAAGATTGCTTTATAAATGTGTACGGAAATACTAAAATTGCTCTAGTTTTAGTAAGACGTCTCGCCTTCCGCGCAAAACCACACAAGTGCTTATTTTTCAAATAACAATTAACGCGCAATAAAAACGCATACATACAATAACCAGTTTTGCAGCGGAAAGGGCAGTTGGCTCTACGTGGCATCAAGAAAATAACAAAGAAAAGCATTCGCGAACAAATTAGAAATAGCAAAAGTGACGTGGTAAATGACAATGAAAGGATATCTGCTGTTCTATACACGGGCTGTTTGTGAAGAAATGTTGCAGAATGTACTGCGAGAAGAGTAGCAAAAAAAAAAAAAAATCCCCACAGTTGTCTCACGCTATATGTCGCGTCTAGTTTATTTCCGCTAGCTGAATTATTTCCTTGAGCCACTTCCATAGACTTCTGTTTAGAAGGCATGAAGAAGAAACTTTGTTGAAGAATAGTCCGGCAGTTCTTGCTGTGGTGGCCTCAGGTGGCGGCTCGAAGTCCTTGGACTCGGGCGGCATCTCCGGCTTGCCGGACGGCCCAGAGCTGGTCAGCCAGCTCTGAGCTTTTGATAGCCGCCACCCAGCGGTGGCGACGCCTACGGAGAAGGCCCCCGACGGCTCCCGCATCCGCGACGGCGTCGGGAAGAAGCGAGCTCGAGCCTTCCCGTACCCTGGCAACGGCCGTGATTATGGACGCGTCGCGAACGCAGCTGGTTTGATTACCGTAGTTGCCGGCACATTCCCAGAGCATGTGTCGCAGCACCGTTGCTCTTTGCCCGCAAGTTTTACACGCGTCTGTTGGATATAAGCGCGGATAGCATGCCCCGCTCTCGGGGGCGGAGGAGGCGGCCACATAATCAGCGACGGCTCGGCGTGTGAGACCTCGAGCCGTGGCGTGGGCCGCCTCGTTGCCCGCGAGCGGAACGTCGGTGTGTGCCGGCGTCCAGAGGAGGAAGACCGTAGAATTTTGGAGTTGCGAGGGCGATGACGAGTCGCCGTCGTCTGAAATTTGGAGTATGCGGGCCGCTTCGCGCGAGACACGACCGCGCGCGAAGCCGCGGATTGCCGCCGATTTGGCAATAGAGGCAGCGCGAAGGAAGGACGTCTCACATTTCCCTGTTTGATTTCCCAGGTGTATCGAGAGCAAACCGACACAGAAGAATACTAGACAAGCGCCGCGTGGCCACTGCTCAAGTGGGTGCGGCCACACCGTCCGGCATCAGCTGATCCTGCTGAACCTGCTGGATCACGTGGAGCTTGTCGTCACCGGAGCCTGGGTTAAAGCACGCTCGCATCGAAGAAGCCACCAAGGTCGATTCAAATAGGTCGCGAAGCTTCGGGCGAAAAGCCGTTCAGTACAGATTGTCACCGACATCAGCAGGGGGGGGGGGGGGGTTATGGGAGCAGCGATTGAAGCGCGACCATGTTTGGAGGGAACAAACATTGGGAAAGAAAAACGCGTTTTTTAATTCAAACGAGACACAGTGAGATTCATTCAACGAAAATAAAATTCGTAGTCAATTTTATATAATCGTGATGAGCTAAGAAAATACGTTGAATTTTATTATTATTAATCAATGCATTTCTTTTCAGCGCCCATCGCTACAGGGGGCGTTGACGCCACTATCACTCGCAGTGCAATGTACGCCTTGAAATGGGTAGAAAGGCGCACTCGTATCACCTGTTGAAATACGCCCCCCTCACAATTTGTGCCGCCTTGTGTGTCGAAGTTTGTCTGAATTTGGTGACGCGGGTAGCTTCATTGCTTCTTAATCTGTGCAGTCAAAAGTAGTGAGTTACGACCGCCAGATAATTGTGTAGTTGTTTTCGTGCGACTGCGCTGGCCGACGGGCTTGGCATCCGACAATAGGATCAGCACTCTACACCTAAAGCTTTCGTCGGCCTCCAAAGAAAGTATGTTCTGTGCAGGGATGCGATTTCGACACCCGTACGGCTGGCCTTTTCCTGCATCGCTTTCTACGCTGAAAGCTCGAAACGCCCATCAAGTCGAATGGCGGGGCAATTGAATATATAGCTCCAAAGGAAGAACAACAAAACAAATTTAGCGCCTTCGAAAACAAAATGACGTCACTTCTGCTTTTAACGGACATGGCATCACGTTATTTTTTCTTCCGCCAGAAGTGTTCCCACCACATACAGATGGCGCTAAGCCCCATGAACCGGCGATGAACCGGCATGTTTTGAACGTATGGGCTCCTATGGAAGCTTCGCTACCAGGTATATTTACCTTGAAGCCACATTTGGCAACAGAGGCAGCGCGAAGGAAGGACGTCTCACATTTCCCTGTTTGATTTCCCAGGTGTATCGAGAGCAAACCGACACAGAAGAATACTAGACAAGCGCCGCGTGGCCACTGCTCAAGTGGGTGCGGCCAGACCGTCCGGTATCAGCTGATCCTGCTGAACCTGCTGGATCACGTGGAGCTTGTCGTCACCGGAGCCTGGGATAAAAGCACGCTCGCATCGAAGAAGCAACATTTGGCAACAGAGGCAGCGTGAAGGAAGGACGTCTCACATTTCCCTGTTTGATTTCCCAGGTTTGAGACTTTTACCATATAGTGAAACTTATTTGTTTGTTAGCTTGCTGCCTCTGTTACCAAACCACTGTTGTCTTTGACTGCTTTTCATGATGTCAACCGAAGTGTCAAATTTATCGCGGGAACTGCGCAAGGATATAAGGGAGCTTAAAAATAGTCTTGAGTTTATCAACAAAGAGTTCGAAACACTCAAGCAGGACTGCGCAAAAGTGAAAGCGGAAAATGTAGCTCTCAAAACATCGCAACTAGCACTCACGCAGGAAGTCGAGGGACTAAGAAAACAATTGCATGAAACATCGCTCAAGGTCACTGTTCAAGACCAATACTCTCGGAACAAGAACATCGAAATTAAGGGAATTCCGTATAAGAAAGCTGAAAATCTACTTAATGTGCTAGGCAAAGTAGGCGACGCAGTGGTTGAACCAATTAAGAAGGAAGACATTGACATTTGTCATCGAGTCGCGTCACGAAGGGCGGACATGGAGCAGAGCATTGTGGTTGTTTTCAACCGCCGTGCAAAGTGTGAAAAAGTGCTTGAGAAAGCACGGAAGGCTAGAATTAATTCCTGTGACCTAGGATTTGACAAGCGGCAAGCAATATATGTAAAGGAGCATCTTTGTCCGCAGCTAAAGAAGCTTCTGGGCATGGCCACCGCTAAGAAACCGGAACTGAACTGGCGATTTGTTTGGGTGAAGGGCCGTAAAATTTTAGCTCGGAAAACGGAAACATCTAATGTTATTCGAATTGGTAGCGAGGCAGATGTGCAAAAGATGTGCGAGTAGACGCGCCTACATAGATTTCATTGATCTGTTTCATATCTTATTTGCACCATGGGAACAGTTTCACCAAGAGACGTCATAAAGCCGAATTCGCTCAATTACCTTTCATTTCTTCACTCTAACACACAATCAGCTAGGCACAAGCATGACGAATTGATCGCGCTTCTCGCTGACTTCCGGTTTCAATTTGACAATGTAATGATAACGGAAACAGGGTATAGATCAGAGGAAGAAGTGTTTCGAATGCCTGGTTTCCAAACCTTTTATCTGAACCGTTCAGATAGGTGTGGCGGGGGTGTATTACAGCTAGTATCTGATCAAATTTCATGTAGCGTGCTTCCAGCTTACTCTGCATCGACAACAGATTACGAAGTGTTAAGTCTAGAATCACACAAGTGTGTTTTCACTGTTGTGTATCGTCCCCTTAGCGGCGACATTGACAATTTTTTTGTGTTTCTTGAAAGATTGTTGTGCTACATCAGCACAAATCACCTGCAACTTGTCATTGGCGGGGATTTTAATATTAATCTTCTAGTAAATACGCCGAAGTCTTGAAGATTGCAGATTATTCTTGATTCTTTCTGCTGCAGAAACGTAATTACGGCACCCACACGAATTTGTACGAATTCCGAAAGCTTGCTTGATTTGTTCATCACAAATAGCTCGGAAGGCTATGTACAGTCTGGTGTAATTGAAGGAAACATAGATCATTCGCCCGTGTACATGATATATAAGGTTAATCGCGCATTTTGGAAGTATCATCGTTCTGAGCCACTTCAGGTTCAAGCAATTAATAAGAAAACTCTAGAAACTTTTAGAACGGAAATAAAAAGAAATTATTTCAGCTCTGTACTTGACTGCACAGACGCAAATGAAGCGTATAATATATTTATCCATACACTTTTAAAAGTTTACGAAGTTTCTTTCTCGTACAAAAAACTTTAAAAATCGAGAAAGATTAGGAAACCGTGGCTTACTGATGAATGCCTCAAAATGATCCGAGAAAAAAATTCTTTGTATGCTAAGTTTTTTAAGACTCGGGATCCTGCGGACTTCACTTCCATTAAAAAATACAGAAACAGTTTAAATAAATTCTTCAGAAATGCCAAGAACAGGCATTTTGAAAACGTTTTTAATAGAGCGGGAACTAGAAGTGATGTCGTTTGGCGTGAAGTAAATAAACTTCTATCGCCGGAATCGCATAATAAGCAGGAATTTGAGCTGACAATTGATAACAAAGCAATTAGTGCTGAAGAATTAGCTAACAAATTTAA
Organism: Dermacentor variabilis; assembly: GCF_050947875.1. Taxonomy (NCBI): domain Eukaryota; kingdom Metazoa; phylum Arthropoda; class Arachnida; order Ixodida; family Ixodidae; genus Dermacentor; species Dermacentor variabilis. Next base: position 33,139,178 of record NC_134574.1, read on the forward strand.
CGAACACTTTACGTCTTTAACCCCAAGCACGCATAACATAAATGCAACTTCCATTCTGGGTAGTCCCAATGCTTACACATCTTTTTTTTGAACCTGCTACACCAGAAGAAGTATACGCGACCTTTATGTCCTTAAAAAACAGCACATCGCGCGATATAGATGGATTGCAGATTAAGCCCATTAAATTTGTGCTCGATCTTTTGTTACATGTGCTTACTCACATTTTTAACATTTCCTTATTAAACGGCGTTTTCCCTGAGAAAATGCAACATGCCAAAGTGATTGTTATATTTAAGTCCGGAAACAAAAACCAGCTAACAAATTATAGACCAATATCTATACTTCCTGTGATTTCGAAGGGTCTCGAAAAGATCATTTGCGCAAGAATTAGATCATTTTGTGATAAACATAGCATACTAACAGATATGCAGTTCGGTTTCCGGCAGCGAATGTCTACAGAGCTTGCCTTCCTGCCGCAAAAAGAAATAATTTTAAACAACTTTGAGAACAAAATGTTAACTCTAGGTGCATTCGTTGACTTTTCCAAGGCTTTCGATTCGGTTAACTATAATACTCTATCTTCAAAATTAAACCATTATGGCTTTCGCGGGACTCCCCTTAAACTTTTGAAATCGTATCTTGAGCACAGAAGGCAGTGCGTCGCAATAGGATCAAAACTTTCTTCAGCAAGAGAATTAACACAAGGCGTTCCACAAGGAAGTGTACTTAGACCGATTTTATTTAACATTTATATTCATGACATAGCGAATATTAGTCAACATGCACAGTTCTTAGTCTATGCGGATGATACTAGCCTTTTTCTCAGGTCACTCGATATTGTGCAACTTACTAATAAGGCAAATAAAACTTTAAACTTATTGCAAAAGTGGAGCAATCTAAACTCATTAGCAATTAATGCAAATAAAACTAAGGCTGTGTTGTTTACGCCACCACAAAAACAAGTAGACTGCAATACTGTTCTTTACCTCGGCACAGAAAGGATAGAAATAGTTGATACTGTCAAAACGTTAGGTGTAATTTTTCACAAACATTTAGTTTGGGATGCACACGTTGAGCGTATTATGTCCACTTTGGCGAGAGCATGTGGAATAATCTGTAGATTACGACACATACTGCCCTCTAAGGTAAAACTAATGTTATATAACAGTCTCTTCCTTTCACATGTTAGCTATTGCAATTTAGTGTGGGGTACGACATCGCAAGCAAACATACGAAGCTTAAAAACATTACAAAAGAAAACTGTCCGACATGTTGTTACCGCACCGTTTGATGCACATACATTCGAGATATTTCGTGCTCTTAATGTGCTCCCTATTGAATATTTCTATGATTATAACCTAGTCTTAAAAATTAAAAAATATTTTCGCTGTAACAACAACGTTTTCACAAACTTGTGCAACTTAGTCAAATCAAGGGAAGCGTTATACGATTTCCGAAAACAGAGCCAGTGGGCGTTACCTTTCACAAGAACAAATTATGGTTTCCGGCGATTGCAGTACCAGGTGCCGAGAATATTAAATGTGATACAGGCTTCCCATACCGAACTAAATGCTATTACGAGAAAGGCACTGAAATTTAACTTAATTAATAATGGTCAAATTTTATAAATAACATTTGCCATTTTAATTGTTTTTAAATTTTTTTATTCATTTTATTTTTTAGCATGTTCCAAACCTCGCTTTTCCATCGTTCCGCATTTTTATTTTGTTCCGCTGAACATTGCCGTTACATTGAGGTAAATTTTTGGTATTTTAAAGCGTTTTTGTTCAGGTGTTCCTTGTCATTTGTACATGATCTTTTTTCTTCCTCCACTTTTTTCTGTATACAGATGTATGCCTACATGTACAGATGCAAATATGTATAGATGCTGGGTTGGTGTAGATGCGCATGTGAATATATGTATACAGATGTTATAAATGTTCTGCTGTGAATATCAATATATGTATAATATGAAATTGTTTTTGCACATATGTAACCGCCAATTATTCAAAACCCTTTCTCAAATATAAACAAATAGAAGAATGCAAGCCACTCATAAGAAAGTGTCGGCAAAATGAACCGTTCAGCCGTCCTTTTAGTATTGCAGAGTTGAGAGCTACCTTGAGCGCATCCTAGAGCTCTGCACCGGTATCTGATAGAATCATGTATCAAATGCTCAAAAACTTACACAATGACATGCAAGTTACACTACTTACACTTTTCAACGCTATCTGGGACGCAGGGTACCTTCCAACGGCATGGAAAGAAGCCATTGTGGTCCTTGTTTTGAAACAAGGGAAAGACCCTTCCTCAGTGGCAAGTTACCGCCTGTAGCCCTCACAAGTTTCATTTGTAAGGTATTTGAAAAAATGATAAATCGGTGACTCATCCATTTCCTTGAACAGAACAAGATTCTTGATCCCTATCAGTATGGCTTTCAAGAAGGGCGCTCCACAACCGACCATCTTGTACGTATTGAAGGTCATATTCGTGACGCGTTTGTACACAAACAGTTTTTCTTATAGATATTCCTCGATATGGAGAAGGCGTACCATACAACACGGTGCTACAGAATCTTGATAGATTTGTCAGAAATGGGCATTCATGGTAATATGCTCAACGTAATAAAAAGCTACTTGTCCAATCGTACCTTCCGGGTAAAAGTCGGCAATGTGCTGTCACGTCCTTTTACACAAGAAACTGGTGTACCCCAGGGAGGCGTGCTCAGTTGCACACTCTTTAATGTTAAGATGACAACACTTCGTGCTTCCTTACCACCTGCCATATTTTATTCCGTCTATGTGGACGACATTCACATAGGTTTCAAATCCTGTAACCTCGCAGTGTGCGAGAGACAGGTACAGCATGGTTTGAACAAGGTGTCAGCGTGGGCCGAGAAAAATGGATTTAAAATCAATCCTCATAAGAGTTCTTGTGTTCTGTTTACAAGAAAGAGACACCTGGTTACGGATCCCTGCTTAGAAATGTGTGGACAGCAGATAGCTGTAAACAAAGAGCGCAAATTTCTGCGTGTTATACTCGACAATAGACTCACTTTCGTCCCACACATTAAACATCTTAAAGAAAAATGTCTGAAAACAATAAACCTAATGAAACTTCTATCCCAGACTACGTGGGGTAGTGACAGGAAGTGCTTAATAAATCTCCATAAGAGCCTGATTCGGTCACGATTAGATTATGGTGCCGTGGTATATAACTCTGCCGCCGCGAGCGTGCTGAAGATGCTAGACCCTGTTCACCACCTAGGTATCCGCTTAGCCACGGGCGGTTTCAGAACAAGACCGACTGAAAGCTTATATGCCGAATCGAATGAGTGGTCACTCCACCTGCAGGGATCATACATCAGATTTACATATTTCCTTAAAGTACGCTCTAATCTTGAGCATCCATATTTTGGTACCGTTACCGATATGACGCAGGCTACAGCTTTCAGCAATCGCCCCTCTATAAGAGAGCCTTTCTCGCGGCGTGTGAAGGAGCTTAGCGATGAAATGTATGTCCCACTCCTCGAGCACCGCTTAATGCACCTAACCAAGCTCTTACCTCCTTGGGAGTGGCAGGTGATACAATGTGACATATCCTTTATAAAAGTTACGAAGCACACTCCTGAGGCCGAAATCAGAATGCATTTCCGAGAACTTCAGTACAAGCACTCCTGCGCGGAGTTCTACACAGACGCTTCGAAGTCAAATGGCGGGGTATCCTATGCAGCCGTCGGCCCATCCTTCTCGGAATCCGATGTACTCCATCCGGAAACAAGCATCTTTATGGCCGAGGCCTACGCATTACTCTCTGCTGTGAAGCATATAAGAAAATCTAAACTTCCAAAAGCAGCCATCTATACAGACTCTCTAAGCGTCGTGAAGGTCTTAATGTCACTCAGCAAACATAAAAATCCCGTTTTTAATGAACTCTATTCGGTCTTGTTTAAAGGGTACTCATCTAACCAGAATATCATAATATACTGGGTACCTGGCCATAGGGGAATCGAAGGTAACGTTCTGGCGGATGAGATGGCCACGTCAATCGCATCGCAAGCTGTTAACGCTACCGCGGATGTGCCTGTCACAGATCTAAGGCCTTTCTTACGAAATAAACTGCGAAACCACTGGCAGTACAAGTGGGACGCGCAAACAAATAATAAACTGCACGTTATAAAGCGCCCGTTAAGTTTTGGCCGTCCCCAACAAAATCTCGGTGAACAAACGTCCTATACTGTCGCCTCAGAATAGGCCACGCATTTGGCATCCATAATTTTCTGCTTACTGGAAATGAACCTCCAACCTGTGGTAGATGTGGCAAGAGGCTCACAGTCCTCCATGTGCTCCTGGAGTGTCGGGAATCCGGAACGGAGAGAAATATTTTTCTCTTGCATAGCATTATTACATCCCTCTACACCCGACTATGTTTCTTTGGTAAGGAACCGCTTTTTAACACCAAGGCAGTCCTCAACTTCTTAAATGATGTCGTTCTGCGCGTTATAAGCCCATTAAGTTCGTAGAGCAACCTCGCTCCAGAGGATGCTGCTGCGATAATTGTTTTTCATAGCACATGCTTCCAGCCCCTGTGTTTCAAGGGCTCTAAGTAGGCAGTAGTGCTCTAGCATATCTTATAACCTGACATATTTTTACCTATCGTATCATTCTTTTTAAATGCATCTTAATGTTCATAGTACACGTCATACCTCATCGCCATAATTTTATTAAACAGATTATACGCACTTTAGAGCAACCATTTTTAAGGCTCCTTTACAGCCACGTCACACCAACTTCATAGTACTCATAACTACACTGCGAACTCATTACCACGGACATGGCGCTCGTTGGCCATACTTGGCCCTTGCACCATAAAACATCAAACATCAATCAAACAATCTGTGAATTTACAAAAATTGCATTCTACAAAAACTGAGGCCTGAACACTTACTACTTTTGTAACATTTAACGACAACTTTTCATTGCAGAAGGTTAGCTTGTGTCAGTTCGCGGGAGTTTCTTTGCTGGTTAAAAGATATAGTAATTTATAAGATAAAATGTTTTTTCCTATCGTTGCAAGATTGCCTTGCAATGACACAATTCAAGATGTGGTTTAGATGTTTGTCCGACCATTTAAACATAACACAACAGTTCTTCACTGAACTTTTATTTGGATAGCAATTATAAGGAACTCCAAGTGCATTTATGCCGTCGGCATCGCCCGCCCCCCCCCCCCCACGAGGTTCTATATAAAATCTAACGGTGATAAAACGGTAGCTGCGCGCTGCGTGTGCGATTGAAAGCGTGCGAGGGTGAGCCGCCAACCGCAGCACATTCTCGAGCATGCGCGAGAGTAAGGTAGCCGGAAGCGCGCGGACTTAGTTCACTCGCGGTGCACAGGGAGGAGACGATAGAGGTGGGGGTGCGTTCTGCTTTCGTGGCTGCTGATGACGGAGCAGTCGCGCGGGCGCCGTACCTTGAAAGCTATCTGCTGTGTGGCCGAAGTGTGCGCCCGCGGGGCCTCATCTTCAGAGCAATCTGCGATGTGTACGAAGTGCATGCGCCGAGTGCTGGTAGCTTAATATGCGCTGTGCTGTCGGCGTTCGCGTTGAAGCGAGACAAGCGACAGCGCGAAGGTCAATTTGCCTGCTGCAGATGTCGTGTTTCCATGTTTTCACGAGTTTCTGCGGTCATCGAGCGAGATGTGTTCATGTTTACCTTTACGCGCATGAGACCGTGCTTGTTTACTTAGTAAGCGAACATTTACAACTTTATACGGCTGATAAAACTATTATCCTTACTTCTGGTAGCTGTCTACTAATTTGCTATCACAATCGATGCTTCGCCTTTTGGGCGAAACTGCAACTTTCTTTATTCATGTTGTGCATTTCGTATTGCAGGTTTACTATTTCTCTCTGAAAGGTGGCAGCGATGCAAAATACGGAGTTAGCAGGGTGCTCCGACATATCGTCTCCTAGACAGTTGCACTGCAGTGCAGCTGGGCCGGCTCCTCAGGGAAAAAAATTCCGTTCAAAAGCCTCAGAAACGTGCTGCATCTTTTGCTTGGTAAGCATCAACGTAAAACAAATAGTACTTTGTCTTCTGCTGCGGCTTTCAAAATTTCCCCCGTTACGAGATTTAGTGTTATATATACTTCTCTATGGTAAGGTGCTGCAGTTACAGTTTAGGTAAAATATTTGACCATGATCAGTACATTACACACACTCCATTGCTGATGTGTTTGTTTGGCAGCAAGTGCTATAGAGGCTGTTTTGCTCAGTTTTCAACAGTGGCTGGCCTCGTGAATACTACATCGTTGTGTCATCTGGAGTAACAGAGTCAACAAGGTAGAAACACAGTTTCGCTACAATCGTTGCTTCCCCAGCTCAGAGTTGGATCACCTTAGTTAGTGTTGTATGAACTTTCCTATTCTTTAAGCTCATAATGTGAGCAGGCACGCAATTTGATGGTTTACTACTGAGCTACACAACTAAGGTACAGGTCGCTTACGGGAAGACAGGAAAGTTTGACATAAAACAATGCGTTTCAAAATTTTCAGAAGACAGATTTATGCATTTAGGTGTCTAATTTTACGGCGAAGCGTTAGGTGTCTATGTTGGCGGTGGCATTGAAGAAAAATGGCCAGCACTGCGAAAGATGCTTGGATTGACGTCACATTTCTCGGGGAGGTTCCTGTACACAAAGTAAATTGGCGGCTTTGAAAAAAAAATTTGGTACGTTTTGGTCTGGTTGGGTATCAAACGCGGGCACACCGGGGTGCGAGACAAGCACGCTTCCCTGAAGCCACGGCCGCTCCACTGCTCTACCTTACTAAACGTATGCCTAGTGCGTGCCTGATTTCACACGTCACGTTGCAGCCATCTTGCTGTCTAACGGTGCGGCCTAGTGCATGCACTAACATACAGCACTTTAGGTACTAAGTTATGTGTCCAAATATGGCGTTCAGTAGGTCGCCTTAGTGCCACACCTGTACTTACCATTGCGGCTCGTAATGGCTTACAAAGAAGTCTAGCCCTGATTGTATAACTTCATGCATCACAAATTGATCTTGTGAGGTTCTTGCTCAAAACGCACGGCATGCGAGCTTTATTTACATTCCGTCCCATCAAAGTGCGGCTGCTGCGCTTGGGATCGAACCCCCGAAGTGGTGCTCAGGGCACGAATTGCCTAAGCGCATTTAGGAACAAATTTTGGCGCAAGAAAAAGCTTGAAAAGAAAAGCGTATTCACAAGGCTAAAGCCTTTCGTAAGGTGAGCGAGTTTGCCATTCCTGATGCTCGCTGCAACAAATACGAGCGTTCTGTTCGAGAAAATGCGTGTATATATAGCTAATCCGTTAAATGAACGTACGTACAGTGGGCCGATTCTTTAACAGTGCTGCGTGGGCGTTGACACGCCGGCCGGTCAGCGCCGTCTAACGGCGCTATGCGACGAGATCAGCAAGACCAGCGCATGCGCACCAAGTTCACTGGAAGCGCAAGGTTCGTCTGCTAGGGTCTTTCTAACAGGACGACACAGTCTCTCGCGCGATGAACTCGGTGCAAGCTGCGGCTTATCGGAGATAACGGCTTCCAGTAAACTTTGTGCGCGTGCGCTACTCTTGCTGATCTGTTCGCCTGGCGCTGTTAGGAAGCGCTCACCGGACGGCCAGTCGGCGCTCGCGCGGTACTGTTAAAGAATTGTTCGACTACACATTATACGTATATATATATAGCGCATATTCCTTGGAACAGGTTTCTATGGCCGATATGACACAGACCACAACTCCATGCGACATGAAACGACAAAACGACTAAACGTTTCTAATTATGACAACTTGTTGACGTTTTAAGCTTAGCCAAGCTATTCGATAAAGTATGCGACGTACTTCTTATGGCCAAAGTTTCAGCATTAAACCTAGGTCATAAACTACAAATATGGCTACAATATTTTCTTATCAATCGAATTCAGTAAGTCGCGGTGAGCGATCACAATTCTTCACCAACCTGTTCCATCTAGCTTCCTCATGGCTTAGTTTTAAGCCTGTTTCTTTTGTAAAGTTACATTTAAGATATAACAGGTTGTGTTTCTTCTAATACTCACCTTTACGCCAATCATTGCATTATATGCCGAAACAGTAGCATTAAATACCATGAACATATATTACGATAACGCTTATTTTCTCTGTTGCGTTAGTGCGACAAGTGGCTTATTTCGTTAGACATTGATGAAGACAAATTAATGCCTGTGTCTCGCGAAAAAAACTAACGTAGCCCTGTTTATGAGCATAAAGGTAATACGCTTAAACTTTTTTCGTTATATCAATATCTCGTGGTCGATATAACGTCTCATCTACATGGAAAACTCACGTCACCATAACAAATATTAAAGCAAACGACGGTTAATATACGTACATTGAAATTTCAGTAAGGCTCTAGCATAACTAAAGATAGCTTTTTTGTAAAACCCTTGTGCGCCCCGTATTAGAATATGACGCTGCTGTTTGTGATCCTGAACATGATATCCTTACCGACGCACCCAAACTGACTATGAGCAATATCACTAATTTCATGCGGTTCATTCGTATTTCGTAGTCCTCGCGTCAACTAACTGATGATATGAATTCTAGCGTGTCGTGTTTCCTGTGGCGAGCTTTCGCCGAATGAACGCCCTTGTTGTATTTCTTTTTTCTCTATGCGGGCACGCTGGAAATGCCGCACTTTACGAGAGATCAGACAACTACCGCCGTCTGTAGTAAAGGATGATAAGTAGCTGATGCTCGGCGCGGCACGAGACGATCATTTTAGCAATCGCCCAACATTTGTGTGCAGGCGCGAGTAAGAGTGGGCGCGAGAGAGAAAATCTGGGGGTTTTGCTCCTTGAATATATGACTCTGCCTATGCACTACGGCGGAGGTTTCTTATTGGGTGTTGCATGCGTTTGTCCCTAGGCGTGCAGACATTGCGGAGTTGGGTCGAATTGCTTTGCGCTCCGATGTTGGCGGCCGGCGTGGTGAAATAGGGGAAGCAGCGGGCACTGACGACTTGCGTGGCGACCGCTGTGTCTGCCAGACTGTCTCGCACCTGCAGCGTTCGTGCTAAGTCAGTCGTGCCGGATCATAGCTTTCTCGTGCCTTAAAATTACGGCGATGTGCCTTGAAAATAACATCACAGATGTTTTCGCGGGTGGAGTAGGGAACGTGGTAGAGGCCGGGACACATATATTGAAAATCTAGAAGTCAGAGCACCTTAGGAACTGCGCTTGAACGTAAGTGGCTGAAAGGCCGCCGGAGACACTCGACAGCCCTGCAACCGCTATGAGAATATGTCGCGCTAGCCTAACGCCTTTTACACTAACCTAACCTACCCTAACCATAATCTAGTAAAACGTGGCCGATAAAAATGACAATAGTCTTCATAGTGCAACTGCTGTTAGAATATTCCACACCACCCTAACGTCTTTTACGCTAACCTAACCTAAGGTAACCTAAAGTTAACCTAAACATAGGCGATTAACCTAACGTGGACGAGACAAAGCCAATAATCCTCATGGCGTGACATGAGGGAGTGGCGTTCAACCACGCTTGCTAAGGCGCTGTCCGTTTATTTCGCTCAAAGGGACCACTCAAGATTGCTCCTGAAAAGTCCACTCAAGATTGCTCCTGAAAAGTCGCGGACAGCAGCATACGAAAAGCCTGCTAAAAGCGAAGATACTGCGCCGGGAAAGTAGGCCGGGCCTCTACTACGGCCCGTACTGCTCCCCTGGGAAAAATCTGTGATTTTTTTTGGTAGAGCGCCGTAAGGGGGGCAAGAAAGAAAGTCTGTCTGACGTAGTTTCAGACACAGCGATCACCAAATGGGGAATCCGTGCCCACTGGCTCATGGCGTTGGCCGCCAGCGTCCGAGTGTAAACAAGTTCGACCCTACTCAGCAATGCCGGTATCCTTAGGGGTTAAACGCATACAACGCGCGCTAGGAACCCTCCTCTGTAGTGAATGGGAAGAGTAATATATTAAAGAAGCAAAATCCCCAGATCTTCTCTCTCGCGACCGTTCTTACTCGCGACTGCGCACAAAAGTTGGGCGATCCCTCAAATGAATGTTTCGTCCATGCGGCCGCGCTAGAGGGGTCTATCATAAGGGTATACTCTCTAGCCCGACAGTAGGCTCGGTGCTACGTTATCGTAATTTCGTGGCCACTCAGGCCGGACTCCGGACGGGATACACTTTCGTTCATTTCGCTCTGGCAGCATCGGATCCGTGCATGGCTTGCCACCGCATCTACACCATGGCCGCCGCGTCACGTTCGCCTGCGGGACAAATCCAGCATATGGTTCCTGCTGACGTTGCTGGCGCTGTGTGACTTTGACAGGTCTGATGTAGAGACGGGTGAAATGTCTCGAAGATTAACCGTAAATTATAGCTCGAAAAATCACCCACAACACGATATACCTTTGGTTTTTCTGCGCCATCGCGACATATATCACTTATAGTCATCACGAAAAACTGTTTGCGAAGCAGATCTTGGCATGGGGGTAACTGAATGCGCTGTTGAAATGTTGCTTTTGCAACAACTGCAGTTCACATGTTTGCTTCGCGTTGGCTTGACCGTGTCGCGAGTGGCTGCTCTGCCGCGGTTCACGCTTGCGCTCTGAAAGCTCAGTAAAGAAAGATGTGTGCGGGCTTCCTCTATTCAGTGGTGTGTACTGAAAAGCCATAACTCGCTATCAAGTGCGCTTTCGAGCACCCGACGGCCACGCAACGCGTAGGCATTTTTGCAACAGACATCACACGGAACTACGAGAAAGCCCACATAAACAGACATCCATCAACTTGCACGTGTTCAGCGAACAACGCGCCTGGGCGCTTAGGCACAACTGAGAGATTAGCAGTAGCGTGTGATTGTCGAAGTTTCGTAATTTGGACGACGTTACCGCTTACTGCTAGGTGCATGTGTCGTCTGCGCAATATGAAGGTTGCTAATAAGAAAACAAGACAATCGGCAGCCCTGCTGCATTTCTCGGTTACGTTGTAGTATATGCTAACCCCGCAGGGGCGTCTGCGTAAGCAGGCGTTTGGTGTGTTGCCACACCACATACCCGAGCACAAGAGGGTTGGACCCTCCAGCGTGTAGCCGTGGGCGGCTTAGCGGTGTCTGAGGAAAAGGGGATCCTCGAGGTTGAGCCGATGCTGGGCGTTTGGACCTTTAAAGGGAAGCTGAAAGGTTTTCCAGAAAAAATGAGCGAACATGTGTACATAATGGTTTTCAACCCTCCGAATTGGAATATCGTATCGAAATTGAGCGAAAGAAAGCGCAAATATATTTTATTTCAACGAAAACTGCAGCAGGGGACACGCCCAGCTCGCGCGTCTCGTTTCCGCCTGTGATTGGTCGGGCGCCTCGTGACGTCAACTCTAGTGACCGAGCGCTTCCGCTACACATGAAGCGCGGTGCCAAGTAGTTTGGTGCTGTAATGGAAAATTAAGAGGTAATGGAAAATTTAGAGAGACCGCGTTTTTCTGAGGAGTTCGGCGTTACTCCCGACATGTACGAGCCGATTGCGAAGAGCTGGCCTCTGGAAGAAGCAAACGATGCTGGTGCGAGCAGTGCTTTCGACGCGAACGAAAGCGAAGTTTTGGGATCTCCTCGTGTTGGAAATGCTCTTTGGTGAGTATGTTTTTTGCAAAGCGATCTAGTGATCTCGCCAATGTTTCGCCGATCTAGTGAGCTCGTTTCCGGTCAAACAACTGTAGTGTTGTAATTCCTGCAGGCCTCCTCGTGGAACGTAAGCGGGGATGCGATCGTCGGCATTTGTGCGCTGTACAAAGCTGTCGGCAACCTACAAATACGGTTTAAACGCGTGAAAAGCTTCCCGGTTCATGCAGTACCTGTAGTGACCTTCATCTGCGCGCCATCCGCACACTACTCGTCACCGAAGTCGTAAAGGCGGCGAATTCCGTCGGCTACGAGAGACGGTCGTGTCTACGTGTCTTGTGGGAAGCAATGGAAGACAACATTGTCGCGGCCGCTGGTGCTTGTGCAACCGTAGGCTGCACAGAAAGCCGGCATGATCGGCCCACCACTTCAGTTGATGCTGCGCACGTTGACTACCACTCTACATACACGCAGACGCACCAACAAAGGAATGCAGGGTCGATCGAAGCAGATTACGATGGCACACACGCAGAAACAAGCACGATCAGGCACGGTCGCGCAGGCTGCGAAGGAACAAAACACTAGAGTTGACGTCACAACACCGCGGTTTCCGGTCTCCGCTCGCATCGTGAGCGTCAGCAGCAGCGCGCGGCATTCGATGGGGGGCGGAGCTACAGCGCAGTTTTAACCGACGATTACGTCGCTCCTAACTGAAAAAAACCCAAATTTTACCGACATGGTTTATAAGGTTCCCGCATCTGTATATGAGCGTCTTATTGAATTCGACAGACTCTTAAGCTTCCCTTTAAGGCCCCCCGGCGGGGGCAACACACCCCTCTGGCCTCTGCTTCACATAGACGGTACCTCCAGACTGACCTACCTGGGGTAAATCGGCAGTCGCCTTTTCCTGTCCTTCTGTCCATTCTTCGTCTTTCTCTCTCGCCTTTTTATCTTTCCTGCCTTCTATTCATTTCTTTTAACTTTCTGGGCGGCAGAGGTTAACTTTGTGTAATATATCCAGTCTCGGGTATATCTATATTAGGTTATAGTGGCAACGTACCGCTGGCGTACGCAGAATAGAATTTTTCTAATCCTGTGACGTTCCCAGGTTGGGCTCTGAGGTGGGTGGCGGGCATTCCTGCCGAATAAAGTAATCTTATATATGGCTTCTAGTTACCCTCACTCCCTGATCGCTCACTGAAGAGGGGGCGCACCGATGAAACGTTCAACTTTCTGATGAAACAAGAAGAAATATTTCTCAAATAGCACGTAATACATAGTAAACACGAAACCAAGATAGTCCTTACAATATCCCCATTTATGGTTGCGAAATGTCTGACAGAAGCAATCTGCTCCGGTTACAAAGTAACTAAGATGGGAAGCGGTGACCTTCTTCTGGAAGTGCGTGACAAGCTTCAATACAGCAAACTGACTCAACTTGTTGCGTTTGGTGACATTCCTGTCTCTGTGGGCCCCTACCGGTCAATGAACACTGTGCGTGGTGTCATTTCTGATGACGATCTCCTTGAACTCAGTGAAAGCGAGCTGTTGGATGAATGGCAAGACCAAAACCTTGTAAAGGTGCAACGAATTAAGTTAAGACGCGATGACAAGGAAATCCCAACAAAGCATGCAATAACAACGTTCGGAACAAGTGAACTGCCTGATTCGATAGAGACCGGATATTGTGAACTTCGCGTACGACCATACATCCCGAATCCGCGCCGATGCTTCAAGTGTCAGCGTTTTAGGCATGGGTCTCCGAGCTGCCGAGGGCGTGCTACTTGTGCAAAATCTGCATCTAAAGACCACACATCAGACGTTCTCGATTTGTGCAGGCGCGTGAACGCTGCCATGCCGGAAGCGGAAAAGATCAAGCACGTCATGAAGGGAATCGACGATGACGCGTTCCAAATGCTTCTGGCCAAGTACCCGCGCACTGTTGGCGACGTCATCAGCTTGTGCCAGAGCTATGATGAATTGCGTAAGCAGCGAGCTCTGATAAGGCGACATCCCACACCAAATGCGGCACCACTCTGCAGCCTTACCACCGGCCCAGAACAAGCCTCCCTGATAAAGCAAATCAAGGATTTCGTCCGCGAAGAAGTCGCACGACAGCAATCTCTGTCATCCGTCACTAAGGAGTCTGCCAGCACTTTGCCGTCTCATATCCGTAACGTGATCCATGAAGAGGTCGCGGAAGCGCTGCCGGCTGTTCACCAGCAGGATGTCGTGACTACATCAGTCACTTATGCTACGGTTGCTGCAATGGCCCCTCGCAGTGTGCCCGTGCGTCACTTCCAGCAGCCTGCGCACCGCCCTCCCCCTCCCGTCTCCTGTACCACCACTGCCGTCGCTAACCCGTGGCGTACGCCGCACATTCGCCCTATATGCTTCGCGTGTAGGTATCCCGGTCATGTCGCAAGGTTCTGCCGCCGTCGATCGCAGGCATTCGATGACGATCGCCGAGTGTCCTATGTGCCGCCTGATGCAAATGCGCCTTACGAACCCTTTGACCCATCACCAGCTCGCTCCCAGACTGATCGCAGTCGTCGCTTCGAACGCCTCCGGTCACCCTCCCCACGTCGTCGATCGATTTACCCTATGCGTCGACGACCCGTCTCTAACGAAGAGGGAAACTAGACGACGCAGCTCCTGAGGCAAGAACGGCGCAAGTGTCGGCATGCCGAAGTCCTCCTCCTTTACCTGCCAATGTCATTGATGTGTTTATCGAAGATGTCGCTACAGTCACCTTAGTCGATACCGGTGCCGCTATTTCAGTTACGGATGCCACGTTGTGCAGTTTGCTTCGTAAAGTGACGACGTCTCTACCTGGATTGTCCCTCCGAACGGCGAGTGCTCAACCCATTCGCCCTAACGTTGCTTGTACTGCCCGTGTGATCATACAGGACGTTTTGTACACATTGAATTCATAGTTCTTTCATCGTGCTCCAACGCCGTTATCTAGGATGGGATTTTCGCTCACGCCGCAATGCCATCATCAATTGCGCTCGGGCTGAGATTGAACTTTTCCACCTAAGTGTACTGGCCTCGGTCGATGCTCATCCTGCCGCTAAAATTGTCGTGAAAGAAGACAGCTGTATCCCCCCGTGCTCTTCAGCATTCGTACCAGTCTTCTGTAGTACCATATACGATGGGACGGTCTTCTTCATGCCCTCTCATCACTTTGTTACCTGAAAAACGCTTCCTTTGCCCTTTGCAGCTCTTGGCCTTGCCGCCGGTGTGAGCACGATGCCCATTTACAATCATCTTTCATCGCCGCTATCACTGTTCCGCCGCGAATGCCTTTGTTACGTCGAGTCGATCGATTCAACACGAATCGTCTCCGTCCTCGACGAAGTGTCTTCTACTGCCGCCCATGAACTGAGTGCCCTCTCTGTACCAGACTTAACATCGACTGGTGTGTTCAGCCCATTCATCGCCGAAGATCTGACGCCTTCGCAGCGATCTCAACTTGTCGCAATCCTTCAGCACTTCCGCCTTTCTTTCGATGTTGCGAAACCTCTCTTGATCGACAGTAAAGCATTACATCGACACTGGCACTCACTCACCCCTGCGACAAAGACCATATCGCATGTCCGCTACGGAACGTCGCGTCATTGCAGACCAGGTCGATGACATGCTCCGTCGAGGCGTCATTCAACCTACCCAAAGCCCGTGGGCCTCTCCCGTGGTCCTCGTCACAAAAAAGATGGTTCCATCCGCTTCTGTGTTGATTTTCGACGGTTGAACAAGATCACGCTGAAGGACGTCTACCCCTTACTACGCATCGGTGATGCTCTGGACTGTATGCAGGGAGCCGAGTTCTTTTCTTCGCTGAATTTGCGATCAGGCTATTGGCAGGTTCCGATGGCAGAGGCCGATCGCCCAAAAACTGCCTTTGTTACACCAGAGGGCTTGTATGAATTCACCGTCATACCTTTCGGACTTTGCAACGCACCTGCTACGTTCGAAAGAATGATGGATAATGTTCCGCCTGGCCTCAAATGGCAAATCTGTCTTTGCTATCTTGACGACATTGTGGTGTTCGCCCCTGATTTCCCAACACACCTGCTCCGCCTCCAGCACGTACTCACTTGCTTGACCAACGCCGGTGTGCAACTTAACTTGAAGAAGTGTCGATTTGCTGTTCGTCAGCTAACAAATTTAGGCCATGTCGTGCCAAAGGAGGGCATTCGCCCGGATCCCGAGAAGCTACGTGCTGTTAATGCGTTCCCACAACCTACGACTATGAAAGAGCTACGCAGTTTTATCGGCCTCTGCTCTTACTTGCGGCGACTCGTTCGAAACTTTGCGTCAATTATATCGCCTCTCACGCAGCTCTTTGGTGGCGCTAGAGATCTCTCATCATGGTCTCCAGAGTGTTACGACGCCTTCACAACCTTGTGCCGTCTTCTTACGACGCCACCCATTCTTCGCCATTTTGACCCACAAGCGCCAACCGAAATCCATACCTATGCAAGCCTTGGCGCTGTGTTGGCACAGCGTCAACCTGGCCACCCAGAATACGTCGTCGCATGCGCGAGTCGCACGTTAAGAAATGCGGAGACCAATTACAGCGTTACAGAAAAGGAGTGTTTGGCAATCGTGTGGGCGCTTGGCAAGCTTGGCCCATACTTATACGGCCGATCTTTTGAAGTATTGACCGACCACCACGCACTAGGTTGGCTGTCGACGCTCAAAGATCCATCGGGCCGCGTTGGCCGCTGGGCATTGCGAATCCAAGAATACGACATCCGCGTGGTGTACCGTTCCGGGCGAAAGCGCTCCGACGCTGACGCGCAATCCCGATCACCGCTTCCCCCGAAAGCCAGTCACGACTCCCCCTGCGAGTGCACATTATCCTCTCTGGACGTTGACACTATCGCTGCTGCACAGCGTAATGATCCCTGGACTGCATCTCTGCTCGACCTTCTCTCGGATACGTCGAAAGTGCCAGCGTCACCTACGCTTCGGTGCCAAGTGCTTCATTTTGCGATTCGCGAGCAGCTACTATATCGACGCAGCTATGCCCCAGAGGGACGCACCTGGTTACTCGTCATTGCGAGAATCTTGCCATCAGAGCTCTGCTCCTCGTTCCACGTCGACCCTCAGTATGGCCATGCGGGAGTCTTCAATGGCCATCCCGACCCTTTGATCGCATGGGCATTGATCTCTACGGGCCACTTCCGTTGACTCCTGCGGGCAACAGGTGGATAATCGTTGCGGTAGACCACTTAACCCGTTATTCGGAGACTGCTGCTCTACCAAATGCTACAGCGCAGGAGGTCGCCAATTTCCTACTTCGCCGTGAACTTTTAAGCGATTGAGGCCGTGCCTTCTTATCCGAAGTCATCCAACAACTGCTTGCTGAATGCGCTATGGTTCATCGTAAATGCACTGCTTATCACCCACAGACTAAAGGTACCACGGAACGCTTTAATCGAACTCTTGGTGACATGCTCGCCATGTATGTCTCCCCTGATTACTGTAACTGGGACCTAGTTCTTCCGTTTGTCAGCTACGCCTACAGCGCCGCGACACAGGCCAACAGCGGATTCTCACCCTTTTACCTTCTTTACGGCCGTCATCCTTCGCACACCATCGACACGATTCTGCCCTACCGGCCGGACCCATCCGAATGCCTGCCGATATCGGAAGCCGC
This sequence comes from Dermacentor variabilis, assembly GCF_050947875.1. NCBI lineage: Eukaryota > Metazoa > Arthropoda > Arachnida > Ixodida > Ixodidae > Dermacentor > Dermacentor variabilis. The sequence continues at coordinate 33,156,492 of NC_134574.1, forward strand.
CAGACAAGCAGAGGAATGTTGCCAGCTTGCCCGCCGATTCACCTCGGACGACCAGAACCGCCAAAAAGCGGTTCACGATGCCCAGAACTCGACTCCCACTTTTCTCCCGGGCGCTCTTGTCTGTTTGTTAGTGCCACACCGCACGCCTGGACTCGCTTCAAAACTTCTTCCGAAGTACGACGGTCCATACCACGTTCTCGAGAGAACATCATCCGTTAATTACCTGGTAGAGTCGCTAACGCCGCCGTCCGACATGCGACGTCGTAACTGCGAAGTCTTTCACGTTCAGCGTCTCAAGCCGTATCACAATTCTACCGTCCTTCCAGAAAACTAAGTCGCCAGGATGGCTCCTGTATTTCCGCGGGGCCATTGTACGGAAGATGACGAACGTGTGCGCAGTCAGCAGCATCGGCAGCATCAAGCGCGCAGCAGAGGCTCGAGCTCGGGGACTGTGCTTGGTGCATCGTAGAACCGGCGGTCGCTAAGAACCCCAATAAACCTCCTTTATAATATTAAGGAACTCCTTCGCAAGTTTAATCCAAGGGTGCTATGTGTGCAAGAGACACACCTCAATCCTTCACATACTTTCTCAAACAATATGCCATTTACCGCAAAGATCGCAGTGACGCTCTCGCCTCGTCAGGCGGTGTTGCTATTATAGTTGATAAGGGTATTGCCTGCCAACATTTACATCTGCAAACGCCCCTTGAGGCAGTGGCAATCAGAGCCGTGCTTTTTGACAAATTAGTCACAGTTAGCTCTCTGTACATCCCTCCATGCCATCGAATTTCCACAACACAATTCCAGAGCTTTATTGCAGAACTCCCCGAACCTTACATTGTAGTAGGTGATTTAAACGCACATAACACCCTTTGGGGAGATTCTCGTTGTGGTACAAGAGGGCGCTTATTAGAAAAGTTCCTGTTATCCTCAAATGCATGTTTACTAAACAAGAAAGAACCCATATCCTACAGCGTGGCGAACAAAACGTTGTCATCTATTGACTTAAGCATAACATCAAGTACACTAGTGCCATACCTGGAGTGGGACGTGATCAAAAATCCATATGGGAGTGACCATTTCCTAATTGTCTTAAAATTAACAAAAAGCGATAAATTTTTCCCACATCTGCCCCGTTGGAAGGTCGACTGTGGTGACTGGAAACGATACAGAGAAATGACACATTTGCCCTGGGATGACGTTTGTACTCTCTCAATCGATGACAGAGTATCATATTTGACGGCATTTATAACTGATGCTGAATCAATATGTATCCCTCAAACGAATGGATCACCCTTTAAACGGCGTATTCCTTGGTGGAATGAGCAGTGTAAGGAAGCCTGCAAAAATCAACCTAAGGCTCGGAGTCGCCTTCGCGACTGCCCAACTACCGAGAACTTGATCAGCTTCAAGAAAATAAAATCAGAAGGTAGAAAAACGCGCCGCCTTGCGAAAAGGGAAAGCTGGCAAAAATACATCTCTAGTATTAATTCATATACAGACGAAAGAAAAGCCTGGAACAGAGTAAACAAAATAAAAGGCCGCAAAACTCCATCCTATACCATTAGTAAACACGCAAACAGATACTCTTGAGGACCAGGCTGACTGTCTAGGAGCACATTTCGAGCACATTTCCAGTACATCCCATTGCACAGATACATTCCTAAAATTCCGGCGAAAACCAGAACAGATGACTCTGGGTGGGAAAGGCACATGCAACGAAGTATACAATCGTCCATTTGGAATGGCTGAGTTCCAAGCCTCACTGAACTGTTGCAACAAGTCCGCTCCAGGAAGTGACAGAATAATGTATGAGATGATCAGACACTTACACCCTGAAACCCAAAAAACACTACCGTCACTCTTCAATTCCATGTTCTCTGCCGGCTACATTCCTTCTGTCTGGAAAGAAGCAATCGTAATCCCTATTCTCAAAGATGGCCAAGGAGGCGTCCTCACCCAACAGTTATAGGCCTATAGTTCTGACTAGTTGTCTATGCAAATTATTTGAGAAGATCATTAACCGTCGCCTCATCCATTTTCTTGAAAGCAAGAAGATACTCAATCCCTTTCAGTGCGGATTTAGGGAGGGTAGATCCACAACAGATCACCTTGTCCGCATCGAGACAGATATCCGTGATGCCTTTGTCTACAAACAGTTCTTCCTGTCAGTATTTTTAGATATGGAAAAGGCATACGACACAACCTGGCACTTTGGAATCCTCCGTGACCTGTCTGAAATGGGAGTTCGAGGCAACCTGCTGAACGTGATCTAGAGTTACCTCTCCAATCGCACGTTCCGTGTTAGAGTTGGTAACGTTCTGTCTCGTCCGTTTGCGCAAGAGGCTGGTGTTCCACAAGGTGGTGTGCTGAGCTGCACTCTTTCTATTGCCAAAATGAACTCGATCCAGACTGCCATACCACATGCTATGTTTTTTTCCGTATATGTGGATGACATCCAGATAGGTTTCAGATCATGTAACCTAAGTATCTGCGAGCGACCAAGCACAGCTTTGCATAAATAAATTATCTAATTGGGCGGACCAAAACGGTTTCAAGCTAAACACACAAGAAAGCACATGCGTCCTGTTTTCTAACAAGATAGGCATACTGGCGGACCCCGCAATAGATCTGAATGGAGAACGGCTATCTGTGAGCCATGAAAAGAAATTTCTAGGAATCCTTTTAGACAGTAAGCTGACTTTTGTACCACACCTGAAGTATCTGAAATCAAAGTGTCTCAATTCTATGAACCTGCTGAAGCTCTTGTCACGTACATCTTGGGGAAGCGACAGGCGGTGCCTTTTAGAGCTGTACAAAAGTCTAATATTAACACGCCGTGACTACGGAGCAATAGTCTATAATTCTGCCGGACCTAGTGCTCTGAAAATGCTAGATCCTATTCACCACTTAGGTATCCGCCTTGCTACAGGCGCCTTAAGGACTAGCCCTGTGCAAAGCCTCTACGTCGAATCAAACGAATGGTCACTGCACTACCAAAGGACATATTTAACTTTCTCGTACGCCCTAAAAGTTAACTCAAATGTTAAACATACTTGTCATTCCACTACACGCTACTTGTCCGCTGCTAGGCTGTTTCGTAACCGCCCAGCCACTAGGCCTCCTCTGTCCCTCCGGTTGGAAGAACTCAGAACAGCGGTCCCTCTTCTACACAATGTCCTAATGGTTCCTACATGGCTTCCACCGCCTTGGGAATGGCAGACTATCAAATGCGACATCTCTTTTTTAGAAATATTGAAACGAGCCCCGGACGCACACATATATTCGCATTTTCTGGAACCTAAGCAGAAGTACTCATGTGATTAATTTTCCACAGATGCTTCAAAGTCTCCAGCTGGTGTTGCTTACGCAGCTCTGGGACCCTCACTTTCAACATCCAGACCACTAAACCCACACACCAATATCTTTACAGCGGAAGCATACGCCATTCTTAAGGCCATTCAACACATACGGCTCACAAATATCGCTAAGGCTATTGTCTTCACAGACTCATTAAGTGTAGTGAGAGCCCTAATTAGCTTACAAAAGCATAAGAATTCGGTTTTAGTGAGCTGTATAGCTTGTTATGCTCCGCATATATGTGCAACCAAGCGATTATCCTGTGCTGGGTACCTGGCCATAAAGGTATAAAAGGCAACGTAGCTGCTGACGAAAACGCCGCGTCAGTGACTTTTAGCGATGCAGATGGAAATATACCCATTCCTGCCACACACCTAAAGCCCTTTCTGCGCCGTAAATTGAGGAATCATTGGCGAGCAGAGTGGGATACACAAACATTGAATAAGTTACATATTATAAAACCAAGATTGCGGAATTGGATAAGTGACAAAAGAGCACGGTACAAGGAAGTACTTCTTTGCCGAATAATAGGACACACAGTACTCACTCCTACCTCTGGACTGGCGGGGATCCTCCTACTTATAGTAGGTGCGGCGATAGCCTGAAAGTCCTCCATGTTCTTATCCAGTGCACTGGAAAAAGAGAGGAAAAAGTATTTCCCTCCAGCATATCGGGAAAATATACCTCTCCATCCTGCATATTTGCTTAGTGACGAACCATATTTTAAACTGCAAATAGTCTTAGATTTTCTTGCCGAAACCGACACCCTGAAAATAATTTGGCCAGGCAATTTTTAGCACATGGCTAACAGCCCTGCATTCAACGGCTCTCTTGAAAGTCTGGTGTCAGTGTTGTTTTATTGCATAAAAATTTTAACGAAAGCCCATTTCCATAGCCCACATCACTGCCTAGTCACCGTCATTATTTTAGCAACTATATATTCTACACCACTTACAGCTACAGGTTTTAGGCCCTTTTACAGCCATGTGACATCTACCATGAGGAATTCATTGTGCACGACATCCAAAATACATCGTCAACATTACTACTTGTCATGGCGCTCTTTGGCCAAACCTCGCCCTTGCGCCATAAAACACCAAACATCATCATCATGTAGCATATGCTAAGCATTTACAGGCAAATTAGCAAACAGTGACATTTCGTTGCAGTTGGCTTTTCAGGCATCACAAGCAGAACGCTCGTGCGTACTAAAACCCGCCAATGTCCATCAGTTACCACGTGGAGTTGGAGATGAGGATGCAAGCGTGTGAAGACACATGTGCGAGAGTGGGAACGAAGGAGGGAAATCAGGTGGGAAAAGTTGTGTGTGAAAGAATGAGAGAGTGGTGTGATGTTGGCCCCTAGGAACGAATAGCCATACAAGTGGAAGGTTACTTCGCACTCAAGTACTCCCAGTGCCAGACTGCCCCGGCCATAGCGAAATCCCATCGTCACAGGTATGCCATCTACATGAACACCTACGAGCTTGTGCCTTGTGGATAGCGTCAGTGGAGGATGTTGCAGCAATTCGGACATTGCAGCACCATCCCGAGGTGCTGCATCGTCTAGCTTTACTGCAGGGTGGGCCCACAATACTTCGGCGAAGTAGATCCGCAAAGTTGGGGCTCATGTGGCTGAAGGCGTTGTAGTGAGGGCAGGCAAGCGTAACAGCGGTCAGCAACAGAAGCGTCGGTAATGCCGAGGGAGCGGCGGGATGTAGGTCATCGGGGTGAAGTGAAGGGATACCAACAGATGTTTCGGGGCGAAGCCGACCAACAACTCCGGCTGTGACGGAAAACGTGGCTAATTTGGCCGAAGCAGAAACAGAATGGCTTGTTGTCTGGTGAGCGCATTCAGATGGATTTCGACAACGGTAAATAAAGGAGGGGCAACGGTAGGGCGTGGCCATAGGAGGACTCATTCTAGCATCATGGCGATTAACAGTACCGACGGTGGGGAAGCCTATGTTGGCGATTTAGAGGCGAACCACGAGCTGGATTAAGGATATTGCTGTGGCGTACTTGTCCCAGGACGTCTGCTGGGGCGAGGGGACAAATGCAGCTTCGAGTTCGAGACGCACAATGCGAGTCACGCTGTCGCAAGGAATGGCGGGCTTTCTTGGTCGATGCAAGAGGATGTCATGGCGGTATTGAGCAGGCGGGAAACTTGATGGGCGGCACGGTGGTTCATTGCTAGATCAAAGCGGCGGCATTATTTTATGATGGCGTCGGCAGTAAAAACGTTGATAAAAGCAGATTGAATGAGTTATCCGCAATGCCTTTGGTTATATGTCATACTTTGTTGGACTCTAACATGGACATGTCCATTTTGTAAAAAGGCGCGAGGACGTCTTGAATATAGGAGATATTGATTACGAGAGCAAGCTACTTTTTGCCGGCGAGCTGTGGACCAGAGGGACTGCAACAAAGGTCGGCAGCTTCTGCTTGACCAGCTACCAATTCGTAAGTTCCTCTTCATGTATTCGGGACCTAACACGCGGAGTTCCTGTCAAGTAGAAAATTGCATTGGCTTGCATCACAGTGTTCGCTTGTTCGCTGTTCGGTTTGCTTACACGTACGTACAAGCGTAGCCGTTCTTCTACGTCTAGACCATCGGGACCGGAAAACCAGCAGCGTCATGATGATGTGGAAGCGCAACGTACTGTCAGTGCTGGGCAGTATCCAATATACATGCATCTTGGATACTTAGATACTCTTTGGGTATCTCGCACCTGTATCGTAGGAAGTCTGGCAAGATGTGTATAAATATTTGTATTTCCAATACATAAAAGGATTGATCGGGTATCTTAAGGTACAAGATACTGCCATCAAGGGAAAACAGGGGAAAGCCAGGAAATCGAAATTCAAGACGATGAGAAAACGAGAAGAAGGTAAAAGCAGGAGCCAATGTTTAGACAAGTGGACTTCTCTTCTTCAAGGATATCGTAACATCACGGTGTGGAATTATAAACGTTGGCTGAATTCCGCTTCTCGAGCTGACACTGCTGCCATTACGCCACCTAAATAAAACAAAACGCCGCGAGATTATTTTTTGTTGCCTCCAGAGCCTTCCAGCGAGGGCAGGCGACGAGGTTAGGATGATCTGAGTAGAATATAAAAGGTCATTGCAACTTTACGTGCTCTCTGTATACACAATACGTTACAAAAATGTCGCTAGCAGGTTTGTTGCGGCCTTACGCCTGTCCGCTAATTTGACATTGCGTAAACTGTAATGCGTTTACTGTAAAACGGTCAAACTGAACAGCGGTATTTGCACCATCGCGCACATACTATTTATTGACGTTGTAGAAATTAGATGGGAACCCGCTGGTTGGTCGGCAAGCAGAGCAGCGACTCCCATCAATTCGAACAGCGACAAGAAAAAACCGCTGACAGCGCAGCGTATTAGGAGCTTTCATATTAGGCAGCTACAGCACCCCCAATAGAGTGTTCTGTAATGACAGTATTATCCTTTGAGCAAGAAAGACAAAAGTTTTGAGATAGTGGCAAACATTTCATTCAAATCAAACAAGGTTGGTCGGAAATAACGAATTTCCAAGCAAACATTCTTGTGCTCGCGCATTTGCTCTTGCATTAGAGAGATCTATAATAAGAGATTCGCGAACATATCGAAGTATCTTAGGATCCAAATGGAGAGTATCGTATCGGATACAATAATTGTGGCAGAATCTAGTATATGCATCTCAAGTACTTGCAGTATATTGTATCGCACCATGATACCATTAGAAAGTACTTTCGCCCAGCCCTGAAAACTGGGTCTGGATAGCAGACTGTGCGACGGCGCTCTGCTACGAATGAGATAGGTTCCCCGCACCTGTCAATCTATAATAAATTTTAGAATGTGTATTTAAAATAGCGAACATTCGCGGAGACGGAAGAGAGCCCAGTCAGGCTGTGCCAACATTTCTTCATTTTCATGAACGTCATGGTTCTCTTCTTTGCCTGACCGTGAAAATATTATAGCCTCGCCTTTGAACATTCGCAGGGATTTTAAACACGCAGGAATAGTTTTGCTGGCACATATTATTAACTAATTTCTGCTGATCGGACGCACTAAAATAGTTAGCAAGAAAAGAAAAGGAGGAAAAGTGATCTATAGACATATACTGTTAACGTTTAATGTTCATGTATAGGCATCAACAAATTGACAGTTGATCGGCCACACTTTTCCGTTGAAGTTCTTTCTCTAATTTCCCTAAGCGCTTCCAGACAAGAATCCACGTCAAGATATGCGTGTGGTTGTTGAATCTGTAGGGACACCTGCATGTGTCCCTGACCTTTCCCCTTTTTAAACGCCTTTACTTCTGCATTGATAAGGTCAGACCTCGCGGAAGAATAGAGGTGCACTTTTTCAGGGGCATCAAGCTAGGACAAGCACAGAGGGTAACCACGTGGCACCTTTCACAGCAACGCGATCGCTGCGAGGAAACAAGTGGTCACGTGGTGACGTCGGTGTCTTTGTCTTTAATTTTAGGTAAATGTGCGCTCAGCAACATACTTAGGGAGATAATCTAAATGTGTTTCAAACAAACGTACGACATTCGGAATATGACGAGAAAAGAAGCCCTTAATGTATTGGGGTTCTAATAACTTATTACCACTAATAAATACAACTCGTCAAAGGCGTGGCGCTTATGATTTTTGCAGGGGTAACTTGTGGGACAATATAAAAATAAAAACAGCTGAAGCTATGAACCGAACTGCGAAAATTAATGAATACGACGTGCTCCTTGCGGAGATTCTAATCGGATGATTAACTTTACATCTGCATTTCTTGATGAATCGTTATTATTGTGCATTTATGGTCAGGCTTGGTCGCTTGATGGTAAGTCAACTGCAAAGCCACTTTACAGAGACCATCTTTAAGAGTGAGGCGTTTTCATCATCATCAGCCTGATTATGCCCACTGCAGGGCAAAGGCCTCTCCCATACTTCTCCAACTACCCCGGTCATGTACTAATTATGGCCATGTCGTCCCTGCAAACTTCTTAATCTCATCCGCCCATCTAACCTTCTGCCTCCCCCTGCTACGCTTCCCGTCCCTTGGAATGCAGTCCGTAACCCTTAATGACCAGCGGCTATCTTCCCTCCTCATTACATGTCCTGCCCATGCCCCCATTTCTTTTTCTTGATTTCAACTAAGATATCATTAACTCGAGTTTGTACCCTCACCCAATCTGCTTTTTTCTTATCCCTTAAAGTTACACCTATAATTCTTTTTTCCATAGCTCGTTGCGTCGTCCTCAACTTAAGTAGAACCCCTTTCGTAAGCCTCCAGGTTTCTGCTCCATATGTGAGTACTGGTAACACACAGCAGTTATACACTTTCCTTTTGAAGGATAGTGGCAGCCTGCTGTTCATAATTTGAGAATGCCTGCCAAACGCACCCCAGCCCATTCTTATTCTTCTGGTTATTTCATTCTCATGATCCGGATCCGTGGTCACTACCTGCCCTAAGTAGATGTATTCCCTTACCTCTTCCAGTGCCTCGCTACCTATCGTAAACTGCTGTTCTCTTCCGAGACTGTTAAACATTACTTTAGTTTTCTGCAGATTAATTTTCAGACTCACCCTTCTACTTTGCCTCTCCAGGTCAGTGAGCATGCATTACAATTGGTCTCCTGAGTTACTAAGCAAGGCAATATCATTAGCGAACCGCAAGTTGCAAAGGTATTCTCCATCAACTTTTATCCCCAATTCTTCCCACTCCAGGTCTCTGAATACCTCCTGGAAGCATGCTGTGAATAGCATTGGAGAGATCGTATCTCCCTGTCTGACGCCTTTCTTTGTGGGATTTTGTTGCTTTCTTTCTGGAGGACTACGGTGGCTGTCGAGCCGCTATAGATATCTTCCAGTATTTTTACATGTGGCTCATCTACACCCTGATTCCGTAATGCCTCCATGACTGCTGAGGTTTCGACTGAATAAAAGCCTTTCTCGTAATCAATGAAAGCTATATATAAGGGCTGGTTATATTCTGCACATTTCTCTATCACTTGATTGACAGTGTGAATATGGTCTATTGTTGAGTAGCCTTTACGGAATCCTGCCTGGTCCTTTGGTTGACAGAAGTCTAAGGTGTTCCTGATTCTATTTGCGATTACCTTAGTAAATACTTTGTAGGCAACGGACAGTAAGCTGATCGGTCTATAATTTTTCAAGTCTTTGGCGTCCCCTTTCTTATGGAATCTTCCAAGATTCCGGTACGCTCGAGGTTATGAGGCATTGCGTATACAGGGTGGCCAGTTTCTCTAGAACAATCTGACCACCATCTTTGAACAAATGTGCTGTTACCTGATTCTCCCCAGCTGCCTTCCCCCTTTGCATGGCTCCTAAGGCTTTCTTTACTTCTTCTTGCGTTACCTGTGGGATTTCGAATTCCTCTAGGCTATTCTCTGTTCCACTATCGTCGTGGGTGCCACTGGTACTGTATAAATCTCTATAGAACTCCTCAGCCTCTTCAACTATCTCATCCATATTAGTAACGATATTGCCGGCTTTGTCTCTTAACGCACACATCTGATTCTTGCCTAATCCTAGTTTCTTCTTCACTGTTTTAGGCTTCGTCCGTTCCTGAGAGCCTGTTTAATTCTATCCATATTATAGTTCCTGATGTCCGCTGTCTTACGCTTGTTGATTAGCTTAGAAAGTTCTGCCAGTTCTATTCTAGCTGTAGGGTTAGAGGCTTTCATACTTTTGCGTTTCTTGATCAGATCTATCATCTCCTGCGATAGCTTACTGGTTTCCTGTCTAACGGCGTTACCACTGACTTCTATTGCGCACTCCTTAATGATGCCCATGAGATTGTCGTTCATTGCTTCAACACTAAGGTCTTCTTCCTGAGTTAAAGCCGAATACCTGTTCTGTGGCTTGATCCGGAATTCCTCTAGTTTCCCTCTTACCGCTAACTGATTGATTGGCTTCTTGTGCACCAGTTTCTTCCGTTCCCTCCTCAAGTCTAGGTTAATTCGAGTTCTTACCATCCTATGGTCACTGCAGCGTACCTTGCCGAGCACGTCTACATCTTGTATGATGCCAGGGTTCGCGCAGAGTATGAAGTCGATTTCATTTCTAGTCGCACCATTCGGGCTCCTCCACGTCCACTTTCGGCTAACCCGCTTGCGGAAAAAGGTATTCATTATCCGCATATTATTCTGTTCTGCAAACTCTACTAATAACTCTCCTCTGCTATTCCTAGAGCCTATGCCATATTCCCCCACTGACTTGTCTCCAGCCTGCTTCTTGCCTACCCTGGCATTGAAGTCGCCCATCAGTATAGTGTATTTTGTTTTGACTTTACCCATCGCCGATTCCACGTCTTCATAAAAGCTTTCGACTTCCTGGTCATCATGACTGCATGTAAGGGCATAGACTTGTACCACCTTCAATTTGTACCTCTTATTAAGTTTCACAACAAGACCTGCCACCCTCTCGTTAATGCTATAGAATGCCTGTATGTTACCAGCTATTTCCTAATTAATCAGGAATCCGACTCCTAGTTCTCGTCTCTCCGCTAAGCCCCGGTAGCACAGTACGTGCCCGCTTTTTAGCACTGTATATGCTTCTTTTGTCCTCCTAACCTCACTGAGCCCTATTATATCCCATTTACTACCCTCTAATTCCTCTAATAACACTGCTAGACTCGCCTCACTAGATAACGTTCTAACGTTAAACGTTGCCAGATTGTAAAAATACCATGCCGATCCGTAACGCCCTTCGTGGCATTCAGAGTATGGAAATATAAATAAATAAATAAATAAATAAATAAAACAAGTTCAGATAATCGATCCATAACACTTCTACAATTACTATCGATGATTGTTGCGCAAACAAAATGCCCCTGGCAGACGAAGTTCACTCGACGCGGTTACTCACTATGAGCGCTTGAGAAAATGAGCGAACTCAGGCAAACTTTCACATTAAAATTGCGACTACATGCGAACGAGCTAATCAACGCAAATGTCTCGAGTGTTACAGCGCTGAGACTTGAAGCAGACCTCAACGCCATTCTAACATGCAACCGTTAACTTGTAAATAAGCATAGGTCTAACATGTCACCCAAAGGTTTCGATAATCCAATAACGTGCATCAAGACGGCAAGTTCGGCCAGTTGGTTGGGATTCATAGTAAGGTTCGTTACAGCGCAACACAAAAGAAGGATAAAAAGAGGTGTAAAACGACGACACGGTGGTGACTGTCAAATTATATTTTAATGCAGATATCTCTAATATATATATATATATATATATATATATAATATATATATGCCAGTTGATAACCATGACATGCACGAGACACAGAGGTACATCGATGCAGCTGTGACAAACTGACGCATAATCAAAATTGACATAGGTAACGCAGTGCCTTTTGTCTTTGTCATGTATTGCGCTGCAACGAACCTTATTGTGAATCCAACAACGTGCACGGCACTCTTTGACAAAAATTTATACCAGCCCTTACGACACGCGTGCTTAATTTCAGCAGCGTGACCGCCCATCACGTGCAGCGAGTTCTCCGATGGCGTACAAACGCCATCAAAAGTTCTGTTATTCCAAACGTACAAACTTTTACGTTTACTCACACAGTCGCGGTTACTCAAACAAAGAGCTAACTGTAAGGACCGGTGCGAGGCTTAAGCGAGACGGACACTATTACGAGCGCGTGACCGAAATAGCGAACCGAGAACAACTTTCACTCCTACGTACGAAAAAAAAGCAATCACGTGGGAACGAGCAATTAATCAACGCCAACATTGCCATCGTCATGTGCAGCTACAGAGTAAAATACACCCGATGTCACCGCGATACTAGCATCCGATAACGTTAAGTAAGCAGAAGTCTAACAAGTCGCCCAAAAGTTTCATTATTCCAAAAAAAAAAACGTGCACGGCACTGTTTGGCAAGAGCAATATCCGTTGAGAAAGTCCTTCAGACACCCATAGGATTAAACTTTTGCGATTTGTTCAGATCCCAGAAGTTCAATGCGCTAAATGTCCGAAAGGTATCCCAAATAGGACGTCCCGAAATTAATGTTCCCATGTTATGCACTGGACGTCCGAACCGGGACTTGAACGTTCAGATGGAATCGGGATGCCCTGAGAATATTGCTGGTCCAATGGGGAAGGGGGCTCAGCCCGAAAACTTGACCAATAGTATATGGCTAACGTTGGAAAGGCGCCGAATCCGAAATAATTATTTCACATTCATTCGGTCTATTCATGCATAATCAGTGTGTACACGTCATGTTAGATGGGCAGCTATTGCTGGTTGCTTGACGTCGCGTGAAAGACAGGTGAAGTGGGGGCGCCCCGAACATTCTTTGACCAATCGTGGATGGCTCAATGCAGAATTGATATAAAAACATTTGGAATAGCGTTACGTAATAGTGCCTGTGGTTGACTGGCGATCCGAGTGTAGCAGCTCTAGCTTGGAAGTGAGACGCAGGCAACTTGACAGTACGTGCAGATGGAGGTGTTGTTCTATCCATGCAGCTGGGCGCAGACTCGGGCCAGCCGCCCGCTTGCTCGCGCTCTGCCGGCGGGCGCAGGAATTCGCCGGCGTCGGGCAGCAGTCTATGGTTGGCTAGAGCTGGGCAGCCTGGGAACGGGTTGGCACGTGGTCGCGGTAGGGTGTGGTCATGGAGGTTCGAATCCGAAACCCGGCAGTCCACCTTCAGCTACCGGTCCAGTGGCCAACCTTCATCCTTGCGTCGCTTCCTGGAGATACCGCTTTTCTGCCAGAACGCCTCGCTTTTATGCCGCTCTGGCCGAATTGTCTTTGCCTGATTGGTCCCCTTCGTAGTTCCATGTTCCTTGCTTATTGGCACCTGGGTACTACGTGGTGCCTTCCCATTGATTCCTTTCATTTTATCTTCTTCCGCCGCGCATTCTCGTGCCAGATGCTCTTCGATCTCGTCGTGTTTCACCAACCACGGCATTCACCATCGCGTGCGCTCTCTTTGTCGTCCTCTTCTTTTTACCTGCTAAGCCACGGCACTATCTCGCGCATTACACGCACCATGATGAACGCGTCGCCCCTACTTTGGTGACCCAAATTTGCCCGATAGCTAGTTTCTCACCCTGCTACCTTAACACAACAGCCCTATTCGCTACCCATTCGACTACAGACTACCCAGGGGCCCCGGTACGCGGGAAATTGGTTAGTGAAATGGAAGCTAAGCAGACAGATGGATAGATGGTCAGCACCCTGAAAGTACCCGAAGTTACGAAATAATGCTGGCCGCCTACAACTCGGGCCCTCTGGTTCGCTCCTTCTTTTTCTAGCTCATTATATGCAGTGGCTACGTGTGTACATGTATGGATGATTGCAGGTGTGGGCACGTGGGCGCACGTGTGTGCTCTGCATGAATGTGCACTCGTAAGCACTGCATGCTGACTGACAAGCAGATTAGACTGTGCCTTTCTTTTCGTAGTAATAAAATATTATATCATTAAACAGCAACATATAGGGCACCTCATAGGTACCGCCAAAGCACAGAAAACTCTTCATGACTCGCGTGCATAGTAAAAATTGGCTGAATTTTCATATTGTTTTAATTTTGGCCTCGTTAATGACGGCAACCAGTGATACGATGATGTCGGTGATTTAACTTTGGAGCCCCTCACGAGAACTCAGGGCGCCATGCAGATGACGGGGCGACGACGCAAATAATAACAAGATCTTTCAAATACACTGCTTCGGAGTGACTAGCTCTACAAGCTTCGTGATGGCGAGCGAGACACACAATCTAACTTGAGCTGAAGGTAGAAGTCCGTTTTCGGAGGCATTGTTTACAGACTATTCGAAACGTCCTCACGCAGGAGGAGGAGGGGGCGGACGGCCTCGAAGCTTCCTGCCGCTTATGGGCACATGGAGCTAACTTCAACGGACTTTCCAACTGCCACTGGCACACCAGAAGGAAACGCACTTACGCCCGGGCGCGCACATACAAACAAACGCCATCGATGTTTCGCGCACCGAAGGCCAAGGGGTGAATGCACACACGAAGATTATCCGTCGCGCTCGCTTAAGGGTGACAGACGTGGCACGCCCAACCAAAAAAAATGGGCGCCATCCTTAGGAAAAGAGGCGAGAAGGCGCGCGTGAAAGCAAACTTATTTTATTCGTTGACGCCAGCTAGGCATTTTTCACTGTCGTGGGCGGCTCGGTGTATCTGAAACGTCCCGACATTCAGCGAGGTTTTTGCAGTGTGACACATATTGCCCCATCACAGGGCCAAATCGCAAGTGCCTACAACATTCTTGGGCAGCTTGTTATAAGCCATGCAATGTGTACCACTGGATAACAGAGACAGAAAGTAGTGGTAATTTCGTTTATTCAGGAAAAGAAAGTATATTGCACGCCATTTACACTGAACCAACCATAATTCACTGTCGCTCTCAGATGTCTCCTTATCACTACAGACGGCAGCATCAGTGCCATCGCTAGTGTGGTCTTTCCCGTTCAGGTAACTCCACTGCTTAAGATGGGATGGTAGCTAACATTTGAAAACGCGTATTTCCAAATTTGCTGCCAAGTCATATTTTCATTTGTCATAGTCATATTTTCATTTGTCAAGTAATATTTTCACTGTGTTCGCCTTACCTTGTATGCCTTGTACGCCTTTCTAGCATGGCAATGACGGAGTGTATTACCTACCACAAATCATTGCTCGATGATGCAGATTCATAACCGGCGCCAGTTGCGAATGTTCTTATCATTTGGGTCAGAACTGTATTGGAATTGTGTCGGACACCTTTAATACAATGGATACAGCAAAGCGAGACGTGTGGGTATGCAAGACATGCAGAACTGCAAGAAAAAAAAACGCACAGACGGTTCTAGCTCTCAGTCTGATGCTGCCGAGGTGGATGACAGTGAGGGCGTCGAATCGGCATTGATTTCGGAACTACAAGATATCAAAAATGTCTACAATGCTTACTGGAGCTTTATACCAAGGTTGTTTTGCTGCGCCTTTTGAGAACGGAAGTGCCCACATTAACGGCAACTGTCGAAGAATTGGAGAACTCGGTGAATTTTATGTCACAACAGTACGATTCTGTTCTCGAAGAATTGAAAGCAGCCAAGGAACAATCGTCTTCTCGAGAGGCAGCAATAACTACCTTCAGAGAAGCTCTCCAGACGCAAGCCGAACACCTAGAACGTATACAAGCAGAACTAATTAAGAGTGAACAATACAGCCGCAACATGAACATGGAAATCCATGGTCTCAAGGAAGAAACGGACGAAAACCTCAATGAAATCATATGTAATATCGCCGGAAAGCTAGAAGTCAAAAATTTTACCCTGTCAGAAGTTGAAAGAATCCACCGTCTACCGGGCACACGCGACGCTATTCTTTGGATTCTTGTACGCTTCGCTTCCATTGCATCCAGAGAAAAGTTTTTGAAGCTCGCAGGAAGCTTCAAAACTTTGCGAACCTGGAAAGCGCCAAACAATATTTTTCAACAACTTGACAAGATTCAATCGAGACTTATTTTTGCGTGCAAGGACTAGGGCAAAACAGAATCAGTACAGGTTTGCTTGGATTAGGCGTGACAAGATTTACGTGAAAAACACCGAGAACTGGACTCTTCTTCGAATAACCAGACCGGCAGACTTGGATCAAATTATGTAAATACTATGGCCAACGCCTGTAGCCAGATCCCAAAGTTTAAGTCTTTTAAGAACACATTTGGTAACAGCTCAGAGAATGAATTTACTGTCGTAAACACTAATATCAGAAGCCTTCGAAAATACTGGAAATATCTTAAGCTAATTGCCACATCGAGAATATGATTTGTTGACGTATTTGTCCTCAGAGAAATGAATGTTTCAGATGCATGCATGCATGCGTTTTCAGTGCCAGGCTATCAATGCTGTTTTATGACGTGGCCTCACCGACAAGGGGACGGGATCGCTATCTTTATTAGAGATACGTTTGGCGTTACATCCATTGACGTTAACTTCGTTCATGCGGAATGCGTAGCGCTGACGGTATCTTGCGGTACTCAATGTTTAAGGTTCCTAGCTCTGTATCGGCCACCTTGCAAGAGTGCTACCCGTTTTCTTCTGCAACTCGAAGAAATTTTGATCTCATGGAATTCAGTGGAAGAATTATGTTTAGTGGGAGACTTAAATATAAATACCCTATGGCACAGTGGGCTATGTATCCGATTACTTGTCGCCCTTGTCCTCGTACGGTATTGCTAATACTATAACCGCTCCCACCCGGGAAGAAATAGTTGATGACCACATAACAATGTCATGTATAGACCATAGCGCTTCACGCGTTCCTAACTACTACTTTGCTTCTTGTGTTATTTTGCAACGTTTCGCGGATCACTATCTCGTCGCTTGGCGTTCGTCTTCATCTTCTCCGATGCCAACTGCTCGTCGAACCTTCACATTCAATAACTCAATTTACATCACTATAACCGACCAGGGGGTCTTAGGCAACCTCATTACCAGTTTAAATTGGATGGCAATAAGTGATTTAAATTCAGCGCAGAAGGTATATAGTATATTTTGCGACCAAATAAAATAGTTTGAAAACATTTCTAAACGCGTGGTAACACAGAAGCGTAGAAAGGATTAGAATTGGTTGACCGCAGACATAATATGTGCCATTTCTTACAAAGACCTGCTCTGGAAACTGGGTAAACATGGTTCAAAAAATAAAAGCCTACGTCTCGAGTACAAAGCCGCAAGAACTAGGGTGGTTGCTTTGATAAGATACACAAAGCGCCAGTACTCCTTCAAAAACTTTCAGCAGCCATGGAGAAATGCGGCAAAACGTGGTCACTGATAAATTATCTTCGTGGAAAAAATGCCTCAAACATGTGCCCAATTTCTTTTTTTCCAGACGAATCAGTCGAAGTCGCCGATAAATTCAACCATTTGTTTGCACTGGCTTCCGAGAACGCATGTTCAAGTCAGACCGTCCAATACATGCCTAAAGAATTCGTTTCAGCGTCCGAATTTCTACCTAGAATCTCAGAAAGTGAGCTCGTAAAATCATTTTCAGCTTTAAGCGCAGTAAGCCTCCTGGAATCGACGGTTTATCAGCGAATCTGCTACAAAGGAACTTTGCAGCCTTATCCAATATACTACTCTTCAGGCTGAACAATTTTCTTGATACCGCGCTTATCCCAAAAGAGCTTAAGACCGCACTTAATAAACCGAATTTTAAAGGAGGAAAAATGGATGACATGAAAAAAATATCGGCCTATTTCTATACTACCCATGCTTTCTCACATTATTAAAAAATTTCTCTTAAAATCCATGACATCTTTTGTTGAAAAATGTTCGATTTTGTCGACTGGCCAGTTTGGTTTTGTTACCGGTCGTGGCCACGTAGCCCTTCTGGAGGAGTTCTTGGATGAACTGTTTTCAGCTCTTGATCAAAATCTGTTTAGCATTGCTTTATCTTTGGATGTATCTAAAGCTTTCGATGCAGTTCATCACGGGATTCTATTACAAAAGTTATATTCCAGTGATTTTAGGGGTAAGTTCTACGATGTCCTCAAAAATTATCTCGCAGAGGGGTCACAAGTGGTAGTCTTGGATAAAACCATAAATGCAAGTGGTGAGCTTCCAGTGAAAGCCGGAGTTCCTCATGGTTCCATTCTATCACCTCTAATTTTAAATATATTTATTAATGATTTATCTCGGGTTGTTTCAAAATGTTCGATATTTCAATACGCTGACGACATTGTATTGCTGTCAAAACATTTTTCGTGCAACATGGCTTTCTCGAATATTCAGAATAATGTGGGCAAGACAATCACATCATTCACTGATAACTGTCTAAAGATTAACGCCTCAAAAACCCAACTCGTTTGCTTCCCATCCCCTTAAAGGTAACCGTAATCGATGCACCGATTTTACTGTACAGTCGGAACTCTCATCCCTGTCAATGCGTGCCGGTTAACTACGTCAACTCGGTGAAATACCTGCGAGTGTTCTTCGACAGCGATATGTCGTGGCACAGTCAACTATCGCACATTTGCGACAAGTTTAGGAGCGCTGTGTGGGGATTCTTTCACATTAAATCTATCGTTCCCCTTCATGTAAAAAGAACTATTGCTCATGCCTTGGTCTAGAGAACTCTTCGATATGGGATTACTGTTTTTGCTTTCTCCCCTACCCGATGGCAAAACCGTGTTGACACTTTGTTAAAAACATACCAAAAACATAGCCTACAGCACTCCATCAATCAGAAATAGTAACGTCTTCTCAGCGTTTGGCCTTCCATGCTTCTGGACTCTGTTTACGCACACTGTCGTAGTAAGGCATTCTTAGTTCAGTGATGTTAAGGTATGTTACACAGCCCCCCGAAGCCTTCGTAGTGCTGTTTGCTTTGTAGTTCGGCGATCCTCATCAAGATATGGTGAAGCTAGGCTTTGTGTTTATGTGCCGAAAATTCTGAACAATTGGCCAAATGCATTCTCCATTATGTCAAAAAAGGCATTGAAAACAATGATTGATTCTAACATGGTTGCTTCAACATTTGTCACAAATGCTGTTCATCAATTATAAAACATGTGCATGTTGCCGTCTTGGTGCCGATTGCTGATTCTTGCTATATGTTTTGCTTCTTGTGCGCGTTAAGCTTCCTAACGGTTAATCCTCCTGCATGATCTTGACAGATGTCTAGGGTAAAGTAAATATTGCACGCTCGTCCGCTGATTCTGCCGGGCCAATTCCCTCAAGCCACTTGTGGCTTTGACAGGTCCGTTTCTTGTATTCTGTATTCCTTTGTGCAATAAAATTATTATTATATTATTATTATTATTATTATTATTATTATTATTATTATTATTATTATTATTATTATTATTATTATTATTATTATTATTATTGTGGTTGTTGTTGTCGTTGTCGTTGTCGTTGTTGTCGTCGTCGTCGTCGTCGTCGTCGTCGTCGTCGTCGTCGTCGTCGTCGTCGTCGTCGTCGTCGTCGTCGTCGTCGTCGTCGTCGTTGTTGTTGTTGTTGTTGTTGTTGTTGTTGTTGTTGTTGTTGTTGTTGTTGTTGTTGTTGTTGTTGTTGTTGTTGCAGGACACAGACAACGAATACATCTTTTGGCTGTGGAGTGATTTATTCTTGTCATATGAAGTAGTAACTTGTGCGTGTACCGCTGCATCGCAGACAGGAATTCCACAATATTTACAACTTCATTGTCAACTATGTAAGTAAGAAAAGTAGATTAAACTCAGCGTAATTTTACAGTTGAATTAGAGGATAATGCTCATGTAATTTCTTTCGAAGTACTTTTGATAAAACAAGAGTTACAGACGTTTTCTGTAACCATACTTTCTTGGTAAACGGCGTTGTATTGACTGCGTACGGGAATTTAGTACAGCTTACAACTTGACTGAATTAACTAATCATGACAAATAAATGAAACTCGTCTTAATGATAGGGTTATTTCAGCGGCCAGTAAGAGTTAGATTTTTTTTTCAGAAAACCTACATTATAATGACAGCTAGAGATCATTCGCGAGAAACTGGAGACAAACATTTTATCGTGTCGGCGCGACGCGTAGACAGACGGATCGACCACCGCCGAAGGGTAACTATATAAAGCTTTGCTGTAGAAGAGCGGCACCGCCTGGGTACGCATGTCATCAGGTCACAAGGAACAAATGGCCAAACATTCGCGTCTCAGAATCTTACATAGAAAAAGATGGCTCCGAAACGCAGACATCGCGCATCTTTTGCGTGCGAAAGGCTTCTGGGAGGTTAAGCATCGTTCTTTGCGCTTGACGATGACCTTAATTATATTGAAGAAACGCTACCAACCAGAGCCACTGAAACCTTTTTGTTCAGCACAACGCCCAATTTTTGAACCAGATTTGAGAAAGTTTAATGCTCTAATTGCATTGCCATTTTTTTTTTCAAATGTTCGGTCAAAACGGTACAGAGAAAGAAATATAAAATAGATAATAAAAGCTAACAATCCCGATACCACTAATAATTTTCAGACACAGCGTTGTACAAGTTATCACAAATAAGTGTAACAAGCAGCTGCAAATTTAAAACAAATTTTGCTTGAGATAAACAATAGGAAGTACAAATAATACATTATGTGTTTTGTACGTATAGGTTGTGGCAGCCGTACAGACTAGCTCGCCAGGAAAAAAAGCTACCGCCGCCGTCACAGCGGTGAGGTTATTTTTCGGACCCTCAAATTCCTGTATTCTGCAGAATTCTAACTCTACATTGCAGCACTTTCGAACCCAACGGAAAAGGCATGCTTTCAGTCTATCAGCAACGACCAAATATGGTACTGTACAGCGAAGTGAAATATAGCGGCGTCCTCGAGCGAATTGTACCATTCTATTGAAATAAATAATTATGCTAAAGATGATTGCGATCGCATGTCGCAATTAGGGTTGGGGTTTCGTACTCGAATCTTACGCATATTTCAGCTTCAGAAAACTTTTCTCAAGAAATAGCCAGCGCCGAAATTTTCGTAAATACTTAACTCCACAGTGTAAACCGATCCTTGTAGACTTCCATTGTTGCGTAGGGGCGTCTGCGTGAGCAAGTGTTTGATGTGTTGCAACACCACGTATTCGAGTACATGAGGGTTGGACCATCCCCCGTTTAACTGTGCGTGGCTTAGCCTTGTCCGGGGAAGAGGGGATCCTGGGGGTTGAGCCGATGCTCAGTGTCAGGGCATTTAAGGCCCCTCGGCGGAGGCAACAGACACCTTTAGCCTTCACCATGTAGACGGAACCCCCGGACTGACCCACCCGGGGGAAACCGGTAGTTGCCGTTTCCTGTCTCTCTCTCTCCCTCAAACCTTCGTCTTTCTCTCACATTCCATCTTTCCTGCCTTCTCCTGCCTTCCCTTTACTTCCAATTTTTTCCAGACAGCAAGGGTTAACCTTCTGTGAATCGCCAACTTAGGTTGAATAATATTTGGATATAGTGATAACGTACAACTGGCGTTTGCAGGACCTGTTTTTACAGACAACGTAGCGCCCCCTTGTAGGGCTCCACGTTGGGTGGCTGGTGTTATTGCCGAAAATTACATTCTTCTATGGCAAGTTCTTTCCCCCCTTCCTTATCGCCCACACAAAAGAGGGCGCACCGGAGATGCACTCCAGTTCTTTGGACGTCAAAGACCCAACTTCCCACGATTTCACGTCATTCACTTGGAACGGTCAGATAAACAAGTACGAACAATCTCCCCATTTCGGGTTTCAAAGTTTTCAACTGAGACTCCTGGTCCAGGCTACAAGGCATCAAGGATGGCAAGTGGTGATCTCCTCTTGAAGCTCCATGATCTAAAACAATTCGAAAAGTTATTCAGTCTAGTGTCATTGGGGACATTCAAGTGACGGTAACTCCGCACCGCACTATTAACATCACCAGCGGCGTTGTCTCAGACAATGATTTGCTTCAGCTGACAGAGGCAGAGCTCTTGGAATGCTTCAGTGGGAAGAATGTTGTCAATGTCAATAGAGTTAAGATGAGTCCGGTTGGTAAATAAATCGAGACTAAACACCTAATACTCAACTTCAGTTCAAGTGTACTGCACAAATTCATCGAGGCCGGGTACATCAAGCTGCTTGTTAGGCCATACGTACCAAGTCCCCTCAGATGCTACAAATGCCAGCGTTTTGGCCGCAGTTCGCAGAACTGCCAAGGGCGCCAAACATGTGCGAAATGCAGTGCCTATGAACACACCTCTCAATCTTGCGAGAATTGTCTCCACTGTGTAAACTGTGATGGGGAGTACGCCGCATACTCGCAGTCGTGCCTATACTGGAAAAAAATTGTTACAATTAAAGATAAGGAAAACATAAGTTTCAAGGAGGCACGCAGGTGGGTTATCCTACCTGGCCAAGAACACTTTTGCTGATGTGACGCGTCAGGACTCAGCGACAGAATGGCTTCCGACGGCTGTCCGGCCCACACACAGTTCAGTTTCAGTTCAGTTTAAGTTTATTATGCTTTAACTACAATGAATTGGCAAGAGACAATATACAGTGAGTCGGCAGTGACTCCATCTGGCCGAGCGGCGGCTGCAGCTAGGGCGGTTCCGCCACGCCAGAGTAAGCGACCGTAGACCTCCTGGCCGGTGGCTTCAAAGGTCTCGTCCGACGTGGCGTTGCATTCACGTCAAACAGTGCGCTCAGAAGAGCAAATGCCCATCGCCTCTTGTGAGGCGCTGGACACAACAACCAGCCAGACGTCGCCACCAGCGCCTCAGGAGCAGCGAGCCTCTCTCGATTGCTCCAAATAAGACAAAATTCGCGTCAAGGCATCTGGAAAAGGCCCATAGCTAATCTTCATCTCCTAGACACACAGCACTAAACACATTTATTATGATGGATACACAATACTACAGTGGAATGTTAAAGGTCTTCATAACACTGACGATATTAGAGTACTGCTTCACAAATATAATTCAAAGTTGCAATGTGTTCAAGAGACACAACTAAAATGCACACAAAGAAACATTATTCGCAGTACAGCATCTACCGAAAGGACCGTGACGAGGCTAACACCTTGTGAGGCGGTGTAGCAATTCCTGCAGACAAGTCTGCAGCTTGTCGCCACATAGCCTTACAGACACCCCTTGGGGCCTTATCAGTTAGAGGGATTCTTTTTAATAAGCTGGTAACTCTTAGTTCCATATATATTCCCCCAAACAATCCCCTCCAAAAAATGGATTTCTATAACCTCAGAAACCAGGTCCGAGAGCCCTACATACTTGTGGGGGATGTTAGCGCCCACAAAACGTTACGGGGAGACGCACGAAGTGGCACAAGAGGTCGTCTCATCGAAAATTTTGTTCTTACATCTGGTGCCTGCCTGTTTAATAAGAAGGACCGAACCTATTACAGTATCCAACGCAACTCATATTGTTAGGTTGTAGTGACGTTGAGGAACACAATAGCAATACTGTGAAAGACAAAACTAACTTTTATTGGGCGAACCTTTGCGAACAAAAACAGGCTACACTTATAGCACATCGGTAGCGGCGAACACGGTCGGCGATCGTCGAAAATCTGATCAGTGGGTCAAGCGCGTCGGCTCTCATAGATCAGTCGTCGCATTTTCAAGATTAACCACTGGGACTCACGTGTCTTCCACAAAGTTCTACACTATTCGCGTCGCACATATGTGCAATCAGATTACACAAGTTGCGGTGAAAGACAGTGGACGGAACCACCGATAACATTCCAGAAACTTCTTTTATATGCAGGCGCGTCCTGCGCTGTGTGATAACATTTGTTAGGCGGCGAAACGTGGTCGCCCGATAAAGGTAAGTACACGTGTCATAACCCCCTCTTAAGAAGCATCGACCCGATGCTGCAAACAAACGAAAGTAATAAACAAAAGCACTCGTAGCAAAGAAAACAACAAAAATAAGGAAGTGCGTCAGCGTCAGTAAAAGGGTTTAAGCCGCACCATGTGGACCACTTCAGATTGTACGCGGCGCCGCTGTGAATGCGCAATGCCATCTGGCACGACGTCATAGTCCAGTGCGCCAATACGTCGAATGACCTTGTAGGGTCCCAAATAGGGTCGGAGTAGTTTCTCACTGAGTCCTTGTCGGCGTATCGGGGTCCATACCCAAACACGGTCGCCGGGCTGGTACTCGACGGAGCGTCGTCGGAGGTTGTAGTGTCGGGTGTCGGTCCTCTGCTGGTTCTTGATCCGCAGGCGGGCGAGCTGTCGGGCTTCTTCGGCGCGATGGAAATAGGTAGCGACGTCAAGATTTTCCTCGTCAGTGACGTGCGGCAGCATGGCGTCGAGCGTCGTCGTCGGGCTCCTGCCGTAAACCAGCCCAAATAGCGTGATCTTTGTTGTTTCTTGCACCGCAGTGTTGTAAGCGAATGTTACGTACGGCCCGACCACAACCCACGTCTTGCGCTCGACGTCGACGTACATTGCTAGCATATCGGCGAGGGTCTTGTTCAGGCGCTCCGTGAGACCATTCGTATGCGGATGATAAGCAGTTGTCCTCCTGTGACTTGTCTGGCTATACTGCAGAATGGCTTGCGTGAGCTCTGCTGTAAAATTCGTTCCTCTGTCGGTGATGAGGACTTCTGGAGCACCATGTCGCAGCAGGATGTTCTTGACGAAAAATTTCGCCACTTCGGCTGCGCTGCCTTTCGGTAGAGCTTGAGTTTCAGCGAAGCGGGTGAGATAGTCCGTCGCCACGACGATCCACTTATTCCCGGATGTTGACGTCGGAAACGGCCCCAACAAATCCATCCGAATCTGCTGGAATGGTCGACGAGGAGGTTCGATCAGCTGTAGTAACCCTGCTGGCCTTCTCGGTGGTGTCTTGCGTGACTGACAGTCTCGACATGTCTTGACGTAACGGGCGACATCGGTGTTTAGGTGCGGCCAATAGTACCTTTCTTGTATCCTCGATAGCGTCCGGGAGAAACCGCGGTGCCCAGCGGTTGGATCGTCATGTAGGGCGTGCAGTACTTCTGGACGCAGCGCCGACGGAACAACAAGAAGGTAGTTGGCGCGGACTGGTGAGAAGTTCTTCTTCACGAGTAGGTTATTTTGAAGCGTGAACGAAGACAATCCAAGCCTAAATTCCCTAGGGACAACGTCGGTGCGCCCTTCCAAATACTCGACTAGGGCTTTTAGCTCCGGGTCCCCTCGTTGTTGTTCGGCGAAGTCTTCCGCGCTTATTATTAAAACGAAGGCGTCGTCATCCTCGTCATCTTGCAGCGGCGGATCAATGGTGGCGCGTGATAGGCAATCGACATCTGAGTGTTTTCGTCCGGACTTGTATATTAGAGTGATGTCGTATTCTTGTAGTCCTAGGCTACACCGTGGCAGCCGTCCTGAAGGGTCGTTTAAGTTGGCTAGCCAACACAACACGTGATGGTCGCTGAGCACTTTGAATGGCCTGCCATAGAGGTAAGGGCGAAATCTAGCTGTAGCCTAAAGGATGGCGAGGCATTCCTTTTCGTTTGTAGAATAATTGCCTTCCGCTTTTGACAACTACCGGCTAGCGTAGGCTATCACGTGCTCATGTCCATCTTTTCTCTCGACTAGGACGGCACCGAGACCTAGGCTACTGACGTCGGTGTGTATTTCGGTATCGGAGTGCTCGTCGAAGTGCGCAAGTATGGGCGGCGACTGCATGCGTCGTTTAAGTTCTTGAAATGTGTCGTCCTGCGGCGTTTCCCACTTGAACTCGACGTCACATTTAGTTAGCTTTGGCAGCGGCTCAGCGGTGTGTGAAAAGTCCTTGACAAACTGCCTGTAGTAGGCACACATGCGATGAAATCTACGCACTGCCTTCTTGTCGATGGGCTGCGGGAACTTTGCAATGACACCTGTCTTCTGCGGCTCGGAGTGGACTCCAGACTTGCTGATAACGTGGCCTAGGAACCGAAGCTCATCGTAAGCGAAGCGGCACTTTTTTTCTGACTTCAGAGCGAGCCCTGATGACTTGATGGCCTCTAGTATTGTTGCAAGCCGCCTAAGGTAATCGTCGAAATTTCCGGCAAAGACAACGACGTCATCCAAGTAAACGAGACAGGTCTGCCACTTCAATCCTACTAAAACGGTGTCCATCACACGTTGGGACGTTGCAGGTGCGGAGCACAGTCCAAATGGCATAACCTTGAACTTGTAGAGGCCGTCTGTTGTGATGAAAGTGGTCTTTTCGCGATCTCTTTCGTCGACTTCTATTTGCCAATAGCCAGACTTGAGGTCCATCGAAGAGAAGTATTTAGCATTCCAGAGCCGATCCAATGCGTCGTCTATCCGTGGGAGGGGGTATACGTCTTTCTTCGTGATTTTGTTCTGTCGACGATAATCGACGCAGAAAGGTAGAGTTCCGTCCTTTTTCTTCACTAAAACAACTGGAGACGCCCACGGGCTTTTCGACGGCTGGATGACATCGTCGCTCAGCATTTCGTCGACTTGTTGCCTTATAGCTTCACGTTCTCGCGGCGAAACTCGGTAAGGGCTCTGGCGGAGTGGTCGAGCGCACTCCTCAGTGATTATGCGATGCTTGGCGACTGGTGTTTGTCGAATGCTCGATGGCGTCGAAAAGCAGCCTTTGCATCGTCGGAGCAGACATCTGGGTGGCTGTTGCTTAATCGCGGGGAGACTTGTATTAATGTCGTAGTCCGGTTCGGGAACCATGATCGCCCGGACAGATGCGGAAGAATTCGAGGGGACAAACGCGTTATTGGTTTCGAGAATTTCCTTGATGTACGCGATCGTCGTGGCCTTGTTGATGTGCTTGAACTCCGGCTGAATTTTGTCAGCAACACTTCAGTTTTCCCTCCATGCAGTCGAGCGATCCCTCTTTTGCCGCAAATTTCACGGTCTAGCAGTAGACCTTTGTCGCCTTCGATGACGCCTTCTACGTCAGCGGGTGTTTCGGTGCCGACCGAAATAACAATGCTGGAGAGAGGCGGGATGGTCACTTGATCTTCGAGCACACTCAAGGCGTGGTGACTACAAGGATTGTCCGGCGGCATCGCTTTATCTTCCAACAGCGCTATTGACTTCGACTTCAGGTCGATGATTGCGCCGTGTTGGTTCAGGAAATCCCTACCGAGAATGACGTCTCGTGAACACTGTTGGAGGATAACGAAGGTGGCAGGGTAAGTGCGGTCATGAATGGTTATTCTTGCCGTGCAGATTCCAGTCGGCGTGATGAGGTGTCCTCCAGCGGTCCGAATTTGAGGGCCTTCTCATGCGGTCTTAACTTTCTTCAGCTAGACGGCGATGTGTCCACTCATTACGGAATAATCAGCCCCTGTGTCCACTGAGGCGGTAACTGCGTGGCCGTCCAGAAGCCCCTCGAGGTCGGTGGTTCTTTGTCTGGCGTTGCAGTTAGTTCTTGGCGTCAGATCAGGGCTGCGTCGTGTTGAACTGAAGTTGGAACGTCGCGTCGTCAAGCCGTCTTTCGTCGGTGTAGTCTTGGCTTCCTGATCTCGTGGGGACGGCGGCGTGTCGTTATTATGTCGTCTAGATGGTCTCTTCGTCGTTTTCGTCGGCGGCGGAGGATCTTCGTCAGTACGACGAACAAAAACCGCACCTCCATCGGTTGCTGCTTTTAGTTTTCCGGATATGGGCTCGCAGAGCGACCCCGTGCTGGGCCAGTGTATGGTCGGCGCTGCGGCGACAGGTAGCGGCCTGGTGACGGCGAACGGGACGGTCGCCGAGGGCTCCACTGAGTGGAGGCGAGGTAGTCGGAGATATCGCGAGGTCGTTCGCCAATCTGTGGTCGCGGCGCGTTAACGGCGAATCCTCGGAGTTCCACCTCCCGGTATGGGCATCGGCGGTAGATGTGCCCGGCTCCTTCACAGTGATAGCAAAGCGGACGGTGCTCGGGGGCGCGCCAAACGTCGATCTTCCTTGGAATAGCGCAGGGGGTGATGGGTTGGCGTGCTGGCGGCGGGGGTGGTGGTGGACGACGGAACTGTGTCTTCACTGGGCCCTGCCGTGGGTGCGGAGGGGGAACGTGATGGCGGGCTATAGCTGCGTATGCCATCGCTTGCGGTTGAGGCTGCGGCGATTCAGGGGCTACACCGAGTTGTTGTAGGAGCTCCTCACGTACGACGTCGGCAACCGATGCCACTCGAGGCTGTGATGAAGGGAACAGCTTCTGTAGCTCCTCCCGCACGACCGTTGGGATAGTCTCGCGCAGGTCGTCGGTGGCCAGTGACTGAACTCCGGCGTAGCTTGTCGAATTCGTGCGGCGGTTGAATTGCCGGTTCCGCATTTCCATTGTCTTCTCGGTGCTACTGGCCTTGCGAAAAACTCGTCGACAGCCTACGGTGGGCTTCGCACCTTACCGGCGAAAAGTTCCTCCTTTAGACCACGCATCAGTAGCCGGGCTTTCTTTTCCTCGGACATTTCCGGGTCGGCGTGACGGAATAGGCGGCTCATTTCTTCAGCAAAAATCGCGGTGGTCTCATTAGGCAGCTGCACTAGGGTTTCTAGTAGTGCTCGGGCTCGCTCTCGGCGTACGACGCTTGTGAATGTCTGCAGGAAGCCGCTTGGGAAAAGGTCCCACATCGTTAAGGTAGCTTCTCTGTTCTCGAACCACGTCCTGGCAGCGTCTTCCAATGCGAAGAAGAGATGTCGCAGTTTGTCGTCACTGTTCCAGCTGTTAAATGCAGCGACCCTCTCATAACTCTCGGGCAAGGTTTCCGGGTGCTCGAATGTTGAACCGTGGAACGTCGGGGACTCCCTCGGCTGCTGCAGCACGACGGGTGGCGCTGGGGCTGCCATTGGGGTGGACTTGGTTGCAATCTCCCTGCTCGTCTCAGGTTGAAGTCCGTGCTCTGGGGGCAGTCCTTGCAGTCGGCGGCTAGCACGCTGGTATTGGGCGATGTTGGTTTTGTCCTCGGGCTTCGGGCTTGGATCGTGACTTTGCGGGGGCGTTCGGTACATGAACGCACAAGCACCTCCACCGGAGGTCACGTGGTGGTGAAGTTGGAGAATACAGTAGCAATATTGTGAAAGACAAAACTAACCTTTATTCGGCGGACCTGTGCCCACAAAAACAGGCTACACTTATAGCACAACGATAGCAGCGAACACAGTCGGCGATCGTCGAAAATCTGATCAGCGGGTCAAGCACGCCGGCTTTTATAGATCAGTCGTCGAATGTTCCAGATTAACCACTGCGACCCGCGTGTCTTCCACGAAGTTCTACACTATTCGCGTCGCGCATATATGCAATCAGATTACACAAGTTGTGGTGAAAGACCATGGACGGAACCATCGATAACATTCCAGAAACTTCTTTTACATGCAGGCGCGTCCTGCGCTATCCGATAACATTTGTTAGGCGGCGAAACGTGGTCACCCAATAAAGCTAAGTACACGTGTCAATATTCATCAAAAGGTCTAGCAATACGCTCTGCTACTCTTCTACCTCATTTGGAATTGAATGTTATCGATAATCCTTTTGGATCTGACCACTTCCCTATAATTTAAACTTAATAGCGGTGCATGACAACCCTCCCCGTGTTCCCAATTTAAAGTTAGCATCAGCTGACTTCGAGCATTTTAAAAATCAACTCATTTATCACCGGATTTTATAAACAATTTTAGTATAGATGATGCAGTGGCTTATTTTACCGCTTTCATTATTGATGCCGCTGAAATGTTTATTCCGCAAACGAATTGTGGTTCACTTAAAAGACGTGTTCCGTGGTGGAATGAAGACTGTAGAGATGCGCGAAAGAAGCGGAATAAGGCCTGAGGCATATTGCGTACCGTGCCGAATACAGAAAATCTCATTGCATTTAAACTCGTAAAATCGCAGGGCAGGCGGATACGACGTCAAGCGAAGAGGCAAAGCTGGGCGAGGTCCTTTTCAGGTATAAGTTCACACAGCGGATGCGAAAGTTTGGAATGACCTGAGGAGGCTAAAAGGGCAGCAGATTAATCCGCTGCCTCTGGTGAACGATCAAGGGAATATCATTGAAGAGCAGGCAGACTCCCTAGGGGAGCACTTTGAGCGTGTATCAAGCTCAATGCAATACTTCAAGTCCTTCATGAAGTACAGACAAATAGAAGAATGTAAGGCATTTGAGCGTAAATTCCCACAAAACGCACCATGTAACCATCCTTTCAGTATAGCCGAGCTGAGTGATGCCTAAATCGCATGCAGGAGCTCTGCACCGGGACCTTATGGAATAATGTACGACATGATCAACAACGTACACACTGATGCACAACTGAAACTACTTGCATTTTCAGCACTATATGGACTGCTGGATATCTTCGACCTGCATGGAAAAAGCGGATGTGGTCCCCATTTTAAAGCAAGGTAAAGATCCTTCATCGGGGGCAAGCTACCATCCGATAGCTCACACGAGTTGCCTTCGTAAGCTGTTCATGAAAATGATTAACCGGGGACTGATACATATCTCTGAAATGAACAAAATACTTGATCCCTATCAATGCGGCCTCAGAGAGGGTTGGTCCGTAACTGATCACCTCGTGCGGTTTGAGGGAAATATCTTGGATAAGTTTGTTCCAAAATGGTTTTTCTTATCGGTATTCCGCGATATGGAGAAGACGTATGGCACAACGTGTCGTTTCGGGATCTTGCGAGCCTTGTGGGCAATGCTTATCCGTGGAAACATTCTGAACATAATAGAAAGCTATTTGTCCAATCATACCTTTCGTGTCAAATTTGGCAACACATTATCGCGTCAATATATACAAGAAGCTGGTGTATATCAGGGAAGCGTGCTCACCTGCACACTTTTTACCCTTAAGATGCGCACACTTAACGTTTCATTATCACCGGCTATATTTTATTCCGCCTATGTAGACCGCGTACAAAGAGGTTTCAAATCCTGTAACCTTGCAGTGTACGACAGACAAGTACCGCAGGGCTTGAAGAAGCTACCTAAGTGGGTAGACAAAAATGGATTTAAAGTTAATCCCCACAAAAGATCATGTGTTCTTTTCTCAAAAAGTAGAAGCATGGTTCGAGATCCAAACTTAGAGCTGTATTGAGAAGAAATACCTTTGAACAAAGAACACAAGTTTTTAGGCATAATACTCGATGCGAAACTGACTTTCATACCATGGACGAAGTATCTCCGGGAAAAATTTTTGAAAACAATGAACCTACTGAAAATTTTATCACACACAGCATGGGGTAGTACCCGAAAGTGCTTAATGAACCTCTACAGGAGCCTCATACAATCACGACTGTATTACGATGCCGTAGCACACCACTCTGCCACGCCAAGTGCGCTACTGATGCTAGGTCCCGTCCACCACCTATCTATCCGCCTGGCCACTGGCGCTTTCAGAGCAAATCCTATTGAAAGTCTGTACGTAGAATAAAATGAGTGGTTACTTAATCTGGAAAGAACATACACTAGGTTCGCATACTTTCTAAATGTTTACTGCAACCACGCACACTCTTGTTATGCTACAGTTAATGAGACCTCATATGCTACACTTTTTCACTGTCGACCCTCTGTGAGACAGCCTTTCTGACTGTGTGTGAGGGAGCTTAGCAAATAAATGGACGTGCCACTTCTCGAGCATCGTCTAATGCCTCCAGTCAAGGAGCTACCGCCTTAGGAGTAGCAAGTGATAGAGTGTGATATATCATTCGTACGAGTTACAAAATACGCACCAGAGCTCGAAATTCGAATGTACGGTCCACGAAATCCAGTGGAAGTACTCTTGTCCTGAATTCAAAACCGATGCATCAAAGTTGCAGGCTGGCGTGTCTTACGCGGCTGTTGGTCCCTCTTTGTCTGAATCAGGTATATTGAACGCTCATACAAGTATCTCTACTGCGGATGCCTATGTAGTACTGTATGCGGTTAAACAGATCAAGAAATTAAAACTATAGAAGGCAATAATATTCACGGACTCGTTAGGTGTTCGTAAAGCACTGATGTCCTTAAGGAAACACAAAAACCCTATTTTGTTTGAGCTTTACTCCTACATGTGCAATATTTATTCATCTCTTAGACATGTGACAATATGCTGGCTTCCTGGCGATAGATGCAGCGAGGGTAAAGTGATGGCAGACCAAATGGCCACATAAGTTATATCGCAAGCTATTAATCGTACCGCTGCTACTCCTACAACAGGTCTCAAGAATTTTTTGCCATAAAAACTGCAAAGCCACTTGCAACATTTGTGGGAAAATGAAGTAAATAATAAGCACCACCTGATGAGGCCAGGTAGGTTTGTGGCCCTCCGCAACAATATCACCGCGAACAGATGTCCTATTCTGTCGTCTCAGAATAGGACACACATTGGGGACCCATAATTTTCTACTTACTAGAAATGAACCCCTAAGCTGCGGAGAGAGGCTGACTGTCCTACACGTTCTGGTGGAGTGTAGGGAAGCCGAAGCTGAGAGAAAGAAACATTTTCCTTTGTTATATCGTTATTGTGTCCCACTTCACCCGGCCATGTTTCTCGGTAAAGAAACACTTTTAGCAGCAATGCAGTTCTCGAATTCTTTAATGATGTTGTCGTACATGTTATTACTCCCTTACATTAGTAGCGCTGCCTCTCTTCAGAGGATGCCGCTGCGATAGCAGTATTGTAAAGCACATGCCTCCAGACCCTTGTGTCTCAAGGGTTCCAACGATGCAATAGTGCTCTAGTAAATTTCAGCATCTGACATTTTTGTATATCGTATCATTCTTCCGCAATGCGTCCTAATGCTCATAGTGCACGTCATTTGTCATCGCCACAACCCTATTACACGTAGATTTTACGCACTTGAGAGCGGTCATATTTAATGCCCCTTTACAGCCACGTCATATCAACTTCACAGAACTCATAACTACACTGCACATTACCATGGGCATGGCGCTCTTTGGCCATAACTGGCCCTTGCGCCATTAAACATAGAACCATTCATTCATTCATTCATTCATTCATTCATGCCTTGATAAGCATTCTTCTGAGGCTCGACACGGTAGTCTCAGTGGTAGCGCCCTCAGAATTTCAGCCATGCCAATGGCGGCAACTGCTTCTAAAAGCAGCTCTCTCCTGAAAGGGTTACGTGATAGTGGAATGGCCAACAGGCCGCCTGCCGTATAATCAACCACTGAAAATAGAATAAGCGTAAGCATTTCCGAGTGCTATTTAATTAGATGTTACACTGTTTGGGTAGGCGTCCGGGGAAATTTTCCGCTCCATTTCGTTCGTATTTGCGTTTCGTGCACAAAAATGCCTAATGCCATCTCGGTTTATATATGTGCATTTCTGTGAATATAGAAAATAATGCACCCCTGTCGTCACCTACTTGTGGGTGCACAAATCACTGACATGATATCCTGTCAGAAAGCCGGCACGTGCCGGCACATCCCAAAGTCCAAAATAATCTTCGAGTTTTCTCCACGCAACACATACGCTGTATATCGCGGGAAGTGCAGCACGCCGAAAGCCAGGAAATACGATTTTTGCGTGAGTTCATTGCTTGTATTACTAAGAATATAAAAATGCTGCGTCTATGCCGTGCCTAAGAAACTGCACAGTGACGAGAAGCTGAGACGTGATAATGGGACGAGGCAACGTACTACAAACGCTGGCCTTATGGGGGCGCAGTTAGAACAAAGGTGAGAGCTTCTGCGAGCAAAGTTCACGCTGAAAACGCAATCAGCAACAGAATTACGTCTGCAACGAAAAATAGAACCTTCTGACAGGACGCGTTGGAACGCTGGCGAGCGCATCGGAGGGTACATTACTCAAGAAAAAAAAATTGCCAACCACTTTGATACTCCCTAATGCGAATTTCGAGCGCAGCTGTTTAGGTGCTTTCAATTCCTGACAAATTGTGGAAAACAATTTGGACTCTTTACGAAAGAGTCCTGTCGTCTGCGGCGCTATGCGTCCGCGCGGGCAGTTCGTTCAGCAGCTGCGGCAGACGAAGCATTTCCACCGCTGCGTCCCTAAATGTTCACAAAGAAAGCGTGAAAACGGGGATCAATGGTTTGGTTCGAGCAGAGCTCATTCTCCCGCAATGGCGACGTAGGCGAAGTAGCGCACACGCAGTGGGTCCGATGCGCACACCAGCATATTGTTCCCGCGCTCGCCGAATGCCTGGTAGCCGCCGGCACTCCGCCTTCCTCCTCGCACTAACTTCGCAATCACCGTCTTATTCCGCACGGCGCTCCGCCTTCGTCCTTTTATTAGTCGCTGCGCTCGTTCGCTAGGTTAGGAGGGACGCCGACGCCGATGCTCAACTCAGGAACGGGTGCCTAAGCGCTGTTCTTTCTCTCTGAAAAAAAGACACTACAACAACAGAGACTCCCTCCGGAGGAATGAGAACACAAGCGAGTGGGAGATTGGAAAAGTTATACGAGGACGAATGCGCTTCAGCAGAGACCCCTTACAAATGGGGAGTTCGGATGCAAACAAGGGCGTTATCAAACAGTTTATAGGATAAATTGCTAAAACAATAGACGCGCTTACGAGGAAGGAGTTAAAGTACAGGCGGGCGCGTGCGTTTGTCTTTTATTCAACGAGCGAAAGATTGGTGGCAAAAACGATTGTACTGGGAAGATCAGCATAATGAGGGTGCTACTCTTTGGAGCTGTTTGTTTCTTAAAATGCGGCCTTTATGATTTCATAGGTATACTCTAAGCTTCATAAGCAACGATTAGAAAGGATTTTACGGACTGTAGGACAATTTCCAAGTAGGCAGTTCCTACCTCGGTTTTTTATGTTGGGCACATACTATAGAATCGATGCCAAAAAAAGTTGGGTCACATATATAGAATTAGAACCATATACAAAAATCCAAATATTAAAAGCAACAAAATGTCATACTTCCACTAATAATCTATAAATGGAGCGAGGGCGCACGAAGGATCTATTCCCTTGTTGTAAGTGGGAATATGGACAACCTAAATTTGTTTCTTCATGCGCAAGTTAATTTAATTTCGTGACTTGGATGGAGTCGGGAGTGTCTGTTTCGTAACAATAATGAAAACTAATAGGAATAATGAGATATCATTTTCTTATTTGGGAG
This sequence comes from Dermacentor variabilis, assembly GCF_050947875.1. Lineage (NCBI taxonomy): Eukaryota > Metazoa > Arthropoda > Arachnida > Ixodida > Ixodidae > Dermacentor > Dermacentor variabilis. Next base: position 33,191,365 of record NC_134574.1, read on the forward strand.
CAAATAAAAACATTATACTCTAGGTGATGCACTATAAATAATTACCTTGGTTTAACAACAAAATTTGCTGACAATTTGTAACCAAACACTTTTTTTGTAAACAAAGAACGGTCGTTTCCGTTGAACGGACAGCCTTAAAGTAGAGACCGCAATAGAAAATACAAGTGCTTTCGTATTGAGGAAAGGAAAGACGCTATCCTAAACCTGTACTACACGGTTCAACCGTTAAAATGGAGGTTGTCCCGTATTCAGAAAATGGAAGACTCTGTGTGCTGAGTGTGTACTTACTGTTCAACCGTTGAAATGCTGGTGCGTTCTGTGTGCTAAATCTTTGCTATACGATCCAAACACTAAGATTCATGTATACGGAGATTAGCAGACGATGAAGAAAAAGAATTGATTGTGGGCTGCTGACTCCGCGGCTGGCGCCATGAAGCGCGCGCACCTTTATATTCAATGTGTTATCTTTTGTATTCTTTTTCTCGCCATTAAGCGCTCTTGTGCGTGTCTAGTGGCTCTGTTTATTCTGGTGGCGCTTCATATAAGGGGCCGGTATTCCACAAGATATGATACCGAAACTCATGCACATTGAGCGGCTCCCAAAGACATGGACTACGACCGACGGCAACCACAAGTTTCTTCTAGAAAGTGATACCGGCGCAATTTAATCCTCATCGCAACGAAGTTAGTCGTGATCCTAAAGCAACATGGTCCGCCTCAAAACTAAACGCGCTGATAGACGAACCCAATCAACAAAATTCATGAATGAGATGATGGTCGTGTCGGAGAGCGGCTACGATGACCGAACGGCGTTCAGCAAGATTTTATACCAGCTCATCTCAAGCCGTGACGATCTTCGAAAGATCCATACCGAGCTAAGGAGATCTTTCCTGTCGAGGATCTTGAAGCGTATGTGAGTCTGCAGTGCATTATGACGACCAGACGCTTGAAACCCTGACATGCCTGGGGGGCCGACACGAAGCGCTCGGCGTAGGCAGCACGGGGATGACCCCTGCCTCGGCGACGCTGAATGTGTCACCTGCAACACATAAATTAGGACCTCGTCTCACAACTCTGATCATCAAGCCTTTCCATGCGGACGTGTGTCAGTGAGCATCGCTTTGGGAGCAATTCAATGGTGCTGTCGACGCGAATCCAAGTCTGAGAATGACGGATAAGTTCCATTACCTCCGCCAATACCTGGTAGGAGAAGCAGCAACTGCCATTGCCGCACCATCAATGACTGAAGCGTGTTATGAGAGTGTCATCCAGCTGCTAAATCAGAGGATCGGGGACAGGAGCTGAATTGTTTAGCAGCCCTTCAGAGTGTTCCGCGAACTGCATCTCGTGAAGTCTTCATCGGATACGAGGGAGTTTCACAGGCTGTACGACAGAGTCCAGCTGAATGTCCGCGGCCTCAACTTCCAAGAAGTTCCAACTAGAAGGTTTGCAGCGATGCTCTACGACGTTCTGATTAAATTGCTGCCACACAAAATCATCGTGGCATTCCACCACCATATTCATCTTCAGGATCCACAAGGTCAGAAAACTACAACGTCTTGCAGGAACATCGTGCAACTATTGCGATATACACGGATAGAGCTCGAAACAAAACAAACGCAGTGTGCTCCACCGGCGTCCTCCATGAAAGGCGGTGGGTGCCACGAAAAGCGTCTGCCGTCGCCATAGGTCTTGCATGCGTCGCAAGGATCGAAGCAACTCCGCAACGAATGTTTCCTTTGGAAATCTACAAGGCACCAAATCGAGACATACAACGCTACCTTGAGCACATCACAGAAAAAAATACCGGCTTGCTGAAGGTATACGGTACAACCGATGTACTATAAAAAGACGCCGAGCAAACTTACGCTGGCGGAAATTGTTGTGCACGACGCGTAAAGCAGCAATGTTTGAACGATGTGTGACCCAGCGCTTCGAGTGATAAGGAGCGAGAAGTCGCATAACGCCGTCTCTGATGCTACCGAGGCAATGAATACAGAGCGTCTGTCGTCGACTGCCCTTGCAAGCTGTCAACTTGAAGAGGAAATTAATTTACAGACTTTCCATTCTTGGATCGTCCGTTTCGACGAAATGTTTTGTATCAGAGACATCTTCGACGGAGGCAGTCAACGTACCTTTGTTAGGAATGACTTGGTGGCACGGTTGGATCTACATATCACCACATGCCTAATGGTGAACACGTTTGCGTCAGACACCCCTTCTTGTGAGAGAAATTGCAGTGTCGTAGAAGTTCGCCTGCGCAGTCAAGTTGATAACAACGAGCACATCATTGGAGCGATATCCATGTCAGCGATTCGCCACCATATTCGTGTAATGGCTATGGAATGTTCCTTCGCAGCCACAATACGCGAAGGGAGTTACCGGCGGGTGGTCAATCGAATTGTGCCTCGAGGATGTGGCGAAAAGGTATTAGCCCGCTCTTGACATCTGGTCAACTGGGGAACATCGTCTGCGGAGACATCATACGCAACACTAATTTCACCGGCACGTGGCCTTTCGCCCCGTAGATTACGCTCGGCGTGAACGGCAGCGCCGTCATCGTGCAAATACAGAGCTTCGAGAGCAAGAAGCGCAAGCAGAGCGCCAGCTGAGGGCAGCCGCTACCTTCGAAGATCTGGAACGGGAAGTGCAAGCCAAGCGCCGGTGGAGGCAGGCCAACCCCTACTTTCACGAGAAGGCAACCAAAGCCAAGCAGCAGCAGAAACAAGCTAACCCCCAACTTCGAGAGCAGGATGCCGAGTAGAGACGTCGACGCAGATAGATCCTTCCCACGGAGGGTCCCGATAGATGTTTCAAGAGAAAATTACTCGGCCGTGAGTGCGGCCACAGCTTCAAGGTGTTTGATAGACTGTAGTTTGATCACAGCCTCAAACAACCGAAGAGTGCGTGCAATCCGAAACCAAACCTCAAATCTAACAAAATGACGACAGCAGGACAAAAATCTTTAATGAACATCACGCTAAACATGAGTTCAAACTTGAGAAAACGACCACCAGCTTCGCTGTTCCGACAGCTTTCAATGACTGGAACTGCCTTCACTTTTTGTTCTTACTCAGTGTATTAAAATAACAAGAGTGGCCATAGCATGTGGCATTTTCAGACATTTACGGAGCATATGAAAACGTAGGCAGCAACATTTTTAGAGATATTCTGGAGGGGAAAGGCTTAGGGTAACAAATGTATACAGCTTTTGAGAAATATTTACCCAGAAAATACCGTTTGCGTTGAATTGGAAGGGATCAGGAACGAGAGGAATGTTGATATGAAAAGCGTACTGAGGCCCTTCATCCCACAGCACTTTATGGCGCGCATGTTGAGGATGGAGTGGGCGCTAGAAGGACGTAATATCGGGTTTTATCTAATTCAAACAGGTGGGCAGTGCAGTAGAACATCAGCTTCCAGGTTGATTTTATACGGACGAGCTTGTGTTGCTAGCTTGAAAGCAAAGTGATTTGCAACGTGTGGCTAATATATATTAACAGGAAGGCGAGAATGCAGGTTTGAAATTTAGCGTTAGGAAATCAGGTGTTTCGGTATTCATTGAAAACAGAACAGAGAGTGGCAAATCAGGGCCAGGAAATACTTCGGGTAAAATATATGAATATGGGGTGCATTAGCCCAAGATCTTGGGCCAGTTGGTGCATGATAAACTGGTACCCATAAAAAAGGTACCCCCTTACTTCAAGTTCAATATAAATATCTTGGTATAAGGATAAAAAAGGCAATATATTTCTGGAAACACACAAAAAAGCAGTAACAGTAAAGGAGAAGCAAAATGCAGCCATGCTGAAGCACAGAGTGCTATGGGAATACAATAGGTACGAAGAGCTTCGGGTTATGTGAAAAGGTGTAATGGTTCCAGGACTTACATTTGGAAATGCTGTTGTTTGCTTCAAATAAGAGGTACAGTCAGGACTCGATGGCAACGAAAGTTTAGCGGGACGCCTAGCATTGCGCGCTCACGGCAAGACTAGAAATGAAGCTGTGCAGGGTGGTATGGGCTGGGTAATTTTTGAATTGAGGCAAGCACACAGTAAATTGATTATGAAGGACGACTGTGGAATATGGAAGAAAGTAAATGGGCTGGGACAGCGTTGAGGGATTTATTCAGAAGAAACATGGATTCGCATGGGAGGAAAAGAACTGGGAAGCCTACCAGCAAGTACGTGGCTTGGATGGTGAACGACACGGCAACAAAGAAGCTGAAGCGAAAAGTTAGATAGGCTGAGATAATCTCATGGGTGCCGGCAATGGAAATGAAACCTGCTATGAGTAACTGCTCATGGCAAATCAGGAAATTAACAATTTATTATAACTCAACGGAAGCTCTTTACTTTTCAAAGCGATATCAGGATACCTCAGAACACGCACCTATAAATCGAGATGTAAGAAGAAAGAAGCTTGCGTTTACTGCGGTAAAGCTACGGAAATAATGGAGCACTTTTTATCACAATGTGAAGACATCTACCCAGCGGTCGATTTAGGCACGACTGTTCTCCTTGAAGCCATTCAATTCAGCGAGAGCAGGGGTAAAGTTAAGATGTCCGCAATAGAGGTTAGAAAGGGGCGATCGAAAGATTAGTGCAAGAAAAAAAGGGGAACGACAAACAACAGTCGCGTACAAAAATGAAGTTCACAATAGATGTTCAGAATTATTGGTGATGGGAATTCATCCTGACTTTTTTTAGTATAGGTAGTACATTAGACAATATAATAACAAAAGCTTGGTGGCCCAACCCACCACCTTGTTGTCAAGGGGACGCTCATAGCATCAATCCATGCATCTGGGGGTGTTTGGGGCTAGAAGACACAGCAGGACGCAGCCTTGTTGGCTATCTGTATAGTAGTTATTAAACCCTTTACTGTCATTATAAAAAAAACTGGCAACGAGAAATAAGCTTGGGGCCGGACAGCGAGAGGTGAGCAGTCGTGATGGCAAAGTTGGAGCCAGTTACACGGGAAGTAAATGGATGAGAGGATTACGTGGAAGTGCTGGAGCAACACTCATCGCCAACAGCATCTCGAATGACACGCAGCGTGCCGTATGTTTGAGCTTGTGTGGAAGTCCGAGGTATTCGCTGCTGTGACGCTTACTAGTACTTCGACGGCCAAGTGATGGCCTGCTCACGGAATGTTTGCAGATGCTTACCTGTCATTACGTACCGAAAGCGTCAGTGATAGTGCAGCGGTATCATTTCCATTGCCATATATGGAGGAATGGCGAAGCAGTGAACGACATCATTGAGGAGCTGCGTAAGTTGGCGCACTCTTGTGCGTTCGGCAGAGAGGTAGAAAACAACCTGAGGGACCGAATCGTACATAATATTCGGGCCGATACTATGAGACAGCACCTCCCGAGTCTGAGTCTGAGTCTGAGCTATAAATAGACTGGGACTGTGCCGTCAAAATTATTACCACCACGGAAGCCAGTGTTACTGGCGCCAAAATGATGAGCAGCCAGGCGGACGAGCTCGCCGTTAATCGAGTGTCAGGAACTGGAGGGTGCCTTTGATTGTTCTCGCTGCGGCGGACGGCGCCTCAAGAAATGTAGGTTCAGGAATCTGCGGGTTTATGCTGTTACCTTTTGTTGCTCAGAAATTCAAAAGTGACAGGAAACTGGAACATGTCTCCAGGGCACGCAACATAAGAATGGACAGCAGGAAGCCGGACTCGCCAGAGCTCCACCTATGCGTGCCGTGATGGCCGTGGCCTTGGTAGACGCGGCATCCGACGAAGACATCGGAGTGACAGCATTGGCGATTTGTGGTCGCTAGGTGATGGGCCAGAAAATACCGCTTCTCCACCCCACCGTCTGAGGCTGTAAATGTCTTGGAACCGAAGTGCCCCATATTTGCGACATGGTAGTGGTTAAAGGTCGGTCGCTAGACATGGAAGTTGATAATGAGGCAGTCTCAGTGATCGGTGAGGCGGAGTTCACAACGCTGTTTTGGGGGTTGGTGCAGGAAAATTCCTATCTCAAGCTAAGCGGCTATTTCGGCCATCAGTCAGCGGTCGTGGGGAAGGCTACAGTACTTTCCGAGTTTCGAGGAAAGCACACTCGGCTACCGTTGTTCGCCGTCAAGGGTAGCTCGTGGGCTCTTGTGAGGAGGAACTGGGCGAAAGCTTTAGATACGCTGCTCGACCATCTGCTGAATGTCTTGGTAAGGCCAGCAGGTCTCGCTAACTTTGTGACACTGAAGGCCAAGTTAGGAGTGCCAGAAGACTATAAACCAACGTTTATTCAGTGCAGGACCAGTGCTGATTGCTCTGAAGGACATGATGGCACAGAAACTACAGCGGTCGCATCCAGACGGTATTCTGAAGCCATTGCAAACCGTAGAATGAGCAGCCCCGTTTGTTCCAGTTTTGAAGAAGGATGGGAAGTTCCGCTTGTGCAGAGGATACAAGGTCACGGTAAGCCGGGCAGCAAATATCAAAACGTATCCGCTGCCACGGGTCAGAAAAAATCTGGCCACAGCTGACAGGAGGCGGGAAGTTCTCGAAGTTAGATCTTCGTGATGCATACCAGCAAGTAAAGTTGGATGAAGCGCCTAATAATTCAGTGACTGTGAACACACAGCTGGTGATATTTCGGTACACCCAATTTCGATCCGGAGTGGAATCGGCACCTGCAATTTTCCAATGTGAAATGCAAAGTCTGCTCCGCGGTCACCGCCATAGTGTCAGCTCTTTCAACGATATGCTTGTGCCTGGTGTGTCCGAAGAGGACCACCATGACGATCTGGAAGAAATGCTGCGGCGACTTAGGGACGCAGGGCTAAGGTTGAAGCTGCAAAAATGCAGGTTCGTGGCAACAGGATACCTGGGGTATGTCATCGATAAGCATGGCCTGGACCCAGCACCTGAGAAGATCGAGGCTATGGTTTGAGCATCAGCTCCTCCCAACACATTGGAGCTGCAGAGCTATTTCGGTCTCCTCAATTTTTCCTGAAAATTTCTGCGAACTTCTCAACGGTGCTGCAGCAATTTCACCGTTTGCTCAAGACACGTTATGTAACTGGGCGACAAGCAGGAAGGTGCATTTGTGCAACGCAAACAGTTACTCACATCCGCGAAGGTGTTAGTTTACTATGACACCTAGTTACCTCTATTGCTGTGTTGCGATGCATCACCTTATTGCATTGGAGCTGTGCTGGCACACCGGTTGCATGCGAAGCAAAACCTGTGAAGTTTGCATAAAGGCGACTAGCAGCAGCTGAAATAAAGTATAGCCAATTCGATAAGAAGGCGCTGGCAGTGGTGGCTGGTGTGCTCAAGTTCCACCAGATTGTGTGCGGAAGGCCGTTTGAAATTTTCACCGGCCACAACCGTTTACTGGGACTGTTCCACCACGAGAGTTACATATGCCTTCAAGTTTCCCAGGGTGCTGCGGTGCGCCCCGGCTATAACTACAGATTATGCTACAGACCCGGAGAAACCTTGTGAAATGCCGATGCTTTGAGTCGTTTGCAGCTTACTAGGGTAACACCGGCGGATATTAAGATTGAGAAGGTGTTCATGTTGAAAGGTGTATAATCATATGTCCTCTCAGCAGCTGCGGTGGAGTCGGGAGCTTATCAGGACCCAGGGTTAGCACCGTTACGTGCGGCGTTCTGGTCTGGAGAACACTTGCCACCAGGGCAAGACAGGCAGCCTGTTGCAAACTGAATGGAGGAATCGTCTGTGATGGAGAGTTGTGTGTTACAGGAAAGCCGGATAATTTTTCCGGTATCACTAAAGGCGGCTTAGTTGGGCGTTTTCAATAGAGCTATCCTGGAGTTGAAAAAATGAAGTTGGTGTTGTGTGGTGGCCAGGAATTGATGAGGACATTACTTTGAAGCTGGGCAGGTGCATAGCCTGCCATGTTCACCGGAAAGCTCCCAGGCAATACAGCTGGCGCCATGGTTGTTATGACAGAGCGTGTATTCTGGGCTGCAGGTTGATTTTGGCAGGTTGTTTCAAGGGGCGCACTTTTAGTACTTGTGGATGCATATTATAAATGGGTGGAAGCAGTCCGAGTCGCGTCATCGTCAGCAGAGGCGACAATTGCATACCTTGTGATCATCGTTGCTAGCCGTGGATTACCAGACTTCATAGTGAGCGACAATGGACCTGCCTTCACAAGTTCTACCTAGAAGTGGTTCACGGCTCTTAGTAGAGTGCGTCCTATCTTGATTCCACCGTACCCTCCTGCATCTGATGAGGCCGCTGAGAGGGCCGTACAAACTGTAATTGGAAAGCTCAAGAAGATCCAGCCTGGGGATTTTGAGTGCCGAGTTGCTAGAATTTTGTTAGCATACAGAAACACGCCTCATGCCTTCTCTGTTCGTTCCCCTGCAGAACTATTGATGGTTTGACGCCTGAAGAAAACGTTAGCCTTGCTGAAGCGAAATTTGCGCAAAAAGTGCAATTCCGGCAAATGCAGCACAAGGTGCGCATCGATTCTGCAGCCAGAAGAGAATCAGTTGCCCAGGATAGCGACACTGTGTTGGGCAAGGAATATCAGGTCAGGGCCCAGATGGGTGCCTGCAGTCGACGGAGCAGCCACAAGTTCATGATCAACTGAGAGGCACATGGCAGATATCACACTGTGGAGCCGACATGCAGTCCACCTGCGGTGCCGCCTCGGAGGCGCAGAGGAGTGGCTCGCATCAGGAGGAGACGGCGGCGGCAAACAGAGGACCCAGGCTCCCGGGAAACCCTTGGGCGAAAAAGAAGCGATGACGTCAGTGCGTTCCACTGCTTTGAGGCGTGATGCGCAAGTAACTGTGTTGCCATGGCCGCCGGAGCCAAGTGCCCAGAGAAGTACAAGTCCTGCTGGTGCTCCAGTCGTTCACGAGACACCAGTGCTTCGGGGGTCGATTAGGACGCGCCAACCACTGCCGCGGTATTCACCGTCGCTCTAACTTGGAACGGAAGGCGTGTTGTGTCGGAAACTTGCGCCACCGCACTCTCGCATGCTCCCTAGCAGATGGACTGCTAGGAAGCGCGCTAATTACGGCGGTGGGGGTGTTTGGCGTGGGGACACGCAGCAGTGCGCAGCCATGTTGACTGCCTGTATCATAGTTATTAGACGCTCAGTGGCTCTTGGAAATTTTCCCCCACTCAGGGGCCACTCCAAGCCTGGAGATATGGTGTACAGGAGGAGGTGAATTCGAGCTTTCCCCCTTCAAAAAAAAAAAAAAAAACGTGGATTCGAACTTCTGAATATGGCAACCGAGCAACAGAGATAGTCCAGTCGCATAAGCCTGAAGGCGGCGGAGCAACATTATTGCGGAGTAGCCCAGCCCAAGGAATCCTACAACTCTAATACCACTAAATGCAACTCTAAATGGAAGGGCAGTATTGTTTATTTGGGTTGAAATCAAGCGTTAGTCTGCTCTCACTGGCTTCACCAAAATATGCGGGAGAACAGAGGATATAGAAATGCTAAATAATTTTATTGATGCTATCTACAGCGTGATCTTGAACCGCACGCGACCAGGAAATCATGAAAATGTTCACAGATACTAGAAAGTTTCCGCAAGCTTTTCTATTTGAAGCAGAAAACCATACTTAACAGGGATCAACCGCAAACAGAACGGTTTCTTGATTTTTTTAAAGGTGGTAAGCTTGAATTCTCCGCCTCCAATACACTACATCTCCAGGCTTGGAGTGGTGCCTGACTCCCACACAAACCAAAAAAATTGCCCAGAGCCAGCGGGTCTATACTAATCAAGGTACAAGCCAATTAGAAAGACCCACTTAACTTCTACAAGGGCACTCCATGACCAGAAGAGGAATTGGCTTCCCTAGTTCAGTACTCGGCCAATTCCTCTGAAATGACTAATTCAATCAACCAATGGCCTTTAGTCCCCAGCAGCTGTGGAGCACATCATCTAGGTGCCTGTGAGACCTGCAACCCTGCAAGGCAGCTAAGAATCTACGGACCCAGACAGCCCGCCAATGGAAACTAATCCTGGCAACATTTAACACGCGAACTCTGTAGTGAAGCTAGCTTAGCAGGACTATGAGGAACTACCATGCATTTTGGGGACATCAATGGCCTTAATGAGTTTAGAAGAGCTGGTGAGATTTAAACAGTGCGGACTAATGGCCACGCCCTCTGCTATAGAGGATTCCTAGATAAGAAGCAGCACGGAGTACGACTACTAATTCATAAGGACACAACGCGCAACATTGACGAGTTCTACAGAATAATAGGAGGTAGCAGCACTCGTAATAAATTTAACTGTAGGTATAGAATAAAGGTTGTACAAGCCTACGCTCCAACCTCCAGTCATGATCATGCTGGAATAGATAAGTTTCTTCAAGATGTTGAATTAGCTTTGAGAAAAGTGCAAATTCGCTGTACATTAGTTATGGGTGACATCAATGCAAAAGTGCGGAAAAGGCAGGCTGGTGCACAGTAATAGGCAATCACGGTGTCGTTTCGATGAAAGCTAGAGGAGATATAATGTTAAAATTTAAGGAAAGGAATGAGCTGCGAATAATCAGCACCTTCTTGAGGAAGTGTAGCAACAGAAAATGGACGGACAAAAGCCTTAATGGGGAAATAAGAACTGAAATAGATTTCATACTTTCTGCAGCTCCCAGCATAGCGCCGGATGTAGAAGTGTAACGTAGGGTAAACTACGGTGACGATAGGTAAATGATGACAAGGATTCACCTCAACTTGAGGAGAAAAAGAGTAAAGCTGGTCAATAATAACAGGCCAACAGAGACGCACTAAGAGTAAAAGAAGACCAGTTCAGGCTGGTACTTGCGAACAAATATGCATCCTTCAAACCGAAAGGTGAAGGTGACATAGAGGCAATGAATGAAACCGTAACTAGGCTGGCTTCAGAGGCAGTAGTTGAAGTGGAAGGTTAGATGCCAACGCATTCAGTAGGTAAGCTCGCAAGTAACAAAAGTCCTAATAAAGAAAGGGCAAAGAATGAAAGTCAAATATATTGTCGTCTAGGAAATAAGCTCCTTGATTACATTGTCGCGAATGAAGACTTCGTAAAAGATGTATTTGAGAGGCCTGTCATAAGTATACAATCATAGAGAACGAGAGCGAACAAACGGAAACACTGCAGAAGGCGCCCGGGCACCGCCCGAACTTCAGCAGACGACAGGCGAGAGTCCGTGCCCTGACGTCACGCGAGCGCCACTCGCAGCGCCCCTCTAGGTCGTTCTCGGGGCTCACGGCGCACAACGCGCTAGCTCGCAAGCAATGCCACTGCGCAGCGTAGTGCGCTCATTGCTTACGAGCTGCAGTGTGGTGCGCCGTAGCGCGCGCGATAAAAAAGAATACAGAACGTGCCGCGTACAGGTAAAAGCAAAAAAAGTAAGTGGTGTGCGCGGCGCACGAGGAAAGGGGAAAAGAGCGCAGTGGGTCGGCTTTGTAAAAACAAAAAGAAAAGAAAAATGTTAGGGAGAGGAGCCGCCGCGCGGCTGCTGATCCTGTAGCAATGACAACGTAAACAATCGTGTGCGCCGCCATTTTGCTAGTGCATCATCTTCCTATTATAGGGCCGTAACGGAAGGGGACCTTGGCGTCTAAAGAGCGTCTGTTTGAAAACAGCCAATGGCTGCCATGCTGAGATTCAACCCTGTGGCGTGGTAGTAACGGTCAAAGACACAGTAACAGAGCCATGAATTTATCGGGCAAACCTGTGCCCCACGAAACAGGCTACACTCAAAGCTCAAGAAAAGCGCCAAACAGGGTCAGCGATGGTCGAAAAATGTGATCGGCGGGTAAGCGCGTTGGCTTTTATACACGAGTCAGCGAAGGTTCCAGTATAATCCTTTGTGCCCACGCGTCTTCAAGAGAGTTCTACACTATTCGCGTCGCGCATACATGATGTCATATTATACAAGGTTCAGTGTCAACAAAAAGCAGGTAGAACCATCGATAACATTCGAGAAACTTCCGATACATGCAGGCTTGTCCTGCGTTGAGCGATAACTTTTCTTAGACGTGAAAGCGGTCACCAGTGAAAGATAAGTACACGTTTTAATGCCCCTCTCTGAAAGAGCATCGGCCCAATGCTTCAAACAGGAAAGTGAAACCCCGCATAATAAAGAAAAAAAAGAAAACAACAAGGAAGCTGAGTACTTAAGTTGGTTGGCTCGCGTAGAAAAGCTTACGTTGCACCACGGGAATTACTTCGTGCCGCACGTGGTGCCACTGTGAATACAAAATGCCGTCTGGCAAGGCATCATAGTCCCGTGCGCCAATGCCTCGGATGATCTTGTAGCGTCCGAAATAAGGGCGTACGCATTTCTCAATGACTCCTTGCCGCCGTATGATGGTCGAAACCGAAATTTGGTCTCCGGGTTTGTACTCGATGTCGCGTCGTGGAACGTTGTAGTGTCGGCTGTCTACTGGCTCCTGATGCGCAGGCGAGCGAGCTGTCGGGCTTCATTGTACATTAGAGATTGGCGGCGACGTCGAGATTCTCTTTGACGGTGACGTTCGGCTGCATGGCGTCGAGAGTAGTTGTTGGGTTTCAGCCATAAACTAGCTTGGAGGGCATGATTTGCGTTTTTTCATGTACGGTCGTGTCATGAGCAAATATTGCCTGTGGAAAGACGGCATCCCATGCGTTTTGCTTGACGTTGACGTACGTTTTGGGTATGTCGGCGAGGGTCTTGTTTAGCGCCTCCGTAAGATCGTGAAAAAAAATGTGATCTTCAGGCCAAGCGCCTGGCCTTTGATACATGAGTCATCCAAGGTTCCAGAATTATCATTGGTGCACGCGTGTCTTTAAGAAAGTACCACAGAATTCGCGTCGCGAGGCATACACTCACATTACATAACGAATAGAACAATCGATAACATTCGAGAAACTTCCGATACATGCAGGCGCGTCATGCGGTGATCGATAACATTTCTCAGACGGTGAAATGTGGTCATTTCATAAAGAGAGACAACTACACGCGTCAGTACTTATCCACCCAATTGATTCTCATGTGTCAACCATGCTATTATAGGACTAGGCGTTAAGGTAGCAGAACAAGGGGATCAGGAGGGCTAAGTTATTTTTGCTAGAGCATCAAATGTGTTGTTCAATAATATTGAATTCAAACTGCAAAAGGAGCAGTTTGCGAGATGGTCACCGATGCATGACAAAAGGTATGACATTCTGGGATCCAGAACGGTACTGACGAGCTTTTATGCACACAAATTCACTCTCATGGAAAGTGATATCCTGCAGTCAAACCTTGTTTATACGTGTCGACCTTAGAATTGGAAAGACACCACAGTGCAACGCGAGAAGTGTTAAATTTAATAAAACGCACTAAAAATTATTTAATTATTTAGTATGTTTACTGTTCATTAAAGATTCACAGACTGTTTTCAATGGGTGCTGTATGCAGTCATACTGCTTTTACAGTCGTTGTGGGACTGATCTGTGCCGCAGACTTGGAGAAATGCTTACGAAGTTTATGCAGCAGCATACCCCACATACCATCGCAAGCTGGTAGAGTACGCATATTCCAGAGTAGGAGAAACTAATGCACCGTAAAGATTGCTGTTGCCAACATTTGTGCACTAGCAGGTATATTTAACATGCAATTTGCAAATAGACTTCCACAAGCTATAGTTAGTATAAACTGCTGCCAGTGTAACAGTACAACAGTACAGTTTAAGGCAAGTTAAAACTCTGTAATGAATTTATCTCTTATGACATAATTGTAATGTAATGTCCTACAAATAAGTGAACCCACTAAGTGGCGTTCCATACAATGAAGCACTATTGAAGTACCCGCATCACAACATAGGCAGTGATGAGAGGTGAGTGTATTTTGTCTAAACTAGTGCAGCTGTATAGTGTAATGCTTTGGAGAGCGCCTTTAGTGTCAGTTGCAAATATTTTATTTTAAAGTGCACAAAGTAAAACCTCTATGCAGTTTTGAAAAACGCAAAACCCTTTTTCTTACGACAAAGTCACGTAATACAACATGTTCAATATAATCTTACTTCCGAAACAATCAAAGCAAGCCGCCCTACTTAATGTATTGCGCGCCTTCTGTCTTCCATTTGATGCTAAAAATTGTTAGCGTGGATGCTGCGGTCAGCAAAGAAACTGCTTCCTGGACAAAGTGTCAAGTAATAACTTCTCTGACCAGAGTGCTTTCAATGCTGTTTAACCCCTTACTGCATGAATTTTTTTTTCGCGTGAAAGAATTTCAGTAGCCTTGACTTGTAACACAAACACCCAAACTAAACTTAGTTTTTAAAGATATTGAGCGGTTTAGATTTATTACAGATTTTTCTTCGCGTATCACATAAGATACACCACGCAGTTAGGGGTTAAGCATCATTGGGACATATAGTAAGAAAACCCGGAATAAACGCTACATGCATAAAGCACATAACGTCTCCTTTGGAGGTGCCGCTAAGGATTATCAATCTTTCAAGATTTAGATAAGACTAGTTTTAATTCCACTTCAAGAATGACATCAGCCCAGTAATTCATGCGTTTGGTGCTATATTTATTTTTATATATTTCTCTTGTAATGTTTATGCATGTTCAGCGATATCAATTGAAATGATTTCTATTGACCGTTTTCCCGATTTAGGCAAATTTCGATTCGCAGAAACCTGGTCGATGATACCAAGAACTTACACAGCAGGAGTTTGTCTAACATTCCCAAGATACCGGGCTCTTGAACTCATATCCAAGAAAGCCTGGGGCGCACGCCGTCCTCTGATCTCGTCACCAAGTTTCTGGAAAACAGCTGCACGGTTTCTTGAGATGAATGCGAATTTGCTTGCACGGGAGAAACAGGAAAATTAGGAAAGGCGAATTATGCAGCACGAGAATGATGTCAGCAAGAAGCGGGCATCAAGAAGCGCTGTCGCTCGAGACGCATAGTCCATGAAAGACAAGAAATATTGGATGAGCCAAACGACAACAAGGAGAAAGCGAGAGCCAACGTTTCGACAAGTGAACTTGTCTGTTTCAAGAGAAGTTTTTAAGTTTTCTTATGCCGCATTTAAAAAGACAAGTCCACTTGTCTAAGCGTCGGCTCACGCTTTCACCTTGTCCTCGTTCTGTTCATCGTCTTGAATTTCCATCTTCCACCTTCCCCCTGTTGTCCAAAAAATATTGGAATGGTTTAGTATTGTTACGTCACAGCAGTCGTATATAAATATGTATTTACAATATTTACAAGAGAGATAACGATGCATAAAAAAGATGGCTGTTGAGAGGGATTCCACGTTTACACGTCAAATCATCTTCTATTGACTGGCGCCACTCTTGGTTGCGCCGTAACATAGCCCCCACCTGTAAAGGCGCCGTTTCCGCGCTAACTATAAGGGAGGTGAACTCAAGGCAAAGGAAAGCTTCTGCCAGGACACTTGCGCAGTGTCTGTGGGGACACGCGAGTCCAGCGGAGCAATCTCGTAAATCACATGGCCAAGCTGACGCAATATCGTGTAGGGCCCTGTGTAGCACGGCAGCAGCTTTTCAGAGAAGCCGACGAGGCGACATTGTGTCCATAGGAAGACAACGGAGCCAGGAAGAAATCGAACGTCCCGATGTCGGCTATCGTGCCGTATCTTTTGCGCGGCCTGAGACTCTGAGCCGGGAGCCGGCAATTTCGCGTGCCGTGGGATACCGGGCTGAGATGTCGTGATCATATTTAGTGGGAGTGTTCATCTAGGAAGGAAGCTGTATGTCAAAAGGCAAAGAAGGGTGGCGGACGAACAGAAGTCAAAAGGGAGAAAAGCTGCGGTCTCGTCAAGGGTCAAGTTATAGGCGAAGGTCACGAAGGTTAACGTGCTGTCCCTATCACTATGGTCATCAGAAACGTACTATTATGAGCAATATGAAAGGGAACACAGGAACGCGTAGAAAGCACCCTCAGACCCAACTATGTGTGTGATACGCAGCGGTCGCCGTCGGAAACAAAATGGAAAGGGGGACGCTGTTCTAACAACTGTTCGCACTCCCGCCGGGTGTCTGCAAAGTGCGCAACTTCGCATCGCCAGCAGGCGGCGCTAACACTGTTAGATATTGCGTCACTGATAACTTTTCGCGCCGAATCGTTACAAAAGGTAGCACTGTTCCTGACTTCGATATTGATTTATGGTAGATCTTGTAAATCAGGAAAAAAAATGGTCGTTAAGGGTGAGTTCAAAATAAGTTTATTGGCACTTGCCGAATATTAAAAAGATATTGAAGCAAATGAAATAACGCAATAGCGTCATCGAAGCTTACGCTCGTCCTTTTTTTGCTAGTTGGTGGCCTAATAAAGCGCCCTGCCACTGTCGATTTGAACGACGGCCTCCATGCTTTGGGGCAGAGACGCGTAGAGAGCCTCGATGAATGCGGTATCACGCTGAAGGCGCTTCCACTCATGTTCTATTGCTTCCCATAGTAGGTCAGAGTTCTCCAATTCTAGTGACGTCTACGAAAGGTTCACTTTCATACGGCCCCAAACATATCCCGTAATGTTCTTGTCGGCACCGTTCGCGCACCACTGAAGTTGCATTACCCCTCGCTCTTCCAAAAGGCGCGCCAAGTCCTTCTATCTGTGAACGGGAGACAAGTCCTGCTGGAAAAATAACACCCATCCGGGTGCGGCCCGTTCAACACATAGGGGATCATCTGGTGCTCGAGCAGAGTGCAATACGCAGCACTGGTGAATCTCCCATCAATTCTCACCAGTGGGCCAAGGCCTTCATGGGAGATCGCACCCCCCCCCCCCCCCAGACGTTCACAGACACGTGTCTGCTGGCGGCCACCTCCTGGATATTCTGCGGACTAAAGCGTGTGTTTGCGGTCCGCCACACTCTCTTTCGTTGGTCCCAGCCGCTCGAGAACGTGGACTCATCAGAGAAAACTACATAGTACCACTCGCATCGCTCCGGCTGCGGTGTTCAGTAGCGAACCTCAGGCGAGATGCTTTGTTGGCTGCGGTGAGAAGAGGTTTCTGTGCGGCGATGCGACTTCGCAGTCCTGCCTGTCTAACCTATCGTCGTACGTGCTGTCGCTCAAGTTTTCCAGGCCAAGAGCACCTCGAATGTCCTTTGCACTTAGAAATGGTTTATCGCTGACGGCAGCCACTATGCAAAGGTCTCGGTCGTTCATTTTTACTGGGGTAGTCGGTGGTTCGGCTCATCGTTTATGCTTCCGTCTCGGTAAGCCTGGGTAATCCGGTCAACCGTTTTCAATGGGCGACCTGTCACGAGGGCAATATTGCGCTGCCTATAACCTCTTTTAGACATTTCTATTATATCTTCCCGCTGTTTAAGAGGCACTCGACGCACCTTGAGGCTACAAAATCAGAGTTTACTGCTCTGCGGGGGACACTACAGTGTGCTACGTGAATTTCGGTGAACGAACTTCGTGCAACAAAGTCGCACGATAGATAGTTTATCAATGTTCTTTTAAAAAAAAATTCCTTATTCTATTCCTCTGTCGTCATTGCTTCGAGCGCCGCCGCTGTTCGAGGTGCCACTGAGAACCGGGTGCGTCGATTCAGAGATAATATCAAGGTCGAAAAAACAACACCAGCAAGTTGCACAGCTTGAAAATTACAGAAACATCAAACACACGCAGCTGTGTATTAGAGCAATCAAAGCAACTCGATATATAAAGAATCGGTTTCAAATAAAGCAGCCGATCAATGAGTTAGCGGTAAGAGGGAAAATAGAGGAATTCCAGATCAAGCTACAGAACAGGTATTCGGCTTTAACTCAGGAAGAGGACCTTAATGTTGAAGCAATGAACGATAATCTTGTGGGCATCATTAAGGAGTGTGCAATGGAAGTCAGTGGTAACTCCATTAGGCGGGATACCGGTACACTATCGCGGGAGACGAAAGATCTGATCAAGAAACGCCAATGTATGAAAGCCTCTAACCCTACAGCTAGAATAGAACTGGCAGAACTTTCGAAGTTAATCAACAAGCGTAAGACAGCTGATATAAGGAAGTATAATATGGATAGAATTGAACATGCTCTCAGGAACGGAGAAAGCCTAAAAGCAGTGAAGAAGAAACTAGGAATTGGCAAGAATCAGATGTATGCGTTAAGAGACAAAGCCGGCAATATCATTACTAATATGAATGAGACAGTTCAAGTGGCTGAGGAGTTCCATAGAGATTTATACAGTACCAGTGCCACCCACGATGATAATGGAATAGAAAATAGTCTAAAGGAATTCGAAATCCCACAGGTAACGTCGCAAGAAGTAAAGAATGCCTTGGGAGATATGCAAAGGGGGAAGGCAGCTGGGAAGGACCAGGTAACAGCTGATTTGTTGAAGGATGGTGGACAGATTGTTCTAGAGAAACTGGCCACCCTGTATACACAATGCCTCATGACCTCGAGCGTACTGGAACCTTGTAAAAACGCTAACATACTCCTAATCCATAAGAAAGGGGACGCCAAAGACTTGAAAAATTATAGACCGATCAGCTTACTGTCAGTTGCCTACAAACTATTTACTAAGGTAATCGCAAATAGAATCAGGAACACCTTAGACTTCTGTCAAGCAAAGGACCAGGCAGGATTCCGTAAAGGCTGCTCAACAATAGACCTTATTCACACTATCAATCAGGTGATAGAGAAATGTGCGGAATATAACCTACCCTTATATATAGCTTTCATTGATTACGAGAAAGCGTTTGATTCTGTCGAAACCTCAGCAGTCATGGAGGCATTACGGAACCAGGGTGTAGACGAGCCGTGTGCAAAAATACTGAAAGATATCTATAGCGGCTCCACAGCTACCGTAGTCCTCCATAAAGAACGCAAGAAAATCCCAATAAAGAAAGGCGTCAGGCACGGAGATGCGATCTCTCCGATGCTATTCACAGCGTGTTTACAGGAGGTATTCAGAGACCTGGATTGGGAAGAACTGGGGATAAAAGGTAATGGAGAATACCTTAGTAACTTGCGATTCGCTGATGATATTGCCTCGCTTAGTAACTCAGGGGACCAATTGCAATGCATGCTCACTGACCTGGAGAGGCAAAGCAGAAGAGTGGGTCTAAAAATTAGCCTGCAGAAAACTAAAGTAATGTTTAACAGTCTTGGAAGAGAACAGCAATTTACAACAGGCAGCGAGGCGCTGGAAGTGGTAAGGGGATACATCTATTTAGGGCAGTTAGTGACGGCGGATCCGGATCATGAGACGGAAATAATCAGAAGAATGGGCTGGGGTGCGTCTGGCAGGCATTCTCAGATCATGAACAGCAGGTTGCCATTATCCCTCAAGAGAAAAGTGTATAATAGGTGTGTCTTACCAGTACTCACCTACGCGGCAGAAACCTGGAGGCTTACGCGAAGGGTTCTACTCAAATTGAGGACGACGCAACGAGCTATGGAAAGAAGAATGATAGGTGTAACGTTAAGGGGTGAGAAAAGAGCAGATTGGGTGAGGGAGCAAACGCGAGTTAATGACATCTTAGTTGAAATCAAGAAAAAGAAATGGGGCATGGGCAGGACATGTAATGAGGAGGGAAGATAACCTATGGTGATTAAGGGTTACGGACTGGATTCCAAGGGAAGGGAAGCGTAGCAGGGGTCGGCAGAAAGTTAGGTGGGCGGATGAGATTAAGGAGTTTGCAGGGACGACATGGCCACAATTAGTACATGACCGGGGTTGTTAGAGAAGTATGGGAGAGGCCTTTGCGCTGCAGTGGGCGTAACCAGGCTGATGATGATGATGATTGAAATACAGGGCATACTTGGTCTAAGAGTAGTATCCAGCGGTTGCGTGAAGAAAAAAAGAATGAAAGAAAAGAAAACGAATCGGCGTAAGTCACTGGCGACGATCACCGTCTGATCGGCTGTAGGATGATCCATACGTAAGGTGCTCCTTTGTTGAAATGCCAGCGTGGTGGGAGTGCCAACAGTTAGTGGAAGAGCGCCCTCCTTTCCCTCTTTGTTTTTCACAGCGCCATTCGCGTATCGCTCCGAGTCTATTTCCAGGCTGTTTGACACGCGTTCCTGTGTTCCCTTTCATATTGCTCATGATATACGTTGGCAGCATTTATGCCATGTGCGATTGAGCCGCTCCTTCAGTCCGTTTGTCTGAGGGCGGTAGGTGGTGGAAAGCTTGTGCTCGGTAGAGCGCGAGCGAAGTCGGTCTTCAATTGCTCGCTACAAGAGTTTATGGCAGCGATAAGTGAGGAGCTGCCAGCGTGCACTGTGATGGAGGATGACGTCCATGTAAAATGAAATCTGCCATCTAAGTTGCACGGTTTGTGCGTAAAGCTCGTGGGTTCGCGTTCCAGATCCCGTAATGCGTCGGGACAACGACCCACTTATCGGCATATTTAGACGTCCGAAAATTACCGAGAAGATCAATACCGACATGAAAAAATTGTTCTGAGGGCACATCGGTGGGATGAAGGCGTCCAGTGGGCAGCAGAGCAGGTTTTTTGCGGCAACGACAGAGCGCACAAGCTGAAATGTGGCGATGCACAGAACAGCACAGGCCTGGCCACTAGAAGCGCCGCCCTATGTGTTCGTAAGTACGCGAAACGCTGAAGCGGCCTGCAGTAGGGACGTCATGCAACTGCTCAAGAACCGATTTCCGTAAATGGTATGGTACAACGAGTGAGAATTCTGGTCTTTCAAGGCTTAAGCTGGGACGGTAGAGAACGTCGTCGTGGAGCACGAGCACGCGTACCATGAGCTCCGAATGCCCAGAATTGAGACGATAAATGAGAATAATCAAGCAGTGATTACTACGGTATTCAGTGCTGATGTCGTGCAGAACAGAAATGGTCAAGACGCAAGAGTCGGTGTCTTGCGAATCGTATTCAGGGTGGTCAACAGGATGACGCGAGGGGAGTCGGCGCCCTTGAGCAAACGGCCTGCCTTGTATAAAACAGAAAATGAATATTATGGGAGCTGTAGTGCCCATCTACCATATAGTCCAGTGGAATCTCCAAGGGAGGAGAGAAAGCGCAACGCAAGGCGTGGTGATTGGTAACCACTGGAAATGTGCGGCCGTACAAATAGGGGCGGAATTTGGTAACTGCCAAAACTAACGCCAGGCACTCCCGTTCGTTAATTGAAAAATTTCTCACGACGGGTGACAAAAAGCGGCTGGCTCATCCAAATACACGCTCTGCGTTACGCTGCCATTGCGCAAGAACAGCACCAATTATGTGACCTCTTGCATCCGCATTTAGTTCATTGGTGACAGATGGATCATAATGAGCCAGCAATAGAAAAGCCGTGAACAAGCGTAAGACAGCAGAGAAGGCTTTCGTTTGAGCAAGGCCCCATGAGAAACGTCCTTTTTACGTAGGTGAGGGGGTGAGAAACGTTACCAATATGCCGGCTGGCAAAACAGATTAGCCGATCATCAGTGGTTTGTCACTCGGTTAGATTTTGGTAGTGCGCATGATACCGCGGACAAGTAGATTGACGTGGAGCATGATACAGCTGTGACGCGGCAACGGCTCATACGGGATAAACTTGAATATTAGCGGTTTCTTCGCGGACTATTTCCTGCACAGGTGGTGTTGTAGGCAAGTTTTTCGGCTCACTGGCGCGGGAAGAAACGGCTGCAGGTGCCATGGGTTCAAGTTCTCACCGCAGTATCCGCGTCAGGTGATCTGATGATAATGGTCGCGGCACTCGTGGCCTGCCGTCACAGATGTGCCAATAGCGTTGCAGTGCGGCGGTTCTTGGCATCCCGAAAGCGTTGACACTCTTGTA
Organism: Dermacentor variabilis; assembly: GCF_050947875.1. Classification (NCBI taxonomy): domain Eukaryota; kingdom Metazoa; phylum Arthropoda; class Arachnida; order Ixodida; family Ixodidae; genus Dermacentor; species Dermacentor variabilis. Next base: position 33,213,071 of record NC_134574.1, read on the forward strand.
TGGTGTCCTGTACTGGTTCCCATTTTTTGGCAAATGAGCAAATTAAAAGAATCGTCAGCGATCTCCTTCACTACATGGCCAACCTTGTCAGGCAGGCATATGGCTGTCGGCCTTACGACACAGAGCCAACACGTCCGGGATGTAAGAGTTGTATGATTCTCTGGACGTCTGGGCGCGGGTAGCTAGTTCTCACTTAGTAGTGCTCTTCTGCCCGGTGGGATAGCCAAATAAGTCCCTCAGGCTCTGTTTGCACCTGTCCCCATCGTTAAGCGCTTCCTCGTGCTTGTCATACCACCCCTTCGCGTGCCTTGTAGGTAGAAGAACAGGTGAGCCAACATAATCGTTGGATCCCATTTGTTGGGGGCACTTAAACGCTCATACGTAGAGATCCAGTCTTACACGTCGAGGTGGCCGGTGCCGCAGAAAGTTCCTCGATCCCGCGATTGAGCCAGCACAACCATCAGGGTTGTAGGCGTTGAAGCTATTGATGTGGGCCGCGCCATAAGGGGTCCTGTTTCGTCCGTCTTGTTGTCCTGTAAGATGTGACCACCACTGCGGACCTCCGTTATGGTTTCTCGTCGGTATCTCTCACTAATTTCCTACGTCGCAGAAGTCACATGCATATACGTGCTTACAATATATGAAAGAGAGTCAACGATGCATAAACAAGATGGCTGCCGAGAGCCATTACACCGCTACATGTCGAAACGTCGTCTTCCGACTGGCTCCACTCATGCTTGCGCCATAACAATTTTCTGGCAGTGGAGTGAAATGCGCCTTGTATTCTATATCGAAATTCTTCGATTATAATGTCGACCGCTACTACCATATTCGGAAATATTCATCTTGATTATCATATCCACGCCAAATAAGTGTGACCGGAATTTAAACCTTCATAATCCGTTGGCTTCACTGCCAATTCCATGTCGGAAAGGGGTGCCCATATGAAGAGCATGTCATCTGCTTTCCCCGTTTATTGCTAATTGATAACTCAGGTATTCCAAACCATATCTGCATTGAGCTTGAGCAAGTTGTATGCTTGAAGCTGTTGAGTGCCTTTCTTTTTGCCATCAAAGACTCACTTGGTCGGCTATTTAGGAAGGAAAACAGCGGGAGAAAAGCTGTGGCACCGAGTTGCATTTCTGCCCTGGAGAATCTCTTCATGGTCACCCCAGGGCTTGTGGCGTGGATAGGTTAAAGCTGTGATGAGTTCACTTTGGAAAACGCTGACCTATGTTTGCTAGAATACGAATGAACATCTGACGTAGGTGGTCTTGGCTTCTTCTTTTAGTGCCATGTTTAAGAAGTTTTGTGTCCACACGCTGCATAAGATAGGGTGGTTTTCCAAGCAATGTCTTTCTCAGTAAACAACCCATTGAGTGGCATTCGTAGCTTTTTGACCCTTTCAGGACTGTGCCAATCCCGTTGCACAACATCCTACTGATGGCTCAGGTGTGGCCGTTCCAAATTCAGCTTGTAAAAATAAAGCAATGTTATATAGACGTAAGCTGTAGCCAATATAGCTAAAAGAACGTCCAATTTTCTTTAGCTGGCGCTATTCGAACGAGACACTTGTAGCGCTCTTCGCAGCTCAAAATACTTATTTCTAGATATTTTCTTTTATTTAGAAATAGCCGTGAGCTTCCCTGGAGCAAAGTAGCCATAACATTTTTGTTTGTATTTGTTTTTAATCTCCCGCACCATGGTTGGATATCAGCAACAAATTTAAACATTTTTACTTACAGCGAGGAAGAACCAGCAGAGGCAAAGATGAAATAAAACATAACACATTTTCTGACTCACGACTGAAAGCTCATTTCCTTACGAACACCACATAAATCGAAAGAAACTGATACATGCGTATGCCAACAGACCAGCCATTGCCCTCAAATAAAGCACGAAACATGACAGATCGCCAATATATATAACGTAGTGGAATTATACGGTTACATACATTCGGAAAGATATTTTTTTTGCTGTGTAGCGCAAGCAACGTCATTCTGAAGCACCTGTCACTAGATTTACTGATAAGGCAGGCCTCTAAAATGAGGTTGGCTTTCTCATTTTTACTTCTCCAGAGTGTGCGTGGGGAAACAATTGTAGATTTGCAACAACACGTACGCTGGAGAAATAAAGATTAAAAGTCGCGCCTCATTTGAGAGGCGTACTTGGTCAGTAAATGCGGAGACAGGTGCGTCAGCCACGAATTAGTAGCGCTACACCGCAAGGGAAAAAATCTCTCTGAATATATGAAACAGGTAAATACCACAAGATTGTAGGTAGACGTAGTAGTTCTGCGTAAACCCGCAAGGTGAAGAGAAGTAATTAATAAAGGGAAAATCAGAATCCACCGGTTCGTAATAGTTGCTACAAAGTAAACCGATACGGCTTCCTCGCAATTGCTACGAATGGGTGGATGTCTGATTTTCCCTCCTTTGGTTTGTATTGTTGACAAGTTCGACTTCGCCCTGCCATCTGCTAGCCGCTTGGTTAGCTGAGATGGTAGAGCGGCTGCCCCGGAAAAGCGGTGGTCCCGGGTTCGAGTCCCAGACCAGGAGGAATTTTTCTTCAACTCTGAGGCTTTTCCTTCGAGAGACCGGTCTTCTGTCATGCTTCGGTTGAGGGTGATGGCTGGTGTGCGGGTGTAGGCATGCGTTAGGTGACCTATTTATGTGGCGTTTGTGGTAAATAAACTTTCTGTCCTGAGTCAGCGCTGATGTAGCCTTTTTCTTCTTTCTCCCTGTGGGTTTGTTCGCTCTGTAAGCAAAGATGCCCTTGTACCGACTCACCCAGCTAGCTACCACGCCCATCTACACCACAGGCAGTGTTCCATGTGCGGAAAACATTAGAGATCAAAATGCAATATCGGATTATTTTATAATCATCTGATGACATTGTTAATGGGGTTATGGTTGCTTCGAGCGTCTTTATTAAGTAAGGTGTGAGCAGTTTACAAAATAACTTCTGTTGCAGTAACGCTGTGCAACTCAGAAAATCCAGCAAAATGGTCATGTTGTGTTCACTAGATCGTTAGGTTGGGTTAGGTTACATACAACATTTAATAAATATGTTAAACTTGAAAATTTCAACTCGAAATGCAGCATAAAGCCACTACGTCATGTAGAGTACATCCTTGCTGCGTACTCCAAGAGAAAAATGTTGCTTTCGCAATGATTGAACACGATACGAACGTAACAGTCAACAAAATTGAGCAAATTCTTCCCACCAGTAAACGATTCAGACTATGAAAATTCCTGATATGAAATTCGAAACAAGTTGTGATGTTTGATGTTAATGAGCCGAGCTTATTCTATATTCTAGAATTTTTGCTATGAGCAGGAAGCTCACATATAAAATTTCTCTAAACGCAACATCAGTTTTCTAAATATATAATCGGCGCGCAGAAAAAGTGCATAATGAATGGCGAACATTGAAAGCACTCTTATGTGTTACCAGTGAGTTCCTTCATACAGCCATCAAATTTTTATACGCTGACATATTATATATGGGAATTGTTTTATTGAAGAGCTGCATGTCTCTAATGCACAAATAAGTGTAAGGATAAAAAAGAATTTGAGCATGCTAAGAGTACGTTGGTCATTTGCTAGCATCCAACCGGCTTCTTAAGCTGCTAGCTTGCCTAGTACGAACCTACATTGCCACAGCATTTCTTTTGCCCTAGCGCCCGCCGCTTTACAATGAAATCTGTTCATAGCTCCTGGTCTCAGCTTTTCTGCTTTGGCAGCAGCTACCGTGTGTTCAGCTGGCGTTGTGAAGAGAAACACAATATAGTGTCTGCACCGCTGATCTCTACTGTTTTCCTGGATGCTGCTTCGCCGCTCGCCGAGTCGCGTGTAACTGGAGCCAACGATACTGCGGTGTCGTGCGGCGGCTTGTCCTTGAAGTAGGGCGTATGCTGCTTTTACTAGTGCGTGCGGTCACGTCATGTTGCTGCTGTAAAACTTTTTCGAAATCCAGCCAACCGTATTATAGCTTAGAGTAATCACCGATCACATGTTACGGATGTGTACTGCTATCTTAACATACTCTGCATCATTATATTGTGTAATGCAATGTTTACATATTTCCAAATTATGCAATTAAAGGCCACCACCTTCTAAAATTTGTTTTCGTGGTAGGAATTACCAACGGAAATTACGCACGTTCTCCTCTAAACAACACTTTTTTACTTCCAAAAGTCCGCACTTACAGTGCCCAAAAAATTGGTTTTGTTGCAATTCAATCGGGAATTTTTTTGCTTTTTATTATCAATGCTGCTGTTTCCGTGTCATCATTCAAACGTTTACTTCGTTATTTTAATCCTAACCATTCCCAGAATTTGACAATTCCCAGAATTCCCAATGTGACTATGTATTCATCGACTAGAATTGTTCGTTTAGTTAAATGATTGCACTTGCTTAAGTATTTCATTATTTAACGTGTCACGGCTTGTATTTTATTGTAACTGTTTTTGTTCATCGTTCTCCCTGTTTAGTAGTATTTCATTTCATACAAGATATCGTAGGAGGTGCCCCTACAGCATTTGCAGTATGCGACCACTTTGTGTACAATATCATACCCAACTTCGTATATGCCTTTTCATCAGAATAAACTTCAATCTTCAAACCAGTGTTTATAGCGCGCACCACTCTTGTTAGCGACGCTATCGTGGATGTCATGGAAAATTGTGGTCATCTTCTCAAAACACTTCTTTGCCCTTCTTCACTAGTTTACTGCACAAGAGGCAGGCATTGAGGAGAAGAAACTGCAACCTCACGTGCAGGCAAAGTGCCGCTGCTAAGTGGTGTAGCACCAACTTCCAGGACAAGGTTGGGTTCAGTCGAGAGTGTTCGGCCAGCTATCCAGCCTTCTATTGTATGGATCGGTGGTGTGCACCTTTTTATGCTGGCTTTGCCTTCTAGTCGGATATTTGGCAACAGCTTCAGCAATAATAGATACTTTCGTTAATGGGATGTACTCTTCGATTTTCTGAAAGTTCGCTTGAATTATTGAAGAAATATTAAGGCCAATAGAACTTACATCATAAGAATTTTGAATTCCTTTAATGTTATTGCACGAGGAGGTTCAAATCGCCTCATTGCTTTCTTTGTTTGAGATATTTAAAAATCCTTCTTACAATATAATTGTCCTGGTGTATGTTGTAATATCGATTGTGACGGCAGATGTTTAAGCTTTTTTTAGCCTGACCACTGTTCTCAACGCCATCGAAACAAATATATTTCCTCACATAGTAACACTTTGGCTCACATAATGCTTTCTTGTGAGGTGCTCTACTCTCTGACTATATTACTGGAAATAAAGTTTTAATGTTTTCAAAATGGGTGGTCGAAAAATGGCCACCTAATTGGAACCGGAGATTTTACGTAATTTGCTGCAAAATTATGTTTAGCATAGTAGTTTCTTCCCCGAAGTTATCGTGCAGTGCATCGTAATATAATTTTTAAGTGATACATGCGTCTATTAGCAGGCCTCAGATTAGAAAAAACAGAGCTTGAGAAATTTTGAGATTTGTCTACGAATGCGTAAGGATTCTTTGGTTCGGCTACTACTTCCCTTTTGCTTATATATTTAGCTAGCTTACACATGTGTACTTATCGCTGCGAATCGTCTAGTATAACACAATTAAAGCGCTTACACGTGTTAACGTGACCAATTATAGTTATATTGCAGATATATTGCATCAACTGAGCCGGAAGGCCGCCACAACTAATTTTGCCGCACCACAGCTTTTTCTATTTTACTTTTTTTTATTTTCCTTTTGTGCTATAACCTCAATGCGGTGATGATGACGTCACCTGTTTTTTTTTTACTCTACCAATATCTAAGAGTGTATCGCAGCTTTAAAAAGTGCATCCATTAGAACACTTCGAGAATACAAAGTCGGAGTCTACTTTTATAGCTTACATGTAATTCTTACAATTTTTACGAGGGTTTTGCAAATCGTTACTGACAAATTTTCGAAATATTTGAGAGTGGTGTATAATAATTAACTTAAGCCGATTTTATATGCATTATTAGGGTCAGCTTACAACATTGTGACATTCTTTTTACTATTGAGTTGCAAAGCTATAAAAGCATTACTCAAAATCTCAGTAATTTTTCTTGAAACACTTCTGACATAAATTGAAAGTCTGCTTGCTACATTCACAAGAATTTTATGTTTCCTTTAAGATGCAACAAACCTCATTAATGTCGGTGCACGCGGTTGCCGAGTCAACGATTTCTCCATAGGGATATATTTATATATTAGCTCCCGAGGCATAAATATTGAGACTAACGCCAAGCATTTTCGGCTGCGCAAGAACCGTTGAAACGCCGCTATAAACTCAAGGCTAAGGGGGCTAACATTAAAGAACAATAGAACACCCCGGTGCGATCACATTTGCCCGCAAGGTAAGTTGTTTCGCGTCCTTAAAGAAACTAAGCTCATTTGCGTTGCTGACATCGGCGACAAAAAAAATGTCAGCTATTTGAACCACTAGTTGAACCTATTCATAGCAAAAATATTAATAATTTAAATTAGATATATAACTAACCGCACATATATGAAACACGATTCCTCTGACAGCATTCGGCTATCCTTGCAGATACTTATGATACAAATCACAGCCACTTAAGCCTCACCAGCTTCATTCAACTGGAGTCAACATTATTATCATAACATCAAACTGTCATCTTGCCCGCCCGTTTCTGATGGAACGTATTTCTTAACTTCGGTGCCCGGCATTCCACTGCAGTACGATGTCGCCATACGATACACATTTCTGTAGACAACGGCCAACCGCGCTTGAATCCTTGTCATAAACTTCGGCTCAACGAAAGACAGCGTGCCTCCAGGAATTTGCCTCGCCCAACTGGAATCTGCAAAGGGCGATCACCTGGCGGATTTCGCAACCGACGCTCTGTCTGAGTCTACCAGGTCTCCAAAGCCTTCCTCTTGTGCTGATGCCAAGATTCAGAAAATCATCGCCATGGGCCTTTTACCTGCAGAAGCCGAAGACCTATGCCGTGTTTTCTTTTCTGGCAGGGTTGTTTTCGACTTTAACAATCGCACCTTAGTCGGTTCACTTGGTATGAAGTATCCTAATGATGCAGGCGACACTGCTCCTATTTACCATAGATCATATCGAGTATGTCGGTCGCCGCGCCAGATAACTTAACTGAGGTTAACAAGATGATCCATAGAAACGTCATTGAGCCTTCCTCGCGTACGTGTGCGTCAACGGTGGTGTTGGGTAAGAAGTGCGCAACATGGCGATTCTTTGTCGATTACCGTCCTCTTAACAAAATTTCTGAAAGAGACGTGTACACATTGTCAGGAATCAACGAAGGTGCCAGCTACTTCTCTACTGACCTTTATTCTGGGTACCGGCAGATCGTCTGCCATGATATGGGCTAAGAAAAGACCGAACTTGCCGTTTGAAATTACACCCATCGGATAGTGTAACGTACCAGCCACTATTAGTGTATGATCGACTCCTTGCTTCAGGGTTTAAAATGATCCACGTGCCGGCGCTACCTCAACGACGTTATTGCATTTTCATCAACATTATATGCTAACGTTGAACTTCTCTCAACCGTACTTGACATTTTCCGTAAGGCCAGGCTGCACTTCAACTTCTCGATGTCGTTTCGGCCGTAGCCAAATTACGGTTATGGGCTATCTTCTCAATACTTCTGAGTGGAATCTGATCCTGGCAAGATTCGTGCTTCTGTGACTTTTAAGCTCTGAAGTCAGCCACAAACGTTCGCAGCTTTGTTGGGTTGTGTTCTAATTTCCGCCGCTTTGTCCAAGATTTTGCTGGCATTGCTCTGCGTGTAACGGACGTTTCGAAGAAACACGTACCCTCCTCATGGGTTCGTCCACAATCTGCCGCCTGCCGACGCATTTGATGCATTTGACCTCACCAATATGAAGCATTTGACTTCACCACCAATCCTAGCCCAGTTTCACCCGAATGCCCTAACAAAAATGCGTACGGACACCAATGGTCATGGGGTAGGCGCTGTACTATGCTAGCGTCAACGTTACCTTATGGTTTATGCCAGCCGCCTTTTGTCACCATCAGAGCGCACCTATTCTATTATAAAACGGGAATGCCTCGTTCATGTCCGGGTGGTTGCCAAGTTCTTTCGTTGCCTTCACGGCCGTCCTTTTTTCGCAGTAACGAACCATCGTACCCTCACCTGGCTTTCGTCCCTAAAGGATCCCGGGGGCCGGACTCACCGCTGGGCTTTGAGGCTCCAAGAGCATTCATGCTCTGTGACTAACAAGTCCGGACGCCTACATGAAGATGCGGATAGTTTGTCGCATTACCCCGCTGACAACTCTGAAATACCTGACATCGAGAATTCTACTTCTGTTTTCTCCGCGTCACAGCTCATCTGCATCTCCGATTAGCAACGTCGTGATGCCTCACTCAAAGCTCTCATAGATCATTTTGAATGCGTGCCCTACAAAACTTCCGCACGCCTCTTCGTTCTCCGAGATGGTACCTTGTACCGTCGTAAGGTTCATCCTGAACGTCCCGATCTCCTTCTAGTCATTCCAAAGCACTTCCATTCAAGCGTTATAAAGGAAATTCACCACACGCGAACCACTAGACACCACCACGTGTATCAAACCGATGGCAGAGCACATCGTCGCTTCTTGCCCGGCCTTGCAAGTTCTGTGTGACGTTGCGTAGCAGTTTGTTAGCCATGTCAACCGCAATAAGCCATTCCTGGTTCACGCTGGTTACCTGCAGCCACTTGAAATTATCTCACGACGATATGACGAAGACCGCGCGCCAACCGTGCATGCAGTCACGACGATAAAATTACGAAGAAGCAGTGACGTCGACTGAACGACGAAGGTATTATGAGGACGAAGGTATGACGGTAATGGAATGATTCTGAAGTGATGACAATAAACACGCTGCAATTGAATCCCATGACGATGAAGGCATAATCATTACTGGTTGACGATTGCACAATTATACCGGAATGAAGGCGAAATTGGGCTGGTGGAAAGAAAAAGGGGGTATGATGGCGACGGTGCCACAACAGCGTCCAGACGTTGGCCTAGCAACAATGGAATGACAAGTGTACAATGATGACAGTGTGACGACAAATGTGCGAAGCAAAGTGCAGGACGTCGACCGTATGACGGGAACGAAATGAAACTGCAATGACGACGAGGGAACTGCCAAGATGGTACCACGACTACGTCATTATAAAAACGGCATGGCGACCAATGTGGGCCTACGATGCGATGACGACGATGGTATGATAACCAAGACATAATCACGATTTAATGACGATGGTTGAAGACCATGGAGTGACGTCGATGAAACTGCAAATGTGGTATGACGATGAGAGTATGACGACAATGTGATAACGTTTCTTAAATGAGGACGATGGTACGACAGCGTTATGAGAACTACATGACGAAAACGAAACCATCATGACTGTATGATGACACTTACACTACATTTCACCCAATACGTTGTGGCTCTATTTAGTGGAAAACAGTTGGGTCCCATGGCCTAAGACAGACAGACAGACAGACAGACAGACAGTCAGTCAGTCAGTCAGTCAGTCAGTCAGTCAGTCAGTCAGTCAGTCAGTCAGTCAGTCAGTCAGTCAGTCAGTCAGTCAGTGCGTTCGTTCGTTCGTTCGTTCGTTCGTTCGTTCGTTCGTTCGTTCGTTCGTTCGTTAGTTAGTTAGTTAGTTAGTTAGTTAGTTAGTTAGTTAGTTAGTTAGTTAGTTAGTTAGTTAGTTAGTTAGTTAGTTAGTTAGTTAGTTAGTTAGTTAGTTAGTTAGTTCGTTAGATAGATAGATAGATAGATAGATAGATAGATAGATAGATAGATAGATAGATAGATAGATAGATAGATAGATAGATAGATAGATAGATAGATAGATAGATAGATAGATAGATAGATAGATAGATAGAAGCGCCTGAAGTAGGCAATGAATGCCGATCGCATTAAAAAAGCGAGGTGTGCAGGAGGCATGGTTGATCAGTGGTATCCTTTTCCATGGGGCTTGAGAGCGCCTATAATTTACACTAATCTGCAACGCGTACAGCTGCTGTTTCTTGGCCTACCTGCCTCGACTTTCTCATAATCCGACAGACATCACTGACATAAAATTTGCATAAGGCTGCAGTTTTTATTATTGAGTTTTGTGGAGTTGCAAATAGTATGTCCTGGCTTTCCCCGGGCGCGAATAAGGCCTGGGCCCAACCCGAACCCGAGCCTCCTAGGTCCAAGCCCTGCTTAGGCCCCAGTTATGAATTGCTTACCCGGCCCGAGCTCGCACGTATGCATAGCTCTAAATTCTGAAGCCTGGCATTCGTTTCCTCATGTAACGAACAGTAACTTAAACTTGGTACATGCATTTTCAATACTGATCTTTAAGGCGATTACCGTTATTTGCCTAGTTAAGGTGTTTTGAGCGTATCTATCGCATCTACCTTTCTAGACCCTTTCGCCGATAAAATGGCCGAAGTTGTCTACTAGCTTGGGCCACTAGGTATATATATGATCGTGGTCGTGATGTCGTCACAGTCATTAAATCATCGTCATTCAACATTTATTGTCTAACTCTCGTCATGCCGTCGTCGTCACGCCTTAATTCGATCCAGTGGGCCAACTTATCTAGTTGCTTGCGTCATTGGGTATATACTCGTGGTCGTGGTGTCGTTGTGCTCGTTGCAACATTGTTTCATCTTCGCCAACTTCCTCTCGTCATCTTGTCGTCGTGAACCCATCATCGGAGGTAATCGCCATCATACAGGTTTCTTGATGCAGTCACCGTTACGCCATTGTTGTCATGCATGTACGATTGTGTCATTTCCATATGTCACTTTACTCTCAATGACTAGCTTATGGTACATCCATCATACAAAGCGTCCAGATGCGGGGCCGTATAACGTATAACTATTCCAATATGTTTCGATTCCAATCTCCTGACGTTAAATTTGCGTAACCGCAGACGAAAGCATCGGGCAGTGACCCGCAGGCCTGTCTAAACCGACCAATGAAATGCTTTCCTCGTTTATAGGAGGTCACGCTTGCTGGCTTTAGATATGATTAACATTGCCGACACTGAGCGGCTTGTCTTATCTAATTGGCTCATAAGAGGCGAGGAGCACGCTCAAGTGGAAAGGGATTCAATGGGGCTTAGGCGGTGGACTGAAAATCGATAACCAGAAGAAGAGGGTGGTGCCAGCGTCTGCGATTGGTACGTTTTTCCTTACATACCTGGTGGTGGCTGGTCGAAACTCGCGGAGGCATGCGACGGAACGATAAAAATGCGGCTAAAAAGGATTCTCACCAAAAGAACGTTGGCTGAGCGAGGTCGTAAACGTCCCGAAAGTGCTCAAAAACGTTAGACGGCGACGCAAAAAGTTTTATTGTATGCAAATGAACCCATGCTCTCCGGCCTTGCGACTAGCCAGTGACTGAGCGGCCGGTGGCAGCCGTCTTTTATTCCTTTCGGAACGGGGCAGCCTGCGTCTATTCAGAAAAAAAATCAATTTCTTACGGCATATTAATGCGCCTTCAACGCGTACACGTCACTTTGACGCGATAAGTTTTCGCGTTTTTCTGACGTCGCGTGACAGGCAGGTGAAGTGTATGCAGCCCGAAAGCTTTTGACCAATCGCCGAGAGCTGATGGCGAACACGCGTCGAATCAGAAATAACTATTTTTCTTTCGTTCACTTCAATCATGCATAATCAGGGTGTACGTGTCATAGCAGTTGGGGAGCTATAGCGGTTTGCGTGACGACGCGCGACTGACAGGCGAAGTGGGAACGGCCAAAAAATTTTGACCAATCGGGGTGGGCTGATTGCAGAATTAGAATAGAAAATTTTGGAAGAGCTTTACGTTATAGCGCCCGTGATCACAACAAGGCTGGTTCAAGGTCGTTCCAAAGAATGTTGCCACAGAATTCCTTTATTCCAAGAACAATGTTAGGTTGGAACCGCGCGTCCACCCTTGTTCGGACAATGTAAACTTCACAGCACCTGTTGACACTGCACCACGTTGAACAATATTGCTGCACATATATGTATCTGTTTTTATATATGTACCACTAATTGCAGTGAATCTATGAAACCTCGGAATTATACAAATAAATTTATAATTAGGTGAAGATGTGCGGAAGCTATTGCCGAGGCAAATCTTTTTTGGAGTACTTAAGTGTGTGATCCGGATGCGTGTCAACATGTGAACTTTACAATTTGCAAAATCTCGCGAAAGGGGGAGGAAGGGGCAGGCGAGACGCATATTTAAGCTTCTCTTAGTACAACTGCTTTCAGAGACACGTGGTCTTTTGTAACCACGCTTTAACTTGAGGCGCAGCACATTTAAAGGCTACAAAATGGAATTGAAAATGTTGATGAGGAACAAACTATTTCTAGATCGCAGCGACTGTTTGAGTCAATAAGCTATTGCCAATTTCATCCGCTTACATGATTAATTTGTATAAAATTCCTCTTACACCGGTTGGCAATCTCGAAATTGAAGATACGTAGATTGACATCCGCAGATTGTCGCGAAAAATTCGTTTCACAGCAAAGCTTTATATGGTTAGCCAATTAGTTCGACCGTCTGTCGCCTGTAGGCCGAAAACTGATCCGGCGTAAACCCACGCGCATGTTCGAAATAAACAGAGGAAAGGAGGTGTGCGATTTGCTGCGTTAGTAGCGACGTCGTTGCTCTCCATCGCAGCAAAGCGCTAGTGCACCAGTTCCACTCCGGCTCCCAAATGGGTAGACCACACGTTATACGTACTCTTGATGAGCAGGCAACTTTCGAACAGCAAAGTTACGAGAAGAACTGGGAGGGTGCTCGCCTACGCAATGACGATGCCGCAGCCCTGGCACAAGAACAGGCTCGTGCAGCCGTTCGCAAGCAGCAACTGCAAACCGAGGAACCGGCAGCCTACCAAGCCGTCCTTATTGAACCGTCCGGATTAACCCAGTGATGAACATCTTGAGAGCACGTTTGAGCTTCGATGGCTAACCATCTGTACGGTGTGCTTGGACGGCGTTTTTTTTTTCGTAAGGCTTGATGCAACATACGCGAAATCATGAAACTGGCACAAATTCATAAGCGAACCAGAAAATTCAGAGTGTACAAGTATGTTCATCTGCATTGGTCACCTATATTTAAGCCATGATGCTGGACTGCCACAAAAAAATAGAAACAAAAACCGCATGTTGCCACTACCCAACTGGTAGTGCATTTGATTTCAGTGCAAGATAGCACGGCGTACGAGGACATAACTAGCTTGCATGGCACTGTCTCATGCAGACGCTAAAAGCCTTTCTCAATGGGGAAGAACAGAGACGCTACAGTGCTGAGTTCAGTTGATTTTGAGCGCTGGCTTCGCCAAGATTTGAATAGTCACTTTTCGAAGAAAAGCAGTCAAAATATTCCGCAGGACCCCCGCACTGTGGGTATCAATGTAAGCGAAGCTTTCCGTGCTGGATGCTTTGGCTGACGATAATTACCGGTGAAACTCATGGCTAAAGCTTAATTTCTTCAACATTTAGGCTAACACGAGAGCGGTGAGTCGATGTTAAACGTTACCTTGCGTGCAGCACTGCTGCTTGTCGACGTAGTACACAGAACACACAGGGAGAGGTGTTTGCTTAAGCGCTGTAGTACGCCATATTTTATAACCTATGAGAGGGTCGAGCTTCGTGATTTCCTCACATGGCACACCGCATTGTGGCAGAAGTATTAAACTTGAATGGGATTATGGGGCAGTACGTACTAAAACCAAACTCGGAGTATGAAGGACGCCATACTGGCGGACTCCGGAATAATTTTGACACCTTGATGCTCTTTCATCATCATCATCAGCCTGGTTACGCCCACTGCAAGGCAAAGGCCTCTCCCATACTTTTTCAACAACCCCGGTCATGCACTAATTGTGGCCATGTCGCCCCTGCAAACTTCCTAATCTCCTCCGCCCACCTAACTTTCTGCCGCCCCCTGCTACGCTTCCCTTCCCATGGAATCCAGTCCGTAACTCTTAATGACCATCGGTTATCTTCCCTCCTCATTACATGTCCTGCCCATGCCCCATTTCTTTTTCTTGATTTCAACTAAGATATCATTAACTCGCGTTTGTTCCCTCGCCCAATCTGCTCTTTTCTTATCCCTTAACGTTTCACCCACCATTCTTCTTTCCATAGCTCGTTGCGTCGTCCTCAATATGAGTAGAACCCTTTTCGTAAGCCTCCAGGTTTCTGCCCCGTAGATGAGTACTGGTAAGACACAGCTATTATACACTTTTCTCTTGAGGGATAATGGCAACCTGCTGTTCATGATCTGAGAATGCCTGCCAAACGCACCCCAGCCCATTCTAATTCTTCTCATTATTTCCGTCTCATGATCCGGATCCGCCGATACTACCTGCCCTAAGTAGACGTATTCCCTTACCACTTCCAGTGCCTCGCTACCTATTGTAACTTGCTGTTGTCTTCCGAGACTTTTAAAGATTACTTTGGTTTTCTGCAGACTAATTTTTAGACCCACTCTTCTGCTTTGCCTCTCCAGGTCATGCATTGCAATTGGTTCACTGAGTTACTAAGCAAGGCGAATCGCAGCGAATCATCAGCGAATCAGCGAATCGCAAATTACTAAGGTATTTTCCATTAACTTTTATCCCCAATTCTTCCCGATCCAGGTCTCTGAATACCTCCTGTAAACAGGCTGTGAATAGCATTGAAGAGATTGTATCTCCCTGCCTGACGCCTTTCTTTATTGGGGTTTTGTTGCTTTGCTTACGTAGGACTATGGTGGCTGTGGAGCCGCTATAGTTATCTTGCAGTATTTTTACACACGGCTCGTCTACACCCTGATTCCGTAATGCCTCCTTAGCTGCTGAGGTTTCGGCTAAATCAAACGCTTTCTCGTAATCAATGCTCTTTAACATGTGCCAAAGCCTAAGTGCACGTTTGTTTTCTATTTCGTCCCCGTCTAAATGCGGCTGCGGCGATTGGGATCAAATCCACGACCTCTAGTAATGCCATAGCCTCAAAACAAACGTGTTGGGCACAGAAATGTTGATCTGACGGTTGACCGCTTCCGAAGTGTCTCCTGGACCCTGTGGTGCGCTTTAATTAAGGCGACTCTGCTTTTGCACCCCGTGCGTAAGTTGCCAGCTTGTCATATTTGCATTTCGTTTATTTTTCAAAAATGGCAGCAACGTACTGTACCATACCTTGAACTCAACGTTATCCTGTTTCCCCTCAACCACTGCGTCTTCTCCTCCCTCTCCTTCTCTTCTCCTCTTTACAATTTTATCTGCTTCCCCTCTGGCCTTGCATGTTACTAGAAAGGGAAGCGCTGCCGTTTCTACAATGCTTCCGAGGGGAGCCGTGGATAATTACAGCTGTCAAGCAGCTAAGGTGGCGACGACCAGGGAGCTCTAGAGGGCATTGTGCACATTCCACGTCGTGGGGTGAAAACGAGTTTCTTCTCTCTTACTCTCTTATTCACGCCTGTCATCTGTGTACACGCTCTGAACCACCTTCCGACGCGGTGTGGGCGACAGCAGCAGCCACAGCAGCCGACAGCAGCAGAAGCAGCAGTGGGAAAGTTAGAAGGAAGCGCTAAGCAAGCTTCGCTTTAAAAGCAGTAGGAATTATCACAGATAATCGCCGAAAGAAAAAGTCCGAGAGAACGCCAAAGAACAAGCGCTCTCTAAATGCGTAAGCGAAAAAAAGATAGGTAATAAAATGACATCATGACGTAGTTCATGTGTTTGTTCAATAGAAAAACATGCTTCAAGTTATTTATTGATCATTTATTGTATGAAATTGCTGATACTCCAAGGAGCTTTAAGATTACCAGGGAACACGGGCTGTGACACATTGGTTAGAAAGTTGCGAAAGACTGTACGACATTGTTTGATCAATACCAACCATCTCTTAATTTTCATACCAGGTAATATTTGTGATAGCTTGTTGGTGCTAGTAAAACAGAGTATTGTGGTGATTTCCGACGAACGCCTTTGCCTGGAATGTTTACCGCAAAAAGTAATACGGCTGAAGCACGATAGCAAGGTGGGCGACTTTGTTAAGATCCATTGTGCTTTTGGTAAAAACGCAAGGGGGCACGGACAACAGCAAGAAACCGGAAAACACGCGCGCGGACCCACAAGTGATAATGACCGAGGGATCACTTATACATGCGCCCCCTAATATTTATATTGTATGCTTCCGCTATTTCTCCTCCAATCTGGCATAAGTATTTGAATAGAATGGAAGTTTTTTAAAGAGAGGGACACAGCCACCTGATTTGCAATACTCAGGTAGAGATGTCTGTGGCGCAGTTTCTTGTATAGAGAATTCATGCTCTCTAAAACGAACGTGATGACGACAGCCTGACTACTGTCGGATGACAAAACTGGAATGACAACGAAGCCAGGACCACGAAGGCATCCCGACCCCGACGAGCCCATACATGGCCGAAACTATTCGACAACTTGGGACTTGGTCGGTATAGAAAGCGTGAATACGACGCCATGACGAGCGTCAGATCCCTAAATTGGAGTGAGGATGATTGAATGACAACTGCAGCATGAAAATGGCGGCGTGATAACTAATGCACGATGATGTATGACCAGAATCACGTGAAAACTACTGCACGGGTTGTTTCGGATGACAAAACAGGAATGATGGCAACGTAACGACTGCGACGACATGAAGATCACGAGCCCATACCTAGTGACCCAGCCTACTAGGCAACTTAGGCCACTCGGGTGGAAGGAATGACGACGACGGCGTGGCGAGAGTAAAGGATGACAAAGGAGGAATGACGATAAAGTAACGACCCCGTCGGCATCACGACCAGGAGTACATACTAAGTGAATGTGACTCATACCGGCCGACAATCTGGGCCACTGGGTTTGCCTAGGAGGCTAGATACTTCAGACAGACAGACAGACAGACAGACAGACAGACAGACAGACAGACATACAGACAGACAGACAGACAGACAGACAGACAGACAGACAGACAGACAGACAGACAGACAGACAGACAGACAGACAGACAGACAGACAGACAGACAGACAGACAGATAGATAGATAGATAGATAGATAGATAGATAGATAGATAGATAGATAGATAGATAGATAGATAGATAGATAGATAGATAGATAGATAGATAGATAGATAGATAGATAGATAGATAGATAGATAGACAGACAGACAGACAGACAGACAGACAGACAGACAGACAGACAGATAGATAGATAGATAGATAGATAGATAGATAGATAGATAGATAGATAGATAGATAGATAGATAGATAGATAGATAGATAGATAGATAGATAGATAGATAGATAGATAGATAGATAGATAGATAGATAGATAGACAGACAGATAGACAGACAGATAGATAGATAGATAGATAGATAGATAGATAGATAGATAGATAGATATGCTCAGAACGATTGAATTAGGTAGAAGAGCGCTATTCGCAATAAAAATTGTAACTTTATAAAAGAAGACGTCGATTTTGTAACAACGAACTGGTTGGGTAAAGGTGCAGGAGCCACCACACGAGAAATTCACCTCATGTGTATAATTCATCCGGCCGTGAACTCGACTCTGAACTTCAGATGTGAAAATTTGTCAGACTGCATGCAGTGTGAGATTTCATTTCATAAAAAAATATTTTGCTTTTGAATTAAGAATAATTATGTTTTTTCACGTGCCAAAACCACAGTATGATTAAGGGGCACGCTGTATTAGGAGACACCGGAAATTTGGACCACCTGGAGTTCTTCAACGTGCACCTAAATTTTCCACCATCGAATTGCGGCCGCTCTGGCCGGTACACTCTAAAAACTAGGAATGGTATCGCAGGAGTGAAACGGCAGGTTCACTCTTCAAAGCGTCGTTTTAATCTCGCAAAATGTCGAAGAGAGTGAAACGCATTGTTCACTCTGTCACCAAAGAAAGAGGGAAATGTGCTTTGCACTCTCCCCTTCAGAGAGAGAGAGTAGAATGCCCGTTCTACTCTTTAGGCAATAGAGAACAAAACGTAGCGTAATCTTCTGCTTCAAGTGTAGGTGGCTGGCCCCGAACATGGCAATGTATCATTCATGCACGCTGAGCAAAGAACACATCGTTTTGCTTCTAAGAGAACACGCCGCCGCAGTTCAAAGGAACGCGTAGCGAGCGCTCTACTTTTTCACTCGGAGTTGTTCCACCGCGCGCGCGCGCGCTGAAGATCGCGGAACAACACAGCACCGGAGAAAGGTGATCCGTCTAGTGAGCAGCAACGAAGGACAGCCAAGGGAGATCGTGTGTCAGCCATCTCGCGTCGGAACAAAAACACGACAGTCGTTCTTCATGCCTTGGATATAACAACAAATCCTTCACGGTAAGTGAATTCTAACTTAGGTGCACAGTCTCCGTATATATCATGCTATCGCCAGGAAGTCGTCGCTGCGCTTAGCCGACGCGATTGACAACGGACTAGGCATACGCGCTGTGTCTATCGATGTCAGTCGAAAAAGCCAGTCGTCGCGATAACTGCATGTGATTTTATCACTTTGCCGTTGTCCGTAAGCGCTTTGAAATTCGCAAACGATGCCAGAACTATGGTATGTTCAAAAAGACGCCAGGCGAGAGGACGCTTAAAATGGTTTGTTCACCAGCCCGTGATTCCGAGCCTATGCGGACCGTCATTATCGTGCGTTGTGTGTGTTTGAATTTATTCAGTTTGGCAGTCTACTGTGCACGGAACGCTGTTGAACTAAGTAATCACATAACAGAAGGCGTCATTTTTCTGGCAGCATGCTTTTGTTATAAATAAGCCGCGCGCTTGACGGTGTTTCGCGCAGGGGGAATCAGCGACCACTGAAGTTACGTGCAGCACCAGTGCTAGTTAGAAACTTGCCGCAGGCATTCAGCTGCATGCTGCAAGAAGCCAATTGGGCGCGTTATCTTGAACTTACTGAAAACGCATGAGGATTCCATGTTTTATGCTGAAAAAAGTATAAACCCCATATAAGCGATCTTGCGCGCGGCAACTACAAGCGACGCGATGGAGATGGCTGTCGCGTTCGCTCGTCACCTACAAGTCGTACTCCGTGCGAGCGATGATTTTGAGCGACGCCTCCCCGGTGTTGCCGGCATGAGGGCTGCTATCACGCGCGACGCGTGCTTTAGTAATTTACGTTCATGTATTTTACTATAAAAAGTAGCATAAGATATTTCCGGAGGGCTTGCACTAGGTTCTTATCCTTGCACGTATAAAAATTGAATCATTTGCTCGTTCTGCGCGACAGTCGGTAGTATTTGAGCGATGTACATCCAGTTCCGGCTTCGCGCTATTGGCTAGTCGCTCATAGCACTTCCGGGCGACGAGCGACGATTTCTAGATTTCCAGAACCGAGCCACCTTTTCAAGCGACGGCCCGTTTTGTCGCTCGAAGCTGTCGCTCGTCGCCGTCGCGCACTAAATCGCTCTCACAGTGTTTATCCCTAAGACTGAACCGTTTTTGCTCATGTATTGAAATGGTGTGATTACAGGTCTGGTTTTGTCTCCTGTTGCGGTTTTCGAGTACGGTGCGAAACTGAAAGGATGCTTATGTCTACGAACTCGGTGAATTGTCGAGCAGCTTGTTATGCATCGACATCGAATATAACGGCTGCTGTGTGGAATTACAATGGCAGGGGCGCCTTGCATACGCTTATTGTTTTGGACATGCCTGTGCATTTGCTAATGTGAGTTGGCGTGTCAGAGTTTTGTCATATGAACAGCTAAATCAGCCTTCCTCTGGGGGTTACAAGCGTAATGTGTGCATTTTCCTATTGCATGGCAGATCAAAATGTGTTTATCGCTTGAATATTTGAATCAAAATAAAATGTTGCTTTAATTCCGTGTTACCCGTCGTCTGTCGTACACAGAACAATAAGTTGGTCTAATAAACTAATAACTGCGGTTTAACTGCAACTTTTACATGCCTTCAAGAATCTAAAATGCTAGATTTCACACTGCAGCAGTAGTCGAGTCTGTTAAAAATTAACCCCATTGCGCAGCTCATACATGAAAATAAGTTCATGCCTTTTAGTAAGCTTAGATGCAGGCTGCAGTGAACTTTCTTGTTTGTATTGAAATGTAGGTAACCTTGCCATAACAAGCCTTGTTGCCCTTTTTTATAGGCACATTCATATATCCATTGAACTGAAGGACGATATTTTCATCCCTACTGAGCATCATGTTTGCAGCTATAATCCTCAAATTATGGCTTCAGCAGTGGCACAACCAGGGATGGTGCGGGGGCACACTGGGCACGAGCTTAGGATGTCCCAAGTGTTGTTTGCGATACACCAGACTTATGACAGACCTATGACGTCTGAAAATGACCAATATTCTATTCATTAGCAGGAGTATTCTAACATCGGTGAAAAACAAGGATGAACTGTTGGTTATTTGTTTTTTGTTTAAATCTAAAAATTGAAGTTAGTTTAGCAGTTGACTGTTGCAGTCATTTGGATGTTTTGCATGCATTTCACTAGGAAGACTAAGAGCTAAGACTTTCTTTTATTGCCATGGCCTTGACTGTCATAATGTTGTTTTGCACCATGCCCTTGTGTTGACTTTTGCATATGATATTTTTCAGGCACCCGCTTTCTATAACGCAAGAAGGCAGCTGCAAGGACACGATGATGTGAAAGAGCCAGTGCAGCAAGACTTCACGTAGTGCAGAGGAGCCAATGCCAAAAAATCAAAATACATGTGCATGCAATTTGGACAAGAAAACTAGTATGTGGGTATATTGGGTGTACCATTCGACCAAATGTCAACAAAATCAAGATACAGTATGTTACACCAGGATGAAAATTCTCACGTGCTCTAGGCAGTCATCTTAACATGGTATATTTATGTCTCTGATTGGAAAGTCAAATCAAGTATGCTCTCTGGAGACAAACACTTAGCAGCAAGTGTCATTGAAAAGTTAGAAATGTGTTTTAAAAAGCTGATTAGTTCTGAGAAGTGACTGCTTTTTCTTTTGCCTCTCAACAGATACATCCATGTGATAAAAAAGGTAGTGGTACAGTGAAATTCTATATTTGCTTAGTGACATCATACATACTTGCAATTAGCACGGTGCCTGTGTTTACTATAAAAAGCAACAGTCCATGCTTGGTTAGGTTAGGCCCACTACAACATGCAGGCATGGGTGATTGGCGCTTTTTTTATTTCTGTGTCGTGAAGTTTATTGACGTGCGTATAGGTGCAGTAACAAGCAGTATGGCTAGTACAAAAAGGGGGGGGGGGGGTCCAGATATATGTAGCTCACTGTACACGACACAGGGCAAAGGAAATCCGTGTTCAGCAACTATGTTAAATGACTTGTACGTAAATTTACAGCGCTACTCATTCGAAGCGCGCACAGGTGCATATTAAAGAAAAGTTTTCCAGGGTACATAATTTAGTACGTTTTTACACTAATTTTGCTCTAACCACGAGAGATAGTCATTTGAACATATAGCACGGAAAAACCTAGAGCGAAATAAATTGTGTCATATATTATACAGCATGACATTTCATATATTATAGTACTGCATGACATTTAAATCAAAGCTAGCACATAATATGATCAACAAAACTAACCGCTGTTATAGTTGTTTTCCTCAGAGGAAGCGTGTCCTTTATGGGCTGTGTTAATCTGAGCTCTGTTAATCTGAGAGATTGGGGGTAGTTAATCGTGTTAGTGTTTAAATGCTGTCCTAATTATTTGCATTTGTTCCAACAAAGTTGTCTAGATTAATTTATTGTGTAGTGTAAAGCTTACGAAACCATCAGCAACTACTGAGTTGCTAACATGCATATGCTTGTGTCGCGCAGCTACTACGCTACTCATTTACGGGCTACTCAACACTTAGCCGAGTGCCACCATACAGGTGGCACTCGGCTATATCACTGCAGTGCTGCGGAAATTGCTAGCACCAGCGGCTTTGCAACAGCTGCTTCACAGCGTGTCGGTATGGGCTAATTTATACTTATGTTAGGATGCGCTAGTATTATGGACCACTGCTACGCTGTATTGGGACAGATCCATATGATAACTGATGTAATGGGCACAGCGAAAACCTGTGAATGTTTTACTATGGTACATAAAAGGGCTCTCCTTTTCGTCACTGGAGCAGGGGAGACGAGCATGCAGGTACTCCTGAATGTACATATATTTCAAAACATGACACACACACACACACACACACACACACACACACACACACACACACACACACACACACACACACACACACACACACATATATATATATATATATATATATATATATATATATATATATATATATATATATATATATACATATATATATATATATATATATATACAATTAAACTAAAGGCAGGGACGTTCCGCCTTTTGATCTTGAATTGAATTGTGCAGCGCAAAAATACAACACAGACCACAGAGAAGCACGCATGTTAACAGGTTTGATACACACAATTATTCGACAGATTTGATACTTCAGGTGTGCCATTTTACGCAAGGGGGAAGGGAAAGGGGAGAAAACCAGAAAAAGAGTGGAGTGGAAAAGAAAGGAATCGCGCCAAAAAGCATGAGAAACATCGTGCAGCCAGGATCGCCAGCAGGACATCTAAAAAGCACTCTGATAAAATTACATACAGGGCAACCTTACGTATTGTTTGTTTCAATCAACTCAGATCACATGCAGCCGTTACTGCAATCAAGTTGTTTCCTTATGTCATATGAGGGAATGATGTGGGCCCAACAAACTGTTTAGACCTGAAGGATTATGTTCCATGCTAGCCTCATTACCTGCTTTTTTATCATATTGTGATCAGCTGCTTATGTTAGGGACAAAAGGTAAGAGTACGAGCTTTTTTCTTATTCGCCATTCCACACAACATGTCTTTGTGACTATATGTACATGTGGATGATCCATAGATGAAAAATATTCAGTACAGTAGAATCTCATTACAAGATACACTTGGTTGTAAGAGACATATGAAAATGGTTTGGTTGGTTTTCCTTTGTTTGTCATGTTAACAACACTGTACACAAGAGACACCTTTGTTACTAACGTTGACTTTTTAAGTGTTCACTACTTCGAAGGGACACAATCCCAGACACATTCACTTTGTGCACCTTGTGTGCTCCGAAGGGCGTAAAGATCACGCAATCCTCACACAAGTCAATTGCGCATGTCTCTTTAAGCATGAACTAGAAAAGGAGGGCAACGAGGATAGTGCAGGGCAGAAAGTGTCGGCATTTGAAGCTGACGAGCGTCTAAGAGCACCTCAAAGATACTGCGAGCAACAAGGCTTGCAAAGTGAAGTGTTTAACTTCCAGAAGTTGGGAAGGAAGCTAACACAATCTACAGTCACTAAAAAGCTGTGAATGTCTTCTTTAAAGGGCCCCTAAACTACCGAGGTTGAAATTTAGTAGCGGTGTTGCAGTTGTACATGTTAAGGACAGAACACGTAGGCACGAGAATTTTTCAAAACGGTGCAGTAATAGTGTAGCTACGTGTGTTTGATTATCGCAAAGTAGTCCCCGCTCATTTTACTCTTTCATCTGGTACACGCCATCTGGACAGTATCGTCTTCTCCTCGCCTAGTACACCTCCAAATGTTACGGGACAGGCCCTCACCAACGAGCTCGGTTGCTGCGGCGCAGGCCCGTCGTCCTGCGAGGGGTGGCGCTAATGACCTCGCCAATACAGTGGAACTGTATGGTCACTCTAGTTGAAGACCCTCATAGGGAGACCCTTCTTTTGGCGTTTCTGTTCTTTGCCCCCATTGGCTGCCCACAATGGCATCGCTAGCAACGCGACGAGGAACAAGGAAAGTGTGTATTTGCTTGCAGGCCTTGCCGGCAGTCGTACACTTTAGTTCGACCAATCGACAGCAACGGAAACTGGTGACATCATCAGAGAAAGCCTGGTGATGTCAGGACAAACTGGAGGGTGCAGGATAGGTCCAGAGAGGCGCACGGGGTCGTTTTCTTCATGTTGTGGTACTCCCACAGTGCGTAGCACTGTGGCGTTTGGCATCGTCAATTGTGACGGCATTCTGATTTCGATACGCGTGTTTACTCGAAAGGTTCAAAAAATGTCGAGAAGTTGTTTAGGGGCCTTTTAAGCCACCCTGAGCAATTATTCCTTCAGATATATCTAAACATACTTTAGTGATGGTGCATAATGAAGCGATCTAATCTGGCTCCTCACTGTTTTAAAATTTTTGTTTTCGAGAGACATGTTTCCCGTGCCTCTTGAGTATCTCTTCTAACGAGGCTTTAATGTATTGTACACACATTTGTGTAACTCCTCCTGCAAGTATTATTCATTAAGCCTTGTCACTGATGTGCAAACTTGTGGTTAAGTCTTGATGTCCGTACTCTTTAGAGCTGTTTATTAATTCAGGCTGTTCTTATTGGTTCTTCGATGCAGGAGACAATGCCTGCGAAATTATTGGCCCTGATGACGAGAGCCCTCAAGGGGCAAACGACATCTCTGTTGCAGAAGTGAGCCCGATACCACCTGAAGTTACCATGACAGATGACACGGCAGCAATAGATACAGAGACTGCCATGTCTACTGCAGCTGCAACAGTGTACGAGGCAAGTAGCAGCATGTCAGCATCAGCAGCAGTGTCAGAAGGAACCGCACCAGGCCTGGTAGAGCAACATGTGTGCTACCACTGTGACTTTTTTGTAATGCATACAACTCATTTGCTCAACATACAAAAGCTTTTCACCACGACTGTGAGTCAGTGTTCTTGTGCAGCAAGTGCAAGACTAAGTTAGGTGTTATAACAGAGTACAAGCATCACTTTAAGATATGCAAATGCAAACATATTACAATTGTTGCCTCCCCAGCCAGCCAACATAGCGACAACAATGTGGAACACATGATGGGACACACCTCCCCCCCATTAGAAGATTGTAGAGACTGTCAGTGTTGTTGCTAAATTGACTGGTCTTCGTAGGCAACTAGAAGGACAACACAGGTGTCATAAGATTCTTGTTGATGTTGTTGTTGAAGAGCCAAAAAAGGAGTTTGATGCAGCTGAAGTGCCAACTGACATTGATCAAATCAAAAACAACCACCTGAGAAAGCAACACTATCGAAATTTGGGTATCTATGTGCCGCCAACTCTGGTAAGGATGGCATAGGACAGAAGTGTGATGAAAATCACACAGACGCTGCTGTTGCATCACTGGCCACAGTGAGCAGCGACTTGTAGCGCAAGAGAGTCAACTGAAATGAACATTATGATATAGTGTCATGCTCCCATGTGACCACTTTCCATGTTATTTGGCATGATACAGCTCAACCTCCAGAAACGAGACTGCAACTTGTCTGCAAAAAAGCTTTCACAAAAAAATATTCATAAGACTATTAACATAGCAGTATCTTTTCTTTGTGTGGGTTCGAGGTTCCCGGGTGTCCATTAATGCAAAAATTGAGGAAAAAAAGAACATGTGTCGTACTTACACCTTTTTAACAAGTACGACGGGGACAACTTTTGTAGTCATGCATCTTCATCATACTATCAAGTTTTTAAATGCCTTTTATAATTATTATTACCAGTTATATCTGAGTGCATTGTATGCATGTGGCAAGTGTAAAATCAGGTCAGTTGGATCAGATGCCTTCTCTCCAAGGGCCCTATATTCAAGAAATTTGAATTAAAATAGGTACGTTAGAGACGCAGTCTTTCAGCGCTTTATTGCGTGTGGTTTAAGCATTCCTCAATACTTTTGTGGGTGGCAGTTTCAACCGGCACAGCACTGCGCTTTTTCACAGTCACATGTGTCTTCAAAGCGGTGTTCACCATTTGTGTTGATCTGTTTGTGTATGCATAGAGCAAGTTTTTAATTTTTTTCGCATTGTGCTTGCACTAAGCTTGTATAAGGCAGTTACAAAGTGTGGGTCACTATAACGAACTGTTCTGTTGAGCTTACACTTTCAAATAATAGTGTTCAGATGGCCGCACACCTATGTAGGTGCACCGCTAACTTTGTGTATGTTCTCATGTTTGTATAAAGCTTATATAAGCTAGTTACAAAATGTATGTCACTAAGCATTGTGATATTCTTTAGAGAACTGCTTGGTTGGTTTTACACTTGTGAACTAGTATTGAGGCGGTGGTATTCCCATGTAGGCCCACTGCTAGCTTTCTGCGTCCTCGCGTGTTTGTATTAAGCTTTTACAAGGGAGTTACAGCATGTACGTCACTAAGCGCTGCGATATTTTTAAAGAACTGCTTTGTAGGTTTTACACCTGTGAGTAATAGTACTCGGGTGGCACTAGTCGTGTGTAGGTACACAGGGACCATTTGTATAGAGTATGCTCATGTAAAGCAGTTACAAAGTGTATGTCACTAATCACTGTGATATTTGTTGAAGAATTGCTGTGATGGTTTTACACATGTGAATAATAGTGGTCAGGACACAGTACTTGCGACGTATAGTATACAGTGCCAAGACATGGGCTGTATACGTACCAAAAGAAATGTATGTCATTACATTGTTGTGCTTATTACTGTTTGGATTTTATTAAACTCTAATAAAATTGTTTCTTGTATCTATTGAGGTACGGCAATTTGTCACGCAACCAAACTGAAGACCTGAACTTGTGCATACAAATAAACAGCTAATTTAAGAGTATACTGCTCATATTCTGCTAAACCAGTTTCACAAATCTTGTACTACAATGCTGGAAAAATGACAGAGCTGACTGGGATGTACAGAAAGAGTTCTGCACTGGCTGAAGGACTGCCCCACACTGGAGTTGGTAATGTTGCGTTTATTGGAGTAGAACAGAAAGTGCACTTCTATTAAAAATGCGGCAGTCGGTGCAGAAACATGAGGCAGACGAGCAAATGTGGCACATTTTTTTCAGGGCCTTCCATGCATACTACTGCATTTCTAGTCTTCCTGTGCTCTGTGTATAAGCCCCTGTTTAGCCAACGTTTTAACTCCATGACAGTTGTTCTACTGGGTTCGTAGCAATATTGAAAAAAAATTCAATGGTTTTCAAGGACTTTCGAGGCCCCGACGCAGTAACTTCAAGGACCTCGTGCGATGTGCTTATAGTTTGGACAGGCAATAACTTGTTCAGCAACATCGTTAACTTTAATGCAAACAAAAGAAAGCAAAACAAATCGCATTTCACTGACTTCAAACATTTCAAGAACTGCCAATTCGCCTTTCACCGCCCATCACTAAACGCACACAAAGAAGCATTTCAAGAAAGCGCTCAAAGCTTTTCTGACATTGCACAAGTAACTGCTTGGACCTGCAACATTTGCAGTTTTTGAATACTGTTTGGTTTGACAGTATATGTGATGTCATCTGTTGCCTCAGCTTTTCAACATCAAATAAGCGATAGACATTTCTAATTTCTTTTTATTGTGTCTGTAGCTCTCGATTTACTCTTCACGGCTTCTCTTCGAATGCCTCAACTGTTGAGCTTCCTGCTTCTGCTCCTCCAAGTACATTTGTCGCCGGTTCCATGTGCATAAAACTGGTATCTGCAGCTCCTATGTAATTTCAACCTTAAGGATGTCGCTTTCTTTCTATTACCTCCACAGACAATGCTCTGTGACATGCGAGTGAGTGTCACAAAAGGAAAATAAAAACGCTTGGCAATGTCTGCTAAGTCTAGCCAAGTGTACAAGTTTAAGGACTTTCCAGTACTTCTAAAAATTCAAGGGTTTTCAATGCCTTGAAAATGGCATTTTAGAAATAAAGGATTTTCAAGGATCGCTACAAACCCTGGATTCTAGCACCTAAATAATTTTACAAGCTTATTTTCGCATGGAGTTCGGAAATTCATACTTTTTACCTAACGCTGCACTATCTCGATCTGTACATTGAAGCCACGAGAGCGCAACCATTTTGGAGTAAAGAAAAATACTGCAAGCTTTTAATACAACTCTTCTTTTTTTCTATGGAGTTTCGTATTGCGTAGTTAAGTTTACGAATGTGCCTGGTTTTGGTGGGCGTTTCTTCGACATTTTCTGTGAGAAGCAGATGACTAACCCCCGTATTCAGAAATGTATCTTAATACAAAGCTCATGCTTGACTTGATATAAACGACGCCTGGTGCGAACGTCCCCCAAGACGCTCACTGCCTTTCTTTTGGTGCGTTCACGACTTGCGTCATATAGGTCAAGTGAAGCATGGGCTTCAAGTTATGATGCGTTTCTGCATATGGGGGTAAGCGTGCGCAATTCCGGGCAACGTATTGTGCCATTGACACTGAGAGGAAACGGGGAAAACAAAGTTAACCCCCTATGCTCCTAAACTTTCGCGTACCTGCGGTATGCGTGTATCGTGGAACAAGAAACAGCGCAAACACATGGACGAAAAAAAGCATCAACCACACCAGCGCTTCGTGGTGTGGTCCATGTTTTTGCGTCGTCCTTGTGTTGCGCTGTTTCTTCTTCTAAAATGCTCAACCAACTAGCCGGCAAGTCCATCCTGTGCATATATATTGAACACACGCATGAGTGTAGATGGTCTTCGAAGCTTTTAGAACGAGCACTGCCAAAGGATACCAGCAGTGTACGCGTAACAAGTGGACACCTTAGTCATTTAAACGTGCGTGCCAATGCATGTGACGCGGCTATCGGCATAAGCAGTCTCCAAATGCTGGAATGCAAGCGCTTCAAAACGCTAACGATCCGCTGATAATGCAGGACAACAGCTCACAGCGGACTGAACCAAACTCTAAACTAATTCACTTGAAAAGAACGCCTAGACGGCAGCGTGAGGCATGTCGAAATGCCTGGTACTGGCGTTGCAGTTGACTACATACGAATGGAACTGGCGGAAAAAATAAACGGAAATGCTCACCAGTATACGCGCGAATTAAATTCACATACGTGTATGGTTGGCGCGATACTTTGTATCCGCGTATTTTCGGAGAACATATAATGCATGGACTGGAGAAGCACTCGGTCGTGAGCTCAACGGCACATTTGTTATTTTCCTGCGGTGACGACAAGCCGTGAATAGTTCTCACGTTGTAGTCTACGTTGTCTTCGATAGTCCTAGCGAGGAATAGAAATGATGCAAACGAAAACGTATTCCAGTGTACAACAGCACAGCACACTGCAGAGAAACCCCACCCACTGCAGCAGATTCCTCGAATACATTTGGTATGTATATAACATCTAAAAGAACACGACAGGGCGTGGTGGCGCTGTGGTGTAATGGTTAGGATGTGTGCCTTCAATTGTATAGATGCGAGTGTACACGGGTTCGAATCCACGTGATGTATATGGACCATTGTGATTGTTCATAAGTACGTGGTTTCCTCGACAATTGCGTTCTAATTAGACTATGCGACTCCTGATTGTGAAATTTGCGAAGATAAGTGTTCATAATCTTTCTTTTTTCTCCGCAGTGGCGTACGGGACGCATACACATAGGCCGCTTCAGAGCAGTCACGCCTCATGGTAGGCAGCAAATAGCAAGGAAAACTGACTTTAAAATCCTGCTTAATTTTGCTCACGCCTATTCTGAAGGCCGCTTGCAATTGGGCCACTGTCTCTGAAGACCCGCCTAGGGAACACTATATCAGCGGCCTTAATTTGATCTGATTTTCTGCCTGCATGCGTGGCCAGGATTTGGCTAAGAGGGTATTGGGAAGAGTACTAGCACTCTGTTATGAAGGAGTTGAGCATTCTGTTTGGGGGAGTAGGAGTACTCGGTCTGGCGGAGTACTATTACCCCTGCGGGGAAAGTGTTAGCACTCTGCGGAAGAGTACTAGCAATGCCTTGCGGTGGAGTAACAAAACTCTGTCAGGAGGAGTTGACCTACTCTCTCTCAAAGAGGGTCGGTCTACTCTCGAAAAGAGAGTGAAATACGGGACAAGCAGCTACTCCCTCAAAGAGAGTGCCCGGAAGTCACTTTGTTTTTAGAGTGTACTTCATCCCGCGACCTGGTGCTTTTGAGCCCATGACCACATTCACTAAACAGCCGCGGCTGGTCATTTTGCTTGTAGCTGGCTTCCCAGCATGGCTTGGGTTTATGCAAAGCGTTACTAAGTAGGTCAACCGCACTCGAATAAGACGACCAAACAGCTGTGTTCCGATACGAGCATGTGTGCGACGAGACGCAGCCTCCCGACGTTTGACGCGAAATTACGAAATGCAGTTTGCTGAGTGGGTTCTAGATAAGATGCCAAGAGGACTTCTTCTTGGGCAAGTTGGTGCTTAGATTTCCTAGGTATACTTTGTGGCAGAAAGTACATTTCTTGAAAAGGGACAGAAGAAGGGAAGACAGTGAAGCGCCAAACTGCCAACTGTTTAATGACAGCCTGAACAAAGGTATAGAAGAAACGACAACTTCCGCTCATGCGGAGGGAGCCAAGGTGTGACAGAACAACATGGTCATGATAGCATACTTTGGATAAACACATTTCTGCGGAATATAATACGATAGAGGTATCGCTGACACAATCAGACCCTTTCTTTTTGATATAAAACGATTCCAATAACTCCCTTGCAGTTTGGTCCCTACTTTTGCCAAGAATCAATACTTGTTCAAAGCATGGCGTACAACGACAATCTCTACAGTGCGCAGGAAGATGCGCCTTGTCACCCTTACCAATACTGCTAGCGTGCTCTCTCAGTCTATCATTAATACAACGTCCCGTTTGCCCGACGTATGACTTGCCGCAATCTAGGAGTATCTCGTAGACCACCCCTTCAACAGAGTCCACGAAATGTTTGATGTGCTGCTTCTGGCAGCTCAGCGGCCCCTCGTGTGTGATCCAGGGGCACAATTGAGCTAACTTGTTGGGAGCCGAAAAGACAACCGGGATGCCATATCGGGTAGCTACCCTCTTGAGGTTATGGCTCACACGGTGCACATAAGGTCTACTTCTGGTTTTACTCGCTCCCTTTCCTTCGACTGCGTTTTCCCACTCGCAGGGGTAGTTTTCAGCTTCTGCAGGAGGGACTCGACCATGGCATTTAAGACAGACTCAGGGTAGCCTGCTTTTAGAAGTCTCTCAAGTTGATAGCAAAAACTCGCCTGCATCACATACACACATGACTTGCGCAGAGCCAATGCAGTACCTCCCTCGAGGTAGAAAAAGAATTGCTACAACATGACTCAGCGCACTCTAAGACTGTGAGATACGTTTATGTGAGCCATAATCTTCTTGAGATTATGGCTTACACGGTGCACATAAGGTACTACTTTTGGTTTTACTCGCTCCCGTTTCTTTGAGTGCGTTTGCCCACTCGCAGCGGTAGTTTTTAGCTTCTGCAGGAGTACTGAAGTTGGTGGCAAAAACTCGCCTGCATCACATGCACAAATCATTTGCCCAGAGCCGATTCCAGGCAAAGTAAGGCGATTCCACGCTTCAGTCTTAAAATGCGCTGAGTCATATTGTAGCAATTCTTTTTTTTACCTCGAGGAAGGTACGCACAGCCCACGTGATCACTCTTAAGTGTTTTTACTTCATCTCATCCTAATGTTCCTAATGTGTTTACATACGTTAATGCTTTTTTAGTTGTTATTGACCATAGATACAGTGAGCAGGAAGATGCGCCTTGTCATCCTTACCGATACTAGTAGCGTGCTTCCTCAGTCTGTCATTAATACAACGCCCCGTTTGTCCGACGTGTGACTTGCCGCAATCTAGGGGTATCTCGTAGACCACCTCTTCAACACAGTCCCTGAAATGTTTGGCGTGCTGCTTCTGGCATCCCCGCGGCCCCTCGCGTGGTATCCGGGGGTATCTAAGCATGTGGTTAGCATGCTTGGATACCTGCGTCGAAATTTTTCATCTGTGCCTTCATCTCTTAAAGTAATTCTTTACCGAACATTGGCACGATCAAAGCTCGAATACGCATGCGCCATATGGGATCCCGCTCAAACCACTCTAACACTTGCCCTTGAATCAATCCAAAGCCCTTAGCGCAGCGTGCTTGCTCAGTGCGGGAATATTTTAGTCTTTGTTTTTTTGTACTTTATACGTGATGCCATGATAGCTCACCGCTGGGCCAGTCTATTATCGCTGTGCAAGGAAAGTTGACGATGGGGAACAGAGGGAGAAGCGCATTGCTCAATTGGCGACACCATTTTATGCGTTCCCCTTGAGCATCGCTGCAGTCACGGCTCGCGAGGTGCAGCTCATATATAGCGCGATAGTACTTATTGCTCTGCTATGCGCTGTATGGCAAAGCGACAAACATCACTTCAGCCATAAAACATGAAATCCTGCTTTTCCTGGGCTGATCATTATAGCGGTGCAGCGTCGAATTTTTTTCATTGTGCTAGCTGCTACAAAATAGTCACGGGAAATGTGACGCCCCCATTCCGCAGATACTGCAACCTAGAACCGCGTATCAAAACACAAGCTTTCAGGATAAAAATAAAGCAACACCTGGCAGGTGACGCACACGACAAGCATTTCAAAGAGCTAGACGTATTTGATACGAGAGGATAATTCGAGTAATAGTGGCATAGCCACCACAGCATTTGTCTGGTCTGCTCATACGCACAATTTCGAGTTCAGTGTGATCAATTAACTTTCCCTATTGTTTTTATTACAGGTGCGCGAAGTGTAGCGATACATGAAGTACCGTGCCAGACTATCGGCCTGCCTCAAAGTACCTTGAATTGGATGAATTGTCCCTTTTTCAACCCTACCAAAACTTTATTCAACAAAATCTGCTTTCAGCAAAGAGCCACATTCTGTATACATCTATAAACACATAAAGATCCGCGAGGATTACCTACACAATGGGCGAGGCAATCCACGCAGAATTTGTGACAACGAAGGAAGAGGTGTTGTTACAACGACGACATCGCCCCTGTATCGCTAATGACGACGACACTGCCTAATGATCATATGGGCCGAATAGCGTAAAAGTATTCCAATATGTTTTTATTCAAAACTCCTGACGTCAAATTTGCGAAACCGCCGACGCAAGCGTCGGGCGGTCACTCGCAGGGTTGTCTGAACAAACCAATCAAATCATCCCCTCGTTCGTAGGAAGTCACTTTTGTTTGCTTGAAAAACGAATAACATTGCCTGCACAGAGCGGCTTGTCCTATCTAATTGGCTCACAAGAGGCGAGGAGCATGCTCAAGTGCAGAGGGATTAGATGGGGCCAAACAACTGCAGTGAATATCAATAAGCGGATGAAGAGGGTGGTGCCGGCGTATGCGATTGGTTCGCTTTCTCTTGGTGGCTCGCGGACAATCACGGCGGCGCGCAACGGAAGCTTAAGAATGTCACTAAAACGGATCCTCAACAAAAAAAGAGAGTTGGCAGAACGAGGTCGTAAACGTGCCGAAAGTTCTCGAAAACGTTACAACGCCACGCAAAAAGTTTTATTACACGCAAATAAGAACGTCCTCTCCGCAAGGGGCGAGTAGCCAGTGCAGGAGTGATCGGCGGCAGCCATCTTTTATTCCATTCGAAACGGGGCAACAGGCTGCGGCTGGTTAGAAGAAAATTCAGTTTTGTTCGGCATAATAATGCATCTTTGAACCGTACACACCACATTGACGCTATAAGTTCTTGCAGTTTTGTGACGTTGCGTGACAGGCAGGTGAAGTGGGTGCAGCCCTAAAACTTTTGACCAATAGCCGAGGGCTAATGGTAAAAAGGCATCGAATCAGAAATAGCTACTTTGGTTTTCGTTGGTTAAATTATGCATAATAAGTGTGTATACGTCATATCAGATGGTTAGCTATCGCGGTGTTCGTGACGTCGTGTGAAAGACAGGCGAAGTGGGGGTGGCCTAAAAACGTTGTTGACCAATCGCGCAAGGCGGATTGCACAATTCGAATAGAAAAGTTAGGAATAGTTTTACGTTATAGCACCCTACGTCTGCTGTCACTTTCGCTCTTGGTTTTTAAACTCAAAAGTCACCAAAGCATCAGACGTTCACAGTTATGAGTAAGTACATGAAGCACGAACATCTGCCGTAAACGAATTGTCAGCCGCAGATGTTTCCTTATAATGGTCGCAGCATTTATACCTTTCAATATTTCAGTTGTCACACGGGGAAGCGACGCGCCGTCGGAATTTCAGCTGGATTGAACCTGTTCTGCAGGTACAATCTACGCGCTACATATGGCAGAGAGTTCATAACATGTTTTCTCAAAGTGCACATGCAGAAAGGGAACGATAAAGCGTCAATAAACAATAATGTGCGCTTGCTGCATGTGCATGCTTGTTCAAGGGCTCTGCAGCATTTTTGCTGCAATGTCCCCTTCATCACGGTATTTATTCAACTCTCCTCAAACGCACAGGGCCTGGAAGCGCTGATACGCACCTGTGCCGTCTCACTTAAATATCCTCACAAGCTAATTTCACTGCTGGGATGAGACGGAATCATGCCAGGGGTACGTAAAGAAATGTAATTCCTATGTTTGCACCTTTCTTTTACGTCGTAATATAAGCACCTATTTCTATAATCACTGCAACGAAATTCGGCACCTTCGTTCAGTAACTTCCACAATATGGAGACTGCATTTTGTCGTTGAGTGTAGGAGCCGTCGATAGTTACAGATAAAGTGGAGTGCTATTCTTGAGCAGCATGCTACTGCTGCGTTCTTGAGTTGGGTGAAGCCTAAATTATTATCATCATAAGTTGTACGCACGCTTCTAGTGCACGTTTCTCAATGCATGCTGGAGCTTGGAAAGATTCTATGTTTTGAAAAACGAATAACCTAATCATTGCTCCCCACACAAATATTACAACAATTTACATTTACATCTGTCTTCACAAACCCGTGCCTATAATCCATGCGCAAAAATCGAGTTTCTTCTTTTATTGTGAGCCCCTGACATGCAAGTGTTTTAGTGGTCACAGTGTAACAGAACCAGCAATTGGACCCCGCGTCATCACGCCTTCCTATCCTATATCCTGGAAGCCTGCGTGTACTTCTTATAGGTTTAGCTGACGGAAAAGCTGTTTAGGATGAAAAGTACATGTGTGAAAATATGAATGATTCATTACCACAAGCAAACAAAATCAACATCATCGTGTGTTGATCTTATGCCGAATGTAGTAAAAATAGGTGAAGGAAGACAATTAGGAATTATCGGTTTATACTTCTGAACTATTGAACAAGTCATCTGTCCAGTCATAATACTACAAAATATTTTTGTAGCCATAAATACAGCTTAGCTTATATCTAGATAATCTACTGTATCAGTAGTTTGTCTAACTCGTAAAACTAAATACACAATGTGACATTCTCGCAGGACAATTAGTTTTTGTTGTAATGTGCAAAATATCGTGCAAAAAAAATCGTGCAAAATATTGACCAACTGAACACTCTAGCTGGTTTAAATATGTACGTAGTCTTACGGATGATAATTTACAGTGATGTAACAAAATAAGCACGTTTTCAAAACCTAGCATGAGGGTGTCAGTGCCGAAGGGCGAAATCATTGTGACAATATTAATCGTTCTGGCTCATTTTTATATTGCATAGTAACATGGGCCTGCACCTATCACAAATGCGTTGGTCCACTAGAACGAACACTATCCTTCGTGTAATAACCTATAATGAACCCGATGATCCTAGCATGCAAATATTTCGAACCTCAGAAATCTTTCCTTTTGATTCTTTCCGTTCTCCAAAAATGACTGCGAGTTAGCGCAATAGCAAACTATAATTATCTGCTTCACCTATTCGTTCTTCATCATCATATTTCATCAGAATTTATACCGAAGGTTATTACAAATGAACTTCTTGGGCAAGTTGGTGCTTTGATACCAAAGCCAGCATTGAACTTGTACTTGACAATTCGATCCTGGTAAGCGACTCTTACTATTCAGTGGCGTAAAAATATTGTGAGAGCTGATCGTTGCAGTTAAGCAACAAAACTGTTTATCAAGTGAGATACATCGGTAATTCGTCTAAATACTGTTATCCAATAGGATGTTACTTAAAATTGATTGCACGCACCCTTGTTACTTTGCACACTTGTTCGTTTTTTGCGCGTGTAAAAAATTGTGCACTTCTAATGTTTTACATTTCAATTCGTTTTGGCATGTGCCTATCTATTCTGTAGCAGTAAATGTACTTTTTTCTTGCACCCTATACTAGCCACTTGTTTAAAGGACACCTAGGACACGAGATAAATAGCGAAAATTGACAGGCACATGAAATCGCCTCTATGAAAAAGAAAGGACATAGCTTTTGCTCACGGTAACAAATTGTTTTTGGATACATGTATGGCGTGTTGTATACGAGCACAAATATCGGTAGAATTTGATAACGCTTTTGTATATTCGCAAGACGTCAGCGCACAAACTTTCTTAAACGAAATCATTTAACTGATGGCTGCAAGTCAGAACAAAGCGTGAGGGAAGGCAATGCATGACTTAATCAATTAATGAACCTTTATTGAAACAACAACTTGTCACTCGAGCTGGGGGGTCCCTTATTCCAGGCAACCGCTGGCCTGGACCGTCCGCTGTGCGTGGGTGGTGAGTTGGCGCTGGTCGCCGAGGTTCGCCTTTAAGACCTCAAGTTCCCACGTTTCACTAAGAAGGGTCTGCGTCAATTGAGGTATTACTAAAAAAATTGTAACATCAAACGCACACATACGACGAATACAAGGAGCTGCAGATCAGTGTAACGAATGCGCATGCGGGGGGTATTGAATGTTTTCAAAACACAATGCTAGAGTTATATCAGTCTAACTGCGGAAAACCTTCGCGTGTGATTTTAATGCACCGTTGCATAGTTGTTTTACAGTAGGACCCCGTCATTACATAAAGGCTAGTTTTCACGGATGGTCGGATTTGAAATGAACGCCTAAGTTCAGACTGCCTCCTGCAAAACCAAACCTCGAAAGATATGCTTTTAAAGGCGGCACGTTCACGAAGCGACTGCGGAGCCTGAAAAACGTCATGGCGATCATCTTCTTGACACCACTTCGCTTTGCGTTGGACACGCGGAAGACGCTGCTCATCAACCGCAATGCACAACAAAGCCTAATTCTTGTTTTTATTGAGCTGAGAGAAAACAAATTTAGGTAAGAGCTACCTACCAAACACCGAAATTGCCAAAACCAAAGCTAGAATTTTAGAAACGCCGTTTCTTACGACTTTACCAAGGCTTTATCAGGCTATATCTACATGAGAAACTGCTGACAGGGTATAATGTGCGTTTGGAGCACGATTACTTTTCCCACTTAGAGCACGTTCGTTTGTTATATGGCATTCGGTGTTGCTTTTGTATAAACTCCATCACTGAATAACATGTGCGCAGTCCGCTGAATCGAGCCTTTATTTTTGTTAATGAAGTTTTGTGTACACAACAGGAGCCTTCTTATATGATGAAATGCATACCATAGTACCGGCCTTCCAAAGGAATAAAATATCGCAAAAAGTAAATCCCTTAGCAATAAAGCGGGTCACTCGCGTCAGGCTCATTCGTAACAGGGTTTTTGGTCTATAAAGTTGAAACAAGAAAATAGATTGCATGGTAAGGTATTTTTTGACGAAGTCGGGGGGAGGGATATTTCTCTACATATATTGTAACAGTGGCGCCGTGGCGCAGCATTGTGGTATATTTTACTAAATTTTGGGGTGCACTATAATTTCAACATTGATAAGTGCAGTTCAATGAAACTAAAAGTTCAGAACATCCAACAGTGCGCACAAGAAAAAACGGTGACTGATGCAAAAGCGAAACTATCGTAGCGCTGATATTGTTCCTGTAACATGCACTAGAAGGCTTAAATTCCCTACTTTACTATTGGTTTTTCGTGCAATTATGCAGATGCTATATGCCATTCGAGAGCTTATTGGAAGCAAAAAATAAGATAAATGCTGCATTGTTTAGTTTCATCGCTTCTCTTCAACAAAATTTCAAGTCAAATGAAACAGAACTTCCAGCTTTCAAGTGCTTCTGAACAACTGTGTCATATGGCACAAGCTGAAATAACAGTAAACAACAGTTCGAACAGTGCAGTTTGCATTACGCACATGTGCTCCACGGGTCAGTGAATGAAACTTACCTTCCAAAAACGCCACAGATTTTGTAGTGTCGTTACAACAAACGTGCCGCATTTCATTTTCTTCACAAAACACAGAGCATTTCCACCACTGATGTTTAGGCCAATTTCCCACAAGAAACAGTTTTTATGGGCTTTCACGTGACAACTTTGCAGGAACACAACGGTGAATGTACAGTTACAATGTTACAGTCTATGGAACCTAATTAAACAACATTTGCATCTTGATTTAGAACTTCAGTTCACTTTTCAAAGCGATCGCAATTATTGGACACATTGCATAAATACGTCTGCTCGTCACGCTTACTGTTCACGTTTTCGCCAATCACATCTTGCAGTTAGCACGAGCAGTAAATGTTAACCAGCCCAGAGCAAGCTTCAAGCTTCACACAAATTGCCGCTGAGGAATTTTCGGGGTAGGCAACTAAGCAAACATCGACAAAGCATCATCTACCTGCTTTTTGCCGTTACATAAGTCATTTCCGTTGATCACATCATAAATACCAATAAGCACGGAACTAAAGGCGATGCTTCTACTCTCTATCACGCAAGAAAATAAGCCTGTTCCTCACCTACGATTTTTTTTAGAAGATTTATCAAAGTGCACTGGGCCTGGTATTGTAGTTGAACGTTCATTTATGACTGCAGAGTATGCGTGGAGTCTGTTCGCATAAGGATACTTGAGCAAACAACAATTCTGTACGATATAAACTCATACAAGACCGATTGACTTTTCCACGTTCAGGTGCGAAATTTAGTGAAACAGCTATTTTAACATGTGTACTAGTTGGTTAGTGATTAAGAAATAGCGACTTCCTGTTTAGGCAAAGCAGGAGAACGGCCAAGGGCCATATACGACACGGCGAACTTCTTACTTACGTGCACTAGTAGTTAAAGAAAGTGGAGAAGCGTTATTTTGCAATGTTTGTCTTCTGCACTTATGATATTGCTACGAAATAGTGTTTACAATCACGAAGAGGCGAGCAGTGAGAAGACGACGACGACGATTGGGGGCTAGCGCAGGCTGTTGCCTCTTGGCCAAGTGCGGCGTATTCCCTTATAAATAGACTTGTATATAGCTTTTCGTCTGCGTCTTCCTACGTAACGTACCTGGTGGAGGTGGACGTTCCCTGTACTTCGTCACCGAACTTCGCAGTGAACGGTACGTCCAGCCTTCCTTCATGGCTCCCGGCGACGACAACTCGACTCCGCCGGCCCCGACTCCTACTGCCCCTTCGACAACCTATATCACTCTCCCCGCTCCCCGTTATCCTGGAGTATTCTCGGGCAAACATGGGGAAGGCGTCGATGACTGGATCAGCGTATACGAACACGTCAGCCGCAATAACCAGTGGGACCCTACAATCATGCTCGCCAACGTAGTCTTTTACCCTGGTGGCACACCTCGAGTTTGGTTTCGGTCGCACGAAGTTGAGCTCACCAGTTGGGATTCGCTTAAGCAAGAGCTCCGGGACTTGTCCGGCAACCCATACGGTCACCAAGTTTGCGCGCAGAAGGCGTTATCCGGCCGCCTGCAGACGTCAAAGGAGCCCTACGTCACGTACATTCAGGAAGTCTTGGCTCTGTGCCGCAAAGTTGACGCACACATGACTGAGTCCGACAAGGTCTCCCACATCCTCAAAGGCATTGCCGCTGACGCCTTCAACTTGCTCGTTTTCAACAACGTGGCGACTGTGGATGCAGTTATAAAACAGTGCCGCCGCCTGGAACTCGCTGAAAGCCGACGTATTGACCAGCAGTTCGCCTGCCTTCCCAACACCCCAGCGACATCTTCCTGTGCCGATGCTCCTCGTCCCACCAACACTGGCAATTTTACCCGGATCGTCCGGCGTGAGATTGAGGCCGCGTGTCCGGCTGCCTTTGACTCCAGCCCCTCCAACGCACCTGCAGTCACGGTTTCCCTGATCCAGGCAGCTGTCCGCCAGGAATTCGCAAACGTGGGTCTTCACACCATCTGCTCGGCACATCGCCGTGATAACCACTCGTCTTCATCGATTCGGCCCTGTCCCGCATCTTATTACCCACCACGTTTCCGCAACCCATCTGAATGGCACACTGCTGACGACCAGCTCATTTGTTTTCACTGCCGTCGAATCGGGAACATTTCTCGGCACTGTCGCAGTCGCTGGAGTTCCCTGACCCGGTCTACTTATACTGACTACTCTCGCCCCTAAGGTGGCCCTTCTCGTCCCTATGTCGCACGCTCCGATAATGACGCCACTGATTCTCCTGCAACGAAGCGACGCTATTCTCGTTCGCCTTCACCCCAACGACGATAATATCGTTCTCCCCAGCCCAGTCGCTCCTTTTCGCCGACTCCCTTCGGACGCCGCTCCTAGCCGGAAAACTATACGATGCAGCGCATCGAGGTGACGCTGCATTGCTCCTTACGCCACCAAATCCTGCACTGACGTTGCCCACTCATCTGAACCTGCTTGACGTGCAAGTCGACGGTGTTTCTGTATCTGCTCTTATAGACACTGTGGCGCATTTGTCGGTAATGAGCGCTCACTTTCGCAACCGCCTGAAAAAATACTCACGCCCACCACGACGCCTCGTGTCCGTGTCGCCGATGGTTGAACAACCCCGTTAATTGGTATGTTTGCCGCCCACGTCTCCTTCCCCGATCGCTTCACTATCGTGCTATTTACAGTCATCGCCCACTGTCCCCGCGACATCATCCTCGGCTTAGACTTCCTCTCCGCACATTCTGTTCTCATCGATTGTTCCGCCAGTACTCTCCGCCTTGACCTGCCCGTTCTGGATCCCGCTCAACCACATCCCAGTCGCCTCAGTTCCGCTGACTTCGTTCCCTTGCCACCTTCGGCACTGACTTACGCTGACTTAGTGTCATCCCTACCATCGCCCGACGGTCACTACATCGCGGCTACTATGCAAGCTGTCCTACTTACACACGGGATCACAGTACCTCATACAGTTTTATCTATTACGGTGAATCGCGCCTGCCTGCCAGTGGTCAATTTTGGCTTGACGACACAAGTGCTGCCACACGGGACGTCTCTGGCCAAGCTTTGCTCATTGGAGGATCCCTCAGTAGCATCTATTGCAGTAGACGACAATTCAGCCGATTCTCCACTACCATCGCCGACTTACAGAAAATGATTTCGCCCGACATGCCGTCCGAGCACGCTCGTGAGCTCTACCGCGTTCTGTTTTGCTACGACGATATTATTTACTTTAACGATCGTCCTTTGGCCCAAAATACAGCTGTTAAACATCGGATTAATAACGACGATGCCCCTCTTATTTATTGCCGCGCCCGTATCGAGTGTCACCGGCTGAGCGTCAAGTTATTCACGCAGAAGTTCGCCAAATGCTTGCCAAGAACATTATTGAACCGTCATGTAGTCCATGGGCGTCAGCTGTTGTACTGGCAAAAAAGAAGGATGGCTGATGGTACTTTTGCGTTGATTATCGCCACCATAACAGGGTTACCAAAAAGGACGTGTATCCCCTATCTCGGATTGCTGACGCCCTTCACTGCATCCACGGTGCTCGCTACTTCTCCTCTATTGACCTTCACTCCGGCTACTGGCTGATTTCCGTGCACGATCTCAACCTCAAGCAGACTGCCTTTGTAACACCAGACGGTCTTTACTAATTCAAATTGACGCCGTCCGGGTTATGTAACGCTCCTGCCACTTTTTAACGCATGATGGAATCCCTCCTTCACAGTTAAATGGTCCACGTGCCTGTGCTACTTGGACGACGTTATAGTATCCTCCCGAACGTTCGCTACGCACCTCGAGCGCCTCTCAGCAGTCCTGGACGTTTTTCGTCGAGCCGGTCTGTAACTCAACGCATCGAAGTGCCAGTTCGGCCGTCGCCAGATTACCATCCTTGTGTATCTCGTTGACGCAAACGGAGTGCAACCAGACCCAGGCAAAATCCATGCTGTTACGCACTTCCCTGTTCCGAAGTGTGTCAAGGATGTGCGTAGCGACGTCTGCCTTCGTTCGTACTTCCCCCGTTTCGTGAAAAATTTCGCGGCCATAGCACGACCACTAACCGAGCTTTTGAAGAAAGACGCCCCTTTCCAGTGGGGCGATAACGAGGCGACCTTCTAACAATCGACCTTCTCACAACGCCTCCCGTTCTGGCCCATTTCGATCTTTCTGCACCTACTGAAGTCCGTACTGATGCCAGCGGTTACGGAATTGGCGTAGTACTGGCCCAACGCGAGCGTGGCAACGACCGTGTTATCGCTTACGCCAGCAGGCTCCTCTCGCCCGCAGAGCGCAACTATTCCATCACTATGCGTGAGTGTCTGGCCCTAGTTTGGGCGGTTGCGAATTTTCGCCCTTACTTATATGGCCTACACTTTTGCGTTATCACAGACCATCACGCGCTTTGCTGGTTATGCTCACTGAAAGATCCTGCAGGAAGACTTGGTGCCTGAGCCTAACATCTTTAAGAATATTCGTATACTGTCATCTACAATTCTGGCCGACTACACAAGGACGCTGGCTGCCTGTCTCGCTACCCGATAGACGAGCCTGACGACGCCGACAGTAGTACCACCAACGGCATTTTCTCTGTGTCTGTCTTCGCTAACATCGCCGATGAGCAGTACCGAGACCAACCGCTGCAAGCACTCATCAAGCGTCTGCGCTCTTCACCTACCGACGCGTCCGTTCGCCGATATGTCCTTCAGGGCCGCATTTCGTACCGAAGGAACTTCCTCCCTGAAGGATCTGATCTTCTTGCAGTGCCAAAACATCTACGACAGACTGCGCTCTTTGAGATGCATGACGCACCCACTGCAGGAGATCTTGGGGTAAACCGCACGTACGACCGCGTCCGTCGCCGCTTCTATTGGCCTGGTCTCGCTCGCTCCGTCCAATGCTATGTTGCTGCCTGTGATCCCTGCCAGCGTCGGAAAACACCTCAGCTGCTACCTGCCGGTCCTCTCCAGCCGGTCACCATCCATGTGGAACAATTCTTTCTTGTTTTATTAGACCTCCTCGGTCCATTTCCCACGTGATCTTCTGGGAATAAACAGGTAGCCGTCGCAACTGATTATGCCACCCGATATGCTATCACGCGGGCTCTCCCTACCAGTTGCGCCACTTACGTCGCGGACTTTTTCTTGAGTTACATTATCTTACTTCATGGCGCCCCACAACAGCTGCTTACTCGCCGTGGTCGTAACTTCCTCTCAAAAGTTATCGCCGACATTGTGCGTTGCGGCTTCACTCAACACAAGCTGACTACACTATACAATCCTCAAACCAATGGCCTGACAGAGCACTTAAACGGTACTCTTACCGGTATGCTCTCGAAGTACGTTTCCAAGGAGCACCACGACTGGGACATTGCCCTTCCTTACGTCACATTTGTGCACAATTCTTCCCCGCACGACACCGCCGGATTTTCTCCATTTTACCTACTGTACGCTCGCGAACCGACCTTGCCCCTTGACACGGCACTTCCTCCTGCTGCGATCTCAACACTTGAGTATGCGCGGGACGCCATCACCCTCGCCGACCAGGCACGCCAGCTTGCCTGTGCTCGACTGACGGCCACGCAAACCACTCAGCAGCGTCAGTACAACGCCCGCCACCGTGACGTACAGTTTTCGCCTGGTGCCCTCGGGCTCCTGTGGTCGCCGTCTCGTCACGTCAGACTTTCAGAAAAGGTCCTTTCGCGATATACAGGGCCCTACCGCGTGCTGCACCAGGTGAAGCCTGTGACGTACGAAATTGCTCCTGTGTGTTGAACCTCGTCGTTTTCTTCTCTGGCATCTAGTGATGTCGTGCACGCCATTACGCTCAAGACCTACTACACTGCTTCCGAGTCCGGCTTTTAGTCGCTTTTGCCGCCGGGGGTAGTGCTACGGAGCAGTGTTTACAATGATGAAGAGGCGAGCAGTGAGAAGACGACGACGACGATTGGAGGCTAGCGTGGGCTGTTGCTTCTTGGTCAAGTGCGGCGTATTCCCTTGTAAATGGACTTGTATATAGCTTTTCGTCTGCGTCTTCCTACGTAACAACATGCTTAATTATTATTACCATGCAAAGCTGAATCTCCCAGCATTAAGCTCAAATATTCTCATAAATTCAAAGGTTACTAGAAAAGAACAGAACCTAAAATGAAAAAAGCCTTATATCAGTTCTACAGAATATCATTAGTTATAGGCCTGCTGCACGAGTTATAGATTGGAGAATTCCAACAACATCCGAAATTAAAATTGGTTCCGTTCATCCATTCTTGCAGCAAGAAACATTTGTGGCCGTCGCTTCGATGCTGCTCAAGTGGTGTGCCATCGCCTGCTTCCTCCTGAGTTTTGACTGTAGAGCCGACAATACAAACACACGGAGAAGGAAAACCCTCTGTCTCACATTGCTGGAATATGCATACACGGTAAGTGGCTTTCGCACTCGCGTATCGCATGAGCCTCCTGACCTGTTCAAAGCGGTTCTCCATGATAAGGTAGCGAAGGCGAAAATAACGTTTTCTTATTACATTTAAAATTCAGATTTATTCATATTTATTAGTGTTATCTTTATGCGGTAGTGATCCGTAGCCTTCGAGTATGCTTTAGGGAATTCTGAGAGATACAGAACTTCCAGTAGCCTTTGTAGAACATCAAGCCTTATACCCAGTGGCACCAATCTGGTTGTCCTGTCGATAGCAACGCACAATAGAAAAGGGAAAAAATATACAATCACCGCTGAATGACAGAAAGCACGCTATGTTTTACGTTGCATAGCGCAAAGTTGCATTAAGAAGCACCAACAGTGATTTGCAGAAGATTGCCTTCGCACCAAAAAAGTTAAATGG
Source organism: Dermacentor variabilis (assembly GCF_050947875.1). Classification (NCBI taxonomy): domain Eukaryota; kingdom Metazoa; phylum Arthropoda; class Arachnida; order Ixodida; family Ixodidae; genus Dermacentor; species Dermacentor variabilis. Next base: position 33,257,964 of record NC_134574.1, read on the forward strand.
ATTTTGTGAGCAAATAAGCAAACACGAAACTAAGATTCCGCAAAACCTGTCCAGACTATTCTGTACTTGATTTCTTTTCCGTGAGAAACAATTGGAGCATCTCAACGAAGAATTGAAGAAAGGATCATTTAATTGTTCTTTAAAGAACATCCAATCACGATGTTGTCCTGATTGCTCAGAATTTTTGTTATCTTGTAATTTGTGCGAGGAGTGTAAATTCTAATTGAATCATACTGATTTTCTTTCAATGCTTTATATATGGATGATTGTTTTCTTTTTCTGTCGTTCGTCCAGCACTGGGCGATAAAGGCGTATTCCATTATAGCATGGATCAATGTTTATTTGCTGAAAGCCTAATTTATTGCGGAGGCTGAAAGCCTAAGTCAATGTGGAAGATGTCACAACAACCATGTTTGATACTTGAGTTTGAGAAAGGTACATACTGCATTGTTTTGTTTCATCGTTTCTCTTCAATAAAGATTTCAAGTCACTTGAAACATGCAACCTCCAGCTTTCAAGTCCTTCTGAACTGTGTCATGGGACACAAGCTGAAATAAGAGTAAAAAATAGTTTGAAGAGAGCAGTGTGCATGGTGCACATGTTCTGTACGAGTCCATGAATGCAAGCTCATTTTCTAAAGCACCACACCTTTCGTACTGTCGTTGCCACAAATGTGCCACATTGCATTCTCTTCAGAAAACACAAAGCATTTCCGCCAGTGAGGTTTATTTATTTATTTATTGATTGATTTAGCGTACTCGCAGGGCTATTACGGCATTATAGAGGGGAGTGGTTACAAAATAAAACGGGTAAATTCGACGAACAGCAGTTATTACAGCAGAAAAGTATATATATATAGCAAATGGCACCTAGAAATACCAAGTTAGCTATCGCATTCGTGAGTACAGGTTGAACAATGTCAGGAAAAAAATACCTACATATTATCCGGGATAGCTGTAGATGCCTACAGCTATCCCGTTTTTGAATAATCGGTAATCTGCGATGTTAGCGGTTGAGGCGGGGAGGGAAGGCGGCTCCCCTAATTGGAAGTGCGTGGTACAAATCCCTACAAGAAAGTGTTGAATCTGCATAATGGGATGCTGACCTTATGAATGTGATCTATTCTTGACGATGCATACGTAGGCAGGGAAGTAAGTTTGTTGCCTAACAGCGGGTGATGAAATGACCTATGAGAAAGGCACATATAGAACATTTTGCGACGTGATAACAAGGACGCTAAGTTAAGTCTAGATTTCATGGCACTGATACTCGCGGTTCTGGTATAGTTAGAAAGAATGAAACGAGTAGAGTTATGCTTAACCATTTCCAGTGAGTGCGTTAGGTTTATGTGACCTGGATGTCAGATTGAAGCAGCATACTCAAGTTTGGGTCGTATTAGAGTTTTATAGAAGATTAATTCAAAGGGAGAACGTGCTTTGGAAAAGTTGCGTCTTAAGTAACCTAGCATTCGGTTAGCGTTATTATATGGGCGATGTGGGTATTCTAAGTGAGATCAGAGGTGATGTGATGGCCAAGGAACGGGTAAGTTATTACCAATTTAAATGGAGCGTTATAAGGGAGTACACAGGTGGTTCACTGGTAGTTCGATATACACGCATGAATTTACATTTGTTAACATTTAGTTCCATTAACCATGAATTGCACCATGCAGAAACGGCGTTAAGGTTAGCTTGAAGCCTTGTTACATCCTCATCGCAAACTATTCTGGTGTAACTTACACAGTCGTCAGAAAATAGGTGAATTTGAGTTGAAACACAGGAAGGTAAGTGGTTAATATATATGAGAAATCGGAGGGGTAGAAGCACGGAGCCCTGTAGCAAACCCGAATAAAGAGGACTCAGATTAGAGGTTACTTTGTTAGCTGAAGCGAACTGTGAACGGCTGGTGAACCTAAAGCCAGTACAAAATTTTAGTATCAAGGTTTAGTTGGTGCAGTTTTTAGATTAGTAAGCTATGACACACTTTATCGAACGCTTTTGCAAAGTCCAAAAAATTTGATCTGCAATTGAAGAGTGGTCAAGCAATAGGTTCAGTTTATGCGTGAATGATACTAGTTGGGTGCCGCATGAATAAGTTTGGCGGAAGCCGTGTTGAAACTCTGAAAAGATGACGAGTTTTCTTCTAAGAAGTTGGCAATGTGAGAAAACAGGATGTGCTTGATAATTTTGCATGGTATACTGGTGAAAGTGATAGGCCGATAGCTCAGTGGGGTATGTTTAGTACCTGTTTTGAAGAGTGCAATCACCTTTCCCATCTTCCAATCAACAGGCAGTGAACCTTTGTCAAGTGATTGCTTGAAAATCTTTGTGAGAATAATGGAACAATTTGTGCTATTGCTTTCAGACGCTTTGCATTAATTAAGTCACTGCCAGGAGCAGATGAGAGTTCCAGTGATGGGATTATTTTTTGTATGCCAACGGGTTCAATTATTAAAGGGTGCACCGCGGCGTAGTCGTAAGACAGTGTAGTTGGGCGTGCTGGTTGGTTGGTTAGTTGGGGTTTAATGGCACAAAGGCAACTAAGGCCATGCTGCGCCAGTCACAAGACAAAAAGAAACGCAAGGTTAGAGCAGGCAAACCTGCATTGCATTATAGTTCGCGTAAATAACCAGTTGTCTCTAAAAAGTGGAACAGGTTAGTAAATGGCACTAGCGGGTCATCTGCCAGTTATAGGGCAGGGTGTAAAGGTGTGTTTAAATTATATAGGTTGTGTAAAAGCTTCCGCCGCTGGGTTTCAAACTGTGGACATGTTATTAGGATATGTATTACTGTAAGGGGTTGATTGCATTTTTCGCAAGTCAGCGGGTTTTCTTTTCGGAGGAGAATGTTGTGTGTTAAATGTGTATGTCCAATCCGAAGTCGGCACAGGATCACCTCATAGAACCGTTGCTGGTGAGTGCACGACTTCCACTCACCAATTACGGGTTTAGTAAGATGTAGCTTGTTGCTTAAGCAATGGTCCCATGTCTGTTGCCATTTGGCCGTCAAGGCCTTCCTAATCGCCGTGATACTATCCCGATATGGAAGCGCCGTGTTTGTTATGTATTTGCGCGCTGCCATTGATGCACACCTATCCGCTGCTTCATTTCCCGGTATACCGACATGGCTTGGTACCCAGCCAAACCTAATTGACCGGCCGTATTTTTTTAATGTTACCATGTTTAAAATATCCCCTATCAGGGGTTCACATTCGGATTCCGCGTGTAGAGCCTTCAGTGTGCTTAATGAATCAGTGTATATTACTCTGTTTTCGTGTTTGTCGGCTATGCTCTTTTTAACTACAGTCCACATTGCGTATACTTCGGTTGTGTAGACAGAGGCTTGTTGTGGTAATCGAATACTTGTTTCCCAATTTTCCGTTACGGCCCCCACACCCACGTGATCTTTTGTTTTAGAGCCATCAGTGTAATATTGCATGTTATTTTGATATTTGTCCTGAAGTGCACGGAATTCTTGTATAATGTGTTCGTGTGGGATGTCTCTTTTCTTTAGATGTGTTAACGTCCAATCACATAAGTGTGTAAAATCGTGCCACGGGGCCAACCGTTGTGGTTTCGTGGCAACCTGGAGGACTTCGTGGGGAATGTCATAATCCCGACAGTATTGCTCATACCGCAGGACAAGTGGCCTAATCGTGTTCGGTTTATTTGTGTAGTGTAAGCGTGTGTTGCATTGTGTGAGGATGTTGTAGCATATGTGTTCGGGTGATGACTGAATTCTGAGTACGTAGGAAAAAGTGAGGAATGCTCTCCGCTGCTGTAAGGAGGGTTTATTACACTCGACGTATAAACTTGGAATAGGTGCAGTTCGGTAGGCACCACTTGCCAGTCGCAGTCCAAGGTTATGTACCGGATCAAGTTGTTGGATGTAGGACTGTTTGGCTGAGCCGTAAACCACGGAGCCGTAGTCTAAAAGGCTAGGCACAAGAGACCGGTAAACACGTAAAAGGCAAGTTCGGTCGGAACCCCAGTGCTTATGAGACAAAATTTTAAGGATATTTAGAGCTTTATTTGCTTTAACCTTTAGTGCTTTTATGTGAGTTAGGAAGTTAAGTTTGGTGTCAAAGGTTACTCCTAAAAACTTATGGTCTTGTTTCACCGGCAGTATGGCGTCGTTCAATTTTAGGACTGGATCGCTGTGTAGCCCTCGTTTCTGAGAGAACAAAACAGTAACACTTTTCTGTGTGGAGAGACGGAAACCATTTTTGTTAGCCCATTGTGTTAGTTTATTTATTGTCATTTGAAGCTGCCTCTAACAGGTTGCCAAATTTGAAGCACGGCAAGCCACTTGGAGATCGTCTACGTAAAGAGAGTGCATAAGAGACGCCGGTATAATCTTATTAACTGAATTCATCTTTACTATAAACAGCGTCGTGCTGAGAACACACCCCTGCGGAACGCCATTTTCCTGCGTAAATGTATTGGAATGAACTGTACCTAGACGAACCTGAAATTTTCTATTAGACATGAAATCAGTTAGGCAATTCAGCATTTTACCACGGATGCCGAGGTCAGCCAGGTCACTTAAAATTCCATATCTCCATGTGGTATCATAGGCTTTTTCTAAATCGAAAAAAAGTGCAAGACAGTGTTGTTTCTGTAAAATTGCATGTCGAATTTCATGTTCAAGACGGACAAGATGGTCAGTAGTTGAACAACCCTTTTTATATCCACACTGGTGAGGGTCTATGAGGTTTCTTGATTCTAAAATAAATGAAAGTCTCATATTGATAATGCTTTCATATGATTTTGCCAAACAGCTCGTGAGGGCAATGGGTCTGTAGCTGCTTGCGGATGTTGGGGATTTACCGGCTTTTAGAAATGGGACTACTATAGCTTTTTTCCACTCTTCGGGCATTATACCTGATTCCCAGATTATGTTGAAAACTTAAGGAGAGCTTCTACAGATGTCTGAGATAGATGAGCCAGCATGGCGTAGTGAATACGGTCGTGTCCTGGCGCTGCGTTTTCCCCCGCAGAAAGGACTCTGTTTATTTGTTGTAGTGTGAGGGGGGAATTGTATGGTTCATTTAACGCGCCAGTAGTGGGCAGCTTCTGTTTTTCAGCAGACTGTTTGTACTGTAAAAATTCTTTTGTATGATTCCCTGAACTGGATACATCCCGGAAATGTTCGCCAAGTATATCTGCCTGTTCTTGTATTGTTGTTTGTGTGTCTGGACTTGTAAGTAACGGTATTGTATAAGATGAGTAATCTCCCCGAAACTTTCTAACCTGTTCCCACATGCGTTTAGATGTGACTGAACTGTTTATGGAAGATACGTATTTCTTCCACGATGATTTTTCTGCCTGCCTTCTGATAAATTGTGCCTTGGCTTTGGCCTGTTTAAAGCATAAAAGGTTGGTATAGGTGGGGTGTCTTCGTAACATACCCCAGGCCCTATTTTGAAGCTTTTTTGTTTCTGTGCACTCGGGAGTCCACCAGGGGAAACTTTTTTTGCGCACAAGACTAGATGTTTGAGATATTGCCCTTTCTGCCGCTGAAATTAAAACTTCAATGAACTTCTCATTGATTTCATTTATATTGAGTTCATTTGAAAAGACTTCTTCAAGTTTTGCATGTTTCATAAAAAGCGGCCAGTCGGCAAGATGTATTTTCCAGCGACGTGGCTTAGAGTTTATGGTAGGTAATGGAGATGTTAGCTTGATAAATGCCGGCAAATGATCATTTCCATATGAAGTGTCAAAGACTTCCCACTTAAAATCGCTAAAAACAGACGGTGAGCAGAAGGCTAAATCAAGACAGCTAAATTTGCGTGAGGTTGGTGAGAAATATGTTGGTGAACCCGAGTTTAAAAGACATATGCTGTTAGACAAAATAAGATCTTCGATTACATGCCCTCTTTGGTCTGTTCTATCGCTGCCCCAGAGGCTACAATGGGCATGAAAATCTCCTACTAGAATAAAAGGATCCGGCAACTGGCGTATTAGATTTTCCAGTTGTGTAGTAGTAAAATGAGTATGGGGTGGGATGTAAAGTGAATAGATGGTGATGGTTTTATGCGATAGAACGGTGACGGCAACAGCCTCGAAAGAGGTATTCAGTTGAACATTTCGTGTAGGGGTGCCGCCCTGAACGACTATGGCGATTCCTCCTGACAAACGGCTAGAGTGTTCGCGGTCCCTTCGGACAACGGTGAAACCTTTGAGAATGTTACTATTTTTTGGACCGAGATTCGTTTCTTGAAGACACACTGCAACTGGCGAAAAAGTGTTGATAATGTCTTTGATGTCACCTATATTGTGTATAAAACCTCTGCAATTCCAGTGTACAATGAAAGCCATGTTTGTAAAATGAAAAATGTACTGGTGTTTCCGAACTTAAAAATTAAAGGTGACATGTGATATAGGACAGTACACGTTTAATGGGCGGTAACCGTTCAGGTTGCCTGTCCCTTTTTCTGTAGAGTTATAAGGACCTTGTCCTTCTTAGGGCGCTCACAAGAGCGCTGTTCTTTTGGCGTCAATGACGCCGGGGTTTTAGTGTCGACCTCCATTGCCTTCTCTGAGGCGCTGGATGATCGAGAGCCAGGCGCCGATACACGCGCCTCGGGCCTTGGCGTTCTGTTTAGTCTGGAGACCTGCGGAACGACTGTCTGCAGGGCCGTCTTGGATGATGGTGGAGTAGCACTAGCTGCTGCCACCGAGGGGGCGGATGGAGTTGCTACAGGACCACTGACTGTGACTTCTGTAGACTCCCGAGACCGATGTGACGCTGCCCCCTGTCGCGCCACATTGGCATAGCTTATTTGAGGTAAGAGCGAAAGCCTCTTCCTTGCTTCAAAAAATGAAATCTTCTCTTTTAGTGTAAGAGAAATCACTTCCTTCTCCTTCTTCCAACAGGGACATGATCGCGAATACGCTGGATGTTCCCCTTTGCAGTTCACACAGCGTGGGGGAGCGTTACAATTTTCAGATGGGTGATCGTTGGCACTGCATTTCGCGCATCTTTCTTTGCCTCTGCATGATTGTGATGTGTGGCCGAACCTCTGGCACTTAAAACATCGCCTCGGGTTCGGTACGTATGGCCTGACATTTATCTTTAGATATCCTGCGTCGAGAGAAGTGGAGAGAATGCTAGTACCAAATGTGAGGATCACATGTTTGGTGGGTAGTTGTTCGTTGTTCCTTCGGATTGTAATTCTTTGTACTTTAATGACATTCTGTTCTTGGAACCCCTCGAGGAGTTCTTCGTCACTCAAGCTGAGGAAATCTTCCTCTGAGATAACGCCCCTGCAAGTGTTGAGCGAGCGATGGGCGGAAATGGTGACTTTGATTTCACCAATACTGGCGAGTTCGGACAGCTTTGGCACTTGTTCTTTTTTTCTCAATTCTATAAGCAGGTCTCCACTGGTCATTTTCGAGGCTTTATAGTCTTTGCCAATTTTTTCTATGAGGCATTTCGCCACCAAGAAAGGGGATAGCTTGCGCATACTTTGTGTTCCTTCACTATGCAAGACGTGGTAACGTGGAAAGTTGTCAAGGTCGGTTCGGAGGGTGAATTGAAAAGGTGCATCGGTGCGGCCTCTTTTCAGAGGCCGATCTGGAAGTCGCGGAAAAGCTTCGGCCATAATATGGTTTCAAAATCCTGCGGCGGTGGTAGCCACCCACCACCGAGCCCAACAAGGGGACGCTACAGGTTGTGAGCAACCTGCACACGCCAGCTATGCACCGCCACTATAACCTAATGCATATAACCAAGACTTTATATACTACACACGGTTAACCCTTGCCGCCAGGAAATTCGGAAGTAAGAAGTGAAAAGAAGACAGGAAAGATGAAAAAGCTAGAGAGAAAGACGAAGATCGAAGAGGAGGACAGGAAAAGGTGACTGCCGATCTCCCCCGGGTGGGTCAGTCCGAGGGTGCCGTCTACGCGAAGCAGAGGCCAAAGAGGTGTGTTGCCTCCGCCTGGGGGCCTGAAAGGTCCGAACACCCGGCATCGGCTCAACCCCCAGGATCCCCCTTTCCCCGGACACGGCTAAGCCGCGCACGGCTACACGCGGGAGGGTCCAACCCTCGTGTGCTCGGGTACGTGGTGTCGCAACACACCAAACGCCTGCTGACGCAGACGCCCCTGCGGGGCGCTGCGTGAAAACGTCATCTAAAACGGATGCACAATCGGCAGGGGGAATCGCGTTATCAATTCTATCAACAAGCGTTATGGTGTCGTCACATTTTGGCTTAATAGTGCGCCAGAACGTTTTCGCATCAATAGTTAGCATGGATGGCAATGTGTTCTTTAAAAAGCTATCTTTAGCTCGCTTTAGCGCTGTTATATAGTCATATGTAGCGCGCTTGTAGGATGCCCATCTTTCAACGTTTGCAGATGCTTTAGCTGATATGTACAAACGTTCCTTTTCGTTAGAAAGGCGCTTAATGTGGGTGTTGTACCAGGGAGCGTTATAATTATAGGAAAGAGTGTAGCCAGGGATAAACTTATCCGTTAATTCACTAATATTAGTAATAAATGTATATTATAGTTTGATTGCACACTGCGGTTATCAAAATCAGTCAGGGAAGTGTCAAGCAAGATTCAGAGCTCATTGTTAATTGATTCAAACTCAGCTTTCTTATACTCGTGAATTGTCTTGATTTCTTTTCTGACTTCGGACGTAAAATGTTGATGTTGAAATTGATAACAGAGTTATCGCTTAAGGACGGTGTGTAATTAATGTTCGAAATAAAATCGGGCCCAGTTGTTAGTAGAAGGTAAAGGGGGTTGGAACTTGTAGCGCGATTCTGGTGAACGGTGTTGTCAGTTGACTGTGTACGTCGCGAGTAAAAACGGCGATGCACATCCGTGAATAAATGTACATGGACCGCAGGGTCTCCGAACAAACTAATTCTCATTGTAATTAACAAGCATAAAGTGAAATTGTCAAGTACACTGGTAGGTTCGCAATGCCAAGATTGAATTGCAGTCCTCAATTTCAATTTGCATTCGCATGCAGAGGAAAAAATTGACTTTATCGAACAATTCCTGGTCCGTATATTTTGCTCACCGGTGTACACGGTCGTAGGTACGGGGGACAAAAATAGACAACAGTAAATCTTCGAATTCAACAGTACATGAATATAAGGATAGAAATTGTATAAAGAAAGAAAAGCAAGCTCGCACAAATAGGCGAAGAAAAAACGACAACACAGTAAATTAAAATTCACTTGACTTTAGCATATATGTGGGGAAGGATCACCAGTGAAGCTGTCTAGGCTGCATTCATGGGCTGCATGCACTAGAAAATCGTACATTATTCAATTGGGCACCAAACCAACACAAGTGCCGCTGCGGTTGAAGGATTACCCATGCATATGCCACACCTGCTCCTGCAGCCCCGCCAGCACCTCGGACGCGCGCGACGTTATAACCACAGGCGCACACGCCACGTGCACAGGCACTATCGCCTCACGGTTTTCCTCTCTCATTATTCGTTAAACAGGATTTAAAACAAATGAAGCACGTTAAGGCGATCTTGCTACACTAAGCAAACTTTTCATGCATATATATATATATATATATATATATATATATACAAAGTGTTTCTCATGCAACGACGAATTTAAGTGCTTCTATGTGGACCCCAGATATTGCCACGGGGCAGAATTACTGAAGCGTGGCTGTATTTAGAAGTATATACAAGTTGCAGCAAGAATGCATACACAAAATGGCTGCCCGAGCGAGCCGAACACACTGTTCTACAAATCGTCGCCTTTGTTCACTGCTATGGTATGACTATACCCCTCTGCTCCGTAACACCCCGCCCCGGTCGGAAGGCCGCCGTCTCGGCGGTAGTGTTTATGGGGGCGAAGAGGCGGTGAAGTAGGGCTTCAGCCTAGAAATGTGGGCTACATTAGTTGTCAAAGGGGCAGACGATGATCGTTAGTCAAGCGGGGATACTTCGTAATTCATATCGCCGAGCTGCTGCAGGATCTTATAAGGCCATGCGTACCATGGCAGAAACGACCGTGGCGGTTACAGGGGTCCACAAAAAAACGCATTAGCGCATTCTTTTCTAGGAGTTTTCTTGTTCCCATTGTTCCGTGAACAGGCGACAGTGAACCTACAAACTATACTCGGTCCGACAAGCGCGTCGCGCCATTGATGGCGCTGCAAGTCTTTCTGAAGGGCGCGTATTGAGGCTTCACGAACCGATTCGTCGAAGTAGGCTAAGGGAGGCTAGAATGTCACTAGCGCCGCTGGCCGATCGTAACAGCTCCTCCATGGCCCCGAAAATCTCGACTGGTCACTCCTAATAACAGGTTGGCAGGAAGAGAATGGCTGATGGCAAGGGGGGTTACTTCGCTTGTAGGAACCACCTGAGAAATGCTGACATACATTCTCAAAACATGTCACAATTATAGTAGCACGAGAGCGCGCCCCACAACACTGTTCCGCGCAGCGCCTAAGTATATCGGATCTAGCTTTAGACCCGCCTGGCTTGAAAGAAAACATCAGTGCAGAAACAAATATGGCGTTTCGCTATGCAAATTTCGCAGGCATTTCTCGCCGAAAAATTTAGCAGTCATTGATGCAATCCTACTGAATGAAAGGGGATCGTGTTGGCCTAACAAAATAAAAAAAAATTGTCTGGCTCCCTAAAGCAGAACGAGTTTCAAATTAACCTGCTCAATCCATCCGCACTGGTATGCAACTTTTCCTTTTTATATCAAACGAAGAGGTTGTTCATTTGGAGGGTGAGGCTCCATCGAAACAAGCTGCGCTTTTGATTACATTTTATTTAGCCATGTAAGAGGGCAGTGGTCGATCTTGTAGATGAATTCCGCTCCATATAACTAACACGACATCTTCTAGGCTGCCCAAAGCAAACAGCCACATTCCTTTTCTGAAGCGCTATAGGCTTGGTCTCTTACAGTTAGTTTACGGCTAGAGAATAGGATGTTCCTCAGTATAATCGCCGACATAATTACCATGCCCATTCCCCTGTCACTTGCGTCGCATTGAACTATCATTTCCTTTGTATAGACTGGCGCGCAAAGCACAGGATGAGAAACTGATAGCGTTTTCAAACATTAGAAAGGCTTCTCTTCGTCTTCTTCCCAGCACATGTTACTCGGTGTTTCCTTTCGGAGTGCGTCCGTAAAATGATTTGCTATTCGCGAGCAATTCGGAATGTACCGCTGACAGTACCCAACAAGTACCGAAAATTATGGAAGACCTGTTTTCTTGCGCTGGTGTGAAAAATCTCCAATCGTAGCTGCTTTCATCTCGCCCGGTCGTATCGGGCCCTGGCAGACAACATGCCCCAGATAAGTAACCTGCGAGAAGCCAAATCTACAATTTTCGTCTTCATCGTTAAACCTGCTTCCCTCAACCACAAGAACAGCTGCTATAGGTGCGATACGTGCTGTCTCTAGCTGTAAGAAACAAATGCGACATGAACAATACATGGCAATGCGAACTCCCGCAAATAGTTTAGAACAATATTCATAAACTTAGAGAAGCTCAGCAAAGCGTTCGTCAGCCCGAAGCTGAGAGCGAGATGGCGAAAAATGCCTACAGGGGAGATGAATGCGGCATAGCGGCTGGCACTTCCTGGAAGGAGATCTTGCCAGCATTTCCGCATGAGATCTGAAGTCGACATGTATTTATAAGCGCAGACTCTTTCCATTCGTTCGTAAATGTTGTGTACCGGGTACAGCTGATCCCTTGTGATGACATTTAACTTTCTGTAGTCAACCCACGGATGAGGGTCCTTATTATGGGTTTCCATAAGTATTGGCGGTGATGTGTAGTCACCCTCAGCGGGCTCAATAACTCCTAACTCGAGCATACGCTGTATCTCTGCCTCCATAGTTCATCTCTGTCGGGGAGACACCCGGTAAGACTTGGATCTTACGGGTTCGGTTGATGTCAGCTCTATATCATGCATTATTAGTTTGGTTCTACCTCGCCGATCGCTGAATCTGTCAAGATATTCCCATAGGATCCCCTTCAGGTCATCTAGCTGCTCTGGTTTAAGATCGTCACGGCTTACCCACTGTTCTACAACTTCTTCCAGACTGATTTCAGAGGTAGAAGTCGTCTTAGACTCATTAAAATTGGTATTAATGTCGTCCGGCTATTTCATGGTTAGGTTAATGACTCCGCAGTGCTCCACTTATGGCTCCATCAAATTGCCACAGTATATTCTCAGCTCCTTCCTATGACCAGGCACTTTCCGAGCATACTCGGTATCTGAAAGTTTGTGCAACACTTTAACGAGACCGTCCCAGTGAACTTCAAGCTGATTCTTTCCTGAAGGTCAGAGGTTCATTGCCTCGTCCCCAGCGTTAAGCGTTCGTAAACTCGTATTCCTGTCGCAGTGGAGCTTGTGTTCTTTTGTGCCACGCCCATGCTATTTTGGACTAATTCTGGTGCTGCACTTAGCCGTTCCAGCCAATTTAACACTTGTTCTACCACTGTTTGATTCTTTTCAATTTCCTCCCACATCTCTCTTAACATTCGGTGTGCGGAACTGTGTGTGTCCTTCCTTACACTAGTCCTGCTGGCGAGAACCCTGTAGCCTTATAGCGATTCGTTCTAGCAAGCAAAGTAGCCAGAAGACGATTCTCCCTGGCCACCTTGTGTTCGTAACTTTGTGCCCGCAAACTCGCTTATGCACTGAGTGCCAGCTCTCGACACGATTTTACTCAGCGTGATAGACGGAACTGTGTAGTAACTTAACCCCACACGTTTGTAAGAATTTGGACGTCAGTGAGCTGGTGAATACTGAACCTCTCCACCCGGATTTCGGCTGGAAAGCCGACTTGGGCGAATACTATCAAAAGCGCGTGTACAAATTCGGTGGAACCGAGTTCTTTGAGAGGCACTGCCCCCGGAAACTTTGTGACCGAACACAACATGGCAAACAGGTAACTATAACCTGACTTTGTCTTCGGTAAAGGCCCTACCGTGTCTACCCCAAGTCGTCTGAAGCGTTCTGATTTTAAAGGAACTACCTTTAGTGGAGCTTTCCATGTTTCTCCTGGTTTACCGGAGCGTTGGCAGGCTTCGCATGATCTCACAAAGTTTTCTACGCGTTTGAAACAGTCCGTTAATTAGTACTCTATAAACAATCTTTATTTCGATTTGTTTATGTCTAGGTGGCCAGACCATCATTTGCATGACAGAGACACAAAAAGTCCTCCCTGTGTTTAGCATGTGCGACTAACTGATTCAGAATGCTGCCCTTTCGGTCTCTGTAGTGCCTATATACCAACCCTGCTTTCTCGTGCATTGTCTGGCTGCGCCTAGCAATACCGTTTAGCTGTTACATGTAATTTAGCCAGGCGACCGTCATTTTTTAGCTCGGCTGCCAGTGACTGTCTGTCCACACGTAAGAACTGATCCAAGTGATAGGAACTACCCTGTCTCACTTGCGAGAGCGTCAGCTGGCCCTCACTGCAGGCATGAACTTTCACACATGCCTTGTGATGCGCTCTCGTTGGGCTGCTCAGCTGGCAGAATTTTCTCAACCGCTCATACCTGGAGCCTAGATGGCTTTCTGTTGCGGACGCTACGTCTTTTGCTACTTCTACTGGAGCTGCTGTAGTGTATTTCAGCTGAAAACAACGCGATTTGACGAGCTTGGGATTGCTTCAACGCCTGTACTACGCCCTCTCCAAGTTTCAGCCCCTTCTCATGCCCCAAGTGATACGACTGATTCAAAAAAATGTAAGGGCATTTCAGCAACAAGACTTTGGAAACTGCAGCCTCGGTAACGAGCTCCCCGAACGGCCAACTTAAACTGACTTTCGCTATCAGCGGACATACCTTGTGTTCTTCCACAACCTGTTTAACTCACGCTACTTCTCCAGTGAAGTCATCTACCACTACGCAAGACGGGTGCAGAATGTCCATAGCGGTGGCACTGTTCGTAGCACCCGGCATGGTTTTCCATTTATATGCACCTCGTGGAAACATTGGATTGACGGTTCCATGTTCTCGTCTCTTTCTTCTCGTCGGAGATAACAGCGCTAGGCTTCCCGCAGTTCGCAGCGCTATGTCCGAGTTTGTGATGCTTATAGCAGCGGATGGGCCGAAAAGATTCGTAATTCTTTTCCTGCTATGTTTGTTCGCTTTCGACGTTTGACTTCTACTCGCTCGTTTCCGACGTCCTTTCCTCCCTGTGTGCATGCTCGGGTCATTTAATCTGTGATCGCTTTTTGAACGGTAATTGTTTCTGCGGTCCATTCTGCCTTTCCAATTTCCGTCCTAGGCGTTCAGCTTTCTTCGCGTTGCATACTCTTCGGCTTACTCGGCCACCCTTTCCACAGTGCTTCTTTACATCTGCCTTGCACAAACAGCTTCACAGATTGTGGGATACTTTTCTAAAACTGCCCTAGACAGATGCCTTCAATAATGATATCTCTGTTCTCGTACGATTCCGCGCTTTTCAACCAGTCGACTAGGTTTGCCTTTAAATCCTATAAAAGTCTGGTAATCCCTCCCTATTCTTCTTACCCGTGTTTCAAAACCTTTGCTGAAAAGCTTCGGCTGAAAGGCGATACTTCTTTAAAAGACTAGCCTTCACATTCGCATAATCATGGGCATGTTGCGCGCTAAGTATGGCGATAACTTCAGCCGCTTCGCACGACAACATAGACACCAACCGCTTTGGACATGTTCTCGGACCAAAGTCCTTTCAAACTGTCCTAGGAACAACTGTATGTCGTTCCTGACTTTAAATGGCTTTAACAGCCTTTCCATGCGGCATGATTCTGCCTCACGTGATCACTCCAGAGCACCTTCAGTCGCTCGAGACAACTCCCAACGTTTACTTTTAATGTCAGGTTGCACTTCCCTTAACTCTCGTTCCATTCTGCCCCGTTATTCTCTCTCCCTCTCTCTCTCTGTCCTTTTTCTCTTTTTCTAAATTCTGAAGGACCATCTGCTTTTATTGTGGACGTGTGCGCCACATTTCCTCTCTCCGAAGTTCTTGGCCAGCCCACATACGACCAAGCTTTCCCGCCTACCGACGCTCCCCACTGAATCCTCACCCACCTGCACTCTCCACCGAGGTTGAAGACACCCTTGAGAACGCTCAAACGATTGCGACTAGCCGCTCGCCATCACCACACAGTTGCTGCTCATGTTCGCCACAGCTGCGTGGCTCCCGGTCCTCAGCTTATCATCGCCGCTCTCCGACGGGAAACTTAATGGGGCACTGTTGGAGGTGACGCTGCTCTAGCACCCCGGCCTAGAATTCGTCTGCTGACCCTGCTTACTGACCGGAACCTTCTGGAAATGAACATGGATGGTTTTTCCGTTAAAGCTCCCATCGACAATGGAGCGAAAATTTCCATCATGAGTGCGGAGCTTCGAACGCGCTTGAAGAAAGTACATACTTCTGTTACGACTTGAGTGCTCCAGGTCGTTGACGGGGGAACTCCGGCTGAGCTTGGAATATGTACTGCACGTGTGAGTGTCGCCGGCCGCCACACATCTGGTTTGTTTAATTTGCTCTAACGTTGCCCTACCGATGTGATCCTCGAACTCGACTAGACCAACCCCTACCCGTTCACCTTACCGCTGAAGCTCCAACTCAACTTTGGTCTGCGGATTTTATTCACCTCCGGTCTCTTGCAGCAACCCGCATCACTGTTTTAGCCTGTGAACCTGTACGGGACGGAGACTATATCCTACTCCGGCGATTTCAGTCCTGCTTTCTTCCAATGCCTCCTTCCCATATACTATCGTTTCGGTAGCGGACAATCAGACATGTCTGCCTATTCTAAATTTCGGGCTGTTCCAACAAGTACTTCCTTGAGGTATGTCTCTTGCGGCGTTGTTACCGTCGCACGAGTGCCACATTTCCGTTCAATCTGTTGCGCTGTGTTCGACCACTGCTCTTTCTGCGCCTTCTGCATCTGCCCCGCCCGACGACTTTAAAAAGATAATTGTACCGGACCTCTCAACCCAACATGCCACAGTGCTCCATGGCCCCCTCGAGTCGTACTCCATCATTTCCGACATGACCGATCTCCCTTTGGGTCAATCTACGCTTGTGAAGCATCGTACACCTATCGGCGATGCAGCGCCTGTTCGCTGACGCCCATACTGTGTGTCGCCTTCTGAGCGACAAGTTATCCAGAGCAAGGTTGAAAAATGCTTACAAAGGGATTATTGAACACTCTTCCAGCCCGTGGGCTTCCTCTGTTGTTCTCGTCAAAAAGAAGAATAACAGCTGGCGATTCTGCGTTGATCATCGTCATCTAAACACGATCACGATGAAGGATGTATGTTGACTTCCCCGCATTGACGATACTCCGGATTGTCTCCACGGTGACACTTATTTTTCATCTATAGACCTTCGCTCTGGATATTGGAGAATTGCAGTGAATGAAATGGACCGTGCAAATATCACATTTGTCGCACCAGACGGCCAACATCAGTTCCGGGTAATGCCTTTTGGCTTGTGCAATGCCCCGGCGACCTTTGAACGGATGATGGACATGCTCTTGCGTGGATTGAAATGGTCCATCTGCTAGTGCTATTTGGATGACGTCATCGTATTCTCTTCACCTTTTGCGACCCGTCTTGAAAGAGTTTCATCTGTTCTTTCTGTTTCTCGCACCGCTGGCTTGCAGCTCAACTCGTCCAAATGCCAAATCAGTCAACGCCAAATAAGCATGCTCGGACATCTCGTCGATTCGTGAGGCATTCGCCGAGACCATGCTAAAGTTCATGATGTGCGGAATGCCCGCTTACCGACTTGTGCCTAATATGTTCGAAGCTTTCTTGGCCTTTGGTCTTCCTTCCGCCGGTTAAGGAAAAATTTGCCCATGTTTCCCGTCCCCTGACCGACCTCCTCAAGAAAGGCCTTCCTTTATGCTGGGCCTCTTAGAAGCGTCTGCTTTGTCGCAGCTCATCATGCTGATCACCACTCCTTCTGTTCTCGCGATGACGCCTCCGCTCCGACAGAAATGTGCACTGACGCCAGTGGCTACGGCATCGGCGCTATTTTAGCTCAACGCCAATGTGGACACAACCGCGTTATCACCTACGCCTGCCGCCTGCTCTCTCCAGCCGAGCGCAATTACTCGATTATCCAGCGCGTGTGTCTAGCACTGATTTGGGCAGTGGGCAAGTTCCAACCCTACATATATGGTCGACCATTTACAGTTACAACCTATCACCTCGCCCTTTCTTGGCTTGCTTCCCTCATTGATCCCACCGGACGCCTTGGTCGCTGGGCCCTACTGCTACAAGAATACACATACACTGTGATTTACAACTCGGGTCGTCTACATCAGGACGCCAACAGCTTTCCGCGTCATCCCCTCGATGCACCGGACGGTTTAGTGGATGTCGCACCGATCTGCGTTTTTTCGCTCTACGCCTTGAAATACATTGATGCTGAACAACGACGTGACGAATCGTTATCACACATTATCCATATGTTCACATGTTCGTGCTACAAAATGACATCCTGTATCACCGCAACTGGCATCTCAAGGGGTCCGAGCTCCTAATCATCATTCCGTCTCATCTTCGACAGATTGTACTCCAGCAACTGCACGACATTCCCACCGCTGGACGCATTGGCGTCACTCAGATGTATGACCGAATTGGGCGACGTTATTTTTTTGCCCCGTCTCAACCTATCCTTGCGGCGCTATGTTGGCGTTTGTGAGTTGTGTCATCGCCGGTAAAAACCAGGTGTGCATCCTGCTCGTCTGCTGCAGCCTTTGGATTTACCGAGCGATCCTTTTCTTTTCGGTGGCGTTGATCTTCTCGGACCGTTCCCTACATCAATAGATGGAAATAGGTGGATTGCCTCAGCTAAGCACTATAGAACTCGCTATGCCATTACTAGAGCCTTACCGACCAGTACAGACCGATCAGATTACTTTCAGTTGCCTACAAACTATTTACTAAGGTAATCGCAAATAGAATCAGGGTCACCTTAGACTTCTGTCAAGCAAAGGACAAGGAAGGATTCCGAAAAGGCTACACAACAATAGAACATATTCACACTATCAATCAGGTGATAGAGAAATGTGCGAAATATAACCAACCCTTATATATAGCTTTCATTGATTACGAGAAAGCGTTTGATTCTCTCGAAAGCTCAGCAGTCATGGAGGCATTACGGAATCAGGGTATAGACGAGCCGTATGTAAATATACTGAAAGATATCTATGGCGGCCCCACAGCTACCGTAGTCCTCCTAAAGAACGCAACAAAATCCCAATAAAGAAATACGTCAGGCAGGGAGATACGATCTCTCCAATGCTATTCACAGCTTGTTTACAGGAGGTATTCAGAGACCTGGATTGGGAAGAATTGGGAATAAGAGTTAATGATGAATGCCTTAGTAAGTTGTGATTCGCTGATGATATTGCCTTGCTTAGTAACTCAGGGGACCAATTGCAATGCATACTCACTGACCTGGAGAGGCAAAGTAGAAGAGTGGGTCTAAAAATTAATCTGTAGAAAACTAAATAATGTTTAACAGTCTCGGAAGAGAACAGCAATTTACAATAGGTAGCGAGGGACTGGAAGTGGTGAGGGAATACATCTGCTTAGGCGAGGTATTGACGGTGGATCCGGATTATGAGACGGAAATTATCAGAATAATAAGAATGGCGTTTGGCTGGCATTCTCAGATGATGAACAGCAGGTTGGCATTATCCCTCAAGAGAAAAGTGCATAACAGCTGTGTCTTACCAGTACTCAAGTATGGGGCAGAAACCTGGAGGCTTACGAAAAGGCTTCTGCTGAAATAGAGGACGACGCAACGAGCTCTGGAAAGGAGAATGATGGGTGTAACGTTAAGGGATAAGAAAAGAGCAGATTGGGTGAGGGAACAAACGCGAGTTAATGACACCTTAGTTGAAATCAAGAAAAAGAAATAGGCATGGGCAGGACATGTAATGAGGATGCACGATAACCGATTGTCATTGAGGGTTACGGACTGGTTTCCAAGGGAAGGGAAGCGTAGCAGGGGGCGGCAGAAAGTTTGGTCGGCGGATGAGTTTAAGAAGTTTGCAGGGACGGCATGGCCACAATTAGTACATGACCATGGTTGTTGGAGAAGTATGGGAGAGTCCTTTGCCCTGCATTGGGCGTAACCAGGCTGATGATGATGGTGATGACCGACTAATTGCGCTACTGACATCGCTGACTTCTTGCTTCGCGACATTATTTTAAACGCCAGTGCGCCTCGTTAGCTTGTCACCGATCGGGGAAGATACTTTCTTGCCAAAATCATAGATGACTTACTTCGATCATGTGCTACTAATCACAACTTTTCTACCACTTACCCTACTCAGACTAACGGTCTTTCCGAAGGCCTGATCCGCACAATAGCTGACATGCTACTAATATATGTTTCTTCCGATCATCGCGATTGGGACACCAGCTCTACCATTTGTCCCGTTTGCGTAAAATTCATCTCACCATGACACAGCTCGCTCGCTACTCACCCTTTTATCTCCTCTTTGGCAGTGAGGTGACTTTGCCATTCGATACTCTCCTTTCGACCAAACTCAACTCACCGACAGAGTATGCTGTGGATTTCATAGCCACGGCAACCCAAGCACGCCAGAATGCCCGAATTCGTCTTTCTGCTTCGCAGACACGCCAGAAGTGTCGTTATGACCAGTGCCATCACGACGCGGAGTACGAACCAGGTGCACTTTTGCTAGTTTGGTCTCCAACTCGGCGTGTTGGTCTTTCGGAGAAGCTCCTGTCGCGAGACAACGGCCCTTACCGCATCCTTCGCCAGCTGATTCCTGTCACATATGAAGTGTCTCCACTGGATGTAACCGTGTCTACAGCTCTCTCTGACATCATCCACGTCAGCCGTCTCAAACTGTACCTTTCCGGGACCGATGAGCCACAACAATAAGGTGCGTTTTCCGATGGGGTGATGTGGCAGTCTGTAATGTGGGAAGGAAAGGACGCTCATTGTGTCCTCGGCGACAATGAAGAAGAGTCACCATTAAAAGCTAGGCGAATAGCCATATTCTTCTTCCTTCCCTTAACAATATTTCCGATTTTGTAATTTCAGTGTGTTCTTCTGGGCCCAGTTTCTCACCAACTACAAACAATTCGTCTCTCAACAGTGTCCTCAAATACATGATTGCTGTTTGCTGCCTTGGTTCTGCTCGGTAAATACAACTACATAAACACAACGTATCTAACAATGAACAGTCGAGATTCCCAACTGTTATAAGCTGAACAACCACACAACTGAGCCTAGTTATACAAAGCAAAAACAAAGCACTGACCGCAGGCACACCACCATGTCGCAAAGTCCGTCTCACTGCTGCCAGGCAGTTGTAATAGTTGGGGTAAACGTGTAAAAAGTGGTAGCTGGCCCAAGCCTTCGTTGGACTCATCTACGCTAAGGACATTGTTGAAGGGAGGAACGTGTTATCATCGAAAACTAGGAGTACCGTACTTATTTACAATAGTATCTACATGAAGACTTCAGAACGTTACATCTCATCAGCTTAGCATGAGTGAAAACGGAGCATACTGAGTAGCCGAAAACAGCTGGTTTAAACACCCACTGTTCTGCCTACATCTCTAGGCCAGGGAAACCGAAGTTCGACCTTCGTCCAGTAGGATCATCCAAAGTCAGTTCAGTTTATTTTTCACCACACGCGCACACACAAATAGAGTACACGCGTTGAGGTTGATGGTCCACACACTCACTCCCGCAACTTTGTTTCAGTGAACACACAGACTCCGCGAGGCAAGCATTGATGACTGCACAAAGCGATTCGTCGCAACGGACTGAGAGAACTTATAAGGTCACTACCCCCCGCTCGCCGACACTTACCACTGCTTAAGAACATATACTCGAAAATGTCGAGGTAGGACAAGAAAAATTTCTGAGCCGTCAGAGCGAAAATTGCGTCGGTACAGAACGCCATCACGGAGTACGAAAGTGCTGTCAGGAAGTTGAGGACGCCCAGAAACTATGGGATGGATGAAACGACGCAAAGGGGCATCGCGGCATTGTTATTTACGCATGTCACGCAAGTCTGAAATTGCTAGGACGCAAGCATTTGTGTCGTAGGCATCATAATCTCGACTGTCGACCGAGTAATGGAAGAGACCGTCGGCATCCTTGTGTAAAGGGCTTCATTTGTCCATAAACATAAAAGTGTATTCTTGTAGCCGCAGCGCTTACCGACACAGTCGCCCAGTCCGGTATTTCATTGTTGAGAGCCAGCACATGGCCTTGTGAACAGTGAAAACGAGAAAATGGGCGAACAAATAAGGGCGGGAGAACTTGGCTACTGCCTAAACCAAGGCCAGGAACTCGCGCTCCGTGATAGAAAACTTCCGCTCTGTGGGCGAGAGAAGGTGACTAGCCTGTAAAACTAAGCAGTATGCGTCGCCCTTCCCCTGAAAGAAAACATCACCTATTCCATGGCCACTGGCATCTGTGTGAACTACAGTTGTAGCCGATGGGTCGTAGTGAGCCAGCAAAGGGAGAGCCGTTAGCAGGCAGGCGAAAGTGGCGAAGGCTTCGGCTTGAGCAGGGCCCCATGAGAAGGAAACATCTTCTTTGAGTTGGTCAGTGAGCGAGTATGCGGTGTCGGCTGAGTTCTAAATGCAGCGACCGGAAATGGGAGCAGAGTCCAACAAAGCTTCTGTAATCTGCTCTGGATGACGGTACCAGAAAGTCTTGCACGGCGCGAATTTGGTCACAGTCGGGTTGAACTCCTGCGGCACTGACAAGGCGGTCGAGAACAGTAATCCAGTGGCGCCCAAAGCGGCATTTGGACAAGTTCAGCTGAAGGCCAGCACGTAGGAAAACAGCAAGAACGCCCGACATACACATATGGTGACTCAGAAATCTGGGTGAAAAAACTATGACATCTTCTAAATAACATAGATGAGACGGCACATTTATATCCGCGAAATCGAGAGTCCACCATTCGCTTGAAGTTTGCCGGGGTATTACAAAGTCCGAACTGCATGACCTTGAATTGATAAAGCCCGTTTGGTGTTACGTAGGCGGTCTTTTCGCGGTCCATGTCATGTGCGGAGATCTGCTAATAACCAGAGCGAAAGCCTATGGACGAGAAGTACTTAGCTCCATGCGGGCACTCCAAGGCGTCATTAATACGTGGAAGCTGGAAGACGTATTTGTGCGAGATCTTAGTTAGATATCGGTAATCGACGCACAAGCGCAAGTTGCTAACTTTGTTCTTAACAATGACAACTGTATACGCCCACGGACTAGTCGAATGTTCGATGACGCCTTTAGGCAGCATTTTGTCCGCCGGTATAACTTGTGGTTTGATTGTTGTGTTCATATAGGAGGTTGTGGCCAAGTACTGCACCAGGGTGGCCAATCCTGCTCTGGTGAGGGAGTGCGTTACCGGTTCTCGTCACCGGGATCAGGCCACACTCCAGGCCTGTTTGTGCAATTTTATGAACACGCGGATTTTTTTTTTAATCCGGTGGAAAATTGCCGGCACCGGGATTCGAACCACGGACCTCTTGCACGCGAGGCGGGTGTTCTACCTCTACGGCACCGCTGATGATATTGCCTTGCTTAGTAACTCAGGGGACCAATTGCAATGCATGCTCACTGACCTGGAGAGGCAAAGCAGAAGAGTGGGTCTAAAAATTAATATGCAGAAAACTAAAGTAATGCTTAACAGTCTCGGGAGAGAACAGCAATTTACAATAGGCAGCGAGGCACTGGAAGTCGTAAGGAAATACATCTACTTAGGGCAGGTAGTGACGGCGGATCCGGATCATGAGACGGAAATAATCAGAAGAATAAGAATGGGCTGGAGTGCGTTTGGCAGGCATTCCCAAATCATGAACAGCAGGTTGCCGTTATCCCTGAAGAGAAAAGTATATAATAGCTGTGTCTTACCAGTACTGACCTACGGGGCAGAAACCTGGAGGCTTACGAAAAGGGTTCTACTCAAATTGAGGACGACACAACGAGCTATGGAAAGAAGAATGATAGGTGTAACGTTAAGGGATAAGAAAAGAGCAGATTGGGTGAGGGAACAAACGCGAGTTAATGACATCTTAGTTGAAATCAAGAAAAAGAAAATGGCATGGGCAGGACATGTAATGAGGAGGGAAGATAACCGATGCTCATTAAGGGTTACGGACTGGATCCCAAGGGAAGGGAAGCGTAGCAGGGGGCGGCAGAAAGTTAGGTGGGCGGATGAGATTAAGAAGTTTGCAGGGACGGCATGGCCACAATTAGTACATGACCGGGGTTGTTGGAGAAGTATGGGAGGGGCCTTTGCCCTGCAGTGGGCGTAACCAGGCTGATGATGGTGATGATGATGATGATAACTTGTGGTTCTTCATGTGAAACGCGGTACGAACGTCGGTGAATGGGATTCGCGTCTTCAGTAAATATACGGTGAGTGACCACTGACGCTTGTCCTAAGGGACTTCCTTCAAGATAAAAAATGTCGCGAGAAGGCTCCAAGGTGCGGCCCATATGCGCAGCCTGCGTTGGAAGAAGGTCAGGTGCAATCTTGTTTACTTCATCTGGTGCAGGATTAGACTGATCAAAACTGCCTTTGAGTGATGGTGGATCTTCCGCCATGTAATACGGATATCACGCAATCATCGATAGGCAAGATATCAGCCTTCGACATGCCTTTAGGGATAACTTGCGCGAAGTACTTAATGTTGAGGAGAGGGAGTGTTGTTTGGTTGTCTGCAATAGTGAGTTGGGTGTGTGGGAAGGCGACGCTGATTTCAAGCATTACATCGGCACTTAGACACATTACACATAGACGCCGAAAGGTACAGGCGCAAATGAAGTCGCAGTAACGTACTTCGCCGCTTGCAGACAGACGGATGTCCTCGAGGGAACATAAGCCCTGTTGTATATCTTGCGCAATGTCGCAGCTCTGGGAGAGTTACAGTTAAATCCCACCGGACGCGCAGACACAGAGGGCAGAATGAAACAATAAGAAGTTTAATGCTTTGATAATGTCGGGAGGCAACTGTTCCAAAAGTGCAAACAAAACAGTAGTAAGGTGCCCCGCGATTCTGACAAGAGCAGTGCACTTTCCGAGCACGGTGGATGTTCCGCCGTCGGCGACAAGGACGGCTCGTGATGCGGAACGTATAAGGACTTGGTTCATGTAGCGGCGATATTGGGCACTGACCACAGACAATTGCAGACCAGTGTTGATTAACGCCAGAATGTTTACGCCGTCGACTATAACGCCAGCAACTTTTGTCTGGTCGGTAAAGTGAGCAGAGGATTTTTAGGCCGGAATATCTTGTAGCAGTTTGTTTTCCGGAGAACAGCGTCGGAGGTTCATTGAGGACGGCTGGCGACGAGTCTGAGGCGACAGCGCACTTCGAATGGGACCGGTGACGCTGGAATGACGGTCAGAAATTGTTCCATGTAGCTCTTGTTTCGGCGTTGGGCGGTTGCTGGTCCAATGGAGGCTGGAAACGGCTTGGGCTCAGTCGGGAATTCTAGTCACCATATTTTCGTCGTGGCAGGAAAGAAGTGATACGGTTGCGGCATTGGTGGGCAATGTGACCAATCCGACGACAACCAAAGCAGATTGGTCGATCATCTGCAGTTCACCGTTCTGCAGGGCTTCGATAGCGTGGAGTGTACCGCTGGCTAGGCGAAGGATAAGGTCTATCAGAGCGTCGTGGAGTAGTAATAGAGCAGAAGGAAAGAACTGGGCGAGATTTTGGAGTTGTTCGCGTAGCATTTCTTGAACAATTGAATTATGGGGTTTTACGTGCCAAAACCACTTTCTGATTATGAGGCACGCCGTAGTGGGGGACTCCGGAAATTTCGACCACCTGGGGTTGTTTAACGTGCACCTAAATCTAAACACACGGGTGTTTTCGCATTTCGCCCCCATCGAAATGCGGCCACCGTGGCCGGGATTCAATCCCGCGACCTCGTGCTCAGCA
Organism: Dermacentor variabilis; assembly: GCF_050947875.1. NCBI lineage: Eukaryota > Metazoa > Arthropoda > Arachnida > Ixodida > Ixodidae > Dermacentor > Dermacentor variabilis. The sequence goes on from NC_134574.1 coordinate 33,282,898, forward strand.
GCCCAACATCATAGCCTTTCTTGAACAAGTGGTACCGCGGGCAAACAGTTGGCATCACCAACGCATGTACCAAATGTGGCAGGTGACAATTCTTCAATTTCATGCCGAACATTTCGTGTCCCGTATTCTGAAATCGATCTTCACAGAATTCTGCTGCTCTCGGCAGAGGAAGTCGCAGGTGTGTTCAGCTAGCGGGCGAACAACGTTGCAATGAGGCGTCTATTTGCCTGCTCAAAACGTCGGCGCTCCTTGATAGTATTGCCGACAGTCGCACAATTGTTACACAATAACAATATGAAAGGATCTTGAGCGATGCCCTTCAAAACATGGCCGACCTTGTGTGACTCGCACGTGGGGCACAGAGGAGCCTTGGGGCACAGAGGAAGCAGGTCTTAGGTGTAAGCGACATAAGATTCCGTCAATGGTTGTGCACGTGTCGCTAGGTCTTTCTAACCGGCGTTCTTCCGCCCAAATAGTCGGCGGCCAAAAAAGTCCTCGGGCTTACGTTTACAAGTTTCCCAGTCCATAAGCTCCTCTTTGTGGTTGTCAAGCCACACCCTCGCCGTTCCTTGCAAGTAAAACATCAGGTTGGCGAACATTATAGTTGCATCACATCTTTTGTGGGTACTCACACGCTCATACATGGTTATCTTATGATCCCCGTCAACATTCTCGTGCTGCACACCGTTCCTGGATCTTTCGGATACGCCAGGCCAATGGCTGGCGTTGTTGCCACTGGCGCAGGCTCCGCCTTATCCGCCATGATGTTTATACCGCCCTCTGCGTAGCTCTGTGGTCACTTGGAAGTACGCAGCACCTCTACCAAAATGCCACGGGGCAGAATTAGTGAAGTGTAGGTCTATTTCCAACTATACTAAAGTTGCAGCAACACTACATGCAAAAGATGTCTTCCCGAACAAGCCGCACGCTCTTGTCCGCAAATAGCTACTTTTGTTCACCGTCATACTATGGCTATACGCCATTGCTCATTGATATTAAACATATTTTTGCAAATTCTGGGAGATTTTGAAGCGTGCTTTACCTGAATCGCGGGTCAGCCCGAGATCGGCACACGAATTCCGGTGCATGCGTCGGACTTGGTGGCACCGACCAGACGACCATGCTTATTCCTGCTCTTTTCGTTGTGCAGATAGCGCTGTGGCCAAACGGCCTCACCACCGGGCAGGCCACACATATGCACGCAAACGGATCATTGCCAGTGGCTTCGGATGACAGAGCACGGGACAACCAACCTGCGCAGACTCCGATCACGATCGACGCCCTTCAACTACGCAGCGACCACGTCATGAATGCGGTCACGTTAACCTTATCAGGCACTCGGCAGTATATAAACCCGACCCATGACCCCATCTGCTTCAGTGGACTTGGTGGCACAGACCAGACGACCATGCTTATTCCTGCTCTTTTCGTTGTGCAGATTGCGCTGTGGCCAAGCGGCCTCACCACCGGCCAGGCCACACATATGCACGCAAACGGAACAATGCCAGTGGCTTCGGATGACAGAGCACGGGACAACAAATCTGCGCAGACTCCGATCACGATCGACGCCCTTCAACTACGCAGCGACCACGTCACGGATGCGGTCACGTCTACCTTATCAGGCACTCGGCAGTAGATAAACCCGACCCATGACCGCATCCGCTTCAGTGGACTTGGTGGCACCGATCAGACGAACATGCTTATTCCTGCTCTTTTCGTTGTGCAGGTCAGTAACTACTCTTTACCCTCTTTACGGGACAATGATGTAACGCTGACGGTGCTTCCAAGTTCACACTTTCTTGCTGTACTGATTGTTGAGTGCTATGATGTATTTAAGCTATTGCTACTAACATTGGGCGATGTCGAACTTAACACCAGTCCGACGTCAGACTCAGAATCGGATACTCGTCCTAATAACGACCTTCTTAAACAAATTCTGAAAGGACAATCTAAAACCAACAAAACGTTAAAAGAACTAGTAACTAACTTGAAAAAGGTTGAGCGAACAGTTGATAACATGGAAACTAGGCTTGCCGCAATTGAAAACGACATGGAACGACTGAAGTATTGCGAAGAGAAGTTGGCCGAATGTGAAAATAATTGACACCACGAAAAATCAAATCCAAGATCTGGCATTGAAATTAGACGATTTAGACAATAGAAGTCGACGGAACAACTTGATTATTTACGGCGTAACGGAAAAACCTAACGAAGATATAGCTTCACTCGAAAAGATAGTGAGAGAAAACATTTTAAAAGAAACGCTACGCATTGAAGTGAAAACCGTTGACAGGACTCACGGGATAGGTACCCGCACAAGTAACCGAGACCACCCGATCATCCTTAGATTGTTTGATTACGCCGAAAAAACCAAAATCTTATCTTGCTGCTACAAACTGAAAGGCACACCATTAACTGTTTCCGATGATTTTTCTAAGAGAGTAAGGGAAATGCGCACGCACTTGTGGCATTCAGCGGTAAATGAAAGGGCAAACGGAGCAAAAGTTAGGCTAACATTCGACAAATTGAGAATCGATGAAAAAGTGTATACTTGGGACCCAGTGAAGAATATTAGGACTGAATTACCGCAGAAAACAACTCTTTCACAACAGTCCCTTCCCGCTTCGACTTCGCTGAAATCCTCTAAAAACAAGAAAGTTTCCAAATGACAGCCCAGTACCATAACTCTACGAATCCTTTCCGTAAATGCCCGAAGTGTGGTAAATAAATTTGATGAATTAGAAAACCTAATCCTGTCTTATCAACCTCACATTTTTAGTAATAACAGAAACGTAGCTTAACCCTGGTGTACGTGATTCCGAAGTTCTTCCTCCTTCATACAAACTGTTCCGTAAGGACAGAGGATCAAGAGGCGGCGGTATCGCGATAGCAATTAAAAATAATATAAAGTGCTTAGAACTTGATGGTATTCCGGACCACGAAAGTTTATGGTGCAAAATAACATATTCTAACCAAAAAATAACTGTAGGGGGCGTTTATCGGCCCTCAAATGCAGCTCCGGACTTCATCGATCAGATTCATGATTACCTCTCAAAACATACTAATTCTAGATCAAAACTTATTATTGCCGGGGATTTTAACCTTCCCGGAATAGACTGGAACAACCGCTCGCATGACGGCCGTGATGTCTCAAGTTCAGAGAGAGAGAAAAAACATTTATTCGGACCATCGAGGTGGTTGCTCTTTTGGTCGAGTGGGTGGCGTCCTCATTCCAGGACTCCACTGGCCATGGCTGCTCGACGTACTTGCTGGACGAGAGCTTCTTGTCCCGCCAGGGTATCGCCGGTCAACTGTACCTCCCACCGCTCAAATGATGTGCTAGGAGTCTTTAAGTGTTGAGGTTTGCCCTCGCACCCCCACGAGATGTGAAAGAGTGTAGGGCGTGTGTCGCCGCACCAGGGGCAGATGCCGCGATATGTGTGTGGGAACAATTTACTGTATCTGTGTAGGTTTGGAAATGTGTTGGTCTGTATAAGTCGGAGAGCTACGGCATCTTCAGTGCTGAGCTTTTTGTGAGGCGGAGGATAAATCCTGCGGTTGAGTCGCTGGATCTCCAGTCGGTCGCAGTAATTGGATGGCAGGGGCATGAAGGTAAAGGGTGGGGATTGATGAGACGATTGGTCTTGCCCCGCTCGGTTGATTAGCGATCGAGCTAGGGCGTTCGCCCTTTCGTTCCCCTCCAGACCCGCGTGACCCGGCGGCCACGTGATTTGATGGTATTCTTGCAGCCTCGGGCCTAGAATCTGAGAATCACTACTATACTTGGCATTTACGTTTTCACTCAGCCAAATGGTAACTGATAAGACCCGTATCACTTCAACAGCATCATCTTTACTTGACTTAGTTCTTATAAGTGATACATTAGAAGAATCTTTCGTATCCATCGACAATGGCATTTCAGACCACAAAGCGCTTATTCTTACCTGTCCCATTTCAACGACACGAAAACACAAAAAACCACAACCTATATACTTTAAGGATTACACACGCGCAAATGATCCCGCTGTACTAGGTTTCCTAGAATTCCATTTTCATTCATTCAATGAACTAAGAAATGTGCAAGAACTTTGGACGCGTTTTAGAAATATTGTTAAATATTCCGAAAACACCGTCATTCCTAATAAAAAAACGCGTTAACCGAGAATACCCGTGGATAACACATGAAATCATCCAAATAAAGATAAAACGATGGCGGAAAAAGGGAACCACGTGCACGTTAGACGATCTTATCGGTAGATTCAAACAAAAAATATCGGAAGCAAAAGCCCGTTTCTTTAACACTACATTACCTTCGTTTATGGCGCATGACCCTCACAAATTCTGGCGATATTTGTCAGATGAACGAGAAAAAATAAAGCAAATCGAAATCTCCCATCATTTTATTCAGGACCCTGAACACATTGCTGAAGAGATGAATACCTTCTTTCAGAGTTTTTACGAAACATGCAACAAATGCAGCTTTAACACCTTACGATGTCAAAATACCATGGGAAGAATTAACTGTAAGGGAAGAGGGCATACTGTCTCTATTGCATAAGCTCGATCTTAAAAAAAATCTACCGGCCCCGATCAAATTTCTAACTCATTCTTAAGTCGATACGCAACTTGGACGTCAAAGTATCTATTTAGAATATTCACTCTTTCTCTTCAAACATTAGTGCTACCAGACGATTGGCGCAAGGCTGCAATAATTCCACTAGATAAATCGGGCTCGAAATTAGATTTAAATAACTACCACCCAGTGTCATTAACAAGCTCATGCTGCAAAATAATGGAACACGTAATATTTAAGGCATTAATAACTCATCCAGAAACAAACGAACTCCTGTATAAACAACATGGTGTCCGATCAAGCCTGTCAACTATAACCCAACTAGCAGAGTTAACTCATGGCATAGCTAACGTACTTAATTATGATGGCCAATTAGATGCAGTTTTTCTACACGTTTCCAAAGCGTTAGAAGTAGTTCCGTACCAAGATTTAATCACAAAATTATCGGCTTTCGGTATTAGTAATAAAATAATATCCTGGATCAACAGTTTTCTAACCAATCGTAAACAGAGCGTTTCAATCCCTAATCTTTCACAACGACTCGGTGTCTACTCCGGAGTACCTCAAGGATCAGTTCTGGCACCACTTTTGTTCTTGGTGTACATAAACGACATCCAGTTTTGCTTTAAAAACTCAATTCAGATGCGCCTGTTTGCTGATGACCGTGTCGTGTACACAGTCGTACACAACCTAGATGACCAGATAGAACTTCATAATTCACTTCAAACAATTTACTCTTGGTGCAACACTTGGGGCATGAAACTGAACACATCAAAAATACATTACATGTCTTTGAGAAATAAGAAACTCCCGCTTAACTTTTCATATTCGCTCGGAAGGTCAACAAAAGCAACCAGGTAAAATTCCTAGGCATTAAACTCACGCCTAACCTTAACTGGGAGCCTCATATTTCGAACTTGTGTCAGAAAGCCATAGGCAAACTGTCCTTTTTAAAAAGGAGACTGCGCGCAGCACCACCACACCTCAAACTAGATGCGTACAAAACACTAATAAGGCCATGCCTACAATACGTTGATCTAATCTGGAGCCCTCATCAAAAATGCCTTTCAAAAAAAATAGAACGCATACAAAAATTAGCGATTATGTTTGTATATTCGAACTACAAAAGGCAGTCCAGTGTCTCGGGTCTGCTAGCATGGGCAAACCTAAATCCCCTCTCGCAGAAAAGAGTAATTTCGCGACTAAAATTCATCTATCAATTATACCATGGTCATTTCCAAATAGCACGTTCTCATTACCTGCAAGATCCTCCAAAACGTTCAACCAGACTTAATCACTCCAAAACAATCTACTTCCCCTAAGTCGTGTTAATGTTCGCAAGCATTCCCTTTTTCCGTCGGCCATTTCCCAGTGGTACAAGTTACTAACGATATTGTGTGTTGCAATAACATCGACTCTTTTATTGATTGCATTCAGTGTATTGACTTGTCATCATGATTTTTTTATTGCATCTCTGTGCCACTCCTGCACGGGCTGTGAAGGGCCTGCAGTAAATTCAAATGTTAAAAAAAAAATACGGCTGCAAGCCGGCGAGGGTACTCTTCCTGGCAACGCGAGCGGGGGATCGCATACAGCCTTGGTGCGAACTCAGTCGTGCAAAAAAGAGCTGTCCGCAAGCGAAGGTGCATAGGCCACAATGCACCCTCCTGTTTCGGTTGTGTTAAGGCACGGTTTCCAAAAAATCAAGGACCTGGAAAGCTTGTTCCGCCCATCCACGTTTTGGAAAGGGAGGAAGCTCAGCAGGGCGAAGTAAGTCTACAATTTAAAAGAAGTGTTGGGTGTTACGTCGGCGTGCTGCAACTCGCAGGTGCAGAGAGCATCAGGTTTGTTTATAGGCTTATTAGTATACAAATCTAAGCATATCAAATTTGTACATATTGACACGTGTATTTATCTGTATCGGGTTACCACTTTTTGCCGCCTAACAAATGCAATCGCACAGCGTGGGACGCGCCTGCATGTATCCGAAGTTTCTGGAAAGTTATCGATGCTTCTATCCGCTGTCTGTTGTCGCCGACCCTGATGTTATCTGATTTCATCACCTGACGCGAATGGTGTAGAATTTTGTGGAGGGCGCGCGGGTCCGAACGATTAGTCTGGAACATTCGACGACTGCTCTATAAAAGCCGACGCGCTTGACCCGCTGATCAGATTTTCGACGATCGCCGACCGTGTTCGCCGCTATCGTTATGCTATAAGTGTAGCCTCTTTTGTGGGCACAGGTTTGCCCAATAAAAGTTAGTTTTGTGTTTAACAGTATTGCTACTGTGTTCTTTGACGTCACGACCACGTGACAATATTGAAAATGTCGTGAACACAAGACTTAAGTATCTCCTATATTCTTATGCATTTTATCGTAATGTTTGTTTTTTCGCAATTATTTACAGAGCGTAAATGCTTCCATAGCCTTTTTCAGGGCTGCAAACAAAAAACGTTTTCCATGGCAGGAAACAGCGTGCAAGCATAACGAATGTAAGCTTCCTAGGATGCCTGCGCATCTTTGTGTCTCGCAGGAGCTACAGCATCGCTCTGCACCTTTGAACTTTTCGCAAATGCTTCAAGGAATACACGCGCACACGTAAATGTAAATAGACGCGAAAATTCTTTTTACACACGCGTGTTATCCAGTGCTCCTACAGCAACTTTATTGCTCACATTTAAAAAAAACCCAGTTGAGCAGGCTCAGAACATTTCAAAACGTGCTTGATTTATTGGCGTAGGACATAAAAAAATATCGAAACTAGATATCAGCTCGCGATACAACGATGCTCTAGGATAGGACATTGAATTCATTAACGAACCAAAATGTTTGGTTAAACTTACCTGCCAAATGTCTCCGTTCTACTTGTTGAGTCAATCGGAGGCGAACTGCAAATATCGATGGCACATACACAGGATGGTTCGCAACGTTGTTTTTTTCTGTTGCCAACGAAGTGGCGGCTGCAGATTCTTGGGTTTTCGTTTGGTTGTCGCGGTCCTCCGTCAGTGCTACGCAACACAATTACAGCAGAACCACATTATCGCGCTTTCTCATGCCAGCCGCTGTGTTGTTGGGATTGCAAGCAGTCCGATTACCCAACACGTTGAACGGCCCGTATCCAGCGCTCTCGCCTTTCCCCTTCATACGATCGCGATGGAAATCGGTAAAACTAAACGTTGTCATTCAGTCCTTCACGTTCATGGCAATTTACAACGCAACAGTAGCGTCGACTGCGGCGTTTCTTCGAAGCGCGCGAAGTTATCGAGGTTGCCGTCGCTTCCACCATCAGTCGGACGAGTGAAGCCTGTTTCACATGCTGCGTCTCGACCGACGAAAATCGGTGCTGTCGCACGCGTCCAGAGCGATTTTTAGAGGGCCCATTTCACACGATTGTGATTTTAACAATGCGACTGGTGCGACTCCCAGAGTTGCTTACTGCCAAGTTGCGTGGCACATGTTCCATAATTATTTTATTGTAATGAATAAAACGTTTACGTTATAATATTGGTGACTTTCCTTCATTAGGAGCAAATAATATGCTTGTTTTGTAATTTAAAGCCGTGTTTAAGTTAACATTTGTTTCGGAGTGCGCAACGGCGGTTGCGGAATCTCAATGCGTTGCACGGAGACTTTTAAACAGCTGTGCTCAGCTAGTTCAGTGGTTCAGTGCTGCGTGTTATCTCGTGCCTTCTACGTCTGTGGCGTTCTGCCTACGTTGTGTCTACCTATAACAAGGTTATATAGCTACCCTTACCGCATATGCAGTATTCTGAATTCGGCTGCAGCGAAGTCGTGGTGCCAGCTCAACGTGACCCTCGCGCTACACGTGCTCAGCGTCATCTTCTGGAGAAATTATGTGTGTGTATTGCTTGTGCTTGCGCATAAGTGGTTCCTGCTCCGAGCCATATTCCTGCACCAACCCGAAAGCCCACGCATGCCCCTGAACGAAGCCGCAAATGATGTGTGCAATTGCTGAACGTGGAATGGAAATTGTGTTGCGACATCAAACTTTAGCGCTAGCCTCGTTCGTCCATCCTGGTGCGCGTGTTGTGAATAGATAAAGGTGCCCTCTCTAAATGTTTCTAAAGACCGACGCATCAAATTTTGAGCAGCTACCGTTATTTGTGTAGAAGCCTGTACGTGGCATCATAGCATTCTGAAAGACACGCCTGTTGTTCCCTTTGTTGTCCTGCGGCTCGTGCTGTTAGTATACTGTGAACCTCTGAGAAGAAGACCATATCAATACGTGCTGTTCATAATACAGGAACGTGGTTTTTCACCTTTCTGCTAAGCCTCGCGCGCTTCTCACGGTTAGCCTGTTTTGTGAAAATAATATTATTGTTAATGTTATTAGATGTTATAGTGCCTTGACTGTAATTCATAGCAATAATCCAGATTTCTTAAGCTAGTCATGTATTTAACCGGTGTTTGATCAACATTATTATGACATGGTAATGGAAGTCATTTCAAACTTGCTTACTCAAAGGATGTACAAAGGAAAGCCTCAATGTTCATTCGTATCTGGTATTCCTAAACAGAGTATATTAGCAGAATTGTACGCCTGCTTGAATTTCCTCCAATTTAATGCTCAAAGCTGCACAGTGCTCATTCCTTTTCTTGCTCTTGAAAGGCTGCTTCAATGTCAAAGCAAGCTATAATTATTCATTTCGAAAGTGTTGAGCAACGACTATATCAATAAGCTGATCAATGGGTTTTTGTTCCACGAACACAATTGAGTTTTCTTTCTCCCTCTCATTGACAGCCATTGAATGAAACTGTTCACTTTCATAAGTTTCAGGATGCAAACGTTCTGGAGTTTGTCCTTAGCTTGTTCTTAGTTCTTAGCTTGTCCTTTCTTAGTTTGTCCACATCCGGTAGTGCGTGTGTTTGTATCAAGTTCAGGTGCTGTCATTGCAGTGATGTACACATTTTGTAAATATGTTGCAACACAGCAATTTATTGAACTTTGTTTTCAAATCTATAAGATGCGGCCACACAGTAATGACCACATCAATTAGCCAAAAAACTGCAGATTCAGCAGACATGCTGGAGTCTATACGAAATGAAGTTTTTGTCAAGTGTTAATACTGGTCAATTAACTGCAATATTTACAGTTCTTATTTTCGACAGTCAAATGAGGAATATTATGCAAGGTTTGTTTATGCATAGCATAGGTCACAACTTTAATATCATGCAATGTTTGTCTATGCACTACACTGTTCACAAGCTATACCAAAATCCAAACAGCAGTTAATGTGGATGCGCACTTCGAGACATCAACAGAGTGATATATGTTGAAGGCAGTATGATGCGAGATGTGTGCAGAGAAAGGGATGACACAAGCTTGTGTGTTTATTTATTCTTTGTATACCTCAAAGGCTGCAAGGTTGGAGTATTAGGTGAGCGGGAAGTAAAAAAAAACAGTTACGAAAGGAAGAGCGGCACATCCTTATATAATACTTAACAAACAATAACTGAAAAAATGTAAACAAAGCTTGTGCAAACACAAATGTAAATAAAAGGAAAATGATTGCAGGACACTAAAACACGGGGAAGGCTAAGATGGAAATTCAAGACGATGAGCAAAATGAGAACCAAGTGAAAGCAAGAGCAAACACTTCGACAAGTAGACTTGTCTTCTTCAAGTCCACTTGTCGAAACGTTGGCTCCTGCTTTCACCCTGTTCTCGTTTGGCTCATCGTACAGGGCACTAAGTTATACAAGGTCTAAGGATAAAACCCAGCTAACAAACAAGGCTTTTATTAGTATAGAAAGGCCCATGTGTCACGATGGCACGTACCCAGTAGCCCAAGAACGGGCTAGGTTAAACATAAGAAATTCAAGGGAATATAATAATTCAAAATCGTCAGGTTTAGGCAGTTTGATGATATCTGCGAGCTGAAATAATATATACAATTTTTGTGTGGTGTAATTTTTGGTTACAAAGAAGTGCACTAGTTGGAACCTGGCACAACCAGGCCATCGATACTTCCGGAATCTTGTTTTCACCCTTCCTCTTTACCTCGGTGCGGATTAGCAAGCCAGGGACATGTTCGTTTGGCCAAATTTTCCGCTTTTTCTGTAATCAAGTATTCTTCTTTCTCTTTCTCTCTATCAGCCTATTTTACCAATTCTGACATGTTTCACAAAGACGGGCCTAGCAGTTGTAAGGGTCGGGGAGTTCTTATTGCTTCAAAATCTAATCTAAACCTCACACCAGTGAATATATTGCTTCCCTTGGAAATGCAGTCGGTTTGCTAACACTTCCTTCGTGCTATTACTCCATGATGCCCTTCTACAGCTATCTACATTCCATGAAAAAGCCCTCATTGTGTTATTCAGGGACTAACATCCCATCAATTCCTTGGATGAACACAGTCTTTGCTGACAACTGCACCTGACCTCCCAACATAAGATCGCCCACTTTTGTCTTTTTTCCGCAGGTTCCATAATACCCTGCCACGAAATAGCACACTCATCTTTCATGGCCATGGCATCCCATCCATGCGAATTCAGTTTGCCCACCACGTGCTCACACAGTTACATTTCAGCACTCCTTCATCCATATAGCACGATTGAAATGATCTGTCCATTTTTCTCACTACTGCAACTGACAACTATTTCACCTCGCTTCTTACCACTTATTTGTTATAAACTAATCAACATATTCAAACACTATCTATATGCCCACCCCTCATGTAATGTCCCATGTTGTGCCTTTGAGGTATAGTAAAGAAACAAATACAAGCTACATTTAAAACTTCTTATTGCACTATCACAGCATGAAAAGTGTAATCACTTTTACTTATTGCACTGCTGGTGTGGTTCTGCTGGAGCACTATCGCCAGCGACGGGTCAAGAATGCAATGGCAAATGCTTTGGAGGGGAACATATGATTATGCACTTGTGAATCACTTTATGTGGGGCTGAGCTCTCAAAGCTATTTGTTCATCAGTAGCTTTGGCAGTTGGTTTGAGTTTCCTCTTGTGAACAATTCTAGTGAAAGTTTTTGTGAATGGTGCCCCTGATTCCCCTCCTCTCTGTTTTGCCCATGCCCATGTTCACGTTACTCACGGGCTGTTGTGTCACAAGCTCTGTGTAGTGACTGTTTGTAGCACTATGCTGAACAGGGATGTTACAACTAGGTACACTATACAAGATTGCAATGAGGTAGAAAATTGCGCTAGTTGGAGTGGATGTATACTTAAAATTAGCATGAAAAATAATGGCAACACAATGAGAATGGCATGGGAAGTGTTTTTTCTAACAACTGAAGTTTAAATATAGGAACACACAAAAGGCAAACACAAATCAATCTGCATGCCATTAAGTTACATCATGGAACTAAATTAACTAGCAGCTGCATCTCACTATCTAGCAAAGAGAAGGTTGAGGTACCCAATTATTGTGCTGCCTCTGTATAAATGTGAAAAATGAGTTCCTGCAGATTTTCATCTTCATGGTTCTTTCTAATTTCAGTTCACTTGAACAAAGGCTTGCAACTATAACTGTTACTATGTGCCGAGAGCAGTGAGGTAGACATTCCCTTTAATGTATTGTGCTGAGTTAGATGCTCATTTATACAGTTGGCAGTCTTCGCAAAGTGAACTTGTAGAAGCTTTCCTTATGCAAAAGGGCCTGTTAACCTTCTATCTGCTTGTTGATCGTAGGATGCAGCTGCTTGCTTATTTCTTCCATAATCTGACTCGATGCCACATGCGTTCAGCTAGTGTTTTACTTTTGTGTGTTATTATATTAAGCTTCAGCTTGAAGAGTGCTCATGCTGTTACCTTCTCTTGGTGTTGCATTTGTTTTCCATGCTGATTTCAATCGTGCGCACAGAATTAGACTAGGTGCACTATTTCCATGGATTGCAATAGTATGGCAAATGGTGTCAGCAACTTATATGCAAGTGGCTGCTACTGCGTTCTTAACCTGTGACTAAGTGTAGGCTTTAAAGGGACACTAAAGGTAAAAATTGTTTTGTCTATATTAATAAATTAGTAATTTAGCAAACCAAAAAAATGGTTTGCTTACCATAAGGAGAGGCCCCGTAAGCAAGGAAAGGTATACAAACAAAATATGGGTAGCAACGTCACATTGATGTTCCTGCCCTGGCTCACCACAATGTCAAAGATTTTGGTAGTGTCCGGTCGAGGCTAGTTATTTTGTCCTTTATGATTCAGAAGAGCCAGAAACTGAACTCGCAAGGCAAAAAAATGCAACATGAATGAAGACAAAGTATACAATAGCCCACCCAGCTCACCCATATATCTCTTCTTATGGAAAACTGAGCTTAGCAAGTTTCAATAACTTTTACTGCGCCACAATGACTCAAATACGAGAAAAACATTTTGAAATCTGACATCTCACTGGCATACCAGCTCTGAGGTTTCAGTGCAATATTAAAAAAACTGAATATTTACTTTTTTTCTCATCTAATAACAAAACTATTGCTGCAAAATTAGTGAAAATTAAATTTTTAATTCATTGGGTCTACACTGACAGTGTTCCTCTTTAGTGTCCCTTAAGAGGAAGCTTTAGCTCGGGTGCTCCTATCTAAATACATGTAAAAGGAGAATTAGTTTTCCGCGGCAACTACTGCACCAAATTCGACGAGGTTTGTTGCATGTAAAAAAAACGTAAGCTCTATTGACTGTTGGTTTGCAATTTTTGAGTTAGGTCGTGAATGTTTTATTAAAAATTGGCAAAAATCGAAAATTTTCAAAAAAACGACACCGTCAAGTTTACAACTCTAACTCAGCAACAAAAGATGATACTACAATTATGTTAATTGCATCTAATAGTACATCTAAAGCGGACAAAATTGATATGTTACACATGAATATAACAAAAAATAGCAATATGAAAATACAGCTTTTGCAGAACTCTTGTAACCAACGTAACAAATTCACGTGAGATGTAAAATCGCACATCGAATTTGTCCACTTTGAATGATCTAATGGATGCTGTTTACAGAAATGCAATATCTTCTTGATGCAGAGCAATGAATTTGTAAACATCGTGCTTCTACATTTTTCAAACGGTCAAATACTTGAAAATCGTTTTAACAAAATTCAAGCCCTAAATCTGAATTCCGCTTGCAACAGTCACTAGAATTTAGCTTTCTCTTTCAAATGCAACAAATTTAATTAAAATCGGTCAAGGGGTTATCTTATAAAAACATTTTTTTCGTTTTACATGTATTAGAATTGGCCGCATCGGAGTTGGGCCCGAGCTAAAGCTTCCTCTTAAGCAAAGTAGTTTTATTCATCTTCTGGTCTGTCTTCAAAGATGCCAGTGTTCGGGTCTGGTTTCCGCACAATCAGGTCAGGGAACACCCCACGACTATAATATAAAACTGCATTCAGCAATTCTTGTCGCAAGTATGACTGCATATTTTTCGGGGTTTCATTCATTGCTTCCTCCAGTGACAGTAGAAAGTACCCTGTAGATGTTAATGGCTTAAATGCTGCTAAAGCTGTCTTCACAGCTGCAAGCTGGGCATCAACTACCTCCAACTCTGCTGTTCCTCTTTTCCTTTTATTACCTTGCCTCTGTGGCCGGGGGGCTGGAGTGCCAGAGGGTCCAGGCGTCTCGGGAGGGCATTCTGGAAAGTTGTACATATCCTCAAACAAAGGTTGTGTGGAATGCCCGTCGTCCGAGGTCTTTTTCCCTTGCTTGTTTTCTGGCTGGTCATCGCCGTCTGGCTAGCGGTCGACTTCTGGCTCTACTTGCTGGAAGTCACTGGCTGGTGTGCCAACCTCGGATAGTTCATGCACCTCCACTTCTTCGTGCATATTGCTGTGGCTCCTGCCGAATTTGCATTTATTCAAAATTTATTTAAGAAAGTGTTCCTGCTTGAAAGCATGCAGTGTGACTCAATGGTTCTTACTGGCGTGGCTCCATCAAGTCTGACATGAATCGCATGCGCTCCATATAGGGCCATCGTCGTGATTTCGATTTGGAGCCAGATCCACTCCTTGTCTCGTCTTTAAATTCTTTCAGTTCTCTTCTGTATGTGTCGTTCAAAGTTCGCCACCGGCTTTGGATCTCGTCCAGTGTAACTAAGTATTGTACATAACAGAAAAAGGAGAAAAAATGCTTGCTTGGCAACACTGAACCTTACAAAGCAGCGTAATGTGTAACATATATGTTTTAGATTTAGTTTTTATGCTTTGCAATTCACAAATATTTGCAACTTGTGAAAATATAAATACTGGCCACTAAAAACCATGCATGAAAATTCTACTGCGCATTCATGACTTCTGCGGAGAAAGTAACGTCTAAAATTATCATTACATTGTGTGGCACTTCACTTGCATTCCGCCACACCCTATGAGCGCTACTTGATTAATGCCTCAATCATGCTGCCATGTAATTGTGAACAAATACTGATGTCAGAAGAAGGTTGCTACATTTTTTGTGCAGCTATGCTATGTCCTAGATTAAAGCGCTACTGTATGATTACATGAGTTCTGCAAGCAGCGCTAAACGGAAGTGCATTGGCCACCTGTTTCTTCTTATTGGACTACGGAACAATAGACCTGATACACTAATAACTGTGCATGTGCTGCTATACTAGTTTTGTATGAGGGGGTCCACCAATTGTATTGAACTGTACCACAACAAAAATCCCAATGCAAACAATAATAGCCTATAAGGTTATTGGCAATGAATAGCCTATGAGCCTTGAGATTTACAGTTGGATGCAAGAAATGTTCGACACTTGCAAACTATATTGAAATGCACACACACAATCGCAATTCCCTTTAATGACTTGCCCATCATTTCACTAGGTGCAATCTCTTGCACACTGTATATATACGCTAGAAAAATTTGGATCAAGTATGTGCCAGACGCTAGAAAAATTTGGATCAAGTATGTGCCAGTTCAAAACAAATAAGTAAATCTTTAGGCAGTTTTCTAACTTGACAGAAAATTTATATGCTCCCTCACTACAAATGTATCTCATTTTGGAACTGAAATTATAGTTATGCTATTGCTATAGTTCCTAACTATTTTGTTTGCACTAATGTAGTGACTTCCATTTGGGACTTATTGACAGGCGAACAACCAGGCTAACCTCTGCAGCTCATCATTAAAGCTTGTTACTCTCTCCTGTTCACATATCGAGCCTTATCAAGACCACGTGTCATTGTCATATCGAGCCTTATCAAGACCACGTGTGATTGTGGCGTTAGAGAGAGATGGCATTATGCTCCAACAAAAACATTAGTTGCAGTAACACGCTACAATCATGTATAATAGCCGAAGCATTCATCTGTAGAACTCCTAACATCAAGTAGTATGTCACACTGTATAGACATTAGTACATACTACTTACATCCTTTGTCACATCTAACATTAGTCAAGCTGTCCAAAAATTAAAAAAAGGCTGTGCAAGGTACAATCATAAAACATATGGTGTTCAGTCGCCAGAGGTGTAACTATCTGACACCATAGGTCGCCAGATCGTACCTTGCAGCATGTTTATTAAACATTTTTCTTTCATTGAGCAACTTGGCTAACATTAGTTGGGACACCCTTTAGACTAATGTCAGGAATACTATTAGACAGTCAGGAAATAAATAAACAACTGTACTTTAGTAGCAACTTCTATCAGACTAATAAATGTATCGGACACTTAAAAAAATTACACATAATAATCTGCATTGGAAATTGCCAGAATTGCCTCAGACAAAATTTACTCCAACGAAAGTTCCTAAATCACACGCTAGGAGGTCAGTATGTAAATTGAGTTATCTGACGTATATTTATCTGGAGGGCCTTAATACTTAAACTTGGCTTGAATATCAGAATAAATTCATTTCTTGCCAACTCTGGAGGCATTCTTCTAAAAAGATATGTATTTATTATTAATTTCAAATTATTTTTAGCAGACACTACAGTAACAGGCAAAAAGGGAGAAAAATTACGGTAGCTGATAAAATAAGTTTAAGCAAAGAAGTTCTAAAAATGCAACTTTTATTGCTTTTTTATTTAGGCAAGTAAACACGACAAATTCTCACATGCATTAAATTATGATGTCAAATGAAAGAACGATGCAAACAAAATGATCTGAAAAAAAATTGTTATTGCACCTAGTTTGAAACCTGAGTAAAAAAATATGTACCTCCAACCAAATTTTCCTACTTTGCGGAAATTTCAAACAGCGCTCACCTGCTAAAAAAAATTTGACGGAAATATTTTGGTAAAATCTTATTCACACAATAGCCATCTAGCCCAATTTTTTTCAAGAAAATCAATAATGATCACTTTTGGGTCTGGGACGTTTCTCGGGAATCACCCTAATATTGCAAAAAAATTTAAAAAGAAAGAGAACGCGGTTTTTTAGCGTCGCGCGTGTGTTACCTGGCTGTTCCCTAAGTTAAAGTTGAAGACGTAATGGGCACACCTAAATATGTTTTCGCGCCACAAAGATCAGAACATTTATATATACGTACCTCCAGGATCGACGATTTCAAGCGCTGCCTTGATTTCTTCCCACAAGGAAGTCCTATTCGCGGTTTTTCTGTAATCTACGAGTGAGAAGTCCCACAAAAGCGAGCGCTTTGCCACTTCCTCTATCAGCAACTCGTTGAAAGACGCACGCGACATTGTCGTTGAAGGGAGGCGTTGAGACGAAGATCTGAAGCAGACGACTCTCTGTGACAGACGACTCGCTGGTGCGCAAATTGTTCACGTTATGCGGTACAAAAGCCGTAGTAGTTTCGCTCGTGATGTGCGCAAAAATATATGCAGAATTGAACCTTGGACATTCCATT
Source organism: Dermacentor variabilis (assembly GCF_050947875.1). Classification (NCBI taxonomy): domain Eukaryota; kingdom Metazoa; phylum Arthropoda; class Arachnida; order Ixodida; family Ixodidae; genus Dermacentor; species Dermacentor variabilis. Next base: position 33,300,260 of record NC_134574.1, read on the forward strand.
CTTGCTCATAATTCTTGCATATTTTTGTTTGTATATACAACGCTTCTCAATTATGCCACTGTCTTTAGGTTCTTGCTTTTTTTTGTAATGCGCAACTGAGCCATAGCTATTACAGTATTGTTGCCATGGCGACCAACGACGCGACGTGCGCTTTCAGCTTCGAGAGAGAGTTTGTTTGCGGGCTGGTTAAAGAAAAAACAAACAAAAGACCAACGCGAACTGTACGGGAGGGGCGGAAGGAGCGATAAGCCACGACGTTCCCGCGCAGCAGAAAACGTAACCCTGACAAGGTTAACGAACTGGAAAGCTAGGTAAAGCGCTGCGCCATTCTCAAGGTTGAACGGTGTGACTCTCACTAATTTAAGTGACGTGGAACGCGAAGCCCGAAGGGAGACGCGCGCAAAGGGCGGCACACAGACTGGTGGTCAAACAGCGAAGTGGGAAAACTAAAGACGTCAAAATGTTCTCGGCTTTCTTTTCTTTATTTTCTTTTCTTTTGAAATAAACATATACAGGATGATACTGTTGTCGGCAATGACTACCCCTCTTCAATTGGTTTATAATACAGAGCAAATATAGCCTTATTGCCTTATGTTAAGTTCTTGCCTTACGCTATTCCTAAATGAAACACAACAATATATGTAGCAGCACTAAGAATAGAAGTCCCTATCGAAAAGTACTCATTGTGGCAAAATCCGCAACAACCTACTTGGATGCTAATTTAATTAACAAACGGGCAGACAAAAGACCCTTCGCTCGACTCCCAGCTTTGCTTGGAGGGAAAAAAGGGAAACAAAGCTTTAATGGAAACTGCATATGTGCGCGCTGTTATGTGCGTATACAGGGTGTCAGCAAACACTTTCAAAAAAATTTTTTAAGGATTGTGTGTGGTAGGTAGCACAATTCTAGTCCATGAGCTAGTCTACTCGAAGAGGCAGACATAACGTGCAAAAAAATTTGAAATGCATATATTGGACTAATTAACAGAAATTAATTACATTAAGTTTTAACGAATGACATCGCACATATTGAAATTTACTCATTTCAGGGGATGAGATTGCAAGGTATATATATATAATGTATGTATATATGTATATGTATGTATATATATGTATGTATATATATGTATATGTATGTATATATATGTATGTATATATGTATGTATATGTATGTATATATGTATATGTATATATGTATATGTATATGTATATATATGTATGTATATGTATATATACATATATATATATATATATGTATATGTATGTATGTGTGTGTGTGACAGCATTTACGAGATATAAGCCGTTAAACTTGCGGTAAAAATGCACTGTCGTTCCGTTTACTTTCTTAACATCGTAGTTTTATGCATTTGGTCCGCAAAGTTCGAGAATTACTACCTCGAGATCTAAACCGGTGTCATCCTGAGAATTTGTTCCCAGTGGATCCGCGTTGCGAACTCCCCGGCTAGAATTTGTAAACTGCAATTTGTACCATTATTTAATTAGTTAGAAATAGAATTAGCCAACTTTCGTTAATTATTCCATGATTAATTTCATTTTTTTTTGTGCAAGGGATGTGCGTCCACCTCCTTCAAGTAGACCAGCACCGTTTTTCATGTAAGCAAACTTTCACTGCTTCCCTAATTGTTCCACTTCGCCCGTTGACCTTCAGCCTTCGGCGCCCTTTCTGTACGTCGCATCCGCGCACCACCGCCGCGTCCTTGCAACCCCCCCCCCCTCCGGAACCGACAGTGCGTCGGTGCATCGCACTTCTCAACCTTCTAGTTGTTGCAGTTGCACAGCGTTTTTATTTTCCTAACACTTTTGCTGTCATCTGCTTCTCTCTTCGTGAGCTTGCCCATTGATTCCGATAGAGATGGCAGCCAACGCTCTGATATTTATAGCACTTCTACAGGAAGAGCGCGTATTGCTTGAGAGGCAAAAATTCCTACTGATGACGCTTTCGGCAAGGAGCACAAACAGGCAGGCCGACGTTGATGTGTTCAACGACGTAGACATGTCCCTGCATGGACCTAGCTCGCATCTCTTCCATTTCCTCCTACTGGAAATGACACTCCTTGAAAAAAAAAAGCTCTTGTTGCGACATGTCACGTCAAGACGCTGGTGGACACGGCAAATCTGGCTGAACCGAAGGCAGGAGTCCGAGTTTCACAGAGTGGTAAGTTGCTAGTGCTCTCTCAGTTTGCCAGAGTCAAATATTCATGTGTACATATATCGTCTTGTCTTGTTTGTTTCATTCAGATGCCCTTGCTGATTTCCGGCGACCCCGAATATTTTAGGAAGTACTACAGGATGACACCAGAAAAATTTGAACAACTGCACGCTCTCTTGGAAGAATCCCTCACAAGGCTACACTTCATTCGAGAGCCAATCCCATCGCGGGCCAGACTCGCCATCACTATCAGGTATTTATGTGAACGAACATGAAATCCCGGCCGCAGCGACCGCATTTCAATGCCGCGAAATTCTTAAATACCCTTTTACCGTGCACTGGAACCCAAAGTTCGCAAAACTAAGCCGGATTACGACAGGCCTTATAATCAGCGTGTGGTTTCGGCAGGTAAAACCCCCGGAATACAATTTTATGCGAGTGGATCTTATATTTGTTTTCATTCATTATTTCTTAAATAGGCATCTTAATTATGGCGCTACCATGTTAAATTACAAAATTCGTAGCTGTATATGCCGTTGCGCTGCAGTTGCTCCTTCTATAGGCACTAATTCGATCTGCAGCGTATATTATTGTCTCTTAACTTGCAAATCATTGCTGCATTGGCTGTGACCTATTTTATGTAGTGGTCCACCTGTGACTTGTTTCATATGATGTCGCAATGCTTTGGTTCGCTGCTTTGAAACAGCGAAAGGTCAATATAACAAATTATCGGATATAACGAATTAAACATTTTTCGTCGCCACTGGCATGTGTACAACTATAACAAACTTTGCATATCAAGAACGTGTTTTTGTGTCAGGTGCTACTTCGCCATGTAGAGATTCACCTGTACCAGTACAGCATGCACTCTTTCACAACTCACTGTGTCGTTATGTTGCAGTAAATATTACGAAAATTTCCTTTTAGGTATTTTGCCTCAGGGATGTTTATGCAGGACATTGCCTTGGAGTTCCGGGTGGGTATTTCCACCGTGTCATCCATTGTGCACGCCACGTGCAGGCTCTTGTGGAGTACCCTGCAACCTGTATGCCTCAACGTATGTATATTGCGCATGTAGTGACCGTACATGTTTAGGCATAAAAGGTGCATTTATAGATTATACATGCGGCTCAGTCAGTATTTCCAACATTAATTTGAGGTTAAACTGAGTAGCCTCCTGTATTGCTAATTGACAACTCAGCATAACGTGAGCCAGAGAAACAGCTTTCAAGTCAGCACATTTTTTCGATAATTTTTCAACTCTTCCTTTTGCTGTAAATGAAGGCCCGGCACATCTAAACCTCAAGAAAAAATTCTTAAGCCTCACAGAGCCCGCCTTAACTTGTTAGTCTTCGGCTTCGTTTCTACTGTGCTGTGACGTATGACGAGGAAGCGCGGTCACCTAAATGGCATTGCGACGTTTGGGCACTACCGGCTACTCGGTTGTCCGCTATGTTGCTACGCTGGACTGTCAAACTGTCGTAGTGTCCCCTTCCCACGTGACCACACACTTTGTGAGGCCATCGCAATAATCACGGGGAAACGAGATCTAAAGTGGTTACAGAAAATGAATTAGTAGAACCCCGTTGATACATTTCTCAAAGGACACGTGAAAATGTAACAGTGAGGAACGTCCCAAATCGCCACAAGAAACAGCTCTGCGCTTATCTACGTTTAAACATGTACCATTTCCTGCGACTCTTATGCTCCACCGCACAAGATGCCTGTTTTGCAGCAAAGCTGACTTTAGAGCACCAGCAAAACTAGCCGCATTGTAATTGGGAATGACGATCGCGAACTCTCAGGATTTCGTGCCTCCGAATTTGCCTCTGCACCGCTTAATTTGTGTTACCACCGTATTTATATGCAGCATAACACGCGACGTAAGTGCCGGGAAAATGCAACAGCGAGTAACCTACGTATACCAATGCGTTTCCACTAATTAATAGGGCACTTAATTGTGACTGCAATTTTTCTACTACCTTCATTCGGAACGCTCAACGGTATTGCCCTAGTTCACCTAGCTGTCCTGTGTGTGCAATGTGCCCTCAGGAAAGCCCAATGCGCTCAGCAACCTCGCTGCTCACTCAGCAATTAAGTCCAGCAATAAGATGCCGCACAGTAAACGACATTATCGATCCCAATATATAATGAACGATCTATTCTACCTGTTCGTCGATCTTATGCATGTCCATATATTTCAGCTTTTCAATAAGGAAAGTGCGTTTTATGTTCTATCGGGGACACAATTGCCCAGGCGACGTGCGCGAACGTCGGCCGAATTGCATCGCTGCGCTGTCTGCCGGGATCAGTCGAGCTATGTGTGGTCTGCGCTAGAGGTCGCCGGATAGCCTGGGCAGCTAATGGGCCACGCATGCGCTTTCCTGCGATTTCGAGCGCAGACGGTGGCGCGGCTGATCCCGGCAGACAGCGCAGCGATGAAATTCGGCCGACGGTCGCGCGCGTCGCCTGGGCAATTGTGTCCCCGATAAAACACTCGAGCCGTGGGGTTTTAATACCTTACCCATACGCCTTGTGTCATCTAGTGCTTTTCACAATTGTTCCGACTTTCCTCAGGTGCCAACAACTGAAACTTGGAGAAGCACTGCTGCAGGCTTCAGTGAAAGATGCAACTTCCCCAATTGCGTCGGCGCAGTTGACGGCAAACACGTGCAAATACAGGCCCCACCACACTCGGGCAGCCTGTATTACAACTACAAGGCATGCTATTGTCAATATTGGCTCTTTAATTATGATTATTATATATGCATGTTATTAATAATTATTATAATGGATATGGTTATCTGCATGATGTGCGCTCATGATGCAGACCTGTTAAATAACGACACTACGCCCAGTACAATGTATTCTTTATCCTTTGTCTTTCTACTAATGACTGACACATGTGATTGTTAATTAATTGCTGACGCCGTCATTCTAGTTTTATTTTGCTTGAGTAATGTTCACTGTCTATATAGTTTATTTTGGTAGTGATGGCCCAGTGCTACAAATAACAACCTCTGGGCACATATAGCGAACTCGTCAAATAATGCGAATAAATGAATAGCTTACAGTCTATGTGCGATGAGGTGTTTACATTGTGGCGCATTATCTTTACAGGGCACTTACTCTATAGTGCTGATGGCTGTGGCTGACAGCAACTTGAAGTTTGTTGCTGTCGATGTCGGTGCATATGGCAGGAAGAGTGATGGAGGCACACTGAGTGCTTCAAGATTTGGAAAGTGCCTTGAAAACGGCACCCTTGGCCTCCCTCCCATACAGGCTTTGCCCAGCACAAGTACATTAGCTCCTCATGTTTTTGTGGGAGACGAGGCCTTCCAACTACGGCAAGACTTCTTGCGGCCTTATTCGGGTAGGCATCAGACTGAGGAGAAAAGGATATTTAACTACCGGCTCAGCCGGGCAAGGTAAATGTTCTAGGCAGTAGCTTTACACTGTAGTGAGAAAGTTACAATGCAAGCTAACATGTTGTTTTTTCCATTTCAGGAGGTGTGTCGAGAACACATTCGGCATCATGGTGTCAAGATTTAGGGTATTTCGTCGTTCCATCAACCTACTACCTGAAAACGTCGACTACGTGGTGATGGCCTGCTGTGTCCTCCATAATTTTCTGCGAGAGGATCCTGTCTACCAATCCCGCAGCCACGAGGACGAGGCAACCAGTGGCCAGCAGCATGCGAGTGGTAGTCAAGCGATGTTCCCCTTGCAGCCACCTGTAGGCCACAACTACAGCAGGTCTGCAGCTAGCGTAAGGGACATGTTCTGTGAATATTTTATGAGCCCCCAGGGTGCTATCCCGTGGCAGCGAGCATATGCTGGGCTACGAACATGAACGCCTTTCTGCTAGAGACCAAGACAATCATAAGGTGCACTAACAACTTACAATTTCTGGAATATGCCGAGTAAATGCTGGCTTACAGGCAATAAAACCGAACATACACAAGAAGAAGCAAAAACTTGTGTACAGGAAACGCATCCATCTCTAATGGAGGCCATGCTGACATAAGGTTCTCCCAGCATTTTTAGATCTAAAGCTTTCATAATTTCTCTAAGCACCTAGCTTCTTCCCCTACAATGCAATCTTAGAAGTCTCCACATCTAAGCGCGCATGGTAGAGGAAGGAGCTAGCGTTCTGTGTACATCTGGTGATCAGCTGCCTAGAGAAATTGTGGAAGCTGTAAATCTAAAAATGCTGCGAGAATCTTGTGTCAGCATGGCCTCTGTTAGAGATGGATGCGTTTCCTGTCGGGAAACACGCATTAGTGTTTGCTTTTGTGTGTGTGTTCGGTGTATTGCTCGTCACTCAGTATTTACTCAGCTTGTTCATTAAATTTTTCGTTGTTTGATCATCTCGGTTTTCTTGTTCATCTTATGTGTTGTCTGGTGCCGTTTGCAGCCATGCTATTCTTGAATATTTTAGGCCACAACAAGTCACTGTGATTGCATTTATGATGCTTATGTGTCATCACCATCATCATCAGCTTATTTTATGTCCACTGCAAGACGAAGGCCTCTCCCTGCGATCTCCAATTACCCCTGTCCTGCGCCAACTGATTCAAATTAGCGCCCGCAAGTTTCCTAATTTCATTGCCCCACCTAGTCTTCTGCCATCCTCGACTGTGCCTCCCATTCTGTAACCCCAATGGTCCACCGGTTAATTATCTAGCCTCCGTATTACATGATATGCCCAGCTCTATTCTTTTCTTTTAATGTCAATTAGAATATCGGCTACACTCGTATGCTCTGTGATCCAAACCACTTTGTTTCTGTCTCTTAACGTTATGCCTAGCATTCTTCGTTCCATCGTTCTTTGCATGGTCCTTAACTCATTCTCAAGCATCTTTGTCTCCAAGTTTCTGCCCCATATATCAGCACCGCTAGAATGCATTGAATGTACACCTTGCTTTTGAATGATAGTGAAAAGCTTCCAGTCAGGATCTGACAATGTCTGCCATATGCGCTCCAACCCATTTTTATTCTTTTGCAAATATCCGTCTCATAACGAGGGTCCCCTGCGAGTAATTGACCAAGATAAACATACTCCTTCACAGACTGTCGAGGGTGAGTGGCGATCCTGAACTCATGTTCCTTTGCCCAGGTTTTGATAATTATCTGTCTTCTGTATACTAATCTTCAGCCCCGCTCTTACACTCTCTCTGTTAAGGTCCTGAATAATTTGTTGTAACTCGTCTGCAGTGTTGCTAAACAGAAAAATGTCATGTGCAAACAGAAGGTTGCCGAGATATTTGCCGTCGATAATACTCCTAAGCCTTCCCAGTTTAATAGTTTGAATACTACTTCCAAGCACGTAGTGAATAGCAACAGAGAGATTGTGTCGTCTTATCCGACCTCTTTCTTATAGTTATGTTCCTACTTTTCTTGTGTAGAATTAAGGTAGCTGTGGCATCTCTGTAGATATTTTCCAAGGTATGTATGTAAGCAGCCTATACTCCTTGATTATGTAATGTCTCTATGACTGCTGGTATTTTAGCTGAATCAAATGCCTTTTCGTCATCTATGAAAGTCATATAGAGAGACTTATTGTGCTCTGCGGCTTTCTCGATTACCTGATTAATGACATGGATGCGATCCATTTTAGAGTATCCCTTCCTGAAGCCAGTTTGTTCCCTTGGTTGATGAAACTGCAGTGTTGCCCTTATTCTATAGCAGAATATTTCGGTAAATATTTTATCTAATACTGGGAGTAACCTAATGGGCCTATAGTTTTTCAATTCTTTTAACGTCTCCTTTTTTGTGGATTAGTATAACGTTTGTATTCTTCCAGTTTTCTGGGACCCTTGCAGTCGACAGACACTTAGCATAAAGAGTCGCCAGTTTTCCAAGCATTCTGTCTCCTCCATCTATGATTAAACTGACTGTTATTCCATCTTCTCCTGCCGCTCTTCCCCGTTTCATGTCTTGCAAGGCCCTTCTGACCTCATCGTTAGTTATAGGAGGAGTTTCTGTGTCCTGTTCATTACTGTTTCTAATGGAGGTACCCCGACTCCTCTGGGTACTGAACAGGTCAGTATAGAATTATACCGCTGCAATGACTATACCGTCAATATTGCTGTTGATATTACCCTGCTTATCTTTCAGTGCATACATCTTGGTTTGTCCTATGCCAAGTTCTCTTCTCACCGATTTAAGGCTGGGTCCATATTTTACGGCTTCCTCAGTCTTTCTCATATTATAATTTCGAATACCCCTTATTTTCTCCTTGTTGATCAGCTTTGATAGTTCCATAAATTCTATCTCACCTCTTGAGTTGGACACTTTCATTCTTTGTTGTTTCTTTATTAGGTCCTTCGTTACTTGGAAGAGTTTGCCTATTGGTTGCCTTGGTGCCTTGCCTTCCATTTTAGTTGCTGCCTCTGAAGCCAGCCTAGTTCAGTTGAATTATTTACCCCTATGTCATCTTCATCTCTGTTCTAGACTGCATATTTGTTTGCAAGTTCCAGCCTGAATTTGTCTGATTGTACCCTTACTGGATCTTGGTTGACCTGTTTCTTCTTGACCAATTTTACTCTTTTTCTCTTCGGATTTAGGTGATTCGTAGCCCTCACTAACCTATGATCACTGCACCTTTACCCTACCTAACACTTCTACATCCTGCATTGTGGTGGGATCTGCAGAAAGTATGAAATTAATCTGATTTTCTTATTTCACCATTAGGGCTTTTCCAGGTCCTGTTTCTGTTGCTACACTTCCTGAAAAAGGTGTTCATTATTCGCAACTTATTCATTTCTGCAAATCCTACCAGCATATCTACTCTAGCATTGTGTACCTTATAAAATATTTATTTTGGCAATGTTGCAAGAGCATATAGTGCAAAGCAGTGAGAACAGGGTTCGCTAACTTCTAACTAATTCAAAGCTTTATTGTGAAATTTCAGTGATTTTAAAAGGGTACCAGAAAGTGGTGCAGCAAGAAAGCCAGATAAAATACCAGTGCTTGATGAAACCAAACAATCAGAAACAGGGGAGAGAAGAAATACAAATAACTATACAAGCCCAGGGTAAAAGAAGAAACATTGTGATCATCCACTGCACATGCAATTACGTTCCAACAAACTTCTTTTTTTTTTCAAATGGCATGGGACGGGAAGAGTGTTTGCATAAGCAAGCTGTCACTCTGTGTATTGGAAAAAGAACCGTGTCTTTTGAAAGGCGCTGGCATGCACGATTGGCAATTGGAATGGTGGTTTTTTCCTCTTCACTTGGATTGTTCATCTGCATTTTCTTTCTGCAATGTTTTTATTTATGTTTGGCTGCATCAAGCAGAAATCATCATCTGGCCTCCTTGATGCATTTCTTTTTCTGTTAAACTGTATAAATTGCCTCACTTTCACAATAAGCCTTAGTTGCGAGGTTTGGTGTAACACTGCGGATAGTGCTTCATGCTATGTGCCCTTGCAACCTTTATGTGTGTGTGTGTGTGCGCGCGCGCACGCATAAATTTGGATGTGAGATCGAGGCCTTGTGCGGGGCCATTGTTCTTCTGTGCAGCCTGAAGAATTCATTAACTATACTGCACAACAGAAATACAAAGAACAGAGTGAACACAGAGCTTTTGCTTCATGTCCGTAGACTGTCTGTTGTGCTGTAATTAATAATGAACACACCAACTCTGTCTAGTTTTCAGTTATGTCTGGCCACTTGTGTCCTGGAATATCTGCATGGCTATGTACCCTGTAACCTGCAATTAAATTTTTTGGCCACGTGCTTGCAAGTCATGTGTCAGTCTCCCGATTTCCCTGACAATCTGGCATGATGCGCAGGCCCTGACAGTTTCTGGTGAATACATGAAGTTGAGCAGCTTGTTGTACTCTGCAAATTTTACTGCAAGTGCTGCTTTGCATTCAGTTCAGTTTCTCTAGCTGTAGGGTGTCCTAGAATGGTTCCCACTTGTATGGTATTTAATTTTATGTAGTGTCATGCTACTGTTACACTGTCATTGCCACATCAGTGTACTACACGTGCCCGATGTCTGTTTGTGTCTTCATGAATGGCAACCTCGTCCGAGTACTTGCCAGTTGAATAGTCTCCTGGCCTAATTGTCTGCCTCCATATTGCACGGTAGGGGCCTGTTGTGTTTCGAGTTCAGGTGCTCCTGAGCCTGTGTTTCTGAAGGGAGGAATAGTCGTCTTTGCAGCTCATATGCTGGCATAGTATCTTGCAACCAGCTTCCGCTTCTCTTGAAGCAAAGAATTTTTGCCGCAGGCTGTGCCTCTAATCTGTCTAGGTGCTTGTAATTTGTTTGCACTTTCTCATAGAGGTCTCCAAGCTTGATAAAGTTGAAAAGCCCAGTCAGTACCCGTATGCCTGTGTTTGATGAGTTGTCTTTTTTGTGCGCTGCTTGCAATTCATACCACAACACCTTGGACACAAGTAAAGCTACTGCGCTTTTTTATAGTGACCGCTCATCCACCCCCCATGATGTTGAGATTATTCTTTTCACCACGTGTATTGTGTCCAGGCATGGCATAATCGTTTCGCCCAAATGCTGCCTCTGCCGTCTTGATCTTACACTAGCCGACGATTTGCAGATGCTTACTTGCGGGTATATTTGTCCAGCTCTGTGAAGCGGAACATACGATATGGGGTAGTTCTTGGTTCTAGTCTTATATCAGATGTCGATGCAGGCCGACTTGTCAAAAAGTGAGAGGCCAGGCTGGCTAAGAAAGTCTGCAATGTTGTCAAGAGCTTCTTGCATCGTCCTTGATTTCTGTATAAGATAGCTTTCCCATAGACTGTAGTACACCATAGGCTGTAGTATTTCTTGTAGTGTGCTTGTGATGTTGTTGTGGATGGGCCAAATGTGCCTCCAACTCTCACCTGGAATTTTCTGTCTTTCAAAAAGTTACTGGTTAACTTAAGTGCTCTACCAGACACTTTTTTTTGCTCATCGTTCATCTTATTAGAGTAGCATGAGATACTGCTGTTAAAAGCCTCTTCACTCTCTTTATTCTTTCATAAGCGGTATTCCACAATGCCCTGCAATAAAGTTTCTGCTGCTTATTGCCCACTCATATCTGCCAGAAGGCACAACTCATGAAAAAAGGTTTTCTTTGTGCTGTGTGTGCACGTCTTGACATCTATACGTCTGTAGAACCAGCTTCCTGACGGTACTTACTATGCCTGATCAAGCTTATTTGTGCAGCGCTGCTGAATACATATTGATGCAATAAATGTTTACATGTTTGAAGTGTGGGGAAAGGTGCTAGGCTTTCAAGTAGTGTTAGTATTAATTGGTTGCATTTATTTTGCATAAGTATGCTCCCTTTATGCAGTAGCTTCTGGAAGTTTAAGGGTTTAGTAAATGATGATCAACTAAAAGTAAGTGCAAGGCTTTTTTACCTGTGACTCTCATCCAAAAGCAACTGCCACAGCTGGCAATTCAACCCCTCATCTTGTGTTAGTAGCAGAATGCCTAATCACAGTGGCAGGTGAATAAATTGAAGAACGACTTCAATGTCGTGATTTTTTTTTCGCTATATGTCGGTAAAAAGTGCTGCAATAAATGTGTCATTGCAAAAAAGCTTTTTGTGACCCTTTATTGATTAAACTGCACATTCTAGTGTAAAGTTGAAATGTAGAAAGTTCTTTTAAAATACCAGGCTGATATACTCTTGTAAGTAGCATGGTACTTCATTACTTATAAAGGTGACAAAGGATATCGTTGTACAAGTCATGATCACAAACTTATTAGAAACTGGTATTAGAAACATGTATGGCACGGATGTTTCTGCACACCTTATTAGGTGTGGACGTGCAGGAACGTTTATACTTAAAAGATTCTAAGATTGCCAGGAAGGGACGCAAATGGCTGACTTCACTACACAGTTTTGATTTACTTTTCTTTAACGTGTCGTCTTCTAGCGTTTCGTTGCTTTTCACATTGCTGCAAGAGTCTTACATGACGGTGCAGGAGGGTGCGTTGCCACTGCCACTATAGCAAGCCAAGGATTAACTACAGTTCAAAGCAAATGGCAATACAGTTGCAGTAAGGATAGAAAGTGTGCATTGACACGTGTATACTTATCTTTATCGGGCGACCACGTTTCGCCGCCTAACAAATGTAATCGCACAGCGCGGGACGCGCCTGCATGTATCCGAAGTTTCTGGAAAGTTATCGATGCTTCTACCCGGCTGTCTGTTGTCGCCGAACGTTGTGTTATCTGATTTCATCGCGTGACGCGAATGGTATAGAACATTGTGGAAGGCACGCGGGTCCGAACGATTAGTCTGGAACATTCGACGACTGCTGTATAAAAGCCGACGCGCTTGACCCGCAGATCAGATTTCCGACGATCGCCGACTCTGTTCGCCGCTTTCGTTGTGCTATAAGTGTAGCCTGTTTTGTGGGCACAGGTTCGCCCAATAAAATCTAGTTTTGCCTTTCACAGTATTGCTACTGTGTTCTTAACGTCACCACCACGTGACAGTATTGGTTTCTGTGCAGGAAAAGAAAAATCTGGAGAGACGAGATGCAACTTAGCGTGCATGAAGTATGCGAAAACAAATTGACGACGCTGTTTATTCAAGCCACGGAGTTAATGCTATTGTAGAAAATTCATTACGATAGCCTGCACGTTTGCCATGTCAATTTTAATAACTAAGTGAGGTAAGATAATCTTTCAAAATGCATCGGGAAATTCACGATTAAAAGCCGACAAGAAAATGCAACTGAACGGTACCGCGTTCACCGCAACATTGGAACTTCGGGTACTTTGCTATCTTTTCATTGGCCCTTGCCGAGGTTCAAATAATTCAAGCTGCTCCGTAAGCGCGATTTTTGCATGCTACCCAACAAAAGAAAATTGTGACGACCTCGTCGTCTGCTGGGGATCGAACACCTCCTAGCACTGACAACTCGCAAAGGCGTACGAAGCAATCATGAAAATGCACTTTATTTGCTGCGTAGCGTGTCAACAAACGTACATAAATGGGAGAATGGAATCTGCGGCACAAGTTTTTTATTCTCTCTTCGCGTACATACCGAATTCGACAATCGACGTCTCCGCGCATTGCACTTGTCGTGCGAGACGCCATTTTCCAAAACAAACCGGCGAAATAGCTCCGTTGACAGCTCTCCGCGCAATTTCGACGGAAAATCGCAGTGATCGGTGCGACAGTGCGACCAACCGGTTGGTCGCAGACGAAAATCGGGGGGTCGGCACTGCGAGTGCGATTTTCACCGCAAACGACAGAAATCGCACTTCCGGTGCGACGAAACTCGCATCATGTGAAACAGGCTTGAGCCATAGAATAAGAGAGAGAGAGAAATTTATTTACAGAAAGGCAGAGAGGTCGGCCTGAGCTATAACTTGCTCTGGCCTGCTACTCTACTCTGGGGAAAAGGGACGGGGAGGGAAAGGGCTGATGAATGATGATGGTATAAGGAAGAGATCCGTATATACAAATTCACAGAGTTGTGGTATCTCTAAAGGCGTGCGTCCAGCCCAGTGGCTTGGAGAAAAGCTACAGCGGCTCTTGTGACCAGGGCTGCGCTGGTTCCATTAGGCCAAGGACCTAAAAGAAACTCGTCCGAAAGCGGTCTCTCATGGATGTTTGCTATGGAAGAGACAAGTTGCTGTCGTTCTTGCGCGTACGCGGGACACACGCAAAATATATGTTCAAGTGTTTCTGGCACCTCACAGCATTCACAGTTTGGGCTAGTATCACTGGCACCTATCATATTTCTATAACGGTTGGTGAATGCGACACCAAGGCGAATCCGGTGCACCATGCTCGTGTGGCTTCTATTGAACTTTTGAGGCATACGAAATCGCATTTCTTGGTCCCATTTGTGTAATCGCCTGTGTCGTCGATCAGGTTGGGCCCAGTGTTCCAACGTAGAGTTGTGGTTTACGCGACGAAGTAGGGCGTTTGTGTCTGTTCGTGAGAACGGAATGCGTACTTCACAAGCATTATCTAAAGCAGTTTTTGCTTCAGCGTCTGCCTGTTCGTTCCCTATCACGCCACAGTGTGACGGTATCCACTGAAAGGTGACATTGTGGCCATTTCTAGTTGCGTGGTCGAGATACTCTGTAATTTCTATAGCCATAGAATGATACGGGCCCCGTCTGAGGACACAGTCAATCGTTTGCAGAGCTGGCTTGCAATCGCAGAATATCGTCCATGCGTGAGGACGCTCCTCGGAGAGAAATCGAAGTGCTTCCCGGATAGCAACAAGTTCTGCGGCAGTTGATGTTGAGCTATGGTCTAGTTTAAACCGGCGAGCGATGATCATATGTGGAATGACGAAGGCTGCAGTGGAGGCGTATGGTGTGACAGAGCCATCGGTATACACATGTACAGTATCTCCGTACTCTGTAGAAATGTGCAACAAGGTGAGTTGCCTGAGGCCAATAGATGCAACGAAAGACTTTTTAGTAATTCCAGGGATCTGCAATGTAACGACAGGTTTAGGCAGAACCCACGGGGGTGTTCTCGGAATACAGGCGGGAGAGAATCTCGACGGCAAAACACTCTGATGCCGCGATATAGTCATTGAAAAGCTGGAACCTGGGTGTGTGGTAGGGAGCGATGACAGAGGATGGTGCCTGTGTCGGGTCAACACGCGGAGGTACATTCGAAGAGGCTCGCAGAGCAAGTACACCCGAATAGGACAAGCATGAGCTTCCGCTATTGTTCCATTGGTTGACGTGCATCGTGGGAGGCCCAAACATGTGCGCAATGCCTGAGCTTGAATGCTCTCGAGCGCGCGCACACAACTAATTCCCATGCTTGAGAGCGCCGGCATGCTGTACCGTATATACCCTACGAATAGTGCTCGGTACAATTGGAGTAATGACGACTCCGAGGGGCCCCATCTTGTTGCTGCCACGACGCGAAGGACGTGAACAAAAGTCTTCAGCTTTGACTTCAGTGCGGCGACGTGTCTTGACCAAGATAATCCCCGGTCTATGACTAAGCCAAGGAATCTGTGGTGTGTAACCGTAGGTATCGCTACGCCGTCAACAATGATCGGATACCTGGTCATTCGTTTTCGCGTGAACGTAATCACAGAACATTTTTCAGTTGAGAGTCGGAGGCCTTGACGCCGAAGATACTTAGCTGTGATTGTCACTGCACGTTGAAGCCTAGCACGCATTTGGGGACGGGTGGCTCCAGATGCCCATATGCATATGTCGTCGGCATATGTGCTAATCTTTACCGTGCTAGGAAGTTCGGATGCAAGGCCAATCAATGCAACATTGAAAAGAGTTGGACTGAGAACTCCCCCTTGTGGAACACCTCGATGTATATGGTACTGTCCGGTGTCGCCATCACTTGTCGACATATACACCGTGCGGCCACTGAGGTAGCTAACAATCCATGTATATAGTCGGCCACCGATGTCTAAATCTTCCAGTGCATCAAGGATTGCATAATGTAGTACATTGTCGTATGCACCCTTAATATCCAGAAAGACAGCTCCAACTAACCGACGTCGACTTCTTTCCTGTTCAACAGTGGAGACCAAGTCGATAACTCCGTCAATCGAAGAACGGCCTCTTCTAAATCCGTGCATAAAATCAGGAAAGCAATTATTTCTCTCTAGAAACCATTCCAGTCTTGACAAAACCATTCTTTCCATTACTTTGCCGACGCAACTGGCTAAGGCGATCGGTCTGTAGGAGGAAAGCTCGTTGGGGCACTTTCCCGGTTTAAGCAGCGCTACAACGCGACTGCATTTCCAACCATCTGGAACATGTCCTTTCTCCCACGTCGTATTATAAAAAGATAGGAGAAGACGCCGTGATTCGGTGCCAAGATGGCAGAGTGCAGCGTACGTGATTCCGTCTGGTCCTGGTGCCGAGGAGCGTCGAGAAACTGAAAGCGCAGCGTCAAGCTCTTGCATCGTAAACGGTACTTCGAGCCGCTCATCAGGTGACGGGGGTGCGATGGTGACAAGGGATGAAGTCACTGCATTAGATGCGTCCACAATCAGTTTACAGTAGTCCTCCGCTACCTCCAATTCGGTCCGGCGTTGATGTAGAGCCACCGCATGGAATGGGTGTCTTTGTTGTGGAGTTGCCTGGAGACTTCGTATGACCCGCCATATCTTAGATAGAGGCTGTCTTGGATCTAGGGATCCACAGAAAGCCCTCCAACGCTGTCTGTCAAGCTTCTCCAGATGTCGAAGAACATGTCGTTGAGCTCGGCGACTGCTCGAAAGATCGGACGGTGACTTTGTTCTTCTGTATCGCCGTTCTGCGCGGCGACGGATCGCACGAAGGGCCTCATATTGTATGTCGACCGATGACCTGTGCCTCGGTATGCTGACTTCTCTAGTTTTGTCCCGCAGGGTAGAGGCAATGATGTCCTCTATTTCGGATGGAGATGTCATACTCTGACAGGCGGTGTCGACAGAGGTCTTAAATGCAATCCAGTCTGTTTGACGAATGCAACGTGAGGCTGAACGGCGAAACCAGCTAAAGTGAACGTAAGTGGGGAGGTGGTCGCTACCATGAGTCTCTAGATCCGTCGACCAGGATGCTGAAGACAGAAGGCTCCTTGATACAAACGTTAGGTCAAGACAACTGCTGTAGGACGTGCCACGAATAAATGTAGGAGACCCGTCATTGAGCACATTTAGTCCCCGACTACACATAAAGTCAGCCAAATATTTGCCACGAGAATTCATCGAAGTGCTACCCCACAGGGGATGGTGCGCGTTAAAGTCACCAATCACAATATGAGGGCCTTGCGATGCTTGCAGCAGAGACATCAGGTGCGAGCAATCGATCCTCGCTCTTGGGTGGATATATCCTCCAATCACTGTAACCGTGCGACATCTATATTTTATGGTGAGGCATACGTAATCATTAGTAGTATGCGATGGGACGTCATGTCTGAAATACACCAGGTCGTGACGTATACAAACTAATACTTTGCTCGAGGTTTGGTCGTTACGAGACCACATCTGGACATAACCAGAAATACGGAAAGAAGAATCCATATTAGGTTCACAGATAACAATAACTGGAAATTGGTATTTAAATATCCGCTGTCGGAAATCCGACAAACGACCACGCAGACCGCGAGCATTCCATTGCATAACAAACGATTGACGCATCCGTTCTTCAAACATTATCGCCATACTTGCTTAGTGAAGAACCACTAGCAGTGGTTCCAAGACTTCAAGTAGCTGCACGGCAGCCTTGGCAGCCGGGGTATTTAGGCCGGAAAGAATCCTGCGCATGGAGCCCATCAAATTTTTCACCATACTCGTGACGTCAATGTCATCCATCTTTTCGTTTTCTTCGGTACGTGTAGGAGCGGTGCATAAGGGCGTTCCCACAGACCTTGACGGTAACGAGGGCCACTGAGTCTCCGATGTGGCTAGTGCCGATGATGGGTCGCCTTGCACTTTCGCGGCATACAAAGGCTTTGAGGCACGTGCTTCTTCATTCCTGAGACGAAGAGGGGGTGGATGTTGCACTTGAGCTGTCGTCCCTCCAACGCGAGGAGGGCTGCGATCCCGTTGATGTCGGTTTCGTGAACGACGACTGCGGTGGCGGATAGCCCTTGCCGCTTCCCTGTGCGTGGAACGATCTCTACCCATCTTCTTCAGAATACCCATTTCCTTCCTGATCTTTGGGCACTCTTTTGACGTTGCGTCATGAGCACCAGAACAATTTGGACATTTCGCAGCAACGTTGCAATTGCTGTCTCCGTGAGGTCCACCACATCGTTTGCATGTTATTGCACCCTTGCAAACTGCGCTGACATGCCCAAGTTTCATGCACCTGTGGCACTGTAAAAGCCTCGGCACGTAAGGACGTACCGGATGCCTCACATATCCAACCTTGACGTGTGTTGGCAAAGTTTCCGATTGGAACACTAATTTCACACATCGGGAACGTCCAAAACGGTGAAAGCTGAGCACAGGAGCTGACGATGATAGTAGTTTGGCCAGGTCAGTGTCTGTAATGTCAATGTCCACATCGTAGATGACGCCTGTCGTCGCTTCCTTGCCGTATGTGGGGAATGCGCGAACAGGGATGCTTCCCAACTGAGTGATGTTTTTCAGTGTCTCCAGTATGGTCGGTGTATTGACTTCCACCGAGAGGATGTTCTTTCGAGCGTTTATACGTATTTCTTCTACGTGACCATGGGCAGTTCGTTCAAAATATTCCGACAGGCTCTGCCTGTTCAGTGAGTTGAGGTTGTCTGTTGTCGTTGTTGGTACATATGCAATAGTGTATGATTGCTTGCCACTTGCCTTTTTCGTCGCCTGGCGACTGGTCGGTGATGTTCTTCGTATCTTTCTCTTCAGGCGTCGGCTTGACACCACGGTAAAATCGCTGTCCGAGCCCATCTCATCAGTAGAGGAGCCATCAGATGACTCAATCGGGACCATGCTGGGGTCGAAGCGGTCACTCACGTCACCGGCATAATGAACTGGCCGTTCAGGACAAAACTGCTGGGCGGGGTTTGGGTCCCCCATTGCAGAGGACGACGTCCCCCAGTTTTCTTGTCACTGATTGCAGAGATCACAGAAAATAAAATAGAAAATGCAGAGAGCTCGAAGCTGAAGCTGCTCGCTATGATCACTTCTTCTTCTTCCTCTCCCCATAGAATAAAGAAATTGAGCCAGCAAGCGAGAAATTCACAGCTCTCTGTTTCGGTTTAAATGCGCAAAACACTCGCTATATGGACCAAAATCTAGTTAAAGTTAAATCGTTGTTTCGCAGTCGCTAGTTGCTTATGCAATTTAGCAAGGAAGTCGGGCTTCGCACTGCTCAATTACTGCCTCTTCGCACCGGCAGGTGGCGCTACACGTCTAGCAAAACTCCAGAGTCTGACGTCTATATAATTCCGATAGCAATGATATGCACACTCCAGGCCCATTTCTGCCGTCGTGCTCGGAACGGCGTTCCGTATAAAGTGCAAGTGCGACAACATCGTACCCGTGCGCCGTATGCTATATGTGCAAGCAGAAGCTTGGGACAGTGAGCCGAATCGCGCGCAAAGTAGGAAAGCGGGAAGGCAGTGCGAGAGACGGGGGGGAAAGGGGCAACTTGTACTCTGGTAGCAACTGCGCACTTTGCACAGCGGCGCGCCGTATCTTGAAAGCGATCTGCAGATGGCTGATACCTTAGGGCCTGCCGTGTTCTCGCCGCTCAGTTAACGTTCAAGCGATAGGCAGTTTGGACCCTATAACGTAAAACTATCCCAATCTGGTTTTATTCCAATCTGCTGACGTCAAATGTACGCAACGACCGTCAAAATCATCGGGTGGTAACCCACAATGTTGTACGAGAAGCCCAATGGAATGCGCTCCTCCTTTATGGGAGGTCACTTTTTTTTTGCTTTCAAAGCGAACATCATTGCCTATGTTGAGCAGATTTCTTCATTGAATTAGCTGACAAGAGGCAAGGAGCATGCTGAAGCGGAGAGGGATTCGATGGGGCCGAGCCAGAACAGTGAAAGTGGATACCCGCAGAAGAGGGTGGTGTCGGCGTCTGGGATTGATCCACTTCCCTTTACTTAGTTTGTGGTTGATAGTCAGAAATAGCGGCGACGTCCAACGCAACGTTAAAAATTCTGGAAGAACGGTTCCTCAGTAAAGAATATTTCGCAGAGTTTTGTCTTATAGGGCCCTATAACGAAGAACTATTCCAACATGCATTTATTCTAATTTCCAGACGTCAAATTTGCGTAACTGCCGACCCAAGCATCGGGCGGTCACTCGCAGGTTTGTCCCAAAGACCAATGAAACGCTCTCCTCGTTCATAGGAGGTCACTTTTGTTTGCTTCAAAAATGAATAACGTTGCCTACACTGAGCGGCTTGTCTTATCTAATTGGCTCACAAGAGGCGACGAGCACGCCCAAGTAGACAGGGATTCGATGGGACCGAGCCACTGCACTGAAAATCGATAATCGGGTGAAGATGGTGGTGCCGACGTCTGCGATTGGTTTCCTTTTCCTTACATAGCTTGCGGTGGCTCATCGACAATCGCGGCGGCATGCAACGGAAGCTGAGGAATCACGCTAAAACGGATTCTCAGTAATGAAGAGTTGGCAGAACAAAGGTCGTAAACATGCCGAAAGTGCTCGAAAACGTTACACGGCCACACAAAAAGTTTTATTACATGCAAATAAACCCATGCTCTCCGGCAGGTGCGAGTAGAGAGTGCCTGAGCGATCGGCAGCAGCCATCTTTTATTCCTTTCGGAACAGCGCAGCCCGCGGCTATTCAGAAAAACATTCAGTTTTGTTCGGCTTATTAAGGCATATTTATAGCGTACAGGTCACTTTGACGCTATAAGTTTTCGCGGTTTTGTGACGTGGCGTGATAGACAAGTCAAGGGGGCGCAACCAGAAAAAGCTTGATCAATGGCAAAGTACTATGGCAAAAAAAGCATCGAATGAGAAGTAATTATTTTTCTTTCGTTTCGTCTAATCGAGCATATTCAGTGTGCACACATCACATCAGAGAGTGCGCTTTCGCTGTTTTTGTGACGTCGCGTGACCGACAGGTGACGTCGGGGTGGCGTGAAAATATTTTGACCAATCATGGAGGGCTGATTACAGAATTGGAACAGAAAAATTTGGAATAGCTTTACTTTATAGCGCCCATCAGTCCCTTCGCTCGCTGCTGCTGCAGTGCTTCCACATGCTTACAACTCTTCAGTTTGCGCTCGGTGTTTGGCGGCTGGTTCGTGGTCGGTCGACTCGCGGTCGGCCCGTATGTATGTATGTATGTATGTATGTATGTATGTATGTATGTATGTATGTATGTATGTATGTAGGTATGTATGTATGTATGTATGTATGTATGTATGTATGTATGTATGTATGTATGTATGTATGTATGTATGTATGTATGTATGTATGTATGTATGTATGTATGTATGTATGTATGTATGTATGTATGTATGTATGTATGTATGTATGTATGCGTGTGTGTGTGTGTGTGTGTGTGTGTGTGTGTGTGTGTGTGTGTGTGTGTGTGTGTGTGCATGCATGCATGCATGCATGCAGGGTGTGTCCCAGCTAACTAGGACCAAGATTTTCAAAACAACCTATGCGTTCTTCAGAAGAGAAATCGCGTGTATGTTGTTCGCGTTTATCTAAGCTTACAGTACCATTTTATTGCTCGTCATTTTTGAGTAACTAGCCAAGATAAGTTAATGAACTTTTTGAATATAGCTGAAAAATATTCAGGCATCAATAGGAAAGCTGTGTAGCTCCACAAATATTTCCCAACCCACGCACTTCCAACGAGATAGACTTAGCGTGGCTGTTTTTGTTCGGGGAAAACGAAAGCCCGCGGAGTTTAGAAATACCGCGTGACAGCGCGCTCTGTGCGCCCGATTGCGCCACGGCTACAGCGCTTTCAACCTTGCTTTGTAAAATACATCGCACGCTTAGCGGTTCTCTTGCAGCCTTGGACAGAGTTTCGCGTTGTGCTTTCTTCTGAGATAAACGCCAGTGGGGTCGGGCGGCAGTTGAAATACAGCGGCGCTCCCGTTTATGCGGCGATGATCGCACTCTCACGCTAGCAGAATGCATGCGGAGGAAAAATGTCAAGCTCATGAGTTCGAATTTGGGAGCAAGACCCCAACAAGCAAAGACGCATTATAACAAGCTTGATAACGTCGTGTGAATTACGCAGGTTGTCACAAAATGAAGAATTGTAAACTGACAGGGAAGGTTGCTTTTTAGCTTCCTTTCCATTCCCCGCCGGCAGAGAATTTCTAATTTCATATTAATCACGTGACTTCACCACGTCGTACAAAAGTTTCACACAGAAGACTCCTTCCCTTGGATAATGATTATAGAGATTTATTCGCTGTGATGTCTGTCTAAAGAGTGTGTTCAAACAAGTCACCCTCTCCCATAATGCAGTATTGGCACCTTTTCAGCACGTCGGATGTAGATTTTTTGATGACGCAAGACGGTATCTCGCTCAAGGCTTCAGCAATCTCTGCCTTTAGCGCTTCTGGTGTAGTTGTAGGTTGGCGGTACACTCGGTCTTTCACATGTTCCCACAAGAAGAAGTCAATAAGTGTCAAATCCGGTGACCTTGCAGGCCATGCCACTGGTCCATGCCGCCCGACCCAGTGGCGTTTGAAGGCTTCGTCAAGCCAGGCTCGGGCAAATCTCCTGCTGTGGGCTGGTGCACCGTCGTCCTGATACCAAGTCCACTGTAATAATGCAAGATGAAGATCACAGCGAAAACCTTCAACTGGGCCTTCCAAGTTGTCGCTCACGTACCGCTGAGCAGTGAGCATGTGGTAAAAAAATATGGGGCCAATTATTCTTCCGTCAAAGATACCGCACTACACAGTGAATGACCATTCGTTCTTGTTTCTGGTCTGCGCCACTCAGTGCGGGTTCGTATCGCTCCAGTAATGCGCATTATGTATGTTGACTTGAGAATTTATGGAGAAAGCTGCCTGATCTGTCAAGCGCACTTTGTCAACAAAATGCGGTATTTCATCACTGTTTACAAGGATCCAATTTGAAAAATCAAACCGCCATTGAAAGTCTCTTTCTTGCAGCTTTCCATGTAGTTGCAGGTAATTCTGATGCATTTCAGCCTTACCAAGAACTCTTGACACCGAAGACATTGAGATAGCGACATCACCACTGACATCACGCACGCTGGAATGAGGGTTTGCAGTCATGAAAGCCAAAATGTCTCCTTCAGGCTCTTCGCTGATGGTCCCCTTTCTGCGTCGCGTCTTGCTGAAGCCACCTGTTTCTCCAGCGTCAAGTAACTCCTCATAATTGTGTTCGCGCTATGTCTTCCCCCGCATTGCCAATTTCGGTATAGCTTGGAAGCTTTCCTCTTGTCGCCCCGTGCCGCTCCCAAGGCTACGACCCTGCTCGCCTTCTGCTCGCTTGAGTACGGCATGCTTCAGATACTACAAACAAATTCTTCGAAACGGTTGCGCGGCCTGACAGTAATAGACAGTCGAGCTCACATGCATCTAGCCGCTGGCACAGCTTGGAAGAAAAGCTGCGTTGTAACAGTTGATGCTGTCTCTCGCACAGGTTTCAGAAGTATGATGTGTGCGTGGTGTGTATTTTTTCTATTCCGCATCGACTTGAACGGTGGAAAAAAATTGTTCTTCTCGTCATATCGAATAAACAGCTGATGACGGCGCGTTCTTCGGCGACAGGCACGAGCGGCTGCTGACTAAGGGCGCAGTCACCAGCCGGTACCGGTAATGTCAGAGCCGAGCAAAGGTTGAAGCCCTTTCTCGTAAGTAAAGAGAAGGAGCGCCACTGGTGATGTTTTTTACAAATCACTCATGAGAGTGCTGCAATCCCGGCGCATTCAGGCGCACAGAGCGCGCTGTCACGTGGTAATTTTTAAACTCCGCTGTCTTTTTTTCCCGAATAAAAACGGCCGCGCTAAGCCTATCTCGTTGGCAGTACCTGGGTTGGGTTATGTTTGTGAAGCGTACAACTTTCCTACTGACGCCAGAACGTTTCAAGCTATGCTTAAGAAACACGGCGGCCGCATTTCGATGGGGTTGGTTTATATTTGTGAAGCGTACAACTTTCCTACTGACTCCAGAACATTTCAAGCTATACTTAAGAAACACGGCGGCCGCATTTCGATAGGTTGGGTTATATTTGTGAAGCGTACAACTTTCCTACTGACGCCAGAACGTTTCAAGCTATACTTAAGAAACACGGCGGCCGCATTTTGATAGGTTGGGTTATATTTGTGAAGCGTATAACTTTCCTACTGACGCCAGAACGTTTCAAGCTATACTTAAGAAACACGGCGGCCGCATTTCGATAGGTTGGGTTATATTTGTGAAGCGTACAACTTTCCTACTGACGCCAGAACGTTTCAAGCTATACTTAAGAAACACGGCAGCCGCATTTCGATAGGTTGGGTTATATTTGTGAAGCGTACAAATTTTCTGCTGACGCCAGAACGTTTCAAGCTATACTTACGAAACACGGCGGCCGCATTTTGATAGGGGCGAAATGCGAAAACATCCGTGTACTTAGATTTAGGTGCACGGTAAAGAACCCCAGGTGGTCGAAATTTCCGGAGTCCCCCACTATGGCATGCCTCATAATCAGAAAGTGGTTTTGGCACGCAAAACCGCATAATAAAAAATAAGAAATATATCTAAGAAAGGTAAATAATTTATCTCGGCTAATTATTCAAAAATACACGAGCGAAAAAATGGTACTGTAAGTTCTGATAAACGCTAACAACATCCACGTGATTTCTGTTCTGAAGAAAGCATATGTTTTTTTTTTTCAAAGTCTTGGTCCAAATTAGCTTCGACACCCTGCATATGTATATATATAATATATATATATATATATATATATATATATATATATATATATATATATATATATGTGTGTGTGTGTGTGTATGTCGGATGTGAAAAACATTACGGAGCTTATTCAAGTTCTCAGCCGAAAAGCAATACAAGAACTCAATTTCAATCGTGACACTTCCTATTGTCGATTTCCGACATAGATTCCGCGTAGAGCTCTATTACATCGACTAACACTGGCGGCTAGCAGCTTTTTGCGATTCTGACTTGGTCACCTGATGGGATATTGACGCAAAAATCGCAGCTCGCGTTTAGTACCGAAAAAGCACACCAGCTTTTCAACAACAAATGCTATTAAAACTTGAAGCCGACCGACTCCAAATTTCGGCCAGTGCCCTCAAGGTAGCACACCAGCTTTTCAACAACAAATGCTATTAAAACTTGAAGCCGACCGACTCCAAATTTAGGCCAGTGCCCTCAAGGTTGTGTGCTGTAGTTTGCCACAGTGATTGCTTGATCAAATGCAGAATTCTAATACTTATTTCGTCGATCCTAACATTTCCTCTAATATCGCAAAGATTCTCCTTCTCCCTTTCGTCCAATCTATTGGCCGTGAATTGCCCGAAAAAGCAAAAATTCCCTGTTCGGAACATCACTGTTTCACCTCTTCCATCAACACCACCTAGACTTTCTTCTAGGTAGCGTTGGTTAGCCGCGCACTAAATATTAAATTGTTTTCTCAATTTATTGATCAATTTCTCATTTCTTTTGAAGCTATTCAGGGTGATATGGACTACAATATTTTTGAAGTGAGGGAAGCTCACAGTAAAATTGATTATGAAGAACGACTGAAGAATGTTGAAGAAAGTCAATGGACTGGGAGTGTGTTGAGGTATCTGTACAAGAACAGCATTGATTCACCGTGGAGGATAAGAACTAGGAAAGTTACCAGCAAGTATGCGGCCTGTAGGGTGAGCAAAACAGCAACAAAGAACGTGAAGAGGCACGTCAGAGAGGCTGAAATAATCACATGGCTGGCGGCAATGGAAAAGAAACCTGCGATGAGTAACTACTTAAAAGGGAAAAAATTAATCGAGAAAGAAACAATTTATGATAACGCAAAGGGAAGCTCGTTACTTTTCGAAACGAGATCAGGATACCTTAGAACGCGCACCTGTAAAGCGTGAGATAAGAAGGAAGAAGAAGCATGCGCTTGCTGCAGTAAAGCCAGGGAAACGATGGAGCATGTTTTGTTAGGATCTGAAGACATCTGCCCAGCGGTCGATTTAGGCCCCACTTTCCTAAACTTGGACAATCTTGAACGAGTTGAAGCGTAATGTTCAATTTTGGATCAGTAATGCTAGAACATCGATCTCATTTACCAAAGGTAGAAACAGATCTGACGAGTACGAACTTACATAAAGCGAAGCTTTGTGTGAGTGCATAAAGAGTCAAATTACGAGATTTTGTTTTACTGGCTCTTTTTTTTCTTTACCCCGCACCGTCACTGCTGCCGAGGATGGATGGATGTTATGAGCGTCCCCTTTGGAACGGGGCGGTGGGTTGCGAAACCAAGTTCTTGTTGTTCTTGTGCCTAATGTCCTACCTATGTTAGAAAAGGAAAACAGAAGAAAAACACCCCCAATGAATTCCTATAACCAAAGTTTCTGAGCCCCTATTGCGAACTTTGTTGTTGTACGCCTCGGTTGTTTGTCGTTTCCCTACTTTTCTTCCACCAATCTTCCAATCGCCTGTTACGATTCTCTATTGCGGACATGTTTACTTTCCCCCTGCTCTCGCTGAACCCAAGCGCGGTAAGGAGCCCAGTGATTCCTAAATCGACCGCTGGGCTCTTCACATTTTAATGAAACATGCTCCATGGCTGTTCCTAGCTTTGCCGCAGCAAGCACATGCTTGTTCTTTCTTGCTGTATGTTGCTTTATGAGTGCGTGAGTACATGTTCTAAGGCATCCTGATCTAGCTTCGAAACGTGCAGAGCTTCCCTTTGTGTTATATAAATTGTTCTTTTTTTTTGCTGTGTTCGCTTTTTGCCTCTGAAGTAGTTACTCATGGGAGATTTCTTTTCTATTGCCGCAACCCACGAGATTATGTCAGCCTCTCCGACTTTCAGCTTGGCGGCCTTTGTTGCTGTGTTGCTCCTCATACATGCCGCATACTTGCTGGTAACCTTCCTAGTACTTTTCCTCCACTCATCAATTTTATTCCTGTACAAATACCTGAACGCTCTCCCCGCAAATTTACTTTCTTCCATATTGCTCAGTCGTTGTTCGTAAATAATTTAACTATGAGCTTCTCTCACTTCAAAGCTTGTCCAGCCAATATCACCTTGCAGAGCTTAATTTGTAGTATTCCCGTGAGCACCCAATGCGAGGCTTCCGATTGAGCTTTGGTTGAGGATGCGTGAAGACGACCACCATCTTGTGACGGTGCAAGAACCATAAGGCCGTGACATCGTGCGCGCCTTCCGCTGCGGTTGGATGGCCTATCGGGCAAGATAACAGCCACGCCGCACCAACGGTCGCCATATTGGAAGAAAAGCTTCGCTTCGAATCTTGAAGTCTTGAAATTAAACGAGTGTGAACTACGCAATCCAAAACTTAAAAAAATCAGGACTTTGAAATATGTTTGGTCATTATAGTTCAGATTGTTAAGCTGCAGAAGTTACATATAAAGATGTATTTACGATAATTACAAGAGAGAGAGAGCGATGCATCAACAAGATGGCTGTGGAGAGCGATTCTACCTCCACACGTCAAATCGCCTTCTTCTGAATTGCGCCTCTCTTGATTTCACCGTAACCTAACCCCACCTATAAAGGCGCCGTGTTGACGCTAACTATAATGGATGTGAACTCGCGCCCAAGTAAGGTTTAAGCCTGCACACATGCACAACATCCATGGGGACACGATAGTCTAGCGGAGCGATCTCGTAGTTCACATCGCCAAGCTGACGCAATATCGTGTAGGGCCCTGTCAGCACGGGAGCAACCTTTTAGGCAAGCCGACGCGTCGACATGGTGTCCATAGGAGGGCAACGGAGGGCAACGGACCATGAGTAATCGCACATCCCGATGTCGGCTGACCTACAACATTTGCGTAGCCTGAGGATCGGTGAGCCGGGAGCCGCTAATCTGGCGTGCTGTGCGAGCCAGGGCGAAGACAACTTAAGCATATTAAGGCGAAAGCTTTAATAGCTTCGTCGAACCCAGTTTACCGTAGCCGCGAATTTGACCTTTATTTGACCGCAGCTGCGCCATAGCTTTGGCAACGCATCGCGTGACACCGCGGCGAACCCCGCCGTTACTGCCGCTTTGCGCATGCGCTCTCTGCAGCTGGGTCGCTGCCTGGCCATGTGACTCGCCGCGCATCTGGCAAAGAGAAGCGCCGCGCTCTCCTATTCAGTGTGAGCTTAGCCATGGATGAGAGTGGGACCAGTCCGTCTTCTCTCAGTGTTGCGCGGGGTCGCGAGGCGTTCAGCCGTCGTCGCCAAGCGGCGTCTGAGGGTCCGGCATGGAACAGGCTTCGCACCGTTGATATCAATGAGTGAAGGCGTTCGCGCCCTCTCCGTTTGTGCTTCGATGCTGCGCAGGTTCGCGGCGTCTCTTTGCAAGTCTAGAACTTTCGCCTTCCCTGTGGCAGAACGGGCGTCGCACTGTCGAACGATGCGTGCCTACCCAAGCCTAATCACAGTCATGTATAGCCAGTGAGTTAGGCACAGCTGCCATACCTGGCCTAACGATGATTGTATACCTCTGTATAATAATTACAGCTAACTCAAATGTTAATTAAGGAAAATCAAGACTTAACCAAACTAAACCATGCTTTCGCTTTGCATATCCAAGGTTAGGTGAGCTAAGCCGCAGCCAATTTTCAGGGGGAGCGTTCGTCGAGGGAGGAAGCAGTGTATTAAAGGACAAATAAGGCTAGAAGCCGAGCAAAAGTGAGTCTTGAATATTCAATTGGAATTCAGTCATAAATTCATGCAGCAAGTATCGCAAGAAAGGTTCTTTCAAAAGCCATGATGACAAACGATAAATAAGGTATTTATTTCAGGGTTGGTGTAGATATGATAAGCTATGATCAGCTCACTAATCTTACAACTAATACACGGGAGAGAGATCGGGCGGTGGTTTTCAGGAGCTTTACGTCTACCAGCTTTAAACATGGCACTACCTTTCGCCATTTCTCAATTCAGAGGTAACTAACCAGTTGTTATCGGTCGATTAAATACAACACATAAAAGTAGACTAGGTATCTGCAGAGTGTTTTGTAACATTTAGGAATTCAGAACCGCAATACTAGCGGACGTAAAAATCTTGTGTTTCAAGACTTGCAACTCCTTCAAGAGTAACAGTGATCGTATGTATGTAACAATACTCATGATGGATAGTTACACGCACATTAGAATGATCATGACCGGAAACTAATGAATCCAATGTCGTTGAAGGTGCCCGCGTACTCTTAAACAGTTAAAAGAATGTTGTTCTTAACTAAGCTCATTTGCCTGACATTGTGAAATTTTTGGCTTATCTTTTTGGGTTCAGTTTAAAATAGGAGCCCGACCTTCAGTAAAGCATTTATATTTGGCGACGAATAGTGCTGAATCATTGGCGTTTAGGTGGCCCTTGTACGTATTCTATGATGATACATTAGACTGACGTTATGCATTCGTGTATTAACGCTTCCTCTTACTCATTTGCCTACGTAGAGTACTATCAAACCACGGAGTTTTTGTCCCAGGTAATACAGATCATGAATACTCGTTTACCAACTAAAGCTTACATTTCGTTATTAAAAGCCATTCATATTCTTAAATATAGCGATAAGAAAATGTAGGGGAAAACTTTTGTGTGAATGTACCTCTACTTCGGCAATCATGCTGTCGTAGTTCCCTAGGCATAATCTCTAATTCGTTTTTGGTAAGTACTGTGTGAATTACCGGTACCTCAATGCCCAGTTGTAGTTGTTTGTGGCCGCCAAAACCATCAAGGTACAGCATTGGTCTAATTGTTTTGGAATTAGAGGTTAGTACCAAGTCGAGAACGCCGTCACCGCGCTTTCGTTGACTAACTAGTCTTGAAATATTGAAAGGTAACGCTGCCGAAATATATTACTTTGGACAGGAGGAAGAACACAGTGACCAAAGATTTCCATCGTAGGTCTGAGGTAATGGTAACGACAAAGCACTTCGAATTTTCCACCGCAATCATGTATACGTAGTTCACACCACTGGACAATATTTTGCATAACGCTTTTTAGAGGTATTCCAGGAAAATCCTCTTTGCTTAGCAGGCCAATTGTTGCGGTACATACGATTTCTTGTCTTGTAAATTTCGCTCTTCAACTCACCTTTAGATTTAGGATCATTTATTTTGTGACATCATGCAGTTGCCTGCCAAATAAAATAAAAAACATGGTGACTTTTCATTTCATGAAGGCGGGCTACGCGGAAGCGTATGGGTGCTACTTCCTTTTTCCGCATTGCTCGTAATATATTTACATTGTTGCAAGCCGCCTAGAACGCTGCTCGGGAGTCTCCTCGGCACGCCAAACCTGCGCGTTTTGTCAGATTTGTTCCGCTCGTGCCCGGCGCTTGGCGACGACTTTGCAGTCGGTGGACTCATGCTCGGCTTGCCGCCGCTACCTTCGTTGCTCCGTCCTTGTCGCTCGGTGCTCTTGATCCCGCAACCTGCCCGCTACGTTATAGCACACACTAAGCCCGCAGCAACTTCTAGAGGAGGTCCCAGCGCGCATCTGCCTGCCCGGTTCCTGCGCAATGCTTCGCCTCCTTTATGATTCCCTGCTTCGCGCAATGCCACCTAGACTTTCCTCTAGGTGGGGTCGCCTTACGAAGCGCATATTTCTGGACATGCAAGCAAGAGACGCAGCGAACATGCAAAGCGAGCACCGTTGAAACACCAACGGAAAGGGTGAGGGCACTGTCGCTACATTGATCCAAACGGTGCAACACCTGGTATGCCACAGAGAAAGCCCACATTGCTACACATGCAAAGAAGAGACGCCGCGAAAATTCACAGTGAGCACCGCGGCGTCCAAACAGTAACGGAAAGGACACTAGCGCAGTCGCGGACTCTGCATTAATCCCGACAGTGCAATGCCTGGTACTCCGGCGGGCGATTCTCTTCTCCACCTGAAGGCGCATTCCTCCACTGGCGCTGGCTGCCCTCTTGGCGACAAACATAATCTCGCCGATTTCGCTGACAGGGCCTGCATGCTTGCGGTTAACACCTATCTTTACGCACGTTACATGGACAGCATAAATGATAAATATCACGAACAAAAACGAGTTTGAACATTGCGAACCCCAGTTTCACCCTTTATATTAAGTTTTCAGCGCACATATGCCAAATGAAAGAAGCGCTGTCGCCTGCTAAGTACAGCTGTGCAGAAAATAGACTTCTATTCGTGTTTGTAATATGCCGTTCTTTTTACCAGCTCTGATGTGCCGCAAAGTACAAGGCTATAAAAGTTCATGTACTGTAAGGTTTTGGAAGTCGATCCAATCGCTGTCAATCAGTTGTCATGTTTGCAGTTGGGCATGAAATAGATGGTAGCTGCCCTATGCCATCGTCCAACTTATCCACGCTGATGACGTTGTTGAACAGAAGGAGTGCTTCGGATCGAGAACGATGAATATGGATTTATTTACAGTATCTACAAGAGAACATTGCAGTTCATCAGTCTAACATGACTGAAATAAGAAAGCACGCTGAGGAGCCGCCAGCGGCTCCTTAAATACACTATGTCCTCCCTAGATCCCTAGGTGAGGGAAAACAGCCGTTCAACCTGCTACCGATTCGGAGCGTCCAAAGTCATCGTAGTCGACCCGTCTTTGTGGGGGAGGGGTTACAGACACTTCCGTACAGGTTTCAGTGACCCCACCAAGGTGAGCGGGTTCTCGCAGACACGTGCCTTGCCCCGAGCAGGTGCCTCTTAATCCCCGAGCTGACCTCGCACAGTGGCCGCCACGGCTGTCTATTGTCTGGCGCCTTCGAAGGCCCGTGAGAACGCACCGCAGAGCATCTCCCTCCAGGAATTCCCCCTGCTTCAGTCGAACCGTGAAGGCGTTGTCGATTCCAATAACAATACTTGGTCCGCCGACCGCGTTTTGTCATAGCGGCGCTGAGGTGGTGTTGATGCCGCACGTCGTCGCCCCTACAATACGAGTCGCCGCCGCAGGTGGGGAAGGGTTCCTCGGTTGCTTCTCGGAAGCTCGCCACCTCGGCAGCTGCAGCTGGCTGGGAAAATTTTATAGGTCGACACTCTTGCAGGCGGTTTGTAATAGTACATGAAAGATAATCATGAACATATTCTGGATGTGTTGTAATTTTATTACATAATGTGTAAAACTACTAAATGAGCTTGTGAGACGTAAACTGAGTCCATCCTGGTACTTTGATAATTTAATTTGTTTATCGAACCCCCTTTGCCTGAAACTAAGGATAGATATAACAAGGTTTGGGCCCCATTCAGTGAACCTACGAATGAAAGCTTCGGTACACTGTTGACTCTCCAAGTTTGCTTAGAAGCGGCTATCGTTGAAAAACGGACTGTGACAGAATTACTGCACGCATTGACCTGATAGGAATAGCACTGATAGATGCCGCGTCCCTTTGAAATATAAAGTGCGGGTTGCTGGAACCATCACAAGTAAACAAAGAAAATAATGACGTTTGATTGGGACGCTATATTCACTTCGCAAGTTGGACTAGCACCTTTCGTCGAAATACGATTCGTCACATTTGTTTCTGTGAAAACTGTTGGCAAAATAAAGATGAATCCACAAAAAAATTATACGCCCATAGTAAACATAATATTTGAATGCTATTGGGATCCACAGACACAAATCATTAAAATCTTTGGGAACTTGTTCGTCAGTGGAATAAA
Organism: Dermacentor variabilis; assembly: GCF_050947875.1. Classification (NCBI taxonomy): domain Eukaryota; kingdom Metazoa; phylum Arthropoda; class Arachnida; order Ixodida; family Ixodidae; genus Dermacentor; species Dermacentor variabilis. Next base: position 33,332,658 of record NC_134574.1, read on the forward strand.
AAGGTTAGATTACATTCAAGATAGAGCATAACTGCTGTAATAAAGACGCAATTCAGCCTAACCAAGCTATAAGGCGTGAGCTTGAGCGATTGTGATAGCTCGGTCATTGATCATTCAAGCAAATCGCACTAGGATTCGTCTCATACATAAAGTTTCATTGACATTAGCGACACGTCGCGAAGGCCTCTCCCTTCGGCTATGGTGATCATTTATTACAACTTCATTGGCGCCTAACTGAGCGTCAAGCAAATAGGATGGCAATGTCGAAGTAACAAACCAAAACACCTAAAGTTCTGTGTAGCGGGACATGCCTTGGTGCTGTAGGAATCCAAATGAAATCTTTATGCAGATTTACGTGAATGAATTACAATAAATCTATCAAGGCCAACACAAAACAATGCTTCAAGAATAAAAGCTTTAAAACATGTATCAGAATTGTGCTCAGGTAAAAATGAACTATAAGGGCAAAAAAAAATAGTGCACATAATGGAGCGTTTGGTATCACCACTGTTCTTCATAGCAGACGCAGACGCTGAAAGTTTACGGGCTATGGCTGAACAAGCGCAGCGCTTGCACTGTCGAAACGTCATCTTGTTTCCGCGTGAGCAACCCATTCTATTTGTACGAATAGAGTTGGTCTTCATTACATTTACTTCCATTGCGGAAACGTACCATCGTGGCGACGTGGGAGCAGGGCCGCTACCTTGTACGCGTTCGAAAATTGACGTTTGGATTTCCCTCACGCTACTGTAAAGGCCACGCTTAAATCGCGGTTTGAATCAACCTACGCCAAGGCGAGAGCCGAAACCGAACATCTGCTTTCGAACGCGTAGAAGATAGTGGCCCAGGACAGGGCTAACGGGCCATAATAAGGGTTTAACCGGTTTATATGAACAATCTCACGACCTCGACATCGTTGATCATAAAAGGACTCAAGTGGCTCAACGACGTAGTTCACGGGTGAAGTTAGCTAGAAAACACACTTCGGGCCATGGTATCTGAAAAGAAATCTCGTCTAATTAACGGGGACAGCTGAAGCAATCCATAGCCATCCAAGTGAGTTAACAATTTACGACGTTAACGGCTTCGAAGCGTCTCGATAATGGGTTTCACGCTGCTGATAAGAGAGCGGGCAATGAGGTGGCACTCTTCAACGTGCAGCAGGTTTGGAACCTCCTCGACTTAATTACATCCGGGTTTTCAGGAAGTATCGTGTGCAGCGTGAGGAAGGGCTCTTGTCCATAAAGCAGAAAGTAAGGAGAACCTACAGTCGGTGGTCTGCGCCGCGGTAATATGGGAGCACGTAACAAAGGGAAGAACACGGTCGCAGTTTCAGTGATCGGAAGTCATGTGCGTTGCCAGCATATCACCGAATGTTTGTATAAATTATTCAGTGATATCATTCGTTCAAGGAAGGTAGGCGCAGGGGTTGAACGACTTACATTCCTTTAGAATTGATTCGACCACGTCCGACATAAATAAATGTCTTCGGTCTAAGCCGCTCAGGTGACGCTCTGTGCTGTAGAATAATGTGGTGTAAAATGCAAGAGGCAACGTCGCTAGTCCGTGCAGATGGTAATGGCGGATTCTCTGGTTAGTACGTGAGGAGACAGAGGGCAACAATTATCCAGCGGTTTCCAGCAGGAGCGATGGGAAGGGGTCCATACAAGGGCGGGTAGGAGAAAGGTGGGCTGGATAAGGCGATGGCTGTAAGAAGAAAGAAGAACAACAAGAAGAAAGAACGAGATAGGCGCTACCTCGTGACCCACCTCCCGGCTGCCCACCGCCTTAGAGTACACTGTCAAACAGGAAGTGTCCCCCGAAGAATTTTGTGACGTTTCCTGAAAGTCACCAGGCCTTCGCGTCCAAGAGCAACGCCACGCAGCGTCCTGCCACACTGGCTTCCCCACCATTATCTTGACCACCATCGAAGTAGGCAAACGCTTCGCATTCTAAGCCCCGCTGCTATGCTCCATTCCCTCGCCTCCCGGCCGACGCGTTCACCGCGCCGGCCGCCCCAAAACCACCGTCGACCTCATTAAGCTCCAGTCCTGGCACTTATACACAGCACTTTACTGCAACCAGCGAACCTGCAGGCCATCATGCGCGCATCTCGCGACTCAGTGAGGATACACACGGTCAGCAATACGTTTATGCCCAGCGTCGCGGAATCGGATCGCGCACAAGCTTACCTCCGTATCACCTCTTCTTTCATCGTGTCCCGCCCCACCTTCACCACCTACCTCTATGGCGCACCGTCGCACGGTGCATACGGGGCATGGTGCATTACATGGTGCGTGCGTTGCATACGGCATACCACACGTTCGATGATTCCATTGATGAAGCATCCTTGACTACAGCAAAGCAATCTTACACTTTCTTATCTGGGCGGCCGCCATATAGGCAAGGACACCCGCATCTTGGTGACCCCTATCAACCCCAAACTACCCCAATGACTCTTAACCATCCTTTCTACAAGGGAAGCCTGTTTCAATTGCCGCTCGACTGGACCGATATCTCCCCCAAGCCATGGCATGGCCGGTACCATCGTTGTGGTGACACTGGCCTCCTACAGCTCGAAGGCTCGCCACCCACTTGCACCCCCTACTGCATCGTCTGCAACGGGCTTCACGCACAGCTCCAACTGTAAGCTCCCCTATGTTCAGCGTGCTCAACGCCCAAAGCAAGAGGCACGTGGTCACACGCCACTTCCACTTGCCAACTTGATCACTGTCTTTCTGCTCCTCGACTCGGTGGTGTCCAAACCCGCCCATCAACATGCCCAGTCGACGTGCTCCCGTGGCTCCCCCGGCGCCCCCTTCGCCACAGGTCGTCGCGCTGCAGCAAGAAAACGCCTGCCTCCTACAGCAGCTCACCACACGAACAGCTGTACTTGCGGCACAGAAGACGGAAATCATCTCTGTTCAAGCCCTACGGCGAGCTTTTGAAGATAAGCTCGACGCAGAGATCGCCCTCCAATCCTGTACCTTCCTCATTCGCCCTCTAAGAGCACGACCTGGACGTTCAGAACCGCGAACGAGGCATTAGCAATCGCCACACACTCAACGCTCTCCTCGGATCTCTCTCCTTTTCCTAGGACGTCCAGGCTGCCATCAACATAGTCATGGTGGACTTAGAAAAACGCCTGGATAGCTGTTTCACTTCCGCCTAGTAGCTTTTCAGTGTACAAGAAGCTTACAATCCTTGCGCATAGACCTCTCCATCTATTTTCCCGTCACATCTTCAAGCAGCAGTCGACACATTTTAAAGTTTGATTCTGAAAACCATCCCAAATAAGCCACCCATCCACGCTCGCACCGCGTCCTTCTCCACCGTGCGACTCTCGCAACCACCGAGAGATGGTTCATCAGCTATTAATTATGGCTGACGGCACCATTGTCCCCATTTATCAGGGAGACTGCTATGGTTTTCGCCCCAAGCGTAATCACGGTGACTCTCTAGCATGCGGCTTCGTATGATTCGGTAGCATAAGCTGAGAGCTAGAATAGAACTGGCAGAATTTTTGAAGTTAATCAAGGAGCGTAAGACAGCTGACATAAGGAAGCATAATATTCCATATCCACAATATCAATCAGGTGATAGAGAAATGTGCGGAATATAACCAACCCTTATATATAGCTTTCATTGATTACGAGAAAGCGTTTGAGTCAATCGAAACCTCAGCAGTCATGAAGGCATGAAGGAATCAGGGTGTAAATGAGCCGTATGTAAAAATACTCATAAAGATATCTGTAGGGGCTCCACAGCCACCGCAGTCCTCCATAAAGAAAGCAATAAAATCCCAATAAAGAAGGGCGTCAGGTAGGGAGATACGATCTCTCCAATGATATTCACAGCGCGTTTACAGAAGGTATTCAGAGACCTGGATTGGGAAGAGTGGGCAATAAAAGTTGATGGAGAGTACCTTAGTAACTTCCGATTCGCTGATTATATTGCCTTCCTTAGTAACACAGGGGACCAATTGCAATGCATGCTCACTGACCTCGAGAGGCTAATCAGAAGGGTGGGTCTAAAAATTATTCTCTAGAAAACTAATGTTTAACAGTCTCAGAAGAGAACAGCAGTTTACGATAGATAGCGAGGCACTGGAAGTTGTAAGGGAATTCATCTACTTAAGGTAGGTAGTGACCGCAGATCCGGATCATGATACTGAAATAATCAGAAGAACACGTATGTGCTGGGGGTGTGCTTGGCAGGCATTCTCAGAACATGAACAGCAGGTTGCCATTATCCCTCAAAAGAAAAATGTGTAACAGCTGTGTCTTACCAATACTCACGTACGGGGCACAAACCTGGAGGCTTACGACAAGGTTTTTACCTAAATTCAGGAAGACGCAACGAGCTATGGAAAGAAGAATGATGGGTGTAACCTTAAGCGATAAGAAAAGAGTAGATTGAGTGAGGGAACAAACGCGAGTTAATGACATCTTAGTTGGAATCAAGAAAAAGAAATGGGCATGGGCAGGACATGTAATGTGGAGGGAAGATAACCAATGGTGAATAACGATTACGCTCTAGACTTCCTGTGCGGTGCCACCAATTTTTCTGCTATCGACTTACGGTCCGGCTACAGGCAGATATGCGTCTATGACATGGACCAAGAGAAGACTGCATTTGCTACCCCTGACGGTCTTAATCAGTTCAAGGTGATGCCTTTCGGTCTTTGTAAGGCGCCCACCCCCTTCGAGCGGATGATGGACTCTGCTTCAGGGGTTCAAGTGGTCCACCTGCTTGTGCTATCTGTACGAGGTCCCCGATTATTCGCCCACATTCGACACGCATCTAGGCCGTCTTTCAGCCATTCTTGACGTGTTCCGCCACCCCGATCTCTAGTTGAGCTTGTCAAAATGTCACTTCGCTCGCCGACAAATCACCGTCCTTGGACACCTTGTGGATGCCAGAGGCATCCGACATGACCCAGACAAAATTCGCACCAATACGAACTTTCCTGTTCGTAACGGCGCGAACTTTCCTGTTCCACTTTCTGCAGGAGTTTGCGACCACCACACGTCCCCTTACCGACCTCTTGAAGAACGACGCCACTTCTTTTTGGGGTCCTGACCGTGCCGTATCTTTTTCGCAGCTCACTACTCTCCTTACCGCGCCTCCAATTCTGGCCCACTTTGACCCTCTGTCTCAACGGCAGTGCGAACTGATGCCAGGGGTCACGGCAAAGGAGCAGTGTTAGTACAACGCCAGCTTAGACATGACTGCATCATAGCCTATGCCAGCCGACTTCTGTCACCCACCGAGCGCCATTATTCAGTCACAGAGCGCGAGTGCCTCTCTCTTGTATGGGCTGTTGCGAACTTTCGTCCATACTTGTACAGACGCTCATTCTGTGTCATCACTGATCACCAGGTTCTCTCCTAGCTCTCCTCGCTCAGGGACCCCACGGGACGACTCGCTCGCTGGGTGTTACGCTTGCAAGAATATGCCTTCTTATTTGTGTATAAGACGGGACGCTTGCACCAGGATGCGGATTGTTTGTCCCGCTACCCCGTCGACGAACCGCTTGATGCGGACGCCATCGGTTACGTTTTCTCTGTGTCCCAGTTGCTTCAAATCGGCAACGAGCAACGGCGCGATCCTTCATTACACGCAATCATCGACCGTCTGGAGTCAACTCCTGGCGACGCCTCCCTTCGGATGTTTCTCCTTAAGGAGGGGACATTATACCGCCGCAATCTCGATCCACATGGCATTGACCTACTGCTCGTCATTCCATCACACCTGCGTTCGACTGTCCTCCACCAACTTCACGAATCTCCCTTCCCTGGACACTTGGGCGTCTTGCGCGCATACGACCGTGTACGCTGTCGATTCTTTTAGCCGGGTCCCGCCCGATCCATGCGGCGCTACGTTGCCGCTTGTGAGCCCTGTAAGCGCCGGAAGGAGCCCTCCACACATTCAGCTGGATGTCTCCAGCCGATCGACGTCCCACCGGAACCGTTTTTCCGTGTTGGTCTAGACCTTCTTGGACAATTTCCTATCTGGAGCTCCGGAAATAAATGGGTCAACGTCGCTACTGATTCTGCTATGCTGTGCGCAATCACCAGAGCCGTCCCGATAAGTTGTGATATTGACCTGACTGTCTTTCTTCTATATGACATCATTTTAATGCATGGTGCGCCGCGCCAATTACTCACTGACCGTGGACGCAGCTTTCTCTTGGCAGTCGTCGAGGACATCCTCAAGCTCCTACACAACAAAGCACAAGTTCAGCACGTCCTACCACCAACAGACCAACGGCCTCACGGAGCGCCTTAACCGGACCATCACCGACATGCTTTCGAAGTACGATGCGACCGACCAACACGACTAGGATCTTCACTTACCATATGTGACGTTCTCGTATAATTCATCGCGTCACGACAGCGCCGGCCATTCACCATTCCATCTTCTATACGGCCGAGAACCCGCGTTGCCCTTCGACACTTCGCTGCCCTCGGCCACACGTTGAGCCACTGAATGCGCCCGCGACGCGATCGCACACGCTGACCACGCACGCCAGCTCGCCCGTACCCGTCTCGATGCCTCACAGGAGCATCAGAGACGCCTCTATGATAGCCACCATTACGACGTGCACTTTCCTCCGGGTTCTCTGGTGCTTCTCTGGTCACCCATTTGACGTGTGGGCCTTTCTGAAAAGCTTCTGTGGCGCTACACTGGCCCATACCGTGTGGTGCGACAAGGGCCCGATGTCACGTAATAAATCATCCCCGCTGACCTCTCAGCGTCATCGTCAGGTGCAATTGACATCGTTCACGTGGCTAGACTAAAACCCTGCCAACAGCTTTCACCGCGGATGTGCATATTAAGCACCGGCAGGTGCTTCTACTGCCGGGCGGAATGATACAGAACAGCCGCCACAGTGTGGCTGCACTGAGGAGGAAGATGACGACGCGTGCCGGCTTGATATAGCGTCGCCATTTTGGCCTCCGTTAGCTCCCCTGTAAATAAATTGTAAATAGCTTGGGCATCAGCCACACGTAACAATATTGTGCGGGAGGCGCTGGGGCAACTACTCATGCAGCAGCGTGTCTTGTTGAAAGGTGGAGACTCTGCCAAGAAGCTGGCGCATGCGTCGAAGGAGCTGCGAAGGCCGACTGTCAGCGAGCTGCTCAGCTGTGCCGAGGTGCTGGAGTCTGCAGTACTCTGCCTGCAAACTGCTGTACTCTCCGAGCAGCTGTACTCTCCGACTCCCGGCACGCTATCTGCGATTGCGCCCGAGGTCTCGTGTCGCTTCGTCTCGCCTTCACCTGATCCTACTGCATGACGAACCGAGTTGCGTCGAACGTGTCGGGGTCCCCACCCACTCGGGTCACCTTGGCAATGAGTCGGCTTACCAACACGCTTGAGGATTTATGCACCGAGCAGTTAGCCCTTCCGCGTCGGACGTGTTTGTGCAGGAGGCCCTGGTCACCTACCTCGATATTACCCAGCACTATCGCCTCGAAGGATACGCAGCGATCTTAGATCGCCTGGCGTCGCCGCCAGACCTGCACCTATCTGTGCCCCCTGGCATATTAGAACAATCACCAAGCTGTTGTCGAGCCACACTGCTGAGTGTGCGGCAACGTTGCCTCGCCGAACCACCTCCTTTGGGATTCCTCACAGGGTCCCCTGCCCACCGACCTCGTCTCCTCCTGAGAAACAATGGCAGGGCCATCTCTCCAGCATGGACAAAACATTCGTGCACGGGTCTTGGCACGAGCTGAAGACGTCATCAAGAAGCACAGCCTGGCAACCTACGTAGCTTAACATCCCTTACCGCTCAGTACGTATATTACTAAAGTAGTTACTCATTCATTCAGACGGAAGAAAAACAACAGTTGAGCACATAAAAACAAAACGGGAGTTTGGCGAAGGAGAGATGAAGAAGTGATCGTAGCGAGCAGCTTCACCTGCAACCTCTCGGCGTTTTCTCATAGTTTTTCTGTGATTTCTACAATCAGCGTCAAGAACTCTGGGCGACGTTGTCCTCGGCAATAGGGGACCCGAACACCGCCCATCAATTGGTTCCTTATGCCGTCGACGTGATTCATCCCTTCAGCCCCAGCGTGGTCTCTATTGAGTGATCTGAACGCTCCTCCACTGAAGATATGGGCTCCGACAGCGATTTTACCTCGGTGTCAAGCCGACGACTGAAGAGAAACATAACAAGGAGATCACCAACCATTCGTCAGGCGACGAAAAAGGCAAGTGGCAACAGCAACACACTATTATATACGTACCAACAACGACAATAGACAACCTCAACACACTCAATAGGCAGAGCTTGTCGAAATATTTCGATTGAACTTCCCTTGGTCAATTTGAAGAAAAACGTGTAAATAGTCGAAAGAACATCCTTTCGGTAGAAGTCAGTACAGAGACAATACTGGAAATACTGAAAAAGGTCACTCGGTTGGGCGGCATTCCTGTTCGCGCATTATCCACATATGGCAAGGAAGCGACGACAGGCGTCATCCATGATGTCAACATTGATATTACAGACACTAACCTCACAAACTGCGGTCATCGTCGGCTCCTGTGCTCAGCTTTAACCGTATAGTCCCGACGTGGAAAACTAGTGTTCTAGTCGGGAACTGCCAGAATATGTCAAGTTTGGATATGTGAGGTATTCGGTACGTTCTTATATGCCGAGACTTTTACAATGTCACAAATGTAAGAAACTTGGGAATGTCAGTATATTCCTCGAGCTACGATGCAACGATGGGGTGAGCCTCATTGAAACATCAATTGCGACTTTGCTGCAAAGTGTCCAAATTGTTTTGGAACCCACGACGCAAGGTCAAAAGAGTGCTAAATGTTAGGAATGAAACGTTATTCTGAAGAAGATGGTTAGAGAACATCCCACATACAGAGAAGCGGCCAGGGCCATCCGCGAGCGCAGGCACCGTTCGCCACACCGATGTCAACGGGACAGGAGCCTTCATCGCTTAGAATGATCGACGGCTCAAGTGCAGCTTCCTCTACCTCCTCGTCTGAGGAATGAAGAAACGCGTGCCTCAAACCATTTGTACTCTACGAAAATGCAAGGCGACTCTTCGTTAGCCCCAAACACGTCGGATACTGAGTGGCCCTCGCAACGATCGAGGCCTGTGGGAACGTCCTTACGTACCGCTCCTACACTTACTGAGAATAATAAAACGATGGATATTTTTGACGTCAAGAGTATGTTGAAAAAGGATTGGCTCCATTCGCAGGATTTTTTCCGGCCTAAATACCCCGACTACCAAGGCTGTCGTGCAGCTAGTTGCAGTGTTGGCACCAATTCTAGTGGCCTTTCACGAAGCAGGTACGGCGATGATGTTTGAAGAACGGATGTGCGTATTGCTTCTTATGCAACGGAATGCTCGAGGTCCACGTTTCGCTTCTCGGATTAGCGTAAGTGGTATTTAAGTTCCAATTTCCAGTTATTCTTATCTGCGAACCTACTATGGATGCTTCTTTCGTAGTACTGGATATGTCTAGATCGTCATCATCATCAGCCTGTTTCATATTCACTTTATATATATATATATATATATTATTTATATTCTGCCGGCGATCTCCAATTACCGCTATCTTGCGCCAACCGATTCCAACTAGTACCCGTGAATTGCCTAATTTCATCGCTCTACCTAGTCTTCTGCCGTCCTCGACTGCGTTTCCCTTCTCGTGGTATCTATTTTGTAACCCTAATGGTCCACTGGTTATCTATCCTGCACATTACTTGGCCTGCCCAGCTTCATTTTTTTCTCTTGATGTCAATTAGAATATCGTCTATACCCTTTTGCACTCTGATCCAAATCACTCTCGTTCTGTCTCTTAGCGTTATCCCTAGCAATCTTCGTTCTATCGCTGTTTGCGTGGTCCATAACTTATTCCCAAGCTTCTTTATCAGTCTCCATGTCTCTGGCCCATATGTCAGCAGTGGTGAAAGGCACCAATTTTACACCTTCCTTTTCAATGATAATGGGAAGCTTCCAGTCAGAAGCTTGTCAGATGTGTCCAGATATGGTCTCGTAACACCAAACCTCAAGCAAAATATAACTATACCTCGCCACCTGGTGTACTTCAGACATGACGTCCCATCGCATGCCACTAATGATTACGCACGCCTTATCATAAGACAGAGATGTCGCACGTTCAGTGATTGGAGGATACATCCACCCAAGAGCGAGGATCCATTGCTGGCACCTGACGTCTGTACGGCAAGCATCACAAGGTCATCATATTGTGATTGGTGACTTTAACGCACACCATCCCCTCTGAGGTAGCACTATGATGCATTCTCGTGGCAAACATTTCGCAGAGTTCTTTTATAGTTCGGGGCTAAATGTGTCAATGACGGATCTCTAACATTCACTCGGGGCAGGTCCTCAAGCAGTTGTCTTGACCTAACATTTGTATGAAGAAGCCTTCTGTCCTCAGCATGCTGGTCGACGGATGTGGAGACTCATGGTAGTGACCACCTCCCAACTTACGTTAAGTTTAGCTGTTTTAGCCGTTCAGTCTCATGTTGCATTCATTAGACAGACTGCATTTTATTTAACACTTCTGTCGACACCGGCTCTCAGAGTATGGCATCTGAATCGAGAATTGACAGCATCATTGCATCTACCCTGTGGGACAAACCCAGAGAAGTTAGTGTGCCGAGGCGCAAATCATCGGTCGATATACAATATGAGGCCCTTCAAGCAATCCGTCGCCACTTGGTGATTCGGAAGAACAAATTCATCGTCCGGTTATTAGAACGGTCGCCGAGCGCAACAACATGTTCTTCGACAGCTGGACAGGCTTGGCAGACAGTTTTGGAGGACATTCTGTGGATCCCTAGACCAAGGAAAGTCTCTAAGATTTGGCGGGTTATATAAAGTCTCTAGGCAATGACACAGCAAAGACACCATTCCATGCCAAGTCACTACATTAACGCCGGATCGAATTAAAGGTAGCAGAGAACAACTCTAAACTTATTGTGAAGGTGTCTAATGTAGTGACTCAAGGATGGAATGGTTCCTACAGAACAATAATTGCTTTCCGCGTTTTATGCATGAATTAAGAAGAGGCTGTTCTCAATTGATGGTGTTGTCACTTGGTCTCCACTGTTGAACAGGAAATAAGTCACAATCGGTTAGTTGGAGCTGCTTTTCTGCATATTAGGGGGCAAACGACAGTATTCTCCGTTATGCAGTCCTTGATGTACTGGAATATCTAGACGTCGGTGACCGGCTATAGGCATGAATTGTTAGCTACCTCAGCGGGCGCGCCGTGTATATGTCGACAAGTGATGGCGAGACCGGCCACTACAAAATCCATCGAGGTGTACCACAAGGGGGATTTCTCAGTCCAAGTCTTTTCAATGTTGCATTGATTGGCCTTGCATCTGAACTCTTTACCACGGTGGAGATTAGAGCATATGTAGAGGACATATGCATATAGCCTTCTGTTGCCCCCTGTCTCGAAATGCGCGCTGGGCTTCAACGTGCAGTGACAATCACAGCTAAGTATCTGCGGCGTCAAAGCCTCCAGATCTCAACAGAAAATGTTTTGTGATTGTATTCACCCGAAAACGAGTAACTAGGTATCCTATAATATTTAAAGGAATAGAGATACCTGCCGTAACACACCAGAGATTACTTGACTTATTCATAGAGCGGGGATTACCTTGGTGAAGACACGTCGCCACATGGAACTCAAAGCTGAGGAGTTTTGTTCACGTCCTTAGCGTTATGGGAGAAACAAGATGGTGCTTCTCGGAGTAATCATTACTCCAAATGTACCAAACACTATTCGTACGTTATATACGGTACAGTATGTCGGCACTGTCAAATGTGGCACTTAACTGCGTGCTCACCCTGGAGAGCATTCTAGCTCAAGCACTGCGCACTTTTTTGGGTCTCGCGCGATGTGCGTGAACCAATGGAACAATAACTGAAGTTCGTGCTTGTCCTATTGATGAATACTTGCTGCGAGCCCCTTCGAATGTATCTTCGCCTGTTGACCACACACAGACACCATCCTATGTCATCGCTTCCTGCCACCCATCTGAGCTGCGTCGTCAGTGACGCCTTTCAAACTGTGTTTGCTCTTTTCGGCCTCCTTCATGGATGTACTGACAAGCTAGCAAACGCTGACCACTACCTCAGTATATCGGATGCAGGTTTCTCCACGTTGCTTAGCTCGTCCCAGCAAGCATTGTTCATCTCGGAAATTGCGAACGGCTGAACGAGCGAGGAGTTCCGTGAATCCAGTTTTCAAGGCTGACTAGCGAGAAGACGACAAAGCTGCTGCTGCCCGGCTAAGCTGTTCTGCCTGCATTTGTTGCTATATTCTGGTCGTCTTCCTGGTCGGCACAGTTCAAGGCATCGGACGTCTCGAAAAGATGCCTTCCGTATCGGAGACCGAGAGGTGCTGCGCGACTCGCCGCGTCACGAGGTGCCAGAAGAACCCAAGCTTGCTCCAACGAGCGCTTCGATATGACTTTCCAAGCGGTGAGAACATGTCCAAAACACCAGCTGGCTTGCCAAACCTGCGTTACTGGAAGCGACATAAAGTGGCGCATCTGAGGACGAGTCAACAGTCATCGGGCACCACCACGAGGCGAACCTTTCATACCTAGATATTGACTCGTGTACTTATCTTTATCTAGCGACCGCGTTTCGCCGCCTAACAAATGTTATCGCACAGCACGGGATGCGCCTGCAAGTTTCTGGAAAGTTATCGAAGCTTCTATCGGCTGTCTGTTGTCGCCGAACCATATGTTATCTGATTTCATCGCCTGACACGAATGGTGTCGAACTTTGCGGAAGGCACGCGAGTCCCAACGATTAGTCTGGAACATTCGACTATTAATGTATAAAAGCCGACGCGCTTGACCCGTCGATCATATTTTCGACGATCGCCGACCGTGTTCGCCGCTATCATCGTGCTATAAGTGTAGGCGGTTTTTGTGGGCACAGGTTTGCCCAATAAAAGTTAGTTTTGTCTTTCACAGCATTGCTACTGTGTTCTTCAACGTCACCACCACGTGACATCTGGTGGAGGTGCTTTTCGTTCATCTAACGGACGCCCCCGACAAGCTATGATCTAAGCCCGGACCGCAAAGAGAACACCAACGTCGTCAAGAACCAGCGAGGTAGCCGCAGGCTGCAAGGACTGCCCCCTAGGCACGAATTTTGCCTGAGACGGACCTGGAAGATCGCCACCAAGTTCATTGCAATGCCAGCCCCAGCGTCCCCCATCGTGCTGCAGCAGTCCAGGGAGCATCCGACGTTCCGCGGTTCAACGTTCGAGGAGCCGGAAAGCTGGCTTGAGACATACGCGAGGGTCGCTGCTTTTAACAACTGGAACAGCGACGACAAACTGCGACATGTCTTCTTCGCATTGGAAGACGCTGCCAGGACGTGGTTCGAGAACCGAGAAGCCACCTTAACGACCTGGGAGGTGTTCCAAAGCGGCTTCTTCCAGACATTCGCAAGCGTCTCACGCCGAGAACAAGCCAAAGTGCTGTTAGAAACCCGGGTGCAGCTACCTAATGAAACAACCGCGATCTTTACAGAAAAAATGAGCCGCCTATTCCGCCACGCCGACCCAGAAATGTCCGAGGAGAAGAAAGTCCGCCTACTGATGCGTGGTGTAAAGCAGGAACTTTTCGCCGGAATGGCACGAAGCCCACCGAAGACTGTCGACGAGTTTCTTCACGAGGCCACTAGCATCGAGAAGACACTGGAAATGCGGAACCGGCAATTCAGCCGCCACACGAACTCGACAATTTACGCCGGAGTTGCGTCACTGGCCACCGACGACCTACGCGTGACTATCCGAGTGGTCGTGCGGGAGGAACTACAGAAGCTGTTGCCTTCATCACAGCCTCAAGTGGCTTCGATTGCCGACGCCGTACGTGAGGAGCTCCAGCAACAACTCGGAGTACCCCCTGAATCGACACAACCTCAGCCACAAGCAATGACTTACGCCGCAATATCCCGCCCTCGCTCCCCCTCCGCGCCCACGACAGGGCGCAGTGACGACACAGTTCCGTCGTCCACCACCCCCGCCGCCAGCATGCCAAGCCGTCACTTCACGCGGCGTTCCAAGGAACACTGACGTTTGGTGCGCCCCCTACCACCGCCCGCTTTGCTATCACTGCGGAGAAGTAGGGCACATCTACCACCGATGCCCATACCGGGAGATGGGACTCCGAGGGTTCGCCGTTAACGCGCCACGACCACAGATTGGCAAAGGACCTCGCAATATCGCCGACTACCTGACTGCCACTCAGTGGAGCCCTCGACAACCGTCCCGTTCGCCGTCACCAGGCCGCTACCTGTCGCCGCAGCGCCGACCATACACTGGCCCAGCCCGGGGCAGCTCTGCGAGCCCATATCCGGAAAACTAAAAGCAGCAACCGATGGAGGTGCGGTTGCTGCTCCTCGAACTGACGAAGATCCTCCGCCGCCGACGAAGACGACGAAGAGACCATCTGGACGACATAATGACACGCCGCCGTCCCGACGAAGTCAGGAAGCCAAGACTGCACCGACGAAAGACGACTTGACCATGCGACGTTCCAGCTTCAGTTCAGCACGACGCAGCCGCGATCCGACGCCAAGACCCAACTGCAACGCCAGACAAAGAACCACCGACCTCGACGTGCTTCTCGACGGCCACCCAGTTACCGCCTTAGTGGACACAGGGGGTGAATACTCCGTCATGAGTGGACACATCGCCGCCCACTTGAAGAAAGTTAAGACTGCATGGGAACACCCGTCAATTCGGACCGCTGGAGGACACCTCATAACGCCGACTGGAATCTGAACGGCAAGAATAAACATTCATGACCGGTCTCACCCTGCCACCTTCGTTATCCTCCAATAGTTTTCACGAGACGTCATTCTCGGTATGGACTTCGTGAACCAACACGGCGCAATCATCGACCTCAAGTCGAAGTCAGTAACGCTTTCGGAAGATAAAGCGGTACCGCCGGAGAGCCCTCGTAGTCGCCACGCCTTGAGTGTGCTCGAAGAACAAATTAGCATCCCGCCTTACTCTAGCATTGTTATTTCGGTCGGCACCGAACCACCCGCTGAAGTAGAAGGCGTCATCGAAGGCGACCAACGTCTACGGCTAGATCGTGAAATTTACGTCGCAAGAGGGATCGCTCGACTGCATAGGGAGCAAATTGAAGTGTTGCTGACAAACTTCAGCCAGCAGTTCAAGCACATCAACAAGGGCACGACGATCCCGTACACTGAGGAAATTCTGGAAACAAGTATGGCGCTTGTCCTCTCGGATTCCGCCTCATCTACCCCGATGACCCTGGTTCCCGAACCAGACTACGACATTATTCCAAATCTCCCTGCGATTAAGGAACAGCAGCTCAGATGTCGGCTCCGACGATACAAAAGCTGCTTTTCGACATCATCGAGGATGCGACAAACACTTGTCGCGAAGCATCGCATAATCACCGAGGAGTGCGCTCGACCACTCCGCCAGAGCCCTTACCGAGTTTCGCCGCAAGACCGTGAAGCTATAAGAGAACAAGTCGACGAAATGCTGCGCGACGACATCATCGAGCCGACGAAAAGCCGGTGGGCATCCCCGGTTGTCCTGGTGAAGAAAAAGGACGGAACCCTACGTTTCTGCGTCGATTATCGTCGTCTGAACAAGATCACGAAGAAGGACGTATACCCCCTCCCACGGATAGACGACGCATTGGATCGGCTCTGCAACGCTAAATACTTCTCGTCGATGAACCTCAAGTCTGGCTATTGGCAAATAGAAGTCGACGAAAGAGATCGCGAAAAGACCGCCTTCATCACCGCAGACAGCTTCTACGAGTCAAGGTTATGCCATTTGGACTGTGCTCAGCGCCTGCAACGTTCCAGAGCTTGATGGACACCGTTTTAGCAGGATTGAAGTGGCAGACCTGTCTCGTTTACTTGGATGGCGTCGTTGTCTTTGCCGAAAATTTTGACGATCGCCTTAGGCGGCTTGCAACAGTACTCGAGGTCATCAAGTCATCAGGGCTCACTCTGAAGCCAGAAAAGGTATGCTTCGCTTACGATGAGTTTCTGTTCCTAGGCCATGTCATCAGCAAGTCTGGAGTCCGCCCCGACCCGCAGAATACAGCTGCCATAGCAAAGTTCCCACAGCCCATCGACAAGAAGGCAGTGCGTAGATTTCTTGGCATGTGTGCCTACTACAGGCGATTTGCCAAGGACTTTTCACGCATCGCTGAGCCGCTGACACAGCTAACTAAACGTGACGTCGAGTTCAAGTGGGAAACGACGCAGGCCGACGCATTTCTAGAAGTCAAACGACGCATGCATTCGCCGCCCGTATTTGCGCACTTCGACGAGCACGCCGATACCTAAATCCATAATCACGCCAGTAGCCTAGGCCTCGGTGCCGTCCTAGTCCAGAGAAAAGATGGACATGAAGACGTGATAACTTACGCTAGCCGGTCGTTCTCAAAAGCGGAAGGCAATTATTCTACAACCGAAAAGGAATGCCTCGCCATAGTTTGGGCTACAGCGAAATTGTGCCCTTACCTATATGGCAGGCCATTCAAAGTCGTCAGGGACCATCACGCCTTGTGTTGGCTAGCGAATTTAAAGGATCCCTGGGGACGGCTGGCACGGTGGAGCCTCAGACTACAAGAATGCGACATCACTGTAACATACAATTCCGGACTAAAACACTCAGATGCCAATTGCCGCCGCAAGATGACGAGGATTACGACGCCTTCCTTGGAATAATAAACGCGTAAGACTTCGCCGAACAACAACGAGGGGACCCGGAGCTAAAAGCCCTAGTCGTGTATTTGCAAGGGCACACCGACGTTGTCCCTTGGGGAGAATCCACTACAAGCGTGGATTGTCTTCGGTATCGCTTCAAAACAACCTACTTGTGAAGAAGAACTTCTCATCAGTCCGCGCCAACTACTTTCTTGTTGTTCCGTCGGGGCACCTTGGTTTCTCCCGGACGCTATCGACGATACAAGAAAGGTATTACTGGCCGCACCTAACCGCCGCTGTCGCCCGTTACGTCAGGACATGCCGAGACTGTCAGCGCCGCAAGACACCACCGGCAAGGCCAGCGGGATTACTGCAGCCGATCAAGCCTCCTTACCGCCCTTTTCATCAGATCGGATAGACTTGTTGGGACCGTTTCCGATATAAACTTCCGGAAATAAGTGGATCGTCGTGGTGACGGACTATCTCACCCGCTTCGCTGAAACTAAAGCTTTACCGAAAGGCAGCGCAGCCGAAGTGGCGAAATTTTTCGTCGAGAACATGCTGCTGCAACATGGTGCTCCAGAAGTCCTCATCACCGACAGACGAACGGCTTTTACAGCAGAGCTCATGCATGCCATTCTGCAATACAGCCAGACAAGTCACAGGAGGACAACTGCATACCATCCGCAGACGAATGGTCTCACTGAGCGCCTGAACAAGACCCTCGCCGACATGCCGGCAATGTACGTTGACGTCGAGCACAATACGTGGGATGGGGTCCTGCCGTACGTAACATTCGCTTACAACACGGCGGAGCAAGAAACAACACAGATCAGACCATTTAAGCTGGTTTGCGGCAGGAACCCGACGACGACGCTCTACGCCATGCTACCGCACGTCAATGACGAGGAAAATCTTGACGTCGCTACCTATCTCCAGCGCGCCGAAGAAGCCCGACAGCTCGCCCGCCTGCGGATCAAGAACCAGCACAGGTCCGACAGCTGACACAACCTCCGACGACGCTTCGTCGAGTACCAGCCCGGCGACTGTGTTTGGGTATGGACCCCGATGCGCGGACGACGACTCAGTGAGAAACTACTCCGACGCTCTTTCGGACCCTACAAGGTCATCCGATCTATTGGCACTCTGGACTATGAGGTCGTGCCAGACGGCATTTCGCATTCACAGTGGCGCCGCGCACGATCTGAAGTGGACCATGGGGTGTGCCTTAAACCCTTTTGCGGACGCTGACGAACTTTCTTATTTTTGTTGTTTTCTTTGCTACGAGAGCTTTTGTTTATTGCTTTCGTTTGTTTACAGCATCGGGTCGATGCTTTTTAAGAGGGGGGTAATGACACGTGTACTTGTCTTTGTCTAGCGATCACGTTTCGCCGCCTAACAAATGTTATCGCACAGCGCGGGACGCGCCTGCATGTATCCGAGGTTTCTGGAAAGTTATCGATGCTTCTATCGGCTGTCTGTTCTCGCCGAACTTTATGTTATCTGATTTCATCGCCTGACGCGAATGGTATAGAACTCTGTGGAAGGCACTCGGGTCCCAACGATTAGTCTGAAACATTCGACGATTGATGTATAAAAGCCGACGCGCTTGACCCGTTGATCAGATTTTCGACGATCACCGACCGTGTTCGCCGCTATCGTTGTGCTAGCCTGTTTTTGTGGGCACAGGTCCGCCCAATAAAAGTTAGTTTTGTCTTTCACAGTATTGCTACTGTGTTCTTCAACGTCACCACCACGCGACAATTTGGATGAGGCTGGCATTCAAATCGGCTGCTATCGTAAACATAGGGCTGTGGGCGTTTCTGCGTTAATCACTGCAGCATCCAAAAGAGCTGATTTAACACAGGTGAACCATACTTTCCCGAATTCTGAGATTGAAACGATTCTTGGTGAAGCCCCAGTCAACAACCATTTCACAGCGCACGGAGCATTGCTCTTGGATGTAGAAACTGAAGGACAGGCTAACGTTCTTCTAGCGATCAAAAATATCGGTGGCATAGCCACATCTGCCCATGTCCCACACAGTTATATGCTAAGCACGTGCAATGTAATAATAATAATATTTGGGGTTTTACGTGCCAAAACCACTTTCTGATTATGAGGCACGCCGTAGTGGAGGACTCCAGAAATTTTGACCACCTGGGGTTCTTTAACGTGCACCTAAATCTAAGCACACGGGTGTTTTCGCATTTCGCCCCCGTCGAAATGCGGCCGCCGTGGCCGGGATTCGATCCCGCGACCTCGTGCTCAGCAGCCCAACACCATAGCCACTGAGCAACCACGGCGGATCACGTGCAATGTAAGAGGAGTCCCAAAATGGTACTCGGATGAAGACTTGCTCACCTACCTGAAACCACAGGTAGTATTCCATGCGAGAAGAAGCCTCCGTCCGGTCCAAACCTTATCATCTGAATGGCGGTCAAGACACACTGGCTCCGTGGTTATTGTATTTAGTCCAAATTCTCAGTGCCCGGTAAAGATCAATCTCAGTTTTACGAGACACGAGCTGGTCGAATACGTAGAGACACCACCACGCAATTTTAAGTGTCAGCGCTTTGGGTGAGGGGGGGGGGCGTGACGACTTTGATACGTCGGCAAGTGAAGACAATTCTGTGTGTGCAAACTGCGGCGGCGACTACGCAGCTAGCTACGGCCGATTCCCTGTACGGACAGCTGCTCAGCGAAGGAATAACCTGTTTGTCTTAGTCCAAAGGCATGTGCACCATCGAACAAGAAGAAGACGTCCAGCACACCGCAACTACAGTGTTTGGTAACAGAATACGCTTATAAGTCCCCGCGTTTCACACCGACAAAAGAAGTTATTGAGCCAATGCAACTGGTCAACGCCGCTGAAGAACATATTCGAAAAGAGTCCGAAAAGCGCACCTATGCAGCCGCAGTGAATCCCCCTCAAGTATCACTTGGAAGCAATCAGCAGGAAAACTGCCATCATGTGAGACGCGCTTTTTTCAGG
The DNA here is from genome assembly GCF_050947875.1 of Dermacentor variabilis. NCBI lineage: Eukaryota > Metazoa > Arthropoda > Arachnida > Ixodida > Ixodidae > Dermacentor > Dermacentor variabilis. The sequence continues at coordinate 33,352,401 of NC_134574.1, forward strand.
GCACTACGTTCGCCTGTCTTGAAGATGCCTGAGAAATCAACGAAGGATATGCTGGAAGCTGTGCTGGCTATCGAGTCAGTAATACTCTGCTCTTCTTCCGCAAACCCTTAGTAGCATAATGGCAATTTCTCGCCCACCTGGTCCATTCTGCCGTTCAAAAGTACCCTTAGTAAGCAAAGGAACAGCACCGGTATTCCGCAGCGTCTCTCTGAATTTAGCGTTTTATTTGAAGCATCCCTATATCAATTCTAGCGCTCTCGGTTGCCGGTCTCCCAAATGGCAAGACGAGCCCAGGATACATCAGACAGGGCAATACTTGTATGCCGTCAGTTTCAAATTACACTGCACTGATATGCACCATGCGGGAAATACCTAACGCCACGTTACCAGAGCAAGGCTGTGTTCTACGTTATTGGAAGTCGCCGCCATGCAAGTGTGCCTAAGAAACCGAAAGCTCAGTGTCGAGTGAGTGTGTGTAAGTCATCGAAGGATGGTCTCCATGGAAGCGTTTCTATAGGTCCTTTGCATTCATTACCCCCGCCTAGAATAATCTGTCGCGAATTTAACACAGATCATTCACTTTGGGAATATAAGATTGTAGATTTTCGAGGCAAGGAACTTGTCGCTGCCATGGATGCCACTTACTTATGCGGGCCGAACAATGGCAAACCAACTTTCTTTAGGCCACCACGTTCATGGAGTGCCATAGACCTCATGTTACACTTTACAGGCGTTTTGGCATCATCGACAACGGCACCTGAGAGGATGAACAGCTACCATTTCTCGCCATAAGCATCATTGGATTTCAGACTGCTGGTTCACAATTCTGTACTGTGGCACGATGGGATACATGCAGAGGAGTGTTCGATCAATCCCCTTGTGAGCTATTCCAAGATATGTTGCGGAGCAAGAGCGTGGCGACTTCTATGTTTAATCTGTGAGGTCATTTCCCTACTCCTGATTGACTATAAAGAATCTCTGCACAGCGCGCAGGAGAGCGGAGCATAAACTAACAAGAAAGACAAATTGCTTTGCCAAAACGGAATATCATAGGATAAACGCCGTCATCCATTGTCACACAAAAAGATTAAGTTGAATACAATGGGGGGCTATCTGTGGGAACTTATCGGCGTTTACTCCAATAACATAGATATGTGAAATAATCAATACCATATTCTGAAAGACTCAACCACTCAAGCCATTCGAATGACTTGCTGTAAAGCAGGGAAAATATTTACAGACCCTTGCCAGAAGGCAGATCAGTAGGAACGTCATCAAACCTGGGTTATCTGAATCATTCCATACGATGGGTGTGCCATTCACCCTTCGTGAGTTCGATCTGGAGCTTAGCAGATTATGAAGACGCTGTGCTGTGGCTCCCGATTTGACCAGCAATCAAATATTGCCAAATCTGTCATACGAGCGAAGAGGAGTCCTTCTGGACATATTTAAATTGCGCCTTTATGAAGTACACGACTGTGTACTTCATAACGGCATTATCAACGGACTCCAAGCCATGTGTGTTTCTGGAAAGGCTCTTCAATTCGTTCAAGAATTTCATAGAGAGTGACAGGCTCAGGTTAAGCTTTGAAATATAATGAGAAACAGTGACGCACTTCCCTCGCCGTCCCACAAGGACGTGTCCTATGACCCTTGCCTTTTAACGTTGCCATTGCCACCCTTCCTGATGCAGTGAAGGTAGACTGGATGGCAGTAAATTGTCGGTCTACGCAGATGACATCTCCGTTTGAAACTCGGAGTACTAATAGAAGCGTCTGGTGCGGATAGCCAGGACGCAATCTTCGTCATCGATCGCCACTTATCGATACTTGGCCTATCTTTATCAGCGAAAAAACATGCCTTTGTGCTTCTGCGGGATTGAAGTGGAAGTGAACAGGCCTGTCGCTGAATATTGGAGGCCATGCAATTTGTCCTGCAACTAGTGTTCGATTCCTAGGAACTATCATCGACTGTAAGCTACTATGGCGACGCGCAGTTTAAAGTGTTGTGGCTGCACCAGTGCAAAAAACAACGCACTTCGTCGCATAGCGGGTGTACGTTGGGGAAACAATCCTGTCTAGGTTTAAAATGAATGCTGCACTGATACCAAGCCGCTTTCTCCAGCAACTGCCGCTGATATCACCATCACGGAGTTAATTCTGGCGCTTACATCCCGGTCCAGGACGAAATTTTCTCCAACTGCGAAGCTTTTCTTTGGAGCAACCCGTGTGGGTTTCCTTTGTAGCAAGTAGCTACATTTGGGAGGATGTCTCGTTTTCCCTTAACAATTACTCCTCCCCACCTTACTGGTTTCGGCAGAGCTATTATGTCAAACGCTTGCCATTGCTTCGACTTGTCGATAAATTCGACTTCGCCCTGCCATCTCCTAGCCACCTGGTTAGCTCATATGGTCAAGCGGATGCCCCAGAAAGGTGGTGGTCCCGGTTTCGAGTCCCGGACCAGCAGAAATTTTTCTTCAACAGTGAAGCTTTTCTTTCAAGCAACCCGTATAGGTTTCGTTTGTAGCAATTCGCTACGTTTCGGTGGATGGCTCTTTTCCCTTAATTATTATGCGCTTATTCCGCACCTGACGTCATGGTGCTGACAGACTCAGTCAGTGTTACGGTTACACCGTAGATTACTTCAAAAGAAGTTTACAAGGCAATCTCTGGCACTGATCAAAGCTCTAATGAGCAAGAGATTTAGTGCAAAATGTCAATGGATTCGATCCGACGTACGAATTGAAGTAAATGAAAAAAATGACGCTCTCGCATGCCTAGCCCTGACGTATGTTCAAAAAGTAAGAGCGCCAGATTTTTCAGAACCATAAGGATGCAATCCACATTAAAACTAGGGCACTCCACCAGGCTCCACACCAAGCCTGTGTGACTAATGTACTTACTACAGAAACTTACAGAGCTGAGTGCGGCAAATGATGTGTTTGGATATAGAAGACTTGTCTCGATCTACTAAAATTGCTAAAAACAGTATTAAAAATAACTACAAGACTTAGGCACGACACTCTCACTAAGCCAGTCTGATAACTTGAAGATACTAACATTTCATTCCTTACGCCAATTAAAAGCAGTTTCAGTCGTAGCTTGTATTGTACATAAACCATCCATTTATTGTGGCAGTATTTAGCTCCTCAGACCACCTCAGCAGAAGCGTTATATATAGGTATTTTAGCTAACCCCTAGCAAAGGCTGCACATGTAGAATAGCTATTACCCTTATGCAAAACAAAATTCTAAAATTGACTTCAGCTTCATTCTCAGAGGATTCACATTTTCGTCTGCCACTAGGCGATATTCAGCGCATACCGTTTCAGCATATTCATTTTCCTAATACCATATGTCTACTCGCTATGTTGCAAACAATGTGTATCCGTAATTCTCAGCAAAATTCGCGTGTGGAAAAAACCGTTTTGTATACATTTTTGTGGGGTCAGCTTTGCTTACGTGCCTTTTTTTCTCTTTGTGCAGAACCAAACCACATGTTAATCTAAGATACTATATTATTTCTCACTGCGTTTCTATTTTGCCAATCAACCTGGCAAAAGATTTTTCTTGCCTACACTAATGCAACTTTCATGTACTTGACCTTTAGTGGCCTCTGGCTAGGGTCTAGATAGGTGTGTATGTTTATGTGACGTCAAAAGACTAAAGTGAATTGCATTAGATACTACATCCCACCATCTTGAGCAAGTTCACGCACTGAGTAACGGCATCGTCCGCTTCCCATCGCAGGGACTCGTCACGACATCTCCGTCAATAAACTCGCATAACCAAGAAAGTTCATTCGTTTCTGTTGCATTGGTTTAGCGCGGAATTTGGTAAAACAACGTCGAGTGAAGCTCCAGAGGCAGTGTGAAGTTAACTGCGTAGACGGTGACCCAAATATACGACCATGCTTGCAAACGGGGCGACAAGGCCCCAATGTATATCACGAAGCATAAATGTGGGTCGAAACGTCCTCATTCGAACGTCAGCACCCAAACGTTGCGGTAGATCACTCACACACTGCTGCTTAGTACTGATGAATCACTCGTGCTCTCTCGTTCATAATACAAATGTGGTGAGACCTACCTTTTAAATAACGCTTTCTTAAAATAGCCTCAGAGCTAAAAGGTGGCCAAGACCCTCTGCGTGGTCATGGACATACTTGAAAACACGAGCATACTCGTTTTACAGAAGCAATACGCTGTTCAGCTATCATCCTTTATCCGAAACTGCTTTCCTAGTGGGAAGCAGGGGGCTAGATAGAAATAGTTAATGTACATGTTTTCGAATTATCTCCGAATGAAGTCATCATCTTTCTCAACAATATCTTGTAGAAATCGCCAATGACTGCAGTAAACCTCACAGACTTCCAGATAGAACCACTCCATGTGTTCATAATGGTTGGACAATGTCATAGACATATAGTACAGTTGGTAAGTTTATTGTACATGTCGCAAGTGGCCTCATTCCAAAAGCTGGCACAATTTCTCTATACTGGAGGTCACTGAGGTTCACTTTGTGTGGTGATGTATTACAACGAACCTATATCCTTATCATAAAACCCAACCTACATCCGTTATCATAAGAGAAACCGCAGTAAGCTTGCTACCAATTCATTCGCAATATATATGCCTCAACACTGCATCAAATTTGTTTTTGCGCCATATCACATACTATGCAATACCGCACAGTTCATCGTTGAATCATGGAAGTGTAGTTTATTTCGACAGAAATCGCGTGCGGCACATTGGCAATTTCCATTTGCAACCATGGCCTGTGCAGGTCTGGAAATTTTCACACGCTTACAAACTGCTGAACATTTCCGGACCCGCACACAGCCCAGCAGCCATGACCTCACTGTACGAAAGTTGTTGCAAATGCAGAGGTTGTGCTGATGCAATACGAAGTGAGTACTAATCGAGAGTTTATTGCGAAATTGATGACGAAGGTGGTGGCCAATTACTGTCCGATGGGACACAAATCGTTCTGAGGGTGCATAGGGGCTTTTCAATGTTCAGTGGCGCTTCGAATCTAGTTGAACCTGTGCTCGTGTTGCCCAACTGGCTCTCTGTAAATATTATAGCAGTATGCCTCACTAGTAACAAAAAATGGGGCGGTGATCTGGAAGTAGGCCTGTTAGTAAACAGACTGATGCTCTACGTATTGCGCACGTCACTCGGCTTCACAGTTACTGACAATGTCGGTTACTCGAACAGTGAGACAAAAGCCTGTCATAAAAAATGTAGTGAGCGTCGTCCGAATTGTCTTTCGTCTTGTGCAACTCTTGCCTAAATTGCATTTTCTCTTTTTTAGGTTTGCAATTTGGCAACGTCTTCAGCATGCGCATCGCAAGCACTTATCCTCAGTCAAGACATGGAAGCTGAACCTATCGCTGAAACACTCAAGACGCTAGATATATTTACGTATTGCATATTGTCCATATTGTTGGTAAGTTCGTGTACGCACTACTTATTAACCTATGAGAGGGTTGAGGATATTGTTTGACTCACATTGAACATCGCAACTTAGCCAAATTACTACACTTCAATTGGATTAAGGGCTGTACATGGAAAGCCCTCAATCAGATTATGAGGCACGCCTTAGCGGCGGACTCCGCTATAATTTTGATACTATTGTGTTCGATAATGTGTCCCTAAATCCAAGTGCACGAACATCTTTTTCGCCCTGTCGAAATGAGACTGCTGCGGTCGTGATCGAACCCGAGGCCTCGACAAATGTCATAGCCGCAAAGCTACCGCGGTGGCCACAGAAGTGTTTGTTTGGCGTGTGACAGCTTCAGTAGTGTAGCCTACAACCTACGTTGCGCTTTAATGCGACCCTGCTTCAGCATGCCTTGCGTGATTTGTCCGCTTGACAAATTCACATGGTGCTCATTTTTCAGAAATAGCAGAAAGGTAAAGTACCGCAGGTTTACCCTAAATTTGTCTCCTTTGTCTGCGATCGTGTAGCATTTTCTTGCTCTCACGTCACCTTTTCCTTATCACGCTCTCCTTGTATCATAAATGTGAGTGAAGAGCGACTAGGCTTTTGGTGCCTCGTTTCGTGGCTCTGTCGGTTGCACACATTCTCTGTCTCCTCCACCCCTCCTCTCAGCATTCTATACGGCTTCAGTCTCGACTTGCATGTGAGTATAAAGGTGAGCGTTGCTATTTCTGCAATGCTTTACAAGGGGCCACGATAATGACAACTATCAAGGGACTAATGTGGTCACACCAATCCTAATGAGGTGACTCCAAAAGTCCGGACGAGTTTCGTGCTTCGGCTTTCCTCTCTGCGGCACTCCTGTCATGTATACACGCGCTCTGAAGAATCCCCCGACGCTGTGTGCCAGATAACAGCACAAGTGGGAAACTTGAAGGAAGAGGCAAAGAAAGATTCGCTTTGAGACATAACCTAGTGCCGCTCATTAAAAGCAGGGCAGTTCAAAACTTCAGAAAAGGGATGCAAACTCTAGGATAGGCACGCATCGCAGAACAGGATCATCTGAGACCGGAGCCCAATGGCAAGCAATATTTTTGAAAATTGCCTTTCGTGCTGGATCCTTCGCACAATTACCCAAACTTCAGAAAATTTGATAGTGGGCAAGCAAGTCGAACCTCAAACTAGAATCAAAGCTTCCGCGAAGTAATAACCTGCGAATCTTTCCTGCTATTACAATTTCATCTTTTGAGGATGCTAAATAGTTTCATATTTAATCCTATCGGTTGACCACTATAGCAGCCGCCAAGTTTTAAAAGCGTTGCATCAAAATTTTGTCACTCCTAGTCCTTTAGAATTTCCGCAAGCGATGTTTCGTGCCTTCAAGGTTATTTCTACAAGTCCTAGTGGGTTAGGAAAGCTACTCTCACTGATGTGACTTATGCACACTTGTGCGGAACGCCTTCAAATTACTGATAGGTTACATCTAACATAAACGAGGGAAATTTTGCTTCTCGCCCAGGGCAACTGCTTTAAATGGCTCCCACGTACGCGAAATACGGTGGTGCCGAAACGGAAAGTCACTACTGCTTACGCTGCCATTTACCACGTCTCACTTTTGCATACGCATACGGATAGCCGAGGATTCGTATTACCTGGGACGTCTGAGAGAGCTGACACTTAATAAATAGCATCAGTGGCTGTGCGTGGAAAATAGGTCATCTATCGTTGTAGTACATTTCGACAATTCTTCTTCATATTTACTGTAAAAGTCGCGCATTCAGCTCTGTTTCTAAAAAGATTTAAGGTATTAAGGTGAAACGAAGACTTCGTCAATATTTTAAACATTTATCACTTAGAAAAGCAATGTAATAGAAGTGAGCGCCCATTGCCACCTGGATAATAGCTGAGAATCCAACCAAAGCCCACAAGCGCAATGCGTGGATGTTATACCGATCGCGTCAAATAAGCAAGAATCGAATGTAGCAACGATTCTCAACCATTTCATAGAACAGACATTTGCTAGAATTCGCGTCTTTAGACGAACAAAACACTAAATGACACTCACGAGCGCATGCACTCGACAAAAGCTTTATTTATACCTTCCTGGACTCGGGAATGCATTTAACTGACGATGACTCATTTTCACGCTAGAGGTAAATAAACCCAAAATAGCTTTATATTTTCATTTGTCTTCTTTCCGTGGCAGGGAGGAAGCTGGGGGGGGGGGGCAAATGAGCAGCTGTCCACATTTAAAATTATGATGCTTTTCTCCAACGTAGTCAACTCGGCTTGTAGAAACCACGTGAAAATCTCGTGACGGGAATTTTCTATGCTTCAGGGGCGTTTGCGACAACCTTTGTGAGAGGGAACACTGGATTTGAGAACGTCAGAGGATGTGAACTAAATTTGATTGTGTGTCACGGAGTTTAATGCTGCGTTACTACCGGCCCAACTCAGTTCAAAGTAAGCGCTGGGAAGTTTGAAATGACTGGCTCGTGGGATTTTACTTGATTTATTCACCAGAAGATCGTCCAGAACTACTATGCCGGCACTTCTAAAAACAAATCTGGAACACCAATCTCTGCCAAAAATAAACTGGCACTGGCACTGAAATAAAATTCCGTAAGACATATCACAGGTGCATTTGTCGTATGTGGTGCTTGTCCTAAAATTGATGATAGGCAGACTACATCAATTTCATTACTTTTCAGTTTAAATTTCAATATGGATCACATGCTCTAATGTGAATAATTATGAATAGGTATTCACTAAACCCTGACCATTGATAATTTATACCCACGGTTATAAGATTTCGCATTCGTGTGACTTCCGCCACTTCCTATTATCCAACTGCTAAGATGTAATACAACGGTGCCATACCATTCCTAAGTATATGTTCGAACTTCAGTAAAAGTGGAATGGATAGGCCATGTCGAGTGTAAACTCATTACACGCTCCGCATTTAACGAAGGATTCCAAGTTGACGCAGTGTTTCTTGACTTCTCTAAAGCTTTTGATCGCGTTCCTCATCACAGGCTTCTAATCAAATTAACACACTTAAACATTCACCCAAACGTTCTTGCATGGATTAAAGATTTTCTCTCCGACAGACAACAGTTTACCTGTGCTAATGGCTGTAACTCTTCTTCTGTTCCTTTAACATCTGGAGTCCCCCAGGGCAGCGTCCTCGGTCCCCTACTTTTCTTAATTTTCATTAATGATCTACCCAAATGTGTCTCATCTCGAATTCGATTATTCGCAGATGATTGTGTTATATATCGTAATATTAGTAATGACGCTGACCGACTTTCCTTACAAACTGATCTTGATGCTGTGACCGCTTGGTGCTCTTCGTGGTTAATGTCTTTAAATACATCTAAAATCAAGCTAATGTCATTTACCAACCATTCCACTCGACTTCCTACCACCTACTTTCTCAATAATGCTAGAGTAGAACTTGCGCCAACTTACAAGTATCTTGGCCTTCATCTTCAGTCTGACTTAACTTGGCATTACCATATTAACACCGTCTTAGCATCAGCTAACCGAGCACTCGGTCTTCTTAAACGTAACCTCAAGCACGCACCTTCTCACTTAAAAAAACTTGCTTATATCACGCTGATCCGCCCAAAAATTGAATATGCTTCTGCCATATGGGATCCCGATCAAGCATACATAATCAACAACATTGAATCTTTGCAAAACCGTGCTGTTCGCTTCATCTTTTCCGATTATTCACGCTTCACCAGCGTCACATCGTTAAAACAACGTGCCGAGTTGGAATCACTATCACGTCGACGCCAGTTTGCTCGCCTAACCTTATTTCATAAGCTTTATCACCATTCCACGCTTCACGAAGACTTCTTTTCACCACCCCCTGCAGTTTTCCCGCGCCGTGACCACGCTAACAAAGTAAAACGCATAATGTGCCGCTCGTCGCTCTACGCAAAATCTTTTATTCCTCGCACAATAATAGAATGGAATAACCTACCATCACACATAGCTACTGAAGTTAGCCTACCATCTTTCCAAACTTTGTTGCAAGAAAACGGTTAGTGGTAGCAGATTAGATATTACTTATGCCTATATGCACATATTAACATATGTAAAATGTTCTTGTGTTTTCATGACTAAGTGCATTTACCCCTTGTTCATATCTATATATTTTATGTTCCTTGTGTGTATGTTTATTTTATGTAGTTTTATTTCTTGTGTATATTTCATGTTTGTACCCCCCCCCCCTATGTAATACCCTCATGTGAGGGCCCTTAGGGGTAATGTAAATAAATAAATAAAATAAATAAATACAGAACTAAATACAGATACAGCAGACATATAATGACTTACTTCATTCGTAAACTACAGAACTATCCCAGAAGCTTCTCGAGTAGTCCTAGTAAGCGTCAATGAATGTCCCAGCTTCGGAGAGCTTATGGTTGGGAAGCGGCCCCCCCCCCCCTCCAAATGTGAGACACAAATGACAGCACATATACTTAAAGCTTATAGCGGCCGCTACGAAATGCAAGGAAGAGACGTTTCGGTAAACCGCTGCTGCTTACTAGGACTCAGCCTCAATTGCAGAGTGAGGCTCTTGTTAAATATTAAACATCTTTTAATGTACAGCTCAACGATTTGCCAGCTTGCATCTTTACTTGACTCTGATAAGACATAAAGATTGTCTTTAACATTGTGCAGCGCATTTTGTGATAGCACCGACGTCGGTTACCTTACTAAATTTTATTATTGCGACGAAGGCGGCACATGCGCTGGCTGACAACAGACCTCAAGCCCAAGTTATTGAAAGGACGAAGCAAATTATTTCTGGGCTGCAGCTCCCATACAAATACCGATGTTAGGTACCGCCCCTAAACGCATCGATGGCTGTAGTGTCCATACAATTCGCAGAATATGTAACCAGCACAATAAGAAGCTTTACTGTCTTGAGAGGCAGCGCACAAGTATAGACGTATGTAAATGCGGCTGAATACGTTTTGCAGCCAACATTGCCAACTCATCAGAGGCCCCATTGTATCAGTAGAAAGAATCAAATAAATGAAACGCCATCTTACCTCTATCTGATCTGTTCCGCAAGAGAACATATTGCCAATAATATTATCACCTGATGCGCATGTGACATGACCAGCTGCGTTACTCTTCGGCCTAGTAGTGCATGACGTCACAAATTCGTCACTTGGCCCATGAACCAATGTGAGGCGGGGGACTGTTACGCTGGATCCGTGATGTCAGCTTCACTGGTGCAGCGGTAAGTGAAAGGTATTGTTGCCACTAGCGCTGGCTAACACTGCGGCGGATATTCGTGTGCGCATGTGAACATAAACAAGAAAGCCGACGGGATGATGGCGCCACAACTGCTTAATTTACGGAGCCCTAGTATTTGTTAACGATTTTCATTAAACAGTAATTTTCTAATCAGGTACCTCTCTTTTGCAATTTAGAAGTTACCGCGGGCTAATGAATGTTTTGAGACATTCAGTGAAGCACTATTTTGCTGAGCGCCCTCTTCTGACTTGCCAGGGTCATTCCAATCACTCAGTCGCCTGCATTATTAATAACTACCTTACAATATTTTGCCTGGACAAAGTTTGACACATATTGGAGTTACTTACCAATATAATGGGTGCGAACGTATCTGGTGCAGACTGGCTGTTGATTCAAATTGCTCCATGGAATGGCATCTCGAAATCAAAATTGGAGATCATTCTTAAGAGAAACATTAGCTTCATTATGCATTAATTAGATTCTTTATCCATTAGCTTCATTATCCTTACCAACTAGCTCGGCTTTTTGTCATTCCGAGCTTTAGCTCTTGCACGACTACAATTCCGCCTATTCAAATACATGTAAAAATCCAAAACGGTTTCATGAGATGATCACTGACGAGATCATAATGAAGCTTGTTGTACTCGAGAGCGAAATATAAATTTTGTTATTTTTAGAGTAGAATCTTGATTTAATGCGTGACTGTTCTAAAATAATGTTTGAAATATTGGTACGTTTGAAAAGGATATAAGCAAGAAGTTTGAAAATTTGAACCTATGCACCCAGGAAAGATTCGCAGTTCAGCAAACTTCATTCTTTAGAGCATGAAAAGCAAACAAATTTGTTGTATCGTTCTACATCTGACGTCAATTTCTTACATAATTTACAGCGGTTTTACAAACGTCTCATTCCGTTACTATATTGCTCAAATTTAGAGCCATGTAAAATACCCAAATTTTACCCGCTGTATATGTACTATTACATGCAATTTACAGAATCGTCATATCTACTAGCATTCATGAGGTTCACAGCCGTAAACCTGATAATTTCACGCAGTAGTGACGGTAAAGAACACAACAGCACAACTGTGAATGGGGAAACTATTTATTGGGGGACCCTGCGCCTACAAAGACATGCTACGCTCGAAACAACGATTGTAGTGAGACAGTAGGCGATCGTTGAAATCTGATGTGCGGGTGAAGCGCGTCGGCTATGATATATGAGTCATTGAAGGTTCCAAAGTATTCGCTGGTGTCCACGTGTGTTCCATAACGTACTGCACAATTTGCGTTGTGTATGCCGTCACATTACACGAGGTTCGGTGACAACAGACAACGAATGGAACCATCGATAACATTCCAGTAAGTTCCAGTCATGCGGGCGCGTCTTCCGCTGAGTGATAACCCCAAGTTGTTAGTAAGTGGTTCTACGACGCCTTAGCGACGCCAACTATGAAGTCGTTCTTGACAGCCCATCCTGCTCGAGGCGCCATCAGGACCTGCCTGAGACTGTGCATGTGGTGCGCATGAAACCTTATTTTTCTGAACGGCATGGACACTCTCTGGTTGGCTGGACACCGGGTGCTATCTGCCGAGCATCGGCGCCATGCTCCTTCTGGAGGGGGGCAAATGCCGCGATGCCATCTGTGCACAACCACGCTGACGAAGAAGACGACGACCTCGAGTGTGCAAGCGAGGTGCTAGAGAAGAAGGCTGAAGTGAAATGCTTTTTCTAATTGTCGCGATTAAATAGCGCTCTCCGCTCTTGTCTGAAGTCAGCCGTGACAATATCTTTGTCTGTTCCTTTGTCAAAGGCAAAAACTTCCGTAAAATATTCCAGTCTATTTTAACAGAAGATATACGAGGCAGCGTAGAATTTACTGAAAGTGCTGTGCTACACAGCCCTATGAACGTATCGGTATTTTGCTTCTTAGGATTTTATGAAAGACCTCCTGCACGCTTAAAGGGAGTATTTAAGGTAAACAACGTTTATGTTTTTCTGTCGGAGTCGTTCTCAAAGAAAAGTTGTTCTAGTTATTCAATTCGCTATTCGGAACAATACTTGCGAACTTTAAGAAAATGCAGATTTATTTCGAGTGCCTAATTAAATTCTTCATACCAAGTTCTGTCTTTTTACAATTTGGCATGTATTCCTCTATATTCCAACATTCTGCAAGATATTTCCTGAAACAATTAACCATGGCACTCTTGTTTGCTTCCAGGCTTAGCCAGGTCATATTATGCGCCAACATACCGCAAAGCTAAACTTCATATTTTTTTCAAGATTGTCATGTGGAGGTGATAATATTTTTATAGAAAAATTGGTAAGCGTCCTTAGAGAAAGTGGCAGGTTCACTGGGAAAGCGGCGCATTGATTGCGATAAAAATTAGTTCACAGCTATACGAAGTCAGGATAGTAGTCTTTTGCGCCGTATAAAATTGGAAAAATTCGCTAACTGAGTTACCTTCCATATGCTGTGAACCCGCGCGAGCAAACATGAACACAGCACACTTGATCAGCGCGGACAGTCGCTGCCAAAACTCTGGTGTGTGCAACGCCGCAGCAGCAGCGAGCGAAGTGACCTTCGTGCGGTCTAGCGCTTCAACGCAAGAGCGACGAGCACGAAGCACTCACAAAGGTATGAGCCGTCTGCAGATCATTTTCAAGATACGGTTAGCGCGGCCGTACAAAGAACTTACTTGTTGGCGGATTGAAAGCCGCCCCTCCCTCCCGTGCTGCCTCTCCGCTTGCGCTAGAGATTGAGCCGTAATCATCAGTTCCACTTGCGACCGGCCGTCAAATGCGCAATTGCTGCCAGAGCGCAATTCCGCCCTCCTCTCTTTCCCCCGCATTCTCCCACACGTTTTGCGCAACGGACAACGGCGCGTTCACTCTCCGCTTTCTTCGTGAGTGCCAGATTGAGCCGAGGGAAGTGTCGGCTTCCCTCGCGTGCTTTCACTCCCACATGAAGCATACGACGCGCGGCGACGATGTTATCGCCCTCGGAATTTATGCGGAACATCACGCAACGGCAAAAATGCGCTGAGAGTGTCCATGCCACTGGCATTGCAATAAAATAATGCCATGTTGTATAAATTTTATTTCAGATTATAACGCCGTTTTCATCAGTGTTCATCAGGTGGAGACAGGCAACTGCATCATACCTGATGTGGGGAGCCCATGGCCTTCAACTTGCTTCCGCTGTCACCGATATCCTGCTGACGACATGCCTAGTTGTGAGTCTGCGAGAACATTCACTGCACACAAATGCTATTTTTAGTCTACCCAGCAGTGCAAACAACTTACTCGGATGTTTTTCGATGGTGTGATGAAACGAATAAGTTTTCAGTTAAAAGTTGGATGTTTCCAGAACAGTCGGCGAGCTGGTAATTTTGCATTGAACCTAAACAATTAATAATGATGAGTCTCTTTATTGTGGGATACAACAATGGTATTGTTCCTGCTGCAGCACAAAGACCAGTGGACGTCAGTGGAGTACCACTGGTTGTTCAACATGGTGTACAACCTCTCCTTTTTCGCAGACTTAAGTGCGTGCTGTTATCGAGCAGAGATGAGAAATTATGTCGACTAGTGCACTCAGATGCTCTTAGGCGAAGCATAGTGGAACTGTGACTTGTTTTTTTTTTTCGAGTAGTCTCAGCGCATAGGCTTAGCCACCATTCAATGTTTACGAGCGTTCATCCTATGGATTACATTTCCACAGCTAGTGCAGGGAACTATCACCTTCTCCTGACAGTGCAATGTCTCCTGCAACAGCTGCTATTGGATTTGAGAATGAGAGCCTGAAATTTCTTTTAGCATAATGGGTGTTTTATATTGTGGGCCTCTGAATGGCGAACTGCACCTCCGCCGCGGATCGGCTCGGCGTTTCACTACCTTCGATATGCGCCCACAAATTGGGTGCTTTACCAGCATGATGTCTTCTGCATCCTTTGTGGAAATCGACCATTATTCCATCTTCTTCGGCCGCTTCTTCGCGGTTTATGTCTTGCAAGGTTCTTCCAGCTTCATCACTAGTCATAGGAGGAGCCTCTTTATCCTGTTGATTACTACTTGCCTTACTTTCGTTACTTGGAATTTCCTTACTTTTACTATTGGAGGACGTCGACTCGCATGTTTCATTCAACATTTTTTTTCCAAATGCCTCACCTATTAGTGGAGATATTGCGCCGTTATCCTTTCCCTCTCCCTTTTTTCTCCGTAGACGCGCTGGAGTCTACACAGCGGGGAAGCCAAGAGGGCAGGGCCATGCGTAAAAGTTGAGTGTCGCGGTGGGGAAAGCGCTCGTCGCTCTGCCCCGCGGTGCACGCTACGCAGCGCGCAATTGGTTTCTCAGAGACCGCATGCACCAGACGCAGCTACGCAGAATTATGGGGAAGCGGCCACTGCAAAGAAGAAATATTTTTTTAGTTTTTTTAGAGCAGAGACGTATGTATGGTTTGTTTATTTAGGTTTGAATAAGCAATTACGTATTGCTGAGAGTGCTATCGCGATCATGAAATCTGCCAACAATGTTGATGGGTCCAGCTGCTTGCAATGACGCTGCATGACGATAATGGAGAAGCGAGAGCAAGCGAGTTTTTACTGATTTGGATAGGGGACTAAGTTCCCTGCTGTTCTGCATGTAGTGCAATAATATTTTGCTCACATGTTAACAGCAGCCTTTACTACTAATCTGAAACGTCTTCTTACTTTGATCCAAAAACGTTTTATTGCCTTTGCTTCGGTGTGCATAAACCTAGAATAGAAATGATTGATTTTTGACCCTTTAAATACCTATGATAAAACTAGTCGGAGTTCTGCAGTTTAATCTTGCAATCATACTCGCTATCTATTTGTAGTGGGCTTGCCGCAGTAAAAGATGCTTGTTCCTCATTGACATTTGTCTGCCTTTCTGTCCGGGTCTCGGACATCATTTCTGTCCCAACCTGTCAACCGCGAACCCGCCATAGCCAAGCAATCGTCCAATTTCTGCAATAAATTCCCTACTGTAAACATTGTAGCATCCAATGAGCGCCGGTTGGTGTTTCTTGGATTATAGATATTATGGCTGAGTGAGCTCTCAGAAACGGAGCCAATCCGGGTAACATCAACAAATGTACTGGCGAGCTATGAATCCCTGAACATTTCCGAGCGAGAGACTAAATTTAGCTCCAGTTGTGTCATGCATGGCGCCACTTTGCCGCTATACGGATGTGTCAATTATCATTCACCATAATTTAAAAATATGAATATACCACTTAGCTCGACAAAACCAAGGTATTGTTGTTAGCCTTCGCTTTGAGATACTGATTATTTTTTGCATTCCGCCTATTTATAGTGTGTGAAGTACGTTCTTTATTTCGTGAAATCCTCGGCGCACACGCACACAAGCAGTCCGCGTTCCGCTATTCTACATCGCACGTGGCTTACTCTGCCGATTACTTCACTCAACCAGTTCATTATCCCGCGCTTCCCGCATGCCGACAGCACACACTCGCCTTACATGTTCTCGCTTCTCGCCACACACCGCTGCCAACCGTCCCGTGCCTGCCACTTTACACAGTTGCTTGTTGTCTCTGATGGATGGATGTTATGAGGGTCCCCTTTGGAACGGGCGGTGGGTTGCGCCACGAAGCTCTTGCTATTATACTGCCTAATGGCCTGCCTAGGTTAAAAAAGGAAATAAAGAAAAAAAACGATATGAACTTCACCAGCCAAATTTTCTGACCACCTATTGCGACCTTTGCTTTTGTAAGTCTCTGTTTTCTGTAGTTTCCCGACTTTTCTTCCACCAATCTTCCAATCGTCTCTTACTAATCTCTAATGCGGACATGTTTACTTTTCCCCTGCTCTCGCCGAACCAAAGGGCTTCAAGGAGGCCAGTGGTGCCTAAATTTAGCGCTGGGCAAATGTCTTCACATTCTATAAAACGTGCTCCATCGTTTCCCTTGCTTTACCGCAGCAAGCACATGCTTCTTCTTCCTTCTTATATCTCGCTTTAAAGATGCATTCTCTAAGGCATCCCAATCTCGCTTCAAAAAGTAATGAGCTTCCCTTTGAGTTATCATAAACTGTTTCTTTCCTGATTTCGTTTTTTCCTCTTAAGTAGCTATTTATTGCAGGTTTCATTTCCATTGCCGCCACTCATGAGATTATCTCAGCCTCTCTGACTTTCCGCTTGACGTTCTTAGTTGCTGTGTTGCCCACCCTACAGGCCGCACACTTTCTGGTAAGCTTCCTAGTTCTTTTTCTCCACTGTGAATCAATGTTTTTTCTGTATAGATACATCAACAATCTCCCAGCCCATTTACTTTCTTCTATATTCCTCAGTCGTTCTTCATAGTCAACTTTACTGCGAGATTCCCTCACTTCAAAACTAGTCCAGCCCATATAACCCTGCACAGCTTCATTTGAAGTCTTCCCGTAAGCGCTCAGTCCGAGGCGTTCCACTGACCTTTGGTTCCCATCGAGTTCTGATTGTACCCCTGATTTGAAATGAAAGTTTATTTCCATCTTGTAAGGTACAGATCTTGTAAGATACAGATGGAGAGGTGGAGGAAAAAAAGCTGTCCATTGAACAGCTTGACAAGTCCCCCATCCCTCATTTGGACAGAAGCAGCATCAGATTCTTTCATTCAAATATACGCATGTATACCGTACATACATATTATTGCACATCATATACATAACTCAAGAAGTCACGAAGATCATCAAGGAAAAATACACATATAATGGTCATAGAAGTATTACAAATTAATCACATACATCAGCCGGAGCTCATTGAGAGACGAAGAGAAGAGATTGAAACCAACCGAATTGTAATAGTTTAGGAGTGTGGGTAATGTATACCTCTGACACTGTTTCCCATAGTTTGACCGTGGTGTCGGTACTGTCCAGTCTTCAAAGTGTCTTGTGCTATAATGTGGTGGTCTAGTTTGCAATTGGGCGAGTTTATGCAGATTAAAAATATTCTTATAGACTTCTGCCTTGTAGACACGACTTAATCGATATTTGTACAGATTATACGCTGGAATTACCCCGGTGTTCATGAAGAAAGTTATTGTCGATGCAGTGTAGGGAGCATTATATGTATGTCGGAGATATTTTTTCTGTACTAAGTGAATATGCTCTAGATTGTTGGATGTCGTGTTTCCCCACACTAACTGACAATAGTTCAACTGTGAATAAAAAAGTAAAAGTAAATTTAAAGCAAACAACCGCATTTCTAAAAGTAAGTCCTGGAACCATTACACCTTTCCACATAACCCGGAGCAGCTCGTATCCACTGTATCCTCATAGTGCTCCATGCTTCATTATGCTTGCATTGCTCTTCTCCTTTACCATTACTTTTTCCTGTGTTTCCATATGTCTAT
Organism: Dermacentor variabilis; assembly: GCF_050947875.1. Taxonomy (NCBI): domain Eukaryota; kingdom Metazoa; phylum Arthropoda; class Arachnida; order Ixodida; family Ixodidae; genus Dermacentor; species Dermacentor variabilis. The sequence goes on from NC_134574.1 coordinate 33,370,500, forward strand.
GGCCTCCGTTTCTCCATATACCAAGGTATTATATTCTCTTACCCTAGGTATTTTCTGGCCCAGTATTGCCACTGTTTGTTCACTATTTTCATTGAATACTTAAACACCTTATTTTCTAACACTAAATTTCAAACCTGAATTCTTGCCTTCCTGTCCACAGATATTATCCATGCGTTGCAAATCACTTTCCTTGTTAGCTAGCAACACGATGACGTCCGCATAAAATAAACCTGCAAGCTGCTGCTCTACTGCTGTATCCGCTTGTTTGTAGGAGAGATTAAACCCGATATTACTTCCTTCTAGCGCCATCTCCATCCTCACCATGTACATCATATACAGCAGTGGGGATAAAAGGCACCCCTGACTCAGTCCCTTGTTGATATCAACTTTTTCCTCGCTCCTCATTCGTTCCCAGTCAACGCAAACGGTATTTTCAGGTAAATCTCTCTCAAGAGCTGTAGACAATCTTCACCTTTCCTTTCCCCTTCAATATTATCCCACAAAATGTTGCGGTCTACGTTGTCATAGGCTCCTGTAACGTCTAAGAAGGCCATACATAATGGCCTGCTTTCAACTCTTATTTCAATACACTGAGTAAGAACAAATAAGTTATCATCCATACGCCTACCTATTCTCAAGCCATTTGAAGTTCTCCTAAAATGCCATTATTCTCTGTCCATGCTTGCAGCTTTAATTTGATTGCCGGCATTGATAGCCTGTAGATAACCGATGCAGTCATCAACGGTCTATACGAGTAAATTCTATATTTTTCCCCTTACCTTTATCAATTGAATTCGTTCTACTTTGTCGCCCACTATCTGATATTCGTCTATCTTCTAAATATTTTTCCACTGTTTTCACCAGAGCTTCCTTAATTTTTGGTCCATCTTCATTAATCAGCCTAACAGGAACCTCATTCAGCCCTGTGGCTGTGCAATTAGGCATATTATCTTCGGCTTTCTTCTAGTTTAAATTTGTCAACACCAGCTTCTTTTCCGTCTGGTTCTCTTTAATACCCATTTTTTCTTTGAATACAACCTACTCATTGCCTTGGAAAGATTCGGCCGTTACTTTTCGACGAGCGTATCAGGTAATACGACGCATTCCGAGACAGCAGAGGAGGTAGCCATTGTACTAGCATTGGTCTCCACGAAGGCTCAGTACATCATTAGCGATTCTCAAGTGACCATTAAAAAATATGCAATAGGTAGGATTTCTCCTGAGACATGGTACATCATCAGAGTCAATGAAGCAAAATTCTCCAACGCAGAGAAGAACAGCAGGCAATTTCTCTGTTTTCCAGCGCATACGACTCCAGAGATTCCCGCAATCAACCTCAACGAGGTAGCACACCGCGAAGCTCAAGGTCTTACTCGCCGAGCTGAGCGAAGAGTGACTTCCATCGGTCAGGACAATGCGGTGGAGGAGATCTGGAGAGAAAAAGATAGAATAACAATATTTAGCAATATTATCAAAATCTATCAAAATCGGAGGCGACTATTACCAACGTCTCACACTACACTGAACAGAACTGAGTCCCTTCCTTCGAGGCGATTACAAACAGAAACTTATTCGAGTCCCGTGCAATTGAAAACTTTCTAGCCCGATGTATACGAAAGCGATATGTGAAAGCTACGGAAATCTTTAAAGCCACACTTCAACACATGTTGTGTGGGTGTGAAATATATCAAGATGTAATGGCAGTGTCCACGGAAAATCTGCGGGCGCGGTGGTCGGCCGTGCTGCTCAGCTCAGAACTCCAAGACCAACTTTGGGCCGTACAGCGAGCCATGGAGGCCGCACGGGAGCAGCAGCTCCCAGCGTCCACCTAGGCGGCCCCAGGCCCGGGTCCCCCAATCGACGGATTGCAAATAAAATTATCACATCACATCAATTTAAAGCAGCGTCCCTTTCGAAATTGTTTACGTCTTTGTCTAGGATATCTTGTTGTATTGTTGACTTTCTGCCAAAGTTTATGTGGTTCCAAAATATTCTAGGTACGGCCTTCCTTTTCTCACGTTTTCTGAGAAGCAACGTTAACTTTCACCTTTTAATTTTGCTTGCACCGGTATTTGAACCATTGACTTTTTCTCCCGGTATATTTCCCATTTACTGGCTACATCCTGCGGTAACTGCGCCTTCTTTGCCTGCCTCTGCTCTCGGGATTCTCTTTGTTGTTCGGCGATCGCTTTTCGTATCTCCCTGTTCCACCAGCTTTCCGGTTTCTTTTCTCCTTTCCAACGAACATGTTTCTCTTTCCGTATTTCTGTCGTTGTTACACATAGAAGCTCACTGTATTCGCACACTTGGCCATTTGCCAAGTTCTTTGTCGGCTGCAGTGATTATATTGTTTATTTGTTGAGCGTTCAAATTTCGATTGGTCATTTTGCACTCCTTGTTCTCTTTCTCAACTACATATCCCATCTTCAAAATGGTGCGTTTATGGTCGCTCCGTATGCTGCTGTCCCCTTCCTCATCAATGACCATTTCTCTCAACTTATCATGAATTCCTTGTGTCATCAGACAGTAATGAATGGTTGATTGCCGGCTTACCTCTTCCTACGCGATCTGGCCTTCACACTTAGGCCCTATATTCACGATAACGAGATTATCTTGCTCACAAAGGTCTGGCATGGACTTCCCGTTGTTGTCGGTATAGCCATCTAAATCCAGCATGTGCAGATTCATGTCGCCTAATTGGAGAATTTCAGCGATGCTATTCTGAGGTTCTCCTAGGGGACCTTCTTCATTACTACGTAGTCTGACCTCCTGAGCGCCCCTGGGCACCCTAAAAAAGCAACAGCGCCACCAGCAAGTCGCTAGTCCACTTCTCGTGCAAGCCTGTAATTGAAGTGCATCCCGTCTCGTTCAAAACCACCACACATTCTCACTTCCCTGTTTACTTCGACAGCCTTGAAGGATTTTGCTCGGCTCATTTTCCTTATCGCCTCGTCAGCAGCCACTGCCACTCTTTGTACCTGACTGTGACGCACAGGCACCTCCAGCACCGTGCGCACCCGCGATCTGCGCCTGAGGGGATAGCTCGCGCAAGTCCTCCACCCCCTTCGCCAGGCGCTGGGCTAGAGCTGTCCTTTTACTGTTTAGGACGTCGTTTAGCCCACTTGCTATTATGACAGGGTTGCACACGTGGGCATATCCCGCGAGTTTTGCTTTGCTTGCTCCATGACAGAGCCCAGTGTCCGGCCTGCAAGAGTCCCTACCGCCATTCTTTTATCGCCTTTCACCCTCTCTACAATTGCTTCTGAGCACCTAGCGAGATTTGAGCCACCGGCGATAATCACCATTTCACTCTCTCTCTCTCTCACCCTCTCTCTGCTTTCCTTTGTCCTTTTCCGCGTGATTCGGGCTCAACGAGGGGCACTGACCCCTGTGCACCTGCTCTTTCAGCATGGCGGCCTCAAGGTAGGTGCCGTTCTTTCCAGCTAACACTTCACCACGTTGCACGCATTCCACGTACTTTGCTGGTACTCACTCTGCGGTCAAGTCGGGGGACTGCGTTCTATCGTAACGACCATTCTCGCTCACAATTGCGGCCCTGTTCAGCTTTTACTCTGCTGCTTCAAGTCTTTTTTTCCACTACCGTCCGTGCATCACGCTCCTTTTTTAGCTCACTTTTCAGCTCTTCCACTTGTTTGACAAGCTCTTCCTGGAAAGCCGCCACTTTCTACAGCCTAGTATCGATGAGGGTTGCAATGTGGGCTTGTTGGTAATGCATCTTCAAGAGGTGTACGGTGGTGCGATTAAAAAACGGGACTAAAGAATACACACAGGGACACACACAACGTTGTGTGTGTCCCTATGTGTCTTTTTTTGTCCCGTCTTTTAATCGCGCTACCCTACGCCCCTTGAAGACAAGGATCGACATCACAGTGTGTGCCGATTGACTCGATTCCCTCTCCATTTCCATCCGTCCTCTCATCTTGCCTTGAGGGACCCCTCGCACCCTACGCGCTTTCCGGGCTTGCTTGCCATTCATCCCACGGTTTTTTTCTGATGCAAATACTATAATACTGTAATAATGCAGAGCACATGCCTTTTAGCAAAGACCTATACGCACAGCATCCAAATCCACAAAATGTCACAAAGCAACGGTTACCAATATTTCAAAAGCAGTCAATGCCGCAGAGACCCAAGGTATCACACGCTTCGCACGCCACACCGCCACGCTCACTTGGTCACGCGGTTACGCTCTGTTTCCTACCAAAACACACAGTACAACCACTAATAGTTATTAGTATTGCCACTTCCAAGCTACCACTTAAAGGCTACAAACATTCAACGTACCACCCGGCTACACGTCTTGAAGCATGCGGCGCGAAAGGACGCTCTAACCATCCTGCAACACCATATGAACACGAAACAAACCCGCGCACCCTAAGTACGGTAGACAAAAAAAGAAAGCCACGCAACTACTATTTAAAGGGTAAACAAGGTGCAAATCGAAAACAGAAGCAAGCTCAAAGCATGCTCAAAAACTTATGATTTCGTCGCCGCCACGGTGCCCAGAAAAACCACAATATCTTATGCCGTCTCGTGTCTGACTGTACTCCACCTGGTGTCGGCCCGGTACTCACGCTGATCACTCCCCCCCCCTCCCCGCCTTTTTGCTCTGAAGAGGGCTTCCAAGGCACATGATAAGGGCTCAGCTGGTCTGCATTAGCCAGGCCTTACTGTTTCCCTCTAGCTGGGTCTCGGAGTCGGTAGGTATTGTGTCCAATACGCGCACACTCTAAATGGCCCTGTACATCCAGGGGCAAACAAGGCTATGAATCCAATTGCTTCGTGTCCGGGAGATCCAAGTCTCCAACCTGTAAGGTAGCTGGAGTGTTTTTTGTTGTAATACTTTGCCTGGCTGGCTTTTGCCAAAACTTCGTGGTCCTGTGCAAAGGCCTAGGCATCTCGAACGTACACATCCAGTTCAGCAGCTAGGGCATGAGGTACAAAAGGGGGCACTTCGGTGCAAGCTGCCTGATTGTGATGGCTCCACGGGTTTCGCAGTTCCCGCCCATAGCACAAGAACACAGGCGTAAAGCCAGTAACCACACTTCCAGACGTGCACATTGCAAGCGCTACTTCGGGCAGCCTTTTGTCCCAGTCCCTGTGGGAAGTGCAGTAGCCCACCATGCATTGTTTTAACCGTGGCGTTATGGCGTTCCACAGTCTGTTCAGCTGGTTTGTATGGGACTGTGTGGCTCTGATTTATTCTCCAGTGCTGGAGAATGCCTTTCCACAGTTTGCTTACGAATGGTTTGCCGTTGTTGATAGAGATGGAGCTAGGCACACCATGCCGGCAAAAAACATCGATCATTTCGTCGATGATCAATTTGGAGGTAGCCGAACGTATGGGAAAGCTGTTCAATGTCGTGAACTTGTCCGGCACCACCAGGGTGTACTTGTGGCGCTGAGGGCTTGCGGGAAGTGGATTTAGCTGCTGCATTTCGTGGATGGCCCACGAACTGTCCGTCAATCCTTTTGCTTTTTGCCAGTCAGGTTTGAAAGCCTGGCACTGCTGGCAGGTGTGGATGTTACGGGAGATACCGAAACGGATACCGAGCCATGTGAACGTGCTGTTCACACGTTTCGAAGTTTTAAAAAAGGCCTAAATGCCCACTTGGGGGGGGGGGGTTGATCATGCTCCATTTTCAGTGCCATGCCTCGTAAGTGTTGGGGAAAGCAGGCGACTTTACGTTCACCGACTGACAGGGGCGTTGCCAAGGGGGAGGGGCTTATTGGCCTTCAGCCACCCCCCCCCTCTAGAAATTTCTTCGTGCTCTCGTGCACCGCCGACCAACACAACCGCAGGCGCCGGAAATCATTCTGGATTTTGTCTAGAATGTATTTTTCACGCCGGAAAGACATTTCAGTGCGAACATTGCTAACGAGGACTGGTTTTTGCGGTAGCGCCCATGCACCGGGAGTCACATAACACAAGAAGCCTCATACAAGCACAAAGCTTTAAGGGCGTTTTGATGGCGAGCGGGCTCGTTGCAGCATCTCGCGGAGGCGCGGAACCTACGGAGCGCATTATTTTTAAATTCCGAAACTTGATGGGTATAATGTTCTCATGAACTTTTGATGCGAAATATGCATTGCTATTTTCAAAGTCGTGCTTTCGATTTTCAATTCGGAACTTTGTGGGTTTAATATTATAAACATTTCACGCCAAAAGTGCATTAATTTTTCTAAAGTCCTACGTCGGACCATACAAAGAAAGAAGCCAAATTAACACACTACCAGACAAGTTGACAAAGCATGCTGTAAGGTCCGATGAGACGAAGCTTTGGGATGGGTCATTTGTGCCGCCATGTCACAGAAAAGAATGTCAAAATTCTTTCACCTCCGCCAACGTATCCATGTCAAAACACTAAAGCCAGCAAAGGTAAGTAAGTTCTCAGTTATTTTTCTACGTTGAATTTTATTCACGAGGACACACACATCCTCTCCGATTTTCTTGTTCTCGCTGCTGGCGGGCTGCCAGAGCCAGCCAGAGCGCATGCGTTTTTCTTCTGTTGCCTATACAACGCACGGCGCACGTCGGTGGGCGTTCTTTTTCTTTGGCCGAGTGGATTTTCGGCTGGCAGATTTTTGGACGCTCTCTGATTTATATACGAGAACAAGAAGCAATGGTAGCTCGCGGCCATCACTGTGGCGTCTCGATGAATTGGAACACATTTGCTTGAGTGCAGCTTCGCCGAAAAGTCTAATTTCGCAGGTGCAGGATACCTGCAAGTAAGCGCATGGTTCTCTGGGGACCAAGCGTCTCCCATTTTCTTCGATATTCCTTCGGTAGCCAAATTAGGTGCCCAACCTAGGCATTCGATTGTGGCCAACACGCTTTCCTTTTCGTAGTTCCATATCGGTGCCCCGGCCCCACAAAAAACAAGACATTGTTGTGGCACAGAGATTGTCGCACGGTGAAAGTTAGATTTTGTTACTTCTTGCGGAAAGTGATGGACCATGGGACGCTTCATTTGCCGGATACTCTTATTATATTATTGTGATAGCAATGATATAGATACTCCAGGCGAATTTTTACCGTCGTCTACGTCTTCATGTTCCGTATAATGTCCCAAGGGCGATAACATCGGGACCACGCGCCGCCCGTTGTATGTGCGAATGAAAGCGTAGGGGGTGCCACGGGTGAGCCGACGATGGTGGCCCAGTATTGTGTGCGCAAGGGAGGAAATCGCACACAAGTGTCGCCTTCCGTCGCGCGCGATACATCAGGGGGAGGGGAGAGGGGCGCCTTAGGACTCTCTGAGCTGTCATTCTGTGACTGCACAGCATGTTTATTTGCCTTGTTTGAAGAATTATATAGAGGGACCTCTCTTAGATACATAGATTTATTGGAGACTCATACCTATATTTGAATACCTTGTTGCAAGGTGCGGTTTACACGGGCAGTGAATTTTGTTTCCATTGACACTTCTTTGCCCTTTATCAAGCTGTATCTTCACATTTGTATATTCCATTGTATCCACGTATTTCTAAAGTACGAGGGCGAGTCAAATGAAAGTGAGCCAACCCACCTCGAGCAATAATGGTTCTGTTCATTATCTGCGAGGCATGCACGTAGAATACAGGCATCTGTCATTTACAAAATGACATGCAGGAGTGAGTATATATGTTCTTTAATGCTCTCATACCGTGGGTTGAACGTGGTTGCGCGACATAGTGGACACTCCAAAAATTGAATAGTTTGGTGTTGTGAGGTTTTTGACAGCTGAAGGAGTTTTCGAAAAAGCAATTAGCCGCCGTATGGTTTTCGTGTACGTTTAACATTGCAGTTCACCGGGCACACTAAAGCGTCGGAGCAAACGGTTCAAAGAAGGACGTGAAAGTTGCAAAGACGATCTAGGACCGGGCCTAAGGCACCGCGCAATCACCTCCAATACAATTCTAAAGCTTGATGAGCCGATTAGACAATAATGGAGGATAAGTATTAATGAAGTCGTGGAGCGTGTGAACATCAGTCACGGCTCAGTTCACACCACAATTCATGAACATCTCGGTTATCGGGTCTTGGTGTGCGCAGTGGATGCCCAAAATTTTCATTCACCGCCAGATGACAGAGAGGTTCGGCACTGCCTTGACTCCTCTAATCTGGTATCACAATGAGGATGACAACTTCTTTTCTGCAAATGTGACTGGAGACGAATCATGGTTGCCACTGCAACGAGCCTGGAACGAGACGGCAAAGCTTAAAGCGGAAACATTCGAATTCACCACCCTGAAAGAAAGCAAAGGCTGTCATTGCCGCAAGAAAGGTGTCCTTGACCTATTTTTCGATCGTCAGGGGCCATTACGGATAGAATTTGCAAAATCTGGAGAGATTATCAATCGTTTCCGATATTGTGAAACGCCGGATCGGCTGCGTGTCACAATGAAGAAGAAACGAAATCAAAAATTTACAAGTGGGGTCACCTTGCTCCTCGACAATGCCCGTCCCCACGTCGCTGATGTGGTTAATGCAAAACTAGGAATCTTCAATTGGGAAACGCTGCAACATACACCATACAGACTAGATCTGCCGCCTTGCGGCTTCCAGATTTTGGAGCATGGAACCACACTCGTGTGGGACAATGACGTGAAAGAGTCAGTTACAGACATTTGAAGCAGCAACCCAAGGAGTTTTATCACGCGAATCGTTAGTCAGTGGCACAAATGTCTAAATCCTCGTGCACGCTACTTCTAATTAAAGTACCCGGCTTTCATACATTCACATTGGCTCACTTTCTTTTGACTGGCCCTCGTGTGTTTTGCAGAACTCCTTGTTTTTATATGTGCTCTCTGTTGGAACTATAATTTCGGTGGAATTACTCGCAATAAATGACTGGTGACAGCTACTCCTGCGCAATACATTGGGACAAAGGACAGCGTCATTGAGATTTTTCCCTCGCCGTTGCATATGCACAACAATATAAACAAGGCTCTTGAATGATAAAGTTTCATTAACTTATTTGTCCTCAACTTGTTCATTTCACAGTCTTTACATTTGTCATATGAGCGGCATGCAATAACTTGCTGGTTTCTAACTGATATAGTTATAAGAGTTCGTGTGATATTGTCTTTACGTATTAAGTGGAAGAAAAGCAAGGAAGCATGGATATAAGGCATTTCGCCCAGAATTTTCGGGAAATACGAGTACAGTGAACTCTCACTTGAATGAACTTCAAGGGGCCGAAGGAAATAGTTCACTTAACTGAAAGTTCACTAAACTGAATATTAACTAGACCAACATAAGGCATGGCATAGAGAGTCAAAAGTTTGAAGTGCCATTCATGGAGCAATAGAAATGGCATCCATAGTGTTAGAAATGTGTGAAATGAAATTTGTACATACCAACAAGTACAAGGTTCATAACAGTTATAATGCTGCCTTTCTCACTCAGAAAAAAAATCTAACCTTCTTCTGCACTTGTACTTTTAAAGCACAGGATGTAACAAACTGTCCAAAGAGTCAATGTTTTTCTACACTTCTGCCATAGCTTGCTTTTGAGACACAAAGTCTTTCAACTTTCCAATGTACCCTACAACCTCAGCTAGAGTTATAGGGCTTGAAACTGGCTCGGCAGTTGCCTCTTCTTCGTCGTACTCTTCATCTTCTTCAGGACGAACACTGGAAACAATCTCCAGATCCCTCTGTCCAGCACAGGTAATCAGTGCACTGTCACACTGTGCATAGTCTTCAAACGAAGTATCTGGTAGTAACTGATAAGTTACGATGGGATAACTGAGTAAGTAACTGATCGTAAAACTAAGCCTTGGTCCTCTGAGCGAGTTCGTTAAACTGAAATATTGACTTCCGAAATTTGTTTAAGGGAAACAGTTTTGCATAGAATATATAAGAAAACTGCCGAGGATTTTTAAAAAGTTCGTTATTCTGAAATATTCGATAAACTGACGTTCGAACAACTGAGAGTTTACTGTATATGCTTTTATGAAAAATACATATTTTACTTGTCTTGACTGTGCATAGCGCTGAAGAATTAGTTTGCAGCATCTGTGGCAATGGCAGTGCAGTTATTATTCACATAGTTGATCCTTCTACAAATTCTATAAGGAGGCCGAGCTGCAACGTGAGCCCCCCACCGCCGAACGAAATTACGCCACTGCCGACTGTGTACATAAGGATATCATTGTTCGAGATTTCGCTGTCATCAGCTAGGTCCTGTACCCTCTTGGACTCTTTGGCGTCACCAGGTAGCGGGCCAGACAATTAAGTATTGCAGCAGCTGGAGCAGCAGTGGATCCTCACGTTGTTCCAAGTGAAACTACCCAGTGTCCGTGAGTGGGGACATATCAGTCACGTCAACAGGGGCTGGTAGTTCAAAACGAATACTTTGTTGTGGCTCTTGCACTTCGATTGGCAAGCATTCCCCCGACATACAAGGCTGAGCAGATTCGGAAGCAGGGATGGGGCACTTGCTTAGTGCATCCGCTGGGATGTTCGTCCGTCCTTTACGATGCCTTATGGTACAGTTGAACCCTTGTGATCTCAACACCCAACGTTACACTCTGCACGATGTTGGCTCACTTGTAAACATCCAAGCCAATGATGCATGGTCACAATGCACCTCAAATGATGGGAATTCTACATACAGTCGGAATCGATCGACAGCCCACATCACAGTGCGACATTCCCATTCTTGGACAGTATAGTTCTTTTCAGCAGCGCTGAGGGTCCTGCTCATAAAAACGCAGGCCTGAGTTCCCCTTCGACTTCCTGAAACAACACTGGCGATATGCCAGTGCCACTGGCGTCTGTTTGAATCACAAACGTCCTGTTCAGGTCAGGCAATACCACAGCGTGCTCTCCCGCCAGCGTTGGCCTTACAGTCTCGAATGCTGTCGGTTGCTCGGCACCCCAAACCTAATGGGCTCCTTCTTTAAGACAGCTGTCAGGGGTCTAGCTTTGTCAGAAAACGAGGGGATAAAATTTCTGCAGTATCCCACTAGGCCCAAAAACATTTGGAGCTCCTTCACTGTTTTAAAGCATTGGAACTCTGCAACCGCTCACACCTTGTCCGAGTCTGGTTGACATTTGCCTAGTAAGAATACATGTCCAAGGAACTTCACGTAAATTTGCTGTGATTTATTGTCAGACCTGCAGAGCCAATTCTTCACAGTACCACATGAATACGTTGTAGGTCGTCCCAAAAGAGAGAGAGAAAAAAAAGCAAGGACAGGAAATGCAGGGAGGTCAACCAGAAGAGCACCCGGTTTGCTACCCCACACTGGGGGCAGGGAAAAGGGGAATAGAAAGAGGAAAAAAATAGAGATGGTCCTCAAAAGTTTCTCAATAAATGAGCACATGGTCAAGAAAGAGACGCCAAGGGGCGCCGACCAGTGCGCATGGCTGAATATCTACTCCCACTTTGCTGAATGTTTTCGGCCGGTTCTGTTAGATGCAACGTTACAAAATTGCCACTATTCAACGCTGTTTGTGACAGGGAACCGCAAGACTGAGAACTTTCACCAGTGGGCGCTTTTGTGACTTTTCTCTGAGCACTTTTATGGCGGGCCACGTCGGCGCGCCGGTAAGCCGAACGCACACAGCCTAAAGACAAAGTAGGGGCTGCTCGCCAAAACGCTCGCTCCAGACGCACATGACGCTCGGTGAAACGCATTGCTATGGCCTCCAATCGAGTCGTGGCGATTGTTGCAGGCATGGATATTAACGTAGAGGACGCTTAGTGCTCAGGCTGGTTAATAGAGTTGGGCAAAAAGAATAAAAAGAGCGGGCCGGACTAGCCGACGATGCGAGGGCCCACAGCGAAGCAAAAAGGCGGGAAGTGCAGCCGCCGCACGGCCGCCACACGGAGCACGTTCAAGCGTACCGTGGACACCTCGAGGCTCTTTAAACTACCGATGGAGCAATTGAAGATCATCGTCCGTCCTCGAGGGGGGTTGGACATGAAATAGTCTTCTAAAACCTTCTTAAGCACATGCTCGATGATAAAGCGACCAAGGGTAATCAGAGGCTGGCCATGGATAGACTTGTGCATAACCAAGAAGACGGCGGGGGGCATTCCGAATTCGTCCCTTCTCCGAGATCTGGCGCGGAAGTACCTTCCGTTAGTTAAAGATAAACCGCCGGAATGCCCTCAATACAAGAGGATGACGCCCCAAAGCCTGATGATTCGTTTTCGAAGGCGGAGGTCAGGGAAGTACTCCACAATCATAACCAACCTGTTATCAGAACCGACCGGTTATGCCGGTTGGCCTAACAAACTGGCTCCTGAGGAACCTGGACGACCGGTTCATTACCGCAATTGTGAAGGAAATCAACAAGCTATGACAGGAAGCTAATGTTCCGGACTCGTGGAAGCAGGCGACCATGATACTCATTTATAATCCTGGAAAGCCCACAAGCTTGGACAACCTCCGGCCCATTTCGATGTCGCCGTGTTTAGGTAAAGTTGCCGAGCACGTGATACACAACAGGTCCTCGAAACACATAGAGTGCGCGGTGTTGTTCCCGTACACTATGGTAGGGTTTAGGCTATCGCTTTCCACGCAGCGCATCATACTGCTTAAGAGTTTGGTTATTAACGACAGGACCAGGGACGTCAGGAGTATTCTGGCACTCGACTTGTCCAAAGCATTTGACACCATGTCGCACGACTTCATCTCAAACGAGATTTGGGCGTTGAACTTGGGAGGCAAAATTTTCGCGTTCATGGAGTCCTTCCTCAGGAGCAGGACGGCGGTCGTCAAAGTGGGGCAGACTAAATCAGAAGCATTCACGCTAGCAAACAGAGGCACACACAATGGGCGGTGATCTCCCCGTTCTGTTTAACATTGCAATGCACGGGCTCTCGAAGCGGCTGGCAGAACAACCAAATGTGGGACCCGCGCTTTACGCGACCACATTATGATCTGGCACCCGGGAGGCTCGGAAGCGGCCGTGGACGGGCGCTCCAGGAGGCCTTGGAGCCGACCGAGTCCATCCTGAGGGGCACAGCTCTCCGACTCTATCCGGCCTAGCCAGAGCTCATGTTATACAGACCGGCAACGCAGGAGGTTCGAGGGCTCGTGCCGCTCGAGCCGATCCCCTTACATGTGCACACGAGCGACCGCCAGATCCCCTGGGTAAACTCGATGAAAGTTCTAGGACTGTTGCTCGATGCCAGAGGCTGTAATGTCCGAAATCATAGCGCGTCTGACCTCCAACACCGAGAATATCCTGAGATTAATCATGACACTCTCCAATGAGAACGAGGGCTAGGCGAGCACAACATTCTTAGGGCGCATCACGCTTTTCTTATGAGCCACATCAACTATGTGGTTGGTCTCAGCGCTGCAGTGCACTAAGACTAAAAGGCACAAGCTTGATGCGCTGCTGCGAAAAAGCGTCAAAATGGTACCGGGTATTCCGGTCACGACGAGCATGAATAGACTAATGCAGCTCTGCGTTCGCAACACCAGTCTCTAACTAAAAAGGCGCAACGGTTGGCGCAGATCACGAGGCTCTCGGGCTCCAGCGCGGGTAGGCGCGTCTTGGAGGCGGCGGGCTCGCGCCCGCAATGCAGTCAGAGTGAGACGGGTCAGCTGGACGAGAACTTAAGAGGGACCAGCGTCGTTGGTCCCATCCCCAGAAACGTTCACCCACAGCACAACGCGGGCAGGCGACCGGCTTGTGCAATGGCGATCTTAAAGAAAACGCTCGGCATATTCGTGGACGCAGCTCAATATGGTCGTTCCGGTAAATTCACTGTAACTTCGGTCACAGAGAAGGGCGATCTCCTATCTGCGGCCTCGGTAGGTGCTGTCACAGCCGACCTAGCAGAGCTGGTGACGGTTGCGCTGGCGATGCAGAATTATCAAAGCCTGTATATCTACATTGACTCCCACGAGGCCTTCAGGGCTTTTGCCACAGGAATGGTTGAAAGACAGGCGGCGGGAATTCTGTAAAGTAATTCCAAAACAAATTCTCACCTCGTGCATTACACTACATGGTTCCCCGCTAACATGGGCGACGACGTGCTGCTCGGTCGCCCAAACGCATGTGAGATTACTCACTACCGTTCGCGACAACTAATGCACCGCGACGGCAATGGGAGCTCATTGGATTCGGAGGAGATCGGCCACAGCGACCCATTACTAACCTTCCATGGGATCGTATACCACTATAAAAAGGAACGTAGGAGCTTCCCGCCTCCACTCCCACAACTATGTGGATGTCAAGTGATCACGCTTAGGATGCTGCAGACAAGGTCATATCCCTCCAGACGGTTTCCTAAGCAGGGTTAACAAGAAAACTCATCCACAGTGCCCGGATTGCGGGGAGGAGTTTCGCACCCTAGCTCCTATGCTCTGGCAGCGTCCTGTATTACAGGATACGACACTCACCCACCAGCGAACAGGACTGGGACGAGGCCATCTCATGTACCGAGCTCAACAGCCAGTCCCCGGCCGTCCATAGGGCCCGTGATAGAGCGGAGAGGCTTGGCCTCCCGATCCCGACATGGGAGCAGCCAGAGGCGAGTCGGGGGTCCCAACGGGGCTCTGCCGGCTACACCCTCAGGACCTCAACAAAATTCTTTGTCAGTCTGTCTATCGTCAAGAAATGCCATGCAGTGGTTCTGTTTCCTCTACTCCTCACTCCTCTATTGCACAGGAATGCAGTCTTCGGTACATCTTCGGGAGCAACCGAAGAATCCTTGAGCAAGGTCGAGGCTCGTGAACTACCTAGCGCAGCCGAGCTGAGCCAGTACCCAGTCGGTGTGGGGCATAGGATATACTGGCACAGTTGTGATTGCATTTCACAGTCTGTAGTCGACTTAAAGGCGATATTGACCAGTTTTCTTGTTTATTAATGCAGGGGAACTGGCCCATGAGCTGCAGCAGGGCTCAATCAGGTCTTGGTCCAGCAAATCTTAGATACAGCCATCAATAATTTCTCTTTTGGCCGTTAACCGGGCGCAGCTTGCATCTAACTGCTGGGTGGCTGCCTTTGTCTCGTTTGTGAATCACCAGGGACGTGCAACCTTGCAGAGTGGTAAAAATATGGTTATAGTCTGCAAGGAAGTTATTAAGTTTCTGTTTCTGCACCTCCCAAAGGTTCCTAGACTACACTCGCTACCCTCAGTAGAATTGTGGCATACATCCTGCACATATTCAAAAAGTGCCTGCAGAGAGCTGGTCACATTTTCATCAGGCTTTTGCCATTGCTTAACGCATTAGAACGCTGTCTTAAAAACTGACAGGGGTCGGTGTCCAGCATCCGACGCACATGGCGGCTTCGGTGCCTTTTTTAAGTTTGACGAGCCCATATGGGTCACACTGCAGTGACCATCAGCCAACGCCCATGTGAAGAGAAATACCTGCCACCTCAATAAAATGCCGGCCAACCACAACGTCGTGACACGGTTCTGGAAAAAGAAGCAAGCGCTGCTTCCTCGACCCACCTTGCCAAAGAATACGACAGCGAACTGATTGTTCACTTTCTGACCAAGCCTGAGCAAGCCTCAGGGTTCGCGCTTCTTCCCTCAAGGTGGCTCCCGAGCACTGCGCCGCTGCGATGGCATGGCTACGTATTAAGCTCACGCTTGCCCCAGTGTCCATGAGTGCATAAAGGACACTGTTACCAATCAACAGTTCAAGCAGTGGTTCTTTATTTCCGGCTGTAGCGAGCACTTGCAGGGACGTCGCGTAGCCGTCAGCTGCAGAATCGTCTACGCTCGTCCATTTCCGGGCAATCTCCTTGTTGGTGTCCCGGGGAATTACAGTGAAAACAGTGGGGTTAGCTTCGTAGTCTAGCAATAGAGCATTGCCGTGTAATGTAAGGTGGCCAAAACCACCACACCGCCGACACGTGATGCTGCGGTTTGGCGGTTTGAATCGCAGGATACCTTGCGTCGCTGGAAATCCAAAATTCTGAGGCGCTCTCCCGAGTTGGTGCTGCGCCGAAGTGTAGTTGCCTCGTGTGTCCGGTGCACGAGCGACCGACACACGTGAGGGGTTCTACTCCGGAGCTGCCACGTGAAGCCTCGTTGACCGCGGACACTCAGCAGCCGAAACTGCCGCAGCCTGCTGCTGCCACTCTCGTTGCTGCGCCGGGAGAGTTTGGTTTGGCGTTGCAGTGGTATGCGGAGATGAATAGACGAAGGTGAAAAGGCGATGCCAAGCGCGTTCCATGATAGGGCTGGTTTCCTTCGTCATTTCTTGTAGGTTTGGGAAGCTAATGCTGGCTGTTAGGTCTTGAAATGTCAGACGCATGTCTCTGTACACGCTGCACCTTTTCGCCATCTGAAACGGGCTCCACTATACGGTCACAGTATTCGGCAGTGACGTGAATGAGCTGCTTCAAATTTTCTGCCGGATGCTGGGTGGGCTGATCTAGCTCTCTTTTTAGTTTAAACTTTTAGTCAACGGTGGCAAACTCCGCCATAAATTCAGACCCGAAGGACTGCCAGTCGGGTCGCGCACCTGAGAAGCGCCACCTTTGTTTGGCTGGCCCCTCCAATGTTTCTGGAAGCAACTCTAAACGCTGGTCAGTGGGGGATCCCCGAAATATCGCAGTACTCTGAGTACTTCACCAGAATTTCTTGAGGCAAGTGTCGGTCCTTGTAGCCACTTGATTTTCGAAATTTGGACGGGCACACCTTTGATGTTGAGCGCTGGCCCGGCACCGGTTGTCTCTTGGAGCCTAGCCATGCCGGTTGTCTCGTCAGGCCTAACGCTGTCGTTGACCGGCGTGGCGCGCACAATTTAAGCTATATCAGCCGCGAGTCTCCCCATTTCCATTGTCGTCCCGGAGGTCGAAGCTAACCGTCCTTGGGCGATCGAAGAAGGCAGGAAAGGCTGCGCAACTGGCTGGGTGGCACTAGACGATTCTTGGTCCTCCATGTTAGGTCCGGTCGGATGAGCCACCACTTTGCAAGTACGGTAATTATTTCGGGAAATGCTCGGCGCACGCACACACGCAAAATCCGCGTTTCCTACCGCCGCACCGCACGTGGCTTGCTCCACCGATTGCTTCACTCACTCAGTTCGTTGCCGCGCACTCCCCGCATGCCGACCGCGCACACACGCCTTCCATATTCTGCCTCCTCGCCACACACTGTCGCCTTTCGTCCTATGCCTGCTACTCTACACTGATGCCTACCCTCTCGTGCCTGCAACACTACGCCAACTGGCGTCGGCACGATACACTCACAAGTGTCCCAACTATTACAATTAGACGAAAAGTGGCAATGAGAAAATTACAGAGCAACATGAAATACTTCGGGTAGCGGGCTTAAACGCCGGCGACGGCGGTCGCCTTTGGATGGGGGCAAAATGCAATAACACCGGCGTAAAAGCAGCCCACTTTACCATTTAGACAACCTGAATCGTATAAAAACCAGAATAAACTATAAAGCGAGGCAGGTGTGCAAAAGCTAAGTTGACCTCAAAGAATAATAGCATATACGCTAGACAGAACCGCCCTACAGTTATGTGCAGACCTAGTAACACCAGAATGTAGTATGGTGCGCAAACCAAAGCACTCTGATGTGCATACCAGAACATGCCAAGCCACTCTGGTGTGAACACCACAACACACCAGGCCACTCTTGTGTGCACACCAGAACACACCCCGCCACTCTGGTGTGCACACCAGGTAACACCAGACCACGCGGGTGTTTACACTAGAAAACCCCGGAACACATCAAACCGGTTTGGTGTATTTTTCAACTATTGCTCTATAAAAGAGAAGTACATGCAGTACTTACAACATGCACAAACAGCCTGGTGTATTTTTGAACTATACTCTAGAAGACAGAAGTGGACGCACTACTTGCAACATGCCCAGAAAAGCGCAGGGCTTCGTTACATTCATAGAGCTAATTGACACGAACTTGCATATGTGCACACATAGCTTTCTGTTTTAGATGCAGGGGCAGTGTCGCCAAAATTCTTCGGCACTGCGTAACATTTTAGTTCTCCCTGTAGAGAACCGCAAAGTGTATAGGCCAAGGTGGGCTCCTCTATTTATTTATTTTTTTATTTCACCCTCAGGGCAAATCATTACAACCGGCCATGGTTGCTCAGTGGCTATGGTGTTGGGCTGCTGAGCACGAGGTCGCGGGATCGAATCTCGGCCACGGCGGCCGCGTTTCGATGGGGGCGAAACGCAAAAACACCCGTGTGCTTAGATTTAGGTGCACGTTAAAGAACCTCAGGTGGTCAAAATTTCCGGAGTCCTCCACTACGGCGTGCCTCATGATCAGAAAGTGGTTTTGGCACGTAAAACCCCAAATATTATTATTAAAGCATTACAGAGGGGAGTGTGTAATACATGACACTGAAAATCCACGCAACAGCAGAGAACAATTACCAAGACATAGATAAGTTAGAATAAGTGATCAACACAATATCTCACTTCAATAGAAGCGGCGACAGCAGTCCGAAACAATACATGGGCAGGAATTGTGGCAATTGAGGAAGGAAGGTGGTTCCAGTCATATGACGTGCGGGGAATAAAAGAATCCGAGAATGTTTTAGTTTTGCATGTAGAAATACCTTCCTTTTGTATGTGATCTGTGCGACGTGAAACATATGAAGGGCGAAGAAGTAACTCGTAGCCAATAGACTCATGATGAAATATTTTGTGAAAAAGGCACAGCCGTGCAATTTTGCGTCGTGATGCAAGTGAAGTTAGGCCCAGGGTAGTCTTCATAGTGGTTACGCTTGATGTACGCCGAAAGTCAGAAAGAATAAACCGCGCTGACTTGTGTTGTAACATCTCGAGTAGGTCGATCAAACTCTTAACACCAGGGTCCCAGACTGATGAAGCATATTCCAGTTGTGAACGTACGAGTGTGGTATAGAGTAGAAGTTTGACGCTAGTTGGGGCTGCGTGAAAGTTGCGTTTCAGATATCCCAGCATGCGATTAGCTTTGTTAGTGATGTGCTCGATGTGCGCATGCCAGCTAAGGTTAGACGTAATATGAATTTCGAGGTACTTGTATCTTGTAACAGGATCAAGTAACACACCATTAAGAGTACATACTGGCAATTCACTATTAACACGAGAGATGCGCATAAGTTTGCACTTTTCAGCATTTAAAGTCATATTCCAAGTTTTGCACCATGTTGAGATAGCGGTAAGGTCAGACTGAATCATGTGCTTATCACTATCATTTGTAATTTGCCGAAAAAGGACGCAATCATCGGCGAAAAGATGTACAGAGGAAGAAAGGTTACTGGGTAAGTCGTTGATAAATAAAAGAAAAAGCAGGGGCCCCAAGACGGTGCCTTGGGACACACCGGAAAGAACAGGGTGAACGGTGGAATTAACATTGTTGACGGAAACAAATTGCTGACGATGGGTAAGGAACACTTCAAGACATTTAGAATGTTAGTGTCTAATCCTACCATGCGCAGCTTTAGTAACAAAAGATGATGGGAAACCTTATCAAATGCCTTCGCGAAATCTAGAAAGATACAGTCGGTGATAGAGCGGCAGTCTAAAATTGCGTGAAGTTTGTGCGTGAATAAGAGTAGCTGTGTTTCGCATGAATAGGACTTCCTAAAACCATGCTGAGAAGGATCGAAAAACGAGTTTGATTCAAGGAAAGTGGCAATATGTGAAAAGAGTATGTGCTCTAAGATTTTGCATGGGATGCTGGTAATTGATATGGACCGGTAGTTAAAAGGCGAGTGTTTATTACCAGATTTATGTACAGGAACCACCTTACCTATCTTCCAATCGGCCGGTAGTTCACCGTTTTCCAATGATTGCTGAAATATTTTTGTTAAGGCAAGTGATGAATACATTTTAGTACTTTTCAGGAACTTTGTAGTAATGCAATCGACACCAGCACTGGAAGATATCTTAAGATTGTCAATTATTTTAGCTATACCGTCAGGATGGATGACTACAGGGTACATTGGGAGGAAGTTGCTATGATCCAATTGAGGGAAATCCGTAGTTTCATCATTTGAAAGAAAGCTCGAAAAGACATCGTTCAGTACATTTGCACAGGCAGTAACGGATATAGGTTCGTAACTTGAATTCGTTAGTATTATTCTAGGCGTTTCAGAGGGGTTAATGACGCTCCAAAATTTTCTTGGGTTATTGAGCAACATACCCGGTAGAGAGTTATTCTGGTAATTTTCTTGAGCGTTTATGATCGCAAAATTGTCAGTGTAAGCTGGAGACCGATAACGGGACCAATGATGTTCAGTGCGTAATTCTTTAACTGAACGGAAGAAGCGTTTCCTACGGTTAAACAAGCGCCTAAGATGCGCGTTATACCATGGCGCATGCTGGTGATAAGATATTACGCGAGTGGGTATGAAACGGCTGGTGAGATCTAAGATTTTGTTCTTGAATAAGAGCCAGCTTTCGTTCACCGATCGCGAGTCGAATTTGTCGAACAAGGTGGCCAGGAGGCACCTCTTTGCTACTTGAGCAGTCCTTTGGCACTGTGCTTGATTTCTCCAAACTGAAGGACAACTTTTCATTCCTTCCTAATGCGGAGTGTTAAGCAGGGCTCTTATGGAAAGAAACAAGTAGTCATTTTGTTTTGCAGCTGCGCACATGCAATTCCTACGTGACAGCTGGTCGTCTCTATGAAAGTGGCACAGCTGTCGTGCTTGCACGCACAGTATAAATGGCTCACATTCGGCCCTGACGACAACGCCACGCACTGTTACAAATATTCGTTTACATAATGAATGCACCTGATATATAGATGTAGGTCCTACCGAAATGCACCCATCCCAGCACAGTAAGAGTCATCGTAAATGCGAGCTTAGACAAATTTAGAAAAAGTGGTGCCTCAGTCACTGCCAGGGTAACCTTTTCATACATACTAATAAAGACTCAGTGCTTACGAAAATCGCGGTTTTCTTTCACAAATATTGCAGTCTAGGCATTTCCGGAGTAGTGCAGGGGTTGACAACAGAAGCATTGCGAATAGGGGCTTCGTATGACTGCGATGATGGAGTATCACATGTGACAGACATTTCTCGTGGCGTGAAAATTACAGTCGTCAAAGAAGAAAAGGGAAAATAAACATTAAAGATTTGTTAGTCACAATGGGCCTACACAAAGAACAACGAGAAATGTAGTCAATCCAGCGAAAATATGCGGCATACATTCTTGAAAAACCCAGCTGATCTCCGATACTCCGGTATTCCGTCAATTCTGAATAGTGTGCACACAGGCAAAAACCTGTATTCCACTTCCTATAGTGTGACATGGTAATACGCATGTTCAATCTGCGAACCTCAGAAGTTTCAAAGAATGCATCAGGCATGATGTCAGCATTAAAAAATTGAATACCTGATGACGCAGATGGGACTCCAAATATCCCTAAGAGTTTTGAGGAAGTATATATAATAAAGAACCCACAATATAATTACCTACCGGTATTCCGACCTCTGTAAATGGAAGATAATGATAATAGCCGGGCAAGGGAACAAGAATTTAGGATCACCAGTCAGCCTCTATAGCCTGTGAAGAGGTACGTTTACCTGGGTCAACTAATCACAGGGAACCCTGATCATTAGAAGGGAATCTATAGCAGAATAAAAATGGGTTGGATTTCACACAGCAGACGCTGTCAGTTTCTCGCTGGAAGCTTACGATTATGATTGAAAAGGAAGGAAGGAAAGGAAGGTCACATTGATTGAACGCTGGATAACGCAGGGTCGTGAACAGCCTGTGCATGCGTGTATGTGTGTACATATTCATGGTTCACAGCCCAAATTAAATCAGATTGAAGTGCCACCCGCGTTGTCCTCTGTGTGTCTTCCTTTGGTGTAGTTTAATTTTGCGGCAAAAAACATGTCTATCCTGTATGTCATTACCAGATGCCGTTGCGCAAGAAATGATTGTTGAGCTTAGAAGAACCTATGGAATACATATGTCGCTTTCGTAAAACTAATTGCTTTGCTTCATCGTTCGCAGATAACTCCTTTCCGAAATGCGCACTTTAACAAAAGTCTAATAACAATGAAATAAAAAACCTCAACGTTTTTGTCCACAACAAAAGTGACTTCCATTGTGATAGCGCTCAGCCCATCAACCTCAGTTGACGGGCAGCGTTGGCGCTATGGGCCTGTTTCACTGAAACAGCGGTATGCCGATTGCGAAGTTTCAACCAGGATTACGTCTTTTGTTTTACCATGTGCCCACTGTGCCTCATTGCAGCAACACATAAGCAAAACACAGATATGCTGATGCATTTATTCGTGCTAAGGCAAATTGATGTGTATATTTGCTTTCGTGTGGTAACTTCTTAGGATTGATGCAATTTTGAAAGTTGCGCACGCACTTTTTATACGCCTTAGCAGTCTTCCCAGAGAGCACTCACTATATTTAAGGCCGGCTGGTGGTGTATCTCGCCGTTTAGGTGGGCCGATGCCGGTTTTAGTGCAGTTTACAATGTCGTGCCACAGGAATGACTGAATATGGGTGACTGTGCATGTGCGCCGTCTATGTGCCCTGGGTACGCGCCACTCCGATCACTGGGTACGAGTATGTTCACTGTAGCCACAAGGTATGTGGCACCGGATGTCAGCCCCTCTCGGAAAGTCACCACATTTTAACACGATTACCCTTCTTTGTCTACTTCAAATATTCTGAGCCGGCGAAGTTGTGTATTTTGCTATTTATGAGCCTCGAACGCCGATCTATTGGCCTAAGTTGTTTACCAGCTTGGGCTAATTGGTGGTTTAGATGCCGTCGTGATACAGCGTGGTTATGATGATGTAGTCGTCGTTCTATTGCCGTCATTCCAGTTTTGTTATTTCCCTCGTCATGCCACCGTCGTCACGTCACTGTCATCGTACTGTTATCATGCTCGTGAGGCCGTCATTATTGTTTCAACGCCCTCATTCCCGCTTCGTCATCTGGCTCTCGTAGTCATCGTAGTCGTCATACCATACTCTTCACACCATCGTTAGTGTGCAGCTTTCGTGATAGAGCCGTCGTCCGGCCATAGTGGTCATACACTCATCGTCATCTCCTTGTTCTAACGCCGCCTTTACGAAGCTGTCGTTGTTAGGCCATCGACATCATTTCAGAATCGGCACCTCATTCTCGTCATATCGCCTTCGTCTTTCCATTCTCGTGACTGCATCGTCATTATAAGTCATCATGCCGTCATGCTCATGGTTGACATTGACAAGCGAGCGCCATAGCAAAGTGGGAAAATGACAGTGAATTGCGCATATAGCCGAAGCAACGGAAGCCTGAGGATCAGCAGTACAGATTTTAAACAAACGTGTTTCTATCATAACGTTGTGTAGCTACATTATTTGAATGCTAACCGCATTACCGACGACAGTCATCATGAGATCATGTCTGCGTAACAGCAGGCGAGCAGCCGCAGCTTCTCGCAATGTAAGTTGACCGATCTTGGTGATTCTGCAGCCCATAGGCGGAAAGCTTGCCTTCGTCCGGGGGTCGCTGCGGCTTGACCAGCTTTATATATATATATATATATATATATATATATATATATATATATATATATATATATATATATATATATATATATATATATATATATATAGCCTTCTTTAGCAGTTGCACTCGAAGAAAGTTCATGTGTTCTCAAAGAGTTGTTCACTGAAGTGACAGCATTAATTGAGGATATACAAGACCTCATAGTAGGAGACAGTTCAATTTCACAACCTGAGTCCTCTCGCACCACCAAGCAGCTGGCGTCTCTCGGTCGTGTCATCTCCCTTCGGGAAATCTTTTATACTGCGCTATCACTGATACTGCTCCGCCTTTCCGTAGGAACTGCAGTCCTTCTCTCTTTTATTGCTGCTGCGCATGGCTCCTGTTGATTCGGATTTCCAATGAATCCGGCTTCGACCCATTTCGGTTACTAAATGAACTATGCAGGGTGTCCCATCATGCACAAAAACAAAAAAAGAGCGATTGCATCACTTCAAGAAAACCTAGTGCTTATTGTTTCCAATGCAGTAGATAGCCGCCAATATTTTTTCGTTACTGAGAGTGAATTAAGCAATTTTATTTATCTAAATGAAGAACTACTGTCGTAATTATCAAAGTCCAATGAGGCATGTATAGGCACCCTCGAATGACATATAACTGGTGTGTTTACAGCGAGGCACTAATTACGTACAATCTTTTTCTCATCAATAGAGAAAGCCTCCAAAAAAATTTAAAAATAACACACGACTGCCTTCCCACCCGCATTATAAAGCAACGCCCTCAAATAAGCTTATTGAAAGCAAGTGCTTTGCCGCTTTGCCTGTCGCAAACCCGAAGATACTGCACAGCATCTTGATAATGGTACGGAAGGAGGGCAAAGAACATATTCTGCGGCTTCGTAGCTATTCATTCTTCTCATTTCTACTTCTGACTAATTATCCGTCTCTCAAGCTCGAGGGGTCACATAAATAACAAAAGCCCCTTAACAACGCGGCGGAAGCGCCACTCTAACCACACACGAAGCGCGAAATGCAATGCAATAGGCATACAATGTTTGGAAATCCCGGCTCTACTCGCACCGTATCAAAAGAGTGTGCGCAGAGATATATATTGTGCCAGAAGCTTGCTTAGGACCAAAGCAAAATTAAAGTTACCGCTCTATTTTTCACCAAACTGTATATGTGCTACAAAACCAGCTTCGTGGGCAAAAATAAGAGCGAAATTTAACAGATCGAGAAGCGCCCCCATGTAGGGAAAATGAAAAACCGATGCGTTCGAGAAAGTAAATGTACCACTTCTAAATCTGCAAATTGGCAAGTGCAACGGCCACAGAAAAAAAAATACGCGCAGAAGCTTCTCTGCTATTTGTCTGAATGATGCGTACGCATTTCGTGGTATTGACATGGTGTTTCGAGGTGGCATGCTGGTGTATATCGTATATCTGCGACAACGACCGCTAAAAAATTTTTAAGTGGGGAAACGCGGTTGCAACACCGAAATTTTAAGTGAGACCTGCACGAGACGACGTAGAAGAAGGGAGTAAAAGGATTGCTTAGTGGGGTTCAGACAGATCGCAGCGGATGTAGACTTGGTATGGAATGACCATGGGGATGTGACAAATGAAGAAAATATATGCAACATTTATTGAGTACACTGAACCATTATTAACAGTGATCAGCCTT
This sequence comes from Dermacentor variabilis, assembly GCF_050947875.1. Lineage (NCBI taxonomy): Eukaryota > Metazoa > Arthropoda > Arachnida > Ixodida > Ixodidae > Dermacentor > Dermacentor variabilis. The sequence goes on from NC_134574.1 coordinate 33,395,609, forward strand.
GCTCTGCCGGAGGCTACATCTGGCGCGGAGACACGGCCCGTATGTTGAAAGCGATCTGCAAAAGCGGCAGAGTGTGGCACGCGCTGAGCTCCGTGAGCGATGTGTTCCCACGGCTTCGTTGGCGTTGAAGCGAGAGGGAGAACGCAGGTGAATTCGCTCGCTGGTGCGGGCGCTATGCTGCAAGCGATCGCCCTACGGGACAGATTGAGGGACTGTTTTTCCGTTTGATAAGGATAGAAACGCTTATGCATTTAAAACCATGAGATTTCAGTGTGCCTTTATTGTCTATGAATTTGTAAGCGCTTTTGAACACCAGGTGCCGCCTAGAGGACGTGTTCGAATAGATCTCCTTATGCAGCTACGCTGTAATGAGTTCGCTTGATCATTTCTTCCGTAACTTTCTTGTTGACCAACTCCGGAATTCTATTGCCGACATCCATTATCCTTGCCTTGAGCTCATCTGACGTCCGTCTCGACCTCGTAAAAACCTTCTTTCCCATAACCGCAAAGAAAGAAATCGAAAGTGGAGAGGTCAGGGCCCTTGCCCGCCAATTTACTGGTTCATGCTTTCCAGTCTATTGCGCTCGAAAATTCACATCCAACCAGGTTCGTGCTCGGCTACTGCTGTGTGCTGGCGCCCCATCCTACTGATATCATTGATGTGGAAGACGTGAAAACGGGAAGTCCCTGAGAAACTCGGCCACTACTGCTGAAAGGATTTGATCCACGTAACGCGGTCCAGTCAGTGTGTGATCAAAGAAATTTTAGATAAGATTAAATTATGTGGTTTTACTTGCCAAAACCACGATCTGGTATTGAGGCACGGTGTAGTGAAGCAATACTGAGACAGATATCATTCGGGTGCATTTCACACGCCATTGATAAAAGATACTGTCGCATAGGTCACTGAAGTCTGCAGGTTTTTTTTTTCAATGACAAAAAACCACGCAAAGCAATTTGAAGCAAGGTGAACATAAAGCAACATACTCTTTCTCTAGACATAGGCTATCCATACCCTTCGAAATAATTTTTATTGGCTACCTCCTTCTCTTTAAAAAATATAATAATCTTCGTATTGTGCGCATACATATATATACTGTGTATATGCATGGTGTTTACCGTGAAAATATGAAACAATGTTGAAGCAAGAAAATGTGGATGAGGCAGCCGCCACAAGAGCTTCTAATGCGCTTGTGCTCCTATTATCAGGATTTACAGAAATGAATAGACGATATGAATTAAAAGCCGTGCGCGGCGGCGCCAACAATGATGGAGTAAGCTATTAGCCAAAATAAAACTTAAGGTGAAAATGTCGAGGCCAGCCAGAAAAAAAACTGAAATGATGTCGGTGGCAAAAATCTGGTAATGGCATTCTGGGTGTGGGGCGCAGGTAGGCTTCGGCAACACCGGCGGGAAGGGCTCTGCCCGCTCGGGAAAACTCCGGAGGGGTCTTCGGTCCCCGGTGTCCCCCTGCAGTCGGTGCCTATGCACTTCAGCCTATTTCGCCGTTTTTGCGGGCCGATCTCTGCTATTGTCCCTTGTAAAAGTTTGTGCCACAGGGGTATGTGCACTGGTGACACTGCGTATGTGCCGATGGAATTTACTTCGTTTCCGATCTTACATCTCGCCATCAAAGATATTTTGCCGTACCTATTAGGAAAATTATAAACTGCAGCTTATAGTCTGCGTATAACCGTTCGTAACACGACGTAAATATTAATAATCCAGCCATACTTTCTATGAAAATCATGACGGCTCCGTGTTACACAGGCGTCAAGTACACCTAAGTCTGCAAACTTTTTAAGCAGTAAGAACAAACGTTCATTCAGGAACTACAATATTTGAATTCAGGCAATTTTTCCTAAACTAAACGAGCAAGTGTACATTTTACTGAATAATTGGCTATTTTTCTTGTTTCTATTTTAGGGGAATTTACGTTACTGTTTGAGTGATCCCAGGTTTATAGCGACAGGCATGGCCGTGGTCTTCCTAGCGGCTGGAAGCTTCCTTTTTTCTGGCGTTCAGGACACTCCGACGTGTCCTAAGGACAATGTGAAGGTAGGGGTGCCCATTCTTCACAAGTGCCTTGCCGTTTCGATCTTGCCTAGTAGCGCATAGCGTAGATTCTTCATTCTATTCGTACGATTGTAAAGATTCGATGACCTGACGATTTTTTCCTACTTGAAGATAACGGAAGGCGCTTTCTTGTACCCATTCAAAAACAGTTAAGCTATTCTTATCCACGGCTTAAAATTTGTAAAAAAAATATACATGTTTGAAGAACACACAGTTCTGAGCCTTGGTTGTCAAAGTGCTCAGAAATACAGACTGAGGTTCTATGAAAGGATATCCAAAGTGCTCTTATACCCCAATGGAAGAACTGTAAGAGAATTTATTTCTAAAAAAAATAAAAAGAAAGTGTTTCTTGTAGTGCTCGTGGGAAGAAAATATAGATTGAACTAACTATGTAAAGAAGAAAGGCAGCAAAAGGGAGGCAGCGATTGAATGAATCATTACGTCTCGCTTATGCATATATGTCTGCAATGCGCAGATCATGGTGTTCCCAAACCCCTTGATCAATGTTCAAACATTAGACAAAACAGAAATAAAACGAGCAGTACCACAAGTGCTTAACACAACTACATTCTCATCGTTATTGCTTGTTATTTAAACTTCTGTAGCAGCTTTATAAAATCACAAACATTTCAGATCACGAGCGAGAAGACGCAAGATAAACATTCGCTGTTTCGTAGGCTTGTCTGCACGGCTGTGTTCAGGTGAGGTCATACCTGCGTGATTGCTTGCTTTCTGGCTGGGAAAACACTTCTCACCTAAAAAGGAAGGCAAAACAATATGGATGTTAGGTGTAAAAAAATCGCCATTGCGTCGCATCTGATTTGGCAGATGTGTTACGCCGTTACATGACGGCTGTGTCTTGAGGACGTAATAAACCGAGAGAGCGAAAAGAAGCGAAACTACTACAGAAACCCCACCTAATACAACATTATTAAGGTTGCGTACAAGATGTATTCAGATCTTGCAGATAAAAACAATTTTCTTTAAATAACTACGCCCATGTTAAACTTAACATTTGGCTGTTGAACTTTTTTCAGACACACATGGAATTCTGTTTGCCTCGCCAAAATCAAGCGTGAGAATCTGCCTGTTCTTGTCGAAAGCATGCGATGCCGTCCGCTGATGAACACCCTTCACCGATTTCAAAGAGTGTATGTACCTACATTACCCTTAATATAGAGCTCACCACATAAGCCTGATTGGTTCTTTTACTTTCCTGCGAAAAACTCAGAGGGCGCTCAGCGCAAGTACACTCACTTTTTAATGGCCTTTCTCCCTCGACATTTTTTCTGCCGGTTTTTCTCGGATGTGAAGATTTTAAAAAAAACACGGACAAATGATGGCTGGGGCTATGGCCAATACTATTTTTCTTCTCTTAGTCGTGTGATTGGGAATAAGTAGCACACTGAGCAGAGATGAGTTTTGTAGAACAATTTATACAATTACTAATGAGTGATTTCGCTGCCCTAAGAGAGACGTCCTGTACAAGGCGTGCTAAAAATATTTGATATTTGGACTTACTAATGATAATTTAATTGCACAAAAATGCCAAATCGAGCCTCATTATCTTGTTCCATGGTATTAAACATGCCACAAGGTAACATATGGTTCATAAAACCTGCGCCATTTTTGTGGAGCTCGCAATAGCCTAGATTATAGTTACCGTGTATATTGCTTTGCTATTGTCCTTGAGTGACCGCGCATAAATGCGGAATTAATTCATACATAAGTGCGATAGCCCGTTTCGTGCTTAGTGCTACATCGATTGATGTAAATTTATTCTACCAGAGCCATCGTTCATAGTCTCCAGCTTGCTTACGTGCCAACATTGCACACATAAGCCCACTTTCATTGACAAAGAAAACTTGCTGCCTTGTAGCGACAGCTTCCTATTGCAGCGTTTCTTCAACAATCTAAATTATGCATCTGTCTCCATTCATAAGTTTACTTTATAGATTTTCCTCTATTTTTGCACCAGTAATTTAGGAAATTCTTCACCGCGGAGATTTACGACCGGGATTCTCTACGTTGTCTGGGAGGATGCCCTGTGGAGCATATTATGTAATTTTGCCTACTACACAAGCCTCATCGCCAGGATACCAATTCTTGAGTAAGTACTTCTCAAGAGACTTTTTGCCACACCAGCTGAAATTTAAGCAAACAAGTTTTAAAAGAATATAAAGGTTGAAGCCAGACCATGTCACTTGGTCTTGGCAAGCACAACACGTATTATTGACCTTACGTAACAATAAGCGCCTCCAAATTTTTCCGCCACCTTGTCCCCAGTTGTCCACCTAGCTAAACCCTAATGCATTTGCTTAGATAAATTACTACTTTACCTAATTCAATCTGGTTACCGCTTACGAATGCCTCATGCTGTCGTAACAGCTCCTCACGCCTGGGCGCAGCCAAAAATAGTGTTGAAAATTTAATGAAGTTGCAAGTTATCATTACATAATAAACCTTGTTAAGTTGCATGTTGTGATTACAGAAAATAAAGCATACACATATTATATTATTAAAGGAAACACCTACATCATTGGCATCATGTAGTCTAGAAACATTTAACTCCCATCATCCCAGGGGAATATAATTTAATTTGACAAAGTTATACCGCAAACTTGGTTATCTTTTTGGCCTACATATATACCAGTCATCTTAACTACTCCATTCTAACATCATCATCATCATCAGCAGCAGCAGCAGCCTATTTTACGTCCGCTGCAGGACGCATGCCTCTCCTTGCGATTTCCAATGACTTATCTCGTGCGCCAACGGATTCCAACTAGCACACTCAAATTTCCTCTTTTCGTCGCACCACCGAGTCTTCAGCCGTCCTCTACTGCGCTCTCCGTCTCTTGGTATCCATTCTGTCACCCTAATAGTCCGACGGTTATCTAATCTGCGCATTACATGACCTGCCCAGGGACATTTTTTCCTCTTTATGTCTATTAGAATATCGTCTATACCCTTTGCTCTCTGATCGAAACCGCTCTCTTTATGTATCCTAAAGCTTTGCCTAGCATCCTTCCTTTCACAGCTCTTTGCGCCGCCCTTAACTTATTCTCAAGCTTCTTTGTCAATCTCCAAGAATCTTCCCCTAAGTCAGCACCGGTAAAATTCAATGATTTCATACCTTCCTTTCAATGATAACGGTAAGCTCCCAGTCAGGAGCTCACGATGTCTACCGTATGCGAGCCAAGAGATTTTTATTCTTCTCTGAATTTCCTTCTCATGGTCAGGATTTCCTGTGATTAGTTGACCGAGGTAAATGCACTCCTTCACAGGCTCTAGAGGCTGACTTGCGATCTTGAACTCTTGTTCCCTTGCCCGGTTATTTATCGTTATCTTGATCTTCTGCATATTAATCTTCAACCCCACACTTACACTCTCCCTCCTGAGGTCCTGAATCATTTGTTGTAACTCGTCCGCAGTGTTGCTAAATAGAACAATGCCATCTGCAAACCCTTGGTTGCTGAGGTATTCGCCGTCGATCCTTCTTCTAAACCTTGCCAGTTTAATAGCTTGAATACTTCGTCCAAGCACGCAGTGAATAGCATTAGAGAGATTATGTCTACTAGTATGACCCCTTTCTTTATAGGTATCGTCCTACTTCTCGTGTGTAGAATTAGGGTGGCTGTGGAATCTCTCTAGATATTTTCCGGGGTATTTACCTAGGCGGTCTTAACTCCCTGAATACGCAATGCCTCTATGACGGCTGGTATCTCTACTGAATCAAATGCTTTTTCGTAATCTATGACAACCATATAGATAGCCTTATTGTACTGTGCGAATTTCTCGATAACCTGAATAATGACACGGATGTGATTCATTGTAGAGTATCCCTTCCTGAAGCCAGCCTGTTCCACTGTTTGACTAAAGTCCAGTGTTGCCCTTATTCTATTGTAGAATATTTTGGTAAATATTTTATATATTACTGGGAGTAAGCTAATGGGCCTGTAATTTTTCAATTCTTTAGCGTCTCCCATGTTGTGGACTAATATGATGTTTGCATTGTTTCCGTTTTCTGGGACCCTTGCATTCAATAGACACATCGTATAAGGAGCCGCCAGTTTTCCAATAATAGTGTCTCCTCCATTTTTGAATAAATCGACTGTTATTCCATCCTCTCTTGCCGCTTTTCCCCGTTTCATGCTTTGCAAGGCCCTTCTGACCTCATGTCTAGTTAAAGGAGGAGTTTCTGTATACTGTTCATTATTGTTCCGAATAGAATACTCCTGAGTCCTCTGGGAACTGTAAAGGTCACTATAGAATCCTTCCGCTGCTTTTATTATACCATCGAGATTGCTGCTCATATTACCCTGCTTATCTTTCAGTACATACATCTTGCTTTGTCCTATGCCAAGTTTCGTTCTCACTGATGTCAGGCTGCGTCCATTTTTTACGGCTTCTTCAGTCTTTCTCACCTTATATTTTCGAATATCACTTATTTTCTGTTTGTTGATCAGTTTTTACAGTTCGCGAATACTATCCTATTTATTTATTGATTTATTTATCTATCTATTTATTTATTTATTTATTTATTTATAAGTACCTCAAAAGCCCCATTGAAAGGGTATTACATGACGGGGTGGAATTTCAGCAGTACATTCCTTCTATGGACGATCGGAATGACGATAAATCGATCTGATCAACGATGGCGTTTGGCAGGTTATTCTAGTCCCTTGCTGTACGGATGAAAAATGAGGACAGGTGCGCAGAAGTGCGGGCAGGGGGAGGGTAGACGGCCTTCCCGTGGTTTATGCGATTGGAAATGCGATGGGCGGGTCTGATAATGGAGTTCAGAGATGCATGATAAAAGAATTTATGAAACAAACACAGTCTGAAAATTTTTCGGCGGTTCGCTAAAGTCGTGAGATGAGCATTACATTTTAGTTCCGTTACACTTGCATGATATGAATAGGCGGAGAAAATGAAACGACCTGGGCGATTTTGTACAGATTCAAGAGTAGTGGAAAGGTAACCTTCATGAGGGTCCCAGATCGCGCATGCATATTCTAATTTGGGACGGATAAGTGTTAAGTAAGCAAGGGATCGCACGGATGGGGGTGCTAGTCGCAGGGTTCGTCGAAAATAACCAAGGGCGCGATTTGCCTCGTTAGTAACCTGTGATATATGACAAGACCAATTTATATCAGGTGTCAAATGGATGCCTAAATACTTGTAAGTTGCTACTGAAGCGATTTTTGCATTCCCGATTATGTATATTGAAGATGGTTGTGAGTGACGTCGGTGGAATGATAGCAGAGATGTTTTTTTTTACATTTAAGGACATTAGCCATGAATTGCACCTGGTTAGTACATGCTGAATGTCAGACTGAACAAACAAAATGTTATCGGTGTTAGTAATAGGCCAGCAGATAACGCAATCATCAGCGAATATGCGAATGTTAGAACATATGTTAGCAGCAAATCATTACTATTGTCACAGACGAAACACAGACGACAGAGGCTATTTACAGGCTATATACACTGGACTGGCGCCAGAGCACCAGGCCGACATTCACTCGCGCCAACGGCACGAGTGAATGCAGTTGAACAGGAAAGCAGTGTCTCACTAAGGCCAACTTTACGCGGTGGTGACCCAAGCAACACGAGGGGGCCGGGCGCAAAATGGACATCACGGTGACGGAGGTCGTAGCGTCGCTTCTGTTTGCCTTGAGAGACTTTTAGACGAACGCGCGCAAGTTGACGAGCATGGTCAGCACGGGCGATTGCATTACGGGCATAAGCGCTAGTTGAAGCTGTGGTGGACGGAAGCACGGTGTCTAGTAGTAGCGTCGGTTCGCGGCCATACATGAGGCAAAACGGGGGAAAGCAGGCAATTTCGAGACGGGAAGAGTTGTATGGAAAGGTAATGTAGGGTAGAGCCAGGTCCCAGTCAGGGTGGTCGTCTGAAACGTATTTGGATAGCATGTCTGTAAGGGTGCGGTTCAAACGCTCAGTGAGGCCATTCGTTTGAGGGTGGTAGGAGGTAGTAAATTTATGCTGAATGGAGCAGGCCCGCATGATGTCGTCAATGACTTTCGCCAAAAACGTACGGCCACGGTCTGTTAGCAATTGATGCGGAGCACCATGCATATAAATGATATCATGTAGAAGGAAGTCCGCAACATCAGTTGCGCAACTGGTCGGAAGAGCACGGGTTATGGCGTAGCGGGTCGCGTAGTCAGCCGCGATTGCAACCCGCTTGTTCCCTGTTGTAGATTCCGGAAATGGGCCGAGAAGGTCTAAGCCGACACGATGAAATGGCTCGGAAAAGATGTCGAGCGGCTGCAGGTAACCAGCGGGGAGCTGGGAAAGCTTCTTGCGTCGTTGGCAAACTTCACAAGCGGTGACGTAACGTCGTACGGAACGGGCAAGACCCGGCCAGAAAAAACGGCGACGTACAGGCTCATAGGTTCGAGATACGCCGAGATGTCCTGCAGTTGGTGCGTCGTGGAGCTCTTCTATAACGGTGGAGCGGAGGTGTTTAGGTATTACAAGTAGGAACTCAGAGCCGTCCGGATGAAGGTTACGACGGTACAGAGTACCGTCGCGGAGGACGATGAGGCGTAGAGTAGCATTGGTCGGAGAGTGCTCAAAACGGTCGATGAGTGCTCTTATGTAGGCGTCACGGCGTTGCTCGTCGGCGAAATGAAGCAGCTGTGATACAGAGAATACGCCAGAAGCACTGGCAATATTAGGGGAGTCAGAGTCGTCAACAGGGTAACGCGACTAGCTGTCAGCGTCTTGGTGCAGGCGGCCAGACTTGTACACCACGGAATATGAAAATTCTTGTAGCCCCAAAGCCCATCGACCAAGCCGGCCTGTGGGATCCTTTAGCGAAGAGAGCCAGCAGAGAGCATGGTGTTCAGTGACTACGGGAAAAGGGCGACCGTAAAGGTGAGCACGGAACTTCGCAACCGCCCAGACTACAGCAAGGCGCTCTCGTTCCGTAAAGAAATAGTTGCGCTCCGATGGTGTGAGGAGGCGACTCGCATAAGCAATAACGCGATTCTGGTCACACTGACGCAGGGCTAAGACGGCACCTACGCCATGACCGCTGGCATCTGTACGCAATTCTGTAGGGTCATCAGGGTCGAAGTGGGCGAGAATGGGTGGTGAGGAGAGAAGAGCAACGAGACGAGAGAAGGTGGCGGCTTCTGCAGTACCCCACGAGAATTGTACGCCTTTCTTCAAAAGATTAGTGAGGGGTCTAGCAATTGCCGCAAAATCTTGAATAAAACGACGAAAGTACGAGCATAGCCCTACTAAACTTGGAACGTCTGCGGCTGTCTTCGGAACCGGAAAGTCTCGGACAGCGCGAGTTTTGTCGGGATCAGGCTGTACTCCGGAAGAGTCAACGAGGTGGCCCAGAACAGTAATTTGGCGGCGGCTGAAACGACATTTGGACGAGTTAAGTTGTAGCTTCGCCTTTCGAAATACATCAAGTATAGCACTTAGACGCTCAAGGTGAGTGTCGAACGTGGGCGAGAAGACGATGACGTCGTCGAGGTAGCAGAGACAAGTGGGCCATTTGAAACCACGCAGGAAGGAGTCCATCATACGCTCAAAGGTGGCAGGGGCGTCGCATAATCCAAACGGCATTACTTTAAATTGGTATAGGCCATCAGGTGTGATGAACGCGGTTTTTCTCTGTCCGTATCGTCAACACCAATCTGCCAGTATCCAGAACGAAGATCAAGAGAAGAGAAATAGCTGGAACGGTGGAGGCAGTCAAGGGCGTCGTATATACGTGGGAGCGGGTAGACGTCCTTCTTAGTAATGTTGTTCATATGACGGTAGTGTACACAGAAGCGCCATGTGCCATCATTCTTCTTAACCAACACTACAGGTGACGCCCAGGGACTCGAAGAAGGCTCAAGGATGTTTTTGTCTAACATTTTTTCTCTTCACTTTGAATTACTTGGCGTTCCGACGCTGAAACTCGATACGGTCGTCGGTGAATAGGAGTAGCATCGCCAGTAAGAATCCGTTGCTTGACCGCGAGCGTCTGGCCTAAAGGGCGATCGTCGAAGTCGAAAATATCACTGTAGGACGATAACACTTGGTAAAGCTCTTAGGCCTGCGCAGAAGACATGCCCGTCGAAACCATTTCCAGTATCTTGGAATCGGCGGCCGAGACTGGCCCGATGGGCCTGCTAAGCTCGCAAGCATCATCGGTGGATAAAGTTGCCACGTGATGGTCGCCGAGACAATCAACGTTGGCAAGGCAAATACCTTGCGGTAGAATTTGCTTTGCCAATCCAAAGGTAAACATAGGCATGAAAGTGCGGTTCCCAGTAATAGTAACTATACTGTGAGGCACGGTAACGTCATATTGTAGTGGAATGTCGGGCAGAGGAGTGACGAGGTACTCGCCATCAGGTACTGGTGGGGAATGACAGGAGTTCAATATAGTCTATTGATTTTGGCGGCAAGCGAATAAAGCCGGTGGCGCGTAGGCGGCACTGGGGTGCGTCAGAAGGTTCTGCGAGAATCGGCAACTCAAGGCGAAGGGTACTGGCAGAGCAGTCTATAAGAGCCGAATACGCGGAGAGAAAATCGAGGCCGAGAATGAAGTCGTGCGGCAATGAGCTATCGCGGTGAAGAGAACAGGAGTGTGGCGGCCGGCGGTGCTAACACAAGCCGTACACATGTCCATGATACGCACAGTACCGCCATCCGCAACGCGGACGACCTGTGCCGACGCTGGGGTGAGGAGCTTGTTCAGTCGTCGTCGGAAGGCTCTGTAATAGAAAGATGTGCCCCTGTATCGATGAGTGCCGTGACAGGATAGCCATCAACGTCAACGTCAAGAAGGTTTTGGTTCGTGTTTAACGTGAGCAGAGGATTTGAAGGCAGTGTCGACAACGCAGCTTCACCTCCAGAAGCTGCAGTGCCTAGTTTTCCGGCTGGGCCCGGGAGGCGATAGGCGGCGAAGAGAAGCGTCGGAGTTGGGGCGAACGAGACTGATGGCGTCAAGGTGAGGGCAAGCGGCTGTAGCGAAGGTTCGGAACAGGGGCATCAGCGGCAATGGGTTCATGGCGGGTGGCATAGGGAACAGAACGTCCAAAGGTGCGAGAATAAGTGGCGGCGTATGTGCGAGGAGGTGGTGGCCATCGGTTGCGGCAGTGACGAGCGACGTGGCCGATGCAACAGCAGTGGAAGCAGATTGGTCTGTCATCAGTGGTACGCCAGTCGGACGGGTTGCGGCGAGATATGGTAGAAAAGGATTGTCGGGGACGAGGAGGGCCGGTAGAGAACTGGGGAACGCTGGGTGTAGATGTTGAATACACGGAGTTCAGACCCATGTTCTCAAATTCCTGCCTGACTATGGCCTGAATTATGGCAATCGTGGTTGCTGGCGGATCGGGAGGCGTCGTGGAGAAAGTTGGCGAACAGGCGGCCTCGAGCTCGCGGCGAACAATACGGGTGACGTCGTCACAGGTGGTGGCCTGACGCGGTCGACCCTCACATGTCGACGCAGATGCGGTGTTGGCTAGCCGCGTGATGTGGTGCGTGATACGGCGGCTCTTGGCTTGTTGAAGGCGACGACATTCTTTAATGATGGCGTCGATTGTCGAGACGTTGCCGAAAACAAGCAAATTGAAAGCGTCGTCGGCGATGCCTTTTAGAACATGAGACACTCTATCTGATTCAGACATAGCATCGTCAGCTTTGCGACATAGAGCCAAGACGTCGAAGATGTATGAAACGTACGGCTCTGTAGATGTCTGAACACGAGACGCAAGAGCCTTTCTCGCGGCAACCTTGCGGCCAATGCGGTCGCCGAACAGTTCTCGTAGCTTTTCTTTGAAAGTGTCCCAATTGCTCATCTCGTCGTCATGCTTCTGGTACCACACGCGTGGGGTCCCGCCAAGATAAAAGATGACATTGGCGAGCATAATTGCTGGGTCCCACCTGTTATTAGCGCTGGCATGTTCATATACCTTGATCCATTCGTCAACGTCCTGTCCCTCCAGGCCAGAGAACACACCAGGGTCGCGATGCTGGGCAAGCGTGACGATTGGAGCAGTCGAACCAGCCGAAGCCGTTGCAGAGGCGGGTTCGTCACCGGGAGGCATGGTGACAAGCTCGACGTACCGACCACTCCGAAGTTCCGTGGCGAGGACGGGGATCGCTGACCTCAGCCAGAATGTTCCGTGTAGAAAGACACAGACGAAAGAGGCTATTTACAGGCTATTTACACTTGACTGGAGCCAGAGCACCAGGCCGACATTCACTCGCCCCAAGGGCACAGACCCGCTTCGTCGTCGTTCTCGCGGCGGCTAGTCTCTCGGGTATTTACCGATAATATCGTAATAATATATATGAGAAAAAGAAGGGGGCCCAAGACGGTGCCCTGAGGTACCCCAGATATAACAGAGGAATAAGAAGATGAACATTTATTAGCAAAGACAAACTGCTGCCGATTAGTGAGAAAGCTGCATATCCAATTAAAAACATGTTCGTTAAAATTGAGACGAGAAACGTTTAGGAATAGTCGTTTGTGAGAAACTTTTTTCAAAATCGAGGAAGAGGGCGTCAATAGGAATGTTAAGGTCGATGCTAGAGCTAAGGTCGTTAATAAAGAGGGCTAACTGTTAACTGTGTTTCGGAAGATAAACCTTTTAAAAAGTCATGCTGGTTAGGGTGGAAGAAGTTGACGGAAACTAGAAATTTTATAATTTGAGAGAAAATTATATGTTACATTAGTTTAGAAGTGATACATGTGACAGATATTGGTCGATAATTATGGCGAGAAGATGAAGGCCCTTTTTTGGGGACTGGGATGACTTTGCCTATTTTCCAGTCATGCGGTATCATGGCTGATGAAAGGGATTGCTGAAAGATATGAGGCAATATTGTGCTAGTTGCATGTTTTGTATTTTTTAACACTTTAGTATTCATTCTGTCAACACCAGCTGAGGCGGTTAATTTGAAAGAGTCGATTATTTTGTCAATACCATCAGGTTCAAGTTAAAGGAAGGGAAATCGGGTAATTCCTTATCCGGTTCGTTAGTGAAAACTGAGCTGAATGATAAATTAAAAACTTGCTCAACATCATGATCTTCAATTGGAATATTATCATCGTCACACAATGTTATATTGCTGATGGGGTTGAGATTGATACATTTCCATAATTGACGTGGGTTTGTACGAATCATGTCGGGTAGAGTAGAAGGCAAAAATGAGTGTTTAGTTTCGTATACTTGTAGGTTATAGGATCTTTCTGCTTCGTAATAATTTTGTCACGTGGTGGGGTTATTGGTCTTTTTGGCGGCTCGGAAAAGTATTTTCTTTTGTTATTGTTGCGTTTTAGCACGGAATTGAACCAAGGTGATTCATGGCGCTCAGTTACGGTGATGGTAGGTATAAATTTGTCAATTAGAGCGTGCATTTTGTTTTTGAATAGTACTCAATTAGTTTCAGGAGTGCGATCATGAAAATCGGTTAGAAACCAGGCTTGGAACGCATCAAGTTCACTGTTGATGCTTTCATAGTCTCCTTGTGATCAAGTGTGATTGTTTTAGCTATTTTTGGGGGTGCGGTAAGTGGTTGAAAAACGTGGCGTGTATTACTGAGTGGCCAGTGATTCCCGGCAGATTCAAGAGTGATATCAAGTTTTCTGTATGTGATGTTAGTATTAGGTCTGGTATGTTCGATGATTGAGCATTCTGCCTTGTTGTGCTGGTGACCGCTTGGGTCAGACCAAAAGTGTGACTAGTATTCAAGAAATCACGCGCACAAGAATTAGTCGTGTCAGATGTGTTCTGCCAATTAATTTCGGGAAAGCTGAAGACACCTAGGACAAAGAGACAAGCGCGTGGAAGTTCCGACGTTATCACATGAAGGGCGTTGTGGAAGGAAGGTATGAACGAAGCATCACTGTCTGGAGCACGATAGCAAGCGCAGATTACTGTCGGCGGAAATGAGGCTTTAGAACAGATGAATAATATTTCGATGGGAGAGTCAATCGGCATAACATGAAATTTCAGGCTGCAGTGTGTGGCTAATAGAAAGCCACCGCCTGGTTTAACGATACGGTCACAGCGGAAGACATCACAGTTGTGGAATGCGGTCTGTACTTCGCTATCCGTTGTGTTCTCATTTAACCATGTTTCTTTTAGTACGACTACATTGCTCTCTGTGCTGTTGATTAGGCTATATAAAGCATCGCGTTTAGGCAGGAGGCTTCTAATGTTAGTGCAAAGGACTGACAGCGAGTTCGGAGTGTTTTTTGGGGTCTGTTTGGATGATAGCTATGGCGTTCGAGGTGACACTGACTGCGATGCGTGATCGAATGTGTACGTGGTGGTACCGATTAACATCCTGTCGTGTCAAATGGTAAACTTTTTGTTGGCTTTTAGCGTAAACTATGAGGTTCTTACGGGCAATACGAGTGTTACGGGAGCAGTCTTCGGACAGGCTGTGAACCCTATCCTTAATGAGTTTTGCGCTTGAATGGACAAGTTCCTTGATTTTGAAGTGTGCGAATTTGACAATAATAGTCCTGTGCTTCTCAGCATTGAAATTACCAAGCCGGTGGGCCCGTTCTATCTCCATAGGTTGGATTGTGAGATTTAGCTCGGATTTGCAAATATCTATTATGGGATTCTCGGATTCGGCCCAGATGTCGCGGTCAGTATCCTCCACTACAAAGAATACGAGATTGGAACGACGCGCCCTGTCCTCGCTGTCGTCTAGCCTATATACAAGGTCTGACAGATTGTTTGCGTTTTCTTGGGTGAGGCACTGGACGTCGTTAACTTGGGCTTGAAGGGGCTCTAGTGAGGCGCATTCTTGTTCAATTTTTGTTAGTCTTGATTTGATCTCCTTAAACGCTTTATCTTGCTGAGCCAGTCTTGTGTGAATTGAATTCTGGAGTTGGACACTTTCATTCTTTGTCGTTTCCTTATTAGCTCCTTTGTTACTTGGGGGAGCTTGCCTAGTGGTTGCCTTGGTACCTTGCCTCCCACTTCAGTTGCTGCCTCTGAAGCCATCCTCGTTACGGTTTCATTCATTACCTCTATGTCACTTTCATCATCTCGCTGTTATAAGGCTGTACATTTGTTTGCAAGTACCTGTCTAAACTTGTCTGCTTTTACCCTTAATGCCTCTAGGTTGACCTGTTTCTTCTTGACCAATTTTACCCTTTCCTTGTTCAAATTGAGGTGAATCCTAGTCCTCACTAACCTATGACCACTACACTTTACCCTACCTATCATTTCTACACCCTGCACTATGCTGGGGTCGGCAGAAAGTATGAAATCAATTTCACTTCCTGTTTCACAATTATCGCTTTTCCAGGTGCATTTTCTGTTGCTAGGTTTCCTGAAAAAGTGTTCATTATTATCAGCTTATTGCTTTCTCCAAATTCTACCAGCATCTCTCCTCTAGCGTTTCTAGAATTGACGTCATAGTTGCCAATTGCCTGTTCACCCGGCTGCATTTTCCCCACTTCTGCATTGAAGTCACCCATTACTGCTGTATACAGAGTTTGCACTTTTCTCATCACTAATTCAACATCTTCATAAAACTGATCTACTTCCTCGTCGTCGTGAGTGGATGTTGGAGCGTAGGCTTGTACAACCTTTAATCCATACCTCTTATTAAGTTTGATTGCGACGACTGCTACCCTCTGGTCAATGCTGTAGAATTCTTCAATGTAGCCCGCTATGTCCTTACGGATTAGGAATCCTACCCCATATTGCTTCGTATCAGTGACACCTCTATAGCATTCTAACATCAACTGTAAAGAAATTCCTCTTTTACACTGCAGTTTCTAGCTTGGTTAATATATACTCCTAGGTAACGGAGAGGTATGTGTTTAGGTACGATACCCTGTGCAGTAGATGGGATCAGAGTAGTAGCGGTCGTGATTCCTTGACATTTGGAAGCTGCAATCGAAGTTCAGTGCGCCTGGCTTTAGTGGTCGTGTGACTGTGCCAGTCAATGTTAACTGTGTATATGATATTGAAAGGATATGTTACCCTCCACCCATCGGACATCGTGCGCTCTCTATTTCGAGCAGCTGATCCGGCGAGTTACATTACATACTGTTACACTATAAAGTGATCGAACCGTTACCTAAAGATGAGCTCAGACGAGACGAAGACGAGCTCAGAGTTGAACTCGCCACACTATTTCGCTTAATATGCACTGAAAGGTGGCAGCGTCAATATTGGTGCTGCCGACCTTTCGTAGGCACATTTACATTATGACATTTCACAAAACGTTGTGTTTTGTATTTACGACCGAATGAGGAGGCTTAAATATAAAAACTTTGCCCTCAGGCCGTGTTTTCTGAGTGGTTTCTTTATGTCATATTTAGCCATTTACCTGTTAGAAGGGGAACCTTTAAAAGTAGAAAGCAGTTTTATATGTAGGGCAAAGCGTTGCACCTGTGTAATCGAGTAAATTAAGGTACCGAACTGAACAATAACTTCTTGAAGGAATGAAATCATGTGAAAAAGCATTTTCACCATGTTAACTATTCAGTGTTGTTTGAGAGCAAGAATTGATGTGGCCACATTATAAGTTTCCTGAAAATGATGTGTGAACATGTGTTTTAGCTTATAGTTCAGTGTTTACTTTCTTTAAATATTCACCGATGATTACGATACTCCCTAATAGGAGATTTCAGCGCAGTATACATGTGTTCATTTGGCCATCTATTCACTGTCGCGGACAACTTTTCTCTTGCGTCACTTTGCAAACGAACGACATGCGGCATGATTGCCTCTCTAATCGGGAGAACGCGAGAGCCAGCACGTGGGGGACGCGTGGGCGCGATTCGGAGCAGCCGCCGCAGACATACCTCCGCTCATGCAGCCATTTGTTTTAACATGCATGCCTTATCGACGGCATCATCTGTGAACATATGACGCCCGCTACTCAGGTGCCATCTTGGAGCGATCGTCGCAGAAAGCCCCGTTCACACTAGCTATAAAACGCGCGCGGCGCGCAGCCGGTGTTAAAAGATAGCTGCGGCAGAGCGGCCACACGAACTGTCGGCTGGCCACTGCGGCGATCACGTGACAGCGGGAAAATCTCGCCTCCTCCCGGTAGGTGTGGGATGTCGGTTGCTTTTTCTTTCGTCTGCTGACATGTGGCTGCTCTGTTTAAGTTCTTCTTCCTTTGTTCTTAACACGACTCATCTCTTACGAAGGTGACGACCACTGACCCTAATCGTCTTTCGTGGCGTTGTGGCATCCCAAAGTAGAAAAGAATGAGGTACAGGGTATTACAGGGTACAGGGTGCCTATGCATCCTTGTATTTTGGGTTCGACTTGTACAAAATCGGATATGGCGCACTGTCTTCAAAAACTTTTACATTAGGACGTCTCGGTTTAGGCTCATCATTGTAAAAACGCAATCACAAACAATGATAATCGAAACAAGCGCCAACGAGACCAAACCAAGAAAACCGAACAGGCGAGCGCTCACGTGAACAGATAGCAGATGCGGGCATGCGCCGGGCGAAGGAACGTGTCTGCACGGACGATTTTCCCGCGCGCATGTCCCTGAAGGGGCCTCTCTCATTAGTCTTCGCCATTCCCGGCTCGCATTTTTTCTCTCGCACTTCGCGTTCGCTCTTTCCTTCATCCCTGTTGTGCTCGTTCGGTGCGTTACGCCAACGCCGACGCTCGCCTCAGGAAAGGACGCCTGAAAGCTGAGCTCTAATAAGCGAGATTTCTTACGTTAATCTGATTTTCTGTCTGCGCAGTGTTATACCCCTGTTACATGGGCCACCTTAACCGCGGTTATCGTTAAACTTGGTTAGCGCGGTTACACGGCTGGCGAAACTGCGGTTAGGTCGCTAACCGACGTTGATTGCCAACCGAGCTTGGCAACCTCGGTTTAGTGTAACCGACGCTTCGGAAACGGGCAAAATGGCAGGCGGGACTTCTCCCTAGTGCAGCGCTGGCGCTTCCCAGATATCTTCCAAAAAGCGTATCATTTGGCCTGACGCG
Source organism: Dermacentor variabilis (assembly GCF_050947875.1). Lineage (NCBI taxonomy): Eukaryota > Metazoa > Arthropoda > Arachnida > Ixodida > Ixodidae > Dermacentor > Dermacentor variabilis. Next base: position 33,413,668 of record NC_134574.1, read on the forward strand.
ACAGCTGAGGCACTGATGCGCATTTGGGAAGATAATATGGCCTCTCTGGGCTCAAGTGGTCGAAACTCGCGCCCCTACACAGAGATGACGGCCACGACCAAATTTCTAAGTTTAAGAACAGCGCAATCAAACTGGACAAGTGCGACACACACAAGCGCTATGTGTTTTTGTGCGTCTCACTTTATTGTCCAGTTTGATGGCGCTGCTTTGAAACTTATAACTTCAGTATTTGTAACATGTACTTTTTGTGATAATTTCTGCAATGTAAAATGGCAGTGTACATATATTAACACCTGACAGCACAGCCTTTTCTTCATTCTTTATTCTTTTTTTGTATACGCAAGCGTATAGTTCCAAAGTGCATTGGCGTAAGGTTGTACTCCCTTTAATTACGTAACCAATGTCAGTTAAAACGTTCATTTGTTCATTAGGAATTCTTTTTTACGTTTTCATTCAGTGGACCTAATTTTATTTTATATTTACCCATTTGTGACCCTTAATTTGACTTTTTATACAGTGGTATGCGCACCAGGCAAGCTCATAACTTAAAGCTCGAGTATCGAAAATAAATAACTTACACGCGAAAAACGCAGTCTTACGTGGTAAAACTCTCAAATATGACAATTGTTTTGCTGAAAAATATCATCTTTATACCAATGTAATCAAATGTCGAAGAAAAAATTGGAGGACGCTTAAGCTTCGCCTTCAAGAGTGGAACGCGACAGCGTTCCCGTCGACCCGCCAAGGGGTGTAAGACAATGGGCTACGGCGCAGCGACTACGCGCCCCACAACGGACGCGGTGAGCGTCGAGCAACGCAGCGTTCGGCGCGACAACGAAATGTGCGCCTGAGCAAGCGACGCACGCCTGAGCCTTAGAAACAGCTCGTTTCTAAGGCGACACCGCGTACACTAGAGGCGCTTTTGTACCGCTTTGAAGCATCGAAAACATGCGCTGGTTTGTCGCTATCCATAAAGCGGCAGGGGAACCACCCGACTGGCTCCCAAGAGTAGAACCGTTGGTTGCATTGCGCGAATTTTGATTAGACTGTGCCAGCACAATGCTGGTTGAATATGTGCACATACAGAAAATGTATATTCTACTTTTGTATTCGTTTTGGTGAGCGTTGCCTCTTGTGAAACTATGTACCACAGCCAGGCAATAAAGAAAAAAAAAGAACTCGTGGCTCAGTGGTAACGTCTCCGTCTCACACTCCGGAGACCCTGGTTTGATTCCCACCCAGCCCATCTTGCAAGTTGTTTTTTATTCATGAAGTGCCTGCTGGGATTTATCGCTCACGGCCAACGCCGACGACACCGACGCCGACGACACCGGCTTTTCTGCGACACGAGCTCCTTAACGCTGTCGCGTTAAAGCTATTCAAAATGACGCCTGTACGCAAGAGATCACGTGACGCGTCATCAGACCATTACATGTGATCGGGATAACCCATGTAAGCCTCGCGGACTACGGTTCCTATTAACCACCGTTGAGCGAGTTTACCACGGTTCAATTTAGCTGCGTTTAAGCTGCTCGGGTAACTAGGGTATTACTAGTCCTTATCAGTTGAACCTTTAGTGCGCTTCTTCGGAAGCCATTCCAAAGTAGCAAAACATATCGTATTGTTTATTCGTTTAACCTTTGTTTGCTGGACCCTTCCAAATAGCTTGTTTGAAGACTGAAGCGCAATTTATGTTTGGCAAAGTGAGCGGGAGACAAGTAAAAAAATTACCGAAGATAAAGTAACAAAGATTCAGTAAAAGAAATGAACGGTCACATGACAAAAAAACATATTGTGAATTTTCACAAAGGCAATAATTTTCCGCTGGTACAAAGAATTTAGTCACTCACTTTGATGTGGAAATATTTCATTGTACGACTGAGAAAGACTCGCGGTTTCGGGCTGAACTCAACGTAGGCGCAGTCATCGTGTGTAGGCTGCTGTTATTTTTCAATTCTATGTAACACATGCCTTCAAATTCCAGTCCTGTGGAAAAGGGATTGTAAATTCATGTGCTTGTCAGGTTCGAAGACCCAAGACAGACGGTGCAAAACAACAGAGGAAGACGCATCAGCATTCTTTTGATTAATATTAATATATTCATTTGCGAGAACATAACAGCGCATACAGATGTGCGTTATGTATAGAGAGTCATCAAGTTTTTTTGTAATAAAATTTCCACAAAGGCTATAGAGACCTCCACCTCTTAAGCAACAGCTGAAGCATGCTTGAGCGAGGCATGGCTATTTATATAGGATTAATTATTTGCGTTCTAAAGAAGTCTGCCCTACTTCCAAGCAGCAGGGTTCCCTTTTTATTGAATATCTTCTTTTTACATTTCTTATTTACTTGTTGCATTGTAAAGTGTTCGGCATATATGCTTTGCGTTACGCAAGGTGTCTCACAAAGCAGTGCCTATTTTAGGTTTTAATAAGATTCACATAAAGCAGAACACGCCATTCTCATAGGTCCTGGAGCAGGCTCACACGTTCGCCGCTCTCATCGGATTTCTGACCACATCTCCCATACTTGCCCACTTTGATCCAACTGCACCGACCGAAGTCCACACTGACGCAAGCGGCTACGGTATCGGCGCTGTTCTCGCCCGCCCCGCAACAGATTCGTACCGAGTGCATGATAGCCTATACCAGCCGCGTACTGTCACCTGCTTAGAGAAATCACTCCATCACCGAGCGGGACTGCTCGGCTTTAGTTTGAGCTGTCGCCAAGTTCTTTCGGTCGTTACAGACCCCCACGCACTCTGCTGGCTGCCTTCCCTGCGGGACCCGATGGCACGGCTTTGTCACTGGGCTTTGCGGCTCCAGAAATTTTCATATATTTTCTATTACAAGACTGGATGCCACCACAAGGACGCTGACTGTCTTTCTCGGCATCCCGTGGATCTCACTGATCCAGCTGCGCATCATCCGGTGACCTGCGTGATGGCTTTTACTGACATGACAGACATGCTAGCTGAAGAACAACGTGACGAATCCTTACAATCCATCATCGCCGGAGTGCGATCTGGCAGCACTGACGCCACGTGCCACGTGTTCGTGCTGCACGACGGCATCCTATACCGCCGCAATATTAACCCTGACGGCCCTGAGTGGCTCCTTGTCCTTCCTCATTATCTGCGATCGGCGGCTCTCGAACAACTTTAGGATGCACCGATGGCGGGACAACTTAGAGCTTTGTGTACATACGACATACGGCTCTATACCGCTCATGCGTCATTGCGTCATCCAATTGAAGTTCCCTATGAAACGTTATTTCGCGCAGGCCTTGGCCTGCTCGGCCCTTTTCCGACAACGACTAGAAGGAATGAGTGGATCGCCGTCGGTACTGATTACGCGACACGCTACGCGATAACAAAGGCGTTGCCGATTTGTTGCGCAACAGACGTTGCCGATTTTCTTCCCCACGGCGTCATTCTTCACCACGGTGCACCTCGACAGTTAGAGACAGCGGCCGCTCGTTCTTGTCTCGAGTTGTCGACGACCTCCTCCGCTCTTGTGCCACTGAGCACAAACTGTCCACCGCCTACCACCCACAAACGAACGGTCTTCCGGAACGTCTCAGCCCAACAATCACAGAGAAGCTGTCAATTACGTCTCCAACGATAACCGCGACTGGGATGCCTCGCTGGCCTACGTGACGTTCGCATATAACTCATCCCGACATGACACCGCAGCACATTCACCCTTTTATGTTTTGTATGGTCGTGACCCCACATAGTTGTTTGACACCATCATCCCTTCTGTGCCACGTGTTGCAACTGAGCACGCTCGTGAAGTCATCGATCGCGCTTACATGAGACGTCAAGTCGTCTGATCTCGTTTATTAGCCTTGCATCATATACAAAAAGAGCGTTATAACCGGTGCCTTCGCGATGTTAAGTTTGCGCCAGGTGCTTGGGTGCTCCTTTGGTAACCATGTCGTCGGGTTGGCCTCTCCCAGAAGCTAATGTCTCGCTACACAGGGCCTTACGAAGTCCTACGTCAAGTTAACGACGTAAATTACGAGATTTCGTGGCTACAGTTTGATGCATCCTGATGTCCGACACCTGTTGACGTCGTCCACGTTTCGCGGATGAAGCCATACTTCGCACGCAATTCTTCGCCTATCATGCACCCAGGCGGTGCTTCACCACCCGGTGGTGCTGTTACGGAAGGATGAAAGAAGAGAGGGAGAAGATCGCGCGACGCTGGCTGCTGCGTGTTTTGGTGGTCAGCCATATTAACTACTGTGACTCATTTTGTTTATATATTGTAAATTCAATCTTCTATACTGCCAACATCCCCGGAACAATTTTATGATTATTTCCGCTAAAACTGATATGGTATATAGTGGAAAGGTCCAGTTTTTGTAAACAATGCAGGCATTACCAGAGGAAGACATATCCTAATCGCAGTTCATTAAGACAACAGCGGAAATGGTGCAACTGCTTAATGTAACTGTAAGCGCTCAGTTGGCACGATGATTCAAAGCATGCAGTGTGCCACGCGCGCCAGGTAGGTTGCTACATTTCCATGGTAATGTAGCAACCCACATGGTGAGTAGTGTGATACTACATTTATAAATACTGTATGAGCAGGTATGGGCAGATCTAGTCGGTCGCCCGCCTCTTCGTCGGATGAAACCAAGGCAACTGTATAAATCATCTGCAAAGCACCCCAGAATTTTTTAGCGTCCCGTGAGAGTCATCTAACGTGACGGATAGGGATCGTCGCTTGGAGTGTCCTGACAGAATAATCGTGTGCTATACCTAAAATACCGCAATCATTGGAAACCGCTGTTCGTGGTGAAAAGTCGATCAGTTAGCTTGGTTGGCGCCTCATCTGATACTAATCGCCAACGACAATTATGAATTATGTTGGGAATCTGTGAAAACTCGACCAAATGTAACGCGGTTGTGCTCCGTGACGTCAACCCTTCTTTTTGGGTGCATATCTTCTACGGGATACAAACAATGCATAACGGAACTTGGAAGTGCTGCAAAGTATTGATTTATAGGTTTTGTAACGAAAGCATCGATGGCCACAGTTTTATACAGAATTTCGCTAATGGTCATTCTGTGCGACCTATTCACGTGTCGCTCAACTGCCGCATTGTTCAACGGCGGCTGCGCCACCCCGGTCTCGTCAAGTGGCCTCTAAACTACACGCCGTGGATGCCTCCGACAAGCCAGGCACCTTGAAAAAGGGCAGCGTAAAGGGATATAATGCATTTTTCTCGCCCCTGTATATTCAGTTACTCAGATTAATAGGCCCAGCTCAGCCGACCAAGCTCCCGCGTCAGATGATGCTGCGAACGTTTCTCGACATGGCCCAGGCGCACTTGCATCAGAAAGCTTTCGCAAGCGTTTCGTCTGCTAAAACACGTGCAAATAGCTTTATTAGACAGAGCTCCTTTCTTCAGGCCAGAGAATGCGGCATGCTTCAATCCAGAGCATGAATGGAACGATGCTCTGGATTGCTAGAATCATGCTCTGTAACACACTAGAATCCATCCAGAATCGCGCCGCACGTTTCATCTTATCTAACTGTTCTCTTTACGCCAGCACTACTTCCATGAAAAACACACTTACGTTACCGGAGCTTTCATTGCGCCGTAGATGTTTTAGACCGTGTCTTTTCCACAGGCTGTATCACCACAACACACTATTAAAGAATCATCTTATTACTCGCCCTTGATACATTTCATCCCCTTTCGATCACATGTTTAAAGTTTGTGTTCCATATTTTAGAACAAAAATGTGTCATGGTTCTTTTATTTCAAAAACCAGCGCCGACTGGAACGACCTTCCTCCCTCCATCGCGGCCATTTGTGATGTTGGCAATATCAAGACTTCTGTATTTTCTGCCGTTTGGTAATATCTATTATTGTATAATTATGTACTATTTTTTCACTTACCACTCCTTTCTGTAATGCCTTCGGGCCAGGAAAGTATCCAATATGAATAAATAAATAAACAAATAAATAAATAAATAAATACCATGGGAGGACTTCTTTAGAATATTGGAAAATGCTGTGTCCGCCTATAGCGTGTACACAGGCTAATCAAAATCTGCCACAATTAATGGGGCAAGAGGTAGGGCACACAACTGCGGAGTTAAAAAGGACTCGTAGTGCAAATAAATACTGCTGAAGATGGCTGATTTTCAAAGCCAATGCTTTCTCACTGCATGACTCACAAGCAGGTCCTCTATGGGAAATACTTGGGCAGGCCCTGTGTTCCGAAACCTGTTCTTTTTCTGCTAATGCTATAACATCTGATGTGCTCAATCACTGCCAGTTTTGTAAATTTATGGAGGAGATGGAATCTGAGTTCTTAAACGTGACGTATCATTGATCATTTCAGTGGCTCATCTGTACAACAGATTTCCTTGTTTTTTTTTAAAACTTAACGATGTTACAAAGGAAAAGTTAGGACCTGGCAGTCTGGAGCTTTTCTTGCAGAGAAGAGATGGTGATCCAAGGAGCGGTCATCTCGAGAAGCTATAAAGCTAATGTTCTCGAGGTCACTTACCGCGTTAGGTTGCTTTGACTTAAGCCATGGCGTTGCCGTGGAGACTCGTCTTTTTGTACGCACCTGGAAATACTTTTTCTACAAGGCAAGGCTCCAGCACAAGAGAAGACAGCTTTTGGAAAATGTTGATAGCAGCTGTTCTTGAACGTTAACTACATTGACCCACCTGAACAATCAAATTAGAACTTGCAAAGTCGGCTAGCATTTCAGCAACAGCCTGCACGCGCACTCTTTTTCGGTAGGCCTATACGCCTGTTCGCGACTGCAAAATGAATGACTGGCATAAAAAATGGAATGCTCCTTCCCTCTTTTACCTGGCATACAACTAGGGTCCTGCGTCACTCACTAGTGTTTTCATCACCTATTTACTCAGTGTATTTCTGTGATCTTATCAGTGGACCGCTTGCGTTTACTCTCTCTGGGGCACGAGAAGCGCATTCGATTTTCTCATCACGGACAGCACCTTTTCCCTGTTCCTTTTCGGCACCTCGGAGCTCTACATGTCAACCACGCTTCGCGTGCGCAATTTAGCATTGGATTGCCTAGCTCAAGGTGTCGCTTTCCTTCTCTACAGTCACACTAAATATCTGATATCTGCTTGCCTTTGTTGCTTGCATCATTTGGCGATTCTCGCGAGTGAAGCAAACATACTTCTATTTAAAACGCCGCATTCACTACGACTTTATCGTATACGAGCCAGGAAAAGGGCTCTGCAATGATGCGTGCTACCATTTAGGCTCGTGTAACGGCAGCAATATTTTTCCACTATTTTGATGAGAAGGGACGCTTAGACGAGGCCGAACCATTTCTTCCAAATGCTGCCAGCGCAACATTGATTTGTGCGCACCACACCCCAAATTTCCGGATTTACCACTGCATCAAATGCCAACGCCAGCTCTCGCCATCTAGTAGCGAGGTGCGTAAGTACGAAGCAAGCCAAATGTTGCCGGTGAGTGTGCGCGGTATCGGCGCACCGAATTCGATTGCTTCTCCGTTGAATGTTCTCCAAATTTCAGGCTGCCAAGTAGGGGTGCTGCCCTTACAGGGGTGTGGCCTTTGCATGAGCCTATAGTGAAACCTCGTTATAACGAACAGTTAAAAAGTCGGAATTAGTTCGCTATATCCATAATTCGTAATATAAAATTTCGTAAAAAATACATGCAAGAGGAGCAAAATTCAATCAGAGAAGGCACATCAACTCGAACGATGCTTACTTGGGTCACGTTCATTTATTTCACGTTCACGTTCATTTATGCATGGACCTCTGGTGGAACAAAAGCTGCGTACCGAAAGCAGTTGGCAATCGTTTCACCTTTCACACTGTCCCATGCCGCTTAAAGCATATGGATTGCTCCCAGCAGGTCGATCTTCAAGTCTTGCTTTATATAAAGCTTCACGAGAAGAGTGCCAATCAGTCTGCTCTTATAAACTGCCTTGAAGGCCCTGATGACGCCTTGATCTAAAGGCTGCAGCTTGGCTGTAGAGTTAGGCGGAAGAAAGCAAACTTCAATGTTATTGAGTGCGACATCTGTGTTGTGCGCGCTACAGTTGTCAACAAGGACGCACACTTTGCGACCCTCGTGCTCAAGCTCGCCGTCCCAAGCAAGCAGCCACTTTGCGAAAAGTTCACGCGTCATCCAACATTTCTTGTTGGAAACATACTCTACGGGGAGTACGCGGCACTCTTTCATGCATCTTGGGGTTTTAAATCTCCCGATGACGAAGGGTCGCAGTTTCACGGTGCCTTCCATGTTGGCGGCAAGCAAAACAGTGATCCGGGCCTTTCCTTGCTTCCCGCCATGGCACGGCTCTCCACGTGCGTCAAGGGTATGCCTGGGTAGGATCTGCCAAAATAGGCCTGTTTCGTCCGCATTATAGATGTCCTTGGGCTGATATTTTGCAAGGATTTGCGGCCACTCCTCTTCCAACCACTTTCTGATGCTCTCGCAGTTAGCCGTCTCACTTTCGCCAGAGATCGTTTTGCCCACGGTGTCATAACGTACCTTAAACCTTTGCAGCCATCCAGAGCTGGCGACGAAGTTTTCGGCAGCGAGGATACAGGCAAAGTCTTTCGCTTTTTGTTGAAGCATCGGCCCCGACACTGGTATCTTCCGAGCTCTGACATCTAAAAACCATTTGTAGAGCGCCTTCTCCAAGTCGCTGAACGCAGGGGGCCGAAGGCGCTGTGCACTTGTCCGCATGGTCTCGTGTGCTTGTGCCTTGATGACAGCTTTGTTCTTCCCAATGGTACTCAAAGTGCTCCTTGGGATGCCAAATAAGTCCTCAAGAATGCACTTCTTTTCGCCGTTCTCGACACGTTGAATAATCTCGAGCTTGGTCTTTAACGTCAGTGCCACTCTTTTTTTCACATTCAACGCCATCACAGCACTACGCACACCCGCGCACCGCACTCGACACGACCACCGAAAGAGCCTCCACACAACGCTACGACGGCCACGTCACTGCTAACACTAAAACGCGAAAGCAACATTCGATCACGCCGCTACCGCCGCTGCTGAAGCGGCGCTGTCAGCGGTTGTGAGATCCGGACGATTTCTTTGGCTGTCAACTCTCGATGACGACGTGGCATCTGTGGCGCTGTCAGCGCCTGCGAGGTAGTCCTGAACGTTTGCTGCGCCGCAGAACAAGCTTGTAGTGCAACGAAGCCTGCCGCCTGGTATTAAAGTGAGGTAGGGCTTGGCGTCGCGAAGTTCGTTATATCCGTTTTATGCCAAACCGCGTTCGCTATAGGAAGTTAAGAATACATGTGTTTGACAAAAATATTTCGGAAGACTTCGATATATTCAATAATTCGTTATATGCGTGTTCGTTATATCGAGGTTTGACTGTATAACTTTACTGACCCTGCCCCTTGGTGCACTGGCGCGTTTACACATTGACATGTTTCTTGTGTCCCCACAGGTTTCTCTGAATGCCGGAAGGAACCAGTGTCGCTGGCACCTTGCTGCTTGGAATACACACTTGCACTTGACGCTATCCGCGTATCCTGATGAAAGGCGTCAAGCGCGATCAATTGATGTAATTTCGCTTCATTGCGGCCTCCATGCTTTCGCTCCGGGCAAACACCTTTGTCTCAGAAAGCTTGCACCATGAAAAAGTGCAGCTTACGTCTCAGTTAATGCAATGTAGGCTCGCATCTTCGTACTTCTCTGACAATAGGGTGAGAAGTGGTGATCTCTAACCTTGACAGGCTTTATGGCGTGGTCGCTACGACCGACTCTGGCAACTCGTCTTCTCGGTCTCTTTAGCGTTTCCTGCGATTGCGCTGCATTTTTCTGTGTCATACCCTCGGTTACATCAAACGCAATGTGTAAGCAGGGGCCTTCGTTTTGTTAGATCATAAGCGTCGAAACACTTATTTCCTATTTCGATAGGCTTTTTAAAGAAGGCGTGACGAATGCCTTTTTTAACTCGGTGTGAGTTCTCCCCTCACCTCACCTAATGTTTCCATTTCTTAGCCACTTTCTGTATTTCTAAGTCCTGCTCTTAGAATTATCCCCCTAAAGTACTTGACCTCCATTCAATCATCTTCGCTTTCAAAAATGATTTCGCGAATAGTGGCAACCGTCATACCATCTCGTACACCTGATAGCACGCTCCCAACACAACTCCTACAGCTCGGTCTTTCACAGTGTTTCCGACTCCAAGGTAGCACTGTTGCATCTCACGCAGACAACCAGTAAAGGTCGGATCTCACCGCTGGCACCAGTTTTGAAGCATGGGACTCAATTGACGGGATTGTGCTGATGACTACACTCTTGCATTGGTTCACGAGTAACGAGAGGACAGTGGCGTAACGATGGACAGACATTTTAATTACAATACTACGGAGCGGTCAGCTCGACAAGTTTCGTGACGGACAGTGACGGAAACGCTCTGCTTTTGCTCAAAGTTGAAGTCCATAGGTTGGAGCGTTTTTTATAACCTCTTCGGAACATCCTCACACAGGAGAAGGAGGGGACGAACCACCCCCCGCTTACGGCCTCCACTCGCTACATGGATCAAAATTCAAGAAATTTTCCATGCCTCACTGGTGCCTGTGCGAGGAGGATCCAGGATTGTGGGACGACCCTGCATTATCCGCACCCAGGAACAATGACAAATTATTTCTACCATTTAGCTGACGAAAAAGCGGAAGCGCTGTGGAAATCATATTTCGCAGCCTTGCTTAAAAAAAAGGAAACCTAGCGCAGCTGACGAAAACGGGGTAATCATCCTCACAGGGCAAGCTCTTCCGAGTCAAGTTATACAGGTTTTTGTAGAAAGAAACGAAAATACGTACTACAGCCAGAGGTGACACCAATAGATTACTGAGCAGTTGTGAGAAGCATTAACGACAGAGATGCTGAGCAAGCAAAGCTTCCGCGCAATATGGAAGCAGTGAAATGAAGAAGAACAATGAGCACAACGAAGGCAGTCACGTTTCTTAAAAAGAAAAACCTCAAGCTTCTATTAAGGGACAGATCAAGCGCTTTCGTAATAATGACCATCGAAGATTACGGTACCTTGAGAAAGTAACCTTGAAGATATTTGGGAAGAGGAATGCAGAAGAAAAGAAAATAGAGCAGTCGAAAAAAAAGGCTAATGTTATATGTCATGATATGGGATTCAAAACAATAGAACATAACCTGAAAAAAACGCAAAACATTGACACTTCAGTGATTCTTTTCAGTGAAAATTCATAACGACTGTAACACCTTCATAAGAATTCATGAAAACGCAGGAAGCTGGCAATCAGCCGTCGCTAAATACCTCCAGGCCTGCCTTTCTGTCCTACCGGTCGCCCATCGGTACAGAATAATCAACTCGGGGCAAGTCGTCAACTTCCTCAAAAAATGTACGCCAATCCTATCTTTGCCCATGAACATCATGTACCACTGTTGCAACATACCCAAGGAAGGTGCAATTGAGGTGGTTGCAGAGAGCGTCGGCTCATATTGATGCGCAAAGATTCAAGACGTCCACAAATGGTGTGTAGACAACTTTTTGTACCTGGTAAGAACGTACCTTAACTCTGTGTTCAGTGAATGTGAGCGGGACGTTTTCATTCAGAAGGAAGGGATTGCCATACCATAGTGCTTAGCACCGGTGTTCTCGGATTTACATCTTGCTGCTGGAGACAGGCGATTGAGAGAAAAACAAGATTACATGCGTAATCTGTTGCTTCCGATATGCTGATAAATATGTTGTATGCGCCCCGATTATAGCAAACTGAGCTATAATAATTTCACGTCCGCGTTAAACTTGTTCCATCGTCGGCTCGCTGTAACGTACGAACCTCAAAACGCTTCCACAATACAATTGCGGCACTTCAATGTCAGCCTAAGAGATAGATAACCACGCATGTAGGTAACGTAAAATGAGAGGAGAAAAACAAATGTTAATTAATTTATGGGGTTTTACGTGCCAAAACCACTTTCTGATTATGAGGCACGCCGTAGTGGAGGACTCCGGAAATTTCGACCATCTGGGGTTCTTTAACGCGCACCTAAATCTAAGTACACGGGTGTTTTCGCATTTCGCCCCAATCGAAATGCGGCCGCCGTGGCCGGGATTCTATCCCGCGAACTCGTGCTCAGCAGCCTAAGACCATAGCCACTGAGAAACAACGGCGGGTAAAAACAAATATTGAGCTTCCAGTCAAGCCATTCTAAGGCTATAAATAGAGGAATAGAAAAATCGGTCATTAAACAGGCAATGAAGAAATCCTGCTATCACGCAGTCGCAGAAAGCCTGAAAACACAAATTCATAGACCAAAAATAAAAGGTGTGTAAGTCTGATAACATACTTATGCAAATTCGCGAGCAAATGATTCCGTAAATCACAAGCCCGATAAAGTTCGACAAGAAAATTAAGGATAAACATAAGCCGTCTGGCGTTGTGCCTTATGTTCATAACCTATTACACCATCTAAAAATGCGGCAGAAAGGCACGACGTACCAGTCTTCATTTCTGCGCTGACAAGGCGGCAGTGCTAGGGAGTTAATTCACGTAAAGAGCGAGCGCAGAAAACATGTCTTGTAAAACACGCTCAGAAGTATATAGCCTGTGTATGCAATGCGCTGCACCAGACTCCGCTCACATCAGGCAAGTTTTCATGGGCCAAGCCGGACGCTTTCTCAACGACAGACTGTGAAAACACCGACACACAAGCCAGCAGATAGCCGTATCTGGCGACTAGGCCATGAAATGTAAAGCCTGGAAATGCAGGTGTAGCTGTTACACGACGAGATTTGTTGCTAAATAAAAAAAAAGATCACCGACGATCACTACTTCTTATACGAAGTATCAGCGCAGTTGCATACGGGCTTTCTTTTCTCGATATATTGGCGTGCAAAACGTTGCAAATTACGGAGCGAAGTGTGGCGCTGCTACCTCATTAATCAGGAGATCGCGAGAGGAAGCGCGTAGGTGACGTGTAGGCATGATTTACAGCAGCCGCTGCAGATAACCTCCGCTCACGCAGCGCATTTTTTTTTTCAATATAGACCACGCGTGCTGCTGTGGTGCCATCTCGTAGCGATCGTCGCCACAAAGTCCATCTCACCCAGCACTGCGCTTTTCTTTTCCAGTTTCGTCATACTCTCCCTCCGCCTCCCTCCTCGCATTTCATTGTGTCTCGCCGCCGTTTTTATTCCCCCTGGGTTACGTCTTCGCTTCTATCATTCGCTGGGTTGGTTGGACGCCGAAGCTCTGCGCAGGAACGGGAGCCTACTAGCTGCGCTCTAAATTCACCAGGTAATGCCGAGAGGCTTTAGAAATAAAAGGAAGAAAAAGACAACTGTGTGAGCACGCCTTTAGTCAGGCCTCTAATACTGAAATTACTTACGCAATGGGCGCTTGCACACGCCAGTATACACTAATAAAAATATTGCGCATAAACCTGATGACATGTTATGAGTGTATCTTTTATACCCATAGTTGACGCAGTCGCAAGGCGTCATTTCGTTCTTTTTAATACTGATACGGAAAAGTATTTCCGATGACGATAAGGTGAGCAGTGTGAAGGCGACGACAACTATTGGAAGCTAGCGCGTGTTGTGGCCTCTTGGCCAATGTGGCCTATTTCCTTCTAAATATACTCCTATATAGCTTTTCGTCTGCGTTTTGCTACGTAACATATCTGGTGGAGGTGGACCTTCCTGTGTACCTCGTCACGGAGCTTCGCAGTGGACGGTACGTCGAGCCTTCCTTCATGGCTCCCGGTAACGACAGCTCGACTCAGCCGCATCCGACACCTGCTGCCACTTCGACAACCTACATCACTCTCCCCGGTCCATGTGGTCCTTGCGTATTCTCGGGCAAAGATGGCGAAGGCGTCGAGGACTGGATAAGCCTGTACGAACACGTCAGCCGCAATAACCGGTGGCACCCAACTATCATGCTCGCCAACGTAGTCTTTTACATCGGTGGCACACCTCGAGTTTGGTTTCGGACGCACAAACTTGAGATCACCAGTTGGCATTCGCTTAAGCAAAAGCTCCGAGACTTGTTCGGCAACCCCTGCGGTCACCAACTTGATGCACAGAAGGCGCTTTCCGGCCGTGTGCAGACGTCAACAGAGCCCTGCATCACGTACATTCAAGACGTCTTGGCTCTGTGCCGCAAACTTTACGCACACATGACTGAATCCGACAAGGTTTCCCACATCATCAAAGCCATTGCCGATGACGCCTTCAACTTGCTCGTTTTCAACAACGTGGCAACGGTGGATGCAGTTATAAAAGAGTGCCACCGCCTGGAACTCGCTAAAAGGCGACGTATCGACCAACACTTTGCCCGTTTGCCCAACACCCCAGCGACATCTTCCTGTTCCGACGCTCCTCGTCCCAACAACACTGGCGATGTTACCAGGATCGTCCGGCGTGAGAACGAGGCTGCCTATCCGGGTGCGTTCGACTCCAGCTCCTCCACCGCAGCTGCAGTCACAGTTTGCCTGATCCAGGCAGTTGTCCGCCAGGAGTTCGCAAACATGGGTCTTCACACCATCTGCTCAGCCCATCGCCCTGATACCCACCCGCTTCTTCGATTCTTATTACCCACCACGATTCCGTGACCGATCTGAACGGCGTACTGCTGACTACAAGCCCATTTGTTTTCAATGCCATCGAATCGGGCACATTTGTCGGCACTGTCGCAGTCGCTGGAGTTCCCCGACCCAGTCTACTCATACTGCCTACTCCCGCCCCCCAGGTGGCCCTTCTCGTCTGTATGCCACACGCTCCGATAATGACGCCACTGATTCTCCTGCGCCGTACCGCCGCTATTCTCGTTCGCCTTCGCGCCAACGACGACAATCACGCTCTCCCCAGCCGCGTCGCTCCTTTCACCGACCGTCTTCGGACACCGCTCCCAGCCGGAAAACTAGACAATGCAGCGCCTCGAGGTGACGCTGCATTGCTCCCTACGCCACCAAATCTTCTACTGACGTTGCCCACTCATCTGAATATTCTTCACGTGCAAGTCGACGGTGTTTCTGTATCTGCTCTTATAGATACTGAGGCACATTTGTCAGTAACGAGCGCTGACATTCGTAACCACCTGAACAAAAGTATCACGCCCGCGACGACGCCTGTTGTCCTTGTGGCCGATGGCGGAACAGCCCCCGTAATTGGTATGTGTGCCATCCGCGCCTCCTTCGCCGATCGCTCCACTAACACGATGTTCACAGTCATCGCCCACTGGCCACGCGACATCATTCTCGGCTTATACTTCCTCTCCGCACATTCTGCTCTCATCGATAGTTCCGCCAGTAGTCGCCGCCTTGACCTGCCTGTTCTCGATCCCGCTGAAACGCACCCTGGTCGTCTCAGTTCCGCCTACTTCATTCGATTGCCACCTTCGGCACTTACTTACGTTGACTTAGTGTAATCCCCACCAGTCCCCGACGGTCACTAAATCGCGGCGCCTATGGAAGACGTCCTCCTTGCACACGGGATCACAGTACCTCATACAGGTTTATCTATTACGGCGAATTCCGTCTGCCTGCCAGTGGTCAATTTCGACCTGACGACACAAGTGCTGCCACGCGGGATGTCTCTGGCCCAGCTTTGCTCATTCGAGGATCAATGAGTAGCATCTGTTGCAGTAGACGACAATTCAGCCGATTCTCCACTACCATCGCAGTCGGCAACTTGTACCATCGCCGACTTAGAGAAAATGATTTCGCCTGACATGCCGTCCGAGCACGCTCGTGAGCTCTACCGCGTTCTGTTTTCCTACCACGATATTTCCTTTTACTTTAACGATCGCCCTTTGGCCCAAACTACAGCTGTTAAACATCGCATTAATACCGGCGATACCCCTCCTATTCTTCACCGGCCATGTCGAGTGTCACCCGCTGAGCGTCACGTTATTCACTCAGGAATTCGCAAAATGCTTGCCAAGAACATCATTTAACCGCAACGTAGTTCTTGGGTGTCAACTGTTGTACTGGTAAAAAAGAAGGATGGCTCATGGCGCTTTTGCGTGGATTACTGGCACCTCATCAGGGTTACCAAAAAAGGACGTGTATCCCCTGCCTCGGATTCATGGCGCCCTTAACTGCCTCCACGGTGCTCGCTATATCTCCTTTATTGACCTTCGCTCCGGCTACTGGAAGATTGCCGTGGACAATCTCGACCGCGAGAAGACTGCTTTTGCAACACCCGATGGTCTTTATCAATTCAAAGTGATGCCGTTCGGTCTATGTAGCAATCCCGCCACTTTTGAACGCATGATGGACTCCCTTCTTCACGGTTTCAAATGGTCCAGGTGCCTGTGCTACTTGGACGACGTTATAATATGCTCCCCAACGTTCTCTATTCACCTCGAGCGCCTCTCAGCTGTCCTGGACGTATTTCGTCGAGCCGTTCTGCAACTCAACGCATCGAAGTGACAATACGGTCGTCGCCAGATTACCGTCCTTCGGCACCTCGTTGACGCCAACGGTGTGCAACCGGACCCAGACGAGATCCATGCTGTTACGCACTCCCCTGTTGCGAAGTGTGTCGAGGATGTGCGCAGCTTCATCGGCCTTTGTTCGTACTTCCTCCGCTTCGTGAAAACAATTTCGCGGCCATAGCACGACCGCTAACCGAGCTTTTGAAAAAAAGACACCCCTTTTCAGAGGGGCGATAACGAGGCCTCTGCATTCTCGCATCTAATCGACCTTCTCTAAACGCCTCCCGTTCTGATCCATTTCGATCTTTCTGCATCTACCGAAGCCCGTACTGATGCCAGCGGTTATGGAATTGGCGCAGTGCTGGCACAACGGGAGTGCGGCAAGGACCCTGTTATCGCTTATGCCAGCAGGCTCCTCTCACCCTCGCAGCGCAGCCATTTCATCACTGAGCGTGAGTGTCTGGCCCTAGTTTGGGCGGTTGCGAAGTTCCGCCCGGACTTATATGGCCGACCCTTTTGCGTTGTCACAGACCATCAAACGCTTTGCAGGTTATGCTCACTGAAAGATCGTACAGGAAGACGTAACCATATTTACACGTCTATTCTTCTATGCAGACGACAACGAAGATAGGGACATTAACGGATTTCATCTAGTGGGTCAGTGGGATTCGGCGAGGACGAAGAAGACGTGTCTACGGCCTGTTTTGTACAACTGAGAAGGAATGCCTCGCCGTAGTATGGGCGGTTATGAAATTTCGCCCATATTTGTATCGCCGCCACTTCACATTTATCAGCGACCACCATTCAATGTGTTGGTTGACAAACCTTAAAGAACCTTCGGGACGACTGGCGCGTTGGAGCCTGCGGCTGCAAGAGTTCGACATGACTGTCAAGTACAAGTCGGGGAAACGCCATGCAGATGCTGACTGCCTGTCTCGATCGCCGATAGAGTCGGCTGCTCCACCCGAAGAAGACTCGGCATTTCTTTGTGCTCTGGACACATCCACCATCGCTCAACAACAACGGCACGACCCTGAGTTGCTTTCACTCATCAATTACTTAGAGAAAAGGTCTGTAAACCGCCTTGAGTTTTCGCAAGCGGACTGTTGTCGTTTTGTTTGCGGGCGAAAGCACTTTACTAACGAAACTTTTCTTCAACCGGGTCCCCCTATCTGCTCGTCATTCCTGCAGCTCTTCGTACGGAAGTACTTGAAGCCTGTCACAACGAGGTGACTTCTGGTCACTTAGGCTACACGAGAACGCTCGCCAGAGTGCAGCAGAGGTACTAGTGGCCGAGACTTGCCACCACCGTGAAACATCACGTTCGCACTTGTCTCGACTGCCAGAGGCGCAAGTCACCTCCGTCGAAAGCAGCCGGCCTCCTAAAACCCGTCCACGTTCCTCCAAGACCATTTGACCAAATCGTAATCGATATATTGGGCCCACTTCCTACTTCTACTGCAGGGAATTGCTTTGTTATCGTCGCAACCGACTATCTCACACGTTACGGTGAAACAGAGGCAATCCAGAGAAGTACAGCGGCCAAGGCGGGCGTGCTTTTTCATTGACCACATTGTGTTGTGACAGGGCGCACCGACCCTCGTAATAACAGACCGAGGAACCGCATTCACGGCTGCACTGTTGGATCTCGTTTTGCTGCTAAGTGCTCATCGGAAGTCAACCACCCACCATCCACAAAGCAAGGGATTAACAGAACGCATAAACAAAACAATTGAAGACATGCTCTCCATGCCTGTGGATGTTGAACAGAAAAATTGGGACATCCTACCTTATATCCCGTTTACATATAACACGGCGAAACAAGAGACAACGCGCATGACTCCGTTCACCCTTGTTGACGGACGGGATGTACGAACAATGTTGGATGCAATGCTTCCATACGACTTCGACGACACTGATACAGACGCCGATGTTTTTACGCAACGCGCAGAAGAGGCTCGGCAGCTCGCACGCTTGCGGATTTGCCAGCAGCAAGACTACGAAGCGGGGCGCTATGATCTTAACCGTCGAATGGCCATCTGTGACGTCGGTGACAGAGTGTGAGTTTGGACACCCATACGGAAACGAGGCCTCTCCGAGAAGCTGTTAAGGCGATACCTCGGACCATATCGAGTATTGCACCGACTCAGTGACGTCACGTCCGAAGTCGTCCAAGATAGTCAATTGTACGCGGCGCCATACGCCCCGTCCTGAACTTGTGCACGTTGTCCGCATGAAGCCGTATGTGAGCGAATAACTATGCGAGAGACCCTTACTTCCGCAAGGGATATTTCTGGTTTAGCATCGGGGCGATGCTCTTTTAGGGAGGGGCCAATGACGCGTGTATTCTTCCATGCAGACGACAACGAAGTAGGGACATTAACGGACTTCATCTAGTGGGTCAGTGGGATTCGGCGAGGACGAAGAAGACGTGTCTCTGGCCTGTTTTGTATTTCAACAAGTTGTACTGCGGTTCTTGAGCGTCTCCCATTCTACTGTCCGCGTTGTACTGTGACAATATGTGCTCTGATCTCACATTAACCCAGTCGGTAGTTTGTCTTCCATCGCGTAACTCTCGGGTGCTCTTTATAAACAGCCTTCGTTTCGTCCCGGTTAGTGTCTTTCAGTCCATACTGCAAGGAAAATGAATGCGCACCAACTAGCCCAATCCATCGGTTTTCAAAACGTAGTGTGCATACTAACAAATTACACACTGGGGCAAATGTTGCAATTCCAAACAATCACCCTTTCATATAAGTATATTGATCGCTCAAACAACCTTTTCTATAGATTCTTAAAGGGTTTGCACTCTTCGTAGCGCATTTCGCGCCTCAACAATAATCGTAATTTGCCTTGCCCGCGTTTCCTTTCTTTAACGTTGCAAGCCCGGTACTTCAAAGTCACGGAGGACATGTGCATTACCAGCATCAGACAATATTCTCGACAGGAAGGTAACGAGAGCAGCGTTTTCAATAAAGGAAATGCAAGCAAGGCACATGACGATTATTGTTGGGGCAAACATGCACCCCGATCAGTGCAACTGTTTTAAGAGTGTACACTTTGAAAAATTTCACAGCCGTTGTAGGCTCATATTGACCCACAACAATAATCGTTATCTGCCTTGCTTGGGATTTGATTTTTCAAATCTCTGCTCGCTTTTTTGCTGTCGAGGATGCTGTATGACGCAGATGACGCGCATGTCGTTCATGGCCTGCAAGTGCTGAGCGGGCAGTGTTAAAGAAAGGAAAGACGCGCATGGCAGATGATCATTATTCTGGGACAACATAAACCCCAAATGGTGCAAGAAAGTGAGAGAGACGAAAGGGGAGGAAAACAGGGAGGTTAGCCAGTGTGAGTAACCACTTGCTACCCTGTGCTGGGGAAAGGGTTAAACGGAATGAAATGTGAAAGAAGAAAAAAGTAAGAAAAGTTCCCGCAATAAAGCGATGCTACGCGCTGCAACTTTAAAAGAGTGTCGCACAATTCACAAGCCCTTAAAAACTTGGGCAAAATTCTATTTTGATATATTGAGTGTCGAAACCCGTCTGGACAAGTGTCCTAAAGCTTTGTCTTCTGTGAAGGGGCAATCATCCAGTTTTTCTAGCGTGGTCACGAGCACTTGTCTAGACGCATTGTAACGGGAAGGCTCACAGAGGAAGTGCTTGATGGTCTCCTCGCAGCCGCAGGTAACGCAAGCCGGGCTGTCGGCCATTCCAATGAGGAAGGATTAGCAGTTCGTGAATGCCACGGTGAGTGAGAGGTGGCGCAAAAGTGTTGTTTCCGCTCATGGTAATCCTGGTGCAAAATGAAGTTGCAGAAGCGGATCTAATCTGTGGAGACGCGCGTTCGTGAGTTCTCTGGTGTACATCAGAGCGTGAGTAAGCTCGCGCGTGAGGGAGAGAAGCCTCGGGGTTGCATCTGTTCTCGTTAGTGGTACTGGTGTAATATGGACAGCATGGTGGGGCGATCAGGCAGCGTCATCCGCACTGTGATTTCCCGAAATTCAGCGCTTACCCATTATTCACTGGTAGATGATGTCTCCATTGTCGATTGCGTGATGGTGGAGTATTTGTATGTTTGCCACTAATTCCATGTTAGGTTCATGTTTGAAAGGGGACAGCAGACACTGGAGAGCTGCTTTCGAGTCACAAAAGATGGACCATGACTTTGGTGATTTGTGACCAATAGACTGCAGAGAAGCACGGATAGCTGCGAGTTGAGCTGCCGTTGACGAAGTAATGTGAGACGTCTTGAATTAGATGGTGACAGATTTTGCGGGAATTACCACTGCTTCAGCTGAACTTGTGGAGGAGACAGAACCGTCCGTGTAAACGTGGATGTGTTCTATGCGCGTCTCATGTAGGAATGAAAGCACGGCTTGTTTGAGGGTGAAAGATGACATTTCCATCCGCTTTTTTAAACCAGGAATGACATGAAATGGCTTGGAGTGGATGCAAGCACCATAGCGGTGGAGATGGTCCAGCTACTGGCGTGAAGTTTGACGATAAAGTTGCATGTTTAGCGGCAACAAACCTGCTAAACGCTGAATGACATCGAGCGGTAGGAAGGAAGGCGAGATGCTGCAATGGAAGTCGGGCGAAGTTCACGATGTGCATGCTTAAAGCCATACGTATTTATGGGTGGTCATACGCGGTGGCTATTCTTGCTGCCATGGATGCACACCTCCCGTATGCCGGCGATGCTTCTCGTGGCTCCTCCCGGGCGCCGACTGTGGCGGCACCTCGGCCGGGTACAGCTAGCAGACACTCCCAACGTTTGACCCTTTGGCGCGCAGTGCACTGGGCACCGGAAGGATTTGGTTGTTGTGCTTATGAAAGGAGAGGTTCATAAATGTTACTCCAATAACTGCTGGTATCCACGTTGTACCTGATCTAGTGAAACCAAGAAACGTCATGATGACCTGGTTAGCGTATACGTCATTAAGTAACGCGGAAGGAACGTGATACTGTATCCTTCTGCAAGAGACCGGGCATACCTGATGGTGTCCTATTAATGAAGATATCAGTCTTCTCAAGCGTCGATTGGCAACAACTGTGAATATTTTGTAGTCAACATTGAGAAGCCTGATAGGCCTCCATTCATTCACAGTTTATTAATTAGCAAATTGGAACAGTGGGGTGTGCGAGGTATCGTATGGGAACTTTTACGACATTGCTTAACCAATCGCTATCAATATGTCAGCATAAATAATGATATTTCATCTCACGCGGAAATTGTATCGGGTATTCCACAAGGATCAATACTTAGACCTCTTCTGTTTATAATATACATTAATCATCTGTGTGGCACCCCCGAGTCTCCTGAATTAGTTATGTATGCAGATGATACTGACATATTCTTTAAAGCTGCTACTATAACAGAGCTCGAATTAAACGTTAACAATTACCTGAAGCAATTCTCTTGCTGGTTACAACATAATAAGCTACAAAGGAATTCCTCCAAAACAAAATATATGATATTTGCTCCTACTAATAAACCACGTAACTGCAACGCGGCTATTATTTTTGAAGATAGGCCGATAGAGCAGGTAAAAAATTAAAAAAATTCTGGGTGTGTGGTTCCAAGAGGATTTGGCCTGGAACGCGCACATAATCCTAATCTATAAGAAAGGGAACGCCAAAGACTTGAAAAATTATACACCGATCAGCTTACTGTCCGTTGCCTACAAAGTATTTACTAAGGTAATTGCAAATAGAATCAGGAACACCTTAGACTTCGGTCAACCAAAGGACCAGGCAGGATTCCGTAAAGGCTACTCAACAATATACCATATTCACACTATCAATCAGATGATAGAGAAATGCGTGGAATATAACCAACGCCTATATGCAGCTTTCATTGATTACGAGAAAGCGTTTGATTCAGTCGAAACCTCAGGAGTAATGGAGCCATTGCGGAATCAGGGTGTAGACGAGTCGTATGTAAAAATACTGAAAGATATCTATAGCGGCTCCACACCCACCGTAGTCCTCCATAATAAAAGCAACAAAATCCATATAAAGAAAGGCGTCAGGCAGGAAGATACGATCTCTCCAATGCTATTCACAGCGTGTTTACAGGAGGTATTCAGAGACCTGGATTGGGAAGAATTGCGGATTAGAGTTAATAGAGAATACCTCAGTAACTTGTGATTCGTTCATGATATTGCCTTGCTTAGTAACTCAGGCGACCAACTGCAATGCATGCTCACTGACCTGGAGAGGCAAAGCCGAAGGGTAGGTCTAAAAATTAATCTGCAGAAATATAAAGTAATGTTTAACAGTCTCGGAAGAGAACAGCAGTTTACGATAGGTAGCGAGGCACTGGAAGTGGTAAGGGAATACATCTACTTAGGACAGGTAGTGACTGCGTATCCGGATCATGAGACTGAAATAATCAGAAGAATAAGAATGGGCTGGGGTGCGTTTGGCAGGCATTCTCGGATCATGAACAGCAGGTCGCCATTATTCCTCAAGAGAAATCTATATAACAGCTGTGTCTTACCAGTACTCACGTATGGGGCAGAAACCAGGAGGTTTACTAAAAGGGTTCTATTTAAATTGAGGACGACGCAACGAGCTATACAAAGAAGAATGATAGGTGTAACTTAAGGGATAAGAAAAGAGCAGATTGGGTGAGGGAAGAAAGGCGAGTTAATGATATCTTAGTTGAAATCAAGAAAAATAAATGGGCATGGGTGGGACATGTAATGAGGAGGGAAGATAATCGATGGTCATTAAGGGTTACGGACTGGATTCCAAGGGAAGGGAAAGCAGGGAGCGGCAGAAAGTTTGGTGGGCGGATGAGATTAAGAAGTTTGCAGGGACAACATGGCCACAATTAGTACATGACCGGTGTAGTTGGGGAAGTAAGGAGAGGCCTTTGCCCTGCAGTGGGCGTAACCAGGGTGATGATGATGATGACACACATCGACACACTTGCTATCGAACTAAGCAGAACTGTAGGTTGCTTATACAGACTGAGTACTCTGGTTCCTCAATGGTTGAAAATTTCTTTATACTATGCAATCTTTTTTTCTAGACTAACCTACTGCATATTAATTTGGGGCACCACTTCGCAAAAAAATTATAAATTGATAGTGCTTCAAAAAAGAATCTTACGCGCATTCGAAGGATATTATGGCCCTGTACAAAACTTTAGAACCACACCACTTTTATCTAACATTCTATTTTAAAGTCATACCAGGTGTATTATTACAGGTTACTGCAATACATTAAACAAAACAAATCATAGTACATCTTGAATGTACCCACCAATCCGCATTGCAGCCTTCGACAACATAACGTGAGAACACCAAAAATAACAACCAATTGCGGAAAACAGCTAGTCGGTTACCAGGCACCTTCACTACTAAATCGCCTACGTGATTTTGACGAAGAAATTATAGAATATTCGAATAAATCATTCAACTATTTTCTCATTCTGAACAATATTGAGTTTGTCCGATTAGAACCACAGTATAAATTTTCAGTCTTTTGTTTCTTTTGTTTTCTGCTTGTTGTTGGTCTGAAACAAAATGCATTGTACTTTGAATATCCTGTTGGTTTCTCATATTTCTTGTATACATGTTTGTTTCACGAAAATAATATTCTGTCTCGCGACTCTCCAGTTGATTTCAGTAGGTATGTATGATACATGTTGCTGCGTACGGCCTGCGTGGCGTATTGTTGTGGGAGCGGAAGCCTCCGTCAGGCCACATGGCATTTAGCTTCTGCTTCCTTTCTGTAGTAAACAGGAGAAATAAACTCATTCATTCATTCATCTGCACGAACAGATGATGGACCGTGCTGAAGTATCAGCAAAATATGGATTTCGCCAAAACTAGTCGGTAATTCAATGTTCTCGACGCAGCGGCTGATAACAGATACGAAAGTAGCAGTGATAACTTCCCAGAAGGTTGGATAAAACTTAAGGGGTAACCCGTCCGGTCCTGGGGCCGAGCCACGCTTCATGGAAGATAATTCTGCTTTCACCTTATCAGCTGATGGTAGTGCACAAAGACAGTGAGTTACCTCAGGTGCAACCTGAGGCAGCCCACTAAGGATTCTACGAGATTCTCGAGAACAAGGATGTATTTGCATAGTCGTACTTAGCATATGTTCGAAATGCGTTAAGAAGAGCGGATAATCACGCGCGGGAGACGACGTAACATGAAATTATCTTAGGGCCACAGAACATAATACATTCGGCTGTATAAAGATTGGCTGCGGCTTGGCTGAGCTAGCCCTGGATATCCAAAGCGATAACTTGGTTTAACCTGGCTAAGTCTTGGGTTAACTTGGTTAACCTACGACTTAGCTGTACTTGTTGTACTTAGGCAAAAAATCATTGTTAAGCCAGGTATGACGGATGTGCGTCGGTCGGTGGACGGTGGGCTGTAATTAGACTTGGATAGACACGCATCGTTCGACGGTGCTACGCCTGTCGTGCTACAGGGAAAGCGCAAGTGTTAGACATACAAAGAGCCGCCGCGAACATGAGCAGCGTGGAAGTACAAACGCGGAGAGCCCTAACGTGGTCGCTACATTGATCTCGACGGTGCGACGCCTGTTGCATTCGAGACCCTCTCCAGTGTAGCAGCTCGCCGGGCGATATCCGCGGGGTGGTCAGAGGCTGCTTGGCTACGACTGCTGAAAGCCTGCCGCTGCCGCACAACGCTTAGAGAAGACGGCCCGGCCTCGCTCTCATCTATGGCCAGGCTTGCACTGACTAGCCGAGTGCGGCACTCCACTTAGCGAGGCGCGTGGCAAGTCACGTGATGAAGCGGTGACCCAGTTTCGGAGAGCGCATGCGCCATGCCGGCGGCGGCGGTGGAGCTCGGCGCGGCGCGCTGCCAAGGCTACGGCGCGGCTTTGGTCAAACGAAAGTCAAATTGCTGGCGATGCCGAAACTAGACTCGAGGCAGTTAGTAAAGGCTTTAAAAACCGAGTTTCTTGCCTAGCGCAGAACTTCAGGGTGTGCACACGGATTACGCCTGATTCGCCAAGCAGCAGCTGATAAAGACGACGCCGCGATGAGGCGTTGGAAACGCCTCCGTAGGCTACGATGTCATCAACTCATCAGCGGAGTCAGTTGACTGACCGGATGTACAATACGGTGCTTCGTGGCAGTATCCGCCAGTTCTGAAATAGGTCGTCTGCGTGCACGTCCTTCCACTGAGCAACGCAGACGCCACTGTACCTAGAGCACGTTGAATGACTGTGATCTAAAAATGGATTAGCGCAAGACTTAGCAAACAAGAATGCGAGTTCGCGCCATGTAGCACGCGGATGTCGAGGCGCCAAGGTTTTATTGATCAGGAAGGTTAAGCGGACCAATCGGAGACGCCGGCACCACCCTCTTCATCCCGTTATCTGTTTTCAGTGCACTGGCTCGGCCTCATCAAATCGCTCTCACTTGAGCGTGGTCCTCGCTTCTTGTCAGCCAATTAGATACGACAAGCCGCTCAGTTAGGCAATGTTATTCGTTTTTTAAGCAAACAAAAGTGACCTCCTATGAACGAGGAGAGCGTTCGATTGATCTGTTAAGGCAACCCCATGGGTGACCGCCCGATGCTTGCGTCGGCGGTTACGCAAATTGACGTCAGTAGTTTGGAATAAAAACATATTGGAATAGTCTTATGTTATGCGGTCCATGGTCTACGCGTTGTAACCGGTAATGAGGTAACAGTAAATACTTGTTCATTTGTATATCAATCCTCACGTGATACACCAAATAAAATCGGAACCTTCTTCGTCACCCTTTTATTGTGTCAAGTTTCCACAGCCTCTGTAACGCTGAAATGCACGCTCTTTAGCTTAACTCTACGCCCTGTAATGTTGATCAGAGAATCATGTTTCTAACGCTTCATCTATTGGCCCTTGAGCCATAAATAACACAGCATCATCATCATCATCATCACCACCACCACCACCACCACCACCACCACCACCACCACCACCACCACCACCATCATCATCATCATCATCATCATCATCATCAATGTTTCATGCATAAGTCCCTGTAAATATTGGTAGCACTACGCCAACAAAGCTACATTATCCTGCATAAATCTAGTGAATGTGTTGCAATAAATGAAGCGTGAAGCAAGTAAAAATGTAATACTTTCTCGATATTGGGTCAATCTGCTCTTTGTCGGCGCCAAGGTTTTCTGTAACCCGGATACTGAAGTTCTTACCTGACACCCCAATAAAGTTAGTAATTTTGAAATGGAGTATTAATTTCGAGCGGATCGCGAACGAGAACCGGCGCAGGAAGCTTCCGAGCACGCGTTGTCAGGCCTGACAGCAATGGCATTGCTGCATCGGAAGCGGATAAAGGCAGGGGCTGATTTCCCGTGCGCGGTATTGGGAGAGCTTGGAAACTGAAAAAAAGAAAGACCTCTAACTACGGTGGTCAATGAGGTCTTATTGCGATGACGGCCGTAATGGGACTAAAATATATCGCCTACTATGAAGTGAACCCGCGCACGCAGCATATAAAGCTCGTATCCTGGGCGCCGCGTCCGCAGTAGAGAAGGGGCACGCAATACGTCAGACAGTATAGCGAAAGAGCTCCGCCACCATTGTGCTAACCACCCCCGCCCCCCCTACCTGTTTCTTCTGTCACTCTCGTTGGTCATGCAGTATTTGTGTCCTCAAAGCACAGAAAACCGACGACGAGAGGGAATTCGGCCGACGCAACGTCTTGCTTCTGCCGATGGTAGGAAAGGATCAGTGCGCGTGCACGTGGGGCACTCGCTCTCATCGTACCTCTTTCTCTAACAAGTTCCCCTTCCCACTTCTTCTCCCCTGACAACGCTTCACCGTGCTTCCTCAGGGGTTGCAAAATTAGGCGTCATTTTCTTCTATAATCACTAATGATGCTAGTAGTAATAGTTGCGCATAAATACGCCTAGCGCCGCATTTTGTGACTGGCACGCGAGCCGATCTCAACGCTGGCAGTAACCATATCCGATGTACTGTGCCCATATTGTGCGAGGCAAGCTCGCAAAAAAATTTTCTCCGCCGATTCAAATGTCGAGACAAAACGAAACTTACATTTCTAGGCAAGATCTAAGGTGGGGGAGTAGAAGAGTTCGGTTTGGGCACGAGCGCTTCTGCTGGGATGCAAAATAAAATAAATTACAGCTTCTAAAATCAATAACTATGCAATTTTGTCTATTACTCATACCCTTGCATCATAATTTGATCGCAGAGGTATGATTTACAGACAGACTTACATCCATATTCGCCTTGAAATGTTTAAAAAAGTTCTTCAGCGCGAACCGTGTAGGTCATGCGTGTTACGACCATGCTAAAACACGAAGCATGGCGAAAAGTAAGTCCGAAGAATAAGTGACAGCGGCGGCAAATGCAAAATAGATCGACACTGCCCTCTAATATAATAAAATCAGTTGAGCCCAAAAGGCGACGCATGATTGCAATATGAAATTAGTCGACAGCCATACAGATTAACGATAGTATTTATATCGGCCGAATTAACTTGTAAACGTAGGTTTAATAACTAAATTGGGAACATTATGTCTCGCGCGCGCAAGCAACATGAGCAAATTTCAATCAATGATCGCGGAGACTCACTGTCAAAACGCTGGAGTGACGAAGCGTGGCAGCAGCAGCGAGCGAATTGTCCTTCGTGCTGCCTCTCACATCAACGCGAACTGAGTCCCCGTCGAAGATGGCGTTCAAGATTCGGAGGCCCGGGCGGGCGCGCCCGGCCATCTGTAATGGAACGCGCCCCACTTCTCTACCCTCCCCGCGGAGCCCGGCGAGCAATGCAAGACGGCGCTTCCACCCCGGGGCCTTCCTTAATTGCGTGCGCCAGATTGAGCCGCGATCTCCGGCTCACCATCGCACGCCTTCACTCGGACATGCAGCATGCGGGGCGCGTCGAATATTGCATCCTTTGACTTTTTACGGAAATTCACGGCGATGGCGGTGGCGATGCAGGCTGCAAGAAATGCGCCTGGAGTGTCCATATAATTGCTATTGTAATACAAGTGAAAGCAGCAACTGATGGAGGTGCGCTTGCGGTTTTTTGATATGGCGAATATCGCTTGCCGCTGACGATGACGTTGCAAGACCACCTCAGCTATGCCGCAACGGAACGAGGACATCCAAACGACGCCGCGACTTTAAGTAGACGCCGCCTCATGAAATCCCGAAGATGCGAAGTCACTGCAACCAGACAACACGACGAAGCTGTGATCCGACAGCACGGCCGAACCACAACGCAAGGCCCAAGACCATCGACCTTGACGCTTCTCCACGACCACGAAGTAACCCCTCTAGTTTGACACCGAAATCGACTACTCCGTAATAAGTGTATCATTTGCCGCGCAGTTGAGGAAAGTCAAGACTGCATGGAAGGCACTCAGATTGAGACAGCAGAAGGACGCCTTTTAACACGGATTGGAATCTGCACGGCAAGAATTACAGCTCCTGACCGCATCTAGCTGCGACCTTCGTTGTCCTCCAACAGTGCTCGCGAGACGTAAGCCTTGGCATGTACTCCCTCATGCGAGGAGAACAGAATCTTGTGCCCATCGACTTCAGAAAATATGACGTGAATTGTTCGGTGCGAAATTCAAGCACTGCCACTGCCATCTTTTTTATTGCGAAAGCAATTATATGGGCACTCCAGGCGCCTTTTAGCCCTCGCCCATGGCGGCCCGTGACGTTCCGTATAAATTCCAAAGGGCGACAACGCCGTCGCTGCGCGTCGTATGCGGCATATGCGTGGGAAAGCACGCGAGG
Source organism: Dermacentor variabilis (assembly GCF_050947875.1). NCBI lineage: Eukaryota > Metazoa > Arthropoda > Arachnida > Ixodida > Ixodidae > Dermacentor > Dermacentor variabilis. The sequence continues at coordinate 33,442,880 of NC_134574.1, forward strand.
GAGGCCGACGGCCGCGGCTCAATCGTGCGCGCGCGCAAGCAGGAAGCATACAGCAAACGTGCTGTGTTCCGTCGCACGCAAGATCGCGTGGGAATGGCACGGAGGGCGCGCGGGTGGCATTGTGCTCCGTCGGCAGCAGTCCGCCTTTTTTCATGGCGCGACGGTGCATGCGCCCTACTCAGAGGATTGGTCGCGAAACGTTCGTGCGTAGCATGACTGCACCACCGCTTTAAAACAAAGTGGCCGGACTGCACCGTGAACCACGTAGCCGCCGCCTTCCATCGATAGCTAGGAAATTTAACGATAAGCTCATGCGTTATACTTCGGCGACACTTTGAAAACAACCCGTTGCTGACGAAGTCTTCTTGCAGGGTCAGCCCTCCCTTGCTGGTGGTGGCAGCGCGTGTCTGATTTCACGTACTCATTTCATGCGTGGCAACACTGGGTCGATACGAGACCGACAAGAAGCTGACGTCAACTATTCCACGCAGTGTGTCACTGAGACCATGTTATCATAACCGGCCGACAACGACACAACCGATGGGCGCGAGTTATCGTCCCGCGACGGGCTTTCTTGTCGACGACACCGACAAAACGGCGTGCGGACCACGATCACTCGACCGAACCCCAGACGATAGGCCGCCGAACTCACAACCAGATAACCGGAGCACGTTGAGTGGAAACATGCCTTTGAAATTGAAATGCCCAAGCTTCAGTCCTTTCAAGCCGTGCGCATGAAGTTTGAGCCAATATTGATCTTGTTTAGCAAAAGGTTGTGTTAGGCCTGGCCCTGTCGAGTTCGTGCATGCGCTACCGACGGACGTGAACTTAAGAATGAGCAGTTACAACGACGTAAACTGCTTCTATACTTCAGTTGCGCCAATACAGTGATTAGATGTAAACTATTGCTCGCTTCACACGGCGCGTCCACAATAAGCAGCAAGCGGCGGCACAGTTCTGTGGCAGCACGTGTATGTAGGTCGCCATGTCCGAAGGCTGCCGGTCCATTCGCTACGTAGATGGGTGTGTCTATACGTATCGTTAAGTGAACACATTATTTAATTACAAAGAAGAACTGTTTACCTCTGAATCAAACGAGAACCAAAAGGCAGTGTTTTAAGTACCGCAGCGCAAACAACCTCCTTGCAGTTACAGACCGTGTCAGCGATGGCATCCGCGTTTTCGCGCGAGAACTAGACGGCATATAAATGATCACTCATGCCGAGCACAGTTTTCTCTGATGATGCCTTATGGCACGCGCAAACTGTAGGCATCATGAAGTAAAAAAAATAACCATTAATAACAGCCCATATATGTGTATGGTTCACTGTTGGCATCGTTGAAGTGACTCGGCCGTTCATATTGACTGGTGTCCGGCTGGAGCAACGCGGCTCATATGAGCAGCTATGTATGTTTTATTATCTTTTGACATTATTTCTTGTCAGCCATGCACCTTCTCTACAACATCCGAAGCTAACAACCGTCAGTGGCTGCAGATGTCGATGTACATGAATACACCGCTTTCGCAAATGCGACTCGGCAGGCTGCATTTGACGACTTCTTGAATATGCGAAATGTTTAATGATCGCGTAAAAGGAATACAAAAAGGGAGGTGAAAGAGCAGACATCACCGACACCAAACTCCAGGGTAGCCACGTTGGCAGACGGAACTTAGCGTACCTTTATCGGCCGCGCTGTTAGCAGAACAGTGCACTCGGGCCTGATCACCTAGCAGTTAAAGAGTGCTACATAACTTCCAGGAGCGGCAGGCTGCCCCGGAATAGCCATTAATAATTAACTACGATCCACAAAACGTACAACCGACGCACACTCTACATGGACGCAGTTACACAAATCAACCAGCGAAAGCCCTAGCACCCTTCCAAAACGTTTCCAGCGGCGTGCGGCAGAGGGCAGCACAGGAACGTGAAAAAGGCGGATTGTGCCATTTCTCAACCACTCTAAGCAAAACACCTGAAACTCCGTAAAGTAGCCGGACTCTCCTCCTCCGCCTTCCCTTCCCCTTGTTTCTCGTCTCTTTCAAGCTCCTTCTTCGACCATGGCGCCGCCTACAACGCTTGAGCGTAGAAGACGATCTTTAGCAGAGAACGCACGCACAGCAAGGCGGTGGGCTTTGAAGCATTCGCTTTCTAGCTCTGAGTAAATTCGTGTACATCATAGAATTTCCATACGCAGGGTTATTCAAATTGAGAGACTCCGTTTTTTTTTCTGTTTCGAGAACTATTTTATCAGCGGAGCTGTTTAAGTGCTGTTTAAGCTTGAGTTCCATCCGTGCCCGGCGAGCGCTCAAAGCTGGCCGCAGCTATGCAAATGGGAGTGAAGAGGACGAAAGGCGGCTAGAGACAGAGAGGCAACAGCTAGGAGCGCGCGTCGCGGCGCAGGTGTTTGGATGAGGAGGCTAGCAGTGGGGGATTAGCTGCGCCTAGCAAAGACCTATGCTCTGATGTGCACGTGCACTCGCAGTTGCGAGACGCGGCGTGCGGCGGCGGGTCAGTGTCCGATCCACCGAAAATATGGGCAGACCTAGGAAGGTGGTCTCTCCCGAAAAAAAAAAAAAGAGAAGCGGCGGCCAAGGAAGAGGAGGGAGGGCGACTACAGAAAGGCCGGGAAGGGCGAGAAGAGGAGAGGGGACGGGCAGGTGTTTCTTTGCGGCGTGCCGTTTCAAAAAATGGAACCCGCTCGTCCTGAGCGCCAGCGGGAGCTAGCACGAGAATGCGGTCAAGGAATCGCGACGGCGCCGATGGCCGCCTACCCCGCCTACCCCGCCGCCGGTGCTTACGCAAAATGGCGGCAGCGGTTGCTGCTACGGCGACATAGCTGCTTGCAGACGTCGCAGCCTACCGCTGCCTCCACCTTAAAGGTTCAAGTCCGTCACCACGTACATCCCCTAAATGTAGTGCGTAGTGGGTGCTCTTCGATTTGTTGTCTCGGACTGGCTTAGGACTGTCCGAGTTAAAGCTTACACCAATGCTCATTGGCCATATCTACTGTTTTCTTGGCCGTCACTTCCACTTGACAATAGTGCACTACAGTGCCGACCAGCGGTGGAGGTGAAGCAGTCTTTAAGCACTCCACATACGAGGGCCGCTCCCTAATATACAGCATTACCGGGCCGACCTTCGGCGCAGGTGAAGGAGGCTTTAAGCACTCCCCATACGTGGGTCGACCCCGAAGATAGTGCAATACCGGGCCGACCCGCGGCGTAGGTTCATTTCGCCATTAGAGGCCCACATACACAGCTCCGCTTGTCATAATTCTTCACAGAGTGGAAGGATACTGATACTTTTTTTAAGGAGTATCTAAATAAGCACTAACGTCATACAATGACGACTCTGAATATATCGCTTGCGCTACAATAAGGTATTCAATATGTGTAGCGCGTGACACAATATTTTGTCGCAAATAATTGTGAATAACATGTTTAAGATCGAATGCCAACACTCTGGCCTCCAGTAGGCCCTTAGCAGCCTAAGTAAACAAAGCCCTCCTTACTATGCGAATTCACAGCGCGTATCAGCTATCACACACAAAGTCTGGCAGAGGGCACGATCGTTGTTCTGAAGGTTCGAAACGGGCGTGTTTGCCAACCTCCTAAACACGCGCCAAGACTTAGAGGCGGGTGGTGCTATTATGTTTCCCCTGCCTCAAATTCGACAGGCATACGCACGGCCGATCATCGAGTCGGGACTCTGCGTACATAAGAAACGAAATCAGTTTTCTTGTATTCGTTGGCGAAGTGGGAACGCGGTAAGAGCGCTTCATTCAGGCTCAAAGAATAGCACATAGAGCTTACGTCGATCAAATAATTTTTTGCAGGTTAGTGACTCATCCCGAATGATATTTCATCATGCGCTGCCTCCTCTGTTCACGAAGTGAGGTCCTTGCCGCGAAGCAAGTTGCACTAAGGTGAATGAATTGAGGACGGTTTCGCGCGCTCCGAAAAAACATATTTGAGATATGACTTTAGTGAAGTGATGACTGGGCGAAGAATTGACAAGCTATGTTGCAGCAGAAATTTCGGACAGAATGATGCAGTCGTTGATACTTAGGCACCATTTGTTGACTCATTGCGCAATAAAACGCACCCGCCTAGGTGCCCTACACCAAGTGCGTCTCAGAGACACAGTGTCCGTAGGAACTGATAGTTGTACAAACGAGCAATCGAATAACTAAACGAGAGTGCGAACGACTAAAGGAACGAGCAAACGATGACTAGAGCCGCCAATGAACGCGCGAGAGACCACACGTTTTCTTTGCAAGTGCTCCACCTCTGCATTGTAGCCTTTAAAAACTTTAAGGCTTACGCGAATTAGCAGGTACGTCTCAAAGACCCATAATGCTGTCGTTTGGCGACGAACCTGCCCGGTAACTCTATTTCGGGAGAACACGCACACTTTTCCTTCGTGTTGCAAATCCACCATGCGACCACCAACGACGAACACGAACAAAAGAGGCAAACAAAGCAATTCGCTCTGATGAAGGCTAGTAAGTAACCCCCAAAGGCAGAGTTGCTCTCCTAAGATGTTTTCACACTCGAGCCACAAATTTTGTCAAAAGCACTGGGCTGAATCTTAAAAGTTTGGTAATCACGTCTTCGCATGCAGCATAGCGTACCCGCGAATTCAAGGCTGTTGGCTTTTAAAATGTGTAAGCACACCAAATGCGACCACGCACTGCTTTTATAAACAAAGTACACGTCGCAGAGGAATCGTTTTAAAAGGTGCAGAAAAAGGGCAATGTGCTCAGCGAATTGTGTGATAGGTTATTCCTCCCAATGACTTTCTTAAGCCGTCGCGCTTATGGGACGATGTAGAGAACTTCTTGCCTTTGTGAAAACTATGTTAGGATACGAAGGCGCAGCAGGTCGTGGTGATGGCCAACGCCGTCAAGCGACGTTGTACGTAGCGCAAAAATTAGTGCAAGGTGCTCGCATACCAAAACAACACGAAAGAGCAACGGCGCCAAGATACGCTCCTCGTCAGTCGGTAAACGCTTCTCAAGCGAAGATGGCGGTGGGGCGCATCTCTAAACAAAGGCAGCCTGCGCGAGGGCCCACTTGATGCCGTCAGGCCAACATAACACTGACGCTACTGCTGGATGTAACAGTTGCTCGCCGTCATTCCGCCGGCACCAGTCCCGTATACATCCAGCTTGTTGGCCACAGTCCCTATCGCCTCAGGATTGTCATTTGCCGTCCCCAATGAAATCCTGACGCTCTTCCTCGGATTACTAACTGCTGAAGCTACCGGGGGTGATGCTGTAAGGAAGACTCGACCTAAAATCATGTGCTCACTTTACCGACCAAACAAAACTTGATTGAGGTTATAGACGACGTCGTAAACATTGCGGCATAGATCGACACTGGTGCGCAAGTATCTCTGATGAGGGCCCCATTGCGCCTTCAGCTAAAGAAAGTCCTCAAACCAGCCGCATCACGAAACCTCCGCGTCCCCGATAGAGTAACGCCTGCATTGCTCAGAATGTCCACTGTTCACGTCAGCATCGCACGGCACCTTAGCGTTCTTTTGGTTGGAGTTTAGGAACAGTGCCCTCACCAAATTATACTACGATTACACTTCTTATTATTCCGTTCCGCCATCTTTGACTGCGTGTTCGATGTGATTCAACTCCGACTGTCCCAGAGTTGCGTCGTGCAAGAAGAGAAACAACCGCGCTTACGTTCCCTCGATGTCATCCGCCCCTAACCGCAAGCCACCAAGGACATTACTGTGACCGCATTTATGCCATTTCTGAGTGCTCACCTAACGCTTGAAGGGAACCCAACTGTTCCACACATCTTACTCGCTGTTGCAGAAACAAGAAACACACTCCCTCTCCTAAACTTTTGCTTCTTTGCGCAGTGCTCTGCTCTTGGTGTCACCGATTGTTGTAGCACCTGTATACTTTCGCGCTTTGCTTCTTGTTTTCGTGTTATCCCGAGAGGCATGGTGCTGCGCGACATTTCGCTTATCGATGATGGCGAGATATCTGTATTAGACGTAGAAGTTGCTCCATCATCCGCAGGCATGTTTGATCAGTGAGATCCTGCACCAGACGAACTAATCAAGATGATCACACCTGACCTTCTTCCTATGCAGGCTGCTAACATACTTGGATGCTCCAGGGACATTTTGGATTTTCAAGGTCGTCCCTTAGGCCAGACAACAGTGGTCACTCACCATAGATACACTGATGAGGACAATCTCGTACGCCGACGTCGTACTGCGTTTCACGAGCTGGACAGCAAGTTATACAGCACGAGGGGGACAAAATACTGACTAAAGGCGTCACCGAATATTCGTCTAGTCCGTGGGCGTCCCCTATTGTCTCTTTTAGGAGGAAGAACGGGAGTTGGTACTTTTGCGTCGATTACCAACATCTGAATCAGATTACACGCACAGACATCTACCCGCTGCCACGTATTGATGATGCCTTGGACTGCTTGCATGGAGCCAAGTAAGTCTCGTTCATAGGCTTTCACTCTGAGGCTTTCACTCATAAGCGTAGATGATTTGGGCCGCAAAAGCGCCGTTTTCGTAGCATCTGAGGAGCTTTATGAACTCCAGGTTATGCCGTTCGGGCTTCGTAATGCCCCGGCAACTTTCGAGCGAATGAAGGACCCTCTAGTTAGCGGCACGGAGTGGTCCACGTGTCTATGTTATTTAGACTACGTGATACTTATATCGCACACATTTGCGAGTCACCTTACGTGTCTGATGAACATCCTTGTTGTACTCCGACGTCCCGCTCTGCAACTCAACTCATCCAAGATCAACTTTAGATGTCGCCAGGTTACTCTTCTCGGCCACCTTGTCAGTGCGACGGGAGTACAACACGACCCTAGGTAATATTCGTGCCGTCCAAAACTTTCCCTTACAGTCATTCCCAGAAGATTTCAGAAGCTTTGTTGGACTATGCTCCTATTTTGTCGCTTCATCAAGAACTTTGCTGGTACCGTCCGTCACCTCACCAGCCCACTAAAAAAAAGATATTTCCATCAAATGCGGCCCTGCCGAAGCCTAAGCCTTCACGCCCTCCTTGCGCTAACTAATCCCCCCCCCCCTTGTTGGCTCACTAGGACCAACTGCTGCTACTGAAATTTACACAGACGCCAACGGTCATGTAACCGGGCCTGTTTTCGTTCAAAAGCAAAACAGCACACAGAGTGTAATTGCACAAGCAAGACCCCTGCTCTCGCCAACAAAACGGATGTTTTCTAACGGAAGTTTTCTATCACGGAATGTGAGTTCCTGGCATTGGTTTGGGCACGAGTCAGGTTCCGCCCCTTAATTCTTCTCCCACCCATTTTTTGTTATCACTAATCACCATGCCCTGTTGTTGTTCTAATCCCTGGAAAACCCGACTGGTCGATGGACTGGCGGCGCTGCGGCGAGAATATAACATGTTTACTATTCCGTACAAATCTGCCGGTTTACACAAAGACCCCGACTGTTTCTGCCGTCACCCGGTCGACAGTCCAGACCATGATCCCCTGGACACCGATGCTTGCACCCAAGTCATTTCAGACTTACACGACATTCGCAATGAAGAATGCTGTGATGTATCTTTACGTCTCATCAATTGCGTAGCCTCTGAGCACCCTAAACCAGCGAATTCGTATTCTGCGACGGCGTTCTGTACAAACGCAATTTTTGCCACGAGCGCACGGAAATTTTGCTCTTTATACTTCTACATCTTGGGGTAGACGTTCTTGAGTGAGGAAGCCAACGCCGGCCACCTCAGTATCTCCCGTACCCACGACCGCGTTCGACGCCTCTTCTACTAGGCCGCCCTGTATCACTCCGTGCTTCGATACGCTGCTGTCTGTGCACTCCGTCAGTGACGCAAACTACCTGCTGTATTATACCCGAAGGATGCCTATACTCCATCGACGTCCGTTCCCATGCCTTGTGTTGGCTGGCAAACTAAAAAAAGTTCCTTCAAGACGCCTCGCACGTCGGCCTCTCATAATATAGAAATTCTACAACACCATTGTCTAAGGGTAAGGATGATAACAATTTCATGCCAATTGCGTCTCCCGCGCTCCTACTGACTCGCCGCCGCAAGACGACGAGGACAGTGACTCCTTCCTAGGGACAATGAGTACTGACCACTTCATGGAACCCCAGAGAGTAGACACGAAGCTAAAAAGCCCTTTCGAGTTCTTTGAAGCGCAGACTAACGTTGTCCCAAGAGTATTTAGCCGAGGATTGTCTTCGTTTTCCCTGCAAAACAAGCTTCTCACCAGTCCACGCCAACTAACTTCTTCTTGTGCAGTTAGCACTGCGTCTAGAGATCCTACACGCCCTGCATGATGGTGCGACCACTGGATTCCTCGGACTCTCCCGTACGCTACCGAGTATACAAGAGAAATATTACTGGCCACGCCTGACGGCCGACGTTTTCCACTATCTCCGGACATGCCGAGACAGCCAGCGACGCAAGGCTTCACAAAAAAGGCAAGCCAACAATTCCAGCAGTTCGGAATGGACTTGTTGCGGCTGTTTCCGTTGTAGACATCCCCAAATAAGCGTATCGTTGTGGCTAGAGACTACGTTACCTCCTTTGCCGAAGCGGAATACCTACCCAGAAGCACCGCGGGCGAAGTGGCAAAATTCTTCGTCGATAACATGCTGTTATTATTTATTTATAACATACTGCAGACCATACATCGATCCTTGCAGGAAGGGCAGTCACGTATACAAAGCAAATAAAGATCAATGCAAGCAAAAAAATGAAAATACAGAAATATAAATACTATAGAATAAATGCACCTAAACATGCATAACAGAGAGCATATGAGTAACGAGCTTCACTAAGAACGTTTCAATACATCGCAGGTCGAGAGTACCACTCAGACACTGTACTCGGGTAGAAAGAAAATTGGTATGTATTTGTCCTGGCGAAATGAGGGATTAATGAATATGTGTGATTACGACGTGTACGCCTTGTGGACAGTGGGGTCAAGCATACCCCGCGGTCTAAGGATAATTCATGATTCATTGGTTGCTGTAAGAAATTAATGCGTAGCACCTGCTTGCGTATCTCGAGGAGGGGAATGTCATTTGCGACCATTAGCTGTGTGGGGGAGTCTGTACGCGTAAACTTAGAATGAATAAAACGAACAGCCTTTCTCTGAATTCTCTCCATGATTTTAATGTGATGTTTAGTGTAGGTGTCCCATGTACTGCAAGCGTACTCCAGTTTAGGTTTGATGACAGTCAAATAACTTGATGATTTAATGCTTGCAGGTGAACTTCTCAGCTTGTGTTTTAAGAAGCAAAGTTTACAGAAGGCGGAACAACAAATATTACTAATATGTAAATTCCAGAAAACATATTCGAAGATGTTACGCTAAGGTATTTCTAATTTCCAGCTTCTTTTAATGGTGAAACGGCCGATGTGAATTCCTATTTTAAAGGGCCTTTCTTCAGAGTAAAGCAAAGGCGGACTGTTCCTTCTTTGTTCAAGGCAGGGCTCAGCCTGTCACACCATTCTTGTATATTCTGTAAGCTTAGATTAGGTTCGTTGTGGTCCTGTACTGAAGATATTTCGCGAAATTCGACGCAGTCGTCCGCAAACAATTTTATTTGTGTACCTGGTGGAACAACGGTGACAATGGCATTTATGTAGATTAGAAACAGCAATGACCTGAGGACGCTACCCTGGGGTACATCGGATGTTAAGGGAAGACAGCTGGAGTTTTTACCTTCAATTGAGACAAATTGCACCCGATTCGAAAGATAAGCTGCTATCCAAGAAACAATTTAAAAAAGTTAAATTATGGGGTTTTACGTGCCAAAACCACTTTCTGATTATGAGGCACGCCGTAGTGGAGGACTCCGGAAATTTCGACCACCTGGGGATCTTTAACGTGTACCTAAATCTAAGTACACGGGTGTTTTCGCATTTCGCCCGCATCGAAATGCGGCCGCCGTGGCCGGGATTCGATCCCGCGACCTCGTGCTCAGCAGCCCAACACCATAGCCACTGAGCAACCACGGCGGGTCCAAGAAACAATAATGTTTGGAAGATGATTATGGTAAGGTTTTCAATCAATTTATAATGAACTACTCTGTCGAATGTCTTACTAAAATCTATAGAAAGAGTGTCAATTGGACCGTTATTATCTACGGTATTTGCGAATTTTTGAATTGAAGTTAACAGTTGTGGCGTAGATCAATAGCCTTTACTAAATCCGTGCTCGCAATCTGTTATTATATAATTTATCTCAAATTTTGGTGATATGGTAAGCGATGATATGCACAATTAGTTTGCACCACGACGAAGTTAATGATATTGGGCGATAATTTTCTACCGACAAGGGATTGTTCTTTTTAAAAATTGGTACGACGCAAGCTGTCAGTTGTTTGGAATTTGAGCAGATAACAAATAAGCTCTGAACGGTATGAAAGGAAATCTATCAATAACATAGGCATAACACTTAAGAAATACACTTGAGAGTTTATCTGGGCCGCACAATTTTTTTGTCTTCATGTGCAAAAGCATTGACAGAATAACAGTGTATGAAACAAAGTTCGCTTAGTGTGGTTCAGAAAAAGTACAGTCAGACAAGTTATCCACGTTTGTACTGGAAATAACACTATGAAAGATTTTGTTAAAATGTTCAGCGATTTTATTCCTGTTTTGATAGTAGTTCCGTCAATCACTATTTCATTTACAGTCGCCTTATTGTTAGTTAAGTAATTAGATTAGGTTCGTTGTGGTCCTGTACTTAAGATATTTCGCGAAATTAGACGCAGTCGTCCGCAAACAATTTTATTTGTGTACCTGGTGCTACAACGGTGACAATGGCATTTATGTAGATTAGAAACAGCAATGACTATGATACATTCCAAACAGCAATTCCAAATTTTTTTCGGTGCATTTTTCATGAAACCAGGTCGTAGTGTATAAAAGTAGTCATCTTTCGAACTATGAAACAATGATGCCCCCAATTTGCTTTTCATTGCACTCGTAAGTTGTGACGGAGCGCGATTTTTTGTTTCTTTTTAGTTGGCGCGTACGACAAGGTACCAGAGAGCGAGAGAGAGAGAAAGAAAAAGAAAGAAAGATTGTGTCCCAGAAGTCCTAATGTCTGACAGAGGAACTGCTTTTACGGTGTAGCTTACCCACACGTTCCTGCAGTAAAGCCAGGCACGACGCCGCAAGACAACCACCGACCACCCGCAGGCGAATTACTTTATAAAACGCCTGAATAATACCCTCGCTGACATGTGATCCATATAAGTCGATGTCGGATACAAGGCCTAGGATGTGGTCCTTCCCTGTGTAGCCTTCATTTACCACGCAGTTGTGCAAAATAGCAACCTCAATCACACCATTCAAGCTGCTTCACGGAAGAAATATGATGACGACTCGCGACACTATGCTGCTACACGTTACCGACCAAGGGAATCCGTGACATCGCTGCCAATCTGCAGCACGATGAAGAAGCACGCCAACTTGTTCACTTGCACATCAAGAGCCACCAATGCACAGCCAGCCGGCACCATAATCTTCGCCGAGGCAACCTGTAATACCAGCCCGTGGCCGTGTGTGCGTTTCGACTCCGCTACGCCAATGAGGACTAAGTGAGAGACTGTTGCGACTCTATTTTGATGTCCTAAAAGATAATCCGACTTATTGGCACCCTGGACTATGAGGTCGTGCCATAGGCTATTTCGAAACAACAGCGGTGCCGCAGACGTCCTGAGGTAATACACGCGGTGCATCTTAGGGCTTTATACGCCCGCTTACGAACTTGCAGGCTTTTTTTCTTTGTTACTTTGTTGTTTTTCTTTTACTACGGATACTGTTGTTGTTCTCTTTTGTGTTTGTTTGCAGCATTGGGATGATGCTGTTTAACAGGGCGTTGCAAGGGCACGTGTACTTGTTTATTTTCCCCGGTGAGTACTTTCACCGGGTCATCATAATTATTATCATCAGCCTGGCTACGCCCACTGCACGGCAAAGGCCACTCCCATAGTTCTCCAACTACCCCGGTCATGTGCTTATTATGGCCATATTGTCCCTGCGAACTTCCTTATCCGTCCAGCTAACTTTCTTACGGCTCCTGCTACGGTTCCCTTCTCTTGGGATCCAGTGCGTAATCCTTAATGACCATCGGTTATCTTCCCTCCTCCTTACAAGTCCTGCCCATCCCCCCCCATTTCTTTTTCTTGATTTCAACTAAGATGTCATTAACTCGAATTTGGTTCCTCACCCAATCTGCTCTCTTCTTATCCCCTTAACGTTACACCCATCATTCTTCTTTCCGTAGCTCAATGCGTTGTCCTCAATTTAAGTATAACCCTTTTTGTAAGCCTCCAGGCTTCCGCCCCGTAGGGGAGTACTGGTAAAACGCAGCTGTTATACACGTTTCTCGTGAAGGATAATGGCAAGCAGGTGTTTATGATCTGACAATGCCTGCCGGGTAAGAAACGTAATCGGTCGACACTGGACGTACCTGTATACATCGCATGTCTATCGAATGTTGTCGATAGCTATATCCATTGTCTGTTATCACCTAACATTCTGTAATCTGATTGTATACGCGACGCGAGTTCTGTAGTACATTCTGGTAGACACACAGGCACCAACAATTACGCTGGAACCTTGGACGAGTCATGTTTAAAAGCCGAGGCACTTGAGCCCCAAAGCAGATTTTCGACGATCTCCTACTCTGCTCGCCCTAAGGTTGGGCTTGAGTGTTACTTGTTTTGATGGGCACAGGGTCGAAGAATAAAAAGGAAAATTTGTAATTCACACTTTATTGCAGTGCGTTACTGAGAGTAGGTAGACACCCCACCCAAGCAACGCTGGAAGTAACGCTTGATGGTCAAAACATCCCGGAAAAGAATATGATCAAAATCCTGGGCATGTGGCTACAGGGCAGCAGAAAATGCAGCCACACCATCAACCTGCTAAGCAAAGTGACGGAGCAGGTGGGCCGGATGATCAACAGGGTCTCCCAAAAAAGATACGGCATGAAAGAGGAAGACACACTCAAACTCGTCGGCAGCCTGGTCGTCAGCCGATTCATCTACTCGCTACCGTACCACGCGATGACCAAAGGAGAGAGGGAACAGGCGGACACGATAATCAGGAAAGCATACAAGACGGCTCTCCATCTGCCAAAAAACACTTCAAACGAAAAACTGCTCCAACTGGGCATCAGCAACACTTTCAGCGAGCTGGCGGAAGCCCTGCTTGAAACGCAAAAAGCCAGACTCAAAAGCACCCCTGCAGGGAGAGCGCTCCTGACTAGGCTGGGACGGGACACGAGTGGACACGTAGATAGATACGCAGACGTGCCCGACTGCTTAAGAAAAACAATAAGCGTTAGGCCAGTACCTAAGAACATGGACCCCAACCTCCGCGAGAGCAGAAGGCAGGCGCGAGCCGAATACGTGGAAAAGACACTCGCGCTACTAGAGAACACGGTGTACACGGATGCTGCCACGTACCCGCGAGAAGGGAAGCGCACGGCCACGGTGGTGGTGGTGGACGGCGACGGGAATCTGATCACATGTGCGACGGCAAAGGCAGCCGACACAGCGGAGGCCGAAGAAATTGCCGTGGCGCTGGCGGCAGTAGAAGGATATAGGACAGGCAGGCCTCTAAACATCTTAACAGACTCAAAGGAAGCGTGCAGAAATTACACGAGGGGCAGGATTAGCAAAGCCGCCCTCAGAATTCTTGGCGGAACCAACTTCGCCGTGAGGAACGTTACGCACAAGTTAATTTGGATTCCGGCCCACGCAGGCATACAGGGTAACGAAAGGGCAAACAGCCTAGCTCGAGAGACCACGTGCCGAGCAGAGCAGTCGCGCGCCCCGGAGTATCACCCACACGCTTGTGAGGGAGGATACACAGAAATCTTAAACTTATACAGAGGGACGAGAGCCAAATATCCCCCACCCCACAAAGCCCTAACGCAGGAGGAAGCAACGAGTTGGCGCAGATTGCAGACAAACTCCTTCCCAAATTTATACATCCTAAACAAAATGTACCCAACACAATACAGAGACACCTGCCCATGGTGCGGGGCCACACCCACACTATACCATGTCACATGGGAATGTAAACACAATAAATCATTCCACCAACACAATAACCCGAGTGCGGAGCAATGGGAGAGTCGGCTTACCAGCTGCGAGCTCACGGCCCAAAGGGCCTTAGTGCAGCACGCTAGTCAGGTAGCTAGGCTCAGTGGAGCCCTGGAATAGGGGCCCACCCTTGCTGGAAGAGGCTCCAAGTCGCCGGCGCCCAAGACGACCGAGACCTCGAGACGCTAAATCCTTGAAGGAACCAAAATAAAGTTTCTCTCTCTCTCTCTCTCTCCCCGTCACTACAACCTGACAAAAAAAATAGCTTTCGTCTTTCTTCAGGTAGCACGGAATTAGGATGGGTGCATCAATATCCACAACAAAGGCCAACCGAACAATGGAATGTATCATAGGAATGGCCCTGCAGTCATTGAAACCTTGTCCTTTATACATAGACGAAAGTGCTTGTATTAGGCAGAAAGCACGTTCAACGTTTCTTTCAGCACATAAGGCACGCCCAACTGTCCTTACTGTTCACAGTCACCATAGGTTCCAATGGCTTCATCCCTTTGCTGAATAGGCTAGTGAAATGGCCAAAGCTTGCGCGGCACAACAAAAACGGAGACATGGAACACAGAAAGCACATCGACCGGCGCTCTCCTGTTGTTTTCTTTGAAAAACAAAACCGTAGAACAACATTTATACATGCGAACATGTTATCAGAGATGGCAAAAATCATAGGTGACAAATAAGAAGCCGCATTTTTTTATCTGTAATACTCCAGGTAGTAGCACTTACACAGCTAACACGAATTTTCCTAATGTGTGCTGCTTCTATTATATAGCTCTGCTTTTCATGATGACATGACGGCGACGTCATGACGAGAGTCGGAAGTCGAAGTTACAACGATGACAATGCACCCATCGCGATGACTTTCCGTTGGTGGTACGACACTGAATGCATGACGACGACTGTATGACGACGATGCAGTAACGACTGCAGCCTAATAATGGCATGAGACCAATGAGATGCAGGGGAGTGAATGATAACGGCGTGACGACGTATGTATCACTAGACATGTGTGACGTTGGTGACGCGACAACAACGGCACAACGAGAGTCAGAAGACGAAGATGGAGTGACGTGGTGGCAAGACTGTTACGGCTTTACTTCGACGGCTTGGCAATGGCAGCAAGTGTCGGACCATCACGACATTACAGGGTCAGAAAAATCACGATAGATCGATTGAATGTTTACAATACTGTTAAAAAGAAAGACTGACGTCACCCTAGACGAGGAATTCTCCGTTGCCGAAATCCAGGAGGCCCTCGTAAAGCTGAACACCAAGTCGGCCCCTGGCCCCGATCGAATACCCAATAGGGCACTACGCAATCTCGATTACGGGTCGATCGAGAAACTAACAAAATACATTAACGAGTGTTGGGCGCACGGCAAGCTACCCCGGCAATGGAAAGAAGAGGCGTATCAGATACTCCAGCGACATCCCATACACAAGGGAGAGGCCGACGTTGATAACCGGAGGCATTTGCTATGGATCCCGGCCCACACTGGAATGAGCACCCCCAAGGAAGCGGCTCACGGCGTTGCTCGAGGCCTGACTCACCGAGCAGCATCGGAGGAAGAGCCCCCGCGGGGTACTGCAAACATCTGGGCATGGGAGGATCGTATGACCAGTTTTCACGACATCACGGCACACTACCAATTACAAAGACGCATATACCCATTCCCTCACGCTAGGTTAGACAGGACGCAAGCAGTACACTTCAGACAATTACAAACAGACTCCTACAGAAACCCTAGACTCATGCACGCCATGTATCCAGACATGTACACTACAAACAGATGCACATCGTGTGGCGAGGTTGCCACACTAAATCACATGTTATGGGAGTGTCGGGACCTAACAAACAAGTCGGGCAGTGCTGACCCCTCCGTCTCTTCCACCGCCAGCCTCCAGTCACGCTGGATGACCGCACTGCTCAGCTCTGACCTGACAGCACAACTCTGGGCCCTCCAGCGAGCCGAGGAAGCCGCTTCGAGACAAGGTCTCGGAACCGCGTCCGCGGCGGGTGCCCAGACCCACTAAAAAGACGCCGGACTCAAATCTTGTTGATTTGAAATAAAAGTTTACGCTCTCTCTCTCTCTCTCTCTCTCGATGGAACGAAATAGGCGGTATAATGACGATGGCATGACGACACTCAGATTACATTACAAAATGAGGGCAATGACGAAGCGACAGCGTTATGAGGACGGCGTGACAAAAATAGTGCGTCGGAGATGACGTGATGGTGACTGCATGACTGTGTGGGATGAAAAATGTGCAATAACATCGAATCAACGACCACGACGACATCACAACCACGATGATGCCAAATCAAGTGACCCAAGCTATTAGAAAGTGTGGGTAACTGCGTTGTGGTAGAAAGCGTGAAGACGACGGCATGGCGTGCGTCAGATAACGAAGCAGGAATGAGGAGGATTGAACGACCACGACGGCATCATTATAACGGTGTGACAACAAATCTATGATGACCGTATGACGACAATGGCGTGACCACTACGGCATGATCACTGTCGGATGACAAAACTGAAATGACGACAACGCAGCGAACACGATGGCACGAAGACCACGAGCCCGTACATAGTGGCTCAGGCTATTAGATAACTTGTGCCCCTTGGTAGGGTTGAAAGAATGCCAATGACAGCATGACGAGAGTAAGATATGGTGGGGGAATGAGGACAATGAAACAAGAACGACGTTATCACGACCAGGAGCACCTTCCATGTGACCCAGGGAAGTAGACAACTTGAGTCACTTGGTCAAGATGCTAAACAGACAGACAGAGAGACAGACAGACAGACAGACAGACAGACAGACAGACAGACAGACAGACAGACAGACAGACAGACAGACAGACAGACAGACAGACGGAGGGACGGACGGACGGACGGACGGACAGACACATGGATAGACACATAGTAAGGGTACCAGGCTTCACATGATCAAAAATACTGAATGGTATTAAGAGGAGAATTCCTCTGACGAACCTTTAGGGTGAGTATTTTCTTCTGTGCTACTGCAATTGCACTTTTCTTCTTCGGAACACACGTTCGCTATCCTTCTTAGTCCTTGTAAACTCTTGGGAAAATAAAAGGCAAAATCAGAATAACAAGCTCTCTATTTATTCATTCGTGTGTAAGAAAGAGAAGCGAAACATTCAAAAGGCCCCAATAATCCAGACTTTAACCCTTTGTGATGCATATGATTTCTGTTAAATTAAAACTTAATTGCACCATATTGCTTACAATTTCACAGTCATAAAAGCGAATAGCTGGATAATAGAATCATAATTTAACAAGTTTTGAGAAGTTTAAAAGAATGTAGACTGCGTGCAAGGAACCCTCTGCATCAACTATGTTATGTCTAGCATGCATGAAAAGCACCTATCCAGCTACTTGACAATTATGCCTCGTTCCCCACCTTGCAAGCAACAAGAAAGTAAACCAACTGCATACACTTGCACAATAACGCTGATCAAAGTTCCCAAATCAACTACCTTTCAATGCGTGGTAATAAAACATTTTGCAAATTTCACTAAAGCTTGCAGCACAATTTGAATCAGAAGTATTTATATATGTATGCGATACATTTCAAAAATCGTTACTTGCATCAATGCTTTTGCTGTTCATGCACAATCTTATCCAACGAAATCATCTACACAGCGACTTAAGGGTTATTACAACTTCCTGTTCTAAGCTAAAATAGCAAGCAGGTTAAAATAAATGCAGCAAAAATTTAGCGTTCATATACGCATAAGCACAATAAAGAAACTGCGGTAAGTTACTATAACTTTTTATAGAACTATATATTATACATATATTAAACCATAAAGCACACAACAAATGAAACTGTAGTAATGCATAATTAGAAGTACAGCAAAAATCAAAATTAATGCTTGTTAAGCTGTCTGTAACTCGGAAGATAAGTTTATGTTGGTCAAGATAATGTTCCAGAAAGGCAGTGCCATAAACGATGAAGTGATATTTCCAGATTAATTCTAAATTTAAGCAGAAGGAATTTGTTCGCTGACGCAAACCAACTTACATGGCGATCGCTCTGCATTTATGTGGTAGAACTGTTGATAGAACGTCAAAGAGATTTGCACACCAACGGTTGATAACATTTTTAACTTAATTGTAAGAATGTGGAACTCTTGTAAGAGCGACAATGCATGATGTATCCGTATACTGGACAGGAGGCAGTGTGATGGTGATCAATATAAAGAGGGCGCGAACTACTCACCATGATTAGGAGCCTCAGAATGCTCACAACATTAACATTTGCAGGATCCAGGAGCGTCATGGCGTATATGCAAGGAAAGGAAAGTGAGGCAGTCATACGTGTCTCAGGCTGCAACCAAGATAGCGTCCCGAAGAGTATGGTCGTCATCTGTCAAAAGAGGGACAAAATGTAAGACAGAATTGAAAACAAGAATTCTAATGCCTACTTCGTGGCCAGTAAAAACCGAAAGTCACGATATAACTTGAGCAAACATATTTCTCAGAGGTAAGGAAAAGAAGAAATAATATGAAGAGTAGAAATATATGCTTCAAACAATAGCCGACGCAGCCCGTAAATTCGATTCACTATTAAACTTTAAAGTGACACACAGATAAATCAGAAGCCAGCCCTGCTATTAAATGCAGTAACAGTAGCTACCGTTATTAGCGCTTCCTAATGAACGCATATCGTACATGAAAATCAGGAAAGCCTGCCAAGGTTATAGCTATGCAAGAGAAAAAAGAAGATATATATTGCAGAAAATTCCAATAACACCGCACTCATTGAATATTTAAAGAAGTACAGCAACAGTACAATGTACGTAAACATCAACAGCCAATATTTGCTTCAGCGAATAGCAGTATGGAAAGCGCTTGCGTGTGTTGCCTTACAACAAAGCACGATTCGGTGAAAACTGTTCCACAGTCCTCACTCGGAATAAATGGAAGTGGTCTGTTCCAATTATCCATTCTTAGTTTAAACGAGAAAATGCCTAACTCTGCCTGGCCGCCGCCACTTCCGTGCTTCAGTACTGATAGCGAACTTTGATCTGACATTTAAATTGCGCCATTTTTGATGTCATATTCATCGCAAGTTACCTCTATTTATTCTGAAACTTAGTTAAGATGAAACGGTTGGGGAGGGGAGGGGGGTCAGTAAAACATTGTAGGTAACTTTCAGCGTAAGTTTTTTTTCTCAATAGGTACTGTAATTTATTTGCTGTTGAAGGGGCAAGCACGTCTTTTTTTTCCTGATGTGCTCAAATATTGTAAGACTTGTAGTGAATGAAGTAATTATCGCTACATTAGTACTAATCAAAAACGTTAGAGAAAACTGCGTTGGGCAAAATATATAAACACTGAAACGATAAATTCATTCCCTATTTTATGCATGCCAAAGCCCTCAATGGAGGTGGCGGGATAAAAGGGGACGAGAAATAGAATACTGCAAAAAAAGATAATTCATATGAAATTTTGGCTCCAGTATCAATCTTGCAAGTCAAGCATGGTCATAGGAAGCATTCAAAATTGCTTACTTCTTTCCGTACCGCGCCAATTCGGCATCGTTAGCCTCCTAACGATGGTTTGAAACGCGCATTTCGAGACCTCCCACGCATCTCACGGGCCCACTCCGTTATCAATCGTGAAGGAGCACAAATGTATTTTTGTTTTCTAAGCAGCTCGCTTTTTCCACGCCAGGCGGTGACTTTAGAACGCGCTCCGCAGTTTCGCGATCGTTAAACTAGAAAGCAAGAAAGGTCGCCTTCTGGAACGGCGTGCGCGTTTCGAGAGGTTGCAGATCTCGTGATTCCGTTGCGTCTGCAGCTGATGTTATCGATGACACCAGCATCAGCGTGTCTGAAAATGCTGAGTTTCATCGGAATCTGAGAGCGACAACGACTCAAGCAAGCAAGGAGCAACTACGGCCGAAGCCCGCACGCGCAACTGTAGTGCTCGCAGTCAAATATTTGTAGCGGAATACCTATTAATCACTTTTTTTTATTTTTTCGGAAATGGTGCTTATTAGACGGCGATACACGTTGTATATCTCGTAATCTTGTTACGTATTTTCCTACTAGATATAAGGGTGCCTCTACAAAATTTGTTCAATTTTATCCCAGAATCTTGATTCTACCAATTTATATTTATTTATAACATATAACTCGGTGATAAAACTAATATGTGTGAAAAGTGCATTCATTGTGCTTTTTTCTGATGTATTACATAAGATACTGAGTGCAGTAGTTGCTTCAAAAAAATCTGACGTAACCTACAAAAAACACCTCTTTTCCTTATGTTAGGGAAATAGTGAAGAGCATAGGAACGGTATATACGTAATTTGTTGAAGGAATAGAACTAATCGGGAATCATTGCGAGAACAATGATGGAGTCGCGACTGAAAAGGAATAGGCAATGAGATAATAACATACTGACAGTGCAACAGTGCAATTGACAAAACACCGGCATGTAAAATTATTAACCCCGCATTTTCCCAGCAAGAACACCTTTATATATTCCTTGTTTCATGGCACAATAACAAAATGGAACAACTTACCCATATCACTTCTTAATAACATCAAAAGCATCGAAACTGTTGACAGCGTAACACGCTATAGTTGACAAATGCAGTTTCTTTTTTATCTTATTTTGGTGCGGCGCTTGTGAAATTGTTTTTCCCCCGAATCATTGCGTTATATTTATGCCTTCTTGTTCTTCTGCTTGTCACGTGCTTATGCAGTTTCTCGTTTATTATATACTTCTGCCCCTCCTCCAACGGTACCAATGAAGCCTGGAGTATTTTCTAAGTAAAAAAAAAAGGCATATTCTTACAACAGCGCTTGAAGACACGAGGAGGGAATCGTAGAATCCATCCACAAGGTTTGAGCGGAATTGCTGTTGGACTTCTGGACGCCGCAATTGTGTCAACGCCTGGCCGAAGGTTTCTTCCCAAGCATATAGCTTCACTAACCTCACACATGAGAGGAGATCTGTCATTTTCTTCAAGCGAGCGCCGTAAAATTTGAAGATATTTTGCTGAAAAAAAAAGCTGCTTTAGACTCTTGGTGGTTAGATTTTTATACGAAACACCATGATAACAATAGAGCATCGAATCAAATGACACAGCCAAAAGTGTGTCGAGAATAACTTTGGCAGCAGGAGAAGCTCGCGACACTCCGGAAATATGCTAAGCGGTTAGCGCGATCACGCGCTTTAAGATTCACCTAAAAGAGTGCCATTCGGAAGCAACTGGACAGCCTTATCATAGAACGGGTTATGGTTCTCTGAGCTGCTTAAGTGTCTGCAAGAAGACAGTGCGATGCTTCATGGGTATTCAACGTTCGAACCATGCCTCGCCTGCGTTCGGTTTCGCCGTACACACACCTACGTCTGCGACGTGGGTTGCCACAGCACAAAAGTGCCATGTTATTGCATTTGTGAATAGGCGTCACATTTGCCGATTCCTCTGCTTACTTCATTGGTATCTCTGGCAACCTACGCGAGACATGAAAGGGGTCAACAAATACGGAAGAGGACCACGCGTGAGCTAGAACCAACGAGATGTGACGAGCGATTCATACATCTTGTCTGTGCCGGCCTGCGTTATAGTGCAGGGAGGCAAATGGTCGACAATGATCGATATGATGCACAAGCATGTAATAATGCATAAACATATTATTGTACAACATATAATGCATAAAACAATTCATATCAGGCGGAAATTAAATCAGAACCATCACACTTATAAATGGCTCACTGCAAGTGGCATGCTGCTTATGCGGTCTATTTTATTCGGCTCTTGCGTATGCGGCCCCAACTTAAACATCCCCGGTTGGTTGCATAGTAGGGAAGCGTAGAAATCGGCCTGCATAACGCGACATCTATATGCGGCATTTCACATGAAATCTGCCCTGCTTTCTAGGCGGCTCAAATATTGTGAGACTTAAAATTATGTGGGTCAATTCGGCATTTATAATACAAAGAAATTTTATGACAGGTACCGCTCATGTCTTGTTGCGAGTGCTTTCATACAGAGAGCATAGAAACATTTAATACGAAATTTATAACATGCATCACACAAACACGGAAACACTGGTAATCGAACCGCGGTTCATCGCCTGTCAAGCAAGCACTCGTAACACTACACCACATTACCGGCCTTTCACACAATGCTCGCATTGCATTTCGTAGATACACTTGTGCTTCAGAGGCTCTCGTTCTCTTCCGTTTGTTAACCGCTGGAGATCATGTGCGAAACACGTAGTTCGTGTAACTGTTTCCGATGCTTCGGTTGTTAGCGACAGTAAACATGTAATTAAGCGAGTAACATTATACGACTACCGTTTTCGACAGGTCTCGGGTGTGAAATGTCAGGTGTCGTGTAGGATGTCTGGTGGGAAATGTATTTATTTAAGATATTTTCAAGGCCCGAAGGTATTACAGAAAGGAGTGTATAAAGGGAAAATTATGGAGCATGAGAGATAAGCGAAAACAAAAATTGCTTCGCTCGGCGATTTATATTCTTGATTGTTTTGCTCATTATTCACTGCATTGAGGATTGTTAGCAGCAGCCTCCCTTTGACCAAGAAGTTGGCCTTGTCCAAAAAAATTTGAACCACGTTCAGAAATACTTTTTAGCGCAATACAACGGACACAAGAAAGGCGACCCCGCCCCCCCCCCCCCCCAGTACAAGGGGCTACTCTCAACTGACACCATTTTATTGCGTCACTCCTTCATAGGCAGCAGGAACTAGAGGAACATGCGCAGTGAACACCACGAGCAGGAACCACCTACATCCGACCACAAGAGCGCACTCATACAGATAGAATCTAAAAAACCATATTCAGCACTGTACAAGATTAAGGAAGGCACGCTAATGCACTGTGACCCTAACGACTGTATGAAGAATGCTGCCGATAACTCTTTGGCGGTGGTATCGCGGCTCTTTTTCAAAATCTTGATATCACGAAACATAGGTTTGTACTTGCATATTTTACAATGTTGAGCCAAATGGGAACCTATGCCTGCTGGTATGGATCGTCATTTTCTCTAAGGCGCTCGTTAACACAGCGACCTGACTGTCCTACAAACACTTTTCCACATGGCAACGGCATCTTATAAACCACACCGGCGCTACAATCTACAAACTTCGCGTGGTTCTTTTCTCAATCTGTTTTTACCTGTTTTAGAAATACGGCTGCACAACATTGACAGTTTCTGACGAGCCGAAAACACTACCGGAATTTGGTATCTAGTGGCAAAATTTTTTAGATTGTGACCCACTCTATGGCAATACGGCACAACTTCAGGCCTCTTCTTTTGTGTACTACAGTTACTTTTGTGCCGCTTCCCTGTCAGTATCTGAAGCAATACCTCTGAGACTGACGTGACAACGAGAAAATCGTCAACATATTTAAAAATTTGAACTGAGTCATTGTTTAAAGCACTCTTAAGAGCGCAGTCGATAAACGATAACAAAATATTACAAAGAGCAGGCGCCACACATCAACTAGTAAACACACCATTTTTTGAATAAAAAGCTTATTTTATTTTATTTTAAAAAAAGCTTTTTATTCAGAAAATTGGTGTGTATTAGTTCATGTGTGGCGCCTGCTTTTTGTAATATTTATTATCGTTTGTCGACCGCGCACTTAACAGTGCTTTAGGTAATGACTCAGTTCAAATTTTTAGATGTGTTGAAGATTTTCTTGTGATAAAACAGACTAACAACGAATGCTCCGTTACGGTAGCTGACCTTTTAACTCTGGTCAATGACAATGGGAAAGGTTTAACTTTCACACATGAGCTATCTAGGGACGGTAAACTCCAGTGTTTAGATTTGCAGCTATCCTTACAAGCAGGTTACGCCTGTTGGATGTACTCTCCACGGGCGCGTAAGTAACTTTTACCTTACGCGACTGCGCACTCAAAGATTGTGAAACGCGCCATTTCTTTGATGTGTGTTGAATCTTCGTTAATGAAATCTTGTCATCACTCTGCGAACCAGAGTTTCACTGCACAGTTAAATAGGCTACAGGCTGCGGGATACCTAAGTGTGGTGGTGATGTCAGTCTCAGAGGTATTGCTTCAGGAACTGGAAGGGAAGCGGCACAAAGGTAGCTGTAGTACACAAAAAAAGAGCCCTGAAGTTGTGCCGCATTGCCAGAGTGGGTCACAATCTAAAGAATGTCGCAACTAGATACCAAATTCCGTTAGTGTTTTCGGCTCCTCAGAAACTGTCACTGTTGTGCAGCCGTATTTCTAAAACACGTAGAATACCAGATTGTGAAAAGAACCATGCGAGGTTTGTAGATTGCAGCGTCGGTGTGGTTTATAGGATTCCGTTGTCATGTGGCAAAGTGTATGTAGGGCAGCCAGGCCGCTGTGTTAACGAGCGTCTTAGAGAACATGAGCGATCCATACCAACAGGCACAGGTTCCCATTTGGCTCAACATTGTAAAATATGCAAGTGGAAATCCATGTTTCGTGATACAACGATTTTGAACAAGAGCCGTGATACCACCGCCCGAGAGTTATCGGAATCATTCTTCATACAATCGTTAGGGTCACAGTGCATTAGTTTGCCCTCTTTATAGTTGTACAGTGCTGAATATGATTTTTTAGATTCGGTCGCATGAGTGCGCTCTTGTGATCGGATGTAGGTGGTTCCTGCTCATGGTTCTCACTGCGCATGTTCCTCTAGTTTCTGCTGCCTATGAAGGAGTGACGAAATAAAATAATGTCAGTTGAGAGTAGCGCCTTGTACTGGGGGGAGGGGGTCGCCTTTCTTGTGTCCATTGTATTGCGCTAAAAAAGTATTTAAGGATCCGCACCAACTAGCCCGCCAACGCATTGTGCACATTCACAATGTTCAGTTAAAAATGACTCGCCGCCATCGCGCACACATGGATGAAGAAAGAGAGCAAGGAAACCAAGGCATGGTCAAAAATTTATATTGTGGGACTTAGCGTTCCGAAACTGCATCAGATTATGGGAGACACTGCAATGTAGATGTGCGAATTTTCGATCCGATGTGGTATTTTAACGCGCACCCGAAAATGACACACGCGTTTTACAGCGAAAGTGTTAGCCTTTAGTTGATCGGCATTTTACATTCCTGCGTTCGCGGCGGTCTCAGAAAAATATGGGCCGATCCCGGAGGCTGTGCAAAGAAACGGGAAGCGCACAGCGTGCTGCTTCTCCGAGAGGCATGGCATGGCCTCATCAGAAGACATCATCACGAGACGAAGACGTTATTGCGTGACGTCCCGTTTTGCGAAATGAAGTCAGGCGATATTGTCAGGTGACGATGGCGCTATTCTCGCATATTCCAATTGGAATACGTAACCATATTATCTAGACTTTGCGTGTAAGTAATACATTAGGAATTTTCTGGCGCAATTTATTTTAGGAAATTCAATTACTTCAGAAGCGCACTTGCGCTTGGCAGGAGGCCTAGGAAAATGATGAAGTGTGCTGAACTTGTACACGCGTGCATGCGCCCGTGATGTAGGTCGCTTTGGTGGTGGCGCTCTTCTAACGGCGTCTAACGGCGGCAACAGCTTCGGTGTACGGCTGTACACCGCTTTCCACAGGGTGGAATTTAAGCGGATTTTTTGCATTCTATTTATGTCGGAAGGCGACAGGGGCGCCTGAAACGGCAGTGCCACAGCATTACCGCGACGAGTATCGTTCAAAGAACAATTACTATCTTCTTTACAAAGGAATAACCAGGTGTGACTTTGCCGGCGTGTGCAAGCTGGCAGAAGCTCAGTTGCAAGTGTTGAAAGTTGATGGCTGTGACGTAAAACGAACCTAAAATAATGATGATTTTGTCTATTTTGTGTAGTGCTACATTTGTATTATCATCACCGCCGCAATTAGCACTTCCAGCTTTCTGGAATGCCAGGAATTCTCCGTGCGGAATATGAGTCGTATTCATGCACAAGCTACTTCTATATTTGTCACTATTCCATTGTCGTGGGATCGAAGAGGATGCGGAGCAGCAACAGCAGCAAAGTCGTCAGAGAGAAACAAACAACGTCTTCGTCTCCACGCTTAACCCCAAAACCCGCGCTACGTCAACCTCGTCCCCCCATGACATATACCCGCGGCAAAATATTTGTGCCAAATATTGGCGGCGAGCTCCACCACTGGAAAAGCTGGCGCCACCGTCGGCCTGACGTGGCATGAGGGATCAGTGGACAAAGCGGCCGCGTCGACTGCTTCGGAAGCGCCGAAGCGAGCTGGAAACGATATTTAATGTCCTACGTGCGTCGCGGCTCTGATTAAGTGGTGAGGCTTTACGCCTTGGGTGTCAACATGACAACATCTGAAACTACTATAATAGGTAGCGGCTGCCTCTGGAGGCGTGCAGCGTGGTAGGCTACTGCTCGATGTCGCAATGCGGGATGTACGCAACGGAGCCCGGTGTCAGCCTTATTCACACGTAGCCGCAGGACAAGGATCTGCATAAAGCTTGGCTGGCGAAACTTAGAACCGGCGGACAGCCAATGGCTTCAACTCGGGTATGCAGCAAGCACACACGCGAGGAAGATTTCTGCTACGGCGCCGGGACTGCGTGACGTTCGGTGAGTAGCAGAAAACCCGCACTGAGACGCTCGCCCGCGCCCTCTGCCCGGCTAATGTCATGATGGTTTGCTCAATGAACTCGCAAGTTCACTGAAACGGAAAGGGAGCGGTAAGACGCACATTAAAGAAAGGCATGGCATATGGTCATGTTTGCTTTAAGAATTAATGCACTGGATTACAAAAATGAAGCAGAGGGAAATCGCACGCTGAGAAGACCGATAAACATACAGTCAAACGCAACTTGAGAAATGATATTGAAATGTCCAAGAATTTAGAAGACAAAAAATAATTGAATCGTCGTGACGGCACATCACAGTCTCCGCGTAGGCGTCGAAGTCTCTATAGGGAAATTATTTTTAAGCAGTTCTGATAGCGTCCAGGCAACAATGGTTCCTAGTCTGCTGTCAAATGCTCATATGCTGCGGCCTAAAGCTTGCAATGCAATGCATGCAAACGCGCAGTAGGTCGCTGTGAACCCGTGCGATCGCTGCATTGAGGCTTTATTCTTTTATGCCCCATGTGATTATACAGACAGCCTACTAAAGAACATATTTCACAATGTTTACTTTCAGCGTATGCCTGCCTTTCACGCAAGAAGCCAGTTCGGGAGACTGCATCGCGGTGACCGAGCGTAGTGGCGTTCGCTGTACGTATTCGGTAAAGCGATAGCGTCTGTAAACGATTCTGTGGTTTAAGTTTGCCAAAGATTATTATATCGACAGTCAAAAACTTCCCTCGTTTTGAGAGTACTTACAGAAATGTCCAGGAGGGCTGCCGCGTGCTGTTTTTATTAAGCGCCGTAAGCGAAGCCTATGAAGAGTGTGCCGCGTGATCCCTCATACTACGCAAAGGAGGCGCTTCCGACAGATGGTGACTCCGTAACTCCTCGCCCGGAATAGTTATGTGATTTGCTCACCGCTTAGAAAAGATCATCGTCCCGATGACAGAGGCTCGGAAAGCAGTTATAAAAAACTGGGCACTCTTCAGTCTTCATAGTACTGCTTCATACGGAGCACGTGAACGACCTCTGGTAAATGCCGTCGGCGCTTTGAACACAGAGCCGTCTGGAACGACTTGGCGGTTGACGCCACTGATGTGTCGGAGAACTAGGTAGGGCCCGAAGTATTTGCGCAGGAGGATTTCAGAGAGCCCACGCTGTTGAATAGGTGTCTACGCCAACACTTTGTCGACTATGTGGTATGTTATCAGTCTGTACCGAAGATTGTAGCGTCTGGCGTCACAGTCGTGTTGTTCGTTGAATTGCAGACGTGCAAGCTGTCTAGCTGCATCTTCTCGTCGTGTGGTCTCTTCAGCGCACGCCTCGTTGTCATCAACTTTATGAGGGAGCATTGCGTCTAATGTTGTTGTAACCTCACGGCTGTATACGACACTGAAATGTGTCTGGCGAGTGGTCTCTTGACGAGCCATATTCTACGAGAAGTTGACACAAGGTAAAATCTCGTCCCAGTTCTTATGCTCTACATCTACGTACATGCTTATCATATCAGCCAGTATCCTATTGAGTCGTTCCGTTAATGCGTTGGTTTGGGAGTGATACGCCGTTGTGTTCCGGTGAGCGGTACCACTCAGACATCAAACAATATTCAAAAACTTGGCCATGAACGTAGTAACGCTGTCCGTGACAACTGCTAAGAGAGCGCCATGCTTTAAAACGATGGATTCGAGAAAAAGCGTGCCGCTTCATATGCTCTTGTCCGTTGCAGAACGCCTGTCTCAGCATATCTAGTGAGATAATCTCTGGCGACGATTATCCACCTGTTGCCGTACCCATTGGACCATCAACGTCCTACAGATTTCCAGCAGAGATCCGAAACGGGGCATTCAAACGTCCCTAGGATATATCTGGGAAGCCTGTGTATCATTGTTGGATGCCCATGGGGTCACCCCATACACACGAATGGGCGTTCATAGAAACGTCCCACGAACGTAATGGCATATTTGGACGTCCAAGAAGTGTCTAAATATAGATCATTTTATTGCATATTCCCGAGTACGTCTCAGGGACATTTTTGTCAGGATGTAGGACGCTTGCGGTATATTTGTGTTAGCAATCGTCCCAAAGTACGTTTGTGGGACATTCGGTTCTGGATTTAGGACATTCACAGGACGTCCATATTAATTATAAATCACCATAATTGGGACGCTCCTCAGAAAGTGCCCCAGCAGCGCAGCATGTCTGCTGCATTTGGCACACTATTAACAAATTAAGCTCGCTTTAGTTTTATGTTGGTTCGTGGGGCAATGATGAAAAGGAATTGCATGACACTTGAAGATGGACCCTAGCGGTCCAATAGGGCGACCAAACTTTCTTGTCATACTAAAGATTAAGTACTCGGAGCCAGGCCACGAATACAGCCCATCGTATCTCAAAGCACGTTAAAAGAAGGCTGCAGTGCAGCAAAGCATTGTGCACATAAATCCCTGCAACGCTAATCTAATATATTAAATACAACTTGATAAAGATGTATCAATTCAAAACATATAGACATGCAAGCTATACTTTTTTGCGCTAACATGAAGAAAGCTACAGAACTTAGTTTTGCAGGCTGCTGAATCATTTGACAATCTCATTAAAAATACAGCATTTATTTCAATAAAATAGTTGCACGAAGATCACAAGTTCAACTCTCAAATGCACTCAGCAGTTTTCAGTAAAGCACATGAACGCAAAGAAATAAACCTCAATAATTTCAGCATAAAAGTTCCGCCACTAGACGTTATTTATGGTGCGCCTTAGTAAAAGTTCATATGAATTAAACAGTTTACAAATGCACTTTGGGTAACAAGACAATTTAAGAATTTAAGTATGGCCGCTATGGAACTTATCAGGAGGCTTGCTGTGAGCTCACATCAATTCAAAATTTGCTGAACTGTTGAGATATGTTAGCCAGAGCCTTTCCCTAAGCCATAGTCATAGGTACACACACTAAGACGAGTTATGCTAAAGATGTCACAACTACATTAGGCATTAACAAATTACTATATTACTAAATTTAGACACATCTGTGTATGATCATCCATTTATAGAGCAAATACGGTATGCACCAGTAACAAGTTCTTGCAAAGGTCACCAGAGCAAACAGTGGCATTTTCTTGTGGTGGCGAAACAATTTCAGTTGAGCTAATAATTTGCAGATGCGCCTTGGCCAATAAAAGAACTTTAAAAACCATTTGCGAGGGTGGGGCTTGCACTGGTAATTAGTAGAAGGGCTACTGCAGGCTGGCTCCCTTCAACTGTCCCAGGTACATAAATGCAATATTTGCTGGAAAGTTCATAGCTGTCTTAGCCATACACGAAACTATACTCCAGTCTTTCTGCGAGCCTGCTTCAGCGGTCGCATACAGTAAAAGTACTACATACTTTATACATATACTGGGCATTAATAAAATTACTAAGGGATGACTTAAGCAGTTCCAAGCACGAACATTACTGGCGAGTTGACAGGTACAAAAGCAGTTACAAGGCACTTCATTCGGCAGAAATCCGAACTGATTTCACAGGTACATGATGTTACAAGATGCTTGCTGTACTTGAGTGGTTACAAGGACAAATTCGCCGTAAGTGTTCACAGGCTCGAAGGCCTCTAAGCAACTGAAGCGATGTTGAATGTTACCTTTCCGTGGTCGCAGCCAAATATTGCTCAAGCCGTCTCAGGCAGTTTGGCGACTACGTGATTAACTAAAGAATTTCAGTATGCGCACTTCAACAGTAATAGAGTGAAAAATGCATTATTTGAGTTCACTCGTACCAAAAGCTAACAGAGGATTTGTGTGAGCTTGCTTCAGCGGCCATCGACAAGCCCAAGTTCATCTTAAAAATTCATGGGTATCAGACAACCTCAACCGCCGTGGTTGCTCAGTGGTTATGGTGTTAGGCTGCTGAGCACGAGGTCACGGGATGGAATCCCGGCCACGGCTGCCGCATTTTGATGGAGGCGAAATGCGAAAGCAACCGTGTACTTAGATTTAGTTTAACGTTAAAGAACTCCAGGTGGTCAAAATTACCGTAGTCTTCCAGTACGGCGTGCCTCATAATCAGAAAGTGGTTTTGGCACGTAAAACCTCATAATTTAATTTTAGACAACCTCCATGGAAGTTACCAGTAGGTAGAGCGTGGTTGTTCTTCCATGGCAGCAGATACAAATACTTCTGAAAAGATACCAGGTATCTTGGCGACCAAACATTTTACTAAGGATCCCTGCAGGCTGGCTTCAGCGTTTGCAGACAGCTACATTACAGTTCACATGCACCAAGAAATTTACTGGGGAATTTCTGTGGACTTGCTTGAGTAGTCACACAGACAAAAATTTACCCATATTTCACAGGCACAGCGTGCCATAAGCGAGTTACCACACGCTGGGTGCAGCCTTTATTCTGTGGCTGCTAATGCAGAAGAGATCATTGGTACGCTACACAATTTACTAGTCATCCTACAGCATGGGTATCAGTGGTCGCACACACGAAAATGCACTGTTAGGATCAGTGGTACTAAGAAAATTAGCATATTTCCGTGGCCTTCACTCCCTGCTGAGCAGAGCCGAAGCCAAGTCACACGGGATTCTTAGGCACACCACCTCCAGAGTTTAGTGAGATGCGCCACGAGTGGACTGGTTATATGTCGCTCTTCAATGAATCTCTTTAGCGCCAGTTTGGGTCACAGGTATGTACCTGTAGCATTGTGTGTGCGGCCAGCAAGAAAACAGGATAGTAACGCGGCTAACGTTCCCATCTCATAGATGCTCACCTATCAGCGTTCACACGCACCGGCGAAACATGAGTTGCGGAGACCACTTGCGGGTTTTTCGCGAGAGCGATAGACAGAACAGCCTCTGCGTAAGGAATACGACTCGAAAGCAGTGAATTAGGCTTTCATTTATCTTACAGCGGTAATTTACAGCCGTTAGTAGGTGCAGCGGTGGCGTAGAGATAGAACACCCGCCTCGCGGGCAAGAGGTCCGTGGTTGGAATCCCGTGCCGCGCAATTTTCCACCGGATTAAAAAAAACGCCTGTTGATAAAATTGCATAAACAGGCCTGGAGTGTGGCCTGATCCCGGTGACCAGAACCGGTAACGCACTCCCTCATCACAGCAGGATTGGCCACCCTGGTGCAGTACTTGGCCACAACCTCCTATATGAACACAGAAATCAAACCCCGGCCCTCAGTCCCCAGCAGCTGCGAAACAACTGACCACGGTGGCGGTCAGGTCTGCGACGCAGCAGAAGGTGCTAAAAATTCCTGGCTCCTGACAGGCCGCCATTGGAATATGAACATGGCAACGCTTAATGCTAGAACGTTATCTAGTGAGGCGAGTCTTGCATTGCTATTGGATGAATAAGAGGGCAGTAAATGGGATATAATAAGGCTTAGTGAAGTTAGGAGGACAAAAGAAGCATATACATTGCTAAAAAGCGGGCCCGTCCTGTGCTACCGGGGGCTTAGCGGACAAACGAGAACTAGGAGTTGGATTCCTGATTAATAAGAACATATCTGGTAACATACAGGAACTCTATAGCATTCACGAGAGGGTGGCAGGTCTTGTTGTGAAACTTAACAAAAGGTACAAAAGGAAGGTTGTACAGGTCTACGCCGCTACATCCAGTCATGATGACCAAGAAGTCGAAAGCTTCTATGAAGACGTGCAATCGGCGATGGGTAGAGTGAAAACAAAATACACTACATTGATGGGCGCCTTCAATTCCTGGGTAGGCAAGAAGCAGGCTGGAGACAAGGCAGTGGGAGAATATGGCAGAGGTACTAGGAATAGCAGGGGAGAGTTATTTCTAGAGTTTGCGGAAGAGAATAATATGCTGACAATGAATACCTTCATTCGCAAGCGGGATAGACGAAAGTGGACGTGGAGGTGCCCGAACGGCGAGACTAGAAGTGAAATAGACTTCATACTCTACGCTAACCCTGGCGTCATACAAGATGTGGACATGCTCAGCAAGGTGCGCTGCAGTGGCCATATGATGGTAAGAGCTCGGATAAGCCTAGACCTCAGGAGGGAACGGAAGAAACTGGTACATAAGAAGCCGATCAATGAGTTAGCGGTAAGAGGGAAAATAGAGAAATTCCTGATCAAGCTACAGAACAGCTATTCGGCTTTCACTCAGGAAGAGGACCTTAGTGTTGAAGCAATGAAAGACAATCTTGTGGGCATCATTAAGAAGTGCGCAATCGAAGTCGGTGGTAACTCCGTTAGATAGGATACCAGTAAGCTATCGCAGAAGACGAAAGATCTGATCAAGAAACGCCAATGTATGAAAGCCTCTAACCCTACGGCTACAGTACAACTGGCAGAACTTTTGAAGTGAATCAACAAACGTAAGACAGCTGACATAAGGAAGTATAATGTGGGCAGAATTGAACATGCTCTCAGGAAAGGAGGAAGCCTAAAAGCAGTGAAGAAGAAACTAGGAATTGGCAACAATCTGATGTATGCGTTAAGAAACAAAGCCGGCAATATCATTACTGATATGGATGAGGTAGTTCAAGTGGCTCAGGAGTTCTATAGAGATTTATACAGTACCAGTGCCACCCACGACGGTAATGGAAGATAGAATAGTCGAGAGGAATTGAAAATCCCACAGGTAACGCCGGAAGAAGTAAAGAAAGCCTTGGGAGCTATGCAAAGGGGGAAGGCAGCTGGGGAGGATCAGATAACAGCACATTTGTTGAAGGATGGTGGGCACATTGTTCTAGAGCAACTGGCCACCCTGTATACGCAATGCCTCATAACCTCGAGCGTACCGGAATCTTGGAAGAACGCTAACGTAATCCTAATCCATAAGAAAGGGGACGCCAAAGACTTGAAAAATTATAGACCGATCAGCTTACTGTCAGTTGCCTAGAAAATATTTACTAAGGTTATCGCAAATAGAATCAGGAACACCTTAGTCTTCTGTCAAGCAAATTACCAAGCAGGATTCCGAAAAGGCTAATCAACAATAGACCATATTCACACTATCAATCAGGTGATAGAGAAATGTGCGGAATATAACCAACCCTTATGTATAGTTTTCATTGATTACGAGAAATCGTTTGATTCTGTCGGACCATGCCAAAACACAGTTGCCGGGCTGGTACTCGACGAAGCGTCGTCGGAGGTTGCAGTGCCGGCTGTCGGTATGCTGCTGCTTCATCCGTAGGTGGGCGAGCTGTCGGACTCTTCGGCGCGCTGAAGATGGCTAGCGACGTCTACATTCTCTTCGTCAGTGACATGCGGCAGCATGACGTCGAGCGTCGTCGTCGGGTTCCTGCCGTAAACCAACTTGCACGGCGTGATTTGTGTTCTTTCTTGCACCGCCGTGTTGTAAGCGAAGGTTAAATACGGCAGGACCGCGTCCCACGTCTTGTGCTCGAGGTGGACGTACATTGCTAGCATGTCGGCGATGGTCTTGTTCAGGCGCTCCGTGACACCATTCGTTTGCGGATGGTAGGCAGTTGTCCTCCTGCGGCTTGTCTATGTGTACTGCAGAATGGCTTGCGTGAGCTCTGCTGTAAAAGCCGTTCCTCTGTCAGTGATGAGGACTTCTGGCGCACCATGTCGCATCAGGATGTTCTCTACGAAAAATTTCGCCACTTCGGCTGCGCTGTCTTCTGGTAGAGCTTTAGTTTCAGCGAAGCGGGTGAGATAGTCCGTCGCCACGACAATCCACTTATTCCCGGATGTTGACGTCGGAAACGGCCCCAACAAATCCATCCCCATCTGCTGGAATGGTCGATGATGAGATTCGATCGGCTGTAGTAATCCTGCTGGTATTGTCGCTGGTGTCTTGCGTCGGTGACAGTCTCGCTATGTCTTGGCGTAACGGGCGACGTCGGCGGTCAGACGCGGCCAGTAATACCTTTCCTGTATCCTCGACAGCGTCCGGGAGAATCCTAGGTGCCCAGCGCTTGGATCGCCGTGTAGGGCGTGCAGTATTTCTGGACGCAGCGCTGACGATACAACAAGAAGGTAGCTGGCGCGCACTGGTGATTCTTCTTCACGAGTATGTTGTTTTGAAGCGTGAACGAAGACAAGCCGCGCTTAAATGCTCTAGGGACAACGTCGGTGTTCCCTT
The DNA here is from genome assembly GCF_050947875.1 of Dermacentor variabilis. Taxonomy (NCBI): domain Eukaryota; kingdom Metazoa; phylum Arthropoda; class Arachnida; order Ixodida; family Ixodidae; genus Dermacentor; species Dermacentor variabilis. Next base: position 33,477,711 of record NC_134574.1, read on the forward strand.
CCAAATACTCGACGAAGCCTTTTAGCTCCGGGTCTGCTCGTTGCTGTTTAGTGAAGTCTTCCTCGCTTATTATTCCAAGGACGGCGTCGTCGTCCTCGTCGTTTTGCGCGGCGGTATCGATGGGGGCACGTGATAAGCAGCCGGCGTCAGAGTGTTTTCTTCCGCAGTTGTATATTACGGTGACGTCATATTCTTGGAGTCTGAGGCTCCACCGCTCCACCCATCTTGAAGGGTACTTTAACTTAGCTAGCCAACACAACGCGTGATGGTCGCTGACGACTTTCAATAGCCTACCATAGAGGTAAGGGCGGAATTTTGCTGTAGCCCAAATGATGGCGAGGCATTCCTCTTCAGTCGTAGAATAATTGCCTTCCGCTTTTTACAGCGACCGGCTAGCGTTAGATATCACCCGTTCAAGTCCGTCTTTCCTCTGGACTAGGGCGGCACCGAGGCTTAGGCTAGTGGCATCAGTGTGGATTTCGGTATCGGCGTCTTCGTCGAAGTGTGCAAGTACCGGCAGCGACTGCATGCGTCGCTTGAGTTATAGAAATGCGTCGCCCTGCGGCATTTCCCACTTGAACTCGACATCACATTTTGTTATATGTGTTAGCGATTCCGCGATATGTGAAAAGTCCTTGACAATGCGCCTATAGTAGGCACACGTGCCAAAGAGTCTGCGCACTGCCTTCTTGTCGATTGGCTGCGGGAACTTTGCGATGGCAGCTGTCTTCTGTGGGTCGGGGCGAACTCCAGATTTGCTGATGACGTGGCCTAGAAATAGAAGCTCATCGTAAGCAAAGCGGCAGTTTTCCTGCTTCAGCATGAGCCCTGATGACTTGATGGTCTGCATTACTGTCGCAAGCCGCCTAAGGTGATCGTCGAAATTTGCGGAGAAGACAACCACGTCATCCAGATTAACAAGACACGTCTGCCACTTCAATCCTGCTAACACCGTGTCCATGCCGCGATGAAACGTTGCAGGCGCCAACCACTGTCTGAGTGGTATGACCTTGATCTCGTAGAGGCTGTCTGGCGTGATGAAGGCGGTCTTTTCGCGATCTCTCTCCTCGACTTCTATTTGACAGTAGCCAGACTTGAGGTCCATCGACGAGAAGTATTTAGTGTTGCAGAACCGATCCTGTGCGTCGCCTATCCGTGGAAGGGGGTACACGTCCTTCTTCGTGAGCTTGTTCAGTCGACAATAATCGACGCAGAAGCGTAGGGTTCCGTCCTTTTTCTTCACCAGAACAACAGGAGATGGCCACAGGCTTTTCGACGGCTGGATGATGTCGTCGCGCAGCATTTCGTCGACTTGTTGCCTAATAGATTCACGTTCTCGTGTCGAAACTCGTTAAGGGCTCTGGCGGAGGTGTCGAGCGCACTGTTCGATTATGCGATGCCTTGCAACTGGTCTCTGTCGAATCCAGGATGACGTCGTAAAGCAGTCTTTGTATTGTCGGAGGAGACTTCTGATCTGTTGCTGCTTACTCATAGGAAAACTTGGATTTACGTTGAAGTCTGGTTCGGGGACTATCCACATCGGGGTAGATGCGGTAGAATCCGAGAAGACAAAGGCATTGCTGGTTTCCACAATTTCCTCGAGGTACGCGATTGTCATGCCCTTGTTTATGTGCTTGAACCCTTGGCTGAAATTGGTTAGCATAACTTCCAATTTCCATCCGTGGAGTGGAGCCCACCTCTCTTGTGACGCAAATTTCACGGTCGAGCAGTACATCTTGGCCACCTACGGTGACGCCTTCTACGACAGCGGGTGTTTTGGAGCCGAGGGAAATAGTAATGCTGGAGCGCGGCGGGAGGCTCACTTGATCTTCAAGCACACTCAAGGCGTGGTGACTACGAGAGCTCTCAGGTGGTATCGCTTGATCTTCCAACAGCGTTATCGATTTTGACTTCACTTCTATGATTGCGCCGTGTTGGTTCAGGAAGTCCATGGTGAGAATAACGTCCCGTGAACACTGCTGGAGGATAAGGAAGGTGGCAGGGTAAGTCCGGTCATGAACGGTAATTACTGCTGTGCAGATTCCAGTCGCCGTAATGAGGTGTCCACCAGCGGTTCGAATTTGAGGACCTTCCCATGCAGTTTTAACTATCTTACACTGGATGGAGATGTGTCCACCCATCACGCAGTAATCAGCCCCTGTGTCCGTCAAGGTGGTAACTGCGTGGCTGTCGAGAAGCACATCGAGGTCGGTGGTTGTTTGTCTGGCGTTGCAGTTAGGTCTCGGCGTCGGATCATGTCTGCGTCGTGTTGAACTGAAGCTCGAACGTCGAGTCGTCGCGTCGTCTTTCGTCGGTGTAATCTTGGCTTCCTGATCTCGTCGGGGCGGCGGGTTGCCGTGATGTCGTCGAGATGGTCTCTTCATCGTCTTCTTCGGCGTCGGCGGATCTTCGTCAGTTCGACGAACAGCAACTGCGGCAGCAACCGACGAACAGCTGCTTTTAGTTTTCCGGATATAGGCGGGCAGAGCGGCCCCGGGCTGGGCCGGTGTATAAACGGCGCTGCGGCGACAGGTAGCGACCTGGGGACCGCGAACGGGGTGGTTGTCGAAGGCTCCACTGAGTGGAGGCGAGGTAGTCGACGATATCGCGAGGTCGTTCGCCAATCTGTGGTTGCGGCGCGTTAAGGGCTAACCCTCGGAGTCCCATCTCCCGGTATGGGCATCGACGGTAGATGTGCCCGGCTTCTCCGCAGTAATAGCATAGTCGGGGGCGCGCCAAACATCAGTCTTCCTTAGAATGCTGCGTGGGGCGATTGGTTGGCGTGCTGGCGGCGGGGTTGGTGACGGACGACATAATTGTGCCGTCACTGGACCCTGCCATGGGCGCAGAGGGGGTACGTGACGGGTGGCTACAGCGGCGTATGTCATTGCTTGCGGGTAAGGCTGCGGCGATTCAGGGCCTACTCTGAGGTGTTTTTGGAGCTCCTCACGGCCGGCAATTGAAGCCACTTGAGGCTGTGATGAAGGGAGCAGCTTTCGTAGCTCCTCCCGCACTGCTCGGATAGTCTCGCGCAGGTCCTCTGTGGCCAGTGACTGAACTCCGGCGTAGTGTGTCGAGTTAGTGCAGCGGTTGAATTTCCGGTTCCGCATTTCTAGTGTCTTCTCGATGCTGGTGGTCTCGAGGAGAAACTCGTCGACGGTCTTCGGAGGGCTCGGTACCATTCCGGCGAAAAGTTCACCCTTTACACCACGCGTCAGTAGGCGGACTTTCTTTTCCTCAGACATGGGCGGAATAAGCGGCTCATTTCTTCTGTAAAAATCGTGGTGGACTCATTAGGCAGCTGCACTTGGGTTTCTAGTAGTGCTCGGGCTCGTCCTCGGCATACGACACTTGTGAATGTCTGCAGGAAGCCGCTTCAGAATAGGTCCCAGGTCATTAAGTTGGCTTGTCGCTTCTCGATTGACGTCCTGGCAGCGTCTTCCAATGCGAAGAAGACATGTCGCAGTTTGTCGTCGCTGTTCCAGCTGTTAAATGCAGCGACCCTCTCATACGTCTCAAACCAGGTTTCCGTGTCCTCGAGTGTTGAATCGCGGAACGTCGGAGGTCCCTGGGCTGCTGCAGCACGATGGGGGACGCTAGGGCTGCCATTGGGATTGCCTTAGCCACAGTCTTCTTGGTCTTCTCAGGTAGAAGTTCGTGTTCCGGGGGCAGCTGTTGAAGACGACGGCTTGCTCGATGGTCCGGGACTACGTTGGTGTTCTCTTTGCGGTCCATGCTTTGATGAGGGCTTGTCAGGGGTGTCCGGTACATGAACGAAAAGCACCTCCACCAGATGTCACGTGGTGTTGACGTTGAGGAACACAGTAGCAATACTGTGAAAGACAAAACTAACTTTTATTGGGTGAACCTGTGCCCACAAAAACAGGCTAGACCAATAGCACAACGATAGAGGCGAACACGGTCGGCGATCGTCGAAAATCTAATGAGCGGTTCAAACTCGTCGGCTTTTATCCGTCAGTCGTCGAGTGTTCCAGAGTAATTACTGGGACCCACGTGTCTTCCACAAAGTTCTACATTATTCGCGTCGCGCACAAATGCAATCAGTTTACACAATGTTTGGTCACAGACAGAAGATGGAACCATCGATAACATTCCAGAAATTTTCGATATTTGCAGGAGCGTCCTGCGCTTTGCGATAACATTTGTTAGGCGGTGAAACGTGTCGCCCGATAAAGACAAGTACACGTGTCACTCGGCTTGCCGGCGGGGCTGGCCCTCCGAAACGATGAACCACAAACCTGTCCTCGTGCTTTGGATTCCTGCACATATTTATTTTTATTTCTTTGCCACCTGTGTTGCTGTTGTGAATCATAGGGCCTAGTATCAAAATTAAGGTTGCACGTTTAGTGCAGTTGCCATAGTGCGCCTTAAGAATATAAATATTTTCTTCTGTTCGTCGCCCTGTTAGCATTTTGTTTAACCATCTTTGTTTATCTTTATTCACAGCTTCGAGAAATTATAAGTTTGCTTGTTTACAGCGCACAAATACCGAACACTATCTGCCACTTTTCGTATACCTTATTTAGCTTCCCACGTGCAAACCGTAGACAAGCAAGTAACGCTACTTTAAATGTTCCTAATCGTAGCACTGTGTACAGTGAACTATTACAGCCTTAGACACAATAAACAGGAACTTTGTGCCTGCTCAAATAAGATTTCCCAGGAACTTTGAATTTGACCTCGCATGTAAACGCTTGTTTACTGAAATGTCATAACTCTTTCTTAGCAAATAATGCTTTTTCACTATATGATGTTCTTGTTGAGCGAACTTGTGCGTTGTATAACAATATGTGTTTTCTGTATCGCAACACGTACTCACTGCATCTCCTTTGGTTTCCATGCACATTGTAAGCATTTCTTCAATTGCCTAAATAAAACAGTTTTTTTTTATCTCGTAATAGAGGTGTCCACCTTCAAAAGAACTCTGGTGATCACGGCAGGAGATTTGTCCCTCCTCTCTATACCACAAACAATACTTTCGCCCAAAGACGTTTCCTGAGTATCTCTCAAGAGCGTTAGTGAATTCTAGGAGAAGTAATAAGCAAAAGACTCACCCACATGCTGCTTTGCCATTTCACTGTGAATGCGAGAGCCAAGAAAGCAGCCAACTGCCACGCTGCGCAACAGAGCACAGGGAGCGTGCCAACACTACGTGACAGGATATAAAGAGTCAACGGGAAAAACAAAAGACCGACGAAAATCCTTGGCAGATTAAACATGGTCACAGACAACCGTGTGCAGTCAACTGCTATAACAGAGATGAGATGTGCCGATGAGTAACTACGCAGCGTAGTAGGATCCATGTGTATCACCTGCGAAGAGAAATACGCTCACGTATTGAAAAGGCAGCGGCTTTCTTGTGTAGCACAAAATCAGTTATCTATACTTATTTAGTTAAAACAAAGAAAATTACTCCGCGAACTATTTTCTCACAGCTGTTTGTACACGCATCATTATCATGGTAAGATGCATCATAATAATGATGCTTCTATGGAAAGATGGATTCTCGCTGTGACATCCAATTACGCTTGTTCTCATCGCGACATTTAACCTCCTATATTCGCGTCTATATGTCTGCTTCTTTGGCCCCACTTGATCGCAGCGACATTACGCACCAGAATGTCATACATCTGCTGCATTAGCGCTAGGGCAAAAAGCGTAACATTGAAACCGTGCCCTGAGATTAAAACTGTTGAAATAGCTTAAAACGCCTGACTTACCAGGCCTCTTACGTAATGATCACATTATTAGCGGTCTTTAACGTACAATGAAAATGAGAGTATTAGGTGTCGTATGTACCAGTTGTAACACCACTATTCAAAGTTCGTAGCTCCACCAACAAACACAAGAATTTGGAATTTTCCCTATAGGTGCAGCGTCGATTGCCATAGGAAATTATTAGACATATATATGAACAGAGGGTAGTAGTCTTATCGACCATCTGAACTTCTAATGACTGATTTACTAACTAAATTACCAAGCATGGTTTCACGAGCGCACAGGCAAGTGTTAATACATCTCAATCGATGACAGCGGAAACACGCTGTCAAAGCGCTGGCGTGAGGAGGAGTGGCAGCAGCAGTTTGGAAATTGGCCTTCATGCTGCATGTCGTTTCAACATTAACTAAGCGGTGAGAACATGGCGCACAGAAAGCTATCAGCCCTCTGCACACACAGACTCTGTACTCACCGCATGTCGCTTGCAACATAGGGCTTGCGCAGCTGCACTCAGCTGCGCAACTCAGCTCCGCCGGCGTAGAACGCGCCCCTTCACCCCCTACTCCCGGTGCATTGCGCATGCTGGAATACAGCGCGCTTGCTCTCCGCCTTCCTCCCTTGTGCCTACGAGATCAACCCACCATATTCGACTCACGCTCGCACACTTTCGCTCGCATGCAGAGCATATGGCGCGTTACCACGATGTTGTCGCACCTGAGATTTATACGGAACATAAGGGTTACTCTGACAGTGGAAATGCATTAGGACTGTCCATATAATTGCTGTTGAAGTAAAATGCAAGAAACTTCATACCTTGGTGAAGATGGCCCCAGAAAGCAGCGACTTTATTCGTACGCAAAAGCGTTTCGCGTCCTCCACTTCGATGCATCCCAGCAGGAATTCAGCAGCGCAGCTTGCCGTGAAGAGTACCGTCAGCATGGATGTTTCACGTAGAGATTCTGCTTGGAGTAGTTTCCTGAAACGTTCGTGAGTTAGAACACGCACATGCATTTAGGTAAATTCTACGATTAGTGCTCAGGAGATTTCTTTCGCTGCGAGATAAAAATGCTGTAAGGAAATTGTGGCATGACAGGCAAAAAAAAACATAAGGCATCACTACACTCTAAATAGTTGATTAGGGTGCTTGTTCTTCTATTCAAAAGAACCGTGTCGGCTACGCATCGTCGCTTTCAGGGAAAAAAACATACTAGTAAATGTTAAAAACTGTCGAAGGCCAGATTTTTCACAATGCAGTGCCCAAAATTGTACTCAAAAATGAAAGTACAAAATCTGACGACTGCCTACAGCGGGACATGAAATAATCTTTACCGGATACGACAGCAATTAATGTACTTTGATATGCTCTACAGCGCCATCATAGAATTTGCTTAAAGTCGTGGTAAAACCTTCACCGACTAAACCTTAAAATTACTTGGGTGTTTCGAGGCAGCGATGCTTCAACATTCGAAGCAGCTAGCCTGTAGAATCCAGCCGATTTCCTGGTACTGTATGTCTCCGTTAATGTAGGAAGTGTTTTCGTGGCCAAGTTTGTGACACCGTCTCACCGTTCGGCCGCTTTCGCGGTAGTTCGTGCATGGTGGTTCGTCAGAGTATTGTTTCAACTCTGCGCACGGGCAACCTATGAAAGTTGTAGAACTTGTGGCAGCACAAGGGTCGATTTAATGCACATATCTGCACGCATGCCCACACGTGCAATTTTTATAAGCTTCAGGAACTATAACGCAATTTTATTAGTAATTATTTTGTTTTATTTTGTCTGGTAATCATATCAAGTTTTCCTGCAGCTCTGCAATTTTACACGGGTAAAATCTTTGTCCTAAAATTTACGGAAGCAATCTGTCGCTGCCTGAAGTCGCCTGCGCAGAACTGCTTGCAGTTGGCTTTAATTCATCCACAGAATTATAATTTGTGTGACCTACATCTTGGTTCGCACATCATTACAAAGAAATCGCAAATCATGCAATTCGACCGATGGGTTCAGTGTTGTGGATTTTGAAGACAAAAGTAGCGCCTAGGAATGTATTGATCGAGCCACTCTTCAACAGGCTTTGAGAAATTGACAGGTCCTCGCATGAGAATTCTCGTCACACCTCAGTCTACGTCGCAGGCAAGTAGCGTTCGTCATTGAATCTAACTCGGAAACGTTATGAGCCAGAACTTGGGAAATTGTCACGCCGCACCACGTTCTCACACTTTGCCGACTTAACACAGTTTTCAAAGGGGCCCCACGAATGTCGTTTCTGCAGAAAGGGCCGTGTTGTAGCGGCCTAGAAACTGGATCAATGCTACCGACAAGAAACATAACCTCACTGCTTCAGCGAAGGTAATCGAACAATGTTATAAAAAATTATAGGGTTTCACGTGCGAAAACCAGTTCCTGATTATGAGGCACGCCGTAGTGGAGAACTCAGGAAATTTCGACCACCTGGGGTTCTTTAACGTGCCCCTAAATTTAGGTACACGGGTGTTTTCATATTTCGCCCCTATCCAAATGCGGCCGCCGCGGCCCGGATTCGATAGCGCGACCTGGTGCTCAGCAGCCCAACAACATAGCCACTGAGCAACCACGGCGGGTCGAACAATGTCCCTCGCCTTACTGTGGAAACATTGCTTCGGAACATTAATGTGACAACCCTTGCCATAGGCCAAGATTTATTGGCACAACTGAGAATAATAAATGCGACAAGTTCATAAGATTAGAGAAAACTTCACAATGCGGCGTTGACATGGGCGAGCTGGTAAATATAGGATTCGAAGCAATTCTTAGGGTCAGTGGGTTAACGGCCACTCTTGTTCAAGCAGTCCGCATAATTAATGTATACATGGTGGTACGTGGTATCACTGGCCATATATTATGTCTTTGTATTGACGTCCCGCTTCACATCATAGACAGGATTGCCATCCGTCGTACGCATACGTTGGTTCACACCGTAGGCCACGGAACGAGTAAAACCGTAGGCACGGGAAATACGTCGCTACGACATAGTGCTTAATTGAAACTGTAAACTAGAAAATAGAACGCTTAGGCTAACATCACAGAAGACGACAGCGAATTGTGGAAAAGTGACAAGTGTTGATAACTAGAAAGGTTAGGGGATTTTTTATCGTATCATTTCGCATGGAGAATAATATCCTCAAAGCGTTGGAAAAAGATAACCCGCAGCCATTTGAGCAAGACAATGCTCAATGTATCAAAAAATGCTATAGAAGTGCTCTGAACATCAATGACAAACTTGACATTTGTCGGGGACGGACAGTTCTATTTGCTAGCACCCAACAGAGTGTCATGACGAGCACGAAAATTCAAACTACTATGCACATATAGAAACACAGCCTATTAAACATTAGGCAGAAGTTCGACGCACGGCATCAATGTTGCTGTCTTCCACAGCAGCGTACGCTCAACACTATTATGCATTGAAATAGCTCAATGTACTTTGAGATGAGAAATAAGAGTGCGCCTCGACGATATCAGCACACGCCATCCTCAGCTATCAGTTGTGGCCTCTGGCTAATCAGACAAAACAGCACGTTACTATGCTTACTCGCGCCCGCTCGAGCTATGCTGATAGACATATTATTTTCGTAACACTGCTGCACCCGTATCCCAGAAAGTTTTTTCAAAATCCTCATGTGCAATGGCTCTTTGGGTTTTTGAATCGACTTACGCTTACTATTGCGGAAATACTAAAGTTCGTACCTGGGCTACCCTTGCATATACACATTTTTTTCGACTTAATCACTCGTCTTTGCAGCGGCGGGCACAGTAAGCCTGGTATGTTACGAACAGATTTAGATTTGTGAATGCGTTTTTTATGTAAGATTTTCCTTACGCCTCCACCGAAGTACCACCCATCTTCCTCTTTGCATTCTATCTCTGTCGTTCTCCCAAACCCCTTCACCAGCGTGGAGTAGCAGGTTAGAGGCACTTACTGCCACAATTTCCTTACAGCCACAATTACATGCCACAATTTCCTTACAGCATTTTTATCTCGCAGCGAAAGAAATCTCCTGAGCACTAATCGTAGAATTTACCTAAATGCATGTGCGTGTTCTAACTCACGAACGTTTCAGGAAACTACTCCAAGCAGAATCTCTACGTGAAACATCCATGCTGACGGTACTCTTCACGGCAAGCTGCGCTGCTGAATTCCTGCTGGGATGCATCGAAGTGGAGGACGCGAAACGCTTTTGCGTACGAATAAAGTCGCTGCTTTCTGGGGCCATCTTCACCAAGGTATGAAGTTTCTTGCATTTTACTTCAACAGCAATTATATGGACAGTCCTAATGCATTTCCACTGTCAGAGTAACCCTTATGTTCCGTATAAATCTCAGGTGCGACAACATCGTGGTAACGCGCCATATGCTCTGCATGCGAGCGAAAGTGTGCGAGCGTGAGTCGAATATGGTGGGTTGATCTCGTAGGCACAAGGGAGGAAGGCGGAGAGCAAGCGCGCTGTATTCCAGCATGCGCAATGCACCGGGAGTAGGGGGTGAAGGGGCGCGTTCTACGCCGGCGGAGCTGAGTTGCGCAGCTGAGTGCAGCTGCGCAAGCCCTATGTTGCAAGCGACATGCGGTGAGTACAGAGTCTGTGTGTGCAGAGGGCTGATAGCTTTCTGTGCGCCATGTTCTCACCGCTTAGTTAATGTTGAAACGACATGCAGCATGAAGGCCAATTTCCAAACTGCTGCTGCCACTCCTCCTCACGCCAGCGCTTTGACAGCGTGTTTCCGCTGTCATCGATTGAGATGTATTAACACTTGCCTGTGCGCTCGTGAAACCATGCTTGGTAATTTAGTTAGTAAATCAGTCATTAGAAGTTCAGATGGTCGATAAGACTACTACCCTCTGTTCATATATATGTCTAATAATTTCCTATGGCAATCGACGCTGCACCTATAGGGAAAATTCCAAATTCTTGTGTTTGTTGGTGGAGCTACGAACTTTGAATAGTGGTGTTACAACTGGTACATACGACACCTAATACTCTCATTTTCATTGTACGTTAAAGACCGCTAATAATGTGATCATTACGTAAGAGGCCTGGTAAGTCAGGCGTTTTAAGCTATTTCAACAGTTTTAATCTCAGGGCACGGTTTCAATGTTACGCTGTTTGCCCTAGCGCTAATGCAGCAGATGTATGACATTCTGGTGCGTAATGTCGCTGCGATCAAGTGGGGCCAAAGAAGCAGACATATAGACGCGAATATAGGAGGTTAAATGTCGCGATGAGAACAAGCGTAATTGGATGTCACAGCGAGAATCCATCTTTCCATAGAAGCATCATTATTATGATGCATCTTACCATGATAATGATGCGTGTACAAACAGCTGTGAGAAAATAGTTCGCGGAGTAATTTTCTTTGTTTTAACTAAATAAGTATAGATAACTGATTTTGTGCTACACAAGAAAGCCGCTGCCTTTTCAATACGTGAGCGTATTTCTCTTCGCAGGTGATACACATGGATCCTACTACGCTGCGTAGTTACTCATCGGCACATCTCATCTCTGTTATAGCAGTTGACTGCACACGGTTGTCTGTGACCATGTTTAATCTGCCAAGGATTTTCGTCGGTCTTTTGTTTTTCCCGTTGACTCTTTATATCCTGTCACGTAGTGTTGGCACGCTCCCTGTGCTCTGTTGCGCAGCGTGGCAGTTGGCTGCTTTCTTGGCTCTCGCATTCACAGTGAAATGGCAAAGCAGCATGTGGGTGAGTCTTTTGCTTATTACTTCTCCTAGAATTCACTAACGCTCTTGAGAGATACTCAGGAAACGTCTTTGGGCGAAAGTATTGTTTGTGGTATAGAGAGGAGGGACAAATCTCCTGCCGTGATCACCAGAGTTCTTTTGAAGGTGGACACCTCTATTACGAGATAAAAAAAAACTGTTTTATTTAGGCAATTGAAGAAATGCTTACAATGTGCATGGAAACCAAAGGAGATGCAGTGAGTACGTGTTGCGATACAGAAAACACATATTGTTATACAACGCACAAGTTCGCTCAACAAGAACATCATATAGTGAAAAAGCATTATTTGCTAAGAAAGAGTTATGACATTTCAGTAAACAAGCGTTTACATGCGAGGTCAAATTCAAAGTTCCTGGGAAATCTTATTTGAGCAGGCACAAAGTTCCTGTTTATTGTGTCTAAGGCTGTAATAGTTCACTGTACACAGTGCTACGATTAGGAACATTTAAAGTAGCGTTACTTGCTTGTCTACGGTTTGCACGTGGGAAGCTAAATAAGGTATACGAAAAGTGGCAGATAGTGTTCGGTATTTGTGCGCTGTAAACAAGCAAACTTATAATTTCTCGAAGCTGTGAATAAAGATAAACAAAGATGGTTAAACAAAATGCTAACAGGGCGACGAACAGAAGAAAATATTTATATTCTTAAGGCGCACTATGGCAACTGCACTAAACGTGCAACCTTAATTTTGATACTAGGCCCTATGATTCACAACAGCAACACAGGTGGCAAAGAAATAAAAATAAATATGTGCAGGAATCCAAAGCACGAGGACAGGTTTGTGGTTCATCGTTTCGGAGGGCCAGCCCCGCCGGTAAGCCGAGTGACACGTGTACTTGTCTTTATCGGGCGACACGTTTCACCGCCTAACAAATGTTATCGCAAAGCGCAGGACGCTCCTGCAAATATCGAAAATTTCTGGAATGTTATCGATGGTTCCATCTTCTGTCTGTGACCAAACATTGTGTAAACTGATTGCATTTGTGCGCGACGCGAATAATGTAGAACTTTGTGGAAGACACGTGGGTCCCAGTAATTACTCTGGAACACTCGACGACTGACGGATAAAAGCCGACGAGTTTGAACCGCTCATTAGATTTTCGACGATCGCCGACCGTGTTCGCCTCTATCGTTGTGCTATTGGTCTAGCCTGTTTTTGTGGGCACAGGTTCACCCAATAAAAGTTAGTTTTGTCTTTCACAGTATTGCTACTGTGTTCCTCAACGTCAACACCACGTGACATCTGGTGGAGGTGCTTTTCGTTCATGTACCGGACACCCCTGACAAGCCCTCATCAAAGCATGGACCGCAAAGAGAACACCAACGTAGTCCCGGACCATCGAGCAAGCCGTCGTCTTCAACAGCTGCCCCCGGAACACGAACTTCTACCTGAGAAGACCAAGAAGACTGTGGCTAAGGCAATCCCAATGGCAGCCCTAGCGTCCCCCATCGTGCTGCAGCAGCCCAGGGACCTCCGACGTTCCGCGATTCAACACTCGAGGACACGGAAACCTGGTTTGAGACGTATGAGAGGGTCGCTGCATTTAACAGCTGGAACAGCGACGACAAACTGCGACATGTCTTCTTCGCATTGGAAGACGCTGCCAGGACGTCAATCGAGAAGCGACAAGCCAACTTAATGACCTGGGACCTATTCTGAAGCGGCTTCCTGCAGACATTCACAAGCGTCGTATGCCGAGAACGAGCCCGAGCACTACTAGAAACCCAAGTGCAGCTGCCTAATGAGTCCACCACGATTTTTACAGAAGAAATGAGCCGCTTATTCCGCCCATGTCTGAGGAAAAGAAAGTCCGCCTACTGACGCGTGGTGTAAAGGGTGAACTTTTCGCCGGAATGGTACCGAGCCCTCCGAAGACCGTCGACGAGTTTCTCCTCGAGACCACCAGCATCGAGAAGACACTAGAAATGCGGAACCGGAAATTCAACCGCTGCACTAACTCGACACACTACGCCGGAGTTCAGTCACTGGCCACAGAGGACCTGCGCGAGACTATCCGAGCAGTGCGGGAGGAGCTACGAAAGCTGCTCCCTTCATCACAGCCTCAAGTGGCTTCAATTGCCGGCCGTGAGGAGCTCCAAAAACACCTCAGAGTAGGCCCTGAATCGCCGCAGCCTTACCCGCAAGCAATGACATACGCCGCTGTAGCCACCCGTCACGTACCCCCTCTGCGCCCATGGCAGGGTCCAGTGACGGCACAATTATGTCGTCCGTCACCAACCCCGCCGCCAGCACGCCAACCAATCGCCCCACGCAGCATTCTAAGGAAGACTGATGTTTGGCGCGCCCCCGACTATGCTATTACTGCGGAGAAGCCGGGCACATCTACCGTCGATGCCCATACCGGGAGATGGGACTCCGAGGGTTAGCCCTTAACGCGCCGCAACCACAGATTGGCGAACGACCTCGCGATATCGTCGACTACCTCGCCTCCACTCAGTGGAGCCTTCGACAACCACCCCGTTCGCGGTCCCCAGGTCGCTACCTGTCGCCGCAGCGCCGTTTATACACCGGCCCAGCCCGGGGCCGCTCTGCCCGCCTATATCCGGAAAACTAAAAGCAGCTGTTCGTCGGTTGCTGCCGCAGTTGCTGTTCGTCGAACTGACGAAGATCCGCCGACGCCGAAGAAGACGATGAAGAGACCATCTCGACGACATCACGGCAACCCGCCGCCCCGACGAGATCAGGAAGCCAAGATTACACCGACGAAAGACGACGCGACGACTCGACGTTCGAGCTTCAGTTCAACACGACGCAGACATGATCCGACGCCGAGACCTAACTGCAACGCCAGACAAACAACCACCGACCTCGATGTGCTTCTCGACAGCCACGCAGTTACCACCTTGACGGACACAGGGGCTGATTACTGCGTGATGGGTGGACACATCTCCATCCAGTGTAAGATAGTTAAAACTGCATGGGAAGGTCCTCAAATTCGAACCGCTGGTGGACACCTCATTACGGCGACTGGAATCTGCACAGCAGTAATTACCGTTCATGACCGGACTTACCCTGCCACCTTCCTTATCCTCCAGCAGTGTTCACGGGACGTTATTCTCACCATGGACTTCCTGAACCAACACGGCGCAATCATAGAAGTGAAGTCAAAATCGATAACGCTGTTGGAAGATCAAGCGATACCACCTGAGAGCTCTCGTAGTCACCACGCCTTGAGTGTGCTTGAAGATCAAGTGAGCCTCCCGCCGCGCTCCAGCATTACTATTTCCCTCGGCTCCAAAACACCCGCTGTCGTAGAAGGCGTCACCGTAGGTGGCCAAGATGTACTGCTCGACCGTGAAATTTGCGTCACAAGAGAGGTGGGCTCCACTCCACGGATGGAAATTGGAAGTTATGCTAACCAATTTCAGCCAAGGGTTCAAGCACATAAACAAGGGCATGACAATCGCGTACCTCGAGGAAATTGTGGAAACCAGCAATGCCTTTGTCTTCTCGGATTCTACCGCATCTACCCCGATGTGGATAGTCCCCGAACCAGACTTCAACGTAAATCCAAGTTTTCCTATGAGTAAGCAGCAACAGATCAGAAGTCTCCTCCGACAATACAAAGACTGCTTTACGACGTCATCCTGGATTCGACAGAGACCAGTTGCAAGGCATCGCATAATCGAACAGTGCGCTCGACACCTCCGCCAGAGCCCTTAACGAGTTTCGACACGAGAACGTGAATCTATTAGGCAACAAGTCGACGAAATGCTGCGCGACGACATCATCCAGCCGTCGAAAAGCCTGTGGCCATCTCCTGTTGTTCTGGTGAAGAAAAAGGACGGAACCCTACGCTTCTGCGTCGATTATTGTCGACTGAACAAGCTCACGAAGAAGGACGTGTACCCCCTTCCACGGATAGGCGACGCACAGGATCGGTTCTGCAACACTAAATACTTCTCGTCGATGGACCTCAAGTCTGGCTACTGTCAAATAGAAGTCGAGGAGAGAGATCGCGAAAAGACCGCCTTCATCACGCCAGACAGCCTCTACGAGATCAAGGTCATACCACTCAGACAGTGGTTGGCGCCTGCAACGTTTCATCGCGGCATGGACACGGTGTTAGCAGGATTGAAGTGGCAGACGTGTCTTGTTAATCTGGATGACGTGGTTGTCTTCTCCGCAAATTTCGACGATCACCTTAGGCGGCTTGCGACAGTAATGCAGACCATCAAGTCATCAGGGCTCATGCTGAAGCAGGAAAACTGCCGCTTTGCTTACGATGAGCTTCTATTTCTAGGCCACGTCATCAGCAAATCTGGAGTTCGCCCCGACCCACAGAAGACAGCTGCCATCGCAAAGTTCCCGCAGCCAATCGACAAGAAGGCAGTGCGCAGACTCTTTGGCACGTGTGCCTACTATAGGCGCATTGTCAAGGACTTTTCACATATCGCGGAATCGCTAACACATATAACAAAATGTGATGTCGAGTTCAAGTGGGAAATGCCGCAGGGCGACGCATTTCTATAACTCAAGCGACGCATGCAGTCGCTGCCGGTACTTGCACACTTCGACGAAGACGCCGATACCGAAATCCACAGTGATGCCACTAGCCTAAGCCTCGGTGCCGCCCTAGTCCAGAGGAAAGACGGACTTGAACGGGTGATATCTAACGCTAGCCGGTCGCTGTAAAAAGCGGAAGGCAATTATTCTACGACTGAAGAGGAATGCCTCGCCATCATTTGGGCTACAGCAAAATTCCGCCCTTACCTCTATGGTAGGCTATTGAAAGTCGTCAGCGACCATCACGCGTTGTGTTGGCTAGCTAAGTTAAAGTACCCTTCAAGATGGGTGGAGCGGTGGAGCCTCAGACTCCAAGAATATGACGTCACCGTAATATACAACTGCGGAAGAAAACACTCTGACGCCGGCTGCTTATCACGTGCCCCCATCGATACCGCCGCGCAAAACGACGAGGACGACGACGCCGTCCTTGGAATAATAAGCGAGGAAGACTTCACTAAACAGCAACGAGCAGACCCGGAGCTAAAAGGCTTCGTCGAGTATTTGGAAGGGAACACCGACGTTGTCCCTAGAGCATTTAAGCGCGGCTTGTCTTCGTTCACGCTTCAAAACAACATACTCGTGAAGAAGAATCACCAGTGCGCGCCAGCTACCTTCTTGTTGTATCGTCAGCGCTGCGTCCAGAAATACTGCACGCCCTACACGGCGATCCAAGCGCTGGGCACCTAGGATTCTCCCGGACGCTGTCGAGGATACAGGAAAGGTATTACTGGCCGCGTCTGACCGCCGACGTCGCCCGTTACGCCAAGACATAGCGAGACTGTCACCGACGCAAGACACCAGCGACAATACCAGCAGGATTACTACAGCCGATCGAATCTCATCATCGACCATTCCAGCAGATGGGGATGGATTTGTTGGGGCCGTTTCCGACGTCAACATCCGGGAATAAGTGGATTGTCGTGGCGACGGACTATCTCACCCGCTTCGCTGAAACTAAAGCTCTACCAGAAGACAGCGCAGCCGAAGTGGCGAAATTTTTCGTAGAGAACATCCTGATGCGACATGGTGCGCCAGAAGTCCTCATCACTGACAGAGGAACGGCTTTTACAGCAGAGCTCACGCAAGCCATTCTGCAGTACACATAGACAAGCCGCAGGAGGACAACTGCCTACCATCCGCAAACGAATGGTGTCACGGAGCGCCTGAACAAGACCATCGCCGACATGCTAGCAATGTACGTCCACCTCGAGCACAAGACGTGGGACGCGGTCCTGCCGTATTTAACCTTCGCTTACAACACGGCGGTGCAAGAAAGAACACAAATCACGCCGTGCAAGTTGGTTTACGGCAGGAACCCGACGACGACGCTCGACGTCATGCTGCCGCATGTCACTGACGAAGAGAATGTAGACGTCGCTAGCCATCTTCAGCGCGCCGAAGAGTCCGACAGCTCGCCCACCTACGGATGAAGCAGCAGCATACCGACAGCCGGCACTGCAACCTCCGACGACGCTTCGTCGAGTACCAGCCCGGCAACTGTGTTTTGGCATGGTCCGACAGAATCAAACGATTTCTCGTAATCAATGAAAACTATACATAAGGGTTGGTTATATTCCGCACATTTCTCTATCACCTGATTGATAGTGTGAATATGGTCTATTGTTGATTAGCCTTTTCGGAATCCTGCTTGGTAATTTGCTTGACAGAAGACTAAGGTGTTCCTGATTCTATTTGCGATAACCTTAGTAAATATTTTCTAGGCAACTGACAGTAAGCTGATCGGTCTATAATTTTTCAAGTCTTTGGCGTCCCCTTTCTTATGGATTAGGATTACGTTAGCGTTCTTCCAAGATTCCGGTACGCTCGAGGTTATGAGGCATTGCGTATACAGGGTGGCCAGTTGCTCTAGAACAATGTGCCCACCATCCTTCAACAAATGTGCTGTTATCTGATCCTCCCCAGCTGCCTTCCCCCTTTGCATAGCTCCCAAGGCTTTCTTTACTTCTTCCGGCGTTACCTGTGGGATTTTCAATTCCTCTCGACTATTCTATCTTCCATTACCGTCGTGGGTGGCACTGGTACTGTATAAATCTCTATAGAACTCCTGAGCCACTTGAACTACCTCATCCATATCAGT
The DNA here is from genome assembly GCF_050947875.1 of Dermacentor variabilis. NCBI lineage: Eukaryota > Metazoa > Arthropoda > Arachnida > Ixodida > Ixodidae > Dermacentor > Dermacentor variabilis. The sequence goes on from NC_134574.1 coordinate 33,495,853, forward strand.
AATGATATTGCCGGCTTTGTTTCTTAACGCATACATCAGATTGTTGCCAATTCCTAGTTTCTTCTTCACTGCTTTTAGGCTTCCTCCTTTCCTGAGAGCATGTTCAATTCTGCCCACATTATACTTCCTTATGTCAGCTGTCTTACGTTTGTTGATTCACTTCAAAAGTTCTGCCAGTTGTACTGTAGCCGTAGGGTTAGAGGCTTTCATACATTGGCGTTTCTTGATCAGATCTTTCGTCTTCTGCGATAGCTTACTGGTATCCTATCTAACGGAGTTACCACCGACTTCGATTGCGCACTTCTTAATGATGCCCACAAGATTGTCTTTCATTGCTTCAACACTAAGGTCCTCTTCCTGAGTGAAAGCCGAATAGCTGTTCTGTAGCTTGATCAGGAATTTCTCTATTTTCCCTCTTACCGCTAACTCATTGATCGGCTTCTTATGTACCAGTTTCTTCCGTTCCCTCCTGAGGTCTAGGCTTATCCGAGCTCTTACCATCATATGGCCACTGCAGCGCACCTTGCTGAGCATGTCCACATCTTGTATGACGCCAGGGTTAGCGTAGAGTATGAAGTCTATTTCACTTCTAGTCTCGCCGTTCGGGCACCTCCACGTCCACTTTCGTCTATCCCGCTTGCGAATGAAGGTATTCATTGTCAGCATATTATTCTCTTCCGCAAACTCTAGAAATAACTCTCCCCTGCTATTCCTAGTACCTCTGCCATATTCTCCCACTGCCTTGTCTCCAGCCTGCTTCTTGCCTACCCAGGAATTGAAGGCGCCCATCAATGTAGTGTATTTTGTTTTCACTCTACCCATCGCCGATTGCACGTCTTCATAGAAGCTTTCGACTTCTTGGTCATCATGACTGGATGTAGCGGCGTAGACCTGTACAACCTTCCTTTTGTACCTTTTGTTAAGTTTCACAACAAGACCTGCCACCCTCTCGTGAATGCTATAGAGTTCCTGTATGTTACCAGATATGTTCTTATTAATCAGGAATCCAACTCCTAGTTCTCGTTTGTCCGCTAAGCCCCCGGTAGCACAGGACGGGCCCGCTTTTTAGCAATGTATATGCTTCTTTTGTCCTCCTAACTTCACTAAGCCTTATTATATCCCATTTACTGCCCTCTTATTCATCCAATAGCAATGCAAGACTCGCCTCACTAGATAACGTTCTAGCATTAAGCGTTGCCATGTTCATATTCCAATGGCGGCCTGTCAGGAGCCAGGAATTTTTAGCACCTTCTGCTGCGTCGCAGACCTGACCGCCACCGTGGTCAGTTGTTTCGCAGCTGCTGGGGACTGAGGGCCGGGGTTTGATTTCTGTGTTCATATAGGAGGTTGTGGCCAAGTACTGCACCAGGGTGGCCAATCCTGCTGTGATGAGGGAGTGCGTTACCGGTTCTGGTCACCGGGATCAGGCCACACTCCAGGCCTGTTTATGCAATTTTATCAACAGGCGTTTTTTTTAATCCGGTGGAAAATTGCGCGGCACGGGATTCCAACCACGGACCTCTTGCCCGCGAGGCGGGTGTTCTATCTCTACGCCACCGCTGCACCTACTAACGGCTGTAAATTACCGCTGTAAGATAAATGAAAGCCTAATTCACTGCTTTCGAGTCGTATTCCTTACGCAGAGGCTGTTCTGTCTATCGCTCTCGCGAAAAACCCGCAAGTGGTCTCCGCAACTCATGTTTCGCCGGTGCGTGTGAACGCTGATAGGTGAGCATCTATGAGATGGGAACGTTAGCCGCGTTACTATCCTGTTTTCTTGCTGGCCGCACACACAATGCTACAGGTACATACCTGTGACCCAAACTGGCGCTAAAGAGATTCATTGAAGAGCGACATATAACCAGTCCACTCGTGGCGCATCTCACTAAACTCTGGAGGTGGTGTGCCTAAGAATCCCGTGTGACTTGGCTTCGGCTCTGCTCAGCAGGGAGTGAAGGCCACGGAAATATGCTAATTTTCTTAGTACCACTGATCCTAACAGTGCATTTTCGTGTGTGCGACCACTGATACCCATGCTGTAGGATGACTAGTAAATTGTGTAGCGTACCAATGATCTCTTCTGCATTAGCAGCCACAGAATAAAGGCTGCACCCAGCGTGTGGTAACTCGCTTATGGCACGCTGTGCCTGTGAAATATGGGTAAATTTTTGTCTGTGTGACTACTCAAGCAAGTCCACAGAAATTCCCCAGTAAATTTCTTGGTGCATGTGAACTGTAATGTAGCTGTCTGCAAACGCTGAAGCCAGCCTGCAGGGATCCTTAGTAAAATGTTTGGTCGCCAAGATACCTGGTATCTTTTCAGAAGTATTTGTATCTGCTGCCATGGAAGAACAACCACGCTCTACCTACTGGTAACTTCCATGGAGGTTGTCTAAAATTAAATTATGAGGTTTTACGTGCCAAAACCACTTTCTGATTATGAGGCACGCCGTACTGGAAGACTACGGTAATTTTGACCACCTGGAGTTCTTTAACGTTAAACTAAATCTAAGTACACGGTTGCTTTCGCATTTCGCCTCCATCAAAATGCGGCAGCCGTGGCCGGGATTCCATCCCGTGACCTCGTGCTCAGCAGCCTAACACCATAACCACTGAGCAACCACGGCGGTTGAGGTTGTCTGATACCCATGAATTTTTAAGATGAACTTGGGCTTGTCGATGGCCGCTGAAGCAAGCTCACACAAATCCTCTGTTAGCTTTTGGTACGAGTGAACTCAAATAATGCATTTTTCACTCTATTACTGTTGAAGTGCGCATACTGAAATTCTTTAGTTAATCACGTAGTCGCCAAACTGCCTGAGACGGCTTGAGCAATATTTGGCTGCGACCACGGAAAGGTAACATTCAACATCGCTTCAGTTGCTTAGAGGCCTTCGAGCCTGTGAACACTTACGGCGAATTTGTCCTTGTAACCACTCAAGTACAGCAAGCATCTTGTAACATCATGTACCTGTGAAATCAGTTCGGATTTCTGCCGAATGAAGTGCCTTGTAACTGCTTTTGTACCTGTCAACTCGCCAGTAATGTTCGTGCTTGGAACTGCTTAAGTCATCCCTTAGTAATTTTATTAATGCCCAGTATATGTATAAAGTATGTAGTACTTTTACTGTATGCGACCGCTGAAGCAGGCTCGCAGAAAGACTGGAGTATAGTTTCGTGTATGGCTAAGACAGCTATGAACTTTCCAGCAAATATTGCATTTATGTACCTGGGACAGTTGAAGGGAGCCAGCCTGCAGTAGCCCTTCTACTAATTACCAGTGCAAGCCCCACCCTCGCAAATGGTTTTTAAAGTTCTTTTATTGGCCAAGGCGCATCTGCAAATTATTAGCTCAACTGAAATTGTTTCGCCACCACAAGAAAATGCCACTGTTTGCTCTGGTGACCTTTGCAAGAACTTGTTACTGGTGCATACCGTATTTGCTCTATAAATGGATGATCATACACAGATGTGTCTAAATTTAGTAATATAGTAATTTGTTAATGCCTAATGTAGTTGTGACATCTTTAGCATAACTCGTCTTAGTGTGTGTACCTATGACTATGGCTTAGGGAAAGGCTCTGGCTAACATATCTCAACAGTTCAGCAAATTTTGAATTGATGTGAGCTCACAGCAAGCCTCCTGATAAGTTCCATAGCGGCCATACTTAAATTCTTAAATTGTCTTGTTACCCAAAGTGCATTTGTAAACTGTTTAATTCATATGAACTTTTACTAAGGCGCACCATAAATAACGTCTAGTGGCGGAACTTTTATGCTGAAATTATTGAGGTTTATTTCTTTGCGTTCATGTGCTTTACTGAAAACTGCTGAGTGCATTTGAGAGTTGAACTTGTGATCTTCGTGCAACTATTTTATTGAAATAAATGCTGTATTTTTAATGAGATTGTCAAATGATTCAGCAGCCTGCAAAACTAAGTTCTGTAGCTTTCTTCATGTTAGCGCAAAAAAGTATAGCTTGCATGTCTATATGTTTTGAATTGATACATCTTTATCAAGTTGTATTTAATATATTAGATTAGCGTTGCAGGGATTTATGTGCACAATGCTTTGCTGCACTGCAGCCTTCTTTTAACGTGCTTTGAGATACGATGGGCTGTATTCGTGGCCTGGCTCCGAGTACTTAATCTTTAGTATGACAAGAAAGTTTGGTCGCCCTATTGGACCGCTAGGGTCCATCTTCAAGTGTCATGCAATTCCTTTTCATCATTGCCCCACGAACCAACATAAAACTAAAGCGAGCTTAATTTGTTAATAGTGTGCCAAATGCAGCAGACATGCTGCGCTGCTGGGGCACTTTCTGAGGAGCGTCCCAATTATGGTGATTTATAATTAATATGGACGTCCTGTGAATGTCCTAAATCCAGAACCGAATGTCCCACAAACGTACTTTGGGACGATTGCTAACACAAATATACCGCAAGCGTCCTACATCCTGACAAAAATGTCCCTGAGACGTACTCGGGAATATGCAATAAAATGATCTATATTTAGACACCTCTTGGACGTCCAAATATGCCATTACGTTCGTGGGACGTTTCTATGAACGCCCATTCGTGTGTATGGGGTGACCCCATGGGCATCCAACAATGATACACAGGCTTCCCAGATATATCCTAGGGACGTTTGAATGCCCCGTTTCGGATCTCTGCTGGAAATCTGTAGGACGTTGATGGTCCAATGGGTACGGCAACAGGTGGATAATCGTCGCCAGAGATTATCTCACTAGATATGCTGAGACAGGCGTTCTGCAACGGACAAGAGCATATGAAGCGGCACGCTTTTTCTCGAATCCATCGTTTTAAAGCATGGCGCTCTCTTAGCAGTTGTCACGGACAGCGTTACTACGTTCATGGCCAAGTTTTTGAATATTGTTTGATGTCTGAGTGGTACCGCTCACCGGAACACAACGGCGTATCACTCCCAAACCAACGCATTAACGGAACGACTCAATAGGATACTGGCTGATATGATAAGCATGTACGTAGATGTAGAGCATAAGAACTGGGACGAGATTTTACCTTGTGTCAACTTCTCGTAGAATATGGCTCGTCAAGAGACCACTCGCCAGACACATTTCAGTGTCGTATACAGCCGTGAGGTTACAACAACATTAGACGCAATGCTCCCTCATAAAGTTGATGACAACGAGGCGTGCGCTGAAGAGACCACACGACGAGAAGATGCAGCTAGACAGCTTGCACGTCTGCAATTCAACGAACAACACGACTGTGACGCCAGACGCTACAATCTTCGGTACAGACTGATAACATACCACATAGTCGACAAAGTGTTGGCGTAGACACCTATTCAACAGCGTGGGCTCTCTGAAATCCTCCTGCGCAAATACTTCGGGCCCTACCTAGTTCTCCGACACATCAGTGGCGTCAACCGCCAAGTCGTTCCAGACGGCTCTGTGTTCAAAGCGCCGACGGCATTTACCAGAGGTCGTTCACGTGCTCCGTATGAAGCAGTACTATGAAGACTGAAGAGTGCCCAGTTTTTTATAACTGCTTTCCGAGCCTCTGTCATCGGGACGATGATCTTTTCTAAGCGGTGAGCAAATCACATAACTATTCCGGGCGAGGAGTTACGGAGTCACCATCTGTCGGAAGCGCCTCCTTTGCGTAGTATGAGGGATCACGCGGCACACTCTTCATAGGCTTCGCTTACGGCGCTTAATAAAAACAGCACGCGGCAGCCCTCCTGGACATTTCTGTAAGTACTCTCAAAACGAGGGAAGTTTTTGACTGTCGATATAATAATCTTTGGCAAACTTAAACCACAGAATCGTTTACAGACGCTATCGCTTTACCGAATACGTACAGCGAACGCCACTACGCTCGGTCACCGCGATGCAGTCTCCCGAACTGGCTTCTTGCGTGAAAGGCAGGCATACGCTGAAAGTAAACATTGTGAAATATGTTCTTTAGTAGGCTGTCTGTATAATCACATGGGGCATAAAAGAATAAAGCCTCAATGCAGCGATCGCACGGGTTCACAGCGACCTACTGCGCGTTTGCATGCATTGCATTGCAAGCTTTAGGCCGCAGCATATGAGCATTTGACAGCAGACTAGGAACCATTGTTGCCTGGACGCTATCAGAACTGCTTAAAAATAATTTCCCTATAGAGACTTCGACGCCTACGCGGAGACTGTGATGTGCCGTCACGACGATTCAATTATTTTTTGTCTTCTAAATTCTTGGACATTTCAATATCATTTCTCAAGTTGCGTTTGACTGTATGTTTATCGGTCTTCTCAGCGTGCGATTTCCCTCTGCTTCATTTTTGTAATCCAGTGCATTAATTCTTAAAGCAAACATGACCATATGCCATGCCTTTCTTTAATGTGCGTCTTACCGCTCCCTTTCCGTTTCAGTGAACTTGCGAGTTCATTGAGCAAACCATCATGACATTAGCCGGGCAGAGGGCGCGGGCGAGCGTCTCAGTGCGGGTTTTCTGCTACTCACCGAACGTCACGCAGTCCCGGCGCCGTAGCAGAAATCTTCCTCGCGTGTGTGCTTGCTGCATACCCGAGTTGAAGCCATTGGCTGTCCGCCGGTTCTAAGTTTCGCCAGCCAAGCTTTATGCAGATCCTTGTCCTGCGGCTACGTGTGAATAAGGCTGACACCGGGCTCCGTTGCGTACATCCCGCATTGCGACATCGAGCAGTAGCCTACCACGCTGCACGCCTCCAGAGGCAGCCGCTACCTATTATAGTAGTTTCAGATGTTGTCATGTTGACACCCAAGGCGTAAAGCCTCACCACTTAATCAGAGCCGCGACGCACGTAGGACATTAAATATCGTTTCCAGCTCGCTTCGGCGCTTCCGAAGCAGTCGACGCGGCCGCTTTGTCCACTGATCCCTCATGCCACGTCAGGCCGACGGTGGCGCCAGCTTTTCCAGTGGTGGAGCTCGCCGCCAATATTTGGCACAAATATTTTGCCGCGGGTATATGTCATGGGGGGACGAGGTTGACGTAGCGCGGGTTTTGGGGTTAAGCGTGGAGACGAAGACGTTGTTTGTTTCTCTCTGACGACTTTGCTGCTGTTGCTGCTCCGCATCCTCTTCGATCCCACGACAATGGAATAGTGACAAATATAGAAGTAGCTTGTGCATGAATACGACTCATATTCCGCACGGAGAATTCCTGGCATTCCAGAAAGCTGGAAGTGCTAATTGCGGCGGTGATGATAATACAAATGTAGCACTACACAAAATAGACAAAATCATCATTATTTTAGGTTCGTTTTACGTCACAGCCATCAACTTTCAACACTTGCAACTGAGCTTCTGCCAGCTTGCACACGCCGGCAAAGTCACACCTGGTTATTCCTTTGTAAAGAAGATAGTAATTGTTCTTTGAACGATACTCGTCGCGGTAATGCTGTGGCACTGCCGTTTCAGGCGCCCCTGTCGCCTTCCGACATAAATAGAATGCAAAAAATCCGCTTAAATTCCACCCTGTGGAAAGCGGTGTACAGCCGTACACCGAAGCTGTTGCCGCCGTTAGACGCCGTTAGAAGAGCGCCACCACCAAAGCGACCTACATCACGGGCGCATGCACGCGTGTACAAGTTCAGCACACTTCATCATTTTCCTAGGCCTCCTGCCAAGCGCAAGTGCGCTTCTGAAGTAATTGAATTTCCTAAAATAAATTGCGCCAGAAAATTCCTAATGTATTACTTACACGCAAAGTCTAGATAATATGGTTACGTATTCCAATTGGAATATGCGAGAATAGCGCCATCGTCACCTGACAATATCGCCTGACTTCATTTCGCAAAACGGGACGTCACGCAATAACGTCTTCGTCTCGTGATGATGTCTTCTGATGAGGCCATGCCATGCCTCTCGGAGAAGCAGCACGCTGTGCGCTTCCCGTTTCTTTGCACAGCCTCCGGGATCGGCCCATATTTTTCTGAGACCGCCGCGAACGCAGGAATGTAAAATGCCGATCAACTAAAGGCTAACACTTTCGCTGTAAAACGCGTGTGTCATTTTCGGGTGCGCGTTAAAATACCACATCGGATCGAAAATTCGCACATCTACATTGCAGTGTCTCCCATAATCTGATGCAGTTTCGGAACGCTAAGTCCCACAATATAAATTTTTGACCATGCCTTGGTTTCCTTGCTCTCTTTCTTCATCCATGTGTGCGCGATGGCGGCGAGTCATTTTTAACTGAACATTGTGAATGTGCACAATGCGTTGGCGGGCTAGTTGGTGCGGATCCTTAAATACTTTTTTAGCGCAATACAATGGACACAAGAAAGGCGACCCCCTCCCCCCAGTACAAGGCGCTACTCTCAACTGACATTATTTTATTTCGTCACTCCTTCATAGGCAGCAGAAACTAGAGGAACATGCGCAGTGAGAACCATGAGCAGGAACCACCTACATCCGATCACAAGAGCGCACTCATGCGACCGAATCTAAAAAATCATATTCAGCACTGTACAACTATAAAGAGGGCAAACTAATGCACTGTGACCCTAACGATTGTATGAAGAATGATTCCGATAACTCTCGGGCGGTGGTATCACGGCTCTTGTTCAAAATCGTTGTATCACGAAACATGGATTTCCACTTGCATATTTTACAATGTTGAGCCAAATGGGAACCTGTGCCTGTTGGTATGGATCGCTCATGTTCTCTAAGACGCTCGTTAACACAGCGGCCTGGCTGCCCTACATACACTTTGCCACATGACAACGGAATCCTATAAACCACACCGACGCTGCAATCTACAAACCTCGCATGGTTCTTTTCACAATCTGGTATTCTACGTGTTTTAGAAATACGGCTGCACAACAGTGACAGTTTCTGAGGAGCCGAAAACACTAACGGAATTTGGTATCTAGTTGCGACATTCTTTAGATTGTGACCCACTCTGGCAATGCGGCACAACTTCAGGGCTCTTTTTTTGTGTACTACAGCTACCTTTGTGCCGCTTCCCTTCCAGTTCCTGAAGCAATACCTCTGAGACTGACATCACCACCACACTTAGGTATCCCGCAGCCTGTAGCCTATTTAACTGTGCAGTGAAACTCTGGTTCGCAGAGTGATGACAAGATTTCATTAACGAAGATTCAACACACATCAAAGAAATGGCGCGTTTCACAATCTTTGAGTGCGCAGTCGCGTAAGGTAAAAGTTACTTACGCGCCCGTGGAGAGTACATCCAACAGGCGTAACCTGCTTGTAAGGATAGCTGCAAATCTAAACACTGGAGTTTACCGTCCCTAGATAGCTCATGTGTGAAAGTTAAACCTTTCCCATTGTCATTGACCAGAGTTAAAAGGTCAGCTACCGTAACGGAGCATTCGTTGTTAGTCTGTTTTATCACAAGAAAATCTTCAACACATCTAAAAATTTGAACTGAGTCATTACCTAAAGCACTGTTAAGTGCGCGGTCGACAAACGATAATAAATATTACAAAAAGCAGGCGCCACACATGAACTAATACACACCAATTTTCTGAATAAAAAGCTTTTTTTAAAATAAAATAAAATAAGCTTTTTATTCAAAAAATGGTGTGTTTACTAGTTGATGTGTGGCGCCTGCTCTTTGTAATATTTTGTTATCGTTTATCGACTGCGCTCTTAAGAGTGCTTTAAACAATGACTCAGTTCAAATTTTTAAATATGTTGACGATTTTCTCGTTGTCACGTCAGTCTCAGAGGTATTGCTTCAGATACTGACAGGGAAGCGGCACAAAAGTAACTGTAGTACACAAAAGAAGAGGCCTGAAGTTGTGCCGTATTGCCATAGAGTGGGTCACAATCTAAAAAATTTTGCCACTAGATACCAAATTCCGGTAGTGTTTTCGGCTCGTCAGAAACTGTCAATGTTGTGCAGCCGTATTTCTAAAACAGGTAAAAACAGATTGAGAAAAGAACCACGCGAAGTTTGTAGATTGTAGCGCCGGTGTGGTTTATAAGATGCCGTTGCCATGTGGAAAAGTGTTTGTAGGACAGTCAGGTCGCTGTGTTAACGAGCGCCTTAGAGAAAATGACGATCCATACCAGCAGGCATAGGTTCCCATTTGGCTCAACATTGTAAAATATGCAAGTACAAACCTATGTTTCGTGATATCAAGATTTTGAAAAAGAGCCGCGATACCACCGCCAAAGAGTTATCGGCAGCATTCTTCATACAGTCGTTAGGGTCACAGTGCATTAGCGTGCCTTCCTTAATCTTGTACAGTGCTGAATATGGTTTTTTAGATTCTATCTGTATGAGTGCGCTCTTGTGGTCGGATGTAGGTGGTTCCTGCTCGTGGTGTTCACTGCGCATGTTCCTCTAGTTCCTGCTGCCTATGAAGGAGTGACGCAATAAAATGGTGTCAGTTGAGAGTAGCCCCTTGTACTGGGGGGGGGGGGGGGCGGGGTCGCCTTTCTTGTGTCCGTTGTATTGCGCTAAAAAGTATTTCTGAACGTGGTTCAAATTTTTTTGGACAAGGCCAACTTCTTGGTCAAAGGGAGGCTGCTGCTAACAATCCTCAATGCAGTGAATAAAGAGCAAAACAATCAAGAATATAAATCGCCGAGCGAAGCAATTTTTGTTTTCGCTTATCTCTCATGCTCCATAATTTTCCCTTTATACACTCCTTTCTGTAATACCTTCGGGCCTTGAAAATATCTTAAATAAATACATTTCCCACCAGACATCCTACACGACACCTGACATTTCACACCCGAGACCTGTCGAAAACGGTAGTCGTATAATGTTACTCGCTTAATTACATGTTTACTGTCGCTAACAACCGAAGCATCGGAAACAGTTACACGAACTACGTGTTTCGCACATGATCTCCAGCGGTTAACAAACGGAAGAGAACGAGAGCCTCTGAAGCACAAGTGTATCTACGAAATGCAATGCGAGCATTGTGTGAAAGGCCGGTAATGTGGTGTAGTGTTACGAGTGCTTGCTTGACAGGCGATGAACCGCGGTTCGATTACCAGTGTTTCCGTGTTTGTGTGATGCATGTTATAAATTTCGTATTAAATGTTTCTATGCTCTCTGTATGAAAGCACTCGCAACAAGACATGAGCGGTACCTGTCATAAAATTTCTTTGTATTATAAATGCCGAATTGACCCACATAATTTTAAGTCTCACAATATTTGAGCCGCCTAGAAAGCAGGGCAGATTTCATGTGAAATGCCGCATATAGATGTCGCGTTATGCAGGCCGATTTCTACGCTTCCCTACTATGCAACCAACCGGGGATGTTTAAGTTGGGGCCGCATACGCAAGAGCCGAATAAAATAGACCGCATAAGCAGCATGCCACTTGCAGTGAGCCATTTATAAGTGTGATGGTTCTGATTTAATTTCCGCCTGATATGAATTGTTTTATGCATTATATGTTGTACAATAATATGTTTATGCATTATTACATGCTTGTGCATCATATCGATCATTGTCGACCATTTGCCTCCCTGCACTATAACGCAGGCCGGCACAGACAAGATGTATGAATCGCTCGTCACATCTCGTTGGTTCTAGCTCACGCGTGGTCCTCTTCCGTATTTGTTGACCCCTTTCATGTCTCGCGTAGGTTGCCAGAGATACCAATGAAGTAAGCAGAGGAATCGGCAAATGTGACGCCTATTCACAAATGCAATAACATGGCACTTTTGTGCTGTGGCAACCCACGTCGCAGACGTAGGTGTGTGTACGGCGAAACCGAACGCAGGCGAGGCATGGTTCGAACGTTGAATACCCATGAAGCATCGCACTGTCTTCTTGCAGACACTTAAGCAGCTCAGAGAACCATAACCCGTTCTATGATAAGGCTGTCCAGTTGCTTCCGAATGGCACTCTTTTAGGTGAATCTTAAAGCGCGTGATCGCGCTAACCGCTTAGCATATTTCCGGAGTGTCGCGAGCTTCTCCTGCTGCCAAAGTTATTCTCGACACACTTTTGGCTGTGTCATTTGATTCGATGCTCTATTGTTATCATGGTGTTTCGTATAAAAATCTAACCACCAAGAGTCTAAAGCAGCTTTTTTTTTCAGCAAAATATCTTCAAATTTTACGGCGCTCGCTTGAAGAAAATGACAGATCTCCTCTCATGTGTGAGGTTAGTGAAGCTATATGCTTGGGAAGAAACCTTCGGCCAGGCGTTGACACAATTGCGGCGTCCAGAAGTCCAACAGCAATTCCGCTCAAACCTTGTGGATGGATTCTACGATTCCCTCCTCGTGTCTTCAAGCGCTGTTGTAAGAATATGCCTTTTTTTTTTACTTAGAAAATACTCCAGGCTTCATTGGTACCGTTGGAGGAGGGGCAGAAGTATATAATAAACGAGAAACTGCATAAGCACGTGACAAGCAGAAGAACAAGAAGGCATAAATATAACGCAATGATTCGGGGGAAAAACAATTTCACAAGCGCCGCACGAAAATAAGATAAAAAAGAAACTGCATTTGTCAACTATAGCGTGTTACGCTGTCAACAGTTTCGATGCTTTTGATGTTATTAAGAAGTGATATGGGCAAGTTGTTCCATTTTGTTATTGTGCCATGAAACAAGGAATATATAAAGGTGTTCTTGCTGGGAAAATGCGGGGTTAATAATTTTACATGCCGGTGTTTTGTCAATTGCACTGTTGCACTGTCAGTATGTTATTATCTCATTGCCTATTCCTTTTCAGTCGCGACTCCATCATTGTTCTCGCAATGATTCCCGATTAGTTCTATTCCTTCAACAAATTACGTATATACCGTTCCTATGCTCTTCACTATTTCCCTAACATAAGGAAAAGAGGTGTTTTTTGTAGGTTACGTCAGATTTTTTTGAAGCAACTACTGCACTCAGTATCTTATGTAATACATCAGAAAAAAGCACAATGAATGCACTTTTCACACATATTAGTTTTATCACCGAGTTATATGTTATAAATAAATATAAATTGGTAGAATCAAGATTCTGGGATAAAATTGAACAAATTTTGTAGAGGCACCCTTATATCTAGTAGGAAAATACGTAACAAGATTACGAGATATACAACGTGTATCGCCGTCTAATAAGCACCATTTCCGAAAAAATAAAAAAAAGTGATTAATAGGTATTCCGCTACAAATATTTGACTGCGAGCACTACAGTTGCGCGTGCGGGCTTCGGCCGTAGTTGCTCCTTGCTTGCTTGAGTCGTTGTCGCTCTCAGATTCCGATGAAACTCAGCATTTTCAGACACGCTGATGCTGGTGTCATCGATAACATCAGCTGCAGACGCAACGGAATCACGAGATCTGCAACCTCTCGAAACGCGCACGCCGTTCCAGAAGGCGACCTTTCTTGCTTTCTAGTTTAACGATCGCGAAACTGCGGAGCGCGTTCTAAAGTCACCGCCTGGCGTGGAAAAAGCGAGCTGCTTAGAAAACAAAAATACATTTGTGCTCCTTCACGATTGATAACGGAGTGGGCCCGTGAGATGCGTGGGAGGTCTCGAAATGCGCGTTTCAAACCATCGTTAGGAGGCTAACGATGCCGAATTGGCGCGGTACGGAAAGAAGTAAGCAATTTTGAATGCTTCCTATGACCATGCTTGACTTGCAAGATTGATACTGGAGCCAAAATTTCATATGAATTATCTTTTTTTGCAGTATTCTATTTCTCGTCCCCTTTTATCCCGCCACCTCCATTGAGGGCTTTGGCATGCATAAAATAGGGAATGAATTTATCGTTTCAGTGTTTATATATTTTGCCCAACGCAGTTTTCTCTAACGTTTTTGATTAGTACTAATGTAGCGATAATTACTTCATTCACTACAAGTCTTACAATATTTGAGCACATCAGGAAAAAAAAGACGTGCTTGCCCCTTCAACAGCAAATAAATTACAGTACCTATTGAGAAAAAAAACTTACGCTGAAAGTTACCTACAATGTTTTACTGACCCCCCTCCCCTCCCCAACCGTTTCATCTTAACTAAGTTTCAGAATAAATAGAGGTAACTTGCGATGAATATGACATCAAAAATGGCGCAATTTAAATGTCAGATCAAAGTTCGCTATCAGTACTGAAGCACGGAAGTGGCGGCGGCCAGGCAGAGTTAGGCATTTTCTCGTTTAAACTAAGAATGGATAATTGGAACAGACCACTTCCATTTATTCCGAGTGAGGACTGTGGAACAGTTTTCACCGAATCGTGCTTTGTTGTAAGGCAACACACGCAAGCGCTTTCCATACTGCTATTCGCTGAAGCAAATATTGGCTGTTGATGTTTACGTACATTGTACTGTTGCTGTACTTCTTTAAATATTCAATGAGTGCGGTGTTATTGGAATTTTCTGCAATATATATCTTCTTTTTTCTCTTGCATAGCTATAACCTTGGCAGGCTTTCCTGATTTTCATGTACGATATGCGTTCATTAGGAAGCGCTAATAACGGTAGCTACTGTTACTGCATTTAATAGCAGGGCTGGCTTCTGATTTATCTGTGTGTCACTTTAAAGTTTAATAGTGAATCGAATTTACGGGCTGCGTCGGCTATTGTTTGAAGCATATATTTCTACTCTTCATATTATTTCTTCTTTTCCTTACCTCTGAGAAATATGTTTGCTCAAGTTATATCGTGACTTTCGGTTTTTACTGGCCACGAAGTAGGCATTAGAATTCTTGTTTTCAATTCTGTCTTACATTTTGTCCCTCTTTTGACAGATGACGACCATACTCTTCGGGACGCTATCTTGGTTGCAGCCTGAGACACGTATGACTGCCTCACTTTCCTTTCCTTGCATATACGCCATGACGCTCCTGGATCCTGCAAATGTTAATGTTGTGAGCATTCTGAGGCTCCTAATCATGGTGAGTAGTTCGCGCCCTCTTTATATTGATCACCATCACACTGCCTCCTGTCCAGTATACGGATACATCATGCATTGTCGCTCTTACAAGAGTTCCACATTCTTACAATTAAGTTAAAAATGTTATCAACCGTTGGTGTGCAAATCTCTTTGACGTTCTATCAACAGTTCTACCACATAAATGCAGAGCGATCGCCATGTAAGTTGGTTTGCGTCAGCGAACAAATTCCTTCTGCTTAAATTTAGAATTAATCTGGAAATATCACTTCATCGTTTATGGCACTGCCTTTCTGGAACATTATCTTGACCAACATAAACTTATCTTCCGAGTTACAGACAGCTTAACAAGCATTAATTTTGATTTTTGCTGTACTTCTAATTATGCATTACTACAGTTTCATTTGTTGTGTGCTTTATGGTTTAATATATGTATAATATATAGTTCTATAAAAAGTTATAGTAACTTACCGCAGTTTCTTTATTGTGCTTATGCGTATATGAACGCTAAATTTTTGCTGCATTTATTTTAACCTGCTTGCTATTTTAGCTTAGAACAGGAAGTTGTAATAACCCTTAAGTCGCTGTGTAGATGATTTCGTTGGATAAGATTGTGCATGAACAGCAAAAGCATTGATGCAAGTAACGATTTTTGAAATGTATCGCATACATATATAAATACTTCTGATTCAAATTGTGCTGCAAGCTTTAGTGAAATTTGCAAAATGTTTTATTACCACGCATTGAAAGGTAGTTGATTTGGGAACTTTGATCAGCGTTATTGTGCAAGTGTATGCAGTTGGTTTACTTTCTTGTTGCTTGCAAGGTGGGGAACGAGGCATAATTGTCAAGTAGCTGGATAGGTGCTTTTCATGCATGCTAGACATAACATAGTTGATGCAGAGGGTTCCTTGCACGCAGTCTACATTCTTTTAAACTTCTCAAAACTTGTTAAATTATGATTCTATTATCCAGCTATTCGCTTTTATGACTGTGAAATTGTAAGCAATATGGTGCAATTAAGTTTTAATTTAACAGAAATCATATGCATCACAAAGGGTTAAAGTCTGGATTATTGGGGCCTTTTGAATGTTTCGCTTCTCTTTCTTACACACGAATGAATAAATAGAGAGCTTGTTATTCTGATTTTGCCTTTTATTTTCCCAAGAGTTTACAAGGACTAAGAAGGATAGCGAACGTGTGTTCCGAAGAAGAAAAGTGCAATTGCAGTAGCACAGAAGAAAATACTCACCCTAAAGGTTCGTCAGAGGAATTCTCCTCTTAATACCATTCAGTATTTTTGATCATGTGAAGCCTGGTACCCTTACTATGTGTCTATCCATGTGTCTGTCCGTCCGTCCGTCCGTCCGTCCCTCCGTCTGTCTGTCTGTCTGTCTGTCTGTCTGTCTGTCTGTCTGTCTGTCTGTCTGTCTGTCTGTCTGTCTGTCTGTCTGTCTGTCTGTCTGTCTCTCTGTCTGTCTGTTTAGCATCTTGACCAAGTGACTCAAGTTGTCTACTTCCCTGGGTCACATGGAAGGTGCTCCTGGTCGTGATAACGTCGTTCTTGTTTCATTGTCCTCATTCCCCCACCATATCTTACTCTCGTCATGCTGTCATTGGCATTCTTTCAACCCTACCAAGGGGCACAAGTTATCTAATAGCCTGAGCCACTATGTACGGGCTCGTGGTCTTCGTGCCATCGTGTTCGCTGCGTTGTCGTCATTTCAGTTTTGTCATCCGACAGTGATCATGCCGTAGTGGTCACGCATTTGTCGTCATACGGTCATCATAGATTTGTTGTCACACCGTTATAATGATGCCGTCGTGGTCGTTCAATCCTCCTCATTCCTGCTTCGTTATCTGACGCACGCCATGCCGTCGTCTTCACGCTTTCTACCACAACGCAGTTACCCACACTTTCTAATAGCTTGGGTCACTTGATTTGGCATCATCGTGGTTGTGATGTCGTCGTGGTCGTTGATTCGATGTTATTGCACATTTTTCATCCCACACAGTCATGCAGTCACCATCACGTCATCTCCGACGCACTATTTTTGTCACGCCGTCCTCATAACGCTGTCGCTTCGTCATTGCCCTCATTTTGTAATGTAATCTGAGTGTCGTCATGCCATCGTCATTATACCGCCTATTTCGTTCCATCGAGAGAGAGAGAGAGAGAGAGAGCGTAAACTTTTATTTCAAATCAACAAGATTTGAGTCCGGCGTCTTTTTAGTGGGTCTGGGCACCCGCCGCGGACGCGGTTCCGAGACCTTGTCTCGAAGCGGCTTCCTCGGCTCGCTGGAGGGCCCAGAGTTGTGCTGTCAGGTCAGAGCTGAGCAGTGCGGTCATCCAGCGTGACTGGAGGCTGGCGGTGGAAGAGACGGAGGGGTCAGCACTGCCCGACTTGTTTGTTAGGTCCTGACACTCCCATAACATGTGATTTAGTGTGGCAACCTCGCCACACGATGTGCATCTGTTTGTAGTGTACATATCTGGATACATGGCGTGCATGAGTCTAGGGTTTCTGTAGGAGTCTGTTTGTAATTGTCTGAAGTGTACTGCTTGCGTCCTGTCTAACCTAGCGTGAGGGAATGGGTATATGCGTCTTTGTAATTGGTAGTGTGCCGTGATGTCGTGAAAACTGGTCATACGATCCTCCCATGCCCAGATGTTTGCAGTACCCCGCGGGGGCTCTTCCTCCGATGCTGCTCGGTGAGTCAGGCCTCGAGCAACGCCGTGAGCCGCTTCCTTGGGGGTGCTCATTCCAGTGTGGGCCGGGATCCATAGCAAATGCCTCCGGTTATCAACGTCGGCCTCTCCCTTGTGTATGGGATGTCGCTGGAGTATCTGATACGCCTCTTCTTTCCATTGCCGGGGTAGCTTGCCGTGCGCCCAACACTCGTTAATGTATTTTGTTAGTTTCTCGATCGACCCGTAATCGAGATTGCGTAGTGCCCTATTGGGTATTCGATCGGGGCCAGGGGCCGACTTGGTGTTCAGCTTTACGAGGGCCTCCTGGATTTCGGCAACGGAGAATTCCTCGTCTAGGGTGACGTCAGTCTTTCTTTTTAACAGTATTGTAAACATTCAATCGATCTATCGTGATTTTTCTGACCCTGTAATGTCGTGATGGTCCGACACTTGCTGCCATTGCCAAGCCGTCGAAGTAAAGCCGTAACAGTCTTGCCACCACGTCACTCCATCTTCGTCTTCTGACTCTCGTTGTGCCGTTGTTGTCGCGTCACCAACGTCACACATGTCTAGTGATACATACGTCGTCACGCCGTTATCATTCACTCCCCTGCATCTCATTGGTCTCATGCCATTATTAGGCTGCAGTCGTTACTGCATCGTCGTCATACAGTCGTCGTCATGCATTCAGTGTCGTACCACCAACGGAAAGTCATCGCGATGGGTGCATTGTCATCGTTGTAACTTCGACTTCCGACTCTCGTCATGACGTCGCCGTCATGTCATCATGAAAAGCAGAGCTATATAATAGAAGCAGCACACATTAGGAAAATTCGTGTTAGCTGTGTAAGTGCTACTACCTGGAGTATTACAGATAAAAAAATGCGGCTTCTTATTTGTCACCTATGATTTTTGCCATCTCTGATAACATGTTCGCATGTATAAATGTTGTTCTACGGTTTTGTTTTTCAAAGAAAACAACAGGAGAGCGCCGGTCGATGTGCTTTCTGTGTTCCATGTCTCCGTTTTTGTTGTGCCGCGCAAGCTTTGGCCATTTCACTAGCCTATTCAGCAAAGGGATGAAGCCATTGGAACCTATGGTGACTGTGAACAGTAAGGACAGTTGGGCGTGCCTTATGTGCTGAAAGAAACGTTGAACGTGCTTTCTGCCTAATACAAGCACTTTCGTCTATGTATAAAGGACAAGGTTTCAATGACTGCAGGGCCATTCCTATGATACATTCCATTGTTCGGTTGGCCTTTGTTGTGGATATTGATGCACCCATCCTAATTCCGTGCTACCTGAAGAAAGACGAAAGCTATTTTTTTTGTCAGGTTGTAGTGACGGGGATAGAGAGAGAGAGAAACTTTATTTTGGTTCCTTCAAGGATTTAGCGTCTCGAGGTCTCGGTCGTCTTGGGCGCCGGCGACTTGGAGCCTCTTCCAGCAAGGGTGGGCCCCTATTCCAGGGCTCCACTGAGCCTAGCTACCTGACTAGCGTGCTGCACTAAGGCCCTTTGGGCCGTGAGCTCGCAGCTGGTAAGCCGACTCTCCCATTGCTCCGCACTCGGGTTATTGTGTTGGTGGAATGATTTATTGTGTTTACATTCCCATGTGACATGGTATAGTGTGGGTGTGGCCCCGCACCATGGGCAGGTGTCTCTGTATTGTGTTGGGTACATTTTGTTTAGGATGTATAAATTTGGGAAGGAGTTTGTCTGCAATCTGCGCCAACTCGTTGCTTCCTCCTGCGTTAGGGCTTTGTGGGGTGGGGGATATTTGGCTCTCGTCCCTCTGTATAAGTTTAAGATTTCTGTGTATCCTCCCTCACAAGCGTGTGGGTGATACTCCGGGGCGCGCGACTGCTCTGCTCGGCACGTGGTCTCTCGAGCTAGGCTGTTTGCCCTTTCGTTACCCTGTATGCCTGCGTGGGCCGGAATCCAAATTAACTTGTGCGTAACGTTCCTCACGGCGAAGTTGGTTCCGCCAAGAATTCTGAGGGCGGCTTTGCTAATCCTGCCCCTCGTGTAATTTCTGCACGCTTCCTTTGAGTCTGTTAAGATGTTTAGAGGCCTGCCTGTCCTATATCCTTCTACTGCCGCCAGCGCCACGGCAATTTCTTCGGCCTCCGCTGTGTCGGCTGCCTTTGCCGTCGCACATGTGATCAGATTCCCGTCGCCGTCCACCACCACCACCGTGGCCGTGCGCTTCCCTTCTCGCGGGTACGTGGCAGCATCCGTGTACACCGTGTTCTCTAGTAGCGCGAGTGTCTTTTCCACGTATTCGGCTCGCGCCTGCCTTCTGCTCTCGCGGAGGTTGGGGTCCATGTTCTTAGGTACTGGCCTAACGCTTATTGTTTTTCTTAAGCAGTCGGGCACGTCTGCGTATCTATCTACGTGTCCACTCGTGTCCCGTCCCAGCCTAGTCAGGAGCGCTCTCCCTGCAGGGGTGCTTTTGAGTCTGGCTTTTTGCGTTTCAAGCAGGGCTTCCGCCAGCTCGCTGAAAGTGTTGCTGATGCCCAGTTGGAGCAGTTTTTCGTTTGAAGTGTTTTTTGGCAGATGGAGAGCCGTCTTGTATGCTTTCCTGATTATCGTGTCCGCCTGTTCCCTCTCTCCTTTGGTCATCGCGTGGTACGGTAGCGAGTAGATGAATCGGCTGACGACCAGGCTGCCGACGAGTTTGAGTGTGTCTTCCTCTTTCATGCCGTATCTTTTTTGGGAGACCCTGTTGATCATCCGGCCCACCTGCTCCGTCACTTTGCTTAGCAGGTTGATGGTGTGGCTGCATTTTCTGCTGCCCTGTAGCCACATGCCCAGGATTTTGATCATATTCTTTTCCGGGATGTTTTGACCATCAAGCGTTACTTCCAGCGTTGCTTGGGTGGGGTGTCTACCTACTCTCAGTAACGCACTGCAATAAAGTGTGAATTACAAATTTTCCTTTTTATTCTTCGACCCTGTGCCCATCAAAACAAGTAACACTCAAGCCCAACCTTAGGGCGAGCAGAGTAGGAGATCGTCGAAAATCTGCTTTGGGGCTCAAGTGCCTCGGCTTTTAAAAATGACTCGTCCAAGGTTCCAGCGTAATTGTTGGTGCCTGTGTGTCTACCAGAATGTACTACAGAACTCGCGTCGCGTATACAATCAGATTACAGAATGTTAGGTGATAACAGACAATGGATATAGCTATCGACAACATTCGATAGACATGCGATGTATACAGGTACGTCCAGTGTCGACCGATTACGTTTCTTACCCGGCAGGCATTGTCAGATCATAAACACCTGCTTGCCATTATCCTTCACGAGAAACGTGTATAACAGCTGCGTTTTACCAGTACTCCCCTACGGGGCGGAAGCCTGGAGGCTTACAAAAAGGGTTATACTTAAATTGAGGACAACGCATTGAGCTACGGAAAGAAGAATGATGGGTGTAACGTTAAGGGGATAAGAAGAGAGCAGATTGGGTGAGGAACCAAATTCGAGTTAATGACATCTTAGTTGAAATCAAGAAAAAGAAATGGGGGGGATGGGCAGGACTTGTAAGGAGGAGGGAAGATAACCGATGGTCATTAAGGATTACGCACTGGATCCCAAGAGAAGGGAACCGTAGCAGGAGCCGTAAGAAAGTTAGCTGGACGGATAAGGAAGTTCGCAGGGACAATATGGCCATAATAAGCACATGACCGGGGTAGTTGGAGAACTATGGGAGTGGCCTTTGCCGTGCAGTGGGCGTAGCCAGGCTGATGATAATAATTATGATGACCCGGTGAAAGTACTCACCGGGGAAAATAAACAAGTACACGTGCCCTTGCAACGCCCTGTTAAACAGCATCATCCCAATGCTGCAAACAAACACAAAAGAGAACAACAACAGTATCCGTAGTAAAAGAAAAACAACAAAGTAACAAAGAAAAAAAGCCTGCAAGTTCGTAAGCGGGCGTATAAAGCCCTAAGATGCACCGCGTGTATTACCTCAGGACGTCTGCGGCACCGCTGTTGTTTCGAAATAGCCTATGGCACGACCTCATAGTCCAGGGTGCCAATAAGTCGGATTATCTTTTAGGACATCAAAATAGAGTCGCAACAGTCTCTCACTTAGTCCTCATTGGCGTAGCGGAGTCGAAACGCACACACGGCCACGGGCTGGTATTACAGGTTGCCTCGGCGAAGATTATGGTGCCGGCTGGCTGTGCATTGGTGGCTCTTGATGTGCAAGTGAACAAGTTGGCGTGCTTCTTCATCGTGCTGCAGATTGGCAGCGATGTCACGGATTCCCTTGGTCGGTAACGTGTAGCAGCATAGTGTCGCGAGTCGTCATCATATTTCTTCCGTGAAGCAGCTTGAATGGTGTGATTGAGGTTGCTATTTTGCACAACTGCGTGGTAAATGAAGGCTACACAGGGAAGGACCACATCCTAGGCCTTGTATCCGACATCGACTTATATGGATCACATGTCAGCGAGGGTATTATTCAGGCGTTTTATAAAGTAATTCGCCTGCGGGTGGTCGGTGGTTGTCTTGCGGCGTCGTGCCTGGCTTTACTGCAGGAACGTGTGGGTAAGCTACACCGTAAAAGCAGTTCCTCTGTCAGACATTAGGACTTCTGGGACACAATCTTTCTTTCTTTTTCTTTCTCTCTCTCTCGCTCTCTGGTACCTTGTCGTACGCGCCAACTAAAAAGAAACAAAAAATCGCGCTCCGTCACAACTTACGAGTGCAATGAAAAGCAAATTGGGGGCATCATTGTTTCATAGTTCGAAAGATGACTACTTTTATACACTACGACCTGGTTTCATGAAAAATGCACCGAAAAAAATTTGGAATTGCTGTTTGGAATGTATCATAGTCATTGCTGTTTCTAATCTACATAAATGCCATTGTCACCGTTGTAGCACCAGGTACACAAATAAAATTGTTTGCGGACGACTGCGTCTAATTTCGCGAAATATCTTAAGTACAGGACCACAACGAACCTAATCTAATTACTTAACTAACAATAAGGCGACTGTAAATGAAATAGTGATTGACGGAACTACTATCAAAACAGGAATAAAATCGCTGAACATTTTAACAAAATCTTTCATAGTGTTATTTCCAGTACAAACGTGGATAACTTGTCTGACTGTACTTTTTCTGAACCACACTAAGCGAACTTTGTTTCATACACTGTTATTCTGTCAATGTTTTTGCACATGAAGACAAAAACATTGTGCGGCCCAGATAAACTCTCAAGTGTATTTCTTAAGTGTTATGCCTATGTTATTGATAGATTTCCTTTCATACCGTTCAGAGCTTATTTGTTATCTGCTCAAATTCCAAACAACTGACAGCTTGCGTCGTACCAATTTTTAAAAAGAACAATCCCTTGTCGGTAGAAAATTATCGCCCAATATCATTAACTTCGTCGTGGTGCAAACTAATTGTGCATATCATCGCTTACCATATCACCAAAATTTGAGATAAATTATATAATAACAGATTGCGAGCACGGATTTAGTAAAGGCTATTGATCTACGCCACAACTGTTAACTTCAATTCAAAAATTCGCAAAAACCGTAGATAATAACGGTCCAATTGACACTCTTTCTATAGATTTTAGTAAGACATTCGACAGAGTAGTTCATTATAAATTGATTGAAAACCTTACCATAATCATCTTCCAAACATTATTGTTTCTTGGACCCGCCGTGGTTGCTCAGTGGCTATGGTGTTGGGCTGCTGAGCACGAGGTCGCGGGATCGAATCCCGGCCACGGCGGCCGCATTTCGATGCGGGCGAAATGCGAAAACACCCGTGTACTTAGATTTAGGTACACGTTAAAGATCCCCAGGTGGTCGAAATTTCCGGAGTCCTCCACTACGGCGTGCCTCATAATCAGAAAGTGGTTTTGGCACGTAAAACCCCATAATTTAACTTTTTTAAATTGTTTCTTGGATAGCAGCTTATCTTTCGAATCGGGTGCAATTTGTCTCAATTGAAGGTAAAAACTCCAGCTGTCTTCCCTTAACATCCGATGTACCCCAGGGTAGCGTCCTCAGGTCATTGCTGTTTCTAATCTACATAAATGCCATTGTCACCGTTGTTCCACCAGGTACACAAATAAAATTGTTTGCGGACGACTGCGTCGAATTTCGCGAAATATCTTCAGTACAGGACCACAACGAACCTAATCTAAGCTTACAGAATATACAAGAATGGTGTGACAGGCTGAGCCCTGCCTTGAACAAAGAAGGAACAGTCCGCCTTTGCTTTACTCTGAAGAAAGGCCCTTTAAAATAGGAATTCACATCGGCCGTTTCACCATTAAAAGAAGCTGGAAATTAGAAATACCTTAGCGTAACATCTTCGAATATGTTTTCTGGAATTTACATATTAGTAATATTTGTTGTTCCGCCTTCTGTAAACTTTGCTTCTTAAAACACAAGCTGAGAAGTTCACCTGCAAGCATTAAATCATCAAGTTATTTGACTGTCATCAAACCTAAACTGGAGTACGCTTGCAGTACATGGGACACCTACACTAAACATCACATTAAAATCATGGAGAGAATTCAGAGAAAGGCTGTTCGTTTTATTCATTCTAAGTTTACGCGTACAGACTCCCCCACACAGCTAATGGTCGCAAATGACATTCCCCTCCTCGAGATACGCAAGCAGGTGCTACGCATTAATTTCTTACAGCAACCAATGAATCATGAATTATCCTTAGACCGCGGGGTATGCTTGACCCCACTGTCCACAAGGCGTACACGTCGTAATCACACATATTCATTAATCCCTCATTTCGCCAGGACAAATACATACCAATTTTCTTTCTACCCGAGTACAGTGTCTGAGTGGTACTCTCGACCTGCGATGTATTGAAACGTTCTTAGTGAAGCTCGTTACTCATATGCTCTCTGTTATGCATGTTTAGGTGCATTTATTCTATAGTATTTATATTTCTGTATTTTCATTTTTTTGCTTGCATTGATCTTTATTTGCTTTGTATACGTGACTGCCCTTCCTGCAAGGATCGATGTATGGTCTGCAGTATGTTATAAATAAATAATAACAGCATGTTATCGACGAAGAATTTTGCCACTTCGCCCGCGGTGCTTCTGGGTAGGTATTCCGCTTCGGCAAAGGAGGTAACGTAGTCTCTAGCCACAACGATACGCTTATTTGGGGATGTCTACAACGGAAACAGCCGCAACAAGTCCATTCCGAACTGCTGGAATTGTTGGCTTGCCTTTTTTGTGAAGCCTTGCGTCGCTGGCTGTCTCGGCATGTCCGGAGATAGTGGAAAACGTCGGCCGTCAGGCGTGGCCAGTAATATTTCTCTTGTATACTCGGTAGCGTACGGGAGAGTCCGAGGAATCCAGTGGTCGCACCATCATGCAGGGCGTGTAGGATCTCTAGACGCAGTGCTAACTGCACAAGAAGAAGTTAGTTGGCGTGGACTGGTGAGAAGCTTGTTTTGCAGGGAAAACGAAGACAATCCTCGGCTAAATACTCTTGGGACAACGTTAGTCTGCGCTTCAAAGAACTCGAAAGGGCTTTTTAGCTTCGTGTCTACTCTCTGGGGTTCCATGAAGTGGTCAGTACTCATTGTCCCTAGGAAGGAGTCACTGTCCTCGTCGTCTTGCGGCGGCGAGTCAGTAGGAGCGCGGGAGACGCAATTGGCATGAAATTGTTATCATCCTTACCCTTAGACAACGGTGTTGTAGAATTTCTATATTATGAGAGGCCGACGTGCGAGGCGTCTTGAAGGAACTTTTTTTTAGTTTGCCAGCCAACACAAGGCATGGGAACGGACGTCGATGGAGTATAGGCATCCTTCGGGTATAATACAGCAGGTAGTTTGCGTCACTGACGGAGTGCACAGACAGCAGCGTATCGAAGCACGGAGTGATACAGGGCGGCCTAGTAGAAGAGGCGTCGAACGCGGTCGTGGGTACGGGAGATACTGAGGTGGCCGGCGTTGGCTTCCTCACTCAAGAACGTCTACCCCAAGATGTAGAAGTATAAAGAGCAAAATTTCCGTGCGCTCGTGGCAAAAATTGCGTTTGTACAGAACGCCGTCGCAGAATACGAATTCGCTGGTTTAGGGTGCTCAGAGGCTACGCAATTGATGAGACGTAAAGATACATCACAGCATTCTTCATTGCGAATGTCGTGTAAGTCTGAAATGACTTGGGTGCAAGCATCGGTGTCCAGGGGATCATGGTCTGGACTGTCGACCGGGTGACGGCAGAAACAGTCGGGGTCTTTGTGTAAACCGGCAGATTTGTACGGAATAGTAAACATGTTATATTCTCGCCGCAGCGCCGCCAGTCCATCGACCAGTCGGGTTTTCCAGGGATTAGAACAACAACAGGGCATGGTGATTAGTGATAACAAAAAATGGGTGGGAGAAGAATTAAGGGGCGGAACCTGACTAGTGCCCAAACCAATGCCAGGAACTCACATTCCGTGATAGAAAACTTCCGTTAGAAAACATCCGTTTTGTTGGCGAGAGCAGGGGTCTTGCTTGTGCAATTACACTCTGTGTGCTGTTTTGCTTTTGAACGAAAACAGGCCCGGTTACATGACCGTTGGCGTCTGTGTAAATTTCAGTAGCAGCAGTTGGTCCTAGTGAGCCAACAAGGGGGGGGGGGGATTAGTTAGCGCAAGGAGGGCGTGAAGGCTTAGGCTTCGGCAGGGCCGCATTTGATGGAAATATCTTTTTTTTAGTGGGCTGGTGAGGTGACGGACGGTACCAGCAAAGTTCTTGATGAAGCGACAAAATAGGAGCATAGTCCAACAAAGCTTCTGAAATCTTCTGGGAATGACTGTAAGGGAAAGTTTTGGACGGCACGAATATTACCTAGGGTCGTGTTGTACTCCCGTCGCACTGACAAGGTGGCCGAGAAGAGTAACCTGGCGACATCTAAAGTTGATCTTGGATGAGTTGAGTTGCAGAGCGGGACGTCGGAGTACAACAAGGATGTTCATCAGACACGTAAGGTGACTCGCAAATGTGTGCGATATAAGTATCACGTAGTCTAAATAACATAGACACGTGGACCACTCCGTGCCGCTAACTAGAGGGTCCTTCATTCGCTCGAAAGTTGCCGGGGCATTACGAAGCCCGAACGGCATAACCTGGAGTTCATAAAGCTCCTCAGATGCTACGAAAACGGCGCTTTTGCGGCCCAAATCATCTACGCTTATGAGTGAAAGCCTCAGAGTGAAAGCCTATGAACGAGACTTACTTGGCTCCATGCAAGCAGTCCAAGGCATCATCAATACGTGGCAGCGGGTAGATGTCTGTGCGTGTAATCTGATTCAGATGTTGGTAATCGACGCAAAAGTACCAACTCCCGTTCTTCCTCCTAAAAGAGACAATAGGGGACGCCCACGGACTAGACGAATATTCGGTGACGCCTTTAGTCAGTATTTTGTCCCCCTCGTGCTGTATAACTTGCTGTCCAGCTCGTGAAACGCAGTACGACGTCGGCGTACGAGATTGTCCTCATCAGTGTATCTATGGTGAGTGACCACTGTTGTCTGGCCTAAGGGACGACCTTGAAAATCCAAAATGTCCCTGGAGCATCCAAGTATGTTAGCAGCCTGCATAGGAAGAAGGTCAGGTGTGATCATCTTGATTAGTTCGTCTGGTGCAGGATCTCACTGATCAAACATGCCTGCGGATGATGGAGCAACTTCTACGTCTAATACAGATATCTCGCCATCATCGATAAGCGAAATGTCGCGCAGCACCATGCCTCTCGGGATAACACGAAAACAAGAAGCAAAGCGCGAAAGTATACAGGTGCTACAACAATCGGTGACACCAAGAGCAGAGCACTGCGCAAAGAAGCAAAAGTTTAGGAGAGGGAGTGTGTTTCTTGTTTCTGCAACAGCGAGTAAGATGTGTGGAACAGTTGGGTTCCCTTCAAGCGTTAGGTGAGCACTCAGAAATGGCATAAATGCGGTCACAGTAATGTCCTTGGTGGCTTGCGGTTAGGGGCGGATGACATCGAGGGAACGTAAGCGCGGTTGTTTCTCTTCTTGCACGACGCAACTCTGGGACAGTCGGAGTTGAATCACATCGAACACGCAGTCAAAGATGGCGGAACGGAATAATAAGAAGTGTAATCGTAGTATAATTTGGTGAGGGCACTGTTCCTAAACTCCAACCAAAAGAACGCTAAGGTGCCGTGCGATGCTGACGTGAACAGTGGACATTCTGAGCAATGCAGGCGTTACTCTATCGGGGACGCGGAGGTTTCGTGATGCGGCTGGTTTGAGGACTTTCTTTAGCTGAAGGCGCAATGGGGCCCTCATCAGAGATACTTGCGCACCAGTGTCGATCTATGCCGCAATGTTTACGACGTCGTCTATAACCTCAATCAAGTTTTGTTTGGTCGGTAAAGTGAGCACATGATTTTAGGTCGAGTCTTCCTTACAGCATCACCCCCGGTAGCTTCAGCAGTTAGTAATCCGAGGAAGAGCGTCAGGATTTCATTGGGGACGGCAAATGACAATCCTGAGGCGATAGGGACTGTGGCCAACAAGCTGGATGTATACGGGACTGGTGCCGGCGGAATGACGGCGAGCAACTGTTACATCCAGCAGTAGCGTCAGTGTTATGTTGGCCTGACGGCATCAAGTGGGCCCTCGCGCAGGCTGCCTTTGTTTAGAGATGCGCCCCACCGCCATCTTCGCTTGAGAAGCGTTTACCGACTGACGAGGAGCGTATCTTGGCGCCGTTGCTCTTTCGTGTTGTTTTGGTATGCGAGCACCTTGCACTAATTTTTGCGCTACGTACAACGTCGCTTGACGGCGTTGGCCATCACCACGACCTGCTGCGCCTTCGTATCCTAACATAGTTTTCACAAAGGCAAGAAGTTCTCTACATCGTCCCATAAGCGCGACGGCTTAAGAAAGTCATTGGGAGGAATAACCTATCACACAATTCGCTGAGCACATTGCCCTTTTTCTGCACCTTTTAAAACGATTCCTCTGCGACGTGTACTTTGTTTATAAAAGCAGTGCGTGGTCGCATTTGGTGTGCTTACACATTTTAAAAGCCAACAGCCTTGAATTCGCGGGTACGCTATGCTGCATGCGAAGACGTGATTACCAAACTTTTAAGATTCAGCCCAGTGCTTTTGACAAAATTTGTGGCTCGAGTGTGAAAACATCTTAGGAGAGCAACTCTGCCTTTGGGGGTTACTTACTAGCCTTCATCAGAGCGAATTGCTTTGTTTGCCTCTTTTGTTCGTGTTCGTCGTTGGTGGTCGCATGGTGGATTTGCAACACGAAGGAAAAGTGTGCGTGTTCTCCCGAAATAGAGTTACCGGGCAGGTTCGTCGCCAAACGACAGCATTATGGGTCTTTGAGACGTACCTGCTAATTCGCGTAAGCCTTAAAGTTTTTAAAGGCTACAATGCAGAGGTGGAGCACTTGCAAAGAAAACGTGTGGTCTCTCGCGCGTTCATTGGCGGCTCTAGTCATCGTTTGCTCGTTCCTTTAGTCGTTCGCACTCTCGTTTAGTTATTCGATTGCTCGTTTGTACAACTATCAGTTCCTACGGACACTGTGTCTCTGAGACGCACTTGGTGTAGGGCACCTAGGCGGGTGCGTTTTATTGCGCAATGAGTCAACAAATGGTGCCTAAGTATCAACGACTGCATCATTCTGTCCGAAATTTCTGCTGCAACATAGCTTGTCAATTCTTCGCCCAGTCATCACTTCACTAAAGTCATATCTCAAATATGTTTTTTCGGAGCGCGCGAAACCGTCCTCAATTCATTCACCTTAGTGCAACTTGCTTCGCGGCAAGAACCTCACTTCGTGAACAGAGGAGGCAGCGCATGATGAAATATCATTCGGGATGAGTCACTAACCTGCAAAAAATTATTTGATCGACGTAAGCTCTATGTGCTATTCTTTGAGCCTGAATGAAGCGCTCTTACCGCGTTCCCACTTCGCCAACGAATACAAGAAAACTGATTTCGTTTCTTATGTACGCAGAGTCCCGACTCGATTGTCGGCCGTGCGTATGCCTGTCGAATTTGAGGCAGGGGAAACATAATAGCACCACCCGCCTCTAAGTCTTGGCGCGTGTTTAGGAGGTTGGCAAACACGCCCGTTTCGAACCTTCAGAACAACGATCGTGCCCTCTGCCAGACTTTGTGTGTGATAGCTGATACGCGCTGTGAATTCGCATAGTAAGGAGGGCTTTGTTTACTTAGGCTGCTAAGGGCCTACTGGAGGCCAGAGTGTTGGCATTCGATCTTAAACATGTTATTCACAATTATTTGCGACAAAATATTGTGTCACGCGCTACACATATTGAATACCTTATTGTAGCGCAAGCGATATATTCAGAGTCGTCATTGTATGACGTTAGTGCTTATTTAGATACTCCTTAAAAAAAGTATCAGTATCCTTCCACTCTGTGAAGAATTATGACAAGCGGAGCTGTGTATGTGGGCCTCTAATGGCGAAATGAACCTACGCCGCGGGTCGGCCCGGTATTGCACTATCTTCGGGGTCGACCCACGTATGGGGAGTGCTTAAAGCCTCCTTCACCTGCGCCGAAGGTCGGCCCGGTAATGCTGTATATTAGGGAGCGGCCCTCGTATGTGGAGTGCTTAAAGACTGCTTCACCTCCACCGCTGGTCGGCACTGTAGTGCACTATTGTCAAGTGGAAGTGACGGCCAAGAAAACAGTAGATATGGCCAATGAGCATTGGTGTAAGCTTTAACTCTGACAGTCCTAAGCCAGTCCGAGACAACAAATCGAAGAGCACCCACTACGCACTACATTTAGGGGATGTACGTGGTGACGGACTTGAACCTTTAATGTGGAGGCAGCGGTAGGCTGCGACGTCTGCAAGCAGCTATGTCGCCGTAGCAGCAACCGCTGCCGCCATTTTGCGTAAGCACCGGCGGCGGGGTAGGCGGGGTAGGCGGCCATCGGCGCCGTCGCGATTCCTTGACCGCATTCTCGTGCTAGCTCCCGCTGGCGCTCAGGACGAGCGGGTTCCATTTTTTGAAACGGCACGCCGCAAAGAAACACCTGCCCGTCCCCTCTCCTCTTCTCGCCCTTCCCGGCCTTTCTGTAGTCGCCCTCCCTCCTCTTCCTTGGCCGCCGCTTCTCTTTTTTTTTTTTTTCGGGAGAGACCACCTTCCTAGGTCTGCCCATATTTTCGGTGGATCGGACACTGACCCGCCGCCGCACGCCGCGTCTCGCAACTGCGAGTGCACGTGCACATCAGAGCATAGGTCTTTGCTAGGCGCAGCTAATCCCCCACTGCTAGCCTCCTCATCCAAACACCTGCGCCGCGACGCGCGCTCCTAGCTGTTGCCTCTCTGTCTCTAGCCGCCTTTCGTCCTCTTCACTCCCATTTGCATAGCTGCGGCCAGCTTTGAGCGCTCGCCGGGCACGGATGGAACTCAAGCTTAAACAGCACTTAAACAGCTCCGCTGATAAAATAGTTCTCGAAACAGAAAAAAAAACGGAGTCTCTCAATTTGAATAACCCTGCGTATGGAAATTCTATGATGTACACGAATTTACTCAGAGCTAGAAAGCGAATGCTTCAAAGCCCACCGCCTTGCTGTGCGTGCGTTCTCTGCTAAAGATCGTCTTCTACGCTCAAGCGTTGTAGGCGGCGCCATGGTCGAAGAAGGAGCTTGAAAGAGACGAGAAACAAGGGGAAGGGAAGGCGGAGGAGGAGAGTCCGGCTACTTTACGGAGTTTCAGGTGTTTTGCTTAGAGTGGTTGAGAAATGGCACAATCCGCCTTTTTCACGTTCCTGTGCTGCCCTCTGCCGCACGCCGCTGGAAACGTTTTGGAAGGGTGCTAGGGCTTTCGCTGGTTGATTTGTGTAACTGCGTCCATGTAGAGTGTGCGTCGGTTGTACGTTTTGTGGATCGTAGTTAATTATTAATGGCTATTCCGGGGCAGCCTGCCGCTCCTGGAAGTTATGTAGCACTCTTTAACTGCTAGGTGATCAGGCCCGAGTGCACTGTTCTGCTAACAGCGCGGCCGATAAAGGTACGCTAAGTTCCGTCTGCCAACGTGGCTACCCTGGAGTTTGGTGTCGGTGATGTCTGCTCTTTCACCTCCCTTTTCGTATTCCTTTTACGCGATCATTAAACATTTCGCATATTCAAGAAGTCGTCAAATGCAGCCTGCCGAGTCGCATTTGCGAAAGCGGTGTATTCATGTACATCGACATCTGCAGCCACTGACGGTTGTTAGCTTCGGATGTTGTAGAGAAGGTGCATGGCTGACAAGAAATAATGTCAAAAGATAATAAAACATACATAGCTGCTCATATGAGCCGCGTTGCTCCAGCCGGACACCAGTCAATATGAACGGCCGAGTCACTTCAACGATGCCAACAGTGAACCATACACATATATGGGCTGTTATTAATGGTTATTTTTTTTACTTCATGATGCCTACAGTTTGCGCGTGCCATAAGGCATCATCAGAGAAAACTGTGCTCGGCATGAGTGATCATTTATATGCCGTCTAGTTCTCGCGCGAAAACGCGGATGCCATCGCTGACACGGTCTGTAACTGCAAGGAGGTTGTTTGCGCTGCGGTACTTAAAACACTGCCTTTTGGTTCTCGTTTGATTCAGAGGTAAACAGTTCTTCTTTGTAATTAAATAATGTGTTCACTTAACGATACGTATAGACACACCCATCTACGTAGCGAATGGACCGGCAGCCTTCGGACATGGCGACCTACATACACGTGCTGCCACAGAACTGTGCCGCCGCTTGCTGCTTATTGTGGACGCGCCGTGTGAAGCGAGCAATAGTTTACATCTAATCACTGTATTGGCGCAACTGAAGTATAGAAGCAGTTTACGTCGTTGTAACTGCTCATTCTTAAGTTCACGTCCGTCGGTAGCGCATGCACGAACTCGACAGGGCCAGGCCTAACACAACCTTTTGCTAAACAAGATCAATATTGGCTCAAACTTCATGCGCACGGCTTGAAAGGACTGAAGCTTGGGCATTTCAATTTCAAAGGCATGTTTCCACTCAACGTGCTCCGGTTATCTGGTTGTGAGTTCGGCGGCCTATCGTCTGGGGTTCGGTCGAGTGATCGTGGTCCGCACGCCGTTTTGTCGGTGTCGTCGACAAGAAAGCCCGTCGCGGGACGATAACTCGCGCCCATCGGTTGTGTCGTTGTCGGCCGGTTATGATAACAGGTCTCAGTGACACACTGCGTGGAATAGTTGACGTCAGCTTCTTGTCGGTCTCGTATCGACCCAGTGTTGCCACGCATGAAATGAGTACGTGAAATCAGACACGCGCTGCCACCACCAGCAAGGGAGGGCTGACCCTGCAAGAAGACTTCGTCAGCAACGGGTTGTTTTCAAAGTGTCGCCGAAGTATAACGCATGAGCTTATCGTTAAATTTCCTAGCTATCGATGGAAGGCGGCGGCTACGTGGTTCACGGTGCAGTCCGGCCACTTTGTTTTAAAGCGGTGGTGCAGTCATGCTACGCACGAACGTTTCGCGACCAATCCTCTGAGTAGGGCGCATGCACCGTCGCGCCATGAAAAAAGGCGGACTGCTGCCGACGGAGCACAATGCCACCCGCGCGCCCTCCGTGCCATTCCCACGCGATCTTGCGTGCGACGGAACACAGCACGTTTGCTGTATGCTTCCTGCTTGCGCGCGCGCACGATTGAGCCGCGGCCGTCGGCCTCCCTCGCGTGCTTTCCCACGCATATGCCGCATACGACGCGCAGCGACGGCGTTGTCGCCCTTTGGAATTTATACGGAACGTCACGGGCCGCCATGGGCGAGGGCTAAAAGGCGCCTGGAGTGCCCATATAATTGCTTTCGCAATAAAAAAGATGGCAGTGGCAGTGCTTGAATTTCGCACCGAACAATTCACGTCATATTTTCTGAAGTCGATGGGCACAAGATTCTGTTCTCCTCGCATGAGGGAGTACATGCCAAGGCTTACGCCTCGCGAGCACTGTTGGAGGACAACGAAGGTCGCAGCTAGATGCGGTCAGGAGCTGTAATTCTTGCCGTGCAGATTCCAATCCGTGTTAAAAGGCGTCCTTCTGCTGTCTCAATCTGAGTGCCTTCCATGCAGTCTTGACTTTCCTCAACTGCGCGGCAAATGATACACTTATTACGGAGTAGTCGATTTCGGTGTCAAACTAGAGGGGTTACTTCGTGGTCGTGGAGAAGCGTCAAGGTCGATGGTCTTGGGCCTTGCGTTGTGGTTCGGCCGTGCTGTCGGATCACAGCTTCGTCGTGTTGTCTGGTTGCAGTGACTTCGCATCTTCGGGATTTCATGAGGCGGCGTCTACTTAAAGTCGCGGCGTCGTTTGGATGTCCTCGTTCCGTTGCGGCATAGCTGAGGTGGTCTTGCAACGTCATCGTCAGCGGCAAGCGATATTCGCCATATCAAAAAACCGCAAGCGCACCTCCATCAGTTGCTGCTTTCACTTGTATTACAATAGCAATTATATGGACACTCCAGGCGCATTTCTTGCAGCCTGCATCGCCACCGCCATCGCCGTGAATTTCCGTAAAAAGTCAAAGGATGCAATATTCGACGCGCCCCGCATGCTGCATGTCCGAGTGAAGGCGTGCGATGGTGAGCCGGAGATCGCGGCTCAATCTGGCGCACGCAATTAAGGAAGGCCCCGGGGTGGAAGCGCCGTCTTGCATTGCTCGCCGGGCTCCGCGGGGAGGGTAGAGAAGTGGGGCGCGTTCCATTACAGATGGCCGGGCGCGCCCGCCCGGGCCTCCGAATCTTGAACGCCATCTTCGACGGGGACTCAGTTCGCGTTGATGTGAGAGGCAGCACGAAGGACAATTCGCTCGCTGCTGCTGCCACGCTTCGTCACTCCAGCGTTTTGACAGTGAGTCTCCGCGATCATTGATTGAAATTTGCTCATGTTGCTTGCGCGCGCGAGACATAATGTTCCCAATTTAGTTATTAAACCTACGTTTACAAGTTAATTCGGCCGATATAAATACTATCGTTAATCTGTATGGCTGTCGACTAATTTCATATTGCAATCATGCGTCGCCTTTTGGGCTCAACTGATTTTATTATATTAGAGGGCAGTGTCGATCTATTTTGCATTTGCCGCCGCTGTCACTTATTCTTCGGACTTACTTTTCGCCATGCTTCGTGTTTTAGCATGGTCGTAACACGCATGACCTACACGGTTCGCGCTGAAGAACTTTTTTAAACATTTCAAGGCGAATATGGATGTAAGTCTGTCTGTAAATCATACCTCTGCGATCAAATTATGATGCAAGGGTATGAGTAATAGACAAAATTGCATAGTTATTGATTTTAGAAGCTGTAATTTATTTTATTTTGCATCCCAGCAGAAGCGCTCGTGCCCAAACCGAACTCTTCTACTCCCCCACCTTAGATCTTGCCTAGAAATGTAAGTTTCGTTTTGTCTCGACATTTGAATCGGCGGAGAAAATTTTTTTGCGAGCTTGCCTCGCACAATATGGGCACAGTACATCGGATATGGTTACTGCCAGCGTTGAGATCGGCTCGCGTGCCAGTCACAAAATGCGGCGCTAGGCGTATTTATGCGCAACTATTACTACTAGCATCATTAGTGATTATAGAAGAAAATGACGCCTAATTTTGCAACCCCTGAGGAAGCACGGTGAAGCGTTGTCAGGGGAGAAGAAGTGGGAAGGGGAACTTGTTAGAGAAAGAGGTACGATGAGAGCGAGTGCCCCACGTGCACGCGCACTGATCCTTTCCTACCATCGGCAGAAGCAAGACGTTGCGTCGGCCGAATTCCCTCTCGTCGTCGGTTTTCTGTGCTTTGAGGACACAAATACTGCATGACCAACGAGAGTGACAGAAGAAACAGGTAGGGGGGGCGGGGGTGGTTAGCACAATGGTGGCGGAGCTCTTTCGCTATACTGTCTGACGTATTGCGTGCCCCTTCTCTACTGCGGACGCGGCGCCCAGGATACGAGCTTTATATGCTGCGTGCGCGGGTTCACTTCATAGTAGGCGATATATTTTAGTCCCATTACGGCCGTCATCGCAATAAGACCTCATTGACCACCGTAGTTAGAGGTCTTTCTTTTTTTCAGTTTCCAAGCTCTCCCAATACCGCGCACGGGAAATCAGCCCCTGCCTTTATCCGCTTCCGATGCAGCAATGCCATTGCTGTCAGGCCTGACAACGCGTGCTCGGAAGCTTCCTGCGCCGGTTCTCGTTCGCGATCCGCTCGAAATTAATACTCCATT
Source organism: Dermacentor variabilis (assembly GCF_050947875.1). Lineage (NCBI taxonomy): Eukaryota > Metazoa > Arthropoda > Arachnida > Ixodida > Ixodidae > Dermacentor > Dermacentor variabilis. The sequence continues at coordinate 33,531,644 of NC_134574.1, forward strand.
TCAAAATTACTAACTTTATTGGGGTGTCAGGTAAGAACTTCAGTATCCGGGTTACAGAAAACCTTGGCGCCGACAAAGAGCAGATTGACCCAATATCGAGAAAGTATTACATTTTTACTTGCTTCACGCTTCATTTATTGCAACACATTCACTAGATTTATGCAGGATAATGTAGCTTTGTTGGCGTAGTGCTACCAATATTTACAGGGACTTATGCATGAAACATTGATGATGATGATGATGATGATGATGATGATGATGATGATGATGATGATGGTGGTGGTGGTGGTGGTGGTGGTGGTGGTGGTGGTGGTGGTGCTGGTGGTGGTGGTGATGATGATGATGATGATGCTGTGTTATTTATGGCTCAAGGGCCAATAGATGAAGCGTTAGAAACATGATTCTCTGATCAACATTACAGGGCGTAGAGTTAAGCTAAAGAGCGTGCATTTCAGCGTTACAGAGGCTGTGGAAACTTGACACAATAAAAGGGTGACGAAGAAGGTTCCGATTTTATTTGGTGTATCACGTGAGGATTGATATACAAATGAACAAGTATTTACTGTTACCTCATTACCGGTTACAACGCGTAGACCATGGACCGCATAACATAAGACTATTCCAATATGTTTTTATTCCAAACTACTGACGTCAATTTGCGTAACCGCCGACGCAAGCATCGGGCGGTCACCCATGGGGTTGCCTTAACAGATCAATCGAACGCTCTCCTCGTTCATAGGAGGTCACTTTTGTTTGCTTAAAAAACGAATAACATTGCCTAACTGAGCGGCTTGTCGTATCTAATTGGCTGACAAGAAGCGAGGACCACGCTCAAGTGAGAGCGATTTGATGAGGCCGAGCCAGTGCACTGAAAACAGATAACGGGATGAAGAGGGTGGTGCCGGCGTCTCCGATTGGTCCGCTTAACCTTACTTAGCTTGCGGTGGCTGGTGGAAAATCGCGGCGGCATGCAACGGACGCTTAAGAATGACGCTAAAACGGATTCTCAGCAAAGAGCAGTTGGCAGAACGAGATCATAAACGTGCCGAAAGTGCTCGAAAACGTTCCACGGCCACGCAAAAGCGTTATTATACGCAACTAAACCCATCCTCTTCGGCAGTTCCGAGTAGCCAGTGCCTGAGCGATAGGCGGCAGCCATCTTTTATTGCTTCCGAAATGGGGCAGCCAGTGGCTATTCAGAAGAAAATTCAGTTTTGTTCGGCATATTAATGCATCTTCAACGCGTACACGTCACTTTGACGCGGTGAGTTTTTGTAGTTTTGTGACTTCGCGTGACAGGCAGGTGAATTGCCTGCAGCCCGAAAACTTTTGACCTATAGCCGAGTGCTAATGGCGAACATGCGTCGAATAAGTAAGAAGTATTTTTTTTTGTTCTGTCAAATCATGTATAATCAGCGTGTCACGTCATATCAGGCGGGGAGCTGTCGCGGTTTTCGTGACGTCGTGTGGCAGACAGGTGAAGTGGGGTGGTCCAAAAAAGTTTTTGACCAATCGCGGTGGGCTGATTGCAGAGTTGGAATAGAAAAGTTTGGAATAGTTTTACGTTATTGCGCCCCCTAAGTTGAAATTATTCTAAATTCCCTGCAATGCAGGGTTGCTTACAAAGTCATTATTTTCCTAAAACTGCTGAGGAATGGAATGCTTTGCCTGTTCGTGCTGTGAGAGTTGTTTCAAATGACGTATTTTGTCCTCCTGAAGTGTAGCACAATTTCCGCTTCCTTTTTATTGTTGTATTACCGGTGCACAACTTGTGCGCTTTGAATCTACTATAACTATAGATAATACTTTCTTTCCTTAGACGCTATGTGTTGATTTGTAGAATTTTTCCATGTGCGTTGCATACTGTTCAACCTCTCCCCCCCCCCCCTTAATGTAATGCTGTTTTCGCACTCTGGGTCAAAAAATAAATAAAAAATAAAAGCTCAATGTTCCGTTTTCTTTAGAGGCCACTATGACTAAATGTCGCGCTCGGCGACCTGTCTACCGAACACAGCGCAGATGAGAGAATTTCGCAAGTTAATTTCTCGAAAATATATTTCATTGTGAAGGCTCCCGTGAGCGGGCTGAAACGTGAGGTAAATAAGTTCACCTTTGCCGGAATCCGTTTATAGTTCTCGCCGTGATTCATTCCTACCAGACGAGATTTTGTCAGACTCTCGACAGCATATCTATTTTCTTACGCACAAACAAAAATTAAATGCACTCATACTTGGTCGGACTCACGTAAGAAGCCGGTGCGTCAGACCAGCTTTCTTATTTCCGGTGACAAGTTTTCAGCAGTTTCGGGCCGACGATTCGTGTAGCTCGCTTAGAAGTGCGTACGTGTAACTATGAAAACATTCAGCACCTGACGTGTAGAAGGGCCAATATACTTCGTACATCCAAGTTTTTGACGTAGTAGCTCTGCGGAAACCCGCAAGGTGGAGAGAAATAAATAGTAAAGGGAAAATAGAGAATGGAAGTAAAGGGTTTCCTTTGTAGCAGTTGCTACTAACCGGTGGATGCCTTATTTTCCTTTTACTAATTGCTTCTCTCCACCTTGCGAGTTTCCGCAGAACTATTACGTCAAACTCTTGCCATTGCTGCGGGTTGTTGACAAATTCGACTTCGCCCTACTATCTGCTAGCCACCTGGTTAACTCAGATGTTAGAGCGGCTGTCCCGGAAAGGCGGTGGTCTCGGGTTCGAGTCCCGGACCAGGATGAATTTTGCTTCCATGGCGAGGCTTTTCTTTCGGGGAACCCGTATATGTTTTCTTTGTATCAACTGCTACTAACGGGTGGATGTCTGATTTTCCCTTTACTAAGTACATGCAAGTCAAGCAAGGTTTTCTTAACTGCAGCTTGTCTAACGCCTGTGCAAAAAAAAAAAATATCGCTAAAAACGACACCTTTTTTATTTCAACTGAAATTGTTTTTTTAGGACATTTACAAAGTGCATCTTTCGGTAGCGTGCTTCAGGCATCTTTGCTTGAAACTCCTCTACGCTGACCAGCACATAAAGCGCACCACCAGGCAGGAAACAGGAAGTGAGACTCCGTGCGCTGTAGCTTTAAAACTGAAAGGAGTCTACGAAATGGCAAAGTCAGACCAAAGCGAGATGAAGTTGCCAAAGAATCGCTTCTGCATTTAAAATATAACTTTCGGAACTTTCTTTTCCTTTACTGCAGTTTTGACTCAGCGGAATCATTTATTGGGAAAGTAGAGTGACTGCCGCATCGGGTGAAGACAATGTTGTTGTCGACGCGGCTCCTACAAGGCGCCATTATTTATAGTAAACGCAAGACTACATTTTCAAGCTGTGTTCAAGTGCCGACTTCTTGGAAGCAGCACAGGCTGTCCTACAAACACGCTGCTTCATCTCGAACTAGCAGTCTCCTTGTATAAAGAAACTAGGCTAATTTATCATGTTTCCTGCAGCCTGTGTATGATATCTTCTTTTTTTTTCAGACGGATCGGTGTTCCTGACTGGCTGCTCGTTCACGTGGAATGGAGTGAAATCCTCTCGGGGCTTGTGCCCAAATGTGGCCCTCCGAGACGTAAACCTGCGTTTGGAGCCTGCGTCATTGGTGGGCGTAGTGGGAACCGTTGGCAGCGGCAAATCGACACTGCTCCTCTCACTTCAAGGAGAGATGAGCTGCGTTCGTGGCGAATCGAAAACATGGGTAAGCTTGATAATGCACAACAAGCCTGACAATAACGCAGACTTGGGTTGTATAAGACATTCATTATATGGCGCTTACGGAAGATGTGGGAAAGAAAAAAAAATGTATCCAATGGTAGACAAAAAGAAAGGTGACATGTGCTCGACATCGAAAATAAAAGATGATGCATCGTACATAGGGCTCCTACTTCGGCTAGTTGAGTTATTTGCGGTCGAGTTGCAACGATGCCTGCAATCGCAAGAGAGCGATGTAAACTTACCTTCATGACGCTCGTGCTGCAGCAAGCATGTGAAAGAACACGTGATGCTATGGGTAACTATGCGTTTGCTCCGCTTTTTGTTTCTTTATACAGGGGAAAACGCCTAGCTGGAAAAGTTTGCAAGAAGAGGTCCACTAGGTTTACACGTTTTCCTGCAAACCTGAATTTCACCAGAATGTTTTATAATGCATGTGTTATTTTGAACGAAGCTAGGATGAAGTTCTACGACGCTGCCCAGCTAATTGAATTTACGGCGTATAACTATATTTCCATTTGGACATTGATGCACGAAAAAGGCTTTGGCTATTCTAGGGGAAAACCTGTTATTAGCGCTAAGCAACACAAGAACAGAGTACCCAAAATGCACAGCGGGATGACTGCTGGAAGAGCGCAGTCTTTTTTTATAGCGCATTTTGTGAGCGCTTTTCAACTGTTCACATTGCCACTAATGATTATCTTTAGAAGCGCACACAAAGGTTCGCAGTTCCGCCCGAAAGGCGAATCACTGATTCCGACATAAAATTAGCAGATAGCTGTACGTAGTAAGAATAGCAGTTTTGTCGACCATATAAACTTGTAAACATTCGCTTACTAACTAAATTAACAATGATAGACTGTGTTAGCGTGACTCAAGGAGGACGTAGAAAGAAACAGATACACAGAGACAGCACTGTCCTTTTGTGTCTGCTTCTTTCTACGTCCTTGTTCAGTCACGCCTACACGTTCTATCATGGATTCAAACCAACAATACCACCAACGTGTTTGAATTAAATTAACCAGCAAGGCGTTACGTGCACACAGTAAACATGATCATACCTCGCTCAATGACCGCGGAAACTCGCTTTCAAAATTCTGGAGTGAGGAATCGGGCAGCAGCACGCGAATTGACTTTCGTGCATCTCTCGCCTCAAGGGAAACAAAACGCCGAGAGCTCAACGCTTACGAAGCTACTGCCCCTACGCGCACCCTGCAAACATCGCAGAACGCTTTGAAGATGAGGCCCGCACGGGCGCGCACTTTATCCGATCCGCAGATCACTTTCAAGACACACGAGCGCCGGCAACGCGTCCTTACGGCGTCCGACACGGATGTCTGCTACGGCGTCCGCGATTCGCGTCGCCAACGCCATCGGAGACACCACGGTTGTCTCCACTCCGCATCGAGGCACCCGTCTCGACGTCGAAGCACCCTATACTGCGTTTCAGACATTAGATGCAACTCTCCGGAAGCAAGAAGTTCAGTGACGAAAATGTATCACTCTGCGCATTCCGTCCATGCCATGCCTGGCTGCATGCCAAAGGCGTATGCTTGTGCGGGCGTGCACGTGAGGCTGTTGCATGGGGCTGTCAGTAAAAATCCCAAAAACAAAAGCAATTAAAAAATTTATCTAGAACGCCGCATTAGGTGACCTTAAACCACGGGTTGTTTGTTTCGAAGTATTAAAACGCTTTTCATTCAATACGAACCTCTATAACGAACAGTTTCACACAATTGCGATCAACAACGTCAAACTATTTCTAAATGGGCACGTAGCCACTGCAAAAAAGTGTCTCTAGCCTCCACAGCGTTGCGCCTGATGTGTGATGATAGTGATCTAAAGAAAGGAAGGACGCTTGATTCTGCAACCCGGAGTATAGCAGCCGCCGGTGAAGAACGCCCCTCCTTCCTCGCCTGACCCAACTGCTTCGCGCGTGACAGGAGAGGGTCCGCATCCGGGCCGCGTTCCCCGCTCGCGCACGCGAGATTGAACCACGTTCGCCTGCTCACCCTCACACGATTTCACTTATACGAAACCTCACGGCGACGGCGATGGCAGAAATGCGCCTGGACTGCCCATATGATTGCCATCGCAATACGAAACACAACCCTAAGAAGAAAGCACACGACACAAATGCTACAACTCGCTTTTCAGCAATGAACTAACCAACGTTTCGCAGCCTTAACCTTCCCCCCCCCCCCGGTGCTTCTACAAACGCAGGGGAAGCTGGCGTTCGTGCCACAGTGCGCCTGCATCTACAACATGTCTGTCAGGGACAACATCCTGTTTGGGAAACCACTCGATTACGGTCACTACATGCAAGTGATGAACGCCTGCGGTCTGCTCAACGACATGGCTCGCCTGCCGGCTGGGGACCTCACCGAAGTCGGAGAAAAGGTGCGAGGAAAAATTTTACACAGAAACTGCTCGTTATATGTAAAACTGCAGACGTACTCACGCACGAATGCGCATACAAACATTAAAGACGCTCATTCACTTACACACACATATGCGCATGCAGAAAAAGCACACATGCAAAGACACGTGCTGACAAGCATAAAAGCCCACAGTAAGAAGAAGCACATGCATACATGCGTACACGCATGTAGGAACACGCAGGCACGGATGCACTCACAGATGCACGGAAATGTACCAAGTAGAACATGTACGTACCCAGGTAGGCGCACGTACATTCACCCACGGTCGCACACACACAATCACAACGAAATTCATGCACAAAAACGCAAGCAAGTGCAGACAGGCAAGCAAAGGGAAAGAGGCAAATGCAAGTCCTCCCATACACGCACGTGCGCGCATGAAAGCTCAAGACGCGTAACGCAAACATTTTAACTCTATCCGCCTCCCACCTGTCCTCTCGAATACCTGCTTGCGAACATATTCGATAGTGCATTCAATGTGGCAGGAACACACAAATTTTGGGAGGAATGCTTCTACGTGAACATTATGACACGTCCTACAATAAACCGCTTTACTGCTTAAAAATGTGGCCCTTCAACTCAATGTGACGTCTGCCAGGAAAATGCCGAACAATTTTCTCCTCTCGCAAGGCATCACCGCTCCTTCCCGACCAAATTACTGGTCTACAGAAGAAGGAAGTCTTGTGTCTAAATGCCGTAACTGCCTACGTTATCGTACGAGCGTGTTCTCTCGGCGCTTACTGGCAGTTGTTGAAATTATGCCATATCTTGAAATATTTTCATTATTGGTACCCACTCACCAACGTAGGTGCAGTGCTGTGAAGTTCAACGGATGGCCTTCCAAATTTATAATCAGTCAACCAATCAATGAATTGTTTATTTCACATCCACAAGAACGAGCTTAGGTCCCCAGGGTTGGCGCACGCGTAATAAGAAGTCGATTAAAAATGCTAATACACGTACAGGAAACAAAATGAAACAAAAAAGGTCAGTTATGCATAATAATAATAATAATAATAATAATAATAATAATAATAATAATGAACTTTTATTAAACAGCCCACGAACAACCTTATAATTTCGGCTTGGCCTACGTAAACTATTCCAAACTTTTCCAACATCTCAAAGTCCTCCGCAATTGGTCAAAAACATTTTGGGTAGACTCTGATATATGCATGATTCGACGGAACAAAAGCAAAATAGTTATTTCTGTATCGACGCCTTTTCGCCATTAGCCCTCGGCTATTGGTCAAAAGTTTTCGGGTTGCGCCCACTTCACGTGCTTGTCACGCAACTTCAGATAACCTCAAAAACTCACCGCGTCATAGTGACGTGTATGCATTATAGATGCATTAATATGCCGAACAAAACTGAATTTCCCTCTGAATAGTCGGAGGCTGCCCCGTTCCGAAAGGAATAAAAGATGGTTGCCGCCAGTCACTCAGGCACTGGTGACTCACACCTGCCGGAGAGCGCGGGCTTATTTGCGTACAGTAAAACTTTTTCCGATGCCTTGTAACGTTTTCGAGCATGTTGGGCATGTTTACGACCTCGCTCGGCCAACTTTACTGACGATTCCTTTGAGCAGCATCTTCTGTTGAAGGCCGCCGCGATGTTCGACCAGCCACTGCAAATAAGTAAAGGAAAACGGACCAATCGCAGGCGCCAGCACCACCCTCATTGTCCAGTTATCGATTGTAATTGCAGTGGCTCGGCCCCATCGAATCCCTCTCCACTTGAGCGTGCTCCTCGCCTCTTGTCAGCCAATTAGATAAGACAAGCCGCTCAGTGTAGGCAATGTATTCGTTTTCAAAGGAAACAAAAGTCACCTCTTATGAATGAGGAGAGCGCTTGATTGCTCTGTTTAGACAGCCCTGCGGGTCACCGCCTAATGCTTGCGTCATCGGTTACGCAAATTTGATGTCAGGAGATTGGAATAAAGACATATTGAAAGAGTTTTACGTTATAGCGCTCAGGGTGTAGCGGCGATACACCGGCATGTATATATATATATATATATATATATATAAATATATATATATGTGTGTGTGTGTGTGTGTGTGTGTGTGTGTGTGTGTGTGTGTGTGTGTACAGACATAACTCGATAAAAGAAAGCCCCATTTGGCGATGTTGCCGATCTAGCGAAGAATTTTCCATTCCCCGGCAGGTACCGACAGGGTTCAAATCATCAACCCGAATTAACGAAACTAACTTTCACCAAACACGACTTAACAAAGTGTTTCCTGGAAGAAGTGAGTAAAAAAGCGGTGATTTCTTTCCAATTTGACGCAAACAGGCTTTTCTTCTGGCGTGCGCTTGAGCGGTATCGCGTTGAAATACCTAGGCGCCCTACTCACAGCACTAGCTTTATGTTGACGAGGCTGCACGCGGTGCCTATGCATGCACCGAAAAACAGACCGAGCAGTCGGTAGCGCTCGTGCGTACTTGATGGCGCTAGCGGTGCTGGTGGTTGGGCGGGCCTCGATGACTTTTCACACGTGCAGGCGTGAATTAGAGGCAAATACAATGTCGCGGTAGTTTTTAGGTGTCCGCTCCAGATTTTTAATGACCGCAAGATCTCCTTCTCGACTTTACGAACTTTCCGATTTGCGATATAAATTGAATGTGGTCATCACTTCGTTAAATCGAGTTTGAACTGTATATATATCCACAAACAGTAACAAAAACAGATTGTTTCAAACAAAATCTCTTTACACCGTACCGCTTGTTCTTTTAAAAGATAAAAAATGTATCAAGTTGCCTGTGGCAGATGGCACAATGTTAGCTCTTGTTCTAAATTACTGGATGACGCAGCCGTTAGTTCTACGAGAGATTAAAAGGCTGATTTAAATAATTGCGATAACTACATCAATAAACTTCTTTTTATTTATATTTCATGGTGCATATATTATTCTACGAACTGCAGTTACTGTGTTTTCAAGGCGTATCCACTTAGGACGAATTCTATCCAGAGCACGAGTTTCGATATATTCATTTTCAAGGAACCGAAGAAAGCATTGTTGCTCACTTATTATTGGGCTTCATTGCATAACACAACGTCTTTTTTTACGTTACTTCAACGGCAATGCATTTCGACGGACACTTAATTAGCAGATTGGTATATGTGCCGCAAAGTAATTAATTGGACATTTATTTAAGTGAATAGGTAAATTATTCCATTGGGTATTTTCAGTTGTAGAAGTAATGAAACTGCATCGAGTAATTTAGATCAACGGTTAGAACTGTGCTTTCTGCCACAGAAAATTTTAAAAATTTTGGTGCAGCTTAAAGACACACCTCGTATTACATACCACAACAGAACACAGCACAACAAAGCCTTAAAGAATAATATAACACATTAGATAAAGAAAAATATAATTGACAGTTATATAAAGAAATCTGGTCTCCAAGGACAGGTTAGCCTTCACATAAAACACGGCGACATATACACACCAACAAATAAAACCAAGAGTGCACATGGCACCCACCAACATAGAAAAACAACACCGTCATTTCTATTGACAGGTCATGAAAGCAGGGAAATGTCCGCGGAACGTGTCCGTCTTGTGTGAGAGTTCCTTGCAGGCCTGCAGATTCAGCAACGGAATTATCTGAGGCACGAAGTGTAGTTACATTAGGATGTCGAGACACTCTCGCGATTTTTCGCGGAATTCTTATATTTGCCTAATCCGATTTTTTTTATTTTTTACAATCAATAAGCGATTTAAAAGCTTCAATAAGAAAGTTAAGTCAGCGTTCGTGCGACTGCAGTCCACGTCGTCTGGACCAAGCACGGCCAAGCTGCCCGGAGCACCAATGTCAATGTATAGAGATAAAAGTAATAAAAATATTATAAATAATAATATTTTTGAATATATCATTCAATCAATCAAAAATTTATTATACGGCCCTGGAACAGCTACGTAGCCTTCGCAATGGTGGGCGTAAAATTAATACAACCGCCTAATTGTAAAGAAAAAGACAAATGTGGGAGACGAGACAATGTGAGAAGCAAACAAATATGGAAACTGATAATGAGGAGGTGGCCGTAAAATGAAGTCAATCATGCGAGACAAATCATTTCATTTATACAAAGCACAGAAATCTAACTTGGAAATGCGTCAATATAGGCATAATAACTAATTCATGTTTTTTGACGTTGAGTCATGGGGCAGTCGCTCATTAAAAAAGGCCAGGGAAAGAACGTGCAACTTTGCATGGTATAATTTTGCTTCATGGCTCATTGCAAAAGATTGAGATGATGGTGTAAGAACACGTCAGATATAAATCGCCTCTATTTTAAAGGTAGGAGTTGAGGTATAATTGAAAGGGCAGGGCTATGGGTGCCAGAACGGCAAAGGCTGTTCTTAAAAACGGATGTTATTTGATTCTCGACGCTTTCCAGGAAGTCGGAATTAGATTTTATCGTTCCACTCCAAGCTACAGAGACATGTTCTCGTAGTAGAAGGCACCCAGTGCTGCACAATTTCAGAAACGCAACATGGGAGTTGAAGTATGGGTATGCGACAAACAATACGAAGAGCGCGAAGGGCACGTTGTCTTGCACATTTAGCGAAACCAAGATCTTTCATTTCAGTGACCCTGGGAAATTGAGCATCCCGAAGGATGTATGTAAATGACACGTGGTGTGTTTATTGTGTATAACGTAATACAATTGTTTCGGAAGTTTTTAAGAGTAGTCTATTTTTTTCTGCACCAGTTTGAGTTTTGAGTCCTCGGCGTATAGAAGGAATAAAGGGTTCGGATTAGCTGACGAAACGTTGCTTACGAAGCGTACAAAGAGAAGAGGGCCAAGAACAGATACTTGAGGAACTCCGCTAGTGCCATCATAGCTAATAGAACTCTACACGTTTTCGTCTACGATGCGCAATCAATTGCTTGGGCAATTCCATATCGGGGTAAGGAAAGACGAATGTATGTGCATTTACATAAACTGTAATAAGGAGCTCTTCGCAAACTGAAGCATATGCTTTGCTTATGTGAAAGAGCGTGTATTTAGTCCCTGTTATGTACCGCATTGGAAGCATGGGTCACAGATGTGTTCAAGCACGTCGTTGTGGAGTACCTTCATATAAATCTATTCTGTACATATATTAAGGTGCTCTTAGCACTAACAGAAAACAGAGACTGCAATACAGGTTAAACACTTTTGGCACAGCGCAGAGGATAGGTATAGACCGATAGTTTGCAACTGCACTTCTAGCACCTGATTTGTAAACGTCTGCTACATGTGCTACCTTCCAAGTGCAAGAAAACGTAGTGTACTTTAGGGACCTGTTCACGATGTTTGAGAGAACAGGGACAAGTATGCTTTTCTACGTGTTAAGCAGTGTGGGATGGAAACCATCAGCGCCAGAAGAAAGGGAAAGTTGGAAGTGCTAATAGACTTTAAAACAAGGTTTTTATTCAGTGTCTACAGTTTTGCGCAGAAAAAAAATGTACAGATAAGACAAATGTGGTGCAGAAGGCAACGAGAGATCGAGATACAAATAACTAGTAATATAAAAGAACAATTTTAACAATGTGTTGACACGCAGCATTTATACGCATTTCGTGCCCACCAAGCTGTCATACTGCAGCATTACTAGGTATGTAAATACAACTAAAATCATTGAATTCAGTACTACAGATTCCTAGCAAAGCAATTTCTCCGTTGCCCTGCACTTTTGTAGCAACTATCCGCTTAAGTACGAACAACGAAGTAGCGTAATGCTCCCTCTTCCCCTGTCTGCCTATCGTGTGCGCTAATCGGGACGGAGAGGGATCACATACCCTCCATATATCTCGCTAGCTTACCCCCAGAATGTGGAATCAATCATTAGCCTCATAACTTCACCAAATCTTAATTAGATTGGATGCGAATAATAAAGGATCTCGTTACGTGCTGATAAATTGTCGCAGGGTGCAACCTTGAGTGGCGGGCAAAAGCAGCGTATCGCCCTTGCGCGAGCGGTCTACAGCGACAGCAGCATCTACCTACTGGACGACACACTCAGCGCTCTTGACGTGCACGTGGCTTCTGATATTTTCGAGCGAGTTATTGGACCACGCGGAATTCTAAGCAATAAGGTAAGTAAACGAGGATTTACTGCTTTCTGGCCAGTAATGAGGACCACATCTCAGAATAAAGCGCACAAAGGTAGGCCCTAAAAACATTTCTGTCTCTTTCTGCCGGCTGTGCCTTAGTAGGAGCATTCGAGCAACGGGTCAGCACCTGTTCGCTTCTTTAGCTCGCTTAGAAAATGCGGTATATTACCTTTGCTTGAAAATGCTATTAAGGTGCACGCTGAAAGGATGAACATGAGATTGCATGGTCCTTCCTGTAAATTTCAGCAAAAGGAAATAGCGAAAAAGCGATCAACTCAACGGGAAGTGCACCATGCAAGTTTTCTGAAAATTGAAAAGTGGTAATGAAGGTCGAGTTATTTTGCGCCCGAAATGCCAGAGGATCAGGAACAAGTGCATCAGTGGCGTTTATTTGAGATTTTTTATGGCAAAAGCAGCTTAAAATATGTGCTGGTCCCATTTTTTCTTAACTTATCGTTTCAAATACAATACGTCAAACTACAACGAAGATGACTGCACATTTAAGTGCCTCTTTTGTGCACAATTACCTTTCGTTACATCTGCGCGCATCTGCGTCGTGCAAAAATTGCACTGATCAAATGCGAACAATACTTCAAAGATCCTAATGTTGATGTTGGTGGCCATCATCTTTATGTCATCTTAGATGGTACGAACCGTGAATGTCCGATAAGAAAATCGCTGTGATCACACTAAAGTCACAACACTTAGCGTTGCTCCCTTCTTTTCCATGTGTGTATCCTTCTGATGTCATTTTGGATGCGCACCCCTGCAAGGCCATTGTCTGCATTTAGGCATTCCAACAAAGGCCAAGAAATTAGCCCAAGTTTTCAAATAACCAAACAGCTCAAGAATCCTGGTTCTTAACATAACCTAGCTGAAGTTTGCCGAAGATTTTTTCAAATGGTTCTTTTTCATGTATCATTCATATCGCAAACTGACAACCATGATTCTCAAATTTGATTTTTAGGACACAGGCACCCAATGATTTTTTACGCAGCCGAGCCGATGCCAATCAACAAAAGGTGCCAAGCTTCTCGCGTACATTATGCCCCCTCCCCCCCTTTTTCGAAGATCTCTGCATGTGTGTACATTGGCAAATTTGAGTTGGTGATAAGATCTCATAGCTCCTACACGACAAACTCACTAGTGGTGTATTTATGGATTTCTACGGTAAACTCTTATAAGATGGATTTAAATTTCCCTAACTGGCGCTTCTCTGCTTTCAGACAAGGATAGTCGTCTGCAATCAGGTGCAATATCTGAAACATATGGACAAAATACTGCTTATGTCTCACAGACAAGTTCGCTGCATCTCAACTATCACCGAATTTCTGCATGAAACAACATGTATGGATGAAATCCGGTGTCAAAAGGATCCCAACGAGTATGATTATGAGAACATGTACCGGTAAGCCAATGGCATTATTATCAATAGGCTACGAAGGCTGAATTTATAAGAAAATACCTATGTTTTTCTTCAATGACAAGACTTCCAGATTTCCGAGGATAGGTGACCTCTCAAAACTAACAGTAAATTTTCGCGCATGCTACGTACTATATATAACTTGGCTGTCAATAGGGTGACAGCACAAGTGCGCGCACATGAAATTCTTTGTTATCGCGGTCTCCAATAGGGGAAAAACAGTACTCTTGCAAATTTAAAATTAAAGCTTATTTCCCATTCTAAGCAATAGTGTTTGATGCTCGTTTCTCATTTTTCGCACAGCTTTATATAATGTCATGTGCGCAATAAACTTTTTTCAGCGCTTCGTTCATTCTTCTTCCCTTCTATCTACTCCCAAGCATTTTTACTGTATTAAGGCTTGTTTTACTTTTGCAGGAATTCAAAGCAGATTAAAGGCCACAGCGTCGGCCAAGATAGAGTGACTGTCGACGAAGTCGAGACATCAAAAACTGTATGTCAATCTCTCCTTTCAATATATACCCTCCTTCCCATCTGTTTATCAATGTAATTTTCAAAGTTACAAGCAGGCTCACACATTGTTGCCGTCTTACTACAAAGATTGCCGAGTTGAAAAATGCCAAGGTATTTATCAGATACAATGCGTACCATTGAGTTATTTTTTCGCCGTGAACGCAAATATCTGAGATTTAAGGATTTTCTTAATGGTTTCAGCTTATGCTGAGTGAAAGTGTCATAGCGTCAAAAAAAAAACAAAAGGACATCTTACAACTTCTAACAATGCTAATGATTTACGGTGACAATGAAGCATTGCATATTTACGACACGGTAACCGCTAACGGAAAACACTTCACAGACGTTTTTGTACTTGAAACAGACGCGTACATTTTCATTTGTTTATCTGTTTTCCGGAGACCGCTTTTCATGTTCTAAGAACTGAAGTTATCGCTCAGTGAAGTGAAGTGAACTGAAGTTATCGCCTACATCAATTGGAATTTTCTTGAATGTTATCGTTCATTCTATATCGTCACGTGGTAGTGACGGTGAAGAAAGTAGCAATACGGTGGAAAACAAAACTAGCTTTTATTGGGCGAACCTGTGCCCACAAAAAAAGGCTACACTTATAGCACAACGATAGCGGCGAACACGGTCGGCGATCGTCGGAAATCTGATCAGCGGGTCAAGTGCGTCGGCTTTTATAGAGCAGTCGTCGAATGTTCCAGACTAATCGTTCGGACCTGCATGCCTACCACAAAGTTCTACATCATTCGCGTCAGGTGATGAAATCAGATGGCATAAGGTTCGGCGACAACAGACAGCGGATAGAAGCACCGATAACCTTCCAGAAACTTCGGATACATGCAGGTGCGTCCCACGCTGTGCGATTATATTTGTTAGGCGGCGAAACGTGGTTGCCCGATAAAGATAGGTACACGTGTCAATACCCCAATCTTAAAAAGCATCGACCCGATGCTGCAAACAAACGAAAGTAATAAACAAAAGCACTCGTAGCAAATAAAACAACAAAATAAGGAAGTTCGTTAGCGTCCGTAAAATGGTTTAAGGCGCACCACGTGGGCCACTTCAGATCGCGCGTGGCGCCACTGTGAATGCGAAATGCCGTCTGGCACGGCCTCATAGTCCAGAGCGCCAATACGTCGGATGATCTTGTACGGTCCGAAATAGCGACGCAAAAGCTTCTCGCTCAGTCCTTGTCGGCGTATAGGGGTCCAAACCCAAACATTGTCGCCACGCTGGTACTCGACGAAGCGTCGTCGGAGGTTGTAGTGTCGGCTGTCGGTCCTCTGCTGGTTCTTGATTCGCAGGCGGGCGAGCTGTCCGGCTTCTTCGGTGCACTGGAGATGGGTAGGGACATCAAGATTTTCCTCGTCAGTGACGTGCGGCAGCATGGCGTCGAGCGTCGTCGTCGGGTTCCTGCCGTAAACCAGCTCAAATGGCGTGATCTGTGTTGTTTGTTGCACCGCCGTGTTGTAAGGGAATGTTACGTACGGCAGGACTGCATCCCACGTATTGTGCTCGACGTCGACGTACATTGCTAACATGTCGGCGAGGGTCTTGTTCAGGCGCTCCGTGAGACCATTCGTCTGCGGACGGTAGGCAGTGGTCCTCCTGTGACTTGTCTGGCTGTATTGCAGAATGGCTTGCGTGAGCCCTGCTGTAAAAACCGTTCCTCTGTCAGTGATGAGGATTTCTGGAGCACCATGTCGCAGCAGGATGTTCTCGATGAAAAATTTCGCCACTTCGGCTGCACTGCCTTTCGGTAGAGCTTTAGTTTCAGCGAAGCGGGTGAGATGGTCCGTCGCAACGACAATCCACTTATTTCCGGATGTTGATGTCGGAAACGGTCCTAACAAGTCTATCCCGATCTGCTGGAAAGGTCGGTTAGGACGCTTGATCGGCTGTAGTAATCCTGCTAGCTTTGTCGGTGGTGTCTTGCGTCGCTGACAGTCTCGGCATGTCTTGACGTAACGGGCGACATCGGCGGTTAGGTGCGGCCAGTAATACCTTTCTTGTATCCCCGATAGCGTCCGGGAGAAACCAAGGTGCCCAGCGGTCGGATCGTCATGTAGGGCGTGCAGTACTTCTGGGCGCAGCGCTGACGGAACAACAAGAAGGTAGTCGGCGCGGACTGGTGAGAAGTTCTTCACGAGTAGGTTGTTTTGAAGCGTGAAGGAAGACAGTCCACGCTTAAATGCCCTAGGGACAGCGTCGGTGTGCCCATCTAAATAATCGACGAGGCCTTTAAGCTCCGGATTCGCTCGTTGTTGTTTGGCGAAGTCTTCCGCGCTTATTATTCCAAGGAAGGCGTCGTCATCCTCGTCATCTTGCGGCGGCGGGTCAATGGGGGCGCGTGATAGGCAATCGGCATCTGAGTGTTTTCGTCCGGACTTGACTGTTACAGTGATGTCGTATTCTTGTAGTTTGGGGCTCCACCGTGCCAGCCATCCTGAAGGGTCCTTTAAGTTAGCTAGCCAACACAACGCGTGGTGGTCGCTGGCCACTTTGAATGGCGTGACATAGAGGTATGGGCGAAATTTCGCTGTAGCCCAAACGATGGCGAGGCATTCCTTTTCGGTTGTAGAATAATTGCCTTCCGCTTTTGACAACGACCGGCTAGCGTAAGCTATCACGTGTTCATGTCCATCTTTTCTCTGGACTAGGGCGGCACCGAGGCCAAGGCTACTGGCGTCAGTGTGTATTTCGGTATCGGCGTGCTCGTCGAAGTGGGCAAGTACGGGCGGCGACTGCATGCGTCGTTTGAGTTCTTGAAATGCGTCGGCCTGCGTCGTTTCCCACTTGAACTCGATGTCACATTTAGTTAGCTTTGTCAGCGACTCAGCGATGCGTGAAAAGTCCTTGACAAATCTCCTGTAGTAGGCACGCATGCCAAGAAATCTACGCACTGCCTTCTTGTCGATGGGTTGCGGGAACTTTGCAATGGCAGCTGTCTTCTGTGGGTCGGGACGGACTCCAGATTTGCTGATGACGTGGCCTAGGAACAGAAGCTCATCGTAAGCGAAGCGGCACTTTTCTGGTTTCAGAGTAAGCCCTGATGACTTGATGGCCTCTAGTACTGTTGCAAGCCGCCTAAGGTGATCGTCGAAATTTCCGGCGAAGACAACGACGTCATCCAAGTAAACGAGACAGGTCTGCCACTTCAATCCTGCTAAAACCGTGTCCATCACGCGTTGGAACGTTGCAGGCGCTGAGCACAGTCCGAATGGCATAACCTTGAACTCGTAGAGGCCGTCTGGGGTGATGAAGGCGCCCTTTTCGCGATCTCTTTCGTAGTCTTCTATTTGCCAATACCGAGACTTGAGGTTTGATTGTTGTATTCATATAGGAGGTCAGGCCGCCATTGGAATCTGAACCTGGCACCGTTTAACGTTAGAACGCTGTCTAGTGAGGAGAGTCTAGCAGTGTTATTGGAGGAATTAGAGTGTAGTAAATGGGATATAATAGGGCTCAGTGAGGTTAGGAGGACAAAAGAAGCATATACAGTGCTAAAAAGCGGGCATGTACTGTGTTACCGGGGCTTAGCAGAGAGACGAGAACTAGGAGTCGGATTCCTGATTAATAAGGAAATAGCTGGTAACGTACAGGAATTCTATAGCATTAACGAGAGGGTGGCAGGTCTTGTTGTGAACCTAATAAGAGGTACAAATTGAAGGGGGTACAAGTCTATGCCCCTACATGCAGTCATGATGACCAGGAAGTCGAAAGCTGTTATGAAGACGTGCAATCGGCGATGGGTAAAGTCAAAACAAAATACACTATACTGATGGGAGACTTCAATGCCAGGGTAGGCAAGAAGCTGGCTGGAGATAAGTCAGTGGGGGAATATGGCATAGGCTTTAGGAATAGCAGAGGAGAATTATTAGTAGAGTTTGCAGAACAGAATAATATGCGGATAATGAACACCTTTTTTCGCAAGCGGGTTAGTCGAAAGTGGACGTGGAGGAGCCCGAATGGTGAGACTAGAAATGAAATCGACTTCATACTCTGCGCGAACCCTGGCATCATACAAGATGTAGACGTGCTCGGCAAGGTACGCTGCAGTGACCATAGGATGGTAAGAACTCGAATTAGCCTATACTTGAGGAGGGAACGGAAGAAACTGGTACACAAGAAGCCAATCGATGAGTTAGCGGTAAGAGGGAAACTAGAGGAATTCCGGATCAAGCTACGGAACAGGTACTCGGCTTTAACTCAGGAAGAGGACCTTAGTGTTGCAGCAATGAACGACAATCTCATGGGCATCATTAAGGAGTGCGCAATAGAATCGGTGGTAACGCCATTATACAGGAAACCAGTAAGCTATCGCAGGAGACGAAAGATCTGATCAAGAAAGCCAATGTATGAAAGCCCCTAACCCTACAGCTAGAAAAGAACTGGCAGAACTTTCTCAGTTAATCAACAAGCGTAAGACAGCGGACATCAGAAACTATATTATGGATGGAATTGAACAGGCTCTCAGGAACGGAGGACGCCTAAAAACAGTGAAGAAGAAATTAGGAATAGGCAAGAATCAGATGTGTGCGTTAAGAGACAAAGCCGGCAATATCGTTATTAATATGGATGAGATAGTTCAAGTGGCTGAGGAGTTCTATAGAGATTTATACAGCACCAGTGGCACCCAGGACGATAGTGGAAGAGAGAATAGCCTAGAGGAATTCGAAATCCCACAGGTAACGCCAGAAGAAGTAAAGAAAGCCTTAGGAGCTATGCAAAGGGGGAAGGCAGCTGGGGAGGATCAGGTAACAGCAGATTTGTTGAAGGATGGTGGTCAGATTGTTCTAGAGAAAGTGGCCACCCTGTATACGCAATGCCTCATAACCTCGAGCGTACCGGAATCTTGGAAGAACGCTAACATAATCTTAATCCATAAGAAAGGGGACGCCAAAGACTTGAAAAATTATAGACCGATCAGCTTACTGTCCGTTGCCTACAAAGTATTTACTAAGGTAATCGCAAATAGAATCAGGAACACCTCAGACTTCTGTCAACCAAAGGACCAGGCAGGATTCCGTAAAGGCTACTCAACAATAGACCACATTCACACTGTCAATCAAGTGATAGAGAAATGTGCAGAATATAAGCAACCCTTATATATAGCTTTCATTGATTACGAGAAAGCGTTTGATTCAGTCGAAACCTCAGCAGTCATGGAGGCATTACGGAATCAGGGTGTAGATGAACCATATTTAAAAATACTGGAAGATATCTATAGCGGCTCCACAGCCACCGTAGTCCTCCACAAAGAAAGCAACAAAATCCCTATAAAGAAAGGCGTCAGACAGGGAGATACGATATCTCCAATGCTATTCACAGCATGTTTACAGGAGGTATTCAGAGGCCTGGAGTGGGAAGAATTGAGGATAAAAGTTGATGGAGAATACCTTAGCAACTTGCGATTCGCTGATGATATTGCCTTGCTTAGTAACTCAGGAGACCAATTGCAATGCATACTCACTGACCTGGAGAAGCAAAGCAGAAGGGTGGGTCTGAAAATTAATCTGCAGAAAACGAAAGTATTGTTTAACAGTCTCGGAAGAGAACAGCAGTTTACGATAGGTAGCGAAGCACTGGAAGTGGTAAGGGAATACATCTACTTAGGGCAGGTAGTGACCACGGATCCGGATCATGAGACTGCAATAACCAGAAGAATAAGAATGGGCTGGGGTGCGTTTGGCAGGCATTCTCAAATCATGAACAGCAGGTTGCCACTATCCCTCAAAAGGAAAGTGTATAACAGCTGTGTGTTACCAGTACTCACATATGGGGCAGAAACCTGGAGGTTTACGAAAAGGGTTCTGCTGAAATTGAGGACGACGCAACGAGCTATGGAAAGAAGAATGATGGGTGTAACGTTAAGGGATAAGAAAAGAGCAGATTGGGTGAGGCAACAAACGCGGGTAAACGACATCTTAGTTTTAATCAAGAAAAAGAAATGGGAGGGAAGATAACCGATGGTCATTAAGGGTTACGGACTGGATTCCAAGGGAAGGGAAGCGTAGCAGGGGGCGGCAGAAAGTTAGGTGGGCGGATGAAATTAAGACGTTTGCAGGGACAACATGGCCACAATTAGTACATGACCGTGGTAGTTGGAGATGTATGGGAGAGGCCTTTGCCCTGCAGTGGGCGTAACTAGGCTGATGATGATGAGACTTGAGGTCCATCGGCGAGAAGTATTTAGCGTTGCAGAGCCGATCCAATACGTCGTCTGTCAGTGGGAGGGGTATACGTCCTTCTTCGTGATCTTGTTCAGACGACGATAATCAACGCAGAAACGTAGGGTTCCGTCCTTTTTCTTCACCAGGACAACAGTGGATGCCAACGGGCTTTTCGACGGCTGGATGATGTCGTCGCGCAGCATTTCGTCGACTTGTTCTCTTATAGCTTTACATTCTCGCGGCGAAACTCGGTAAGGGCTCTGGCGGAGTGGTCGTGTGCACTCCTCGGTGATTATGCGATGCTTGGCGACTGGTGTTTGTCGAATCCTCGATGACGTCGAAAAGCAGCCTTTGTATCGTCGGAGCAGACTTCTCAGCTGCTGTTGCTTAATCACTGGAAGACTTGGATTAATGTCGTAGTCTTGTTCGGGAACCATGGTCGTCGGGGTAGATGCGGCGGAATCCGAGAGGAAAAACGCGTTACTGGTTTCCAGAATTTCCTCGATGTACGCGATCGTCGTGCCCTTGTTGAGGTGCTTGAACTCACGGCTGACGTTTGTCAGGATCACTTCAGTTTTCCCTCCATGCAGTCGAGCGATCCCTTTTGCGACGCGAATTTCACGGTCTAGCGGTAGACGTTGGTCGCCTTCGATGACGCCTTCTACGTCAGCGGGTGTTTCGGTGCCGACCGAAGTAACAATGCTGGAGCGAGGAAGGATGCTCGCTTGATCTTCGAGCACCCTCAAGGCGTGGTGACTACGATGACTGTCCGGCGGCATCGCTTTATCTTCCGACAGCGTTATTGACTTCGACTTCAGGTCGACAATTGCGCCGTGTTGGTCCAAGAAGTCCATACCGAGACTGACGTCTCGTGAACACTGTTGGACGATAACGAAGGTGGCAGGGTAAGTCTGGTCATGAATGGTTATTCTTGCCGTGCAGATTCCAGTTGGCGTGATGAGGTGTCCTCCAGCGTTTCGAATTTGAGGGCCTTCCCATGCAGTTTTAACTTTCTTCAACTGCGTGGCGATGGGTCCACTCATGACCGAGTAATCGGCTCCTGTGTCCACTAAAGCGGTGACTGCGTGGCCATCGAGAAGCACGTCGAGGTCGTTGGTGCATTGTCTCGCATTCCAATTAGGTCTTGGCGTCGGATCACGGCTGCGTCTTGTTGAACTGAAGCTGGAACGTGGCGTCGTGAAGTCGTCTTTCGTCGGTGTAGTCTTGGCTTCCTGGCTTCGTCGGGACGGCGGCGTGTCGTTATTATATCGTCGAGATGGTCTCTTCGTCGCCTTCGTCGGCGGCGGAGGATCTTCGTCAGTTCGACGAACAGCAACCGCACCTCCATCAGTTGCTGCTTTTAGTTTTCCGCATATGGGCTCGCTGGCCGGCCCCGGGCTGGGCCAGTGTATGGTCGGCGCTGCGGCGACAGGTAGCGGCCTGGTGATGGCGAACGGGACGGTCGTCGTGGGCTCCACTGAGTAGCGGCGAGGTAGTCGGTGATGTCACGAGGGCGTTCACCTTCCCGAGGGCGCGGTGCATCGACGTCGAACCCTCGCAATCCCAAGTCGCGGTATCGGCATCAGCGGTACACATGGTCGGCTTCCCCGCAGTGGTAGCAGAGCGGGCTGTGGTCGGGGGCTCGCGAAATGTCCGTCTTCCTCGCGTAGCTGCGCTGGGCGACGGGTTGGCGTGCTGGCGGCGGGTGCGGTGGACGACGGAATTGCGGCGTTACGGGCCCTGGCGTTGTCGCGGAGGGGGACCTTGACGGCGAGCGACGGCGGCGTAGGTCATCGCTTCCGGCTGAGGTTGCGGTGATCGTGGTTGCACCTCACGGACTCCAAGCGATCGCTGAACCTCTTCTTTGACGATTTCAGCGATTGGATCCACTTGGGACTGCGTCCTTGGGCAGAACTTCTGCAGCTCCTCCCGCACGACCGCTCTGATAGTCTCGCGTAGATCGTCGGTAGCGAGTGATTGAACCCCGGCGTTGTTTGTAGGGTTCGTGCGGCGATCGAATTGCCGGTTTGCGATCTCGAGTGTCTTCTCAATGTTCGTCGCCTCACGAAGAAACTCTTCGACGGTCTTCGGTGGGCTTCTTACCATTCCGGCGAAAAGTTCCTCCTTTACACCACGAACCAATAGGCGGACTTTCTTCTCCTCGGCCATATCCGGGTCGGCCTGGCGGAACAAACGGCTCATTTCTTCCGGAAAGATGGCGACGTTCTCTTTTGGTAGCTGCACTCGGGCGTCCAGCATAGCTTCAGTCTTTTCCTTGCGCACGACGCTTGTAAAGGTGCGCAGGAAGCCGCTACGGAACAGGTCCCACGTTGTCAAGGTCGATTCCCTGTTCTCAAACCAAGCTCTGGCGGCGCCTTCTAAGGCGAAGTAGACATGCCGCAGCTTGTCGTCGGAGTCCCAGTTGTTGAATGTCGCAATTCATTCGTAGGTCTCCAGCCATGATTCCTGGTCTTCAGTCGCTGCTCCATGGAAGGTTGGTGGGTCACGAGGCTGTTGTAGGATAACGGGGGAAGCTGGGGCAGCCAATGGGGTTGTCTTGACCACGATCTTCTTTGTCGTCTCAGGCAGAAGTTCGTTCTCTGGGGGCAGTCATTTCAGTCTACGGCTAGCACGCTGGTCTTCGGCGATGTTGGTTCTGACCTCGGGCTGCGAGCTTGGCTTTGCGGGGGCGTTCGGTACATGAACGCACAAGTACCTCTACCAGATGCCACGTGGTAGTGACGGTGAAGAAAGCAGCAGTGCGGTGGAATACAAAACTAGCTTTTATTGGGCGAACCTGCGCCCACAAAAACAGGCTACACTTATAGCACAACGATAGCGGCGAACACGGTCTGTGATCGTCGGAAATCTGATCAGCGGGTCAAGCGTGTCAGCTTTTATAGAGCAGTCGTCGAATGTTCCAGACTAATCGTTCGGACCCGCCTGCCTTCCACAATGTTCTACACCATTCGCTTCAGGTGATGAAATCAGATAACATAAGGTTCGGCGACAACAGACAGCGGATAGAAGCATCGATAACTTTCCAGAAACTTCGGATACATGCAGGCGCGTCCGACGCTGTGCGATTACATTTGTTAGGTGGCGAAACGTGGTTGCCCGATAAAGATAAGTACACGTGTCAGTATGCTTCCTATGTAATCGCCCTACATTGTGTAACCATCATCCCTATAACCAAAAACTATTCTAATATCTTTTTATTACAGTCTGCTGACGTGACATTTACGTAACCACCGACTCTAGCATCGGGCGGTAAGCCATAGCGTTGTTTGAAATGCCCAATGAAACGCGCTCCTCATTAATAGGTCGCTTTTCTTGCTTTCAAAGCGAATTACATTAGCTACATTGAGCAGATTTCCTCGTCAAATTGGCTAACAAGAGGCGAGAAGGACGCTCAAATTGAGGGTGGTTCGGTGTGGCCGATCCAGAACAGTGGCAGCCGATAACCGGCTGAATGGGTTGTGTCAGCGTCTGTGATTGATCCGCTTCGCCTCACTTAGCTTGCGCTGGTTGGTCAAAAATCGCGGTGACGGGCAACGGAACGTTAAAAATGCCGCCAGAACGGATCCTCAGGAAAGAATAGTTGGCGAAGTGATGTCACATACTTGCCAAATAGGTTCAATAGCGTTAGTGTGCCATGGAAAAAATGTTTATTATACGCAAATAAATCCATGCTCCGCGGCCGCTCCCAGTAGCTTGTGCCAGAGTAATCGGTGGGCAGCCATCTTCTATTCCTTTCGGAACGGGGCAGCCTCCGACTACTCAAAAAAAGTTCAGTTTTGTTCGGCTTAATAATGCTTGTCTTACGCGTACACGTCAGATTGAAGCCTTGAGTTTTCTCGGTTTTGTGACGTTGCGTGACGGACAGGCGAAGGAGCCGAGGCCCAAAAACATTTGACCAATGGCAAAATGTTATGGCGAAGAAGGCGTCGGATGAGAAATAATAATTTTTCTTTCGTTCCGTTTCATCGTGCATAATCCGTGTACACATCATATCAGGGGGGATATTTCACGGCTTTAGTTACGTCGCCTGAGATATAGGCAAGGAAGGAGTGGTCCAAAAATTTTTTTACCAATCATGGAAGGCTGATTGCAGAATTGGAACAGAAAAGCTTGGAATAGCTTTACGTTATAACGCCGAATATTTTATGCACGACGCAAATAGTGTTTAACAGCCGTGAGCAGAAGTAACGGACCACAGTGAACGCGTCCCCAAAAACATGCCAGCGCCCCATGGCACCACGCCACTGATGCTACGGTGACGTGAATTCCGGCGCTGCGCGTCTGGGCGAGTGTCATGCCTAGGAATAATAATGCACGCACACTCGGAGTGCAAGTGGAATTCCGAGTCACGCGAGCTTCATCGAGATTGCGCCAGGTAGCACTAGCATGGTTTTCGGCACAAGATCCAACAACCATGGCACTGCTGACTAATGCTTTGCATGCAGTGAGAGATTTGTACGAAGAAAATTGTGTTTGGGTGGTGTTAAAGGAAGACGTGCCTTACATATAAGAGCAGAGGTGATAAGGTTAACGCGAACTCGTGCAGGTCAGTTACAGTAACGTCGGCCGTATAAAGGGTGCTTCACGTAAATTAGGCCAAGGATCTTAAAAAAGTTGTTAACCGCAGTTGAAGGAAACGAACAACATATGATCTGCCGTCATATGGTACTTAGAGTATTCTTATATTCCGCCAATTATTTATTGAACTAAGATCAACCATCCATATCTTTAATATTCACTTTAGGGCGAAATGAATTTCGTTTCTTTGTAGAGGGAATCCAAAATCTACTGATTCATTTTTTTTGTGTGTGCGACAGCGTACATGCGGCATGGCGATCTTTCTCGTCGTTTAAAGAAATCCCGCGAAATATGATATACAACCACGCGACTACGATCGAGCGCTATCGTATTGCAGTGCTCTCAATTGTGCATCAAACCTATCGCTTATCAGGGATGACGGCGCTTCCTTCCCGCGTGCCACCGCCGAAAATTCTGACGCACTCCGAAACGGACGCCTAGAGCCGCGGCCACGCACTTCGCCTTCGAGCCGCGCGCACGGTCCTTTCGCGCGAAGTGCGGATGTGACCGCTGCATTACAATACCGCATGGGGAAAGTCGCGTGGTTTTGTTTCACATTTCGTGGGCTTCCATTAAGCGCCGAAGAACATCACCACGCAGCATGTACGTTGCCTCAACGAATGGGACGGTCCTTTCTTATACCCTTCTACAAGGTAACAAAACAAACCTTGCCCTAAATTTAATATTGCAATGTTTGTATATTCCTTCTTAGTTAATTTAACTAATTAGCGGAATGTGAAAATACTCTAAGGAGCGTCACATGATCGCAAACCATATGCCGTAGGGTTCGTTTAGCTGCGGCTAACGACTTCTTTTTTTTTAATCCTTGGTCCAAATTCTCTGAAACACCCCGCATAAAATCACAATGCAAGTTATAAATTAGAGCTGTGGAAGTGGGTGGAGAAAAACAATATACCGGTCGAACACAGACTGGGTTCAGACTAGGCAAATGTCATTGAGGACGATTTGCTACAAAGATGGAAAGAATAACTGGTCAGCACTGCATATACTTCAATAGCTCACAATTTACCTTTAGAGATGGCATTTGCTATAGATTAAGGAAGCTTATCGACTGTAGACCGGGAATGGCTATGGGGTGTTCTGAACTACGAAGGCATAGAGGAAGATTTCGTAGAACTGTTGAGGGAAATATACAGGGACAACCCAGTTCAAATTGTATGGGAAGACCGGAAATGCATTGAAGCTGTGGGAATTCACTGAAAATTGTAGCAAGCTTGTCCTCGGTGTTCATTGTTGTTGATGCTTTATGTTAAGGGTATAGAAAAACGATTGCAAAGGAGTGAAATTAGGTTTTTATGTTTCTTGCATCCCTAATGAGTCAAGATGCAACAGATGGTCCCTGGTATGATGTATGCCGACAACATAGTGCTAGTAACGGGTAATTCAGTGAAATAGCAGAGACTTTTGAATTTAAGTGGGAACGCAGCGACGAATCTAGGCCTTACGTTAAGCGTAGAGAAATCAAGAATTAGGATCTATATTAAACAGACAACTAGCGGTGTGGTATACGTCCAACAGCAATTCATACCGACACGGAATCTAAATATTTGACAAGGGGTTCACATAAACATAGCAATGAGCTACGCAAGTGTTCACAAATATATTCTAAAATAGGAAGGGAAGTGGAATGTGAGAATAATGAAGCACAGAGCATTTGAAAGCAACAAAAATATGAGGTGGTGTGTGGAACGCGGCAAGATAGTGACGGCGCCAACGTTGGCGTTAACAAATGTCAATTTGTGCTTAATATCAAATATCTTGTCGGTGTTTGATGTGAACCAACGATAGGCAGTTGAGTAGAATTTGGGAGTTCATGGTAAAACCAGAAATGATGGATTGCAGGATTATATCGATTCACCCTCTTTGAAAGTCGGAGAAGGACGGAGAAAAGTTAGTTTCGAAGAAAGACTAAGGAACATGGACGAAACAATTGGCTGGCTAAACTCTACAAGTATCGATACTTCAAAAGCGTGGAACTTGAAAGGAGGCACAGTGTAGAAAAGTTGGAAGGTATTTGAAAGTGTAAATCTACAACCAGGGGTCCTATAACGTAAGACTATTCCAAACTTTCTATTCCAATTCTGCAATCAGCCCTCCATAAGTGGTCATAAACATTTTGGACCACAACCACTTCACCTGTCTCTCACCCGACGTCACGAAAACCGCGATAGCTTCCCATCTGATATGATGTGTGCACACTGATTATGCATGATTTGACCGCACAATAGAAAAATAGTAATTTCTGATTCGATGCCTTTTAGCCATTAGCCCTCGGCTATTATTCAAAAGTTTTCGGGCTGCACAGACTTCACCTGCCTGTCAGGCGATGTCACAAAACCACCAAAGCTCACCGCGTGCAAGTGACGTGTGTGCATTAAAGATGCATTAATATGCTGAACAAAACTGAATTTTCCTCTGAATATTCGGAGGGTGCCCCGTTCCGAAAGGAATAAAAGATGGTTGCCGCCGATCACTCAGGGAGTGGCGACTTACACCTGCCGGAGAGCATGGGCTTATTTGCGTACAATAAAACTTTGTCGGAGGCCTTGTAACGTTTTCGAGGACTTTGGGCACGTTTATGACCTCGCTCCGCCAACTTTTCCTTACTGACGATTCGTTTGAGCCATCGCAAGCTAAGTATAAAGGAAAACGGACCAATCGAAAACTCTGGCACCACGCTCATTGTCCAGTTATCGATTTTAATGGCAGTGGCTCGGCTGCATCGAATCCCTCTCCACTTGAGCGTGCTCCTCGCCTCTTGTCAGCCAATTACACAAGAGAGGCCGTTCAGTGTAAGCAATGTTATTCGTTTTTCAAGCAAACAAAAGTGACCCCCTATGAAGGAGGAGAGTATTTCATTGATCTTTTCAGACAACCCTGCGGGTGACCGCCTGATGCTTCCACCAGCGGTTACGCAAATTTCACGTCAGGATATTGGAATAAAAACATATTGGAATAGCTTTATGTAATGGGGCCCCACAAGTCATGAAAAGAAAGTGCCAGAAACAGAAACGGTAAATTGGATGCAACGCATGGAAACTAAAAAACCATGGAGATTTACAGAAATGGCCAAAAAGAAATGAAGAAGCAAAATCTGCATGATACGGCAAAGAGGTGTGCCTTGCTATTTGAGGCTCGAGCTAGTGGCCTCCGGACAAGATCATACTCAAACAAATGTACGCCATAGAATGAGGCATGCGTGTGGTACAAGAAAGCCAAGAAAGTACTCCGCACATCGTAATTGAAAATCACGATGTTGATCCAGCGAGACCCGTAGGGAATATGCACCTTCCAGAAGCACTGGGATTCAAAGATGGAAGGATTAACTGGTCAGCAGTTCGTATAAGTAAGGCAACATTGAAATATTGATGAAAGCAAATGAGAATGGAGATCTACAGAACCGGAGCCGTTGCAAGTGTAGATAAAAGTAAAGGATAGCAATGCACGAAATTTACAAGATCGCGATCAGGTAAGGGAAAGAAAGGCCAAGTACGTTACATGTACCAAATGCGGTTGAATCAAGGAGGCTAGGGGAGTTCCTCCCTCAGTCTCACTTCAAATCGAATGCTAGTAAGCATCAGTATCAGCAGCAGCAGGAGCAGTAGTAGCACGCGGCGGCAGGCGTTCGTAATTGTCCCTCAGGACTCCACTTTATAGAAGGCACACGGACATATGCGAATACGCTGGAACCTCCGACGAGTCCTGTTTAAATAACCTATGTGCTTGAGCCGGTGATCAGACTTTGAAAATCGAAGCCTTTGCTCGCTGCTATCATTGTGCTTTGAGCGTCACTTTCCTTTAATTATATATTTTATTTTATTCACAATATTGCCAGTTTCGTATGGGACCAATGCAGGCGGGCATTTGCACAACAATGCAATGAACACTACGCAACTATATTTTTACGAGTGGCATAATAAACACTACACATTTAGAAACTGAAAATAACAACGCTAGTTGCGTGATAAATAGTTTCTGCTACTGTGTTCTTTACCTTCACAACAACGTGAAGTCTGATAGAGATAGTTCGTTCTGGTACCCGGAAAATCCTGCAAGTCCATGCCTTAAAGACATCGCCAACGTTACCAACGGTCATGGAGCTAGTCGCAGGCTGCAAACTTACCCTCGCAGCACGGACTTCTGCCCAGGATGTCCTCGAAGATCATGGTCAAATCAACAGCTAAAATGAGAGCACCCACACTCCAACCATATACCAACAACAAAGGGAGCCACTGACCATTCGGCATTCATCGGCTGAAGAGCCTAAAAGCTGGCTGAAGCCATATGTAAAGGTCGCCTCGTTAAAAAACTTGAACTGTGAGGACTTGTTGCGACAGGTACACTTGTCTTGAGAAGACGCCGCGAGCACCTGGTTTACGAATCGAGAGTGGGCCATAACGTAATGGGACCTGTTTCCCTATCACCTCTCCTGTAGACGTTTACGACTGTCCTACGCAAGAAAAGAAGTTTTTTTAAGTCTGAGTGCATCCTGCGAATCCGAACATTGACGTCTGCACGGAAAGAAAGGAAGAAAATCAACTTTATTCGAGGTCCTGTAGGCCACGAGTGCTTTGGGCTCTGATGGAGTGGACGTCTCCCACGACGGAACCGGGAGGTTGTTTCCTGTCGGCGTCGTGGACCTGCTGGACGGCCCAGAGTTGGGGAGCTAGTTATTCGCTCCGGATTGCTTTCTCCAACTTGCGCTTCTCCTGCTCGCAGTTTATGTGAGCTTGCGAGCACGGTCAGAGTAAATGATAGACGTTAAGGGATGTATTGCAATTGGTGCAATAAGGCTTGTCGTACAGCTCAGGCATGTAATGGTGTAGTCTGTTTTGCGTGAGGTATGTGTCTGTTTGTAGCATTCTCAGTGTAACCGCTTGAGCTCGAGTGAGCGTGCGGTGTGGCGTGCTATACTCTCAACGTTGTAGGTAGTATTGTTTCGTGATTTGATTGTACAGAAGAGATCGCCCGTCTGTTCCGTCATGTTGGCGCCAATATGTCAGAGGCGAAGAAAGGTCGTTTCCTTGAGCGGGAGGTACAGCAAGATCTCTTGGCCGGATTACCTTCCAACCCGCCCAGCAAAGTCACCGAATTCCCAACGATAGTCATGGTCAACAAGAAGACTAGAAATGTGCACTAGGCATTATAACCGCCATGTGCTGATGCCGCAGTTACGAAGTCCTTGCATTTGGTACCGACGAGCTTCGGTAAAGCATCAGGGCAATTGTGCACGAAGAAATGCATAAAATTATGCATGCGTCACCGCCTCAGGTTGCCTCGATCACCGACTTTGTAAAATAAAAAAATTCTCTGGTTAACGGCTGTTCGTAATGTGCAACCCCGCCTTTGTCCACCATGAGGTCTGGTCTACGCCGCAGCTTTGTTACCAGCCACCGCCGCCGTGGCCAGCTCATTGATCAGTCAGTCCGCACAATGCCCGGAGGAAGACAGACGTGTGGCGCAGTGGTAACCACCATCCGCTCTGCTATCAGTGCTTAGAAGCGCGACAAACCTACCGGCGATACTCATACCAGGAGATACCAGGACAGCGAGGCTTTGCCGACAAGGTGCCGTGTCTACAGCTTGGTGAACGACCAGCTGACATCGTCGGGTACCTCGCAGCGGCTGTCTCAAGCATGGACGACCTGCCCGCTTGTTTTACCAGGTGGCTATGTCTTACTTGCGCCCTGACCGTACACTTCCCCAGCACGTGACCGGTCTTTTAGCCATATCCAGAAAACTAGCGGTTTGTCCGTCAAAATGCCGATCTAGTGCTGCCACCGACGAAAACGCGGAAAAGACTTTCTCGACGACATAGTCACTACAGGATGACTTCCGATTGAAGCCTTGAAGCAATGCAAACGCTACCTAAAGAAGACCTGATGACCTTACGTAGCATCACTGGGACAAGGTGACGCATCCGTGATTCGACGCCGAGACCTAACCGTAACCCAAGACCTAGAACCACTAACCTGGACATGCCTCTGGGCGCTGACGTAGTCACCGCTTTAGTGAACATAGGGGCAGGCTACAGCGTGATGACAGAATCCGTCGCCGCCATTTTGAGAAAGAGGATTCCAAACCACTTGTGGATCTCGAGAAATAAAAAAGACGGCCGAATGCGCAGCCAATGACACACCATGAACGACTAAAAGAAATAAATCTTCCATTCTACGACTTGTCCGGGTAGTCTGTGGCTCGGTCACCACGCGAAAAAGAATTGGAGATCTCAAGTTAAGCGCAAACTCATAATAATAGAACCCATACTGCAGAAGTGGAACACATAATACCACCTGGAGCGTTTCATAGAAGTTATTGTATATCGCGTTCGTGTTTTGCACACAAATCTCGTGGATAATTGGTTATTGAATAATGAAGAACGAGCGCTTTGTAATGAATTGTAAGAATATCTCACTATCATCAACATCATCACCCTATTCACTGCAGGACGAAGGCGTGTCCCTGGGATTTTCAATTATCCCTGACCTGCGCAAATCGATTCTGACTAGCACTTGCGAATTCCTTCATTTCATCACCCAACCTAGTCTTCTGCCGTCCTCGACTACGGCTCCCTTCCTTTGGCACACATACTATAACCTTAATGGTCTACCGGTTATCTAACCTACGCATTACAAGACCTGCCCAGGACCATCTTTATATCCTAATATCAATTAGAATGTCGGCCATCCCCGTTTGCTCCCTGATCCACACCGCGCTCTTCATGTCGCAAAACATTACGCCTAAAATTCGTTGTTCCATCGCTCAACTTGTCCTCGAGGTAAATTGTCCGTCTCCAAATTTCTGTCCCTTAGGTTAGCACCGGTAGAAAGCACTGACTGCTCAATTTCATTTTCATGATAATGGTAAGCTTCCAGTCAAGATTTCACAATAGAGACTTATAGCATGTCCTCTATTCCGGCAAACCCTGGCGGTTTGAGCGGATCACCGGTTGGTCGGGGGCGTAAACGTGAGCGGCCCAATTGATGGCGCCAGCTGGTGGTGCAAAACCCAAGCACCTAAATACAGAGCCAATTACTATATCCTTCTTACCTGGGGTGTACGTTTTCGACAGCGACGTAATTGTGAACACAATTACGCCGCTGCCGAAAATTTGCACCAGCAGCGCAGCAGAATAAAGTAGGTTACTGCAATTTTAGTTCTGTGTTTGACTGAGCTCTACAACACCTGGCGGCTGCACCGTTCTGGCCGCTCACGTTTACGCCCCCGACCAGCGGACAGACTAAAAGTCTCCACTGTCTGCCGTATGCAGTCCAACCCATTTTTATTCTTCTGTAATTTCCTTCTCATGATCAGGGTCTCCTATGACTAATTGACCAAGGTAAGCGAACTCCTTCACAGACCCTAGAGGCTGACTGGCGATTCTGAACTCTTGTTCCCTCGCCCGGCTAATAAACATTATCTTTGCATTCTGCATATTTACCTTCAGCCTCACTCTTACACTCTCTCTGTTCAGATCCTCCATCATTTGTTCTAACTTGTCTCCAGTGTCGCTGAACAGGACAATATCATCTGCAAATCGAAGGTTGCTGAAAAATTCGCCGTTGATACTCACTGTTAATAATTCCCAATTTATATATAGCTTGAATATTTCTTCCAAGCATGCGCAGTGAATAGCGCTAGAGAGATTGTATCTTCATGTCTGACCCCTTTCTTTATAGGTATATCCCTAGTTTTCTTTTGGAGCATTAAGCAATCTGTGGAATCTCTGCAGGTATTATACCAGATATTTACGTAAGCGTCCTGTACCTCTTGATTACGTAATTCCACTATAACTGCTGGTATCTGTACTGAAATTAATGCATTTTCGCCATCTATGAAAGCCATATAGGAAGACTGATTGTACTCTGCAGATTTCACGATTACCTGAATGATGAAATTAATGTGCTCTATTGTAAAGTATCGCTTCCTAAAGCCAGCCTGTCCCCGTGGTTGTCTAAATTCCAGTGTTGCTCTTATTCTATTGTCACGTGGTGGTAACGTTAAAGAACACAGCACCAATACTGTGAAAGACAAAACTAACATCTATTCGGTGAACCTGTGCCCACAAAAACAGGCTACACTTATAGCACAACGATCGCGGCGAACACGGTCAGCGATCGACGAAAATCTGATGAGCGGGTCAAGCGCGTTGGCTTTTACACATCAGTCGTCGAATGTTCCAAAGTAATCGCTGGGACCCGCGTGCCTTCTACAAAGTTCTACATTATTCGCATCGCGCACACATGCGATCAGATTACACAAGGTTCGGTCACAGACAGCGGATGGAAGCAGCGATAACATTACAGAAGCTTCCGATACATGCAGGCGCGTCCTTCGCTGTACGATAATATTTGTTTGGCGGTGAAAAATGTCGCCCAATAAACACAAACATGTGCATGTGTCACTATTGGAGATTATTTTGGGGAATATTTTATGCAATACTGGAAGCAGGCTTATAGATCTATAATATGGCAATTCTTTAACGTCTCCCTTTTTCTGGATTAGTAAAATCTGCGCATTCTTCCATTTCACTGGGACCCTACAGGTTATTGTTCGTATAAAGGGCCACCTGTTTTTCAAGCATTAGGTCTTCTCTATCTTTTGAATAAATATACTCTAATTTCTTTTTCTCCTTTTACCCGTTTCATGTCTTGCAAAGAGCTTCTACGTAGCTAGTTCTAAAAGGAGCCTCTTTAACCTGTTCATTACTGCTTCGAATGAAAGTATCGGGGCTGCTCTGGGTACAGTACAGCTCATGATCATCATCATCAGCCTGGTTATGCCCACTGCAGGGCAAACGCCTCTCCCATACTTCTCCAACTACCCCGGTGATGTACTAATTGTGGCCATGTTGACCCTCCAAACTTCTTAATCTCATCCGCCCAACTAACTTTCTACCGCCCCCTGCTATGCTTCCCTTCCCTTGGAATCCAGTCCGTAACCCTTAATGACCATCGGTTATCTTCACTGCTCATTACATGTCCTGCCCATGCCCCCAGTTCTTTTTCTTGATTTCAACTAAGATGTCATTAACTCGCGTTTGTTCCCTCACCCAATCTGCTTCTTTTTTTTATCTCTTAACGTTACACCTATCATTATGCTATATTATGCTAATATAATGCATAATAATAACTACAATGTGCCAATTTACACAGCAGCAACCAGGAACAATTCTGTAGGAAAAGTTAAAAAGAAAAGTATTTTACAACGTGGTCCTCTACAGTTTATTTTACCTGCAAAAGCAAACAGAAATTATTATCATAGAGGGCGAAATCTCTGCATGATTTATAGACAGAATAGTCGATAAGAGATCTCTGTCAACCATAATTTCCACCTATTCTTGGTGTACACTTATCTCCAGCTGCAAGGGAATTGTCTGCGTATGTTTTATCCTTTAACTTGGATAACTTAACAGGAAAGGCGTTTACATTATTTCAAAATTGGTATCTCCTAATCACCATGTTATTGTATAATTTCGCTTTGGGTATTATCTTTGGTGCTTCAAAAATTGGTTTGGAAAGTCAGTCGAGCGCACCATAGGCAATATTGTGTAAGACATGTTTTAGGATTGTATTTAGTTTGCTAATGTTAGAAAAATAAGTCGTGAAGTACACCTGAAAACAATGGTTAATAAAAGAGTAAAATATTCAGTATTATGATAGTTTTTGATACACTGAGTAAATAACATTCTGCACTTTGACAGGATCACTGCCGTTCTTGAAATTTATACTGCAACAGAATCAACATGATCATTCCACCGTAGGTGTTCCTCAAAGGGAGCACCTAAGCTTTTAACAGGAGGTACAGTTTCTATAACGGCAGGTCCTATATTAAGAAAAGTGGCACGCGATTCAAGAACCTTGTTATGGGGACTAAGCAACACAGCATTTATTTTATCAGTAGTGATAGGAGCGAATTTCGGAGGGACCAATGTCCGACGGGCATGTTCCTCTAAAAATGGACTCATATCGTCTGCATATGCAACAAAAGTGGATTTGTCGCTAATGCTAACAATGAAGTTAACATACAAATGAAAAAGTTGTTGGCGCAATATTCTACGCTGCGGAACACCTGCACAAATACCTTTACTGTCCCAATAGTCGTCATTGGGTACTACCTGTTGATAACCACATGTAAGATAGGATCCTATGAGGTTAAGAAACACATCTGGGACGCCATAAAAACGAACTTGGGCGATTATAGTATAGTGCTTTATCCTGACTATTGCCCAATTAATACCCAAATGCCAGCTTTCTTCGTTCAGTAGAGTACTGCTGCAGCCGATGTAGCCAAGGCCGATCCAAATAGGTCGCGAAGCTTCGGGTGAAAAGCGGTTCAGAACAAATTGTCACCGACATTAGCAAGGGTGGTTATGGGAGCAGCGATTGAAGCGCGACTATGTTGAGAGGGAACAAACACTTGGAAAGGAAAGAATCGTTTTTAATTAGGGCAAGACCAGAGTTAGATTCATTCGACAAATATAACATTCCTTATGAATTTTCTATATGGGTAACAAGTAAAGAAAAGACAACTGAATTTTATTTTATCATTATCAATAAATACCTTTTTCGCGCCCATTGTACGAGGGTGATAAGAGGGCGTAAGAGGGCGTTGACGCAATTATTGCTTACAAAGCAATGTAACTCTTGATGTGCTCAGAAAGGCGAACTCGTAATGTTCATCTGTTACAATATGCACCCCTAACACATTGTGCTGTTTTGCTTGTCGACGTTTGTCTGAATTTGTTGACGCGGGTAGCTTCATTGTTTCTCAACCTGTTCAGTCAAAATTAGTGAGTTACGATCGCCAGAGAATTGCTTAGTTGTTTTTGTGTGACTGCGCAGGCCAAAAGGCTTGGCGTCCGAGAATAGAACCAGCACTCTACACTTAACGCTTTCGTGGGCCTCCAAAGAAAGTATGCTCTGTTCAGAAGTGCGATTTCCACACCTGTACGGCTGAGCTTTTCTTGAATCGCTTTCCGCGCTGAAAGCTCCAAATGCGAATCAAGTGGAATGGCAGGCCATTCAAATATATGGCTCTAATGGCAGACCACCGAAGCAATTTTCGCGCCTTTGAGAACAAAATGACGTCACGTCTGTTTTTAACGGATATGGCATCAGATTGTTTTTCTTCTGCCGGAAGTGTTCCCTCATCATACAGAAGGCGCTAAGCCCCATGCAGCGCCGATGAACCGCCATGGTTTGAAGCTTCGCTACGAGGTATATTTACCTTGATGTAGCTTCGGGTGATAGTAAGGATTTTCCGCGTCATCTGGGATTTGTGCCACAACGCACCTGACCAGGAGGGCACAAGTTGAAATGCCTTATCAGACGAGCTGGCACTCGTGTTCATCTTACTTCATGCCCAGGAATAGCACCCGTCATGCGCAGAATGACGCCACTCACCTCTTTTAGTAACTTCCTGCGATTTTGTTCCTATCACTGCTGCCTCTCACTTCAGAAAGCCTTCATAGACGTTTGTGAATTCGACTAGATAATTTACTGCCAGCTGGATTCGGCATCGCGACGCTCCGTGCCTGCTCTACAGTAGCCAACACAACACAAGTGTGTGAAAATTTCGGTCACGGTGGTCTGTAATTTCAAAGTTGTGACGACGTTTACGTGAACTTTCACAATTTGCGCGACGCTGAGCATGCTCCCTATATGATGCGTCCTATGAGCAATATTATCATTTCTGTCACTCGAATCACATACCACAAATTATTGTTAAAATTTTAATATATTGGAACAGTGTTGTAGGAAAAGGTACGTTCGGTTTTTTTTTTTTTTTTTTGCAGAGCTCCATGGATCTGTTCCTGTCCTCAATGCGCATGGGAAGGCCCTGGTTGGCCCTAGCTTTGTTAAGCTTCGTCCTACGGGCGGCTGCAGTTGGGTTATATTTCCTTTGGATCAAGCAGTGGACAGATTCAAATGTTCAAGAGAAGTCTTCAAGATCTTGGGTCACAGGGATCGCATCTATTTGTCTTGCAGATGGTATGTATATGAATAATCATTTTTGTGGTTCTTTGCAAAAGTAGCAGCGGCAAATATCTAACGCACATGGTGCTGTGCTTTTAATTGAACAGCCCAGTCAACTTTGCAATCTTACTTTAGCTGATTGCGCCATCTAACAAATAGGGCTTCTTTTAAACGTAAAAAGCGTGTCTTGCGCTTGTACGTGTCATGCTGCTCTCTAACGTACTATATCAAACGGTTCATTTCACTATCCTGCTTGATATGTACTTGTGCGTGTAAATTAACAATGCACAAGGTGATTTTTCATGAGGCAAGCTGTTTCACGGAACTTGCTGAGATAATGTAAGTGCAGAATCATGCTGTATGTCGCCGGTATACTTTTATAAGCTTAACCACTGAATTTCTTTTGCTATTGAATTGATCTGCTAGTTGGTTGCGGTTGATGATAACATAATCCAGCATAGTTGTTGTTGTCCTGAGTAGCTGTGGCACATACCCACAGTGGGGGATTGGGAATGAATCAGGTGGTTAAATTAGTGCATAAAAACAAGGGAGGTAACCATTTGAATGTTTCAGCTGAAAACTAAACTTTTTATGTGTGAAAATAAAACAATGAGAAGAAAACGGTGTATAAAATACCTATAAATAGATATTATATAAAATAAAGCCATGGTAGGGAGGGAGGCCGATCAGTGTCACATAATAATCGATTGGTTTCAATTAGAGAATTTTGGACTGCCAAGCAAACATTTCTGTGACTGAACCCAATAATGGAGGCTCCAAAAGATAGTATCACAGGCACTGGTACATTTAGGCCGTAAATTCGAAACAGGATTGCGAGCAGTCGTTTTCTTATAACAGAAAACGCCTGCAAGACAACAATATATGATTTCTGTCTCCGCTTCGCGTAGACTAGTATGATTTTAACACTTATGCTTCCTCTTCTCATGACTAAGTGTCTGCTGGAGCTACAAACCGAGGTTCAGTACCCCAGTGCTTCCAATCTGATCCACACATTCGAAAGTGGTGAAACGCACCGTATTGCAAGTTTATTTTCATAATTATTTGACGAAATCATGTGATTAGAACGTTCGAATA
The DNA here is from genome assembly GCF_050947875.1 of Dermacentor variabilis. Taxonomy (NCBI): domain Eukaryota; kingdom Metazoa; phylum Arthropoda; class Arachnida; order Ixodida; family Ixodidae; genus Dermacentor; species Dermacentor variabilis. Next base: position 33,569,702 of record NC_134574.1, read on the forward strand.
AGTTTCAGACGCTTGGCCATCCGTGCGGCCTATTCTGGATACCTCTAGCAGCTCTTGACCACGGCAGCGTAGGGTTTGCGTAAGAAGTACAGAGCCAATTCGAATGACGTCAATCACGCTGCCAGAGCAAAGAAATTTTCTGTCGTAGCTTACATAGGTAGCTAATCTGAAAGGGATACCAAGAATACCCATAGAGGATCTAGTTCTTACTGCGCCTGTGACAGGAGAGGGACTTTAGGACGTACACGGGATCCCGCGCTCGGTGGCTAGCGATGTTTTTCGACCAAGGGGTAAGACGCACACAGTTTCTACTGTAATTGCTGATCACATCGCATTTTTAAAGCGCATGGCTGGAGAGCGCTGACGGTATGGGTCGGAATCACTGGCGCTGCCTGCTGACGCTTGTTGACTTGAAAAATGACGGGGCGGGACACTCCCGTGGAGCGTTCCACTATTCAGCTAATTCATGGCGTACATGAACGGTTTGGTATCATTGAAGTCGGCAGTCGAGTTCGTACAACCAACCAGGGCTTTCCATGACCGGCACTCGACATGAGCAGCGAACTCTTGCGGGTAGTAGTGTCCCTGTTGAACGTACTCCAATTCTGTAAGAGGTAAGTGGTGGAGGTAGGCGTCACCATTTCGAAACTAGAGTGCTGACACGAGGCTTGCGTAGTTGGGACGTTCGAATGCCGGCACGAACTACAGCGATTCAGCGGCAGTAGAACGCAGCTGAGCCACGAGTATTTGTGTTTGTGGTCAGGTGACCAGTATTGGACATCAACGACACTCTGAAACTGCATGGGAAAAGCATATCATGACGTGCTACCGTAAAGGATAGGCGGATTTAGCAAGGGCCCATGATATTGCTGCGTGAAGAAATTGAGAAAGTGAGATTGAGGTGGCGAGACAGGTGGAGTTTGATCAGTGGAAACAGGCGACACGAGGATTGAAACGAGTAGTGACGTCGGCGATACGACTCTCCGAGGAAGGCATACGCTGGACTAAACAGTTCTCAACAGAGAGCAGTCGCTGACTAAGTCGTGCTTCAAGAGTCGAGGAAAGCCGCTAGGTCGGACGCAGGCAGGGGGCGAGGGGAATCCAAAGCGGCAGAATGAATGTTTAAAGGTATCGTACGAAGAATCAGAAGCCCTAGATAGCCGCAGCGGTTGCGTAGTGTTGGCGACGCTCGCTGAAAGGACGTCGCCCAGTTGAGCGTGTCCGATGACGGTGCCGACTTAAGTTGATAGCTTTCGACACCAATGTGAGCGAAGGCATCGTAATGTGGGGCGTCTTGCTGCGTGCTAACATGACCGCTGCCACCAAAATGTAACCGGAGTCCGGCGCCTTAAATAGTTTGGAGAGGTGCGAAGTCGAAGATCCTCGTCTACAAACCATCGGGAAGCGATCCCAAGTCAACGAGCGAAATCAGAGACACACGTACACGCTATTACTCTGAGAACAAAAGACGGAGGAACCCTTCCGCATGTCAGCAAAATCAGAGTCCTCGGGATGCTCGTTGAGAGCAACGGCTCTAACGCCGTGACAGTGGAGAAGATCGTGACAAAGTCGAATAATGCTTTGAATCTCATATGATGTGCAGCAAACAGACAACACGGCCTTAAGGAAGAAAACCTCTTCAAGCTAACACACGCGTTTGCGCTATGCCACTTCACGTGGCACAGATGGAAGGTAGCGGAGAAGGACAAACTCAATGTGCAACTGAGGAAGCTAGTCAAATTAGCGCTGGGAATCCCCAAGAACACAGAGACAGAGCTACTGCTGCAACTGGGGGTACACAATACACTTGAAGGAATCGCCGAAGCTGAAGAGCGGGCTCAATTTACAAGACTCTCTGGAACCAAACCAGGTAGAGAAATCCTAGCCAAACTAGATGGTGACAACACAGCAATCGAGAATCTAAAGCAAAGCGTTCCGAAGGACACACGCAACTTCTACACAGTGCGCCCAGTCAAGCGAAACGTGAACCCCGCGCACCATCAACCCAGAAGGCTGGCACGCGGATATTTCATCCTGCGCGAAATACGTGATCGCAAGCTCCTAGTCTGTTTCGTAGACGTGGCACAGTGCCAGTCGAGGAAGGCCTTCGTTGCCACCACGGTCAATAAGCAAGGTCAAGTCACAAACGCTCTCACGCTCACATACCGCGCTCACATACCCGACCACCACCCACGTCTACAGCGATTCACGTTCGGCTGTCAAAGCCTTTCAGAAAGGAGCCATTGCAAGACAAACACTACAAATATTCAATAGGTCCGCACCGCTGCAGCATCACACCATCTGCTGGTTCCCGGCACACCTCGGAGAGATTGAGGACGCCCCTCCCAACCTCACTGAGATGGCTCACAGGAGCGCGCAAGACCTAACCCTCCGCGACGCCAGCTATTCAGGTCGTGACCATCCCAGCGAGAATCGGGACCCTCCCTCCACTTATAGGGAGATCACAAAGCACTTTTAGGTAGATCGCACAATATATAGCACACCTCACAATAAGCTCACCAGGCCTCAAGCCTCCATGTTCAGAATGCTTCAAACAAACATGTACCCGACGCACAACAGACTACATCACTACATGCCTAACCTCTACACATCTTATTGCGAAAATTGAAAATTGCCATAGCACACTAGTCGTATATCACTTGCTCTAGCCGTGTGATCGGACCCACGCAAACAAGACTCAAGACTCCGCCAGGCCACGAGAAGCATTACGTAGCACGGACCTGGCGGAGCAGCTCTGGGCCGTCCAGAGAGCTCACGATGCGGCCAAGGAGTTAATACTACCGGTCACAACGTGCGAGTAGCAACGCTCTATGGGGCCTTGCGCCTCGTAGCTCGCAGGACCTTTCATTAAAGTTATTCCATCCATCCATCGATCAATCCATCCATCCATTTACGAACTATTCTTCCGACCCACTGCTACTCTATCATTCTGCATGCCATTCTCTTTCACTTTCGGCGTTCTTCGTTGCCGTTACGATACATATATAGCCATAGCATAAGAAACCAGCAAGCCCTGGGTTTACCCCTTTTTTCTCGTTTGCATGTACATATATGCGCCGGCTGCAGGTTGTTTTTTCATCCAATTTCTTTTCCTTTAACTTATAACTTCTTAAATTATTAAGTAATTAGTACAATTAGTAATTAGTAAACGTAATTTTCCTGGGTTGCCCTCGGTGTCTCTATTTGTTGACTTCTTATCCCCTGACTGGTGGTTGCGCCGTAACAATATATATATATATATATATATATATATACATACATGTATATATATATATATATATATATACACACGTGTACTTCTTTATCTTTATCGGGCAACCACTTCTCATCCCCTAACAAATGTTATCGCACAACGCAGGACGCGCCTGCATTTAAATGAAGTTTCTGGAATGTTATCGATGGTTCCATCCGCTATCTTTCGGCGCAACTTCTGTAATCTGATTGCATGTATGAGCGACGCGAATAGTGTAGAACTTTGTGCAAGACACGCGAGTCCCAGCCGTTACTCTGGAACATCTGACGACTTATCTATAAAAGCCGACGCACTTGAGCCGCTGATCAGATTTTGGACGATCGCCGACTGTGTTCGCCGCTATCGTTGTGCTTTAACCCCTGAATGCAGAGATCTAACTTGGATCGGGCTTGGACTTGACTTAACGAAGTCGGTCCGAAGCAAGAAGCGGACTTCAAAACGCCCAAGTCGGCTTCCGCGTTTCATAGACGCTCAAGCTGACTTGCTCCGTCAAGTCAAGACTGTGCTTCAATGCAAAAGCCGGTTGCTCGTCTGCGTTCGAGGTTAACAATAAATGTATTAGCGTAAGGCACGTTGTACAGTAATAAAGTATGTATCTTTCGAAATTTCTATCAGGGCATAAGTGCTGAAGTATACTTTGGGTAAACTGACGGCGTCCACCGCCACGATGCGCAGTGTTGCTTGCAGAAAGCGACCGTTACCCGCGGGTTTAAGTGGTCTTCAAGTTTCGGTGTTTCGGCAAGTCGGTGCTCCGCTTTTACGCGACAGTGTATTTGAGTGCAAATTAAGAACTATTATAGCCACATTTATTTTGGTTGAAGCTTTTTTTGACCCAAAAGGTCTTGTTGCACGTTTGTAGAAATGGCCACAGAGAAGCGCACGAAATGGTTGGTTCTTTTTTCAACGGCTTTTGTTCTCTGTTGCCGCAAGGCGTTCGTGCGCCGTCTGGGCCGGCAACCGGATACAAGACTCCGAGATGAGGCATATGGTCGGTTTCTGGGGGAGCTCGCACGTCCCTTTTCGCCTATAGGCATTCCAGCAGAAAGGAAGCGGCCCGTTTTCTGGTCCGGCTACGTGACCCTTTGAAGAAAAGACCAATCTATTCGAACGCGCTAGGATGGAGTCATAAACAAGAAAAAGAAACAGCAACATGTGCTGCGAACGAGGAGTAACGAGCGCCGTAGAGTCCCCTGTCCGGACCCATATGGGTAACAACACCCGTTAAAGAAACTAAACAAATAAATACATAAACAAAATGACACGTGCAAACGATTTGTCGCATCGAGGGTTTGTCGAGAACGAGAGGGAGATTGTGGCACAGTGATGGACATAGCAAATTGCCAGCGCGTGTCGTCTGCTAGGAAAGTGTCGCCTGTTAAGAAAGTGTCGTCTGTTAGGAAAACAAGTTGTGGGGCTTGCGCGCCGTCCATGCGCCGCATTTGGTACGAAGTAGTTGTGCTGTGAACAAGCTTTGACGCTGAAATGTCGCACTGACGTACGCTCTCCTCCGAAGAGAATCCACCGCAACGCAAGACGGCACCTCGTTTTACTGAAGACGGGAAGAGCCTACTGACCGCACTTGTGACATGACTGCAAGCATGTTGCAGAATGTAAAAAAAGTGATGTCGCATCGTTGGCAAAGAAGAACGAAACATGGAAAGAAATAGCTAAACAGTATGATGCGAACCACGGGATTACGCAGCGTGACCACCTCCAACTGAAGAAATGTTGGAACAATCTCAAGCAAAAGTGGAAAGAGGAAGCTGCAAAAGAAAAGCGAGAGCGCCACAAAACTGGTAAGCGGACATGTTCTGCATGACTGGCTCATTTGGGCTACATTTTATTATGCTCGCGCTCTTCTTTTGTGTTCGATGGATGAGTGCGCGACAGTTAGGCATGCTGAGCGTAAATATGGTCGTGAGCGCTAATGACTAGTGATAGCATGTGTAATCATTGGAGATGACAAATTCGCTCGTAATCGCGTTTTCCGCAAGCTGTTGTCTTATCGCGAAAATTGCAGGCACATGTAACCTGCCTTTCATGCTAAAGCAGTCCTCGAGTAGTCTCTTGCGCCAAAGGTACTGCTAGATATGGCAAAGACTTTAGCACAATTCGAAAAGACAGCGCCGTGACAGAGACACTGGACAGCGCTAACTTTCAACTGACCTTTATTGAAACACAGAGACAGATATATAGCAAAGCAGGTATGAAAGATTTGTATATTTTGTATCTTTCCATACCTGCTTCGCTATACATCTGCCTCTGTGTTTCAATAAAAGCCAGTTGAAAGTTAGCGCTGTCCTGTGTTTCTGTCACGGCGCTGTCTTTTTGAATTGCGCTACAGGCTTTGCCATTATGAGTAAACCGTACCAACTAGCTCAAGAATCAGCTTTGTTGGACTGCTAGAGATGTTTGAGCAGCACTTTTACTAAAGCAGCGCATATGAGATCGGGCAGGCGTGTTCTGCGTATTCCTTCGTTATTATTCTGGTTCAGGTAAACCAGTTTACACTCCAAAGATAAAAAGTGGCGGAGTACAATTATTTATTGAAGCTGCTATTGAAGAGCGCGTCTATTTTGTGCTGAAACTACTACATTTCTCGTTAGGAGGTGGACCGGCACCTTCCACCATGGCCCCTATCCACCAGTTGGTGGGATCGATTGCTGGCCACATAGCAACGAGGGTAGACAACCTTTTCGATTCAGATGGGACCCAATACCAGCCTCCCGTCGAAAGTCTACGTGTGGTGAGGCTACTGCAACCAATGGTCGATGGGCAAAATGAGCTGGACTTTGACTTTCAAGGTAGGGTGTTTTGCATGTGAAATGCCTTGGGTCATAAGAAAGGGATTTTCTTTGCTGCGGAATGTGATTTCTACACAGACATAGAGCGCTGTACGCTGCATTTCGAGCGGGCACTTAACCCCAAAGTTACAGCAAACACTATTGTACAGAGGCACTGTAGATATGGTTGTGTGACTGTGAAACTATAGAATGACTGCATTGGTGGGATGTCAAAAGGGTGACCTACCTCAAGCTGTTCCTGTACTGGGTAGCACATTGCACATGTTTGTTTTTTCAATCGACATGTGTGCATTTGGCGTCAGGTTGTTTTGTAGCAGAAGGCGTGGGTAAAGCTCTTGTGAGGTGGTAGTGAGCGGTAAAGAATGATGCATAGCTCAAGATCGTCAGAAGGATGCAAGAAAAGACAGATCGCTAACTTCCAACAATCTTTATTTAAAGAAACAACGGCTAATGTACATTTAGGCGACATCACGTGACAGCGCAAATCACCTTTTCAGGAAGTAATTCTATTTATTAGTCAGAAGCAATGACGGAGTTTACACAGTTTCGGCCAAGACCTATAATCACATTGGCTTCCATAATTTAAGGTCTCAACCGGTTGCGATTCTTACAGACAACAGTACATGCGTCAAATGAAGTCTTGAATCCAGAGCTTCTAAAGTTAATCACCAGCCTACCATCACGAGTATTTTTCACCCGATTTGCATACTCAAGAATGCGATCGTTAAGGCAGTGACCCATCTTTTATCTATATATAGCTTACGATATGAAAGCGAAACCTTGTAAACCGCGTTGTAGATACAACTGGCAAACTCCACTCTGCGTTTTTAATTACACCTACTCATTCAATCAACACCGTATCGTAAACGACACAAATTACTTTGTTTGCATGGAACAAAGAAGTTAGCTTTGGAATGGTTACCTAGCTTTCTGAAATTATGGAAGAAATTCTGAACGTGAGGAATCACTGCTACATCGGCACGTGTGTTCACAGCCCTAGGGCTCCTCGGAAACCAGTTTGGCATCCTCGGAATCATTACCATATTAAGTGCACATACTTTGACATTCTCATCTAATTGGCGATTGTTCTTTCATGTTTTAAGCATTCTCAACTGTATAATTTTTGCAGCTGTGAACAGTTTCAATATATAGTTCCCGGAAATGTATAACTCTTCTCTGCATGCCGTGGTGGACTTCATTGCCAGCGTCATATATTGCTCCATAAGTAACGTTACACCACCTTTCGTTTATTACAGATGATCAGTGGGATGCCGCGATCCTCGCTGAGCAATCACAGCCACCAGCAGGTACTGAAACAAATGAAGACAACACCTCCTCTTCGGTCGTGCAGCCCAACACCGACCAAAATGCTCCTGCAGGAGGCCACACCAACAGCTCCAATGCTTTGGAAACTGCTGTTAGCTGCAGTTTTGCTGCAGCAACTGCCACTGGGGATGTCTGCAGGACTCCAAGGGGGCGGTTGGCACTTTTGGAAAAGACTTTGAACGCTGAAAACGACGTCCGTTCAGAGCTGCTGAGGGAGGAGCATGCTGTCCGTGTGCGGCTGCTTCAGGAGAACTACGCCGCTATGCTGCAAGAACCAGCACGAAAGAGGGCCTTTCAAAAACATGTAGAAGAACTTGAGCTTATGAAGCAAAAAATGAGCTGGAGAAACCAAAGCTGGACATAGAGATTCTTCAAATAGAAAAATAAATTAAAAACGAACAGCCCCGTAGGCTGCGGTGTACTGCGACACCTGAAAAATAAAAGAATCTGTCAGCAAAAATGTGATGTGCTGAATCCACGCAACAGTACGTTTGGATGCGTCCATTGTTAAAAAGTGCATGGCCGGGTGTAGCAGTCCTGAGAAGCTTTTGCGTGCCGGTCAAGCAATCAATTGGACCACTGATATGCACGGTGATCAGGCAGCACGTTTTGGAACAGTGAAGATCAGGGAAAAGTACCCACAGCACCCACCCACAGGGTAAGTACCCACAGCGAATTGGATCCTATGGTTATGTTGGCTAACTTGGTATTCTACCAACAGGGCACTCCAAAGGTTTACCATGGCCACCACGAGGAAGAGTTTACCGAGTGGACACGAGCGAACAGAGCCTGAGGGACGTCCCATCGGACAGAAGAGCACCGCTAAGAAAGAACGAGTGACCCATGCCCAGACGTCCCCAAAATCACACGTCTTTTACATTCATCACATGCTGCCTCTGAGCCGTAAGGCCACAAACAATATGGCTGAGTCAGGCAAGGTTGGGCGCGTACTGAATTGGATGGCTCACGATGCTTTCAACGTGCCATTGTGCAAAAATTGTGAAAGGCTGCAGGACATCATAAAAGACAATCAACGCATTGAGCAGGCCAAGAGCCATCTCAGTGCAACGCCGTTCGCACGTCTGCCGAACAAAGCTGCGATATGCTGTTGGAACGACAGGCTGGGAGTGCAGCGGCCATTATCATGAGATGACCTGGCATGGATAGTGCAGCGAGAACTTGAAGCAATGGCACCTGCTGCCCCATTTTCCCGCCCCAGTGAGCCGCACAATTTGCCAAGCGCATTAATTTCGCAGGCAATAGTTCGCGAAGGACTCGCTAATCTTGGAGTTCATTCTGTATGTGGCGTTGTCTTTTCACAGCTGTCTAATGCTCCAGGCCCATCGACTTGTCCGCGGCATCCTCCACGCTACCGAAATCCAGTTGAGTGGAGAAGTGCAGACAATCGACCTATCTGGTTTGCCTGCAGGCGTATTGGTCACGTCGCTCGCTATTGTACTAACCGTACTGTATCGCCTCTGCGACCACCATTTACCAGTTAATATCGCCGCAAACAGAGCGAAGGCCGTTACCAGCCTCCATTGACACCGCAACAAACAAACAATGACTCTCGTGCCTATGCTGGCAGAAAGGCGGAGCAAGCGGCGGCCAGAACGAAGCTCCAGGGAAACTCGAAGGCCTAGAGGACCAAGGGATGGAAAGCAGCCGCCAGGACTTGCGAAAGATGACGCTGGCCATGGTGATGAATATATACAGATGAAAGGGTAAAATAATGCTCACAATATATATATATATATATATATATATATATATATATATATATATATATATATATATATATATATATATATATATATATATATATATATATATATATTGCCATTTGGTGTCTTGAGCCAGCAAACTGTCAACATAGCATGCCCAGCATAAACGGCGAAGAGTGCAAAAAAAGATCCCATACTAGCTGTAGAACCGTTCCTTCGCGTCGGGCTTGCAATCTGATCTATACACCAAGACCCTCCGAGCAGCTGAAGCTCCAGCCCCGTACTGGGTATTACGCCTGTGCACCGCGCCAGCAGAATGATCCGTGGGCACACCGACGAGTTTGGACTGCTCCCAGGTAAAATGGCAGCTCCGACCACCCTACCTGGTATGGAAGGTAAAACGTCGAATTATTGTACGCTAGTTAATACGCGAGCCGCGAATCCCATCCACGGCGTCATAAATGAGAATAGTGAAGACTGGCTGTTGCATAATGAACATGTTACCGTGTTGAACAAGTTGGACTACGTAGACAAACTGAAAAACGTATATTTCAGTGTTAATGATGGCTCATGTGTTTCGTGTGAGAACCGTGCAGATGTCCTATCCTCATGGGAAGAATTCAAAAGCTGGCTTCTTTAAACGTATGCGAGTCTTGATCGCCGCGAGCAAGCTGAGCGTGACCTACAGACCCATATAAACCTGCGGAACGAAGGTGTCACACGGTATGTCGAGGACATGACGCGTCCCTCGACGAGCCGACCCCAGCATGTCGGAAGAGAAGGTGCGGTACATCATGCACAGAGTCACGAGCAGGTATTCGGTAGTTTTGTATGCACTCCTCCCAAGGGGACCTCAGAATTTCTTTCGGGGGCCGTCACCATTGAACAGCCTTTTCGGCAGGTGGCACCATGATACGAAAGACAAGCGAACGCTGCCTCACCTACGGACTTCTTCAGAGTTCTCGTGATCCACGTGGATTTCTTGCGTGAGCTCATCCGTTCCATTATCCGCGAAAAATTTCTGAAACTGTCGGTACACTCACAGCTCTTTGTCCTAGCGTTGTCCGTGACGAACTCCAGCATGCCCTACCAGAACCACATTTCAACACAGAAGCTCAACCGATACGAACTGATAACCCTTATATGTCTTATTTCCAAGCTTTCAGGGAACCTGCCCCACCTTCTCCCGCCCTTTTCACCGCGTCCCCAGCCTTGCTATAGTCCGTCCAAGCGGCTTCTTACTGCAACGACCCCCTATAGGCCCCAAGCAAATCATACGTATATCGCGCACCTGATCGCCGTCCCGTTTGCTTTCACTGTGGCCAAGCTGGGCATGGCTACCGACAGTGCCCATATCGAGATCTCGTACTGCGCGGTTCTTAAGTGAACCCTCCGTGATACGGCTTCGGCCAGCGTACTCCTGAAATTGAAGAATACGTTGCCCAGCAGCGCGGATCCTCATCGGCTCGACAGCAGTCACGCTCCCCATTGCCGCGGCGGTTTTCTCCGACTCGCCGTACTCATTCTAGCAGCTTGGTGCAGGGTCGGTCGCCCAGCCTGCGCCGGGAAATTAAACACAGCAACCTTCAGGGGCGAGACCGCGCAGTCGGGACGTGCTCAAGGATACCGACTGAAGCGTACGCGGACCGACGATAGATCGACGACTAAAGTTCCTGCTGGTTCCGGAATAATTTCCATGCACATTCCTGTACTGGTCGACGGTCGCGAAACCACTACTTTAGTGGAGACTGGAGCGGATTGCTCAAGAAAGTGAGAGTGCCTTGGAATCCAGTGCCAGTTCGTGCAGCTGGAGGGCACATCTTCACAGCACTCGCTATGTGCTCGGCACGAATACATATTCACGTCTCGACCTTTGTAGCTAGCTTGAGCACTCTGCCTTAGTGTTCTCGAGACCTAATCATCAGCATGAACTTTCTCGGGGAGCACGAAACTGTCATCTACATTCGATGACGCCTTGCAACTTTCTTGCCAAGCATCGCCGCAGCGACGCACCACACCATCCACCATCAAGCAGCTAGCTATTCATGTCATCAACGACGCTGTTACGTTAGCACCACGTGCAAGTGTCGTGGTGTAAGTGGCAAATGGTGGATTATTACATGGTGAAGCAATCACAGAAAGCAGTCGCCCTCTCCTGCTTTCTCAAGGTGTTTCTATAGCAAGAAACCTTGGGCCGTATAACGTAAAACTATTCCAATATGTTTTTATTCCAACCTCCTGATGACAAATTTGCGTAACCGCGAACTCAATCATCGGCAATCACCCGCCGGGGTTGTCTGAACAAACCAATCAAACGCTCTCCTTGTTCATAAGAGGTCACTTTTGTTTGCTTGAAAAACGAATAACATTGCCTACACTCAGCTGCCTGTCTTATCTAATTTCCTCACCAGAGGTGAGGAGCACGCTCAAGTAGAGATGGATTCGATGGAGCCGATTCAGTGGACTGAAAATAGATAACTGGATGAAGAGGGTTGTGCCGCCGTCCGTGATTGGTCCTGTTTCTCTTACTTAGCTTGCTGTGGGTCGTCGACAATCGGGGCGGCATGCAACGGAAGCTTAAGAATGGCACTAAAACGTATCCTCAGCAAGGAAGATTTGGTAGAACGAGGTCGTAAACGTTCTGAAAGTTCTCCAAAACCTTACACGACCACGCAAAAAGTTTTATTACATGCATATAAACCAATTCTCTTCGGCAGGTGCGAGTAGCCAGTGCCTCAGTGATCGGCGGCAGCCATCTTTTATTCCTTTCGGAACGGGGCAGCCTGCGGCTATTCAGAAGAAGATTCAGTTTACTTCGGCATACTAATGCATCTTTAATGCATACAGGTCACTTTGATGCGGTGAGTTTTCGCGGTTTTGTGACGTCGTGTCACAGGCAGCTGAAGTGGGCGCAGCCCGTAAACTTTTGACCAACAGCCGAGAGCTAATGCCGAAGAGGCGCCGAATGAGAAATAACTATTTTTTCTTTTGTTCTGTCAAATTAGGCACAATCAGTGCGTACACGTCATATCAGATGTAAATCTATCGCGGTTTTCGTGACGTCGCGTGACAGACAGGTGAAGGGGGGGGGGGGTCCAAAAAAGTTTTTGACCAATCACGGAAGGTTGATTGCAGAATCGGAATAGAAAAGTTTGGAAAAGCTTTACAATATAGCGCCCCTTATTGATGTCCATGACGTCGACTGCGAGGTTATTGCCTAGACGTTCAGCTACGAACACCGGCACCTTTTCCCCCGTACTGCCATTGCCTGCGCCAACTCTACAGCCATAGTTCCCTATTGTTTTCTTTCCGAGGCAATCGGCATTGCGGAAGCACCCCTACGGAATGTCCACATCCATGAAACGCTTCCTGAAGAGAAAAAACAAAACCTGCGTGAACTGTTGCTGGAGTTCCGCACTTACTTTGCCCGGTGGTCGAAAATACGTCAAACATCGATTACAAAACACCGTATTTTCACCTACGACAACGCGCAACAGCCTAATCATGTCTCCACAACCAGGCGACACGCGATTCAAACGCAGTTAAAGGAAATGCTTCATGCCAGGCGTAATACCGCTTTCACTCAAAGCCTAGTCATCACCAGTCATTCTTGTTAAGAAGAAAGAGGGCACGCTTCGATTTTGTGTTGACGATTGGAAGCTAAACGACGTCACAAAAGAAAGACGTGCCCCCGTTGCCTGGCGTCGACAAATCAATGGACAGGCTGAGGCGTGCGACGTATTTCTCCTCTATCAATCTCTTTAGCGGCTATTGGCAAATTGAAGTAAATGAGCGGGACCGCGAGATAACTGATTTTGTGTCTCCGGACGCCCTTTACGAATTTAGAATATTCCCTTTCGGCGTCTGTTCGGCTGCAGCCACATTCCAGCGAATGATGGATACTGTTCTCGCTGACCTCAAATGGAAAAGCTGTTCCGCCTATATCGATGATGTCATCTTTTCGAATACATTGGACCAACACCTTCGTCGCCTTCGGAATGTACATGTAGTCGAAGCGATTGGGTCGGCTAATCTCGCTATAAAACCCGCCGTGGTTGCTCAGTGGCTATGGTGTTAGGCTGCTGAGCACGAGGTAGCGGGATCGAATCCCGGCCACGGCGGCCGCATTTCGATGGGCGCGAAATGCGAAAACACTCGTGTACTTAGATTTAGGTCCACGTTAAATAAAGCACCACAGGTGGTCCAAATTTCCGGAGTCCCTCACTACGGCGTTCCTCATAATCAGAAAGTGGTTTTGGCACGTAAAACCCCATAATTTTAGAAATCTCGCAATAAAGCCTGAGAGATAAAATTTCGGCTGCGAAGAAATGTAGTTCCTCGGTCATGTCGTGAGCCAGCAAATGGTCAGCATAGCGGGGCCAGCCAAAACGGCGAAGAAGAAGATGACGAAGACAAAAGATCCCGCGCCAGCAGGATTGATTGAAAACATCTTGTTTTTTGCAGAATATTGGTAGAACTCGTGGGTGGGCCGCCTAGTCCTGTAGTCCACTAGTTATTGCTGCTGCGCTGGCCCTCCCCAGCAGGAGAACCCTTCCTTGGTGCCTGGCTGCTGTTATGTTGCTTGCTCTTGCCCTGAATATATATATATATATATATATATATAAACAGCCTGGTTACGCCCACGGCAAGGCAAAGGCTTCTCCCATACTTCTTCAACTACCCAGGACATGTGCTAATTGTGGCCATGCCATCGCTGCACACTTCTTAATCTCATCCGCCCACCTAACTTTCTGCCGCCCCCTGCTACGCTTTCCTTCCCTTGGAATCCAGTCCGTAACCCTTAAAGACTATCGGTTATCTTCCCCCCTCATTACATGTTTTGCCCATGCCCCCCGTTTCTTTTTCTTGATTTCAACTAAGATGTCATTAACTCGCATTTGTTCCCTCACAAAATCTGCTCTTTTCTTATCGCTTATCGTTAGACCCATCATTGTTCTATCCATAGCTCGTTGCGTCGTCCTCAATTTAACTAGAACCCTTTTGGTAAGCTTCCAGGTTTCTGCCGCGCAACTGGGTACTGGTAAGAGACAACTGTTATACACTTTTCTCTTGAGGGATAATGGCAACCTGCTGTTCATGATCTGAGAATGCCTGCCAAACGCACCTCAGCCCATTCCTTTTCGTCTGATTATATCAGTCTCATGATCGGGATCTGCGGTCACTACCTGCCCTTAGTAGATGTATTCCCTTATCACTTACAGAGCCTCGCTACCTATCGTAAACTGGTGTTCACTTCCGAGACTGTTAAACATTACTTTAGTTTTCTGCAGATTAATTTTTAGACCCACCCTTCTGCTTTGCCTCTCCAGGTCAGTGAGCATGCAATGCAATTTGTCCCCTGAGCCAGGCAATATCATCAGTAAATCGCAAGTTACTAAGGTATTCTCCATTAACTCTTATCCCGAATTCTTCCCAATCCAGGTCTCACATTACCTCCTATAAACACGCTTTGAATGGCATTGGAGAGATCGTATCTCCCTGCCTGACTCCTTTCTTTATTGGTATTTTGTTGCTTTTTTGTGGAGGACTACGGTGGCTGTGGAGCCGCTATAGATATATTTCAGTATTATTACGTACGGCTCGTCTACACCCTGATTGCGTAATGCGTCCATTACTGTTTCGGTTTCGACTGAATGAAACGCTTTCTCGTAATCGATGAAAGCTATATATAGCAATTGGTTATATTCAACACATTTCTCTATCACCTGATTGATAATGGGGATATGGTCTATTCTTGAGTAGCCTTTACGGAATCCTGCCTGGTCTTTTGGTTGACAGAAGCCTAAGGTGTTCCTGATTCTATTTGCGATTACCTTATACATACTTTGTACGCAACGGACAGTAAGCTGATCCGTATATAATTTTTGAAGTCTTTGGCGTCGCCTTTCTTGTGGATTAGGATTATGTTAGCGTTTCTCGAGGTCATGAGGCATTGCGTATACAGGGTGGCCAGATTATCTAGAACAATCTGCCCGCCATCCTTCAACAAATCTGCTGTTATCTGATCCTCCCCTGCTGCCTTCCCCATTTGCATAGCTCCCAAGGCTTTCTTTACTTCTTCAGGTGTTACTTGTGGGATTTCAAATTCCTCTAGACTATTCTCTCTTTCATTATGGTCGTGGGTACCACTAGCACTGTATAAATCTCTATAGAACTGCTCTGCCACTTGAACTATCTCATTTATATTAATAACGATATTGCCGAATTTGTCTCTTAACGGATTCATCTGATTTTTGCCAATTCCTAGTTTCTTCTTCACTGCTTTTAGGCTTCCTCCGTTCCTGCGAGCACATTCAATCCTATCCATATTATACTTCCTTATGTCAGCTGTCATACGCTTGCTGATTAACTTGGAAAGTTCTGCCAGTTCAATTTTATCTGTAGGGTTATAGGCTTCCATACATTGGCGTTTCTTGATGATATCTTTCGTCTCCTGCGAGAGCTTACTGCTATCCTGTCTCATGGAGTTACCACCGACTTCTATGGCACACTCCTTAATGATGCCCGTAAGATTGGCGTTCATTGTCTCAACACTGAGGTCCTCTCCCTGAGTTAAAGCCGAATACCTGTTCTGTAGCTTTATTCGGAGTTGCTCTATTTTCCCTCTTACCACTAACTCATTGTTCGGCTTTTTATGTACCAGCTTCTTCCGTTCCCTCCTCAAGGCTAGGCTGATTCGAGTTCTTACCATCCTATGGTCACTACAGTACAGCTTGCAGACCACGTCCACATCTTGTATGATGCCAGGGTTAGCGCAGAGTATAAAGTCTATTTCATTTCTAGTCTCGTCATTCGGGCTCCTCCACGTCCACTTTCGGCTATGCCGCTTGCTGAAGAAGGTATTCGTTATCGTCATATTATTCTGTTCTTCAAAGTGTACTAATAACTCTCCCCTACTATTCCTAGTGCCTATGCCATATTCCCCCACTAATATATCCCCAGCCTGCTTCTTGCCTACCTTGGCATTGAAGTCGCCCATGAGTATAGTGTATTATGTTTTGACTTTACCCATCGCCGATTCCACGTCTTCATAGAAGCTTTCGACTTCCTGGTTATCATGACGGGATTTAGGGGCGTAGACCTGTGCTACCTTCAATTTGTACCTCTTATTAAGTTTCACAACAAGACCTGCCACCCTCTCGTTAATGCTATAGAATTCTTGAATGTTACCAGCTATATTCTTATTAATCAGGAATCCGACTCCTAGTTCTCGTCTCTGCGCTAAGCCATGGTTGCACAGGACGTGCCCGCTTTTGAGCACTGTATATGCTTCATTTGTCCTCCTAACTTCACTGAGCCCTATTATATCCCATTTACTGCCCTCTAATTCCTCCAATAGCACTGCTAGACTCGCCTCAATAGATAACGTTCTAGTGTTAAACGTTGCCAGGTTGATATTCCAATGGCGGCCTGTCCGCAATATATATATATATATATGAAAATAACCGGAAAACTGGATTTGTTCCGCACCAAGGCGCTACTAGTACTACAATAACTTCCAGCGCCTATCGAATTGGTGCTGCAGTACTACCCTTGACCCGCCATGAGACTGCGGAGCCCCTCCATAACAAATGCTACGGGGGCAGCCTCCCTCTCTCCCAACTCGAAACCCTGCCTAAGGCTGCTTTTGTATGTTTTTTCGCTCTTGGGTTTGTTTGCAGCCTCGAGACGACGCAGTTTAGGAGCGGGGCATTTACGCGGGCACTTGTTTATCTTTCTGCGGTTATAAATGTTAAGCGCCATCACTCGGCGCTTGACACGCCTGCCTGTATTGAAAGTTTCTCACGTTTGATCGATCGTTCTATGTGGTGTATGTTCTCTCCGAACTTTCTGCAATCCGATTGTAATCGCGACACGAATTGTGTAATTCCTTCTGGTGGGCGTGCGAGCAGAAGCGATGACGTTGGAACGTGCGATGAGTCATGTAGAAATTTCTTCGGGCTTGACCAGCAGATGAGATTTTCGATGATTTCCGACTGTGTTCGCCGCTATCGTTGTATCTTTAGGGCCATGCGCTCCTTTTGGCACAACTTCACCGACTAAAGTGTTTCCTGATTCCAGATTTTTAGAGTGCGCTCGTCAGGGTGACAACGTGACAATAGAAGGAAATGTTCTTTGAGCCATATCAAAAGAAAAAAAAACAGCCACAGCCGCGACTACAGTAACGAATGGGCAGCCATGACCATCAGCCGCGTGTGATAGCCGTCCATCTAGGCTTTAGCAGACCGAGGAATTTAGGTACTCTTCAGCTGTACTGAAATCAGGGAAGACCCAGACAAAAAATTCATTCATCATTACAATATGCCTTAATGCGGAATTGCAGTGTAGCTCTGTACGTGTTTTTGCTCCGCGATATATTGCGTGGCGCGGACAATCTGCTTCATGCAGCACGTTGCAAACGAAGTAATTGTGCAGCGACAACATCGATTATTTGGAGATATTGAGAGCCGCCGCGTGGGCGACGCTTAGTAGCGATTCACACAAGGCGCCGCCGTCAGACCTCCCAAATGCCGCGCTCTGGCCATCGTCGACGCACTGCGCTTTTCTTCTCACGTTATCGCCATACCCGCCTTCGCTTTCCGCCTAACGGTTCTGCTGTGCCTCCTTCTCCGCTTTTCTCCTCGCATCTGTCATCTCCCGCGGCGCTGCGCGTGAACTCTGTCATCCTTCGCACGTCCGCACGGTTACGCTGCGACACAATAGAGAGTTTTAGTATAGCGTAAAGCAGCAAACGCAAAGAGTTAGCGTTAGCGTTAGCGTTGCGTGCACCACACTGCGCATGCGCTATACGTAAACGCTGCTGGAGCTGTTACGTACGTACGCTATTTTCGAGATTTAGCGGTGAACGCTAACGCACGCAAGGGGAGCCTTACGTACGGCAAGATGGCGGCGCCAGTCGAAGTGAGAGCAGCCCGCTTCGGATCTATCGAGTCGTCTGCCTGCACTGCTAGGCTCATTCGTTCCCCACTAATGCTCGTGTTTGCTTTAGATTTGTGTGATGATGCTTCGACAGTGGCGCACAGGTGACAAATGGGCGTTGTTTACGCTATACGTTCTCGATTAGCGGCGCAGTAGGCTTAACGAGAGGGTTTGCTCATAGAGTTAGTAGAACAACTCTATGGGTTTGCTAAATGTGTTTGCTGTATCCGCCTCGAGATGGCGCCCAAGTGTGTTTCGCTCGTTCGCTTGGCGTAAAGCCGCATGTCAAGCCGATGCATGTCACGTTTTCCGTGGCAAAACACAGTAGTGCGGTCGGTGCTGTGGTCACAATGCGTGTGCGTTTTATCCACGACGACGATATGAACCTCCTGACGGAGGTTTTCGCCTTGAACCCATTCGGGCGGACGTCAAGATGGGCGCCCGTTGCAAATAAGTGGAAAGAAGTGGGAAATCCGCTTTCTGGAAGCGAAACTGCCGGCGAAACGTCCCCTCCGGAATAGCTTCGATGTTGAGTGGATCTTGAGGACACGTAGAACCTGCGCGGTCGCTCTCGTTCCCGAAGCATGAGGGCGTCTATGTCATCCCAACTTAAAAAGGACACGTAATATGGGTCCCACAGAACACTCGATCGCGGCATGCCAAGAATAATCGGTGTGTTTCGCGACTCTCGACAAAACAACACTCCAACCAAACACCTACATGCGTAATTAACGCAGCGACTGTAGCTTTCGATAAGCTTGACTTAGGGACACACTTGCGGATTCGGCATTGGATAAGCTCGACATTTCGTGTGGATTTGGCTTTCCAGTACTTTGTGTTTTTACATCTAGATGGCGCTGTATTTGCTTGCGTTAACGTTAGCGCTTTTCTTCGTTCCGCTATTCTAAAACACTACTTTGTGCCGCACAGTGCAGCCTTTCTTTACGTTAGCGTTGCGACGCACGCTAACGCTAACGCAAGCGTTTTACGCTATACTAAAACTCTCTAATGCCTGCGCCGACGGCGGCTGCAGGAACGGGCGCCGAAGAGCTTCGCCCTAAAACAGAACTTCTTTGCAGCATAAAATGTCATCTGAACCAAAACGCGAAAAAAAAATCCGAGAATGGCTGGGAAGCAGTCGTAAAAAAAAAACTTACGAGTAAAAGGGCTAAGGAAAGTTACGTAACTATTCTCATGCGACGGTGGAGTCAAAGTCAAATGTAAATGCAACACTGCAGGTGTCGAAGCGCCAAGATTGCTTTTAAACATGCTGATGAGTGATTTTCAAAGAAAGATTTCCTTGGGTATATCTCATTCAAATAGAGAAGTAAACGCGCTTTCTTGTTAATAACTAACCTTTTCATCTTCTTTTTCTTATCCTTCCACCGAATACCGGCTACACCTTGGGGGTCCGCTAAGACTTTCTGCGGTTGATGGAATGAAAACTCGCGGGGGTGTTACAGCGCAGTCTCCGTGCGAGCCGTAACTAAACAGCAAGCCTTGACTGCAGCCCAAAGTTGCATCGAGTTTTCCTGCGTTGAAACGTGGCGAAACGCGTGAGACTTTGCTTTTTTATCTTTGCTTCTTTGACGTAAGGGCTGACAGGATGGCAAGCTTCGCAAGCAGTCTATCTTGTAGATCTTTTGTTTCACGATTCTTTCACCTTATTTTCGCTTTTGCGTGCTTCGCGTGTGAGCATGCTTTAGGAGTGTTTTCATTTTCTATTCCGTCCCATTTTTTGCGCGGGAGGTTTATATCTGTGTTTTGCTGTGTGTCCTTTTTGCGTGCGAGTTTATCCGCTCCTTTTGGCGCGCCAGTGATGAAAGCAAGTTTTGTCGTGAGCCAACTCTCACTGGCACTTGCGGTAGACAGTTTCTTCCTGAGTTATACGCAATACTAGTGGTTTCCCCATAGTTTTAGCTGCGATGGAATGCGTGGTACCACTAATAGAAAACTACATATATTGGGCGCAAAATCCAGCACTGTAGATGCCGGCCCTGTAATCGTTTCGACGATTGTTTGGACTAGTTTGAGGATTGATGTGGCTTCGTGCTTGCGCAAGAAGTGTTTTCAGCCACGCGTTCCTAGTACCGCGTTTCAATGGCCGGGCAGTGTTCGTCGGCCGCAAACCGCCAGCATAACATTTGTTTCTTTCGCGGCAGGGTGGAATCAATCGTCGATAAATTTGCTGCCGATCTGGCTCGATCGCCTGAAATCCACCGTTTGAAAACCGTATAAGATTCGCGTATAAGACAGCATTCCGACCGGGGAAAGGGATCACCGCAACGTCTTTCCCCATGTTGAGCTCTTCTTTTTCTCTCCCGCGAGGTCATGTGGCCCCTTTTTAGCGAAGTCCGAAGTCGAGGTCACAGGGTCCGCATATACAGCTTTCCTGTAACAAGGTACGATAATTACGATGGTTCCTAATGACAAATTTGAGCGCAGCTGTACACCTGTGTTTGTTTCTCGATATTTGAGGGAAAACAATTTGAGGCCGAAGTCACCGCACTGACGGGCAGTGGGTAAGTGCCGTCACCGCCGTCGTAAAGGGAGGGGCAGTATGGGAGCGCTGGCATGATGAGCGGCATAGGATCCAGATGAGGAAGAAGGCGAACGCGCGAGCAGTGGGACGAGCGCGAGGGAAGAATGGAATCGCTGGCATGATGCGCGGCATAGGAGCCAGGTGAGGAAGAAGACAACGACGAACATGCGAGCAATGCACGAGCGCGTTCCCGCGGTTACATCGAGGGACGGTGACTCTCAACCCAGTAATGGGCGCCTAAACTCTGCGCTCTGAAAACTAGTAGTATTAGTTGTAGGTACTGTAACCTACGTGGCGCATATTAAAAAGACAGTTTAAAAGATATACCACAGCCATCATCATATCATTATCAACATGAACATCTATTTGACTTTTTCTTTATTTTGTGCGCAACAATACTTCGTTATAGTTTGCGGAGGTCCTGCGAAATCTATGGCGCTAGTAGGCGCGCGGACTTGAGGTACGGAAGGTTTCGATTTTAGAACTGAGTATATTTTACGAACATTAATGACGTGTCAAGACGCGCATGTATGAAATAGGAGGCTTTACGGTGAACAATGTCGATACGTTAAAATTTCCTTCTTTAGTGATTTTCTTTATGAAGCCCTTGTTATGATTTCGCATGTTGTAAACTTCAGGTTAGATTTATTGTTCATTAATTTTCATAGCAGCAATTCACTATATTATTTTTTGAAACCAAATCATTTCCATCACTTTGTATGTGTACTTTGAACATCTCTGTTTTTCTCATGTTCTGTTCCATGCGCGAAGCCCGCGGCAATATCTAACAATGGGGTGAAGGGCACAAGAACGGGTGTCGGTCGGTGCGGCTTTTTCTTCAAACTTTATGATTTTTCTACATAGAAATCAGCGAAGAAAGGACAAAAACAAAGACAGATAGAACTTGCACCAAAAATTGAGCACATTTTTTTTTCTTTTTATGCGGTGTGTTTTGCAGTGCTCTTCGGATGCCTCGGCTCCCTCTTCTTGGCTCTCGGCTTCCGCCAGCTGTCAAGCCAACTGCACCGCGAGATGGCATGGCGTGTGCTCAGCAGTCCAGTCGGTTTTTTCGACGCTACGCCGCGAGGCCGGGTCCTCAACCGTTTCTCTACTGATGTGGACCATGTCGACACACGCCTCTTTATGGCAACGAAGCAGGTGACGCAGACGCTTCCGGTGGCAGTTGCCAAGATTGCCGTGACGGGACTTCAGTCATTGCCAGCAGGCCTTCTGGGAGGCTTGGCAGCAGCAATTTTCATTTTGCTCGTGGTAAGTCTGACGAATCGTAAATGGATTATCATATGAAGCCATAGGTGTCTTCGTGATTTACAGTGGTCAATCAATAGATGCGTCCGAGTGAAAGTCGGACCGTTGGCTCAACGACAAAGTAAAAGTTTATTTGACAACAGTATATAAGATACCATTGTCGCGACTACAGATAAAAAGCACTAAAGGCTTGACGGGGTCAGTGCACCCTAAAGGAGAAATTAACATTTGCAACATGATGATAGTAGCATTTATACAATGACTACGTTCCACGAGGCATGTGCATCATATCGGAAATAAAATAACAAAACGAAACAATACTAGCTATTTATTTAGATGAAGATTATAATCCTTTGGGGGGGATATGTTCATACTGTGTCCGTGAGGCAGGAATTTGCCAGATTTTAGACCTTCCCTTGCGGGAGAAACGTTCAAATAATTAACTGTTAAAACCAAGAATTTTCAGTACCTCAGTCATTTTTGAAGCCGTGTCTCACTTAACTTTGTCAAACAAAAAGCAAAATTCAAAAGAAGGAGCGGAAATATCAGGTTCATCGCCCTTATTGCGAGCATACTGCACGTCTAAGTGGAAGAAATATTAGCGTTTGGAAAAGCGCCGGTAAGCGTCAATTACTTCGGATGGTGTCAACGCCGAAGCCGCGCTCTGTGATGCACCAAGGAAGGCAAAAAGTTACATTTGTCTGTCTTGTCAAAGTCTTTCATGCATATTACATGAAGAAATCTTTATTCATCTCTTTCTCTGGCAAATAATTTTCCGCTCGTTCGCCGGGCATATTTATACTGCCTTGCTTTAATTGTTCGACTATTTGCACGAACAGCTTTTTCAGTTCCAGGTATAAGTCTTAATTTAAACATACTATAGTGTCGCTATCAAGACTAGAATCAAAAGCAGATAGCCGTTTCCTCTGTGCCTTTTCTGTGGCAGCATCTCTTTTCACTCGAGAAGTGACTTGTACTACTATGTAATGCGGGCCTCCATCCTTTCTGGCACTCATTGACAAGCATCTACAGCAGCTTCAGCTATTTGTTGACAGGTGGCATCACGATTTTTTAGGATTACTTGCAAAACTTCCGGCTTTGTGGAGGGAACGCACTTCAGTTTCAGTTTCAGCTTATTATTCGTTCATAACTATTTGTTACAAAAATGGTATACAGACAAGGGTCCTAATGTCAGACACTGCACCGGGACCTGAATATTCCTATTCTGTGATTATTGTTCCAGAACAGTTCATTTTTACTCAACGGCAAGCAGTCCCTGTTCAAGTACTCTGTGCTGAGAAGCGACAGAGGCATTTTCTTTCCTCACAGCATCATTTTTTTTTCTTAAGCATTTCGTAGCATTGGCATGAAGCAGAGTGGGGAAACGTTTGCTTATTGGATTGGTTCTTTGCCTTGTTTTTGGAGTTCCTGGTCTATTGCACTGCGCACTTAATGCATTTTTTTTCTTTGAAGAGTTCCATAAGCTACACTAGGTCAGGTGGCATATTATCAGTGGGCATGAAAGCGCTCCTTGCCAGCAACAGCGAGCATAAACAGAGTATTGGTGTAGAAAGTCGGCAAATTGCTAACGCACCAGCGCGAGATATTGATGCGGAGAATATGAATTGAAGAAATCCCTGTCGTAGCTACTGCCAAGTAAAGGTCGGCAAGAATTACGAGCGGCTTCCTGTAGCTGGCACAACTGTCGGTCGGTGTTTCTTTGTTCCCGGTAGGCTGACGTCACAGCCACAGAGTGTCGATGCCATGATCGCCGGGTCACCCCAGTGGACGGCAAGTCATTCACGCGCGCGCACCAACAACAATGGGCCCTTAACTACCAGGAAGCCTGCTGGCTGCTCCGTTCAAAAAAATAAAGCTGTTCAAGGAAAGAAACGCTCCTCGTGCGACCGATGTGGATGACTTGAAATTGACCTTACCTTTTACCTGTCTTGATGTTTCGGAATATCCCCTTCGCTATTTCGGAATGTCCCTTTTGAGATGCATTCACTAAGACGAAATACACTACTATGTTTGCCAAAAGGAACTTTGTCCGGCTCAATTGTTGAGCACTGATTCAGCTTGGTATCAACGATTTGAAACTTAGTTTTCATTCGTCATTCTTCAATGTCTTTTTATTTACTACTTTAGGCCTAGTGGTGGATTTGTGCTCAAACACCTCTTTTGGTCCGTTGCATTGTCACGCTCGGTCACTTTTAATTTACCGTTAGACACGTTCTTAATAAAGAAAAACTTGAAACAGTGGAGAGTGTCATTCCCAGTTTATTTCACCTGATGAAGAAGTGAACGGTGCTATGATGAAGTGACAATTGTGGTCACTGACCAAGTCAAAGTGAAAATAACACACAGGCGTTTCGGGACCCGTACGGGTTCCTTGATCATACTAAAAGCGGGCAAGAGCCGCAAGTTGTTTTTGTGCAAAAATGGGACGTAGAGAACGGGTGTAGTTGGCAGGCAGATTCCCATCAGTCCTGTTGACACTGTTCTCCATAGTTTGAATAAATAAAGATTAAAACAAGAGTCGCGCCATCGAATTCTTTTCCTTGGTTATTATAACAGCGTTTTCCCAATCGATGCGGTGACTGCGATTATCGGCGGGTTCGACAAGGGCGTTCGAGTTTTATTTTTCTTGTTGGAGACGCCCCTTTGGTGCTCTTTTAATCTTCTCGTGAATTTGCCGGTTTCGCCGATGTAACTGCAGCTGCAGTCTGCACATGGTACCTTGTAGATGACACCGGAGAATTCTTGCTTTCAAGCCGATCCTTACGTTAACAAGCTGATTTCTCAGCTTGTTGGATGGCATGTGTGCTATTCTAAAATTGTATCTTGAGAATAGGTGGCTAAGAGCTTCGCTGACACCAGGAACATATGGGTCACCAGCGCGTTTCGTGAACGACTTGTC
Organism: Dermacentor variabilis; assembly: GCF_050947875.1. Lineage (NCBI taxonomy): Eukaryota > Metazoa > Arthropoda > Arachnida > Ixodida > Ixodidae > Dermacentor > Dermacentor variabilis. The sequence continues at coordinate 33,594,498 of NC_134574.1, forward strand.
TTCAGACGGCTTTGGATGGAGGACACAAGCTTCCATATTGTTAATAAACTTCTTGGGGTACCAGTTCCTGGATAATTCCTGACGAATTGTCTTCAGTTCGTTCTGCATTTCGTGGTCGCTTGAGCAGATGCGGATGGCCCGTGTCACGAGCACAAAAACGATTTGCGACCCTTGCCCACTTTTAGTGTGACCAAGGAACCCGTACGGGTCCCGAAGCGTCTCTGTTATTTTCACTTTGACTTGGTTAGGGGCCACAATTTCTTCATCGTTATGTTACCTGACCAGACGAACTTTTATCGAACTCTTGATTGAACGGTGCAATGTGCGGAGAAAAATTGAAATAAGTGGTCAAGCCATGATTCGCCCATGGACGTATGACTCCTGAGGCTAGTGCTCTAGCCATCACAACTTGAGCTTATAAGTGATATAGGATGTGTTCAAAGCAGGTACTACTTGTTGTAGTAAAAGCAGATTTCATCCAAAGATGATGAATCAGTCTTGTGGCAGGGAGTAAAGACGCATCTCAATAAAGAACTGGAGTGTTGGAGATAGTGGTGGTGAAATTAGTCATAAGGAGAGGACCCGTATTTAAGTCAGGAATGATATGGCCGTGCATCAGCATTCTGTCGTGGTTACAGAGGTAAGTTACAGAGAATAAGTACAAATTACTTTGCAATAATTACGCAAACAATTGCCCAGAGTCATGCGGGTATAGTAAAGGTCTCTACCAGAACGCGTGACTTCAAAGACGGCGAAAGGTCGGAATTGTTGAATATGCATTAGAGTGCGTTTTACATTCTCATTCTGCCTTCAAGGCGGCGTTATATAATAAATGACTGGACATTCCTAAAAATAACCTTTGATATGGCAGCCCTCTGAAATGCACGAGCAATTCTCAAGGCACATTAACCACTCCCATGTCTGTCACAGGGTTACCTGGCCAAGGCATCTAATGCGGCGAGACGGCTTGAAAGCGTCGAGTACTCTCGCCTTCTTCAGCACGTGACGGAGACTTGCGACTCAATGGCTGTCGTTCGCTCGTACGGAGTGCAAGAACGCTTCTGTGTTCACGGTTACCGGCTCATCGACGCAACGATGCGCGCGCTGTCAGCGTACGTTGACATTATGCAGACCGTAAGATTCTCTGGCGGCCTGTGCGGACTTGTAGTCATCTTGGCAACGCTCGTCATCGTTACGTTCACGGAGAGGTCGAGCACCAGTGCAGCATACGGCGGTAGCAGCATTGGACTCGCGCTTAGTTCCTCCATGGGGGTGAGTTTCTCAACAGACATCATGTTGTTGCATGTCAGTTAGCTGAATTTATTTTTGCTAATGTTAGGTTTTGTGAGGGGGCATAGGCTGTTTTTCGCCGCAGCCTTTAGTTTATACCGCCTCAACAAGTCTCTATCAGTGGTTAACGACATATTATAGTCCGAACACACAATTACAAAGAAGAGGGTCAGACAGATGGCACAGGTGCGTCTGACGTGTGTATTTGTCTCTGCTTTCTGCAATTGCGCCTTCCCGTTACAATATATTGTTAAGTAAACACCAACTAGCCCAACAACAAGTCGTTCTCCAGAATATTCCGCACGTAGTGTTGCGGCAAGCATAATAAATACGTGCCTGTTTGATGGCGTTCTAAATTTGTAACAGATAAAGTTACATGTTTTTCCGTGTGCCCTCTCCACCAAACACAAACACTAAAACACTCATATAGAACCATGAATATGTGCCTTGCGCACAATATTTGTAGCCTCAACTGCAGGTTTTCAGTTTAACATTGTTGTCTTATCTATGACCGATGCTTGACTGCAGATACTGCTTGAGTAGCTCTATATTCTTTTCTGTTTGACTATTTCGATCTTGTCCATATAGTTTTCATTTCGTAGGCCCCAGCTTTACATGCTCCTGGATGCTGAAGTCAGTCCAGCTTAAGTTAGTGTAGCTAAAAATATTCCGCTAAGACCAATCTTGGAGCCAGCAACAGAAACAACGGCAGTCAGCACACCTTGCAACGCACGTTCAAATACTTTTGCCTCACTGCGGTGTCCCATGAGAGACGGTGCTAACACTACTTCGAACGCACCACTTCCGTCCAGTAGACAAGCATGCTCGACCAAATTCCTACCAATGCTCGCAATGGTAGTTCCAAGCTACGAAAGCACTTCTAATATATGTTGGGATTACGTGCCTTAAATAGAAGTATGGGCAAGTTGAGTGTGTGCTTATGTCTGCAGATGAATGCGCCGTTTGCCTGTTTGTCTTATCACTTTGTGTGCCGCCCCGATCGGCTGCTTTCAGCAGAAATAATATTCCAGCGACTACTGCACTCGTTGAAGCAGCAAACGGTCGCGCAACTGCTGAGCTTTCGCAGATCAATTAGCTTTTAAGAACGACTGTGACAGTTTGTCGCCATTCCTTTCTTGCTTGTGTAAAGTTACTCTCTCCTTGCCATTTCTGTAACCCCGCTCCTCAACAAAGTAGCTCATGCGACCCCTTTCGGCTATATGCAAGCCTTTCTACTGAATGAATTTCTGTCTAATAAATGTAGGGGATATCAACGGACGGTTTATTTTCAAAGCGTTGCTCTTGCTTAGCTCCTTCCTCAATTTCGAGTCATTAGCGCCGTCCCGGGCTAGATAAGCGAGAGGTGAGAGACAAGCGCATGCGACGCCACGAACGTTGCTCAGTGCGCAGGCATAGTGCTTGGCAGTGCGCCACAGAATGCTTCCACTGGCTGAAGCACAGGCGATGAAAGGTCTGCTGAACCAATAAGAGTAGTTCGGTCATTGTGATGCAGAGCTCAGTTTCTTGCTGACATGAAACAGGACCAGACTGCATTGCTTTCTCCATGTCACAGGCAACGAACCACCGATTGTGCACGTTACCCTTTCATCGTACCCATTCCTTCGTCATTGAAATAAATATGACGACGTTTTCGTTTCATTGCCATCGTTGTGTCATCGACGCATGCATTCGAAGCGCCATGCATTTCAACTTCGTCATGCGATCCTTGGCATACCGCCGCCATCACGCCATCTCACAGCATCTCATTGCAGTCAAACTGCGGGCGTCCCGCCATCGTCATCATAAACTTGCCACATGTCATTGTTCTCATACTGTCTTCGTCAGACTGCCGTCCGCATACAATCATCATCAATTCATAATCACCATTGTACTGTCGTTATTCAGTCGTAGTCACGTTGTCATCGTCATACGCTTGCCGTCTTCCCATTGACCATATGTCGTCGTCATGCTGCCATCATTATAGCATGGTAATAACTTCACAATTTTCTCCTCATTGCCACCATATCGTCATCATACCGCCTTCGATTGCGCCATTTTATGCTTAGAAATCTGGCGAGCATTAAACATCAGCGAAAAGCGCAATAGTTTTAAAACAAGTTTCATAACAGTTTCCTTACACTGATATGCCAAGGACGAGGCAACACCTTTAAACCTCCCAGCAATTCGGCGAGGTTGAAATCTGTACTAAAAGCGCGTAACCCGCACCACAGCTAACACTTAGACATTCGTGTTAGACGTTCGTAACCAACCTATGAGTATTGTTCAGTGCGCAGCATTCTTTGCCTCATTCTGTCATATGTTAGAGACATGGCGCGCAAAAAGAAAGGAAGAGGACGATGCGCGCGGATCAGTCCGAACGGCACGAGCCCTCGAGGCACGTGACCCTAGCTGTGATCAGGAGAGAAGCGGCACAGAGCTGGCATTATCGACGTGGCTCTGGGCCAAGAAGGTTGGAGCGGCAGCATCGCACTGCCGACGGGAGCCACGGAGGTTCGGTCAAGCCCGTAACGCTGGCGATCCAGGGTGTGGCTGTCGACCTCGGCGACGTTCGAGCGAGACTCCTTGGACCTGCTGCAGCCTCTCACGGCAGTGTCGGGCTCTCCAGGAAGGATTCCCCTTCAGAGGCAGACCAGCGCGTACGATAGTCCCCGGGGCGTCTCGTCAGTACTGGAAGAAGTAGCGGCGGAACCGAGCATTAGGCCTAGCTATTGAGGACGGAGTGCACGTCACCGACGGTGTTTGGGACACCGGCATCAAAAACAGGTTGTCTGGCCGACATCAAGGCGGCAACTTCATACGGCGTCGGAGATGACAAAGACCTGACACGCGCCGCACTCTGAGGATACGTACGACGTCAAAACTCTGTAAGAACGATCCTTTCTGTTAGTGTGCAGCCATAGCCTGGGGTTGCCGGACTTTCGCGTAGAAGACGCTAAGGACTGATGTAGCCGGCAATTGGGACGTGTTTAGTGACTATTAAGTCGGTAGCCTAAGTGCAAGTTGTTCATTGTGTTTTGGCATGCATGAGTTTGAGTTTTCTTTTATTAAAATCTGTTAGCTGCGCTGCTCTGTGTCTCCTGACTACACCTCTCCTAACATCCGCACGCCCCCGAGATCAGTTCGCACTCCAAAGTTCGCGACTCCTCCTCGGAACTTTGAGGTAGGTAGGTAGGTAGGTAGGTAGGTAGGTAGGTAGGTAGGTAGGTAGGTAGGTAGGTAGGTAGGTAGGTAAATAGGTAGGTTGGCCGGTTCCCGTCTCAAAAATATAATTATGGAATTTTGCGTAAAACTTCAAGACTCTGTGGAACGCCGTAGGGGAAAACTCGACATTAATTATGACCATGGGGGGTTCTTTTATTTGCACCTAAATCTAAGCAGACAAGTGTTCTTCCATTTCACCCCCAACGAAATGCGGCTGCTGTGGCCGAAATTTGATCCCGGCACCTCGTGCTTAACAGCGCAACAACAAATCCACTAAGCAACCACGACGTGTAGCTTCCTGTCTCGCCTCACTCAAAAAAGCAAAGCCAGTTCCACTCAGTGAAAGCTGTCAAAACAGCGAAGGAGGTAGTCGTTTTCTCGAGTTTGAACTCGTGTTTAGTGCGAATTTCATAAGTCTTTTATCTGTTTGTCGTGATTTTCCTAGACTCGAGCTTCGGTTCGGGATTCTGCACACAATTCAGTTGCGTGAGGTTGCGATCACACCACACTCTATCACACCTTGCACCTGCGGCCGCGCTCACTGTCGCGGAATTTTCTCTTGAGCCGTCCATCGGCACCCTCCGTGAGAGGAATCTCCCTTCTTCAACGTCTGTGCTCGGCCTCTTATTAATCTCAAAGTTGGAGGTTAGCTTGCCTCTGCTGGCGGTTGGCTTGGGTGGCCTTCTCTTCAAAGTGGGGATTGGCTTGCCTCCACCGGAGTTTGGCTTACACTTCTCGCTCTCGAAGCTGGAGGTTCGCGCGACGTCGGCGCTGCCGCTCTCGTGCGAGCTCCCGCCGCCGCTCGGGCCGAGTGGAATCCATGGGGCGAGAGCGCCAGCGCCGGCGCAACACCCGCTGCTATATTCCACCTCTCCTCCCTCCCCCGGCGCGCATACTGCCCCTTGCAGGACACCGGACGCCGGACGGCGAGGGCTCGACTTTGAAAAGAAAATAATGTGCGGCTGATGCAGAAATAAAACCTCCGCCGTGGAGCACCGCAGTCGGGTGCTCTAAGCACAAGGCCAAGATCGCAAACCTGGTTCTCTAGTTCCAAAACAAGCCGGGCCTTTCAAAGACTCGGCACTTGCACCACGTGCCACTCTCTAGCTTTTTTTTTTTTTATTGTGGCAGTTCGCGTTTTGAGGAGCCGCGTTGTATGCATCTTCTCCGGCGCCTGCCCCCTTTCTCCAGAACTTTCCTCATACCACATTAGGCTACGTAGAAACTGTGACAATGCACCAACTTCATAATCACACAAGTTAATCACGTTTTCACATTTCTTCGCCGAATTACACATACGATCGTCGATTTAACATCACATAGCCATAGGTACGTGCGATTACCTAATATGTAGTTCCGGATGACTTCCAATTCCGCGTTTCTGTATTTTATGTGCATCCACTACCTTTGTAGAAACTACCAATTATCATGTCAGCTCACGTCGAACAGCTGACGTGGAAATCTTGCCATATACCGCCATACCGTCATCTTCTAGATGGTCGTCGGCGCACTGTTCTCGTCACAGACGCATACGCTCGCGACGCAAACTATTCTGTTGTGAAAACACATCTATCCGTTAGGCATCGCTTTACGGAATCGATGCTAGATAGCCAGGATCCTTCGAAATGCTTCGCAGAACATCAATTCCCACAGTGCGTATGATGTGCACAACTTTTAATTCCTTTGTCTTTCGTGCGTATGGACAAGTTTGGGGCCTTTTGGGAGTGCTGGCGGCACTCCATATGGGAGGAGAGAAACGGAAAACGCGAATGGCGCTACTTTGAAAATTGATTTGCCCGCTACCTGAGGTTCATTCCCACCGACGTGCCACCGCTGCAATGTCGGAAGTCAGGCAAGAAATTTGCCACGGGCGGTCCCAGTTAAAGCACGAGAGAGGCGCCTGGTTGTAGTGCACCGCATACATCAGCCATTTCCGCTGTTTGCCTGTTTGTACAGTCATCAAAAATGAAAATTGTTCGATTTGTTTACTTTTCACTGTGGAACTGTATTTTGTATGCAACAGTACCTACGGACACGTGCGCTTGTTTATCTTTTTCGGGTGACCGCTTTTCACCGTTTAACAAATGTTATCGCTCAGTGCAGAATGCGCCCGAATGTATCGCAAGTTTCCCGAATGTTATCGATCGTTCTATTCGTGGTCTGCTGTCAAAGAAGCTTGTGTAATCTTATGCATGTGCGACAAGAATTGTGTAGAACTTTTTGGGTGACACGCGGGCACCACCGATTACTGAAACCTTCGATGACTCCAGTGTAAACGCCGACGCGCTTGAGCGACAGATCAGATTTTCGACGATCGCCGACTGTGTTGTTCTTTGAGCGTAGCCTGTTCTGAGGGCACAGGTTCCACAAATAAAACGCTACTTTCGCCATTCACAGTTTCAATGCTTTCTTCACTGTCACTGCTACGTGCCACCGCTGCAATGTCGGAGGACAAAAAATTTGTCACGGGCTGTTTCAGATAAAGCACGGAAGAGGCGCCTGCTCGTAGTGCACCACATGCATAAAGCATTTCGGATGTTTGCGTTTTGGGACAGTCACCACTAAAGGAGACGGTCGGAATATTTTTAATGCATTGTGGAGCTATATTTGTATTCAACAGTACGTGTACAACAGAAAACTACGCTTCATTCTAGTGTGTTTGGGTGGTTTTTATCAAATACACGCTCGGTACATTTTCAAATTGTAGGCTTATTGCATGTCTCATTCGAAATTTCCGAAATACTACTAAAGTCTTCTTCCTACTCTTCCGAGGAGTAATAATGTTATCGAATTCGTTGAAGCTACGTCGGACGTGCGTGCGAATAATCCAGTTTCTCGCCTGAAAGATACGGAGGCATGGCGAATGCACTACGAGAATATACTGTTCCGCAACCGAATTCCGCGCAAGTTCTTACTACGCTGAGAATATAATGGTTAAAATACGTGAAGGTGCTTATCATGTGCTCGTAGCTTCCCGTCATCGAATGTAGCGTTTTTATTGTCATGTGTCACGTTTCGTCGAAAATCAGTGCTAGCGTGGCGGAGAGCTCACTGTTAAATACGATAATGGCATCATTCTGTGACCGTTGGAAGCTTGGATCTTAAATTCATTTTCGAACCATTTCGCATACATTCCTTAAGGAAGCACATTGTAACATTTTGGTTTGCCTTATGGCTACATGGTCCTGCATGCTAGCTCAGTAACATTTCTTTAGTGGGTAGTTTTATATTCGCAAATAATTTAGGTTTTCGTGAACGACCCACCGCATGAGCTATGTGCTTTATCTCATGATCAAAGCACCCCGAGTTTGATTTATTGTCTTTCCGTGTTGGCCTCATTCCTGTAGGAATTGACTGTGCGAACCACGGCATTTATTGTTCAGGAAGCACTCTTCGTGAGCAAGGACATTATTACGTCGAAGTAAGCAGAGAGGCCCGTCGGTGTCGCACCTCATGTGGAGTTGCTTTGCAGCGTGACGAAATATTTAAATTATTTTTTTGCGTCGTGTTCTCCGGCACATGAACACCGCAGGTTATATTGTAGCAAGTGTTCAAGCCTATCCGGGCGTTTTTTGCAAGTTTCTCTCATGTTGCGCAAACGTTGTGTTTTCGGTAAACTGTGTTAAGGAAGAAAAGGACAGAGGCGTCCTAACGAAGTACAAAATTACGAACCTAAAGGCAGGAAGGGATTAGAAATTGCCCTGCAACAATTTGCATGGAAGAAAAAAATTGCCTATGGAGCGTTTTTATACAGAACACTGAAAGTAATGTGATGTGAGAATGAAATATTTTATCCAAATTCAAGTATGGCCCATCATGCACCACGCTTGATAAGCAGCCATACTCGCAGCGCATGGAAACACCCGTGCCAGTGCTGCCATTCACAGTAGGATGCTGTCAGATAACAGCTTCTTTTTTTATTAGTTTTTTCCATGCACAATTTTACATGGCGCTTGTCAGTTCTGGACACAGGTTTTTTTATAACACAATTCTATACTTACTAGGGACGTCCAAACCCAGCGGTGATCATCGTGAACGCGTTTCCTATATATCAACAGTGACACCAACACTTGTATATGCACTTCATTAAAGAACACCCTCGTCAGAAAGAATGCACGAATTCGGGAGGGGATGTCAGTGTGAGTAGCCAGATGACTCATGCATCGCTCGTGATTTCCTTCGTCTGTTTGAATAATAAGGCGCTTCTGCATTTTCACTCAATATAGATCCCTCTCCTCATCACGGCGGCTACTTCAGGAATGTTCCTTTTCTTCCAAACGTTCGTGTCTTTCGAACGTTGTCTGGAATACACTCGGCTACCTCCAGAGGTGAGTGCGAAGCGCTAAAGAAACCTAGAAATGGGAACGCGTGGTCGAAAACAGAACCCTCTGAGTAACAAAAAAAAACGGGCTACGTTCTCAAGCACTAAGAACCCAACAGTTTATCTTGGCCAAATCGAAATTTAGACGCTTTTTCTTGCACCCGTCCTAACTCACACTAATGGTGTTGATGGCTACTGCCTTCTACTGCACAAAAATGCTCGCAAGTAGCATTCAGTCTGCGTGTGCAGATTTATTTTTTCTTAGGCAATTCACAACTCAGAGCTCAGCTAGTACAGGTATTCTGGCCTGCGGAAATAATTTTGTTGACTCCACGATCTCTTTATCTAATATGCGTAACCCGATTAGGTGACGTCCATCCACATCACCACCGTACTTCAGTGTTCGATATCCACCGTCGTTCCTCGCGAGCGGCACGTCGAGCGCTCCCGACTTAGTACGGAACACGCCTTCGTGTTTCATGTTCAAGGTTAGAGACTCAGTGCGGAGGAACGCTTGCGAATTTTCTTAGAATTCTGTCACAACACAACAAATCGACAAAGCCACGCGCATCTAAGGGGACGTGTGATTCTAAAGTCTACCACATTGTGATTTTCATTCACCAGAAGCATGTGAAGTTAGCTTCCCCAGGAAATTATTTCCGCATTAAATTCTGCAATTTTACTGACGCAAAATATAAGCAGTGCTTGCCATATAAATAATGTTGTTACAGTTAATTTTAACTGGACCGTGCGCGCAAAAGGGAGAGGAAGAGCAAGTGACAGACTGTTTCCTGGAGATGTGACCTTCGTACCAGCCTGCGCGACTCATCATCAGCCTATTTTGTGTCCACTGCAGGACGAAGTCCTTAACCTGCGATCTCCAATTGCCCCTGTCCTGTGCCATCCGATTCCAACTAGCGTACGTGAATTTCCTAATTTCATCACCCCACCTAGTCTTCTGCCGTCCTCAGCAGCTCTTCTCTTCTCTTGGCACCCATTCTGTAACCCTAATGGTCCACTGGTTGTGTAGCCTGTGCGTTACATGACCTGTGGAGCTCCATCTTTTTCCTCCTAATATCGATTAGAAAATTGGCTACACCCATTTTTTTCTCTGATCCAAACAGCTCTTTTTTCTGTCTCTGAACGTTATTTCAAGCATTCTTTGTTCCATCACTCTCTGCACGCTCCTTAACTTGTACTCAAGCTTCTTTGTGAGTCTCCAAGTTTCTGCCCCATATGTCACCGCCCTTAAAATGCACTAATTGTACACATTCTATTTCATTAATAATAGTGAGCTTCCAATCAGGCGCTGACAATGTCGTATGCCCTCCATCCCATTTTTATTCTTCTGGAAATTTTGTTCTCACGATCAGGGTTCCCTGTGAGTAATTGACCTAAATGAACGTACTCCTTCACAGACTCTAGAGGCCGACTGGCGATTCTGAACTTTTGTCCCCTTGCCCGGCTATCAATAATTAGGTTTGTCTTCTGCATATTATTCTTCGACCCCACTCTTACACTGGTGGAAAGAAAGGTAATAAAAAGAAGAGAGAGAAAGAGAGAGATAGGGGTAGAGAGAGGATCACGAAGAGCACTATAGAGCCAAAGGTGCTCGCCCAAGCCAGACGTTCTCAGAAAGCGCAAAAGTGCCTTGAGTGCCTTCTGAGCCGATTACTGATGGGACGGTGTTTCAGTATTGTCTGTTTGCTCAGAAGACGATCAAGAATTTTCTGAATGCGTTATACAGAGATTTTCTTTGTTCTTCAAACTGAGGGAAGTCTCACAATAGCTTGTCCGTGGTCTGCGGTCATCGAGCGAGATGTTTCTGCTTGCATGTATGCGCGTTGGACCACGCATGTCAATTTAGTTAGAACGCGAATACCTACATGTTTACCAGAACCTACTATCCTTACTACTACTAAAATACTATCCTTACTTCGTATAGCCGTCTAATAATTTGCTATCGTAATGGATGCCACGGTTTTCGGGTCAACCTATGACTTGTGTCATACAAAGCTTCGTATTATTACACAGAAAGTGTTGTAAATAGAAGAGCTTATAGCTATATCTGGGGACGTATGAGGTATTACTCTACAATTCTGACTATTTTTCAATCTACTGATGAAACAAAAAATTAACCACCGACGCATGCATCGGGCGCTGACCCATACCGTTTTGAACATCCCAGTCAAATACTCTCGTCGTTTAGAGGTGGTAAGTTTTCCTTGTATTGAAACCAAATAGCACTGCCTACGTGGGACAGGTATATCTTATCTGATTGTCAGACAAGAGGCTAGGAGCGTGCGCAAGGGTAGAGGATTTCGGTGGGGTCGAGCTAGCACAGTGAAAGTAGGTAACCGGAAGGGAAAGGTGGGGCCGGTACCAACGATTTGTCCGCTTTCAGTTGCTTAGCTTCTGGTGGCTGGTCGAAAATGGCGGCAGCGTGAAGCGGGAAGTTTAAAATGCCGCTGAAACTGATATTCGGCCAAAAACACACCGATGTCGCATACGCGATGGAAAGGGCTCGGCCACATTATACTGTCATGCAAAAGGTTTTATTATACACAGAGAAATTCATTCTCCTGGCTGCTTTGACTATCCAGTTTTAGAGTGAACGGTGGACAATCATATTTTATTCCTTTTTGAACAGGGCAATCTCCAGCCATAAAAGGAAGTTCACTTTTGTTCGGCACATTATAGATTGTAGTGTTGCACACGTAATGTTCACGTGGTCAGATATGGTTTTGTCAGGTCGTGTGACAGACAGGCGAACTGGACGCAGGCCTAAACATTTTGGCATATAGTAGAGGTGTAGTGACGAAAAATGCCTACTATCGTAAAAAATATTTTCTCCATGTTCGGCCTAATTATGCATAATTAGTGTGCACACATCATTCATATGGTATTGTCGAGATTTTCGTGACCTGCCGTGACAGACAGGTAAGGTGGGCGTGACCCCAAAGATGTTTGACCAATGGCGTAGAGTTAAAGAAGGACATGGAATACAAACATGTTAGAATAGCTTGACACCATAGTTTCAAGTGTATTTTTCGTATTTTGATCAACAAGCATTTAAAAACAACCAAAGCAGCTAAAACGTTTAGATGCTTTCATATATTGTTCACAATGTGCACTTTTGATTGAAATAAATTAAAAGAATTCACATTACAATTTCCTTGAAAATAAGTTTCGCAGCATTGACATCGCTTGATGACGGCAATTTGTCAGGGGAAAGTTTTCAAGTCTAGTAGATGCTTGGGACACATTTCAAGCAATTGAACAATATATCGGAAAGCGTGAGAGCTACGGTGATAACTATTCCTTTATTCCGTAACGCTCAGGACGAATTTTTTTCAACTATGAATCTTCTCTTTCGAGTAACTGGTATGGGTTTCCTTTTGCAGCAACTGCTACGAACTGGTGGATGTCTGATTTTCCCTTTATTCATTACTTCTCCCCACCTTGCGGGTTCCCGCAGAACTACTACGTCAAAGTATTCCTTTATCAGCAATATCGGTGTTTTAAAGAAGTCGCGTTCAAGTGTTCAGTTATGAACCAGGGGACCTAAAGTGCGCCATGGACATATTTTCAGCACTATTTATCAAGCATTCCTTTGTGAAATGCTTCCTTACAGTTACTAGGGCTCATGTATGTCGTCACGCTTGACTATTTTTAAGCACAGTTCATTCACAAATCTATATATCGACCTGCCCAAGTCTGTATACTGTTTACCTACTAAACTATCTTTTTAACCGCCTCCTGCGTATTTGAGCAAGACGGTTGGGATATTAATAGGCGTATTTCTTGTTAATCCCGGCAGACCATGTTGCTGACGCTCGGTAGCATATTGACACGTGTACTTATCTTTATCACGCTACCACGTTTCGGCGCCTAACAAATGTTGTCGCACAGCGCAAGACGCGCCTGCATGTAAAAGAAGTTTCTGGAATTTTTTCGATGGTTTCGTCCACTGTCTTTCACCGCAACTTGTGTAATCTGATTGTATGTATGCGCGACGCGAATAGTGTAGACCTTTGTGGAAGACACGCGGGTCCTAGCGGTTAATCTGGAACACTTGACGACTGATATATAAAAGCCAACGCGCTTGACCCGCTGATCAAATTTTCGACGATTGCCGACCGTGTTCGCCGCTATCGTTGTGCTATAAGTGTAGCCTGTTTTCGTGGGCACAAGTTCGCCCAATAAAAGTTAGTTTTGTCGTTCACAGTATTGCTACTCTGTCCTTCAACGTCACCACCACGTGACATCTGGTGAAGGTGCTTTTCGGTCATGTACCCGACGCCCCCGCAAAGCCGTGATCCAAGCCCGGACCGCAAAGAGAACACCAACGTAGTCCCGGACCTTAGAGCAAGCAGCCGTCTTCAACAGCTGCCCCCGGAGCACGGACTTCTACCTGAGAAGACCAAGAAGATTGTGGCAAGGCAACCGCAATGGTAGCACCAGCATCCTACATCGTGTTGCAGCAGCCCAGGGAACCACCGACGTTGCGCGGTTCCACATTTGAGGACCCGTAAAGCTGGCTGGAAACGTATGGGAGGGTCGCTACGTTTAACAGCTGGGCAAGCGACGGGAAGCTGCGACATGTCTATTTCGCATTGGAGGACGCCGCCAGAACGTGGTTAGAGAATCGAGAAGCCACCTTGACGACGAGGGACCAGTTCCGAAGCAACTTCCTGCAATCATTTACAAGCGTTGTGCGAAAAGAGCGAGCCCAAGTTCAACTGGAGACCAGAGCGCAGCTGCCGAATGAGACGATCGCGATCTTCACTGAGAAAATGACCAGTCTTTTCCGCCACGCCGACCCGCAAATGTCCGAGGAGAAGAAAGTCCACCTACTGATGCGTGGTGTAAAGGAGGAACTTTTCGACGGAATGGTAAGAAGTCCACAGAAGACCGTCAACGAGTTTCTTCGTGAGGCGACGAGCATCGAGAAGACACTGGAATTGCGGAATCGGAAATTCGACCAACGGACGAAGCCAAGAAGCTACGCCGAAGTTCATTTAATGGCCACCGACGACCTGCGCGAGACCATCCGGCCAGTCGTACGAGAGGAGCTTCAACGAATCTTCCCTTCATCGCGACCTCAAGTGTCCTCAATCAGCGAAATTATCAAAGTTCAGCGATCGCTTGGAGTTCCCGAGGTACAACCACAGTCATCGCAGCCCCAGTCAGAAGCGCTGACCTACGCCGCCGTCGCCCGCCGTCAAGCTCCCTCTCCACGACCGCGCCAGGACGCTGTAACGACGCAATTCCTTCGACAACCGCCGCCGCCGCCAGCACGCCCACCCGTCGCCCAGCGAAGCTACTCGAGGAAGACATACGTTTGGCGCGCTCCTGACCCCCGCCCGCTCTGCTACCATTGCGGGGAAGCCGACCATGTGTACCGCCGATGCCCATACCGCGACCTCGGATTGCGAGGGTTCGACGTCAACGCACCGCGCCCTCGGGTAGATGAACGCCCTCGTGACATCGCAGACTACCTCGCCGCTGCACAGTGGAGCCCTCGATGGCCGTCCCGGTCGCCGCCATAAGGCCGCTACCTGTCGCCGCAGCGCCGTCCGTACACTGGCCCAGCCCGGGGCCGGTCTGCGAGCCCCTATCCGGAAAACTAAAAGGAGCAACCGATGGAGTTGCAGTTGCTGTTCGTCGAATTGATGAAGATCCTCCGCCGCCGACGAAGACGCCGAAGCGACCATCTCGACGACATAATAACGACACGTCGCCGTCCCAACGAAGTCAGGAAGCCAACATTACACCGACGAAAGACGACTTGACGGGACGTTCCAACTTCAGTTCAACACGACGCAGCCGTGATCCGACGCCAAGGCCTTACTGCAACGCCAGACAAAGAATCACCGACCTCCACGTGCTTCTCGACGGCCACGCAGTTACCGCCTTAGTGGACACAGGGGCTGATTACTCCGTAGTGAGTGGACGCATCGCCACCCAGTGGAAGGAAGTTAAGACCGCATGGGAAGGCCCTCAAATTCGGACCGCTGGAGGACAACTCATCACGCCGACTGGAATCTGCACGGCAAGAATAGCCATTCATGACCGGACTGACCCTGCCACCTTCGTCATCCTCCAAAAGTGTTCACGAGATGTCATTCTCGGTATGGGCTTCCTGAACCAACACGGCGCAGTCATCGACCTGACGTCGAAGTCAATAATGCTGTCGGAAGATAAAGCGGTACCGCCTGAGAGCCCTCGTAGTCACCACACCTTGAGTGTGCACGAAGATCAAGTGAGCATCCCGCCTCACTCCAGCATTGCTATTTCGGTCGGCACCGAAACACCCGCTGACGTAGAAGGCGTCATCGAAGGCGACTAATGTCTACTGATAGACCGAGAAATTTGCGTTGCAAGAGGAATCGCTCGACTGCATGGAAGGCAAACTGAAGCGTTGATGACAAATTTCAGCCAGAAGTTCAAGCACATCTACAAGGGCACGACGATCGCGTACATCGAGGAAGTTCTAAAAACCAGTAACGCGTTTGTCCTCTCGGATTCCGCCGCATCTGCCCCGACGGCCATGGTTCCCGATCCAGAATATGACATTAATCCAAGTCTCCCCGTGATTAAGCAAAAGCAGCTCAGAAGTCTGCTCCGACTATACAAAGGCTGCTTTTCGACGTCATCGAGGATTCAACAAACACCAGTCGCCAAGCATCCCATAATCACCGAGGAGTGCGCTCGACCACTCCGCCAGAGCCTTTACCGAGTTTCGCCGCGAGAACGTGAAGCTGTAAGGGAAACAGTCGACGAAATGCTGCTCGACGACATCATCCAGCGGCCGAAAAGCCCCTGGGCATTCCCTGTTGTCCTGGTGAAGAAAAAGGACGGAACCCTACGTTTCTGCGTTGATTATCGTCGTCTGAACAGGATCACGAAGAAGGACGTATACCCCGTCCCACTGACAGACGAGGCATTGGATCGGCTCTGCAACGCTAAATACCTCTCGTCGATGGACCTCAAGTTTGGGTATTGGCAAATAGAAGTCTACGAAAGAGATCGCGAGAAGACCGCCTTCATCATCCCAGATGGCCTCTACGAGTTCAAGGTTATGCCATTCGGACCGTGCTCTGCGCCTGCAGCGTTCAAGCGCGTGATGGACACGGTTTTAGCAGCATTGAAGTGGCAGACCTGTCTCGTTTACTTGGAAAACGTCGTCGTCTTCTCTGGAAATTTCGACGATCACCTTCGGCGGCTTGCAACAGTACTAGGCGCCATCAAGTCATCACGGCTCACTCTGAAGCCAGAAAAGTGCCGCTTCGCTTACGATGAGTTTCTGTTCCTAGGCCACGTCATCAGCAAGCGTGGAGTCCTCCCCGACCCGCAAAATTTCCTGGCATGTGTGCCTTCTACAGGCGATTTGTCAAGGACTTTTCACACATCGCTGAGCCGCTGACACAGCTAACTAAATGTGACGTCGAGTTCAAGTGAGAAACGCCGCAGGCCGACGCATTTCTAGAAGTCAAACGACGCATGCAGTCGCCGGCCGTACTTGCGCACTTCGCCGAGCACGCCGACGCCGAAATCTACACTGACGCCAGTAGCATAGGCCTCGGTGCCGTCCTAGTCCAGAGAAAAGATGGACATGAACACGTGAAAGATTACGCTAGCCGGTCGTTGCCAAAAGCGGAAGACAATTATTCTACAACGGAAACGGAATGCCTCGCCATCGTTTTGGCTACAGCGAAATTTCCCCCTTACCTATATGGCAGGCCATTCAAAGTGGTCAGCGACCATCACGCCATGTGTTGCCTAGCTAAATAAAGGACCCTTCAGGATGGCTAGCACGGTGGAGCCTCAGGCTACAAGAATACGACATCACTGTAACATACAATTCCAGACGAAACCACTCAGATACCGATTGCGTATCACGCGCCCCCATTGACCAGCCGCCGTAAGATGACGAGGATGAGGACGCTTTCCTTGGAATAATAAGTGCGGAAGACTTTGCCGAACAACAACGAGGGGACCCGGAGCTAAAAGCCCTAGACGAGTATTTGGAAGGGAACACCGACGTTGCCCCTTGGGCATTTAAGCGTGGATTGTCTTCGTTAACGGTTCAAAACAACCTACTCGTGAAGAATTTCTCACCAGCCCGCGCAAACTACCTTGTTGTTGTTCCGTCGGCGCTGCGTCCAGAAGTACAATCCGACCACAGGGCACCTAGTTTTCTCCCGGACGCTATCGAGCATACAAGAAAGGTATTAATGGCCGGACTTAACCGCCGATGTCACCCGTTACGTCAGGACATGCCGAGACTGTCGCGACGCAAGGCACCACCGACAAGGCCAGCGGGACTACTACAGCCGATCAAGCCTCCTTACCACCTTTTCAGAAGATCAGTATAGACTTGTTGCGAGCGTTTCGACATCAACTTCCGGAAATAAGTGGATCGTCGTGGCGACCGACTATGTCACCCGCTTCGCTGAAACTAAAGCTCTACCGAAAGGCAGCGCAGCCGATGTGGCGAAATTTTTCGTCGAAAACATCCTGCTGCGACATGGTGCTCCAGAAGTCCTCATCTACGACAGAGGAACGGCCTTTACAGCAGAGCTCACGCATGCCATTCTGCAATACAGCCAGACATGCCACAGGAGGACAACTGCCTCCCACCCGCAGGCGAATAGTCTCACGGAGCGCCTGAACAAGACGCTCGCCGACATGCTAACAGTGTATGTCGACGTCGAGCGCAAGACGTGGGATGCGGTCCTGCCGTACGTAACATTCGCTTACAACACGGCGGTGCACGAAACAACACAGATCACGCGATTTAAGCTGGTTTACGGCAGGAACCCGACGACGACGGTCGACGCCATGCTGCCGCATGTCACTGATGAGGAAAATCTTGACGTCGCTACCTATCTCCAGCGCGCCGAAGAAGCCCGACAGCTCGCACGCCTGCGGATCAACAACCAGCAGAGGACCGACAGCCGACACTACAACCTCCTACGACGCTTCGTCGGGTACCAGCCCGGCGGCCGTGTTTGGGTATGGACCCCGATACGCCGACGAGGACTCAGTGAGAAACTACTCCGACGCTATTTCGGACCCTACAAGGTCATCCGACGTATTGGCGCTCTGGACTATGAGGTCGTGCCAGACGGTATTTCGCATTCACAACGGCGCCGCGCACGATCTGAAGTGGTCCGCGTAGTGCGCCTAAAACCCTTTTACGGACGCTGACGAACTCCCTTATTTTTGTTTTCTTTGCTACGAGTGCTTTTGTTTATTACTTTCGTTTCTTTGCAGCATCGGGTCGATGCTTTTTAAGAGGGGGCTAATGACACGTGTACTTATCTTTATCGGGCGACCACGTTTCGCCTCCTAACAAACTGTTATCGCACAGCGCGGCACGCGTCAGCATGTATCCGAAGTTTCTGGAAAGTTATCGATGCTTTTATCCGCTGTCTGTTGTCGCCGAACGTTATGTTATCTGATTTCATCGCCTGACCCGAATGGTGTAGAACTTTGTGGAAGGCACGCGGGTCCCAAGCATTAGTCTGGAACGTTCGACGACTGCTGTATAAAAGTGAACGCGCTTGAGCCGCTGAACAGATTTTCAACAATCCCCGAACGTGTTCGCCGCTATCGTTGTGCTATGAGTGTAGAATGTTTTTTCGTGGGCACAGGTTCGCCCAATAAAAGTTAGTTTTGTCTGACAGTATTGCTACTGTGTTCTTCAACGTCAGCACCTCGTGACAATATCGGTTTCTACATAACCTGCGTCATTTCTTCGGGTTTCCTGAGAAACGAGGAGTCCCTGTGACACCAGTCGAGTTTGCCAACTTGATAGCTCTCTTCATTTCTGGCATATGCATAATTCGAACTTAATTGAACAAAATTGCAGATGTACAAACAAGCGCGCGGTCACCTGAGGTCAACACTGCAATCTTAGATAAATATTCAAAACTCAGAAAACGCAAATCAGGTGTGAAGTCATATCCTGAAATGTAATCGCAAAAAAAAAAAACACGTTTTGCATTTTCTAGATCATCCTTAGTAGTTGAGTCAAATCGCAGTGAAGCCAATACGAATTTTATAGCGAGAGGTTATTTTGTTACAATTTCTCAGGACGGTTATTACTTGCTTTTGCATGCCATTTTGAGGATATCTTTACTGTGAAATTATTTTTTTCGTAGAACGATTTTAAAAAAAACGCTTCTTCATAACATAATATTTACAATTTTCCTTTGAGAAGAAACTTTCGCTTGGAGGTGCATATCTGAATGCATGGGACCAAGGAAATTGTTTCGTCGCAAAGACAAAGTCGGCTTGAATGAGCTTTCTTATAAATGCAAGAAAAAGTTAAACTATAGTGATTGTAGAACGCGGAGCTCTATTTATGCAGCTTACTTTTCTAAAAGTTGCTTAAAATTACAAAACTTCCTGAAAACTCAGTTTTACAACTCTGTGACGCAGCAATAATAAAAATGACATAATTCCTTTATTTTGCATCCCTCGAAAGTACGTTGCTACTATATAGGTACCACTTTGCAAAACGCTTGTAACATTTTAACAAATTCAGGTAAGCTGTAAGTGCATCAATAAAATTTTACTTCTTGGGGTACGCTAACGGACGCAGATTACAGAACTCCAAAATTTGTTTTGGTTAGCGTTACAGATTTGTGAAAGTCATTTTTCTGATTTTTTCAAAATTATGAAATTTCCGTAATTTATGCAATACAACGTTTGTTGCGCTGAACATCAGAATCGAGGAGCCCTGTAACGTAATATTACTACAATTTCTATTTATTCCAATCTCCAGACGTCAAGTTTACGTAACCACAACCGCAAACATCTGACGGTAACCAGCATCATTATTTGAAAGGCCCAATCAAACGCGCTCCTCATTTAATGGTGGTCTTTTTTTGCCTTTAAAATAGCATTGCTTAGATTGAACAGATCTTGTAGAACTTGCTGAAAAGAGGCAAGAGACACGCTCAAGCGGGCATGGGTTCAATAGGACCGAGCCAGCACCGTGAAAGTAGATAGCCGGATGAAGACGGTAGTGTCAGCTCCTGCGATTGATCGCTTCCCGTTTCTTAGTTTACGGTGACTGGTCGCATATCGAGGTGGCAACAGAACGTTACAAATGCCGCTTAAACGTATCCTCAGCAAAACGGGGCTGCCTCCAACTATTCAAAAAAAAAAAAAGTTCGGTATGGTTCGGCATATTAATGCGTCTTCAAATGCGTACATGTGACTTTGACGTGGTGAGTCTTCGCGGTTTTGTACGTCGTGTGACAGACAGGCGAAGTGGGCGCAGCCCGAAAATTCTTGTCATTTTTTGGATAAAACATTCCGACAAATATTTCTGTTTGCTTCGGTCTAATCATGCATAATCAGTATTCACACATCATATCAAATGGGGCGTTTTCGTAGTTTTTCTCACGTCGCCTCAGAAGCATGCGAAGTGGGTGTGGCCCGAAAATTTTTTCATGAATCATGGAGGACTGATTGCATAATTGGAATAGAAAAGTTTCCAATGGCTCTACGCTATAACGCCCCTGCTTCACACACTCGCTAGAATTTACTTTTTCTCACACATGCAATAGCTTTCTTTAAAATAGGTTCACCAGTTGTTTTATCCAAGCATTTGCGTTTACTCTAGGCATTATTCAAACTAAATAATCGAAGCTATAGCCCCTAGCTTAAGCTTCTTCCTCATCTCTTTCACCGGTGTACAATAACAAACTCGTTTCGAGTATGGTTAGACTTCCTCCATTTCCTATTTTCTATTTTCATCCTTTCTCTTTATTTGTCAGCCGTGCTAATTTTCTTTTATTATTCTTCCAATACGCATAACTGCATAACTTTGTGCTACTGCGAACATTATCGCAATTATTCAATATGTATAAAAAGAAAGGTCAGGATAACCACACTTTAATCCTTGAATTTCTACAGGATGGCACATTCTGGGATCACAATTTAAAGCAAAGAAAGAAGATAAAGTCTCCGAATTTCAGCACCACGATTCCTTACGCACCCACACTCGCCAAGGAAGATTGGCCGTCCAAAGGGGAACTCCATTTTGATGGCTACACAGCATCCTACCGACCCGAGGTTTCGCCAAATGTACTGGTCAACGTGTCGTTCAGAGTGGACTCAGGTGAAAAGGCAAGTGTGTTTGAATGCTCCATGCATAGTAAAAGTATTAAGTGATACTTGGAATAAGGAGAAATAAATGAGTACATGAAAAAAGCAGAAACAGGCATTTAATGAAAACCACAGATTTTAAATTAAATTTTTCTCAAAACTACAACATTTTTCTGCAAACGAACTTTGTCAATATCCGTGAACAGTAACAGGACGTTTCTTTCAAAAACTCAAGTCAAAAGCATATGCATTTTTTCCCATGTCGTTCCATATTTGGAATAAATAGGTCCTATGCGTTCTTAGCGCGAAATGGCTTCTCGTACCCATGTGCCTCTCTCTGCTCACATTATTAATTTATTCATTATACATACTCTTAAGGCCTAGTATGCACAAAAGAAATGAGTGGTGAAATTATACAATTTTTGCAGTACAAGGCAAAAGGATAAAATCAAACTATAAGGCACTTGGATTGCGATATAGAAGTTACAGGGGTCACAAATTGAGGCTGTAGAGGCGGGATTTCGGTTCCATTCAGTGACTCTTCTTCGTAAAAGGGAAGAATGACACAAATTAGTAGAATGAGGTAGTACTTCAATTTTGTGTTGATGGTCGATGCGAGACGAGATGTAACTTCGCGTGGTGAACATTTCCTTTAAGAGAAGGGTTAACGTAGTATATTCTATGAAAAAGACAGAGACGAAAGTACGTGTGACCTAACCATCAATTAACCCGCCGTGGTTGCTCAGTGGCTATGGTGTTGGGCTGCTGAGCACGAGGTCGCGCGACCGAATCCCGGCCACGGCGGCCGCATTTCGATGGGGGCGAAATGCGAAAACACCCGTGTGCTTAGATTTAGGTGCACGTTAAAGAACCCCAGGCGGAAAAATTTCCGGAGTCCTCCACTACGGCGTGCCTCATAATCAGAAAGTGGTTTTGGCACGTAAAACCCCAAATAATAATTATTATTATTAACCATTAATTAGGTAGATCTAGGGTGATATAACGTAAAGCTATTCCAAACTTTTCTATTCCAATTCTGCAATCAGCCCTCCGCGATTGGTCAAAACTTTTTTTAAACCAACCCTCTTCGCCTGTCTGTCACGCGACGTCCTGAAAACCACGATAGCTCCCCATCTAATATGAGGTGTACACACCTATTATGCATAACTGGAACAAACAAAACAAAAATAATTATTTCTAATTCGACGCCTTTTCGTTCAGCCCTCGGCTATTGGTCAAAAGTTTTCAGGCTTCGCCCACGTCAGCTGCCTGTCACGCGACGTCACATCACCGCGATAACTCACTGCGTCAAAGTGACGTGAACGTGTTAAAGATGCAATAATATGCCGCACAAAACTGAATTTTCTTCTGAATAACTGCAGGCTGCCCTGTTCGGAAAGGAATAAAAGATGGCTGCCGCCAATCGCTCCGGCACTTGCTACTCCCACCTGCCAGAGAACATGGGTTTATTTGCGCATGTTAAAACATTTTTAGTGGCTGTGTAACGTCTTCGAGTGCTTTCGGCACGTTTACGACATCGTTCTGTCAACTCTTTTTTGCTGAGGATTCGTTATAACCTCATTCTAATGCCGCGTTCACACTGAGACATTCGGCGTCTGGAGCGGCGCCCACTTCGGCGGCGGTGAGATCCGCCGGAATAACCCCTTCCGCGCCGATCGCTCCCGTACCGATTTTCGCGGCAGCTGCCGCTGGATTGCCTCGCCGCCGCGCGGCGCTGACCAATCGGGGAGCGCGAAACAGAACTTCCAAAGATGGCGGCCGAGTCTCACGTCATGTCGCAGTCGTCGCAGTCATCAAAGTCCGCCGCGACATCCACATCCGAAATGCTCATCGAACTGGTGCCCAACCACCCAGTCCTCTACGATAAGCGCCACTTGAAGCACAAAGACAACGTGCTGAAGGACGACTTGTGGCACAAGATTGGTCGCGAGCTTCGGCGAATGCTTCTACGCGTCATGCATCGCCAGAAAGGTGTTTGCCAACAGGCCGAGCAGTACTGCCTCTTCTTGCTCGGGGTTCATCATTGTCTTTCCAAGTAATGGTGGAGACGCGCAACATAAACACACGAACTCGACGCGAGCGGAGACAACTGCGCAATTTCGAGCCGCGCGAACATCAGGGATATCCCGCGCTTGATTGGAGGTTAGCACTTTATGGGGCAGATGGCGCTGTATGTCTTTCCGGCGGCGCGGTCTTCAAGCAGTGTGAACTACGCGATTTTCGGCGGCATGAGAATTCCATTCGCTGTAGACGCCGGATTCCTCAGTGTGATCGTACCATTAAGCTTCCCTCGCTTGCCGCCGCGATTTTCGACCTGCCACTGCAAGCTAAGTAAGGTAAAGCGGACCAATCGCAGAAGCCGCCCCTGTCCTCTTCATCCGGTTATCGATTTTCAGTGCACTGGTTCGGCCCCATCGAATCCCTCTCCATTTGAACGTGCTCCACGCCTTCGGTCAATCAGTTAGGTAAGACAAGCCGTTCAATGTATGCAATGTTAATCCTTTTTCAAGTAAATAAAAGTGACCTCCTATGAACGAGGAGAGAGTTTGATTGGTCTGTTCAGACAAGCCTGCGGGTCACCGCCCGATGCTTGCGTCGGTGGTTACGTAAATTTGACGTCAGTGGATTGGAATAAAAATATATTCGAATAGTTTTACGCTATACTGCCCCTAGTGTCCTTTGCATGGATGTGACGCTAGGATGACGTGAGTAACTTGAGAGAATAAAATGGGCAGCGCGGGTGTCAATGCTTTCAAGGAAAATGACAAGATTGGCACAAGCAGGGTCCCATATAGCACAAGCATATTCTAATTTTGGACAGACGAGTGTTTTGAATAGAGTAAGCTCAGCTTTACTGAGGTGGATGCTGATGCAAAGTTTTGTCTCAACTAGCCGAACGTTCGGTTAGCATTGTTAGTGACATATTCAACATACATATTCTGTGAAATGTTGCTAGTAACATCCAGCCCAAGATATTTATAGGAGTTAACAACCGAAAAGGGTAGTACCATTATTAGAATATGGGGACGCATCACAAGAGGTAGAGCTAGGGGAGATGCGCTTACCTTTCTACTTAGTGGTATTAAGCTGCATTAGCCAATCGTTGCACCAGTTAGACACGCTATCCAGGTCGTGCTGTAGCTTACCCGAATCGCTAAGATTAGTTATTTTGTGATAGATCGCATAATCGTCCGCGGACAGCCTAATGGTTGAATTGGAGGAACAGCCAGGATGGCCATTATTGTAGATTAGAAAAAGCAAGGGACCGAGTACCGAGCCTTGTGGTACACCGGATGTTAGGGAGCAAGGTCTCCACGAAAATTCGTTATCAGTTACATACTGGGTCCTGTTAAAGAGGAAATCCTTTAGCTGTGAAAATATCTTGGGGTCAATGTTAAGAAGCGAAAGTTTAAAGATCAGTAAATCGTGAGAAACAGAATCTAAAGCTCCCTAGAAGTCCAGAAATACGCATTCGCTGTCAATTTTGTTATCCGCATTATTGAACGAATCGTTCGTAACAAAATGCAGCTGCGTTTCACAGGAAAATAATTTTCTAAAACGGTGCTGCGCGTTGTTAAAGAAAGAGTTGGTCTCGAGAAAATAATCAGTTGTGAATAAATGATATGCTCCAACATTTTAGTTGGGATCCATGTTAAGGAAATTGGATGATAATTGTTATCGGAATGAACGTCACCTGATTTATGAACTGGAACCACCTTTCCCACCTTCCAGTCTTTGGGCAGGGCATAAAGCTGCGAAGACTGGTCAAAAATGTCTGACAAAAACAAATAATTCAGTGCATTTCCGCATTTTTGAGTTTATGGAGTCAGGGCCACAAGACGAAGAAATTTTTAGATTGCTGATAAGTTTGCCAATGCCTATCCAGTCAAAAAAGATTTAATCCATACGCGAAAAATTTACTTGTTATAAGAGTGGCACAGCAGTTTCAAGCGACTGCTGAAAAAATGAGGAGAAAGTGTCGTTCAACATATCACAGCACTCGTGAGGCCAAACAGCCACGTCAGACTGAATTAACCACATGACATTCTTTTTCGTACCAGTGACAACAAACCAAAATTTTCGTGGGGTAGAAACCAGAAACGATGGAAGAGTATTGTTTGGAAACGTTTGTTTGGCTTGTTTAATGAAGAAGAAAATTCATCGGCAATGTGGCGATAATGTGACCAGTTATGAGGATTATTTGTAACTTTGGTGCGGCGAAACAGACGCTTTTTTGTGCTGCGCACTCGTTTTATGGAACTATTCAACCACGGTGAACGGTGATTAGAAGGTACCCTTCTTTTAGGCACGTAGCGATGAATTAAAGACAGAAGTTTGTTTTTATACAGAAACCAGTTTTCATCTGCAATTCGCTATGAGAATTGCACAAGGTAGTTTCCACTGAAAAACGCAAACTCGGCAGTTATTGAAGAAACATCGGCTCTATTGCAATCTAGTATAATTTTTGTGCTCTTCTTACTGGTAACATGCGCCTTAGGAGTGAAGTGGATCATTAAATGGTCGCTTATTCCTTGTACGAAAGTTAGGGGAGAAGCCAAGTCAGGTACAGTGCTAAGAATAGGGTGCAATGTGTTGGCAGCAGTCTATGTAGAACGTGTGGGGTAGCGTACAAGTTGGATTAGATTAAAATCGTGGCAGAGGTTCAAAAATTCGAAGATTGCGGAGAATTTTGTTTAACAGCAACGTAGTCATTCGATCACACAACATTCGGAAAATTGAAGTCCCCAAGTAGTAACAAAGGTAACGTAGGGCATCTAATAATAAGGTGATTAATTGCATCATGAAGTTCGTGACCAAAAGCAATGGAAGCAACAGGCGGTCTAAAACAGGCACAGAAAATAAAGTCGCTGTTTGCAATGATCACTGGTACACACACACAAGTTTTACTGATGAAACAATGAGAATGTTTTGAGACACCAAGAACCTGCTTGATATCTATCAATACTCCCTCTCCTTGTCAAACGCCGCGGTCATATCGGTACAGAGTATAAGGGTTTTCGCAATCTAATATTTCACTGCTTATTTGTGCACACAGCCACGTTTCAGTAATGATAACGACATCAGTACAACAAGAATCAATGGCTGATGACATATTTACACATTTGTTAAGTACCCTTAGTGCATTTGGTGAAGAGTATGGATAAATCTGGCGCTTTCTGGTGTGCTACAGATGGCTATGAGGAAACACTCAACTGAGCGACTGTAGACTCAGTTACGGCCGCGTGCACATTTAGGGACGGATAAATTTCCTAGACGCTATCGGTGGCTCCACAGTAGGCATAAGTTTTTCCGTTGATGACAACTTTGTTGTGACGAAGCGTGAAGGGTTATTTGCTGTAGTTTCCTAATGTGGTAAGTGTTTTTTTTTTTTGCAGTTGCCACCTACTTTAGCAGAAATCTTTGCCCACAGATGCATCTGCGCCTTGAACCTTCGCCCTCTGCAAAAAAAAAAAAAATACTCTCTTTAATCTTAAATGCCGACAACATAACATTATGGGGAAGGTTTTATTCGTAGAAAACGACCCCAAACGGTGCGCTCGATATATAGCCGCGTGTAGCCGAGATACAGTAGTCACACGGTTAAGACCTCTGAACTACGCAGCATGCGCATGTACTTTAACTACTATTAATGATGTCACGTGGTAGTGACGTTAAAAAACAGTAGCAATACTGTGAAGGACAGAACTAGCTTTTATTGGGCGAACCTGTGCCTACAAGGACAGGCTACACTTAATGCACCACGATAGCGGCGAACCCAGTCGGCAATCGTCGAAAACCTGATCAGCGGGTCCAGCGCGTCGGCTTTTATACAGCAGTCATTGAATGTTCCAGACTAATCGTTGGGACCCGCGTGCCTTCCACAAAGTTCTACATCATTCGCGTCACGTGATGAAATCAGATAACACAAGGTTCGGCGACAACATAGATAGAAGCATCGATAACTTTCCAGAAACTTCGGATACATGCAGGCGCGTCCCGCGCTGTGCGATAAGATTTGTTAGGCGGCGAAACGTGATCGCCCGATAAATATAAGTACAGGTGTCAATATCGAGCAAATTTGAGCCAGGACGCAAGCACTGGTACTTCTGACCAAAGAATGGGTGCGCTGACGTCAAACAATGCAACACTACAGATTCGTTTCGCCTTGTGCTGAAAGACAGTTTTCTTCATTCAAACGATAAGAATAAAGCGTTCTTTCATTCTACTGATTCATGTATATTACACACTCTAAAGATTCGAGCAGCAGTGGCGGCCAACACGGGTGTAAACACTTTCCCTCTCCGCTGGCGCTTCCTTTCATATTTCGGAAATATTGACCCGGGTACTCGTTTGTTTCTCCACTGGCCATTTTTCACCGGCTAACAAATATTAAACGTAATCGCTAGGCGCGACACATGCCTGCATGTATCATAAGTTTCTCGTATGTGTGTTCTATGTGTTGTCGAATGTCACTGAGCCCTTTGTATTCTGATTGTATGCGCTATACGAATTGTGTAGTACATTTTTTTTTGGGGGGGGGGGCTGTACGCGGGGAGAAGAGATTACCTTAGAACGCCCTACTTGTCGATGCGCTTGACTCGCAGATCAGGCTTTCGGAAAGCGCCGACTGCGCTCGCCTCTATCGCTATGCTTCGATTGTCACTTGCTTCTGTGGGCACTCGTTCGCCCAATAGAATGTTGTTTCGTCGTTCACAGTTTTGCTACTGTGTTCTTCAGTGTCACTACAATGTAACAATATAACCCGCCGTGGTTGCTCAGTGGCTATGGTGTTGGGCTGCTGAGCACGAGGTCGCGGGATCGAATCCCGGCCACGGCGGCCGCATTTCGATGGGGGCGAAATGCGAAAACACCCGTGTGCTTAGATTTAGGTGCACGTTAAAGAACCCCAGGTGGTCAAAATTTCCGGAGTCCTCCACTACGGCGTGCCTCATAATCAGAAAGTGGTTTTGGCACGTAAAACCCCAAATATTATTAATGTAACAATATAATCGGTGTACTTAATACGAATGTCGCCGATGAAGGCCACCACTCACCAAAGAAGTAATGATCTTCCTGATGACTTCAGCCAGCGTGTCTGAAATCATAATTCATTAAAAAAAATTCCAACTGGCGTAGAAATTTCGCAGCCTGGTAATAAATGCAGTATATCTGCTTGACGTACTCGCACTACCAGGTGGGGCAGAGGCTTTGGCATTGCGTTGCTAAGCCTAAAGTTGCGGGATCGAGTCTCGACCTCGACGGCTCCATTTCGATGGGGTGAAATACAAGAACGTGACATCATAATAATAATATCATAA
This sequence comes from Dermacentor variabilis, assembly GCF_050947875.1. Taxonomy (NCBI): domain Eukaryota; kingdom Metazoa; phylum Arthropoda; class Arachnida; order Ixodida; family Ixodidae; genus Dermacentor; species Dermacentor variabilis. The sequence goes on from NC_134574.1 coordinate 33,622,800, forward strand.
TATCAGTGACAAAATATATCAGAATGTTGGAGCAGACAACAATTGATGTCAAGCCTGCTCACTGAATTCTTCGCACAGTTCCAGGAATAGGATTTAGTATGTTGCTTCAGTGTTGCGATGAAACGTTCTTTTAAGAATACTGCCAAATCTTGTGATCTTCCGTGCTATAAGTCAGCCGCCAAACACAAATAAAGTTGGCGCCGCGTCCTCTTACAGGTTGGCGTTGTTGGGCGCACTGGAGCTGGAAAGTCGTCACTTGTGATGGCACTGCTCCGTGTCTTGAGACCCTCTGCTGGAAGAATATGCATTGACGGCGTCAATATAGAATCAGTGCCGCTTCGGACTTTGCGGTCTGTCATCACGTTTATACCACAGGCAAGAAAAAAATCACTTTCTTATTAAAACGGACGTTTGGGCGAGTTGGTAAACCATTTTACACATAACAGCACGTATTTTGACAACGACTATGAGAGAGACACAACAGGGACAAGCGCTGTCCGCTTGTGTCAGTGTCACAAGCTATCCTCGTTAGTTTGAGCAAAAACAGAAAATGACACCGCGTAGATTCCATGATAGGAAAGGAAAAAGAAAAACCACTGCAGCGCCCTATATTCCTCATGTCTCCCACAGAACAAAAAAAGATAGCTAAAAGAGTATGCGTCAAAGTCGTTTTGTTCGGGCCCGGGTAAGCTTGGGAGGATGTGCAAAATGGTTAATACCGATTTCGTTCAAGAGAGTGCCATATCAAACATGAAAATCGATTCGTCTCTTGTAAAGAAGGTGTTGTCTACGCCATTCCCTTCTCATATTGCAGGCTTTATATGGGTCAGACGGGAAGATGCCTTTTTGAACGCCTGAAGGAGCACAACAACAATGTGCATAATACTGTAAAAGGGCATCCTGGCATCCACTCTACAGACCGCGTCAGCAGGACTTGCCACCCTGACTTCGCTCGAACACGGGTTTTAAGTAAACACAGTAACCAACTAACGTGTGAAATCATCGAAGCAGAGCATATCACCTGATCAAAAGGCGCATGCGTCAGTAGTCCCCCCTTATCGAGTTCGTCCAAAGAACTGTCATATTTAGCGGGGGGGGGGATATGATGATTACAGTTACTTCCTTTGTTCAGTGCGGCCTGTATGATTGACTGTGAATCTATGAATGTATTTTTGGTTCTCTTGTCGTTTGTAGCTGCTATATATTCCTCGTTCCAAGCAATGAGCTTCAGTTGCAACAGCGCTTGTCCGTGACGTGTCTCTCCTAGTCCCTATCAAAACACGCGCTGCTCTGTTTAAAATTGGCTATATAGAATGTTTAAATGGGCTATATAGAATGCGGGCCGCGGTCGAAGTCCGACTTGTGTGGAGGGCTTATGCTACACTCGACACATGAACATGTAATGGAAAACAAAAGACAACTGGGTGTCCGAGCACAATACTTGAGAGCAACCGTAGTCGCTTCCCGTAACAATATAAATTTTATTTATTAGTTCAAAATATCTCAAATGCCCTCTGGAAGAGGGTATTACATAATGGGGGGGGGGGGGGGCACGCGAACATACTCTTATGACAGTTGTAACAGCAACAAACGCGACAACATACGCAAACACAACTTTGTACAGTAAAATCAACGTTCCAATGAAACCAATTAGCTAATAGAAGAAATTCGAAAATTGAAGCACCTGGAACGGAGAATACATCAAAGGCATTCAGAAAGAATAATTGGAAACAATAACAGACAGATAGTGAAGGTACCAGAGGAATACAACGTAGAAAACAACTAAAAGAAGCACACTTTTCCACCTTGCAGAGAGACTTCACGTTTTCATATAGGTACGCAGCCTTGGTTGAAATTCATCGCGGTGAGCTTCAGTAGCAATGTCTGCTGGTAGGTTATTCTATTCAACTATCCTTCTGGGTATATATGATTGCGTGTAAAGCGCTCAGTAACACACTGGGCGTTCGAATTCAAAAGGGTTATCTCGGCGAGGGAAAATGACAATGGGCGACTGTCATCATGCAAACCCTCGTGATGGTAAAGTTTATGAAAGGCTGATAGGCGCGCGTGTTTCCGTCGTAATGGCAGGGGATCGAATTCAGCACGTTTTTTTTTTAAATATGTAACACTAGAGTACTGGTACTATCTGGAAAGTTCAAACGAGCAGCACGGCATTGCAAGGATTCGAGGTTACGTACGATGTAGTCCTGGTTTGGATCCATGATGGCACTTGTATAATCAATTTTAGGTACGAATAATGAAGTATACGCGAGCTTTTCCAAATGTGAAAGCGCTTCTCTTAGCCTGTGTTTGATTAATCCAAACGTGCAGTTAGCAGATGCAAGAGTGATGTTCATGTGAGGTTGCCATGTTATATTAGATTGATAACTTCACTCTAAGGTATCTATACGTGGTAGTAAGCTCAACAGTATTATTATCAAGAGAGTATGACTTTACAATGCGAGACGAGGAGCGTCTAAATGACATGCATATATTTCTAGTAGAAATAAGGGTCATTTGCCAGTCGGAACGCCATATATTAAATGTGTTTAGGACTGATTTCAGTGCCTCATGGTCACTGTCAGTAGAAATATTACGGTAGATAACGCAATCATCGGCGAACAGTCTTACTCAGGACGACATGCAGTTACGCAAATTATTAATATGAACTAGAAAAAGCAAAGGAGCAAACACGCTCCCTTGTGGAACACCGGACGTAACTAGAATAAAGTAGTAGTTGTAGTTAATATTTGTGAATTTAGTTCGATATGAGAAGAAATCTTTTATTCATGCAATGACTTCAGCGTGAATGTTACAATATTTTTAGTTTCAGTAGTGGCCTGTGGTAAGGTACATGGTGAAAAGCTTTTGAAAAATCTGCGAAGGTGGCGTCGACAGGGTTTCCAGCATCAATCTCTGAAAGCAAATCATTAGTAAATTCAGCTGGCTGTCCATCACATCAATATCTCTTGCGAAAGCTGTGCTGATATTTAAAGAGTATGTTAGGTTCTTCTAGGTATGTTATGATTGGCAAATGTGTGGCATGTTCAAGTAGTTTGCAGACGGTACTAGTTAAGTAAATGGGCCGGTAGGTAGGCGTTGATGAGCGATCGCCAGATTTAAAAATTGCTATGGCCTTGGCTGTCTTCCAATCACCAGGAATTTGGCCCGATGGCAAAGTTTGCGAAAAAGGAGCGCACAAGATTCCCGAAACCCCTTGTGATGTACTTTTGAGTAACTTATTGTTGAATCCGACGTGAGTAGATGCAGATGACACCTTACGATTATAAAGTAATGATACGATACCGGATTTCTCAAAATTATCTGTGGCATGGCAATACCTTGAAGTGTATCCTTGTTTGGGCATGAAGTGACGTCGTCGTGGGTGAATATAGATGAGAATTAATACCTGTGCACACGTTGACTCTGGTAGAGTGGTGCCTGTGGGATCAGGAAGTCTTACATCAGGATGATTATTTGTGTTTATCAATTGCCAAAGCTTACGAGCGTTGTAAGTCAGCATAGATCATAGGTCGTGGTTGAAAAAGTGACGTGGAGCGGTTTTAAGCACAGCCTGGTATTCCCTGTCGCACTGCTTCTATTTAAGCCATGGTGATGAAAGCATGTAGTTTCAGGCTTGCCTGTAAAAACGCTTTTTTTTTTATTTAGGTACCGCAGTTTCTAGTTGAACCACGGTGTGAAAGTGTTACTCCTAAGTGTTATGATTGGTATATACATACTAATAAGGCCAGTAAACAAATTTTTGAACGTGATCCAGTTATGGTCAACTGTACGGGACAGGTAGTCATAACAAATTGAACTGAATAAAGAGATAATTGGGTGTTCATTCCATAAAAGGTAGTTCTGTTATAGCATTTGACTTTCTGATTGATAATTTCTCCACTGATAGGGGGATAAACTGTTACCAGTGATGACGTCATGATTGTAGAAACCATCTTAATGACTAATGTTGCTGAAACTATCAGGATCATTAGTGAGGATTAAATCTAGAATATTGGAGCATGTGGCAGTGTGCCGTGCCGGTTGCATGATTAGTGGAGATAATGAAAAATCTAAACATGAATGAAGCTATTGAGTTAGATTCTCCTTCACCGCGACAGATAGCGTTGCCAGTTAATATGTGTGTAAATAAGGTCACCAAATATTAAACATGAATAGTTTAAAAATCGCTTACACTTCACTAAAAATGCGAGAAAACTCTTCAGCAATAATACTGCTCATGTGTGGGGCACGATAAAAAACACAAATGAGTATGTCAGCACAACTACCTTTTAACAACACCCACACGCACTCAAGAAACGTAGTTGTCATAATGGGTAAACATGTTAGTTCTCTTTTCATTTCCAACAAAACACCACCGCTTCTGCCATTCGCTCTCTCGCAGCAAAAAATATTGAGCGAAGCCTATGTTTGAAAAGTATCGTCTGGTACATTGTAAGCCACGTTTTCTTGAGCGCTATTACGACGCATAGCACGAGTCGATGAGTGAGAAAAGTGGGACGGTTTTCGAGAGGCTGCTTCTTATATTTGTATAAAGGAAACACAGTGGATTATCACGACTATGTTTGTCGAGCGATGGCAGAGAAGGGTTAGTTAATTACGCTAAGGCAGGCGGATGATTGATTCATTGGTCGTGGCTTCTCGAGACTAAATTTTCTACTCATGGCGCACTGTTTTCAGATATTTTGAAACGAATTGCGCAGCTAGCATCCGTGTCCCCGATGTAAGCGTCATTATTTACAGACTTGTTGAAGGCAAGGCGAGGGCGATCACCCTGCTTCTTTATTACCTTCGAGAACTGCCAAAGTTTTCGACGCATATCGCGTACAGCACGGAGTAGTTCCTTATCCTGAGGTTCGTATCCTCTAGCTTTCTGGCATTGCTTAGTAGAGTCGCAATTACTTTTCCATATGTGTCAATATGTCGTATATATGCTTCAATTTCTCTTTCATGTCTGTTAGTGTGGTGGTATCTTTTGTTGGAAAGAGAAAAGAAAGGCACGCGTCCTCCAAATATATAAGTCTAGTTTACGACTTCAACGGCGCAAATTGACACAGCGTTCATTCTTTAATGGTACTCGCACTTTCGCAATAATTCTACAGGATGCCAGTAGACGGTAGCGGCTGCAAACTGACGCTATCCTTTCGTGTGTTGCATATCTTCACAAACACTTCCTCACACAAAAATACGCCAGGAATTAGCTTCAGTCAAGGTCCTTGGGTCTTGCAACATTGGCGCGAATCACGTTCATTGAAGCTATATAACAAACTGATAAAAATAAGAGGCCGCTCGTCATCGGCAGTGAAGCTGCTCGTAGATGAATGACCAAGCCATGGAGGGCCATTCTCTGTACATGCTGCTAGCTTGATTGAGAACAACTGTATTCACATACAGATGTCATGTTCGTTCTAACAGAGAATGTAGCAATGTTTCGTGCCCCTCTAATAATTGAAAACTGAAAATGGTACCTTCTGAAATAATTTGTGCCATCAGGTCATTGGTACGAGAGCCGAGTATAGTCTAGAATTACCCTCGTTGTATTACAAGGCGTGCTGAGGACAGAAACAAGTACGGTGACGTGAAGAACCTTCCAGACTGCCTTTCCTCAAGCAACAGATGCAACTTATGCACTAAAGTGAAGCTTGCGCTTGCCTCGGAGAAGTAGGTCTTGGCCCTCTATAATATTGTCACGTAATAGTGACGGTGAAGAGAATAGAAATAACAACTTGGAATAACAAAACTAGCATTTTATTGGGTGAACATGTGCCCTCAAAAACAGGCTACACTCAAAGAACGGCGCCAGTGGCGAACACAGCCGGTGATCTTTGAAAATCTCCTCAGCCACTCAAGTGCGTCGGTTTTTAAGCATTTGTATGTCGTAGGTTGCAGAGTAATCGCTGGCGCCCGCGTGTCTTCCAGAAAGTTCTACACCATTCGCGTTGCGCATGCATGAAATCAGATTGCAAAAGGCTCGGTGACAACAAACGGCTGACATAACCATCGATAACAATCCAGAAACGCAACATAACAGCAACATAATAACATATGTTAGGTGGTGAAAAGCAGTCAGCCAGAAAAGGTAAAGAACATGTGACAACGCCTCCCTCTCAAAAAGCATCGTTTTGATGCTACAAACAGGGCAACGCAAAACAAGAATGACACTTATTAACCAGAAGTAACAAAACCACAAAGCAAAGTCCAAAGTAACACAATCAGAAAAAGAAAGCCCAAAGTTCCGCTAAGCAAAGTACTCAAGTTCGTTGGCGCTGGTACAATGGCTTCAGTCGCTCAACACTATCTCACGTCGTGAGCGGCGCCTCTGTGATAGCGAAATACCGTCTGGCACGGCCTCATAGTCGAGTGCGCCAATGCGGTGGTTGATCCTGCAGGGTCCGAAATACCAGCGCAATAGTATCTCACTGAGTCGTAGACGGCGACACCATCATCAGCAGCAGCAGCAGCCTGATTACGCCCACTGCAGGGCAAAGGCCTCTCCCATACTTCTCCAACAACCCCGGTCATGTACTAATTGTGGCCATGTCGTCCCTACAAACTTCTTAATCTCATCCGCCCACCTAATTTTCTGCCGCCCCCTGCTACGCTTCCCTTCCCTTGGAATCCAGTCCGTAACAATGACCATCGGTTATCTTCCCTCCTCATAACATGTCCTGCCAATCGCAATTTCTTTTTGTTGATTTCAACTAAGTTGTCATTAACTCGCGTTTTTTCACTCACCCAATCTCCTATTTTCTTATCCCTTAACGTTACACCCATCATTCTTCTTTCGATAGCTCGTTGCGTCGTCCTCAATTTAAGTAGAACCCTTTTCGTAAGCCTTCAGGTTTCTGCCCCGCACGTGAGTACTGGTAAGACACAACTGTTATACACTTTTCTCTTGAAAGATAATGGCAACCTGCTGTTCATAATCTGAGAATGCTTGCCAAACGCACTTCAGCCCATTCCTTTTCGTCTGATTATATCAGTCTCATGATCTGGATCTGCGGTCAATACCTGCCCTAAGTGGATGTATTGCACTGCAATTGGTCCCCTGAGTTACTAAGCAAGGCAATATCATCATTGAATCGCAAGTTACTAAGGTATTCTTCATTAAATTTTATCCCCAATTCTTCCCAATCCAGGTCTCTGAATACCTCCTGTAAACACGCTGTGAATAGCATTAAAGAGATCGCATCTCCCTGCCTGACGCCTTTCTTTCTAGGGATTTTGTTGCTTTCTTTATGGAGGACTACGCTGGCTGTGGAGCCTCTATAGATATCTTTCAGTATTTTTACACACGGCTCGTCTACACCCTGATTTCGTAATGCCTCCATGAGTGCTGAGGTTTCGACAGAATCAAACGCTTTCTCGTAATCAATGAAAGCTATATATAACAGTTGGTTATTTTCCACACATTTCTCTATCACCTGATTGATAGTTCGGATATGGTCTATTGTTGAGTAGCCTTTACGGAATCCTGCCTGGTCCTTTGGTTGACAGAAGTCTAAGGTGTTCCTGACTCTATTTGCGATTACTTTATACATACTTTGTACGCAACAGACAGTAAGCTGATCCGTCTATAACTTTTCAAGTCTTTGGCGTCCCCTTTCTTATGGATTAGGAAAATGTTAACGTTCTTCCAAGATTCCAGTACGCTCGAGGTCATGAGGCATTGCGTATACAGGGTGGCCAGTTTCTCCACAACAATCTGCCCAACGTCCTTCAACAAATATGCTGTTGGCTGATCCTCCCCAGCTGCCTTCCCCCTTTGCATAGCTCCCAAGGCTTTCTTTACTTCTTCCGGCGTTACCTGTGGGATTTCGACTTCCTCTAGACTATTCTCTCTTACATTAATTTCGTGGGTGCCTCTGGTATTGTATATATCTCTATAGAACCTATCAGCCACTTGAACTATCTCATCCATATTAGTAATGATATTGCCGGCATTTTCTCTAAACGCATACACCTGATTCTTGCCAATTCCTAGTTTCTTCTTCACTGCATTTAGGCTTCCTCCGTTCCTGAGAGCATGTTCACTTGTATCCATATTATACTTCCTAATGTCAGCTGTCTTACGCTAAGGAAGGCGTTCTCTACTTCGGCTCCGCTTCCTGGTTTTCAACATATGGTGCCGTGACGAGGATATCAGATCTATAGTTGAAGACCCCTGACGATGAAGGGAGCTACCTGAAGAGGGCGACCGACCAACGCGATCAACGCGACGACGCTGCGACAGAATCGAAGAACGATCCACGTCATCACAGAGCCAACGAGTCCCGACGTGACGACGTGGAAAGACTACGACGGAAGCGTGCTACCGTTCGAGCGGCGGTCACCAGAATCGTCAACGACATAGCAACTCTGATGCAGACAGAACCAACACCATCTGGTGAGCTGACCGACCATCTTAACTTATTGAAGATAAAGGAAACTATGCTTACGGACCTTGATAACCAAGTAGAAGAGCATGTTACCGATGATAACCTTGAGAATGAGCTTCAAAGCCTCGGACAGTATCAAGAATCTATCGTCCTCGCGAAATCCCGCGCTGAACGCATTTTATCCGCTCAGCAAACAACGGCTGCGCACGCATCTCACGATGACTTTCATCAAGCACGCGCACACGTTAAGCTACTTAAGCTCGATGTGCCGAAGTTTCATGGTGACCCCAGTAAATAGCCAGAATTTTGGGATCAATTTGAGTCTATTGTTCACCAGAACCAGTATATCATAGACGTAGACAAATTGAATTATCTTCGGAGCTACTTGATGGGTAAAGCGGAAGGTGTCATCAGCGGCCTGTAGACAACTAACGAAAGCTATAGCACAGCCATAGCACTTCTCAAAGAAAGATTCGGTCAGAAGTCACTGATTGTTAACGGCCATATGCATCGTCTTCTAAACCTACGTAAAGTTCGTTCTTCCAAAGATTTCGAAGGGCTTCAAAGGTTGCATGAAGAAGTGCAGACGCGCGTGAGATCCGTGCATAACCTTGGCGTCGAAGAAAAAAAAATATGGAGTGCTTCTAAAAACTTATATAATACAAAATCTTCCGCAAGTAATGGTTATACTCAGCGCATCTTGTCTTCCACAAATACAGGCGTTGCTAGTGACAGGCTAAATGAAATGTCTGTTCTGCTATACTTCTTGAGCCTTGAAGTAAGAAGCCGGGAACAGACCATAATGATGACTTCTGACAAGAGAGAACAAGCTTCAATCGCAAAACGGCAATCCAATGAGCATTTACAAGGTTCTGCGTCTATGTTAACCGTGAAACTGACTTCAGAGAGTTGTGTATTATGCGGAGACACAGAACACTTGGCGGATGTCTGCCCAACAGAACTAACATTAGACGAGAAGAAAGATAAACTACTCAAATTAGGATGTTTCCGCTGCGCTGGACAATTGCACAAAGCTAAGGAGTACCGAAAGTGGAAGAGACTAAGTTGTGCGAAATGCAAGGGGCGACATAGCAGTCCGATATGTTACCCAAAATGGAAGCAGAAGAATACGGAAACGCAGACAACTCTTTCCAGCTCATCGACGGACTCGCTAAAGTACAGAGTTCTTCTGCAGACCGCCCAAGTTTGAGCTCTGGGCACTGGAAGCAAATGCTTTGTAAGAATGTTGATTGATGGTGGCAGTCAACGCAGCTTAATCACGGAAGTATTGTCTAGGAAGCTGAAAGGCACTGTGTTAGCCGAAGAGCAGCTCACAATCTCGGGATTTGGAAACGTTGCAGCACCGCGGAAATATTATCGGAGAGTACCAGTCACGCTGCATAGCCAGTATGACTCAAACTCACTTGAAGTAGAGGCAATAAAAGTTCCCGAAATATGCAATGACTTGTCAGCATTGACAGATACAAATGTACTTGCAAAGTTGAAAAGCAAGAACTTGCGTTTGGCTGACGTCAACGCAGTTCAGGTCTCGCCTGAGCGTGGAATAAGCATCCTGATAGGTGCCGACTATTACTGGCAGCTTGTCAGCGGAAGAACTCATCGACTAGACGAATCCTTCACCGCCAACGAAGGTATCATAAGATGGACACTTCATGGAGCTACCAGAAGTCCACCTAAGTTCTACAAGCCGGAAACCGTAAGGAACTTCAACATATGCCTAACGGAAGCCAATGTTTCCCAGCAACTGAGGTCTTCCTGGGAAATAGAACATCTGGGACTGACTAACGAAGACAGACTTTCGAAAGATGACGAACACGTCCTGAAGAACTTCGTGGAAACAACTATTAGAAACAATGGTCACTATCAAGTTGAACTGGCGTGGCGCAGCAATCGTTCCCAGCCTAAGAATAACTGGGATGTCGCTTTAAAGAGGCTGGATTCCTTGCAGAGAACGCTACTTCGAGAACCAGAGCTTCAGAAGGAACCATTAGGAGCTGCTATAACAAATACTTCGCTGAGAAGGTCACAATGAGCAGTACGAAGGAAGATATCACGTGCTATACGCCACACCGAGCAGTAGTGCGACGCGACAGAACTACTACTGAAGTACGGTTTGTATTCGATGCCTGTTCTCATGCTTCGGACTCACCTTCACTCAACGACGTCTTTTGGACAGCGCCGAATTTGAACCCCAACATCTTCGACTTACTGCTGAAGTTTCGCAGCCTCAAGATTGGAATTTCCTCCGACATCGAAAAAGCGTTTCTTCAGATATCGCTGGCTGAACAAGGCCGAACCATGTTTTGTTATTTCTGGTTGGAAGAAGGTTCTTCCATTATGGAAGAACTGTGCATGACAAGGGTTACTTTTTGTGCCTGCAGCAGTCCCTTTCTCCTTGAGGCAACTCTGCGACACCGCTGGCAACTGGTAGAAGACAAATACCTTTCTACTGCCACTCTGTTGAAAGATCTTCACAGAATGGCGGCGACTCATAGTGTGTCGGCTATTGAAGGACAGTCATGGAATTCTTGGGCCGAAACTATCTGCTTGAGGAGTCCAGAAAACAAAGAAGCTGATACAGAGGCAGACACAGCGAAAGAGAAAGCGATGCCATGAAATTAAGAAAAAAGGATATGGAACTTTTCGGTTTTTGTCTAGCGTGGCATGATTTCTATTTGGTTGTGGGGGAAATATGTAACCAAGTGACAAAACCACAGGCTCAGCGAAATAACTTGGAGCAGTGGCATGGGAGCATTGACACCTTCGTTCGGGGTGACCACACTGCTGAGACGTCCGTGCTCCACCGTATAGGGAAGTCGTCGGGGCAAAGCTCCTTGTCATTGTCATCATCGTCGTCTTCAACGTCATCGTCTTCCGCCCCGCGATACTCGAGCGGGCCTGCCGGACGCCCGTCGTCAACAGCAAAGGCTCCATATGGGTGCTCCTTGTCAGGGAGGCACAGCAGTGGGGTGAAACAACTAAAACGCAACAACCACACGCATTTGCTCCACACACGGGTGGAGCAAATGCCACTTCCACGACAGCCTGAAGCCATGGCCGCCCGCAATAGCTCGCCAGGCCTTGAAAAGGAATTACCTTCACCCTAGCAGCCACCACCTTTAACCCCTGGAACGCTAGGAATGCTGTCTGGGCCAGGGCCAGGGCAGGCCAGTAACATAACACCCGACGCATGCACCAGCAGCACGACAGCAGTGGTGGCTATGACGGCTTCCACTGCGGTACCTACTCCCATCAGGAAGACACCTGCCAGCAATGGTTCCACCACGAGCACAGCAAAGTGCTCATGGTGCCGACGGCTTTGCCGACGGCAAAGTTCGCTCATGCAAAGTGCGAACTTCTAGTGGCAACACGCTGCGGAGACCGGCACAGATGCTGTACCACCTAGAACCTGCTGGACAAGCCCCGTCTTGAAAAGAAACAAGCACACGCTAATTGTTCGGCCGGAAGCTGGTAAATATTATGCTCCGAAAAAGAAGAGAAGAAGACGAAGTGAAAAACGAGCGTGGAGCCGAGCGCGCACCTAAATTTTTGTAGTTGTTTTTACAACCGTCGAATAAAGAAGACGTTCTCTACTTCGGCTCCGCTTCCAGGTTTTCAACAATAAGACCATTCGTCTGCGGGGGGTGGGCAGTTGGACTCCTGTGTCTTGCCTAACTGTATTGCAGAATGGCTCGGGTGAGCTCTGCTGTAAAGCCATCTCTCTGTTGGCGGTGAGAATTTCATGGGCACCATGTCGCAACAGGATGTTCTCGACGAACAATTTCGCCACTTCGGCTGCAGTACGTTCGGCAGAATTTCGTTTCAGCGAAGCGGGTGAGGTAGCGTGTCGCCACGACGATCCACTTGTTTCCAAATGTTGACACTGGAAAGGGTCCCAACAAATCCTTCCCGATCTGCTGAAACGGTCGGCAAGGTGGCTCGATCGGCTGTAGTAATCCCGCTGGCCTCGTTGGCGGCCTCTTGCGTCGTTGGAAGTCATGGTAAGTCTTGACGTAATGGGCGACGTCGGCGGTCAGGCGTGGCCAGTAATACTTCTCTAGTATTCTTGCAAGTGTATGGGAAAAGCCGAGGTGCCAGGCAGTCTGATTGTGGATCAAAGCATGCAGGACGTATGACAGGGGTGCTCCAGGCCAACGAGGAGGTAGTTTGCACGGGCTGGGGAAACGTTCTTCTCTACCAGGACGTCATTTCGCAAGAAGAACGCAGACAATCCGCGCCTCAATATTCTACGGACCAAGTCGGTCTTGCCTTCCAAGAACTCAGCAAGGCTTCTTAACTCTGGGTCTCTTCCCTGCTCTTCGGCAAAGTCGTCAGTTCTTACTGTTTCTAAAAAGGCGTCGTCGTCTTGGTCGTCTGTGGTCAGTGGGCCCACGGAAGCGCGATACAGCCAGTCAGCACCAGAATTTTTTCGTCCGGACTTGTAAATTACAGATATGCCATATTCTTGCAATCTGATGCTCCACCGTGCCAGGCGACCCGAAAGGTCCTTTAAGGTGATTGGCCAACACACGGCGTGATCGGTCGCATATGACTCTGAAAGATCTGCCATATAGGTAAAGGAGGAATTTATCTCTAGCCAATACGAAGGCTAGGCATTCCTTTTCGGTTGTAGAATAATTCCCTTACGCCTTTCACTGCGACCGGCTAGCGAAAGTTTTCACCCGTTCACATTCATCTTTCCTGTGGACTAGGACGGAGCCGAGGCCTAGGCTACTGGTGTCGGTGTGGATGTCCGTATCGGCGTCTTCGTCGAAATTGCGCAAATGCCAGTGGGGGACAGCATGCGTCGTTTGACTTCTTCAAATGCGTCGCCCTGCGCTGTTTCCCAATTGAACTGGACATCACATTTAGATGTGTCCGCGGCGCAGGGATGCGTAAAACGTCCTTGACAAAGCGCGTATAGTAGGCGCACATGCCAAGGAATCCACTCACTGCCTTCTTGTCGACGTGCTGCTGGAACTTCGCGATGACAGCCACCTTCTGCGAGACGGAGTGGGCTCCAGACTTCCTGATAACGTGTCCAGGAACAGTAGCTCTTCGTACGCTAAGTGGCACTTTCGCAGTTTGAAGGTTAGTCCGGAAGATTTCATTGCCTTTAGTACCGTTACAGGGCGTCTCAAATGCTCGCCGAAACTTGTGAAAAAAATCGACGACGTCATCCAAGTCAACAAGACACGTCTGCCACTTCAATCCTGCTAACACCATGTCCATCACGCGCTAGAACCTTGCAGGTGCCGAACACAGTCCGAATGGCATCACCTTCAACTCATAAGGCCGTCTGACGGGATGACCCTGTCTTTTCGTGATCCTGCTCGTCGATTTCTGTTTGTAAGTCGTCAGTCTTGAGACACATCGAGAAGAAGTATTTAACGCTGCAGAGCCGATTCAATGCGTCGTCTACCCATGGCAGGGAGTATACGTCTTTGTTCGTAATCTTGTTCAATCGACAATAAGCGACGAAGAACCGTAGGGTTCGGTCCTTTTTCTTTACCAAGGCTACGCGAGATTCCCACGGGATTTTTGACGGCTGGATGATGTGGTCGCGCAGCATTCCGTCAACTTGTTGCCTTATAGCTTCACTTGCTCGCGTTGAAACTCGGTATGGACTCTACCGGAGTGGTCGAGCACACTTTTCGGTTATTATTCGTTGTTTTGCAACTCGTCTTTTTCGAATCCAGGATGACGTCGAGAAGCAGTATTTGTGTCGTCGAAGACTGCTGAGCTGTTGCTGCTTACTCATGGGGAGACTTGGATTTATGTCGAAATCTGATTCGGGAACTGTGGTCGTCGAGGTAGATGCCGCAGAATCTCAGAGGAAAAACACATTGATGTTTCTAAAATTTCCTCGATGTATGCAATTGTCGTGCCGTTGTTGACGTGCTTGAACTCCTGGCTTAAGTTGGTTAGACTCACTTTCGCCTTCCATGCAGTCGAGCCATCCCTCTTTGACGCAAATTTCATGATCGAGCAGTAGACGTTGATCGCCCTCAATGAGGCGTTCAATGTCTCCCGGTGTTTCGGTGCCGACGGAAATAATGATGGAGCGAGGCGGGATGCTTATTTTATTCTTGAGCGCACTCAAGGGGCCCTGTAACGTAAAGCTATTCCAATATGTTTTTATTCCAATCTCCTGACGTCAATTTTACGTAACCGCCCACGCAAGCATCGGGTGTTCAACTGCAGGTTTGCCTGAACCGACAAATCAAATACTCTCCTCGTTCATAGGAGGTCACTTTTGTTTGCTTGAAGAACCAATAACGTTGCCTACACTTAGCTACATGCCTTATCTGAGTGGATCTGACAAGAGGCGAGGAGCACGCTCAAGTTGAGAGGGATTTGATAGGGCCGAGTGACTGCACTGAAAATCGATAATCGGTTGAAGAGGGTGGTGCCAGCGTCTGCGATTGGTCCACTTTCCCTTCCTTAGCTTGTGGGGGCTGGTCGACAGTCGCGGCGGCATACAACGGAAACTTATTCATGACTCTAAAACGGATCCTGTGAAATCAAGAATTGGCAGAACGAGGTCGTAAACGTGCCCAAAGTGCTCGAAAACGTTACACGGCCATGCAAAAAGGTTTATTATGCGTCAATAAACCTATGCTCTCCGGCAGGTGCCAGTAGCCAGTGCCTGAGTGATCGGCGGCAGCATACTTTTGTTCCTTTCGGAACGGGGCAGCCTGACCCTATTCAGAGGAAAATTCAGTTTTGTTCGGCATATTAACGCATCTTCAACGCGAACACGCCACTTTTACGCGTTGAGTTCTTGCGGTTTTGTGGCGTCTCATTACAGGCAGTTGAAGTTAGTGCAGCCGGAAAGCTTTTGACCAATAGCTAAGGGTTAATGTAGAAAAGCCGTCGAATGAGGAATAACTATTTTTCTTTTGTTAGGTCAAATCGTACATAATCGGTGTCTACAATTCATATCAGATTAGCTGCTGTGGTGTTCTTCGTGACGTCGCGTAACAGACAAGTGAAGGGGGGGTGGTCTAAAAAAGTTTTTCATCAACCCCAGAGGGCTGATTGCAGAATTGGAATAGAAAAGCTTGGAAGAGCTTTACGTTATATCACCCAAGGCGTCGTCGCTACGAAAGCTATCCAGCGATATCGCTTGTTCTTCCGATAGGGTTATCGACTTCAACTTCATGTCTACAATTGCGCCGTGTTGGCTCAGAAAGTCCATGCCGAGAATGACGTCTCTTGAACACTGGTGAAGGATAATGAAGGTGGCAGGGTAAGTCCTGTCATTAACGGTAATTCTTGTGGTGCACATTCCAGTCGGCGTTATTCGGTGTCCTCCAGGGGTACGAATTTGAAGGCCGTCCCTGCAGTCTTAACCTTCTTCAACTGTACCGTGACGGGTCCACTCATCAAGGAGGAGTAGGCTCGTGTTTCCACTAAGGCAGTGACTGTGTGGCCAACGAGAAGCATGTCGAGATCAGTGGTTCTTTGTCTTGCGTTGCAGTTAGGTCTTGGCGTTGGATGCGTCTGCGTCATGTTTTTATTTATTTATTTATTTATTTATTTATTTATTTATTTATTTATTTATTTATTTATTTCAGATACTGTCAATCCCAGCGGGATTTTTACAGGTTGGGCATATATTATACACTCAAAAATAGCGATAAAAACAGGTTTACATGATTTCAACAATATTTGCAATCGACACGAAGCAGATATACACATATGGTAGGAAATAAAACAAGGGAACATTTCATTTGGCAAAAGGGGGTGAAATTACATAGGCAAATACAATGCTCATACAGATTTCATTTTATACAATGACTTGAGTGGTGTTATTTCCGGCTAACGTAATCTAATATTGCACAACAGCTCTTCTACAAGGGTTATAAATTTCGGCAACGACGTGTTAGTCGTTATGAAGGGGTCCAGGCTATTCGATTCTCTTATTGCAAGAGGAAAGAACGAATATCTAAAACAGTCAGTGCGAAATGCATATTCTTTAAGTGTTAATGAATGCTTATGGCGGGAAGGTCTGGTGTCAGCTAGGGATATATACAACGAAGTATTTATTCGTAATGCATTGTGTATCAATTGGAACAATCATTTTAGTCTTGCTAGCTTGGCGCGGTTGCGCAGAGTAGGAATACCGGCTTGTTTTAGCAGTTGGGTAGGTGAATCGCTATTCTTGTATTTGTTAAAGATGAATCTAATTGCCTTTCGCTGCGCTCCTTCTAGTTTGTTAATAAGCTGTTGCGTATAAGGAAACCAAATTGTGTTACCATATTCGAGAACTGGGCGAATAAATGCGTTGTATGATAGCAGTTTAATTTCCGGTGGCGCAGCTCGAAGTCTTCTTCTGAGGAAGAACAGCCGTTTTAAAGCAGATGGTATGATACTGTTAATATGAGATTCCCATCTTAGGTCATGTGAAATGATCAAGCCAAGATATTTAAGCTCATAAACTCGGGTGAGCGGTATATTATTGATTGTGTATTCGAAGTCTGACCTATGTTTTTTGCGGGTTATAGATAAAAAGGCAGTTTTTTTAATGTTCAGCTCCATCTGCCACTTTTTACACCACTTCACTACATTGTGAAGGGCGATGTTTAAATCAACGTGGTCATTCATAGAGTTAATTTCATTATAAAGAATGCAGTCGTCGGCAAAAAGCTTCATTTTAACGCCGATGTTAGAGGGTCGTCAACGTCGCGTCGTCAGGTCGTCTTTCGTCGGCACTTTCTTGACTTTCAGCCTTTGTCGAAATGGCGTCGTCTCGTTGGTCTATCATCGAAAAAGCCTTTTCGGCGTCTTCATCAGTGGTGGAGGACCTTCGTCAGTTCGACGAACAGCAACCTCACCTCCATCGGTTGCGGATTTTACTTTTCTGGATATGGGCTTGCAGACCGGCCCCGGGTTGGGCAAGTGTACGGTCGGCGTTGCGGGGACAGGTGGTGATGGGGAACGGGATGGTCGTCGAGGACTCAATGAGTGGCGTCGAGGTAATCGGCGATGTCACGTGGGCGTTCACCTTGCTGTGGGCGCGGTACGTTGATGGCGAACCCTCGAAGTCCTATCTCGCGTTAAGACCATAGGCGGCCGATGTGGCTGGCTTCACCGCAATGATAGCAAAGCAAACGGCGGTCGCGGGCGCACCAAACGTCACTTTTCCTGGAAATGCGGCGCCGCGAGATTGGTGGGCGTGCTGGCGGCGGCGGTGGTGGAGGATGGAACTGTGGCATTACAGGGTCCTGGCGCTGGCGCGGAGGGGGAACGTGGCGGCGGGCTACGGTGGCGTACGTCATTGCTTCCTGCTGAGGCTGCGCCCATTGAGGTACTGCGAGTGATTGTTTGAGCTCATCGCGTTGACGTCGGCAATCAAAGCCGCTTGATGCTGTGATGAAGGGAATAACTTCTGAAGCTACTCCCGCACGACCGCTCTGGTAGCCTCGCGCAGGTCGCCGGTGGACAGTGACTGAAATCCGTTGACTTTGTTGAGTTCGTGTGGCGGTTGAATTGCCGGCTCCGCATTTCCAGTATCTTCTCGATATTGATGGCCTCACAACGAAACTCGTCGATGGTCTTCCGTGGGCTTTTTACCATTCCGGTGCAAAGTTTCTCCTTCGCATCACGCTGAGTGGGCGGATCTTCTTCTGCTTGGACATTGCCGAGTTAGCGTGGCGGAATGGATGCTTCATTCCTTCTGTAAATATGGCAATATTGTCCTTTGGTAGCGGCACTCGGGCTTTCAATAGAACTTCAACACTTTTTTCCCGACAACATTTGTGAAGGTCCTCAGGAAGTTACTACGAAACAAGTGCCACGTTGTAAGGGTGGACTCCCGATTCTAGAACCATGTCCTCGCACCATCTTGTGAGGAGAAGTATACATGGCGCAGCTTATCCTCAGAGGTCCCGTAGTTGAAGGCTGAAATCGTTTCAAAAGTCTCGAGCCAGATTTCTGGAAAATCCGCCGAAGCTCCACGAAAGGTAGGTTGCCCCCTCGGTTGCCGAAGCACGACGGGGGACGCTGAAGCTGCCATTGTTGTTGACTTGGGGATGTTTTTTCTAGTCGGCTCGGGTAGAATACCGTGCTCCGTGGGCAAGTTCTATATCTGCGACTTGCTCGATGTTCTCGGGCAACGCTGGTGCTCTCATCTGGCTCCCCTCGGGCTTCGGGCTTGGATCGCGGCTTCGCGGGGGCGTTCGATACATGTACGCACCCAGCACCTCCATCAGATGTCACGTAGCCCTGACGGTGAAGAAAGCAGTAAAACTGTGAATGACAACACTAGCGTTTTATTGGACGAACTTCTGCCCTCAAGAACCAGCTAAACTCAAGGGATCACAATAGCAGCCAACAAAGTCGGCGATCATCAAAATTTGATCTGCAGTCAGGAGCATCCAGTTTTAGACATCAGTCATCGAAGCTTCCAGAGTAATCGGGGGTGCCCACGTGCCTTCCAGAAAGTTCTACACAATTGGTGTTGCACACGCTATCAGATTACACAAGCTTCTGTGACAACAGACAGCGGATAGAACCATCGATAACATTCGAAAAACTTCTTATACATGCAAGTGCATCCTGCGTTGTGCGTTAATATTTGTTAGGCGGTGAAAAGCGGTAATCGGTAAAGATAAAGAACACGTGTCACTATTGACTTGTGAAGACCTGGATTGTACACTCACAGGGCACGTCGGTCCTAATTCGTCCCATATAAAGAAACAATAAATCTTCATTACACCGTGTTGGTGAAGTGGCGCACTGACCAGGACAAGATGGAGAGGCACAAGAATGCACGACACTCACTGCATTTAGGGTAGGATTGCAAACCATGATAGATATGATGCCGATCTTTGACTCCCGAGTGTGAATGGTCATGTGATTTTGAAAGTGATTTTAATCATGCATTGCATATGTTGGAAGTCTGAGCGCTGGCAGGCATACAAATATGAAGCATTTGTTCAGAAATAAAGTACTTGCGAAAAAGGGAGCAATTGTCATGTATTCTACTCTCACTCCACGTTGTCATGGTCAGTGAGCTGCTTCACCAACACGCTATGAGGATTTGTCACCAAGTGGACCAACTTTCCAGATAATGAACTATAAATCAGCATTTTAAGCAAGGACGAGAGTTTCACTGAGAAATGCACCTGCGTAAAAATGTGGTTGTGCAGATCGTGAACCGGTGACGGAGGCGTGGACATTCATGTGTTCATGTGGCTTATTCATGCAACTAATCTCTCAGTTGAGCTGAATGAACAACTGCACGCACGTATGTCTGCGACAAGCAAATCATTGCTAGTACTCCTATAAAGTACGCTTACCGATAATTAGCACCTTCAAGTACGGCTGCGGCAAACCATGCACAAGAATGCAGGAAATGAGATGCGTCGGACGCCTAGTGCCCTTTCTCAACATGCGACAGCTCAGCGCTGCCTAATTGCAGTGGGCTGCAGATAAAGAAAATTAAATCTCTCGAAACAAGACACATGTAAACATTTTGGTTTGGCTTACTTCTGAAAAAAGTTAGGTATGAGAGCGCCTTTTAGAGGTTTGAAGTGGTAAAATGATCAAGGTTCATAAGTACGTTACTAAATTGCAATGTGAATGAAATTTTATAACCGATCAGTGGCGTAGAAGCGAGCTAGTACAGTAATTAAACTTGTTAAGATGCTTCGACATACCTACTTCTCCAATATTGAGATACAATGCTAAGGCCGAAGGTCTACCCTTTTAGTTCAGCGAGAGAGCCACCCACTATTACTGCTCCGAGTAGCGATCATGAGCACGTATCATCATCGTCATCATCGTCAGCCTCGTTACGCCCACTGCAGGGCAAACGATTCTCCCTTACTTTTCCATATACCCCGCTTATGTACTAATTGTGGCCATGTCGTCCCTGCAAACTTCTTAATCTCATCCGCCCACCTAACTTTCTGCTGCCCCCTGCAACGCTTCCCTTTCCTTGGAATCCAGGAATGACCTTCGGTTATCTTCCCTCCTCATTACTTGTACTGTCCATGCCCATTTCTTCTTCTTGATTTCAACTAAGATGTTATTAACTCGCGTTTGTTCCCTCACCCAGTCTGCTCTTATCCCTTAACGTTTCACCCATCATTGTTCTTTCCATAGCTCGTTGCGTCGTCCTCAATTTAAGTAGAACCTTTTCGTAAGCCTCCAGGTTTCTGTCCCGCACGTGAGTACTGGTAAGACACAACGGTTATACACTTTTCTCTTGAGGGATAATCGCAACCTGCTGCTCATGATCTGAGAATGCCTGCCAAACGCACCCCAGCCCATTCTTTTTCGTCTCATTATATCAGTCTCATGATCCGGATCCGCGGTCACTACCTGCCCCAAGTAGATGTATTCCCTTATCACTTACAGTGCCTCGCTACCTATCGTAAACTGTTGTTCTCTTCCGAGGCTGTTAAACATTACTTGAGTTTTCTGCAGATTAATTTTGAGACCCATCCTTCTGCTTTGCCTCTCCAGGTCAGTGAGCATGTATTGCAGTTGGTCCCCTGAGTTACTAAGCAAGGCAATATCATCAGCAAATCGCAAGTTACTAAGATATTCCCCATTAACTCTTATCCCCAATTCTTCCCAATGCGGGTCTCTGAATACCTCCTGTAAACACGCTGTGGAAACCATTGTGGAGATCGTATCTCCCTGTCTGACACCTTTCTTTATTGGAATTTTGTTGCGTTCTTTATGGAGGACTACGGTGGCTGTGGAGCCGCTATAGATATCTTTCAGTAGTTTTACATATGGCTCTTCTACACCCCGATTCCGTAATGCCTCCATGACTGCTGAGGTTCGGACAGAATCAAATGCGTTCTCGTAATCAATGAAATCAATATCTAAGGGTTAGTTATATTCCGCACATTTCTCTATCACCTGACTGATAGTGTGAATATGGTTGACATGGATGATTGATAGTGTGAATTCCTTTATTTTACCAGCTATATTCTTATTAATCAGGAATCCGACTCCTAGTTCTCGTCTCTCCGCTAAGCCCCGGTAGCACAGGAGGCGCCCGCTTTTTAGCACTGTATATGCTTCATTTGTCCTCCTAACTTCACTGAGTCCTATTATATGCCATTTACCGCCCTCTAATTCCTCCAATAGCACTCCTAGACTCGCCTCACTAGATAACGTTCTAGCGTTAAACGTTGCCAGGTTCAGATTCCAATTGCGGCTGGTCCGGATCCAGGAATTCTTAGCACCCTTTGCTGTGCCGCAGTTCTGACCGCCGCCGTGGTCAGGTGCTTCGCAGCTGCTGGCGACATGAGTACGTATATTGGACGCAAAATCGTAATGAACCGTAGTTCTTCCGGACGAGCAATACAGGCGACGATCAAGAGCTTGATATGTGCCGGATAACTTTGCGTATGAGGATGTCGGCCACATTTTCCTCGATGACGTTCCGCTCCACAGACGACACGCGGTATGGTCGGAGGTGTGCAGTGAAGCTGCCATCGGTTGAAAT
Source organism: Dermacentor variabilis (assembly GCF_050947875.1). Lineage (NCBI taxonomy): Eukaryota > Metazoa > Arthropoda > Arachnida > Ixodida > Ixodidae > Dermacentor > Dermacentor variabilis. Next base: position 33,644,694 of record NC_134574.1, read on the forward strand.
GAGATGCACTGCGACGAATATGCGGCCGAGAAGCTACCAGTGGGCGTCAAATAAAGGTCTGTGTTTCTGAAACAGCGCTAAATGTTCTTCCTTTTGCGCGACATTGAGATAGCCGTATTTAGTGGCTGTTAAAGCTGCCGTACTATCATCATCAGGAGGTAAAGGCAAATGTGTTTCCATGCGAAGAGAAACAAGTGCAAAAGGTTCGGTGTCCGTAAGGCAAGGAACAGCCGGTGCCTTGGGCATCGCGACTGGCGAAGAAGTTGGATTAAATGCCATGACTAGCTCACTTCTGACATGAAAGCTCACAAGGCCAGGAGCGACGGAGAGGCCGTGAGAGCTGTGGCGACGGAATGGTACAAGGAAAACATCATTAACGTTGGTATCCGAAGTCAAGCTTAGAATTGCCTCATGGCCAGGTGGAATTATGCAATCGGCAGCTGTGGCGAAACGCAACCTGTGTGCGGCGAATTCAGACGAACATTCAGTGTCGCTCAGATGAATTACACGTTGACGGCAAGATATCAAATCTGATGCCGGCAAGAGAAAATCCAATCCTAAAATTTCTTCGTGAGTGCTGGATAACAAGATGAAACACTGAATGTGATGACGTATGCCTTCACTGAAAAAGCGTGCTGTGCAAAGTTCAAAGGGCTTATCAGTAACAGCATTAGCACAACGAAGGGGCGGTCCATTACAGGATGAGTTGACTTTTCGCTAACAAGAACACAAATCGACACTAATCACTGAAACCGAAGCGACTGTGTCAACCAAGGCTTCCCTCTGCACAGTTTAAACACTCACCAACAGCATATTAGACAGGCGTTCTTCATGGTATCGGTGTAGTCCGAAAGGTGGCGCTTTCCCTACTGAAGTCGCCCTATCTAGTTTTCTGAGTCAGGAGATGAAGTGACTGGACTAAGAGGAAACGAGAAGCGTCGCATTGGCGAAGAAGAACGACCACGTGCGTAATGGAAACCTCCGTTTGTGTCGACGTTGTCCGGAGATGGTAAGTGACGTCCATAACGTTGGTAAGAGCGGCGCTGTTGTTCTCCTGGGATAGAAAGGACATCCTGCTCAAAATCTTTATAACTACGTTGTTCTTCGTGTTGGCGGCGTCGGCAAAACCTTGAGATGTGGCCACGGATGCCGCAGTGATAGCAGACCGGTCGGGGTGGGCGCCATGTGTTTCCGTATGGCTGAGCTAGTACATTTACTGAGGAGAAAGTGTGCCGTAGGTGGCGGGGCATGCTGGAGAGATAGTGCCACAGCAGCAACCTGAGCCTAAGTGGGCGTTGGTAGGGGCAGATGGCTTGGGTCTTGCGCTCACGCAACTGAAGCTAGACCTTCCCTTACGATGTTAAGTAGGTCGCCTCCAGACGATGCTGTATGTGCGTTGAAAGGCCACGCAAAAAGGTGTGCCTGCATTCCTCGCGAATGATGCTATGGATGAGTGCACGCAGCTGGTTTTCCTTGGTTGGCCTGTGATCAGACGCGTCAGGCTGCAAGTGGATCGAGGGAAGTTCATTGAGGCGCTGTCACATAGCGATAATGTCGACTAAAGTGGTGGGGTTCTTCACGACAAGGGCTTTAAACGCTATGGCACGAATCCCTTTGAGTAAATGGCATACGGGATTATTCTCCGCCATGTAGCTGTTTACACGGCTGCAAAGGGTGAGGGAGTGTTCTGTCTTTGAAGTGTACGACTCGCCGGTGAGCTTAACGCACTCGACAAGTTTCTTTCTCGCGACTTCAAAGCAGACAGTGGGGATGGGAAAAATCTGTCGCATCTGCTGTTTCAAATAGGTACAGTGTACGGACTGCCGTTCATTATTGAGAAACCAAGTCTTCTCGACGTTGGTTAGAGAGAGGGCTACATGAATGAGCTGCACTCACGCGGTCGTAATTTTCGCACTAGTCGTCAACATCGCCGCCGTGGAGACCAACGAATATCTAGGAATCCTTGTGAGTGCCAGTAACATACCAAGAAAGGGTTCCCGTAGGAGCAGGCATAGTGGAGGCGGTTGTGTTGGTCTGCTGATCTTGCAACATCGCCGATAGCAGTTGATACAAGCGCTGACCTGAGCGGAGCTACAGAGATGTACTCGAGGGGAAGCTCGATAGAGAAGACTACGGAGCCGGAAAGCGACCTCCACCACTTGAGAGACAACGACTTAGCCGCAAGTCCTCCCTTTTATTTCTGCGAGCCAGCCACCCACTATATTACTGCCCCAAGTGGCAGCGATGGGTATGTCCAGACGAAGAACATGAAATGCGGAGACAGCGCTCACAATATCAGTAATTCGCATTGAAATCTATTTTTCATAGATATTTGATTTTTGAACTGCTTTGCTCATTCCGTTACGCAAGACCTAGCGCACGATCAGCAAGAGGACGCCAGGCATCTCGTGCGTCTTTTCCGCCAGGAAAATAATATGTGATCAAAGCACTCTACATCGCTCTATAATGTAAGAAATGGTCAACTGAGATTTCCGAGTGGTTTTGACGTTTTGATGTCCGTATATCAGTCGCCATGAGCACTTCGTTCTTTGCTCATGCAGTTGCACTAGACTAGTGAAAGGGTCGAGTTTCTTTTCATTACAGACGTAAAGGCTGTAAAGGGAGGGCATATGCATTTAATCTGTAGAGCCGTGGTAAGCGAGAGGGACACACGTCTTTTCGGTAACAAGGTTTAGTTTATTCTGTTTAAAAGAGAGAGAAGTCAGCAGACGCGCGCCGCGCGCCGGAAGTGGCGAGGGCTTTAGAGAGAGAGGAGGAAAGAGGGAAAAGGAGCATACAGAAGTGCGGTGCGTGGGCCTAGTGCGATAGGAAAGCAGGAAACAAAGAAATCAGAAAAGGGAGCTGGCGCACGACGTTCGCCACAGCGAGTCCGATCATCTGTCCGTGTGCCTGGTGTCCAGCACTCACGAAGTTCCGCTTACGGGAGGCCCGTAACGGGAGGCTGCGGTTGCGGAGGCTGCGGCTGCGTAACGGGAAGTCCGCTTACTGAAGGCTGCGGGGGTGTTGCGCAGCTCCATCGCCGCGCCACTATATATTGCTTCCCCCTTAGAGAGAAAGCTGAAGCGACGAACGATGCTCACAATGCACAAGTGGCAGCCCAGTGAATGCGACGCAGAAGAGGTGATGAACCGCGCACTTGCAAGGCGGAGTCCGCATGTCCCGGGAAGGAAGGCACGGCAAGATAATTAAGCGCGGTTGCCTTGCTGAGTGCTGGCTTGAGTCGCTCAAGCGCGATCGTATCTCGTGTCCCGTTTACGCCGACGCCGAAGTTAGAAGGGAACCGTTCTAAAACAGGGAATGGTCCGAGGTAGTGGGGCTGAAGCGAGCCGCGCACGTGGCTGTAACACACAAAACCATGTGTGGCTGTCTGCAAGTCCGAAGTGATGTACAGTGGACGGGGTTTCTTAAAACTTGTAGGCTGCGGACGGAGGTTTCGGAAGACATCGCGAAGCTGGTCGACGTACTCGCTTGCTGTTAGAGAGGAGGCGAGGGTGTTTTCTTCGAAGAAGTCGGCTGGCAGGCGAAGCGAGGTGCCGTAAACAAGCTCTGCAGTAGCGCAGGAGAGGTCCTCTTTGAAGGCAGATCGAATTCCGAGAAGCGTGAGCGCAAGTCTGTCCACCCACATGTTAGGACAGCCGTGCGCTGAGTGCTGCTTTGAGATGGCGATGAAATCTCTCGACGAGGCCATTTGTTTGAGGGTGGTAGGAGGCAGTTCGCAGGCGTGCTGTTCCGAGAAGTTGAAGTAGCTCCGTGAAAAGGGACGATTGGAATTGCCGGCCTCGATCAGTGACAATTCTCGTTGGACAGCCAAATCGCGGTACCCAAATGGTAACAAAAGCTGCGGCGACAGTAGCTGCCGACATTTTGGAGATAGGTGTCGCTTCGGGCCTGCCGATAAAGCGGTTGACACGTGTCAGAAGATAGCGATAGCCTTGGCATTGGGGTAGCGGGTAGACGATGTCGACGTGCACAACGGAGAACCGTTCGTCGGGTTGCAAGAAAGGCTTTGGGGGGGGGAGGGGGGGAGGGTACCGCTGAACTTTTGCGCGCTGACAAGGCGCGGATGAGCGGACCCAGTCGCTGATATTTGCGTTCATACTCGGCCAGTCGAACCGTGATGAGACGAGCTTTTGGGATGCGCGAACGCCTTGGTGACAAAGAGCGTGATATGAGTCGAATATTTTCTTGCGTAAAGAGGTGGTGAGGTAAGGCCTAGATGTGCCCGTGGAGGTGTCGCAAACAATTGGCACATCTTCAAAGGTAACTGATTCAAGCTGAAGGGATGTTGACGGAGCGCAGAATCATTGGCTTGTCCTGTAGCCAATTCTTGGAGGTTGAAAGGAAATGATGTCGACATAGAGCTATTGGAGCGACTGCGTGTGATAGCATCCACTCGACTGAAGGCGTCAGCCGGTGAGTTATCAACGTCGCTGACGTGGGGTATATCAGTTCAAAACTCTGAAATGAAGGCGAGTTGGTGCACCTCACGTGAAGTGTACAATGATTAAGAGCGGCCGATTGAGTAGGTGAGGGGCTTGCGCTAAGTGAAGGTTTTGAACGAGTGGCCTTTAAGTGGGTGTCGGAAATGCCTCACGGCGAGAAATATGGCGAGCAACTCACGGCCAAAAACACTGTAGCGTGTTTGTGCGGGGGTCATGCGTTTTGAGAAAAAGGCAAGGGGCTGCCACCCACCGTTCACTTTTTGTTGCAGTACGGATCCGACCGCAGAGCTGGAGGCATCCGTCATGGGCGACAACGGATAGCTCGGCTTGGGAGGAGATAGCAGTGTGGCATCGGCCAAAGCGTGCTTGATAGAGTTGAAAGCTTCATCTGCCGTGCTGCTCCAGGTCAGTGCAGTTGACGATTGTTTGCCATAGAGCAAACGCTCGAGGGGTTCCAGCAGCATAGCACAGTTTCTAATGAACCAGCGGTGAAAGTTTACCAGGCCTAGACACTGGCGCAGCTTAGTAATTGAAGCTGGATTGGGGAACACCATGATGGCCTGCACTTTGTGAGGAAGAGGGTGGATGCCATTGTTATCGCAGCGATGGCCGAGAAAATCAAGTGACGGCACCCCGAACTCACTCTTGGCACTGTTGACAACGATACAATTTGCTGATAGGCGCTCAAAAAGCTGATGGACATGTTGGAGGTGCTCTTCGTGGGATGAGCTTGCCACAAGGAAGTCGTCAACGTAGGCAAAAACGAACGGCAGATCATGCGTGACTGTGTCGAAGAACCGTTGTGATGTCTGTTCAGCATTTCGGAGACCCAATGGCATTCTAAAAAATTTAAAGATGCTGAATGGGGTGGTAATTGCTATTTTTGGAATGTCTTCTGCTAGAGGAATTTAGTAAAATGCTCGCACCAGGTAATTTTGGAAAATACTGTAGTGCCATCCAGTGCCGACGTGAAATCTTGGATGTTAGGCAATGGGTGCCGATGCGCAATGGTATTTGCATTCAGGGATCGGTAGTCCCCACACGGCCTGCAGTCACCTGATTTCTTGGGGACCAGGTGAGCGGAGACGCCCAGCTGCTGGACGATGATCGTACGATTCCAAGTTCCAGCATGTGTTCGAAGTGTGCTCGGGCAATTTTGAGTTTGTCCGGGGCGAGTCGTCGTGGGCGAGCAAATACAGGTGGACCAGTTGTTAGGATGTGATGACGTACTTCATGCTGTACGGGTTTTGTCCAGTCGGGTGGTCGCGTGAGGTTGGGGAACTTTTGATGGAGGCAAGCAAAAGGATCGCCAGCAACTGTTCTGGTTCAGGCGACTATAGGCGAGTCACAGGAAACGACGCCATGAACAGGGAGCAACTTAGCAGTGTCCAGCAGGCGTTGGTGTTTCACATCGACCAGCAGTCCATGGTGGCCCAGTAAATCAGCGCCAGTCAGAGCACGGCGAACATCAGCGACGAGGAAAATCCAACGGTACACGTGTCGCAAGCCAAGGTTCAGGGTGAGGGACCGCGACTTGTAAACAGGTATCCTGCTACCGTTAACCGCTTGAAGATAGGAGGTCGGCGGTGTCGTTCTGCCGGAACGCTGCGCAGGAATAATGCTGACCTCCGCCCCGGTGTCCACCAGGTATAGCTGGCCTGTGGTTCTGTCCATGACATGGAATAGGTGACTTTTGTTTTGGCCCTGAGCGGTTGTTGCTATTAAAGGTTGGCCGGCTGGTTTCCCTGCCATGCGCAAGGACGGAGGCAGCGGCGCGCCTCCTTCCCGAAGCGGCGGTGACAAAAACATACCCGTGGTGGCGTTTGAGATCGGGAGCGTTCTTTCCTTGTACGCCGTGATCTACTCGAGCTGCGGTACCTTCCGTGGCGGGGTGAAGTGCGCTGACGCTCCGCAGCACAAACTAATTGTTCAAGGCGATTGCAAAGCGCGTCGGTGGGAAAAGCGGCGGAGGATGATGTTTGCAGCATGAACTCACAGTCGTGCTTGATGGTGTTACGTTGCACACCGCTGGCGTCACCACCTCCATGACTTTGTCCGTCAAGCTGGCAAGGCTGTTGAGGCCCATTACAGTGGCTGTAGCGAGTACCATCTGAACGTTTACTGGAAGGCGGTGCATGTACAGTTCCCTTAGGAGGCGGTCATCGCAGACTGTTGTGTTGCCGCTCATGAGCTGTCGCATACGGCGAAGGAGCTGGCTTGGCCGGCGGTCTCCCAAGTCCTCCTCGGAGAGCAACTGCTCTATGCAGGCGGGCTCGCTGCAGTGTGGTTGCGGGCTCGAGAAGTGCAGCCTTGAGATCGCTGTATGGAGTGGCGGGAAGCGGTCCAGAAAGCAGTGCGTCGGAAACTTCTACAGCAGTAGGCGACAGTGCAGAAAAAACTAGGCGGTACTTGCGTTGTTCCGTGCGAATGCCAGAGCGAACAAATTGTGATTTCGCTTGAAGAAACCAAACTGCAGGGTTGCGGTCCGAGTATGGTGGGAGTCGGATGGAAACCGCGGAGACGTCTTGTTGCTCGGTCGTGCCCGTAGGTTGAGTGTCTGGTTGCATCTCGTTGCTGTGTATGGCTCCACAATAACTTCGGCAGTGCCGCGAAGTAAACTACGGGTCACCACTTCGTAGAGCCGTGGTAAACGAGATGGTCACATGTCTTTTCGGTAACAAGGTCTAGTTTATTCTGTTTAAAACAGAGAATTGAGCGGGCGCCAGCAACACGCCAGAAGTGGCGAGGGCTTTAGAAAGAGAGGAGAAAAGAGGGAAAAGGAGCCTACAGAAGCGCAGTGCATGGACCTAGTGCAGAAGGAAAGCAGTAAACAAAGTAATCAGAAAAGTGAGCTCGCTCACGACGTTCGGCACAGCGAGTCGGATCATGTGTCCGTGTGCCTGGTGTCCAGCACTCACGAAGGTCCACTTACGGGAGGCCCGCTGGACGCCCCGTGAAGTTGTTTATGGCTGCGGAGTGGTGCGCAGCTCCATCGCCGCGCCACTACAAATCGTTATGATTCCCTGCTAGGGCCGCCGCATTGAACAACGAAGCATACTGATAACGAGAAATGCTGCTTCCAACACGTAACCATAGCTCACAAGAACGGAAAAAATGAAACAGTGGACGTGAGGAGAGCATTAAATATATTTCTAGCAGCCATTCACAGTAACCATTAGCAAGAACAAGCAGTTATGAAATATTTTATAAATGGTTTGAAGTGAGACACCCCACACAAGTAAACAAAGTGCCGTCAATAAGTGGCAGACTAATGCAATGCAAAAGAAGAAGCAAATTAGAAGAGAAAACTTGTACAACACAAAGAGGAGTGCTTTGCTTCTTGAGGGTAAGACTAATTGCAAAATTAGAAACATACCGAGGCAAATATTCGCAACATGATGAGGCATACGTCTGCTGCAGCGAAAATTCGGTGACTACTCAGCGCATCCTTATGCAATGCGAGTGTATTTAACCTGTTAGAGCCATTATTAACGCCCTTCTCCCAGGAGCACTTGGATTTAAAGTAGATGGAAGCATCGACCACTCAACAGTAATGATAAGCGAGAGGTTTACAGCCATATAGGTGAGTACAAGGTAGCTATAGAAGCTTAAGGAAAAAGAAAAGATTAATAAACGATTTAAAAAGACTGCTAAGGCGATGTATGCAAAATACTTGAATGAGAGGCGTGTATAGCATACTTGAATAACTCAAATAAGCACGGTGACTATTCCTCAGCACCTTATTATAAAGGGGCCCTGAACCAGCGCTTCTTATCGAGGTGTAGAAATTATTTTAAATTAAAACTGCTATGTGAGAAATACTTCGCTGGATAAAGTACTACAATGCATTCAGCAGAAGCGGAATTATTGGCAATCGAACACGCGGTTTGCGGTGCGTCCGCTCCTTCAACACCTTTTACTGTGAAGGAGGAGCGGGGCTTCTTCTTAACGCTTCGCCTACAGAACGCGCGCCACAGGTAAGCCAAACGCTGTTGTCTTTGAAAACCACAGTGCGCCCAGGACATGACTCGCCGTAGCGGCTGCGGCATCTACGCAACCTAGAAGACCGCAGCTACATGCAACCATTGTGCGTATGAGCAGCGCTTGCTTTATGCACTACAGTGCTTCATTGCGTGCTCGCGCTCCTACGTTCCAGTCAGACCGGGCTAAGTGGTGCGGACCGGCTTTCTCTTTGACGAGCGTGGCCGACGGATGGTTGCCTCATCCAACTTGCGTATTTTTGGTGCGCTATCAGCGAGTCTGCCAAGACGTCTAACCAGGATCAGCCAGTTATGAGCGCGCACTGTCAAGCACGCGTGTGGTCTGACCTTAAGTATCGCGTGATTCGAGGCTAGTTGACCGTTCAAACCTAGTCGAAGTTAGCGGGACTCACCGAGTACGACACCAATAAGCTGGGTGGCCAATTCTTAATGTTTCCGCAGATAGCTGCGGCCGAGCGTACGCGACCAGACGATAGTCGGCTTCTTCCGGTAGTACGTAATTCTTATCGAAAGTCGGAAGCAGATTTTCGCTTACTTCAAACTGTTTATTAAACTTCGTCAATAAATATACACAGTAATGGTAGGAAGAAGCCCACAGATGCAGACAGCCTTCTCTCTTGAAGTCCGCCCGCTACTGGCTAATTGCAGCCGCCTATGGGATCCCCGATATTACGAAACAAAGCGCCCATAAAGGTGTGAGGAGCAGGCTTATGTTGAAAAGACAACCTTTGAAAGAAATATGAGTTCGCTCTCCGCTTTCAGAGCTCCACACTCGACGCACGACTGTAAAACTTGGCTGCGATATTCACAGAGTTTTTTCAGCAAGATCAGGGGGTGGTTCAGAACTCTTTGAAAGGAGATGCCAATAAATCATCATTGCGTAGAGATTCTGCTTTCATCTCGTTTATGGACGCTGTGTAATCGGAAGTATTTCAGAAGTTTTCAACAATCACTTTTTTTAACTTCTATGTGCCCTTTCTTTACGAGCTCAGCCGTAGGTAGCTCAGGGGTTAACACAATCGATGCCACCAAGCCATTTGTTCTGGGAGCACGGCCGGCTGCCGTGGATGCGTCAATATTTCGTTCTGTGGCTGAACTTCACGTCGCGGTGATCTCTGACCCTGTCGGCCACGTTCCGAAGGAACCTAATGAAATAGAACGCACGGAACATTGGGCTGAGAATATTCTACAAAGTTGAATATACTCTGTAGAATATTCAGCTGGCCAAGATCATTACGGAGCCTTACGACATCCCTGGTATCATTTTGTTATATTAAATCAAATCAGTTGGCTGTACATTAACTTCGCACCGTCGCATGTACTATGCTTGTGTGACCGTTTGTGGCACTAGGATCCATGCCTGATGCGCGGCCCCTTGCGGGAAGTCCTGGATCCCTCGTGTGCCTGCTCCGACGAGGAAGTCAGGAGGGCGCTGGAGAAAGTCCACCTCACCGACCTTGCCGGGCAGCCCCAGAACATATTCATGGAAGTGTGCGAAGGCGGCAGCAACCTCAGGTGCTGAGCCACTTTGGTATCTTCTCATGGGCGCCAAATATGTTGTTGGCACCTTCCGCGCTACTCTCAAAACAGTGTAGCTGGCACACAAAGGCCAACGCTCACTATTATGTCAAGACTGTCAAATGAGTGTTACTTTTTTTGGCCGCTTAGGCACTTCCTGTAGTAGCTCAGTGGCAATGGTGTGGTGATTCTGAGCACGACGTCACGGGTTTCAGCCCGGCCGTGGCCGCTGTGGGCTCATAGAGCGCAATGAAAAAAAAAAACAGCAGGTACGCCATACATTTGCTGTATGTCAAGTAACGCCAGGTCGTCGAAATTAATCAGGAATCCAACACTATGGTGTGATTCATAATTGTGCCATAATTTTCCCTCGTAGAACCCCTAAACGTTATTAATTCTGAGCAGCCTTGCTAGGACCGAGTGCCTGTTCAAGAGGAGCCAGTGCTATCTTTTAAGAACAAATATGTCCACGACATTGTAATCTTGGTTTTAGTTGCTCTACTGCTATTTGTAGCGCTTTGTTGCGTATGGAGTTGAACAAGTGAAACGATATGCTCTAACGCAACTGGTGAATGAACTACGGGACAATGAATCGGGCTCATCATCGATAGAGGCAGGCCGCCAGTTAGAAGCACAGAGTGGCAGCATGCGTTTTATCTTCCATGCCTGGCGCAGGTTCGGTCTAAGGAGTTCCCACAAGTCTTATTTTTCATCAATGCAATATGTTCCACGGAAATAGCGTGTAGTGTATAAAACGAATACCCCTAATCCATATAAAAAATCCACCTGAATAGTGACCACATAAACTGCTGCCGCATGACAAAGAGCACGCTACTAAATAAGCGATGAATAGAAAAAGGTAAGCATCTAGCTACAGAGCTTTCAAGATATTTTCGTTCACTTGTCGTGCTTCAACACCTGCTGCGCCTAACATCTTGCATGGTATTGTCACTGAAATGAAATGAAATGAAGCGTGCAGTGTTGGGTGCAGCGAATAAAGTAAACAATTTCAATGTTTCCAACAGCGTTTTGATGTGGAGTCTATTCCGCATTCCAGTTCACGGACGGGCGCAAATTTTGCCAATTGTCACTGTGTTGGGAAAAAAGTTTAATTTATTGTTTTCTGTCTCGGACGACATCAGGAGTATTCCATAAATTATGTTATCGCTGCTAGTTTTCGTTACAGTTAACAGGTTCCTCCAATATGTATTGTGCCTAAGAGCATGCGTTGTTTGCATCTGCGGTTCACCTTTCACGCATCTGGGAATCTGGTATCGCTTGATTTGCGCTTTGTGAACGCGGACGAGGTCAGAAATTGTGGGCAGCTAAATTAAAAGATTTCAGCGCAAGTGCTATGACAAACGCGGTTTTTTCCTTCGTTACCACACAGTGATTATTAAATCGCTAGCCGTGTTTGTGACCTCCATGTATGCACCTGCCAAGAACAGCGTCCAATTTATATGCTCCAATTTATATGCCTTCGCTGACACGCTAAGTTGCAAACTAAGTGCATTTTCGCATTTGCTTCATTCGTCACAATTTTCCTTTGTCGAGTAGCATGCACATATCCCGTACGGAGCAGTTCAAATAATTTCAACCTCGCCAAAGGCAAATAACAAGACAGGAAAGTACCCAAAGTTTGAAATTAGTGCTGGATGTGGGACTGTTTGGTGGCATTCTTTTCTTGTAGGTTTTCAAGCGTGAATTTCCCGTTGCATCTTGAAGCTTATCTTACCTCCCTTAATAAATTTGACGTGCCAACTGTGTAGGCTATTTTAATGAATTTCCTACGATAGCATTCACTCCATGACTTGAATAAAAAGCGTCGTCAATTTGTTTTCGAATATTTCATGCACGTTAAGTTGCATCTCTTCTCTGATGGAGCATCTTATTCCCGTTGACAGAAACTACTAAACCTTGAATATGCTGCGGAGCTTATTGCACCTATATTAACATTTGATTTGAGCGGTAATTAACTCTACAGTTATAAAATATTGGCAACGCTCCTTAATCCACTATCATCTAAAACACGTGCTACAATGCAAAAAACAGGCAAACACCCTCTTCTTCTGTAGATGAAACAATATAAGTTGGCACGTTGGCACGTTAAAAGAAAGTAAATCAAAACTGTCTAGAGATGTCAGCTAGTTGCATCTCGTTCTGTGAATCTTAAAATCTTTCAAGTGTATACGGTTCTTGCATGTCCACAGGTAATCAAGTGTGCGGAAACATACAGGCCTTACATGTTTCTAATAACAGTTTCCAAGAAGTTCGTCAACACATTTATTTGCACGTGAACCCACATAACGATATCCTCTGTGATTAATACCTTTCTAAGTAATGAAGTACCGGGCTACTTGCAAGAACATATCACCCCGGGATTTATAAAAGAAGAATGCACAATCTGTAGTTTATTGAATAAAGGGCCCGCAACTTCTAGTTTGTAATGACACACCTATTGAGAGCTTTAACTACATACGCGTGAAAAGAGAACAAATATGTGTGCAAGCAAACTGTACTTCGATGACGCCCTAATAAGCTCTAGACAGCATAGCACACTTTCTTAACCAATCTAGCCTCTCGCTATCTGATAGGTCAGCTTACAACGACATCGGAAATAGGACTAGAATAAAGAAGTACCCCATATTGCACGTTTTGCTTCGCATATCTAGAGAATTATACCCGCAGGTCAACATCCGCAAACCATCAGCTAGTTTAAGACCAACACGGCATTGTCAGCACGTGGGTGAAACAATTATGTCATGCCTGAACACAAATTCTACATGTTGTGCAAATAATAATCTTGAAATCATAGGGTGTGGACGAGCGGATAGTATAAAATATCGCTGATGCTACACTTGTGTCCAAGTCATTGTACGATATGAATTACTAACAGCACAGAAGAAAGACAACTCATCGAATACAGGCGTCGGGTTCTGACCGGCATTTCCAACTTTACCATGCTAGAAGACCTCTACGGGAAAGGAGCAAACGAACATGCACCTTGATCGAGTAGAGCTGCAGCCTGCGGCAGAAATTCTTTGCCTCAAGAGCTCGGCACTTCATCGCAAGGTACTATGCCAGCGAGTATATGAGATGCAAACATGACTTCTGCTCCATTCAGAAACACAAGCACAGGAGCACCTGAACTAGAAACATAACAGGCCAATGCCGTGTAATAGGGGGGTAAAGAATTACGCCAGGAGATTTTATGCAACTTCCCAACACATAGGAGATTGCTAATCATGAAAACACAAACAAACGTCAGGCGCATATAGCACACTGATGTGGCAATAACGCTGTAACAGTAATATTACGCTACATAAAATTAAATGCCATACAAGTAGCAACCATTCCAGCACATCGTACACCCCGAAAAGCTGAACTGAAAGCAATCAAATCAGCACTATCAGTGCAAATTTGCAGATTACAACATCATGCCTGCGTGCATGGATTCACCAGAAACTGCCAGGGCCTCCACATCACACAAGATTCTAGGAGAAGAGGGAGATCTACACGTGACCTACAAGCAAGTGGCCAAGAAAATAGATTAAAGGATGTATAGCCTTGCATTCTAGGACAAAAACGGGCTCAAGAGCCCGACATCAGAAATGAAAGTTGAACGAGTTGGTGTGCATTTATTATTAATTACAGTGCAAGAAATAGACAACGGACCAGAACGAAGCACCATGTGCGTTCACTTCGTTCTTGTCTATTGTCTTTACGTTGCGCTGTAGATAATGAATTCATGCGGCGGTACAGGAGAAGAATGATGCCCCCGCCTAAGGCCCTAACTTCAAATCCAAATCTATGCGCACACACACATAGCTGTTGCAGCGGCGCATTACATGAAGCCAGTAGTAACAGGATGGCAGTAGAGAGAGATGAGGGCTAACTTCCAACCAAGATTTATTCTGGAGATACGGCGGTTTGTAAACTATCAAAAGAAAGAGAGCAAGAAAGCCAGGTAAAAATTGTTGCTTGATGCAAACAGTCAAATGAACAGAATACAAATAAAAATTCCAAGTGCAGGGAACAAAATACATAACAATTGCCAATCGGGCATGGCAGCGCATTCCAGGAAACCCGGTTATATTTCCAATAGAAAAACTGACAGCTTGCTTATGCAAGCTGACATACCAATCAAACTCTCTCATCGTTCATAAGAGGTCACTTTAGTTTGCTTCAAAAACGAATAACATTGCCTACACTGAGCGGTTTCTATTATCTAATTGGCTGAGAAGAGGCGAGGAGCTCACTCTAGTGTAGAGGGGTTCAATGGGGCCGTGCCAGTGCACTGAAAATCGACAATCGGAGGCAGAGGCTGGTGCTGGCGTCTGCGATTGGTCCGCTTCCCATTACACAGGTTGCAGGGGCTGGTCGAAAATTGTGGCGGCATGCGACTGAAGCTTAAAAATGACGCTAAAATGGATCCTCTGAAAAGAAGAGTTGGCAGAATGAGGTCGTAAATGAGCCTAAAGTGCTCGAAAACGTTACACGGCCACGCAAATAGGTTTTTTATATGCGCAAATAAACCCATGCTTTCCGGCAGATGCGAGTAGCCAGTGCCTCAGCGATCGGCGGCAGCCATCTTTTGCTACTTTCGAAACGGGGTAGCCTACGGCTATTCATAAGAAAATTCAGTTTTTTCGGCATATTAATGCACCTTTAACACGTACACGTCACTTTGACACGGTGAGTTTTTGCGGTTTTGTGACATCGCGTGACAGGCAGGTGAAGTGGGTCCTGCTCAAAAACTTTTGACCAATAGCCGAGGGCTAATGGCGAAAAGGCGTCGAATCAGAAATAAGTATTTTTCTTTTGTTAGGTCCAGTTATGCTTAATCAGCGTGTACACCTCATATCAGGTGGGGAGCTATCGCGGTATTCGTGATTTCGCGTGGCAGACAGGTGAAATGGGGCTGGTCCAAAAGAGTTTTTGACCAATCGCGGAGGGCTCATTGCAGAATTGCAATAGAAAAGTTTGTAATAGATTTACGTTATAGCACCCCAGTTTTGCAGAAACAAGATCTGTCGTCGGCAAATAATAGGATATTTGAGGAGGCACGATGAGGGGGGCAAGTCGCTCATATGAAACAGAAGAAAACGAGACGTGGGATGTAAACCCTGCCACGCGCCAGAATGAACAAGCCGATACGAGCCATAAACGACCGAAAAAAATTACGAACCTTGCGAGTAGTTTTTGTTCAATTCTTTGTTTCCTTGGTCTGAAAAAAAAATATTCTGTTCTTCGAATGAACCAGTACAGGCTACAAAATCGAGTACCAGGCTGATTGAACCTGCTGCGATATGTTTCTCTTTTTGTGAGATCCCGCTGTCCGTGAGCCTTTGGCGTCCTCTGTTCCTTATTTGGGCACACGTTGAATTTGCATATAACACCCGTAGCTGCACTACTGATTTCGTGCCACTCATATTTTGTTGAACTTTTGATTCTAGCTATAAGCGGGAACTCTTAGCAACAGCGAGGATTTAATGAGCCACTTGTACTGTTCCCTGTATTACACTAAGTGTGTGTTATTTTAGTGTTTAAGCACTTTCTTTTGTGTTTTCTTTCTCCGGATGCATGTGTGCCACGCACTGCTGTCCTTGGCTTGAGAATGTTCTCGATGTTTCCTCCTGCATGCACCTATAACAAGTTGAAGCTAAACATTTCGACAGAATCACCTGTCTGATTTGGAAAATTCATTAGGAGTTTGAGAGTGACTTCAACCAAATCAGCTAATTTTATTACACCGAGGTTTCGGAGCCCATTCCGCTCCATCTTAAGGGCATATTTTTCGGCGAAGCCGGTGTGTAGCTTTTAAACGGTCCTTCGTAAAAAAAGGAGGGGGGAGCACGGAAGGTGGGGGCACACTTGACCGGGAACGTTTTCATGACAGGCGGGAATAGGCGAAAGGGTGCGATGGCTGTGGCGGTGCTGGTCGGCTGGGGTGACAGAGGCTGGGGGCGCTTGACCCGCGAGAATACCGTTGAAATGTTTGCCGAGGGGGGGGGGGGGAAGGCGAGGGGCGCAGATCTTTTGCTATTGGTGACCTATACCAGGGATCTACCTGGCTGGGCGTCCTTTAGGGTATGCACAGAGGGTAGCTTGCCCTTTACGTGGTTTATTTTACCCCCCTTATTCTTAAAGAGTCCAGTAGCAGTCTTTTTCTCACGAGTTCCTTTCTATTTGAAAGATTTGGGTTTCTTAGACAGCAATGTTGTGGTCGACGTCTTCAGTATGCTCGGCTGTGGTGGCGCTGAGTATTCGGTTGAATCCTTTGACGTCATTGTCATGTTCTCTCATTCTTTCTTTCAGATTTTTGCTTTCTCCATGTTCCTCGGCGGATAGTCGGCACACATCACTTGATAGACGACGCCTTGGGCTTTTTCTTTTGGTGGATGGTCTTTCCGTGTTGTGAGGAGAATATTAAAGTGTTTATCGGTTTGTACACAACTTTGAGGATCTCTTTTTTTTCAATTTCCCTTTGACGTATGGAATAGAAAATCGTTTCCGGGATAGCTGGAAAGTCAATGGTTGAAGACCCTATAGTTCTTTCTCTTTTTTTTTTTTTGTTGTCGGGCAGCTTTTTGAATGAAGTCCATTCTTTAGCGCTTCCCTTAGGTTCGTTCAGAACCGTTCTGCATTCTTTATTTTGATCTGCTTTCAATGAGCAATGCGTTTCGGCTCTTTGGGTAATAAATTTACAGCATACGCCTTCCTTTTTACCGGGTGGTTTGATTGGTTGGAAGTGAAGGTAGCTCCACGTGTGGGTTGGTTTGCGGTTGACAGAAAATTTGAGAATACCGTCTGTTCGTGTAACTTGTACATCTAGCAATGGGAGTGATCAGTTTTTTTCGCGCTCATATGTGAACTGTATATCCTGTTCTATAGAATTTAGGTGGAACTGCAGGTTTTGGACTTGCCCTGACTTCACTATGCAGAAGCAATTAACCATGTACCTGAGGCAAACAATTCGTTTCGGTGAAAAAGTACTAAGAGCTCTTTCGTCGATACTATCCACAGTCAAGTTAGCCGTGGTAACGGAAAAAGAGTCCTCTCACCTGCCTGTTGTAGCTGCCTCGGAAGGTGAAGTAGGTATTTGACCGGCACGGCTCGAGAAGGCTGCAGATCTCTTCTACAATTAAGAGGGTTCCCTCGTTGAGTGTATCGCCGCGTTCCAGGGCAACGCTAGTTGCGGATATAGCCAACTAAATGAGTACCCTGATTAACAGCGAGATTACTGCAAAAGGGACCAAGTATTCTTCATTTTCGATATGTACTTTTGATGTGGGCATGATGAAGTTCTCGGAGTCGCGCACGTGGGGTGCTGTCCTTCTGGTGAGTGGTGATATAATGTAGCGCAAGTATGTGGGTAGTCAACACAGTGGGGAGCACCAAAAGGCTATGATTGTCCGTAACGAGATTGCGGGTTTATGGAGCTGTGGCAAGCTGTAAACAGTTTGGGCGGTTCCGTTCCTACACATTCACTTTAGGTAGAGATTTCGAGAATTCTGGTGGCTTAGTCTTAGTCAGTACAGATTGGATTCTAGTGGTGGGGTCCTTTTCGTTGTTTCTCGTAGTATTGGCTGTTAAGAAGGGCGGACGCCACTTCCTCGTATTCCTGTACGTTCAAAACAACCGTTTGGATGCCCTTGGCCGTCGATATGATTAGAATGCTTGTATTTTCTTCCAGTATTCTCAGTGCCCTTATTTCGTGCCCTTATTCCATTCTCTTGTGCGGTTCTTACTGGACCTTATTATTTCAAGTGCTCTAAGCATGACCTGTTCAGCACTTTCCCGTACTTTGGGAAAGGGCGGCGATTGTCTTCGAGAAGTGTGGGTTATATGTGGTAAAAGTGAATTTGTGACCTTTTGCCAGGATTTAGGTTGCTTCTGTTGTAACTGCTCGTTCATAAATTGGTTACAGTGTTTTTGTTTAACACTCCTGATCTTTTGGTTTGGTTGATTAGAGGAGAGAGTTTCTTCTTTTGCGTTTCACTGGGTCTCATTTGCTCTGAGGACGCAAATATTTTTCCACTGAATGAACTTATGAAAAGAGATGGAGTTCCTGGTGTTCGAGCTGTGTTCTCGAGAAGAACGCGTCGACTTTTTTCCGGTGATTCGGAATAGGTCAACGCGTTCTTTGGCAGAAGACAGCTCGAACACTAAGTACCCCATCTCTGTTCATCAAGTGATTCTTTTGCAAAGGCGATAGGCTCCTCAGAGGAAATGAAACACCGTGAAATTCAGAAGAAACTCTTTTCTCTAATTACCGCAACAGATAAATCAGGAGTTTTAAACAAATAAGGAGTAACCACTTTATCATAGAAAAAACTCACGACAGAAGAAACTTCAAACCTTGCAAAATGTCACAAATTCAATGTTACCGCATATAACCAAACTCCTCTCTTTCAAGGAGGATCACCCTATTCTCGGGTCGCCGTCGTAGCGTCTGCGGCCGAACCACCGAGAAACGAAAGTGACGCCGGAGTTCACACTCTGCCATCTCTTCAAACGCATTTCGCACCTCCACGTGCTCTACTTCCTCCTCGAGA
This sequence comes from Dermacentor variabilis, assembly GCF_050947875.1. Classification (NCBI taxonomy): domain Eukaryota; kingdom Metazoa; phylum Arthropoda; class Arachnida; order Ixodida; family Ixodidae; genus Dermacentor; species Dermacentor variabilis. The sequence continues at coordinate 33,663,234 of NC_134574.1, forward strand.
AACGACAACGCAACAACTGCAGCTCCCATTGCAAGCGCCATTTTCTCGAATTAGACATTTAATTGAACCCAAACATGCCACTCTGTACCACTCTAGTTGTTGAAGGCGCCGAGACCCACACGTCTTGCTGCAGACGCTGGCTTATTCTCTTGCATATGAAAAACACGGAGGGGAAACCATATGGATATCTAGAGGTCTCCCAGCTAACTTGGCGAATCTGGTAAAAAACGAAACAGACAGGCACGAAGTACGATTATAAGGGCCACGGCGATCGATTGTTAGTCCTCTTCCATGATCGAGACATATTTGTATGCTTATTATGCAGGAAACTAGAGAACATCAATTGCATATAGAGAATAACTAATTCTATTGTAAGTTTTAGTTTTAGAATGCAATCGGTGCCTTCCGATGGGATAGCTTATAGCTTCTGCGCTGTACTAGCAGCGCACGAATTACGCAGTGCAACGTCATTTCTCGCCGAACGCAATGCCAGCAATCCCAAAGTCAGTTCAAATAATATAACTTACTGAAACTGGTTTTATATAATGGCATGATAAAATCAGAGGGCTCGCTTAAGAGGAAGATTTACCTCGGGTCTAACTCCGATACCTGCTATTCAAATACATGTAAACCCCGAAATGCTTTTCAGACGTAACCCCTCGAGCAATTTTGATGAACTGCAATGCGTTCGACATAAATATTAAGTTCTAGTGACTGTTTGCAGCGGAATTATTATTTAGGTGCCTTGGAATTCCTTAGAAATATTGCCAAAATGCGTAAATTAAAAGAAATAGAAGCGCCAAATCGATACTGTGCATTAAGAACAGATATCGTGGTTCTGTAAATTGCATCCATTAGAGCGACCAAATCGCGTAAATTACATATTTAAAAAAGTGCGTTTATTTGAATGTTTATAAGGATTCTGCAAACATCCTACTAATGAATAACGAGTGGTGAAATTGAGACCCATGTATAATTAATCAATTGTGTCCGCATTAGATGTACTATCAGATAGAATTGATAGTATTTCGATGTAACTTCTGACTGCTGAGTTACCCAGTCCTAAACTTGACAATTTTGGTTTTTGTAACTTTTGCTATGTTAAAAAAATTTATAAAGATAAATGATGACATAAATAAGAAAAACCTTCAAGCAATCGCTACATTTATGGTTTTTCTTTTAAATGCAGCAGACTTCACCAATTGTGGTGCAGTAATGGCCGAGAAAGACCGTTGCCCCATTCCCACATATTATATCGAAGGCCCAGTTGAATCTTCCTCTTAAGTGCAGATATCGAAACTTGTGGACATAAAATGGGTCTCCTCTCAAGTGTGCTCTTTGTCCCTTACGACAGTGAACACTCATATGAGCACACACGGTTGAGTAGTAACAGCAGTCCTGAGCATGCATTGATCGTGTCGACCTAAGCCTGCTGCTTAAAGACATCTTGCGTATCGCTCCTCGCTAGAAAAGCGGAACACTAGGCAAGCGTAACGCCTCGCGCCTTTTCTCAATGGCCGTCTACACAGCGCGGCTAACTGAAGAAAGAACACATTTAAAAAATAAAATCATATAAAAAATTTTGGTATCAGATGGTGTTTCATCGACATACAAAAACTCATCATCAGCAGCAGCAGCAGCAGCAGCAGCCGCAGCAGCCTATTTTATCTTCACTGCAGGACGATCTCCTATTCCAACTTGCACCGGCGAATTTCCTAATTTCATCGCCCCACCTAGTCTTTTGCCGTCCTAGAGTTGGCACCCATTCATTAACCCTAATTTAACACTACCTATTTGAAAATTTATTCTGTAGAATTTGTTTATGTGGTAATACGTTTTTACGTCTTTGATTGGTTAAATTTTTTTGATGGGTCACCGATTACATTTGTCCTACTGCCCAGGAATACCGAGCTCATTACCACAAAACCTAGATCTGCCAAAGATGTTTTCAAATAAGTTGTTCATATTGCTACGGGGTAGTATTCCCAATGACGAAGAGCCGAGTAGGAAGAAGACGAAGACGATGATTGGAAGCTAGCGCGGGCTGTTGCCTCTTGGTCAAGTGCGGCGTATTGCCTTGTAAATATACTTGTAAATAGCTTTTCGTCGGCGTCTTCCTACGTAACAATATGAAGTAAATTCATCTTGTTAACTACATCTTTCTATTCAGACAGCGAGAAATCCAGTTTCATTAGCTTTAATGCCCTTGTAGTTACGAAGCGCCCAGCGGAAGACCACCGAAACAGGGCGCAGACGTCTCGCACACCTCATTACCTGAATACCTGAAGATTAAGCTTTTATTAGAGGATCAGCCGTATTGGATCCAGCACACAGTGCGCTCACTACGTGAACGTGTTCTCTCTATGTGCCCCAGTGCCGGACAGAGACAGCTGGTTTGTCTCGCAAGGGCCCTGCTGCGAAAACCGCGGATTCTGGTCCTGGACGAAGCCACGTCGCACATGGACGGCGACACGGACAGGCTGGTACAGAGGGCATTGCGAGAGGGCTTCAGGGAGAGCACGATGCTCACCATCGCGCACAGGCTGGACACCGTGCTGGATCACGACAGGTATGGAGCATCGAGCTCATTACCCGCGCTTCCTGCTCAATATTGATTCTATAGGAGCACACATGTCATACAAATACCAATAAATGAACACTGCAGACAGGCTTCTCAAGTTCTTTATGTAACTGAAAGGCACAAAGGTAAAAAAAGTTAACGGTGGGGTTTTAAGTGCCAAAACCAAGATCTCATTAGGAGGCACGCCGGAGTGAGGGACTCCGCAAATTTGGACCACCTGGGAATATTTAACGTCGACCTAAATCAAAGCACACCGATGCTTTCGCATTTCGCCGCCATGGTACTGCGGCCGCCATGGTCTGGATTCGATCGCGCGACCTCCTGCTTAGTATCCACACATCTTAGCCGTGATCCAACCACGGCGGGTACAGCGAAACAAAGAACGCAGCATTGATATGCGACCAGCATACGACCTATCTTATCGTTTAAAGTACATTCGCTGTTAAAAATGTTAGTAACACATTAGAACGTACTTGAATGTCTAAGACTTTCTACGGGTTACTAAGTGCTTACGAACCTGTGAGTACTGATAGAAACGCACAGTGGATGCAGTTGCTATGTTACCGAAAGCACTTATATTCAACTTAAGCAATGTAAAGAAATGGGAAGAAACAATTTTTTAGAGAGGGCTATCAAAAATGTCGACTTCACTGCTGAGGTTAGAAAAGAATAAAGGAGTACATATCAATGAGCACTGAATACACCTAAACAAGCCGCAAGAACATACTCAAATAGAGCGAGGAAAGTACAGTATAGTACAAGTTACACTCATCCTTTCTGCACGGGGAAAACACGCACAAATCCTTTCATGTTCACACAGTGTACGCAGCATTACTATTTGCACACACGTCTGATAGCTAAAAGAACGCGGCCGCCAAAGGGAAACGTCGAGAACAAGCACTAGGTGCAATCAGTGGTGTGTTAGTTGTTTCATACAGTCATTTTAAGCCTTGCATAACGCATACCTTTAAGTTGCTTCATAAATATAACATTTGACACTGTATTCATGCAAAGTACCTAGGTAAAAACTGTTTCAATCGCTGTTCCCGATATTAAGCCAGTAAAAGCGATACGCGGCTTCAGGACCACCCTAAGTTGTTGCCACCTTTCTGTGCGTGCACTTGTTGTGATGGTGATGCATGATCCGTTATTCCTATTACAATTTTTCGTTTGCTTTTACATAATTCAGCTATCGTGCTTATTAAATGCCCCACACTGTGGGGCGCAAGAAACGCTACGTCCTGATAGTTTTAGCGTAGTTGTAACTTGCATATACTGTCCATCTAAATAGATATTTTTATTTGCTGCATCTTAACAGCTAAGGAGTGCACGCCTCCGTACTTTATCGAAGAATCGAACGGGTATAGCGCGGCTCGAACACGCTTCCAGAGGACAAGCACACAATCTGAAGTGCGACTCGATTTCGGAAGAGGCAAAAGCCGAGGCGAAACCACGCTAGGCCAGCAAAACTTCGCATCGAAGCCAAACTAGAGCAATAGCTTAAAGTGTAGCGTATACCGAAAGCTTCCCGCGCCTCCAGGCAAAACGACGCTGGAGAGTTCATTTGTGCGCAAGAAGGCAGGAGCATAAACATCGATGCACCGTCGATACCCTCCGTTGACGACAACGGTGAAGTCGCGACGCGGTGTTATAGTCAAGAAACCGGAAATGCTCTCAGTCCTGACGACAGCTCCGACAACAGGACTCAGATAGCACTTGACGTAGAATAGAAGCGATCGAAAACAAGGAGCCGAACGCAAGACGCGCTTGAAATCCTCGTCTGGCACATGGCACGAGAGCCCAAGAACAGCACGATGAACACAGACTCACGCCTACTTGTGTCTTTGTCTTGTTGCGCTGCTCTAGTACTTCGTGATGCCGTAACAGTAAGCCCGCATTGTAACCTCTGTTCCTCTGAAAACAAAACTAAAAAGATTTGAATTGGTTTATATGCATTTCTGCATCAAAAGTGCGGACAATTTGGAATGGAAGTTCTCAAGGATGCATGGATTTATACCGGAAACAAATTACCAGCCCGGAACTAAGAACGGGTAAATTTGTTTCTTGATTGCCTAAGTGAAAAGGAGTAACCACCTCCAAATAAATGGCACCAGGATATCTTGGAATCAAATAAAATTGCGAAATTTACTTCAAAAAATCTACTTTCTGTGAATGAAATATTTCTCACAGATTATTCCTAATTATACATTTACGCTTCCCAACATATAATTAGGATGCATTTATTGTGAGGCTTGGCGACTTAAGTGTACGCGAACCACAGATGTGGTCTACAAAAACCGTATTAATCCAGTAGGATCATTAAGTGTAGCTGTATTTTCTTTACGTATTTTATTTACAATAGCTCAGAGGCTCAAAGTAGTATTACATGAGGGGGACTACACAATAAACTTTAACAAGAAGACAAAAACAAACAAACAAATTCCATAATCAGGTATTAAAAACAATAGTAAACTTAGCACATATGGTGTGACATGGCGGTAACACTATATGAATAAAACCCTTAGTAGGTATCATGCAAATTTGAGTGGGTCTGCATGATATCCTTATGAAGTGATCAAGTGATCGTATTGTTAGCATAAACAGTCATAGATAATTAGTATTTTATTTAGAAATGCCACTTGGTCATGAATCAGGACGACATCATCACGAAGGTCATTATATTGACCAATTGCACGCGGAAGCGCAGATGCGTTAAAGGCTTGGGTGTGGTCGAAAAGATGAGTAAAGCTTTATTAATTTTCAAGCCTGCAACATATGCCACGTGGTTTTGATAGTGGCAAGGTGTTTTCGTGCTCGTTATAAACAAATTTAGGCTATGTTACGGCGTCATTGTAGTAGTAATGAAGTCTTCATGTTACTCATACAAGAGTCATATCATAAGAAGCCAACAAACACTGACACCGAGCACAACATAGGGGAAATTACTTCTGCTAAATAAATGAAATAAAGAAACGATATATTAATTGAAATGAAAGTGGATGAAAAAACAACTTGACGGAGGCGGGGACCGAACCCACAACCTTCGCATTTCGCGTGCCATGCTCTACCAATTGAGCTACCGCAGCGCCCTTTCCCCATCCACTTTCTTGGGTATTCATGTTTGCTAGTGGAACCCTGGGAGTGTTAGCCAGCGCCACCACTCACAGGCCTTGGCGGCGGACGTGGAACGTCCTTTCTGCTGCTGGCGTCACGAGAACGTGATCTTTTTGGGTGAAGGCCACTGGTCAATAAATTCACACATGCTACCTGAAGGCATCAGTTCAGCTGGATTCGGGACCCTCGTTATGTAATAAACGAGAAGGAAGGGGATTAACCGAAGGTGTCGAATCCGGCAAGATTGATGCCTTCAGGTAGCTTGTGTGAGTTTATTGACCAGTCGCCTTCACGGCACCGCTGTAGCTGAACTGGTAGAGCATAGCACGCGAAATGCCAAGGTAGTAGGTTCGGTCCCCACCTGCGGCGAGTTGCTTTTTCATCCACTTTCATTTCCATTAATTTATCGTTTCTTTATTTCATTTATTAAACACAAGTAATTTCCCCTATCTTGTCGTTGGTGTCAGTGTTTGTTAGCATCTTATGATATTACTAATAAAATATCGGGCCCCTCGGTTAATCCCCTTCCTTCTCTTTCATACTAGAGTGCAAGTTAAAATCTGCGGCGAGTTTGTTCAACATGAAGGAGTTTGCTTAGAATTGCTGAAGTTGTTCCCTTGAAGATGCTAACATGCGTTGCGAACTGCATTGCTCGCATTGTGGAACTCAGCTAAACTTTCTTATCTTTCCTTTCTTTTCTCTGCAGGATCCTCGTGATGGACGGAGGTCAGGTTGCCGAGTTTGGCCCTACTCTTCAGCTCGCATTGAATCCATCTTCTCGTTTTCACGCCATGCTTAATAGAGCAGGACTGACTTCGGAAGATGTCCGAATAGCTTTGGAACGGAGAGACATCGTTAGCACTCACCTGTAACTCTACTAATCGAGAGAAGACGGGAACTTTCGCAGGGACAAGTTATAACTTGCCTTAGCAAGACAACGGCATAGACGGTAAACTCTTCTTTGTTTACCCTTGCATTTCCATATTTAGGGCCTAACAACCAGAAGACAAGCAGAGAAACGACTCATTTAAGGAGGAACCGTACTACCGACACAGGCAGAGCACAGAGAAACAGAAGGACAAACGTCTTCAAAGAGCGCTGCATTAGTTTTCTTAAAAGTGTTCGACGATCCCGTTCTATTTTGAATAGAGGTTACCAATAAGCGTGAATTCTATCGCTTTCGTAAACACTCGGCCAGCAGTTTAGCGAAGCTTTAGGAAAGCCTGAAACTCCACGCTACTACAGGCAAATAAAATTTCGGTTTAATGGTACCCGGAGAAGCAACAAAAGCATATACTGATTTGTGCGACGAATTATTTTTGGGCGAAGGCTAAGAACTTTTGCTGATTGTTGATCTCCACGCAAATAATAAACGATAAATTACGTTTCTAAATCATCTGTTCCTGTCGACATGTTTGACTTTATTTAATATATTTAGGTAAATCGCCTTGTTATAATCTCCAAAATAAGGAGTGCAGTGTGTTGGGATCACCGATCGAGGTGAGGCCTTCGACTGCCCATCATATTTCCGGATCAGCAGCCACCGCCAGATGACGAGACTGCATCGATGGCGCTCGCTGACTGGTGCCATGCTGCGCGCACGCTGGCGCAAGCACGGCCGTGGCATCATCAATCGACGCCAACAACGGTCACGGGGGTCACTGTCGCGGGCCCGCGTAGCAAGCGTGCATGCGTGATAGGGCTGGCGCACCCCGGTGTAGTATAACTGCCGTTGTGTTGGAACGCTCGTCCTCACATCGTTCTTAGTTTGTAATTTTTTTAAAAATGAACGTTTAGTGTTTGCAAGACGTTTTATTTGTGGCTCTTGAGGCTGGCGAAGTACTGATCCGGGAACCGGAATAAAAGTGAGGTTGATTCAAATAATAAAAATAATCACAAATAAAGGATGAGCCCTGCCAGTACACGCCATACCGGCCATAGTGGCTCAGTGGGTGCGACGCTGTTTTGCTGACCGCTAGGTCACTGTTTAGTTTCCCAATCTCGGTAGCTGGAGCTTAATGTGACTGAATGAAAGACTCTCGGTGTCTGCATTTCTGTGCACTATAAAGAGAACCTGTGGATGAGAATAATGTGCCTTCGTTCTGTACAGCATCACTTGGACTGTCTAAATTGGGCGAGGTAAATTCCAGCAATCTTTGAACTCCATAAAACTTTTTCTATGCAACATATTAGTTATTTCATGCAGTGGTGAATGCGAACATTTCTGAACCGTCTGTATCACTCCTGCTAAAGTTTATTTTTATTTTTATGTTGTATATAGCACACAATATTACGGTTCAACAACATTACACAAACATGGACAATGCTTGTTTGTATATACGAGAAAGTGTATATTTCATTCCAATATATTGTGCGAAAAAAGAGCATCGCAGTTGAAAAAATCCATCGATAACGCCAGTGTCGCGTGTATTTAGCAAGAAGAGTGTGAGTGCTAGTATATTCCTTCACACACAGGACGCTCTTGCCTGAGAAATGCGGTTTACCTCAAAATTTATGTTTACTTAAAATGCCTCATATGCAGTCTCCCTTCAGGCCCCATATCCATAGAAAACTCTTAAGCTAGAATTCACCATAAAAACAAATTGCAGTAAATCCTGAAGCTGGATGAAGGGAAAAAACCAGTCAAAAGCGACAATAGACAAGAAGAGATGTTCACACCACAACGACTGAAGTATCAACTGAGCTTTATTAGAAACGGCACAGTCCCAGCAAGGCCAGCAGAGCATGTGCAATAGCAGCATCACTAATCACAGAACACTGAAAAGAGAAGCTATCACATCTATAGTGACCAACCTAAAAAAGCAAATACTTTTTTAACTAAACGCACCAATGTCGTATTAATGAAGTCGTCACCTAATAACCTGATGTATTACGCTTCCAGGATTTCTCGTTCTTCTTTGCCCTTGCCCCTAACAAGAACCGTTACATTAACAGCCACATTCACTGCAATGGTGAGGCAATTTTGCACTGTCATTTGACCCCAGGGAGGAGTGGTGCTCACGCAGCCGTTCATTATTATGACTGGCCTATGTGAACTCTCTCGCATGTGAGAGGGAACTTATACACCACCAGTGCGACACAAGCCGTGAAACGGTTTTCGTGCAGCGTTACGCAAACGTGGTTCCTTTCCTTCCTCGAGAAATGCGCGAGCACAGACCCGAAAGCTTGCAAGGGGCAGAAAACACTATACGTACTCCTCCTGCATGTCCATATTGTTAGCAAAGGGGGCCAACCAATGGCAGAGAGCGCGTACGAAGTAAAAGCTTTGTGAACTCGACTCTAGATTCGCAATTTTTTCATGCTCTAAGTTTATTATGGGTAAACTTAAGCGGTCCCGTGCTAACTCAACCTTAAAATCCAAAATCAAGAAAGGGGCAGACAGATGGAATAGCACGCTGTGGAATAAAGTTTGTAAACAAGGATAAGGTGCCTCAGAAAGGCTGGCCAACGTTTGGATAGGAGGACCTATCTTCGTCAAAGGCGGCCTCGTCATCCTCAGCATGTTAGTTTTATACGGTTAGTGCAGTGACGTCACGTGCGGGTGTTGTCGCTCATGCCTGGTTTTAAAGGGAGAGACTTCAGAGGAAAGGAACGCCGTCGTCGGACGTCTGTGAGCTTCGTTCCCAACACGGGGGGTCAAGAGCGGAAGAGTAGGAGCGTGGGGATTAAAGAAAAGAAAGAAAGGAAGGAAGAAAAGGTGGCGGAAGCCAGGGCGACACCAAGACAGAAAAAAAGAGAGAGGAAAAAAATTTTAAAGAAAGACGGGGCCCTGGGGGCGCGTTGGGGATGCGGCAGCTTAGGAAGCATTTAGGGGTATCGTTGGCGGCATGTTCTTGTGGCATTAGAAGAGACGGTCAGGCGGTCAGTGCGCGAGTAATACAAAATAAATATTAAAAAAACATGAGTTGAAAAAGTTACTTGAGTAGCATAGCAGCAATACGTCGAGTAATTTTGAAGTAAAGATGGCGACGAGGAGTCTGCGGTGCAATGTATGGGGTGACTGAAAGGCAGCGGCATGTTCTTTCGAAGGGCATTGCCCCAGTCGCTCAGCGTAGGTGTCGTTACGGCGGCATCCAGAAATGGCAATACCCTGGGTTTAGGCGCCGAAGAAGGCATATTCACTTCGGAACAAAAAAAATATATAAAGAAAGGAGGTAAAAGAGAGGGAGGGACCGAAACCGGAATAACAAACGGGAGGGTGACGTGCGCAGAAGCGGGTGGGAGCAAGTGTACATGGGATAAGGGGTTCGTACAGTTGATGTAGGCGTAAAAACCTGAAAGAGTATATTAAATCGAGTAGTATGCAGGAAAAAAATTTTTCTAATTGGAAGATTAGGTGAGGTTAAGAATAAAGGTTAGCTGGTGGCATAAGGTGTTTTGTGTCTTGGTTAATTATATGAGAATTTCATATTTAAGTTACCGCTTTTAAAGATTCTATGTTGCCGCGTGCGAAAATAATTCCGTCGGGTGTGGGCAATTAAACTTGTGTAGGGGGTATGATTTGGTACACTTCCTTTCGCGAGGGGAACGGAAATATGTTTGTAGTATATAGAGCCTTGCTTTGTCAAATATATGACCACGTTCATTAAGGTGGCTGGCTACTACTTTGGGTAAATTATGTTTTGTGTCCGCGCGGTGACCGTTGAGTCTTTTGTGAATTTGTTGTCCAGTTTGACCTATGTATTGTTAGCTACAAGCAGCGCATTCAAGACAGTAGACTACGTTGCTTGATGTGCAGGTGAAAGCCGAAGTCACCTTGTGTGCGTAATTCGACACTGTACTTTTTACTGTAGTAGTAGATTGAATATGTTTGCATGTACAGCACCTGGGGCGGCCACAGGGATTGGTTCCCAACTTCCTCTTTGTCTTCAGTTTGGCGTGCACAAGAACATCTTTAAAATTAGTGTTGCGTCTGTACGCTACTCTGGGTGGGTCGGGAAAAAATATTAAGTTTCTGGTTGCTGGCGAGAATTGGGTAGTATTTACTAAGGATGTTATTCACGTTTGGGAGTGCGTTTAAGAATTTATTAGTAAAAAGAGGCGTTGTTGTTCTTGTGATCCTCGGGCGGGGCTTGAGGACCTCGACTCAATCAAGTTTGGTTGCAGTGGTGTAGGCTGTTTGATAGGGTTTCTTTAAGGCGATCTAGTCTATCTATGTTGTCTTGGTTTTCAACGCAAATGCGACGTAGTCGTGTGGCTTGGCCTTTAAAGATGCCTTGTTTGCAATGTCAGGGATGGTGGCTGGTATATTCTAGGTACTGTTGTTAGTCGAAAGGTTTCCTATACAGCGTTGTCTTTAGCTCCCCATCGTCAATGTATATTGTTGTGTCCAGAAAGTTGATGCGCTCAGTTGAGGATGCTGATGTGAATTTGATTGTTCGGTGAACAGAGTTTAGAAATGCTACATATTTATCTAGACTGTGTTGACCATGCCCCCATATTATGAGTATGTCGTCTATGTATCGTAGGTATGTGTGGGGCTTGGCAGTGCAGCGCCCTAGGAAATCTGTTTCTAGAATCCCCATAAATATGTTCGCTTAGGTTGGTGCAAAAGGCGTACCCATGTTTGTACCATGTATCTGTAGGTAGTAACTCTCCTCGAATTCGAAGTAGTTATGTGTTAGAACTAATTGAAGGAGCGACCAGTAGACTTCAGTAGAGTGTTGTGCATTGTGTTTAGACAGCAATTGTTTTATTGAAGATAAACCATCAGGGATTGGAATGTTGGTGTACAGCACCGTTGCGTCTAGTGTTGCGAGAATTGTGTTGTGGGGTAGTGTGCCTTTAGTATTAATGTCCTCTATAATTCTCAGCAGGTGGTGTGTATCCTGTACAAATAATGGAAGAGTTTTTGGCAAGCCACCACGGTAGTGGTTAAGGAATGTGTAGATGCTCTCTGTCGGTGTGTTATTGTTTGATACTATCGGACGGCCTGGGATAATAGCGGTGTATAGTTCAGTGGATGGAATGTTATGCATTTTTGGGAGAAGGTAAAAACGCCCGGCAGTTTTGTTGCTTGGTTTAAGAAATTTGTATTCTGACGGTGTTCTCAATTCTTCAGCCAAAAGTGATTTCAGCCTGTTGGTAATTGTCACTGTGTAGGACAACGTCGGATCGTTATCTAGTTTGCGGTAACCCTAAATGTCTTGTTAAAGGAATGCTTGCCTTATGAAATGGGCCAATCCACCCAAAATGGTTTATTGATGCAGAAGCAAAAAAATACTATTAATGCGACGCATCCAGCAAGCGTGACACGGAAAGGGTGGTGCGATGGTACGGGAAAGCGTCATTCTACAGTCACACTATGTAAATAAAAGAAAAAATAAGACAATGTATTCAACGGTGGGTGCTTGTGGAAAGGATTGGGCCTAAGAGGCATTGCAGCTTGAATAATCTACAAGCACACATTAAAGGAGCACTCCTCGGGCTTTACATATATGGAGGTTACAATACACTCATTACGCGACATTTTCCCGCAGTAACTATTGTTTTGAATGAACGATGTTAATTCCGAGTTGAAGTATTATGAGGTACTCTATTCACGGGGCAACGCCGATGCAGATTCGTGCGTATAAGACGCGCCAGGTGGTCTTTCAGTAATTTCTACAAAAATATCTGCTAAAGCTACACTGGAGTGAAATATTATCTCTAAAATGTGATACACATGTTCCTCCAGTTGGCATACAGAACATGAGAGTAACACTTTAGATTAAGGCAGCAAAATATATATAGACTGATGTCTGTATGTCCTTACCGCGCTTTTGGCTGCCAGCCTACACTGATAACATGGAAGTGATGCTCGTACGCGAGCAACCGCTCTCGACACGCATCTACTGGTTGGATGACTCGTTCAGCTGTAAACACTTAGCGTGTGAGGGCCATAGGTCTAGGGTGTTTCGACGAGTATCACAGAAGTAAGTAAGTGCTTTATTTCCCATATACAACCTACATTTGAATATGGACAGGTCTCGAGGAAAAAAGCTGCGTCAGCAGCTTGACTAAGTCCTAAAACCCATTTTATGGCAGCAGCTGGCGGACGAACAAAATAACGCAAAAGAAACAAACATAAAAATTGATAAACCAAAGCAAGTACTCATCTTTCATATTAAGAAATCAGCAGTATGGAGAAAAAAAATACAACACGCTGATCAGTCATGCATACTAACAGCAGATGATGTTGCAAAAGTAATATTGTGATCAACAAGTACAAAGTATTAAGCATAAAACCAGCTCTAGCAGCAATATAATAATTATACAGACTAATTAACGAAGACTCTAAAACATCGATATCATCTCCGATCCGTGTGTTAAGCAGGACAGGTAACGTATAAGCAATCATTTGCTTTCCATAATTAGTGCACGGGTGCACATTACGTACCAATATTCTGAAGATCGTGTTCGATAATGGCGTATGTTGTGTTTAAGGTTAGCTATGGAACGGATACAACAATTATTCGATTTACACTCTCTAACGTATGCACGGACTAACCTGTAAGTGTATAAATATTGCGCTTTGTGCATTTTCAGTTCTTGGAAAAGAGGTTCACTTGGGGAGTCCCATGGTACATCACATATCATACGGAGAATTTTTTTTCTGAATTATGAATAATCTACCTATATTTGTGACAGATGTGGTACCCCAGACAAGGCAGCAATTATTCACATGACTGATGAAAAGGTAGTTATATATAAGGATTTTTACATGGCGTGGAAGTTACCTAAGGGGAAAACCAGCGCAGCTATCTGTGAGTTTAGTGACAAGTGATAATATGTGGCTATTCCACGACATATCGTGGTCGAAAATAATCCCTAGGCTCTTAACTGAGCTCACTAGTTCAATTTTCTCCGAATTAAGTGCGATTTCAGCAGGCAACGTAGCGTTTTTGTTCTTGGCTTGGAATAATACGGCTTTTGTTTTAGTAGTGTTAATTATGAGACCATGTTTAACGGACAACACATGTAGTTTGTCTAGTACTGCATTAGTAGTCCTTAAGAAGTCTGAGGCATGATGAGACGAAAACAGTAGTGTAGTGTCATCAGCATAGATGATGTATTTGGTGTCATTCTCAATATTGACGATATCATTAACGTAGATATTGAAAAGGAGAGGGCCGAGTAGGCTCCCTTGCGGCACTCCTATCCATGTGTTCCTTAACTGAGAGGAGAAGTTATTTACGTGTGTAAATTAAACTGCGGAGTTTAGATATGATCTAATTAAGTCAAGGTCGATGCCGCTAATGCCATAGTTAAACAATTTATTGAGTAGAATTTCATGATTAATGGAGTCGAAAGCTTTCGTAAAATCTATTAACACTGCAAGTGTGAGCGAGCGCTCTTCTATGTTTTTGAGAATATATTCGTTTTGATCCTACAAGGGAAGTTGTGTTGACCGGCTTTTACGGAAGGCGTACTGAGAGTAAGTTAAGAGGTTTTTATTTTCCCGAAATGTAGAAAGACGCTTAAATATAACCTTTGCAGGCCTTTTGAGAAGACTGGTAAAATGAATGTGGGCCTGTAATTTGTCATAAGAGTCCGGTCCCCACGCTTCAATAACGGGATTACATTAGCGACTTGCATTTTATGCGGGGAGACTCCGGTATCGAGGCATAAGTTGTATGTGTATACCAGCAATGGGGTAACCATATCTAGGGCGTATTTAATTGGCTTTATCTGCAGAATATCTACATCTAGGCTGCGCCTGTTGCTCAGCTCAGAAAAAAGGCATATTACCTCTGATTCATTGGTCGGGTGCAGGAAGATTGTGTCTGCAACACTTGTCCTTATGAAATCGCAGGCACTCGTGCATACGGGATATCCAACAAGAGATATCCACCGCGACAAGCGTGAGGAGGAGTCAGCACTGCTGACCATTATGCGATTATTCCAGTCACATTTTCCCACATAATTAGGCCCAAGTATCATGTCCTTCCAATAAACACTTATTCATTCATTCATTTATTCCTTCTTTCTTTCATTAATTGCAAGTGTGCTTTCTACGCAATCCATGCGCTAATTGTATTTTCAGCTGTGACACAAAGAGAAAATGGATTACCAAGAAAATGCTCAGCTGATGAATATGACAAAAGCATCTTTGATGGCTCATATCATGTCATTTAATTTGTATCGATAAGAGATTTCGCAGAATATTACGCTTCCAGCTCTGCAGGCTCCGCATCAGAGTCTCTTGCCGTCAAAGTGACGCTTTGTTTGTGCTTTATATACTTCGTCCAGAACGTATGCCGCTTGCTTGCTGAGCATTAACGAGCGGCATGAAAAACACTGGTTACCGCTGCTTAGGTATAGCGGTGGCTCGCCATAAATGCTGCCAGTGTTTGCAGCAGAAAATGCAAAGTCTTTTTCTTTTTTCATAACCGAACGAACAAGGGGCACATCTGGACGGTTATTTGGTTAGCATTTCGTCTTTCATGGCTCACCCAGGGGAATGCATGCCTGCGAAGCCTCATAATACGGAAATTAATCGCCTCGCCATATGTGTTTTCGCTCTATTACTTCGAGAGCGGTGAAAGTAGGCGCGCCTATAGTCACGTTTATTATCGCTTTTCCGGACGAGTTTTCTTCCTTGCGAGCAGATCTCGGTAGACAATGAAGTTATCCCAAGAATAGGTACCGAATCTCTGACGCTTGTGAACACATGTGTCGTAGGGTTAAGAGGAACATTTACCACGCCGTATAGAAATGGTCTGCGAAAGAAAAAAAACTGTTATGTTCGGCGTCCACTGCAGTGAAAGTGATGAAGTTTGCAGCATTTGAAAGGAAAGGGTAAAAATCGACTGGCTATGAAGAGCAGATTTTTTTATAGAGGCCGTCAATTCTCGTGCAAGAGCTCTTATGAATGCCGAAATTGGTGTCAAATTTTGAACTTTATGAGTAACAAATAACAATGTTCCAGTTCTTTTCGGAACACATTTCGACACCTAAATAACAAAAAATGTAGTATATCACCATTCATAATTACGACACTAATTTGGGATTAAGACATTTGCGAAAAATGTGTGATCATTGCAATCACTTCACATTAGTGGTAAACATAGATACAGAATTTGTCCGCGTAAGACGCTCTAACGTATTCAGTTTACAAAACTACTATATCTGCTTCTGGTGCAGTGCTACGAATTTGTAGACTCGCGGTTGCAGTTTCTTATACTGACTGATTTTGTGAAATCAGTGCAACATGTAGGAGATATTACACCTAAAAGAACACTAAAAAAATTGCCAGAAACTAACTTTTTACGCTCAACTGCGACAAGATTTCATTATAAAATGCCGAGAGGATGTCTCATGAGAATATTCCTGCGTTTTGCATGTATTTCCTTGGAGAAATCAGTTAGAATATTTCTTAGGGTCGTAAGGGCTTGCCTGTTCGTAATTCCCTAGAATTGTTTTTTTCTTACTTGACTACCTGCCGACACCTCTAGTGGTGACGTTTGGAAGCGAAAAACTTAGCGTCCTTCCCCAGCGAGGCCACCACCTGTGATACTCTGTAAGCCATACATACTAACGCTACATTTTACGTTAGTACACGTCAAATGAAATGGATGATACTATATATTCGTTCAGCCTGGTAAATGGGTTATTGATATAGTGTTATTGGTTGAGAATAATTGCATGCATCTCCCGTAGTGCGGTTTGTGACTGCGGCATATATTCATTTTTACTTGGACTGAAGGGCGCGTCCGAGAGTGCGCACACCTTGAGGAGAAGAGACAGTTTGATGATGCCTAAAATTTTGACACGGCGGAAGCTGGACGAATGAGATCACGCTGCCCCTGGAATTCACGGTGAATAAGCTTCTGATTAATCATTTAACAAAGAATTGCTACCATTTTTCACAACTGAATGACAACGACATCGCAGAATTCGCGATCTGTTCATGTACGCGTTTATTTTCGATATTCTCTAGCAAGTGTAGCCCAGAAACATTGGGCGAAATTACGGTTGTATTATTCAGATGATCCCTGCCTTCATAAAAACCTTAAAATGCTTTTAGGCCCCACTCATAGAAATTTCTGTTACGAAATACGTAATTTCTGACGTAAATTATTATAAAACGCGTATTCTCTTGGCACAAGAAAACAAATTCAGTTGATATTGACTGCCACAGTCTGTCGACATTAAAGCCACGTGAATCACTGTTCTAATAATGAAAATCAAAGCGATATGCGCCCAGTGGTCATTCTTTCTTTCTTTGTCTTTCGTTTTCTCCATAGCTTCCATGCTAATTTCAGTAGTGCTAAACTGAAGCGAGGGAAAATTTGCTTGTGCGTGCAATCGACAGTGATACGTACTGTAGAAGTACGAGTCTCATATTCACGAAACTTATCTTATGCAAGAGGGCTACCTTAGTCGAGACACTGGTGCTGCAAATTATTGACAATGAGGAAAAGTAGGAAGACACTGCCATGTACTGCGCTGAACTGTACGGGGCCATAGAGCGAGCAAAACTCACCATAAAAGGGAGCATGCTTAGGCAAACTCTCTCAAGGGAACGAATGGCGCAAAATATAGGTAGGCCTAGTGAGACCTCGCACGCTGCACGAGAGCGATGCCGGGTTGAAGGCGGCCCTCTTGCGGGCACTGTTCCTGCGCATGGCGTAACGCGAGCGCAGGCTCCAGGCTTTGCGTCGGGCCAGCGTTTGCATAAAAAACACCAAATGTGGACTAAAGTGAGCTTTAGCAACAATAGTTCCGGGATAATATCTCAAATAGCGCGCGAACACGCGACCGGCGCAAAGGGTCCCCCCATTGAATATGAAGCACGTTTCCTGTTTTGAGCAGAGTATACCTTTAAAATTAGGCAAACATTGCGCTAATAGCATAAGGCGTACTCTTCCCTCTAAAGATGCGAGCGATGCGTTCGTTGCTGTGCAACGTTTCCTACTATAATGTCTCGTTGCGCTGTGAGTTTCAAAATATAAAAGAATCCTGTAGGTAAAAAAGGAAAAAATACAAAGTTGTCTCACTGGTCACTATGTAAACCACACTTATTGTGGTCCCAGCTTTAGGTGACGACATCTTGCCCGTAAATTTAGACCTCCTGTGGAACTTCAGCATTGATCAAAACATTATCACAAGCACATCTTTGTGCATTGTACCCATCGAGTCAGTGCAGCCAGCGATGAAATCGGCCATGTCGTGGTCATCTGCGCTTCCATTTATCCGAGGTGTGCACTGCGTCGTAAAGAACTTTAATGAAGGAGTTGCTACGTAGGAATCTTGGAAGAAAATTAAGAATTGCAATCAGCATGTGAAATCCTTATTTCTTATGGACCGGCATAACCAAGACGGAAACAAGCCTGCAATGTTCCATTGCCTCTTCGAAACGGCAGACTAGTAAAATGGTAATAGAACAAACATATTCTTAAGTATTCCTAAGGACTTCATTGTGACGGTTTCCGTGTGCACAGATCAAGCGCTTTCTCGCCGCAGTGGAAGACTGTCCCACGGGCCAAAAAATAAACATAAATGCACAGCACTATCTGTCGACCCTGAAGTTTACTTGGCCTAGACCGCCTCGGTAAGCGGTCACAAACAAGTGCACCGATGCCCCTTAAAGACTAGCGAAAATTACATGCGTACAAATACTAATCTGTTATTGCTCGTGATTTAATATCGGCCGTCTGTTGAACGCAGACGGGTGGCATTGAGCGAGATGTGGCACAAGGGCGACTGACGCCATCCCACGCGACGCGTTCTGCTCGTGCAAAGGTCGTTGAATTTTACGGCGAGGCATGCGAGAGAGGTGCTGAGCCAACGTTAAATAGAACGAGCAAGGGGAAATTCTCCACTGTCTGTTTTTTTTAAGAGTTTACGGAGGGGCCGACCTTCTGAAACAGGCATGGTCCAACGTAAGACTCGACACGAGGTGTGTCAGTGGGCGATGCACACAGATACATCGCAATGAAAGGCATTGTGTGGCTGCGAGGCTCATCATCATCAGCCTAGTTACGCCCACTGCAGGGCAAAGGACTCTCCCATACTTCTCCAGAAACCCCGGTCATGTAATAATTGTGGCCATGTTGTCCCTACAAACTTCTTAATCTCATCCGCCCACCTAACTTTCTGCCACCCCCTGCTACGCTTCCCTTCCCTTGGACTCCAGTCCGTAACCCTTAATGATCATCGGTTATCTTCCCTCCTCATTACATGTCCTGCCCATGCCCCCCCCCCCCATTTCTTTTTCTTGATTTCAACTAAGATGTCATTAACTTGCGTTTGTTCCCTCACCCACTATGCTCTTTTCTTATCCCTTAACGTTACACCCATCATTTTTCTTTCCATAGCTCGTTGCGGCGTCCTCAATTTAAGCAGAACCCTTTTCGCAGGCCTCCAGGTTTCTGCCCCTTACGTGAGTACTGGTAAGACACAGCTGTTATACACTTTTCTCTTGAAGGATAGTGGCAACCTACTGTTCACGATTTTAGAATGCCTGCCAAACGCGCCCCAGCCCATTCTTATTCTGCTGCTTATTTCAGTTTCATGATCCGGATCCGTGGTCACTGCCTGCCCTAAGTAGATGTATTCCCTTACCTCATCCAGTGCCTCGTTACCTATCGTAAACTGCTGTTCTCTTCCAAGACTGTTAAATATTACTTTAGCTTTCTGCAGATTAATTTTCAGACCCACCATTCTGCTTTGCCTCTCCAGTTCAATGAGCATGCATTGCAATTGGTCTCCTGAGTTACTAAGCAAGGCAATATCATCAGCGAATCGCAAGTTGGTAAGGTATTCCCCATCCACTTTTATCCCCAATGCTTGCCACTTCAGGTCTCTGAATACCTCCTGTAAACACGCTGTGAATAGCATTGGAGAGATCGTATCTCCCTGTCGGACGCCATTCTTTATTGGCATTTTGTTGTTTTGTTTATGCAGGACTACGGTTGCTGTGGAGCCGCTATAGATATCTTTCAGTATTTTTACATATGGCTCATCTACACCCTGATTCCGTAATGCCTCCATGACTGCTGAGGTTTCGACTGAATCAAACGCTTTTTCGTAATCAACGAAATCTGTATATAAGGGTTGGTTACTTATTTATTTATTTATGTATTTATTTATTTATCACAATACCCACAGCGCCCGTAGGCATTACAGCGGGGGGGGGGGGGGAAGGAAACAAAGAACCAATAAATAAATTCCGCACATTTCTCTATCACCTGAATGATAGTGTGAATATGGTCTATTGTTGAGTAGCCTTTGCGGAATCCTCCCTGGTCCTTTGGTGGACTGAAGGCTAAGATGTTCCTGATTCTGTTTGCGATTACCTTATTAAATACTTTGTAGGAAACGGACAGTAAGCTGATAGGTCTGTAATTTTTCAAATCTTTGGCGTCCCCTTTCTTATGGATTACGATTATATTAGCGTTCTTCCAGGATTCCGGTACGCTCGAGGTCATGAGGCATTGTGTATATAGGGTGGCCATTCTTTTTAGAACAACGTTCCCACCATGCTTCAGCAAATCTGCTGTTACCTGATCCTCCCCAGCTGCCTTCCCTCTTTGCATAGCTCCCAAGGCGTTCTTTACTTCTTCTGGTGTTACTTGTGGGATTTCAAGGTCCTATAGACTATTCTCTCTCACATTATCGTGGTGGGTGCTACTGGTACTGTATAAATCCCTATAGAACTCCTCAGCCACTTGAACTATCTCATCCATATTAGTAACGACATTGCCGGCTTGATCTGTTAACGCATACATCTGATTCTTGCCTATTCCAAGTTCCTTCTTCACTGCTTTTAGGCTTCCTCCGCTCCTGAGAGCATGTTCAATTCTATCCATATTATACTTCCTTATGTCAGCTCTCTTACGCTTGTTGATTAACTGCGAAAGTTCTGCCAGTTCTATTCTAGCTGTAGGGTTAGAGGCTTTCATACATTGGCGTGTCTTGATCATATCGTTCGTCTCCTGAGATAGCTTACTGGCATTCTGTCTAACGGAGTTACCACCGGCTTCTATTGCACACTTCTTAATGATGCCCATAAGATTGTCGTTGATTGCTTCAACACTAAGGTCCTTCTGCTGAGTTAAAGCCGAATACCTGTTCTGTAGCTTGATCCGTAATTCCACTAGTTTCCCTCTTACCGCTAACTCATTGATTGGCTTCTTATGTACCAATTCCTTCCATTCCCTCCTCAAGTCTAGGCTAATTCGAGTTCTTACCATCCTATGGTCACTGCAGCGCACCTTGCCGAGCACGTCCACATCTTGTATGATGCCAGTGTTAGCGCAGAGTATGAAGTCTGGCTGCGAGGCTAACACGCGAATATTATGCTAGGAAACGAGAACGGCCATAGTGAAAACAACAAACTTTCTCATTGGAAGATGACGACAGGCTCCTTTTGGAGAAATGAGCGCGGACGTGATGCGTATTTCTTACGAATGTTGTATTGCATACTCTCTCATATAGCCATAGTGTTGTACAGTGAGGCGGGAATGCGCCATAGCCCAGTATCAAGACTAAGGTTTCTATGTGAACGTAAACGAAGCACACACATTGAATCGCAGTGGTCGTTTTTGTCGCCCTTGCCGATAAATTTTTACCGAAGCTTCAAATTCAAGGGTCCATTATTTTCCTCGCCTGGGATTGCTGGGTATTTGATGAGGCAGCCAGACTTGTTTAACAGCAGTAATTGCTGCAGTTATGTTTCGTTCCCTTACTTGGACATTACACCGGGAGAGAGAACTTCTCAATAATCCCCACCAAAACTTTCTATGCTGAATGGCAAGCAATGATAGAACACAGACCGCTCCGTGTTAAAATTTTGGCCTGATGGCTGCACCTTGTCACGCGCGACGTACAAGAAATTACTTAAGTCGTAGAATATGCCCTGCGGACATTCAAAAACATCATTGTTAGCTCAATATGTGATGGGCTAAGCTCAGCACATTATCCAGCTCATTTCACTGACTCGCCATTTCTTCCGCGAGTTGGTGTGATGGCATGACAATTTCACCATGTGCTGTGCTTAATCTCAAAACCTGGCACCCCCTACTCCCACAGACACCGCCTTCTTTTTTTTTTTTTTTTTGGAGTTCGCAATGTGCTACGACAAGCCGGTGCAGTTTTCCTGCATGACACTGGATCAAATGTGGCACGGTGCCAGAGCTGGCCATGCCTTTCCCCGCGTTCTGGTTTTCATTTCCCCTCGTGCGCGAGTGCACGTCCAGCACGTAGAAGGTTGAGGTGACCCCGTTGCCGGAGCAACAGCCTTTCCGACATCGCGAGACGCCCGCATAGAGCTGGTTCGTTTAGCGCGGGCCTTGGAAGTCATTTCATTCTGCCTGCGCTTTCGCAACAAAACCATGCACTGTTGTGAAGGGCGTACAGCCGACGTCAGCTAAGTAGGGCCGCAATCGAGAGAGTAGACATTTCAGAACAGTGTGATATTTGGAAGGAGCACCACACGTGAAACCTGCTCACGTTGCACGCAACTTAAGCGGAACCCCCGAAATAACCGCAACACGGTGAAAGGGCGGCCGGATACAAACAGTCTCATGTCATTGAGAGTGCAGGATATTCCGCCGTGAATCATATGTCTGAGTTCTTTCTGCCTAAACACTACACTTTTCGTAAAATGGTTGCCGTAGTTACTAACTTTGGACTACTAAGTATTTGCTACGTATATCACTAACATGTCAATAAATGCAATTAGCAACTGTAGTGTAACAGTTTGCTGAATAGAAAAGAGGAGTAAAAAGTATGGTGCTCTTGTACCGACCCCTGGACCTAGTAACTGTCCGTATCACCATTTTAATTTTCAAAAGTTTACTTGTGTCGATCTCGTGCACGCAATTAAGAACTCCTTGTCTTAACAACGTTACTCCCATTTCAAAGCATAATGAGGTAAAACGAAGAAGCAGAACCACATGTTCATGTTCTTCTCATTATACTAATACATATTTCTACACATCAGAAGCATCAGCTGTAGGTTACTTACACACATAACACGCGATTAGAGAGGACGCGCTGCACAACGAAATCAACCGACTCGAACAGGCACGGCCATATCATGAGTAGCAGCAAACACACCAAAGTTTCGGGGAGCTCACGTTGGGGCCGGCGAGGACCTATACGAATGGATAAATAAAGTTTTGGTTAACACATTTTGCACTACAGTTAATGTATGCTAATGAAAGAAAGTACTATCCATTTAAATTTTGCACCGAGATTACTGTCATGCAAGAGGATAAATCACAGGCAAGAGGAGAGAGTAGTGGTTACTAAATTACGTAGACTGCAGCACTAAGGCTCTAGCATTAGTAAATACTTAGAAACAAGGTGGTGAAGGACCGTGAGCGGCATTAACTATTTGCATTATTAGCGTTTTGCTTGGAATTACAAGCATCCTACTGGCATTTTTAATAGTGTACTTGTCGATTACGCTCGCACCTTGCTTGCTCCTAATTTTTTGCTATAGCATGTGTTTTTGTATGTAATTCGCTTGCGTTTCTGCATTCCAGACAATCATTGTACTCGAAGGCGACCGGTTAATAGCAAAAAACGCTTACAAAAAGAACTTTTGAACACTGCCCCCAGTTTTCTTTTTTTTTTTCGTTATGCTGTTGGGCAAGACCACCTATGCCATATAAGGAGGGCTTTACCAAGTATTGAACAAGCTGATTCTATACGTGTCAACCTGCATCCTTTTTATATTATCTAGAATACAATCTACCCTAAAGAAGAGCTACAGCTTAAAGAGTTTTGGTGCCTATAGGCCCGAGGTGCCGAATTTATTGAAAAGTTCTTACGCCTGAGCTCCTACGCAGTGCAGGCGTCAGCCAATCGTGATCTTAGGTATTTTGGAGAAAACGTGCCCGGACGTAGCGAAAACTGCTTGCGAACGAAAATGTCTGTGAATGCAATCCTGTAACTTTAACTTTCAATTCGGCGTGCTTGGCTCCGTGTAGAAGTGCGTCGACTTAGGCCCGGCACAGAAAGATGGACGAAGTGAAGGACGTCATAGGCAAAGTGCTGTTAGTCATCATTTAAACTCATCTTGGCCCACACCACAAAAAGTTTAAAAAACGTTCTTCCGTTACTTAACAGGAAGCTTTAGCCTGAGTGTTCCTATCTCAATACATGTAAAAGGATGAATTCGTTTTTCTCGGCAACCACTGCGCCAAACTTGACAAGGTTTGTTGCATTTAAAAGAAAAGCTTAAAATGCGGTGACTGTTGGTGTCGGATTTTTTTATTTATGTCGTCAATTTAAAAAAACTGCCAAAAATCGAAAAATTTTTGAGAAAACAACACTGTCAAGCTTGCAACTCTAACTCAGCAAGAAAATTGATAATATAATTCCGTGAAGTGCATCTAACAGTACAACTAAAGCGGACAAAACTGATATGTTACTCATGAATTTCAAAACATTTTGAAATATGGAAATAAAACTTTTGCAGAACCCTTGTAAACAATCTAACAACTTCACGTAAGATATCAAATGACGTATTATCTAATATATACCGTTTACAGAGCCGCTATATCTCTTTTTTGTGCAGAGTTATGAATCTGTAATTATCTTGGTTCTATCTTTCGAAACTTCGAATTTTAGAAAATCTTTTTAACAAAATTCAGAACCTAAATCGAAATTCCTCTACCAACAGTCACTAGAATTTAACTTTCGCTTTCAAATGTAGCAAATTTTATTAATATTGGTTCAGGGGTTATCGCGGTAAAACGTGTTTGCGTTTTACATGTATTTCAATAGGCCGCGTCTGAGTTGGGCCTGAGCTAAAGCTTCCTTTTAAGATGTCTATCAAAAATGATGTCGGTGATTATCATTAGCGAAGGCGTCCGTGCGATGGCAAATAGTTTTTACCAACGAAAAGCTATGAGAATTCGCCACGTTTTCTTGCGAGCCGTTCCTTCCAACTTCTAAGCAGTTGACGGCAGCAGCAAGCCGCAGCAGCGCTGCACGGATATTGAAAGAAAGAGCGCGCGCTCGCCGATAGTGATCTGACAAGGACGACTAGACGAAAAGGTAAAGAGAGCGAAAGTCGTCCGACCGTGAATCACTGGGGCCTTCACCGCCGACCACGACGACGCGCGGCCCTATAAGAGCGGCCACGCCACGGACGGAGCGTAAACAGAAAAGTAAGCGTTCGCATGTGTCGGAACACACATAGCGCATAGTTCTCGGACTTCATCTTTTTTATCTCTTCTTCTAGGGATCGACTTACCAGGTCCTACATTTTCAGCGGAAGAATGCAGATGTTTCAGAACGTCGTTTCCGTCTTGGGTGAGTACACGTTTATTGGTGCACCTCAAAACACTATTTGAGTGGTCTCTTGTTCTTGCGAAAGTGACCGGCCATCTGGCAGCCGCCTTCTTAGGTACCTGCTCTCATTATGAGTTATGGAGGAATGACTTTGTTTTAATACGGCCCTAGCTTGGCTGCTACCTAAAGGTCGCACATAATTCCATTTCTTCAGCAGCGCGAATTTTTTTACATGGTAGCGAGTGTTCTACCGAGCGATATTTCGGCAACGTAGTGAAGCTTCTTACGGAGCTCATGAATGCACGCTACTATACTATAAATCTCTGGAAAGGTAAGGAGAAAATATTTCGCCCTTGAAAATGTTGAGCGTGAGGCTCGTACTTGCGGTGTGGTTTGTATTATAGGGTTCCTCCCTAATTCCCTCTCTCTCTTTCACTTCTGAAGGATGCAGGCTCTGCCTATGTACAGTGCTCACAGAATGAAACGCGACAGGGAGCATTTAGTAGAACCCTGCATGGGGTGCAAGATACTCGAGAGTACCATATCATGTCGCTAGCAATCGGGTCACGAAAGGTGACGCGGACTCCGATCTAAGTGTACGCGCCAAAATTAAGGCATTGTGACTAGAACTGCAGCCGGGGAAAACGAAAGTATGCTCAATAGTTAGCCCTAAATTGACCTCTTTGATTCGGTGAGCACTCTATGTAGATGTATAACTAAATTTCTAGCACAAAATTTGTAAGACAGGGCCCAAGATCTCAACGAGCTTCCTAGAACAATGTGTCATAACGTCAAACACTAGTCAGTCATTATGACAAGCGACGACAGCCGCCCAACATGACATTTTTTGAGGAATGAAAATACACTTGTAAAGAACAATAAATAACTCCTTTGTTGTCTTAGGTTTTCACTACATATGGTACTATCCAAAGAGAGGTATATGAACCTCGTGAAAGATCCTCCCGATTTTTGTGAAATATTTTAGTCCTAAATTAATACCACAACTACAAACTCTCCTCGGCCCACCCAACGTTTATTTAGGCAATTAATGCATTTAGCGATCTTCCTTTTGCTCAAATTCACGTTAGCGGTATTTATCGTACTAATACAATCCCCCATAACGTACCTCATTCTAAATTCGGCCTCAGAAGCTTGCGTTATCAACAAATGGTCGAATGCCGTCATTGCGAATGACGCCTCGAAAGGCAATGAAAAATGCGGCATTATCATAGTCACTTGCATTCAGGAGTCGCCCTTTTATCTTCGCCTCCCACACTTCGCGCCCAGTCTTGTTGGGGGATCTTTTGGCATCCTTCCTAATTTTCTCTAAATTACGCCACTCAACAAGTTTTACAGTGGTCGTTGTAGATGATCTTTCTTATGAATACGTTCGAAAGGTTAGTGCACCTGCACTCTTATACGATTGGGCTGAGTATCTGGTCATATCAGAGCTAGTTTTCTATGGCCAGATTCGTAGCCTATGTTTCAATCCTCCTTTCATAAGCTTTTATCCCAGCGGCTACATTATGAAGGTAAATGACACTGTGTGATTTTTCTCGCCTTTGTCTATCAAACTCCGTGGATTGGCAGAACCGTTTACCTTAGTGGAGCAGCACATTTTCTCAAATACGAAAGTTGAAGTTGTGGTTACTCTATAGCCTGTAGTTTTTAATAGAGCATCAAGTAGAAGCTAAAACCTGAGTTTACTGTTTCCGTCGTGCGTCCTGTTCACGATGTCGCCGCTCGGCACAACTCCTGGGCAGTTATTTATTTTACGCGCTAACTCTAGAGTTCACTTTGAGAGCGAAACTCAGTCAGTGAATTTCGGCTGCATGTAGTAATACTGAAGGCGACCGGGTAATGGCGCAGGGAACTGATGAAGGTAAAAGTTTCGTTAATTGAGTCTGTGATCATGATATTTATTCTCATTGTATGGCATTAAAACCAAGGAAACCTGCATAGACCCGTTGCCACTTGGAATCTAACTCCTGGCGCTGCGGAAATGTGCAAGTGAGAGCCAGATGCAAAATCGATTGAGCTACCGGTAATGTTTTTTATTGCCCAGAAATAGCGCCATTGAATTTCGTTGAAAGTTTTATGCATTGTACTAACACCGAATAGCATTTAGCATTACCGCAAGCACAAAAAGAACTAATTTTTGCAGAAGAGTCGCAAAAATGTCAACCCAGAGCAAGAGAAAACATGCGTGCTATAACAGAGGCCACTCAAGCACCAGATCAGATGTACTAGCCACAATCCATAGTTAACCGGAAAAATTACAACATGCTACATAAGGTATAAGTTGCATGTGGCTTTTGGTTGGTCGTCTAATTTGTTGTAGTATCGGCCCAACAACTCGGACACAGCAGTCACATTTGACAACACGAAGTTCTATATACTGCAATAACACTTGTGTTTTCCCGTGTTCGTGTTTTCCCCCCGGCGCTACAAGTTAAAAGAGCCGCTCTAGTTTGTCCATGTTCATCTCAGTAGAATAGGCTCTCTTTGTGTGTGTCTGCTGTGGTGCTTCAATACGCCCACTGCACATGATAACTTCAGCAGTTTCTTTTCGGAATGCGGCTCACTCATAGCGTGGTGGCTCAGCCTGTCTTCTTAAAATGTGAGGCAATGCTCTGGCTTGGCAATTTATTTGTAACTTTTCCCCACCACGCAGATTCTGAGAGCGTCTTTGTGTATATTTCGCATGAGACGTTATGTGCACGTGAAACAATTTCTTCTTGGCGAGATAGCGTCTCCACTGCGCGAGACTGTCGCACTCTCAGAATTTGTCGAGCTGCAGAAATCACCCAAGTTCCTTGCCTTTTGGTAAAGGCCAGTTTGGTACAGAATATAATTAGGTTTTGGGGCCTAGTCTAGTGATTACCTTTGTTTCTTTTTTTCCTAGGGATACCCTAGGCAATATCACAAGCGAATAAGTTTTTTCTTGATAACGATTTGCTTTCTTTCTAAACAAAAAGAACCTTCAAAACACGACTTCGTCGTCTTGGAGGTGAATTCATGCTTTCTATTCTGCTATTCTTTAGGGCCCTGACTCTTCAGCGCACACACAACAAAGTGTGATGAGCCATTAAGGAGTTACACTTGCACTTAAGCATGTGCTTCGTTCTCTGCGCTTTTATTGCTTAATTTAGACTATTTCGCCTTTCTTTGTTTGCCTACTTGAGTGTAATTCGTTTTTTTTCTATTCTCCTGCATTTCAAATATCTAAAGTTTTACCAATAATATTTATTATCCTCGGCATATTCTACGTTTGCTTAATATTTTTCTTAGATATTGAAGTAAGCACATTTTCCACATTTCTGCCACATAATTCATGGCCAATCCTCCAGATTGGCAATTTCCCCTGACAAATAAGATCCTATTCAGCTTTACTTATACTGTAATTTATAGATGCGGCTTTTATCACGCCCCGCGGTTTGCTCTTTGAAATCATACTGGCACAGTTCATAGAGACAGATCCCTTGCGCTTCCTTCGAGTTCTGAAATGCCAGTCCATACATGAAACGAAGTACACACATTGACGACCTACAAGATTGTGGCACTGTACTTTCAAGCTCTACATATACCCACGTGACGCGTGGTCCTGGGTGTGTGAAAATCAAGATGTCTGTATCTTAGAGGAGACTTTGAGGCAAATAATATGCCAACGTTGCCTCCTGAATGCCATTCCAGAAACCACGCACCACATGTGTGTCGTGCCAAGAAGCACTTAGCCTAAGGAAATATCACGTCTGAAAGGTCAGCATTCCTCTAGCACAATTCAAAGCGCCGGCACACGAATAAGTATGTATGTAAAAATAAATTGTAAAGCGGTTCAGTCAAGAGCCGGAAGGATAAACAGGCAAGTTTGTTGGTAGAGCGTCAGGCACCGAGCGCGCGAGCTCAATTTTCGAGTGAGGCGTTGATGATGCGCGTGTCTTATTTGCTACAATCCCCCCCTCCCCACATCAACGAGTGCCATCCTGGTGACTCAAGGGGAGGAGAGGATGACCGCGTCGTAGTACGGTTTGAGTCGTTATTCACGCACCGTCTCGCATCTCCGGCACTTTAAATGAGTAGACGGCGTGAGCGGCTCGACGAGGCAGTTGACAGGGGACGTCTGCTGCATGACACGGTAGAGACCGTCGTACTTCACGAGGAGTTTAAGGGAAAGACTGGGGGAGGTCGAAGGTATCTAGGGCCAGACTAAATAATCCGGCTGATATGTGCTGATGGGTCAGTCGTCATCGCGACGGACCATTTGCTGCCTTGGTCTTCAGTCGTAAAAGAGCGGGCGAGCTGGCGGCAATCCTCAGCGTTTCTAGAAGCCTCAGACAGCGGCGTGCACATGGAGGGATCAGGTGGGTAAGGAATAATCGTATCAAGTGGACAGGAATGTTCGCGGCTGCATACGAGGAAGAATACAGAAAATATAGTCGAGACCTGTAAGGGGGTGTTGTAGGCATAATTCACATATGGTAAGACGAGGTCCCAGTTGGTGTGGTAGAACGCAATGTATATGGATAGCATATAACCTAAAATGCCATTAAATTGCTCAGTCGTGCGTTTAGTGTGCGGGTGATAGGCAGTAGGGGTGTGATGGACAGTACGCCATGCAATAAGGAGTGCGTTAACTGTAGCAGAAAGGAAGACACGCCTTCTGAGACTTAGAAGTCCCCGGGCCGCACCATGGCGAAGCACGAAGTGTTGGACGAGGAAGGACGCAAAGTCGCTGTCTGTGGCGTTTAGTAGGGCAGCTGTTTCCACTTAACGTGTCCAGCGTTTCCCGCCAGCGTTTCCCGCCATGTGTGCGTTGTAGAGGGCCATAGAGGTCGATGCCGATGGTGTGTAATGGCCGAGAGGGGCGCGGAATCGGCTGCAAGGGACCACAAGAATGGCGAGCAGCAGACTTCCTGCGTTGGCATGCTGAGCATGAGCGGAGGAGGAGGAAAAACGTTTATTGAGCTCTAGAAAATTTTATGAATTTCGCGGAGTCAGATGGTGTCTTTCATCTTCTTAGCAATGGCCGTCTGCCCCTAGTCCAGGGGTCCGCTGGATGCCGCTACCAGCTGGGCCCGTCAGATCAGCCCTAGTTGGACATCCTGACGGTCGCTGGAGAGCATTGCTTCCCATTGCTCCGCACTCGGGCTTGGTATTATTGGTGCCGCATTTGTTTTCTGGCGGGCCCACGTTTTATGGTAGAGCGTGGGTGTTTCCTGGCACCATGGGCATTTGTCAGTGTACTGTGTGGGTTGTGTTTTACTGAGGGTGTTTAAGTTGGGATATGCACCCGTCTGTAGCAGCCTCCAAGCTACGGCGTCCTCTCTAGTGAGAGAGCTATGCAGCGGGGGTACCGCTTCCTGCTGCCCTTATAGTGGTTTAGGATAGCCGAGTATTCTCTGGGGACTGGCTCGGTTTCCTCGGGGTCATTGGCGGAGGGTGCTCGGTATGCATTGTATCCCCGAGCTACCCTGTCGACCTCACGGTTGCCTTCCACGTCCGTGTGACCCGGCGTACACATTATCGTGTGTCTAATTGGTTGTTCTTTTTCTGCGTTTTATGTGTGGGGATCTTCAGGGCGGAGTATGCGGAGCGCTCTGTGACCTATTCTGCCTCACAGGTAGTTTCGGCATGCTGTTTGGGAGTCGGTTAGTACTGTTAAGGACCGCCTAGTACGATAGCCCTCCGCTGCCGCTAGATCGACGGCCGCTTCTTCAGCCTCGACTACCGTGCAGTCCCGTAGAGATACACTGACGATTTCTCGCATATACGAGTTTATCACCGCGGCTACAGGGTTGGGGTTGGTCTGTCTCGCCCTTCTTGTGTATGTGGCTGCGTCCACGTATACCTTTGTTGCCTGGGAAGCTAGTGATTTTTGGATGTATTCGACTCTCCCCTTCCTTCGTTCTTTGTGTAGGTATGGGTCTATGTTCTTGGGAAAGGGAGCCATCTTGATTGTGTTTCGTATTTTGTCCGGGATAGTTGCGGTTCTTTGGGTTTCTTGCATGTGTTCGCTGCATCCCAAATTCTGCAAAAGCTCCCTGCCAGATGCAGTCGGTTGTAGTCTGCGCAGCTGAGCAACATGTTGTGCCTCTCTGAGTTCTTCGAAAGTGTTATGAAGTCCTAGTGCCAAGAGCTTCTCCGTGGATGTGCATTGTAGTAAGTGGAGCATGAGCGGATGTACTTCTGGAGAAAAGTGTACATTACGGGCCAATAAAAGCGCAAGCGCAGCGCGGAGCAAGTTTTGAAGAGGCCAGGGTGTGCTTACTGGGTGTTTGTGCCTTTATTGCAGTATGCCCGACACCTTCTTATCGTGCCACTTACCTGTAGCGGATGAAGGGTCTGTGAAATGTAGGGAGTGTTTACACATGTACCACTTCGGGAAGTGTGCTGGCCTGCTAGGAAAACCATACAAATCTAAATCGGAAATGGCAAAGAAGGCCTGGAAGTGCGTGACATGTAAGAGCAAGGGCCCTCGGAGTAGTCGCAGTGACGTTGAAGTTGACGTACATTTAGTTCCTGCATCGATAAACGAGAAACTTGAGGGCTTGCCGGCTTTAATAGGAGAAGTAAATAGCATGGAACAGTCGATTCAGTTTCTATCCCAGAAATTCGATGAATTTCAAGAAAAGATAACTAAGCAAGACACTGAAATCAAGGGGCTAAAGAAAGGGTGACAGAACTGGAAGAAAAAGAAAAGGCACATGCATCTGCAGAACGCTACCTTATACGGCAGGTCAATTATCTTGAGTTCCGAAGCAGGCGACTGAACTTGGAAGTTCACGGTATCCCTGTTGTGGACTGTGAAAACTTGATGATCTCTCTAAATGATGTCGCTAATAAGCTTAGAGTACCTCAGCTTACAAAGGCTGATATCACATCCGTGCATCGGCTGCTTGCTAAGCAAGACAGGATACCAGGAATTATTATCCGCTTCACAAAGCAAGAGACCAGAGACGCGTGGCTAAAAAGAAGTACACCCTCACTGGCTACAACCCTCGAATTTCCTTTCAAGAAAAGCTGACTCGCTACAGCAGGGAGCTTCTACGGCCTGCGAAAGAAGTGGCAAGGCAAAAGGGTTATAAGTTTGCTTGGCACGTCAATGGCGAGGTTCTTGTACGGAAGACCGAGGGAGCTCATGCAGTTCACATTAAGGATAAGGATGAACTCGAGGAGCTCTAAACAGTGGAGTTGGTTGCAATATCTGAAGGATGTATGATGAAGTGTAGTTTTACTTACCAAATGATGTAAATGAAATTGTAGCAACATTTACTACAACCTCCATAAAATGTATCCACCTAAATACGCGATCTGTGAGAAACAAAATGTCGGGCTTGGAGGAGCTGATTACCGCATTTTCCTTTCAATTCTCCGTTATCATGCTAACCGAAACATGGAGCACTTTTGAAAGTGATATATTTAGGTTGCCTAATTATAATACTTACTATTTAAACAGGTCACACTCTCGAGGGGGTGGAGTAGCAATGCTGATTGCAGATGACGTTGAATGTCAAATCCTTTATTCTTTCATTGTGATTTCATCTGACTATGAAATATTGTCACTATGCACTGGCAAGCATGTATTTTCTGTGTGCTATTGACCACCGACTGGTGATATACCGGCGTTTATAAAGTTATACGATCAATTTCTTGGATATGTGGTTCAATATAATGATTCCAAAACTTCAATAGCTGGCGGAGATTTCAACATTGACATGGGTTCGAATAGTCAGTCATCGAATTATTTCAATATGGTTATATTATCGAACGGTTTTGTCAACTTAATCAACACGCCTACTAGGGTTACGCCTCAAGGCCAGTCAACTCTGGATTTATTGATCACTAATTCCTTACAGTCAAACATTAAATCCGGAGTCTTATCTTGTTCTATCAGTAACGACTTGCCGGCGCTTGTGTGTTCTGAAATAAGCGGATTAAGAGGAAAAAGGTTCCCACCACTGTCATACCAAATAATTACAGACATAACTCTGAAATCTTTTTGTGATACCCTTTTGACAGTAGATTGGGATGTGGTAACTAACCTAACAGATGCCAATGAGGCTTACAATATGTTCATTGATATATTGTCCTGCCTATACCACCACAGCTTTACTTCCAGGACACGCAGAAAAAGTAGAAAAACTCGGAAACCATGGATGACACCTGATTTGCGCGATGAAATGAAAACGAGGGACAAGCTATACCAACATTTCCTCCACACATGATCAACAGATGACCTTGCCATATTTAAAAAGCATCGAAACAAGTTAACTAAGAAGTTACGGCATGCACGCACAGCATACTACTCATCTTTCCTGGACATCGAAAGCCATAAACACAGTCTACTATGGGCGAGATTGAACCGACTTTTGAATCGTAGTGATTGCCACAAACCTTTATTGCAGTTACAAATTAATGGCAAAGAATTATCAGGTAATCAACTAGCTGATGCATTTAATATTTTTTTCACAGATATGGCTAGTACTCACGCTACGACCTGTCATGCTAGTAAATATATTTGCACTAACAATAAGAACACAATACACCTTCAGCCCGTCGCACCGTATGCAATTGTGTCAGTTATAAAAACCTTAAATATTAGCAGTAGTTGTGACATTGACGGTTTTCAAGTGTGCCCAATTAAACATGAAGTTGAAAGCATTGCCCCAATACTCACCCATATTTTTTACATGTGTTTGGAATCGGCAATTTTTACAGAGAAGATGCAGTCTGCGAAAGTAACCGTTCTGTATAAAAAAGAGATCATAATGATTTGAGAAATTACAGGCCGGTATCTATTTTGCCAATCTTTTCGAAACTGTTTGAAAAAATTTGGCATTCGAGGATAACAAATTTTATTGAAAAACATAACCTGTTAACGCCCCACCAGTTTGGTTTTCGTAAGAAAACGTCAGTCGAGTTAGCATTAGTAGAGCAAACAGAATATATATTAACAGAGTTTAAAACAAAGCTATAGTTGTTGCTATTTTCGTAGACTTTTCTAAGGCCTTTGATTTAGTTGATCATAACATTATATTGTAGAAATTAAACTATTATGGAATACGAGGACAGGCACCATCTCTTGTCAAATCCTACTTATCTGACAGCACAAACATTTTGAAAATCGACGCCTTTACTTCTAAGGCTAGAGCTGTCTATTGTGGAGTGCCACAGGGGAGTATTTTAGGGCCTTTGCTTTTTAATATATATCTGAATGATATCGTCGATACTAACTCTCAGGCAAGGTTTATTATCTACGCGGACGACACAAGTATTTTCTTCACTGGTAATAATATTCAAGTTCTTATAGAACAATGCAACAATGCAATGAAGTCCTTAGAGGAATGGTCGAGAGTGAATTTAATGAAGATAAATGCAAAAAAACAAAAAGCAGTTTTATTCAGACCGAAAAACAAGCAAATACCTCCCCATCAAGACATTGTATTAAACTCAAGGACTATTGAAATAGTCAAGACTTTCAAATGGCTGGGTGGCTTCTTTTGAGCCAACATTTCTTGGCACAATCACGTCAAACACGTTCTAAGCAAAATAAGTAGAATAAGTGGTGCAGTAGGCTGTATGAGATACATTCTTTCCTCGCGTATTAAACTCTTGCTGTACAATTCACTTTTCCAATCACATTTAAACTATTGCCAATCAGTATGGGGTAATATAACATCCACCAATCTAGAACATATTCACCTGTTACAAAAGAAGAATCTCCGCTACGCATATAGCGCTTCCTACACAGCATCGACAATAACCTTCTGTGATCCTGTGAATAACCTTCTGAGTGTGATCCTAGCTCATAATCTCTACAGATATTGTCTGAGTCATGTATATAAACTGGAAATCCATCGAAATATTAGCAACCTGCGTACTCTAGCCCAACTTCAGAGAAAATCTACAAATTACGTTACAAGACACTTTAAGGATTGGTTAGTACCAACACCACGTTCAAACTATGGGAAACAATGCCTTAAATACATAATACCAACACGGTTAAATTACTATAATTTGGTCCGAGTTGATCTTTTCAATCCAAGGAACTGAAACTGATGTATAAGGTTTCGGTGTAATATCTGGTAGCGTTATGTATCTGTGTTATTGCATTTCTTTGTTGACATGGAGCAAAGTGTGAGTGAGTAACATGTCACTGAAGCTATGTATACAGCTATATATATATGTATGTATATGTATGTGCGCATATTTTATACTGCCTCCCTGCAGAAAACAGGGATTGTGGACACGTCAAGCTGTTGAAGGACAGCTATTTATCTACAGTACCTCCATCTGTAGATGTACAGGATGGCCAATAAAAAATTTCATTTCATTTCATTTCAAGCATAGCATAGATCTGCACAGTGGTGGCTAGGTACGATGAACAAAAAACAGTATGGGCTTTGGCGTGCCGAAACCACGATTTCATTATGGAACACGCTGAATTGGGGCGCTAGGGAAATTTGGACCACCTGTGGTTCTTTATTTAACGTGCACCTAAATCTAAGTACACGAGTGTTTTCGCATTTCGACCCCATCGAAATGCGGCCACAGTGGCAGGGATTCGATGCCGCGACCTCGTGCTTAGCAGCGCAACACCATCGCCACGGTGGGTATGCTACAACAAACAACCACTTGCGACCCTTGGAAGGATGGTTGCGACGGTAGAGCAGTCCATACCGTACAGCTAAATGAGAAGCTTCACGGTGGAGAGCACGCGAAGGGCGAGTTGCCGAGGAGTAAGAAAAGCAGCAATGCACGGATCATCGCACGGCTCACCAGCCATATCAACGAGCGCTGGTGACGAAAATATCGAGTCGATGGCGGAAAGGCATGTCGTGTCATTTGGTATGGGCAAGCGAGAGAGAGCCTCTGCGTTGTGGTGCATACGGCCAGTCCGATAGACAACGCGCATGTTGAAGTCGTATAAGCGGAGGGCCCAGCGCGCAAGGTCCCTCATGGGTCTTTTAATGTAGACAGCTAACATAGGGCGTGACGGTGAGTAATGACATCGAACGGACCGCCGCAAAGGTATGGTGTATATTTTTTAGGGGCACAAATGATAGCTAAACACAACTTTTCTGCGACAGAGTAATTCAATTAACCCTTGGTTAGTGTCCTGCTTGCATAGGCTACTCTGTATTCGCCGTATGCACTTTTGCGCTGAGCGAGCACAGCACAGCACCATGTGTTCACACGAAAGCCCCGCTGGCCCCCGTGTTAACTTCTGCGGGAACCATGGGGTCGAAATGACGCAGTGTGGGCGGCGATGTGAGCAGATAGCCCAATGTTGTAAACGTGCCTTCGCAAGTTGCGGAGCATCTAGGAAGGGCACTGTCGCTTTGCAGGAGTTGGGTCAACGGAGCAATGTGAGTAGGAAAATTGCCGATGAAACTACGAGAGCATGAGCAGATCCCGATTAAGCTTCGGAGTTCTTGTAGGCGCATGGGTTTCTGGATATAGGTGACGGCGCGATGTTTCGAAGCGTAGTGCAATTGCCCTCTTTCGAAACCACGTGTCCGAGTGTCGTTAATTGCTTGGCTCCGAATCAGCATTTCTTCATATTTAGCTGAACGCCTGCGTTAAGTATTGTAATACCTGTTCGACACGGCACAAATGAGTGGGGAAATTAGGAGAAAAGAGAACCACGTCACCAAGGTAACAAAAGCAGCTCGGTCATTTTAGCGCACGCACTGTCCATACTCCGTTCAAAAGCAACAGCGGCATTGCAAAGGCCAAACGGCAAAACGTTGAACAAACACAGGTAATCTGGTGTTAGGAAACCTGTTTTGGGGCGATAGGCCAGAGACATGGGCATTTGCCAACAGCGAGAACGTAAGCTGAGTGAGAAAAAGTGCTCCGCGCCTTGCAAACATCCAGAACATCTTCAATGCGCAGCGACGGATACACGTTTTTTCGCGTTATCTTTTTAAGAGCGTAGCTCCATGCAATATAGGATGGAGGCATCCTTATTTTTTATAAGGACTACATGGGTTTCCCAGTGACTGTTAGAAGGTTGAACTCCGCGCTGAAGCATATCGCTTACTTGGTCTTCAATAACACGTCGCTCCGTGCCTGATACGCGATAAGGTCGCTGGCACAGCGGAGCATGCATGCCCGTATCGATGTCAAGTTGCTTGTTGACAATCGAACGTAGATGATTACTTGCGAAGCAGGTTGAAGATCTTATTACGTTGAATAGGCCTCAGTAGGGCATATAGAGGTGTCGAAGAGTTCCAGCGTATACAGGGAGCAATTAAGTGGGGCAACAAGCCAGTGAGCAGATCTCAAAACAGGTGCCACCGAGATGTGCGCCAAAGATGGTCACCAAGTCGATGGGCAGAAGACATTCAAAGCACTCACCGCAACGCAATGTGCGCGGAGACGCACAATCGTTGGACACGAGCATATGAACGAAGCCTTCGTTGGCAGTCATGGCAGCGAAGGAAAGAGAACATCGTCAATGAACACAAATAGGGGATGGTGTAAAAACGCAACGGCATCTGTTGCACACTTGAAAAAAACAGCGCTACAAAGACGCGGACAAAAAGAAGAAAATGTACGGCGGACAGGTGGCACAGTTGGACAAGGCGGGCGCAATCACCGAATAGTGCGAATATATTGTTGTGTCATCCACAACGAACAGTTTTTCTATGGAATCGTCGGGATCATTTGCTTGGTCCTCAAAAAATGGCGAAAATTGGCCTTTGGTGCCAGAACAGTCAATAACGGCCTTGTGATCCGAAAGGAAGTCCCACCGGAAGATGACGTCGTCTGAACGTACCGACAGAACAACAAACTCGACTTTGTACGTGAGTACTGGAATGGTGATGCAGGTAATGCAAACCGCAACAAAGGTAATCTGCCGCGCCCTTGCTGTAGAGCGACAGTGCGGACAAGGGTGTCATTACTTTCATGAGCAAGCGTAAAACTTTTGAAAAACTTTTTGCTGGGCGAATTGTTCCATAGCTATGTTTTAG
This sequence comes from Dermacentor variabilis, assembly GCF_050947875.1. Lineage (NCBI taxonomy): Eukaryota > Metazoa > Arthropoda > Arachnida > Ixodida > Ixodidae > Dermacentor > Dermacentor variabilis. The sequence goes on from NC_134574.1 coordinate 33,701,163, forward strand.
AAGGAGTTGCACCGCAGAAAAAGGAACGCAGGAAGAATACGAGGTAGACGAAAAGAGCGCTATCAGCTGGGTTTATTTGGGCCGAGTCTGCATATATAGGCACGTGACAAAAAATAAAAAGGAAAGGGGAACATGGGGGAAAGGGCAAATCAAACCTGCCTCATGTCAACCCAAGCTGCGCAGGAAATTGCGTTCAGCATGATATAAGCCTTAATAAAACAAAAGTTTTCTTTGGTAATTACAGAAACGGCGGCTCCTGGGCCGACAAGTGCAAGTGCAACAATTCTGTCAATCGATGCTTCGACAACGCTCGTCGGAGAAGAGCGAGGCCTTTTGCTGTTGAACACGGACGTATTTCCTATTTCGGGAACTGCGGCAACTAGTTGTGCTGTTTGGTAGGGGTGGGAAATTAGGGAAAGCGAACGGCGTTGCTGAGATGGCGAGTGGCGATGATGGGGAGAGGCGATGTGGCGCGGGTCGATGGTGAGTGGAGAAATCGCAGGTGATTCGCGAGGTGACGAGAAGAACTGAACTGGAGGGGCGTAGTAGTGTGTATGGATTAGTGAGCTCGGCAAAGCCACGAGCGACGTCTACGGAAGCGTGCCACATGACCAGGGATGTCACAATAGAAACATATCGGGCGATTTTGGGGGGCGCCCGTGGTCCAATGTTGGCTTGTAATGTGGTCGACGTGGTGGCAGAGTGGACGGCATGGGTGGCGAGAATATCGGCGACAGAGTCCGCAGTACAGATTCGGCGTAGGAGATAGGTGCAGGCACTGGGGGCGGAGCACGCGAGGACGGAATAGCCCTAGATGTTTGCTCCTGCATCACATCTCGCAGGACTGGAGTCAACGATGGCCTAAGGCTTGGAATCGCAGTGAGCAAATTCCTGCATTTGCACTTTTTCTGGTTGCGCTCACTGAAGACCGCGAAAAACTCGTGGATTACTGTTGTCCGTGCCGGACTGGTAAATATTTTATTGGAGGTTGAGGGAGTACGTGGATGTCAAGAAGTGAACAACGACCAAGCTCGGTTATTACTGCGACACGTTTAACTGCTATATATTATTAGATTCTGACGGATGACCCACACGTGACATGGCGAAAGCTGATCATATCACAAAAGCTCATTAATGTTAGCTGCATTATTATTACTTACAGCGCGCAGGTGTACCAACTCGCCTAGCTAGCTAGCGTACTAATGTTAGCGGCGCTTGCTTTTTAATATAGTAACAAAAACAATATATGTTTTTAGATGAACTTTCTCAATATATTCGGTATCGCTTACAAATCTGGTTTGCTGCTATAGATGCTTGAACGTCACCGCATTTACGGATGTACCCTTTTGTTGAACATACGGACGAATGTCTCCGTTTATTACTTAAGGGGAAGCTTTAGCTCGGGCCCAACTCCGATGCAGCCTATTCAAATACATGTAAAAAAAAATTACTTTTCTGAGATAATACCCTCACCGATTTTAATAGTATGTGTAGCATTTACAGAGAAAGTTATGTTCTAGTGACTGTTGGAAGCGGAATTTCCATTTAGGGCCTGATTTTTTTCAGAAGAATTTTAAAGAATTCGCATGTTCTAAAAAATTGACGCGTGATGTTTATAAATTAATAGCTCTGCAACAATAGCAGATATCGCGGTCCGGTAAAAGGCATTCATTAGATCATTCAAAGCGGACCAATACGGTATGCGTAATTATATCTTACGTGAACTTGTTACGTCGTATACAAGTGTTCGGATAAAGCTGTATTTCCACATTACAAATTTTTTTAAGATTCATGAGTAAGATATAAATTTTGTTCGCTTCAGATCTATTATTAGATGCAATTCACAGAATTGTGATATCGTTCTTCTATGCTCAGTTGCAGAGTTGTAAACTTGATAGTTTCGTTTTCTGAAAATTTTCGATTCCTCGCAATTATTAATCAGAAGTTTACAATTTAAACAGAAAATTCGAAATCAACGGTCACGATATTTTCAGTTTTTCTTTTAAATGCAACAAACCTCGCCAAAGTCGGTGCAGTGATTGTCAAGAAAAAAGAATTCTGCTTTTACATGTTTTTAGATAGGAGCATCCCAGCTAAAGCTTCCTCTTAATAGGTGCGTGTAGAGCATCAATATTTTTCCGCCTTCAATATCTCGCTTGTCTAGTGACACGCCTGATAAATCCAGTTTCTCGTCTTAAGGATACGGCGGATCCATGAGGAGAAAGCTCATCGGCAACCGCATTCCGCGAAACTTCGCGCTGCCTTCAGAGCACGTTAGTTAGAATACGCACAGAACGGCTTGTAATACAAGCATACGTTCGCGTACTGTAATGTGCTAGGTGGAATCCTGTGCAAACGAGCGGGAAATTCTGTAACCGTAGCAGATTTCGACGGCAAACAATGTAAGCGTAGCGGGCTCGCTATTCAAGCAAGAGAGACGTTTACAAGTGTTTCTATGCATTATATAGGTTATAGGACAAAATGTTGGGGCAGAATGTACGTAAATTGCAGAAGACTCCCCCTTCAAAACTTCCAAATGAAGAAAAATAATGCCGGAAAGGCCTCGAAAATTTCTAACGCAGTGGTTAACTTGACGAATGCAGAAGCAGTTACTCAAGCTCCAGGGTGGCATAGCGGTAGCATGTCTATTGTCGCGTTGCGGTCTCTGGTTCGATTTCTCATCGCGCCAATACTTTTTTTTTTTTGCGGCACTTTCTTTGACGTGGCGAAAGCTGTTTTTTACAATTACATGTGATAACGCCAAAACAGCAAGCAGCGCACCCTTACTACCGCTCGACATCCAGATCTATCACATCGTCGGGTCATGGGTGTACGTGGAGGGAGGGAGAGAGAGAGACAGGAGAAACAGAAGTGAAAGACAGTGACGTGAATGAGGACTCAGCGTGGTACGCCATCGTGCACGGGGGGAAGCAAAAAGGAGAGGTAACGTTTAGGAGAGGAAGAGAAGTTAATCTTCTTATCGGCGACGTAATAACTGTTCTGTTCTATATCACAGATGCGTATACAGGGTGTCCCAGCTAAATATTGCAAGAGTTTAAACATATACGAACGCCACGTAACTGGACAGAATCAAGGTAACGTTGCTTGCAATCGCTTGGAGATACTCGGATTTATTTGCTTCCTCCTAACTAGATAATTAGTGTTAATAAATGATCAAATTCTCAGATCCAAAGTTAGATTCAAAGCGTGAATGACAAACTTGTATAGCAAGATGAAAAACTTCCGATACAGCTTTTTCTTACTCAATATGTGCTAAATAAAAGTGTTTTTCCAAGCGTGAAAGAAACCCGCGTATACACGCAACGTACCTCAAGAGGTCTGTCGCGCGTCGAATTTCACGCGGCAAACTTCGCCATGCATCGGCGAAGTTTGTAGCGAGGGAGACAGGGCCTTTTAAAGAATGCGTAGCATTATATGCCGAGTCTGTGGAAAAATTCTGTGTAGCCAAAAAACGTCTTTTCCAATACAGGACACGAATGCCCAGTTTAAGTCTCTTGTATGCGCGGTTGATAGCTGCCATTCGGAATACAGTGAGTAGTGAGCCATTGTCCGCAATAACAATGGGCGTGCCGCCTAAACATTCTACTAGACGGTCCGCTTTGGCCGTTCGCCATACGAAATACGTAGAAAAGAGGCACTGCACCTAGGCCAGATGTATGTAAGGCTACACTGAGATGGGGATAGCAAGCACTATGGAACGCCCTGGTAAACAAACGACCTGTGAGCATGTACGGTCGCTGAAGGAGACCCAGGACGAGAGGATGCGCCACTTGTGTAATAATTACGCATGCAGGCGCATGCGTCATTCCGCAGCCTATGACGGCTTTAATGAGTCAGTCATATCGCCCTACGAATGTCGCAAACAAATTAAGCGGAACCTCCCCGAACGAAACCTGGAAACATTTTTTTATTACTATGCGATCGTCGTTTTGGTATGCAATGCATATGTTCGTCATAGTATATATGTGAACCTCTCGGTTCTTACCCCTCATGCACATACAATAATTTACGTGTGCCACATCAGCTTAACCCTCAGACGCATCATTGCCAAGCTCAACCCATTCAGCACCACGCCGACTTCCATATTAATGGTAGGCATATTACGCGCAGATCCCGTTCAGGGAGGATCCATTTGATTTTTGTTTAATGCGTAAGCATTCAACTGCTGCTTTCCTCGGAAATCTGTCCATCCCTCTGTCTGTAAAGCCTGACACGACGCGCTCCGTAGGCATACACGGGGTTCAATGTGAGTGTATATGAAATTGGCTTATGACCACGTATACGTAACTACAATTATTTGACATTATGACTATATGTAGTGACTACTGAACACACATTAGGCGTAATTAAGGCAAATAAATCTGAGAATAATAATTTTAAGAATATAGTTAAGCGTAACTAAGCCTCCGTAAGGTTAATGAATCTAATGAAGCACAATCTAGATTAATTACAATGAAATCAATTAGACATAATGATGTATAATTGAAGGTAATCAAAACAGTAGAACTAAATATAATGATTAGGGTCAAGTAGTTACACTAATCAAGAATAATTGGTGTTAAGTAATTCAGCCTAACCAATAATAATTATCGTATTCAAAAATACTTAGGCGTAATTTTGATTTGTTAACGATGCATCATTAAACTTTATAAATCTTACCATTACGATAGCTTAAGCCTCATTAAAATAATTACGAAATTAGTTAAGGTCAGTCAAGAATAAAGCAATGAATAATTGATACCACATTACTTATCCACTATTCAGATTATTTAAATTTCATTAATTACAACCAATAATATTACTTCCGGCTAATTAGGTTCACCAATTGGGTAAGTACAACATATAGTTGCAATTCTTGCTGCATTGCGTCATCATCGGCGCAGTGAGTCACGGTGTTCTTAACTCATGCGTTGCATGAGCGAAAGGTGAGCGACTGGAAATAATGCTTACACACTATCTGACAAATCCAATATTGAGTTCCTGCAGTAATTTTGTCTTTCAGCGGCTGTCATTGTTGACAAAGGGGGCGAAGGACTCTCAAGACGTCGTTTGAAGAGCATTTCCAACCTCTTCTTCTTACCCTGTAGTGTGACGTAGAAAATCAATCAATCAGTCAACCATTCAATCAATGTTTGGTTGTAGAGCCCATCGCGTGTTTCCGGTGCGGCCCGTGCGGCGCTATGTAGGCGCGTGATAGCCTGGCTAATGTGTTGGCAATGCTACAATATAGTGTTGGAGGTTTTAAATACGAAAGCCAAGATCGTCATATCTTGGCTTTCGGATATCTTGGATGCACCATCAGATAGCCAAAACGCTAGATAGCGATAGATCTGGAGCTTGAATAAATCTAGCAGCCAAGGCGAATCTTTGTACCAACCACAGGGTGAGGCCCATAAACATCATCAGGAGCATGTTGGATCCGGTTGTCGCTTAGGGAAATTCATGGAATATGACCAAAAATGCTCTGCTGTGGGTGCCAGCGTCACGTTACCGGCCATTAGGAAATCCTAATTTTCACTTAGGTGAAGTCGAATGAGATAATGTATACTGAAATGAGTAACTCTATACAATCGTCTTATATCAGTGGGCATTGAGCAATCTAGTGAGAGGGAGTATGATGTATAAATTGGCTTACTTGCGCATATTTTCGCATGTTGTGTGCGTTCATCAAGTTGAATTATGGTGCGCTACCACCCGTGTCGAAGCGTGCCCTTCTGACGGCACGCTCTACATTACGTGAGTCTTCCGAACAGGCTCCCTATAGATAGACCCGGGAAAAAAAATAAAGACATAAAAGAATGACAAAGGCACACGTATACAGCGTCCAGGCTGACATGTACAGCTACAAATAAAGCCTTCTTTATTGTGCGCTTACCGTATACTACACCACCTAAGCAGGCAACTGGCGGCAGCAGTCCCTTAAATATAGGTGCCTTCTGAGATGTGCGCAAATGACCAAAAATGTTTTAGCCACGTACGGAAAACTTCCTCTGACGAAAAACAAGAAAGGAAAGAAAAAGAAATTAGTGAATTTGCATCCAGCCGCGGCACCAAGCACAGAAATTATGGCAACGTTAATAAAACGGGACCGACAAGCGATTGTTTCTGTATTTGTAATATTAGGCAACTAATGATTTGTAATATGATTGGCAACTCTAGAGGTTTCTAGCTCATCATTTTTTTGAATCCCGCGTTTCCCAAAATCAAGTATTGTGCCCTTTAAGTATGTTCGTCTAATCTTTTATCAATGTCCTATTGAGCAGAAAGTGCCACTGCATGTTTTGTACAAGAGCGAGCTCCAAGCCGCGTTGGCGCTAATAGTCATCGAAGTGAGCTATTGTACCTGTATTCTCGATCACGTTTATGCGGCGCCGCATACATACAGCATTCGCCATTTTAAGTACGCCAAACATTATCAGAGTAGAACAGATGTAGTAGACAGGACTACGACATCTCATACGACGCCTTAAATCGTGCTAGCAATATTTAAGTTCTTATTCGACGTCTGGGTAGCACTATCAATAAAGCCGTTTCCGGAGGAAGCGCTCAAAAATACCTACTTTGAACTACAAAGCAAACGGTACGACAAGGGTCACTCTGCTTTTTCGCAAGAAAAACTGCATGCGCCTTCAAGAATGGTCAGAGGAGCTAGCTGTTTGTAGAAGGTTCGTGTGTCTCTGCTTTCATGATGCAGCGTTTATTTTAATTTGCCGATCGCAGGTCAAACTTCAACGTCTTCGTAACGTAATTAAGTAATGCTGCAACATGGAGGCACTTGCACCAGTAACAAGTGAATCGATAAAGGGGCGTAATTATATATATATATATATATATATATATATATATATATATATATATATATATATATATATATATATATATATATATATATATATATATATATATATATATATATATTCTAAAGGTGTTTATTTGGCAGAGCTCGACGTCGACAGGCAGTGCAGTCACACCTCGTTCGCAGCATAGCAAACCGGCACCGAGGAATGAAGGAAAACAATCTCCTCAGGCTTATCAATGCATTCGTACTATGTCACTTTACGTACACAATTTCTATGCATAACTGGCTCAGTGCGGAGCGAGACAAACTCAACGCTCTCATCCGCAAAGTGGTCAAGAGGGCTCTCGGGCTACCCATCAGGACCCATACCGAGGATCTCCTTAGGCTGGGGGTGCATAACACTGCCGAGGAGATTGCCGAAGCCCAAGAACGCGCTCAACTCACTCGCTTGAGCACCACAGCGGCAGGTAGACACATCCTCGAAGAGCTGGGTTACCAACCTGCGGGATTCCCGATGGTCAGTACCCCGATCCCCAGGTGCATTCGAGACAAGTTCGAAGTGGCCCCTGTGCCCCGAAACGTCCATCCCGTCCATAACGAGGGCAGACGCAAGGCCAGAGCAGCAGCCATCCTCAAACAGATCAAGCAACGAGACATTAGAGCAGGCTTCGTCGACGCCGCGGAGTACAGCGATGGGAAGACCTTTGCCATCGTTGTGGTCGACTCCAGCGGCACGATTTCCAACTGCGCCTCCATTCGCACTTCAGACCCCGGTGTCGCCGAGCAAGCCGCCATCGCCCTCGCCCTGCTAGACGGTCGTGGATCCGAGATATATAGCGATTCCAAAACAGCAGTTAGGGCTTTTCAGAAGGGTTCCATCGCCAAGCAAGCCGCTCGTCTTCTTAGCAGCTCGAGTCGAGGCGCTCTCACGCATCATTCAATCCACTGGTTTCCAGCTCACGTAGGGTCGGTCGAGGGTGCTCCCCCGAACCTCAATGACTCTGCTCACGAGGCTGTGCGTGACCTCACCGACCGGGCTTCCTCTACAAGAAGCACCGACTCCCCTCCTCCCTACGGCCACAGGGACGCTCCCGCTACTCACAACAAGCTTATTAAATTCTTCTACATGTCTAGAAGGGTCTTTCCACCCCGTCACCCCAAGTTGAATAGGGCGCAAGCCGTTTCGCTTAGGCTTCTGCAGACCAGTACGTATCCGTGTCTGTCCGTTCTCCACGAGGCTTACCCGGACATGTATCGCGACGACGCCTGCCCCTCCTGCGGCCAGACCTCCACTCTAGCGCACATGCTGTGGGAGTGTGGGTCGACATACCCCAAGTTCATCAAGGAGGAGTGGGACTCGCTTTTGCGTAGCCCCGCTCTAGAAAAGCAAATCCTCGCCGTCCAGCGTGCCCGCGACCGGGCCGGTGGGCTAGACCTGCCGGTCCCGACGTGGGACTAGCCGGGTGCGCGACGAGTTCGCGTCCTCGCCGGACCTACAATAAAGTTTATTCACTCACTCACTCACTCACTCACTCACTCACTCACTCACTCACTCACTCACTCACAGCTTCCCAACACGAGAGCCGTTGAGCAGCAGGAGCGCTCGACCCACTAGCGTTTTGAGCCAGTAGCGCTGAACCCCCTAGCGTCTCTCTTCGCTACAATCAGCCCCCGGGAGCGAGAAGGAAGCCGTCCGGCGACCCAACAGCTCGTCACGATGACCGGGTCGTAGTAACGCTTTAAACGGTCGACATGGACAATGTCTCGTCCACGGCGGCGCATGTCTGAAGATGGCTCAACTGGTTCTATGACATAGTTCACAGGAGATGCGCGTTCGAGAACACGATAAGGGCCTTCGTACTTAGGGACCAGTTTTGATGAGAGGCCAGGGGCAGTTAAAGGGACTGAGAGCCACACGAGCGCTCCCGGATCGAAGGTGACCGTGGCATTGGCGTCAACGCGAGTGCTCCTCTGGCGCTCTTGATCAGCGGAATTAAAGGCCCGTGCGAGGTCGCGGCACTCGGATGCATCCGGCCGGTACGGAAGAATGGTGGCGATGGTGTGCGAAGGGTGTCGACCATACAGCAAGAAATAGGGTGAAAATCCAGTGGTGCTCTCCGTATCGGTATTATACGCGTAGGTGACGAATGGCAGAACGGCGTCCCAGTTCGTGTGGTCGGAGGCAACGTACATTGAAAGCATGTCGCCGAGCGTACGGTTGAAGTGTTCTGTGAGTGTGAGGCCATTCGTTTGAGGGTGGTACGCCGGTTCGCTACAATATATATATATATATATATATATATATATATATATATATATATATATATATATATATACGCAGGAAAGAGACGACGAACTTTTTGGGAGACTTCTTTTTCTTACTTAACGTTTTCGGCTGGTGGACCAGCCTTCGTCAGAGTACAGTACTGTACTTACTGTACAGTACTGTACTTACTGTACTCTGACGAAGGCTGGTCCACCAGCCGAAAACGTTAAGTAAGAAAAAGAAGTCTCCCAAAAAGTTCGTCGTCTCTTTCCTGCGTATTTTACGTCGGGTCCTGCGTGCTGAACTTTGAAGAAAACCCCTATATATATATATATATATATATATATATATATATATATATATATATGTGTGTGTATATATATATTGTAACAGATACAAAAGGCACGGACAAGAGAAAAGAAGGGAAGACGAAGAGGACGAAGCGTTGGAGAGGCCGAGCTGCGCTACTATCACGCGACGATCATCATCCATCGCCTGTAAATAAAATCATTTCTTCGCAACTCTTCGTAACAGTTGTGGTGGAAGGTGCGGGGTAATCGACACCCGAAGACGGAGGCTGAACCAGAAATTCTTCGACGGAGCCGTCGCATTGCTGGACTCCCACCGTATCTACCGGAGCTGAATATGTCCCACGACGCAGACGAACAACGGCCCATTCCAACAGCTGCGCCGACAAGTTCCGTTCTGCAACTGAGAGATGCGCGTCCCTTCGCCGGAAGATCGGACGAAGACGTCGAGGAATGGCTCGTCCATTATCACCGGGTGAGTGCCGCCAACAAGTGGAACAGCGCTTCTCAGCTTTCGAACGTCGTGTTCTTCCTAACGGATACTGCGTTGCTGTGGTTCGACAATAACGAGGAAACGTTCACAACATGGGGAAGATTTGTTTCCGAAATCAAAGAGAGATTCGGCGACTCCGCGACGAAAAAGAAAAGGGCGGAACAGACGCTACTGCAACGTGCGCAAGTGCCAGGCGAAACCTGCACGACCTATATTGAGGCGGTAATAAAACTGTGTAGGATGGTGGACTCTGGAATGTCTGAGGAAGATAAAGTCGGGCACATCCTGAAAGGAATTGCCGAAGACGTCTATAATTTCCTCATCGCAAAGGACAACCTGGCTTCCGTCACTGACATCATTCGGCATTGTCGTACTTTCGAGCAGCTGAAAACGAGGCGCATCACGCCGAAGTTTGGCAGGCTAGCCAATGTGACAACAGTTGCAAGCGTGGACAGCAACCAGCCCCTCGATCTTGCATCAACGATCAGACAAATAGTTCGGGAAGAGCTCAGCCTGCACGCACAAGCGACACATTCAGGCACTCACAGCTTCCGCTTATCACCAGATTTCCAGTCAAACGTGGCATCCATCGCCCCGTATCCTGCGGCGAGGGGCACCGAGGATTATGAACTCGCGCCCCGACAGCAGCCACGTCTCTACGACAGAGGCGCTACTTATGACGCTCGGCCACAACGAGAGCAGCCGCGGTTTTACCCCCGAGGTCCTGTGACTTCTGTCAGGCCGCGACAAGAAGGGCACCGACCCTACTACCACGACGTGACTTATGAACGATATGACGGATTTCAGCGAGGCGCAGAGACACGTTATCCACATGACAACGAACTTTCTCGCCGCCCGCAGCAGCCTAGCATCCGTTTCGAGGAAGATGCTGTGCACCACGACCCTCCCGTGTGCTACAACTGCGGTGCCACAGGCCATATAGCACGGTATTGTCGCCAAGGCCGTCAATCACGAAGGACACCAACAATGCTATCGCCACCCAGAACCCGTACTTCATATGACTTGCGGACGACCGATTCCCTTCCAATGGACCACTTCCCACACGAGCCCAGACGCAGCGATTCGCCAACGTCTGAGCGGAGTTTGACGCCACCAAATAATCGTCCCCGTCGCTCTCCGTCCCCTCGGCGCCGTTCTTCGTCACCGCCGCCGGGAAACTAGCATCCGCGGCCAATGGAGGTGAGGTCGCCGGACGGTCTTTGCCAGAAATTCCTCTGCCTGTTGTGATGCTCAAAAACAAAGTGAATGTCTCGATTGACGGAATACCGACCATGGCGTTAGTTGATACTGGGGCGACTGTGTCTGTGATGAGCCTCGCTTTCAAGAACCGTCTAGGCCACAAAGTTATGTTTTCTTGGAACGACGGTATTACTTTTCGTGGAGTGGGCGGCGAGTGGCTTCATCCCCTTGGTGTTTGTGCTGTGAGTGTTTTGTTGGCTGGGAAAGTTTTTGTGTCGGAATTCGTTGTTCTTGCTCGTTGTTCGCACGATGTTATTCTTGGTATTGATTTTCTTGAACAGTGCGGCGCTTCCGTGGACTGTGGTTGTGGCGAAATATCATTGAACAAGTTAATTATATCAACAGATTCCGAACAAAGCTCGCGTGGCGAACACAGGGACACAGACACACTCAGTGTTCTTGATGAAGTGATTGCACCATCGTGGTGCCTGACGCCCGTTCGTGTTTCTGCAACTACTGTTGACGCTGATTGTGTTGATATTGTAGTTAGGCCTCTCCGCATAAACTGTGCTAAAAAAGATATACTTGTGCCCTGCTCTGTCGTATGCATGACGAAAGGAGTCGCCACATTGTGGGCGCTGAACTGTTCCGCCACGCCGGTTGTCCTTCCTCGCGGTATGAAAATCGCTCTCTTCGATGAAGCCGCATGTAACTCAATGGCGGCCCTAACTACGGACGTCTCTACAGCTTGCTCTCCTTGCGATAATAGCCATTTTGAAGAGCTAATGCTTGGCATGATCAGCAAGGCTCTCGGTACGTCGGAACGGCAAGCACTGGTACATGTCCTTGCCAGGCATGAGGCTGCATTCGACTTCACGCATGGAGATGCACCCCTTCATTTGCCGTCGTCCCGCGCTCGTCACAGAATAGATACCGGCTCCGCACACCCCATCCGCCAGAAGCCCTACCGAGTGTCATCCTCCGAGCGAAAGGTTATTGCACAACAAGTCAAGGAGATGATGGACAAAGGTGTCGTTCAAGAGTCGTCTAGTCCTTGGGCAGCCCCAGTAATCCTGGTCAGAAAAAAAGATGGCTCCTGGAGATTCTGCGTGGATTACAGACATCTAAACGCAGTGACGAAGAAGGATGTCTATCCACTACCGCGAATAGATGACGTCATTGATTGCTTACACGCTGCTTCTTACTTCTCAACACTTGATTTGCGATCGGGGTATTGGCAAATACCTATGGACCCTGCCGACAAGGAAAAGACCGCTTTCGTGACTCCAGATGGCCTATTCGAATTTAATGTTATGCCTTTTGGCCTTTGCAATGCTCCTGCCACCTTCGAAAGATTCATGGACACAGTACTACGTGGTCTGAAGTGGGAGATATGCATGTGTTACCTCGATGATGTTGTAATCTTTGGCCGCACGTTTGAAGAACATAATCAACGCCTCAGCCTTGTTCTCGACTGCATCGAGAAAGCTGGGCTGGTTCTAAACTCAAAGAAATGCCGCTTTGGCGAACGTCAAACACTGGTCCTGGGACACTTAGTTGACAAGGATGGCGTCAGACCCGATCCTCGTAAGATTGAAGCGGTGAGCTCCTTCAAGCCACCACAATCAGCACGAGAACTTCGCTCATTCATTGGCCTATGTTCATATTTTCGTCGTTTTGTTCCCAGGTTTGCCGACATCGTTTACCCGTTGACAAGTATTTTGCGACAAAATGCATCCTTCAATTGGACACCAGAGTGTGACGCATCATTTTCTCAACTGAAATTTATACTAACGTCAGCACCGCTCTTGCGTCACTTCGATCCGTCTTGCCCAACTGAAGTTCACACTGATGCTAGTGGAATTGGGATAGGAGCGGTGCTTGTACAACGTCACAGTGGCGCAGAACATGTAGTCGCATATGCCAGCCGTTGCCTGAGCAAATCTGAACGGAATTATACGGTTACGGAACAGGAATGCCTGGCAGCTGTTTTCGCCATACAGAAGTTTCGGTGTTATCTTTACGGTAGACCATTCAAGATTATCACCGACCATCATTCTTTATGCTGGCTGGTCGGTTTGCGTGATCCCTCTGGTCGCCTCGCACGTTGGGCACTGCGCCTCCAGGAATACGACTTTGTGGTGTCGTACAAGAGTGGCCGTCGTCACGCTGACGCAGACTGCCTCTCTCGGATTCCTCTTGCGGCTACCGACTGCGATGCTGAGAATTTTGACGACTGTCTCGCTGCTGTTACTTCTACGTTCCCTGACGCGGCAGACTTTCAGCGAGAACAACGGAGTGATGTTACCCTCGATCCGCTTTTTGTTGCCGCCCGTACTTCTCAAGGCAGTGGTCGCTTTACCGTCCGTGATAAATTACTCTACAAAACTAATTATTCCGGGCATGGAGCGCGTTTTCTGCTTGTTGTCCCGGAGAGCCTTCGCTCCGACGTTCTACGCGCCATGCATGATGATGTGACATCCGGCCATTTCGGTTTCGTACGAACACTACACCGCACGCAGGAGCGCTTTTACTGGCCCAAGATGTACGAAACAACCAAGCGCTATGTCGCTAGTTGTGAAACGTGCCAACGTCACAAGCGACCGACCACCGCAGCCCCGGGTCCCCTTCGGCCATTGACACCACCCAACACGCCATTCGAGCAAGTAGGCATTGACCTTTTGGGTCCATTCCCGTTATCTAGCAACAAGAACCGTTGGATAATTGTCTGCGTAGACCATCTTACACGGTATGCAGAAACTGCAGCCATACCGTCTTCCACCGCCGCTTGCGTGGCGGCCTTCCTGTTGCGTTCCGTGGTCCTTCGTCATGGCCCACCACGTGTCATCATCAGCGACCGTGGTCGCCAGTTCACTGCTGATGCCATTGAAGAGCTACTTCGTTTGTGCACTTCCCAGTTCCGTCATTCCACGCCGTACCATCCACAGACCAATGGCCTCGTTGAAAGGACGAACAGAACGCTGACCAACATGCGTGCCATGTACGTCTCCTCCAATCATAAGAACTGGGACGACGTGCTGCCCTTCATCACTTACGCATACAACACGGCGAAACACGAAACCACGAACTATAGCCCATTTTATCTCCTCTATGCCAGGTTACCGCGAAGCCCTCTGGACACTTTCTTACCGTTCGTTCTGCACAGTGACGATTCTGTATCGAAGACTTTGTGTCTCGCCGAAGAAGCGCGTCGAATAGCTCGTCTTCGTACTCTGGCCTCGCAAAGTCGTTCGAAAGAGCGATACGACAACCGTCACGTACAAGTATCGTTGGAAAAAGGTGACTTGGTCCTTCTTTGGACACCGCAACGCAAGCGTGGATTGTGCCAAAAGTTATTGTCAAAATATTCAGGCCCATTTGTAGTTGTGGACCGCCTGAGCGAACTCACTTACGTCATAGCTCGCCTACTGTGCAATGGTCGGCGATCAAGCAGCACTCAGCTGACTCACATTGCTCGCCTGAAGCCTTTCTACCCTGCTTGCGCATCCTGACTCGCCCCACGGGCTTCGTCTGCTTGCGGGGAAATGTAACAGATACAAAAGGCACGGACAAGAGAAAAGAAGGGAAGACGAAGAGGACGAAGCGTTGGAGAGGCCGAGCTGCGCTACTATCACGCGACGATCATCATCCATCGCCTGTAAATAAAATCATTTCTTCGCAACTCTTCGTAACAATATATATATATATATATATATATATATATATATATATATATATATATATATATATATATATATATATATATATATATATATATATATATATATATATATATATATATATATATATACAGAGAGAAGCCCATATGATGGAACGTTGCAAGAGCGTTACCAGTGCGCTGCAGAGCACGCCTATCATTTACAACAACCGCTCTCTACATTTTAGTAACTTCACCGCATTACGCTGATGTCAACTGAAAGTCTTGTTTATATAAATTTTTTTTCAGCGAATGGCCCAAATTGGTGCGACCAAAATAAACAAAACCATTCATTGGTGTCCGAGTCTTAGCAGGAAAATATTTGCAGTGCTTGTGGTTAAATAAGGCGACGCTAATGAAATATTCATGCCCCGATACAATCCTGATAGAGAACATGCAAAATTCTGCTAGTACGCTTACCCATACATCTTCTTTGGATCACATGTGAAGGCGAACTACACCCTAGAAGTAGAGTTAAAGCAGATTTGTTAGAGCCCGTGTCGTTATCCTAGCCGACAGCTCCTCTTTAATACATCGTCGCTATTCGCAAGCCTAATGACGTCTGAATGCCGTCTTCAGCGTAAAGTCAGCCATCTTGTGCAAGTCTACCTAATAGGGCCAAAAGCTGACTTCCAGTATTTGAGAAATCCAGAACGCCCGCGCTTCGTTCACATAATGGATAACGGTCGCCAGTGCACATGGCTGTCGTACCGCCGAACGAGACGCCTCATTCTAACGCTCTCTTCAAACAGCTCTGCTGGCCTGCCTCCCGCTGTCCTCGACATTGTGTCGGGCTGCCAAGTTGGGCTGCGACCGAGACACAATGGAAAAGTGCAGTGCGAGCCTCTTCTTTTTCGCCAGCGGTCCCCACATACCCGTCGGCGCCGAGGAACTCGCAGAAACCTGCAAGTAGGTCACACAAAATTGTGTTTATTTTTAACTTTTTTCCCTCGGAGATACTTCCACTGCACAGGTTGTCATCATTGTCATCATCATCACCGCCACTATCAAGATCAGCCTATTTTATCTCCATTGAAGGACGCAGGTTTCTCCCAGTGGTGTCCCGTTACCCCTTTCTTGCGCCAGCTGACCTAATCTTACACCTGCAAGTTTTCAGACTCCATCACACCAGGCAATTTTCTGTCCTCCTCGAGTGCAGTTCCCTATCTTGGCAGCAGCTCTGAAACTCTAATTGACCATCAGTTAACACTCTTACGCATTACATCTCCTGCACATCCCCGTTTGTGCCTCTTAATCCCAGTCACTTAGCTATGCAGAACACTTACCACAGCAATGTGCGCAAACAGTGTACTTAATAACAAAGTGTAACAAAATGTACTTGCACGATACTATTGATATATGCTTCTCATCATTCTCTCATGCGCTGTTTGTCATTCGCTCTCAGCACGTAGCACTGCAGTGCTACGTGCAGAAGCTCTCACTTCTTGCCGTGTGCCAGTCCTACAAAGAAGTTTAAGCTCTACGCGGTATGTTGTCATCTCTTCAAGAATAATTTGACTTGGTATTTAATTATGTATTTCTAGATATGGAAAAACACTTGTTTTCCCTATACTTTCCCTGGCTTCATTGCCTATTGTAATCGTGTGGTTGCAACTAGAAGAAAAATTGAGCTCATTGACGTATTTCAGTTGTCCCTGAGTTGAACATGCTTCCATGTACAGATTTTGGAAGACGTAAATTATCTCGTAATATTAATCAATGCTTCTTGCGCCACGTTTATTTATCGAACGTCAATACTAATAACAGTGCGTCATAAACGAACAGCTAGCCCAATTTCGCCCTCAGAATGGAACCAAGTTGGCACAAGGAGCTTCCGGACTACATGTGGCTGAACTGGAATTATAGAGCCGGTCATGACTAAAGTGATATTAGCTTGGGTTTCGCAGAAAATAGGTATCCAGTATGTTCTAGCCTCTGTGATCCACACGTCTGCTTGTATATAAAGATTTTTTATCATTTTTTCCTGCCTACTTCTTGGAGGAACGGGAAGCCGCCCCATTGACATGTTCCCCTCGCTTGAACAGCTGAACGTCTACCTTCTCGAGAATTTAAAATTCCCGCCACCACTGCTACACTCTAACAGCCCATTTAAGGTACATTTGACTATCGTTTTTCAGCACGCCAAAGCGCTCCGATGGCGCGCCTTACGCTCGGATGATCAAAATTGGCCACTCAGAACACATTCGCCGGGTTTTTCAAAGCTCCTTGATCCTTCTCAGAGCGCTCAGAGCCCTAGTGGTAAGGTGTACGTCGGTACAGGCACAGGCGGGCCTTTCTTCACAAAAGGTAGCGCAGATGTGCTTCCTCGTCCGGCCTGCGATTGCGCTGACGAGCGGCTGAACATACGGTTGGGGCACGCTTTCTCTAACAGCGATTAAAGTGCCGCAGGTTGACATCACGCCCATTGCCGGAAATCGCTACATCGTGATGACGCCCTTGGCGCCCCCTCCCCCCCCGACAAGCTATCTCGCCAGCGTTGCAGAACCCATTGAAATTCTAACTCTACAATGACGCTACTTTGGAAACTAATAAATAAATTATGACTACACTTATAGTCAATTCCGGCTTAAAACAACGCATATAATACGGAAAGTAGATAAAAATTTCGCCGCTTATAAATGGCTCACTCCAAGTGGCTTACTGCATATGCAGCCTATTTTATGCGGCTCTTGCATTTGCGGCCCGCATATAAACGGCCCCATCTACAGCACAGAAGGGCCGCTAAGAAACCATCATGAATAACGCCAAATATTTATGCGACATTTGAGATGAAATCTGTTCGGCTTACTAGGCGGCTCAAATATTATGCGGCCCAACGGGCATTTTTCACGAAAAAAAATTTCTTCTAGAGGTGCCGCCCAGTTTCGTTCTGCACGAGATTTGATAGATACAGCTTATATAGGAAATTCGTAACCCATCCCACAAATATTGAAACACAAAGAGCGTCACACGGGGAATCGAGCCCAAATACATCGCGTGACAACCGCACCATCTAACCACTACACCATCTCACTAGGCTGACACGTAGGATTGGCATAGCTATTTGTACATACAATTGGGCTTCCGAGGTGGCATTTTATGTCGACTTTTCACCGTCGGCGATCGTGTGTGGTGTACATATAGTTCGTGTAACTGTTGGAAATGCTTATGTGGTTATGTGGATGGAAGCTGCACGAAAAGGAAACTGCTTCGCCAGGCGAACGTTCTTCTTGATTCGCTATCCTGCGGATTGTTCACTGCAGTCGCTGTTCAACCGGGAACTTGGCGTTGTCCGAGAAACTTTCAACCTCGTTAACAAGCATCAGTCAAATATGATCCGCCGCCAATGTGCACACTTGCAGCTATAGATAACTGCACTTGCTTCAAAGTTGCGCTGCCTCGACGGTATAACGGCAATACGGCTACACTATTCTGAGACGTCGAATAAGCTGGCGGAATTTTGCCGCCACGTCTAAGTTTCTTGAACCTACGAATATTTCTATTCACTTTCGCGGGCCGCAACAGGGATGCCCCGTCCGTAAGACTGACATATATAGCTTTAGTGAGTACGTAAGCAATGCTCTCGAACCATGCCATTTATGCCGCTCCGTTGCAGTTACGAATTCAGTGTTCATTTTCAAGCAGCAAGGCGCCTCAGTATCTCCGTTCGTGAGCGTACCATAATTGTGCTGCAAATATCGGAAGCTTCACTGCTTTGGACACGCTAGCTTTTTTATCCTCTTTATCTGCCGGGCGCAGGTGACGTTGCGGCTAGCTACCGTGGCCATTACCTGCAGTGCCGTTGATGTTAAAAGAAGGAAGGGAGGAAATAAATCAAGGTGTGGTTAAAGAATTTATATTATGGTACTTAGCATCCCGAGA
Organism: Dermacentor variabilis; assembly: GCF_050947875.1. Taxonomy (NCBI): domain Eukaryota; kingdom Metazoa; phylum Arthropoda; class Arachnida; order Ixodida; family Ixodidae; genus Dermacentor; species Dermacentor variabilis. The sequence continues at coordinate 33,719,850 of NC_134574.1, forward strand.
CTGCCGTGGATTACGGGGGACGCAGTAATGGAGAGCTTGCGTGACCACCTGTGGTTATTTAATACACACACAAACGGAACAAAAGTGTTCTTGCATATCCGTCGGAATGAGACAGGCGGCGCCGAACCTCTATTGCCACCGGGTTATCGCGCCGACTGTCGTCAGAAGAACAGTTTAGCTATTCGAAAATGCAGAAACAGACGCGATTTTGCCGGTGTATCGAAGTTGTCAACAGCTCCATTCTTATCCTTGCAAGTCGACGGCTGCGACTCAGAATGAACCTGGAATAACCGCGATTTGACTATTTTATCTCATGGAACATTTGTGTAATCAGCCCCAACGCAATGAGCACTTCCTTCTATCTGGAGTGCAAGCAACTCTCGGTGTGGAAGGCGAGCCGTATTCATGCAAAAATTACTTTAATTATGAAAATATATAAAGGAAGAACAACGTGGCTACAGTATTAAAGTCGACGCGCTGTATTAAGCAGGCACGATGGTATTGTGTCGAGTGACAGGCAGACTTAGGCGTGCCAGGAAGTGGTTGCAAGCAGGTTAGATGGACTGCATGGTCACGTACTTAATTATCTTGAAAAAGAAATTGAATTCGGATTAAGGTATCGTGCACATTTGTTGAGTCTCTCTGCCTTTGTAACATCGACTGCGCCCATATACAGTTATTAAAATGATAAGCTTTTATCCTACCACTTGAAGTATGCTTTAGCGCAATGTCCTTTTCATCTCTGCACGCAGTCTGAAAGCATGCTGTGCATTCATGCAGACTTAGGCACAGAACATATTTTTTAAAGGAGAATTATTTATTTACAATACAACAAAGTGTGCAGCACAGTTTCACTGTAGGCTCTTAACACAGAATAAGGACTTATATACGAAGCTCTGACTGTAAAAAGTAAATTTGTAACATGAAATATAAAAGCAGATAGGCAGTGTTTTCCTCCTATAGTTGTTAAAATCTGCATAAAGCATAACGCATGAACTTGCATTAACTTCCTCAGGTTGTGACCAACAAAAGCCGGGTCTATCAGCCCGCCCATTTCTCCTTCTTTAAAAAAAGTTTGTTTATAACCAAGATTATGTAAAATAACAGGTAATTGCAATATCAGTAACATGACACACATGCGTGCCAAACTTGATGTAAGTGTCCATTTTCTATAGATAGCTTATCTTATGAGGAACAGCAAAGTGCTCTCAACTAATGAAAATGTAGCTATTCATGACTAGCATGAACAAATAAAGATTAAAAGTGCTGCAAGAAAATGCGCGTGTTTGAATTGAATAACTTCTCTGGGAGCCAAGCAACATTAGAAATCTATTGTCCTGCGGAGCACACTCCGCAGAGTTTGGGTGAACGCAGAGAGATGCAAGTGAAGTTTTTTATGTATACATTGCAAACAAGAGAAACAAAAGCCTTCTCAGATATGTGTTTCATTTTGACTTAATTGCTTTGTCATCACAAACACAACAGATATTTTTCGTATATGTTCTGAGTTATCTGTCCTGATGTCTCTGGACCTCTAGGCGATCGTCGTACCTGGAATGAAGAAGAAGTTCCACTGAATGTTAAACAATTCCAGAAGCTGTTTCCCCATAGCCCTGTTAGTGCTATGTTTTGTTCAATAATTGGTCAAGGTGAATATATTAGTGGTCTTGCACTAAACATGTCTCAATGTTAACCGTAAACTTCTGATCCTGCGACATAACGATCCGAATTCTTTTATGTGACTGTTCTCATTGTGGTGTGGCTAGAAAACCAAACTTGACTGCACTTATTTGCCCCTTGTTTGGAGAGAGAACCAATGTCCAGACTGTGCTCAACACCCTTGCGTTGTCCTGCTTCTTTCCATGAGGGCTGTTACTAAAGTTCATTGCATCGTATTGATGTGCACACATTCTTTCCCTTTTTATTTAATATGTCGGCGTCCCTGTTTCCTTTCATTCTCTTCACACCCTTTCCCAGCACAGAGTAGGTCCCTTGTATTTACACTGACTAACCTGCCTGTCTTCCTTTCTTTATTCCTCCTTCCTCTAAGAGCACCTATCCGCATTATAAAACTTATCTGATGCTAAGGACACGAAGACGACGAAGGACAATATGGTCAAGCTAGTTAAACGCAACATTGCTAACATGTGCCTACTGAACGTTCTGAAGAAGTCCTGTCCGTATGTAGCTGCTCAAAGTTTTCATAAGCAGATTGAATGACTAGAAGAGGCAGGCTACCCAAAACTTGTGCCAGTTTCCGTAGGAGAAAAGATCCTGAAGAAGTCGCGAACCCACCAACTCGCATAGGAGCCACCTCGCGAAAAAGAAAAGGTAGCCGCCATACTTACATACACCGCATGTTGCATAATTCGAAGAAGACTGCCAAGTGAGCTAATGTAAAGGTGGTGTTTTCTGCCCCGTGCAAGCATTCAGGGCTCTGCAGAATAACCAACCCGCTTTTCGCAAGGCACCGGCCTGTTTCACAAATCACGAAAATATACGTTCACTATCGAGCAGGATTCGCTTATGAAGTTCCTTTGTCGTGTGGTAGAAAGTACGTGAGACGAAGCTAGGAATGCCTGAATGATAGGCCGAGGCGAAATCAAATCAATGATGGAAATGAGAGAGGACTGCCTGGAAATTATTGTAGAGGTTGCAAATGTACGCCATATTTTCCATCCTGCAATGTGGTGGCCAGAAGCCGTGACAAATGGGTTGGATCGGTAACTTAGGCGAAAAGGATCATTGAGGCCGGTAATATATGCGTGAGTTTTGCATCAATCTCATTATCGCAAACAGAACTGCATTACCTGAACGCGAATGTGCACGGAGGAACTGTGATAGTGCTCCTTGTATAAAATAGTGGCGTGTGTTCCTGAATTAACATCCTTGGAAGTAAAAAAAAAGGTGTCCTTTGTGTACGTGTCTCTGTCTTTGTCCGTCATTGTCTGGGCGCCTTTCACAATTAAACATGCTCAACTAGCTCTCCATCCTAACATTATAAACTAAGTGGCGATGATTTGTTCACAGACAGTAGAGCATTCTGTATGACATATTTCACATGTGCTTAACGCATAAATTGTTAACATGCGAATGTGTCCGACCTTTGATGTTACAGCACTGTGTTTGAAATGTCACTGGAATTATTAGCACCAAACTCCATCTCTACTTAGTCAGAATACAATAAGTGCATGCACAGTGTAAACGAAGTATTCAAGCCATGGCAATAGATGAACGCACGTAATGCCCTGAGCAAGCAACTAAAGCGAGCGAAATGCGCTTCAGCTGCGTTCTCCACATCCTGCACAAACACATTTTACATATACTTGTCGACTTCGAAATGAAATCAATGTGCCTGGCCTTATTGTTTATTTCACAGTCATATTTCTTCACACTTGCAAGTAAGAACTAATTGGCTCACATTGTCAGTTGGCGCTGAGGGGCACTCATTTACGCCGCTTACACTTGCTGGCATTCAGCTACGCTGGCGCTCATTTTACACTCGCCTAAACTCAGTGACTTCCCACTCTTGTGAAATGAGCATAAATGAGTGAGAGTTCTTGAATGTGCGTCTAGCTGTAATCACAATACAGTTCGTGCTAGTGCTTCAATGCCACCCGCATGCGAGCAGTACTGTAAACACTTGTCTCTTTCTGAGCACCACCTTACTTTCATGCTGGCAAAGTGTCACCATTTTCTTCGCGTGCATCACCACAAGAGTATGATCTTTGCGCGTTGCAATGAGCAGCCATTCTTGGCCTTATTTTCGTGTTGTGGTCCACTGTATAGTTGCACTGGAGAGCAGGGGTTCTGCTTTCTTTGGTGGCGTTCTTACTAGCGTCAACCTCTTCTGCTTTAATCATGTGTAGAAAAAAAGATACATTTAGGTGAGAATAAAAAGAAATTGCAGACATGTGATAATTTGAGAAACAAAAGCTCACAAGAAAGGAAGGTCTTATTAAGGCCCATATTGAGATAGTGGGTACCTCCACAGCCAAAAATTGATACAACAAAGCAATCACGTCTACACCAAGCAAAATGTCCAACTTATTGATATGTTTTCGTTATTTTAGAGTTTTTTTTTTGCAATACAGCATTGCTTTCTGACAAGATTTTGAAACGACGCAAGTACTCAAACCCACAGATTTCTCAGTCTGCAATAGAACTTGAAAGTGCTAGCTCGTCGTGAGATATCGCGCCGTAGAACTTCTTCCAGTGGCATAGAACTTCGCCTCTGCATGTAACGAGTGTACTGCTCCTCTCCAAGAGATATTGTGCCAAATGCTCCTTCCAGCGCAAACCAACACTTCGGTGCTGCTGCGTCGCCGGAGTTAAATGGCTATTTTCGTGTCCAGCAAGCTTCTAGCTGCATTGGGCTTTGAGTTCTAGTGACCTCGACGCATTGAACAGGAAAGCCGGAAACCCACACAAATCAACACATTACACCGAGGAAAGTGCGTAACACACCAGAAAGCTGTTCAGAATGTAGTCATCGTTCCACAAACTTAACCTGTGATATGCAATGAACTCATTTCGCCGAGTCGACGAAGGGGATAAAAAGGGAAGATTTCAAGGTTAGAAACACGCGATTACTAGAGGATCGATAAAACGGAAGCCCGTATGAAATTTCAACCACAGGATACGCTAGAAAAATACCGCCAGCAGTAATGCGATTTGAGGAAACCGCAACGGAACTACGCGTGCACTTATAGCTCCTTCACACGCCAAAACTTCTATGCGCCTGTCCGCATTAGCACTACACATTCAGATTTTCAAATCACCAAGACTCGTTATCTGCTTACTCATACTAATGCAGTGGCATGAATTAAACATTTAGTAGTATGGTACAGAAAAATCAACCTACCGAATTGAGACTGGTTCGCAGCTGTACAGCACGCACTCCTGGGGCCCGATGGTCCGGCGCAAATGGCCGTCGATTCACCGTGGCCGTCGCACTGCGATGAGTTGTCGAAGTCGCACTCGCTTCTTGAAGTTTATGGTAACATCGGTAGAATATAACATCACTGAGATCACAGAGTGCATTCATCGATTCATCGACGCAGGCAGAAGACTTCACAACACGAACACCGTCGCATAAGTTTGCCGGCGCAAAAATATGACCATAATTCGTGCTCACGCAATGTTTCGCTCCTTCCCTGCCGGTGCAGTCTTTCCTCGTCCTCCACCATCAATGCAACGCACACAGGCGACGACTACTTTCTTGGTCCATTCGATCTCTCATTTTGCCTTTCCCTTATTTTTCTCCCTCACAGAATCTCTTTCACCGCCTCTTCAGCTCTTGCTTCGAAGCACCCTCTCAACGCGTCAACACGCTTTTTGGGCGCCAAATTTGCAGGGCTGCATATAAACCTTGCGTTTGCTCACTGGCCGCATACATCCGTGAAAAGCGGGTAGGCCGCGTTTTGACACGCGTGATCTCGCTTTATAGAACACTTATATGCGGTGGCCTGGGCCAAACCTAGAACATAACGCTTATACCAAGGACGTTATGCAGGACTTCACTAAGAGTGGAGTATGGAGGGGAGCCCTCCGCTTGTAGCGCAAAGTAAACATATCTACTTAATTTCACAGCTAAGAAGTTTGATGCGCGAAATGGGCAATAAGTAGCACCCTACATGGACTGATGCATGTCACAGCGGTCCCGTCTCTTATTTGTGTCAGATGTACTAAGGTCATAATTTCTATCGAAAATGTCGCAGGTCCGACGAGAACGACATCAAGTGCCTACAGGATTACATCAAGAACTGCCTCAACGGCATCTCCAAGGGAATGGTGCAGCTCATATTTGATGGCATCACTGCGGTAACTCAGGAGAAGTGCACCGTCGGACATCCCCAGCACGATAGTGAGTGTAAAGGCCGCTCTATGGCAGCCACGTGCGCGAGCCGCCAATCTATCCTGGCGCAGGATTCTCTAAATTACCGCTGACTATAACCATGTTTTACGGCGCATTTCCTTCTGCGCCTTTCTTACGTCTCGTGTTAATGCGCAATTTATTATGAGCAAATTTAGCATCACGACATGCAAATACAAACTTCATTGAGAGGTACAGGTCGCTTATATTCAAATTACGAAATGCACTAAGTGTGGCTTGTAGGCAGTGCAATGCGTGCTTGATATACTTAATAATGATGACACTTTAATTAGACCAGCAGTTTTGATCGTTCTTGAGGTCATTCATAAAGGATTATCACTCACAGGGACATCACTGGCGGCTAAGTTAAATCAACAAATCTTAAAATGCGGTGATAACATTGATAGCACAAAATATAGGTCATATATTCCCTGTAGTATGAGCAAGCGACTACTGCTTGCACCGACAGTTCAAGGGGAAATAAATAGCTTATTCTTGATGTTAAAGAATCCCACAGCATGTGATGTGGAGGGCGTAAGGGCAGAGCCAATAAAACCTGTGGCGATGCATATTAACAAACCCACGTCATACACGCGCAATTTAATATTGTGTGCTGGTGAATTTCCCAAAAAATAAAAAAAAAATGCACCAGTATAGGTAATTTTTAAAAGGGGGTACAGGAACGACATGAAGAACTGCAGACCGATTTCAGTTCTGTCAATTTTTCCGAAAGATATAAAGCAGGTTATTAAGGACTGAATCTTAAATTTCTGCACCCGAAATAATACTATAACAGAAATACAGTACGGTTTCCGAAAACTCTAATGCACCGAAACGGTGCTGCTACACATTAAAGAATAGTACATAACACTGAAGAGAAGCTATATACAAGTTAAATGTTTCCACACTGCGAACAGGCGTTTGATTCCATTGAGCATGATATTTTATAAGAAATGTTAAATGATTATGGGGTAAGGGGAACCGTTCCCAACCTCGTGAAAAGCTACTTAGCGAACCGACCACAGTGCACCGACATCTGTCATTCCAAGTCAGCAGTGGTTAACATCAAATTTACTGTCCCACAGGGGTCCATTGTTAGGCAGCTTCATATTTTGTTAAACATTAATGATATTACAAACACACCTATAACATTTGACATAGCCACCTATGCTCATGACACTAATGTTTATATTTCTCGTGATAACTTATCTGGTCTCCAGCAAGAAACAAATATTTGGCTCAGTAATCTTTCAGGATGGTTTAGAGTAAATAAGTTAGAAATAAACATTAAAACGACAAAATACTTTGCTTCTTGGCTTCGTAACAAGTGTATTGATCATAACATAGTAATAGAATTGCGTGATGAAGTCATGCTACGTTCTACGTGCCATAGGTTCTTTGTTATTATGTTTAAAAAAAAAAGCTTAAACTGGTCCAGTAATGCCCACAGAATAAGATCTAGCATTGCAAGATGCATCGGCATTATTAATAAATTAAAGCGTCTATTACTTTCTCAATTGAAGAAGCTACTGCACTATAGCCTTGTGCATCCTCGCCTTCAATACTGTTTATTTGTCTGGTGTACCACGACTAATACTAATATCGATAGCTTACTAAACTTGCAGAAACGCATGATGCGTATAATTCAGAATGCGCCCTGTAGACGTCACACTGCTCCTTTTTTCAAGAAGGATAGCATATTAATAATAGAACATCTTATTAACAAAAAACAGCCATTGCAATATTTCAAGACATCAGGCTTATAAAAGCCCCCTTTTCAGGAAACACCTTCCCAAAGAACACCACAATTTTAACACGAGGTACATAACATAGAACAAAAGCAAGCTACGGACAATTTACGGCGTCCAAAATCAATCATTCCTTGTTGCAGATATTCTAAATTATCAACCTGCCATACACACTATCGCAAACGGATCACCACCTATAGGAATATTTAAAAAAGTTAACGTTTATTTGTTCTCGCTTCTGAAATGGTTGTTTACTTCGAAACTGCAAATAGCATTCAACATTTCTTCCATTCATTACATGTACCTTCAAATTATAATGGATTTATTCACTAGAAGTAGCTTGCTTACCGTGTGTGCTTTAGTATTTTCTTCAATGGGAAAGTGAGTGACACTCATGCTTTTTTGTTAGCCTCTTATACAGATCTTTATATTTTCGGTCAAATCAACATACACTCATTCATTCATTCATTCAATCATTCATTCATTCAAATGTCATCATTCACTTCAGAAGTGAGAGGTTTGATTAGAACATAGTTGAGCATCGCTTTAACTACAATAAAGATTATTTTAATATCTATTATCGGTAACACTAATTCGATGCCAAGAAAGGCTCGGATTTGCAAATGTTATAAAAATTTTTTTTCTGAAAAATAATTCTTGTGAATCACTCTGGCCTGTACTTCAATCTCATACCTGATACATGGTTGAATACCTTGATCTTTTTATCATTGATTGTGGTACATCTGTTATGAGTTATATACACGGTTTCGCGTAATTCCGGAGGTGTTGCTTTGAATTTTTTGCTTGCACATGTTCTGTGTAAGCAATGTAATGAGCACAAACAAGCAATGCTAATTACGTTAATAGTTTTCTCGCCGAGTCTTTTAATTCACGTAGGATGCACTTATCTAACAAACCGATACGAGATGGTAAATGAAAGTCGCCCCATGGTTCAATTTTTTAATAGCGTAGCATTGTTCTTACATGATGTAAACATTTTGGAAGGCGGCTCTATCTCAAGGACCGACATTGAGAATCCAGGTTTGAGTAGTACATGAGAAGTGCAGTCGAGTTCACACTTGCAACTGTCTTTCTGTCATTTGAGTTATTAATGCTGTTATTGTTTGGTTTCAAGGAAACATGGGGCCATTGAAGAAACAGTCACGCAGTACTTTTCCCACCATCTCCTCCACTTACTTACGTAAACATACATTTCTGTTGGGATAAATGCGCTCTAGTCTAATACCGTGGGGTGACTCGACTTTCCATAGCAGCATTGTTCTGAAATCCATTGTAATTGTACCTGAGATTGCCCAATTTTCTCCCATATTGAAGACCAGGATCTTTTGGAATATCTTTAAGGAATAAGAAAAAAAAAATTTAGCACGTTTTTTGCTCCTTCTTTAGGTAACGGTTGACTACGTAATTAGGGAACGTACCCTGACTGGCTAGATAGTACCACAAACATACAATTACATCATCTTTAAAGCGGCTTCTTCACATTGTGGGGCAAGAGCAGTGCGAGTTCTGACAAGATGAAAGGGACTGTTCAAGCGAAAGAGGTGATCACATGTAATTAGCAACTACTCAAGAGTGCACCATTTAGGCGAGTGCAGAAATTGAAAGACTTGCATTGACTGTGTCGTGGAAAGCTCCCAAATGTACTTTTATAATTGTGCACTTCTGTTGGACACTTACGACAACCAGCTCTTCCCTCTTCCAAAGTCCAGTGCTGAATACACTCAGTTTTAAGCAGTGAGGTTATATAGCGTGTGTGCACGTCAATGGTGCCTGGTGCCAGGAGGCGCCCACGTCCGGTTTCGGTGAAATAAATCGTCGCCTTCTTCACTTCGAATGTGACAGTGCACTTGGCATGCGTTTCGATCTGTTGCATTAAAAGGCAACGTGATTATTGGTTGAGATCACGAGTAATTCATACAAAATAGCATATCTAATGACTCAACCGCTGTTCAATAAAAACAAAAACTAGACTAATATTTTCTGTAAGCAATCTTTATACCAATGTACCGTGAATTTACCGTGTACCGCGATTAGCGTTGTGGCCATGTCACAACCTAAGTTACGCGATTCAGTCCTTGTCGGCCTACTTAGCCTCGTCTGTTCATTATAGGTAGCATCACCACCTCTCAACCACGACTTCAGTGCTCAATACCAAAAAGCAAAAATAACAACTACACCGCTTAAAATATCACGAATAATAGTACGGCCCCTCTTCTTTATTCATTCTTGATTATTACACTTTTACTTTCGGCAGACTACCTGAATAACGTAAATTCATCTGTTGTAGCCTAGGCTATCAAGAGCTCCTGAAAAAGCTTCTTCGGTGCTCCTGTACAGTCAAGCAAACTGGAAGAAGTATTATATAGAATCTCAGTAACATTAGTGTATAGCGTTTTTTTCAATCTCGATTATCATACTTATGTATTGTCGCAGACTACCTGAAGTACGTGGTATGCATGAACACTATCGGACCGAGGATACACCAATGTAACAGAAACATCACCGCCGTCCTGGAGACGAGCTCCGAGGTCGCTCAGCAACAGCACAAGATTGGCTACGCCTGCTGGTGAGTAACGCACCAACTCGACTTCGACTAACTCGTCTTACAACTAACTCGGCTCCTTGTGCTGACAGCATCGGCCCTAAACTGATTAAACTGTCCAAACCTGCAATGTGTCACATTTTAGCCACCCTTTTTCAGCAATCTATCGGCACGATGTGCATCCCAAACTATTGGAAAGAAGCTCGCGCAGTTCCCATATTTAAATCTGATGATCCATCTAACAAATCAAATTACAGACTAATTTCCTTAAGCAGCACGTGTTGCAAACTTGTTGAATACAGCATTTCATCTGCTGTAACGAAGTTTACTAGAGAAGATAACTTTTTCTTTATCAATCTGCGCGGATTTTTACATTATCAAACTTGCGAAACGCAACTTTTTAAATTATTTAATGACTTGCATCCCTCCATTCATTCTTTCCATGAAATTGGTGCCATATTTGTAAACTTCGCGAAGGCTTGTGACACTGCTCCTGTGTTGCGGCTTATTCATAAGCTGTCAGATCTTAACACAAATGCGAGTATAACGAGGTAAATTAGCACTTCTTTAACTAATCAGTAGCATACAGTTTTTGTTAATGACCGTTCATCTCCTTTAATACACGTGAAATCAGGAGTAGCGCAGGCTTCCGCGCTCGGGCCTAATTTGGTTTTTTTTTCAGTTTATATTAACCATAATAATAATGGCATGCGTTCCATATTCAGACATTTGGCTGACGATTGCGTCATCTACAGACAAACTACTAACCGTGAGGGCACCTCTTACCCTGAGTATGATCTAGACATCTCAGTAAATGGTGCCATAAGGGGCAAATCGAAATTAACAATAATAAATTCAAAGCTATCAGATTCAGAACTACAGTTAAACCGTTGTTATGCGATTACATATTAAACAGCGGGCCCATAGTTTCTGCATCAACAATAAGATACATGGGTGTTCATCTCTCATCCTATCTATCATCGAACACTCATGTAGACGCGATTGCTAATAAAGCACTTCCCACTTTTTAGTACACTCTTCAAATGAGAATATTTACTTACAATGAAAGGTAATACAAAGTACAGGCCGCAATTTTATTCGATGCCTTCAACACATTATATACCAAGCTCTGAAAGCAGTAAGCAGACGACAAAAAAGAACAGAAAATAAAAAACCGCATAAGCAGCATCTGCAGTGTTGTTGTAAATACAACTTTAAAAGTGGCAAAATATGGATAATGCATAAACTCGCTTCAACTTCATGCGGTGTCGACCGACGAAAATTGAGCCTGTCAGTGCGCCTTCTGCACCTTCATTGAATTGTTTCTTTTATAATCCAAATTATGTAAAATTGCACACAAGTACAATACCAGGAACACAACCAGACGTGTGAGTAATGAATATCATATAAATAATTGCTTGTAATCTTTTACAGTTCTTTGTAACTTTGAAATTTGACGATTTCTTTTTTACTCGTAAACGCTCATTTTAATTCAATAGCTTTTCCCAGTAACCGAACATATGTAATTCGTTACTTCATTAAAAAGACATTCTGTAACAAGCTTTGAGAACAAGATTTCGGGGGCAAGCATAACCGCAGAAGGCCTCAGATTGTGTCACACAGCTGCCTCGCTGATGTGCCATGTTAAGACAGCCAAACCAAGGAGCTCAATATGACTTTCCTAAAGCTCACTCTCCACCAGAGAACGGTCGGCGAACTGAATCGGTTTTCGTATATCTCTATAGCGACTGGCAGTTAGGATGGTATTGCCAAAAAGTCACCTATAACAATTTTTTGCACGTTTTCAATGCGCCAACCGGGAGCATCGTCTTTAAGTCCCGGCAGAACCCACATGCCGAGTAACGACGATCTTGTGCGCGAGATATGCATACGTTGCAGCACTGCGCTACAGCTCAGCGTGCACATCGAGACCGTTCTAAGTGTCACTGCTGGTGCCTTCGCGGCAAAAACGAGGGAAGTTCGCCAATGAAATTTTTGAAAAAGCCAAAGTTAGTAAAAATAAACTATGCAGGAAAACCTGCAGAGGACGTTCTCGATGTTCCAGGCCAACTGGGTATATTTACAGTATATTGGCAATGGCATGAAAAGTTCGTACAGAAGTAATCGATTACTTTGTTTTTCTGCGACGCGTAGAAGTCTCAGCAAAACACACGTATGTTCAATACCTTAACTATAAGTTCTTATGTTCCCGAGTGTTTCATTCTAGTGTAGTATATACAAGTTATCTTAAGGAAGCTTTAGACGTCTAAGCGACAGTACTTTTAATGGAAATAGAGCCATCCATCATTAATCTGAAAAGAAAGAATAAATTTGTTGCGTTAAATTGTACTTATTTGAATTTAAAGCTGTCATAAGAGATAAAAACATGAAACGATTGGCTTGCGGAGCGCACTTAGCACAATTGTCGCTGTGTTTAGGTGAAGGCTGATACACTTAACTGAAGCACTGTATGTATACTTTATCAATAAGCGAGAGAAAACTTTTAAAAATATGCATTTCATTTCACTTAATTGCTTGGTCATCACTGACATATCCGATAACATTCATACATGGCCAGAAAACTTCGTCCCAATGACCCATGGACCTTTTGGCGACTGTCGTATCGGAATAGAAAAGAAATTCCACTCGCTGTTGGACAATACCAGACACGGTTTAACCTAGGCCCTTAGGGCTGTGATTTGCTCAATAACTGTTCAAAGTCAATATAAAAGTGACGTTGCAGGAAACATGCCTTCATTTTTACCGTAAACTTCTGAGGCAGTCAGATGATCAGAAAGAAATTATGTGAATGCCCTGGTCCTGGTTTGTATAGAAAACCAATCTAGGTATCCGTAATTGCACCTTAACTGGGAAGATAACCACAGCACAGACTTCTCTCAACACTATTACCTTGCTCTGCTACCTAACATGCGGGCTGTTGCTGCAATGCGCTGCATCGAGTTGCTCTGCATACATGCTTCCGTTTTATTTGAAATCTGCGCTCTACTAATTCATTTTGTTCGCTTGATCTTTTTGTCCAGCTTGTGTTTAAACTGGTTAACCTGTCTGCTTTCTTATCTTTTATTCCTTCCTCTAAGGACCTGTTTCGATGCTAAAAAACTAGGTGTCAATAACTCACTGCAGAACATTTTGTCTCACGCTTCACATGTGTATGACATATATGACATTGTGAAGGACATCAATGAGAAGAAAGGGGGTTAACCGAGGATCCCGGTTTTTATTAGTCATATCATAAGAAGCCAACAAACACTGAAACCAAGGACAACATAGGGGAAATTACTTGTGCTTAATAAATGAAAATAAATAAACGATAGAATAATGGAAATTAAAGTGGATGAAAAGCAATTTGCCGCATGTGAAAACCGAACACACAACCTTCGCATTTCGCGTTCGATGCTCTACCAATTGAACTACTGCGGCGCCTTTTTCCCATCCACTCTCTTGGGTATTTATGTGCTCTTAGTAGAACCCTGGGATTGTTAGCCAGCGCCACCACTCACAGACCTTGGCGGCGGACGTGGAACATCCTTTCTGCCGCAGGCGTCACGAGAGCGAGATTTTTTTGGGTGAACGCAACTGGTCAATAAACCCACATATGCTACCTGAAGGCATCAACGTTCCGGATTCTAGGCCCTCGTTATGTAATCAACGAGAAGAAATGGGGTGAACCGAGGGGCCTGATTTCTGTTTTTATTTATTTATTTGTTTATTTATTTCATTTCCTTATTTTATTGTGAAGGACATGCAATTTGTCGACGACATTAGAAATTACATCATTCTGTTTTGAATTTCACTTTAATTATTAAAAACCAATTTCAATAATACTTCATCGAAATGCAAAGAGTGCATACGTGCTCTAGATAAACTTTAAAAATTCACTGAAGATTACGGCGCTCGTTAATGCTAAATTTGTGCGCAGGTCTATAAGTGTTCGCAATTCGCAATATATGGAGGCGTCGAACCGATCAACGCACCGAATGGCAGAGTCGTGACGCATAGCGCTATATATAGACCGGCCACACAGTTGTGGCTTCCCGGAAACTGCAGCTTATGCAACTGGAATCTTTACCGGGAAACGCTTGCGGCGACCATTATTCGCGAAAGCGACCTTTCTGGTTCTTTTCTTTTTCTTTTCACCTTCTTTGCCGGTGCCTCCGCTGGCTCACATGCACGGATGTGAGCGCCGTCGCGCGGTGCTTCAAGGTGGCTCCTCTGCTGTCCTCTTCGCGCTCTCTCTGCTAACGCCATGTTTCCACGTTCGCTCTTTCACCCTTCGCTGTGCTTGTTCGCTCGGTTGCACCGAGGTAGGACAAGGGACGGCGACGCTCAACACAGGAACGGGCTCCTAAAGCTGCGCTCTAAAAAATGCAATCTTCCCTGTAGTTGTCTAAGTAGGCGTAAGCATACCCCCAATTTTAATTTGACCATTCCCAAATTTCATGATGACCCACCTCCCAATTTAGGTTGGCCCGCCCTCCAATTTCAAGTTGGCCCAACCCCGAATTTCAAACTGATCTACTTCCTAATTTTAGGTTGACCAAATCCCAAATTTAAAGTTAAACCAACCCCAAAATTAGAGTTGACCTACCTTGACTATACGCTACCCCGTGCATATTCTAAGGAGCCCTACGTATCTCAATGGGTATTTTCATTCTAGATATTTTTTGGGTGATGAAATTGTTCCTTATTGCTTAAATGCTTCCAACTACATTTTCACTGTTATAACAATGAAATGTATTTGCAAATTATGTGTTTCCAAGAAGATACACGGCATTACACTTTTGGCTTGACGGGCCAGGGTACTCGCCACAGAATGCTTACACATTACAAACCATGACGATAAAGATGAACAGAAGTAATACTCTGGCCAGGCAACCGGAGTAATAAAATAGGTTCAGTTGTGATTTCACCTTATGAATAAACATATTTCACATATTTTGCATTCCTTGGAATAAACTGCACGGGCATGGGTTTATGTTTAATTTCACACTTTTATACCTTCACATTTTTCGTCATTCCCTCAGTGGCCCCCATTTCCCGCCGGCCTTCATTTATGTATCTTACACTTAATGGCACTTCATTCGGCTGCACTTGCCCATTCACACTCGCCCAAACTTATTCAGCGCCTTCCTAACATACTGATAAGATACTGTAAAGGGTTCCCTTCCTCACAGACTTGGGCATAAGCACTAGCATGGTTGCAGAAATGTTTGCAAACAATACATCAATAGGTTGTCTTACTCCTTCTTAGTTATTATTTACCTTTTACTTCGCGCTCGCCCTTTGAATTATAAAGCATATCTTAAACAAACGGTCACGATGACATACAATCACACTCTTCACACCTAACGAACGTCAGTTTGCAAGTACAAAAATCTTATTGCGCTCAACAGCACTCGCCCAGTTTCAAGAAATGAGCATAAATGAGTGAGAGGACGCTCGAATGTGAGCCTACCTGCGACGATATTGCAGCTAGTCTCAGCACGTCAATTCATTCACGTGCGAGCAATTTGTGAAACACTTCTCGCTCGATGAGTTCTCCCCCTCTAGCATACTGGCGAAATCACACCTTTTTATCTTGTGCTTCATCACAAAGGTACCATATTAGCGCACTCAAATGAACAGCCGTTCTTGGCATATTCCTTGTTTGCGGGTGCTGTGGCCCACTGTATGATTCCACTAGAGACAAAGGTGTTCAGCTGTCGTCGGGGAATTCGCTGTTGGTGTTACTCTCTCTAGGTTTGTTTGCCTACGGTAAAAGTTCAGCAAGGTGACAAAAAGAATTTGTGAATATTTTCTCGTTTGAGAAACGTGGCCCCTGGCGGAAGGGTAATAAAGCCCATTTTGTGGCTATTTGGTAATGCATAGCCGGAAATGAACGCTGCGCAGTTTGAGAAAAGCAATATGCCGAACTTGTTTCCTTTTCATGATTTTTTAGCTATGCACTTCCGCTTGTCCACAACACTACGATACGAGGCAAGTACTGAAAACCAGGTTTTTTGGCCTTTTATGAAATTCCAAACTTATACGCTGTACATAAGTTATCGTACTGTCGAAAATTTACCAGAGGTATAGAGCTTTGCACCTTGTATATGTAACGAGTGTACTGCTCATCTCCAAGAGAAGCTGTGGTGCATTGTGCTTCCAGCGCAAAACGACACTTTGGAGCTAGTACGTCGCCGTATATAAATGATTATTTGCGGGTCAAACCAAGTTCTGAGCCAAAGTAAACTTGGAGTTCAAGTGAACACAATGCACTGTACAGGAAAGGGAGAAACGTAAAGAAACAAGGCAAATAAACACACTAAACAGAGGAAAGTGAGTAACACGCGAGAAAATTCTTTATAATTACAGATGATCGACAAACTTCCAATAATAAATGCAATGAATTCGTTTCACGAAGTTAGGAAGGCGATCAAAAATTCAAGATTTAAGGGTTACAACAGAACACGGGCTTGCTTACTGCGCTATAAAACGCATGGACTATAGAAAATTCGCCCATAGAATTTAAATGATTAATTAGTTCACAAGGCTACCGCCCGGAGGACATATCGAATAATAATGCAAATGGAGAAAACAGAAACTCCACTACGCCAGCAGTTATAGCTAGCGTCAAGCGTCACACGCTAAAACATTCATGCGCGTGGCCCGTCACTGCATGTAAAGATTTTAAATCGCTGCGATTTATTACCTACTGGCTTATAATATTGCAATGCCACAAATTAAGCATTTAAGCAGCTTAGCCTAAGCGAAGCAAAAATTGACTTGGAAATCGGACACTGGTTCTCAGTCGCACACAACGCACACCTGCGCGTGGCTTCTAATGACTCTTGTGTGGCCGTCGCACTGGCATGCCTTGTTGAAGTTGAACAAGCTTCTTCCAAATTTCGTTAACATCGGCTGACGGGAACGTCACCCAGACCACTGAGAGCGTTCCCTGACGCGGACGGATGCTTCCACAGCACAAACAAAGTCGCATGATGTATTCGGCACACACACACACACACACACACACACACACACACACATACACACACACACACACACACACACACACACACACACACACACACACACACACACACACACACACACACACACACACACACACACACACACACACACACACACACACACACACACACACACACGCACGCACGCACGCACGCACACACACACACACACACACACACACACACACACACACACACACACACACACACACACACACTGACAATTATGGCAACCGACAACAATCGACCCATCCGCCCCCTCAGGCCATGTTTTCGCGGCGCAGCCTTGGATTTTTTCCACCACCCGAAGATCACGCAAGCCAACAAAATAGAGGCGACAACTTCTTTCTTAGTTGATTCGTTGTCTACTGTAGCCCTTCGCTTTTTCTTCTCTTCTGAAACCACAGGCCTAAACGCAGAGATCGTCTCTCTCTGCGCTCCTTATAACTTTTGCTTCGTTGCACACTTTCACCATTTCGGTGGCGCTTTGCTGACACCTATTTGGCAGGGTTGCATATCAGCCTTGCGTTTGCTCATCGGCCGCAAGCAGTCACGACCAGCGGGTCGCCCGCGTTTTGTCACGCATGGTATTGCTTGAAAGTACGTTTATGTGCTGTGGTCTTGGCTGAACTCAGTACGCACGCTTAAACGGGGACGGTGTGCCGGAATTGACTAAAAGTGTAGCCTCAATTTCATTTCAACGTTTTGCCAATAATAGAGAGTCTATGCAAACTTTGCGGCATGAAAGATGCATTTTTTTCTCAGCACTCACTAAAATGTCACCTTGCTTTTCAAATGCAGTCTATAGAGCACAATCAAGCTAAGGGCCATAGGCTAATGTTCCGCACTTCGACTTTTCGCGCGTGCTTTAAAAGAAGAACGTTCATTCCGAGCTCTCAAGCCTCTGTTGTGGCAATATTGCCATTTGTATGACATCCTTTTTTAAAATAAATCTCAAGCTTTTTGCAATCATTCATCATGCGCTGCGCAGAAGGCGCCATAACGCTGCCGCAGAACTGAGGCCAGTTGAACAAGCGGATGAAAGAGAGAAAGAACACGAGGTTTCCATGACCCTGTAAAATAAATGAAAGAGCTAGAGCTTAACAAAACCTCACACCTGTCAGCAGAAACACAGCGATGTTACTCATCGAAATGAAAAAAAAAAACATTAGCTTGAGTACCACGAACTCGGGAAACATAAAATTTCACCTTCAGCAACGAAAAAAAAATTTAGAAAGCAGGAAGCGTTCGCCCAAGCGTGGCGGACTTTGCTGAAAGTGTACCGTTAAACTTGTACAACGTGGAGCCCACTTCTCGAGTATTCTACACTAGTTAACGCGACCTCTATGTTTCCACGTGTACTTCCTGCGCTGCAAAAGGACCTACACCACGCTCTACTTTTAGCGAGCCAAAATAGCATCCACGTGGAACATAGTTCAGCCGCAGTGAGAATGCGAGCATCGCGATGTACAAAATTGGAGCAGTGACATCGTGCGATAAATGCGTAGCTCCTTGAAGCGCGTCAAAGGTAATACGCAAATTGCGTTCGGATGGCTGTATGCCTTACCACGAGCTGCCCGCATGAAATTCTGCAACACGACTAAGAGTTCAAAGGGAAAGCTATACTGCCACACATTGAAATGTTTGGTTAGGAATAATACATCTGCGGGATGCTCAAAAACAAGTTTAGCGTTGCCTGTCCTATAGCTCAAGACTGCACCTCCGAAATACGTGTCAAGAACAAAGCTCTTCGATAGTACCACTTACGAAACTCTCCCTACACACTAATGTACGAACAGCGCCACGACTATTATCGCCAACAGATGATGAAAATAACCACAAAACAACATTTCGCTGCGAACAACAAAAGATATAGGCGCAGATTTTGATCGAAGCCACCAAAATCACTTCTTACAATCAGAAAATGTCTTCACAACTTCGTTACCTATTTTAGGAGGCGACAAGGGACGGCGACGTTCATTTTATCACTGAATTCTGGCGCATCTATCCATTACGCGCACTCGTAGAAAGGCACCCATGCCTCGCTACGAACCTGAAGCAGACGTTTGGAATACAGCATCATTTTAGAACTCTTTGCTATGTTATCGCTGCTTTTGGACATGATGCAATTTTTGAAGGAGTATTCATGCTGCGTGGCTGATTTCAAGTCGCTGTACTCCCCGCAAATAAAAGCTCATAGAAGTGTATTTCGGCGAACGCAGATACGGCTTCAAAAAAGAAAACTCGAAGTGATAGAATCGAACACTCCGTTTATGGAAAGCGCAACGCAATATTATCCTGTTCACAAATCCGTCTCAGCATTCCAGAAAAACTCTGCTATAAGGATTAAAATATACACAGAAGAAAAGAATGACAACATTAGGCTGAGTTCAAAGTAAAGAAGCCTAAATTAAGTGAGCGGGATGTTGCCGTAGCACGAAATTCGGTCCTACTGCCGGTCCGTACTTTTGCATTGTAGTGTTAGGCCCTGAATGGTTGAAGCGACGTGATTGGTCAAGTTCATGGTATTACGAGGGTATTATAGTTGAATTGCGTAGTTATCGTAAGCAATGCAGAAAAATTTGTACAATTAGTACAAATTAGTACAATGGCCGTACTGTTTTCTTTATTTTCTGAGTAATTCGCGAGGGCGCAGCGTAATCCGAGTGCACTTTATTTGCACGGCTAATTCAAATCGCTACAAGCACGGCCCCATACTGAAGAACTGAAAGAAACGTGTGGCCAAAAATTGTACAAGACTTTCTCACACTTCCTTCAAAACCGAGCGAAGTTTCCGGAGCGGCAGACAGGCAGGGAACTGTATTTAGGTCCTGAAGTACGCGACCAGTCAAGGCGGTAGAGCAGCGGGCTGCTCCCACGTCGGGACGGGTAGGTCGATCCTCACCGCCAAATCTGAAACAATGCAATAGGGTTCATGGTCGGTGCGAAGCAGGGTTGGGCGATTCACATTCATTACGTGTCACATTTGTTGACTTTGCGTATGATGTGAGCGGTGTTCCTTTAAATTACTTAAATTGAATGCCAAATTGAGGAATCTGCTTGAAATGAAGGAATAATCCCTTCGAAAACTAGCCCCGATTGCTAAATGCAAATGCCCCATAATCGTCTTCGTACAAGCTTATTCGAAGAGGAGATTTCGCTTTGGTGGCTCTCATATGGCACGGAATTGGCAGTGTTACACTTATTTTGCATACGAGTCAATGCAAACGCTATAATACTCATGCCCTTGCCTGTGTGTAGCGAGTTATTGTTGCTTGCTAGCGCGAGCGACGAGCAACGAGAGCTTGAGCCGACAATTTCCAAGCACAGACTACAATTTTATTGGGAAGTGGGGTGGGGCCAGCGCGCCGAGAGGCTGGCCTGTCAGGTGCATAACGTGCTTGTTGCCACAGAGTGGCGCTGTGAACTACCCATACAAACACGCGCCCGTTATTCGCCACGCGCGGACGGCGTTCACTGTGTTGTAATGTTTCTGTGTACGCGTTTTATTTCAGCACGTTCGCGACATACAAGCAGTGTGTCCAGGACTCTATTCGAGGAAGTTGCTCGGACGACCACATTGATTACGCCGAAGGCATCGTGCACCAGTACGCGGGCGAGATCCTGGACGCCGTGTGCACAAAGTACCGACCGGGTGGAGAGGGCTGCAAATCGCTGCCGGCCATTGAGCCCGTCCAGAAACCAAAGACGAAGTCTATGCTGCCCCCGCTAAGCGATATTCTGAAGACGTTTGGCTAAATGGCGGGAAATATCTGCCAGCCAATGGCAAGCTGTGGGACTGCATTGCTGTAACTTGCTATCGGACCTAATACTGCAACAAGTTCTCGATAGTTTGACTCCACTGCTACAAGCTGTTGAACAAAGCGCAGGAAAGATAATGTGTTTGTAATGATGCCCGTTTTCCACGAGTATTGTGTGGGTGCTGAGCAAAACGCTGCGATACAGTTTATGACGCTGTTGGTGCAGATGGGAAATCCAACTGGCTTCTTGACAGCGCAAATATAGAGAAGAAACAGGGAAAGCTGGGATGATACTAAAAATAAGTTAGTCGAATTATTTCTGCGTTTTTGCGTTGAGTGTACGTAAGTTTCCTTTACAGAAGAATTCCATGACACTTAAATGCAATCATCCCTTTAATTGAATCTACTGCTTTTCTATCATTCATGGCTCAGAACCAACCGATTGCGGTGATAAACGATTCGCTAATCATGAAAGGCAGTAACATTTATGTTGAATAGTTACTTTATTGCGGACAATTAACGACTGCCTAAACTGTGAAGCGACGTCATAAAATATTTGCTGGTTTCCTTTAGTTCCAACTTGTGCAGAGTTCGTTTGCTTTAATATTCTGCTGTAATCATATGCTACGATCCTATGCAAAAATTATACGCTATTATCTTTCTCAACAGATGTTTATTTGCTAAGAGCTCATTTGGTTATATATGCGCAGAGCAGACAAGTCTCTTTTCTTTTATCTGCCCACTTTTCACAGCAGAGGCAAAATATCCATTTCATCATTTCGAGATAAAGCAACGTATGCTATTTAGGAGCAAGAAATAGACACAGAAAGTTAAGTAATAAATATTATATGAGGAATTATTTTCATACTACTACAGCCTCTGGTTCCCACTCTTTTCTCAGAGAGTGAAAACCAAAAATCCTTCATTGAAGCATAGCAGAGCAAATGGACATCTATGGGACACAACGCCTTACTATAATGGCTGAATGAATCAACACAAGCATTTCTGTGATAACTTCAATTAGCACATTCATTTATTCCCAATACTATAATTTCATAATAGTGTTCGTTTTTGTAGGTTTGTGTATCATACTCGTGACATGTGTTCATTTCGTGCCTTAGGGATGCGGAAGTGTTCTTTCTCGGTAGTTTTGGTTGTGCTGAAAACAAGAAATAACAAAAATAAAGATTCCATAATTACTTTCAAGTGTGAATTTTATAGTACCTGAATAAATAAGTATAAATGAACTGAGTGTCATCTTTAACTGGAGTACGCCTTCTTACCTCAGATGGCAGCAATAATAAAGAGCTATATAAAGTGGCGCTTCAATTCTGCCTAACAATGAAGAAAAACATCAGAAACACATATATATGAAGTCTTTATATTCTTTATGGTGTGTATGTGCCGTCTTCACGATGTATCGATAAAAATGGCAAATGCACTTAGCATGTATTATCAAGTTTTCCTTCCGATGAGTACTACTCGAATATTTCTGTATTTCTCGGTATTGTTAATGTCTTGTTTCAACTTTTTGCAGAAATAAAACAACTATTTACTGTCACACTCACGGTATTTCTAGAAAGTTTTTCACAATTCACTACATATTTAAAGAGTTACACAAACTAAATTCACCTCCCAGAGACAGGTACATGAAATAGTGCAATAAGCTTATGATAAAGTACATGTAATGGTTTTTAATGAGGTACGCTGGAAGGATGTTGGAACTCCGACTGGGCCATAGATCTTCATTAAAATCGTTCCCACAACACTAAAAACTAAGGCGCGCCCCTACCTTAAGAACTTCATAAATATTGTCGGTTTACATCGGGGTTTGAACTGCACGCCAACTTCATTTTTCTTGTCCGTATTTATTGCTGCGCAGCAATTGTGATAAAAAAAACATTCAGCGAATAGACCAGCAACGTGAATTTATTGGGACGTAAAGAAAGATGGAGGGGCACCGACAATTGGCCAACATCTTCTAAAACTAAAGGAGCAGCTGTTGCACATGGTCCACCGTGTCTACACGCAAACTGAAGGCTACAAGAAGGTCGACAGGCTCCTTCTTTGACGCACTATTAGTGACTCGACTTTGGTACTATAAGGCGAAGCTTTCCTTACGTCTTCCCACCACTCTGCGGGTTTCGGCTTCTCTCCTGCTGGATTGGCAGATACCAGACATAGATCAAACCTGCGTGGTCTGTGGCGGCAGCAGCAAAGAGCTCATGAATACTTTATCTTGTAGAAACAGAATAATTAGAACTCTTTTTATCTAAGCTTCGGTAGCTGGCTCCATAGAAGCTTACGAGATGGGACTGCATTTCAAAACGAATAAATGTTATTTGCCCAGCCCAAACGTACCCAATAGAGCAGTCATCAGCTGTAAAAAAATGGAGGAGTTCCACCGCAACGGTTATATATTGAAAGCGACAGCAAAATTAAACTACCTGTCACAGACCGGCGCCAACCATGTTATATATATATATATATATATATATATATATATATATATATATATATATATATATATATATATTTCTTTAGAGTGCGTTTTTCGGGCATACCGTTCAGAAGCTACGGGAGGAGGCTGCGAGAGAGGGCGGATAGGACTGTCCAGGGTCGAGGGGCATCTGGAGACGGTCGGCTTTGTGAGCCGCGCAATCGGCTGTTCTTCGGAGGAGGCTTCGCTGTCCCCTTCGACGGAGTCGAGGCTTGGCCGCGGTGTAAGGTTACCAGAGTGGAGCAGGCAGAGCTCACGGTGAAGAGAGTTGTGCGCCCTGTGTCCACTGTTCGGTCACTTTCGCTGGTTGGGATCGCGGAGACGGCCGGGCCATAAATCGACAGTGCGCATGCTGTCTTCGGTGGCACCGAGGAAAACGCCCGTAAATAACCGCTGGGCACAGCGCTGTCTTTGACCAGCCTCTTCCGCCGGCTCGTTAGCAGTTCGGTGGGACACTGTCGGTTGGAAACAGGCAGCGAAGAAGGTTGTGTGAGTCTTTGCGGCGTGCGGGGCCGAATTCCTGCCGGCGAGGCGCGCGCTTCATCGCATGGTAGGACTGGTTTACAAACCAGTCCTACCAACAATGTGAATTAGCTTCTTGAGCGGCCTTTTGCGGAAGGCCCCTAATTTTAACTTAGAGCGGGTTTAGCGCAAAGCAAACGGCCACGCATGCAAATACACAAGGAACGAGTGCGACACATAGATCAACTCTTTTGTCCGACGATATATCTATGGCAGCTTCGGTGTATTCCTGCGGCAGCCGTGTACTTCGGTGGTGATGTGATCCATAAGAGGAAAGCCTAGACAAAATGGAAAAGCCGCGGCCTCATATTCAAGTCCGACTGCAGCTGTAGAATGAAAGACTGTCGGATTTTATCGAAAGCTTTTTCCACATCAAGTTCAATTAGTTCCTTAGTATCCCTTGACCGCCGGTCAAGAAGCTGATGGTTAATCCTGATCATAGCATCCTGAGTCGGGAGGCCGGGCCAAAATTCTATCGTGTGCTCAACATAACGCGTTAGCGTACTTAAAATGACATGTTGAGCGACTTTCCCCAAACATGATGTCAGGGAAATGGGTCTGAGATGCTCAAGCCATATGGCCTTGCCCGGTTTGGGTATCAGAATAGTAGTTGCAAGTTTCCACTGTTCCGGGAAAGAGCCTTCCTTCCATCGGCTGTTGACCTCCCGTGTAAGGAAATCAATTGACCCGTCGTCTAAATTCCGTAACATTTTATCCGTAATGTCATCCGGCCCTCATACCGATCCACCATTAAATTCTGCAGCGCCATCCTTATATCACTTTCAGTAAATGCCTCATCCATAGCTGCATTTTCGTCCCCACTATATTCCAAAATAATGTTAGGTGTATCGTGCCAGGTCTCCAGCGGAAGGTATCTCAACCAAATCCTTCAGCAACTGCTGCTCCGTGGAGTCCCGACACGCCTGATGGACCAGCTCACCTATCACAGTCCTCTGGTTAGATTTAGTGTTTGTGTCATCCAGTAAATGTGTGAGCAAACACATGGCGCCTCCCCTCTTATTCCGACCATCAATGAAATTCTATACTTCATCCCATTGCTGCTTGCACAGTACCCGACAAAGGTCTTCAATTTCTTGATTAACCACTGCTATTCGCTTTCTAAGCCTTCTATTCAATCTCTGGCCCTTTCATCTCGCTAACCATCGACTGCTTCGCTCCCGAATAAATGGGCCAGGCGACTATCCATATGTGCTGTGTCAATATCATCTGAACCTCTTTAGTAGACGCCTCAACGTCAATTTTAGGCTGACTACTCCACTGTTCCAAGGTCAACTTATTTCCTTCATTTTCGATTCTCTGTGCTCTTCGTTTCCTAAAGGCATCACAGTCAACCATCCTGAATATGCGCTACTTTTTATTAGCCACTACCAAAGTAATCATGAGTATAAAATGATCGCCACCAAAATCTATATTAGAATTGGACCAGAACGAATCCACCCCCTGAACAAAATTGAGATCGGGGGTCGAATCTCTACATGTCGATGTGCCAGATCGGGTGGGATACGCAGGATCTGTAATCAGGGTTAAATTCAAGTGTAGTGCCTGCTGCCATAGTCTCTCCCCCTTAATGGTGCTATAAACATATTTCTACGCATGATATGGTGCATTGAACTATTCTCCAATAAGCAAAGGCGCATCCTTAGCCAGATTGGTTGCCTTGGTCAAGTGAGATTTGCAACTCTGCTTCGTATCCCGGGGGCTACTGTACAGGTTAAGCAGGTAAATTCTCCTCTGACATGACCTTTGCCGACCTAAAATCACCTTCAACTTAATGTATTCAATCTTGCACACCGCCACATGAAGGTCATGTCTAATATACGTCAACCTCCTATTAATGAGAGTAGCGAGTCCTCTGCCCTGTTCATTATCCTTAACATCCGCTTTGAAATCCGTTAAAGTCAAGTTAGACGTCAGTGTTTCCTGTAATATGATAACTTGAGGTTTCACACCATGCCCTATAACAAACTGCTGCAGAGACGCCTTCTTATGATTGAAGCGCCTACAATTCCACTGCCAAATACTAAATCGACTATTTAATAGAGCCATCTTGACCGCGCAAATTCGGCGAACTAGTTTTGAGCTCAAGTCCACTCGGCGACATACCCTGCTGGGCTGGCGGCCGAGTGCACTGCCTCTCCATAACACGGACCACCGTCTCGTTTAGATATATTTCAATTATGCCTAATCTCTGATCCGTGATATTTTCCCGCTCTTCTCTCCGCTCCAGTCTACTAATGATCTGATTTACACTTTATTGCAATGACGCCATCATTGCTTGAACCGACTTTGCCCTTAATCTGCACCGTCGAGGATAGGGCCCTATTTTTCGGAGGAAGCGTCTCCTTATCAGCCATGTTCTCTTTTGTGACCTCCACAGACCTCGGCACCTCAACCGAGTCATCATGTCTCCTAGCCTGTCCTAAGCTACCGTAGTTACCGGAAGGTAAGCCGTTCCTAAGTTCAGTAATCTCTTTGATCAGCCCATCAATGGCTGCTTTTAAGCTATGATTCTCTCTCTCCAATTGCGCAATCCTATCCCTATCGCTATTACCATCCACCTGCTCCTGGCACTGCTTACGCGCTCGGCCGGTGCTGATGCCGCCCTTGACCTTGTCAGCTAAGATGGTCTGGGCTCATGCGGCGCCGCCGCCTCCATCAGCTGCAGGAAAGCGCACCCTCGCCTCCCTAGAAACGGAGCGGCTCCTGGTGGTTGAAGTCCCAGACGATGGCCCCTGCCTCGACCTGGAACGGCTCCTAGAGCGCGAGCGCCCCTTAGAGCGTTGTACCAGCGGCACCATCTCGGCTGCCTCCTGTTCCGCCGTTAGCTCCGCCCTGGCTCTCTCCTGCCGTCGAACACGCACGACGTAGGGAAGCTGGTATCGTTGTCTGCGTTGTTTATCCGCGGTCAGGTGTCGTCCGCCACAAAGCTTGCAACAAGTAACACAGTTGTGATCCTCTTCAGGGTTCCGAGCCCCACATACTCGGCATTCAAAACTAGCTTGACACAAACAAAGAAACATCCCTGTGCTTTTAATATAGGGAACACCAGACCAGGGTTGGCCCACATCTGACAAAATTGCGCATTTTTAACCCGTCGAAAACAATGATGACTGATCCTCTGTTCTTTATTCGTTTGACCGCCACAGCCAGCAGAATGCTCAATTGTCGCTGGGCCATCCATGTTGTCTACATTGCGAATGACCCGTTTACACGTAGTTTGTTGGCCCGTCTCGTAGGTACTCACTTCAAAATCCTTGTCCGCCACTCTGATTGACCTGTCTCCCATGTCGTTCAGCCTCGCTCCTTTCTGGCATACTAGCCACCAAAATATTTTGCACAAAGTTAGGGTGAATAACATCTTTCCTAATCTGCTCAATGCTGAAGCCTGCCGCCTCAACGATCGCCTTGCCCACCGATGGAGGGCTAACTTTTTCCAAATTCAGTCCAACCCATGGGCGAATGACTATCCTGATGTGTTCTTGTGGCATTGGTGGCACGCGCGACGCCTTCAAAATGCGAGTCTTGATTTCCAAGCCTCCGCGCCGTTCACCTGCGCCCCATAGATCAGGCATCTCGCTTTGTGAAATTCCATCACCTTATCCAGGCTTCACCATAACTCTACATTTTCAGCTGGGCACTGTCCGCCATCCCAGGTCTTCAGTTAAGTCCTCCGCCAGGAGCACTTCCCCTTCAACGTACATTACTGCCATGCCGCGCTAAGTCTACCAGACGCTAGCTGTCGACCAGCGTGGCGTGAGCACAACAGTTCCAAAAAGTCCAAAAAACGTGCATCGTACGTACCTGACATTCATACACAAATTCAGTGGGCGCCACTTTTTACTGTTTTGATAACTATTTTTGTTAAAAGTAACTAAACAAGCGCTAATGCCACACCATGACGACTCCGAATGTATCGCATGCACTACAGTTTGGTACGCAACACTTGTCAAGCGCGTGTGGCAAGGTCTTGTTGTGAATGGTTGTAAATAACACGTTTACGATCGAGTGCCAATATCCTGGCCTCAGTAAGCCTCAGTAACTTAAGTAGTCCACGCCGTCCTTACCGCGTGAACTCGAGGCGCGTATCAGCTATGACGCACAAAGGCTGCCAGAGGGCGCGAACAGTGGCTGCTCTGAAGGTTCGATAGAGTATTACAAGCTACAGTTGCACCAATGTGCCCGCTTGCTAAGATTCTAAGCAAGCGCAGAGGCTCAGAGGTGAGTGCTGGAGCTATTATGTTTGCCGTGCCTCAAAGTTGACAGAAATACGCACGGCCGATCATCGAGTCGGGACTGTGCGTACATGAAAAATGAAGTCAGTTTTTCAGCATTCGTTCTCAAAGCCAGAACGTGGTATCAGCACTTCACTCAGTCTCAAACAAGAGCATAGTGAGTTTACGTTGAATAAATTGTTTTTTGAGGCTAGTGACTCATCACAAGCAGCATTTTAGCGTGTGTTAGCTGGTCCATTTACCAAATGACGTACTTCTGCCGAACCGATTTGCACTAAGGTGGATGCATTGAGGACAGTTGCGCTCGCTCCGAAATGGTATTTGCAAGATATGACTTTAGTGAAGGGATGACCGTATGAAGAATTGCCTCGCTATGACGCGGCCGAAGCTGCGGTAAGTGAAATGATGCAATCGATGATATTTAGGCACCACTTCTCACGTTACGTGACTAAACGCACCAGCCTTAGTGGCCTACAGCAAGTGCGTTTCAGGGATCTAGTAGCCATACCAACTAGTAGCAGAACGAACGAGCAAATGACTAAACCTAACAGCAAGTGAGCGGCAAACATACGCTTTTTCCTGCAAGTTCTCCACCGTCGCATCTTAACCTTAACACATATTAAAGCCGACGTTTATTAGCACGTACCTCTCAAAGAAGTATGATAGTATCGTCGCGCGACGAACGCACCCCGTAACTTGGTTTCGGGAGACCACATAAGATTTTCATCTGTGCCTTGGTATCGCAAATCCACCGGGCGACCACCAACAACGAACAGGAGCAAAAGAGACAAAGCTACTGATGTAAAACAGGTCGTAAAGTTGCTTTGCTAAGTTGAGTTTTCTCACTCGAGCCTCAAATTTTGTCAAAAGTTTCGAAATCACGTTTTCACACGCAGCCTCACGTGCCAGTTAATTGAAGCCCGTTGGCGTACAAAACGATTTCACGCACCAAATAGGATCCCGTAGTGCTTACATAAGCAAAGTACCCGTCGCGTAGGAATCGTTTTAAAGCTTGCAAACAAACGATAACATGTTCAGTAAACTGTGCTACTACGTTATGGCACGCAATAAACTACTCAAGCCTGACACATACAATACTATGAGAGACTCGCCCCTTACCTCGCATAGACCTGCAGAGGATGTTGGTTTGAAATTCCTTCTCCCGTTTTGATGAACCCAAATGTTTCTTCTGAACCCCTCGCGCTTACCGGACGTTACTGAGAAGACCTTCGTTATTCTGCTGCAACTCTTTTGGCATCCGAAGGTGCAGCTGGTCATGGTGATGGAAAATGCCGTGAAGCGATGTCAAAGTTGCTACAAAATTTAGTTCAAGGAGTTCGCAAGCGAAAACAACACGGAAGAACAATGGTACCAACATGTGGTGCTTGCCAATCGGCAGACGCTTCTCAAGCGAAAATGGCAGTGCAGTCGGCGCGAGGGTCCACGTGATGCCATTAGGCTAATGGTGACTTGGCGTTGGCCTCGGCCAGGGTGCCTGAGAAGGAAGCGGGATTCTTCAAAGCGTGCCACTATTTTACGAAGTTTGAGGGGCAATTAATTGACGGCCCAGATCACGCCATCTATAATTTTATATCATTATGGTGGATAAATGTTGTTCGTATTATCCGGAATGTTGGTTTATTTGTTTCCATAAACATTAAGTAAGACAAACAGAATACACAGCGACAATTAATCACCACGCTCAGGCACTCCGACACAGCAAGTATCGTTTGCTCTGCTTCTCTTACAAAGGTGTCCATATTAATAAGAGCTGCACGTTTAGTGGTGGTCTCGTGCTTTCTTTTTGTGAGCACCTTTAAAAGCCCTTCTTTCGTCGTGGGCTGCAAATATAACAATGAGTGACGTGTCAAGCTGCGGCATCATGTTCCTGTGCAAGGCAACATGCGAACGGAGTGGCTGCAGCGCATTGGGTATCAGGTGTCCGATTGGCACCAGCATCTACACACGTGCGACCACCATTTTCTCCAGAAGGAATATTGTCAGAATAGAGTCCAGTGTTCGGTATTAAAAACGCAAGTAGACTGGGCGTTTTAAGGGATGAGTGCAGGCGCAAACGTGGCCAGCCTGCACGGTGCAGCCACCTAGTAGCACAGAGTTCAAGAAAACACGGAGCTAATATATCAGTAACCAAGCGTATTCTGCGTTGCTGCTGGTGTGAATTTTCTACGGAAGCGTAATCGTGAATATGCTGTCCTTTTAAATGTTTTACACTCGTTTATGGCAATATTCATTCTCTATTTGGCTGGTTATGATCTGCACCGCGACGTCGCCGGACCATGATTGGCCCCTCAGGTACGTATTGGCCCCTATGATTGGCCGCTCACAGCGGTAGTAGGGCAGAGGGGCTTTCGTTTACGCCTCCAGCCATCCGTCAAAACGCCCAGCTCACCTGTGCCACTAGTGATGTGTCGCTCTTCAATAACTCTCTTTACCGCAAACTTTCACGCTCACTCCCCAGTGATACAAAAATTTTGGAGGACGCGTAATTCGCCTTTAAGAGTGGAACGCGACAGCGTTCAAGGATCCCTGACTGCTTCTCACGCTTCTCGGCAACAGCAGCTCATGTAACCGTAAGATTTTCCGGGAAATGCTGGCGGCGAACACTGTGCACGAAGACAGGCTTTGTGTTTTTTTATGTATCTTCATTTTATAGTGCTGCAAGGAACCGAGTGGACAGCGCCAATAAGAAAGACCTAAAGCTGCAGCTGGAAAACGCTATCGTGGTAGAAAGGGTTCGTGTTTGAGTTTCCGCGTAACAGCATTACATTTTCTCGTATATTCAAATTACAGTCCTACGCTATCATGTCTGTAGGTTGCGTGTAAGTATGACTTTAAGAATTTATGAAAGCATTTCACTTTGCGAAATTCACTTAGTTCAGTAACACGTCTGTTCCACAAAGAGGGCCTTTGTGGATCAGGATGATTGGTTGGATATGACTTACTTTCGGCCGGTGACGCGGTCGTCAGCGCCAACACCGGATTTTCTGCGACAAGGGTTCTTTAACCCTGTCGTGTTAAAATATCCTTTCGAACTTCTATGGTGCTTGGTAGAATTGAACTTGCGTTAGGTATAGACTTCGTGGCGGAGCTACTACATCGTGCAGCTTGTGCAGTTTGGAGTGTGAGAAAGGAGCCTCGCTGCATGCACGCTTCGGCGTTCGCTGTACGGTGTGTCGCAACATAGCTACAATACTAATCGCACTGACGTCGAAATTCTTCACGAGATGCGTTCAGCAGAAATTGTGTTCTTCAATGTCCTTTGCAAGAAACGTGGAAACGTCGCACCTTTAAACGGGTAAACTAACTCTGTTATTTCCAAGACACGCAAAGCGTGCCATTTACAGAGGAGAAAATAATAACTGCGATGGATCTCAAAGTTACGGATACCATAATAGAGAAACAGATTCATCGAAGGAAACAATCCATTGCGGGTAGGCAGTGCCTATAAGATCCTGCTCGTATAATGATGTCTAGGTGGACGTGTTGGAAGTGCTCTGCGGGATGGTAGATTTCTCGGAGGGGCGAAATGACGTACCGAGTAATTTTGGAACTTTGGCATTAATTCACTTGCGCGCCCAGGTACAACAGTCACGCTGTATGAACAGCCAAACATAGCGGTCAAGCTGCCTGAGAAGATGTAAGAAATGCATTGAAGGCACAGAAACTACGTTCTGCGGTGGATATGTCGTAGTGGACAGTAGTTCCTGACTAAGGGACGGGAAGTTGCTGTAGCTTCTACGAAGAGACGCCGTTGAGCAGCTGCTGCAGTTCGGCGTGAGTTGTCACAGCTTCGGCGAGTACGTCATTAGTGGCGGGTGAAGAATTGATGGTGCAGGCAATGGGCATAGCGTCACTGATAACATTAGAAAAACTGAAAGCTAGGCGAGTTGCTATCTATTGATAATCATACTTTGCGTAGCGCGTGAAATACTCGGACGAAGGCAAGAACCAGACAACAGGAGTTCTCAACTGGTTCATTAAATGAATTTTATTTATTCCGGATGCCACTCACTTTATTGACGGAAAATGAATGTGCCTATTTTTTCAGCATGTGTCCGGGTACCAATTAATAGCAAATGCCGCCAACCTTCGTTTTTAATGTTTAGAATATCCGTTCTTTGTGGGGTGTTTTCTCCGCCCAAGTGGTGTTTCCAGGTTACTTTAAATATTAGCTCTTCAGTAAACAAACCAGCTGAGTGTTCGCGCTCGGTTCATCCTTTCGTTCGTCCGTTTGTTAATTCTATGTGCACTCTAAACTACGAAAATGACTGATAATATTATCTTGCCCGCTGAATGATGTCGGCAGTAAACTGGGCGGCAAACGACAGCGGATTCATCTGTACCTGCGGAAGTGTAACGTAGCGTTGACAGAAGGCACAATTGGGAGGTTCATGCTTGGTATAGATGGGGCATTTCTGGCTTCGAGAATATGGCAAAAATGTTGAGCTTCCTTATAGATGAATAGGAGCTCTCTGTACTAGAATGACAGTTCCTATACGTTCGTGTCATAGTTGTCTGTGTCATAGAGGCAGCCTTCCGGCTGGGGAATTTCATATAGAAGAATGCCAAGTGATCCATCTTGTCCGCGCGTTAACTTGGGGTTCCTCCTACGGCGGTGCTTGAGGCATCTGGGACGAGTCACATGGGACGCCGTCCTGGATGAGACATAGTGGCATCGCACAGACGATCTTCGCACTCCTGAAATTCTTGCGTGAAAAGTGGTTTCAAGGCAACGAACTGGTCACCTCGGAGACCAGCCAAGGCCTCCGTGAATAGAATCCTGATAGACGGATGCTTTAGGAACGCACGCTGGTAGAAGTTAAGCATGACAATTGAGCGGCGCAAATATTTGGCTTTTTTGGGCTGAGCATAATCTCGTAGGGCCAAGCTGCGATGCCGGCACAAATTTAGGTCATTCTGCTCAGACTTGGCAGCTCATAAAAGGCGAAGCCTAGTTTCCTGTATATATATCAGTAAGCTGTGGTCAGCAATATTGACACGTGCACTTATTTGTCTTTGTCGTGCGACGCGTTTCACTACTTAACAAATGTTATTGCACAGTGAACGACGCGCCTGCATGTATCGGAAGTTTCTGGAATGTTATCAATGCTTCCATCCGCTGTCTGTCACCGAACCTTGTGGAATCTGATCGCATGTGTGCGCGACGCGAATTATGTAGAACTTTATGGAAGGCAAGCGGGTCCCCGCGATTACTCTGGGACATTCGATGACTGATGTATAAAATCCACGCGCTTGACCCGCTGATCACATTTTGGACGATCGTTGACTGTGTTCTCCGCTATTGTTGTTCTTGGAGTGTAGCCTGTTTTTGAGGGCAAAGTTCGCCCAATAAAACGCTAGTTTCGTCTTTCCCAGTTTGGCTGCTTTCTTCACCGGCACTACCACCTTACAATATGGTTGGAAAGTAGAGGAAGATACTGGTAGTGGCCATCATCGCTCCAAGACAAGACGAGTATCTAGTCAAGACAGACAAAGCAGAAGTCGAGTAGAAGATATAACGTCGTGGGAACCTGGTATGTTGTGGGTGATTTATTGTATGTGACAAACGGAATAGCTGTCCAGAACAGTGCGGCGTTCAGGGAACGACAATACCGTCAAGGTCACCAGCCAGCCGTTGTCTTTGGTACCAGGGGAAGCACCGCATCATTTATGTTTACAGCAGATATTTGTACTCAGCTTCGGGGATGCGCAGTTGTTCTGCAGCTAGGTAAGGATGCGGAAGGAAGGCGGAAATTCTGAAGTGGTCCAGATGTAATGTAGTATTATGGCACACATCAAGTTAAAGCCTGCTTGGGCTATTGAGGTCAGGAACTTCGGCAAGAAAGGCGTGATAAGGCGACAAATTTTTTACGGAAAGTACCTTATTGCTTGAAAGATTGGTAGCTTTACGCTAGGCTGCAAATGAAAGACGCTGGGGCGTCGGTGACGTGCTCGTGGCGACACTGGGGAATAAGATTTTAGCACTCAAGGACAAAGAAACTGATTATTGGCTAAGAGATCTCGGCAATGATAAATTCCAGGTAATTCATAGCATATGTTTTTGAGTTGGATGCACAGATCCAGCAAGCGGCCTCCATGGTACAGAGGTTCGGTGCATTGAGCGAGAAAGATGCTGACGGACGGTAATCGTTTAAGTGGGCTCGTGGATAACAGCAAATGTCGGAGCCCCAAATTATTAGGAACCGCTGTCTTCTTATGCCATTTGGGAGAAATATGCGTTGAACTGACTTGGAACTTTCACGCCGTGGTTCTGAATTGACGTGAGCTTCCTTGACGTGCAGCAGAAAAGCACGCTTAATATTCGTGGGCTCTATTGCAAAAGCGTCGAAGGTTGTGACAGCGACCACTCTTATCTGGCTGTGATGAGTCAGGGTCAAGATCACAGGATTGAGGATGATAATGGGCTTTGCAAGCATTGATACACGCGCGGAATTCACTAAGCTGCGCCATTCTTACGCAGTTTCTTAGCCAAAGAGTTCTTTAGATGAGGGGCAACGTCCTTTTATTGACGTGCGCTACAACGCCGACAAGCCTCACCGCGCTCGCTTGTTCACTGCACGGCTGTGACAGGAATGATAGCAGATGTGTCCCGCATTCTCCTCAAATTTGGGCGAGACACATGATTGATAGACATGTGGTGACATACTTGGCGCAGGAAGAGACGCTCACGTGAAGCAGTTGTCGACCAGGTATGCCAAGCTAACGCCGTCTGTAGCAACATCCTCCACCACTGCTGCCACATTACCAATACTTCATAGGGAAAGAAAAAAAAAACTTGCCTGCGTAATAAAAAATTGGGCAGAAACACCTAAGACTGATTACGTGCGGGAATTCGAAAGCATTGTAGCCTCTTTTCTGAAATATATTTTTTCCGCGCGTTCCTTTCCACGCAAGCTCTCCCGGCGTTATAACTACATCGTGGTAAGGCCAAATAAACACGCGGCAAGCGTCTCAGCGCACTAGCTTGCCTGCGAAGGGTTCAGAACTGCAACTCCCGCTCAGCGGCATTCAATGGGATATTAATGCTTTTATTTTTATACACTCATGACATGGGCGCCGCCTCCAACCCATTGGTTGCGCCCTCAGGAGCCCCCACGACGCACGAACTACGGAACACCTTTAGTGAGCCATATGGCTGCCACGTGACGCACGCAATGACTTGCACACTAGGCACAGATTTTAGTCAACCAGAACCCTGGAGCCACCATTGCGTCGGGGAAGCGTGCCCTTCTCGCACTCCGAAGGCTCGACCTTAATCCCATACCGAACTTCTCGTAATTTTCTTATAAAAGGCTGAACTTTATTCAAAGGAACCTCGCTGCGAAATTTCGCGTCAATTATAGTATTTCTTGATACTTGTTTTCTCGAGAAAGAAATACCGACATTTGGCGTCGGCCATTCTCGGCACCGACATTCGGTCACGCTGCCGACTACAACGCCAGTTTTCACGTAGTGGGGAATATAATGCATTCGTATTAAAATAGCTGAAATGGCCTGAAGTCAAAGCTAGCAGCACCTGTACCTCCATCTGGATGTCATGTGATTACGCTTCACACAGTTGCAGATGCGGTTCTAACGGCGCTCAGAGGATCAATATTGGCACTCTCACTAGCAAGTACCGTATAAGGCGCTGGTTGATTAGGTCGTCGAATGCCAACCGACCACGAAATTCGCACTCCCTTTCCATAGGATCCCTGCCAAAGGAACATGAGCGATGAAAGCAGCCACGAAAAACAGATATGCGTCTGTACGTGCATGTTTAACTGCCTAGCCAACTTTGAGGTCGTATCGGAGTTCAACACTTCTTGCCTTCTTCTTGGCTGAGAAAATATGATGATCCCTCGCACTAAATGCAGAGTGCGTTTTGAAAGTTCGGGCTCCAAAGAAGATCTCCAAAGAAGTGAAATTCACAAACGCATGCACGGCAATTTTGAAGCTTGGCAATAAATCATAGTTTGGTGATGTCTACTGTAAAGAGTTAAGATGAAGAGGTATACAGTAGCCCTCGACAAAATCTGACATTCGGTCCGTTTTTTTCGTGAATCCTTAAATTTAGCAGAAAGGCATGCAATGGTAATTGTAGGGGACTTTAATGCACCACACGCGGCTTGGGGATACCGTTTCCAGGACGTCAAGGGTCGTAATCTATGGTTACACGCTCAGCAGGAGGGTCTTACTCTTGTAACGGATCCACAGGTGCCCACTAGAATGGGTAACAGCGTGAGCAATGACACCACACCAGATCTAACTTTTACAAATAACACAGCCGATGCAAAATGGATAAACACACAAGAAAACCTGCATAGTGATCACTTCATTGTAGCAACAACTGTACACGCAGGCCCATCAAAAAAGAAAGGCAGGAAAATAACGATTGTCAATTGGGATCCTTCCGCAAAATCCGGGAGGAGGAAGCTGATGAAGTCATACACAACATCGAGATCTGGACTGAAAAACTTCATCAAAGTGTGAAACGAGCCACCAAGACTATTCCGGAAAAAGCCGGGATAGAGGAGGCAGACAGCACACTCCTACATATGTGGGAGGCAAAAGGAAGCATGCAGAAAAGCTGGAAACAGCAAAAGCTTAACAGAAACCTCAGAAGGAAAATCGCCATGCTCAATAAGGAAATAGAGGACTATGCGAGCAGATTAAGGCGTCGAAATTGGGAGGCCACGTGCAACACCATGCAGAGACAGACAGGGCTACCTAAAATCTGGAATCGTCTGCGTTACTTTTTAGACCCGGAAAACAGCAAGTCCGCCCAACGACACTGCCTGCACAAAATATTTCGCAGGTACAAAGGCACGAAAGAAGAACTTTCACAGGAACTACAAAGGCTATACGCAGGAAATACAACAAAAAAACGACAGCATCAGTATACTGGTAAGGAAAACCGGGATCTTGACAGTCCCATAACCGATGCGGAACTTCGAGCGGAGCCATCAGGCTCAACACAAGATTCAAGCCAGGCCCGGATGGAATCACCAACAAGAACCTGCGAAATCTGGATGATGAGTCTATCTCGACCCTCACCAATTATATTAACAACTGCTGGGAACAGGGTAATATTTCACGCTAATGGAAAACCGCCCCCGTTACAATGATTCCAAAGCCGGGAAAGAAACTTCCACTTGAGAATCTCAGGCCTCTATCTTTAACGTCGTGTGCCGTCAAGCTCATGGTACACGTCGTCCTCAAACGTCTATCTAATTACATGGACGATAGTCGCCCTTTCCCGCACACCATGATCGGGTTTAGACCAAAACTGTCTACACAAGTCATTATGTTGCAAACCAAACACCAAATAATAGACGCGGCACCTCAGACACTAGACACCAAAGCCATCTTTGGTCTTGATCTTACGAAGGCCTTTGACAATATCACCCACAAGGCTATTTTATAAAACTTAGAAGGACTAGGAGTGGGACAATGAACCCATTCGTATGGTAAAGACTTTCTCTGTTGCCGTATTGCGCAAATCATAATCAGTGAAGTGAAATCCAAAGAGATCAAACTCGGAAACCGGGGCACACCCCAGGGATCAATCTTATCTTCCTTTCTTTTCAATGTAGCTAGGATTGGCCTGCCAGCAGAACTAGAACATATAGAAAGATTACAGCATAGCCTGTACGCCTATGATATCACCCTTTGGGTAACAAGTGGAATTGATGGGCATATAGAGGAAATTCTCCAAACAGACATACATACGGTCGAGAAATATGTAGTGGATAAAGGATTTAGATGCTCGTCGCAAAAATGAGAATTACTTCTATACCGACTGACACGCAGGGGCCGTAAGACTTCTACGGATAAACCAACCATCACGCTTTTTTAAATGGCAACCAAATATCTATTGTCGCCAGCATTAGAGTCCTCGGACTCCACGTATCAGCGAACGGTCACAACGGAGAAACTATCAGAATGCTAGAAAACAGTGCACAACAAACAATGAGACTAATTAAGAGAATAGCTAATCGCCATTATGGGATGAAAGAGGACAATCTGGTACGACTAGTCCATGCTTTTGTCATTAGCCGCATAGTATATGTAACCCCTTACATATATCTCCCAGTCGAAAAATTGAATACACCATTCAGACAAAAATCAAAGGCATCATTAGACGGTCATTAAAACAAGCCATAGGTTAGCCGATAAGCACATCGAATGACAGGCTCCTAGCCTTAGGGGTCCACATCGCGCTCGAAGAACTCATAGAAGCCCATACGATAGCGCAATACGAAAGACTCACACAAATACTTACTGGTATACACATATTTAACAAGCTTAGAGTAACGTACGCATCACCGTATGCCACTAAAGTAGACATTCCCCAAGACATAAGGAAGCATCCTATTATCGCACCGTTACCCAAAAACGTGCATCCCGAACACCACAGGGAAAGGCGGGAGGTAAGGGCAAGGACTATACACAGGACATTCCAACGCTCTCAGGACGTGGTGTACGTTGACGCGGCAGTGTACACGACTAATCAGAATATATCTATCGTTGCAGTGAACTCGGAAGGTCATCTTATGGTCAGCGGATCTATTATAACCAACAGAGCCGAGGTGGCTGAAGAGTCGGCCATTGCTCTCGCAATGGATTCCACACTGGCCACGATAATAGTTAGTTATTCTAAAACCGCCATGTTAAATTACGCAAAGGGGCCCATTTAGGCGGAATCACAAGGAATCCTCGCAAACTTCTGCGGTCAGCGGGTTGTCCATATCATCTGGGTGCCTGTACACTCCTCCCTCCCCGGCAATGAGGCGGCCGACACCGTGGCTCGAGGACTCACAAGCTGAGCCACTGGGGCGCCGCGGCTGGGGCTTACAGGAACCGGCTGGTTGGCTACAGGGAGATAACTTACTATTACAGATTGGGGAGGGTGCGTTTCCCTCCGGC
The DNA here is from genome assembly GCF_050947875.1 of Dermacentor variabilis. Lineage (NCBI taxonomy): Eukaryota > Metazoa > Arthropoda > Arachnida > Ixodida > Ixodidae > Dermacentor > Dermacentor variabilis. Next base: position 33,759,056 of record NC_134574.1, read on the forward strand.
ACACCCATCACTTAATAAGCAGTAGGCGGGGGCATGGCGCCTCATTCAAACAAGTACGTGTCCAAATCCGGTGACTTATAATCTTTTATTACCGGGACCAATATTCGGCCAAATGTAAATTTTTCAAGAAACGGCGGTCCTTGATCACATTTTCTGGGCCTGTCCTCGGGCGCCGCGAAAGCGCAAGAAAAGTAAGGATAGGAAGCAGTGGGAGACCATGTTGCTCAGCTCGAACCCCGAAGACCAACTTCGGCCGTCCAGCCGGCCGAGCATGCCGCTAGAGCTCAAGGGTTTCTGGCCGCCATATAGGTGGGGTTGGCCCCTCCACCAATCTGCCGGCTATATAAACAAAAGTTATTTCTCTCTCTCTCTCGCTTGGTGATGTCTAACTTGCAGCCGCTAATTAACGTGTCTGTCATAGCCCTATTGGCACTTCATAGAAGTTAAGGCTAATCAGTCAACATCCACAATGATCACCGCCGACGTATTCCTAAATTTACCGTTTTGACAGGAACACAAGTTCTAGTGCCGCACCGCATGCCAATCCCATAACAATGTAACCATCGTGCTGGTTTCGGATCAAATCAGTTTAAGTAATCGATCTTGCTACCCTACCGAACATTGTTCGTACCTGTCACTCGACAGGTACCAACAATGTTCCCGAGAGGGGGTATCCAAGTGGTGGTAGACGCCGTAATCTAAACGTAGAAATCTGGTCTTTCAATACGAAACTAACTGCCCTTCAAGAGCAACAGTGTGTGAAAATTTGGGCCAATTTGCCTCTTGTAAAATGTCATCCGCCTATTTCATGTCCACTCCAGAACGAAGAAGTCGTAATGTGTCAAGCTCTCGGTGATGCATTCTAGGGACACTGGGCCTTGACCTGCGTGAACCATACTTCAGGCAAGTCCTCTCAAATTGGTGGAATCTATATGGCTCTACAATTGACGCCTGAGCTGAGGGAGCAGCGCTCAGGAAGCAGCTTTTTGTAGGCAGGCGATGCTGCTCTTGATGAAGCTTCTGCTGGCTGGCAGCTGCTGCTTGGGAGTTCATGCACCTTGAATACTTTCTTTAGCGCAAAACAACAGACACAAGAAAGACGACATGACAAGGCGCTGTCTCTTGCTTTGCGCTAAACAAAGTATTCATGGATTCGCACCAACTAGCCCGCCAACGCATTGTGCTGAACTATCATGCACCTCGTTGACAAGCTACGAGGGGTTCCTGGTGGTCCGTGGTAGTTGGTTCTCTCCGTCGCCCGAGCTAGCAGATGGGAGATAATGAAGCGACCGATCTCAAGACGAAGTAAAAGCATAGAGAACCATTTGCCGATGTATATCTTCAGTGAACGAGGTGCATAAAATGCATTAAAATAGCCTTAAAGAAGCCGCAGCCACAGTTACGGTACGGCAATTCGTGAACCGCTCCGGAAGACTAATGAGAAAACAGGCTGATATCCGCCCTGCTGCCAGAAAAGACGCCAGAAACCCTTCTTACAGCGGTCTAATCAGCTGCGCATTTCGAGACCAAACAGGCGCAGAGTGTTGCCGACGAATCAGGAAGCAATGCCTCACATTGGCGAAGCGGTGAGAGGACAGAAAGTATGCTGCATGTTTTTAACGATAGACGTTCGCGACACATTCTTCCTCAAACAAGGGTTTAAAGTAATTTTCCAGTTTGTAAAGTGCAATACGTTCGCCCTTGGGGAACAAACCATCTTGCACATCTGATGAAGTATGTGGAGGCGTTCTACTTCAGAGAATGCAGTGCGTGTAAAAACAGTCTACGCTGTTTTTGAGGGCGTTAGTGTCGGTTCTTTTCGTTCGCAGACGACCACAAGGAATACTAAAATGAACGGGGGTGCTTAGTGTGTATGCCATATATTGTGTTTGGTATGCTGACACTGCGTAGACCTGTATTTCTGAGTCGTCATGCTGGTAATAACAGCGCCGACCGCAAGAATATTCACACGCAACAATGATGGTAATGAAACTAGCACATCGCATATACTCAGAACGGATGAGGGTCCAAGAATAAGACTGTTAGTGGAAAGGCAGATCGAAAGCATCGACAACGCCACCAGTGACGCATCAAACGAATAAATCTAGACAAGCAAGAGAGAGAAAAAAAAAGGCAAAGTATAAACGCGGAAGTTAACGAGAGGATATTTCCGGTTGGCTACCTTTTAAGGGGAAGAAAAAAGGGAATGCGAAAAATGAGAGAAAAAGGAGAGAGAAACAAAAACACAATACAGAACTATTTTTGTGGGAGAGAGAGAGGTATTTGTTATGATAGAAAAGCTGAGAGGTCGGCCTCAATCAAAGTTTTGACCTTCTACTCGGCGTTAGAAGGGGAAAAGGAGAAAACAAAGATAGAATAGAGAAGATGTTGGTTATGAGGATGAAGATGGTAGTGAGAATTTTCCCCACTCCAAGACCCTTCAGTCCCTTGTCCAGTCTTGTTGTTTTTGTTGAGTGCCTTCAGACTATCAAGCTCATGACAAGGATCAGGCGAAGGTCCCAATAGAACATCTTCAGTTAATGGTCCAAGGACAAATTCTGAGAATGCGTCTATCAGCGATTTTCTCTGCATATCCAATCGCGGACAGGTGCGCAAGACGTGTTCTGTTGTCTCAGGAATACCACATTCCTCAGAATTAGGACTTCAGAAGAGGTTTATTGGCGGCTCCTAATGCAAAGGTACAGCGACCGCGAATGGGGAAACAGCCCGAATCACTGTCCAAAAAGACGCCAGCAATCAACAGCAAGAGCCGAGCCGAGCCGCGCGTTGGCGATGCGGCTGTGTCGCGAGACGCGTCTTCTTCTTCACAATCTCCCACCGGACAAAAAGAGTCAACCAGGCGCCTTAAGAATTGGAGGCAAAGGGTCGTGGTAGGGCTTGAGACGCGAGACGTGGACAATATCACGTCCACGCTGACACAAGTCTTCAGGTGGTGACAGTGGCTCAATGAGAAAGTTCACCGGAGATGTTTGTTCCAAGACTCGGTAAGGCACTTCGAATTTTGGGACGAGTTTCGAGGAAAGCCCAGGCGTTTGCAAAGGGACAGACAACCACACAAGAACGCCTGGAGCGTAGGTGGTGTTTGGAAGCGTGTCGGTGCGGTTTTCTTTCTGGCGCTGCTCTTGCTCTGCAGTAAAGGAGCGCGCTAGCTGGTGGCATTCTTCGGCTTGTCGGGCGACGTCGGACACAGGTAGACACTCGGAGGCCTCAGCACGGTATGGAAGGAGCGTGTCGATGGTACGCGTAAGCTCGTGGCCATACAAGAGGAAGAAAGGTGAAAATCCCGTACTAGGCTGAATCGCGGCGTTGTGCGCGAACGTGATGAATGGAAAGATGCGGTCGCAGTTACCATGGTCAGTTGCCACGTACATCGAGAGCATATCACTAAGTGTGCGGTTAAATCGCTCTGTGAGCCCGTTAGTCTGGGGATGGTATGCCGTGCTTGTCCGGTGAATAATATGGCATTCCGAAAGCAAACTTTTGATGACTTCGGAGAAAAAGGCGCGACCTCGATCGCTGAGGAGTTCTCGAGGTGCGCCATGCCGAAGCAAGAAGCGATGTAGGACGAAAGAGGCTACATCCCGCGCTGTAGCACTTGGTAAAGCAGCAGTTTCGGCGTAACGTGCCACATGGTCAACAGCAACTACGATCCACCGACTGCCGTCTGGCGTCATGGTAAGCGGGCCGTATAGGTTGATGCCGACGCGATCGAAGGGTGTGGCAATGCACGGGAGCGGCTACAAGGCACCTAATGGGCGTAAAGCTGGCGATTTGGGGCGTTGACAGTCAAGAGAGCATCGAACAAACTTTTGTACAAAATTGTACATGCCGCGGCAGTGGCAGCGGTGGTGAATTCGTTCGTAAGTATTCAAGAGTCCGGCTTGGCCAGACTGCGGATCGTTGTGGAAAGAGGCACATATTTGTGACCTTAAGCTGCGGGGAATCCCCAGAAGCCACCGACGGCCTCCAGTAGTGCAAGTGCGTCGGTGGAGCAGCTGGTCACGAATGGCGTAATGAAGTGCATGGCGTCGGAGGGTTCGGGATACAAGGATGGTCAATGATCCAGATAGATAGTCGAAAAGAGAAGCGATCCACGGGTCACAACGTTGTGCGGTGGCAAAGGAGTCCATTTTGAGGGATGACACGGAGTGCGCGGAAGTTGCTCCGCAGGCCGAGTCTGCAGGTAAAGGTGTACGAGACAGGGCGTCGGCGTCTGAGTGTGTGACTCCACCGCGGTAAACGACGCGAATATCGCACTCCTGGATACGCAGTGCCCAACGGGCCAGGCGGCCAGTAGGATCTTTCAAGTTCGCGAGCCAGCAAAGCGCGTGGTGATCTGTGACCAAGTCGAACGGGCGCCCGTACAGATATGGTCGGAACTTGCGAAATACCCATACTAAGGCCAAGCACTCTTTTTCGGTCACGCTGTAATTGCCCTCAGGCTTCGTCAGCGTGCGACTCGCATAGGCGACTACGTATTAGGGGTAACCGGGCTTTCGTTGGGCGAGGACGGCGCCGAGACCAACCCCGCTGGCTCAGTTATGTACCTCAGTTGCAGCTAACGGGTCGAAATGGCGAAGAATAGGCGGGGAGGTGAGAAGACGACGCAGCGTAGCAAAGGCGGAGCCACATGCAGGGGACCAAGAGGAGAGGGCGGCGTCACCGCGTAAAAGCTGAGTCAATGGTGCCAGGATCGATGCGAAATTCCGGACAAAGCGCCGGAAATATGAGCATAAGCCCACAAAGTTTCGAAGTTGTGTGATGGTCTGAGGCCTCGGAAACTCAGCGACTGCTCGAAGTTTTGCAGGATCGGGTAGAACGCCGTGCTTCGACACAACATGGCCTAAAATGGTGAGCTCTCGGGCGGCGAAGCGGGCACTTCTTGAGGTTGAGTTGGAGGCCAGCGTTCGTTAGACAGGTCAAAACCAGTCTGAGGCGGAACAGGTGAGTCGAAAAATCAGGCGACAGAACCACGACCTCGTCGATGTAACACCGAAATATAGACCACTTGAGGCCACGCAGCGTGTTATCCACGAGTCGTTCAAAGGTGGCAGGGGCGTTACAAAGCCCGAAAGGCAACACGTTGAATTCATATAAGCCGTCAGGCGTAATGAATGCGGTTTTCTGGCGATCTGCTGCAGCCATCGGGACCTGCCAGTACCCTGAACGCAAGGCGAGGGACGAGAAGAATTCTGCTCCCTGAAGACTGCCGAGGGCGTCGTCGATGCGCGGCAAAGGATAGACGTCTTTGCGCATTACCTTATTTAACCGACGGTAGTCGACGCAAAAGCGAATAGACCCGTCCTTGCGAACGAGGACGACAGGAGATGCCCAGGGACTGTGCGAAGGTTGAATAACATCACGGCGCAGCATATCTTTGACTTGGGTGGTAATGATACGACGCTCTTCGGCAGAGACACGGTACGGTCGTTGACGTAACGGCTGATGTGAACCGGAGTCAATGTAGTGCTGCACTTCCGACGTGCCGCCCAGGTGAGGTTCTCAAACGTCGAGTGAACTTCTAAAGTGGTGCAGGAGATCAAGAAGGTCGGCGCGTTCGGCAGGTGTGAGGGTATCGGCAATTGCACTCGAGAACGCATCCCTGGACGTCTCCTCAAGCGCGGAAATCGAAGATAGTTGGCCGGAGTCGACATAAAAAGAGTCTTCGGGGACATCAACCAAAGACGAGGAGTCGAGCGCTTCCAGGAAGCCAAGGCATTCGCCAACGAGCAACGTAATAGGCGCACAGAGGGGATTGTAAAAGTATATATTCCTGCAGCTGCTGGCCATGTCAAGCGTTGCGAAGGGTAGTGGGAGAGCTTTACGGCTCATGAAGACGTCGGACGGTGTGAAGAGGACCGTTGCATCAGGGATGGCATCGCAAGAGACGGGTACGATGGCGAAGGAGCCAGGTGGAATATCTGTGTCCTCGCGCACGGTAAGTTTAAAAGGGCGGTCACAATCTTCATCCAAGGTTGCGTCACAAGGGGCAAATTCAACTTTGGTGCGTGCGCAGTCGATCACAGCTTTATGACGGGGTAAGAAGTCCCATCCGAGGATGACGTCATGCGAGCAGGTGGGAAGAACAATAAACTCGACGATGTCAACAATGCCGTGAATGAACACACGTACAGTACAGGCTGCATGCGGAGTGACGTGCTGCGCGCTAGCCGTACGAAGCGACAGTCCAGAAAGCGGCGTGGTCACCTTGCGCAGCGAACGACACAGTTTGGCGGCTATCACAGAAACGGTTGCGCCGGTATCCACAAGAGCGAACGCAGGAACACCTTCTACGCAAATTTCGACCACGTTAGCAGGACAGGCGCCATCACTTAGACAGTTCGAATGGGGTGCAATTGTTGCTTCTTGAACTGCGACGTTCAGTTTTCCTAGTCAGGTGGTGCCGGTCGCCGGCGCATTGGGGAGGGCGAGCGTCGGCGGAGGGATGGCGAACGACGCGACGGAAATTCTGGGAGGTCATCACGAGCATACGGTTGGGGTGAAGGAGCGGCGTATTGGCGAAAGGGCTGGCTGCCGCACTGGAAGGGCCCAGAGGCATCGTCGAACGCTTGAGGGCGACGGCGGCAATATCGGGCGACGTGTCCAGGAGGGCAGCAAGAATAACAGATGGGACGATTGTCACGCGTCCTCCGAGGATTAGCTCTCGGTGCGGTCCAAGATGCAGCATGGGCTTCCGGTGGCACTGGTTGGGACTAGAGTCACTGGAAAAAATTTTAGAGTACCGCAAAGGTCGGGATTTGAGTGGCAACACTGAGCGGCCACCGCCATATACCTCCCAAGCCGACTGTGTCGCGGGAAGGCCGCCGTAATGGAAGAGCTTGATATTCGGTGACACATCGGGTTGCGTGTTTACTGAAGTACAAGTACTTTGTGCACGGAGATAATGGTTGCTAAGAACGAAAATAAAATTTTATTTTGTGCGAAGTAATGCAGCCGGTGGCTGTTTTGCACGCCGATCGTGTTTATACTGCTGGGACTGCGCTACGATTGTGGGCAGCAGCTTAGCGCTGCTATCGGGAGCTTCTGCGTGCGTTTTTTTCCCCTTCCGCAGAGCGAGCTACAAAGGAAACATTTCGTCACTTCTAGCCGGAATGAGGCAAGCTTGTACTTTTGGGCATGAACATCCTGGACCGCCGTCGGCTTCTATTGAATGTTTTCAAGCAGGACGAAGCAAACACCTGACAGTGTGACAGGCACGTACGTTCATTTTATAATTTCACAAGCTAAATCGGACACATTTAATTTAGTTTGTAAACGGATACCGCGCGTTCTCGATTCTGCTGGGTGACTTCGTCCGCCGTATACGCACGAGACACTGCGACTGCCGTGTGCGCACCGGTGTTTGGCCGTGATCGTAAGACGATCTGTGCACACCAGGCGTAAAAACCAACTTCGATGACCATTTTTCGCACTAAATCTTGTGGAAGGTCAATATGAGCCATTTGCGTGAAGGGTTTGCTACATTGCGACTTATGAACACGGCTGTATAGTGCGTACCCCATGCGCGGCTACTGTTCTCAACTTATTTATGACTGTTTTCTGAAACTGCCAAAATTTGCTGCCTGTGTAAAAAAGCAGGAACGCAGCACTATTTTTTATAAGTTACATAGGCGATGTATAGAAGTCTTGTGCTTTTGGAGCATTTTAGGTAACATGCATAGTGACAGAGTAAAACTAAAGCTACTGGGTGTTCTGTTGTTTTGTATTTCTTGTTATGCATCAAGCACAACATTATTTGGGTATGCACCATAGCATTTCAACATAAAACATATGTATGCTCACTTCAGTTCATTGCGTGTGCTCGGCTTACAAGCTGAAAGTTTGAAGCATGCGTTGTGAATATCACCTGGCCACTGGTTTCAAGTTCGAAATGCGTATGTATAAATGAGCAAAGGATAAGTGGAAAAAAGGAAGTATCATGGGCCTCGTATTGGCCATGTTGTTATTGACTGCGATCGTCACGATCTGGGAAAAACAAGTGCCATATATGGGGCGAGTGACTGGAGGCGAGAGCCCGCTCACGTGCGCGGAGAAATCATGCGAGTACCTGGTGTACGTGAGGACGCGGAATTGCCGCGCGACAAGTTTGCCTTCGCATGCCACGAGCACAGAATAACAGCGTGTGTTGAGCAACAAACGCGTACACGTGTACCCGCGTCAAGCGTGCAAGACGCGAACGATCCTTGCAATGAACTCCTATTTTTGTAGCATCGCTAACACCGCGTGCACTTTGCTTAAATATCTTCTAAAGCAGTGCCGAAAAGCACAAGCAAGGTGTACTTATACCTCGCACACGCCGGTGTTTTTTGTAGGCTTGAAGTTCTCCCGGCCGATCCTGTGTAACCACGCAGAACGACGCTGTCGGTCATTTTTCCCAGTCGGAATCTAGAAAAAAGTCTTTCCAGACTCAGTTCGATTGTTGCATCCGAAGGCGGAGCAGCCAGGCATGATTTCCTTGCAGTCAAACGCGGGCGCGACAATCGGATCACAAAGAACGTAGGGAACCTGCGCTGCCTGCGCTCTAACTCAGCCGGCCCGCCCGGCGCTTGGAAGGTATATGGCACCCCAAAGTCACGTGGTACAGTTGGGCCAAAGAACGCGTCGACGGCGCGGGGAAAACGAATGCGGCAGTCTGAAATTTTTTCCAGTGACCCTAGTTAGGACTGGGTCGCGAAAGACGCCGGCGGAGGCCTGCGTACTGCCTGCGCGCACGTAATGGTCCAACCACTGGCACGCGACGGGAAGCTTCGGCACCGCGCCGACAAGCGAACGCTTCGCTTCTCGTTGGTGGGAGGAAGAGGGCACGCAACCACTGGACAGAAGCTCCGACGCGCGCCGAAGCTCGCTCCTCGACTGCGGCGCACTGTTGCTGGACTATTCTGTCTTTATCCGTCAAAGTCCGGCCTAAAGCAGCCTGCTGTAAACTAAGCTTGAAACAATAAGTTAGTGATCTGTATGTGATTTTAGATATAAAAAACACCTTTGAATAATGAATATACACCTGCCGCAACAGTTTGTTTTATTTTTGAAGTAACAATAGTGTACAAAATGTCGACATCAGCGCTCGCGCGTCGTCTGTCTGCAAGATCGCTTTGCAAACACCTGCACGACGATGCCATGTCATATCAAAAACTGTTGTACCATTTCATTTATTGGTAGCTGATTGCACAGCCAAGTATGTAAAAATTTGGCGTGCAAAGTATCACTGAAAAAATCTGTGTTGGAAATATTACCACGTAGTAGCGACGGTAAATAAATAGTGCTGACTCAATCGCAACGATAGCGGCGAGAAATGTCGGCAATCGTCGAAAATCTCATCTGCGGGTCAAGCGCGTCGGCTTGCATACGTCAGTCGTCGAAAGTTACAGCATATTCGCTGGTGCCCACGTGCCTTCCAGAAACTACTACAAAATTCGTGTCGCGTATGCAATCAGATTAACAAGGCTCGTCGAAAACAGACAGCACCATCGATAGCATTCGCGAAAATTCCGATACGTGCAGGCGCGTCCTGCACCGAGCGATAACGTTTAAGATTTTTAGCCGGTGAAATACGGTAACCGGATACACATAAAGCATCCGTGTCAATATAATTGCGCTTGTTGGTGCATGAAAGAAACGTGAAAATGTGGATTCTGAGAAAATCAGCAAAAGAGGATTGAAACATCTGTAGCACTCACAAAAAAAAAAGAAAACTAGAACAGCTAAAATGTATGTAATTCGTATCTTGTCTCCCCCCAATTCTTGATTCTGTAAAATCTAGCCCATGGAGCACGTCTATTATTCTAGGTTGTTTTGATGCATCAGCAGCGCATCCAGAGGCCTTCACATTGATTGTATTGCTACAAAACATTTTCACAGTGCAAGGGCCATGTTCTATTGTAACTGGTTTCCACATGTCAAGTTTGTCTTTCATTACATTAATGAAATGACATACCGTCAGATAATACAAGCTTGAGAATAGGAGGGCTTTAATAGGGGTCTTTCATTTCCCTCCGCCAAGTCGTACTATTGAAACGCTTATTCGAATGTATGGAAGCAGCTCATTTGCATAGTATAACCATATATAAACAGGTTATTTTCACAATTTATGCACTTCGTCACAACAAAAAGAAAAATTGCAGTTTATTGTTTTCAGCCTGCTATGATGTTTTGACTGAGAAATATACATTCAATTTGTTCTGCGACGCACGCAATAATTGCTGCGGCATATTATTTTATTGCACAACACTGCATACAGTAGCCAGCCATTATTAAAACTCAGAAGAAATTAATAGCACAATGCTTATGATCAGGCACATTATTATGGCACTTTCTTAATTGACGCCTTTTTTATGTGCACAAAAGCTACTACACTGAAAAAGTATACTAGTACATACTTAAAAAGCATGATATTATACGACGATAATAATCAGTCATGCAAATTTTTATTGTAGTGCCCAGGAAAAGATAGAGAGCCTTTGTACTGGTGCACTTAACGGGCACTATGCGTGACAAAATGTACAGAAAACATGAATGTAGTAGACAAAAAAATGCAAGATAGAGAAACAAATAGGGAAAAAAGGAAACGAAAAGTAAAAGGGAGTTAATCCTACGTGATTATCTACAGATACACAAAACACAGGAAATGAACTCTGAAGTATGTTTTTGAGTCGAGTCTTACTTGCACAACCTTGCAACAAGCCCAGGCAACGAATGTGGAATGCTACCTGGTATACTGTTGCGGCACGAACAAATGCATATGATCAAGAAGCTTTAGGGAATGTATAATGTCATGGACCACCTTATAAAGGAACAGGAGGTGTGATTAATTAAGTGTTAAATCTAGAGGTGCGAGTTGAAGTATACTTGAGAAGGCTCAACTGTGGTCGCCAGAATGGCAAAAGTGGTGCTTTATATAGATATCAATTTATTCTGGATGCGTTTAATCAGGTCAGAATTAGATTTGCTGATTGCACCCCCTCCTACAAAGACATACTCTAGTAGTTGCAGGCACACAGTAGAATTTCAGGAACACAGCAGGTGAGTGGAAATGTTGTGTAATTATCTATGTGAAGAGAAGCTTAGCATTTTGTCAAAGTACACACCAAGATCTTTCATTTCATCGACACTAAGGAGTGGAGCGTCACGTAGGGTGTATCAAAATTTCACATGGTACGTTTTCTGCATATAACTTAATGCCATAGTGTTGGAAGCATTTAATAGTGCTTATTGTTTCTGCACAAGTTTGAGAGTGAAAAAATGTCATTTTGGAAGTCGATGCAGTGGTGAACACTGTTGACAGTCTGAAATAGTTTTAAGTTGGCAGCCCACAAAGTCATGCTGTTCATTTATTAAAATATTTTTAGCACTAACACAAAGCCAGGAATCCAATATCGATTCAAACATTTTTGAAGCACTGCAGAGGATAGATATAGATCGGCAGTTAGTAACTACCCATCTAGCACCTGACTTGTGCATGGGCGCATGGGCAATGTCCATGCTACCTTCCGAGTGCTAGAAAAGGTACTAGACTTTAGGGAACTATTGAAGGTGCTTGTGAGAATGGGGAACAAGTATGCTTCCATACGTCTTAACCCTTTCAGACGCCACTTTATCCCGTTGATTGAAAAGTTGCTTTCACCACATCTCTTGCATCTTTAGAATCGTAGAAAGTGTACAGCTGCAGAAAATATTAAGAATTTTCAATTGTTTAGCGAGTTTTGTCAAGTTTACAAAATTTCGACTCCATGCAAAAACTCACTATAGGAACACAAGATATGAGAACATGTACTATTTCGTGTTTTGAAAAGCTTGAAAAGCACTTATCCACCCACTTGAAAATTATGCCGGGTTAACGGCATTGTAAAAAGCAACGAAAGAAGTGAACCCGCTACATACAACATACTGACAGAGTAAAAACACCCAGCCGTCTACCTTCCCACTCATTTTGTTAAAACATTCTACATGTTATTCAAAATTGCAACACAGTTCCAAAAATAGGTGTTTCAAGATGTATGAAAAACAGTTTAAATACGATTACTTTCATCGGTGCTTTCGCTATTGATGCACTCTCCTGCTGTGCACAATTGTGTAGACAGCGTCTCAAAGGGTTAAGCTCCGCGGAAGAAATACCAACAACACCACAAGAAAGGGAAGGTTTAAGGCAAAGTTTAAGGCACTTCATATACTTGGAAACAAGGTTTTCATTGACTGATAGCGTACAAGGTGCCAGACTGAGAAGGAAGGTTACTTGAAGCATATTTCACACCACATAGCAAACTGAAATGTTCTGCAAAGGCATCAGCAGTGTTCGAGACAACACCACTATTTTCATGAAGAAGGCGCACGCCTTTGGCACTCTTTTTAGAAGAGAGAGCCCACAAAGCTCCAGAAATATCTTGAATTGTGTGTCGCGCTGGCTTCAACACTATGAATGTGGTCGTAGGGATGATTCTAATAATAACCTTAGTGGTAACTTGGCACTCTAGGCTAAAAAAAAGGCTGATGCCTGTATGTTAGAGCATCTGATAACCAGCCATCTAGAGCAGGAATTTGCAGGATGCAGAAGACACTTCCTTCCCCTCCACGCGCACACACACTTGCTCAATAACACAGCATGGCACACACGCACATATTCGACAGGTGCACAACACACAGGAGTGCCAATTCAGTCTGGTTCCAAGGAGGGAGAATCCAAATGGCCAGGGGGGTGGAGAGAAAGCTCTGTATGCCAGATATAATCATGGAGTTGTGGTGTCGGGCCATAGAGGCGCAATGAGGGCTCAGGCTGTGCTGACTTATTCAGACGAACTGAGGAAAGATTACTGCTGTCCAGAGAGTCGTCAAGCACCCTGCAGTATAGACTAGTGCAATGTTCCGCGGGTATTGCAGGGTGTGCTACTTGAGGGGTTTTAGGCAAACCTCGGAGGCTGGCATGAGCTTGCGACAACCGAAAAGACGGGAGTAAAGGGTGCTAGGTGTCCGGCGCTTAACAAGCTTAAGTTTGTTAGCGTCGCGAGTTTGGTACAGGAACTATACTGATGAGCAGTACTCAAGTCGTGACAGAATGATAGAAGTGTAGAGTGCTCGGAAAACAGGTCATCAGGGAAGGGAGACACGAGACACAAACCCAAGAATGGACCAGTGCTTACATACAGTGCTGGTGACATATGCGGAAAAGTTGAGAGAAGAACTAATTGTTACACCCAGAATGGGAAGGGCCCAAAAAGTCTTTGTAGAGGTGCCTCCAAAGAAGAAGGTTGGACGTGCAGCAGTTTCGTTGTGGCTAATACGCATGGTAGCACTTTTTACGGTGCTACTACAATGTTTGATATTGTAGGCCCAGTCGCTCACCTTTACGGAATGTATTTATTATAAGCACATATGCTGTGCATCAGCATATTGTTATTGTGGAAGTGTTAACTTGTTAATCAAACACATTCTGCGCAGATGCATCAGTAACTTGGTTTTGAGTAGATCTTTGCCCTGACTACAATTTATAGTATCGCAGCAAGAAAGATTTTAGTAGAAGCTCAAGAGATTCAAGCCGTTTAAGCATACACGCTGCACAAAGCACTGATGACATCTTTTCACCTTCCCCACAATGCATTCACACAATCTACACTATCCATAAACAAAAAGTGATAAAAAATCAATTACAGTTTCATTGACTCCGTACTTGCTGCTTCTGAAGCGGGCATCGAAGCAATCGTGGTATACGCTGCTACACGAGCGATTTATCCCCAACTAGCCCAAAAGACGGATGCACTTGAAAGAGTTGAGCGAAGGACTACAGCGAACTTGTACTGAACTGCATTCACATGCCGAATAGAAGAGCGCAGTGTCAACTGAAACAGGCGGCACGGCTGATTATGTAAGTACTTCCCATAGTTGGGCTACTAGTGTCTTTCGCTTTCGGAAGTTATCTTTACCGCTGGAAACATTGCAGAGCTTGCCCGTTAAACTTGAGTCACCCGACACCACACGAAACACGGCGCGGTTGACCAACTCAAGCTCCACACGGTTCATTCACCACTTCACACATCACACGAAGTAAGGAGTGCCATATTTTAAATCACTGCAGCACCTAACGGACCCGAAAATTCATTTCCTTCGACAGAGTTTCTCAGCTGAGTCCGTTCACTCGCCAGTTACGAACACCTGTCGAATGGGCGCGCTAGGCCTACGCGCAACGTAAACAACATCGGCGGTAGGCGAGTGCTGATTATCCAGACTTCGGAGCTCGTAAACATGTTTCCATTCGTTTTGAGCACAACAAAATACACATACAACAAGCACAGACGTTGCGGCAATCGTGATTCGGTTGGCTGTTTTAGCAGACGATCGCACTGACCCCGGCGGAACCCAGTGGACAAGGTGGATCAGTCGGCGTCGTTCGAAGTAGCTTCGGATCCACGTCGCACTGCCACAACCCACGGTCGTCGGTCGGTCGTGTCGTTGTCGGCCTACTATTACAACACTGTCTTTCAGGAACACTGTCGCGCGCGTCGTGCGTCCAAAGAACTCGGACAATCGTTGGTGCCGGTGCCTTCGCATGGTCGGCGATTACAGGCATAGCAGGCGGAGGCTGCGTGGCCTTCGATTGGTTGACGCCTGCAACGCGTCGCGGCCTCTCATTGGTGCACGCCGGCGCAGCTTCGCCGCGCGTCGGCAAACTTCTAGCATCGGCAGTAGACATAATCGCTGCGCGTCGTTACGCTTCACCGTGTTGCCGACCGACGCTTTTGACGCTTTTGAAGCTTCGGCGCGCGCCGAAGCTTTCCGGCGCGTGCCAGTCAGGGGCGTACCCAGGGGGGGGGGGCTTATGGGGCTCCAGCCCTCCCCCCCCCCGAAATTTTTTCGTGGTGTCCATGCGCCGCCGGCCAAAACAACCCTCGGCGCCGGAACTCATGCTCGATTTTGTCTAGAGTGTCCTTTTCACGCTCGAAAACAAAAAAAAAACATTTTAGCGCGAACATTGCGAAATCGGGGTGGATTTCGCGACAACGCCCATGCACCGGGAGTCACATATCGGAACGCAAGGAGCTCCATCCGAGCACAAAGTTCCAAAGGCATGGCGGCGGGCTTGTCGCGGCATCTCGCTGAGGCTGCGGAATCGGGAGCGCTTGGATTTCAATTCTGACACTTTATGGGCATAAAGTTCTAATAAAATTTTGATGCGAAAGGTGAATTGATATTTCCAAAGTCTTGCTTTAAATTTTCAATACCGGAACATTGTGGGCTTAATGATGTTATAAACATTTGACGCCAAAAGCGCATTGACTTTTTTACAGTCTTGGATTGGAACATACAACGAGACAAGCCAAATCAACACACTACCAGACAAGTTGACAAAACACGCAGCGAGATACGATAAGACGAAGCGTTGTGGTGGTTCACTTGTGCCGTCATGTCGCATAAAAAATTATCAGCATTTCTTTCCCCTGCGCCAAAGCATCCATGTCAAGACACTAAAGCCAGCCAGGGTAACTACGTTCTTCTTTATTTTTTCTATTTTGACTTTTAATCGTGAGGACATATTGAGCCTCTTAAATTTTTTTATTCTCGCTACTCTACCGGCGGGCTGCCAGAGCCAGCCAGAGCGCATGCGTTTTTCTTGTGTTGCCCCGAAACCACCGCGCGGCGTACTTCGGTGCGCGTTTGGTTTTCTCTGGCCCTAGTGAATTTTCGCCTGGCAGAGTTTTGGATGCTTTCTGGCTAGCAGACGAGAAAAAGAAACAATGGTCGCTCACCGCCATCACTGTGAAGACTTGACGGATTACACCGTGTTCGCTTGAACACGGTGTAATCCAGAAAGTCTCTCCGGATTCTTGTCTGGCCGGTGTAAAATACCGAGCACTATGCGTATGGGTCTCGGTGGACCAAGCGTCTCACGTTTTCTTCGATATTCATTCGGTAGGCACATTAGGTGCCCAAAGTAGGCATTGGACTGTGGCCAACATACTTTCACTTGCGTTTTTTTTTCTCATTTCTGTGCCTCCTCCCCACAAAAGGAAAAAAACAAGATACATTGTTGCGGCGCAGCGAATTGTCGTATGGCGACAGTTCATTACTTCTTTTGTGGAAAGTAATCGGCCACGGCACGTTTCCGTTGCCGGATAGTATTATTATATTATTGTGATAGCAATTATATGAAGACTCCAAGCGCATTCCTGCTGTCGCTGTCGCCCTCATGTTTCGTATCATGCATAGGGCAAAAACGTCGTGACCGCGTGCCGCATGCTGTATGTGCGAGTGAAACAGTAGGGGGGGGGTGGAATGGGTGAGCCGACGATGGTGGCTCAGTCTTGCGTGCACAAAGGAGAAAAGCGGGGAGCAAGCGCGCCGTCTTCCATCGCACGAGATACATCGGATGGTGTGGATGGTATAGGGGCGGGATCTAGGATTCTGTGAATCTGTGATTGCGATACATGTTTATTTGCCTTGTTTGACACATTATATACAGTGACTTTTGCTTAGATACATAGATTTAGTGGATACTTATACGTATATTTAAATATCTTGTTGCGAGGTTTTGTGTATACGTGCAGTGACCTTTCTTTCCAGTGACACTTTCTTGCCCTTTATCAAGCATTTGTATATTCCATTGTATCTTCGCATTTCTAATGAACGAGGGCGAGTTAAATGAAAGTGAGCCTACCCACCCCGCGCAATAATGGTTCGGTTCATTATCTGCGAGTCATGCGCATAGCACACAGGCATCTTTCATTTGCAAAAGTGACACGCAGATGTGAGGGTAAATGTTCTTTAATGCTCTCATACACTTGACTGAAAATGGTTGCGTGACGTAATGCACAATTCAGAAGTTGAGCAGCGGGGTGGCGTGAATGTTTTGACAGATGAAGGTGTTTCCCAAAAGGAAATTATTCGCCGTATGGCTGCCGTGTACGTTGAACATTGCATTTCATTGGCCGCTGTGAAGCATTGGAGCAAACGGTTGAAAAAGCACGTGAATGTTGCAAAGACGATCCAAGATCGGGTCAAAGCCATCGTGCAATCACCCCCAACACAAGTACAAAAGTTGGTGAGCTGATGAGACAAGAACGGAGGATAAACATCGACGAACTGGCAGAGCGTGTGAACATCAGTCGTGATTTGGTTCACACCATAATTCATGAACATCTCGGTCATCGGCTCTTGTGTGCGCAATGGATGCCCAAGATTTTGAACCACCACCAGAACAAGGTTGTACGCTGCTTTGAGTCATCTGATCCGGTATCGCAATGAGGGTGACGACTTCTTGTCTGCAATTGTGATCGGGGACGAACCATGGTGTCACTACTACGAGCCTGAAACACGACGACAAAGCTTACAGTGGAAACATTCGAATTCACCGCCCCCAAAGAAAGCAAAGGCCGTCATTTCTGCCGGAAAGGTGTTGTTTACAATTTTTTTCGATCGTCAGGGGCCATTACTAATAGAATTTTTTATAGCCGGAGAGACTATCAATTGTTTCCGGTATTGGGAAACGCCGGATCAGCTGCGTGTCGCAATCAAGT
The DNA here is from genome assembly GCF_050947875.1 of Dermacentor variabilis. Lineage (NCBI taxonomy): Eukaryota > Metazoa > Arthropoda > Arachnida > Ixodida > Ixodidae > Dermacentor > Dermacentor variabilis. Next base: position 33,776,596 of record NC_134574.1, read on the forward strand.
ACAAACGACGTGGAAAATTGACGAATGGGTTCATCTTGTTCCACGACCTGGCTATGGTGTTGGGCTGTTGAGCACGATGTCGCGGAATCGAATCCCGGCCACGGTGGCCGCATTTCGATGGGGCGAAATACGATAACACCCGTGTACTTAGATTTAGGTGCACGTTAAAGAACCCCAGGTGGTCGAATTTCCGGAGTCCTCCACTACGGCGTGCCTTATAATCAGAAAGTGGTTTTGACACCTAAAACCCCATAATGTAATTTTTAATTTTTCCACAATGCCCGTCCCCACGTCGCTGATGTGGTTAATACAAAACTGGAAAAGTTCAAGTGGGAAACGCTGCAACATCCGCCAAACAGCTAAGACCTGTCGCTTTGCGACTTCCTCATTTTGGGGCACATGAAAAAACAGCTTAAGGGAAACAGATTCGTGTCGATACGATGACGTGAAAGAATCAGTTACAGATTTGTTGAAGCAGCAACCCAAGGAGTTTTATGATACGGGAATCACCCGACTCGTTAGTCAATGGGATAAATGTCTAAATGCTCACGGAGAATACTTTTAATTTAAATACCCCGTTTGTCATACATTTGCATTGGCTCACTTTCATTTGACTCGCCCTCGTATATTTTGCAGAACGGCTTTATATAGGTGCTCTCTGTTGGGACAATAATTTCGGTGCAATTACTCACGATACACGACCGGTGACAGCTGCTCCTGCGTAATACATTGGAATAAATGACAGCGTTATTGAGATTTTTCAGTGGCCGTTGCCTACATGCAAAAACGTAAACAATGGTTGTTGAATGACAAAGTTTCATTAACATATTTGTCCTCAACTTGTTCATTTCATGGTATTTACATTTTTCATATCAGTGGCATGCACTACTTTGCCGGTTTCGAACTGATATAGTTCTAAGGATCGTGTGACATTTTGTTTACTTATTAGACAAAAGCATGGAAGCATTGATATCAGTTATTTTGAGCACAATTTCTGGCACATACGAGTAAACCTTTTTATTAAAAAATACATATATTACTTGTTTTGTCAGCGCGTAGCGTTCAACAATTCGTTTGCAGCATGTTTGGCAATGGCAATGCAGTTATTATTCATGTATTTGATCGCTCAAAAAATTGTTTAAGAGGAAACTTTAGCTCGGGCCCAACTCCGACGCGGCCTATTCAAATAAATGTAAAACGGAGAAACGCGTTTCTGAGATAACCCCAGGATCACCTTTAATGGAATTTGTTGAATTTGAGAAAGTCAACTTCTAGTATCTGGTGAAAGCGGAAGTTTGATTTAGGGCCTGAATTTTGTTTAAAATATTCTGAAAATTTTGAAAGGGCGAAGAAAATAGAAGCAGCACGACGTTTACAAACTAAAAGCTCTTCATCAAAAACAGATATCGCGGTTCTTCAAACGGCATCTATTATAAGAGTCAAAGCGGACTAATTCGGTATGTCAATTTGTATCTTACGTGAATTAGTTACGTGGGCACAAGGGTTCTGCAGAAGCCGTATTTCGATAATGCTAAATTGTTTCAGATTCATTTGTAACATATCAATTTTGTCCGCTGTAGATGTACAATTATATGCAATTCAGAGAATTGTGATATTATTTTTCATCGTCGAGTTACAGAGCTTTAAACGTGATAGTTTCGTTTCCTGAAAATTGGAGATTTGTGCAAATTTTTAATGAAAATTGAAACCTAAATGAAAAATTCGAAGCCGGAAGACAGTAGAATTTAAGTTTTTGTTTTAAATGCAACAAACCTCATCAAATTTTGTGCAGTGGTTTCCGAGAAAAAACAAATTCACCTTCTACATGTATTTAGATAGGAGCATCCGAGATAAAGCTTCCTCTGAAGGAGGAGGCCAAGAGAGGCAAGACCCCCCCCCCCCCCGAACTAAATTTCTGGCTACGCCACTGGTGCCAGTGGTTAGGGCCTGAGAAGCGCGGGCACGGGCAGGACTGGCTGCGCATAGGTGAAAGGCGTGGCAACAGGCTGTACTGCCTGCACAGAGTTTAGATTCGCGGCTGCAGGCGGCTGATGGTGTGTGGAAGGGACAACTTGAGCGACCTATTCGGAAATAAGAGTGTGGAGCGTGTTTGGAGAACGGGAGGTGGGCTCCTTAGTGAAGGGGACTAAAGAAACTTGGCGGGCAACTTCCTCACGCACGAAGTCGTTGACCCGCTGAAAGAATGAGGATGGGTCGTACATGCTGTCAAGGCTCGCCAACGAGTCGTCGCTTCCCAGAGCACGCCGAGTCGAAGCGCGTTGCTTCCTTAACTCATCGTAACTTTGACGTAGGCTGACGACTTCGGACACAGTGCGCGGATTCCTGGCTAGGAGCATCTAGAATGCGCCGTCATCGATGCCTTTCAATCTATGGTAAATTCGCTCAGCTTCGAGCATTGCGACATTGACTCGTTTAAAAAGGTCCACGACGTCTTCAATGTAGCTCGTGAACGTTTCTGCCGTCTGCTGTGACCGAGCGCGCAAGCACTGTTCAGCGCGCAGCTTGCGAATAGCGGATCGGCCGAACATTTCCGTAAAGGTTCTTGAAGATTCACCATATGGGTATACGTCACTTTCGTGGTATGAAACCAGAGTTGGGAAAGACCAGCCAGATAAAAGATGACGTGTTTTCACTTCGCTGGATCATCCCACTTGTGCGCGCTCACCCGTTCGTACGACGCGAACCAGTCGTCTACGTCTTCGTTGTCGGCACCGCTAAAGATCTTTGGGTCCCGTTATCGTGGAACGCCGGTTCAGGTGACCGACTGTGGCATCGGCGCCATTTGGGATGAGCTGTCGGTCATGGCGGGTGGTAGCGTTGTTGATCGCAGCTCCAAGGTTTCAAGCGACGGGGTTTGAGTCCCAGCACCCCCACCAATTGAGAAAAGGTTTATTGGCGACTCCTAATGCAAAGGCACAGCGACCGGGAACGGTGAGACAGCCCGAAGCACTGCCCAAAAACGCCGCCGACGCCGACGACACCGGCTTTTCTGCGACACGAGCTCCTGAACGCTCTCGCGTTAACAGACGCCAGCAATCAACAGCGGGAGCCGAGCCGAGCCGGGTGTTGGCGATGCGGCTGTGCCGCGAGACGCGTCTTCTTCACAGACTGTTCGCCCGGCCCAATACTACTGCCACCAGGCGACGCGGCTGGGTCCTTCTGCAGCCTGCTCCTCCAAGATCATCAAAAACGGTGAGTACACCCTTTCATATCCTCTTTTCAGCTATCGTAAGTTGTTCGCGAATGTTCCAGGACAAAAAGCATGCATAAATTATCTGCGTAGCACCTACATTCTCTTAATTACACCGGTTTTAGTTACTACCACGTGGGAGCCACACGGTTTAGTATCACAACTATAAGAACACTAATTTAAATCCCTTCCCATCTGAAGAAATTTACACCAATCAGAAATAACAACTATCGGAACATAACCTTTATACCCCGGGCTACTTAACTCCAACATAATTTTAAAGCTATGACGCTTACTTAGCTGTATTTTTGCACATTAGCAAACCCCTTCAAACAGGCGACTTCACGCACCTCGAGCACATGGTCACATAATCCGAACCCATCCAGCTTAATCACTCGTAAGAAATAAATAATCTCCTGATCAGCATAGCCGCTGAGACCCCGGCCAACGCAACCGCTAATAAGTTCGCCACTATTTTCAGTGAAAGATCGATAATTTGCATTTTGAAAACCGTTCACAAAGTGCTCAATCAGCAGCCATCCGGGCAGCCATTTTTTTAACATAGAACCCCTTCATATGCGCTCTAGGCTCCATCAACCTACACAAAGCGAGTCAACACCAGCTGTCGTCCAGTAGAGTACAGAGAACTTTTGTGTTATAGTAGCGAAGCCACCCACACAGGGGAAATTCAGAAAATGTTTTCCAATGAATGGAAAAACAAGCTCGAAAACGACAAAATGGGGAAATCAGACAAATAAAAGAGCATACAAATGACTAAACTCCATATGAGAAACAATGGAGAACCTCGAATGGCCAACAATAACAGGGAAGGCCCCTGCAAAGGGAGACTGAAGCCAACCCCTAAACAACCCCTGAGCAAAGCAGACTTTTTCAATAGCACAAGCACTAAAAAAAAATCACCTGAGTCATCACTCCCCAACACCAACTACCATCAAGATACGTGGCGCGACCATGATGATTGGGACTCCACAAGAGAAGACCCTACTTAAAGTGAATGCGAACAAGTAGTGTTTGCCGGAAAGCATCACTACAAAAAATGCAAGAATCCAGCTCTAAGCAGCCCACTGCATTCAGACTCTGAAAAAGCAAGCTCTGACGGCAGAGTGACTAACAAACAACGAGAACACACTGTTGTTAGCGACGCACCGCAACGACAGACCGACAACTGCGGTATAATCCATCTAAACGGCGATAACGCCGATGCATCACCACCGAGAACCAGACAAGTCGTAATAGACATTCATGCCCACGAAGTAAACTTCTATAAGGCGCTTATTCAAGCCCAACAAGAAAGAGCACGACCCGACACATGTTCCGAACTGATGAAAGCCTTCCTAGAAGTTAAAACTCTGTTGTCTGACTTTGCATTACAAAAAGAAGCCCTCAAAGCAGAAGTTGAGCTGCTTAGGTTCAAGAACCAGTCCCCGCGGGATTCTCGATCGTACGCGCAAGTGTTCAAACAACCTCATTCTGCTGGAACGACCCAAACCGCTAATACCGAATGCGAATCATCTATCTTGCTGACAAGTTCAGACTACGCACTCACCTCAAGGTATATCATCGAAGCCGTTGCAAAGACCATTAACCCAGCCTCCATTAACCTTATCAATGATCAAATCAAACTACAAGGGTCTCGGGTTCGCATCACATCGACCAACAAAACAGCAATTGAGGCTCTTCAAGGAGAGATAAAGCGGCTTCCCGAAGCCTCCAAAGTAGAAATCCATGTTAGTATATTTACTTCAAGTATCTTCTTCCAGTACTTGCTAAGCATGCATGACTCGAATAGGCATTGCCAACTGGAAAGTTGTCCAGAGCAACCTAGTCTATAAGAGTGTGAATATTTTGGCAAGAGAAGTGCACCCTCAACCATTTATTTTCACTCTACTCTCTTGTGATATGCTTCATCGTTAGCTTTCTTCCTTTAACTCAGTACATGTCTAAGTCCTTAGCATTGCACAAAAGGAAAAACTTTGATACTCTGTACCTTGTGTGGCACAATTAAGTTATGATGTCATCGCGTAAGTGTGTTACATGATGCTTTGTATTATATAGTGTAAATTTCAAGTGTGTAGAAATACTCTCAAGCTTGGAATACGAACTCAATACAACACACTAGCTATTTATGTTCGAAAATGAACTATTTGGTATATTCAAATACTTCACAACCTCTGAATGTTACGTTCTGGTTACTGTTGTCTGTCTGCTAAACAAAACATCAGAAATAATTAGAAGTTAGAACACAAGTGTTATCAAGCAATACAGAAACAAAATGAGCAATGCAAGTTTTTTTCACAATTTCGCAAAAAACTCCTACACCGCAACTGGTAATTTTTGCTTCTAATGTTGTTAAATGTCAGTTAATCTTTATGACAGCCTAGTTATATAGCAGTTTTATCTTTTAATGCTGTAACCCGGGATATTTTCATTGCGAAGGGTCGTTTTTTATGTGTCTGCAGTGTAGAAATCTTTCAGCAGCCTTTTCTCCCAATAGGATCTTTTTTCTTCAACCATTTATTGATATTTGCAGCTAGTCATGCAGCAACGACTCTATTGTGAAGAGCTTGTTTGCGCGTAGGCTTTAACTTGTTGAGAGGCATGCACACTAGCTATTCACACTATTTTCTCTCACTTTTGGCTCTGTATTTAGGTGACATCAGCATTATTGCTAAAATATTTTATACAATATTCAACTACTGTTTGCGAGACTATTTCACCTTAATCATTTTTATACTCTGTTTTCTGCAACATACTATGTTCTTGTTATTACTTTATGTGTGAACTAACGTTCTGTTTCTTTGAGACTTGGCTTATATTCATATTACCTACATCAAAGTGGGGCACAACTTGTACTATGACGTCAAGCCCTGATTTCTGTCTGGTTACAAGGTCTCTGTCAAGATGCAGTAAACTGGGCTAACCATTCCACGATTGTATAGGAAAAAATAAAAGGAATTCTGTTACAAGATGGCTCTGTTGGTTAAAAGGCAGCGAATATTGACGCATGGCAAGAAGATACAAGCTTGCCCTAGAAAGAAGTGTTCAATCTTTGCATCATACCAGTAATAAGATGCCAGTAGGCTTCAGCATTTTTAATTTAAACTGAAAAAAATACACCAACTCTTTTTTAGAATTCAGTTTTAATGAAAAAAGGTCAAAGAGCAAATATACTCCCTGGCTATAACAGTTATAAGTGCGCAGCGGGGATCTTAAACATGTTCTTGATGCAGGAGACCTGCCAACGTCAACGTCATGTGCCAGCCTGCCTCAAAAGCAATCTTTACTCCTTTCGTTGCATTTGTTTTGCCTGTTGCTTTAACGAAATAGATAGGGGGATACATGAAGGAGTCGTGAGGGCCCTGGCCCAAGTTTTTGTAGTCATTGCAGTGTGGTGGACAAACTAATGAAAATGCGGGTCATTCTACGTAGCCATTTTTTCTATATTTGTTGGAGCTCTGTTGCTGCATAATTTCACTAATAAAGTATTTTTTCAATATCAAACACAGTCACTGATCCGTAGATGGTCCCAACTTCACATGGTTTGTTCAATGTGAATTTGAATTTATTACTCTTAAACAAAACATACAGGGAGGAGCCAGAAAATGCTACTAAGCTCCAAGCTTGGCAGGGTGACTTTCCCTTTACATGGCAGCTAGAGCGTACTCTTTTTACACACAACTGCGGAGAATGAAATCACAAGGTAAATAATGTGTTTTACTTAAAGCATTGTTTTACTTAAAAGGAAAACCAGGGATAAATCTGTGTTCGTTGCTTGTAAGACTAGAATGAAGGATTTTTCTCGCTAATATCGCGAACATTAGTACACGCAATGTCCTCTTTCTGAACACAAACATACTTAAACAAGTGAAATCACTCACGTCTAAATGTAATCGAAAAGAGCTGTTTGTAAGTGGTGGGATGAACTCCTTACACAAATTCTTGTTGGCAAGCACTATTTGTATACTAAAGGAGCCACGTAAGGACGAACAAGTAGACACGTTTGGCAAAATGAAAGTACTTTTTTATGACAGCAATCTGATACAGAAGTATCCCAAACAGCAACAACAAGGGACACATCAGCATAGGCAATACTACCTAAACGGTTCTTCATCTTAATTTCCTCGCAGAATAACAGCGCGATGCGCATATATTCCTGCAATATATTTTGCATTGGCATTGCAACATCTACGACCTCAATAAACTTAGGCATATATGTAGCAATGAAAATATTAAATTTGTTGTTTTACGTGTCAAAACCATGATATAATTATGAGGCATGCTGTAGTGGGTGGGGGATTATGGATTAACTTTACCACCTCAGGTACTTTAACGTGCACTTAAATCAAATTACACGAGTGCTCCTGCTCTTGCAGCTCCCCTATTAAAACGTGGCGGCTGGGGCTGGGAACCGAACCCACTTCTCCATCTCAGCAGCGCGACGCTCTACCTGCTAAACTACCACTGCGTGTTGCATGTAAAAATTATGCGGCTGCTTGTATAATTGAATCGTTTTTTCCTCGGCAGTAGCATGTTTATCATCAGGGATATGTCAACTAAACAAACTTGGAAGTATGCTGCTCGACACGGACTTACTTGAATGGATGACAGGAGAGCGCTTCATTTGAACAATCAACGGATCTGCTCATTTCTATGTTCAAAGGCGGCACTATTAGTGCTCAGATCAGTGCACTACTGCCACGACCGAGCGTTACCACAAAGTCTCCGTAGTGCTTACAGTGCTGTTTGCGGTGTATAAAAGCTACAGTAGCATGCACAGCAGAATGGCAGCAAAATAAACATACGTCCTTGTACTTTAGGTGTCACCTTTTGCCAGAAAAGCATACATTTTAAACTACATCAAAACCAGCAGGATCTTGACTTGTGGCTCACAGTTATGAAACGGCAGATTCAGTTAAGATTTCAAGGGGAGAGCGATGTAAATGAGATAAAGAGTGGGAGGGTAACCAGAGTTAAAGCCTTCGCTTTGCTACCGTGCACCAGTGGAAGGGAAAGGGGAACTAAAGATGGAAAGAAGAGCGGGGACAAAAAGAAATGCATGAAGAAAGGGCGAGCGGGATCATAGTCTTTCTAATACGCTAGTAGGCCACTGCCACATATATAGGTGAACAAAGTTTTGACCGACTTTTGATGCGACGACAGTTCATGTCGGCATTCCAAGACTGTCTGTTCTGAAAGTGGCATGTCGTCCATGCGCGTCATTACGGCCGCTAGCGACAGCCGGTGCGCACTGTATCCAGGGCAGTGTCAAAGTACGAGTTCTATGGTCTCTTCGCCGCCACAGTCACTGAAAGCTGCGCTCTCGCCCATAACGACTCGTAAGGCAAAATATCTTATGAAAGCGACACCAAGACACAATCGGCAAAGTACGGTTGACTCGAGTCGAAGGAGTCCATGCAGATAGGGGGTGCCTCATAATCACATCGTGGTTTTCGCGGGTAAAACCCCATAGTTTAATTTTTTCCAGAGGGGGGTCGAAGTCGAAGGCACGGGTCTAGTCGGTGCAGACGTGTGTGCTTCAAGCTTGGTGTGTTTCATAAAGATCTTATGGCTTTATTTGATAGCATAATAATTTTTTATTGCTGCGTCTGTTCATAAGAATTGTAAAGGTTTGCAGAACCTTATATCAGAAAGTATTGGTGTCCACAGATTTAAATTACCTCCTATTACAGTGAAGATTTGCTCAAGCGCCCCTGTCATTTCCCAAGGCAATACGTTCTTGAGTTCTATGAATACCTTCATTTTCTGGATCGCTGTTTCAACGTGAACACGTGCGCTAGCAATTTTCAGTGTTTTGCATGCACCTGCAGCTGAGAATTGGTGCAGAGAACGCAAGAAAGGGTTGTATAACATCCAGCCCTAGCTTTGTGCACATTTCATCTACGTTAGGTACCTTATCAACTATTACGTTATCCTGAAAGCTTGTCAGCTTCAAAAGCGCCTGTGATTTCTATAGCAAGCCTTGTCGGATGCCCTAACACCGAAAGCACTCGTTACAAACATTATGAGACCTGCAGGCGATACACCCACATGGACTTTAGCACTATGTGTTCCATTTAGTGAGCGTGTGTAAGTATTCTGCTTGAAGCACAGCGACTCTTTTCTATCTCAACCTTTGTGCAGTCGAGAATTACAAGCACCTGTGAGAAATATGAAAAGCAAATGACATGTCTTTTTTTAATTTCTGGTGTTGGTGGACCAAGAAATGGCATTTTCCAAGACTGCAGCAAGGCTGCGCAATGTGCAGTGAAAGAGCCTGCGCGCTGTTGTTTTGCTGATATCATAAAAGGCACCCGAGAAATCAAATGAAAGACAAGTGTTTATGCGCACATGGACAAGTGCAACACGCTCAAGCACGGACACCTCAGAGGCATTATTGTCAATTAAAGCCAACTCATTGCAAATGTAATGAAAAGTTTTCACATACTGAAAACCTTTGAAAGCTCGAACAGCGTTGTCTGTAGACACCAACTCTACAAGGTTCAGATTCCTGTTTACAGTGGACAAGCAATCTACCTGCACAGATTTTTCGGTGACACTCTTGTCATGGCTAGATGCTGCAAGTTAGAGAAAGGCCTCCACTGCATCTTTTTCTTTATGTACCGTGTCAGCCCCCAGCTCTGGATTCTCTGGTAGCTTCATGCCTCGACTGCTCCACCTGTACTAGTGAAGATTAACAAACTATGCATTCAATGTGTGACAGCATACCATGCAAATGTCTTGTCTTGTTCTGCTGCACCATCCAGATACCGTTCCTTGTCTCCAAGCTCAGTCGACGATAGCTTCTGAAGAGCAGCCAAGCTTAACACACACTAATAAATGTGAAAGGTGTGTGTGTGTGAATTACTGCAAACTAGTGCTGTTGATAATGAATAAGATTTAAATGCATAAATTTACTGCAACGTTGTGACCACCTTGACTCGCCAAGACATTTCTGTTCTGTCACTGTTTTCTGTCAGCAGACTGCCATTGATGCATGATGGCAAATGACAAAGCAGAGTACAGTAACAACAATACTAGGAATTTCTCTGGAATATAGGGCAGAATAGGAGACAATGTTCATTTCTTCAATATTATTTTTATGCAGTGGTTGTTGCTAGGAATGCTGTGTATCAAGGTGCATAACTGCACCTTGAAACTGCCCTGATTTCCATTGAATCTTTTGCACTAATAACCACCATACAAGTCACTACAGCAGCAATTTCTTTCTTAACAGAAATGACTTCAACAGAACAATATCGTCACGTTGAATTTAAACCCGAGTGGAATGTAAACAAAGCAGTTCGTCACTGTACACAAATATAGCGCCAAATAATAGCTGTGCTGCATGTCAATGTTGCGCTGGTGTATCTTACCTCTATGTGATGTTCATACGGAATGTTGTTGTGCCCAGACACTTTTTGGGTCTCGAAAGTCACTCCTGCTCACAAACTAATCACAACGTTTGTTACCATTGAAGAAGTGCCTGTTGATGTTAATAGTGCAACTGTCGATATCTGTTTTAGGCTACAAAAAGTTACGGATTGTTCATAGTAAATTCACGTTTAGAATAACGGACACCGATGGGCTAAATCTCCGATGATAATGTTGCTAGTATAAGTACACGTCTTCAAATTATACAAACCCTGAGAATGCCTTGCAGATGCACGTTTGTTACGTTCTTGGGCTGCTTGCATCCTAGACAAGTTCTTTATGTCATGAGGCCGTACAGGTAAACGTTGCGATTGTCAACTGCAGTCGTCGTCTAGCAGGCTTCCACACCTGCGGGGCTGCATGCCAAAGAAAGAATTAGTTTCGCTGAGGGATATTTTTTGCAAGTTCTCTAAATGGTATTAATTAGCTACCGATATTCTGCAATGCACATTATTTGGTGTTTATATCATCCTAGCCATAACATTTTTCTAAAGCATATTGATTATTGCCTTAAATACTCATATATTGTCGTTGCGCTGAGGCAAGTGCGCAGCTAGAGCTTGGCCGCGCGTTGGCGCGTGGCGTGCAGCCCAGGACGTAATCACATGTGGTTCTGGTGGGACGAGACATAACTGTGGCGACACTGCGAGCTGCTCCCGTTGAAACACGGTCAAATACTCACTACACCCGCCCATGTAAATATACTGTAGCATTTCTCTAGAGCTGCGTCATAGAGCTCCAAACTTGTAATTTTGTATTTTAAATGCCCGTAACTTCGCGTTGCGCTGGCCACAAATGCGCAGCACGAGCTTGGCCGTGCGGCAGTGTAGGGGATGCAGCGAGAACAAAAACATGCGCTACTGGCGAAACGAGACACCCCGGCAACCACACACTACGAGTTGATGCAAGCGAAATCTGCGCAATCACTTCCAACGCTCGCCCACGTGCATATACTCGGGATCAAAGCCACGCCGTTGTTCGTGCTGCTGCAATACACTGCCGCAAGCTCTATTTTTCTAAAACATCGATTTTCCGTAACAAAACAAATGAAAGAATGTACATCACCAGAAAACTTTCGTTTTCTTTCGTGACTCCAGAAGAAGTCACTTGCGACGAAATGCGCACTGTACACTTTCATCGGTGGCCTGACCGGCTTGCCAATTCTCAACTTGACTACCTATTCTTTCTTCTTTGCCCCATCTTAAGGGAACGAGTGGAGGCGCACTCCGCTTGCAGCTCTTTTGCTGCATTGAGGCACGTAGCACATGCGATTGCTCTTGAATTTGATCATAGAATTAAGCCCACGGTGATCAAGACCACTGACCACCACGAAGAAAGCATGCAAATGTGCTACTGCCGCACCGCCCGCAGTTACTACTATACTTTTTGAAAAAAAATAGCCGTTGGGCTCAGGCTGGTGCGATAGTCTACGGAACTTGCGAATACTCGGCGCTCGCACCCACCGACCCACAACGCTTCCCTGGTCGGATGCTGCGCGCGGACTTGTCAGCAGCTCCACTAGATAGCGCGTCCAGAAGGAAGCCCCTGGATCATCTAAAACTAGCGCCAACTACGTGCAGCGCCTCCAGGTTTGTTGCAAGGGACAAAAATCTATGACGATTGTGATACTGCATAATGCAAAACTTGAGCGTAGCTCTATGGGGGATTTTATTTCGCGATATGTTGAGCCATTGCATCGACCAGAGCCGCACTGGCAGAGCCGCAACGCGCGGTGCTATATATAGGCAGACCACACAGTTGCCGCTTCACGCCAGTTGCAGCGCGTGCAACCGTAATCTTTACTGCAAAACGCTTGCGGCGAACGCTATGCGCGAAAGCGAGCTTCCTGCTTCTTTCCCCCGCACGGCCGGTGGCGCCGCTCCCGCTGACAGGCGGAGGCGAGTGCCATCTTGTGGTCCTTCAAGGTGACTTCCTATGCTTTCCTTCACAAGCTTCTGCTGCACCCTCCTCGTACACTTTCCTTGTAGCGCTCTCCTCGCTCTCGCTGTATTTGAGCCACCGCTGCGCTCCGCGTTCGCTGGATCATCCTTCACTTTGCTCGTTCACTCGCTTACGCCGAGGGACGACACCGAGGCAAACCGACACTCAATGCGGGAACGGGCACCTAAGAGTTCCGCTGGCATTGCTAAACATAACATACTTAACGTGGCCTCATAGCTTTCAGTGCTTTTCTTGTCCTTCTGATTCTCTTCTGATTCCGTTCCATTCTTCTCACTCGGCACCTCCGAAACCTCTTGCCCGAGCGGCCACCAACGTCACTCCGTAACAACGCGGGCTGAAGTCGTCGTCCAATCGCGTAGCATGGCGCACGATCAAAGTCTTTAGCTAGTTTTAGAAGATCCAGGCGCTTAAAATAAAAGTGCAAGAAGGGAGTCCCGTCGGCCCTATGGCGCCTTTCGCAGCGTTTGCACGCACTGGTCTGCCATGCATGTGAATGGCAGCGCCACTAGAAAATGCGCTGCTTGCTTGCGCAGCTGGCGCCGCTAGATGGCAGTGAGTATTGTTATATGATAGTACACTCCTCGTGCATAACTCGTCTAGACTTTGAACATACGTTGTGTCGCTATGTCGATTCTATACGAATGTCAATATCATTGCAATTAATTGTGAGAAAGGTTCTGTCGAATTTTTTTATGTTACTCCTGTCTGATTCACTGTGGAAGCAAACTTTTGCATTTAGGCTGCTTATATATAGTAGTAAACTGGCAAACTGGACACTCTCATCAAGCGGACATGTTCACAGAAATCTTGGCACATGACCTACTGATACTACCGTAAAATTTACTGCGTTTTCATGAGAAACCAACCAAGGTGCATGGCGGCTGCTGCTGCTGCTCTAATTGTGGCCATGCTGTCCCTGCAAACTTCTTAGTCTCATCCGCCCACCTAACTTTCTGCCGTCCCCTGCTACGCTTCCCTTCTCTTGGAATCCAGTCCGTAACCCTTAAAGACCATCTGTTATCTTCCCTCCTCATTACATGCCCTGCCCATGCACCGTTTCTTTTTCTTGATTTCAACTGAGATGTAATTTAATCGCGTTCGTTCCCTCATGCAATCTGCTCTTTTTTTATCCCTTAACCTTACACCCATCATTCTTCTTTCCATAGCTGGTTGCGTCGTCCTCAATTTAAGTAGAACCCTTTTCGGAAGCCTCCAGGTTTGTGCCCCGTAGGTGAGCACTGGTAAGACACAGCTGTTATACACTTTTCTTTTCAGTCATAATGGCAGCCTGCTGTTCATGATCTGAGAATGTCTGCCAAACGCACCGCAGCCCATTCTTAGTCTTCTGATTATTTAAGTCTCACAATGCGGATCCGCGGTCACTACCTGCCCAAGGAGCATGGTATAGCCAAGCGCAACCATTTTGTAAAACACGCATATCATGCGGTAGTCGCTCTGTATATGTAGGAACTCGAACGCCTTAGCATGAACTTCAGCAAAATTGCCGCGTGACTGGTTGCTCGAGGCGCATGGCGTGAATTCGCGCACTTCTTTCACGCTCGGAAAAACACTTGTATTGAGCAACAGGAAGCTGTATATGCTGTTTTTCATGTTGTTCTACAATTTTCTCATTTACATCTTTCATTTATACATAATAGTTGTGAAAATGGTTAATTAAGCAATGTTAATTGTGTAATTTAGTGGAATTAAAGATAATTATCGGAGTATCTCGATGCGATGGCAGAAACGTTACCTTGGTGCTGTCTAGCTACGTGGCATTTGCTTGCATTTAAATCTTGCTGCACGATGGTTCGGACAGCCTGTCTATCACTTGGCAGGAAACCACAGGACGGCGCACTATTTAAGCTAATCTCGGCATGAATTTGCGCTAAATGTAAACCGCTCTTGCACTTTCATTTTTTTTACCAAACCATCATTTTGCTACAATCTCCAGAATAATCTTTAGATTTATTCTCAAGTAGATACGCCTTGCTTACTCATCGGCTAGAATTCGTAATTGCAATTGGTGCTGCAAAATATTTACTTAGAAAGCTATGTAAGGGCAACTTTAGTATTAAACGAGTACGTATTTCTATTTCTCTTTCAAGTAATATCAGTGCTTTTGAGCAACCCAGCTTTATAAGGAATGTTATTATGTTATGTGCAGCCGTCAATTTTTCCAAAATTTTTCATTCTAAAGGACGCTTTGTATAACGGTTTTTCGGAGAGATGGAGAAACGTGGGGGATCTGTATATTCGCACCTGCTTCACCTATAAACTTGCCTTTTGCGTCCCTTTCCCTAATGCGAAGCAGCAGGCCCATGCAAGCTGTACCACAATTTGGCCTCGCTGCCTTTTTAAACATAAATGCGCATTATTTACGCCGTTTACACTGTAGCTGCCATGTACAGCGCACACCTGCTTCGGGCTATAGGCGAGGCTCCGTGCTAGGCGGACTGTAACGCCTGCAAGAAATAAAAAGCTTCGTCAACTTAGTGCCACCACTCGGCTAGGCATATTGGTAGTTTGGTTTTCTTCGCCATGTGCTTGAGAGCACGCATTGTTGCGTAGCCCGGCAGGAAAAACCATAGTGGGTAATTTTTTTTTCGCACGCGCATAAAATGGCTACGCGAAATGCATTACCACGACCGAGGTAACTAAATTATAAATGCGACTGGTATTATTCGTCTTCGGGCAATTTGAATCTTTCTACCTATCTAGCCTTAAGTTTACTACGACGCACTGATTGGTACTGTCCTCCAGCTTGTGCTATTAGTTATGCGCTAGTGGTCGCTACATCTTCGTCATTCAACCGTCGTCATCGGACGCTCGTCGTGCCATCCTGGTCAAGCTATTGTCGTAGTACAGTCATTGTCATCTCACCATTGCCATGCCTTCGTCATCCTGCTGTCGTCTGTCGCAGTCGCTCTCATCGCTACCATCGTTATCATTTCAGAAATTTCACACCAATGTCTTCATGCTGTCGTAGTCATAACGCCTTCGTCGTTTCATCGATGTGATTCCTTCTTCCTAATTCCAGCGTAATCATGCTGTCGTCATTCGATTGTGAATGTCATCGTTGTATAGCCACCCTCGATATTGGACCACGGTCGTGATATCACTGTCATACCGTAATCGCGATGCCTTCTAATCAGTCAGTTGTCGTCAATCAGCCTCGTCTTCAGGTTCTGCTCATACGGTATTTCGTCCCGCCGGCGTCGCCAAATACTGCTGTTCTGACACTGTCATAGTGTCACTGTCGTGATGGTGTCCTGTCTATTTATTTATTTATTTATTTATTTTTACAGATAGTGTCAATTTATGACCATAGTAGGCAGGATTATGATTGTATGATGTATGATTTATACAATGTAGACTGAAGGATAAATATACAATATGCATAAAAATGTCACAATGTGCACGTTTTCTAAGCATGTTCAACGCGCATATCTATAACAATCTTTGTGCCCACAAGCTGTAAATGAAAAATATAAAGTACAATATACCGCCACCAAACCACTTTCACTGTTCCATCAACGCCATTTCTACTTCCTGATTCTATAGTTGCCACTACATCGTAGTCATGCGGAATGGTCATGGCCGACCCTGCCGAGTGTGGCTCACAGCATAGTGGATCTGTCCATGAGACAATTTCTGTCGCATGAAACGAAGCAATGAAAATTTCAAAATAACCTCCAGATGTTAAACAAAGATGTCTTCAGCAGTAAGGTCTGTCCCTAGACTGCTTGAATACTTATCGTAATGAAGTCGACTGAAATCATGAGCTAGTTTTATATATAATTATTTTGCAGTGAAACTCCTTTACCTCAGTGCAGATATTTGGGCTTGTTGGTGTAACATTACGAAGTGTTTATTGTAGCACAAGAACACGAGGAGGCAGAATAGTAAACAGACACGCACAAGTACTGTGTGTTTCTGTTTACTCCTCTGCGTCCTTATGTTTTTTGCGCTGCAAGAAAAACTTCAGAATTCTCTACCTCATGTCCACACATTGCAGATACTGCTTGCTGCAGCCTTGCCGAGTAAAAGATTGAGGTAATTGAGGATTGAGGCATAGGTAATTGCCACTGGTCCCATATCACTCGCATGTGCCCAACGAGCAGAACGAAATGCTAAAAGTGAAGAAAATGACAGTACAAGCTGGAATATTTGGCTACAGAAGTAGTGATGAAGAAATCGGTAACAGAAGCATTTGAATATCGAGTAACAAGTGAAGTGGTCAAATCCAGGTCGGAGCGTTAGCCTGAGCGGCGATGGTTGAGCTACAGAGTCGTGATGAAGTCGGTTTAGGATAATTTAGGTAGGCTTCAGAGAAGTGCGTAAATTTAATTATACGGGCGTCGTTTCAAGCGAAGAGCTTCGTAATTGCTGCTGCGTTTGCATCCTGATATCGTTTGGATTGACATTTGAGGAAAACATAAATACTGCACTTAACGCCGATCACCACCTAAAGGTGAGGTCTGTCGAAACATGTTTTCCAGCGCACTCTTGCAACCTATATGAGATCATGTATCTTCGCACGTGCTTTTGCATGGGTTCTAATTATCGGCTGACGAGTGTGTGACGAGATTACAGTTTCGCAGCTGAGGACTTAATGCGCCTCTTATACAAAATTGCAGGCCGAGTAATTATAGGCTAATGGTATTTTGAGAGTGCATGCAAAGTTATGATCAACTCAGTTACCAACCACAGATGGCCTTTTGCACTGAGCCAAATAGACGTCTCTGGGTGGAGCCCATATCTGCACTCATTTTGGCAGTATTTTTTAAGCTCCCGTGTAGCAGAAATATACGTGCGAAATAAAAAATAACAATAATTTTGTACACAGACGGCCCAATTATATGACTGGTGTCAAGACGCAGATGCCACCTCACTTTCTACTATTGACAGTAGATTTCATTTTGAAAGTTATTTACAATTCATAGACGGCCGTCATTTTAGGATGTCACACAAACAACGCCAGCACAATAACGTCAACATGAAACACCGAACGTCTCAATAGAACCATTTATAATGGTTTTATGCAATTTACTGCAGTTCTGTAATTTCTTTGTAACAGATTGAAAACATTCTAGCGTTAGCAGCCCAAGATGGCGGCGCGTCAATGCTTCGGTAAAGTAAAATATCAAAAGTGCGTTCGAATATAGTTATTATACAGTGTTCTTGCTTGTTCAGCTACATTAAAGCTACCAGCGTGGAGTGCATTTTATCACACCACGAACTTGCTGTATTATTTGTTTTATTACCGCTGCAATTTTTCTGTAGGCAGGCATGCTGATACTTGTTTAAGAATGTACTATTTTTGTCTCCGTTATTCAAGAGCGATGGATGTGCAGCGTTTGCAACAACACTCTCAGTGGACCCCCATTTACTTGTATTGATGGAGATATACAGCCTTTGAGCTAGTGGCGGAGAATATATCAGCAGATATTCGGCAGCGTTCCGTCGCTTTGTTATCGCTATGCTGCCTGCGTTAGGTTGAAGGGTTCATTATTCTTTGACGAGGAACAGGTTACAATCCTTTCTCTGATTGTGAGGCAGAATTCATATAAATGCTTTTCAGTTTGAACGTACACGAGTTGTTTGGCGGTGTTTATCCGCCATAGAAAATGCGATCACTTTTTTTAATTAGGCCTCTATTTATGGAGCATCACATTCCTTGTGTCATAAACAGACGCACGAACTGCATCAAGCACACATACCAGTAAACCGCGAATACGAAAATGTGCCAGAGTTTAATTATGACTCTGCGCTCGCTATACGTGGACAAAATTGCGTAGGCATATTTTTGTTCCTTGTTATTCTCATGAGATTGCAGGTATCCTAAGGTCACATTCGGCCTCTTTCACATGCTGCGATTAGAGAAAAATAAAGAAATATATGTGCGATCGCACGCGTAGGAATGCGTTTTTTAGACAGCTGGTGCGGCGCCCAGAGTTGCTTGCTGCCATGCATTGTGACAGACGGCACAGAATTATTTTAATGTAGTGAGAAAAACGTGCACGTTACAATACTATTGACCTGTCATAATTAGGAGCAAATAATACGCTTGTGATTTAAAAAGTTTTGAAGTTTAAATTTGTATTGGAGTGGGCAACCAGTGTTGGGCAGTACAAAATATGCATGTGTCCTCAATGTTATCTTAGATACTGCTTGGATATCTTCTATCTGTATCATGATTGGTCCGGAAAGACGTGTATCAGTATGTCTATTTGCGATACATGAAATAATGTATGGTGTATCTTAAGATACGATGTACTGCTATCGTAGCATTTCCGCGCGAAACTATAAATGTTGGCTGAACTCCTCAAGCTGATACTGGTGCCACTAAGTACCTTGAATAAAACCAAAGGCAGCAACAGTTTATCTTTCCCCCAGAGCCCTCCAGAGAGGGCAGGCGATAAGGACTGCGCGTTCCTATTAGTCGATAAGGATCACGTGCTGGCGCTCGTGCCACGTCGACAAAAGCAAGCGCATGAACGTATGCGCGCAGCCGGCCTTTTATTTTCTCGATCCATTTTTTGTTTTGTTTTTGCTGGATTCGGTACTATGAACTTACGGTGCCATGATACTTGTAGCAACAATACTGTGCCGCATACGTCAATGCGTGCGGCGTCTTTGGCACAAATTCTGATGCCGCTATAGAATCGTTATCGAAGTTTCTCTTGCGTGGTGCTATAAAACAAAGTCTGGAGAATGCTAGATGTTAGGAAGGAGATTAGAGAAAGATTGTAATACCGAATACACCGTTTTTCTCATCAACGTCCACAAGAGCCGGTTGAAGCTATTTTCCACAGGCATTGAATTTTCTATTGTCTGATCTTATTAACAGGTAAGTTGACAATTCTTCATTCTTAAATTTCATACCTATTAGTGGTGCTGCCTGTATCGTGTTTCTACGTATTCACTGTGATTGTGTGATACGGAACCACCGTTCTATCTTACTGAAATATTTGTTTTGTTTTTTTAGCCCACCTTCAAATTTCTTACTGTTACAAGTCACCAGGTAGTCGTAGTTGTAAGTGGCAGTAATGTAAATAGCAGCAGTATGCTGCAACGCTTTATGTAAAGGGATCACATATGAAACGTTTCTGGTCTCCACATTTTTCCCATAGAAGCAAAATCATAAAAGGGTTGCACTTAATGAGCAGTCGCTAACGAAAGCTCTGCGCAAGTAGATAAGTAGAATATGAAAGGTGATTGCAGCTTTATGTTCTCTGTGTAAACGATGCGTTACAAAAGATGTCACTCCCCTCGTTGTTGATGCTATACACCGATCCGGTGACCCGGTATTGCATAAGTAGTAATACTGCTAGGGTAATATTCCTCTAGAGGGGCGTCGATGAAGAACACGCCTTTGATCTGGCGCGCGCATTCGACCACATGGTTCAGTGCTTGCTCTCCTTGTAAATATATTATAAATACGTCTCCCTGTTGTATTTGCGTTCACGTAACACCTCGGTGAAAGTGCTGGGCATCTGACTCAAGATGGAGCGCCGCAGTGGTCGCCAAGTCACCACTCTAGGCTAATCTTCCGCCGGTGAAACTACGTCAGCTGCGGCCGCCATGGTGCAGCCATCATCCTGGCTGCACCATGTGATCCTGGCACCTTTTCCAGCGCTGATGGCGACGACGTCGACGATTGGATTCGACTCTTTGAGTGCGTAAGCGCACATTACACGTGGTACTCGACCTTCCTGCTGGCGGACCTAATATTTTACCCAAACGGAACTGCGGAGGTCTACTTTGATAACACTGAAGATGAGCTCACAAGCTGGAGCTTTTGTAAGGCCAAACTACGCCAGTTGTTTGGCCAAGCTTCAGGCTGCGAGCGTGCCACCAAGAACTTGCCTCACATGTGAAGACTTCTACCAAGTCGTACCTGACGTACATTCAGGATGGGCTGGCCTTTTGCCGAAAAGTTTACGTCAAGATGCCAGAAGCCGATGAGGTCGCGCATGTTATGGAAAGGAATCGCGGACTTTGCGTTTAACCTGACCGTGTTTAAAGACTCTTTGATGGTCAACGAAATTGCTGCTGAATGTCGACGCTTCGATGATGCTAAAAGCCGATGCACCGCCCACGACTTCACCCGCCTTCCAAACACGGGAGCGACATCAACGTGGGAGGGTGTTCGTATCACGTTTCACGGATATAAGAACAGGCTGTTTGCCAGCTTTTGACATCGTTGCAGAAGTTTTAGTTGACGTTGCGGTAGGGTGCGTTGTCACTCTGCCACTATAGCAAGTCAATTATGGTATGTAATTCTATAGGTAATTACCGTTCAAAACAAGGAATAATACAGGTGCTGTAAGGGTACAAAATGCTCAACATATGTAACGTTTATTGGTTTCTGTGTTGGCAAAAAGAAATTCTTCCTCGAAGAAGAGATACAATATAACGTGTACGAAATATTGGAAAACAGGTTGACGATACTGTTTACTGAAGTGACGGGCTGAAATATGCAGTCGTTGACAATTCATTACGATAGCCGGCATGTTAAGCATATCAACTTTAATGAGCAGGTTAGGTTTGATAACATTGTCCTGCTCCCAGTCATCACGATTCGAATGCGTGGAGAACGCCTGACATGCCAATTTGCTTCCGATGAGGAGGTCTCGACACATTTCACCGTATTGCCGAAGTCCTTGGCTTATGACTTCTCGAACAAGCTTGTGCTGCTTGCACTATCTACTCCGAAACCATCACCAGGTGCCAACCCAAGTTGAACCAGAAACATCTTCCGCGAACACTACAACCGTGGCCCGGTCCTGTCGCCCGCTCTGACCACGTCGACGACCTTCTCGTTCACCTTCACCACGCCGTTCCTCGTTCCCGTCCTAGTACCGTCGTTCTCCTTCAAGAAACTGACGGCTGCAGGTCCTGGAGGTGACGCTGCTATTACTCCCTGCCTTCAAAGTCCTCTGTTGACTCTCGCTACCCATCAGAACCTTCCATAATAATATTCTTATTCAGTTACCCTGACAAACCGTTTGATATCTTTGCCAAACAAAGCAGCTCACCTTATTCTTCTAATAAAATAATTTACACTCTTGGGTGTTACGACCCAGAACCACAATTTGATTAATATAATCCGATTATGACTCCGGATTAATTTGGACAACCTGGAGTTTTTTGATGTGCAATTGATGCACAGTGCACGAGTGCTTTTGCGGCATCCTTCCATTAAAATATGCCCGCGGCGGCAGGGACCGCGACTTGGTGCTTAGCAATGCAACGCCATAACCTCTAAGCCTCCACAACGGGTACCGTTTTATTTTTTCCTTTTACATCCGGCAAGGCCCTATCTGACGTAAAGGAGGCTGTTTCTACAAGATTTTGCTAATACGTACTCTCTTTGTTCTTGCATAAGCGGTATTTACAATGCCCTCTATAAAAGTTTCTGCTGCTTACCGCACCCTCATTTCTCGCAGAAGAGACAACTCTTGAAAGATATTTTCTTTCTGCAGTGTACATAGTGTAGTGTGAGCATTCATGTTTTTTTACATTTATACATCTGTAGAACCAATTACGTGATGGAGTACTTACTATGCATTATCATGCTTATTTGTGCAGCACTGTTGAAAAATGCATATTGACGCAGCGAATATTTTCCACATTCCATGTCTCGGAAAGATGCTTCTGTTACAATTCGGCCCTTTGCTTTGAAATGTTGTATTGCCTCCTACAGTTTGCGCAAGCATGCCCCCCCAAGAGCCTTTGGAAGTTGAAGGGTTCAATGAAAGATGAGAAACTAAATAAATGTACAAGA
Organism: Dermacentor variabilis; assembly: GCF_050947875.1. Taxonomy (NCBI): domain Eukaryota; kingdom Metazoa; phylum Arthropoda; class Arachnida; order Ixodida; family Ixodidae; genus Dermacentor; species Dermacentor variabilis. The sequence goes on from NC_134574.1 coordinate 33,799,014, forward strand.
GTTTTTTTTCCTGTGACCCTCATCGAAATGCCACAGTCACGGCTAGTAATTCAATGTTCCATCATGTGTTAGCAGCAGAATGACATAGCGACAATAGCAGGCGAATAAAGTGAAGAACAATTCGTTGTTTAAATACTTTTTTCTTGTCTGTGTGAAGGCAAGAATTGCAATCAATGAGTGTGTCATTTAAAAAGAAAAGCTATGTGCGGCCCTTTATTGGACCAACTGCATATTGTGTATACCTGAAATACAATTTTTTTTTCAAAATATCAGAGTGAATCCGTCTGCCAAGTGGCATGGTACTTTACTATTTATAAAGGTAGTAATGACACAAGAGTATCCTTATATCGGTGTACACACTAAATATGTGGTCATAAATTTATTCGAAACAATATTTCTGCACACTTGATTAGCTGTTGACGTGCAAAAAACTCTTATGCTTCAAGGATACAGACATTCACAGAAAGGGATGCAACTGGCTTGCTTCAGTGCATAGTTTTAATGATTTTTTTTTACCGTGTGGCCTTCTACTGTTTCAGGGATATAAAAACAGGGTGTTTGCCACCGTTTCACATTGTTGTAGGGGTTTTACTTGACGTTGCGGTAGGATGCATTGTCACTCTGCCGCTATAGCAAGCCAATAATGTTATGTAACGTTATAGGTAATTACCGTTCAAAGTGAAAACATAATTAAGACACATCAACAAATTTTTTTCAGTGACATGAAAATAACCTTGTACATTTATGACGGTCTGATACTAAGAAAATTTAGCATACGTACTCTTGAAGATATGTACAGTGCTGATACGTACTTGAAATTGCAATATCGGCCAGTAGTAGTTGTGAAAGTAGAAATTTATATTTAAGATAATCGTGAAAGAAAATTGTTGATATGCTCGAATATTGTTGTATATTTCCAGTAGTCGTACACGCTGTTTCGCTAGATATCGGCTCTTTGCGATCTACACGGAGCTAAACAACCAGCAGCACAATAATGTATGTGAAAATTTAGTACATATTGCCATTGTTCATAACATAACTGAACAACTATAAAAGCTACACAAAAAGTAGTGAAGCAATTGAAATCTGCTTAGACAACTCTATAAATAGCCTAAATATGAAACCTCTTGTTCAAGTAACAAAAAAGTATTACGAGGAGCGTCTCTCCTTAACAATTAACAAAATTGTGACGACCACAAAATGCCATTTCGTCTCGTGGGGATCGAATACCTCGTCGTAATGGGAACTCGCAAAGGTGCGTAGTAAGTACTAGGTCTGTAGCATACAAAGCAAACGTGAACATGCACCCTATTTGCAACGCAGTATGTCAACGAACGCATAGAAATGGGAGAACGGAGTCTGCAGTACAAGTTCTTTTTTTTTTTTTCTCGCTTCGCGTGTTGGTGCTACGTACCGGATTCCAAAAATTCACGTCTCCGCCCATTGAACTTGTTAAGCGAGATGCCATTTCCCGAAACAAGCAGCGAAATAGCGCATGGTGCCATTTCGTCGAAAATCTCAGCCGGTGTGACGTGCGACCGATTCGTCACAGTCGAAAAATGTATGGGGGTATCGACATTGTGACGGCTATTTCCGCCGCATGTGGCGGAAACTGCACTTCCTGTACGATGAAAATGCCAGCATGTGCAACAGTCTTTAGCTACGCTCTCCATATGATAACGAAATGAAAGGAGAAAAAGTGAGCAAAAATAAAGTATGAAAAAACACGAAGCAAAAAGTAATTACCAGCCTTGCTGCCTATCGCTTATTTGTTTTTGCGCTCTCGTCGGTAACTAGGTATTTTGTAGCCTCGTACTGATGGCAGGTAGAGGTTATGCCTCTTTCTCTTTCCCTTCTCCTACAGCTGTAGCTATATGTTTCTCCTAACGCGCATTTGAAGCTATGCGGCGCTCTTCTCTGCCCCTTCCACGGCTTAAGTGAGCATTCGTGGAAAGTTGCGTGTAAAGGAAGCTTCTGCCTATCAGCTTTGAGACCCGGAATCTGCGCAGCAAAGCGTCGTTCGGGTGTCTCTAAAAGACAGGTACAGTTTCTCACTGAATGCATTTGGATTTACTGTCCTACACGTTGTTTATTGCGTTCTCTGCACTAATTCGCGGCCAATTGCAGTAAGAACATTTGTTGCGCAGGAAAATTTACGTATATATAGGTCCACAACAAGCTAGTTTCTTCCTCAGTTTGCATCACCGAGATAACCCTTTCGCTGGCCAGTTTACTTACACTACACATGTTTGTAAACTAGCGGCATTAGGTGTCCAAATAATGGACTTCATTTGCGTTTTTTGAAGATGGGAATTGTGGATGAACCGCCTATTGCGTTGTACTTCAACGCATTTCATGGTGTGTTGAATGTGCATATTTTCTGAGGGGAAGCACAGACTTCAAGCTAGTTTGCGCTCCTAAAGTAGACAAAATCGAAGAAATCAAATGGACACAATTAGATTTTAATAAATTCGTTATGATTTCATTTATTTGACAGTTTTGACACATGTACTTATTTCTTACCGGGCACTCCATTTCACGCGCATACAACTAAAAGCTAGGCCTATCGCTCCATGCAAGACGCACCTCCATGATTTGGAACGGACTCAAATGTTATCGTTGATTCTATCTGTTGTGTGTCTTCTAGTGGAACTCTATGTAATCATGAGGCATGCGCTATACGAATCATCTAGTGCTTTCTGGAAGACTCGTGGCCACGAGTGATTAGGCTGGAACGTTTGACGAGTCATCTATAAATTCCCACGCACTTGACCCGCACATCATATTTCGACGATCACCCTCTGTGCTAGCCGCTATCGTTGTGTTTTGAGTGCCACTCGCTTTGCTGAGCACAGGTTTGCCAAATAAAGAGTTAACGTTTTGAAGTCATACTGTTTCCAGTGTGTTATTGCACGCCGCCATGGCACCGTGACGTCTGGTGGAGGTGCTTCTGCGTTTCTTTACCGGATGCCCCTACGAAGCCATAATCCAAGGCTAAACCTTGCAGACATCGTCCACGACACATCAGCGCGGATCTGTGAGCTAGACCAACTCTACAATTGCTACCGGTGCACGGTATTCTACACGAGACCCTTAAGCTCACGCCCAAGTTAGCAGCCAGAATGACAGCCTGAGCGTCGTTTGCGCCTGTGATGCTACCGCTACCAAGGTAACCACGGATCAATGACGGAACACCCATATACCTGGCTGCATACATACAAAAGGGACGCGACGTTCAATAACTTGAACTCCGGCGGCAGTTTACGGCATGTCTATTTCTATGTCGACGCTCCTGTGACGTGGTTCTAGAACCGGGAGACCACTTTAACGACGAGCGAGCTCTTTCGACGCACCTTCTTGGAGACCGTTACGAGCGTCGTTATAAGAGAAAGGGCTGAACTTCTGCTGCAATCCCGAGCGCAGCTGCCCAAAGATAATATCACCACCTTCGCGGAGGAAATGACCCGTCTTTCCCACCACGCTGACACCCACCATGATCGAGAAAAACGAAAGGTCCACTTTTTTGATGCACGGCATTAAAGAAATATTCACCGGACTGAATAAAAACATGACCAATGACCGTCGCGCAATTTCTGACACAAGCCACGACCGTCAAATAGACGCTGGAAATGCGCAATAGGCAATATGACCACCAAGTGCTCACGCTCAAGTTATAAGTGCAAGAATTATATTCCATCAACTTCTGAGAGACTATTAGGGCAATTGCGCGCAAAGAACTGCGTGAAATGATCTTGCATCTTTGTCTCCGACCTCGTCCGTGATGAAATCCATCTGTCGCTGGGATTTCCTGAAACGCCACAACCTCAGCTGGAATTCATAAGCTACGCCACCCCTGTCCGCCACCATGTTCCTTCCCACAGCCACGCCAAGACCCCGTCACGCCGCATTCTCGTCGTCCGCCGCCGCCAGCAGGTGCGGCCGTCGCCCGGCGCAGCTATACTAGGGAATTGGACGTATGAGGCCCTCCAGGCCACTGATCGGTTTGCTATCACCGTGGAGAAGCCGGCCATGCCTATCACCGATGTCTATACCGTGACTTGAGACTACGAGGGTTCACCGTCAACGTTCTGTGCCCACAGGAAAGCGTTCGGCCTTGATATGACGCCGACTACCTCGCTGCCACGCAATGAAGACCCTGATGACCTTCTCGTTCGCCGTCGAAAAAAAGCTACCTGTCGGTGCACCGCCGACAACACGCTAGACGAGCCCAGGTCCGGCCAGGCAGCCCATAACCGAGAAACTATAAGCAGCAACCGGTAGAGGTGCGGTTGCTGTTCTTCTAAATACCCGAGATCCTCCTCCTCCTCCTCCGACGACGACGTGGTAGGAGCCACCTCGACGATGCCGCAACGAAACGCATCCATTCAAATGTCGCCTCGAAGCCAAGCAGATACCGCCTCAAGGAAGCTCGACGATGTGAAGTCACAGTACCGGGACAACACGACGCAGCCTTGATACGGCGCCATGGCCTGGCCAAAATAAGGAAGGCCAGGAAACACTGACCTCGACCTTCCCATAAATGGCCAGAACGTCAACATCCCAGAAGAGACAGGGGCCAACTTCTGTCATCAGTGGAAACTTCGCCGCCAAGTCAATTGAGTAAAGATGGCCTGGGAAGTCCGTCCAACTCCGCATGGCTCGAGGACACCTGATAACGCCGACTTGAATCTGGAGTACTAGAATGACCGTTCATGACCGGACTTAACCTGCGAGTTTCCTTATCCTCCAACAGTGCTCACGTGACTTAATTCACGGTATCGACTTCATGAATCAACACGGCGTGATCATCGACCACAAGTGCCAGCCGATAACGCCTTCTGATGATCAAGTGATACCGCCGGAGACCTCTCTGCCACCAAACCTTGACTGGGCTCGAAGATCAAGTCAGTGTCCCGCCTTGCTTCATGAAGCCGGACTCGCATTCAGCGTTTTCGCGGGGTTCCGCCACCCGGCGTCGCTCGCTGTCTACGCAGAGGGTGGCGCGCTCAAGAGACACGAGATCTCGCCGCGGCCGCAGGAAGCAATTCGATGAGCGCAGAGCAATGATAAATCATCCGCGCGTCGTTCGTGTGGCTGGACGCTCTTTCTGGCGTCGTTCATACGACGATGCCGAGTGACGCAACACCAGAAAATGCCAGTAGGAACGATGATATGGGTTGGCCTTTATCATTATTTATGACGGCACCGAAATACGCGCAGATGTAGAAGGCGTCGTCGAGGGTGACCAACTTCCAATGCTCGACCTTCAAGTTTCCGCGCAAGAGCAATCGCTCGACGAAAGTAGTGCCGTCAACCTTCAGTGACGAATTTAAACACCCGAACAAGGGCACAAAGGTTGCCTGCGTGGAAGGAGGGACAGCGGTCGACAGTCCCTCTCGTATTGAGCTGAACCTAAAACGACGGTCCACGTTATTGAACGAGCCTCCGTTATAACTCTGAGTCTTCCAAGGCATAAGCAAGCACAGCTCAAACTTGTCCTGAAGGAATACAAAGACTTAGTTTCATTGCCCTACCCACATAGAACAGTTGCTAAGGATCGCATAAAATTCGAGAACGCCATCACCGAGTTTCGACACGAGAACGAGAAGCAATAATGAACGAAGCTGACGAAATGCTGCCCTACGTCACCATTCCGCCGTCGGAAATCCCGTGGGCCTCTTCTACTCTTGGTGAAGAAGAAAAGGATGGAACTATGCGTTTCTGTGTCGATTGGCGTCACCTGAACAAAAGCATGAAGAAGGACGTGTACCCTTTCCCGCGGAAAGACGACGCATAGGACGGGCCCTGCAATGCACAGCATATTTTGTCGATGGACCTTAAGACGGGGTACTGGCAAAATGAACTCGACTAGAAGGACGAGAAGATTGCCATTGTCACGCCAAACAGCCTCTGTGAATCAAAGTCATGCGATTTGTTCTTTAGTCGGCACCAGCAAATTTCCAGCGCGAGATAGACACGGTATTGACTGTCGTGAAATTGATGTTTTTGCGTGAATATATGGCGCGTACCAACGTTGAAGATTGGCATAAAGAGAGTGATTGAGGAGCACACCCAACAAACTGTGAAACAGGTTAAAGACAAAAATTGAAAACTAAGCATAATACAAATACGTGTATTAATTAATAAATAATTTACTTATTTATTTATTTATTTACTTACCTCTTTTCAATATTGCGATACCTTGTGAGATTTTCCAGGATGGTCGTATTCACAACACTAAAAACAAAATGTGCAAACCATATACAAAGAGCGCAACATAGCTCTTCATACAAATAAATAAACGCGCAATTCAAATCAAACTATAAATGATCCTAACTTCATTTCTAAAATCGCGAGGGAGTTTGTACTGTCAAATATTTCGGAATTTAATTTTTCCACTCAAGTATAGTATTGATCAGAAATGAATGTAAACATTAACTCTAGGCACATAAAAATCCAAAACCATATGCTTTACATTAGCAGTATGACACTCTGCAGGGACGCCGTAAGCAGAGTTCAGGGTTTATATTTAACTTGTCATTGATCAGTTAATAAAAACATTTTGCCAGCGTACTTTCATGCGTGAAGCAAGTTTGGGGAGGTTTGTCCTAACAAGCAACGCGGCAAATGATTCAGTCTTAGAAAGCCAATATGAATGCTACCACACGCCCACACAGAGTTTATGTTAAGAAGAGTGTTGTCCGCTTTTGTAATTTTATATCTACTAATAATTGGGCTGACGTATGCAATTAAGCAGACTCATCTCGTGCGTACGATATATTAATTAAAGAAGTATTAGAATGCTATGACACTGCATTTCTCACACAAATATATCAAAAGCATAGGGAGGCTAGAAAAGAATAGATGACAGGTGAACTTTTGAAACGAATTGAACAAAAACATAAAATGTTATCTGGCTTCTTGGAAACAAGAAATCCCGATGACTTATCTGAGTTTAAGAAGTCCCGCAAAAGATTAAACTCAGATTTAAAGAAGGCAATGTCTTTATTCTACATTAATAAGCTTTCGTCTACCTTGCACAACCCTAAACTACATTGGCAAGGTATCAACTCAATGACAGGGGGCAAAAAACAATACCTCCGCTCGGAATTAAGGATCAGTTGAGTAACGTATTCAGGGGTCTTGCTTGCTAATAAACCTAATGATCACTTTATGGCAGCAGGAGCGTACCATGCATCCGTTAACTCTCATTTGACCGGGACTATAGGTTCATACTTGCCCTCCTGTAGTGCCGATTCTATATCTCTGTCACCTACTTCAACAGATGGAGTCGTTAGAATCATTAATACCTTTAGGAACACGTGCTCACCTGGGGAGGATGAAATTGTTGTCTTTCCTATTAAATGTGCTGTTATTATTGTTGCTGGCCCACTTACCCATATATTCAATAGTATGCTGCTCACGAGTATTCGCAGACAAAATGAAAGTGGCGCGTGTTACCGTTTTGTTCAATGCAGGCAGCAAACACGACCCGAGCATTTATCATCCGATTCCAGTACTTCCAATATTCTCAAAAGTAGCTGACAGCGTACTTTTTAATCGGCTAAACAACATCATACAAGTTAAAAACTTAATTTTTCAACAACAGTAGGGTTTTCAATCAGGCAAATCGATTCAGCATCATGAAACATATCACAATCACAACCAACTAGCACAGCTGTCCATACTTAGCGAAATCGATTAACGCAGCACTGTTAGCTATCAAAAACAGCTTTATTAACAATATTCAAAATACACTGTTTTCTGTAGGAATTTCTCTAGATTTTTGTAAAGCCTTAGACCCTGTGAAGCATCCAATACTACTAAAAGAATTAGACATTTACGGATTTCGCGGAGTTGTAAATGCACTTGTGAAGAGTTATATAATTGGACGGCCACAGTATACACAGATGTACGGTGTAAAATCTAATTTCGGTATGGTGAATTTTGGTGTCCCACAGGGTTCAATTTTGGGACCTCTTTTATTTACTGCATATATTAATCACATGTCAACGTTTCATTAACTGCTAACATTGCGCTGTATGCTGATGATACAAATGTATTTCTTTTCTGGTCTAATGTTAATGTATTGGAGCAGCAGTGTAATGCCTGGTTGAACGAGCTATTCATTTGCCTTTCTGTCAAGCAGCTTCAACTGAATGTAAAAAAACGAAGTTTACGATCTTTCATCCAAAAACCAAACCATTAAGTTATCATATCCCATTACACTTCTATAACCCGGGTATTGAACAAGTGCATAGTTGTCGGTTCCTGGTTGTATACTTCCGTGGAGACCTAGAGTGGACAGATTATGTGAACTATATTAGCATGAAAATGGGCAGATCTATTTGTGTAATCTATCGTATGAGGCATTTTCTTCCATAAGAAATAGCGAAACAATTTGATTTTCCTCTCGTTCATTCCCATGTTGTATACTGTAACCTAGAATGGGGTACGTGCAATAAAACTGATTCCTCTAAATTATTTTCTCTTCAGAAAAGAGTCGTACGAGCGTTGCGTGCATGCCCAGCAGTTGAAGCAAATGTTTTCGAGACTTGTCATGTTCGCAATCCTTTTTTCGTTTTTATAACTTGAGTTTGGCAGTTTACATTTTCCATAAAATCAAGCAATATTTTGATACTCTCAGTAACACTTATTTGTCGAGGGATATAACATATGATTTACGTGTTGTCTCGTTTCCCACCACTTAGATCTACTACCAATTATGGAAAACAATATTCACGTTACCAAATCGCAACCTTCTGAAATACGTACCAGTCGATTGTGGAACTAGCTGTAGAAAGTATTAGTGTATCAATGTTTAAGAAAAAAGTAAAGATGCTTTTTCCTTCTGTATAATTTTGAAACACATAAGTTGGCATCAATTGGTTTGTTCTATCTTTACTGATTGAGTAATGAGGTTTTTGTTTTCGCCGCAGCGTTTTCCGTTTTTTATGCAGTGCTAAATATTTTGTGGAGTTCTTTATTATTAGTGTTGGTGTAAATTTTTTTCTTTTTTGTGGTATTAGTTATAGTGAGCCACGACAGGTAATCCGGGGACAAGGCCTTGTCAGAATGCATGATTTATGTGCCTTCTTTAGCCTCTTCTCGGGGGCATATTTTATAATATGGCCCTAATAAATACTACTACTACGTATTCAGAGAAAAAAAGCGCACAGCAAGACGCTGTACTCGTTCGATTTTACTTATAAACGTTAGTCCGCACTGGCCCCACACTATACTTGCGTACTGCAAGGCAGGTCGAACAAGTGCAATGTAAACCTTGAATTTCATGTCACGAGAGGCCTGTTACAATTTACGCCACCGCATTTCGATTTCGCTGTACAGTTCCGCAAATGCTTTGGTAGAATTCCTTTGTTTCCATTTTGTAATAATATTCTAATGGTGATGCTTTAGATGAAACACTCCTGCAGAATGACTTATGAAAGTTAATTTCCACGTCGTGTGTTCCACCATCAGTGAAAGATATTTAACGAATCATTTAGCGAAATATGGACATGAACGCTTTTCACTTGACAAAATAAAAAAAATAACAACAGAAAGAGACATTCGTCTACGAGAAGGCGAATCTTTAGCTGTGGATGCACATATTTAGAAAAATTGTTTATATACAGAAGAAATAGCTGGGTTCCTTAAGCACATTCTCGGGGCACCTAAGAAGTAGCAGGCAATGCAGCTGAGCGCTCATTGGTTATTTCTACAAACTGCGATCTCATGTAGAAGTGTGTGTGTGTGTGTGAAAACTTTTATTGTGATGAGGTCTGGAGGCTCGACTTCTTAAGACAAGGCGGGCCGCTCCCATGTTGGCACTGTCAGGCCAAGCCTTTCGGCGACATCATGGGCACTCTGGACTGCCCTTAGTTGGTCCTGAAACAATGGGCTTTGAATACTTTTCTCCCATTGTTTCCATTGTTCAACGAGGTTGGGGAGAGTCGCGGGACACCCCGCTAGCATATGTCTGATTCCAATGATGCCATTACAATCGTTGCAGTCCACCTTAATCTCCCTCTCTGGACATATTAATGGTGTGCGGTGTGGGACATGTACACGTTTGCAATAAGCGCAATAAGAGCAGGGCCTGAGCCCTGTTCAGTTTTGAATGTGGCAGTGGAATTGTCTGCGTCCTAAATACTAATGTTTGTTACGTCATTGTATGTTATTAAATGATCTCTAGATTCCCTGGCTTGATGGTGAACGGCTCGGTTGTGACTGTCACGGTTAGCAAGTCCTCGTGCCAAGTCATGAGCAGCCTCATTGAGGTTTACCCGAGTCTCGTCCACTTTCCCCATATGCGCAGGGAACCATCGGATTTCAGCTCTCATAATCCCAATGTTTTCAAAAAGTTTAGCTGCAACTCCAGCTACGTAGCCTTTAACAAAACAGTTTACAGCGGATTTCGAGTCACTGTAAATGCAGGCCCACTTATTACTCCTGAGGACTAGAGCAATTGCCGCTTGTTCAGCCACAATGGGGTCCTTGGTAAACATAGTGAGAGCATCTTGCACCTTCCCTTGATAATTTGATACAATGGCCGTATATGGTTGTTTACCTTTCACCCTGGCAGCATCAACTATAGCTGTCAGTTGGTTCTGCTGCTCTATTTACTGCTTTAGCTCTTGCCTTTCTCCTTTCGACATTATATTCTAGATGCATGTTTCTGGGGAGAGGGTTGGTTTTGATCTTGTTCCTAACTTCAGTCCTTAATTGTACTTCAGCCTCTCTTGAGCTCCTTGATGTATTCAGTTCTGCACCTATTGCCTGTAGTATGTTCCTGCCAGCTCGTGACTTTGTCAGTCGTTCGTGTTGCGCTAGCTGGTGGGCCTCCGCGATTTCTTCCATTGTGTTGTGCACCCCTAGACTCATGAGTTTGTCGGTTGCAGCGCTACTGGGTATCCCTAGGGCTACTTTAACGAGCTTCCTGAGCATCACGGTAAGTTTGTTAAGTTCTGCCTGCTTCCATTTGAATAATCCAGCCACATAAGTGAAGTGACAGAGAGCAAAGGCGTGTATTAGCCTCAAAGCGCTGTCTTCTCCTAAGCCTCTGTGTCTATTGGTAATTCTCCTCAGTAACCTAATGACTTCATCTGTTTTATTTGAGATATGTTATATTGTTCTATAGTTAGTATTGTTTCTGTCTATGTGATACCCAAGAGCCTTGATTTTTTCAACTAGCCTAATTGCGGATCCTTCATGAGTGTATAAGCACACTTTTGGCTCATCTTCCGGAATGTAACCTCTTGGTTTACGACCTTTTCTGCGATATTTATTGACTAAGAGTTCTGATTTGGCTGCCGAGCATTTCAACCCCATGCCTTTCAGTGTGTTCTCTACAACATATAAACTTTCCTGTAATCTGGTCTCTGTCCTTCCTACATTGCCCTTGGCACTCCATTTGGTTATGTCGTAGGCATATATCACATGATGTATACACTCAATTTTCTCCAGATTTCTTGCAACCTTGGACATTGCTAAATTGAATAGCATGGGTGAGAGCACAGCCCCTTGTGGAGTGCCCCTATTTCCCAAATTCTTAGCTTCTGATTTAAGCTCACCCAGCATGAGTTGTGCAGTTCTATTTCTAAGAAAGTCCTTAATCATGTTAAAAAGTCTCTTACCTAAACACATCTCCGAGAGAACGTCAAGTATTGCCTTATGCTTTATACGATCACAAGCTTTTTCCACATCCAATCCCAAAAGAGCTTTCGTATGCGCTGGGATGGCCTCTATAAGTTGATGTTTGATCAGCAGTATAGCATCCTGAGTTGACAGCCCGGGACGAATGCCGATCAAGTTGTATGGGAGTATGTCGTTCTGCTCAACGTATTTCGTGAGTCGATTTAGGATGACATGTTCTATAGCTTTGCCTAGACATGACGGTAAGGAAAAAGGACGGAGGTTGGCTAGAGTGAGTTGTTTGCCTGGCTTTGGTATGAGGATAGTATTGGCCACCTTCCTTTCCTCTGAGTATACCCCTTTTCTCCAACATTCATTGAACTGTTCAGTTAGATAAGAGATTGATTCATCATCTAGATTTCTTAATATCTTGTTAGTTATTCCGTCACGTTCAACCGCCGATCTACCATTAAGACTGAAGAGCCGCCCTCACTTCACTCTCAGTGAAGTCCCGGTCAAGTTCTTCACATATGCCTTCCGTATATTCGGGGCTCTCGTCTCCTTCGTTTGGTTCTTTAAGTGGGAGATATTTGGCTGCGCGACTATCCACGATATCCCTCTCTGTTTTACCTTGGCTTTCATGATGAACCAACTTAGCTATAGCTGTTCTCTAGCTTGTCCTTGTTTCATTCTCGTTGAGCGAGTGCTTGAGGAGGTTCCAGCTACCTCCATGTTTGAGTCTACCATCAGCCGAATTACAGATCTCATCCCACTGCTGCTTCACGAGGGTCTTCGAATGATCATCAATTTCTTTGTTTAATTGCACTATTTTTTTCCTTAGCCTTCTGTTAACTCTCTGCGTTTTCCATCTCTGTAATATAGCCTGTTTGGCCGCAATCAGATGCGCCAGCCTGCTGTCCATAGCTTCAATATTGAGGCAATATTTTCAATATTTGCCTCAATCCATTTTACTACCATGGGACTTACCCCATACATTTTGAGTTTTTGATAAGAGTAACGCGGCATATTTTACCAGGTAATTTTCAGAAATCCAAAGCATTAACATCAACTTCGTCGATCTGGTCAAACAAATTGAAGTGTAGCATTTTACGGGCATAAACCACGATGTGGTTATGAGGCACGCCGTAGTGGGGACTACTTTAACGTGCACCTAAATATAAGTGCACAATTGTTGCTGCAATTCGCCCCCTTAGATATGCGCCTGCCGTGGCCGGTATTCGACCACGGTCTCGTGCTTAGCAGCACAACATCAAAGCCGCTAAGCCACCACGGCACGTTCTCCTTCTGGTTAAATATTTCTGCGAAATTGCTGAAAAATGTTGAACCGTATCAAAACGTCGAGTGACTGCTGACAAGCGCCTATGGAAGCAATGCTGCTTACAATAAATTAAGTTATCATTTTTAGCCTACTGGATCAAACATTCGCTAACTGCATGTTCAAGCAGTTTGCATAGGGCGCATGTTATTGAGGTGCCACGCTAGTTACCTATCTTTAAGTTATCCCTAGCGGGACGAGTGCTACCACTTGCAAGCAACCAATCATCAGGCAAAGCACACATGTCGAGCGAAGTAGTAATCGTTTGAAGAAGGTATTTGGAAACCCATTCACAGTAACATTTTAAAAATTAGTTGGGTATTTTTTTGGGCACAACATTTTCCAACGTCTAAACTTAGCAGTAGCGCTACAATTCCTTCATTATAAATGATGACGTCATACTTGCGTACCTTATTTCGTCTCGTAACTTCTACAGGATATCCTTTCTGTGAGGGAAATATTGTGACAAAGTAGGTAAAGGCTTCAGCTATTCTTACCGGTACGTAGCAAGCGGTTTGCTTGTCTACAATGCTATGTATCATTGTCTCTGAACCAGATAAGCATCTTAAACATCTTTTTTGCGGGCTGTGCACCATGTCATCAGCCAGTGTGGTCGAAAAATATGTTCAGGTATCTTTTTCCACTTTCCCTGCATGCGTACTAAGACGTGAAATGGTCGCAATTTTACTTAGAATCGTTTTTGCGCACGTTGAAGTCGGCGCTTTAAATGAAAAGTATTGCGGGTTACCCGCCGGCTACCCCTTTCTATTCGTTTTACTTTCCTCGGAACAATACAATATTAGCATTTCTACACAAGAAACTGAAAGTGTTCCCAGAATTTATTGCCATCGTGTTCCCGTGGAAGCGTGTCAAGTCAAACTTCCAAAGTATCCACATTTCACGAGTTCATCAGCTGGTTGAAAATTTTGCACGTAGGTAATTTCAGTTTTCGATAGGATCCCATCTTCAACACTGATATCAGGGCTGAAGGTTTTATCAACAAGTCCCCGAATGGAGTGGTAATTGTAATGGGTCCGTGTTGTGTAATCGGCTACTTAAACTAGACTATGGTTTACCACTATTCCTAGCATTACGTTGGCGTGCGCGCGATTCAAGGCACCTGAAATTCGGCTATGCAAATCTATAGATTGAAATCGCCCATTAGTATTATTCTGCTGCGTATATTTCTGAATGCCTTTAGACGAGCATCGGTTTTTTTTTTCAGGAAGCTCAAGGGAACTAGTTGATTGTCTGTGAAGGTGCCAATCATTAATCTACTCTCACCTAGAAATATTCTGCAGCAAGCATTTGCATGCTCATTGATGTGTGGAGTGATTCACATATTAATGTTTTTTTTTTTAATCAGTAGGGCAACACCACCGCACCTGCTCGTCCTGTCCTTCCGGATAACTTTGTAGTAGTCAGGAAAGACCTCATCCTTCTAAATGTCACTTGGAATGAAGTTTCCGTTATTCCTATGAAACGTGCATCCTACAACAATGACATAGTAGTTGTAGTAATAATAGTAGTAGTAGTAGTAGTAGTAGTAGTAGTAGTAGTAGTAGTAGTAGTAGTAGTAGTTGTAGTAGTAGTAGTAGTAGCAGTATAAGACTTTATTCAGCCTAAAAATTACAGGCCGACTATACCGACCGCCTCGGCGGCAAATCGACGCTGTTATTCGTCCCCTTGAGCCCCAAGGCAGTCGAGCCAGGAGGCGATGCAAGCGTACGGGGAGAATAGGAAACATTGCTGAGAAGCCGAGCAGTAGGATAGGCAATGTGATAGGTCCGCATATGTAGAAGGGCAATTGGGACAGGAGGGGTCGGATCGATAGCGACAGTGAAAGAGGCGGGAGGGGGTAATCAATGCGTTCATTTGGATGTGCCGCAAAAGGTGCACCTCTGGCGCAGTGAGTGATGGATGAGGGGAATGATAATAGCGCTTGTCGAGAGGGAGCTCGAGGAAAACGTACTTGATGGTGTGGTGCAGGGAGAGTCTGTCATAGTCCTCCGAGGACTCGGGCCAGGGAATCAATAATGCCTAGTAAAAAGTGTCGTGGCCGAGCTGATGAGCCAGCTCATTGCCGTCCAACCCGGAGCGCCTTGGGATCCAGCGGAGGAAAACGGTGGAAGCCTGCGCTGCAGTGACCGCTCGTTCGACCATCTGTCAGCGCAAATAAGGGAGGGTGCGTTTCTGTATGTGGAGGATGGCGGCTTGGGAATCACGGTATATTGTATATTTTGGGAGAGAGGGAGGTAAGGGAAATTATTGCAGGGCATGGGCAATGGCAAAGACCTCGATAGAGACTGCATCTGGATGCTGTAGGTACGGCTCGTTGGTGTGCGTTTCAGGCGCGGGAGGGGGGATAGTAGCGAGCGTAACTGCAGGAACCTTAAGGAGCCATGACAGAGGCATTTCTGTAGGCTACTCCAGGGGTAGTAAAGGGGGTTAAAGTTACTGCAAAGCCGCGTGACGACGGTGGGTATGAGGCGAGTTACAGATTGGCAGATCATGACAGCGGGGTTGAGGACTTGCATATTCTAGGCTGCAGCCATAAAGAAGCCAAGAAGTTTGTATAGGGATACGATAGAAATAGGAAAACCTGAAAATGGAGGGAGATAAGTGCGTTGTAGGAGCGCTGCTATGAGGAGCGGTTAAAAATTAGAAGCTAGAATTCCCCCGGAGCAGAAAAAAAAAGGCCAGCAGTGGTGACAAAGTAATGGGGTCTAGGCTACGTTTCAGGGCCTCCTATACGTGACTGAGAGAGCCAGACAAATACTAGAGATTTGCCGTAGCTTCTGATGTCAGTCATTGTCGCGGGATGCAGAAGCAGAGTCTTTAAGCACTTTTACACGAGTTTGGGTGCGCTAATCTATATGTAGTCCATAGTAGTCGACTGATAAAACGTTTAGCGTTAACGAGCTTCACTTTTGTGTCAGCATTCCAATATGATTGCACTTAACACAAAAGTTCTTCCCTTTTTCGATGCGATTCTCGTGACTAGTCATGTGAAGTAGTTGTGTCTGCTTCTTTTTCATGTTTCAAATATCGCTTCCTTTTGCGGTTACAAACTTTACAAAGATCGCTTCCTTCTGTCGTTTCCTTTCTATTGTTACAAACCTTCAACAGGTCTATCTGGATTTCTCTTCCGTTGTTCCAGCCAGTGAATCCGTTCCACTGACGTCACTTCCACACCGAAGCGATCTGGAAAAAATGCCCTTCCCAAATGTATTTTGAGTTCCTTCCTTGGTTTTATTCGGGCTTCACGAGACCCCATAAAGATTACGTTGTTCCACCTAGCCCTGGCTTTCAATTCAACGGTTTTCCTGTCATGCTGCTTAACTGTGGGTTCCTGATTGCGTACAGCTGTTTCGAGGCCTTCCAATTTCGCGCACGTCTCCGCAACTTTATAAATTTTTTGTTCCAGCGATGACAGCATAAAATTCATCTATGCTTGTTTCTCAAAAAGAAGCTGAAGCAGTTCAGCAGTAGGAGGACCGGGTTCTATCTCCATATCCCCACAAAGTACGTGTTTCGTATCATACCACAACAAGCTGATCATATCACTACAGTTCTGTGGGAGTGGCAGAAAAATTAGGCACAGAATTTTAATTGAAACAGGAGAATAATAACGCACCTGTAACTGAAGTCGTGCGATTTTGGGTGAGATGGCTGCTGTGCTGCTGCCGCTCCCACGTCATGATGCGGCGAAAGCTTTAGAAGCTCCGAAAAGTAGCACGATGTCCCTTCGTTAGACGAATCTGAGTTGCCTGGCGATGTGACGTCATCCTCTTCCAATGCAAAAATGAAAAGTAGGTGTGAGAAACGCGGCATGCTAGCTCAATTGGTTAGAGCATCGCAGGCGTAATGCGAAGACGTGGGATCGTTCCCCACCTGCGGCAAGTTGTGTTTTCATGTACTTTCATTGCCATTAATTTATCATTTCTTTAATTCAATTGGTAAGTAAAATTACCCGTATGCTTTCCTTTCTGTCTTTGTTTGTTGGCTTCTCGTGATATATATAATAAAAAATCGGGCCCCTCGGTTAACCTCATTTCTTCTCGTCCTAGCTTAGGGACTGTGCTTTCTAAGAAGGGGGCAATGATGCGTTTACTTACATATCATTTATCCCGGCACTGCATTTAACCAGCTAACATCTTAAGTTTATCGCAGAGCGCAAGACGCGCTTGCACGATTGTGAACTTAATCGAATGTTATCGCTGATTCTACCTGTCGTGTATGTTCTCCGCGAACTATGCGTAATTGAAGTGTCATCCCGACGCGAATTGTTTAGCATTTTATAAATACATGAGTAGCCCAGGGTGTATGCTGGGACATTTGACAAGTCATGTATAAAAGCCGACGAGCTTGACCCGCACATCAAATTTGGACGATTGCTGATTGTTGTCACCGCTAATGTTGCGCTTTGAGTGCTACTTGTATTGCTGAGCACTAGCCCGTTCGATAAAAAGTTGAAGTATTGTAGTCTCGCTTTTGGAAAACATTATTCTACGCTGTCACAACGTCAGAATAATGGAGACATATGCGCTGGGGAAAAAGTTACTTAAAGAGGTCGCTTAGCTCAAGGCTTATTTGAGACCTCTGTGAACTGGTACATAACATACTACACGAGGAGCTGCTCTTTATGGAGCAACACAACATAATTCGGTTATCAGAGCGTGGGCGCAGTTTTCCTTGTATTCCATCTACCTTTTTAGAAAGGATAGAACAAGAAAACTCAGTAGTTTTTTTTTAACTACACAGGCATAGGTAATGTCATGTCAGAAACGTACAGTTGATCCCTGTTTCATAGAAACTGGTAGAATACAAATCGAAACGTGTCTTCACAACACCTATGGCATCTTTGCTTCGTGATCTCACGGTAGGCTGCAGTGAAAGGAGCACGGCTTGTGGATATGCGACCATGCTGCTGGTTTGCTTAGCGCACCGCGTCCTGTTGGCGCGCGGCGTCCTGATACCGAGTTGCTTCGGCGGGCGTACGAGCATTATGGTGCGGCTACGTAGTGTCTTGCGCAGCCAGTTGAGCTGCATCGCGGTCAGCTTCAGGAATGCGAGTGGCAGAGTTGGCAGCGAGCGCGCGAAGGCGTTCTGCTTCGCGCAAGCATGTCGTTCGCCGGACCAAAGCAAAATTCACCCGTCGACGTCGTTTCCTTTCAGCACCGCGTAGCGGAGCAGTTTTATTAGTTAATGTCATCGCAAGCGAAGCTTTGAGCGGCGTGTAAGCACTGCTCATACATGTTTAAGCCGCACTCCGTAGGCGACGAGGCGTTGCAGGCTAACAGAACACGTAAGACAAACTATGTGCGGAAACAGTGCTCTCACCTCAGCAGAAGGCCTACACCGTCTACTAAGCCTAAACCGCGTTGGAGCCTCCGCTGCGCTGAGACTACCGAAGCGCTCTCCGTCGGCGCTCGTAAGTGCCATGATGCATTACTTCGCTTCACCTTCCCTAGATGATGGTCGCATGCCTGTCAAAAGCGAGAAACTCTTACTCGTTCGCGCCGATGTCCCATACGTTAGAGGAAGTTGATTGTGGAGCCCGCATAACACTCTCGTGTTAACATGCACCGACGGTTACGATACTCCATAATGCGAAATTTCAGCGCATTCCTATACGTGTTTTCATTTCGCGACATATTGAGGCATCGCGCCGATCACCAAACTGACTCGCAGAGCGGCGACGCCCGGAGCTATATACTGGCTGGCCACACAGTTACCGCTTCACGGCGCCTGTGCCTTATGTAACCTTAATGTTTACCGGAGAAGACTTGCGGTGAACGCTATGCGCGGAGGCGATCTTCCTTTTTCATTTCCTCCGGACGGCCGGCGCCATTGCGGACCTGAGCTTTAAGCTGACTTCCCCGCTTTCCTCCTCACGTTCTCTTCGCTATCGCAATTTTCTTATTTACTCCAAAACCTTTCACCCTACTCTCCTCCTTCACTTTCGGCTCCATGCTTGTAGCGTAAACAAGGGAAGATCGCGACATGAAGGGGAACACACAGCTGTGCTGTCTGACGACTCAATTATTTATTAAGAAGGAGCACACACATATACCTAAACAAAACAAAGGTGCAACACTGTAGCCTCCTCCTCCGCTTTCCCATCTGCGCTCTTATCGCTCTAGCCTTCTTTCACTCCCCGCTGCGCTCCACGTTCGCTTGGCTACACCAAGGGAGCAAGAGGCACGCGGACGCTCAACGCAGGAACGGACGCCTAAGAGGCGCGCTATAGAACGGTCTTCATTGGCAATAATAGAGAGCTATTGTACATGTAACATTAAAGTGAACCGCCTATAGAACAAGTTTTTATATGAAACCATGGAATAACTTCTCTAATGCACTTCTCTAATACATTGCAATTATATCCAGTTATACGGGAGCGTCATATAGATTGAAGACCCAAGAACACAATTATGCAGAAAAGAAATTGTCATTATTGGTCGCTAGGTCCGTTGTTTGCACGCTGAGGTTCTGACGAAAATTCTCTTTTACGCGTCTTCTGTAGTACATCTAAAAAATAGCCTTTCCCAACAAAAAAGGTAGTGTGATTCCTATGCCCCTAGTAAACCCACTTTCTTTAGAAAAGTTCTGACTGGTAGAGTCCCTGCATCGAACATAATTAAAGTCGTCGTTGCTCCCGCTACCACGTGCATTTGGTAAGACTCAATGAAGTGCTAACTTAGGCCGTCTGGCACATGCATAAAAAAACAAGTAGCAATAAAATACATAGGACATAAAAGGAGACGCTCAGTGCTCACTATCAACATATTTTATAGCGCGCACAGCGTAAATAAAGGGTGTTTCAGTGGCCACCTTCAATTTTTTTTAACTTGTCTGTGGCAGATAGAACAATTTTAGTCCATGAGCGAGTCTGCTTGAAGAGACAGACATTACTGCAGAAAATATTTATATGCATAATCAAATAATTGCGAAAAATGTAATAATTATAATTTCAAGATAATTCTCTGATATTTTATCTTCTATGCGTTTGATTTAAAGCCAAGAAAGATGTGTAGTTATAATTTATGAACACATGTTCTCAAAAACACCAAACATCGAGCTGAGAGGGTAGCCTTGATGCACAGAATCTTGAACTTTATTAAGGGGCTCCCATGGCTTTACTAAGCATTATTTCGCCTTCTGCAATTCTAGTACACAACGGCTACTCTCTCTCTGAATATGAACCCAAGGTAATGTAATAACGAACATTGTGCAAAAGGACATAGACCACATTCAAACGCGTTCGAAAAGTCGATCTGGAGAACAGCTACGGCAGTTTAGATAGCTTCGCAGCACTCAAGCTTCCAAGGAATTTCATGAATGCTTAGCGAATTGCTACTCCTTTCATACCACACGTTTCTTGGAGGGGGGGGGGGGGAGGCATCAATGACTCTTACAACTAACTCAAGTTTTCTTGCAAGGACCTTCACTAAAATTTTCTAGTGAACATTAATATGTGATTGGGGCCTGTCTGATGTCACTTGTATAAAATTTTTATGCTGTTGGAATTCGGCATTTGTACCATATGGGATACTTTGAATTACAATTGCGTCGTTTTCTTCTCATAATCTTCAATAAAATGGGCAGTGTGAAATGGCCAAAATTTTTTGCATGTTGTGCAATATAGTGTGTTGAGACCAGGGGGTGCGGGTGATTTACGGGGGTTCAAACTATCGATGGCACATTCCATTTCCAGAGCCCTTATTGGCATTTTTAATCAAATTTTAGATGCCTCGCTGAGCCGTAGCTTCTTTCAAGAAAGCTTTGAATACATCCATGTGAATGGGTCTAAGACGCTTGGAGTTCTCATAGAACACACGCTCTGTACTGTGAGCGTCTCTCACTACAAGCCAATCATTCTCGATAACGCATATAGATACCCTGCAGATGTAACTGAAGCTGCTACGAGAGCGCTCCTAGTGGTGGCTCGAGTATACGATGAGATTAGAAGCCGCAGCAGAGACGGCATGGTTATACATTGTCCGGCCACGATCATGACTATGTTTCTTTTTTTTATTATTTAAATGTCAGCTGAAGGCCGACGTTCTCGACGCTTACAGCAATAAGTCCGCTTCGAAACCACAAGAAGGCCTGTGCTATGGAGTGCTACAGTGTTTACATCAATGCCCCAGGTGCGAGGATTATTAAAGAGGAGCAGTAACGATGTAGCGTTTTTCAGTGGAGATATAAAAGCTTCAAAAGTCTGACTGTATTCTGCGTGCTGAATTTGCGCAGCACCCGTGTTTGCGCGAAAAACGCCTTGCATGCTGGCTTGTACGAGCAACGGCGAGTGTGGTTGGGCAAATGACCACCGCTACTTAGTCAAGCAGCGTCCGTGCGATGCTCTAGCAAGTGCTAACTAAGACAGTGCCCGGTTTGGCCAATATAACATATTGTCACGTGGGGGGTGAAGTTGAAGAACACAGTATCAATACTGTGAAAGACAAACTAACTTTTATTAGGCGAACCCATGCCCACAAAAAAGAGGCTACTCTTATAGCGCAACGCTAGCGGCGAACAACGTCGGCGATCGTCGAAAATCTGATCAGCGTGTCAAGCGCGTCCGCTTTTATACAGCAGTCGTCGAACGATCCAGACTAACCGTTGGGACCCGCGTGCCTTCCACAAAGTTCTGCACCATTCGCGTCAGGCGATGAAATCAGATAACATAAGGTTCGCCGACAACAGACAGCGGATAAAAGCATCGAGAACTTTCCAGAAACTTCGGATACATGCAGGCGCGTCCCGCGCTGTGCGATAACATTTGTTGGGCGGCGAAACGTTGTCGCCCGATACAGATAAGTACACGTCTCATTAACCCCCTCTTAAAAAGCATCGACCCGATGCTGCAAAGAAACGAAAGTAATAAAGAAAAGCACTCTAAGCAAAGAAAACAGCAAAATGAGGAAGTTCGTCAGTGTCCGTAAAAGGGTTTAAGGCCCACCACGTGGACCACTTCAGATCGTACGCGGCGGCGCTGTGAATGCGAAATGCCATCTCGCACGACCTCATAGTCCAGCACGCCAATACGTCGGATGACCTTGTAGGGTCCGAAATAGCGCTGCAATAATTTCTCACTCAGTCCTCGTCGGCGTATCGGGGTCCATACCCAAACATGGTCACCGGGATGGTACTCGACGAAGCGACGTCGGAGGTTGTAGTGTCGGCTGTAGGTCCTCTGCTGGTTTTTGATCCGCAGGCGGGCGAGCTGTCCGGCTTCTTCGGCGCGCTGGTGATAGGTAGCGACATCAAGACTCTCCTCGTCAGTGATGTGCGGCAGCATGGCGTCGAGCGGCGTCCTGCCGTAAACCAGCTTAAATGGCGTGATCTGTGTTTCTTGCACCGCCGTGTGGTAAGCGAGTGTTACGTACGGCAGGACCGCATCCCACGTCTTGTGCTCGACGTCGACGTACATTGCTAGCATGTCGGCGAGGTTGTGGTTCAGGCGCTCCGTGAGACCATTCGTCTACAGATTGTAGGCAGTTCTCCTCCTGTGACTAATCTGGCTGTATTGCAGAATGGCTTGCGTGAGCTCTGCTGTAAAAGCAGTTCCTCTGTCCGTGATGAGGACTTCTGGAGCACCATGTCGGAACAGGATTTTCTCGACGAAAAATTTCGCCACTTCAGCAGCGCTGCCTTTCGGTCGAGCTTTAGTTTCAGCGAAGCGGCTGAGATAGTCCGTCGCCATGACGATACACTTATTTCCGGGAGTTGATGTCAGAAACGGTGCCAACAAGTCCATCCCGATCGTCTGAAAAGGTCGGCAAGGAGGCTTGATCGGCTGTAGTAATCTCGCTGGCCTTGTCGGTGGTGTCTTGCGTCGCTGACAGTGTCGGCATGTCTTGACGTAACTGGCGATTCGGGGGTTAGGTGCGGCCAGTAATACCTTTCTTGTACCCTCTATAGCGTAGGGGAGAAACCGAGGTGTCCAGCGGTCGGATCGTCATGTAGGGCGTGCAGTACTCCTGGACGCAGCGCCGACGGTACAAGAAGGTAGTTGGCGCGGACTGGTGAGAAGTTCTTCTTCACGAGTAGGTTGTTTTGAAGCGTGAACGAAGGCAATCAACGCTTAAATGCCTTAGGGACAACGTCGGTGTGTCCTTCCAAATACTCGACTTGGACTTTTGGCTCCGGGTCTCCTCTTTGCTGTTCGGCGAAGTCTTCCGAGCTTATTATTCCGAGGAAGGCGGTCGCCATCCTCATCATCTTGCGGCGGCGGGTAAATGGGGCGCGTGATAGGCAATCGGCATCTGAGTGTTTTCGTCCGGTCTTCTATGTTACAGTGACGTCGTATTCTTGTAGTCTGAGGCTCCACCGTGCCAGCTGTCCTGAAGGGTCCTTTAAGTTAGCTAGCCAACACAACGCGTGATGATCGCTGATCACTTTGAATGGCCCGTCATATAGGTAAGGGCGAAACTTCTCTGTAGCCCAAACAATGGCGAGGCAATTCTTTTCGGTTGTAGAATAATTGCCTTCCGCTTTGGACAACGACCGGCTCGCGTAAGCTATCACGTGTTCATGTCCATCTTTTCTCTGGACTAGGAGGGCACCGAGGCCTAGGCTACTGGCGTCAGTGTGGATTTCGGTATCGGCGTCCTCGTCGAAGTGCGCAAGTACGGGCGGCGACTGCATGCGTCGTTTGAGTTCTTGAAATGCGTCGGCCTGCGGCGTTTTCCACTTGAACTCGACGTCACATTTAGTGAGCTGTGTCAGCGTCTCAGCGATGCGTGAAAAGTCCTTGACAAATCGCCTGTAGTAGGCGCACATGCCAAGAAATCTACGCACTGCCTACTCGTCGATGGGCTGCGGGAACTTTGCGATGGTAGCTGTTTTCTGCGGGTCGGGGCGGACTACAGACTTGCTGATGACGCGGCATAGGCACAGAAGCTCATCGTAAGCGAAGCGGCACTTTTCTGGCTTCACATTGAGCCCTCATGAGCCCACCTAAGGTGATCGTCGAAATTACCGGCGTAGACAACGACGTCATCCAAGTAAACGAGACAGGTCTGCTACTTCAATCCTGCTAAAACCGTGTCCATCACGCGCTGGAACGTTGCAGGCGCCTAGGACAGTCCAAATGGCATAACCTTGAACTCGTAGAGGCCGTCTCGGGTGATGAAGGCGGTCTTTTGGCGATCTCTTTCGCCGAATTCTATTTGCCAATACCCAGACTTGAGGTCCATCGATGAGAAGTATTTAGCGTTGCAGAGCCGATCCAGTGCGCCGTCTATCCGTGGGAGGGGGGTATACGTCCTCTTTCGTGATCTTGTTCAGACAACGCTAATCGACGCAGAAACGTAGGGTTCCGTCATTTTCGTCACCAGGACAATAGGGGATGCCCGCGCGCTTTTCGATGGCTGGATGATGTCGTCGCGCAGCATTTCGTCGACTTGTTCTCTTATAGCTTCACGTTCTCACGGCGAAACTCGGTAAGGGCTCTGGCCGAGTGGTCGAGCGCACTCCTCGGTGATTATGCGATGCTTGGCGACTGGTGTTTGTCGAATCCTCGATGACGTCGAAAAGCAGCCTTTGTATCGTTGGAGCAGTCTTCTGAGCTATTGTTGCTTAATCACGGGGAGACTGGGATTAATGTCATAATCTGGTTCGGGAACCATGGTCGTCGGGGTAGGTGCGGCGGAATCCGAGAGGACAACGCGTTACTGGTTTCCAGAATTTCCTCGATGTACGCGATCGTTGTGCCCTTGTTGATGTGCTTGAACTCCTGGCTGAAGTTTGTCAGCAACACTTCAGTTTTCCCTCCATGCAGTCCAGCGATCCCTCTTGCGACGCAAATTTCACGGTGTAGCGGTAGACGTTGGTCGCCATCGATGGCGCCTTCTACATCAGCGGGTGTTTTGGTGCGACCGAAATAACAATGCCAGAGCTAGGCAGGATGCTCACTTGATCTTTGAGCACACTCAAGGCGTGGTGACTACAAGGGCTCTCTAGCGGTATCGCTTTATCTTCCGACAGCGTTATTGACTTCGACTTCAGGTCGATGATTGCGCCCTGTTGGTTCAGGAAGTCCATACCGAGAATGACGTCTCGTGAACACTGTTGGAGGATAACGAAGGTGGCAGGGTAAGTCCGGTCATGAATGGTTATTGTTGCCGTGCAGATTCCAGTCGGCGTGATCAGGTGTCCTCCAGCGGTCCGAATTTCAGAGCCTTCCCATGCGGTCTTAACTTTTTTCAACTGGGCGCTGATGTGTCCACTCATTACGGAGTAATCAGCCCCTGTGTCCACTAAGGCGGTAACTGCGCGGCTGTCAAGAAGCACGTCGAGGTCGGTGGTTCGTTGTCTGGCGTTGCAGTTAGGTCTTGGCGTCGGATCATGGCTGCGTCGTGTTGAACTGAAGTTGCAACGTCGCGTCGCCAAGGCGTCTTTCATCGGTGTGCTCTTGGCTTCCTGACTACGTCGGGACGGCGGCGTGTCGTTATTATGTCGTGGAGATTGTCTCTTCGTCGTCTTCGTCGGCGCGGAGGATCTTCGTCAGTTCGACGAACAGCAACCGCACCTGGATCGGTTGCTGCTTTTAGTTTTCAGGATATGGGCTCGCAGAGTGGCCCCGTGCTGGGCCAGTGTATGGACGGCGCTGCGGCGGCAGATAGCGGCCTGGTGACGGCGACCCGGGCGGCGCTCGGGGGCTCCACTGAGTAGCGGCGAGGTAGTCGGCGATGTCACGAGGGCTTTCACCTTCCCGAGGGCGCGGTGCGTGGACGGCGAACCCTCGCAATCCCAGGTTACGGTATGGGCATCAGCGGCACACGTGGCCGGCTTCCCCGCAGTGGTAGCAGAGCGGGCGGTGGTCAGGAGCGTCCAAACGTCTGTCTTCCTCGGGTAGTTGCGCTGGGCGATGGGTGGGCGTGCTGGCGGCGGCGGCGGCGGCGGCGGCGGTTGACGGAATTGCGGCGTTACAGGGCCCTGGTGCGGTGGTGGAGGGAGACCTTGACGGCGGGCAACGGCCGCGTGGGTCACCGCTTCTGGCTGGGGCTGCGATGATTGTGGTTGTACCTCGGGAACTCCAAGCGATCGCTGGACTTCTTTGACAATTTCGGCGATTGAGGCGACTTGATGTTGCGATGAAGGGTATATTCTTTAAAGCTCCTCTCGTACGACTGCCCAGATGGTCTCGCGCAGGTCGTCGGTGGCCATTGATTGAACTCCGGCGTAGCTTGTTGGCTTGGTGCATCGGTCGAATTGCCGGTTCCGCATTTCCAGTGTCTTCTCGATGCTCGGCGCCTCACGAAGAAATTCGTCGACGGTCTTCGGTGGGTTTCTTACCATTCCGGCGAAAACTTCCTCCTTTACACCACGTATCAGTAGGCGGACTTTCTTCTCCTCTGACATTTCCGGGTCGGCGTGGCGGAACAGACGGCTCATTTCCTTAGTGAAGGTCGCGATCGTCTCATTCGGCAGCTGCGCTCTGGTCTCCAGTAGAGCTTGGGCTCGCTGTTTTCGCACGACACTTGTAAATGTTGGCAGGAAGCCACTTCGGAACAGGTCCCACGTCGTCAACGTGGCTTCTCGATTCTCAAACCACGTCCTCGCAGCGTCCTCCAATGCGAAATAGACATGTCGCAGCTTGTCGTCGCTTGCCCAGCTGTTAAACGTAGCGACCCTCTCATACGTTTCCAGCCACCTTTCCGGGTCCTCAAATGTGGAACCGCGGAACGTCGGTGGTTCCCTGGGCTGCTGGAGCACGATGGGCGTGGCTGGGACTGCCATTGGGGTTGCCTTGGCCACCATCTTCTTGGTATTCTCAGGCAGAAGTCCGTGCTCCAGGGGCAGCTGCTGAAGACGACGGCTTGCTCGATGGTCCGGGACTACGTTGGTGTTCTCTTTGCGGTACGGGCTTGGATCACGGCTTGTCGGGGGCGTCAGGTACATGAACAAAAAGCACCTCCACCAGATGTCACGGGGTGGTGACGTTGAAGAACACAGTAGCAATACTGTGAAAGACAAAACTAACTTTTATTGGGCGAACCTGTGCCCACAAAAAGAGGTTACACTTTAGCACAACGATAGCGGCGAACACGGCCGGCGATCGTCGAAAATCTGATCAGTGGGTCAAGCGCGTGGGCTTTTATACAGCAGTCGTTGAACGTTCCAGACTAATCGTTGGGACCCGCGTGCCTTCCACAAAGTTCTACACCATTCGCGTCAGGCGACGAAATCAGATAACATATGGTTCGGCAACAACAGACAGCGGATAGAAGCATCGATAACTTTCCAGAAACTTCGGATACATGCAGGCGCGTCCCGCGCTGTGCGATAACATTTGTTAGGCGGCGAAACGTGGTGCCCGATAAAATGAGCACACGTGGCAATATCCCACAGGCGAGGGGAATGCTATACACCACACCAACTTCACATTCAAGGAGGGATTTGGTGTACTTTATTTTGCAGGCTGGCCTCTCCTTGTGATCGTTCACTAGGCGGCACATTCCCTCCAGCTTTTCCGGAGCTCGCTGACAACACAACTGATACCGCCTACTTGTCACCGACTTTCTTGAGGTGGTGTGAAACCTGATTGCAGTAAGGCACTAGGACAGGTCGCTGTGGCAGGCGTACGTATTCCCCAGTTGGAGCTTCCTACCAAATTTTACCTCGCGAATCTGGCTTTTTACCACTGAGGCTACAATTTCTCTATGAAAAACAGCTTTGTGAAGACGCCTTAGGTGGGCGTGGATGCTATCACAAACTGGATGTTCGCAGGATCTGGCCAGAGCATAGCCAATGCAGTTTTCTGCTATATCTCTTTTTACGTCCTTGGAATGGGCCGATTGATAATTGAGAATTTTCTTTTCGACCGTAGCATGTACTTCCAGTCCACACGCGTTTCGTGAAAAACGTCAAGTTCGTGATAGCATCGACGCTCAACTAAAACGTCTTGAGAAATCTAGTTTCCATAGAGAAATCGTGGCCTGAGTGGTAGAAAGCTTGATGCGCTAGGTGCCTACGACCCTGTACTGCCAGGTAAAAGTTGGGCAGCACGGCATCCACTGCCTCGAAAATAAGGAGCTAACTCAGTTCCGGGGGAGGCGGGTTCTTGGAGCAATTCAAAACTATATGATTTGATTTGGCTCTATTGCCAAAACTAATGCAGGAGGGAGAGTACTGACCACGGTATATGTGAGATTATACCTCCGGGTTGGGGAAATAGTGGGTCTGTAACAGGCGACAGATGATTTCTTGCGTCTTGTGAGGCGGTGGGTAGAGTTGCCTATTAAGGTTATAGCGGTTAGTTATATCGTGAAGTGAGACCAGCTTGTCTCTCGCAATCTTCAGGTAGGAGACGTCCACGGCCCGGCTAACGAATCCTTGGGCTCTGGGCTGCCTAGTTCCCCGGGTTGAAGGAGCGGGCTGGTAGCCAGGTCAGTTCAATCTCTCGGAGAGGACATAGGGTGTGACGAAGAAGGTGGAGGGCGATTGAGGATATTTCATTTCATTTCGTTTCATTTATTTTCACCTTAAAGGCCCGGAGGCATTACATAAGGGAGGGCTTTAATCCTTGTAACAATGTTAGAAGAAATGTACAGAACAGTAAAGAACAACAATAAACACATACAACTCAGGAACAATTGTGAAAAAGAAGGGAACATCGTGTTAGAGTAAGGGTTGGTGGAATCGGCAATTAAGCAGTGCGGTTATTTAACATTTCTCGGAACGTTTTACGGTCAGTGCATGTCACGATATCTTCTGGAAGATGGTTCCAAAGGGTTATAGCGTCGGGAAAGAATGAAGTCTTCATGGCAGATGATCGGGTATTAATGTTTGCTATGGGACGACTGTGGCTTAAGCGAGAGGATGTACGTAAGGGTGGATTTAGCAGGGAATGCCTGGAGTGTGGATGGTAATAAAAGGTGTGAAGCAAGCAGAGACGAGAGGTGATCCGGCGGGAAGCAAGTGATGGTAGTTCAAGTGAACGTTTTAGTGCGGTTATGCTGGTATCACGAGAGTAATTGGAAGTTATAAACCGAGCAGCGCGATTTTGTATTGCTTCTATGTCATAGGTTAGATATGATTGGGAAGGGTGCCAGATAGATGACGCATATTCTAACTGCGGACGTACGAATGTTAGATATGCTAGCTTTTTTATTTCTGGTGATGCGGCTTTTAGGTTGCGTTTTAAGTATCCAAGGGTGCGTGAAGCATTAGAACAGATGGTGTCAATGTGAGTTGCCCATGATAGTGTCGATGTCAGGTGAACGCCGAGATATTTGTAAGACGGGGCATGATTGATAGGAGCTGAATTTATTGTGTAGGTGTGACTGGTTAAGCTGTGGTTGCGGGTAAATGACAGAGCTGTGCATTTAGTAAGGTTAAGCGGCATGTACCATTTCTCGCACCATACTGCGATGGAATCGAGATCCTGTTGTAGAGCGGCGATTTCAATCGAGCCTTTGCTTGGAGAATATAGGACACAGTCATCCGCGAAAAGACGTAATTTGTTCTTAATGTTAGCAGGCAAGTCATTGATGTAGATGAGGAAAAGTAGAGGCGATAAACCAGCGCCCTGTGGCACACCCGATGTTACGCTGCTAAGAGATGAATTATGGTTATTTGCAGAGGTAAACTGTGTGCGTCCTTTTAAGAAGTGTTCAAGCCAGGTAAGCAAGCTATTTGGGATTCCGATAGATGCAAGTTTTTGAAGTAGGTGATTGTGGGAAACGCGGTCGAATGCTTTTGAGTAATCCAAGAAAATGGCATCAATCTGCAAATGAAGGTCCATGAAATGTAGAATGTCATGGGTGAACTCGGCGAGTTGAGTCTCGCATGAAAATAGTTTTCTGAAGCCGTGCTGGTGAGTGTAAAAGAAGTTGATAGATTCCAGGTGAGACATTAGGTTGGATGAGATTATATGTTCTAGAAGTTTAGAAGGAATGCTGGTCAGAGAAATTGGTCGATAATTTGTAGCACGGGAGCGGTCGCCAGTCTTGAAGATTGGTACGACATGGGCCTTTTTTCAGTCGTCGGGCAAGCTTTCAGTCTTTAAGGATTGCGTAAATATTAGATGTAGTATCTGGCTAGAAATGTTACTGGCGTTAACTAGTATTTTCGCGTTAATTCCATCACACCCGGCTGAGGTGGTTAGTTTGAGTGAATTAATGAGGCTACATATGCCATCAGGGTTGATCTCGATGTCTGGCATTAAGTTTACTGGGAGTGGTGGTATTGGTTCAATGAGAGTGTCATTAGTGTTGGAGAAAACTGAGATGAAGTAGTCATTAAGAGCTGACGCGCATTTCTCAGAATTAATGAGATTACCATCCGGATCTGTTAGTTCAATCTGTCTAGAATCTGTCTTTACTGAAAGTAAGCGCCAGAATTTATTGGGGTTTGATCGTAGAATCTTCAGAAGGTCATGATTAAAGAAGTTATCTTTGGCTATCGTCAGCTCCTGAATGTATTGGTTAGCGCACAGTTCGTATTTTTCCCATGTTTCTGAGTCATTTGTTAGTTTGGCTTTTCGGTAAAGCCTTTTCTTTTTAGCAAGGAGAGCTTTCAGTCGTTTATTAAACCATTCATTGTTAGAGTCGGATTTCACGAGAACTGTTGGTATATATCTAGCTTCCAGGTTGAGCAATACATTCTTATAAAGTTGCCAGTTGCTATCGACAGTTCTTGATAAGTAAGACTGCTGAAAATCATTAAAAAAATTGTGGAGTTCGTTATTTATGGCGTCGAAGTCCGCCCTTTTGTAATCTTTTATTATTTTTCTTGTGGGTGACTTTTTCTTAAGCGCTATTGTCATGCAGATATGGATGAGGTTGTGAGCGCTCAGACCGGGTAGTGTGGTAACGCTACTTAAGCTATCGGGGCAAGATGTGAGCATAGGGTCAAGGGTGTTATCCCCTCTTGTAGGCAATGATATTACCTGATGTAGGTTGAAGTCTAGCATAAGATCAATAAATTGTTTAGCTTCGGATAACGGTGACCTGTTGGTTACAGAAAGCAGAGGCCAGTTAATGTTAGGGTAATTGAAATCGCCAAAGAGGTGAATAGGTGCGTTAGGGAATTTGTCAGGGATGTCGGTTAGTGCTTTACGGAGTGAATCGCAGAATGACGGATGGCTGTCCGGCGGCCTGTAGCACACGCCAAAAATTGGCTTTCCAGCACCGTTGTAAGCGCAAGTCCACAATAGTTCGAGATTATCATCCCGACTGATCAGGGAAGATGAGAAGGTGTTTCTGATAGCTAATAAAACACCCCCACCTCTCCGGTCGCTCCGATCATGGCGATACAGAGCATAGCCGGAATTAGGAGGGAAAATTTCGCTATCTCTTACGTCTCCGTTTAGCCACGTTTCAGTTAGTACTATGATGTCGGCATCGATGTCGTGAGTGAAGCTGCGAAGTTGTTCGCGTTTGGGTAGCAAACTGCGCATGTTAGTGAAGGCTATGTTAAGGAGAGGTAAAGATGAGGGACGATTGCGGGGTGAGGTTGAAGTGATAGGCTTCGTTGTCCGTCATTGCACGTTTTCGTGACTTATTTGGGATGCGCTGTTTCCATGCACCTTTGTGAATGGTCTCGTAGCCTCAATCACACTGTCAGAAGTAGGGTCGTAGTGATAGCGCTTATTGTTCACTAGCAACTTGTCTACGTGTAGTTTGAACGCACATTTTTGTGGTCGTATGAAACCTAACAATTTAGAACGTGCGATGCGAGTAGCAGGAGCGAAATCTTCATGTATAGCGAAGTTTGTTGCCTTTAGTTTCCGCCCACAGGCCAGAATGTTTTCCTTTGACTTGAAGTGAGTTAACTTGACAATTATCGGACGCTTTCTTTCAGGACGGTATTTGCCTATGCGATGAGCACGTTCAATAGCGCTTGGTTCTAGATGCAGTTCCAGCGGGCTAGCGCAGAAATTGATTATTTTTTCTTCAGACTCTTTCCATGTTTCTTTTTCATTGTCTTCCAGTCCGAGGAAAAGCAAGTTATTACGGCGCATCCTGTTGTTTGTGTCAGTGCTCTCGGCTTTTAGCAGCGCTATCTCTTTGATGGCATCATTCTGTCGAGTCGCAATTACTTCGTCCTGATGGTCGTTTTCTAGCACAGAAATACGTTTTGTCAGTGCAGCAATTGTGTTGTCTTTGAGAACGTTGGCTTCTCTGAGCTCATTTATATTGGTACGTATTTCTGAAATTATCTGAAGTAGGTGATTGTGGGAAACGCGGTCGAATGCTTTTGAGTAATCCAAGAAAATGGCATCAATCTGCAAATGAAGGTCCATGAAATGTAGAATTTACGCTTTGCAAAATAGCGTATGATGGCTTTCGAGTCGCTCAAAACTGTATTGGCGGTGGGGTTAGTAGAGCTAGAGCGATGACGCCTCATCCGCTGTTTCGGATGAGGTTGAGTGTTGGGGCGAGTACTTACGGAGTCGCCATCTACGGGAAGTGCCTCGTATGCGTAGTACGTGGCGCCATCCTCATTTGTTTAGCTGTCGGCGCTGAGGAAAAACACCATGCGGGAGCCCTCTTAGACACTATGTACGTACATTCGAACCGAGGGAAGTTTTTACTATCAAACTAGTCACCTCGGCCCAGCAGGAAGCACAAAACGGTTTACAGACTTTATCCTTTTATTAAATATGTAGTGAACGACCATGGAGCGCGCTCGCCGCGACGGAGTCTTACGAACCAGCTTCTTGCGCTAAACGTAGGTAATCACTGAGCGAAAACTACGTGAAATGTGTGCGTACAGTAAGCTGTATCTAAAGCTAAATGGAGCACAACAGAATGAAGCCTCAATGTAGCTATCGCACACGTTCGTAGCAGCCATCTGCGCTTCTTCATTTATGTCCGCGCATAATGTGTTGCTTTCGCCGACAGCCCATTTTCGCACCGCGGTCAATTAAGGCCGCGGAATATGAGCATTTGATAATACACAAGCAACCATTGTTGCGTGGACGCTATCACAGCTGTTGAAAAATTATTTTGTTATAATAATATGGACTCCGACACCTACCGCGACTTCTGATGTGCCGTCATGACGATTCAATCTTTTTTTTAATCTAAATTCTTGCACGTTTCAATATCATTTCTCAATTTGTGTCGCACTGTCCGTTTGTCGGTCTTCTCAGCGAGCAACTTTCCACTGCTTCTATTTATTAATCCAGCACATTCATTGTTTGCATGAACACAACCATGAGCATGTGCAATTACTTTTAGTTGATGTGCTTGTTACCGTACCCTTTTCATTCCAGTGAACTTGTCAGTATATAGCATCACCAGGTCCATAGACAACACTTTCATGACATTAGCCGGGCAGCACGCGCGTGCAAGCATCCATCCCAGTGTGCACTTTCTGCTACTCTCCGCGAACATCGCAGCCCCGACTCCGTACCAGAAATCGTCCCCGCGGAAGTGCTTGCTGCCCACACAAGTTGTAGCCGATTTCTGGTTGCCAGTTGCAAGTTTCGCGATCCAAGCTTCACGCAGCTCCTTGTTCGGCCGCTACGTATGAGGGCTGATACCGGGCCCCGTTGCGCTCGTCCGGCACTGCAGCATTAAGCAGTAGCCGACCGTGACGGACGCCTTCAAAGGCAGCCATGGCTTATTATAGCGCTTTGAAGTGTGGTCCAGCAGGCGCCCGGAGCGGGAAAACCTCCCCACTTAATCAGAACCGCAGCGCAAGTGGCACTTCGAAATTTCGTTTTCAGCTCACTTCGACGCTTCCCAAGCAGCCGACGCGGAAGCTGTGTCCACGTGATCCCTCATACCATGTCGCGCCGACGGTGGCGGCAGCTTGTCCATTGGTGGAGCTCACCCCCAGTATGGTTGCAGTGGCGAGAGAGGTCCCGGTTCCACTTACCGCTGTCAACGCGAACGCCTCTTAGGTAGGAAATTCGGTTACGTCGATGGAGTTGGAGTACTGGCCGTATTTGTCACGGAGGACACGTGCTCATGCCGTATGGCGTGCCTTATGATGGATGAGGGGCATACTTCTAACGCGTTGTGAATGTGTGGTGGTAGTTGAACAGGTCCCGGGCCGAAGCCTCGATGCCCATTTCAAGGCGGTGGAAGACAGCCCTGCCCGATCGAGTGCGAGTGAGGCGATTGTACTGGGAGGTGAGGCGGGCCTCGGGCAGTCCGATAAGAGTGTTGTGGATTCCTACAATGAGTGGCTTTGCCGCGGAGGTTGTCAGTGGGAGATGTAGCGCCGACTTATACGCTTGACCGATGAGACCATCTACCTTTAGCTCTCGGCTGGACTAAGGTAGACATAAGGTAGTGTACGGTAGGGCTAGCTATTATTTATGTATTTGTTAATTTGTTGTTGTTTGCTTAGTTATTTATTGTACCCTCAGGGGCGAAGCATTTCAGAGGGGAGTGGTAAAAAAGAAAGAAAGGACATTTCTGTTAAAATATCCACCAGTAAAAATCATCCAACTATAAAACATTGTAAACTCACAAGAACATGATACAGGTAAGCACAAGCAAACAAACAGAAACAATGAACACGAGTTAAAAGAAACTATATAGTTACTCTTAAAACATTCTTGAAACGTTATGGTCTGCAATGTCTGCAGTGACGGCAGGAAGAAGGTTCCTTTCCTCACAAGTCGTGCAGAAAAACGAATATTGGAAAGTAAAGCCATACCAGATTGAAAGACAACATGATGTCAGTGACAAATGCATGATGATAAATACTGAGTAGGAAAGCTGAAACCATAGTTATTACCATTATTAGTTTTCCATTATTAGTTTTCTTCTTTGTGAAGTCACTTTTCATGTGTGTTCCCGTGCATGTGGCAGCGGAGGTGTGCTCAGCTGCCTTACTCTCCGAAGATAAACTCAGCGACAGATCTACGACAGACGCGCCCACTTTTAAACTACTGAAGTTCTCCCTTTAAAACACAAAGTTTGTGTTTCGGTATGTGATCTACAACCAAGTGCCTGAAATCGGGATGGGTGCTCCAATTTCAGTTACGGCTGAAATTTTTCCTTAGGCTAAAATCCAAATTTCTTATGCACTGTTTGCTTCATATATTAACTACTGTGGTCTAGTTTGGGCTACAACGACAAAAACAAACGTTGCAAAGATAGGTGTACTTCAAAAGAGGATCATGCGACATATTGCAAACCTTGATTACCAATCTCCCACGCAAAGTGCTTTTATAAGCTACAATATAATTATGGCGGAATATATGTATCTGTATCGCTTGCTCCGCTCCTTTTACTTTTCCACTGTAGCTTTCCAAGATTTTCTAATGAATCTAGCATCTCTAAGAAAAAGACATATTACACTATCCACACGTAATGATGATGTTTGGCTTCAACCGAAATTTCGAAATAATTATGAAGTTCAGTCACTACAGCATAATCTGCCATTTATTCTAAATGAGCATAAATGTGTGATCACTTAAGGCGCAAAAGGACTGAGAATGTATTTTGTATCCAAAGAATGAATGGCTATGTATGTTTGCCTTTTGTTTTGCAAGTGCTGTTTCACATGAACATGTATGTATTCTATTTTTCGTTATATTCTGGTGTATTGAACTTCCTTTGTTTGTATTGTCATATGTTCACAACTATACATAAAGTTATTACACACATATTGAAATCATGCTGTAGATTTATTAATTAATTGCCCTTATGCTACTGTATAATTCATTGTTCTTCGCATTTCTTGATGTCACGGACACTACCGGTACATCAATATTGCCTTGTAGAGGAGGTCATGGGCCTAGTCAAGCTGTCGAGACAGCTTTTAGCTCTTGACCCTTTCCAGGACCTATTATTTCGGGAAAAATAAAAATTGAGTTGAATTTAATTGAACCTCGCCATGGATGCTGTGGAGACACGGGCTTTGATTTCATTCGACCGCCCCCAAACATTTTTCTGCGCTATAATCACTTGTTAATCACTTGTTTTTCATCATGAAGAAGGAATCTTTGGATGCGTTGTCGGCACACCTGAACAGGTTAGAGACATCCATTCAGTTTTATCTGAAACTGACGTCGTATTCATTTTCGAGACGTGCCGGTAGAGACAAAAAATGGCCGCCTTTAATTTACGGTCTTTAGGAAGGAGACGCGCACCCGTCGCGACTTGCGTTACGAGTTCCATCAACCGGCCTGCCACAAACGCTTAGTTCCCTCTTCCCTGATACAAAGTGCGCATAGGATTTGCTCCAGCGGAGGTGACCGTGCCTCTGACCTGTCCAAGGTGCACTGCGAGCTTTCCGGTTGCGGGTACCCTGTCACTTTTATTCGTTCCGTAGAATGGCGCGCACGCAGCGGTGCTTCGTCGCGCACGCTGCCACACCGGGCCCAGGCAGCCGTCTCCTATGTGCCAGGGGTGAGTTAGGCGCTGGCACGGGTTCTGGGAAGATTTGGCGTAGTCGTGGTCTAAGCTCCCGCCAGTAAGCTCAAACATGAACCGGTGAACGTAAAAGACCAGCTCAAGACAGAAAAGATTCCGGGCGTTGTTTATAGAATTCCTTGTGCAGAGTATGTTTATATCGAAGAGAGCGGAAATTGAGAAGGACGACTGAAAGAACGTATGCATAACGTCAGAAAGAATAATGTTCACTACAACGCACTTGCAGAAGACGCGGCAACTTCTAGTGGTGAGGTTTACTGGGACAAAGCAAGCATAATAGCGAAAGAAAGAAATTGGTGTTCCCGTCAGTATATCGAAACGCTTCTTATCCAGACTACGAAAAAAAAACGCTAGGCAGGTATGATGGCAATATTCAATAACGGGCCTTAGCGGAGCAAGTGCTCTTCTTTGCTGGGCATTAGTGTTCGTCATAGAAAATTCTATTCCTCCTCCTTCCTCCCCGTGGGCACTCTAGGCCCTTCAGTCACGTACTAACACGGACATATGCTCGCCTCCTGCAGCCACTTCTTTTTTGTGAACAAGGCTTCAGTAAGAAAGCCAGAACGTCATGAAAACTTTAAACGCTTTTAGTTTTGGTCTGCGTTTCTCTGTTTTACTATTTCATTATGACATGGCTCTAAGTTCATTGTAGACGTTTGTGTAGGTCTTCGCTGAGGGTAGATATGTAGCTTTCCAGGAGAATTCAGGCAATGCTTTTCAATCTGGTTCATCGGATTGAACCCATCTGAACGCCTTCATTCATCTTCAGTTATTTATTTTAATGAAGAAAATGGTTTGCTATGCAACGAATGCACAGACGAGCGTAGCCAAGAATTATTAATGTACAGACAAATACATATCTTTAGTAGCCCAGCTCGCACACAGACATAAAAAAACATGACTGTATGGTAACTAATAAGCATGAACACTGCGCCATTCAATCAGTGCGTTATTCAGAAGTGCAGGTTACATAAAACTAGACTAATGCATGCACTATATGTAAAGAAAAAACTAGGATGTACTTATGCGAATTATTCCCACGTGGCATTTAGTGCGCTTAAGCTCCTGACAGGGTGGTAATTTTCCGAAGTTTCTTGTTTGATGAACCTA
Source organism: Dermacentor variabilis (assembly GCF_050947875.1). Lineage (NCBI taxonomy): Eukaryota > Metazoa > Arthropoda > Arachnida > Ixodida > Ixodidae > Dermacentor > Dermacentor variabilis. The sequence goes on from NC_134574.1 coordinate 33,836,448, forward strand.
ATTTTTCGCTGACACAAACGCATAGGAAAAAGGAGCAGAACATAGGACCATATTGTTGCTTTTATTTTCATTTTCATGTTATTTATTGCATAATGTTTATTTTTCAAACAAGTGCAGCAGCGAAACTCTGTGTATTTTCGAAGTAGCCGAAATAACACTCGCAAGAAACATCCCGATTCACGATTGCTACCCTCGAACAAAACCCTTGCTCGTCATTGCAGAAGGCATCTGTATATAAAAAAATGGAAATCAATTTCAAAGAACAGTATGGCATTGCTGGTGGTTGACGAGTGTGCACGAAATGATCTTGAAGGGGAGTTAACTGTGATACTGCTGTATCAACCAGTAACCAGCCGCTACCACTTGCTTTTTAGGCTGTCTCCTTGTTGAACTGCAGTACCATCTTGTTCACCAGCTTTCGCGCCACCTTTTCCTTGGGGCATTTCACCTGCTCCCCGGCGACGCGCTTTGCGTTGAGACTAAATGATTTTCTACTGTTCGTAACCGCGCCAGCGCGCAATCACCGTGACTGTGTGAAAGTTTCGTAGACACGAGAATCATTGTTGCCATCTCGTGGTCTCGTGGGTCCATTTGCTTGCAACATGCAACCTTTAATACATGTTGAAAGCACGGCGGTGTATTTTTGTCGATGAGCAGTATTTATTTTAACTGCACGTCCGACATGTACACCGACACCCCCTAGTCCCATATTGAGGATTTTAAATACCGCCAGTGTAGTCTATACTGAGCATAATATTTACCCTAGCCCAAAAAATTCATCTCCACACTATGCCGTCCCTTAACATTTCGTCGCTGAAATCTAGTGCACCGCACAAGTTGCCATACCGGAGATGAGCAGGCCGTGCAACTGCACATCAATCACACCCGCGCGCACTTACCATAGTAGAGACGCGCGCCGTCATTGAGTAGTATTTCTTTACCTCGGACATCATTCTGCATTTTGCTCTCATATGCGATGCCAATCACCTAGTGGACCGTAACTTGCTCGACGAACCGCAATACTTGTCGCGGTAAATATATGAGACCTAAGGCGGGAGTATTGCAAGATGGGATCAATGCAGAGATGTCCTGCCGCTACGGTAGCCACGTCGCTAGCTCATTGCGCTGCTGCGCTCTAGGACACGGGTTGTGTCCTGGCAGCGGTGACCTCATTTTTAGTGGGACGACTTGCCAAAACGCTCCCGCACTTGAATTCGTGTGCAGTGTAAGAACCACGGGCATTCGAACTCCGTAGTCTTCCGCTAGGACGTGCCCCATAATAAAATTGCGGTTTGGGCACGATGAATTCCAGACTGTCTTAGTTTGTGCGAAAAACGTTCGTCTACCAATCTTTAAGCACGCTAGGGGAATGGTTTACTAGAAAGACCGCCTCTTTGACGTCAGTGCGTTGCTTAGGGTCGTTATACCCGATGATTTATTTCTCATAATCAGGTGTGTTACAAAAGAAGTAATTCACTATAGCATTAACAGATTCACTCTCTAGTATGGTACGACACTGCGTTGCACTTACGCTTCGTCAATGGAACGAGCACTCAGTGTTTCATGTATTGCGCGGAGCTTGCGGGTCCAGGATCCCGTTTGTGCACGGGCTTCCTGATTACCCCTCTTCACGCGACGCCGGACGGTGGACATGTGGATACGGGACACCAGTTGGTACGACGCGGTCATGCAGACAACAACAGCGCCGTGGAGCGGCGCTGCCGCGCCGGCGTGAGCAGAGCTCGTGTATATGGGAGCGTATACAGGAACACAAGGCGTGGGAGCGCCGTATGGGGGGTAAAATTTCAACCAGCGGGTGTACGCCTCTCGGATCTCTCCTTCACGCCGCCTTGGTTGCCTGCGGCACTGCACGCGTTCGCCCAGGTATCGCACCGCGCGCCTGAGCGTGTGTGTGGACGTCTCATTCGAAGGACATCTGCACGATGCACACGCTTCATCTGCCTTTAAGAAGAGCTGTGCGGTTGACGACTGTTTCCGTGGCTGCAATGCGGCGAGCGTCTACTTAGCCATGTACGAGACGCGGAGCACTTAATCCGAAACGACATCGCATGTGTCGCCGGGAAAGTCGTCGGCACAAACGATGCGTCTTGTCGAAAGTCATTTTTGCAGTTTCTCACACAATTACTGCAACAAATTCGTGTTGTCTCTGTTGGCGACGATGTACTTCCATCGGCACTGTGCGGAAATATTTATTTATTTATTTATTTATTTATTTATTTATTAAGGAACCAACAGGGCCAATGCCTTACCGCGCGGGAGGGGGGGAGGGGTACAAGAAGAAATACATACGACACCTCTGCTCCTGGACAGTGGTAAAAAATTATAACAAAAGAGGAAAAATGAAAAAAAAACACAAAATACACGAAATCTACAAAATATATCACCGCTTAGCGCAAGTACAACGTGCGTACACAACTTTAACTAGTACATACTCTACAATATAGGATAGAGGCAGCAGCGTAAATAGTTTGGTAACTTTTTAACAGTGGTCAAGAGACGTATGTTGAAACCATTAGTAAGCATCTCTGCTTCAGCAATACCGGCGCGACCAAGACGCGAGCCTGTAGCTTCGAGGAACTCGATTGATCGGTGCAGCGGTGATGCAGGAGTGAGCTACGGTCATGTTCAATGCATCGCACACATATTCAATTCCTCGGCACGCGTAAACTACGACCACTCATAGCGCATGCAAGAGAAGTTTCCATTGTTGGGCAGCGCACACAAAAACTAAACACGAGAAAGAAGACAGCCCAACGCTGGTTAAACAACTGAAAGTTTTTATTTGAAAGAGATCATATACCCAGTAATCATGAAATCCTTGTGAATTATACATGTAAAATCGTCATAAACTCACGAGCGATCATTGAACAAAATTTCTTCGTTTGTCAGTTGTTAATTACATTTTTCAGGGCTCCGCGCTAATCCAGGTTGGTCGCCTGGCTTTTTCGTATCATTTTCTTAGGAATCGTTAGGACTTCACTGGTGGTATTAACCTTATCGCGTTTACATTGCTGTTGTGGCAGTTAACAACACAACATCAATTTCCAGCCTTCCGATGAGGCGCCATCGTAAACAAGAGACGTTTCGCACGCAGCGCGAGTTAAGCGAGAGCGCGACTTTGAAGGGAAGCAACGGAAGCCTACACCGTGTGAGGTGAAATATTCCGCCAGGGCAGAAACCAGCGCTGGCGCGTACGATGAAACTTGACGTGCGGTCGTCAGAGCGCGTCGCGATGTCTGGAAGAGTCGTCCTAGGTAGAGCGCTGGGGACGGACGCGTCGGAGTGCCGTGCCTAAGGGACGTAAGTGCCACCGTTCTTTCTAGCATTATAATTCTACCGCCAGTCCAAACCCTTGAGCGATGAAGGAAGCCTCAGTTACATTCTCAAACTTATGCATTCTTAGAAAGCTTCTGAAGTGTTGAATGTTTGCTTGACTTTTTGTATTGATATGCTTTGAGATTGTTCGCTTAAATCGTCTCGATATCGTCGCCTTCGTGATGACTCAATGTATTGCGCAAGATTGGGTCAGAGCAAAAAATACTAAAGCTTCTTTGTGCTTTATCTCTTCAATATTATGAAATATTTTACGTTATAAAGGCCTCCTATCTACTTATTCGCTCATTTCTTTGTTTCGTCCCTGCCAGAAGAGCTCACGTGTCTCTTTACCGGCGGTGCCGGTATCTTCTGGCTCATACGCAAAACATGCAGAATATACCAGTGAACGGAACAACCAGCAACCCAGCAAATTTTCCAGTTGTTTCAGGAGGACAGACTGTTTTATACTGCATTATATTTATGGTATATTAGCGCAAGCCGCTTAGCCAGTGTTTCACAATTGTTTTGACGAGTAGCTGCCTTCACTACATTCAAGACGATGAGTCTATGGAACATGTAACTTAGCTTGTGACAGTGTTGCTACTATGATCCGGTGTCTTCATGCCAAACAAGCCAAAATCAGCGTGCAAGAGTGACAGCACCGTCTGAACGGCACCTCCCATCACATGCTGTTACATCCGTGAGGCCGCTTTTGATTTCCTGCTGTGAGAGATGAGCGTGGCAACATCTTCAATCTGTCCCCACGGCGGCCTTCAGGTTATCCCTGCAATAAAAACGATTCTTACTGCTACTGAGTTGCCTTGCAACTGAAATAATACGGCGTGACGATTGCAAACTGGTTTGGTGCACTTTGATGGATCATGTTCGTAACGCGTTTTCCTCAGCTTCACATTATCGTAAGACTTCTGGTGTGTCCTACTCAGCGTGAAAAGCGTCGAAAGGAAACAGGGAAGAATGCCTTGTTCACATGCGAAATTCCTTAGAGAAAACTAACGACTAAGCAAATGACGGGTTTCTGCATCGTCGCAAGCTAGGTTGTCAGTGCAAAATGTTTAGGACGAAAGAGAGATCTTTTTTTTTTGGTGGCGAATGCAAGAATGCAGGTCTTCTAATGTTGAACTTTACAAACCCATTGGCTATAGCGTACTCTATTTGCATGAAGTCGCAGGTGTCATTCTTATTTGTGGGTCCTGGTGCGTACGAAAGCAACATGGCATATATTCGGAGATTGGGGTGCACACTAAAGTATAACCCCGCATGGTCAAACATGATACACAGGTATGGAGAGGTGGGCAAGTTCGTATGACTGCTAATTTTAACAAAGCGCGGAATGACAAGACTTCATCATCATCATCATCATCATAAGCCTGGTTACGCCCACTGCAGGCCAAAGGCCTTTCCCATACTTCTCCAACAACCCCGGTCATGTACTAATTGTGGCGATGTCGTCCCTGCAAACTTCTTAATCTCGTCCGCCCACCTAACTTTCTGCCACCCCCTGCTACGCTTCGCTTCCCTTGGAATCCAGCCCATAACCCTTAATGACTATCGGTTATCTTCCCTCCTCATTACATGTTCGGTCCATGCCCCCCCCCCATTTCTTTTTCTTGATTTCAACTAAGATGTCATTAACTCGCGTTTGTTCCCTCGCCCAATCTGCTCTTTTCTTATCCCTTAACGTTACATCCATCATTCTTCTTTCCATAGCTCGTTGCGTCGTCCTCAATTTAAGTAGAACCCTTTTCGTAAGCCTTCAGGTTTCTGCCCCGTAGGTGAGTACTGGTAAGACACAGCTATTATACACTTTTCTCTTGAGGGATAATGGCAACCTGCTGTTCATGATCTGAGAATGCCTGCCAAATGCACCCCAGCCTATTCCTATTCTTCTGATTATTTCCGTCTCATGATCCGGATCCGCCGTCACTACCTGCCCTAAGTAGATGTATTCCTTTACCACTTCCAGTGCCTCGCTACCTATTTTAATTTGCTGTTCTCTTCCGAGACTGTTAAACATTACTTTAGTTTTCTGCAGAATAATTTTTAGACCCACCCTTCGGCTTTGCCTCTCCAGGTCAGTGAGCATGCATTGCAATTGGTCCCCAGAGTTACTAAGCAAGGCAATATCATCAGCGAATTGCAAGTTGCTAAGGTATTCTCCATTAACTTTTATCCCCTTTCTTCCCAATCCAGGTCTCTGAATACCTCCTGTAAACACGCTGTGAATAGCATCGAAGAGATCGTATCTCCCTGCCTGACGCCTTTCTTTATTGGGATTTTGTTGCTTCCTTATGGAGGACTACGGTGGCTGAGGAGCCGCTATATATATCGATCGGTATTTTTACATACGGCTCGTCTACACCCTGATTCCGTAATGCCTCCATGACTGCTCCCAAAGCCTCCTGAAAAGTCCAGACAATGCGAAAGAAGGTCTGGATCATCCAGAGCAACGTTCAGCTGGCACATATTGGCACGTGAATTTGTTTATCTTCATCGGCTGATGTACCGCGTTTCACCGCCTAAATGTTATCGCACAGCGCAGGACGAGCATGTATCGGAAGTTTCTCGAAAGTTATCGATGGTTCTATCCGCTGTCTCTTGTCATCGAACCTTGTGCAATCTGATTTCATCGCGCGACAAGAATGATGTAGAACTTTCTGGAAGACGCGCACGTCCCAGCGATTACTTTCGAACCTTCGATGACTGATGTATAATTGCCGACTTGCTTGACCCGCTGATCAGATTTTCGACGATCGCCGACTTTGTTCGCCGCTATCGTTGTTCTTTGAGTCTGGCTTGGTTTTGAGGGCACGAATTCGCCCAATAAAACACTAGTTTCGTCAATCAGAGTTTCGCTACCTTCTTCACCCTCACTACTACGTCACACCTGGTGGAGGTGCACTATGTTCATGTACCGAACGCCCTTACAAAGCCGTGATCCAAGCCCGAAACCCGAATACAACACCAACGTCGCCCAAGACCAGCGAGCTAGCGGCAGACTGCAAGGACTGGCCCTGGAGCACAGACATCTGCCTGATACGAGCAGGAAGACCGTGGCCAGCTCGACAGCCACAATGACATCCCCAGCATACCCATAGTGCTTCGACAACCCAGAGAGCCCCCTACCTTCCGTGGAGCTTCGTCGGAGGATCCATAAACCTGGCTTGGAAGATTCAAACCGATCTCGGTCTTCAAAAACTGCACCTCTGGGGACAAGCTGCCCCACGTGTATTTCTCCTCGGAAGATACCGCGTTGACATGGTTCGAGAGCCGGTATCTACCCCTACAACGTTGGAGTTCTTCCGAAGTAATTTCCTGAGAACCTTCACAACCATCGTGCAGAAAGAAAGGGAACAAGTTCTATTGGAAGCCCGTGTGCAGCTACCGAACGAGAACGTTGCTATATTTACGGAATAAGTATGCCGTCTATTCCGCCATGTCGACCTAGAAATGTCCGAGGAGAAGAAAGTCCACCTACTCATGCGTAGTATGAAGGAAGAACTTTTTGGCAGAATGATACGAAGCCCACCAAAGACCGTCCACGAGTTTCTTAGCAAGGCCACAAGCATCGAGAAGACACTTCGGAAACGGCAATTCAACCGCCCCACAATCTCAACAAACTACACCGGATTTCAATCCCTGGCCACCGACGGTCTGCGCGAGACTGTCAGAGCCTTCGTGTGGGAAGAGCTCCAGAAGATATGCACAAGGTCGCTGCCTCCAGTGGCCTCAATCGCCAAAATTTTCAGAGGTTCAGCGATCGCTCGAACTTCCTGAGGGGCAACCACAATCATCGCAGCCCTAGCCAGAAGCGATGACCTAAGCCGCCGTCGCCCTCCGTCAAGATCCCCCTCCGCGATGGCACCAGGGCGCTTTAACGCCGAAATTCTGTCGTCCAACGCCACCACCGCCAGCACACCCACACGTTGCCCAGCGCAGCTACGCGAGGTGAACACAGACATTTGGAGGGCCCCTGACCACCGCCCTCTCTACTACCACTGCGGGGAAGCCGCCCATGTGTACCGCCGATGCCCATACCGCGCCTTGGGATTACGAGGGTTCACCGTCAACGCACCGCGCCCTCAAGAAAGTGAACGCACTCGTGACGTCGCAGTCTACCTCGCCGCTACTCAGTGCAGCCCTCCACGACCGTCCCGTTCACCGTCACTAGGCCGCTACCTGTCGCCCAGCCCGGGGCTGGTCTACAAGCCCATATACGGAAAACTAAATGCAGCAAACGAAAGAGGTGTAGTTGCTGTTCGTCGAAATGACGAAGGTCCTCCGCAGCCGATAAGACACCGAAGGGGATATCTCGACGACATGATAATGACACGCTGCCTTCACGAGGAAGCCTGGAAGCGCAGAACGCACCAACCAAGGCCCTGATGCCTCGACGTAGCAGTCAGGTCGGCGTTGGATCGCGACGCAGCCGCGATCCAACGCCGAGACCTAACTGAAACCAAAGACAAAGAACCACCGACCTCGACCTGGTTCTCGATGTTCATGCAGTCACCACTTCAGCGGACGCAGGAGCCGAATACTCCGTGATGAGTGGACCTCTTGCTACCCAGTTGAAGAAAGTTCATGACCGTACTTACCATGCCACCTGCGTTATACTCCAACAACTTTCACAAGACGTCATTTTCCACATGGACTTCGTGAAGTGACACGGCGCAATCATCGACATGATGTCGAAGTCGATAACGCTGCCGGATGATCAAGCGATACCGCCGGAGAGCTGTCGTGATCACCGCGCCTGGAGTGTACTCGAGGGTCAAGTCAGTACTCCGCCCCACTCCAGCATTTTTATTACTGTCGGCATCAAAAGACGTGCAGACATAGAAGGCGTCATCGAGGGCGACCAACGGCTGCTGCTCGACCGTGAAATTCACGTTGCAAGAGGGATCGCTCGACTGAACGGAACAAAACGAAAGTGTTGCTGACAAACTTCAGCCTGGAGTTCAAGCACATCAAGAAGGGCACAAAGATCACATACCTCGAGGGAATTCTGGAAATCAACAATGCGTTTGTCCTTTCGGATTCTGCCGCATCTACCCTGATAACCGTAGTTACCGAAACAGACTTCGATATAAAGGGGGAAGTCTCCCCATGATTAAACAGAAACAGCCCAGAAGTCTGCTCAGACGATACAAAGAGTGCTTTTCGACGTCATCAAGGATTCGGCAAACACCAGTCGTAAAGCATCGCATAGTAACCGAAGTGTGGGCTCGACCGCTCCGCCAGAGCCCCTACCGAGTGTCGACGCGAGAATGTGAAGCTATAAGAAACCAAGTCGAGGAAATGCTGCGCACGACAACATCGTCCAGACGTCGAAAAGCGCGTCGACATCTCGTGTTGTCTTGGTGAAGAAAAAGGACGGAACACTACGTTTCTGCGTCGATTATGGTCGATCAATAAGAAGGACATATACCTCCTCCCACGGATAGACGACGCATTGCATCGGCTCTGCAAAGCTAGATACTTCTCGTCGATGGATCTCAAGTCTGGCCACTGGCAAATGAAATTCGACGAGAGAGATTGCGAAAAGATGGCCATCATCACGCCAGACGGCCTATACGAATTCAAGGTCATGCCATTTGGACTGTGCTCGGCACCTGCAACATTCGAGCGCGTCATGGACACGGTGTTAGCAGGACTGAAGTGGCAGACCTGTCTTTACTTAAATGAAATCCTCGTCTTGGCCCGAAATTTTGATGATCACCTTAGGTGGCTTGCGACATACTAGAGGCCGCGGAGCCATTAGGGCTTACCTTCAAGCCGGAAAAGTGACTTTTCGCTTACGATGAGCTGCTGTTCCTTGGCCACGTCATTAGCAAATCTGGAGTCCGCCCCGACCCGCGCAAGACAGCTGCCATCGCAATGTTCCAGCACCCCATCGACAAGAAGGCAGTGCGTAGATTCCTTGGCATGTGTGCATACTAGAGGCGCGCTGGCAGGAACATTTCACTCATCCATGAGGCGCTGACACATCTAACTAAATGTGAAGGCGAGTGTGAGTGGGAAACGCCGCAGGCCGACGCATTTAAGAGCTCAAACGACCCATGCAGTCGCCGCCGGTCCATGCGCACTTCGACGAGGACGCCGATACTGAAATCTAGACTGACGCCAGTAGCCTAGGCCTTGGTGCCGTCCTAGTCCAAAGGAAACACGGACTTGAATCGGTGATAGCTTACGCTAGCCGGTTGCTGTCCAAAGCGGAAGGTAATTATTCTACGACCGAAAAGGAGTGCCTCGCCATCGCTTGGTCTACAGCAAAATTTCGCCCTTACCTATATGACAGGCCGTTCAAAGACTTCAGCGATCATCACGCGTTCTGTTGGCTAGCGAATTTAAAGGATCGTTCAGGATGGCTGGCGCGGTAGAGCCTCAGACAACAAGAATACGACAACAATGTAACCCACAAGTCCGGACGAAAACACTCCGATACCGATTGCCTATCGCGCGTCCTCAGTGACGCGCCGGCGCAAGATGACGAGGATGACGACGCCTTCCTTGAATTAATAAGCGCGGAAGACTTCCCTGAACAGCAGCGACCAGACCCGGGGCTAAAAAGCCTCGTCGAGTATTTGGAAGGGCGCACCGACGTGTTCCCTAGGGCATTCATGCGAACATTGCATTCGTTCTCGCGTCAAAACAACCTACCAGTAAAGAACTTCTCACCAGTCCGCGCCAACGACCATCTTGTTGTTCCGTCGGCGCTGCGTGAAGTACTTCACGCCCTAAATGACGATCCGACCACTGGGCGCCTCGGTTTCTCCCCGACGCTGTCGAAGATACAAGAAAGGTAGTACTGGCCGCGTCTGACCTCCGACGTCGGCCGTTACATGTCGAGACTGTCAGCGACGAAAGACACCACCGACAAGACCAGCGGTATTACTACAGCCGATCGAGCCTCCTTGCCGACCATTTCAGCAGATCGGGATGGACTTGTTGAGGCCCTTTCCGAAGTCAACATCCGGAAATAAGTGGATCGTTGTGGCGACGGACTACCTCACTTGCTTTGCTCAAACAAAAGCACTGCCAAAAGGCAGCGCGGCCTAAGTGGCGAAATCCTTCGTCGAGAACATCCTGCTGCGATATGGCGCCCCAGATGTCTTTGTTACCGACAGATCGACGACCTTTACAGTGGAGCTCAACCAAGCCATTCTGCAATCCAGCCATACAAGCCACAGGACGACAACTGCCTACCACCCGCAGACGAACGGTCTTACGGAGCACCTGAATAAGACTCTCGCTGACATGATAGCAACGGACGTCGACGTCGAACAAAAGACCTGGGATGCCGTCCTGCCTTACGTAACCTTCGCTTACAACACGGCAGTGCAAGAAGCAACACATATCACGTCGTTCAAGTTGATTTACGGCTGGAACGTGACGACGACTCTCGACGCCATGCTGCCGCATGTCACCGACGAAGAAAACCTTGACGTTGCCACATATCTCCAGGGCACTGAAGACGCCCGACAGCTCCCGCACCTACGACTCAAGAGCAGCAGAGGCCGAGAGCCGATACTACAACCTTCGGCGATGTTACAAACCAAACCGAAACGCGACCGCGCTAGTGTTTCGACCCCAATGCGCCGACGAGGACTTAACGACAAGCTTCTACGCTGCTATTTCAGACTGTACAAGATAATCCGACACGTTGGTGCGCTCGACTATGAGGTTGTACCAGACGGCGTTTCGCTATCACAGCGGCGCCGCTCATGACCTGAAGTAGTCAGCTTTGTACACCTTAAGCCGTTCTACCAGCGCTAATGAACTTTCGGACTTTGTGCAGCTCACCTTTGGACTTTGCTTTTTTCGGATTGTGTTGCCTTGGACTTAGTTTAATTTTTGTTGTCGTTCTTTTGTTACTTTTGTTTATTAAGTGTCCTATTGTGATTCGCGCTCTGATGTTTGTAGCATCGGGACGATGCTTTTAAAGGGGGGGGGGGGGTATTGACGCGTGCACGTCTTTATCTTTATCAGATGACGTACCGCGTTTCAGCGCCTAAGAAATGTTATCGCAAAGCGCATTACGCGCTTGGGTGTATCGGATGTTTCTCGAAAGTTATGGATGGTTCTATCGGCTGTCGTCACCGAAGCTTGTGCAATCTGGGGCGCTTAACGTAAAACTTTTCCAGACTTTTCTATTCTAATTCTGTAGTCAGCCCTCCGCGACTGGTCAAAAGCTTTTCTATACCACCCACACTTCACTTGTCTGTCACGCGACGTCACGAAAACCGCGATAGCTTCCCATCTGATACGACGTGTACACACCGATTATGCATGATTTCACCGAACAAAAGGAAAATTGTTATTTCTTATTCGATGCCTTTTCGCCATTAGCCCTCAACTATTGGCCAAAAGTTTTCGGCCTGCCCCACTTCACCTTCCTGTCACGTGACGTCACAAAACCGCGGTAACAAGCCGCGTCAAAGTGACATGTACGCGTTAAAGATGCATTAATATGCCGAAGAAAACTTAAGTTTCTTCTGAATAGCTGCAAGCTGCCCCGTTCCGAAAGGAATAAAAGACGGTTGCCACCTATCGCTCAGGCACTGGCTCCTCACACCTGCCGGAGGGCATGGGTTTACTTGCGTATAACACAACTTTCTTGCGTGGCCGTGTATCGTTTTCCAACACCTTCGGCGCGTTTAAGACCTCGTTCTGTCAACTCTCCTATGCTGAAAATCCGTTTTAGTGACATTCTTTACCTTCCGTTGCATGCCGCCGCGATTTTCGACCAGCCCCTGCAACCTAAGTGAGGGAAAACGGACCAATCGCAGACGCCGGCCCCACTCTGTTTATCTAGTTATCGATTTTCAGTGCACTAGCTCGGCTCCATCGAATCCTTCTCCACTTCAACGTACTCCTCGCCTATCGTCAGCCAATTAGATAAGACAAGACGCTCAGTGTAAGCAAGGTTATTTGTTTTACAAGCAAATAAAGTGGCCTACTATGAACGAGGAGAGAGTTTGATTGGTTTGCTGAGACAACTCTGCGCGTCACCGCCCGACGCTTGCGTCGGCGGTTACGCAAATTTGACGTCAGGAGATTGGAATAAAAACATCTTGGAATAGCTTTACCTTATAGGGCCTCTGATTTCATCGCGCGAGGCGAATGATGTTGAACTTTCTGGAAGAAACGCAGGTCCCTGCGATTACTCTGGAATATTCGATGACTTATGTGCAAAAACTGACCCAGTGATGCCATTTTGGACAATCGCCGGCTGTGTTGGCCGCTACCGTTGTTCTTTGAGTGTAGCCTGCTTTTGAGTGCCAAAGTTCGCTCAATAAAACGCTAGTTGGGTTAGTCACAGTTTTGCTGCGTGCTTCACCGCTACTACTACGTTACTATTTATATATATATATATATATATATATGTATATATATATATATATATATATATAGAGAGAGAGAGAGAGAGAGAGAGAGAGAATGAGGAAGGAGGGTTCACGAGGTCTGCTCATGGGAAAGCGATCTTTTGCAGGAATACGAGCCGCCTTGTATCGCTCTGCCGCTGCTACCCTGTCGGCATACACGCCGCGCCAACAACAAAAGCTTCAATAATGTAAACCTGTATATAATTATTTAATTTCCCCTTTGACTTGAGCAGTAAATGTTCGTTCTTCGTAAGCGTCACCACAACGCTTGACACGGAGGGCTCCTTCCAAGGGAAGCGGAGCGAGCCAGCCCGCAGCGCAGATGGGAGGGCAGTCCGGTAGATGCCGCTTTAGCGGCCGCAGCCCAGTAAGCAATGACGCGTACTTTTAGTTATTGCGTTAATGACAAGCTGATTTATCGTCAAATAGTTGTTGAAGTTAATACAGTTCCTGTTCATGTCTGGGCGAAGCATGGTCAGAGCGGGTCCAGGTAGTGCTTACTGTAATGTTCTCCTCCCTTGCGGATTGCCCGAATGCCAATGGAATAAAGAAAGGCGGATAAATCTGTTGTATGTCATTGACGTATAGTGTTTTCAGTCCCATTTTATGAAGCATTACAGTGCTTTGCGTTGCTAATATTTTCTGAAGCGTATCGCTCAAATAAGGCACAAAAGTGACTAAAATTCACGCTACAACTGTGAAGTGGATTTTAAGAACGTAGGTGGTTTTGAAACGCTGCAACATAAGCTAAGCTGAAGTAAATCATTGACTTACACGTTCTTGTGTTGCTCTAATGGCCGTGTAGTTGAAGGAAAACCATGAATTTACCATCAGGCTATGGAGGGCTTTAGCTATACTATAGTATTTTTGATAGGGTGAGTGACTAATACATGGTTCAAGAACGAATAGTTGGTCTGTAATAAATTATTCGTATTCCTAAATAAACTATTCTATATTCACGAATGTCAAAATTAACCACCTATTTCTCAACAACCGATTGTGAGAATTTGGTTACTGTTCTCTATCTGCTAAGTACCGCAAATTATACTTATCAACAGTAAAACAGCAACAAAGCTTTTGAATCAACGCAGAAACAAAACTGGAAACGAAAGCTTTGTTTTCGCTTTTGCGGTGGAAATGTGGCACTGGTTCACACTTCTTGGATTAGGTCTTGTACAGAGACACAAATACCCAAGAATGCATGGACGTGGGAACTGCCGTCGCCGTAGTGCAATTGGTATTGCAGCGCGTGCGTAATGCGGAGGTTGTTGGTACGGCTCTCACCGTCAGCAAGTTGATTTTTTCCTCCATTTTGCTTTAGCTTCTCATTTTTACACTTAATTGAAGACCTACAAAAATTTCCCCTATCCTTTTTTTCTTTATATTGGTTTCATACTTTGCTTTCTTTGTTTCATATGATTCTGACTGCCAAATACGTGGAAGCGTTCTTAAAAAACCGGGCCCTTTCGTACCCCTTCTTTTCATCCAATACGGCACATGCGGCTATGTATAGTTGCACGAGCATCGAGTGACACTCTAGTTTCTTGAGCAGCGCTTCCGGTTCACCTGCTCAGACGACTGGGGAGAAAGTTCAAAGTATATCGGGAAAAAATTGAAAAATAGTACAGTACAAAATTCGTGGATTTTCTTATAGATGTATCGGAGCTTTAGTGAGAAGTTGTGGTATTGAAGTGTGTGCAAGAATAAGAACTAATTAAAAAATCGTTGATTACCGCACACAAAAGCACAGAATCGTATACTTTCGGGACTCGCCATGTGAACACGACTATGGCGAAATTCCTGAGAAACCCGGAAGTAGAAAGCACAAGTAATGGCGTCACTAATTACGTCACATACGAGAGGGTGGCTTCATATTTAGCCGGCTAATTAATGGCAAACAGCTGCTTCCCAGTCCGGTCGGCGCGTTGCGCTCGCCTAAAGTTATCACCAGTGTCGAGGTGCGAGCGCGACTGAGAGACACCTAAGTCAAACATAAGGGTCGCGTGCTATTTTTGTTGTTTCTGGACTGCCAATTAGTCTTTCTTGCAGTCTAGTGATGTCGCAGTTTATCTTTTACGTTACAACTAGGGTCGTTTTCCTTGTAACATGCCCTCTGTCGTGTCAAGGGCGCACAAATACGTCATTCGCATTTTATTTTCCATTTCCATAACTTTTGCATTTTCTTCAACTATTTGCTTTGCATTTGTGCAAATTTGGTCGCATAGGAGCCCGTCACTATTCGAAAGCTTGTTTGCCACCACGCTTTAACGGTGTCAAGCAGCTTTTTGTGCTGTTCTTTTCATGACGGTTATAGTGACCTTGTTTTTAAAACGACCCTGATTGCCCTTGATAGTTGACTGTCCATTCAGTAAGAGCGCTTTCCTAATTATACTGAAATAAATATGCCTGCTGTAAACACGAGCGCCTGCGCTTGTTTAATTGATATTCAATACTTGCTATTCGTTCTCGATTCGTATTCCAGAAGGTCGATATTCGATTGCTTACATCTAGTATTTACATGACGGATAATGGAAGCTTATATTCTTTATTACGTACAGATTGGAGGGTTACAAATACGTACAGCACAATTCAAAAGAACACAAACAACGCTGTATTCCTAGCATCAAGATGCACCTAATCTATATAATATTCATAAATTTTCTTGCGGTTCTCGAAGTTCGTGGTAGCAGAACTAGGTTCTGCGGAACGCGCTTAGCCGCATGTTGTCAACACGGCGATGACAATTACCCGTCCTTTCTACAGGTCTGATACAACATTTCCGCCTTGATCCGCCTGAAAGCCGCCGTGAAGCACTGATTGGTCAGCAAGCCGCGGGAAACGGACGCGACCTTGTCAGGGACACGCAGAAGAGCTCAACCGTTCGTATATATAGGCTTTTTTTACGCAGTCGACATCTCTGGTTTGTCTGGTTTAGAGAAAATTTATTCCATTTGGTTATGGTAATTTAGCTCTCTGACATGTTTTTGCACTTCTGTTTTCTTTTTTTTCAGACACCTTAAAGACCCTTGCGGGCATTACATAGGGCGGGGGGGGGATAACAACAAGATATTTCAAACATAATCGGAGGGCTAAGACAGTATAGAACACCGTAGTATACGTTATCGAACACAACAAAAAATAAAGAAGGAAGAAAAAGAAAAAATGCACATAACATGAAAAAAAACTCGGTACAAAGAATGTATATGCACTTACAGTGGGTCAAAAGCACAACATTCTGTGTTTACCCGACATGCGTATTGAAACTGCGTTTCATACGCCTTATAAGCGAGTCATGATCATGTACAGAAGTAACATCTTTTGGCAGCTTGTTCCAGGAATAAATAGCAAGAAATAGCGGTGATTGTCGAAGGCGATTCGTACGCGCAAACATGGGACGCACTTTGAAGGGATGGTCAAGGCGACAGAAAATTCTTCGCGGGGGTTTGATATGGAAGGCTGTAAAGGACGACCGGGTATGATACAATATATGGAAGTGAGAAAGCAGTGCTAACAGTCGTGGTTTTTCTAGAGAGGGTAATTGGAGCGACTATTTGATAGCCGTGATTCTGGATGTTATAGAGTAGGTCTTAGTGGTGAAATGTGCTGCTTTATTTTGTATATTCGAGCTTGTTTATTGGGTATGTCTGATTTGTATTCTAAATGATGGAAGCGTATTCCATCTTTGAACGAACTATTGCGGTGTAAGCTAATAGTTGAATGATTTGCTCAATACAAATTTCGTCTAATGAATCCAAGTGTTTTATTTGCTTTCGATATTATTTCATCAATGTGATCATGCCATGTAAGGTTAGAAGTTGCACATATTGCTCATAAAATATGAACTTAAGGTTACTGGCTCCGGTAAATGTCATAGTTTTTGTTTTAAAAACATTTTCTTGCCATTCTCTCACCAAAGTGAAATTTTGTTTAGCTCTGCCTGTAAAATAGTATCTTCAGAGGTAATAATTTGCCTGTAAAGAAGGTGGTCGTCTGCAAACAATCGAAATGTTGAAGTCATGTTGTTACTGATGTCATTAATGTAAATTAAGAATAAAATTAGTCCAAGTACGGAGCCCCGAGGAACGCCAGATTTAACTTGCGCTAAATAGGAAAACTGATCACTTACGGAAAAAATTGGTAGCGATTGGAGAAAAAACTTCAGATCCAATTAACGAGTTTACCATGTATATTAAGCCGGTTAAGTTTCATCATTAGGCCAGAATGGGGAACATTGTCGAACGCTTTCCTAAAGTCAATAAATATGGCATCGATTTTTATGCAGTCATGAACAGCTTGGTGAAGGTCACTTATCAGTTCAAATAATTGTTTCACAAGAGCGTCGTTACTGACATCCATGCTAAATCCATGATTCTACCAAACCAATGGATTAAGTAACACTGCCCAACCCGTAACGTTTAAGCGCATTCAAACAGGTTTTGCCTGTTTAATAAAGAAACTTCGATTTTTCAAACACTCTGAACATGCCCGTTTTTTGACGATGTATACATTGAATGTGTCTTATAGTTAATTCGGAGGGCTGGAAAACTGCGAATAGCGTCTGTATCGCGTCTTCGAGCACTTCCTGAAAGATTGCTGCACGAAATCTGTATATTATCTACACACGTCACTTTGCCTGCACATCCGCACTTATATTCCACCTGCTTTTAGTAAATCTTATTTCGGTTACAATTAGTTGCGCATAGCAGTTTGTAGTTGAGAAACACGCTTATAACACTCCAGAGCGATTACATACAAAGGTCCCAATTATCCCTAGAACTTAGAATCTTCCTTGTACTTCACTTTTATCTAACCTTATACGTAGCAAATATACCTAGTGGCTTAGCTCAGCTCTGACATCGTGGATGCCTACTGCGAAGCTCACATGATGAGTGGAATTTTCAGAAAACGCGTATTTAGAATTATATACGACGATCGGTGTTAGGTCTAAAAGGTGAAATTTATTCCACACAGCTTCTCTAACTTGGCCCGCATGCCCGCAATATGTTCTACACCTCGGTAAAACAGCGCAGTTAAGAGTGCACATGACAGAGGGCTTCCGAGCGCGTGTTTAATGTTTTTTTTTCCCGAAGCGCTTACTTCATTGCTGCACTTGAAACCTTCTCGTAACCACACATTGCTCATAAGGTACGTACCTCGCTTAATGTGTTGTTGCCTGCTTCATACTTACTCCTTAAAAATGAGGTACAGCGCTTCTATGAGCTTTCTTTTTTTTTGTGCAGAAGCTGTAATAACGCATTTTCACCTCGTTATGTGCACTAGGAATTCGTAACAGAGTGATTTTACCCCAATATAAGATTGCTTGTAATAGTGTTTCCGCAGACCAGCGGGAAACTTTAAGAAAATGTTAGAGGAACTCGAAACAGGGAGGAAACAAGTGCCTGCTTATACCGAAGCTGCCAATGCAAATATACTTAAAACGTCATTTGCGTGTTTTCACAATGCCTTGAAAATAAAATTGTTCATTTGCCGTTTTTGTGTGTATAGGAAAGAAGGAACTCTTTGAGTTCATGTGAACACAAATTTTCCTGTATGTATATATTTATTTATTTATTTATTTATTTATTTATTTATTTAGTTATTATACCCTCAGGGCCAAAGGCATTACAGAGGGGAGTGGGCAATATAGGTTACAAAGACAATAAATACAATACAGTGACTTTTGTTAGAACATAACTTCAACATTCTCCAAAACAAAGGTTGTTAGTGCATCACGAAATCATTGATTATCCTCAATGGCTGCAATATCGGGAGGGAGGCGGTTCAATTCGACAGATGTCTGGGAAAGGTATGACTGAAAACAAGCTTAAGTTTTGCACTTTTGGATGCCAACCGTGTGCCGATGATCAGTGCGATGGGAGATGTATTGCGGTGGTGAAATAAGATCATCATGTAGCGTGACGTGATGATATACCTTGTGGAATAGACTGAGGCAACTGATTTTCCGACAAGATTTTATAGATGGGAGCGAAAGGTTAGTTTTCATGGCTTTGATACTTGCAGTACGGTTGTAAATTGAAAAAATGAAGCGAACGGAGTTATATTGTATAAGTTCAAGAGAATATATAAGATTTTCATGCCTAGGGTCCCATATAGATGACGCGTATTCAAGTTTAAGTCGTATTAGTGATTTATAAAGTAGGAGTTTTAAGGACGAAGGAGCAGCAGAGAAGTTGCGACGAAAATACCCTAACATGCGATTAGCGTTATTGGTAACGTATTCAGTATGGGCATTCCATGTTAAGTTTCGTGATATATGTACGCCTAGATATTTATGTGATGCGACGGAATCAAGAGGAATGCCATTAAGACATTAAGAAGAAAGGGGAGTGTTAGAGCAGCGAGAAACACGCATGAACTTACATTTGTTAATATTTAATTCCATTTTCCATGTTCTACACCAGTTAGAGACCAAACTAAGATTGGTCTGGAGAGTATTAATGTCGTTGAGGTTACGTATTTCACGGAAAATTACACAGTCGTCAGCGAAAAGGTGCCTGGCAGAAGATAGGGTGGACGGAAGGTCATTAATATAAATTAAAGATAGAAGGGGTCCGAGGACGGATCCTTGTGGTACACCAGATAGCACGTTAGTAAGCGGCGAGGCTGTGCCATTAGTGAAAACAAACTGCCAGCGGTTGAGAAGGATATATTGAATCCATCTAAAGACATGTGGATCAAGATTAAGATGACTTAATTTATAAAGCAACAATTGATGGCATACTTTGTCAAAAGCTTTCGTGAAATCTAAAAAGATGCAATCGGCGCAAGATGACTGGTCAAGAATGCAATGCAATTTATCAGTGAATGAGAGTAACTGCGTTTCGCAGGAATATGTTTGACGGAAACCATGCTGCGCAGAAGAAAAAAAAACAGTTATCATCAAGAAAGGTGGCGATGTTTTTAAAAATTATGTGTTCTAGTAATTTGCACCATGTGCTAGTGAGTGATATGGGACGATAATTTTGAGGCAAGTGCTTATTACTGGATTTGTGAAGTGGGACCACCTTCCAGATTTTCCATTCGTTAGGAAGGCTTGATGAATCGAGCGACTGCTGGAACAGTTTTGTTAGTATAATTGAACTATAAGCGCAGGTACATTTTAGGAATTTACAGCTACTTTCATCACGCCCCGGAGATGAATCGTGCTTCAAAGACTCGATTAATTTAGCAATGCCAGCAGCATCAATAGTTATTGGTGACATAATGGAAAATCTGTGATGCGGCATATCTGTAAGATCAACTGTCGTGCTTGAGGAAAAGCTTTCAGTGAATGTTCTATTCAGTATGGTAGCACAAAGGTTATTTGGGATTACGTTGCCGGAGGTATCTGGCAATGTAATTAAAGGGTCGTGTGCAGGGTGTATAATGAACTTTTTAACATTTGTTTTCAAAATAGATGGTAAAGTAGAAGACAATAAATTGTTTTTTGCAAGGTTCAGGATCCTTACGTATGTGTCGGAAGCAGTATTGCATGTCGACCATCGCTCAATAAAAGGTGAAAGTTTGGCAAGACGGAAAAACGTTTCTTTTTGTTAGATAGTCGCCTGATGTATGAATTGTACCAGGGTTCTTGAGGGTTAGAGGTGACGACGCGCTTAAGAATATATTTATCTGATAGTTGGTGTACCTTCGTTTTGAACAGTAGCCAATTTTCTTCGACAGAGCGGGTATCGAAATTAAAAAGAAAATGATCAATAAATGTGGATAGTTCATTATTAATAGCGGCAAAGTTAGCCCGTTTGTAATCTAGGATGGTTTTCTTTATTTTATTCGTTTTAGGACGTGGCGTATTAATGACGAAATTGAGCAGAAGATGATCACTGATACCTGGCAGATATGTTAGATCTGTAGCTAGCTCTGGATTTGTGGTTAGTATTAAATCTAGAGTATTTGCAGTACTTGTTACAGTCCTAGTGGCTTGCGTTACCAACTGTGTTAGCGAAAACAATGTACATAGATCTAAGAATTCTTTAGCTTGGGACAAGGGCGGCGATGAATAAGGTGGATGAGCAGTCCACAAGAATACTTGGAAAGTTAATGTCTCCGAGTATAAAGAGTGGTGATGTAGGATAGCGTATGCGAACCAAGTTTAAAGCATCATGGAGTTCGTTAGAAAATGGGGACGAATAGGATGGAGGACGGTAGCATACACCAATGATTATTTTCAGATGATCGATGACTACCAAAGCGAAAACTTGCTCCAACTCGCTGCAGATTTGAATACATGTAGAAGGAATAACTTTTGAAATGGCAAGCAGAACACCACCGCCACGTCTTGCCGTCCTATCGGAACGATACATCGAGTAAAGATGAGCGTCGTGAAACATTTCAAAATCAGACACGTGCGCTGGGAGCCAGGTTTCTGTTAGTGCAATAATGTGAGGTGTACATGTATCAATGACGGAAGGTAAGTTAGTGTGTTTATTAAGAACGCTTTTGACGTTGGTATAAAGTACAGACACATCAGATAACTTCTCCCTGCCCCTCGCGATTCCCTATGATGCAACTTGCGATGCAGACTCGTTATGTAATCCACTGGCTTCGCCACGTGTGACAATCCCATTGGCAGTGTCACCGGTCACTGTCCCCTGCACACCATGTTCGCCACGTGTCACGACCTCGTTGACAGTACCGGTGATTGCGTTATACATAAAGCATCTGTTATTGAAGCAAATATTGTTGTATCGCAGTTTAAAAGAGAGAGGGCCATCGTGAGTGCTACCGAATTCCAACAGTTTTTTTCGAGCCAAGCGTGTTGCAGGCGAGAAATCTTCACTGATAGTGATGCCTTTTGATTTGAATTCATTACGCAAGGAGAGTATCTTTTCTTTAATTTTTGATTCGGTGAATTTGGCTATGACAGGACGACACTTATCATGTGAAAAAATTCCCAGGCGGTGTGCACGCTGGATTAAAGTACCACAGCACGAGTCGACGACCTCATTCAATGCTTCCAATAGCTTAGATTCGGTATCTGCCCAGGACTCCTTAGCATCTGATATACCCCGAAAGATTAAGTTCTCACGGCGTGATCTATCTTCAGCTCCGTCAAGACGATACTGCAGAGAATCATTTCGATTGCGCTGCTCATCCATTGGTTTCTTTAAGCATGAAAGTTCTTGACTAATGCTGTGAAATTTTATGGCCTTCTCCTCGAGTACTTCCAGCCTCTTGTGCATGCCAGCTAACCTTGATTCGATGTTCTTTTGACTATTTTAATGGTTATTTAGGCGGTGATTAAGATTTCTTACCAATTTTAATTATACCGCAAATAAATCTGGTAGTGCAAAATTCGTTTGCACATCAACCCAAAGAGTCGCTCCCACATTTTCCATAGGTACAATCACACAAAATGAAATAGGAATTTTTTTTCAGTATACTGTCAAAACACGTGTATGGCATGTTAGAATGATTCTAGAATCACTAGTACCTTCGATGTAATATACTCTTATTGTAAGGAGGCAGTAGATTATCACACAACTTATAAAAAGCCTCATTTTCTTTATCTTTGTTTGGTACCATGTGAACTAACACCGTTGTCTTGCAGTAAGCCATGCCAGGGAACAGTAACCGAGAGGGCGAGAGCAGTGCCTTCATCAGCAAATTCTACCCGGATGAGAATGCACGCTCGGCGCTGTCCTACCAGCCTCAAGCCGACGACATCTTCGTCGTGACAAATTTTCCCTTCTGCGGAGACACCTGGGTGCAGCTGATAATCTACCACATTCTCCACAAGAGGGCGCCACCGTCTCCTCTTATGGAACGGGCCGCGCACCTACCCCACCTCGAATTGCAGGTAGGCTTGACATTAGTGTAGTCGCAAAATGTAGGCGATGAATGTGTTTTTCGTAATATGAGGCATGTTATGCATTTGGGTTTTAAACGATTTGTGTGATAGTCCACAGTAAGGTTGGTTTCGTGAGCACTCATGAATTGTCCTTCACCAGAGAAACGTACTGTAACGAAAACTTGTATACTACTTCATAATAATAGAAGTCGCTCAAATAGCTCATTTTCGGGCAAAGTAGTTCAACGTCCTGTTAGTACAGTGTATCATTGAACAGAAGCGCCTGAACTTGAGGTTGTTGAAACAACTAATTGACGTGAAGACAGCCACAAAATCGGGACCAGACTTATTCCGATATCTTCGTCTATCCAAGAGATTCTCCTCGCCTACGTCACGTCATTCCATTTGCCCTTGCTGATCAAACTCTGTTCGCAACTGTTCAAGTCTGCGTTTCTTATACGTATCAACTTAGCGGGAAAATGCTTTGTTGTGTACTCTTGAATCGAGCGCTTGGCCAAAGCAATGGTTACAGGGACTCTGCTGGCACTCTTCAATTTCGTATATGACAAATTAACTTAGTTCATTGCTGGAAATGGCTCAGAACATCTGAAAAAATTAATAAATTGACAGGATATTAGTCCTTTAGTAAAATATGGAAATAAGCAGGGATTTGACGAAGGCAGTGAAGAACACAAAGGCGGAATATAGGACACCCATATGATAGACGTTAGGTTCCCAGGGAGGCTTTGTATTCTATTATTTTAGCTAGGAACGCCACGTATCGTAACGCAGCCCGTTCTCGAATCTATTATGTGGGCGACGTTTTCCCTTGATGAGTTCTGTGCTGAGAATGATAAATTCTCCGATCGTTAAGCCCGAAATAAGCTAGCTGCGGAGTTACCCCGCGAACTGAGCTAGACAAAACTGGTGAGCTTAGTTCTGGATAAGTTTTAGGCGGGTAGTGCTGTACTTCACCGAAGAAATTACGTAAAGGCTACCCTGCGCTTGGAGAACGTGGATGACCTAGTTGTTGAAGCGGTGCACCAAAAGCATTCCGTCTGGGATGGAAGAGGTGAGGCTCTTTATCAAAGCTTTCGAGATACAAACTACGGCGAATTCTGCAAAAGAGCCAACTGGCGACTCCGCTGATTAGGTCCCTCAGTGCTGAAAAGATCACAAATAAACTTGTGCAGCTTGGTGCGTGGGACAGCAGGTCATCAAGTACGAACATATGGCTTGCATTTTTTAAATATGTCGCTGGCAAGAAGGCCCACTCTGATGGAGACAATATTGCTAACATGCCTGTTTACGTCAAATGTGTTTAACAAAAGTGGTACCAGCTTACATTATAGAAGAAGCAGGCAACTATTGGAAACAGTGGGTGGAACAATTCCTGGCGACAATTTCCGAGCAACCTAGGAAATGATGGGACATCACTAGTAGCTCGATTTTTAGGCACCAAGAATGTAGGTTTTCGGCGCATAACACATGCACGTAAAGCCTCATTTTAGGTAATATAGAGGCAGAAATAGGCACTATAAGCTGTTCTCAAGCGACGACCTG
Source organism: Dermacentor variabilis (assembly GCF_050947875.1). Classification (NCBI taxonomy): domain Eukaryota; kingdom Metazoa; phylum Arthropoda; class Arachnida; order Ixodida; family Ixodidae; genus Dermacentor; species Dermacentor variabilis. The sequence continues at coordinate 33,860,562 of NC_134574.1, forward strand.
TTTTACTTTATAAATGTGTACGGGCCATTTTCATGGTGTGAAACTGACGTAGCGTTCACTTGTCAGATCTAAAGATAGCATCCATCGATAGCAGAATTTAGCTGAAAAGACGCGACACTGCTTTTGGGTCAGTTGGCATATTGCAGCCAACAAGTGCGATCCATTTGTTCTGGCACTATGAGCAAGTTCTCACAATGAACTTCTTATGACACCATGGGCACTACCTCGCACCTGCTGCATAAAGCGGGCGGCCACGATCTCATCGCGCTTACAATTTATATGGATCCTTACGGTGACATTGACGTCAGTGCCGGCGAAGAAAATTGGCTGGCAGTATTTCTGTAATTTGTATCGCAATAACAAAATGTCCCCGAAAAAGCACTTTTGTTGCTAAAAGCAAAAATATGTATATGCAGGCGCGAATGACGTAAATAGGCAGTTATAAGCACTATAAAACCAATCATAAGCTGCTCATTAACCCGTGATTTCTGCTCATACACCAAAATGGCGGGTACTTGGTGCGCGGCCATAAACATGAATTTACCAAAACTCTGGTCTCTAGACATCTTTACTTTAGGTTCAGAGTTTGCTCGTCGACAACTCTTTAGAATAAAGCCGCCTTTTCATGCTAGCTGGGCCTACTCTTTCCATTTCTGAAGTGTTAGCCTTGCTCATGCATAGACTGCATTCTCCTGCCCTGAAGTGATCCCCTGAATTTATAGGTGACATACAGTGGTTTCAGAAGAACCATTTTCTTGGTGGCATCAAATCAAGGCTAACTCGAGCAATCGCTGAAGATGGACTGACGCGAACTGGTGCAGCCGTAATCAGTCAGGACCAAGCAACCGTAGAAGTCACACAGCCAACTTGATGTGCTACAGCCAATCGGGCGAATAACCCAGGCAACGATGCCCAAGGCCTCCCGTCCACAAAAACTAACAAACGAGAATGATCGTACCGATCCGATGAACAAAACACGACTGTTTAATTTCTCTCTAGCTTGTTTCACATCTTCATCAAAGTGAAAGAAAGACATGTGGTAGATTTGGTAGACTGCGGCATCTCTGAGTCTATAATAAATTCCAAGATGCTAAGCAGATGTCACTCACCTATGCTCGCCAACAACTTTCTGTGGCAATGAAGTGAAAGCTACGGGCACGTGCCTGCTGCACAAGTGCTACCACAGCAAGTAGTCTGGCAGCGTTTGACACGGCTTTTGGTTGCTTGGAACAGTGGCTTAATTGATGCATCTTCCACGTGCCACGGTATCGCGTTTTCCTAGACCCGCAAGGGAAAAGCCGCAAAATAAGTAAACATTTACACTAAGTGATGTATTCTGTCTTATTTAACTATTGCTAATAAAGTGTTTGCTTTCTCTACTCCTGCCTAATGACGTGGATTAAAACATGGGACTCTTTTCGGAAGCGCTGTCACTTGTGCACACTTTGCCTCGGTAGCTTTCCCTTCATTGCCACCGAAAGTTGTCCACGAGTATAGTTAAATGAGCTACGTATGCAAGGTTACAAGGCGAAAGTGGTATCCTCTAATCAGCAGGTGTTTAACGCCGACTTCTGCCTTAACCAAGGTAATACTTAGGTACTGGCTATCCTGTTTATGACTTATGACTTCGGTCTGTACGTGTTACAAATAGGCATGAGATATATAATGTATATGAGATGCCGCGGTCTTACTCAAACGACTACCAAGGCAAAAAAGAACTGCTGAGTAGACAAGTGCCCTTGCGGATTGTCAAGTGTGTGGGGGATGCTTCAACTAAGTGTACTGAATTTGTAAAATTTGCAAGTTATCAGAAGAGAATGAAGCCTCACAAGGTTCCACAAGGCCTGCATCCAAAAACCCCCTTACATCACGTCTAAAGAGCGATATATATGGTTCAAGGAAGCTGCGCGGATGATGGTAGACGTTGATATGATCCGACCTTCACTGTCACCCTTAGATTCTTCCATAACATTCGCGCCTAGGAAGAGTCTCAGAGTGCGCATTGAATACTGGGTTCTCAATCGTCACGCAGAACTTTTACCGTTACTCATGCCGGAGTTTAACGCGACCGTAAATAAAAGAAGTGAATGTCGACATTTTCACGCATTCACTTATTCAAAGATTTCTCACAGATCACGATGGTCAAAGGAACAAAAATGAACCCAGCTAGTGTCAACTCTTTCATTCTATGCTAGTAGAATTGACTTCCGTTCAGTTAGAACTTGCCAACATGGTTTTAAAATACCACAAATGATGTCGAAGCCTTGCCTATATGTATATGGTCAGGTAGACATTGTGGTCCTTTGCTTTGAAATAGCGGATGAGCATCGGTTCACCAGTTTCAGGTGATAAATGCCATGAGCTTAGCCCACAGCAAAGTAAATTACAGGAAAGCATCCTCCTTTTAAAGAAAAGTCGTATTTCTTGGCAGTATTTCGCGGGACAAATAAATGCGCAAAACGAAAGCTAGTCAATATGATATCCTCAATGCTAAAAATCACATGACGTCCACTCAGTGCACGCCTTTTGAGGGACTAGCAGACCATTAAAGACTTTTCTTTGAATGTTCCGTATTAAAACCATATGCTTAACACAGGAAAAAGTTTGGTTTGAGCATACTGTGATTAAGTGCGTAAAATATAGGCTGACTCAAGCAATCTCCGCTGACTGCGCCTTATTTTGCACATCACAGATTTCACATTAACCTTTCAATTCGATACCCGGACCTCATGCTATCCAAGTGGTGTAGTTTTGCCTTATCGTTCTTATTGGGTGACAAAGATAGTTGCCTGAAGATGAACATTGCGGGCTGTTTGGTATATCGGTGAAGGAGGGGTCTAAAAAAAGATACCTGGGAAGCTGAAATGTATAGTCCGACCAACAAACGACGAAGAAAGCCAAGAGCTAGGGGAATGTAAAAAGGCAAACGACAGTAGGATAAAACACAGATAGTGTGCAAAACAAGGGAGAGAGCAGCACAAAAATAAATGGTAATGTAAACCGTCAACGAGTGTTACTCTGACAAATGAGATATTTCGGCAAGCGTTCTTTCTAAGAGAGTGCATTACCTAGTGCAGCGTTCCTAAGGGGGGGGGGGCATAGGCGTCCCTTTTGTATGTCGTAGTTATGGGCTAACAGATTCTGCACTACTCTACTAACAGCGGAAGCGTCACATCAAATGGCGTCTAGGGATGCAAACAAACATTCCGCGTTATAGCGGTGCTGATAAAGTAGGCCGCACCAACCAGCCCTTGAGTTCATTGTTCACTCCAGACACTTTTAATCGCAAATGGCAGTGTATAATAATCCTCCCAGGTGAATCGCACAGTCACGCGACAAGTACTCAACAGTCCGTATCGAGGACGGTAAATGGGTTCATTGCGAGACAGGTGGAGCTTTCGCAATATGGCTATTTGACATGATTTTCTTTTTGTGACTGTATTTGTGCACGTGCATGTGGCAGGTTGGCGTGCCCACGCGTGGCATGCACTCTGCTGCGCTGCACTGCGCATAATGCTCTGCCACGTCTTCGTCACAAGCAAATTTGCGCAACCTATACATGCAACAATTCCAATAACATATCACGAACTATTTATGAAATATGTGCACTGACTGCTGCACATACGAACCCTCTGTATTTGTTTCGTTTCATGAACCGTGTCTTTGTTCTCTTTTCACTGTGCTTTGCCACAAACGTGTTGACTATTTCCGCAGCGCCGACCACTGCACTTGTTAAGTAAAACAATCAATCTTTTTTATGTACATAATAATAGGGTGTGCCTTAGCACGTATGGTACCAGCAATACACAAAACTAATTTTAGTCGGGTGAATTACCGAGAAATAATAGAAAACCTGTCATAGTTGTTTTAAATAAAGCTTTAAGATTAGCACTGTGCTACGAATGAAGACTGGATCCAGTGCATGAACAATACTTTCGTAGCTCCCCCAAAAGCTACACCGAAGAACCGCAGTTTGGGCACGGCATATTAGCGATCACGCAGCTTAAGAATATTACACACCTAGTAACCAGGTATGGTCAGCGGACGCTCCCAAATCGCAGGTTTACACACTAAAATATTTCTTTTTCCTACGCACCCAAATGACTTTTGTCAAATTGTGGTCTATTCAGGTAAAGTATCAGGTTAAAGCCGAATTCCCATTCATGAGTCTAACTGTCAAGGTTATCCCGTTTTACTGCTGAATTTATTTGGTTCTCAGCGTCTTGACACGCATTTTCTATAAAACCTTGCGGCACGTTGGCCACGGGTTAAAGTTCATCACCAACACTTTTCATGCAGCGTGAAACGTAATATGGACGCAAGAACGCATATATTAACAGGAAAGAAACAGCGCTACAAGCCATAGCAATCTTTAATATGAAGACAAGACCGCATGTACACTACAGGTGCCGTTGCAGACATGCATCACATGGAAGCACTAACAAACATGCGCGATAAAAGTCAACTATCGAATCATATTTATGGCCAGCAACAACCTACCAGAACAAATTGTTACCACTGACGCAGGAAAACTAATTTCTTAGGAGTCAACGCTCTCGACGACTTCTAACGCACAAATCACCAAGTGCGTCTATATGCTCTGCCTCAAGTATTATGAGGATGAAATCTTTATATCGACGAACAATGATGGTTTTATCAAGCAAAGGTCGGCAACGAGATGCTTGGGTATGGAGGGCGAGAAACCCGTCAGGCGGCAGCTTTTTTGTTGTTGTTGTTGTTGTTTTCTTGTTGTGCTCTCTCAACCGCTGATGTATGAACCTACTGGTATGGACGATGAATTGTTTCCCAGAGGAGACGGGAATACAATAAATCACAAATGACTTGCAATCTACGAACTTGTTTTTATGCGTTTTGAGCACTCAAATTTTTCGGTCCTTGAAGTGTTCCTCTTCGCAGAGATTCTTCCAAGTTCATCGGCTACTGGAAAAAGCATCCGAATGCTATCGCGGAGTGCCAGCTTCTTGAGATTATGTGAAGGTTAGATGATACAGGAAATTACGGCTTTGCTTCTCGTTCGTGCACTTTGCCGGAGTTGAGTGTCAGACCGGCCTGAACTTCCGAGAATTATTTTCAGGTGCTTCTGGTCTCGAAAGGTCTAGATAGACCATCCTTAAGCATGAAGTCTGATTAGTGAAGCTATGCTTTATTTGGTGAGCGCCAGATATTTATTGACTGCTCATGGGAAAGCTCCCGAAATAAAATCAAGCAAGTATTGAATGTGTTCCTCGATTGTTTTAATAATCTTGAAGTGGCACTTGAATGGCCGATTGAATGAACCATTAGATTTGCGGGCTGTAAACTCGTTTGCTCCGACAACCAGTTACGCTGGTGCGAAGATCCAGGGCTAAAAAAGCAACATTCCCTTTTCGCTTTAACCACCCAAAACTAACCAAGAAAGGCATTGTGACAATGTGCCGCAGCAACTAGTTAAGGAAATCTTGACCTCACCTAATAAAGTACAGCTTCCAGAATCAGACTTCACGCTTGAATCAAGCTGACAATCCAGACCATGCTTTAGTGCCTGTAGGAGAGAAGCAGCTGAAATGCAATTGCTGAAGTTCAGGCGAATATGACACTCATTACCGTGCAAGTACAAAAACGAGAAGTACAACCGTGATTCCCTATACTCACCAACTTTCACATAATCTCAAGGAGGTGGCACTCCACGATAACATTAGGGTGGTTTTTGGTACTCAGTAAGCCTAAAAGGCACGGTGTGAAGAGAAATCTTTCTATGACAAAAAAAAAAGTTCAGTACGCAAAAATGAATGAAAAGTAGTTCGTAGATTGCAAGGCATTTGTAATTTATAGTATTCCGCTCTCCTCGGGGAAACAATTCGTCGACTAAAGCAGTAGGTTCATAAATGAGTGGTTGAGACAGCACAATAACAAACCGAAAAGTTCCCGCCTGATAAGCTTACCGACCTGTATACGCAAGCATGTCGTTGCCAACCTTTGTTTGATAAAGGCGTCATTGTTGGTGGATATAAAGAAGATTTCGCTTAATTAATTATTGAGGCAGAGCGTATAGACACACTTGGTGACTTGTGCATTAGAACCCGTCGATAGCGTTGCCTCCGATGAAGTTAGTTTTTTCTGCGTCAGTGCTTACAAGTGGTTTTGGTAGGTTAACCCTGGTCACAAATATGATTCGATAGTTGACTTTAATCGCGCATGTTTCTTAGTGCTTCGACGTGATGAATGCCTGCTACGGCGCCTGTAGTGTATATGCGGTCTTGTCTGCATATTAAACATTGTTATTGCTTGTAGCGCTGTTCTTTTCGTTCTTAAGTGCCTTCTTGCGTCCGTATTACGTTTCACGCTGCGTAAAAAGTGTTCCGGACGATTCACCGACAAGCCACCATTTCTACCCTTGTTGAAGTGCATGTTCTTTAGCCCCACAACAAATTTTTACCCCCCACCCCCTGCTGCCATGAAGAGGTTCTTACTGGTATACTCTGGTATAAAGGTTATAAACAGAATGAGGTGCCTCAGAAAGGATGGCGAACGTTTCGATAGGAGGACTTATCTTCAGCTTTGACGAAGATAAGTCCTCCTATTGAAACGTTGGCCAGCCTTTCTGAGGCACCTTATCCCTGTTTATAAGCTGTATACCACAGTGTGCTATTCCATGTGTCAGCCTGTTTCATAATTTTGGATTTCTTGCTGGTGTAATAAGAGTTGAGCGCCGTATGCACAACTGTACCATTATTCGAGTTACCTCTCCGCGTCCCTGCCATTCAATTAGGAATGTGTTCAGTACGTCAGTCGCTCTACTGGACACTACCATTTTTAATGTTTATTTGTTTCTCCCAGTGTTTTACGCTTAGTAATCTGCGGCATTCTTATATCCCAACACTGTCGCAGGGCTCCGATGCTGTCCAGGCCATGCCGAGACCCGGAAGCATACGCACCCACCTTCCTTTCCACCTTGTTCCTCAAGCAGACTGCGCAAAGTACATCTACGTCGCGAGAAACCCGTACGACTGCTGCGTGCAATTCTTTGAACAGATTTCGAGCGCCCAAGGGAAGAGCGTGGACGAGGCATTCGAGACGTTCCCCTCGTTTTTTGATCAGTTCGTCGAAGGCCGAGCCTTCTGTGGTGATTACCTCACTGACCTTGTGTCCTGGTACAAACGAAGGTTCGACGACAACGTCCTATTTCTCACGTACGAAGACTTGAAAAATGATAATATGACAACAGTTTTGAGGATTGCTGACTTCCTGGACGAGGAAGGCCGGTATGGTGAGTGGCTGAGGCGGAACGGAAAGTTCCTGAGGAAGATCTGTGCCGAGACTCAATACGAGGGTGTTTGGGAGTGTGTGGAGGAGCACACGAAGCTGAAGATGAAGGAGGCAGCCGCCTTGCCTGATGAAGGCAAACCAGACTGGGTGAAGCAACTGCAGAAAGCCTCAGTGACCTTCGGACGGCTGTTCGGCATGAAGTGCGATGAAGGCAAAACGCGGCTAAGCCGAGCAGACATATTTACGCCTGACATGATCAAGAAGCTCGAAGAGCGCCTAAAGATTGGGGCTGGGGGCAGCAACCACATCATGACCTTGTGGACGAGCATTGAGTAATATCTTCTGAATACCTGGCGTTGGTGTGGGCCGTTTATGCGATTTATAGGAGAAGAGTTCCTTGCTGAAAATTTTCTAGGACGTAGTATTATCATTTCAAGATTATACGTCGCCCAAATAAATGTTCACTCATTATTTAACAGCCATGTATTAAGAAACATGAGCACAAGAAAACAGAAGCAGTATTAATAAAGAAAAGACAATGAAAAATTGAACGGAAGCTATTTATTCTGCTTTCATTGAAATACGCTTCTTACCTGGGAATAGTATATTTGCAGCAAAAAAAAAGATAAGCATCATCGGAAAAAATAGTATAACGAAGGTACAATCCAACTTCAATAGCACTCCAGCGTGTTTTAGTGAAGTTATTGTCATGGCGCTATTTTCCCTTTTTCTCTTATGTAGAAATAGAGGTCTGCCAAAGAGGCTTCCGGCGAACAGACCGCACGCGATTGCATAAGCATGAACCTTTCATTACATTAATTTTGGAAACAAGGCCTCTTGCATTTCTAAACAAAACCATAGCATCCCGAGCTTAGTCACCACCACTAGTAAGAATTTATTCTTACTAAAGACGACGTGGCGTGTTGACTTTCTTCATGACTGTCTAATAGAAACGATAGCATCGTGTTATTGTCTTTGCATTGACAGAAGCTGCTGGCAGCCTCGATCGGCACATATTATTTCTTTCTACATGATGGACTTTTGCACATTGATTTAGAGCACTGATATGATTGGGTTGAAACAAACACAGAAACATTTCTAACGCCGGACTTCTTTACGATCTCAATTGCACGGTGAAATCGTAACTGCTCCTTTGTGAAAATTATTTCGCTCAGACTCATTCCCACCTTGGTGACTTGGCGGAAATCAGCTCGAGTTAGCACAGGAGCATTTTCTATGTGCTTCCGAGTTTTTCTAGGCCCACTGAGGAAAACTGTCATCTAAGTCCTATTGCAAAAGCCATCTTCCAGTACCTTCCATGTAAAATCAACGCGTTTTTGACACTGGATCGCAGAGGTTACATTGGCGCTCGTTGGTAATCACTGGAACATCGCTGAGGTAACTGCAAGAAAGCAGGGTCACACTGGCCGAGGCGCTAATTTCGCTGCTATTATGCCTGGATGCAATGGTATATGTTGTTAACGCGCTGGTTCTCTCTGGATTTGGCTGGCTCAAACTGTAAAGTGCGCTGGTTGCGTTGGTACTGCAGTGTTACCAGTACTAAACGAGTGTAGGTGCTTCCGAGTAATAAACACTTCATACAATTGTATCAGGAGATATAGCCACTTGTCCAACATAACGCTATATTTCGAGGTCATAAATCTCTGTTTCGTGTCTAATGTAAAGCTGCGTCAGCTGCTTCTTTTATCCATGCGTATGTGACACTGGAGATTACTTTTTCTTTCTTTCATTTCTCCGTTGACTGTGCGGATAGCTACGTTTCCGAACGAAAATTCGGAAGCACAGATAACGCATCGCTTTTTAGTAGTTTGTATTTCGTTACTTTTTTTTCATCGGTTACTAAATTGGAGCTTATTCCTCAGCAACAGTGCATCTTTACATTTCGTGCACGTTCACCGCACTTCCTATGTGTCTCTAACGTAATCCTACAAAGGTTTTATATTCGTTTATAAGCAATAATGAAACCGATGGCTGTGAGTTGTCGCAGTGCTGTGTAGATGACACGAAATAAAGAAATAAAGGTTTGCTGAGACGCGTCCGAAGGACACCAGGAAGCCTGCCGCTGATTACTGTTAACGCGCCGATAAAAAAACATGAGGCACATCGTACTCTTTTGCTATTGTACTTAAACTTGTCGTTAAAAAATTTACTCGCCATCGCCACCCCGAAAAATCGGATGTCCAGCGAACCTGTTGACGGACACCACTAGAACTACTCGGGGAGGTATGCAGCGCTTTGTTTCTTTAGCATAACTGTAGACGGACGGACGGACGGACGGATGGACGGACGGACGGGCGGGCGGACGGGCAGACAGACAGACACACAGACAGACAGACAGTCAGACAGATAGTTTATTCGTGGCTGTTGGAAATGCAATAAAAATCGGGCCTACCAAAGCCTCAAAGGGAAGAAGTGGCAGCACCTCGCAGATAGCGAACAATGACAGAATTATACAAAAAAGAAAAGACGGACGGCGTAGAGAACGTTGCAAAATGACTTAAATAGCACAGAAAATCAAGAACAACAAAAAATATGTACAGAGACAAAACAACTTCACTATAAAAAGAAATGACGGCATTTTGGAATGATGTCAATAACAGCAGATGTAAACACTTTTTTTATTTAGACAATACTGCAGGCCCGGAAGAGGGCCCAAGCAGGAGCGGTGAAAATGCATAAATATGAATCCAAGCAACGCGTACAAATAATAGCATACAACACGATCATATACCTAGCAACAAAGAGAAGTAGTAATTGTAAAAGCAGTAAAATGAAAAAAAAAAGGCACGAACCGTACAAACATTACCAAATAGGAACATCAAGTGCAGGGCAATGAAGCGTAGCGCACAATGATAAAATTTTATTATGCACTTGAAACACAACCTAATTGTCAAGATCATGTCACGCATGGAGATACACAAAAAAAATTACGAGGCCGTTACTGCACGCCAACGTGAGACAGGATAACAGAACACAATAAAACAGACAAGTGTAGATATAAATTCGCAGTACATAGCGATGTTAAAGACATATTTTCTAAAAATCAGCATTGGATAACTGTGAAAAAGGTAGGTTTTTCCAATCGGTTATGGTGCGTGGAAAGAAAGAATATTTGAAAAGGTTAGTTCGGGTGATATAAGGTGTTAAAGAGTCAGCATGACGATGTCGTGTTTGACGTGCTGTTAGTGGTTTTAAATAAGGACTTGGGTTTATAGACGAGAGATTCGAAAGAGAAATTTTAGTCTGTATTTTTCTTCGTAACTGTAGAATCAATGTTATGCTGCGTCATTAGACTAGAGGGAGAGTCACTTGTACGATATTTAGAATAAATGAACCTGACACTTTTAGGCTGTATCATTTGAGGAGAGGAGCATCGATGTTAGTTTTTGTATAGGGTTCCCAGATAATGCTCGCGTATTCAAGTTCAGGTCGAATTAGATATGTCTAATCCGTTAAACTAGTTCTAATAGGTGCATGTTTTAGCTTTATCTCAGAGAAGCAAAGTTTCCTGAACGAAGAGTTACATATGTTAGAGATGTGAGAACTCCAGCTGAGCTTGTTGGCTATTGTGATTCCCAAGTATACCCAACTCGCTGACTTCCGCAAGCAGTTCCGAACCTAGTTTGTTGACAAACGAGTTTTTTTTTTATTTTCGTTTTGGTTATTGACATTTATACTGCTTTACTCGTATTTAATTCCATGTTCCATTGACGACATCATGAAAGAATGCTTTGGAGATATGAGTTTAGTACTAATTGACCTTCCGGGCAGTTAATTTCATTATAAAGTGCACAATCGTCTCAAATAATCTAATTTGAACCGGGGATTTAATTTCCTTTTTAATGTCGTTAGTGTACATCAAGGATAGTAAAGGGCCCAGTACGCTGCCATGGGGCACTCCAGAGGATACTGGAAGTTCGTTGGATGAGTGAGCATTAATGGAAACAAACTGCATGCGGTTATTCAGGTAAGCAGCCACCCACTTCACTAAGTAGGTTGGAAGGTTAATTGATTCTAGTTTATTAATCAGTTTGCTATGTGATACGAGATCGAACGCCTTCGGAAATCTAAAAATATTACATCAATTTGACCGATCCTATCAAAAACACTAGCAAAATTGTGGATAACTGTTGTTAATTGCGTTAAAGTAGAAAAACCCTTCCGAAAACCATGTTGGCAAGAAGAAAGTATGTTGTTGTCCCCTACAAACTTATTAATTTCCTTAACTTTGACATGTTCAAGTAGTTTGCAACATGATGAAATTAGTGATATAGGACGATAACTTGTTAATAGTGTGGCGTCACCTTTCTTCAGTACAGGTACAACGTGCCAAGAGCCAATCTCTAGGCAGGGTAGCTGAAGACAAGGACACTTGAAATATAATAACCATAAAAGGTGCTAATGCTTCGGCATACCTCCACAAAAAAACGTTGGGTAAGTCATCTGGACCTGGTGAGGATTTAGCTTTATGTTGAGTAGCATTGAATCAACAGCTCGTAATGACACAATATCAGGTGCACAGTTGCATGGAGTACAGTTATGAAATGCAGTAGTATCACAGATAGAAAAACACTGTGTAAGTATTCATTAAAGTATTCTGCAATATTTTACTTTTCATTGATGATAATCTGCTCGTGTACAATATGGCAAATTACTTTTGTTTTTTTTATTAGATAGGCTCAAAATCTTTTTCGGTGTGAAGTGAATAAAATTTGGCAGTGTATGCTGGAAGTACCGACGCCTAACATGCCCCAACTTCTGGTTAAGTTATTCTGGATTTCTTGGATTGCGTCACGTGAACCACATCGCCGTCTTAAGCACTTAGCTCTTCTTTTAAAATGTAAGATTTCTCTTGTAATCCAGGGAGTAACTTTAGAGGTTCGTTTCGTTCTGCTCGGAATAAGATTGTTGAGGTAGTGATTAACAATTTTTTTAATGTGTCCCAAAGTACAGTAATATGCCCTCGGAACTTGTCAGGGCACATTTCAAGGTAATCCAGAACGCTTTCATCATTGGCTCGAGAAAAGTCTATAATAGTAATTGTCTTAATTTTACTGACTTGACACGAGTTCAACGAGCATGTGAAATACACGCGTTCATGGTCGGAAATGCCAGCTTCAACGGAGAGAGAAAAATTTTCGATGGATCGACTTACAAAAACAAGATCAAGGACCGTTGCTGACGTGCCGTGAACAAGTGTCGGATGTTTGACAGCCGGTTGCAAGTTGTGACAAAGCATATTATTGCGTAGGTAGTTGACGTGTAAGTTAGACTCGGTGAAGGAAGATACATTCTCCCAATCAATGTGTGGGAGATTAAAATCGCCTATAAGGAACACATTATCACTTGTAAACGATGCAATATGCTCACAAAGATCACCAAGGAATTGCGCTGGTGAGTCACGGGCTCGATAAATGGCAAACAATAAAAATGCTTCACCACGGCAAGAAAGTTTCAATGTAACAGCTTCTAGGTTACTGGCTTGACGTAAAGGAACAGCAGTAATCTTTTTGTTTACCCGAACTGCTACCCCGTAACCCCGCGATAACCTATCATGACGATAGGCCTGATAATACGGGAGAGAAAGAACTGTGTTATCAATAGCGTCATGCAGCCATGTCTCGGTTAACACAAATACATGGGGATTGTAACTCAACATAGCCGATTCAAGTTTCTCAGTTTTCTTAAGAATGCTGCGATAATTAATGTTTAGATCCAGTAATTCCTTTACTGCAACCGTAATGCGTCAGTCATACTTTGGAGCATCTTGATTACCACGAATTTGTGTTCTTGACTTTTTTTTGTTTATACCAAACAAAGAACTTATTATCCACTCGCACTCTGTCATTAATTAAGCTGACTTTCTTTCCCTGTTCCTTCTCAGCTCTTGCGCTCTTCCATAAAAGTCTTCGCTTACTCAGAGTACTTCGCGAATAGTCGTTCTGGACCGATATTCTGGTGCCTTTTAATTTGTGAGCATTTTTCAACACCAAGCTGCTCTTTATTAAAATCCTGGAAATAAAATGTGACCGGTCTTTGTTTGCCCGGCCTTCCAAGGCGATGAATTCTACCAACGGATTTACACTGAATGTCAAGCTTTGCCTCAAAAATTTTGTGGAGAACTTTATTTTTAGGACCGATTCTGTCTCATCCAGACCTTCAGGAATACCGAAGACCACCATTTGTGAGCGCCTAGTCCTATCTTCTAGGTCAGTTAATTTTCCTTCCAAAGATTTTACTGTTCGTTCAAGGTCGTCGACACGTGAAACTTTTTTTCCAAATCAGCAAACCTGGTTGCAAGATCAGCCACAAGTTTTTCCATGATAGTCTCTTGTTTCATCAGTGCTGTTACATCCGTTTACACATTGTTTTGACCTGCCTATAGTTCCTTGAGCATTGATTTAATGGAAGAGTTACTGTCGCCAGAAGGGCCGGGATTTAACTCAATATCTCCGCACAGTATTAGCAAGCACACACAACACACAGTTTTGCCAATACAGATGCACAGTTGGGGGCACCCAGCAAGACCACAAGACCACGATAATCGCTCTTAATGGTGCTATAGTCATCACTAAGCTGCATGGAGCAGAAGAATGGCTTATAAATCCACATGCTTGTTGGTCCGCCGCGCCCACTGAAATTGCGCAGCTGGGGTCGACGCTTTTCAAGGCAGCGTGCCGACGTCACGTGACGAGCAGGTGGCTCATCTGATAGGCTATCTTGAGACATTGAAGAGGCGCCGTCACGAAGGCTGTGATGCCGCACCAAGGGCACCGGTGGAGCAGTTGTGATGCGGGGGCCCACTTGACAGCTCGACAGATACGGCTCGTGCAGTCCCGCGCTAGCTGTATGTAGTTGCAGAATTCATGTGGCCAGACCAATATTGTACACCTGCATGAAGCAGAAGAATGGCTTATAAATCCACATGCTCGTTTACGGTACGCCGTGCCCACACCACAGAGGGACCGGGGCAGGAAGCGACGTAGAGATGAATTGAGAGATTTTTTTCAGGCCATATTTAGGTTTAATGCGGAACACACTAGGTGGTAGGCTGTGCAAACAAAACGCCGCTTAGTATTGACGTGTGCATTTTCCGTAACAGGTTGAGGTGCGAGGAATGCTATAGCGATATCTTAGCTTTAACATGGAGGAACATATGGAATAGTGAACAGACTTGACCAAAAGTATTTTAATGCAACCGTTTCTATTAACATAGCGTTAAAGTTTGGAAGCATTATTCTCCTAAAATATCAAAGTCATAGCCAATGGGCAGGTCGTAGGCAATATTCTTTAGAATAGAAAGCAGAAGTGCATTCACCCATTGTTGCGAACGAACCGTGCAGTGACCATAAACACTGATACCATACCTAAGCACACTATACGTTACGACATGTATGACACATTTGCGGGGGAAAAAGGTATGAAATGTCTAATGTTATATAGCATATAAGATACCACACAAAGTCTCTGGTATACAAAGGAAAGGTGCGAGTTCCAAGAAAGATCACAGTCAAAGATAAGGTCAAGATATTTGTTCGATTGCGCATAATTCACTGGTGCACGGTCGCACTGAAAACAAACGCAAATATGCAAATAAAGAGAGTACCTCAATTCAACTTAATTCAAAGGGTTATGAAGGCATATAAGCTGCGTTTTAGATTTATTAACAATAGTAATATAATTAAACCAGTTCGTGGCTTCAATAGCTGCCTTTTGTAATGCTCTAAGTGCATCTATGTATTTTTTTACTCGTGAAACAATAACACTGTAGTCAGCATATTGGAAAAATTCAACAGGCACAGTATTAGGAAGATCATTAACACATAAGTTAAATAACAAAGAATTCAATATGGAACCTTGGGGGACACCACATTTAATTGCCGTGAAATCGCTATGAAATCCTGAAGTCGACATATTCTCACGCCCACCATGTAGAGAGTTGCTAAAATATTGCAAAAATAAACCGCGAAACGCCAGTGCTGCAAGTTTATCATGCAAAATAATGTGGCAGATGCTATCCAAGGCGTTGATTACGTAAAACAAATTGAGCACACTACTTGGTTGTTATCAAAAGCAGAATTTAGCATATCGGAGATTTGTTCAAGAAGGTCTGTCTTCTCTTTTCCTCGTATAAGCCTGTACTTACAAGGTGACAGTAGGCTGTGAACATTTAAAAAAATTGTCATAGTAAGTAGTAAGCGCTTTTCGAAAATTGGGCCAATGCATGTCAGGATTGATAATGGCCTATAATTAGCCAAATGTTTGTGAAGCCTGCCTTTTACATAGGTATAACTAACTCTATTCATTGAAGTCGTTATTAAACTCCCAGAGAATACACAGTTCAAAATATCTGGCAGGACATCATATTTTGATTCAAAGTTCCCGCCGAAGTCTGAAACTGTGATTCCATAATGAGCGGGAGATTTCCTACGTTTAGGACTAAAAAGAATAAACTTTAGAATAAATGCAGTCACACCAGCGAGGAACGATATTATGAATAATATCACAGCTAATTCCTTTCTGACTATTGACAAGCGACCATATTTTCTTGCTGTTAAACGTGCATCAATACACCACTCTGCAAGTGGCCGTGTGAATGATGACGTTGCGAAGTCAAGCTCAGCCAAAAAAAAGCCTTTGTTATAACATGGAGTGCGGTAAATTGTGAGAACAACAAACAAGCAAGGTGAGGTCTGGTGCATCGAAACTACTTCAGCATCAGTAAGATTAATACTAATTTCCGAAGTGGTACAAGCGTTTTTAAGAAACGCTGCAATTCCTCCACTTCTTCCTTGTGGACTAATGTAAGAAAAACTTTGGTAACGTGATAGCAGGAAATGAGATAAATCATCTGATGTACCGTTCGCTTCCGTGCGACCAACTGAATCAAGAATTCAGTGAAAAGGGGAGAGTTACTGCAAAAGAATGACGCAATGTTTCCACATGCTGGTAATATTAACATAAGTGTACTGCAAGGAATTGCCTTTGTTTTGTTGGAAGAACCTTGGGGCATAAGAAAAATTCAAGTATTTCATGAAACTTGTATCAGACATTATGATGTTAGTTTTTCAAGGTCCCAAAACATATTGATGCGAATGAGAGGTGCGCCTTCGGACGTCTTCGCTGGGACTTACCCATTTTCGCGCAGACGAGCTTCAATCCTTATTATTTGAACCGAGACTTTGCCAGTCGGAACAACTCATGCTTAACGCGAGAGAGGTTGTCGTTCAAAATGAGCCGAGGACCTCTTTCATCATGCACAAAATCACGAAGCGCCTTCCGAGCCCAGACCCATTTCTCTTCAACTCCATATATCTGAGTTCCAACTAAAATAGGTGAAATATAGTCACCTCTGGATGGCAGTCGATGTACTGCTGAGGTACCTGCCCACTTAGATTCTGTTATGTTTAACTGGCCGGCTACATTAAATAAGAAGGAGAGCAATATTTCATCAGATTTGACCGAAATACCGTGAATTTCGAAGTTAGATTATCTGCTATATTGTTCGAGATTATTTGTATCTCCGGTCATCCTGTCACGTATCCAGCTTTTCTGGACATGAGGGTTTAGTTCGCGTGAGTGCCACCACGTGGCGTACTAACCTTAAACTTTTCAAACTTCCCGCGGTGACGCGTGATGACGTCAACCAAACAAAATAAAAAAAAATAAAAGCTATCCCTGCGCATTGAACTTCGCCACAATGCTTGTCCCGCCGGTGTTATCAGTGTTCTTGATCAAGCGTATTCGCTCGTCGCCTAGAAATTACTCGTCATCCTAAGAGCGTTTAGTCGCGACGAGCAATGGTTGATTCTGGGCTTTTGATGCGGTTCTTTTTTTTTTCTTTTTTTTCTTTTCCTTTTCTTTTTTTCATTCTACGGAGTAAAGAAGCTAGCCTAATCGTCAGAAGTACTTCGGGGCAGCCTTTCTTCAGTCGGCATACATTGTTAACGTCCGAACATCGCACAGCGCCTACTAGAGACGCCGTCGTAGACGGATTTTGATTTTCCACTATCGAATTCGTTAGGGTGCACAAAATTATTTCACTAGCGACATTGCAATGCGCACACATGGGCCACCGCCGCAGCTGCAAATCTAGATGTGCTTAAGCATTAAGACATATGCATGGATAAGTTGCTTTTTCACCTTAACACAAAAGTCACGATACCAGAGTTGAGCAAACTGTCCCTGTGTCGTCGCAGGCTGTGAGACCGGGCTAGTTGGTATTCCATGCTAAAGTGACTAGCGCAAGAGTGGACCCGGGACACTAGAGGCGACAAGGATAAGCGCGCAAACATCCAACTGGGCGCTTGTCCTTGTAGCGTCTTTAGTGTTCCCTGTCCACTCTTGCACTAGTCACTTCAGTTTGTGTCGTTGTCCGTTAGCACGCTATAGCCGAAGCTGTTCGCAATATTACGTCTCCATTTACTGGCCACCAGGCCAGGTACACCATTGGGTACGACATATACAGTACTTGCAGTTAGTTTCCAAAGTAGTCTCCTATGGCGGTTGTCCACGTGCGTGAAGCAAGAACGATATTTAAAATTATTGTGCAGTAATATATGCGGGATTTGTGTGTTCTCCCCATTCTCTACCATGTTGCCGTTCCGCCTTTATTATATAGCCGCAATGTAGACTAGCAGCTATCGAACGCCATAAAGGCTATCCACATACTCAAAGACCTCGCGCACAACTCCTGACGCTTAATTGTACTCAAGAGTTGTGCGACTGCCCAGGACATCCTTAACGAATGTTACATAACACATTATGAGGTTTTACTTGCCAAAACCACGATTTCATTAGGAGGCACACCGTAGTGCAGGATTCGAGAATAATTTAGACCACTTGGGATTTTTTAAAGTGTGCCTAGCCCTAAGTACGCGGGTTTTCGCATTTCACACCCATTGAAATACCGCTGCCGTGGTTGGGATTCGATCTCGAGACCTCGTGATTAGCAGCCGAACCCAATAAAAGCTAAGCAACTACGGAGGGGAAGGAATGTTGGCAGTAGGAGAAAGGTGACAGCCGGAAGGTGAGACAATTTGTTCCAATCCTCATTACGCGAAAATCGGTACCATCTGTTTTGTCGAAGAATGACACCGTAGAATGCACTGTATTCAATGAGTGAAAAAATTATGCGAATCCTATGTATGTGCGAATCGATGTAAGCAAAGCTTTCTGCGTTTGATGTCATTGTCATGCGTAATCTCCACAGAGTACGTAGGCACTCTCTAATGAAATGCTGTCAATGTTTGCCTGGTTACGCCTGCCATTGTGATGCAAATAAACGGGCGCCTTCAACTCTTTTTCTCAGAAAGAAACGCTGAATGAAATGCTGACGTGATCCTAAAGAAGATCAACAAGCGCCGAAGTGCTCGATCTTACGACGCCCATATTCGTAAGCTTATATTCGTGATTTTTTTTTTTGGGGGGGGGGGGGGGTTGTGCTCTTGTACCCTAGAAATGTCCCTCGGACGTCTCTGACGTGCTCGTTTTTATTCTCAAGTATGCAATGAAAACTCTCATCACTGCAAGTTCATGATGTATTGGTGGCAGGCCACCATGGCGTGTCGCGCAAGTATGACCACGCTGATTCGTTTGGGTTGACATATACTATTTTGTGCGTCATACTTCCCCACATTCATTTTTCAAACTATGCCAGAGCTCGAAAAGGGCGGCCAACTCAGTACGTCCCTTTCCTCTGTTTACTTCCGCAAAATGTGTGTTTATCGCTGTGGTTACCAAATACGCCCAGCGGTATGCTACGACACAAGCCTTTCTGGCGGCTGAGCAACTGAAGTCGCAGGCTTTATTCAACATGGCGTCGACGTTCTATATGGCTATCCTCAATTACTTTTCGCGGACTTCGCTCACCGCCTCCTCTCCAGTGTCATCTCTTACGCTACTAGCTCCTGCTAGACACAACACAAACACGCAACGACCTTAATGAAGTATCAATTACACGCTAATTGACACACTGTCGACGTATATTTCCGCTGAGCACCAGGATGGGAGCGTTGTCCTGTCTATGGTGACATTATCCGTCTACAGCCTCGCTCAACAACACCGCTCGTTACTCATCACGTTTTTTTTTTTGTCGGCAAGAGTATAGTGTATTTCCTCCGAATGTGCTTTCGGCTTTAGACGTGACCTTGCACGCCCGCTTATTCTGTTACGTTGACGGCGACCGTTGTCGTCAGGATGCCGCCTCATTCTGAGCTTCGCAGTCACCAGAGACCAGAGAAAGCTGTCTTCACAAACAAACCACCGAGATTCGAGCCCATCTCCCAAATGCTCCATCTTGCATTTGGGAAATGGGCACGCTAACCATTACGCTGCCACCTGCCTCCACCAATTTCTGCTTATCTATCTGCCTGGAGCAATTGCCGGACTTGTTCGCCAGG
Organism: Dermacentor variabilis; assembly: GCF_050947875.1. Lineage (NCBI taxonomy): Eukaryota > Metazoa > Arthropoda > Arachnida > Ixodida > Ixodidae > Dermacentor > Dermacentor variabilis. The sequence goes on from NC_134574.1 coordinate 33,880,250, forward strand.
CTATACCCGCCTGCTGCTACAATTCACCACCACCACCACCACCATCCCACTTCACGTTTTTGCCGCAGACGCAGGCAGAATGGATGCAGAAACGAAAAAAAAGTAAAGATTGCTTGAGCGGCCAGCTGACACATGACCTTAACTTTGGCAGGTTATTCTCAGTGGAGCGCATGTAGGCTTGCGGCTGTGTGCAGATTGTGGGTCGCCTTAGCTTTATTGTAAATTTGCTTTCACCGACTCTTTTCAGCTAGAACTCAAATGCCGGACAAAAATGATACCTACCGTTGAATATTTCTTTCTTGGTTTCAACCAAAAACGCTGATTTACACAAATAGTGATCTTTTTAAGAAATGGCATAAGGATACTACATTTCGGGTCATGTCGTTGTGTCAGTACGGGCCGGCACCACGTATCGACGAAAGGGCATCACAATGCCGATGCACGCGGCAGGTTACTGAATGAAGAAATCAGGAAGCGACTGTTTTTCAGTTCTCGCAACACATTGTAACAGACACGAAAGGCACGGACAAGAAGAGAAGAAAGAGAGGACGAAGAAAACGAGGAGTTAGAGAGGCCGGGCTGCGCTACGATCACGCTACCATCATCGTCCAATTCTCCTGTAAATAAAACCATTTCTTCGCAACTCCTCGTAACAGTTGTGGTGAAAGGTGCTGCGTAATCGACACCTGAAGACGGAGGCTGAACCACAAGTTCTTCGACGGAGCCGTCGCCTTGCTGGACTCCCACCGAATCTACCGGAGTTGAATATGTCCCACGACGCAGACGAACAGCGGCCCATTCCGACTGCTGCCCCAAGTTCTGCTCTGCAACTGAGAGATGCGCGTCCCTTCGCCGGAAGATCGGACGAAGACATCGAGGAATGGCTCATCCATTATCACCGGGTGAGTGCCGCCAACAGGTGGAACAGCGCTTCTCAGCTTTCGAACGTCGTGTTCTTTCTAACCGATACTTCATTGGTGTGGTTCGACAACCACGAGGAAACATTCACAACATGGGGAAGATCTGTTTCGGAAATCAAAGAGCGATTCGGTGACTCCGCGACGAAAAAGAAAAGGGCAGAACAGACGCTACTGCAACGTGCGCAAGTACCAGGCGAAACCTGCACGACCTACATTGAGGCAGTAATAAAGCTGTGTAGGATGGTGGACTCTGGAATGTCCGAGGAAGACAAAGTCGGGCACATCCTAAAAGGAATTGCCGAGGATGTTTACAATTTCCTCATTGCAAAAGACAGCCTGGCTTCCGTCGCTTACATCATTCGGCACTGTCGTACTTTCGAGCAACTAACGACGAGGCGCATAACGCCGAAGTTTGGCAGGCTAGCCAATGTAACGACAGTTGCAAGCGTGGACAGCAACCAGCCCCTTGATCTTGAATCAACGATCCGACAAATAGTTCGGGAAGAACTCAGCCTGCACGCGCAAGTGACATATCCAGGCACTCGTAGCTTCCGCCTACCACCAGATTTTGAGCCAAACGTGGCATCCTTCTCCCCGTATCCTGCGGCAAGGGGCACTGAGGATTATGAACTCGCGCCCCGACAGCAGTCACGTCTCTACGACAGAGGCCCTACTTATGGCGCTCGGCCACAACAAGAGCAGCCGCGTTTTTACCCCCGAGGCCCTGCGACTTCTGTCAGGCCACGACAAGAACAGCACCGACCCTACTACCACGACGCGACTTATGAAAGATATAACAGATTTCAGCAAGCAGCAGAGACACGTTATCCACATGACCACGAACTTTCTCGCCGCCCGCAGCCGTCTACCATTCGTTTCGAGGTAGACGCTGTGAACCGCGACCCTCCCGTGTGCTACAACTGTCGTTCCACAGGCCATATAGTTCGGTATTGTCGCCAAGCCCGTCAATCACGTAGGACACCATCGATGTTCTCGCCACCCAGAACCCGTACTTCATATGACCTGCGGACGACCGATTTGCTTCCAAGGGATCACTTCTCACACGAGACCAGACGCAGCGATTCGCCAGCATCTGAGCAGAGTTTCACGCCTCCAAATAGCCGTCCCCGTCGCTCTGCGTCCCCTCGGCGCCGTTCTTCCTGACCGCCCCCGGGAAACTAGCATCCGCGGCCAGTGGATGTGTGGTCGCCGGACGGTCTTTGCAAGAAATACCTCTGCCTGTTGTGATGTTCAAAAAAACAGTGAATGTCTCGATTGACGGAATACCGACCATGGCGTTAGTTGATACTGGGGCGACTGTGTCTGTGATGAGCCTCGCTTTGAAAAACCGGCAAGGCCACAAAGTTATGTTTTCTTGGAACGACGGTATTACCTTTCGTGGAGTAGGCGGCGAGTGGTTTCATCCCCTTGGTGTTTGTGCTGTGAGTGTTTTGTTGGCTGGGAAAGTGTTTGTGTCGGAATTCCTTGTTCTTTCTCGTTGTTCGCACGACGTTATTCTTGGTATCGATTTTCTTGAACAGTGCGGCGCTTCCGTGGACTGTGGTTGTGGCGAAATCTCATTGAACAAGTTATTTATATCAGCACATTCTGAACAAAGCTTGGGTAGTGAAGACAAGGACACAGACACAGTCAGTGTTCTTGATGAAGTGATTGTACCATCGTGGTGCCGGACGCCCGTTCGTGTTTCTACAACTACTGTTGATACTGATTGTGTTGACCTTGTAGTTAGGCCTCTCCGCATAAACGGTGCTAAAAAATATACTTGTGCCCTGCTCTGTCGTGTGAATGACGAAAGGAGTCGCCACATTGTGGGCGCTGAACTCTTCCGCCACGCCGGTTGTCCTTCCTCGCGGTATGAAAATCGCTCTTTTCGATGAAGCCGCATGTACTTCAATAGCGGCACTAACTACGGACGTTTCTACAGCTTACTTTCCTTGCGATAATCGCCATTCTGAAGAGCTAATGCTTGGCATGATCAGCAAGGCTCTCGGTACATCGGAACGGCAAGCACTGGTACAAGTCCTTGCGAGGCATGAGGCCGAATTTGATTTCACGCATGGAGATGCACCCCTTCATTTACCGTCATACCGCGTCCTGCGCTCGTCACAGAATAGATACTGGCTCAGCACACCCCATCCGCCAGAAGCCCTACCGAGTGCCATCGTCCGAGCGCAAAGTTATTGCCGAGCAAGCCAAGGAGATGATGAACAAAAGTGTCGTTCAAGAGTAATCTAGTCCATGGGCAGCCCCAGTAATCCTGGTCCGAAAAAAAGATGGCTCCTGGAGATTCTGCGTGGATTACAGACATCTAAACGCAGTGACGAAGAAGGATGTCTATCCACTACCGCGAATCGATGACGTCAGTGATTGCTTACACGCTGCTTCTTACTTCTCAACACTTGATTTGCGATTGGGGTACTGGCAAATACCTATGGACCCTGCCGACAAGGAAAAGATCGCTTTCGTGACTCCAGATGGCCTATTCGAATTTAATGTTATGCCTTTTGGCCTTTGCAATGCTCCTGCCACCTTTGAAAGATTCATGGACACAGTACTACGCGGTCTAAAGTGGGAGATATGCATGTGTTACCTCGATGATGTTGTAATCTTTGGCCGCACGTTTGAAGAACATAACGAACGCCTCAGCCTCGTTCTCGACTGCATTGAGAAAGCTGGACTGGTCCTAAACTCAAAAAAGTGTCGGTTCGACGAACGTCAAATACTGGTCCTGGGACACTTAGTCGACAAGGATGGCGTCAGACCCGATCCTCGTAAGATTGAAGCAGTGAGCTCCTTCAAGCCACCGCAGTCAACACGAGAACTCCGCTCATTCATTTGCCTATGTTCGTATTTTCGTCGTTTTCTTCCCCGGTTTGCCGACATCGTTTACCCGTTGACAAGTATTTTGCGACAAAATGCATCCTTCAATTGGACGCCAGAGTGTGACGCATCATTCTCTCAACTGAAGTTTATACTAACGTCAGCACTCCTCTTGCGTCACTTCGATCCATCTTGCCCGACTGAAGTTCACACTGATGCGAGGGGAATCGGGATAGGAGCGGTGCTTGTACAACGTCACAGTGGTGCAGAACAGGTTGTCGCATATGCCAGCCGTTGTCTGAGCAAATCTGAACGCAATTATACGGTCACGGAACAGGAATTCCTGGCAGCCGTTTTCGCCGTACAAAAGTTTCGATGTTATCTTTACGGTAGACCATTCAAGATTATCAACGACCATCATCCTTTATGCTGGCTGGTCGGTGTGCGTGATCCCTCTGGTCGCCTCGCACGTTAGGCGCTGCGCCTCCAGGAATACGACTTTGTGGGTACAAGAGTGGCCGTCGTCACGCTGACGCAGACTGCTTCTCTCGGATTCCTCTTGCGACTACCGACTGCGATGCTGAGAATTTTGACGACTGTCTCGCTGCTGTTGCTCCTACGTTCCCTGACGCGGCAGACTTTCAGCGAGAACAACGGGATGATGTTACCCTTGATCCGCTTTTTGTCGCCGCCCGTACTTCTAAAGGCAGCGGTCGCTTTACTGTCCGTGATAAATTGCTGTACAAAACTAATTACTCCGGGCATGGAGCGCGTTTTCTGCTTCTTGTCCCCGAGAGTCTCCGCTCCGAGGTTCTACGCGCCATGCATGATGATGTGACATCCGGCCATTTCGGCTTCGTACGAACGCTGCACCGCACGCAGGAGCGCTTTTACTGGCCCAAGATGTACGAAGCAACCAAGCGCTATGTCGCTATGTCGCTAGTTGTGAAACGTGCCAACGTCACAAGCGACCGACCACCGCAGCCCCGGGTCCCCTTCGGCCATTGACACCGCCCAGTACGCCGTTCGAGCAAGTAGGCATTGACCTTCTGGGTCCATTCCCGCCATCTAACAACAGGAACCGCTGGATAATTGTCTGCGTAGACCATCTTACACGGTATGCAGAAACTGCAGCCATACCGTCTTCCACCGCTGCTTGCGTGGCGGCCTTCCTTCTCCGTTCCGTGGTCCTTCGTCATGGCCCACCACGTGTCATCATCAGCGACCGTGGTCACCGTGGTCGCCAGTTCACGGCTGATCCCATTGAAGAGTTACTTCGTTTGTGCACTTCACAGTTCCATCATTCCATGCCATATCATCCACAGACCAATGGCCTCGTTGAAAGGACAAACAGAACGCCGACTAACATGCTTGCTATGTACGTCTCCTCCAATCATAAGAACTGGGACGACGTGCTGCCCTTCATCACTTATGCATACAACACTGCGAAGCACGAAACCACGAATTATAGCCCATTTTACCTCCTGTATGCAAGGTTACTGCGAAGCCCTCTGGACACTTTCCTACCCTTCGTTCTGCACAGTGATGATTCTGTATCGAAGACATTGTGTCTCGCTGAAGAAGCGCGTCGAATAGCTCGTCTTCGTACTCTGGCCTCGCAAAGTCATTCGAAAGAGCGATACGACGACCGTCACGTACAAGTATCGCTGCAAAAAGATGACTTATTCCTCCTTTGGACACCGCAACGCAAGCGTGGACTGTACCAAAAGTTCTTGTCACAATATTCAGGCCCATTTGTAGTTGTGGACCGCCTGAGCGAACTCACTTACGTCATAGCTCGCCTCCTGTGCAATGGTCGGCGATCAAGCAGAACTCAGCTGACTCATATTGCTCGCCTGAAGCCTTTCTACCCTGCTTGTACATCCTGACTCGCCCCACGGGCTTCGTCTGCTTGCGGGGAAATTTAACAGATACGAAAGGCACGGACAGGAAGAGAAGAAAGAGAGGACGAAGAAAACGAGGAGTTAGAGAGGCCGGGCTGCACTACGATCACGCTACCATCATCGTCCAATTCTCCTGTAAATAAAACCATTTCTTCGCAACTCCTCGTAACAATATTGTACACAGCACACTAGGCAGCCACCCCCATGACATTTTATTTTTGACAACTGCGACACCAAATGGCGGACTGATATACTTCCTAAAGGGGTTTAACTTTATTTTTTCATCGCAGAACCGCAAGCACAGGTTGCGTCACGCGTATACCGCAGCCACGTACTGTGGCCGCACTCCTTTTCCTCTAACAATGTGGCCCCCGGCGGCTTCACGCGCTCCCGTAGGTGGCGGATTGGACTGTCACTCCAGAAGTTTAAATACACAACCTCTTTGCATAGAAACGACGGCATGATTGTTAACATATTGTTGGCTTGGATATGTTTGGCACGAGGCCCAAGACCCTGTCTTCTAACACGTTCTTATGTTTGCGTTCGCGTCTCTGTCTTGAAGGGACTCACACCGTGACATGCTACAATGGTGCTTGCGTTGGGCGTATGTAAGGCGAAAAACGCGGTTCTAAAATGTCTGTTCACTAATTTGTGCAGTAAACCCATGTTTATAGTATTCGCGCAGTATAGTAATATAGTAAGAGTCACGAGTATGGCATCCGTAACCGCAAGTGCCACGTTATGGTCGTAACTTGTCGGGACAGCGTAGATGTAATCCACAGACCCTGCCACTAAGGAATACATGGCTAGGCATGGCTGATGAATAAGTAATTGCGAAGGTTGGTTTTCAGTAAAGGTTTGTTACCAAGAACGGTGGGAGCTTATACTGCCTCAAAGGACGGATGCTGGGCGGTGACTCCAATCATTTACTCGGCACATCACACATCTACACTGGAATTCAACTGGTTTCGCCAACTCTTGCTTATATTTTCTCGCCTCTAAGCTGCGACTTCGCCTGCCACCCAGGCCCCAGCTTTTCGTCTTTGTCCCCCGCTTCTTTCCCAGTCTGCTGAGACGTGCTTCCACTGAGTCTTGCTCCTCCTTTTTCTCAATAAATAAAGGCATTCATCCATGCATGCCTAGGTTACTGCAGAAAATAGCCTGTCTTTATCTCCATAACCACCCCGTCTCTCACCTGGACTCTCCCATCGCAAAACAAAGTTGCTGTGTTCCAAATGGCTGGGCGTCACATATACAATTTTCTAGGAAAGGCCAGTAGCACGGCGGGCAATTTTCGGTGGGTGACGAGACATTATATAGAACACCTTCTCTGCCATATCCACACTCAGTGCTCTGCTTCGTGAGCTACTATTAGCCGCTACGACGATGTACGAAATGAAAGAAACCTAGCTGGGCTGGTCGCGCGCAGCTCTTTTTAAATTCGTGATGCGTCGGTTTAAAATAATAATATTTCTTATCTAAGCCTAAATGACAGCGATATAGGCGAGGTGAGTTACGGTAGCTAGTTGGCTTGGACTAACGACGCTCTTCAAGCAGCACTTTCGTCTTATGCGTGTTTGCGAACGGGAATGAAAGACAGGAGGGTAACACGCCTTCCTGAAATGAAACATTCGGAATGACCCTTTCTTTGGCGGTTGGACATATGTCGAGGGTGCCCAATACGAACAATCTGCAAGTCTGTATTACCTTGCAAAGGGGAACTCAGATGAAACGCTGTCAAACAGATAGGCTTTTAATTATCGTAAGTAGATCTTTATTGGAATTCTTTACCATGAAGTGAAAGCCGACTAATAAGCATTTAAATTTTCTTTGTTAATAAAACATCCTGTTAGTAAAAGGTTGCTGTGCTTTACAGCCCCCTAAATTAAAACGTAAGTTATGGAAAATAAATTGGTGTGGTTAATGTGTGAACGCATACGCAAGAAAAGGCCTAGTCCATTTCCCAGTATTCTCTCAATGAAGATGGAGCACCTCTATACTCTCACGTTGTAGTGATGTGAAGAACAAAACACTTCCAAAAGAGTCAGTCACGAATGTTACTCATTATAAGATGAGCTTGCGCTGGAAAAGAAAATAACACTCAAAGATACCGATGGCTGCGCGCAAAGTGCTTCCTCTGATTCCGATCTACGGATCAAGGCGTCGGTTCGTCAGATTGGAATGCTCGTACATCGCAGCGCAATCTCGGGTCGGCAAATGTGATGGAGAATGTACGCCAGTATTCGCTTCACGCGCGCAATCTGATAAGATAGCGCTCTTTCGCTATTGAATCCGTGCCAACATACTGGATATTAGAAACACATGCAGGCGCATCTTGAGCTAACTGATAACTTTGGAACTGTGGTTAGACGCTAAACCCCCCCCCCCTTAAAAGAAGGAATACAGTTGCTTTCAATATTAGCTGAAACATAGTGCTGGTGGTATAAAAAGGGCCCACAACACTGCACAGCGGCGCCGATTGACATACAGGAAATTCAAGAGCGAACCACTTTACAATTACTGGTATTTATCAAACCAGCATATCGTGGTTTAATGTAGCCCTGTATTCCAGGGGCCAGTTCCAACACGGGTACTGTGTCGGAGCTCATATTTCATGTCAGCATTATTTGTCACAAAATCAAAGCATTTTTTCTTTAGATCTTAACATTAGACAGCCAAAATACATGCAGCGAAACCCTCACCTTAATATTTCAGTACTTTTCGTTCTAACGTACATATCCGTGCTGATCCATATGTTACAAAGTGCTGAAAATGTACCCAATGCTTTCCTCCAGGAAGCTGTTTTTATTCCTTATGATGCCAGGAAACCGAGTCTGATGCCACCAACGCTCAGAAACCTAGTCGGGAGCGCGCACAATGTTCTCGCACACCTTGTGGGATGTACCGTAGCGCTGAGGTGCTTCTTGTATAATGTATGAGAATCGGTTTTAAAGACAGACGTGCAAGGTTGGGTCATGTGCTTAAGCTCATGAAGTTGATTTGTGCCAAGATAACCTGTCCAAACTTTCACACTTACTTTATAAGAAGTCTACAGCACCATCAATATGCCGGCTGCTTTTAACTGCACAAAACAAAACCATTCGAACGATGCAAACAATGTTAACATCATTTTATCATTCAAGTGTTCAGATTGGTAACCTCTAGATGCGGAGTAAGTTGAGAAGTTGTTTGCGTAATTAACAAAGCTACGTAATTAAATTTTCAGTAAGGGTTTTTACGTGGTTAAAGAAAATAAGCAGTTTGGAGCCCGTCCTCGAGATTAAGCAGCCAAACGAACAAATTTCGACTAAATATGCTTCTGTAAGAGCAATGCGAACAAAAATTTTCCAAGTAAACACTCTTGGAAGACGTAACTGACGCAGAAAAAGAACATCTGTGAAGTCAAAGAAAGAACAGCACTTCACGACGGGACACACACAGGGGGAACCACACACAAACTGCGCTAACATTAAGTGCTGTTCTTAATGTGATAATGAAGCAACTAGCCCGTCAGTCTTTCCTTCCAAACCTGTAAAGTCAACCTGAACACATCCAGCCTTTTGTGGTGCTGTCATCAATAGTATGGCCCCGTGAACATGTTCCCCATGGTCACATAGTCGCGTTCCATTTTTATTCACGCTGCTTTCTCGAAGGCAAGCATTTTAAAGTTTTAGTGTCAATACGGCAGTGAACGTGTGCCTCCGAAAGCTTGCTTGGTCGCAGAAGCGATGCATGACGGAATGATGGTGCAGATTTAGCGTGTCGTCGGCATCAAGACAGTGCACTGCCGCCGAGCGAAGGAAGATAACGAAAGGGAACAGCTTGGTAGCTGCTCAAGAAGCCGTGCCGATGGTGGCGGTGCCATCATGACAAAATCTGAGGCGGCGATATTGACGGCTGAGGCGATTTTTTTTCTTTTATTCTTTTATTACTTTTTTTACAACGAAGTCGTTAAGAGTATGCTTTAACTCGGGCCCAATTCCGACGTGGCCTATTCACATAAATGTAAAACGCCGAAACGATTTTCTGAGATAACCCCTGGGCCGATTTTAATAAATTTTGCTGGATTCGGGAGAGAAAGGTAAATTCTAGTGACTATTAGAAGCGCAAATTTCTATTTAGGGCTTGAATTCTGGTAAAAGATTTTCAAAAATTCAAAAGTGCGAAAAATACAGAAGCACGAAGTTTACAAAATTAATAACTCCGCATCAAGAACTGATATCGCGGTTATGTAAACAGAATCCTTTAGACAATTCAAAGCGGACAAATCCAATATGCCGATTTATATCTTACGTGAAGTCGTTACGTTGTGAACAAGGGTTGTGGAAAAGCTGCATTTCCACATTACTAAATTTTTTTAGATTCATGCGTATTATATCAATTTTGTCCGCTTTAGATGTGCTGTTAGATACAATGTACAGAATTGTGATATCAGTTTTGATTGCCGAAAGACAGAGCTGTAAAGTTGGTTTCGTTTTCTGAAAATTTGTGATTTTTGCCAATTTTGAATAAACAAATGATGACCCAAATAAAAGATTTTAAACCAACAGTCACTAGATTTTAAGTATTTCTTTCAAATGCAACAAACCTTGTAAAATTTGATGCAGTGGTTGTGGAGAAAAACGAGTTCTCCTTTTACATGTATTTATATAGGACCACCAGAGCTAAAGGTTCCTCTTAAGGGCTACTTTCCCCACTATCGCGTCCGCGTATAGAGCAAAATCCCGAAGATAGCATAATACCGGCCTGACCCGCAGCAGAGGTGCAGCAAACGTTCAGCTCTCCCCATACGTGGGCTGATCCCGAATGTAACGCCATGCCAGGCCGACCAGCGGCGGAGGTGAAGCAGGCATTAAGCACTCCCCATACGTGGGCCGATCCTGAAGACAGTGCAACGCGGTGCCGACATACGGCGGAGGTGCAGTTCGCCATTAAGGGGCCCACATACACAGCTTTGCGGGTCGTATTTCTTCAGAGAGTGGGAGGGCACTGAGATTTTTTACTTATCAAACATCAGGTCATCGACGGCGAAACTAGGGACACCAAAGCCGTCCTCGGGCTCCACCTAGAAAGCGCCTTCGACAAAGATACGCACTCTGCCATCCTCGCGCAGGTATCGCATCTAAACCTAGGCGAGAGGTCGTACGAATATTTCAAAGGCATCCTCACCGGCAGATGGCGGAGCTCAGACTCGGCGACCTGAAGACGGACGAGAAGACATTAGGGAGCCAGGGCACTTCCCAAGGCTCCGTCATCTCACCCATGCTATTTATTCTTGCTATGATTCAAGTTGCCAAAAGACTACGCCAGCTTGAAGGACTGAAGCACACGATATACGCGGACGACATTACGCTGTGGGTGGACGGGGGCAGTGATGCCCGCACAAAATCCACGCCACAGACGGCAGTCGACACGATCGAAGAAAGCTTGGAATGTACGGGACTGCGTTGCTCCCCAAGTAAGTTGGAGCTCCTGCTTTACCAACCGATCAAAACGCACAGAATCAAGAAGCAAAGGAAACACGAAAAGATCAAGATCCGCACCAGGGATGGTAACACAATACCGACGGTCAGCAAGATCCGAGTCCTGGGCATGACGATCGAAGCGCTCGGCAGGAACGGAGACACCATCACCCTCAGGATTGGTGAGGCGTCCAATGCCAGCAGACTGCTCAAGCGCGTTACCACCAAGAAGGGAGTCATGAAGGAGGAAAACTTCATCAGGCTTATACACTCCTTCGTACTCTGCCAGTGTACGTGGCAGCCTTCCACAAGTGGGTGAAAAGCGAAAAGAACAAGCTAGACATCCTAATCCGGAGGGCTTACAAGACACCCCTCGGTCTACTTGAAACTACCAACATGAAACGTCTCCTCCAGCTGGGCATACACAACACGCTCGACGAGGTCATCGAAGCGCAAAGAGCCGCTCAGTTGGAAAGATTGTCATCAACAAAGGCCGGCAGAAAGATCCTGTGCAGTCTAGGCATCGGTTATCATGAACAGCAGGGACCAAAATGCCCCGTCCCCGACCACGTACGATGAAACGCGCAGGTTGACCCCTTGCCGAAGAGCATGCATCCGGAATTCAACGAAGGCAGAAGACGCGCTATAGCCAAGGCACTAACGGACCTGCACGCGGAAGACACCGGTGCCAGATACGTGGATGCAGCCGAATATGCCGGCCGCAACTGCTTCGCGATCGCGGTGGTCGACTCCGTGCGGGCGACTGCCAGCACATCGAGCAAGCAAGTGGAGGAAGCAGAAGAAATAGCCATCGCCCTGGCCATCGTAACCCGAGAATGCCACATGATCCTCAGCGACTCCAGACAGGCGGTGAGGAACTACGCCAAAGGAAGAATTGCCCCAACGTCGGCACGCGTCCTGCTCCGACAGGCATACCGCGACAAGAGGACTCGAATCAAGTGGTTCCCGGAGCACGCAGGACAAGCGTCGGAGAAGCATGCCAATCGCAACGAAACGGCACACGCCCGAGCGCGAGGATTAACCGACCGCGCCCAAGGCAATGGCTGCCCGCTGTGTTTCAGCGCCAAAGACCGGATGACCACCTATAACGAACTGACCAAGGCTTTCGGCTGCCCCGTAGACTTCTCCCGCCGCCCTGCAAAGGGCTCAGCAGGTCGCAGGCCGTGCTGTTCAGGTAACTACAAACGAGAACACTTCCAAGCCCGGCGCTATTGCATAGGATGTAACCAGAATCGCACCACCATGACAAGTGCAGAGCGTGCTGCAGGGAGAAGGCCACATTCGAGCACATGCTATGGGATTGCTCCAAACATCCAAGCCAAGCTAACTCAGGACATATACCGCCGCAGCTTGAGGAAGCAACGTGGAGCGAAGACCAAGAAATACAACTACAGGCCGTCGAGCAGGTCATCGAGGCGATGGCTAGGCAGGAGCCTGGTGAGCCGGCAACGGCGAGCGGGGATCCTCGCAGAGCACCCGCTGTAAGAGTCGGCAGTCGTAGCCGTAGGGAGGACCTTGTGGCGACAGGACTAGGCGAGCAGGATTTATTTACATATTAACATTTTAAGGAAGATACATTGGCAGTTTAGCGCGACTCCCATATGGAGCCCGCAAGACTATCATACAGCAAACAGCTTACGAGCACACAGCTCACTAGTACATTTCTAGCATGACAACGAGCACTCAGCTCCCGACGACGAGCACGCTCTAGCAGCCGGTAAACGCTGCTTATAAGCTCTCCGCTCGACGTCATAGTTCGATGTCCCCGTGGACCAGCCCTTCTGGCGGAGGGCTCACAAACACGTGCCGCACACACGCACAGGGGAAAAGGGTCCGGAGCCGACGTCAGAGGGCTTCGTAGAACTCTGCTTTGTCTCGGGTTGCGCAGCCGAGTACCACATTCCTGAGTTGACCGCGCGCCACGTGGCTGCCGGTCATCCGCAGTTCTCTGAAGTGCGCCCTGTCTGGTGGGATTGGAACAGGTGCTGCGGGCTGAAAGCTGGCACGTTGCCACCCCGTGCGGCCATTCCTAACACCACCACGATGACGACGTAGGTCACGTCCGAAGCGCGCCTTCGCGCATTACTGCAGGCTCAATAGACGTTTTCCCAATCTAATCCAATTACTTATCCGCGTTTGTCCTGCACGCGTGTGCAATAGAAACAAGAAGCAGGTATGCATAGAAAATCTGAGGTGGCGGCGGCGGGTCGTAGCGCAGAAGTTAGCATGCCCAGCCCCTCCAGGTACTTACATCTGCATTGACATGGGTTCGTGGTAGTGATAGCGACCACAGCTCTACTTTTTCTGCGCGCGATAGCCATTGTGGCAGCACGCGCAGAACTGGCAGAACTTTCGAAGTTAATCAACAAGCGTAAGACAGCTGACATAAGGAAATATAATATGGATAGAATTGAACATGCTCTCAGGAACGGAAGAAGCCTAAAAACAGTAAAGAAACTAGGAATTGGCAAGAATCAGATGTATGCGTTAAGAGACAAAGCCGGCAATATCATTACTAATATGGATGAGATAGTTCAAGTGGCTGAGGAGTTCTATAGAGATTTATACAGTACCAGTGGCACCCACGACGATAATGGAAGAGAAAATAGTCTAGACGAATTCGAAATCCCAAAGGTAATGCCGGAAGAAGTAAAGAAAGCCTCGGGAGATATGCAAAGGGGGAAGGCAGCTGGGGAGGACCAGGTAACAGCAGATTTGTTAAAGGATGGTGGACAGATTGTTCTAGAGAAACTGGCCACCCTGTATACGCAATGCCTCATGACCTCGAGCGTACCGGAATCTTGGAAGAACGCTAACATAATCCTAATCCATAAGAAAGCGGACGCCAAAGACTTGAAAAATTATAGACCGATCAGCTTACTGTCCGTTGCGTACAAACTATTTACTAAGGTAATTGCATATAGAATCAGGAGCACCTTAGACTTCTGTCAAGAAAGGACCAGGCAGGATTCCGTAAAGGCCACTCAACAATAGATCATATTCACACTATCAATCAGGTGATAGAGAAATGTGCGGAATATAACCAACCCTTATATATAGCTTTCATTGATTACGAGAAAGCGTTTGATTCTGTCGAAACCTCAGCAGTCATGGAGGCATTACGGAATCAGGGTGTAGACGAGCCGTATGTAAAAATACTGAAAGATATCTATAGCGGCTCCACAGCCACCATAGTCCTCCATAAAGCAAGCAACAAAATCCCAATAAAGAAAGGCGTCAGGCAGGGAGATACGATATCTCCAATGCTATTCACAGCGTGTTTACAGGAGGTATTCAGAGACCTGGATTGGGAAGAATTGGGGATAAAGGTTAATGGAGAATACCTTAGTAACTTGCCATTCGCTGATGATATTGCCTTGCATAGTAACTCAGGGGACCAATTGCAATGCATGCTCACTGACCTGGAGAGGCAAAGCAGAAGAGTGGGTCTAAAAATTAATTTGCAGAAAACTAAAGTAATGTTTAACAGTCTCGGAAGAGAACAGCAATTTACAATAGGCCGCGAGGCACTGGAAGTCGTAAGGGAATACATCTACTTAGGGCAGGTAGTGACGGCGGATCGGGATCATGAGACGGAAATAATCAGAAGAATAAGAATGGGCTGGGGTGCATTTGGCAGGCATTCTAAGATCATGAACAGCAGGTTGCCATTATCCCTCAAGAGAAAAGTATATAATAGCTGTGTCTTACCAGTACTCACCTACGGGGCAGAAACCTGGAGGCTTACGAAAAGGGTTCTACTCAAATTGAGGACGACGCAACGAGCTATGGAAAGAAGAATGATAGGTGTAACGTTAAGGGATAAGAAAAGAGCAGATTGGGTGAGGGAACAAACGCGAGTTAATGACATCTTAGTTGAAATCAAGAAAAAGAAATGGGCATGGGCAGGACATGTAATGAGGAGGGAAGATAACCGATGGTCATTAAGGGTTATGGACTGGATCCCAAGGGAAGGGAAGCGTAGCAGGGGGCGGCAGAAAGTTAGGTGGGCGGATGAGATTAAGAAGTTTGCAGGCACGGCATGGCCACAATTAGTACATGACCGGGGTTGTTGGAGAAGTATGGGTGAGACCTTTGCCCTGCAGTGGGCGTAACCAGGCTGATGATGATTATGATGAGCCATTGTGAAACGAAGGATGTAGTTAGCATGCCCAGCCGTAACTGCTGCAAATTGCAGCAGTTACGAGTGGTGGAACCCCGTTGGGGCTGATAGTGAAGAAAGCTTCCTTTCTCTGCGCACTCTCGCGATGGTGAAGCTAAAATGAGGAGGAGGCCACCATAACAGAATGGATGGACCACCTGCGGATAGGACGAAGCACACCAAGTTTTTAGCACTTGGCCTGGAGTCAAGCGCTACAATGGCTAGTATGGCCTCACGGAGAAGATAGACCGAACTGCTTC
Source organism: Dermacentor variabilis (assembly GCF_050947875.1). Lineage (NCBI taxonomy): Eukaryota > Metazoa > Arthropoda > Arachnida > Ixodida > Ixodidae > Dermacentor > Dermacentor variabilis. Next base: position 33,895,820 of record NC_134574.1, read on the forward strand.
GCACTGCTAACACTGGATTGATACTAAGAAAATGCTCCGTTCGCAGACACCACGCTACACTGAAATTAGCAAAACAAAATCAGTTTATAAACTGACAGTGTCAATTATCTGGTGTCCTTATTGGGCGTGTGAATGGCATAAAGGTCCTCGCAATGAAATGGTAGTATCTTTGTTTTTGCTGCAGTTGCACACAAACAAACTTCGTTGAAGTGATCGGACAGCAATCTACCAGCAGGGAAGACCAACCCGCAAATTAAAAATAATTGCTGGTTTCAGATCTTCCAATGTACTTTGCGCTCAGCTACTATCTGTAATATTTTTTTTTCTTTTTGTGCTCTTATGAAGAGGAAAACTCCACATTTCTACAATATCAACAACAGTACACAAAATAGACTGGCTTTGAAGCTGTGACCACGCACCGCACTTTTCTACATTCAGCACATGTAGTATTGGGGACAGGCGTTTGAGCAAAATGATTAGGTTTTCGGTGAAAGCGCTGTGACAGGCGGGAAGAAATCGTTGTCATGCCCGGTCTAAATAATACCATCTGAAATCTTATTTACCTAACATATTTTTTGAGAAATCACTATAACCCTTTATACGTTTGCTTCGTATGAGTTATGTACTAGCTTGCCTCGTCAATCTCAAAAATGTATTGTCTTTGTGGGAAAGGCTTTCGTGAAAAACGGCCCAACATAACAGTAAAACATCCAGCATGGTTTCTATCCAGATGATTGACGAAATTCTGCACTGAGAACGTGTCGACTAGCGTGCGATTGAAAGTTTAATTATGATCGTTGTAAGCTTGTGTTGCGTCTAGCACGAGCGAGTAGTGTTAGCGATGTCATTGGTGTGAAAATGGTCAGCTCGGTCTGCGATTTGTTTTTGTGGATCTCCACATTGAACGTCGCAGTCGTCACGATGAAAGCACACCCATGACATCATTAGCTCAGTGGGCTGGGAAGGCTCGAGTGGTAGCTCACCTTGAGGGATATAGGTAACAAGTATTGACGTACGTACTTTGCGATGATGAAAAATATGCAGAAACACCACTGGTGTTGTCTAACTATTCGTAAAGAGGCCCCCAAATTTCAATTGGCCCACCCCAAACAATAAGTAGGCCCACCCCCAAATTTCAAGTTGGCACACCCTCAAATTTAAATTGGCCCACCCTCAAGTTTAAAGTCGGCCACGCCCTATTTTCTTTTTGCCCAGCCTTAAACCTCAAGTTGGCTTAAACCCGAATTTCAATTGGGCCACCCCTAATTTTAAAGTTGGTCCACAGACGAATTTCCATAAATCGTCCTTCAAATTTCGAGCGGACGCATCCCAAAATTTAGGTTGGCCCACCCCCATATCGCCCCCAAATTCAGATTGGCCGACCCCGAGATTGCTCCCACATTTAGGTAGGATCACCCCCAAATATAGATTGGCCCGCCTCCACAACACCACCAAATTTAGATTGGCCCACTCCAATACCACCCGAAAATGTAGGTTGGCCCATCCCCATATCAGCCCCAAACTAACGCTGGCGCAACCCTCGATCACCTCAAATTTAGGATGGCCCACTGCAAATCGCCCACCAACTAAGGTTAGTCCACCCATATTTTACCCTCCAATTCAGCTTGGCCCAGCCGCGCATCACCCCCATGGTTAGGTTAGCCCGACCCCATGTCAGCCCCAAATTTAGGTTGGCCCACCCCCATATCATCCCCAAATCCAGGTTCGCCCACCCCCATATCAGCCCCAAACTTACCCTAGCCCAGCCCTCTATCACCTCAAATTTAGGATGGCCCACCGCAAATCACTCCCACATTTAGTTTAGCCCACCCCCGTATCACCCCCGATTCAGCTTCACCCAGCCCCATATCAGCCCCATGGTTAGGGTGGCCCACCCCCCATATTTCTCCCAAATTTAGGTTCTCCCACCCCCGTATCCTCTCCAAATCCAGGATGGCCCACCCCCATATTCCCCCAAACTTAGGCTTACCCATCCCTATATCACCTCAAATTTAGGTTTAGCCACCCCGATATCAGCCTCACATTCAGCTTGACTCACTACCATTTCACCCCAAATTTAGGCTGGGCCACTCCCATATCACTACCAAATTCAGCTTGGCCCATCCCTGTATCACGCCCAAATTTATGCTGATGCCACTTCTAATTTCAAATTGGACACCCTAACCCTTTTTGTGGAGACCTATGTATTTAGATGGGAAATGTGTCAAGTTTTTTGGCGTTACAGACACGATTTTGCACGATTTTGCTACCAAAGTGCTGGGGTACTCGCCAAAGAATGCTGCGCATTAAAAGCAAATTCACCGAACGAGAGACGCCGTATGTTGATCCTAAATGCTGACGGCTAGCCAAGCTAGCTTCTCTGTAGAGCGACCGGGGCAGACACAGCACGGGACATTTATTCAAATTGTTTTTTTACGGCCACACCTACGGATTCATACCACTTGGCTGTAGGGGACACATTACCAGTAGCTATTAATCCACACGCTGCACATCTCCTATTTGGTGCATTTCTTAATTGGATGAATCTTTAGAAATAATTAACGTTCGGGCAGCGACTCAGCTTAGCAGACACTTTGTTCCGCACGAATGTTGCGTAGGAATGGCACTGGCCACCGGGTGGCATTGTGGCCCAGGTTGACCTCATTCGCTCGAAGTATTAAAGACATGGGAAAGTCGAAGAAAACGCACCTTCCAGAAGGACGCAATAAGAATGGCCATTTTGTTCTCCCAGGTGCCACGCTACAGAGCACGAAAGTTTTTTTTTTTTTTTTTTTTTTTTGCGTCGCACAAAGCTTTGCGCAAGCTTCTAGTTATGATGTCCAATGAATAAAACCTTCATAAATGCGATTACCTAACAAATGAACACGACATTGCTGTGTTTTAGGAAGGAAAAATAGAAAACATAATATTTCAAGAGAACGACTGGAAAACCAGAACCGAAAGCAAATCATGAGTTTTGTGTTTCTTCCATCAGGTGGGAGACTATAAAACTAAGTCCTATGCGCCTGTAAAAAAAAAAACTGCGCCGCTGAAAAACCAGAACCGAAAGCAAATGTTGGGTTTTGTGTTTCTGCCTTCTAGTGAGAGACTACAAAACTAGGTCCTATGCGGAAAAAAAAGAAGACCGAAGCGAGAATCGAACCGCGGCCACCGCGAAGCGTGACTAAAGGTGCGCGCAATTCTACCGCTCGGCCACGGCTTCCAAGGGTTCGCGCAGGCGTACGAACTTCTTTTTATAGACACCACGTAAATTTTCACCACAGTGTTACAAAAAACGCTTTTGGGAACAGTGTTACGCCGTGTGTGGAGAGTCGAGCTAGGCATCAGTCGAAAGCTGAGTCTCCGGACTACATACGCTGCACTGCGTATTGCGATAGAAGCCGTAGTGTAATCACAGCCGCGGTTCTTGCCTCGAAAATGGAGTACAAATTTTCGTCGTTTCCATAGGCTTCCATTGCTAAATCTTTAACCGCTGTGGGAACAAAATTCTTACGTGCCATAGAGTGATCACTGCACTTGGCTCGTGTGGATTGTCTTCCAGAACACGTCTGTCACCTGCGTTTTTTGATAATCGACCTGCAGCTTTTGTTATTCGCGAAAAACCCGCTCGTTCCATTGAAAACGCGCTAGCTTCGTGCCGGGGCCGCTTGGGGCGCTAGTTGGTACGTGTCCAGAAAAGCTGGATATGAATCACTTGTGTCTGGGAAGCGACAGCTGAAGAGAGCGATTCAACCCGTGAACGTAGATGGGCAAGCTCAGCCTGATTAGCGGTCAGTGTCGAAAGAACCAAGTCATACCGCGGCGAAAGAAAGACAGTAAAGTACTGTATGTCCTGGACAACTGAAGGAACATTTGCGATAGTTTCATTCACCGACAATAGTTTATCAATTTTCACCATCGCTGCTGAAACAGTTGTCGTCAGGAAATCCAGTTTCACTATCACAGCAGACCAGTTTCTCAACAAACAAATAATCAACTGAGGCTGAATGCTGCGTCAGGTTGCTTAACCGACTCAGCATTGCATAAAGTACACTTCAACGTTTCCATTTTGTTTTACTCATCTTTGTAAAGGCTCTATCTGTAACTGGCGATCAGTTTCTCCCCAGGCTAAATACACCCTGCAGGTACAAGTCAGAAATATCCCATCTAATGGCATGGGTTTTGAGCAAGTAGTGCAAGGAGAAGAGATGGTGCAATCAGTGGCAAAAACGAAATAGCGAGAGAACAGCAGGCGCAGCCTACACTCGCCAGCCAAATGCAAAGGACAAGTTTAGTACGGGACAAAAGTTGACGAAGTTGACGGTCTTTATGCAAGCTCTGACCGGAGCGTGGGGGACATCTTTGGCATCTTCAGAGCCAACGAAATCAGAGATGGCTTGATATGAGGAAACTACAGCTACCCGTGGTCCGCATGCGTAGATGAGTCTTTAGCATAGTTGCGAAAGTGATAGCGCCATTGGAGATAGGAGCATTCTTACCTGTTGATGCTGTCGAACGGTCTGGAGGACCTGACAAATGCAAAGAAAATGTTTAGTCCGGGACTGAAATTTAGCGTATCGGTAAATTACTGGGATTGTGAGAGAATTGAATCCTGGTCCTGGTAATCTTTGTTGGTTGGTAATGGTAATTTAGAGTAAATTGAGTAATAGGTATTTTGACAGTACGGCGGCGCTGATCCTATCGACGTTTCTTTTCCCCTTTGCAGCTCCTTGTATTCATGCTGCTTGCTCCTCGGGAGTGAAAACTATGCGTTGCCTACCCATAGTGGTACTGCAACAACAATGAAATCAGTTGCTAGCTTTGTGCTTTCATATACGAAAGGCTAGTGATGACACTGCCCATGTTGCAAGCTGACGTCAATATACAAGCTTGCGCAACAGTAATCATTACCAGGAAACGTATGCGGGCGGCACTACGTGGTTGGCATTTTTATCAGGAGCGCCTTATCATCAATTATGTGGTTCTGATGCTTGTTTTGCGTTTGTTCTTTCCTGAAGCGACAGCTGTTCTGTATGTTGCATGCGTGTTTTCAAAGAACGTATGCACTTTTCATTCTGTTTGCTGAGTGTTTGAAGCCTGCTTCGCCTCCATCGCGGGTCGGCCCAGTATTCTACTACCTCTGGGACAGGCCCACATTTCTACCCATGGACATGGGCAGCGAAAATTTCGACCTACCAGATGCCAACAGTTTCGCTGTGGAAAGTTCGGGTGAGGCTCAAATACACAGATTTGAGCATTCGCCAGGCGCCCACGCCGAAATAGTTTCCTTCAACAAAAGATCAAGCCTAGCGTATGCGCTGAGTCCTCTACGCGCTAGCAACCCGTCTTTAATCAGGCATAATTTATCCATTTATTATTCATTTAATTTATTTATTTAATATTTTTTTTATACTCTCGGCCCCTGATGGGTCATTACAAGAGGGAAACAGCTACACAAAGAACATACAAAAGCGTTACATGCCTTGCCAGGAAGTGGAAAAAAAAACTGTACAGATGAAGCATCGTACATCAATGTTGATTTTCTAGTTGCAAGAACATTCTAACTGTTGAAATCTTACTAAAAACAGCAGTACCAAGGTATACAAAATCAAAGAAAAGTGTTGTATACAAAGGCACACGAAATTGGCATACAAAAGTGTTGCATAGAGAGACATACAAACTGTTCCAAACCCTAGCAAAAGGGACAAGTGGTATGGATTGAAACATGGTACATCTGTTGCTGTTTCCATAGTTGAACGAATATGGCGCAAGAATTCTAAGAATTGTGCAATACCTTTTCTCTCACCCAAATCGTTAAGGAACCAACAAGAATAACCACGTCTGTTTCCAATACACTTGACCTTGTTTTTATTACCCGACCCATCTTATTTCCGACCTAAAATGCTTGCCAGGTATCAGCGATCATTCCCTAATTTCATTTCGAGTTGGCCTCGAGCGACCTAGACCGATTAAAAAGATCAAGACATTAAGAAATTATAACAAGACTGACTTTCTTTCAATTAATAATGAACTCGCAGTGTCCCTTGATGAATACCTGCCTTAATCTGAATACCGTAATGTTCAGTCAAATTGGAGTATCTTGGTTAATAAAGTGACTGAATTAACAGATAGGCACATCCCTCTTTACCCAATCACCTCTAATCTAAAAAGAACCATGGCATAATCGTCAGCTAAAACGCTTGTCTAACAAAAGAAGCGCCTGTTTAAATCAGCTGAACTAAGCCGTACCAATGCTCTTTGGTCAGCCTACAAACAGAGTGCCGATGAGTACGCGCACGGCCTAAAAGAGGCCAAAGATAACTTAGTAAGCAGCACATTAGCTTCTATGCTTAAACTAACCCTAACCAATTTTGGCGCATGGTTAATTATAAAGACAATAATATAATAGCGCTCAGTGACCTTAATGATGACGCTATACCGGCCAAGCAGTGTCCCGGAGTACTAAATGAAGTTTTTACAAAACATTTTTCGTTACCCAGCAATTCCACTCCGCCACACATAAGACCACATGACCATGATGTAATGTTCCGTCTCATTATCAGCTATTAGCATCATTAGATCACTAAAAATATCCTCTGCGCCGGGTAGTGATCACAATAATGTGAAATTCCTTCAAAGCACAGTTTTTTACACACCAATCATCTTGAGTAAAATTTTCCAGCAATCATTGCACGATGGTTTTCTTCCATCCAAGTGGATAGTGGGGAAGGTAATTCCAATTCATAAATCAGGCAATATGCACCCCCCTCCAAATTGCAGACCGATTTCGCTCACAAGTGCACCTTGTAAGATACGATAGCATATCTTGGCTCCTCATCTAGCAACATTTTTGGAGTCGCATTCATTTTTCGCACCATGGATTTCGCAAATCATGCTCGTGTGAGACTCAACTAACACTTTTTGTACACAAACTAAACACCATACTGGACATTGTTCCTTGGCTGACCGCATTTTTCTTGACTTTGCTAAAGCCTTTGACAAAGTGTGTCACAAACTGCTCATCTATAAATTACGACTACTTAAGCTCGATCCCTGCATTTTAATCTGGATTTAAAGTTTTCTTGCTAACTGTTCTCAGTTTGTTTCAGCTAACAGCGGGAATTGTGAAGAAGGCACAGTCCATTCTGGTGTACGGCAGGGCTCAGTTCTCGGTCCTCTTCTTTTCCTCATCTATATTAACGATTTACCGTCCTGCGTTTCCTCATCAGTTCATTTGTTTGCCGATGATTGCGTAATTTTCCGAGAAATAACAAGTCCGAACGACGTGGCTCTTCTTCAAGCTGACATTAACGCAGTCTTTGAGTGGTGTAATACATGGGTTATGGAACTATACATTAAAATATGCAAATTCGTGCGAGTGTCTAGAAATATTACTAGTTTACCCATTTATCGATTAAATAATTCACGACTCGACAGCGTATCTTCATATAAGTGTCTCGGAGTTCACATCAGTAGCAATCTAACATGGGATACTCACATCTCTAATTTTGTCTGCAACGCTAATCGCATGCTCGGATATCTTCGTCATAACATTGCAAAATCGACTTTTCTCAAACTAATGCTATGTAAATCACTCATTCGCCCTAAGTTAGAATATGCCGCTTCGGTTTGGCATCCCCATAATAATAATTTGGTATATTCGCTTGAAATGGGTGCAATTCGGTCCGTTTTATACTCTCTAATTACAATCGAATCACGAGCATCACGGTAATGAAAACTAACCATCACTTACCTAGGCTTGCTTCTCGACGTGCGATGATTCGCTTAAGCCTTTTTCACAAACTGTATCATCATTCTTACTGCGCGATCTACTAATACTTCCTCCCCATTACGTTTCGCATCGTCTGGATCATGCTCATAAAGTTGGCATTCCGTTGTGAAAAACAGAATCATTCCTACAGTCCTACATACCACGCACATCAAATGATTTGAATTACCTTCCCAAATTGGTAGTAACAATTTCAGATGACGAAATATTTGTGACTTCAGTAATCAATGCTCTGTAACATCTTGTGTTCTGCCTTTTTATAGCTATTAATGTATAATTAGTACAACTGGACTGCTTCTTTGTATATATATATATATATATATATATATATATATATATATATATATATATATATATATATATATAGTATTTATTTGTAACATGTATTTTGTACCGCTCCCCTCTGTAATGTCTGCTGACCCTGAGGGTATCATAAATAAATAAATCAATAAATAGTCTAACGGACGCACACTTACTGAAAAAGGCACTGCAGAGGCACACTTAAGAACGATAAAGGTCACCGGCATCAAATTATGTAAAATATATACTCATAGCTTTTTCTTGAAATTCACATATTCAATATAATTTCCCTATCATGTCTGCTAGCCTGTTCCATTCACTGATGACCGGGGAAAAATCAATTTAAAGCAATCAACAAAGGCAGAGGGAAGGGAAATGGGCATACCATGTCTGTGCCTCCAAAAGTTTTGTTTGGTGTTAAGTAATGGTTTTTACTTATGCTAACGAGATCATAACTCATCATGATTGATCATGACTGATTTTAATATTTCAAGAGAAGTGCTAGATTCCATAGAAGGTAGATTGGCAATTTTGTTAAGCTCTGAAGGGTAGTCATGCCGCCGATACTTATAAAAGAAGCTTAATGCAAGGCGTTGAATTTTATCAATTTTTTTATGGTTATATTGCGCTTAGTTTTACACTGACGATATTAAGTGGACAGGACGTGGAGGTACGTACAAAGTTAAGAGTTTCTATTCATTTGTTACCGTGAAAGGGTCCCATATTACTTTGGCGTACTGCAATGTAGGTATGTTGAACGCTTTGTATGCCAGAATTTCTATTTCAGGAGTTGCGTAGTGATTGCGTGTTCTTAAGGGCCATAGTGCATGGTGTGACCTAGTACACGCTATCAATATGAAATTCCATATTAAGTCGGAGGTAATAGTAACACCAAGATATTTATGAGCGGGAACCCTTGTTAAGGAAATGTTGTCAATGGAATGTGTATGAAGCAGCACTTTCTTTTTTCTCGTAACCGACATGACAGTTTTTCCTTGTGTTTAATACCATGTGTCATGTGTCACACCTGGTTTCATTTTTAGTTTAATTTAAGAAAGGTCTGGTCATCGGCATTTTCTCCTTTGCTAAACAAGTAAGGTATAACGTTAAAAAAGTGTAACGTGCAAAAATGCCTTTATAGTTCAGCTTCTGCACCAGTGCTTTCAAATAAAGATTTTTCGTATCTACACTGTAATCACAAGAAGTGATGGGTGCCAATGTGAACCGTGTTATAAGCATACGTAGGCGTAGTGTCGCCGAAGGATGCTACAGCCCCGCTAACCGACGCACCTCTAACGGTGATGTGTGGTTATTCCCGCATGCCGACTGAGGAGGCATTGTTCAACTAAGAAAATGTTGCAGTTCCATTGCGCGAATAACAAAAGACGACTAACGAAATCGTCCGTAACAGCCTGTATACCGCCGCGGTTCGGTGATTCATTTAAGGCGATTTAATGCGTATGCATTCCTTGGCGAGTTCCCCAGCCTGGTCACACGAAGAGTGTAATGCCTCGTATCTGCAGAAATATGCAGAACTTGCAAAGTTAAGAATTTTATTCGTAATTATAGTATAATTGTAAATTATTGGTAGCTTTATTAGGAATAAGGAACAATATAAGGACAAAAATAAAATAAACACCCATTGACACACCTAGGGTTCCTTAGAAAAACCACGGGGAAGCTGATAATAGGGGTAGTTCAACTCAAATTTGGAGTTAGGTCAACTTGAATTTTGCATGTGGGCCAACTTAAATTGGGAGGCGCGGAAACCTGAAATTCGGGACTGGGCCAAGGTAAACTTGAGGGGCCAACATAAAATTTGGGGGATGGGCCAACTTGAATTTAAGCACACACCGAATAAAATTTAATGGTGGACCAACCTAACCTTGGGGGCGGGCTGACGTGAAATATTCAGGTGGACCAACTAAAACTTGGACATGCGCAAAATGAAGTTCGATGGTGTTCCAACTCACATTTCAGGCGGGAAACATAAATTTGGGGGTGGGCCAACTTGAACTATGAAGGCAGGCCAATTAAATTTGGGTTCGGGCCAACTGAAATCTTAACGTCATCATCATCAGCATGGCTACGCCCACTGCAGGGCAAAGGCCTCTCCCATCCTTCTCCAACTACCCTGGTCATGTGCTAATTGTGGCCATGTTGTCCCTGCAAACTTCTTATTCTCATCCGCCCACCTAACATTCTCCCGCCCCCTGCTACGTTTCCCTTCTCCTGGAATCCAGTCCGTAACCCTTAATCACCATCGGTTATCTTCCCTCTTCATTACATGCCCTGCCCATGCCCCCATTTCTTTTTCTTGATTTCCACTAAGATGTCAGTAACTCGCGTTTGATCCCTCACCCAATCTGCTCTCTTCTTATACCCCCTTAATGTTACGCCCATCGTTCTTCTTTCCATAGCTCGTTGTGTCGTCCTCAATTTAAGTAGAACCCTTTCCGTAAGCCTCCAGGTTTCTGCCCCGTAGGTGAGTACTGGTAAGACACAGCTGTTGTACACTTTTCTCTTGAGGGATAATGGCAAACCTGCTGTTCATGATCTGAGATTGCCTGCCAAACGTACGCCAGCCCACTTTTATTCTTCTGATTATTTTAGTCTCATGATCCGGATCCGCGGTCGCTACCTGACCTAAGTAGATCCTACCTGACCTTACAACTTCCAGTGCCCCGCTACCTATCGTAAACTGCTGTTATCTTCCGAGACTGTTAGACATTAGTTTCCTGCACATTATTTTTTAGACCAACCTTTCTACCTTGCCGTCCAGGTCAGTGAGCATGCATTGCAATTGGTCCCGTGACTTACTAAGCAAGGCAATATCATCAGCTAATCGCAAGTTACTAAGGTATTTTCCATTAACTCTTATCCCCAATTCGTCCCAATCCAGGTCTCTGAATACCTCCTGTAAACACGCTCTGAATAGCATTGGAGAGATCGTATCTCCCGGCCTGACGCCCGTCTTTATTGGGATTTTGTTATTTCCTTTATGGAGGACTACGGTGGCTGTGGAGGCGCTATAGATATCGTTCAGTATTTTTACATACGGCTCGTCTACACCCTTATTCCGTAATGCCTACATGAGTGCTGAGGTTTTGACTCAATCAAAAGCATTCTCGTAATCAATGAATGCTATATATATAAGGGTTGGTTATATTCTGCACATTTTTCCATCACCTTATTTATAGTGTGAATATCGACTATTGTTGAGTAGTCTTTACGAAATCCTGCGTGGTCTTTTAAGTGACAGAAGTCTAAGGTGTTCCTGATTCTATTTGCGATTACCTTAGTAAGTACTTTGTAGACGACGGATAGTAAGCTGATGGGTCTATAATTTTTCAAGTCTTTAGCGTCCCCTTTTTTATGCGTCAACATTATGTTGGCGTTCTTTCAATATTTCGGTGCGTTCGAGATCATGAGGCATTTCGTATATACGGTGGCCAGGTTTTCTAGAACGATCTGCCCACCACCTTTCAACAAATCTGCGGTTATCTGATCCTCCCCAGCTGCCTTCCCCCTTTGCATAACTCTCAAGTCTTTCTTTAGTTCTTTCGACGTTGCTTGTGGAATGCCAAATTCATCTAGACTGTTCCCTCTTCCATTATCGTCGTGTGTGCCACTTGTACAGTATAACTCTCCATAGAACTCCTCAGCCATTTGAACTATCTTATCCATATTAGTAATGATATTGCCGGCTTTGTCTCCTAACGCATACATCTGCTTCTTGCCTATTCATAGTTTCCTCCGTTCCGGGGAGCATGCTCAATTCTCACGAACGGACGGAATTGTCAGGAAATTTTGACGTGGGCCAACTAAAATTTAAGGGTGGAGTAACTTAATTTTTGGGTGGGCCAACATGAAATTTTAGGTGGGCGAAATGAAATTTGGGGATATGCTCACGCACACCTAGACAAATCCAGTAGAGCTTCTGCATTCTTTTTGGAAGGCAAAATAGTAATTGTAAAAAAATTTTAATGGTGTCGCACTTGAAGGTATACTGTGCAATGTGACTAATAACTTCATTTGTTTGATGGAGGCACAGTATTTAGTTGCGAGGCAAAAGTGCATCTAGCATGTCAGCGCGATACATATAAGCACCAATTGAAACGGCGCCTGGGTGTTGATATGGTAAATTATTTATAAGTGAGCGTCTTCCGCCGTTGCGTATTGGTAAATTGCTGGGCTTGTAAGAGAATCGACTCCTGTTGGTCGTAATCGTTCTTTCATTTCTCTTTTTTGTTGTAACAAAATGCTCTTTCCTTCTTTCTTTCTTTCTTTCTTTCTTGTGAATTTCAAGAAATTAATACCGTAGCCAGGGGCCGTATTTTTCTCGCTCTAGAGCTGCTTCTCGCACCAGTACCCAGCACCTTCCAGTTGTAAGCGCCAGTCCAACGCTCCAGTATCGAGCGCGCAACAATCGCCCCATAATCCGGCATGGCATTGGACACTGGGTGATGGATTTTTCAAAAGGGAGCGCCTTGTAACAAGGACATCATCAGGTAGAACTTGACAGATTCCATTATATGAAAAATTTTAGTCCCAAAGCTCTTCGTTCGTTCGATATATGCTGATGTCTTTGCAGTGTACCGGACTGACATTGGCGCAGATGCCCAAATGTTCGCCATAATTTTTTAGATCATTTATCACCGCTAAGCTAGTCAGTCTAGCTGTCTAACAGGCAACTTGAAGGGTTCATGTATTTAGCATTCGGGCACGTTGAGAGACCTTTTTGAAGTAGCGTCGACCGTGACTAGCGCTAAGCCTTGCGCATCGAATGTAGCACGGCTACCAGATTGCTTCAGCCTCCACAACAACAAGGCCAGGTGGTGCTGCTGACGCTGCTGAACAGCAACACTCGCTGGAGCGAACGAAAAACTCACCAGCGTGCTCAATCGCGACAGCGTGTTGTGTACGCGAGTACGGGCTTTGAGATTCCACACAGGCCTGCCGGTGTGTGCGGCAACAGCGTAGAAAACTCACAGGTCTGACGCACAACCAAGAAGTTCTACGTATTTCCGGTCTCGTAGTCCAAAATAAAGATAAAAGTCAAGCGTGCCCCACTGCTTTTAGCAGTTAGCCGTACTTGTTGGCTTTCTCGTGCCAAATTGTTGTCTTTGTGTGTGTCGTAGTCAGTGGAGGGTACCTTCGCGTGTGATTAGGGTAGATTAACGGGAATCAACACTGCTTAATGGTCTAGTTAGACTGTTGGATGCATGGTTACGCGACTTCCACGCAAATAAACGGACAATGAAGAAAATGCATGTGGAAATGTGTTTGGGTTGAAATGTCGTGGCCATGATGCCAACATTCCAACAAGCCCAATTAGCTGTGTTGACTCACCTCATTTATAGTCAGTGCTTGAGTCGTGCATTTCCTTCTTCTTCCTTTCTATTTCCGCTGAATTTTCCTAACCGCGAATCCCGTAACAGGGGTTCGTAGGCAATGGCGTAGCCAGAAATATTGTTCGGGGGGGGGAGGGGGGGGAGCGGTTTACGTTTCAGCTCAGCCTCCTTCTCATGGAATTTTTCGAGGGAGCAAATTCACCATATGTAACTGCACTGCAATTGCCAAAGATGCTGCAAACGAATTTTTTAACGCTATGCATTGCCAAGACAAGTAAAATATGTATTTTTTCATAACTGAAGATACTCATCTGTCCCAAAAATTGTGCCCGAAATAAGTGATATCAATACTTCCATTTTTTTTCTATTTATTAAGTAAAGAATATATCACACAAAATTTATATCAGTTCGACCTACACCTAGACCTAGACCTAGACCTATATCAGTTCGAAACTAGAAAACCTGTCCATGCCACTGATATGGCAAATGTAAAGGCCGTGAAATTAAGAAGTTGAGAACAAATATTTTAATGAAATTTTGTCATTCAAGAACATTGTTTACACTTCTGTACATATGGAACGGCCAGGAAAAAAGCTGAATGACGCTCTCCTTCGTTCCAATCTATTGCGCAGGAGGAGCTGTCACCGGTCGTGTAGCGTGAGTAATTGCACCGAAATTGAACCGAGTAATTACACCGAAAGTCGCCTTAGACAGCACATACAAAAATGAGGAGCTTTGCAAAATATACGACGGCGAGGTAAATGAATATGAGCCGGTGCGAATGTATGACAAACGGGGCACTTTATTTAAAAGTAGTCTCCACAAACATTGGGACATTTGCCGCACTGACTAACGAGTCGCGTGATGCCCGTCCCATAAAGCTCCTAAGGTTGCTGCTTCAAAAAGACTGTAAGGTACTCCTTTACGTCATCGTCCGACGCCAATCTGGTTCCCTTGAGCTGTTTGTTCAATTAACCCAAATTGTGGAAGTCACAAGGCGACTTTTCTGGGCTGTATGGCGGATGTTGCAGCGTTTCCCACTGGAACTTCGCCAGTTTTGCGTTAACCGCATCAACGACGTGGGGACGGGCATTGTTGTGGAGCAAAATGACCCCATTTGTCATTTTTCTACTTGGTTTGCTCTTCATTGCAACACTATGCAGAGCCGGCGTTTCACAATACCGGAAATGATTCATAGTCTCTTCAGGTTTAGCAAATTCGATCAGCAATGGCCCGTGGTGATCGAAAAAAGGTCAACAAAACCGTTCCAGCAGAAATGACGGCATTTGCTTCCTTTCATCATCATCATCATCATCATCATCATCAGCGTGGTTAAGCCCAGGGCAAAGGCCTCTCCCATACTTCTCCAACTACCCCGGTCATGTACTAATTGTGGCCATGTTGTCCCTGCAAACTTCTTAATATCATCCGCCCACCTAACTTTCTGCCGCCCTCTGCTACGCTTCCCTTCCCTTGGAATCCATTCCGTAACTCTCAATGACCATCGGTTATCTTCCCTCCTACTTACGTGTCCTGCCCATGCCCCCCCCCCCCATTCTTTTCATTGATTTCAACTAAGATATCATTACCTCGCGTTTGTTCCCTTACCCCATCTGCTCTTTTCTTATCCCTTAACGTTACACCTATCATTCTTCTTTCCATAGCTCGTTGCGTCGTCCTCAATTTAAGTAGAACCCTTTTCGTAAGTCTCCAGGTTTCCGCCCCGTACGTGAGTACTGGTAAGGCACAGCTGTTATAAACTTTTCTCTTGAGGGATAATGGCAACCTGCTGTTCATCATCTGAGAATGCCTGCCAAACGCACCCCAGCCCATTCTTGTTCTTCTGATTATTTCAGTCTCATGATCCGGATCCGCAGTCACTACCTGTCCTAAGTAGATGTATTCCCTTACCACTTGCAATGCCTCACTACCTATCGTAAACTGCTGTTCTCTTCCGAGACTATTAAACATTACTTTAGTTTTGTTTAGAATAATTAGATAATGTAGATTCCTGTGGGGGCGGTGAATTCGAATGATTCCACTGTAAGCAATGCCGTCGTGTTCCAGGCTCGTAATAGTGGCACCAAGATTCGTCCCCGGTTACAATTGCAGACAAGACGTCACCCACATTGTGATCCCGCATCATATGAGTCAAGGCAGCACCGAACCTCTCCGTATTCTGGCGGTGGTTCAAAATCGTGAGCATCCACTGCGCACACAAGAGCCGATAACCGAGATGTTTATGAATTATGGTGTCAACCGAACCATGACTGATGTTCACACGCTCTACCGTTCCATCAATGGTTATCCTCCGTTCTTGTGCATTCATCTCATCAGCCTTTGCAATTGCGTTGAGGGGGGGTGGGGATTGCACGGTGGCGTTGGCCCGGTTTTGGATCGTCTTTGCAACTTTTACGTCCTTCTTTGAACCGTTTGCTCCAACGCTCCTCAGTGGCCAATTAAGTACATTGTTCAATGTACACGGCAGCCATACGGTGACGGATTTCTTTTTGGGAAACACCTTCGGCTGTCAAAAACCTCACGACGCCACGCTGTTAAACTTTTGGAGCATCCATTATATCACGCAACCATGTTCAACCCAGTGTATGAGAGCATTAAAGAACATTTATCCTCACGCCTGCGCGTCACGATCATAGAGATGTAAACATGTACACGCTCTAACAGAATATTCATGCCCATATTGACACATTCGTGTACTCTCGATTAGGAAGACGAAGAAGTGGCTCTTGGGTGGAACCCCGTTTTCTACTGCTCTCATTTTGCGAGTATTTTTGCGTGTTTTCGGGAGGCGCCGCTTCCGAGACCTTCGGCGATGGAAGCGGAGTCAGCTAGACGTCCGGAGGAGACCGACGTCACAGCGTCGAGCGCTCCGAGGAAGCGCAATCACCTGATGAGCGAGACAGGCAGCGAGGACACCTTGCTCTACTACTCTGCTTCCGAAGATCTGTCGGATGACGGCGACTACTTGACAGTTGTGAGGCAAAAAGGAAAGAGGAGAATCGTCACTGCCTCCTCGTCTTCAACCAGGACGACGGTGGCAGCAAAGGCCCATGACACGGCTCATACCATCCTCTTCTTACCCGAGACGCCGACCGACAACCTGAATCGGCTAAACAGGCAAGCCGTATCTGTAACACTAGAGGCTCTTGTTCGAAATGAGATCACGCATATGAGAATTAACACCCGTAAGAACATTCTCGCGGTTGATGTCAAGAACAGAGCAGCATTGGATATCTTGAGTAAAGCGAAAATACTGGACAAGATAAATGTTCGCACCATAATACCACAGGACAGCAATACTATATCAGGTGTGATTTATGATGTCGATGAGTCAATCGACGACAACGATCTGCCTATTTTGGTCAAACCCGCCACAGCACATGTACCTATTATTGAAATCCGTCGCCTAGGAGATTCACGCTGTGTGAGGATAACATTCAAGGGAGGTAGCTTGCCGTCCCACGTGGAAGTTGGATTTTTTCGTCATCCAGTGCGACCGTTCGTTCCAAGACCACTTCAGTGTCGTAATTGTTTGAAGATCGGGCATGTCAGCGGCATATGCAAAAATTCGACCGTGTGCGCAAGATGCTCTGAGCAGCACAGCGCAGATGCTTGCCGTGCGACTCACTTCAAGTGTGCCAATTGCTCAGGTCCCCATGAAGCATCGTCGAAAGACTGCCCGAGACACAAGACAGAGCGGAAAGTCCTAAAACAAATGGTGAGAAACAACTCAGCTCACAGAAAGGCCGCCGCCAAAGTACGACGGCGTAGTGTCCGCCGTCACCGTAGACGATCCTCGTCTACTAGAAATACTGATAGCGTGGCAAGACAGACGATACTTCCTGAGGCTGGTGCTCCCAAGGCGCTGACCCACACTAACAACACGGTGCCTGATGACGCAGTGAATACCTCTACTGCAAACGACTGGCCTGCACTTCCGACATTAAGTCCCCCAGCCCAACAAAGGTCGACGGTGGACTACCGACGAACCAATGAGGGCACAGATCACGTGCGAGGTCAAGACAAGCAAGTAATCGCCATAATAAAATCTCTAATGAAAGTCATTCGCGTGTTGATAAACGACATGCAGACGCCATCTGCTCGAGGTGCACTACAAGTGCTGGACGGCCTGGATCCGGTTCTTGCAAGCCTCGAGTAGCAAACACAATGGCTCTACCGCGTCAGCCGTTCTTCAGACAAGTCAAGGAAGCATCTATTATGCAGTGGAATGCCCGTGGCCTGAAATCCCGCAGTGATTTTCGCCATTACATTTTCAGGAATCGATTCCCCATTGTTGTCGTCTGTGAACCGAAGCTACAGAAACCCTTCCGGATCTCAGGCTATGAACCTCATGTGTCATCGACTTGTACTGACATTAGCAAAGTGACCATCTACATACGGTGTGAACTGACTTATGTTGTTCATCCAGTGCGGCCACATGACACTAATCAGTATGTGTGTTTGACCGTGAAAAAACAAAAACTTGCGTTTACTTTAGTGGGCGCTTACCTTTCTCCATCAAGTCGTTTCGATAAGCAGAGACTGAGTGACATTATAGATGCGACACCTGGTCCATGGATTGTTGTTGGGGACTTCAACGCGCATCATTCACTTTGGGGAAGCAACAAGATAAATTCCAAAGGAAGAAACCTCGTGTCCTTTGCTTGCGACCATGAACTTTGTTGTCTAAATGATGGCAGTCCCACGTTTCTGCGGGGCCGGACATACAGCAGTTGTTTAGACTTAGCTTTTGTTTCGCGATGCCTCACTCACAGCGTCCATTGGTTCGCAGATATAGAAACCCACGGAAGCGACCACATTCCTACGTACCTGAAGATAAAAGGCCTCACCAAATCCGTTCCATCAAATTTTAAACGAACTATCGATTGGCCCGTGTTTAGCTCACTTATGGAAGACGCATGCCACGAAGGCATTTCGTCCACACTAGAATTTGAGATCGCCAAGGCTATGCAGGATGCTATGCGCTCATATCGGCCATTAGAGAAATACACAGATTTTGATTCGGAAATACAGAGCCTCCGTGCAATCCGCCGTCGAGTGGAGCGACGGTACAGAGGGACTAAATCATTATACGACCTTAGAGAGGCCAGACGCATTCAAAAGAAAATTCAGCGTCGCCTTACTGCACTGCAAAATCAACGCTGGAAATCGTTTTGTGAGTCTCTCGACCCGCGTAAACCTCTGTCGGTTGTCTGGAGAACAATCCGTGGACTTCGATCACCTCAACAGCGTCGTCCATTTAAGTCTCTAGCCCTACATCAAGGACGCCGAGAAGTCGAGGTAGCCGAAGATTACTGCGCAAGGATCGCGGGTCCGGCGCTCACGTATTCACCTTGCGCACCCATTCCCATTGTGCCCCCTTGCTCCCGAGATCCTCGTATGGACGCTGCTTTTTCTATCGAAGAACTGGAGGCGGCACTTGCTGGGTGCAGGCGATCTTCGTCACCAGGACGCGATGGCATCACATACTCTGCGCTTGCAAACCTTGGTCAAGAGGCCAGAGATGCGCTTCTTGGCCTATACAACGCATCATGGCGTGACGGCCTGGTCCCTACAACGTGGAAATCCAGTCGGCTTGTTCCACTCCTCAAGGCTGGCAAATCCCCGTTGGAACTGTCATCTTACCGTCCAATAGCACTAACCAGCTGTGTCGGCAAGGTATTGGAGAGAATGATCCTTACACGGTTAGAATGGTACTTGGAATTTTACAACGTCTATCCAGAGGTAATGGCTGGTTTTCGACGTGGCTGCTCGTCAATAGATAGCGTTATCGACCTGGTAACATACGTACAACACCAGAAACATCTGAAACGAATCACTGCGGCCCTATTCCTTGACGTTAAAGGCGCGTACGACAATGTAGATCATCATGCAATCCTTGCCGCCTTAGAAGCTGTAGGGATTGGTGGACGCGCCTTTCGCTGGATATGCAACTATTTGAATGGGAGATCTTTTTTCATTTTGACTGAAGACGGACCAACGCCATCTAGCTATACCAGTCGTGGTGTACCGCAAGGCGGAGTACTCAGCCCTACCCTTTTCAACCTGGTGCTCGTTGGTCTCGCTGATTCGTTACCGCAAACCGTACAGCTCTCCGTATATGCAGACGACATTTGCATATGGACTTCAGGCGTGACACGTGTACAAGTCGGCGCGCGACTCCAGAAAGCCTCAACGGTGGTATCAAGATACTTAAGAAGACAAGGCCTAGAGCTTTCCGCTGAGAAATGTGCACTGGTTGCTTTTACTCGCAAATTGATGGCCCCTTATGTTTTGCGGATTAATGACCAAATTATACGATATAGACGAACGCACCGATTTCTCGGAGTCATCATTGATAGGGACTTGTCTTAGAGCCCTCACATCTCATACATGACAAAGCGTTTGGCCGCCATTGTGGACCTTCTTGCGTTTCTTGGCGGGAAGTCCTGGGGCGCAACAGTACCGTCAATGTTGCAGCTATATAAAGCACTGTTTTTGGGCTTCCTGCGGTACAGCTTACCTGTAATAGGAAATACTTGCACTACGAATATTCGCAAACTCCAGAGCGTGCAAGCCCAAGCACTCAGGACTTGTCTCGGTCTTCCCAAAACAGCGTCATCGATTGCGACAGTGGCCATAGCCAGAGACGCTCCTTTGACAGTATACATTGATACAGATGTCCTCAGAGCGCACATCCGACACCTGACTCGGATTCCCTCACACCATCCTGCTTGCTTGCCAGCAAAAAGGCCACTTTCAACTTTTGCTAAAACTATTGTAAGACATCAGTCGTACTTGCCATCAGAATTTACGCCCGCTACACGATTGGCAGATCCATTGTGGTGTCTGCACCGGCCGCAAGTGCAACTGACAATTCCAGGAATCAGAAAAAAAGCTGGAGCGACATTGCAAGCTTTGAAACAAGCAACTTTGGAGCACATTCACAACGTGCACAGATTCCGGCAACATGTATACACAGATGGTTCAGTAAAACTCAACAGCTCTGCTACTGCAGTCATCATCCCGGCACAATCTGAGGAAATCAAGTTAAGAACTTCGTGTGTGACCACATCGACGGGTGCAGACCTCGCGGCGCTCCGTGCTGCACTTGATTTCATTAAGCAGAAGCCACCGCAACAATGGACAGTCTTTAGTGACTCCAAGGCAGCCCTTCAGTGCATACGAAGCCCAATGCGCCACGGACCGAATGAACAACTGGCCTCAGAAATTCGGCACATATATCATCAAAGCTATGACAAGGGACACGACATAATCTTTCAGTGGCTTCCAGGACATTGTAACATCAGCGGGAATGACCGCGCCGACGAAGCCGCCCGATCTGCACATGAAAGTGGTCAACGAGTCTCCATTCCGCTTTCGCGAACAGACGCTGCAGCTTAGCTGCGATTGATGTCCCGTAAGTGTACTTTGCCCCTGTGGGACTCAAATGTTTTCACGATGTGTCGGTTGCGTTAATTGTCTCCGGACATACGGATGCACCTCCCGCCTGGATTACTACGACGTGAACAGACCATGCTCTACCGTCTGTTACTAGGCGTTGCCTTTACAAACACCTATGCTTTCCTCATAGGAATGGCCAACAGCCCCACGTGCGACACATGTAACACCGACGAGACGCTCGCACACATTATCTGTGTCTGCCCGCGATAAAGTGCTGAGAGACAAGTGATGTGCAGAGTACTGGACAAGTTGGACAATCGTCCACTTTCAGAACTTAAAGCTTTAGGCCAATGCTCCGAAAGAACATCCGCGTTGAAGGCCTTACTCGCGCTAGTAAGGTTCTTGCGGTCTACGGGGCTTCACGACAGACTCTAAGAATGCCGCCCCCTACCGCTCTGTAGTGTACGCGCTTTGTTCGTGCTTGTCTCCCTTTCATTCTATCTCCCCCTTCTACTCTGTTTCTCTTTTTATCCCTCTTAACCCTTCCCCCTGCGCAGGGTAGCCAACCGGAACTACCTCTGGTTAACCTCCCTGCCTTTCTCTGCATTATTTTCTCTCTCTCTCTCTCTCTCTCTCGTGTGCTCTCATTTACCACTCGTGATAAAGGAATGGAATCGCCGCGACGCTTCAGTCATTCCTGCAGACTCATTACCTCTGTTCACATCACGGTTAGAACACATATCAAGCAATCAGTAACGCAGTCTTATTCACATAATATGCTTTGTAACTCTTGTAAGCCGTGCTGGTTATCGTGTAGGTGTTTACTGTGATTTTTCTTCCCGTTTGCTGTCCTTTCATGAACTAGTCCCTGTATTACGGCGCATGTCTCCTAGACATGTTTATTTATTTATTTATTTATTTATTTATTTATTTATTTATTTATTTATTTATTTATTTAAAGATACCTTACAGGCCCTTAGAGGCATTGTGTAAGGGGGGAGGGTAAATCAAAGGCAATACAATAATTAGAATACATATGTGAATACATATACAAGAAATACAATGTAAGAAACGCGCTAACATGCAGTAATGTGGTATTAAAAATTGTGCAAAAGACAAACCGAATGCTTTTGAACGCGACAGGCCAGTGAACAAGAAACTTTCACAAAGTAAAATATAACCAATAGAATTACAGAGCGAGCGTGACAGTATTTAAAGGGTAGTAGCACATTAATAATGGAAAACTCAAGAAAAAATAACACGATAGGTTATGTAGAGTTTGAAAAATGCGTTGTTAGAAGATGCCAGAATTTTTCCTTGTCACTCTCATAAGCGATAACGTTAGGAACATTGTTACAAAGGCAAATGGCTCTTGGTAGAGCAGAGTAGTTAAGTGAATTAGTCTTTCTGTAGATGCGCATGAAATTGAACTGATTGTACCGCCGGTGTGACCTGTAATGAGGAGTTTCAACAGGCAAAACTGATGGTGCTGTATTATGGACATATTTATGAAATAATGGTAGCAGGGCTATATCACGACGATCATGCTAGGGCTGTAGTGAGAGGTCGAGTTTATTATGTTTTAAGCTTTTCTTGTAGTCATAACAACGTGAAATAAAATGCGCAGCCCTATTCTGAATAGATTTGAGTTTTTTCTTTGTCATATTTGTTTTTTCCATGTATTGTTACCTTGTTGTTTTGCGTTTCTTATTTGCCTTATTGACACGCTATTTGTACGTGCACTTTTATAACCACGCATTTCATTTTTTTCATACCCACCTGCTATGGTCCCTGATGGGACTGGCATTATTGAAAATCAACAAATGAATTAAATAATGAGAGTTTCTGTGTGCTACGCGCATGCCTCGCAGATAACGAACCGAAACATTATTGCGCAGTGTGGGTTGGATCAGTTTCGTCTGATTGGCCCTCGTACGTTAGAAGTTCGAGGATACAAAGGAATAAACAGATGCGAAGAGAGAGCTTGATAAAGGGCAAAAAAAAACGTCCTTGAAGCAAAGTTCATTACACGTATACACAAAACCTCGCAACAAGATATTTAAATATACGTATAAATCTCCAGTAAATCTACATATCTAAGAAAAAGTCACTGTCACTTAATGAGTAACTGAATATAAGTCAACCCGCCGTCGTTGCTCAGTGGCTATGGTGCTGCGCTGCGGAGCACGAGCTCGTGGGGTCGAATCCCGGCCACGGCGGCCGCATTTCGATGGGGGCGAAAAGCGAAAACACCCGTGTGCTTAGATTTAGGTGCACGTTAAAGAAACCCAGGTGGTCGAAATTACCGGAGTCCTCCACTACGGCGTGCCTAACAATCAGAAAGTGGCTTTGGCACGTAAAAACCCATTCTTTAATTCTTGTTAATTTAAGTCACGGAATGCCTCAGAAACAGCAAGTAATTACGTTGCACAATCACCGATTCACAGAATCCTAAGGCCCGCCCCTCCCTCCTTCCACTCCCCCCGATGTATCGCACGCGGCGGAAGGCGGCGCGCTTCATCCCCCGCTTTTCTATTTTGCACAGAGAAGACTGAGCCACCATCTTCGGCTTACCCATGCCACCGCCCCTCCTGCGCTTTCACTCAGGCATGCAGCATGCGGCGCGCGGTCACGATCACGATGTTTTCGCGTCCGACTTATGTTGAACATGAGGGCGACGACGATGGCAGCAATGCGCCCGAAGTGTCCATATAATTTCTATCGCAATAATGTAATAAAACTATCTGGCAACTGAGGCGTCCCGTGGCCCTTTACTTTCTGTAAAAAAGTAACGAAATCGAACTTTCACTATGAGGCATTTCGATGCGCCGTAACAATGCGTTTTTCTTTCTTTTCTGGGATCCGAGCACCGAAAAAGAAGGCAAAGTATCTTGACCACAATCGAATGCCTACTATGGCTACCTAAAGCTTGGTCCACAGAGAACCATACGCCTACTGCTCGGTATTCTACACCGGCGAGACAAGACTTCTCGGAGAAATTGCGCTCAAGCGAACGTGTTGCAATCTGTCGAGTTCCCGTAGTGATGGCGGCGAGCGACCATTGTTTCTTTTTCTCTGCTAGCCAGAAACCGTCCAAAACTCTTCCAGGCGCAAATTCACTCGGCCAGACAAAAACGAACGCGCACCGAAGTGCGCCACGTCGTGGTCGGCGGAACACGAGAAAAATGCATGCGCTCTTGCTTGCTCTGGCAGCGCATGGGTAGCGAGTACAAGAAAATTGAAGTGGCTCAATGTGGGTCCTCGCGAATAAAAGTTAAAGTACAAAAATAAGAACGTAGTTAAATTTGCTGGCTTTAGTGCCTTGGCATGGATGCTTAGGCGCAAGTGAAAAAATATTGATATTATTTTCTGTGACATGACGGCACAAATGAACCACTACAACGCATCGTCTCATCGGACCTCGCTGCGTACTTTGTCAGCTTGTCTGATAGTGTGTTAATTTCGCATGCCTCGTTGTATGGTCCGATGTGCGAGTTTAGAAAAGTTATTGTACCTTTGGCGTCAAATGTTTATAACAACGTTAAACACACAAAGTTTCGGAATTTAAAATCTAATACACAATTTGGAAATATCGATGCACATTTCACATCAAGCGTTTATGAGAACTTTATACCCATTATGTTTTGGAATTGAAATCCATGCGCTACGTAGATTCCGTTGCCTCCGCGAGAGCCGCAACAATCCCGCTCGCCATGAAAGCGCCCTTGAAACTTTCTGCTCGGATGGGGGCTCCTTGCGTTATTTGACTCCCGGTGCATAGGCGTTGCCGCGAAATCTAGCCCGAGTTTGCAATGTTCGCGCTTAAATGTCTTTTCGAGAGTGAAAAACACATCCTAGACAAAATCCAGCATGATTTCCGGTGCCGGGGTTTGTTTTGGTCGGCGGTGCATAACAGCACGAAAAAATTTCGTGGAAGGGGGGGGGGGGGCTGAAGCCGTGTTCGTAGCCTCATATGGGCGCCACAGTTGACCGCCGGCAGCTGCGGCATCTCCATGCAGCCGCAGCAAGTGGCGTGATGTCACACGATATCAACGCGCGGTAAAAACGAAAACAAAAAAGTAATGGATTTGCCAATTACTAAAAACGTAAAAAAAAGTCGCAGGGGAAGCGGCCTCACAAATACCAAGATAAATCTACGCTTGAAGTCGCGTGACAGAAGGACTGCGATGTCCCTGACATGCAAAAATATATGACGCATTTATACAATGGTAACAAATGCAATTTGCATTGCCATTTAGTCTTATCCAAAGCGGGTGATTCTTATGCACAAGAACTTTCGACCTCAATTTTGAACAATCCGTATATAGTTGATCGCGATCGTAGGCAGTATTGACTAATGTACTGTGTGCACCAACTTTCTGAGTGAGCCCAACTAATTTGAGCCAGTAGAACGTGCAGCAGTTGCCATTCTTGATCACGATCAAAAAATTTCATGTGAATCGGGCTTGATCGTGATCTAAGGTGCCCGCGTTGCACCGGTAATGCAGGACGACCATAGGCAAAAGCGGGAAAACGAAATAAAAGCGGCGCCTTTCTTGTAACACATCTAACGGAGTTCAGATGCCACACAGCATGGTGCGCATTCTTTTGACAAATAGGCTACCTAATGTTACGCCTTTCCTAAAGCGCTTCACTCCTTCCGACTTTCTTCAACAGAAATGCTAGCGTTCAACATACACATCCAAGCAGCCCGCGCACGCTGTCACGGGAACACGAGAAATCGCAATGCGCGTCGCACACGCAAATCAGCCAGCACTCAGTGGCGTCACTGAAAGCATGTCGAAGTTGAGGTGCACAGAGCATCTCCCATGGATCCGTGCTTGGCCCTGCTTTAAATGCGTAAGTATTTCCATGTCAACTCACTCAGGAAAACCGTCGCTGACGCGTGACGCTAAGACGGGGAGCTTCTTTCCCAACGGGCAAAGCAACGTTGCCTGCCGAAGGCAAATACCGCTTGTTCTTTTCTTGAAGTTCCACAATTAAAACAAGAATTGCCTGTGTCAGATAGCACAGTTCCAACCCTTGATCTGAAATTGTCGATCAAGCGGCCATTACTTCTACGAGAAATGAAAGTGCGTAATTAAATATTTACCATAATTACCCTAACTTTCAATAAAACTTCGACTGGGGCTAGTTGGTATGGCATCGTTATGCTTCCTGCGCTATACTGTTATACGAAGGACAAAAAAGAGAGAGACATGTTGCGCAGATGTGTCTCTGTCTCTTTTTTGTCAATCATATAACTGTATACAGCAGCAAGCAGAACGATACCCTATTAGCATTGCATTTCATTATTTAAAGCACATATCCAAATCTGTAAATTATAGCCGGCAAGTTCGCAAGGCGTATCCACTTGGAACGAGTTCTCTGAACTGCACCAGTTTAGATATATTAATATTCGAAGTAACTCGAACGGCAAGTGATACTGCGAAAATTAGTATCTTGAAACTGGTGCAGCCAATGAATTCGTTTGAAGTGAATACTTCAAGTGAAGTGAAGGCAATTTTTACAAATTTTAGAGCTCCTGAAAACGAGAGGTATATTTGCGCCATATTAATTTGTTTTACCTCGATGTGTGTGTTGTCGCACAATGGAGACAGATAAGCAGTTATTTAGTTAACAAGGATGACAATAAGTAATGAGGTGCGTTGGCGGTTGATAATTGTTCGACCCAGAAGAATAAGGAGCTGAAAAGCGATAAGGGCTTATTATGGTCGGAGTAGCAATACGGTTGGTAGGAATCGATATTTTTTATAAGGGCTGTATAAAGCGCAATAAGGTTGATAAGGACGGATAAGGCTTCATAAGGCTCATATCGAGTTCCGTAAGATTTATAAGGACCGATGAGATTCGATAAGAGTCGAGTCAAGTCCGCTAAGGTTTATCAGATGGGTTGGATCATGTCTCATTAGGTAGAAAAGAACAGATGAGTGTCAGAGCAATTCCTATAACATTGGTAACGATTGATATCAGTCGCTCAGGGATAATAGTCGGATCGAGCCTAATAAGATTGATTACGACTGATAAAGGTTGATAAGTGTCGATAAAGGTCCGATCAAATCCGACCAGGTTGATGACGACTAATAAGGATGGATAAGGGCTTATACTGGTGAGATCAAGAGCCAAAACAGATTACAAGGTTAATAAAGCACACACTCATTAAATCGTCTACTGCTTCGTCAATCGCTGTAAAAATAAGTCACGTCCTATGCGTGGAGAAGGGCAAGTGGCACAATGCTTAGACATATTTACATAAATCCAGTCGTGTTTCTCCATAATTTTTATTTATTGTATCTCCAAATGGGCATCGTAAGGCACAACTCATAAATAAGTACACTAATCGTTGTCGATTTTTTTCAGTTGTCAAAAAGTCTGTTGATTAAATGTAGTTAGATGCTTCTTTTTGAAAAGTAGCATAGGGGCAAATGTGTATTAAATTTTGAAGAGCTGTCTTTATGATTTATGAACTCCCAGAAACATGCAAAAAACCTGCGACGCTTTCTGAGGTCATGGAATACGATATTGTGGTCTCTGGATAACCATTGATCTTAGGTACAAGTAGCACATATACTCAGAAACAACAAATGCTAACGGTAAACTATTTTTTTCCTTCAAAAAGTACTGACCCTTTCCACTCCCTACGTGATCAGATGCGCAATCGCTTGCCCTACACGCGGGAGACGTCAGTTATGTTACTCAGAAACGAACGCCCACAAAATAACGCAAGACGCTTCAACACTCTGTCATCTACGTACGTACGTAGCTGATGGAGTCTTGAGACTAATCACGCATACAACATACAAAACAGCATGTCGAAAACTGTCACCATCAATCGCTCCTACCCCCATGAGCAATGGCTCATGCCCCGTAAGCAAGCAAAAAATTCAGGGACTCATAGTACCGTAAGGTTCATGGCTACTCAGTTTCAGTCAATTAGCTGCAAAGACACTACCCGTGTTGTCGTTGTCATTGATTTCAATGTCGATGTGTCGGTACAGAAGAGGGAGCGGTTTACGCGTTCCCAACGGACCACCCAGTGCCGTACGGGTATCAATTTGACATTTTCAAAGAATGTGATTGCAGTTGCGAGTGAAATTATGACCACCAATTAAGACAATAAGTGAGTTCGTATCTTTGTTCAAAGTTATGTGTCACCTCCGTGACGTGTGCTAAATAACTTCGCTGATCAACCACCATCACAGAGTGCAATGGCTCATGATTTTTCTCTTGTGTTCGTCTTGCGCCTTGCATTATGTACACTGTTCTTACCAAAATTGCCCTTTTTAACAGCGGAGCTGTTCTAAGTCGAGCCTTCGCCGTCCGGCGTCCAGTGTCACTCAGGAATGCAGGGCGCAGAGCGCGCGCCAGGGGAGGAGGGAGGAAGGGGGTGTACGAGCAGGTGTTTCGCCAACGCGCGCGATTTCAAACGATGGACTCCACTCGATGCGAGCGGCAGCGGGAGTTAACCAGAGGGCGGCAAGGTCAACGTTGTGTCAATTACGAGCTTCGAGATAAGGAATTCCAATCCAAGCGCCAGCGCTGGCAAGCCAACCTCGAGGTTCGAGATAAAGAAGCCCAAGCCACGCGCCAGCGGCGGCAAGCGAACCCCGAGCAGAGGCGTCTGTGGCAAACAGATTCCTCGCACGGACGCTGTCGACGGACGGCTCAAGAGAGAATTCATCGACCGTGAGTTCGGCCACAGCTGCAATGTGTGCTATAGACTTTGAACTGAGTACAACTTCATTCAACTAAAGAATGTGCGCAATGTGCAGCAACATTTTAAGGCCATCTAAGGGCTGGAGAGGGAATTTGTAACCGGATCGACTACCCACGGCCATAACAATGCTTGAGCGAGGCGGGTTGCTCACCTAATCATCGACTACCCTCAAGGCGTGGTACTACAACAGCTTGCCGGCGGTATCGCTTGATCTTCCAACAGCGTTATCGACTTCGACTTCAGATCTATGATTGCGCCGTGTTTGTTCAGGAAGTCCATGTCGAGAATGACGTCTCGTGAACACTGTT
Organism: Dermacentor variabilis; assembly: GCF_050947875.1. Classification (NCBI taxonomy): domain Eukaryota; kingdom Metazoa; phylum Arthropoda; class Arachnida; order Ixodida; family Ixodidae; genus Dermacentor; species Dermacentor variabilis. Next base: position 33,924,734 of record NC_134574.1, read on the forward strand.
GGAGGATAACGAAGGTGTCACGGTAGGTCCACCCTTGAACTGTAATTGTTGCTTTGCAAATTCCTGTCGGCATTATTAGGTGCCCCGGCAGTGCAAATTTGAGGGCATTCACATGCAATCTTAATTTTCTTCAACTGGGCGGCGATGTCTGCACTCATGACGAAGTAATCAGCTCCTGTCTCCGCTAAGGCCGTCGAGAAGCACGTCGAGGTCGGTGTTTCTTTGTCTTGTGTTACAGTTAGGTCTAGGCGTCGGTACACGGCTGCGTCGTGTTGACCTTTGGCTGTAACGTCGCGTCGTCAAGTCATGTTTTGCCGGCGTATTTTTTGCTTCTATGCATCGTCAGCATGGCAGCGTCTCGTTGATATCTCGTTGAGATCGTCCCTTCCGCGTCTTCGTCAGCGGCTGAGGATCTTTGTCAGTTAGACGAACAGCAACCGCACCTCCATCCGTTGCTGATTTTAGTTTTCCGGATATGGGCTCGCAGACAGGCCCCGGGCTGGGCCAGTGTGTGGTCGGCGTTGCGCCAACAGATAGCGGGCCGCAGTCGGCGAACAGGACGGTCGTCGAGAACTCCACCGAGCGGCGGCAAGGTAGTCGGCGATGTTACGTGGGCGCTCCCCAAGCTGTGGACGCGGCGCGTTGACGGTGTACCCTCGGAGTTCCAAGCAGCGGTATGGGCATCGCGGTACACATGGCCGGCTTCTCTGCAGTGATAACAGAGCGGGCGGTGGCCGGATCTATGCGAGGAAGACGGTCCGTCTTCCTCGCGTAGCTGCGTTGGGCGACGGGTGGCCGTGCTGGTGGTGGCGGCGGGGGACGACGGAATTGCGGCGTTACAGGACCCAGGCGCGATCGCGCAGGGGGACCTTGACGGCGGGCGATGGCGGTGTAGGTCATCGTTTGCGGCTGGGGCTGCGGCGATGAGAGTTGCACTTTAGTAACCCCAAGTGATCGCTGAACCTCCTCTTTGACGATGTCGGTGATTGAGGCCACTTGAGGCTGCAAACTAGGGAAGAGCTTCTGTAGTTCCTCACGAACGACCACTCTGATTGCCTCGCGCATGTCTTCACTGCCGAGTGATTTAACATCGGTGTAGTTCGGCGATTATAATGCCTTGTCCGCATATCGAGCGTCCTCTCAATGGTTGTTGCTTCGGAAGCAAATTCAGCAACAGCGTATTTATTTATTTATTTCATAACACCCCTCTGAATCGGGGCGCCTCGCTGAGAGATGGCAAACCGCCCTCCTCAGCGAGGCACCCGAAGACCAGGAGTGAGCCGTCCAGCGGGCCAGGGCCGTTGCCGAAGATCTCGAAAGATTTTCCTCGGGCGATGGACCCCTGGCAGTCTAGCCCCGGGCACCAACATCAATAACCGTTGGACAAATAAAGTTTATTCATATCGCATCCTATCCTAAAGGCCCCCGAAGGAGGGGTATTACATAGGGGGAAACGATACATGAAAAAAATTTAGCTTTGCGCGTTACGGAAAAAAACTAAAGTAAACAAAAGTTATACAAATTTTTTTTAGAAAAAGAAACACAAAAGTGGTTGCATGGGCGGGTTGCGCATTATTCCGGCGATGAGTTCCTGTTTTACCCCACGTACGAGGAACCGAATTTTCTTCTGCTCAGGCATATCAGGGTCGGTGGCGTGAAACAGGCGCGTCATCTCCTCAGCGAAGATCCCTATGGTCTCGTTGGGTAATTGTACTCGGGCTTCTAACATAGCTTCGGCCCTTTCCTTGCGCACCATGCTTGCAGAAGTCCGTAGGAAGCCGCTGCGGAATTGGTCCCACGTTGTCAGGGTCGACCCTCGGTTCTCGAACCACGTTCTGGCGGCGTGTTCTAAGGCGAAGTATTCATGCCGCAGCTAGTCTTCGGAGTTCCAGTTGATGAAAGACGCGATTCATTCATAGGCCTCTAGCCAGGATTCGGAGCCTTCAGTCGATGATCCATGGAAAGATGGTGGGTCCCGAGGTTGCAGCAGAATAGGGGACGCTAGGGCAGCCGTGGGTGTTGTATTGGCCAGGCTCTTCTTTTTGTTCTCAGGTAGAAGGCGTGCCCCAGGGCAGCTGTTGCAGTCGGCGGCTTGCTCGATATTCCAGAAAATTTTTGGTGTTGTCTTTACGGTGCGGGCCTTGGATCACGGCTCATCAGGGGAGTCTGATATATGAACGAACAAGCACCTGCACCAGATGTCACGTGATAGTGACAGCAAAGAACACAATAGCAATACTGTGAATGACGAACCTAACTTTTATTAGTCAAATGTGTGCCGACAAAACCGACTACTCTTAAAACACATCAATAGCGGCGAAGAGTCAGCGATCGTCGAAAATCAGATCGCGGGCCAAGGTCGTCGGCTTTTATACATCATTCATCGAAGGTTCCAGAGTAATCGTTGGGACCCGCGTGCCTTCCAGAAATTTCTACGCCATTCGCGTCGCGCAATGAAATCAGATCACACAAGGTTCGGTGACAACACACAGCGACTGAGCATGTGTTGGCGGGCTAGTTGGTTAAGCATGATTACAAAGACGGCGCCGAATAAAACAACACACGAAGAAGGGGGACACGAGACAGCACGTAGGCGCACTAACAACTGAATGTTTTATTTCTTGACATAGTAATATATAGCTGCTGTCAATGATCAAAACAACGAGAATAAACAGGGCAGTCATCTGCATCGCACAAGGAAGCCAAGATACAGAATAACATTTAAGTGTCACTCTCAAGATACGCCAGTTCCTTTGTCGAAAGCGAAACTTAGGCTTCACTGATACAATCAACACCGCGCTTTTTTATCTCAAGCGCTTCCAATATCCCCCTTGTAAGTTGATGGTCAGCTCTGTACAGAACACTGGCTCTATCGAAATCTGGGATGCACTGGTGAGCCTTACAATGCGCACTTATATGACCGGAGAGCTGGTTTTCCATCTTATATCTATGCTCATGTAATCTGTCGTTCAGACATCTGCCCGTTTGGCCTACATATGATGAACCGCACGACAAGGAGACCGAATAAACTACTTTCTGAACACATCCGACATGTTTCTGCCCATGTTCTTTTGCGCACACCTCTTTGTGTTCCCGATTTCCTGCGTTCACTTTCGCACACATCAAACCAAGACGTTTCGGAGCGGAAAATATAACACGAACACCAGCTCGTTTACCTACTTTTTTGAGATTGTGACATATGCCGTGAACATATGGAATAATGGCACACCTGGTTTCAGAAGGGCCTGCTCGACCCTGGTTTACAGCGCTAGGTTAGCTAGCTGTTTGAGCATTCTTTCCGCAACATATACGATCACATGGTGAGGATAACTTGCCCCATTGAGGCGGCTGACCTGACAATGAAAACTGCTTTGCGGCTGATGCACGCATGACTTGTTAAGTGCGTTGGTTAAACATGATTGAATGATGCCTCGTTTTATTACTTTTGAATGAGCTGAATGGTAGGAGAGGATGGGTTTGCCAGCCCTTGGCTTGAACTGCCAGTACACATGACACGACACACGAGGCCTTGGCGGCGGACGTGGAACGACCGTCTTGCCACAGGCGTCACGGGAACGTGATATTTTTGGGTGAAGGCAACGGGTCAATAAACACACATATTTCCAATAATTTATCGCCTATTTATTTCATGTATTAAGCACAAGTAATTTCCCCTGTGTTGTCCTTGGTGTGAGTGCTTTTTGGCTTCTTATGATATGACTATATATATATATATATATATATATATATATATATATATATATATATATATATATGTGCGCGCGTGTGTGTGTGTGTTACTTGGGTCCTCACCAAATGCTTGCCGCTTCCCTGAATTGAAATGTTGTGAAACAACAAAACTCGAATGAAACATGGAACAAAATACACCACGCTTGATCGGGCTTTCTCTGCGAAAGAAACACCGGCCTTCAATGTAAGCCAGTGGAAAAGGCAGCTCCAATTTTTTTTACAGTATTGCCGCACTATTGCTTTCCTCTCTGAAGCCAGAAGCATATACGCCTCACATTTATAACTATATTCATCCGGTCTACTTTGCATGATATGACCTTCCGTGTACATTTCCGGCCCGTCTATTTCAAGCAAGAGCCGCTTCTGTTTGGTATCACTGGTGAATCATCTGATGTCGCAATTGTCGTTTTTGTACGATGTATAGTTACAGCCGAAGGAAAGCCTGCGGGTTGTCTAAATGCTTGAGCAGTAACACTTTTCTATCCATCTTGAAATGAGATGGTTGGAACCTTTTGCTACAAAAGTTTTGCTACAAAGGTCGGTCACGATAGAAGCGTTTCTTGTCTTTTCTTACTATGTGATTAGCGATGATGCAGTTTCGCATGCTCTGCTGGCCTTGCTGGGACTACACCGATTCTAATAAACCTCAGTTGATAGTCCAGTCGTTGTGGTGTGAACCTCTCCTCTTGTCCTTTGCGTTTTTGACTGGCTTTTTTTGTCCTAGAGTACCGCCGTGTCCGAACTACCGTCCCTATCGAGCGCACCCTTCATTTAAGTAAGAAGGCGTCATTGCACGTTTTTGCCGCTGCAATGCAACTCCACTTTGCCGCCTTAGGGTATATTGCAACTTTTATGAAAACTGCAACTTTTTAGTGGACGCTTTATTTGTTTGAGACAGTTTACAGAAGAAACTTCTTGCATCGGGGCTGATGTGTGATTCCTTTGGGAAACAGTGATCACAATGCTGGAGTTTCTGAAATCAAGTTTAGACATGATGGAAAGCCGTATCTGTTCGCGTCGCTCCCTAGTTCAGGGAGTGTTCTGTACAGGCCTTGCTCTGTACCTCGACCTACGTTCCTGCGATGTAGGCTAGCACAAGATGCGCATTTGGTAGACCTACCAACATTTTCTTTCTGTTCTCACCCTCCAGAGCGTGACAACAGCGACGCAATGGTAGCAGCAGCTCGCCTAACGAGTAATTTTGAATAACTTGCCCGCCTAGACCAGTAATCGTAATTAAAGCTGTCGTGAAAAGCTGACATACTGAACACTCGCAGTCATAACGGGAAATCATGTTAGCCTAAGCTGTTGCGTTTATTGTTTTATGATTCTCTCGCTTTATTCGCTCCGGCCTTTAGTTTATGGGATACCGACAAAAAATGTCTGTAATGCTCGTCTTGCGGTAAAGTTAGTAAGGACGTTATGAACCTTTCGTTTTTCCAACGCACAAGAAATCATAAATTGTGCTGTCTCTTAGTGTGTTGTGCTGTCTCTTAGTGGGACCAATTCCAAGTGCGCTCAGTAAGTAGTAGGTGTCACTGGGCTAGTCCAGGCATGCTGAACACTTTCAGACCATAAGACGTATGGCCCACGGGCCCAAAAGCGCGCTACAAATGGAGCGCACCCTTGCGGGCGCTGGGTCGCCCTCCTTCGCGTGTCCCAAAATATCGGCTGTGGTGCTTACCTAATATAAATGTCCCACGGCTTTATCAGCCATGGTGCAATAATCGTAACGCTCGCCGTGAGTGCCTCAGCGGAATATTTTATCGACGGCGCGGTGCATAAAGCGGTACATAATGCGCGAAGGCCATTGAGCGTTCCGAGATGAGTGACAGCTGAGGACCACGTTTAAACCACATACATTTAAGAAAGAGCACAATAACGCATGATCGATTTGACGCGTGCATATATTGGCGAAGAACCTTTCTTGGTAATGAAATGCAAAGATCGGGGACCCAGCTTGTGGACATGTATTCATATTCAAAAGAGCGCGTTAGAGTTCACCGCCAATTTCAGTTTCCTCTTCCCGAACTTTACAGAGCCTGTTTACTTTAGCGAAAGCAGACATAGTTAACGCGGCGTGCATTTCTCAAGTAAATGGTCATATGTGTCAAGTTCTGAATATTTATTTGTACGAAATGGCTAGCATCATTTAAATGTAATATGGATTTATTTGTGAACAGTAAAGCTCCTGACGGCAGCTTTACACTTACTTTACAGTAAAACTGGCAAGGATAATTTCTCAGCGGTTTTTATGTGGTGACGGTAGCCTCGTTGACATCAAATTTTAGCCAGCTAGGAACGTAGCATGCGTCGGAGCCTTGAATCGGCCGCATGACCACGGCATCGGCGAGAACGTGCAATCGATGCCGTTGTCGGTGGGGCCCGCACAGTATGAGTCAGCTCGCTCACTCGCTCCATCAAGTTAACGGTTGTGACTTCCGGATGGGCTATACTTCGTGGTTTTCATGTGAGTGTTGCATATGCTTGTTTTATATGCTTAGTCAGCCAATTGCTGCTGAAGCAGACCACCAGTTGCGCAAGAGAGTAGACATGCGGGACAGCCAGCGACGAACATTGATTCGACTACGTAAAGCGCGACATGGTATTGCTTGTGCGAAAACATCAACGGGCAAATAAAAAAAGTAACGCAGATCCAACGCACATGTTGGAATGTATGTGAAGCGAAGGTTTCACGATGCGGTTAAGGAAATGCTATAAATACGCCCATTTTATTGCTGCGCCTTTGGCAGAAATGCCAAACGCCTAAATTCTTGGCCGCACATTTAAGCTGCTATTGAACAGCGAGCCCCTCAACTTCCTCAAGGAGCCCAACTACTTCACCGAGAGCGAACACGGTTTTCGTTCCGGTTGAAGCGGTGAAACAGCATTAGTGACCGCCACAAATTTCTTGAGCGACCATGTGGACAACCGCACCGCACTGCATCTGATTCAGCTCGATTTCACCAATGCATTTGTCATGCTGGATGCCGACACTGTCCTCCCAAAAGTGGAGCAAGCGGCCCTTGTGAATAGCTATACTGCGCGTCTAGCTATTCCGTGGCCTGCACTACTGGAGTCAGAGCGTATTGTATCGCGGTGCCAGCTCCCCCTAGTTTGCGGTCTCATCAGAGGTTTCTCAGGACTGAGTGGCTGAACCAGCAGCATCCCTTATCTATGTCAACGACATGCAACAATCCCAACATTACTAACTTGTACAGTACGCCAGCAACACAACTATCCGACAGTGCGAACTTTCAGCTATTTATCAATGACATTGAACGGTGGGCCCTGACAAATTGTAGACGCCAAACAGTTCAGAATGTAGAGTCACCCGCTTTACTACAAGCAGGCGCGCACAAACAAGATAGTCGAGCCTAAATCACTTACAGCAACCGATAACGCCACCATCTTGGCGTCACGCCTTCGTTCGGAGTTCTCGTTACACGCGGTCCGCGACGTCAAGACAGCTCGGCCAAACCTTGGGCTTCGCACTTCGTGCCACGGTGCCGAGGTGCGGCGCTACAAGTCCTCTACACCGCGTTGGTACTTGCCTTGCTTTAATGCTGCCACAATTTCTGCCCCACACCAACGCAATCTAGTTGATCAACTTGATGGCGTCCAGCGCTGGACGTTAACAATTAGAGTGTCCAGACTCACAACAAGATAGGCAGGCCACACCCTTGAGGCCTAGATCTCTGGGATGGTGGACTCAGGAAGAGCATTGAAGCACATTCGAAGTCTACATGGCCTGCAGACTTCTTGATGGCTTCGTCCGCTCCTGTGAGCTCTCTACCTCAGTGCGCGTTGGCAAGTCATCCGAACAACCAGAGCCACATCCCGGTAGGCCAATCAAGCACCGTGAGTCTGTGCTCCTTATTTCCAGCAAGAAGTTCCTGTCCATTCCGGTGGCCCTGCATCATACCTTGCCCAAAAGACCTGCAGAGTCCCCGGAAGTAGTGAAGGCAGTCCCGCATTTTGCGTTTCAAGACCGGTCATAACTTTGCGCTTCATTCCCCCTTCTTATCCCTGATATCACACCGCTCTGCTTTTCCTATGACTCTGCCTTCCTCCGTCACTGACTCGCTGATTTTCTTCTTCTCACCTGCCATCGCTGCTCACTCCATCACGTCCGGCTTCTGCCCTTTCTCGCACAATCCTGTCTTTGCATTCCACTCTTCTTTTCTCGCATCCCATAGTCGTTCACACTTGTCATTATTTATTAAATTGCTTATTTTATTTAAATTTTTAACCCTCTACTGGGTGGTAGGCTTCAACGCGCTGTTGCGTGTGCCGAGGCATGCGTGGCCGGCAGGAGGTCTTGACCCCACTTCACGCAGAGTCAGAGACGAGGAGAGCTTTCTCGGCGAAGAATTCTTTATACGATGTGTACAAGTTGCTGTGGTTATCAGGAGAGAGCAGCAGAGCAGCTGCAATCTGCTTAAATAACATCTCCCCGTCCCCAGATTCCTCAGACAGTCCCTAAGGACAAACAAGGCCGAGAGAGAGAGGGTCCTGGCAGCCTCCGTGGTCCCAACGCCGCTTTCAGAGGCCGGCGCCTCCGGGCACCGCGCTGCGTCGTCACGCCAATCTGGCGGTTGGTCAGAATGGTGCGCCGGGCAAGTTCAATGGCCCGGCACAGGACAAAGGGAAGCAACTGCAAGGTACGGGGTAGAAACATAGTCCTTGTGTGGTCGGTAAAAAGGTTTCACCTTGGCGCCGCCGCATAAAGGAGGGGGGGGGGGGAGGTGCATTGCTGCCGGGGAGGGGCTGAATAGCAGTCCATGAGCCGACGACCGCTTCCGTCGTAGACGCCGTGCAGCCGCGAGAAAACCCGAACAGTGCACGTAGTCGTGTGCCCAAAGCGGGCGCGATGCAGAGACGAATGCTACCTCAACGGTCGACACACCACAGCACTGGCCTCCCAAGGCAAATCCCAGGGCACAAACATAACAGCTCCTCCGCCGACGGGGAAGATCTCATACGGTGAGAAGTCTCAGCTGCTCGACGGAAGAGATCTGCTTCGCCTCCTGTCTCTTGATTTTCTCCTAAATCACGCAGAACGAAACAACTGGCCCGGCAGCGCCAGCCATACTCCCCAAGCGACCAAGCTGACATTGACAGTGAAAACTCCTATACTTCGTTAACTTCTGGCAGTCACACGAGTGTTCTCGCTTCTTCACAAGGCAAATAAAAAAAAGCATATAGTTGCAGCCAAAAAAACTTAACACAAACTGGCAAGATAAACTAAAAGGCGCGCCTTAAACTATCAGCATTGGCATTGGCTGCTCCCTTTCGAAAGCGCACGCTGAAATTCAGCTCTTGAAGTGCTAGACTCCACCTTTACAATCGGGGATTCTTGCCTGACATTTGAGCCAGCCACTTTAGCGGGCAATGATCAGTCACAAAGACAAATGTCGTTCTCTAAAGGTAGCAGGCTAGTTTTTGAGATGCCCAAACAAGGCATGCACATTCTTTTTCCGATGCGCTATAGGCCTCCCCAGTTAAAAAGACAACAGGAATTCTTGTCGCAACTACAGAAATTTCTGTCGCGACTACAGGAATTTCTGTTGTACGACAGAAGTTCCTGATGTTTCCGTAGTTCCGACAGACATTTCTGAGGTTACGACAGAAATTCGGATGTCGCAACAGAAACATTCTGTCGCAAAGACCAAGAGTTCTGAAGTTGCAACAGAAATGTTCTGTCGCGTCAACAAGAGTTCTTTCTGAAGCCGTTACAACCGCTTTCTATCGTGACAGCGATTCTGACGTTACGACAGAAATTCTGTCGTCGCAATGGAAAGATTCTGTCGCGACGACGAAGAGTTCTGAAGTCGGAACAGAAACTTTCGGTCACGACAACAAGAGTTCTGTAGTCACAACAGCTTTCTATCGTGACAGTGACTTTGACGTTACGACAGCGATTCCGACGTCGCAACAGAAAAACTTGGTCGCGACGGCCAAGAGTTCTGTAAGTCGCAACGGAAACGTTCTGTCACGACCCCAATAGTGTATGAAGTCGCTACAACTTCTTATCGCAACAGCGATTCTGACGTCGCAACTCTCTGTCGGGACTTCGCAGAAATGTGTTACTTTCTGTCACAGCGACATTAGTTCTGACGCCTCGACAGAAGCGCTTTCCGTCGCGACGCTTTAAAATTGTAAGTTTCGCATTGGTGGTGTACACTGCACTTTTCTCTTGCACGGTATTCAATCGTGCTTCTCTGAAGCCGGCAATGATGATAGCACCGACACCGGTATTAAAGTCGACGTGGCCAATTGTTAGAGTTGTACCTTACGACGAGGCACTAGAAACGCCATACCGGCCTCATCAAAATCATACCATCTGCGGGAATGGCTGCGTATCCGCTTTACTTTATTTGGTAAGATGTGGCACAAAGGCCTGTAGACTTACATGTTCCGTTACACTGACACATTAGTTAATTTCCCAGAAATATTGCATAAGCTTTTGCTAAGCGAAAATGAACTACTGGGTTGTTCCTTAAAGTTGCGTGAGAAGGTGTCTCGCTCTGGTAACATTATTCTGGTACAGCGCTGCCGTGAGAAGCCAGTATGTTGTCAGAAAGAACACTCATCCACGAATGTTTATGTAGCTATTTTGCATTGAACACACGAATTATATGCGCGCTCAAGGGTGTAAAGAACGATAGACAACTGTCGAAATTAGCAGTCTAACAGTCACCGTTGTCTATTTCTGAATTTCTTATTTAATATGGATATTGTACATCAAAATTGATGTTCTAGCACTCCACGATGTACCTGTCGATGGCAACAACACTTTTGCTCTTCTAGAGATGCGGCAGTTGACGCGGTGGAGTGAGAGCGGATCTTGGCTCTTAAAATACAAATGTAAACATCAGCGGATCGTACTATTGACATGGCCAAAATGTACACTAGAAAAACATGTTAGGAGTGGTTAGAAGAAGAAGAAGCCGTGTGGAATGGCTGTGTTCGAAAATGCTCTCTGCTGGAAACAGCGTATCGGCCCCAGGCCGAGGATCGTCGACCCTGTTTTTGAACGAAGCTGCAACACACAAAGTTGTCCTCCCGCGTCTACCAACCGGTAACGGTGTTTTGAATTCTATTTTCCTTCATGCGGACTTGAGTGGCAGACCATACCGTGCTCCTGACTTCCGAGACGCTCTGCTTGAGGTAGTGAATTCTTCAGATATTGTACGTGTCGGACAGTATCAAATGAGCCATGTATGGATGGTTACTTGCGCTAGTAGTGCGGCAAAAGAGACTCTCGTCGCCCGTGGTGAGCTCCGTGTCAAAAGGCTGAAGTGCATGGTAATAGATCCGGAGACTAAAAACATCAAGCTTAAATTATTATGGCTTCCACCTCACCTTGAACCACGACGCGTTGAAGAGGCGTTCGAGGCCTATGGTCAGGTGAAGTCGGTGGAGAGAGAAGTATGGAGATGCACTGGTATGGAACAGTGGGTGACAACAAACCGGGAGGTTTCCTTGGTGCTCAAGGACACTATCACCGTAAACTCAATACCGTACATTATGTCCATTTATGGACAGCAGTGCCTCGTACTTATCCCCGGTAGGCCTCCGCTGTGCCTTCGTTGCAAGCGTGTGGGACACGTTCGGCGACAATGCAGAACACCGAGATGCTTACAGTGCCACCGATTTGGTCACTCAGCGGACGCTTGCGTGTTCACCTACGCCAATAAGCTTCGTTCTGGGCAATATAGCGCACACGAGCCACAACTGGACCATCTCATGGATTCTACAGAGGTAGTAGATGCCACCGGAGAGACTACAGGTGGCATTAGAGACAAAGACCAGGAGTCCTTGAAGCCAATGCCAAGCAGTCACAACAGCTCAATTAATACTAGCGAAGCTACAGGTGAGGATGACTTAGTTTGCCCACCTGGCCTAGCAAGCCTTAAAGAAAAGCCCCCTGAGGACAAGGAAGAAGAAGAGGTGATGGACACAAGTCAGGCAAGGAAACGTCCGGCACCACGCAACGACGAAGCAACAGAAAGTGCTCTACAGGCGCCCGAGAAAGTATCTCCTAGTGCTCAGCGAACTCCCTCTCCTGGTGATAATGTGCCGCGCCGGTTTTATCAGCGTAGTCAGGAGAGTGCCACAAAGAAGTCCAAAGGGAGCAAGACCACAGATTTACCTGTGACCAAGGGCGATGAAACACAAAAGCTTTAGGTGAGCAAAATGGCTACCGCCTTCACCCTCCCCTTATGCGTAGCGACACTCAACGTACGTGAGCTGAGGAATATAAGGCGTCAGCAACAGTTACTACACGTGCTTAAGCAGCATGAAGTTAATGTTGGTGCAGTGCAAGACACAAAGATATCGTCTGCTGGTGATGTCAACCTTGCGCTGCGAACTTTTCTACCTGATTACGAGGTCTGTATTAGCCAAGCATGTGGTGCTTCCGTTGGATGCTTTTTGTTAGTCAGAAAGCAGTTAAATCATCCTTCATTGTCGCTACTTGTTGATGGGGCAGGCCGCCTTATATGCTGTGACCTCTCTTTTCACTCCCGTAATTGTCGATTTATTTGCGTTTACGCTCCCTCAAAAGTGAGGGACAGGAAGTCTTTCTTCCTCTCACTTGCTCCGCTCCTAGATACTGACAGAGATTGGGTACTGTTGGGAGACTTCAACTGCGTTTGTAATTCCAGAGATCACTCATACCTAACTAATCGCTATGATGCAAGTGCTACTTTCCTGCATCAGTTAACGGAAGATCACAATCTAATAGACGTGGGCGCCTGCACACCTTCTCGGGTGCGGGGCACGCACTTTCAAGGCGTCTCCCATGCTCGACTTGATCGTGTGTATGTTTCGACGAATCTCTGGTCTAACATTCACAACTACGCCGTGAAGCATGTATTTTTCACAGACGACTGTTTAGTAGCCGTTTCATGGCGTCGCCGAAAATTTCGCAAGTTTGCTCCAAACTGGGAGCTGTGGAAACTTAATACACAACTTTTGCGGGAGGAAAGTTTTGTAAACAAAGTGAAAGAATTATGGCTAGAAATAACACAATGTCAACAGCCTCCTTTGTTTGCCCAATGGAAAAGGTTCAAAAATAGAGGAAACAATGAGGCGATTGCCATTTCATGTGAGCTGTCTCAAAGAAAAAATGCTGAAAAGCATTACCTTCATGACCTACTTCACAAGCTGCACGCTTTCGAAAGCCAGGAACCAGGGTTGTATAGCGATGAAATAAATACAGTTCGCGCACAAATACAGAAATATGAGACGGAAGTGTATAAAGGAGCAATGGTGCGTTCACGCACAACTCGCTTCACAGAGGAGCAGCCCACAAAAAGGGCTCTCGGTGATGAAAAGCGATACGCGCTTTCCAAGCAAATATTGGAAATTGAGCCTGGTGGGTCTATATACACAGATACGTCCCAAATAATAACCCTATTTGAAGCTCACTATAAAGATATTTTCACTGCAGTTAAGCCTCAGAATGGATACGAAGAAAACGCTGATCAGTTTATTTCGCTTATGCCACACTTAGAAGAAAATGATCGACTCAGCGTTGATGGGCCAATAACTCGAGAAGAAATTAATTTTGCCGTCGGAACGCTGCAGAAGAACAAGACGCCTGATCCTGATGGCCTTAGTGCTGAATTTTATATAAAATTTCAGGAATTCCTGTGTCCTTTTATGGAGCAGCTTTTCGAGGAAGCCTGCCAATATGGTAAGCTTCCTCCATCTTCCTATCAGAGCCACACAACCTTAATACCAAAGAGCACTGATGATGAAACAATAAAGAGAGTAAACGGATATAGGCCGATATCGTTATATAACGTGGATTACAAAATATTTGCAAAAGTACTGACAAATACACTGCAGACAGTCATTACTAATTAGTAGGTGATCATCAAAATGCGGAATTCGAGGCCGCTCTATACAGACAAATGTTCATATCGCCCGTTCAGTCCTAGAGTGCATAGAGGGTAGTACGGATCAAGTAGCTCTTCTCCAGATTGACCTCGCCAAAGCCTTTGATAAGGTTCAACACGAATTTTCGTTCCAACTACTGAGACACATTCAATTAGGGGATGTATTGTACAATGGTATAACACTTTGTTATAAACATTGCACTACAAAGTTAATTATGAACCGTACCCTCTCAGATATAATACAAGTACAGTCATCCGTTCGTCAGGGTTGCCCGCTCTCGCCTTTACTCTTCGCCATATACTTAGAACCGCTTTGCTTAAGCGTGATTTGCGACTCGAGCATTAAAGGATACAGGTATGCCGATGTGGAAATTAAAGTGCTAGCTTATGCAGATGGCATTGCCTTCTTTTGCGTCGATAAGCCAAGCATTGCCAAGGCAATAAACGCTACCCTGTGTTTCTGTGAGACTGCAGGATCTACTTTAAATTTTGACAAAAGTAGAGGCTTTTGGCTAGGCATGTGCGCGCTCGCTCCCTCTGTATTCGCGAATATTCATTGGAATCAGTCTCCGTTGCGATATCTTCGAGCACCTCTCGATAACTTCCGTAATAGTGGATCTCATTGGACGTCCACGATAACCACTATCCGTCGAAAGGTGACAACCTGGCAGGGACGTGATCTCTCCATTTTTGCGAGAGCTAAGGCATGCAATACATTTCTCGCTTCTCAGCTTCTTTATGTTCTGCAGGTCTTGCACTGCTCACGTGTCCGGCGGCCGCATTTCGATGGGGGCGAAATGCGAAAACACCCGTGTGCTTAGATTTAGGTGCACGTTAAAGAACCCCAGGTGGTCAAAATTTCCGGAGTCCTCCACTACGGCGTGCCTCATAATCAGAAAGTGGTTTTGGCACGTAAAACCCCAAATATTATTATTATTATTATTGCTCACGTGTCCATGTCCAGGCATTCCATAGAATATTTGCACGTTTTATTTGGCATTCATCATGGGAAGCCATGGGAAGGACAATCTTTTTCTCTCGCTTGAAAAGGGAGGCCTGGGTCTTGTTCATTTGTTTGTGCGACAATCGGTCATGCGCTGATTTTACCTTAAAAATGTCCGTCATCCATGCCTTCTCGCAGTTAATCGAGCACGTCTTGCGTCACACCTCCCTTTTCTTTTTGTCACGACAAACTTTGCGCAAGAACTACCGTTATGGGGCTTCCTAAAGGAACTTCTCGACATTATTTCATTCTTAAAAGCCAGATTCACCCTTGAATATTTGTTTACCGTTAATCGCACGTCGCTAAATGTAGCACTTATAGATAACATTTTCCCTGAACCTCTGTACGGAAAGCCGTATCTGTCTCTATTTGGTCAAGATGTTCTTTGCCGTGTTCGTAGAATGTGCATTGAGACAGCAGCGAAAACGTTTTTCTTTAAGCTCCACACCTCCACACTGCCAGTTAAAACGTGGCTTCAGGAAAAAGGACTGTATGTACCCTCGAATAAAAATTGCAGACTATGCAATCAACCCGAGACAATAGAACATTGCTTTATACTTTGTCGTGACGCATTTCTTTTTTGGGACATTTTGCAAAGAACAATCAAAAAAGACTTTCCTCTCACATATAATGGTATCCGGTTCCTTCCTTTCAAGAAGGCAGTCAGTAATACATCATATGATTTTTTATGTTATTAGGACTTTATTCATTATCGAGAAGACATGCCGAGCCACCTCGCTCGACAAGAGACTGCTCAAGTCCGTAGTGTGGTGGCTACATATGATCACGTGCCTGAATGGATTTCGCGTCTGGACGCTTGTGTTGTTTGCCAGAATTTTTAACTGTCATTTGACTGTATACTATCTGTGAATTTGTTTCTCTTACCCGCCGTGGTTGCTCAGTGGCTGTGGTGTTGGGCTGCTGAGCACGAGGTCGCGGGATTGAATCCCGGTCACGGCGGCCACATTTCGATGGGGGCGAAATGCGAAAACACCCGTGTACTTAGATTTAGGTGCACGTTAAAGAACTCCAGGTAGTCGAAATTTGCGGGGTCCCCCACTGCGGCGTGCCTCATAATCAGAAAGTGGCTTTGGCACGTAAAACCCCATAATTTCATTTTTAATTTGTTTCGCTTATATGTTCATATGTAATGTAACTGCATCGGTTTGACAGCACCGATAATTCCATGCAATAAACAAAAATGTTAGGAGTGGTGCAGTGGTAAGATGCCGGGCTCGGGATCGTGAAGTCGCAAGTTCGAATGCTCGGCGGGAATGTTCTTTTTATATTTTTCTTTTTTGTACTAACAAACTTACATAACCTTAAGGAGGTCTCTGTCAATTTTAAATTAAATATTGATCAAGAACTACAGGACGTCACACTACAGACTACGGTACTACAGACAACAGAAATACAGAAACAACGTCCCAAAATACGACAGACTGAAATTTCCTGTTGTGTGTTTCAACTGGGTCCTCTCGTATCGTGAGCTTTCGACTCGCGTATAACACTGGGTGCTCTTCACCATTGTCATCCTCCTGACACAACACAACCCCCAACCCACGATTGCTTGCATCGCACTGTACAATGAGGGGTCGGTAGTAGTTCGGTGCACGCAGCCCGGTAGAAGCCGAGAGAGCCGCTTTGAGCCCCGGAAACGCGTCTTCCTTGGCGCCATCGCAAATTACTCTTTCAGGAGCCGATTTTCTTAGGGCATCGGTCAGTGGAGCCGCTAGTGCTGAATATTGGGGAATGTAACGTTGGTAGTATCCCGTCAACCCTAGAAAAGCTCTGATGCTCGACTTCTTTTCGAGTCGTGGAAACGCCGTCACTGCCTCTACCTTCACTTCGTCGGGTCTCCTCTTGCCTTGGCCTACAATACGGTCTAAGTGTTTTACCTCGGCATGAGCTAAGTGGCATTTCGTAGGTTTCATAGTAAGACCTGCATCTCTCAAGCGCTGAAAAACGTCACGCAGGTGATAGATACGCGCCTCCCAGGTCCTAGAAAATATAGCTACATCGTCTAAATAAGGACGGGCATACTCCTCCGCGGCCTTTAAGACCCTGTTCATTAACTTCGAAAAACAGAAAGGAGAATTTTTGAGACCGGAACTCAACACACGGGGCCTAAATGTGCCCATCGGAGTCACGAAGGCAGCACACTGGTTGGCTCGGTCCGTCATTGGCACTTGCCAGTAGCCCCTAAGTCCAGAGTGGATACATACCGTGCAGCACTCACGTTCTCAATCAGTTCTTGAATATTTGGAATGGGATGCACCTGAACTTTGGTTATCGCGTTCCGCTTCCTATAATCAATGCAAGGTCGTGTGTCTTTACCCGGTACTTCTACAAGAATGAGTGGAGAAGCATAGGAGCTCTCGCAAGGTTCGATTATTTTAAGTTCTAACATCCGCTCAACTTCTCTTTTTAATATTTCCTGCTGCCTCGGTGCCATCCTGTAAGCACGTGACTTCACTTGAGTCTGGAATGTGAGTTCTATGTCGTGAGTCATCAGCTCCGTCTTTCCTAGATTCTGAGAAAACAAATCCATGCTTTGTTCTATCAAGTTTCTTAGATCCATCAATTGCATGTCTGTCAAACCTTCCTGAGACGCAGCGACCCTCACCACATCTTCCGCTTCCGTTATATTGTTCATTCCGCTTAGGCACGGAATTTCTGTGGCAACCTCCTCCGTTATGTTGAGTGCTAAATTAACTCTTTGAACATCTCCACCGCAACGTTTCATGAGGTTGCGATGATATATCATTGCCCCTTTCATCTTTTGCTTCCGCTCAATCGCGTAGTTCGTGTCGCAAAGCTTGTGGAGCACGCGAAACGGGCCTTACCATTGCACTTCAAGCTTGTTAGCTCGCGAGGGCCGAAGCACGAGTACCTGATCTTCCTCCTGATCAGATCGTCGTTTTGCGTTTCGATCGTAATAGGTTTTAGCCCTTGTTTCAGCCTCTCGCATGTTCGTCTCTGCTATTTCGCGCCAGCGATGAAGTCGTCCTAGCAACTGCAAAATGTACTCTACTACACTAGAATCGGAGCCCGGTGATTCCTATGATTCTCTCAAAAGACGCAAGGGTGAACGAAGAGTTCGTCCTTAAACCAGTTCTGCTGGACTAAAACCGGTTGCTTCATGAGCAACGGTCCGCAAAGTGAACAGCATGGCAGCGACGCATGCATCCCACTGGCATTTATTCTGCCTGATGAGTGCCCTCAAAATTAGCTTCGTTACCGAATGACAGCGCTCTACGCTGTTTGAATGGGAATGGTAAACCGAGTTATGAACGGCACGGATGCCACATTTATCTAGGAATCCTGAAGTCAGTATACTGGTAAACACTGATCCCTGATCGCACTGAACTTCCTGAGGAAACCCTACCCTTGCGAAAATAGAGAGCAGCGCATTTACCACTTGCACTGAATTCTGCTCTATTGGGGGTATTGCCTTGGGGAACTTTGTGGTGGGGCAAACAACAGTGAGCAAGTAACGTTTTCCAGTTTTTGTCATCGGAAGCGGCACTACCACATCTATTACAAGACAGCGAATGGGCTCAGAAATGAGAGGCACAAGTTTCAAAAGTGCCTTGCTCTTCTCGTGTGACTTGCCAACTCGTTGACGGATGTCATATGCCCTGACATGATTTTCAACATCGCTGAAACACCCTGGCAATAAAACTCTGTTAGCAACCTGTTCTTAGTCTTCTTAATTCCCAAATATTCTGACCAGCCTGCTCCGTGACAAAGGTGCAGGATATTAGAACGATATTTAGTGGGCACCACAACCTGATGAAACATGCGGCCCTTAGCACTGCTGTAGCGGCGATAGAAGACACGACTCCTTAAGGGAAAACTGACATTCTTACGGGCGAGCACTTCCTTGGCTGTGTTCCATACTTCTTTTTGACTGGAATGTTCTGCTTGCTCCTTAATGAGAACCTCTTTCGTCACTGTTCCTAGCATGCTATCCAGCGAGCTGGAGCACGGCAGAACCCTTCGCCACATTCGGCGTTTTCATCAAGTCGCTCTCGACCTCGGTTTCCTTGGTTGTTCTGCCTGACTGCCTAACAACCTTCACCTCTGTATTTTCTATAATCTCTCTTATGCTTAACAGTTTCTCCCTCACTACTCACAATATATTAAAGGGTTTTTTATTCAATTTGGGACTCATCGCCGAGCGGATTGCTCGCTTCCCCGTTGGTATCCCGTTCTTTCATTTCTAGTTTAGCAGTCAAGGAACGCGCTTTAGATCTCGTTAGAGCCTGAACGGTACCCTCCACCCAATCTTTACCCGGGTCCTTCAGTAGGCGATCGGTAAGGTTAGAGAACAAGTAAGGGTACTGCGGCGGCAGCTTGTTAGAAACAGCCGCCTCAGTACACACTTCACCGGATGGCCCGCTGAGCACAACATCTGCGACCGGAATGCAGACACTCGTGTCCTCTAACACAGCCTTTATTCAAGCGCATTTGCCATTGTACTGCTGCTGCTTCACATAATCTGGGTGCATCAAGTCAATGGTTGCTCCACTGTCCCATAACACGGTGCAGTTTTTCCCATTCACCTCCACTTTAGACAGGTACGGTTTGAGCATCTCATCATTAGTCTGCGAGTAAGAAGCGTACACGAACACAACTTTTGGCTTGTGACAGCCAACAGCTAGATGACCGGTTTCGTTGCAGTTAGAGCACGGCACCGGCCTCCGTACTTCGAACAAGCTCTTCTGTGAACGTTTCTCACGTATCTCTCTTGTTCCCCTAGCGGCTGCTCGTGAACCTTCGGCTCCACTTCTTTCGCAGCGTTTTTCACATTACTGGGCTTAGCTGTACCCTTCCAGCTTCTCTTTTCCACCGCACCGGCGATCGTAGCCGCCTCTTTAATTCCTCTGCGGGAGGCATACTGATCCGCCAGGTTTGCGGCTGATTGCACCGACTCGACACGAAT
This sequence comes from Dermacentor variabilis, assembly GCF_050947875.1. Lineage (NCBI taxonomy): Eukaryota > Metazoa > Arthropoda > Arachnida > Ixodida > Ixodidae > Dermacentor > Dermacentor variabilis. The sequence continues at coordinate 33,944,346 of NC_134574.1, forward strand.
CCTGTCTCGGATGCAAATTTCCATTGCTTCCGGCTCCTTTGAGTAAAACTGCTCCAAAGCAAACACCTCTACCGCCTTTTCAAAGCTGCCAAAAGCCTTGGTGCCCTTTAACCACTCGGCCAAATTTACCTTTAACTCATAAGCAAACTCGGCAAAAGTAGCGCCCTGCCTTTTGCTCAGACTTCGAAATCTCTGCCTGAATGCCTCTGCTGACAAATGAAACCGCTTCAATAGGCTCTCTTTCTCCTGATCATAGTCGTCAGAATCATCCCCAGGCAACCTTGCAAACACATCTGCTGCCTCACAGGGCAACAAACTAAGCAAGCGCCACGCCCAAGTGCTGCGAACAAATTTTGAGTTTCCGCAGGTCCTCTCAAAATTTACGAGATAGAGGCCTATGTCTTGCCCAACCTTGAAGGGCTGCATTAGTTTAGATAGATCAAAAAGGTTATGTCTACCTGCTCCCTCTGATTCCGGAACCACACTTGTCTTTCTCAACTCGACATCAAGTCGAAGTTTCTCTATCTGAAGCTCTGTTAGCTTCTGCTCGTCCGCCTTGCGCCTTAGGATCTCGTTCCACATTTATAGGATTTCCTCTTTCGCAAGATCCCTGCTCTCAATCGCTTCAATGATACTTGCTTTCCTCATTTGAAGCTGAACTTCAACGCCTAGCTCCTCGCAAAGGGATATGAGCTGAGTTCTAAGCAACCGTTTCAGATTCATCGCGGAACACTGGTGTGACAGTGCCTCGACCTCTACCCAGAAATACCAAAACACACGCTTCTGCAGCAGGTCCCTACCAGCGACTATGATTACACCTCTATCCACTCAGCCTGGTCACTCAAAAGAGCAAAGCCAACACTCACCTGCTCTAAGCTGTTCGTCACTGTGATCTCGGTGTTCTGTCGTCCGTCATAATTCAGGCTCGATCCCACCGCTCGCCATCCAGTTGCGTGTGCCGAGGTATGCGTGGCCGGCAGGAGGTCTTTACCCCACTTCACGCAGAGTCAGAGACGAGGAGAGCTTTCTAGGCGAAGAATTCTTGATACAGTGTGTACAAGTTGGCGTGGTTATCAGGAGAGAGCAGCAGAGCAGCTGCAAGCTGCTTAAATAACACCTCCCCGTTCCCAGATTCCCCAGACAGTCCCTAAGGATGAACAAGGTCGAGAGAGAGAGGGTCCGGGCAGCCTCCGTGGTCCCAACGCCGGTTTGAGTGGCCGGCGCCTCCGGGCACCGCGCTGCGTCGTCAGGCCAATCTGGCGGTCGGTCGGAATGGTGCGCCGGGCAAGTTCAATGGCCCGGCATTGGACAAAGGGAACCAACTGCAAGGCACAAGATCGAAACAGAGTCCTTGGGTGGTCGGTAAAAGGGTAGCCGCTGGGCGCCGCCGCACAAAGGAGGGGGGGTTGCATTGCTGCCGGCACGAGGAGGGGCCGAATAGCAGTCCATGAGCCGACGACCGCTTCCGTCGTAGACGCCGTGCAGCCGCGAGGAAACCTAAACCGTGCACGTAGTAGTCGTGTGCCCGAAACGGGCACCATGCAGGGACGAATGCTGCCTCCACGGTCGAAACACCACAGCACTGGCTTCCCGTCAAGCAAATCCCAGGTAACAAACATAACAGCGCTCGCGCTCGAATGATCTTTCCTATCTGTTTTGCCTAACACACCACAAAGTAGGTGCTCGCTCTTCTGCAAGAAATTTGAGGATACTTAACCACTGCTTAGCACTTCTGTAAATGCGAAGGTATTATTGCCCAATCGAACGGCGCTGAAAAGTCCTTGGAGTTTTCTGCCGATAGTAATGTACCAAATCCCTACGTGCTGCCCGAGCCAGCAAGAAGCAGCCGTGTGTGGTGCCAACGCCGCATTTCACAGAAGAGCTGATGTCCATGTCGTGAGCGTCGCGGCGATGACCTCTCCCTTCAAGCAACACCTGGCGCACTCTTGCTACTGCAGGTGTCCTCTTTCGGCGGCTCTGACGAGCTCTACTCCTTCGACGAGCGCTCGTGGGAAGAGCTAGAGCGAGGGTGGTGTAACGTTGTGGCGATGCCCTCTCCCCTCCAAGAATACCTGTTGCACAAGCATGGAAGCAGATGTCTCCTTTCGGCCGTTCTGCTCTTCGAGCCACATCTCCTCACGTGGCGTCGCAGCCAATGCGAACTCCATTGAGGTGCGCTCGTGACCTCTTTTGGCAGCGAATGGCAATGCGGGTTTAAGTGTCGTTTCGGTGCTAAAGATGACACTCCGCGGTTTTTTTCAATCAGTGGGCCAATTGGTGCTTTCGCATCTGTAAATTTCAATTGTAATTACTTTTACAAAATAAAATCCGGCAGATGCCACGCCCTGTGGGGATCGATGTTATGCGAACCAGTCTGCGGTGAGCCTACCAAGTTAACGAAACGACCCCGAGAGCACCAAGACGTAGTCAACTATTTCATGACCTACATAAAGCGCATGTCATGACATTCATGTCATGATCTATTATTTGTTTGTCATAAACTCTTGTCATACTATACCAATTGTGATACATACCAAGTTAACAAAATGAGCATGAGAGCACCAAGACATAGGCGGCTGTTTCATGACCTACATGACACACATATCATGATATTCCTGTCATAACCTATAATTTATCTGCGTCATACACTCCTCACATCCTATGCCAATTTTCGTACCTACACAGTTAATGAAATGATCATGAGAGCACCAAGATGTAGGCGGCTGTTGCATGACCTACATGACACATATAATATTCATGTCAGGACCCGTTATTTATGTTCGTCATACACTTTTGTCATACTATGCCAATTTTGGTACGTACTGTTCGCTCAGGTCCCTGGCTTGAGAGGCAATGACCAGCTAAGGCTCTCAGAGACGACACAGAGTGCGAGAGACACAAAAAAGGCAACGTTTACTGTCCGGAGACTCACCAGGCTCGCTGCGTGGGGCCAGGGTGCATGAACCCCACTTGGATGATGATGATGGGGGCACCACTGTGCCGCCATGCCGCCGGTGTTTTCATATTTCCCCTCCCTTGCTGATCATGGATCGTGGAGGGAAATGAGGTCCTCCAAGGGGGCTTGGGGTCCAGTGGAGTCAGTGCATCTGCACCTGGTGGATGGTCGTAGTGCGCATCTAAGACATCTTCGCGAAGAAGATGGGGGCTCAGAGACCAAAGTGAACCAATACCGGCCTCAACGGTACCGGGAACCGGCCGCTGAAGGCCAGGATTGTAAACAGCAACTACGGCGAGCCGGGCCCGGTGGAGAGATCATCCATTATGAGCGCGTCGGGAGATCTCCAGCACGTGGCATAAATGACACAGGATGCGGGCTTCTTCTGGCGTATAGACAGGGGCCTGCTCGATGGGATAGCGCACAGAGAGGAGAAGGCCAAGGAATGGCTCGAGAACCAGCTCCGCTGAGTCTCCGATTAGTGGCAGTGGCTGCAGCTCCCAAGGCAGCCGCGAGATCCAGCCAATGAAAGCTTTCAGGGAATCAAGGGCCGTCCAAGTGGCGACGGTGGAGAGTAGGAGGGGAGCAGTAGGGAAATCACCGTCGTGGAACCGATGATGCTGGCGGAGCGCGCGTGGAGAGCGGGACATCTGTAATATGCACAGCGCATTGAATAAGCGTGCTGCCATGACAATGCCATTATGAAACTTCATACGTCGGGCTTGATATCTTGCAGCTCCAGTGTTGAATAAGCCAGCAAAAGGGGTCACGGGAGTACTGTGAGTGTTAAGAGGGGCACAGTATGCGGATCCCGGCCGCATGGCAGCACAGCGGTGCCGCCATCATCATCATCATCGGAGCGGGGCTGATGCTTCTGAGCCACGCGCAGCGAGCCTCAGCGAGCGGTGATGAGGAAGCCGGGTTTCAATTGGTCTTGGCTCCGAACAGTAAAGGTTGTCCTTTGCATGTCTCCCACTCTCTGTGTCATCTCGGATAGCGTCGGCAGGTGCCAGTCGGGTGTCAAGTGTGGGCTCAGGGCCGTGGCTTCAAAGCCAGCGGCCAGCTGAGCCTCTGAGGTCACACTAAACCCTGTATTGAAACCAGAAAAATACGCATTACTTAAAACAGAAGACCTTTTCGTGAAGATTGCTTGTGGAACAAAATAATGAAAACTGACTGCATGCACGTGTACTTCCAAATACCTCTCGATGAACAATTGAAATATCTAACAAAAATTTCGATGCACTGTACTCTTGAAAAACGTTGTCTTTTGAGTCCTATTGGCATGAGTAATCTTTCACTGAGCCATTGAAGAAATGCTAGCCAAGACACCAGGAACGGGAGCATTTCAGGTTCTCATTGCTGTCACTGGATGAGTTGAAACAGAACACCAGTGAAATATGGGCAAATCAATGAGTGTGCTTGAAGGAAGCCCACTGCGTCTAGGAGAGAAAATGGGCTGGTTCTTGGAATAGTTCATTGGGGAGTACTTGTTACACGTGGCAGATAGCAAGGGCATACGCCCTACTGCGAAGAAAGTGGGGGCAATTTTCTGAGCCATGATCCTGGAAGTATTAAGGATGTTTGTTGGCTATTTGTACTCATTTGCTATAGCAGGAAGTTCACCAAGAATAGTTTCGTCAAACTTCAAAGGCTTCATGAGATCCGCAGGAAAGATATGAAATGCAAATAGGCTGTACAAGGCTGTAAAATCGGATGAATTTGAACTGATCTATTTTTGCATAAAGCATCAACTAACAAAGAGGCCAGAAAGAGGACAGAGCCAATTGTCAGACCAGCGCTTCTCCATGCTTTTTCTGTTGCAAGTGTTTGCTTTTGCATTGCGCACAAATGGAAATGCACAAAGACATGCCAGCGAGAATTTGAGGAAGATAAGAAGAGGCTCAGTGACGACACGATGCTGGCACATAACGACTCTGCTGATCCATACAAATTACAATGGGATGCCTCTAGCCACGGCATGGGAATGGTCTTCCATTATGCACTACCACATCAAAGCAAAATACCCACTGAATTTGCATCCACGGCCACAAAGTGTGTCAAGCTATTCTCAAACTGATAACTAGGCTTTGAGCCTAGTCGAGGACGTAAGGAAATTCAGTCAGTACCCATATAAGCGTATTTGCCTGGTTGAGGCAGAACAAGCCGCTGGTATCAACATTTATTTCATGGAAAAGCATAACAACAAATGCAGCTGCACGAATGCATAGAAAGGCTATAATCTTGTAAGAATTCAACTTCAGGCATAAAGTATGCCTCATGTGAGAAGAAGGCCGCAGACACGCGTTCTAGACTACCTGTAGTCGAGATGGTATGCACCACCCAACATACAGTCCGGACCTCTCCCTTAATGATTTCCAAGTTTTCTTTCCGCTAAAGTTCCTGACAGGACAGCAATTCCTGTGTAACGATGAAGGCAAGAGGTGGTTCCAGTCAGCCGCACAACCACGCGGACATCTCAAATTCAATGCTAAGATAGGACAAATGTCTGAATCGATGTGAGGACTGTGTGGAAAAATAGTGCAAGTGTATCAGAGCGACATTGTTGGAGTCGGCGAAGCACCGTTCAAAGGGCGTCCGAAGGTCGTGGGAGTTGGAACCAGCGAGCAAGACGGGTAATGCGCGCCATATGGGCAAGCGGCAGAAAATGTCGAAGCCAGGCTTCAAGATTATTTTTCTTGTTGACGTGACCTTTACGTCTGGAGAGTCTTGTAGAAACCCGTGCGCATTCTTTACTCTGTGCATAAATTGAGAAGGTTGCTCAGACGGGAGCGGAGGCAAATACCCCGAAATATGTTGTGTATCTATGCAGCCTCGTGTCCACGAATTGCTAACAGTGTATGTGTGCCAGAGGGTGGACGCCGTATGGTCGGCTGCCGTTGTTTCTTCTTCGTAAGCAAACAATAGAGGCCTGCCACAGACTCAAGGGTGGGCGTGTGTGTCTGTGTGGTGTAGTGAAAATGCGCGACCTCTAGCAGCAGAGGCAATCGCCCGTTCCATCGTTCCTAAATGAAAGGACCGCAGCCAAGGCCCTGGGAGGAGTCGGGACGCAACTGGGTGAATGTGATCAAATTGACACCAACATCTGTCGTTCACCGTCCAAGGAAATTAGGAAAAAATATTTAAACGCAGGTCTTAGAACGAGCTAAGTAGTCTAGAGGCTGAGCCTATAATCTGCTGATAAGTAGTTGAGGGGCTAGCGCCGTCCAGTATCGCCTGAGCCGCCAAGCCGGGTCTGAACTCCGAGTGACGAGTTCACTTAAGAAACGACAAACCAACGTCTGCAACGAAGCTTACTGTAGTTCCCCTCAGGCTAGCTCAACCTGCTCGAGGGAAGTCGTCAGGTCTTGACTCCTGGAAAACGCAGCACAGCAATCGCATCCACCGCAACGAGATCGGCTGGCCAGCGTTCTTCGGGAAAGCTCTGCCGTCGACTCCACGGTTTATGGACTTGCTGCTGCTGCCTGACCATGCGCATGCCATCATTTGTTTTTTTGAACTCTCTTTTACTGGATCACTGTTACGTGTACTCCTGTGCAGGGTAAGTTTTCATATCCAGTGTTACTTGCTCGTTACATTTCTTTTGTTGTCATGATTGGTCCATATTAACTCCATGTATTAGTGTTCTTGTGATTGTTTTGGTTCGTTCTGTTGTTGTCAGTCGAAAAATACAATTTTTTCCCTTTCACCCGAATTTGACTCCTTGGCTGTGTTCGCATGAGTACGGAACGACCAACCGCCTTGAATAACCGGCCGAAGACTTCGCGCCGACGGCGAACGGGTGAAAAGCTGTGACAGTAAGGCAGGTAGAATTGAACTTTATTTTTCTATTACCGGTATGTACCTTATTTTGGCCAATGAAAAATAGGGAGAAATACTTTCCGAGTGGCCCTTGTACTTCCAAGGGGGTTATGCAATTCTTTATTGGTGGTTCGGATGGTTGTTTTGAGCTTGTTCTTTATTAAAACGTATTGTGTTCTGGTATTGTGTACGTGTGATTTCAATGAATCTATGCACTGTTTGCTTGAATTTGCTGAGCGCTTGCAGCCTTTCACTTAAGGCGGTATGAGCCAATGCATTTGTTACTTGCTTACGGATGTATGAGGCATTCTATCTTTGCGTGTTTAGAAAACAGGTTACAGAAAAGGCTGTTTTTTTCTTGTTCCTTCTTTTCTCCTCTCGTTCTTTCTCCTCTTTACAACCGCTATATCTTCCACCCCAGTGCAGGGTACCAAACAGGAAACTAGCCTCTGATTAACCTCCCTCCCTTTTCTCTCTCTCTTTCTTGCTTGCTTACGGGATTATGAGCCATTGGATATGTTTATATTGTTATGAAAGATGCTTTTACAGAGAGAAACGAGGTCCAGGAAGTACCAGCTGGCACTGCTTTCTCTACCTCAGTCGCGAAATGCTGCGACATTTTGCCCGCGGGCAGATGAAGCTCCCTGAGCGAGATAAAGGGACCCGTGATATTGTACTTGTGTCTGGCCACGCGAACAACTTGCGTTGAACGTGAACGCCGATTAGTTGGTGTCACTTTGGCGACGACATAGTTCACATCACTCAAGCTAGTGAGTATAATGAATGCTCGCGCGTAAAAGGCGAGAAACTTTCGATATAATCATTTTTGGCGAATGGGTGTCCTAACTATACATAGACACCGGTGTCAAGCTGACGAGGATAGACTCGCATCATGGCGAGTCTTGCTGTCGCCCAGTGAGGGCAACGTCCTAAGATGCGCCAGTCGACGTGCTTCTTCAGCAAGACACATAGTTTCGGCAATTGAAGGATCTTCTTGACATGATAAAGGTAGAATAGTGTCTAGAAAGCTCTGGGGAGTGCGTGCTTACAGCAAAAAGAAATGCGCATATAGGGTAACTTCATCCTTGGCAGTATTGCATGCGTACGCTACAAAAGATAAGACGGCGTCCCAACTTTTGTGTTCAGCGGCGACATAAATTGATAGCATCTTGGTAAGCGTTTGATTCGTCCGCTTCGTGAGGCCAGTGGTTTGCGGGTGCTAAGGAGTTGAATGACGATATGCAGAACCACAAAGCCGTAAATTTTTTTCAACGATGTCGGCGGTGAATTGCTGCCCACAGTCACTGATGGCAACCCGTGGAGCGCCGTGACATAGTATCACGTGATGCAACAAAAAGGAAGGGACATCAGCTGCAGTGGCAGATGGAAGTGCCGCCGTTTCAGCATAGCGAGTAAGAAAACCGACACATACTATAATTCAGCTGTAACCAGCTGATGTCATTGGAAGCGGGCTGGGCAAGTTGACGCCGGCTTTTTCAAAAACCAGTGTCGGTAGCATAACTGGTTGCAAACTGCCTGCTCGAGCAGTCGTCGTCTCTTTGTGGAGCAGGCAAACAGTACAGGTGGTGACATACTGTTTCGTTGTTCTCAAAGCTTGGGCCAGAAAAATCTTTGGCGAAGTTGGTGTAGTGTGCGTGCGAAGCCAAGGTACCCGGACATGACATCAACAACGAATGTAACGGAGGACAGCAGGGGAAGCGTTTTTAGCACAGCTAGACGCAATGGAGAACCATCAGCCGAGCAATTGTTTGGTACGGCAAATCATTACGAAAAGTAAATAGTATTGTTCCTGCTGATTCACGTGCAGCTGCCCGTAGGGATTTCAAGGTAGTCTCGCAAAGTTGCGCACTCTCCAAGGTACTCAGGTCTGGAAACTAAGAAGAGATGAAAATATAGTTATCGAAGTCATCATCATCAGCCTTAGTGTGAAGTGAAGGGAGACGGGATGGGCAATAATCACGCCTGTGACAGGTCTGTTCTTGTAGGTGACAGAAAAGCTTTACTCTTGAAGGCGCAAAGCCCAGTGGGCTAACCGGGTCACGCAGCCCAACGAGCCAACAGAGTGAATAATGGTCAGTCAATATCGTGAATGCTCGGCCGTGCAGATACGGACGAATTTTCTCAATGGCGAAGACGACTGGTAGACACTCGAGTTCAGTAGCGATGTAGTTTCTCTCCGCTTTCGTAAGTGTCCGACTAGCAGGCTAGCGAGGGCCGTAGATCCGAACACAGCGCCAACACCCAGACCGCTGGCGTCAGTTTACAGCTCAGTTGACATCTCCGGATCAAAATGCCGCAAAACCAGTCCAAAATAAGCGAAAATTTCAGCTGTGGAAACGCATACCCGCTGTCAGCAGTCCACAAGTATGGGGTGTCTTTGGAAGGATAGACGTGAGGGGAGAGGCAAGCTGCGCGAAATTCTTGATAAAGCGCCGGAAATATGAGCAAACGCCCAAAAATCTTCGCAGGTTCTTTACCGTCGCTGGCTGTTGGAAGTCGCGCACCGCCGCTATTTTTTCAGGGTGTGGTCGTATGCCGTCTTTGTCGACGAGAAAGCCTATCACGAGGGCTTGACCCTCACCGAAATGATATTTTTTGGATTTTCAAATAAGGCTATCTTGCTGGATACAGTCAAGAACAAGGGACAGGCGCTTATTGTGCTCGTGAAATGTGCAGCCGTATATAATGGCGTCGTCTAAATCGCACCAAAAAAATATTTTCCATTTCAGACCACGGAGCACGGTATCCATAAATCGGTCGAATGTCGCTGGAGCGCTGCATTACTAGAAGGGCATAACCTTGAACTGAAACAGACCGTCAAGTGTTAGAAAGGCTGTCTTCTTCTCTGAGAGACGCATTGAAATTTGCCAATATCCTGACCATAAATCAGCAGAAGAGAAATGCGATGCGGAGTGGAGTGGAGGAATTCGACGGCGTCGTCTATTCGTGGTAGGGCGTTGTCACGGCTTGTCACCAGTTCGCCGTCGGCGCGAATTCGTCGACGGGGTATACAAGCCGGTTGGTCATTTTGTACTCAAGCGAACACAGCGAAGGAGTCAGAGTCCGAAGACAGAGACAAAAAATATTTACAGACTGACAACGACACACAATTTAGACGAAACACAAGAAAGAAACAGAAGAACGCTAACAGACATGCACCTAATCTAGACCAATTATGAACACAAAAAATACAACAAACAGTTAACAGTACATATAGAAATTAACACTACACAAGACACACTTACCGGTGGTCAACTTAACAGACCTCAAAAAAACAAACAAATGATGGCATACGCATGGCCGGGCAGCAACAGCAAGACCATAGAGCAGGGAGTCGACGGCAGAGTTTTCGCGAAGGGCGCAGGACAGCCGATCTCCTTGCGGCGGATGCGATTTCTGGGCTGGGTTTCCCGGGAGTCTAGGTCTGACGTCATCCCTCGAGCAGGTTGAGCTAACTTGAGGGGAACTACCGTGAGCTTCGTTGCAGATGTTGGTTTGCCGTTTCTTACGACAACTAGTAACTCGCAGTGCAGACACGGGTAGGCGGCTCAGGCGATACTGGAGAGGCACTGGCTCGTTGACGCTTCTCAGCAGATTGTAGGGTCAGCTTCTAGAATGCTTGGCTCGTTCTAAAGCGTGCGTTTCTCCTGACTTCTCCTTGCCCTAGGTCTATGTGTTGGGGAATGGCAGATAATGGTGACCATTCAATCAAGTTCCCCCAGTTGTATCCCAGCTCCTCCCAAGGTCTTGGCCGCGCCCCTTTAAATTAGGAGTGAGGGAACGGGTGAGTTCCCCTCGCTGTTAGAGGTCGCACACTTGTATTGTACCACACACGCACACTCTCGAGTCCTAGGCGATCCTCCATTGTCCGTTTACAAACACAGGAGAAACTACGGCAGCCGCTATACGGTGCTGTCGGCACACAAAACATTGTCAGCACTTCGTGGACACAGGATTCCACTGACACCACATATTTCGGGATATTCGCGCCCCTGCTTTCTTGGCAAGCTTCTCCATTCACGTGTAGGGCAGAGCATACACAGTGGTTCGTACAAGAAAGCGTCGGGGCGTCACGGTCACGTCCACCACAAAAAGACAATAATCTCATAACCTGCCTTCGACTTCTGTCGGCCGCTTGCCCGATTGGCCGGCAATAACCGTCTTGCTCGCCGGTCCCTATTTCCAACACCTTTTGACGCCCGTTGATCGGTGCTTCGCTGAATCGAATAATGCCATACCGTGACAGCTGACTACCCCCCCCCCCCCCGCGCCTACTTTCATAATATTGAAACGTGTACTTGTTCGACCTTATCGGGTGACCGCGTTTTACCACCTAACAAAAGTTATCGCACAGCGCAGGACGGACGCACCTGGATGTATCGGAAGTTTCTTGAACGTTATCGATGGTTCTGTCCGCTGTGTGTTTACAAAGACGGCGCCGAATAAAACAACACACGAAGAAGGGGGACACGAGACAGCACGTAGGCGCACTAACACCTGAGTGTTTTATTTCTTGACATAGTAATATATAGCTGCTGTCAAGGATCAAAACAAGAATAAACAGGGCAGTCATCTGCATCGCACAACGAAGCCAAGATACAGAATAACATTTAAGTGTCACTCTCAAGATACGCCAGTTCCTTTGTCGAAAGCGAAACTGAGGCTTCACTGATACAATCAACACCGCGCTTTTTTATCTCAAGCGCTTCCACTATCTCCCCTGCAAGTTGATGGTCAGCTCTGTACAGAACACTAGTTCTATCGAAATCTGGGATGCACTTGTGAGCCTTACAATGCACACTTATATGACCGGAGAGCTGGGTTTCCATCATATAACTATGCTCATGTTCTCTGTCGTTCAGACATCGGTTCATCATATGTAGGCCCGTTTGGCCTACATATGATGAACCGCACGACAAGAACCGCACGACATATGACATATGAACCGCACGACAAGGGGACCGAATAAAGTACTTTCTGAACACATCCGACATGTTTCTGCCCATGTTTTTTTGCGCACACCTGTTTGTGTTCCCGATTTCCTGCGTTCACTTTCGCACACATCAAACCAAGGCGTTTCGGAGCGGAAAATATAACACGAACACCAGCTCGTGTACCTACTTTTTTTAAATTGTGAGATATGCTGGGAACATATGGAATAATGGCACACCTGGTTTCAGAAGGGCCTGCTCGACCCTGGTTTACAGCGCTAGGTTGCTTGAGCTGTTTGAGCATTTTTTCCGCAACAGATACGATCACATGGTGAGGATAACTTGCCCCCATTCAGGCGGCTGACCTGACAATGAAAACTGCTTTGCAGCTGATGCACGCATGACTTGTTAAGTACGTTGGCTAAACATGATTGAATGATGCCTCGTTTCATTACTTTTGAATGAGCTGAATGGTAGGAGAGGATGGGTTTGCCAGCCCTTGGCTTGAACTGCCAGCACACATGACACGATGAAAAAGTGAACTCTAAATCTAAATATCTTAAACAGTTATCAGCCGGAAGCTCATGGGTCAGGGTTAGAGAATGCAAGGCTGTTTTAAACTCTGTCAATACTAATGATGACTGGGTTTCCAGTTCTGGACTGTCACAATCTAAGAACACTAAAAAATCATCGACAAATCTAAAGATCTGCATAACATTTGTTCCCGATATGCACTGCTTTAACAGGTTGTCTTTGGAAGCTAAGAAGATGTGGCATAAAACAGGGGCTATACACGAACCTACACAGACACCTTCTTTCTGTAGAAAGACGTCGTCGTTCCATTTTATGTGCGTGGACTTCAGTTAAACGGACAGCATTTCCAAAGAGGAACCTACTGCTATGCCAGAGGCATAGTGGTGCATAGGCACTGTGAATGGTGGCGCTGGCTAACACTCCCAGGGTTCTACTGGGAAACATAAATACCCAAGAAAGTGGATGGGAACACAGAGCCGCGGTAGCTCAGTTGGTGTAGAGCATCGCACGCGAAATGCGAAGGTTGTGGGTTCGGTTCCCACCTGCGGCAAGTTGTTTTGTCATCCACTTTAATTTGCAATAATTTATCGTTTCTTTATTTCATTTATTAAGCACAAGTTATTTCCCCTGTGTTGTCCTTTGTGTCAGTGCTAATAAAAATCGGGCCCCTCGGTTAACCCCCATTTTTCTCATATATATATATATATATATATATATATATATATATATATATATATATATATATATATATATATATATATATATATATATTGCTACGGAACAGCCGCCACAGTGTGGCTGCACTGAGGAGAAGGAAGACGACGTGGCCACCGCTTGATATAGCGTCGCCATCATTGCCACCGCTTGTCTACGTGTAAATATATTGTAGACTCGTACGTCAGCTACACGTAACATTAATTTGGTGGAGGTGGACGTTCCCTGTACCCGTCATGGAGCTTCGCAGCGGTCGCAACGGCGACAGTGCAACTTCGGCTCCTGCTGGCGGCGCTTCCTCTACGCAACCGTCTCCGCCTGCAGCCCCGACCTACGTCGCCATTTCCCCACCTCGGGATCCTGGTGTTTTCAACGGAGTCGGCAGTCCTGATGTTGACGACTGGCTCCGCTTATACGAACGTGTCAGCACCAGTCACAGGTGGGATTCGACTATTATGCTCGCGAACGTTGTTTTCTATCTCGACGGAGCTCCACTTGCATGGTTCCAGACTCACGAAGAGGAGATCTCGAGCTGGGATCTCTTCAAAGAGAAGCTCCGCGACCTTTTTGGCAATCCCTTCGGTCGTCAAGTCAATGCCAAGAAAGCCCTAGCCACACGTGTACAGACGTCGACCGAGTCCTACGTGTCCTACATTCTCGACATCTTGGCCCTTTGTGCCAAGGCTGACCCGACCATGTCTGAGGACGATAAGGTAAATCACGTCCTCAAAGGGATTGCTGACGACGCCTTCAATTTACTGGTGTTTACCAACGTCACCAGCATCGATACGATCCTCAAGGAGTGCCGCCGTCTTGAGCATGCTAAAAGCCGCCGGTTATCCCAGCACATCACGCGACTTCCCAACACAGCTGCTACGTCATCCTGTGACGACCTCTTCCACCAGCCGTCGCGATGTGACAACTTGACCCGCATTATTCGTCGTGAGGTCGAAGCGGCACAACCGGCGGCCCCTTCATTTCCGTCACCTGATCATTCTCCGGTGACAATCTCCTTGATCCAGGCCATCGTCCGTCAAGAGTTATCCAACGTCGGCCTGCACTCCATTCGTTCCGCATGCTCGGAACCTCTCTCTCCACGCACGGCCCCACCGCGCCCTTCTTACTCTTATGGACAGCGCAACCCCTCCGAATGGCGAACCGTGGACGACAAGCCGATCTGTTTTAACTGCCGACGCATTGGACATGTCGCTCGCCACTGCCGCAGCCGCTGGACTTCCCCCACACGCTATTCTCCTAATTACCACCCTCGCCCCTCTAGTGCGTCCTTTTCCTTCGCCCCTTCTATGCCCACCCCATCATCTGACCCTGCGACGCCTTTGACACGACCCCGCTACTCCCGCTCGCCTTCTCCCTCCCCATATCCAGCTTTTCCGGACACGTACCTACTAGCGCCCCAAGCGGCCCCGGCACGAAGCTAGCGCGTTTTCAATGGAACGAGCGGGTTTTCCGCGAATAACAAAAGCTGCTGGCTGATTATTGAAAAAGGCAGGTGACACACGTGTTCTGGAAGACAATCCACACGAGCCAAATGCAGTGATCACTCTATGGCACGTAAGAATTTTGTTCCCACAGCGGTTAAAGCTTTAGCAATGGAAGCCTATGGAAACGACGAAAATTTGTGCTCCATTTTTGAGGCAAGAACGATGACTGTAATAAAACTATCCCGTCTATCGTAATACGCAGTGCAGCATATGTAGTCCGAAGACTCAGCTTTAGATTGATGCCTATCTCGACTCTCCACTTATGGCGTAAGACTTTTCCCGAAAGCGATTTTTGTAACACTGTCGTGAAAATTCACGTGGTATGTATAAAAACATGAGCGTGCCGCCTGGTGAAACCTCGGTAACCGTGGCGGAGTGATAGAACAGCGAGCACCTCTAGTCCCGCATCACGGTGGCCGCGGTTCGATTCCCGCTTCGCAGTTTTTTTTTAAACCGCATAGGACCTAGTTTTGTAGTCTCTCACTAGATGGCAGCATCACAAAACTCAAGATTTCCTTTCGGTTCTGGTTTACCAGTGGTGCTCTTGAAATATTATGCTTTCTATTTTTCCTTTATAAAACGTAGCAGTATCGTGTTCATTTGTTAAGTCATCGCTTTTATGAAGATTTGATTCATTGGACATCATAACTAGAAGCTTGCGCATGGCTTTGTGTTATGAAAAAAAGAACTTTCGTGCTTTGTAGCGTGGAACCTGGGAGAACAAAATAGCTATTCTTATTGCATTCTTCTGGAAGGTCCGTTTTCTT
This sequence comes from Dermacentor variabilis, assembly GCF_050947875.1. Lineage (NCBI taxonomy): Eukaryota > Metazoa > Arthropoda > Arachnida > Ixodida > Ixodidae > Dermacentor > Dermacentor variabilis. The sequence goes on from NC_134574.1 coordinate 33,959,593, forward strand.
CGACTTTCGGCTTTCCTTAATGGCACACACTCCGAGCGAATCACGTCCACCTGTGCCAGAATCCCACCCGGTGGCCAGTGCCATTCCTATGCAACATTCGTGTGGAACAAAGGGTCTGCTAGGCTGAGTCGCTGTCCGAACGTTAATTATTTCGAAAGATTCATCCAAATAAGAAATGCACCAACTAGGAGAAGATGTGCAGCGTCTGGATTAATAGCTACTGTTAATGTGTTCCCTACAGCCAAGTGGTATCAATCCGTAGGTGTGGCTGTAAAAAACCATTTGAATAAATGTCCCGTGCTGTGTCTGCCCCGGTCGCTCTACAGAGAAGCTAGCTTGGCTAGCCCTCAGCATTTAGGATCAACATATGGTGTCCTTTGTTCGGTGCATTTGCTTTTAATGCGCAGCATTCTTTGGCGAGTACCCCAGCAGTTTGGTAGCAAAATCATGCAAAATCGTGTCTGTAACGCCAAAAGCTTGACGCATTTCCCATATAAATATATAGGTCTTCATAAAAAGTGTTGGGGTGGCCAACTTGAAATTGGAAGTGCCATCAGCATAAATTTGGGCGTGATACAGAGGTGGGTCAAGCTGAATTTTTTAGTGATATGGGAGTGGCCCTACCTAAATTTGGGGTGAAATGGTAGTGAGCCAAGCTGAATTTGAGGCTGATATGGGGGTGGCCCAACCTAAATTTGAGGTGATATAGGGGTGGGTAAGCCTAAGTTTGGGGGAATATGGGGGGTGGGCCAGCCTGGATTTGGGGATGATAAGGGAGTGGGAGAACCTAAATTTGAGGCTGATATGGGGGTGGGCCACCCTAACCATGGGCGTGACATGGGGCCGGGCCAAGCTGAATCGGGGGGCGGGGTAGGGGGGGGCTAACCTAAATTTGGGAGTGATTTGCGGTGGGCCATCCTAAATTTGAGGTGATCGAGGGGTGGGCCAGGCTAAGTTTGGGGCTGATATGGGGGTGGACCAACCTGGATTTGGGGATGATATGGGGGTGGGCCAACCTAAATTTGGAGATAAAATGGGGACGGGCTAACCTAACCATGGGAGTGATGTTTGGCTGGGCCAAGCTAAATTGGGGGTGGGTGATGGGTGGATTAACCTATATTGGGGGATGATTTGCGGTAGGCCATCCTAAATTTGAGGTGATCGAGGGGTGGGCCCGCGTTAGTTTGGGGCTGATATGGGGGTGGGTCAAGCTCGATTTGCAGGTGGTATTGGAGTGGGCCAGTATAAATTTGGTGGCGTTGTGGAGGCGGGCCAATCTGTATTTGGGGGTGATATGGGGTTGGTCCTACCTAAATGTGGGGGCAATCTCGGGGTCGGCCAATCTGAACTTGGGGGCGATATGGGGATGGGCCAACCTAAATTTAGGGGTGCGTGAACTGGAAATTTGGGGGACGATTTATGGAATTTCGTGGGTGGACCAACTTGAAAATTAGGGGTGGCCCAAATGAAATTGGAGATTGGGCCAACTGCAAGTTTAAGGCTGGGCGAAAAGAAAATCGGGCGTGGCCGACTTTAAATTTGGGGGTGGGCCAATATAAATTTGAGGGGGTGCCAACTTGAAATTTGGGCGTGGGCCTATTTTATATTTGGGGTGGGCCAATTGAAATTTGGGGGCCTGTTTAAGAATAGTTAGACATCACCAGTGGTGTTTCTGCACCTTTTTCATCATCGCAAAGTACGTATATTAATAAGTGTTACTTAATAAGTGTTACTCCTCATGGTGAGCTACCACTCGAGCCTTCCCAGCCCACTGGGCTAATAATGTCCCAGAAGTACTCTCATCGTGACAACTGCGACGTTCAATGTGGAAATCACAAGAACAAATCGCAGACCGAGCTGACCATTTTCACACCAATGTCATCGCTAACACTACTCGCTCGTGCTAGAGGCAACACAAGCTTACAACGTTCATAATTCAACTTTCACTCGCACGCTAGTCGACACGCACCGAGTGCAGAATTTCGCCAATCATTGGATAGAACCTTGCTGGATGTTTTACTGTCATGTTGTGTTGTTTTTCACGAAGGCCGTCTTCCGAAAGGAGAATACATTTTTGAGACTGACGAGGCAAGCTAGTGTATAACTCATACGAAGCAAGTGTACAAACGGTTATAGTGATTTTTCAAAAATGAATATAAGTAAATAAGATTTCAGATGGTACTGTTTCGACCAGGCATGACAACAAGTTCTTCCCGCCTGTCACAGTGCTTTGACCAAAAACCTAATCATTTTGCTCAAACGTGTTGCCCCAATACTACATGTGCTAAATGTACAAAAGTGCGGTGCGTGGTCAGAGCTTCAAAGCTAGTCTATTTTGTGTACGGTTGTTGATATTGTAGTAATGTGGAGTTTTCTTCTTTATAAGAGCCCAAAAAGAAAAATATAACAGATGGTAGCTAAGCGCAAATTACATTGCAAGATCTGAAACCAGCAAGTATTTTTAATTTGAGGGTTGGACTTCTCCGCCGGTAGATCACTGTCCGATCACTTCAAAGAATTTTGTTTGTGTGCAACTGCAGCAAAAACGAAGATACTACCATTTCATTGCCAGAACCTTTATGCCCTCCACACACACAATAAGGACACCAGATAATTGGCAATATCAGTTTAAAAACTGACATTCTTTTGCTAATTTCAGTGTAGCGTGGTGCCTGCGGATGTAGTATTTTCTTAGTATCAGTCCAGTATTAGCAGTGAGAAGCAGTTCGGTCTACCATTTCCATGAGGGCATACTAGCCATTGTAGCGCTTTACTGTAGGACAAGTTAAGTGCTAAAACTTGGTGTGCCTTGTCCTTTCCGCAGGTCGTCCATCCATTCTGTTATGGTGACGATCAACGTTGTGTCCATCAGGCCTCCTCCTCATTTTTAGATTCACCATCGCGAGAGTGGACAGAGAAAGGAAGCTTTCTTCACAATCAGCCCCAGCGGGATTCCACCACTCGTAACTGTTGCAATTTGCATTCAGTGGCTGGGTATGCTAACCACATCCTTAGTTTAACAATGACTAGAGTACGCAGAAAAAGTAGAGCTTTGGTCGCTATCACTACCACGAACTCATGTCAATGCAGATATAAGTACGTGCAGGGGCTGGGTATGCTAACTTCTCTGCTACCACCTGCTTCCACCACCTTAGATTTTCCAGGCATACCTGCTTCTTCTTTTCATCGCAGACGCATGCAGGATAAACGCGGATAACTAAAAAACCTCGGTGCCCTTCCACTCTGTGAAGAAACATGACCTGCAAAGCTGTGTATGTGGGCCCCTTAATGGCGAACTGCACCTCCACCGTATGTCAGCCCCGCATTGCACTGTATTCGGGATCGGCCCACGTATGGGGAGTGCTTAACACCTGCTTCATCTCCGCCGCGGGTCTCCCCGGCATGGCGTTACATTCGGGATCAGCCCCTGTATGGGGAGCGCTAAACGCATGCTTCACCACCACTGCGGGTCGGGCCGGTATTACGCTATCTTCGGGATTTGGCTCTACACGCGGACGCGATAGTGGGGAAAGTAGCCCTTAAGAGGAAGCTTCAGCTGTGGTAGTCCTATCTAAATAAATGTAAAAGGAGAATTCGTTTTCTCGACAGCCACTGCATATAATTTGACAAGGTTTGTTGCATTTAAAACAAAAACTTAAAATCTAGTGTCTGTTGGTTTCGAATTCTTGATTTAGGTCATCATTTGTTTATTCAAAATTGTCAAAAATCGCTAATTTTAAGAAAACAAAACCATCAAGTTTACAACTCTCTTTCGGCAATGAAAAATAATATCAAAATTATGTACATTGCATCTAACAGCATATCTAAAGCAGACAAAATTGATATATTACGCATGAATCTCAAAAATTTAGTAATATGGAAATACAGCTTTTCCACAACCCTTGTTCACAACGTAACGACTTCACGTAAGATATAAATCGGCATATTGGGTTTGTCCGCTTTGAATTGTCTAATGGATGCTGTTTACAGAACCGCGATCTCAGTTCTTGATATGGAGTTAATAATGTGTAAACTTCGTGCTTGTGTACTTTTCGCACTTTCATATTTTTGAATATCTTTTGCCTAAATTAAGGCCCTAAATAGAAATTCCGCTTCCGATAGTCACTAGAATTTACCTTTCTCTCCCGAATCCAACAAATTTCATTAAAATCGGTCCAGGGCTTATCTAAGAAAAGCGTTTCGGCGTTTTACATCTATTTGAATAGGCCGAGTCGGAGCTTCCACTTAACGACTTCGCCGTAAAAAAAAAGAATAATAGAATAAAAGAAAAAAAAACGCTGCAGCCATCAATATCGCCGCCTCAGATTTCGTCATGATGGCACCGTCACTATCGGCACGGTTCTGTGAGCAGCTACCAAGCTGTTCACTTTCGTTATCTTCCTTCCCTTGGCGGTCGCGCATTGTCTTGATGCCAGCGACGCGCTTAATCTGCACCATCATTCCGTCCTGCATCACTTCTGCGACCAAGCAAGCTTTCGGCGGCACACGTACAGGCGCCCAAATCTTTAACTGGCGCGCGCGAGCGGCGACTTTTCCGTGCGTCAGCGCCGTATGACGGGGCGCGGCTGCAAAGAGTCTGAGGCTAAGTGCATACGGGCAAAGCGCGCTCAGCTGGGCCCATCGTCTGCTAAGCTGTTTCCAGCCTCGCCCCGTCATACGGCGCTGACGCACGGAAAAGTCGCCGCTCGCGCACGCCAGTTAAAGATTTGGGCGCCTGTACACTGCCGCATTGACACCAAAACTTCAAACTGCTTGCCTTCGAGAAAACAGCCCGAATAAAAATGGAACGCGACTATGAGGCTACGGGGAACATGTTCGCGGGGCCATACTCTTGATGACAGCATCCCAAAAGGCTAGATGTGGTCAGGTTGACTTTACAGGTTTGGAAGGAATGACTGACGGTCTAGTTGCTTCATTATCACATAAAGAACAGCGCTTGAAATTGTTAGCACAGTTTGTGTGTGGGTTCCTCCTTTGTGTCCAGTCGTGAACTGCTGTTCTTTCTGTGGCTTTACATATGTTCCTTTTCTACGTCAGTTACGCCTTCCAAGAGTGTTTACTTGGAAAATTTTTCTTCGCATGGCTTTTACAGAAGCATGTTTAGTCAAAAGTTTTTCGCTTGGCTGCATAATCTCGAGGACGGGCTCCAAATTGCTCATTTTCTTTAGCCACGTAAGAACCATTACTGAAAATTTAATTAACGTAGCTTTGTTAATTACGCAAACAAGTCAACTTACTCCGCATCTAGAGATTACCAATCTGAACACTCGAATGATAAAATGATGTTAACATTGTTTGTATCGTTTCAATAGTTTTGTTTCGTGCAGTCAAAAGCAGCCGGCATATTGATGGTGATGTAGAGTTCTTATAAAGTAACTGTGAAAGCTTGGACAGGTTATCTTGGCACAAATCAACTTCATGAGCTTTAGCACATGTGCCCAACCTTGTACAACTGCCTTTACAACCGATTCTCATACATTATACAAGAAGCACCTCAGCGCTATGGTACATCCCACAAGGTGTGCGAGAACATTGTGCGCGCTCCGGATTAGGTCTCTGAGCGTTGGTGGCATCAGGCTCTGTTTTCAGGCATCATAATGAATAAAAACAGCTTCCTGGAGGAAAGCATCGGGTAGATTTTCAGTACTTTGTAACATATGGATCAGCACGGATATGTACGTTAGAACGAAAAGTACTGAAATATTAAGATGAGGATTTCGCTGGATGTATTTTAGCTGTCTAATGATAAGTTCTAAAGAAAAAATACTGTGATTTTGTGACAATTAATGCTGACATGAAATATGAGCTCCGACACAGTACCCGTGGTGGAACTGGCCCCGGGACTACTGGGCTACATTGAACCACGATACGCTGGTTTGATAAATACCAGTAATTGGAAAGTGGTTCGCGCTTGAATTTCCTGTATGTCGGCACCGCTGTGCAGTGTTGGAGGCCCTTCTTAAACCACAAGCACTATTTTTCAGCTAATATTCAAAGCAACTGTATTCTTTCTTTCTTTTATTTGGGGGGGGGGGGCTTTCTTTAGCGTCTAACCACAGTTCCAAAGTTATCAGTTAGCTCAAGATGCGCCTGCATGTGTTTCTAATATCCAGTATGTTGTCACGGATTCAATAGCGAAAGAGCGTTATCTTATCAGATTGCACGCGTGAAGCGAATACTGGCGTACATTCTCCATCACATTTGAGGACCCGAGATTGCGCTGTAATGTACGAGCATTTCAATCTGACGAACTGACGCCTTGATCCGTAGATCGGAATCAGAGGAAGCAATTTGCGCGAAGCCATCGTTGCGCTTTGAGCGTTCTTTTTCCAGCGCAAGCTCACCTTATAATGAGTTATATTCGTGACTCACTCTTTTGGAAGTGTTTTGTTCTTGACATCCCGACAATGTGAGAGTATAGCGGCGCTCCATCTTCATTGAGTGAATACTGGGAAACGGACTAGCCTAGGCCTTTTCTTGCGTCTGCGTTTACACATTTACCGCACCAATTTATTTTTATAACCTAATTTGGAGGCTGTAAAGCACAGCAACCTTTTATTGAATGGAGGTTTTAGTAACACAGAAAATTTAAATGCTTATTAGTGGGCTTTCACCTCATGGTAAGGAATTTCAATAAAGATATCGTTATGATAATTAAAAGCCGATCCTCTTGACAACGTTTAATCTGAGTTCCACTTTGCAAGCTGATACAGACTTGCAGGTGGTTCGTATCGGGGGCCCTCGACATATGTCTAACCGTCAAACAAAGAGTTATTCCGAATGTTTTATTTCAGGAAGGCGTGTTACCCTCCTGTCTTTCATTCCCGTTCGCAAATACGCATAAGACGAAAGTGCTGCATGAAGAGCGTCGTTAGTCCAAACCAACGAGCTACCGTAACTCACCTCGCTTATATCGCTGTCATTTAGGCTTATATAAGAAATTTATATATTTTAAATCGACGCATCACGAATCCAAAAAGAGCTGTCCGTGACCAGCCCAGCTAGGTTTCTTTCATTTCGTACTTCGTAGTAGCGGCTAATAGTAGCTCACGAAGCAGAGCACTGAGTGTGGATATGGCAGAGAAGGTGTTCTGTATACTGTCTCGTCACCCACCGAAAATTGCCTTCCGTGCTACTGGCCATTCCTAGAAAATTGTATATGTGACGCCCAGCCATTTGCAACACTGCAACTTTGTTTGGCGATTGGAGAGTCCAGGTGAGAAAAAGGGTGGTTATGGAGATAAAGACACGCTATTTTCTGCAGTAACCTTGGAATGCATGAATGAATTCCTTCATTTATTGAGAAAAAAGAAGAGCAAGCATCAGTGGAAGCACGTCTCAGCAGATTGGGAAAGAAGCGGGGGACAAACAGGAAAAGCTGGAGCCCGGGTGGCAGGCGAAGTCGCAGTTTAGGGGCGAGAGAATATAAGCAAGAGTTGGTGAAACCAGTTGAATTCCAGTGTATATAGATGTGTGATGTGGCGAGTAAATGATTGGAGTCACCGCCCAGCATCCGTCCTTTGCGGTAGTATAAGCACCCGCCGTTCTAGGTTACAAACGTTTACTGAAAACCAATCTTCGCAATTAATTATTCGTCAGCCATACCTCGCCACGTATTTCTTAGTGGCAGGGTCAGTGGATTTCAACTACGCTGTCGCGACAAGTTACGACCATAACGTGACGCTTGCGGTTACGGTTGCCGTACTCGTGACTCTTACTATTGCGCGAATACTATAATCATGGGTTTACTGCACAAGTTAGTGAACAGACATTTTATAACCGCGTTTCTCACCTTACATACGCTCAACGCAAGCACCATTGCAGCATGTTTGAAGTTTGAAGTTTGAAGTTTATTATAATTTTGACAATACAAGATTGCCATGGCGCCGGAGCAAAAGGCGAGACTTTACACGCCTGATTAGGCCCCTGGCGCCACGAGCACAGCAGACAACAGTGAAAAAAATATATACATATATACACATAATACACACATATACATACTTATATATACGAGTGATAAAATTATACATACAATAAACCAATGCAACACAATAAGTATAAATAATGAAAATGAAGAAATAAAGTACGTACAGAAAGATACATGAAGGCCAAAAGCCAAATGGGAACAAAAATTCTTGCAACTCATGAAATTGCATATCAGTCGAAAAACAGAAAATAAATTACAAACAAACAGGTTTCAATTGTTGGAAAAATACAGTTTTGATTTCTTTCTCAATATTGAAATGGTTGAAGAATCTTGCATTATATAAAATAAAGCATGCTCATCATTAAGTAAATTAGGAATCTGCCACTGTAAAAGCTGATTGCCGTAGTTTGTTCTAGTTCTTACCTTAATAAAGTTCCTAGCTCTTAAGGTGTAGTTAGTTGTGGTATTAGTAAATATAGAAAAAAAGTTCTCACGATTACTTATGAATTCTAAAAATGACGGTGCGCGTCCCTTCAAGACAGAGACGAAAACAAAAGAACGCGTTAGAAGACAGGGTACCGACTTGGGCCCCGTGCCAAACATATCCAAGCCAACAATATTTATTTTATTTCAGTACCCTAAAGGCCCAATGCGGGCGTTACATAGGGGGGGATTCATCAAAGAAAGCTTAACAATATACAACACAGAATATAAACGGCTGAAGACCGGAATAAACAAGTTAATAAGCTAGGTACAAGTTAATAGGGGAAAAAATGGCTAGAAACAGGTACTGAAAAAATGCACATGTAGCAAATCCCACAAAACAAAACAAAAATCGCACCTTCAGAAGTTACAAAACATGTCATCTAACATTCCACGGAACGTTACGGCTCACACGCACACACTGAAAAAAAAAAACGAAAAAAAAACCGCACATCATTCTACAGTGGAATTCTCTAAGTATGACCGAAGAGCAGTTTGAAATGTTGATGTTCCAGCGATAGCCGCAATGCTAGAAGGAAGCGAATTCCACTCTTCAATAGCCAGGACCAAAGGTGAGTATTTGTATTGTTCTGTCCGAGCGAAAATGGGTTTAGTCTTCTTCGTGTGATATACACGAGCCCATGTGTGCGGCACCGGAGATGTGAACTTGCGAATGGTGTGTTGCTGTGGTAGAGAGTATGGAAAAAAGATAAACGGCTGAGTTTTCTGCGCATGACCAGAGGCGAGAGATGGAGCGATATTTTCAGTGCTGTTACACTTTGATACCGAGAGTAACGGAAAAGGATGAATTGAGCAGCCTTGTTTTGTATAGATTCCAACATGTTAACAAGATAGGTATAATGCGGGTTTCAGATCACGGACGCGTATTCTATCACAGGCCTGATTAGCATGTTGAATGCGTGTAGTTTTGTGTCCTGGTTGGCTTGGTGTAGTCGGCGTTTAAGAAGAGCAAGTTTTTTTAAAGTCTTTGGTAGTAATCAGTTCAATATGAGTGCTCCAGGATAAATACGAGCTAAAATTTACACCGAGGTATTTTACCGACGCTTAAGTTTCAATGATAGTATTATTGACTGTGTAGGCATTAGGAATCGTCTTAGCAGCGGAAGTAAACTTGAGATGTATAGTTGTGTCTGCGTTAATTACCATCTGCCCTGCCGCACCAATGAGTTAGTTCATCAAGATCAGTCTGGAGAGCAATGATGTTAATCATGCCGTCATTTCTATGCAAAGAGGTTATGCATTTAAACTTCTGGAGTTACAGTCCAATCCGCCACGTACGGGAGCGCGTGAAGCCGCCGGCGGCCATATTGTTAGAGGAAAAGGAGCACAGCTACAGTGCGTGGCTGCGGTATACGCGCGACGCAACTGTGCTTGCGGTTCTGCGATGAAAAATAAAATGAGATCCCTTTAGAAAGTATATCAGTCCGGCATTGTGTGTCGCTGTTGTCAAAAAATAAATGTCATGGTGGTGAGTGCCTTGTGTTCTGTGTACAATATGTTGCGAGAACTGAAAAACAGTCGTTTCCTCTTTTGTTCGTTCAATAACCTGCCGCGTGCATCGGCACTGTGATGCCCTTTCGTCGATACGTGGTGTCGGGCCGTATTGACAAAACATGACCTTGAAATATAGTATCCTTATGCCAATTCTTTAAAAAAATCACTATTTGTGTAAATGAGCGTTTTTGCTTTAAACCTAGAAAACAAGAAAAATATTCAACGGTAGGTCTCATTTTTGTCCGGCGTTTCAGTTCTAGCTGAAAAGAGTTGGTGAAAGCAAATTTACAATAAAGCTAAGGCGACCCACAGTCTGCACGAAGCCGCAAGCCTACATGCGCTCCAATGAGGGTGACCTGCCAAAGTTAAAGTCATGCGTCACTGGCGGCTCAAGCAATCTTAACTTTTTTTTCGTTTCTGCATCCGTTCTTCCTGCGTCTGCGGCAAAAACGAGACGTGAGAAGGCAGATAAACAGAAATTGGTGGAGGCAGATGGTAGCGTAATGGTTAGCGTGCCCATCTCCCAAATGCAAGATGCTGCATTTGGGAGATGGGCTCGAATCCTGGTGGTTTGTTTGGGAAGACAGCTTTTTGTGCTCTCTGGTGACTGCGACGCTCAGAATTAGGCGGCAGCCTGACGACAACGGTCGCCGTCAACGTAACAGAATAAGCGGGCGTGCAAGGTCACACTTAAAGCCGAAAGTACATTCAGAGGAAATACGCTATGCTCTTGTCGACAAAAAAAAAGTGATCAGTAACGAGCGGTGTTGTTGAGCGAAGCTGTAGCCCGATAATGTCACCATAGACGGGACCACGCTCCAATCCCGGTGCTCAGTGGAAATATACGTCGACAGCATGTCAACTAGCGTGTTAGTGATACTTCATTAAGGTCGTTGCGTGTTTGTGTTGTGTCTAGCAGGAGCGAGTAGTATAGGAGGTGACATTGGAGAGAAGGCGGTGAGCGAAGTCCGCGAAAAGTAATGGAGGATAGCCATATTGAACGTCGACGCCGTGTTGAAGAAACCCTGCGACTTCAGTTGCTCCGCCGACAGAAAGGCTTGAGTGGTAGCATACCGCTGGGCGTATTTGGTAACAACAGCGATAGACACACACTTTGCGGAAGTAAACAGAGGAAAGGGACGTAGTGAGTTGGCCGCCCTTTTTGAGCTCTGGTATAGTTTGAAAAATGAATGTGGCGAAGTATAACGCACCAAATAGTATACGCCAACCCAAATGAATCAGCGTGGTCATACTTGCGCGACATGCCATGGTGGCCTGCCACCAGGACATCATGAAGTTGCAGCGATGACAGTTTTCATTGGGTACTTGAGAATAAAAACGAGCACACCAGAGACCTCCGAGGGATGTTTCTACGGTATAAGAGCACATCGCTCCCCCCCTCCCCCTCCCTGCCCAAATAACTAATTCACGAATATAAGCTTACGAATAGGGGCATCGTAAGATCGAGCACTAGGGCGCTTGTTGATCTTGTTCAGGATGGCGTCAGCGTTTCATTCAGCGTTTATTTCTGAGAAAATGAGTTCGAGTTACGTTTATTTGCATCACAATGGCGGGCGTAATCAGGCAAACATTGACAGCATTTCATTAGAGGGTGCCTGACTACTCTGTGGAGATTACATTTAACAATGACAACAAACACAGAAAGCTTTGCTTACATCGATGAGCACATACGTGGAATCCGCATAATTTTGTGACTATCAATTTAGATGCTTCAGAATGGCGCTCATTAACGCAATATTTCCATCCACAGTGAGCAAAAGCGGCTGTCGTATCCACAGTAGAATTGATTTAAATGGCTTTAATCCCATGGACATTATATCGTCGCCAACTTCCGTGGGATTGGAGTCGTCAAAATGGGATACAGGTGACAGGGAAATCAGGAGCTTGATGAACGGCAAGAAGGCAGAAGCTTGCACAAGACCTCAGGGATATAAAATGACTTTTTGAGCAGCTTGGTCAGGGGGCCACGCAATGGTTTCCACGTCTAATAAAGATCCTCCGAAATATGAACAGAGGCCGACAAAAATGCGGGCATTTTGGGAAAGGTGAAACCGCTGGAAATTTCAGGACAGCATTAGTTTAAGTATAAAAGATGACTTAAAAGTAAGAAACCATAACGTTGACAGGGTGGCCAAATTTTGGCACAAATAAATTGACGGTTGAAGCAGTTCAGCTGAAACGCAATGGTGCGAAATAAGGCGAGATTGTAGGCAAGTGTTGAACAAAGGTCAAGTAGGTCCTGTGGCCGACGCCAGCGCTCGGCCGCTGGCTAATACGGCCGCTCGGCACGTATTAGCCAGATGCCTGGTCGTCAGTAGTTACAGTATGATTCGGGTCTGAAATATTGGACGCGGACTCCATCACATTGAATACAGTGCATTCTACGGTGTCACTCTTCGACAGCTGGCACCGATTCTCGCGCAATAAGGATGGGAACAAATTGTCTCACGTGCCGGCTGTCACCTTCCTCGAACTGCCAACTTTCCTTGCCCTCCGTAGTTGTTTAGCTTTTATTGGGTTCGGCTGCTAATCACGAGGTCTCGGGATTGAATCCCAACCACGGCAGTCGTATTTAAGTGGGTGTGAAATGCGAAAACACCCGTATACTTTGGGTTAGGCGCACGTTAAAAAATCGCAAGTGGTCTAAACTATTCTCGAATCCTCAACTACAGCGTGCCTTATAATGAAATCGTGGTTTTGGCAAGTGAAACCTCATACTGTGTTATGTACGTATCCAGCTTTTCTGGACATGAGGGTTTAGTTCGCGTGAGTGCCACCACGTGGCGTACTAACCTTAAACTTTTCAAACTTCCCGCGGTGACGCGTGATGACGTCAACCAAACAAAATAAAAAAAATAAAAGCTATCCCTGCGCATTGAACTTCGCCACAATGCTTGTCCCGCCGGTGTTATCAGTGTTCTTGATCAAGCGTATTCGCTCGTCGCCTAGAAATTACTCGTCATCCTAAGAGCGTTTAGTCGCGACGAGCAATGGTTGATTCTGGGCTTTTGATGCGGCTCTTTTTTTTTCTTTTTTTTCTTTTCCTTTTCTTTTTTTCATTCTACGGAGTAAAGAAGCTAGCCTAATCGTCAGAAGTACTTCGGGGCAGCCTTTCTTCAGTCGGCATACATTGTTAACGTCCGAACATCGCACAGCACCTACTAGAGACGCCGTCGTGGACGGATTTTGATTTTCCACTATCGAATTCGTTAAGGTGCACAAAATTATTTCACTAGCGACATTGCAATGCGCACACATGGGCCACCGCCGCAGCTGCAAATCTAGATGTGCTTAAGCATTAAGACATATGCATGGATAAGTTGGTTTTTCACCTTAACACAAAAGTCACGATACAAGAGTTGAGCAAACTGTCCCTGTGTCGTCGCAGGCTGTGAGACCGGGCTAGTTGGTATTCCATGCTAAAGTGACTAGCGCAAGAGTGGACACGGGACACTAGAGGCGACAAGGATAAGCGCGCAAACATCCAACTGGGCGCTTGTCCTTGTAGCGTCTTTAGTGTTCCCTGTCCACTCTTGCACTAGTCACTTCAGTTTGTGTCGTTGTCCGTTAGCACGCTATAGCCGAAGCTGTTCGCAATATTACGTCTCCATTTACTGGCCACCAGGCCAGGTACACCATTGGGTACGACATATACAGTACTTGCAGTTAGTTTCCAAAGTAGTCTCCTATGGCGGTTGTCCACGTGCGTGAAGCAAGAACGATATTTAAAATTATTGTGCAGTAATATATGCGGGATTTGTGTGTTCTCCCCATTCTCTACCATGTTGCCGTTCCGCCTTTATTATATAGCCGCAATGTAGACTAGCAGCTATCGAACGCCATAAAGGCTATCCACATACTCAAAGACCTCGCGCACAACTCCTGACGCTTAATTGTACTCAAGAGTTGTGCGACTGCCCAGGACATCCTTAACGAATGTTACATAACACATTATGAGCTTTTACTTGCCAAAACCACGATTTCATTAGGAGGCACACCGTAGTGGAGGATTCGAGAATTATTTAGACCACTTGGGATTTTTTAACGTGTGCCTAGCCCTAAGTACGCGGGTTTTCGCATTTCACACCCATTGAAATACCGCTGCCGTGGTTGGGATTCGATCTCGAGACCTCGTGATTAGCAGCCGAACCCAATAAAAGCTAAGCAACTACGGAGGGGAAGGAATGTTGGCAGTAGGAGAAAGGTGACAGCCGGAAGGTGAGACAATTTGTTCCAATCCTCATTACGCGAAAATCGGTACCATCTGTTTTGTCGAAGAATGACACCGTAGAATGCACTGTATTCAATGAGTGAAAAAATTATGCGAATCCTATGTAGGTGCGAATCGATGTAAGCAAAGCTTTCTGCGTTTGATGTCATTGTCATGCGTAATCTCCACAGAGTACGCAGGCACTCTCTAATGAAATGCTGTCAATGTTTGCCTGGTTACGCCTGCCATTGTGATGCAAATAAACGGGCGCCTTCAACTCTTTTTCTCAGAAAGAAACGCTGAATGAAATGCTGACGTGATCCTAAAGAAGATCAACAAGCGACGAAGTGCTCGATCTTACGACGCCCATATTCGTAAGCTTATATTCGTGATTTTTTTTTGGGGGGGGGGGTTGTGCTCTTGTACCCTAGAAATGTCCCTCGGACGTCTCTGACGTGCTCGTTTTTATTCTCAAGTACGCAATGAAAACTCTCATCACTGCAAGTTCATGATGTATTGGTGGCAGGCCACCATGGCGTGTCGCGCAAGTATGACCACGCTGATTCGTTTGGGTTGACATATACTATTTTGTGCGTCATACTTCCCCACATTCATTTTTCAAACTATGCCAGAGCTCGAAAAGGGCGGCCAACTCACTACGTCCCTTTCCTCTGTTTACTTCCGCAAAATGTGTGTTTATCGCTGTGGTTACCAAATACGCCCAGCGGTATGCTACGACACAAGCCTTTCTGGCGGCTAAGCAACTGAAGTCGCAGGCTTTATTCAACATGGCGTCGTCGTTCTATATGGCTATCCTCAATTACTTTTCGCGGACTTCGCTCACCGCCTTCTCTCCCGTGTCATCTCTTACGCTACTAGCTCCTGCTAGACAACACAAACACGCAACGACCTTAATGAAGTATCAATTACACGCTAATTGACACACTGTCGACGTATATTTCCGCTGAGCACCAGGATGGGAGCGTTGTCCTCTCTATGGTGACATTATCCGTCTACAGCCTCGCTCAACAACACCGCTCGTTACTCATCACGTTTTTTTTTTTTTGTCGGCAAGAGTATAGTGTATTTCCTCCGAATTTGCTTTCGGCTTTAGACGTGACCTTGCACGCCCGCTTATTCTGTTACGTTGACGGCGACCGTTGTCGTCAGGATGCCGCCTCATTCTGAGCTTCGCAGTCACCAGAGACCACAGAAAGCTGTCTTCACAAACAAACCACCGAGATTCGAGCCCATCTCCCAAATGCCCCATCTTGCATTTGGGAAATGGGCACGCTAACCATTACGCTACCACCTGCCTCCACCAATTTCTGCTTATCTATCTGCCTGGAGCAATTGCCGGACTTGTTCGCCAGGCTATACCCGCCTGCTGCTACAATTCACCACCACCACCACCACCATCCCACTTCACGTTTTTGCCGCAGACGCAGGCAGAATGGATGCAGAAACGAAAAAAAAGTAAAGATTGCTTGAGCGGCCAGCTGACACATGACCTTAACTTTGGCAGGTTATTCTCAGTGGAGCGCATGTAGGCTTGCGGCTGTGTGCAGATTGTGGGTCGCCTTAGCTTTATTGTAAATTTGCTTTCACCGACTCTTTTCAGCTAGAACTCAAATGCCGGACAAAAATGATACCTACCGTTGAATATTTTTTTCTTGGTTTCAACCAAAAACGCTGATTTACACAAATAGTGATCTTTTTAAGAAATGGCATAAGGATACTACATTTCGGGTCATGTCGTTGTGTCAGTACGGGCCGGCACCACGTATCGACGAAAGGGCATCACAATGCCGATGCACGCGGCAGGTTACTGAATGAAGAAATCAGGAAGCGACTGTTTTTCAGTTCTCGCAACACATTGTAACAGACACGAAAGGCACGGACAAGAAGAGAAGAAAGAGAGGACGAAGAAAACGAGGAGTTAGAGAGGCCGGGCTGCGCTACGATCACGCTACCATCATCGTCCAATTCTCCTGTAAATAAAACCATTTCTTCGCAACTCCTCGTAACAGTTGTGGTGAAAGGTGCTGCGTAATCGACACCCGAAGACGGAGGCTGAACCACAAGTTCTTCGACGGAGCCGTCGCCTTGCTGGACTCCCACCGAATCTACCGGAGTTGAATATGTCCCACGACGCAGACGAACAGCGGCCCATTCCGACTGCTGCCCCAAGTTCTACTCTGCAACTGAGAGATGCGCGTCCTTTCGCCGGAAGATCGGACGAAGACGTCGAGGAATGGCTCATCCATTATCACCGGGTGAGTGCCGCCAACAGGTGGAACAGCGCTTCTCAGCTTTCGAACGTCGTGTTCTTTCTAACCGATACTTCATTGGTGTGGTTCGACAACCACGAGGAAACATTCACAACATGGGGAAGATCTGTTTCGGAAATCAAAGAGCGATCCGGTGACTCCGCGACGAAAAAGAAAAGGGCAGAACAGACGCTACTGCAACGTGCGCAAGTACCAGGCGAAACCTGCACGACCTACATTGAGGCAGTAATAAAGCTGTGTAGGATGGTGGACTCTGGAATGTCCGAGGAAGACAAAGTCGGGCACATCCTAAAAGGAATTGCCGAGGATGTTTACAATTTCCTCATTGCAAAAGACAGCCTGGCTTCCGTCGCTTACATCATTCGGCACTGTCGTACTTTCGAGCAACTAAAGACGAGGCGCATAACGCCGAAGTTTGGCAGGCTAGCCAATGTAACGACAGTTGCAAGCGTGGACAGCAACCAGCCCCTTGATCTTGAATCAACGATCCGACAAATAGTTCGGGAAGAACTCAGCCTGCACGCGCAAGTGACATATCCAGGCACTCGTAGCTTTCGCCTACCACCAGATTTTGAGCCAAACGTGGCATCCTTCTCCCCGTATCCTGCGGCAAGGGGCACTGAGGATTATGAACTCGCGCCCCGACAGCAGTCACGTCTCTACGACAGAGGCCCTACTTATGGCGCTCGGCCACAACAAGAGCAGCCGCGTTTTTACCCCCGAGGCCCTGCGACTTCTGTCAGGCCACGACAAGAACAGCACCGACCCTACTACCACGACGCGACTTATGAAAGATATAACGGATTTCAGCAAGCAGCAGAGACACGTTATCCACATGACCACGAACTTTCTCGCCGCCCGCAGCCGTCTACCATTCGTTTCGAGGTAGACGCTGTGAACCGCGACCCTCCCGTGTGCTACAACTGTCGTTCCACAGGCCATATAGTTCGGTATTGTCGCCAAGCCCGTCAATCACGTAGGACACCATCGATGTTCTCGCCACCCAGAACCCGTACTTCATATGACCTGCGGACGACCGATTTGCTTCCAAGGGATCACTTCTCACACGAGACCAGACGCAGCGATTCGCCAGCATCTGAGCAGAATTTCACGCCTCCAAATAGCCGTCCCCGTCGCTCTGCGTCCCCTCGGCGCCGTTCTTCCTGACCGCCCCCGGGAAACTAGCATCCGCGGCCAGTGGATGTGTGGTCGCCGGACGGTCTTTGCAAGAAATACCTCTGCCTGTTGTGATGTTCAAAAACACAGTGAATGTCTCGATTGACGGAATACCGACCATGGCGTTAGTTGATACTGGGGCGACTGTGTCTGTGATGAGCCTCGCTTTGAAAAACCGGCAAGGCCACAAAGTTATGTTTTCTTGGAACGACGGTATTAGCTTTCGTGGAGTAGGCGGCGAGTGGTTTCATCCCCTTGGTGTTTGTGCTGTGAGTGTTTTGTTGGCTGGGAAAGTGTTTGTGTGGGAATTCCTTGTTCTTTCTCGTTGTTCGCACGACGTTATTCTTGGTATCGATTTTCTTGAACAGTGCGGCGCTTCCGTGGACTGTGGTTGTGGCGAAATCTCATTGAACAAGTTATTTATATCACCACATTCTGAACAAAGCTTGGGTAGTGAAGACAAGGACACAGACACAGTCACTGTTCTTGATGAAGTGATTGTACCATCGTGGTGCCTGACGCCCGTTCGTGTTTCTACAACTACTGTTGATACTGATTGTGTTGACCTTGTAGTTAGGCCTCTCCGCATAAACGGTGCTAAAAAATATACTTGTGCCCTGCTCTGTCGTGTGAATGACGAAAGGAGTCGCCACATTGTGGGCGCTGAACTCTTCCGCCACGCCGGTTGTCCTTCCTCGCGGTATGAAAATCGCTCTTTTCGATGAAGCCGCATGTACTTCAATAGCGGCACTAACTACGGACGTTTCTACAGCTTACTTTCCTTGCGATAATCGCCATTCTGAAGAGCTAATGCTTGGCATGATCAGCAAGGCTCTCGGTACATCGGAACGGCAAGCACTGGTACAAGTCCTTGCCAGGCATGAGGCCGAATTTGATTTCACGCATGGAGATGCACCCCTTCATTTACCGTCATACCGCGTCCTGCGCTCGTCACAGAATAGATACTGGCTCAGCACACCCCATCCGCCAGAAGCCCTACCGAGTGCCATCGTCCGAGCGCAAAGTTATTGCCGAGCAAGTCAAGGAGATGATGAACAAAAGTGTCGTTCAAGAGTAATGTAGTCCATGGGCAGCCCCAGTAATCCTGGTCCGAAAAAAAGATGGCTCCTGGAGATTCTGCGTGGATTACAGACATCTAAACGCAGTGACGAAGAAGGATTTCTATCCACTACCGCGAATCGATGACGTCAGTGATTGCTTACACGCTGCTTCTTACTTCTCAACACTTGATTTGCGATTGGGGTACTGGCAAATACCTATGTACCCTGCCGACAAGGAAAAGATCGCTTTCGTGACTCCAGATGGCCTATTCGAATTTAATGTTATGCCTTTTGGCCTTTGCAATGCTCCTGCCACCTTTGAAAGATTCATGGACACAGTACTACGCGGTCTAAAGTGGGAGATATGCATGTGTTACCTCGATGATGTTGTAATCTTTGGCCGCACGTTTGAAGAACATAACGAACGCCTCAGCCTCGTTCTCGACTGCATTGAGAAAGCTGGACTGGTCCTAAACTCAAAAAAGTGTCGGTTCGACGAACGTCAAACACTGGTTCTGGGACACTTAGTCGACAAGGATGGCGTCAGACCCGATCCTCGTAAGATTGAAGCAGTGAGCTCCTTCAAGCCACCGCAGTCAACACGAGAACTCCGCTCATTCATTGGCCTATGTTCGTATTTTCGTCGTTTTCTTCCCCGGTTTGCCGACATCGTTTACCCGTTGACAAGTATTTTGCGACAAAATGCATCCTTCAATTGGACGCCAGTGTGTGACGCATCATCCTCTCAACTGAAGTTTATACTAACGTCAGCACCTCTCTTGCGTCACTTCGATCCATCTTTCCCGACTGAAGTTCACACCGATGCTAGTGGCATCGGGATAGGAGTGGTGCTTGTACAACGTCACAGTGGTGCAGAACAGGTTGTCGCATATGCCAGCCGTTGTCTGAGCAAATCTGAACGCAATTAAACGGTCACGGAACAGGAATGCCTGGCAGGAGTTTTCGCCGTACAAAAGTTTCGATGTTATCTTTACGGTAGACCATTCAAGATTATCAACGACCATCATTCTTTATGCTGGCTGGTCGGTTTGCGTGATCCCTCTGGGCGCCTCGCACGTTAGGCGCTGCGCCTCCAGGAATACGACTTTGTGGGTACAAGAGTGGCCGTCGTCACGCTGACGCAGACTGCTTCTCTCGGATTCCTCTTGCGACTACCGACTGCGATGCTGAGAATTTTGACGACTGTCTCGCTGCTGTTACTCCTACGTTCCCTGACGCGGCAGACTTTCAGCGAGAACAACGGGATGATGTTACCCTTGATCCGCTTTTTGTCGCCGCCCGTACTTCTAAAGGCAGCGGTCGCTTTACTGTCCGTGATAAATTGCTGTACAAAACTAATTACTCCGGGCATGGAGCGCGTTTTCTGCTTCTTGTCCCCGAGAGTCTCCGCTCCGAGGTTCTACGCGCCATGCATGACGATGTGACATCCGGCCATTTCGGCTTCGTACGAACGCTGCACCGCACGCAGGAGCGCTTTTACTGGCCCAAGATGTACGAAGCAACCAAGCGCTATGTCGCTATGTCGCTAGTTGTGAAACGTGCCAACGTCACAAGCGACCGACCACCGCAGCCCCGGGTCCCCTTCGGCCATTGACACCGCCCAGTACGCCGTTCGAGCAAGTAGGCATTGACCTTCTGGGTCCATTCCCGCCATCTAACAACAGGAACCGCTGGATAATTGTCTGCGTAGACCATCTTACACGGTATGCAGAAACTGCAGCCATACCGTCTTCCACCGCTGCTTGCGTGGCGGCCTTCCTTCTCCGTTCCGTGGTCCTTCGTCATGGCCCACCACGTATCATCATCAGCGACCGTGGTCACCGTGGTCGCCAGTTCACGGCTGATGCCATTGAAGAGTTACTTCGTTTGTGCACTTCACAGTTCCGTCATTCCATGCCATATCATCCACAGACCAATGGCCTCGTTGAAAGGACAAACAGAACGCTGACTAACATGCTTGCTATGTACGTCTCCTCCAATCATAAGAACTGGGACGACGTGCTGCCCTTCATCACTTATGCATACAACACTGCGAAGCACGAAACCACGAATTATAGCCCATTTTACCTCCTGTATGCAAGGTTACTGCGAAGCCCTCTGGACACTTTCCTACCCTTCGTTCTGCACAGTGATGATTCTGTATAGAAGACTTTGTGTCTCGCTGAAGAAGCGCGTCGAATAGCTCGTCTTCGTACTCTGGCCTCGCAAAGTCATTCGAAAGAGCGATACGACGACCGTCACGTACAAGTATCGCTGCAAAAAGGTGACTTATTCCTCCTTTGGACACCGCAACGCAAGCGTGGATTGTACCAAAAGTTCTTGTCACAATATTCAGGCCCATTTGTAGTTGTGGACCGCCTGAGCGAACTCACTTACGTCATAGCTCGCCTCCTGTGCAATGGTCGGCGATCAAGCAGAACTCAGCTGACTCATATTGCTCGCCTGAAGCCTTTCTACCCTGCTTGTACATCCTGACTCGCCCCACGGGCTTCGTCTGCTTGCGGGAAAATTTAACAGATACGAAAGGCACGGACAGGAAAAGAAGAAAGAGAGGACGAAGAAAACGAGGAGTTAGAGAGGCCGGGCTGCACTACGATCACGCTACCATCATCGTCCAATTCTCCTGTAAATAAAACCATTTCTTCGCAACTCCTCGTAACAATATTGTACACAGCACACTAGGCAGCCACCACCATGACATTTTATTTTTGACAACTGCGACACCAAATGGCGGACTGATATACTTCCTAAAGGGGTTTAACTTTATTTTTTCATGGCAGAACCGCAAGCACAGGTTGCGTCGCGCGTATACCGCAGCCACGTACTGTGGCCGCACTCCTTTTCCTCTAACAATGTGGCCCCCGGCGGCTTCACGCGCTCCCGTAGGTGGCGGATTGGACTGTCACACCAGATGTTTAAATACACAACCTCTTTGCATAGAAACGACGGCATGATTGTTAACATATTGTTGGCTTGGATATGTTTGGCACGAGGCCCAATACCCTGTCTTCTAACACGTTCTTATGTTTGCGTTCGCGTCTCTGTCTTGAAGGGACTCACACCGTGACATGCTACAATGGTGCTTGCGTTGGGCGTATGTAAGGCGAAAAACGCGGTTCTAAAATGTCTGTTCACTAACTTGTGCAGTAAACCCATGTTTATAGTATTCGCGCAGTATAGTAGTAGTATAGTAAGATTCACGAGTATGGCATCCGTAACCGCAAGTGCAACGTTATGGTCGTAACTTGTCGGGACAGCGTAGATGTAATCCACAGACCC
Source organism: Dermacentor variabilis (assembly GCF_050947875.1). Taxonomy (NCBI): domain Eukaryota; kingdom Metazoa; phylum Arthropoda; class Arachnida; order Ixodida; family Ixodidae; genus Dermacentor; species Dermacentor variabilis. The sequence continues at coordinate 33,981,598 of NC_134574.1, forward strand.
TGCCACTAAGGAATACGTGGCTAGGCATGGCTGATGAATAAGTCATTGCGAAGGTTGGTTTTCAGTAAAGGTTTGTTACCAAGAACGGTGGGAGCTTATACTGCCGCAAAGGACGGATGCTGGGCGGTGACTCCAATCATTTACTCGGCACATCACACATCTACACTGGAATTCAACTGGTTTCGCCAACTCTTGCTTATATTCTCTCGCCTCTAAGCTGCGACTTCGCCTGCCACCCAGGCCCCAGCTTTTCCTCTTTGTCCCCCGCTTCTTTCCCAGTCTGCTGAGACGTGCTTCCACTGAGTCTTGCTCCTCCTTTTTCTCAATAAATAAAGGCATTCATCCATGCATGCCTAGGTTACTGCAGAAAATAGCGTGTCTTTATCTCCATAACCACCCCGTCTCTCACCTGGACTCTCCCATCGCAAAACAAAGTTGCTGTGTTCCAAATGGCTGGGCGTCACATATACAATATTCTAGGAAAGGCCAGTAGCACGGCGGGCAATTTTCGGTGGGTGACGAGACATTATATAGAACACCTTCTCTGCCATATCCACACTCAGTGCTCTGCTTCGTGAGCTACTATTAGCCGCTACGACGATGCACGAAATGAAAGAAACCTAGCTGGGCTGGTCGCGCGCAGCTCTTTTTGGATTCGTGATGCGTCGGTTTAAAATAATAATATTTCTTATCTAAGCCTAAATGACAGCGATATAGGAGAGGTGAGTTACGGTAGCTAGTTGGCTTGGACTAACGACGCTCTTCAAGCAGCACTTTCGTCTTATGCGTGTTGCGAACGGGAATGAAAGACAGGAGGGTAACACGCCTTCCTGAAATGAAACATTCGGAATGACCCTTTCTTTGGCGGTTGGACATATGTCGAGGGTGCCCAATACGAACAATCTGCAAGTCTGTATTACCTTGCAAAGGGGAACTCAGATGAAACGCTGTCAAACAGATAGGCTTTTAATTATCGTAAGTAGATCTTTATTGGAATTCTTTACCATGAAGTGAAAGCCGACTAATAAGCATTTAAATTTTCTTTGTTAATAAAACATCCTGTTAGTAAAAGGTTGCTGTGCTTTACAGCCCCCTAAATTAAAACGTAAGTTATGGAAAATAAATTGGTGTGGTTAATGTGTAAACGCATACGCAAGAAAAGGCCTAGTCCATTTCCCAGTATTCTCTCAATGAAGATGGAGCACCTCTATACTCTCACGTTGTAGTGATGTGAAGAACAAAACACTTCCAAAAGAGTCAGTCACGAATGTTACTCATTATAAGATGAGCTTGCGCTGGAAAAGAAAATAACACTCAAAGATACCGATGGCTGCGCGCAAAGTGCTTCCTCTGATTCCGATCTACGGATCAAGGCGTCGGTTCGTCAGATTGGAATGCTCGTACATCGCAGCGCAATCTCGGGTCGGCAAATGTGATGGAGAATATACGCCAGTATTCGCTTCACGCGCGCAATCTGATAAGATAGCGCTCTTTCGCTATTGAATCCGTGCCAACATACTGGATATTAGAAACACATGCAGGCGCATCTTGAGCTAACTGATAACTTTGGAACTGTGGTTAGACGCTAAACCCCCCCCCCCCCTTAAAAGAAGGAATACAGTTGCTTTCAATATTAGCTGAAACATAGTGCTGGTGGTATAAAAAGGGCCCACAACACTGCACAGCGGCGCCGATTGACATACAGGAAATTCAAGAGCGAACCACTTTACAATTACTGGTATTTATCAAACCAGCATATCGTGGTTTAATGTAGCCCTGTATTCCAGGGGCCAGTTCCAACACGGGTACTGTGTCGGAGCTCATATTTCATGTCAGCATTATTTGTCACAAAATCAAAGCATTTTTTCTTTAGATCTTAACATTAGACAGCCAAAATACATGCAGCGAAACCCTCACCTTAATATTTCAGTACTTTTCGTTCTAACGTACATATCCGTGCTGATCCATATGTTACAAAGTGCTGAAAATGTACCCAATGCTTTCCTCCAGGAAGCTGTTTTTATTCCTTATGATGCCAGGAAACCGAGTCTGGTGCCACCAACGCTCAGAAACCTAGTCGGGAGCGCGCACAATGTTCTCGCACACCTTGTGGGATGTACCGTAGCGCTGAGATGCTTCTTGTATAATGTGTGAGAATCGGTTGTAAAGACAGACGTGCAAGGTTGGGTCATGTGCTTAAGCTCATGAAGTTGATTTGTGCCAAGATAACCTGTCCAAACTTTCACACTTACTTTATTAGAAGTCTACAGCACCATCAATATGCCGGCTGCTTTTAACTGCACAAAACAAAACCATTCGAACGATGCAAACAATGTTAACATCATTTTATCATTCAAGTGTTCAGATTGGTAACCTCTAAATGCGGAGTAAGTTGAGAAGTTGTTTGCGTAATTAACAAAGCTACGTAATTAAATTTTCAGTAAGGGTTTTTACGTGGTTAAAGAAAATGAGCAGTTTGGAGCCCGTCCTCGAGATTAAGCAGCCAAACGAACAAATTTCGACTAAATATGCTTCTGTAAGAGCAATGCGAACAAAAATTTTCCAAGTAAACACTCTTGGAAGACGTAACTGACGCAGAAAAAGAACATCTGTGAAGTCAAAGAAAGAACAGCACTTCACGACGGGACACACACAGGGGGAACCACACACAAACTGCGCTAACATTAAGTGCTGTTCTTAATGTGATAATGAAGCAACTAGCCCGTCAGTCTTTCCTTCCAAACCTGTAAAGTCAACCTGAACACATCTAGCCTTTTGTGGTGCTGTCATCAATAGTATGGCCCCGTGAACATGTTCCCCATGGTCACGTAGTCGCGTTTCATTTTTATTCACGCTGCTTTCTCGAAGGCAAGCATTTTAAAGTTTTAGTGTCAATACGGCAGTGAATGTGTGCCGCCGAAAGCTTGCTTGGTCGCAGAAGCGATGCATGACGGAATGATGGTGCAGATTTAGCGTGTCGTCGGCATCAAGACAGTGCACTGCCGCCGAGCGAAGGAAGATAACGAAAGGGAACAGCTTGGTAGCTGCTCAGGAAGCCGTGCCGATGGTGGCGGTGCCATCATGACAAAATCTGAGGCGGCGATATTGACGGCTGAGGCGATTTTTTTTCTTTTATTCTTTTATTACTTTCTTTACAACGAAGTCGTTAAGCGTATGCTTTAACTCGGGGCCAATTCCGACGTGGCCTATTCACATAAATGTAAAACGCCGAAACGATTTTCTGAGATAACCCCTGGGCCGATTTTAAGAAATTTTGCTGGATTCGGGAGAGAAAGGTAAATTCTAGTGACTATTAGAAGCGCAAATTTCTATTTAGGGCTTGAATTCTGGTAAAAGATTCTCAAAAATTCAAAAGTGCGAAAAATACAGAAGCACGAAGTTTACAAATTAATAACTCCGCATCAAGAACTGATATCGCGGTTATGTAAACAGAATACTTTAGACAATTCAAAGCGGACAAATCCAATATGCCGATTTATATCTTACGTGAAGTCGTTACGTTGTGAACAAGGGTTGTGGAAAAGCTGCATTTCCACATTACTAAATTGTTTTAGATTCATGCGTATTATATCAATTTTGTCCGCTTTAGATGTGCTGTTAGATGCAATGTACAGAATTGTGATATCAGTTTTGATTGCCGAAAGACAGAGTTGTAAAGTTGGTTTCGTTTTCTGAAAATTTGTGATTTTTGCCAATTTTGAATAAACAAATGATGACCCAAATAAAAGATTTTAAACCAACAGTCACTAGATTTTAAGTATTTCTTTCAAGTGCAACAAACCTTGTAAAATTTGATGCAGTGGTTGTGGAGAAAAACGAGTTCTCCTTTTACATGTATTTATATAGGACCACCAGAGCTAAAGGTTCCTCTTAAGGGCTACTTTCCCCACTATCGCGTCCGCGTATAGAGCAAAATCCCGAAGATAGCATAATACCGGCCTGACCCGCAGCAGAGGTGCAGCAAACGTTCAGCTCTCCCCATACGTGGGCTGATCCCGAATGTAACGCCATGCCAGGCCGACCAGCGGCGGAGGTGAAGCAGGCATTAAGCACTCCCCATACGTGGGCCGATCCCGAAGACAGTGCAACGCGGTGCCGACATACGGCGGAGGTGCAGTTCGCCATTAAGGGGCCCACATACACAGCTTTGCTGGTCGTATTTCTTCAGAGAGTGGGAGGGCACTGAGATTTTTTACTTATCAAACATCAGGTCATCGACGGCGAAACTAGGGACACCAAAGCCGTCCTCGGGCTCCACCTAGAAAGCGCCTTCGACAAAGTTACGCAGTCTGCCATCCTCGCGCAGGTATCGCATCTAAACCTAGGCGAGAGGTCGTACGAATATTTCAAAGGCATCCTCACCGGCAGATGGCGGAGCTCAGACTCGGCGACCTGAAGACGGACGAGAAGACATTAGGGAGCCAGGGCACTTCCCAAGGCTCCGTCATCTCACCCATGCTATTTATTCTTGCTATGATTCAAGTTGCCAAAAGACTACGCCAGCTTGAAGGACTGAAGCACACGATATACGCGGACGACATTACGCTGTGGGTGGACGGGGGCAGTGATGCCCGCACAAAATCCACGCCACAGACGGCAGTCGACACGATCGAAGAAAGCTTGGAAGGTACGGGACTGCGTTGCTCCCCAAGTAAGTTGGAGCTCCTGCTTTACCAACCGATCAAAACGCACAGAATCAAGAAGCAAAGGAAACACGAAAAGATCAAGATCCGCACCAGGGATGGTAACACAATAGCGACGGTCAGCAAGATCCGAGTCCTGGGCATGACGATCGAAGCTCTCGGCAGGAACGGAGACACCATCACCCTCAGCATGGGTGAGGCGGCCAATGCCAGCAGACTGCGCAAGCGCGTTACCACCAAGAAGGGAGTCATGAAGGAGGAAAACTTCATCAGGCTTATACACTCCTTCGTACTCTGCCAGTGTACGTGGCAGCCTTCCACAAGTGGGTGAAAAGCGAAAAGAACAAGCTAGACATCCTAATCCGGAGGGCTTACAAGACACCCCTGGGTCTACTTGAAACTACCAACATGAAACGTCTCCTCCAGCTGGGCATACACAACACGCTCGACGAGGTCATCGAAGCGCAAAGAGCCGCTCAGTTGGAAAGATTGTCATCAACAAAGGCCGGCAGAAAGATCCTGTGCAGTCTAGGCATCGGTTATCATGAACAGCAGGGACCAAAATGCCCCGTCCCCGACCACGTACGATGAAACGCGCGGGTTGACCCCTTGCCGAAGAGCATGCATCCGGAATTCAACGAAGGCAGAAGACGCGCTATAGCCAAGGCACTAACGGACCTGCACGCGGAAGACACCGGTGCCAGATACGTGGATGCAGCCGAATATGCCGGCCGCAACTGCTTCGCGATCGCGGTGGTCGACTCCGTGCGGGCGACTGCCAGCACATCGAGCAAGCAAGTGGAGGAAGCAGAAGAAATAGCCATCGCCCTGGCCATCGTAACCCGAGAATGCCACATGATCCTCAGCGACTCCAGACAGGCGGTGAGGAACTGCGCCAAAGGAAGAATTGCCCCAACGTCGGCACGCATCCTGCTCCGACAGGCATACCACGACAAGAGGACTCGAATCAAGTGGTTCCCGGAGCACACAGGATAAGCGTCGGAGAAGCATGCCAATCGCAACGAAACGGCACACGCCCGAGCGCGAGGATTAACCGACCGCGCCCAAGGCAATGGCTGCCCGCTGTGTTTCAGCGCCAAAGACCGGATGACCACCTATAACGAACTGACCAAGGCTTTCGGCTGCCCCGTAGACTTCTCCCGCCGCCCTGCAAAGGGCTCAGCAGGTCGCAGGCCGTGCTGTTCAGGTAACTACAAACGAGAACACTTCCAAGCTTGGCGCTATTGCATAGGATGTAACCAGAATCGCACCACCATGACAAGTGCAGAGCGTGCTGCAGGGAGAAGGCCACATTCGAGCACATGCTATGGGATTGCTCCAAACATCCAAGCCAAGCTAACTCAGGACATATACCGCCGCAGCTTGAGGAAGCAACGTGGAGCGAAGACCAAGAAATACAACTACAGGCCGTCGAGCAGGTCATCGAGGCGATGGCTAGGCAGGAGCCTGGTGAGCCGGCAACGGCGAGCGGGGATCCTCGCAGAGCACCCGCTGTAAGAGTCGGCAGTCGTAGCCGTAGGGAGGACCTTGTGGCGATAGGACTAGGCGAGCAGGATTTATTTACATATTAACATTTTAAGGAAGATACATTGGCAGTTTAGCGCGACTCCCATATGGAGCCCGCAAGACTATCATACAGCAAACAGCTTACGAGCACACAGCTCACTAGTACATTTCTAGCATGACAACGAGCACTCAGCTCCCGACGACGAGCACGCTCTAGCAGCCGGTAAACGCTGCTTATAAGCTCTCCGCTCGACGTCATAGTTCGATGTCCCCGTGGACCAGCCCTTCTGGCGGAGGGCTCACAAACACGTGCCGCACACACGCACAGGGGAAAAAGGTCCGGAGCCGACGTCAGAGGGCTTCGTAGAACTCTGCTTTGTCTCGGGTGGCGCAGCCGAGTACCACATTCCTGAGTTGACCGCGCGCCACGTGGCTGCCGGTCATCCGCAGTTCTCTGAAGTGCGCCCTGTCTGGTGGGATTGGAACAGGTGCTGCGGGCTGAAAGCTGGCACGTTGCCACCCCGTACGGCCATTCCTAACACCACCACGATGACGACGTAGGTCACGTCCGAAGCGCGCCTTCGCGCTTTACTGCAGGCTCAATAAACGTTTTCCCAATCTAATCCAATTTCTTATCCGCGTTTGTCCTGCATGCGTGTGCAATAGAAACAAGAAGCAGGTATGCATAGAAAATCTGAGGTGGCGGCGGCGGGTCGTAGCGCAGAAGTTAGCATGCCCAGCCCCTCCAGGTACTTACATCTGCATTGACATGGGTTCGTGGTAGTGATAGCGACCACAGCTCTACTTTTTCTGCGCGCGATAGCCATTGTGGCAGCACGAGCAGAACTGGCAGAACTTTCGAAGTTAATCAACAAGCGTAAGACAGCTGACATAAGGAAATATAATATGGATAGAATTGAACATGCTCTCAGGAACGGAAGAAGCCTAAAAACAGTAAAGAAACTAGGAATTGGCAAGAATCAGATGTATGCGTTAAGAGACAAAGCTGGCAATATCATTACTAATATGGATGAGATAGTTCAAGTGGCTGAGGAGTTCTATAGAGATTTATACAGTACCAGTGGCACCCACGACGATAATGGAAGAGAAAATAGTCTAGACGAATTCGAAATCCCAAAGGTAATGCCGGAAGAAGTAAAGAAAGCCTTGGGAGATATGCAAAGGGGGAAGGCAGCTGGGGAGGACCAGGTAACAGCAGATTTGTTAAAGGATGGTGGACAGATTGTTCTAGAGAAACTGGCCACCCTGTATACGCAATGCCTCATGACCTCGAGCGTACCGGAATCTTGGAAGAACGCTAACATAATCCTAATCCATAAGAAAGCGGACGCCAAAGACTTGAAAAATGTCCGTTGCGTACAAACTATTTACTAAGGTAATTGCATATAGAATCAGGAGCACCTTAGACTTCTGTCAAGAAAGGACCAGGCAGGATTCCGTAAAGGCCACTCAACAATAGATCATATTCACACTATCAATCAGGTGATAGAGAAATGTGCGGAATATAACCAACCCTTATATATAGCTTTCATTGATTACGAGAAAGCGTTTGATTCTGTCGAAACCTCAGCAGTCATGGAGGCATTACGGAATCAGGGTGTAGACGAGCCGTATGTAAAAATACTGAAAGATATCTATAGCGGCTCCACAGCCACCATAGTCCTCCATAAAGCAAGCAACAAAATCCCAATAAAGAAAGGCGTCAGGCAGGGAGATACGATATCTCCAATGCTATTCACAGCGTGTTTACAGGAGGTATTCAGAGGCTTGGATTGGGAAGAATTGGGGATAAAGGTTAATGGAGAATACCTTAGTAACTTGCGATTCGCTGATGATATTGCCTTGCATAGTAACTCAGGGGACCAATTGCAATGCATGCTCACTGACCTGGAGAGGCAAAGCAGAAGAGTGGGTCTAAAAATTAATTTGCAGAAAACTAAAGTAATGCTTAACAGTCTCGCAAGAACAGCAATTTACAATAGGCCGCGAGGCACTGGAAGTCGTAAGGGAATACATCTACTTAGGGCAGGTAGTGACGGCGGATCCGGATCATGAGACGGAAATAATCAGAAGAATAAGAATGGGCTGGGGTGCATTTGGCAGGCATTCTCAGATCATGAACAGCAGGTTGCCATTATCCCTCAAGAGAAAAGTATATAATAGCTGTGTCTTACCAGTACTCACCTACGGGGCAGAAACCTGGAGGCTTACGAAAAGGGTTCTACTCAAATTGAGGACGACGCAACGAGCTATGGAAAGAAGAATGATAGGTGTAACGTTAAGGGATAAGAAAAGAGCAGATTGGGTGAGGGAACAAACGCGAGTTAATGACATCTTAGTTGAAATCAAGAAAAAGAAATGGGCATGGGCAGGACATGTAATGAGGAGGGAAGATAACCGATGGTCATTAAGGGTTACGGACTGGATACCAAGGGAAGGGAAGCGTAGCAGGGGGCGGCAGAAAGTTAGGTGGGCGGATGAGATTAAGAAGTTTGCAGGCACGGCATGGCCACAATTAGTACATGACCGGGGTTGTTGGAGAAGTATGGGTGAGACCTTTGCCCTGCAGTGGGCGTAACCAGGCTGATGATGATTATGATGAGCCATTGTGAAACTAAGGATGTAGTTAGCATGCCCAGCCGTAACTGCTGCAAATTGCAGCAGTTACGAGTGGTGGAACCCCGCTGGGGCTGATAGTGAAGAAAGCTTCCTTTCTCTGCGCACTCTCGCGATGGTGAAGCTAAAATGAGGAGGAGGCCACCATAACAGAATGGATGGACCACCTTCGGATAGGACGAAGCACACCAAGTTTTTAGCACTTGGCCTGGAGTCAAGCGCTACAATGGCTAGTATGGCCTCACGCAGATGATAGACCGAACTGCTTCGCACTGCTAACACTGGACTGATACTAAGAAAATACTCCGTTCGCAGACACCACGCTACACTGAAATTAGCAAAACAAAATCAGTTTATAAACTGACAGTGTCAATTATCTGGTGTCCTTATTGTGCGTGTGAATGGCATAAAGGTCCTCGCAATGAAATGGTAGTATCTTTGTTTTTGCTGCAGTTGCACACAAACAAACTTCGTTGAAGTGATCGGACAGCAATCTACCAGCAGGGAAGACCAACCCGCAAATTAAAAATAATTGCTGGTTTCAGATCTTCCAATGTACTTTGCGCTCAGCTACTATCTGTAATATTTTTTTTTCTTTTTGTGCTCTTATGAAGAGGAAAACTCCACATTTCTACAATATCAACAACAGTACACAAAATAGACTGGCTTTCAAGCTGTGACCACGCACCGCACTTTTCTACATTCAGCACATGTAGTATTGGGGCAACGCGTTTGAGCAAAATGATTAGGTTTTCGGTGAAAGCGCTGTGACAGGCGGGAAGAAATCGTTGTCATGCCCGGTCTAAATAATACCATCTGAAATCTTATTTACCTAACATATTTTTTGAGAAATCACTATAACCCTTTATACGTTTGCTTCGTATGAGCTATGTACTAGTTTGCCTCGTCAATCTCAAAAATGTATTGTCTTTGTGGGAAAGGCTTTCGTGAAAAACGGCCCAACATAACAGTAAAACATCCAGCATGGTTTCTATCCAGATGATTGACGAAATTCTGCACTGAAAACGTGTCGACTAGCGTGCGATTGAAAGTTTAATTATGATCGTTGTAAGCTTGTGTTGCGTCTAGCACGAGCGAGTAGTGTTAGCGATGTCATTGGTGTGAAAATGGTCAGCTCGGTCTGCGATTTGTTTTTGTGGATCTCCACATTGAGCGTCGCAGTCGTCACGATGAGAGCACACCCATGACATCATTAGCTCAGTGGGCTGGGAAGGCTCGAGTGGTAGCTCACCTTGAGGGATATAGGTAACAAGTATTGACGTACGTACTTTGCGATGATGAAAAATATGCAGAAACACCACTGGTGTTGTCTAACTATTCGTAAACAGGCCCCCAAATTTCAATTGGCCCACCCCCAAATTTCAAGTTGGCACACCCTCAAATTTAAATTGGCCCACCCTCAAGTTTAAAGTCGGCCACGCCCTATTTTCTTTTTGCCCAGCCTTAAACCTCAAGTTGGCTTAAACCCGAATTTCAATTGGGCCACCCCTAATTTTCAAGTTGGTCCACAGACGAATTTCCATAAATCGTCCTCCAAATTTCGAGCCGACGCATCCCAAAATTTAGGTTGGCCCACCCCCATATCGCCCCCAAATTCAGATTGGCCGACCCCGAGATTGCTCCCACATTTAGGTAGGATCACCCCCAAATATAGATTGGCCCGCCTCCACAACACCACCAAATTTAGATTGGCCCACTCCAATACCACCCGAAAATCTAGGTTGGCCCATCCCCATATCAGCCCCAAACTAACGCTGGCGCAACCCTCGATCACCTCAAATTTAGGATGGCCCACTGCAAATCGCCCACCAACTAAGGTTAGTCCACCCATATTTTACCCTCCGATTCAGCTTGGCCCAGCCGCGCATCACCCCCATGGTTAGGTTAGCCCGACCCCATGTCAGCCCCAAATTTAGGTTGGCCCACCCCCATATCATCCCCAAATCCAGGTTCGCCCACCCCCATATCAGCCCCAAACTTAGCCTAGCCCAGCCCTCTATCACCTCAAATTTAGGATGGCCCACGGCAAATCACTCCCACATTTAGTTTAGCCCACCCCCGTATCACCCCCGATTCAGCTTCACCCAGCCCCATATCAGCCCCATGGTTAGGGTGGCCCACCTCCCATATTGCTCCCAAATTAAGGTTCTCCCACCCCCGTATCCTCCCCAAATCCAGGATGGCCCACCCCCCATATTCCCCCAAACTTAGGCTTACCCACCCCTATATCACCTCAAATTTAGGTTGAGCCACCCCCATATCAGCCTCACATTCAGCTTGGCTCACTACCATTTCACCCCAAATTTAGGTTGGGCCACTCCCATATCACTACCACATTCAACTTGACCAATCCCTGTATCACGGCCAAATTTGTGCTGACGCCACTTCCAATTTCAAGTTGGCCACCACACCCCCTTTTATAAAGACCTATGTATTCATATGGGAAATGCGTCAAGTTTTTTGGCGTTACAGACACGATTTTGCACGATTTTGCTACCAGATCACTGGGGCACTCACCAAAGAATGCTTCGCATTAAAAGCAACTGCACCGAACGAGTGACGCCATATGTTGATCCTAAATACTGACAGCTAGCCAAGCTAGCTTCTCTGTAGAGCGACCGGGGCAGACACAGCACGGGACATTTATTCAAATTGTTTTTTTACGGCCACACCTACAGATTCATACCACTTGGCTGTAGGGGACACATTACCAGTAGCTATTAATCCACACGCTGCACATCTCCTATTTGGTGCATTTCTTAATTGGATGAATCTTTAGAAATAATTAACGTTCGGGCAGCGACTCAGCTTAGCAGACACTTTGTTCCGCACGAATGTTGCGTAGGAATGGCACTGGCCACCGGGTGGCATTGTAGCCCAGGTTGACCTCATTCGCTCGGAGTATTAAAGACATGGGAAAGTCGAAGAAAACGCACCTTCCAGAAGGACGCAATAAGAATGGCCATTTTGTTCTCCCAGGTGCCACGCTACAGAGCACGAAAGTTTTTTTTTTTTTGCGTAGCACAAAGCTTTGCGCAAGCTTCTAGTTATGATGTCCAATGAATAAAACCTTCATAAATGCGATGACCTAACAAATGAACACGACATTGCTGTGTTTTAGGAAGGAAAAATAGAAAACATAATATTTCAGGAGAACGACTGGAAAACCAGAACCGAAAGCAAATCATGAGTTTTGTGTTTCTTCCATCTGGTGGGAGACTATAAAACTAAGTCCTATGCGGCTGTAAAAAAAACTGCGCCGCTGAAGAACCAGAACCGAAAGCAAATGTTGGGTTTTGTGTTTCTGCCATCTAGTGGGAGACTACAAAACTAGGTCCTATGCGGAAAAAAAAGAAGACCGAAGCGAGAATCGAACCGCGGCCACCGCGAAGCGTGACTAAAGGTGCGCGCAATTCTACCGCTCGGCCACGGCTTCCAAGGGTTCGCGCAGGCGTACGAACGTCTTTTTATAGACACCACGTAAATTTTCACGACAGTGTTACAAAAAACGCTTTTGGGAACAGTGTTACGCCGTGTGTGGAGAGTCGAGCTAGGCATCAGTCGAAAGCTGAGTCTCCGGACTACATACGCTGCACTGCGTATTGCGATAGAAGCCGTAGTGTAATCACAGCCGCGGTTCTTGCCTCGAAAATGGAGTACAAATTTTCGTCGTTTCCATAGGCTTCCATTGCTAAATCTTTAACCGCTGTGGGAACAAAATTCTTACGTGCCATAGAGTGATCACTGCACTTGGCTCGTGTGGATTGTCTTCCAGAACACGTCTGTCACCTGCGTTTTTTGATAATCGACCTGCAGCTTTTGTTATTCGCGAAAAACCCGCTCGTTCCATTGAAAACGCGCTAGCTTCGTGCCGGGGCCGCTTGGGGCGCTAGTTGGTACGTGTCCAGAAAAGCTGGATATGACATTCGTTAAGGATATCCTGGGCAGTCGCACAACTCCTGAATACAATTAAGTGTCAGGAGTTGTGCGCCAGGTCTTTGAGTATGTGGATAGCCTTTATGGCGTTCGACAGCTGCGAGTCTACGTTGCGGCGGGACGGTAACATGGTAGAGAATGTGGAGAACATACACATCCCGCATATATTACTGCACAATTATTTCAAATAGCGTTCTTGCTTCACGCACGTGCATAACCGTCATTGGAGACTACTTTGGAAACTAACTGCAAGTATTGTATATGTAATACCCAAAGGTGCACCTGGCCTGGTGGCCAGTAAATGTAACGTAATATTGCGAGCAGCTTCGGCCATAGCGTGCTAACGGATGACGACACAGACTGAAGTGACTAGCGCAAGAGTGGACAGGGGTCACTAAAGAGGCTAGAAGGACAAGCGCCCAATTGGAAGTTTGGGCTTATCCTTGTCGCCTCTTTAGTGTCGCGTGTCCACTCTTGCGCTAGTCACTGCAGCATGGAATACCAACTAGCCCGGTCTCACATCCTGCGACGATACAGGGACAGTTTGCTGAATTATAGGGTCGTGACTTTTTTGTCAATGTGAAAAACCAACATATCCATGTATATGTCTTAATAATTAAGCACATCTAGATGTGCAGCTGCGGCGGTAGCCCATGAGTGCGCATTGCAAAGTCGCTGGTGAAATAATTGTGTGCACCTTAACGAATTCGATAGGTGAAAATCAAAATCCGTCCACGACGGCGTCTCTAGTAAACGCTGTGCGATGTTCGGACGTTAACAATGCGTGCCGACTGACGAAAGGCTGTCACGAAGAGCTTCTGACGGTTGGCCTAGCTTCTTTACTACGTAGAATCAAAAGAAAAAGAAAAAAATAACAAGAAAAAAAAGAACCGTATCAAAAGCCCGGAATCAACCATTGCTCGTCGCGACTAAACGCTCTTAGGATGACGAGTAATTTCCAGGCGACGAGCGGCTACGCTTTATCAAGAACACTGATAACGCCGGCGCGACAAGCATTGTGGCGAAGTTCAATGCGCAGGGAAAGCTTTTATTATTTTATTTTTGTTCTGTTGACGTCATCACGCGTCACCGCGGGAAGTTTGAAAAGCTTAAGGTCAGTACGCCACGTGGTGGCACTCACGCGAACTAAACCCTTGTGTCCAGAAAAGCTGGATACGCGTCGTCAATCTCGCTCGCCCCCGTCTCGCCGTGCTCCTTCTCCGACCTACTCGCCGCACCCCCGACCGGAAAACTAGACAGCGCAGCTTCTGGAGGTGAAGCTGCAAAGACGACATTGGCTCAAAATCCTCGCTTCACCTTACCGACGAACAAGAATCTTTTGGACGTTCTCGTCGACAATGTTCCTGTGTGCGCGTTCATTGACACCGGGGCGCATGTGTCCATTATGAGTGCTGCTCTTCGCCGTCGGCTCAAGAAAGTTCTGACGCCTGCCCCGAACCGATTTGTACAAGTCGCCGACGGAGGGACTGTCGCTATTGTTGGCATGTGCTCTGCCCGACTCACCATTGCTGAGAGACACACCGTCGTTCTCTTCACCGTCATCGAGCATTGCCCTCACGAACTCATTCTCGGTCTGGATTTTCTTGCCCATCATTATGCCCTCATTGACTGTTCGGCCGGCTCACTTCGCCTTGACTTGCCTCTTCTTGCCGACCCTGTGGACCCGCCTCCCAGCCATCTGAGCTGCATAGATTTTATTCGCCTACCACCTCACTCTATGACACACGTTGACTTGTTGTCCTCACCAGCGGTACCTGACGGCAATTACGTGGCCGCACCAATTCCGGCCGTTATGCTTACACATGGTGTTATCGTGCCGCACACTGTGCTGAAAATTACTGGTAACCGCACCTGCCTTCCACTCGTCAATTTCGCGCTAACCGCGCAAGTTCTGCCTCAGGGGATCTCCTTGGCTATAATTCGCGCTTTGCAGGATGATGAGGTCGAGCCATTCACAGTGGAAGATCGTTACAGCTCAGCCCATACCGTGACGTCATCGCACAGTACTGACGTCGACATGAAGAAGATGGTCTCCTCTGACCTTACACCTGCTCAAGCTGCAGCCCTTTGCCGCGTTCTTGAAGGCTATCGCGACATTTTTGACTTTGACAATCGACCCTTAGGTCAAACGTCCGTCGTGACCCATCGCATAAACACTGGCGATGCGAACCCTATTCACCGTCGTCCATATCGTGTTTCTGCGTCAGAACGAGCTGTTATCCAACAGGAAGTCCAAAAGATGCTTGCAAAGGACATTATCGAGCCTTCCTGTAGTCCCTGGGCTTCTCCCGTCGTACTTGTCAAAAAGAAGGATGGAACGTGGCGTTTTTGTGTAGATTATCGCCACCTGAACAAAATCACAAAAAAGGACGTGTACCCTTTGCCACGTATTGATGACGCTCTAGACTGCCTGTACGGTGCCACTTATTTTTCTTCTATCGACTTACGGTCCGGATACTGGCAGATATCCGTCGACGACATGGACAGAGAGAAGACTGCATTTGTTACCCCTGACGGCCTTTATCAGTTCAAGGTGATGCCTTTCGGTCTCTGTAACGCGCCCGCCACCTTCGAACGAATGATGGACTCTTTGCTTCAGGGGTTCAAGTGGTCCACCTGTTTGTGCTATCTGGACGACGTCATCGTTTACTCACCCACATTTGACACGCATCTAGACCGCCTTTCAGCGATTCTTGACGTGTTCCGCCGCGCCGGTCTCCAGTTGAACTCGTCAAAATGTCACTTCGCTCGCCGCCAAATCACCGTCCTTGGACACCTCGTGGACGCCAGAGGCGTGCGACCTGACCCGGACAAGATTCGCGCCGCTACGAACTTTCCTGTTCCGAAGTCTACCAAGGACGTTCGTAGTTTCGTAGGGCTGTGCTCATATTTCCGACGCTTTGTGAATGATTTTGCGACCATCGCCCGTCCCCTTACCGACCTCTTGAAGAAAGACGCCCTCTTTTCTTGGGGACCTGACCATGCCGCATCTTTTTCGCAGCTCACTACTCTCCTTACCACGCCTCCAATTCTGGCCCATTTTGACCCGTCTGCTTCAACGGAAGTTCGAACTGATGCCAGTGGTCACGGCATAGGAGCAGTATTAGCACAACACCAGCGTGGACATGATCGCGTTATAGCCTATGCCAGCCGACTTCTATCACCCGCCGAGCGCAATTATTCAATCACAGAGCGCGAGTGCCTCGCTCTTGTGTGGGCCGTTGCCAAGTTTCGCCCATACTTGTACGGACGCCCCTTCTGTGTCATCACTGATCACCACGCGCTCTGCTGGCTATCCTCGCTCAAGGGCCCCACGGGACGACTCGCTCGCTGGGCGTTACGCCTGCAAGAATATACCTTCTCCGTGGTATACAAGACGGGACGCTTGCACCAGGATGCCGATTGTTTGTCCCGCTACCCCGTCGACGACCCGGCTGATGCGGACACCATCACTTGCGTTTTCTCTGTGTCCAAGTTGCTCGAAATCGGCAATGAGCAACGCCGCGATCCTTCCTTACGAGCCCTCATCGACCATCTGGAGTCAACGCCTGGCGACGCCTCTCTCCGGATGTTTCTCCTTAAGGAAGGAACACTATACCGCCGCACTCTCGATCCACACGGCCGTGACCTTCTGCTCGTAATTCCATCCCACTTGCGGTCGACTGTCCTCCAACAACTTCACGACGCTCCCGTGGCTGGACACTTGGGCGTCTCGCGCACATACGACCGTGTACGCCGTCGCTTCTTTTGGCCGGGTCTCGCTCGCTCCGTGCGGCGCTACGTTGCCGCTTGTGAGCCCTGTCAGCGCCGGAAGAAGCCCTCCGCACCTCCAGCTGGATGTCTTCAGCCGATCGACATCCCACCGGAACCCTTTTTCCGTGTTGGTCTAGACCTTCTTGGACCGTTCCCTCTCTCGGGCTCCGGAAATAAATGGGTCGCCGTCGCTACTGATGCTGCTACGCGGTACGCAATCACCAGAGCCCTCCCGACAAGTTGTGCTACTGATGTTGCTGACTTTCTGCTCTATGACATCATTTTAGTGCACGGTGCCCTGCGCCAATTACTCACTGATCGTGGCCGCAGCTTTCTGTCGGCAGTCGTCGAGGACATCCTCCGCTCCTGTTCGACGAAGTACAAGTTCAGCACGTCCTACCACCCACAGACCAACGGCCTCACGGAGCGCCTCAACCGGACCATCACCGACATGCTATCCAAGTACGTCGCGACCGACCACCACGACTGGGATCTTCACTTACCATATGTGACGTTCGCGTATAATTCATCGCGTCACGACACCGCCGGCTATTCACCATTCTATCTCCTATATGGCCGAGAACCCGCGTTGCCCTTGGACACATTGTTGCCCTCGGCCACACGTTCAACCACTGAATACGCCCGCGACGCGATCGCACACGCCGACCACGCGCGCCAGCTCGCCCGCACCCGTCTCGAGGCCTCGCAGGAGCACCAGAGACGCCTCTATGATTGCCACCATCGCGACGTACAATTTACTCCGGGTTCTCTGGTGCTTCTCTGGTCCCCCATTCGACGTGTGGGCCTTTCGGAAAAGCTGCTGTCCCGCTACACTGGCCCATACCGTGTGGTGCGACAAGTGACCGATGTCACGTATGAAGTCATCCCCGCCAGCCTCTCAGCGTCATCGTCGGCTGCAAGTGACATCGTTCACGTGGCGAGACTAAAGCCATATCACACACCTTTCGCCGCGAATGTGTAGATTAAGCACCGGGACGGCGCTTCTACTGCCGGGGGTGATGCTAAGGAACAGCCGCCACAGTGTGGCTGCACTGAGGAGAAGGAAGACGACGTGGCCACCGCTTGATATAGCGTCGCCATCATTGCCACCGCTTGTCTACGTGTAAATATATTGTAGACTCGTACGTCAGCTACACGTAACAATATATATATATATATATATATATATATATATATATATATATATATATATATATATATATATATATATATATATATATATATATGTGCTGTATGTGCACGATTCTACCAAAAACATCAGCTAATGAAACCTGAGTCGACTTGTACCGCGTTGAAACAACGTTATGGAACATGCACAGACGCACACACAGCTCAACCTTAGCGGATAGTCGCTATCGAACTACGACGACACCTCCTTTTCGTTGTCTACCGACCACAGAAGCTCATCTTCAGTTCGATCGAATGCATTAGAAATGACGCACGTACAGCATACTGGAACTCGGCGACTGCTGACCAAGGCGTAAAAAAACAACGCCCGTCTTATGGCATTATCGCTAGCTACCTCGCATAGAGGTGATTTTGTTTTGTGGTAAAAAGCGGTTTCGCGTTTTATTTCGAGTAGAATTAGTTATGATTGTAACGCGCATTCACATGTGAACGTAGGTTATAATAAATATGGCGCACGTTATAATCACGCAAATAGGGGATATATAGAGAGATATACAGTAATCATTACGTCGCACCTCCATCAAAACTGTTACAGATGACTGTGTGCTTAATTACAGATTACGGATGGTAGAGGGGATCGATCAGGAAGAGTGTTGTTGGAATGCTGCTGCTCACCCCGGAGACCATCGTACTTCCCTTCTTCAACCTCTTTTTCTCGCCGCGTTACAACATATATAAACGAGAGCAGAAGGGAAACAGAGCTGCTCGATGTTGTCATTCATGACCATATAAATCCAACAGAAATTGCTTATTTATTTATATATTTGCTTGGTTGTTTGTTTGTTTGTCTTCAGGGCCCTTTCGCGTTATACAGGGGACTAGGTGACACAGAAATAGGGAGGAAATATAGTGAAAGCTCACGCGGAATATTTTCTAGTATACGGTGGAACAATGTTAACTGAACTGCTATTAGATACAGTACTATCATGACAAAATATAAGCAACATAAATATAACCAGCATTATAATGCTTCTTAACATAGAGTGTTAGCTAGTATTTTTCGATAATTTTCATCCGTAGTAATAGAAACGCTATCAGCGGGAAGTTCATCTCATTCTTTCGACGTACGTAGCAAAAAATAAGCATAAGAAAGCGTGTTGTGTTACATGAACAAGTTCTAATTTTATTCTATAATCCCCATCACAGGCTCCGGTCGGAGCCTGTGATGGGGATTATACAATAATATACGTAATGAGCATGAACAAGAACATAGGAAAGTAACAGTAAGCAGAACAAAAGAATGCATCATTATGCAGTCTCAGTTCATAAAATGTGCACATAAGCGCTCACAAAATGTTCACGGTTAGTGATTGAAACAATGGCATCTGGAAGATCGCACCAAAGTGCGATGGCTTGTGGCAAAGCCGAAGAATTGAAAGCTCTAGTTTAACCAAATATGCGTTTGATGCTGAGGCTATTATGAGGGCGCCTGGATGCACGTAATGGTTTTTCAAGTGGCAGTGGGGATGGCGTTACGCTGTGAATATACTTCTGCAGTAAGCATAACAGAGAAACAGAATGACGAATATTTAACGTCTGGAGTGAAATGCCTAGGTTAATTTTTCTTATACTGGAATGGCGACATGTGGCGAGGTATTCTTTAAATATTTTAGTTATTATACTGAAATCACAAGAATAGGTGTTTTTTCAGAAATTTAGCACTGATGCTAGCAAAGCGCAGGGTCAAATGTATCTTCAATGAATCTATTAGTCGAATTACAACGGGAACTTCAACAGTAAATGGAGGCAAAGTTAAAAAGAACGTTTCTTTCACGCGTGTGACGTTTGATGCTTGAAAATACGCGTGCAATCCGTTAACGACTCATATTACCGGTGTCTAAGAAAATAAAACGCTCCGCTGTGATTTTTCTCAATGGCATCTCTAAGCCTGAAATGCAAGTAATTTTTTATTTCGCTTTGCTTCATGGTGGCCGGATGTACACATGTGTAGCTGTGATGGCTCATTTTGACCGACGAACTGGCTTACCAGGGTCATACCGACAAAAATGTGACAGTCAGGACTCAAATAACAAAAAAATTCTCCCACGTGCAGGTGGTAACGTTTGTTGATTCACTACTCGGTTGTCAACCTCGGCTTGCGCCGAGAAGGGCACGTGTATGTTGCAGTGTAGCAGTACGCTTTCCTGGCTTTCCTTTTTTCCGGTCTCTGCCACATGTGCGCCTCACACAGCACGGCTTTTTGAAATATTGCCTCTTCGCGCGTCCTTTTTACATTCAAAGCTAGTGTGCCAGTGAAGCTGTGACCGGGAGTAAGAGTCAGTTCTTATTTGTGCTTCAGCCAAGACGTACGCTCACTTCACTGGTAGGAGAATACGTACTACTATACCCAGGTACGATGGCTAATTGATTGCAGATGTTTTCTTTAACCACATGTTCCTTTGCTCAGCACTTAATGTAAAACAGAGCCTATTCGTGAGGAACATGATGTTTATGTAGGATGTCGGAGTGCTTACGTTTGAATCACTAAATTTATAAAAGCTAGGGTCTTACCTGCCGAAGTTTGCGCCGACAATTATGCGTTATATGTGCAGACGATGTTTGTAAACACCGTCTTTGGCACTCTTCTAACTTTTGCACTTCCAGCTCAGTCATGAGAAAAACATGCTTTCGTCTTGCTAAAGGGCAACCACATTTTGATTTCGCTTGTTGCGGAATAATCAAGTTTGTTGAAACTTGCAAGTGAACTTTCTACATATATATTCGCCGCCTAACTAACCTCGGAAGCCGCAGAAGTCGTTCGACTAAAAAGACAGGTATGTCAGCATTAGAAACCGATTCACGGACATGTGGTAATGGGGGTGATAGCTGATACCTTAGAGACAGCGAAGCGATATAAGCGACTTCTTACACCCATTGGAAGTACTAAGGGTCTCTTTGCTGGCGCATTTCATATTACGACGGCGGCGGCAGAAAACAGCGCCAATCTAAACGCTAGTAGAATGAGACCATAATAGCTAATGCTGTAAAACACGTTGGTCCATCTGCTATCGCCTTGTGGAACCACAAGAAATACTAGATAGCGATCTACCTACGAAATGGCTCACCTAACCTTGATTCTCACAGTGCGTGGGATCAGCACTATCTGTTCTTTCGCGCTGTGTATTTTGAAAGCAGCTCTTAATACAGCGTGCTTACGTTTTAGAAAAGTCAGTCATGCAGAATGTATGAGGTTCAAATACCAAGCTTCATCACATGAAATTTAGCACTGGAGGTATCGCATCATAAAGTGTGACCAACACATGTGATTTCATTGTGGGTGAAGCATGTAGTTGCACTGAAATCTACCAAAACATAACTTTCGTCTTGCCTCAAAGTAGCCATTGAGCAAAAAAAATTTCTTCTTTCTCCGGCATTACCGTCTGGATGAAATTTTCGAGCTTCTGTTCGAAAGGTCTCACGTGGTAAGATAGAATGACTTGACGAACCTTATGAATGTTATTCAGAAGCCTGCAAATTATTTGTTCAAATACGCATAAATTTGAGATATAAACTGCGTATGTTGCCAGAAAACCATGCCCGAGAGCCGCATCCGTCACGTGGCAGATGGCGCTGCCATCAGCAAATTCTACCCCCAGGACAGTGTCCGCTCGGCGCTGTGCTACCAGCCTGCGCCGGACGACATCTTCGTCGTCACACATTTCCCCCAAAGTGGTGGCGACTGGGTGCAAGAGATTATCTACTACATCTTCCACGAGAGGGCCCCACCAGCTTCGCTCATTGATCATGCGGCGCATCTACCGCACCTCGAAATGCAGGTAAGCGTGGCCTTGTTGCCTGCACGGTTGCGTCCAGTGTTTACGTCATGAAGGCTAAAAACGCCCGTACACCGACTGTAAACGGTCGCGCTTTCGACCATGCTGTTCATTCTCAAAATCCTGCCCATGGTGTTATAAAGGACCTTATTAGGGCAGGACGATAGAAAGCCAAGATACATTAAAGCCAAGGAAAGCGTAAGTGAGGTTGAAACTGTAATGCAGAAATATAACAAGGAAAGCAAAATGAATGGGGATGAAAAGGTGACTTGTCGCTGGTCGAAGAAGAACAAACTCCATTACGCGTTCGTTGCTGGGCACGTCCGCGTGTAAACTAAGTGTTGTTTCTGGCAATAACAGTCAGTCAGTCAAGAACAAATAATATTTTTTACCAAGGTGTACTCTGAATATATAGCGGATCATATATATCTTGTATACTGTCAATGATAGTATTGAAATTCTTGCCGTATTTCGACATGCTAACTGAGTAGGGTGGGCGGTTCGATTACATGCTGGTTTTAAAAATGAAAATTTCTAATACATGATTGTTTCCTGTGATGGTGCACCGGGGCTGCTATCGCATGGCGTGACAGTGTTTGCTTGCATTTTTAAGGGATCCATTTGGTCATTTCAATCGATGAGCAGTACATCGCTGATTGTGGTACACACGTTGGCTATGTGCTTTAGTGCCCTCAGGCTAGTTACGACAGACGTTGCAAGCAGCGAGTCGCTGGAACAGCAGAAAACGTGTGTCGGACCCAGCATTCAATCCGCGCTTTACTGGTTTCCCATTCAGTCCGTTAGGAAATGCGCAGGGTGCCGTTAACATTAAGCTTTCTCTCGAGCGCGACGTGACACCCGGCAACGCAGATACACTTGTGGGAAATGACCACGACCCCTGCAAAAGCATCTTCATGATAATGTGCGGATATACAACGGAGTACAGTCAGAGGATGCTATACGTCGCTCTACAGAGCACACGATCTGCTCATCGGATGTTGCGTAGTTCCGTCTTCAATACGGATGTAATGACTAGATTTTCCTAGGCGTAATGTGAACTTAATGAAAAGATAAAGTGCAACAATTGTTATAGCAGCTTTACTTACAGAGAATACATCAAAAAATTCCGTTTTGTATCGTCATGCACTGCCCTGAATGTGATGAGGTTCATTACCCCTTAAAGAAACATGCAACATGAGTGAGTGCTGATTACAGATTTTGATAGAGATAATCAGTATTATGTCTTACAAATATTGGTGAGATCAGGAAAAAGGCAAGCATCAAATTTACAACCCTTTAACACTACCATAAAGAAAACATCACACTTGTGAAAGTTTTATCCATTGATTTTAGACTTCACACTTTTCACACATTCTCGCCCGCACCTTTTCCTGCCTCCTTAGGAAAGCAGTTGCCCCGAAGAGAAAATACTTTTTCGTAACGTCCGCTGAGGCAACATCCGTGTTCGCTGTTTTTCACTGCACGTTATTTAACATTTTAGGCGGACAAAAATAATGTTTTGTAAATTATGTGCCGCTGTGAGATCTACCTGGACTTCGTGAGCAGAAGTTTTGCATTCCACCGCATCGTCGCGTAAGCTTCGTGGTGTTTATCATATTGCTGCTTCACATGCTGTCACAAATGCTGTCAGAGAACTTCAGTATTGGTTTGCTACAGAGTTGTAGATATTGTACTTCAATTTCTTTACGTTATCACTTTCTGGCAACTTTTTGAAAAAAATTATATGTCCTCTGGGACGCCGCGGTCGCTCAGTAAACACCAGCAGGCCCCAGTCTTGGCCTGTCGCACCCAAGAGCGGCAAGCCGAGCTTCGAACCACCGCTTGCGCTCACGAGTAACTTTGTCGTCTACTTCTTTCAATTCTGGCGCCGATGCCCTAGTTCCCATACCGCCCCTCTCTCTGCGAAGGTGAAGATGGCACTGGCCCACGGCGACTTGCAGTGACGGCACCGCGGCCCCGGTGGCGAGAAAACCTTGCACACTGCTGCACTGAACGAAGATCGGTGGAGCAGGTAACGTTCGGTCACCGAGGTCTTCGAGGAATCCGAGGGCGCTATACCTGGCTGGGTTCCCGGACGTACGCTTCGCGAAGATGCGGCAGACCACGTGGTGAAGCCTCTGACTTTTCGAAGTCTTGCAGGAACCAGAAGGCCCTAAACCATTTCCGCAGGCACAGCTGGTCCGGTCTTCCTCCTGGACATCATTTTGATGAGTGCACGCAGAAGGTCGCCGGAAGTAGCAGCCGCCCGCTCGGTGTCATTCCACAGCACAGAGACCACACGGCACTGCACTACGCAGTTAACAGTACGGGGAGATAGCAGACGGTGATGATTCTCGCTCGAACGGTGCCGCTACCACTATCGTAGGCAACTGAGCTCAAGCTCCCACGAGGTTCCCGTCGTAGCCATCGTTGAACACCTTTTCTTCGGAATCGTCGTCATCGTCTCCGCTGCCAGTGCCGCCAGCCGGCACCGAGGAACCGCCGGCACAGTCCTAGACTATGCCCTCTTCGGGCTCAGACGAGGACGAAGCGCCGCTCTTGTTCTCGGTTCGGAAGAACCCGACGAGGGGTTCTTCCAAGCTGTTTTCTGCGACAGCTTGCCTTTGCATGCTTTGGCCGCTCGTTTGCCGTCAACGGTCAGTAGTCATCGCTCTCCGACATCTCCGACTCCCTGGACGTGGCCATGCCTCCGACGTTGGAGCCCCGCGTGGTCCCCATGCTTCGACAACTTGTCGCGTTGATGCAGTACTGCATCGAGCTGATGCAGTAATCGCACCGGCAGGTCCCTTCTCCAATGGTAGCGTTGGGAGCTACATCAGCACATAATAAACAGCTCCGCCCCCGTGTTCAGACAGAGTAGGAGTCGGCGGAAACACTCCTCAGCGAACGGTAGAGCTGCAGCTCGCACCGCGGAGATGACCACAAACCAGGCTGGGCAGGCGTCGCTACCGCCCATGGTACGGACACCGCCCGCCTTCCCCACAATCATGGTCCGTCCCGGAACGCTGCCGGGGACCAACGTTACGGGTGCTAATGTAGGAACGGCGCGGTCCCTCATTCCACGCCAGCAGGCCGCAGTCCTGGCCGGTCGCGCCCAAGGGTACTCAGCCCCCCGCAGGGGCGTCTGCGTCAGCAGGCGTTTGGTGTGTTGCGACACCACGTACCCGAGCACACGAGGGTTGGACTCTCCCGCGTCTAACCGTGTGCGGCTTAGCAGTGTCCGGGGAAAAGGGTATCCTGGGGGTTGAGCCAATGCCGGGTGATGGGACCTTTACGGCCCCTCGGCGGCGGCAATGCACCTCTTTCGCCTCGGCTTCATGTAGACGGCACCCCCGGATTGACCCACCCGGGGGAAATCGGTAGTTGCCTTTTCCTGTCTCTCTCTCCCTCCAGCCTTCGTCTTTCTCTCACTTCCCACTTTCCTGTCTTCTCCTGGCTTCTTTTTACTTCCAATTTTCCAGGCAGCAAGGGTTAACCTCGTGTGAATAGCCACCCTAGGTTATTTCATATTTGGTCATAGTGATGACGTATAGCTGGAGTTTACAGGACCTGTACATACAGTACCTGTAGCGTCCCTTTGTAGGGCTCCATGGTGGGTGACTGGCGTTATTGCCGAAATTTAAATTTGTCTATGGCTAGCTCCTTTCCTCGCCTTCCCGATCGCCCTCAGAAAAGAGGACGCACCGAAGATGTTTTCCAGTTCTTTGGACGCCAATGCCCGAACTTCGCACGGTACCATGCGATCCAATCAGAAAAATCCGATAAACAAATACGAAATATTTCCACTTTTCAAGTTTCCAAGTCCTTAACTGATGTCCTTGGTCCAGGCTACGAGGTATCAAGGCTGGCAAGTGGTGAGCTCCTGTTAGAGCTGCATGATCAGAAACAATACGAAAAGTTCCCCAGTCTAGTATCATTTGGGGATTTTCCACTGACAGTCACTCCACACCGGACTCTGAACACCACCCGCGGAGTTGTCTCGGATGATGATTTGCTGCAGCTGACAGAGGCTGAGCTCCTGGAGGGCTTCAGTGAGCAGACTGTTGTCAATGTGAGAAGAATTAAGATGAGAAGGGATGGAAAAGAAATTCAAACGAAGCACCTAATACTCAATTTTGGTTCAAGTTTTCTGCCCGAGTCTGTAGAGGCGGGGTACATCAAGCTCCGTGTCAGATCATATGTGCCGATTCCGCTAAGATGTTTCATATGCCAGCGTTTCGACCACAGTTCGCAGAGCTGCCGGGGCCGCCAAACATGTGCGAAATGCAGTGCCCTTGAACACGCCACTGAAGCTTGTAAGAACTCTCGGCACTGTGTAAACTGTGACGGGGATCACGCCGCGTACTCGCGGTCGTGCCCCTCCTGGAAGAAGGAAAAAGAAATTCTAAAGATAAAAGTAAAAGAGAATATATCGTTCAAAGAGGCACGAAGTCGGGTAGCATACCTGCCAAAGAAAAGCTTTGCCGAAGTGGCGCGTCAGGGGGCAGCGTCACAACGGCCTCCGGCGGCTGTCCGACCCACAAGCAGTGAGTCGGCAGTCACGCCATCTGCCCCAACGGTGGTCGCAGCTAGCGCTGCTCCATCAACCGAGCAGAAGGGACTATCAACCCCGAAGGTGGGCGCAGCCGAGACTGCCCCAACCTCCCCGGCCCCTTCCAGCGCAGGCAACAGCCGGCGCAGCCAAATCCCTCAGGGAGCCCCATCGACCTCCGGGCTGGTGGGCGCAGGGGTCTTGCCCTCCAAGGCGGCACTCTCTCGGGAAACTTCTCGCTCGCAAGAGCACGTGTCCGGCGCCTCACAAGAGGCAATGGACACTACACCTATCCTCAAGGCGCACCAAGCGCCTAAGGAGCGGCGAGGCTCCCTCGAACGCTTCAAAAACGACAGAACCCCCGTTACAGGGCCTCGAAAGAGCTCTGTAACCTAAGGCATCACCTCCGTTTCTATACACACAGTACTTATTTACTTCCAATATGGATACACAAATAATCCAATGGAACGTCAGAGGTCTTCTTAGGAACCTTGATGACGTGCAAGAACTTATCCAAAAACACAATCGAAAAGTGCTGTGCCTACAGGAAACACACTTAAAACCAGAACACACAAGCTTTCTCCGACCGCATGTCAAGTTTCGCTAAGATCGTGATGATGCTGTCGTATCATCAGGCGGTGTTGCCATTTTTATTCATAAAAGTACTTCCTGTCAGCGTTTACAGCTACAAACGCCCCTTAAAGCAGTGGCGGTTCGAGCTGTTCATTTAAATAAACTCATCACCATTTGCTCGCTTTACGTACCCCCACACTACAAGTTAAACAAGCATGAATTTCAGTCATTTATAGACGAATTGCCAGAACCTTATGTTGTTCTTGGCGATTTCAATGCGCACAGCTGCCTGTGGGGCGACTCTCGTATAGACGCGCGAGGTCGTCTAATTGAACAGTTCCTTTTTTCTTCAGGTGCCTGCTTGCTGAATAAGAAGGGACCCACATATTACTCTCTAGCAAACAGAACCTTTTCTTCAATAGGTCTTAATATAGTTTCCCCGTCTATACTGCTCGAACTCGAATGGGAAAAGTTACGAACAATCCTTACGGGAGCGACCACTTCCCCATACTGAAAAGAACATCTATAGAAAAGGAATATCCTCCACAAGCTCCTAGGTGGAAGATAGACACAGCTGACTGGGAGAAATTTCGAACTCTCACTAGCATCTCATGGGCTAAGATGTCTTCTTTAGAAATTGATGCTGCTGTGGAGTATCTTACAGCATTCATAATAGATGCCGCATCAAAAGGCATATCCGAAGTGAGTGGTTTGGCATGCAAACGACGTGTACCATGGTGGAACAGCGAATATAGGATCGCCCGTAACAATCAGAACAAGGCGTGGGGGTTGCTACGCGCGTCTCCCACTGCGGAGAATCTTGTTAACTTTAAGAAAGCGAAGTCCCAAGGCAGGCGAACCCGCCGACAGGCCAAAAGAGAAAGTTGGCACAAGTTTTTATTGAGTATTAACTCGTTTAGAAATGAGGCCAAAGTCTGGAACAAGGTTATTAGGATAAGAGGGCGGCAAACATATTCAGTCCCTCTGGTAAGCACACAGGGCGATACACTCCAAGACCAGGCAGACTCACTTGGGGAGTATTTTGAGAGCGCATCAAGTCCAACAAATTATTCACATCCTTTTTCAACTACAAACAAATAGAAAAACGTTAGCCATTAACCAGAAAAAGATGAGAATGAGCCTTACAACCGTCCTTTTAGTATTGCCGAATTGAGAGCGGCCTTGAGCGCATGCAAGAGCTCCGCACCAGGATCGGATAGAATAATTTATGAAATGCTCTAAAACTTGCACAATGATACGCAATTTACACTACTCACACTTTTCAACACCATCTGGGAAGCCGGGTACCTTCCAAACGCATGGAAGGAAGCCATTGTGGTCCCTGTTTTGAAACAAGGCAAAGATCCTTCCTCAGTGGCAACTTACCGCGCGATAGCCCTCACAAGTTGCACTTGTAAGGTGTTTGAAAAAAGAATAAATCGGCGACTCATTCATTTCCTTGGACAGAGCAAAATGCTTTATCCTTATCAGTGCGGCTTCCGAGAAGGGCGCTCCACAACCGATCATCTCATACGTGTTGAAGGTGATATCCGGGACGCATTTATAGATAAACAGTTCTTCCTATCGATATTTCTCGATATGGAAAAGGCGTATGATACAACGTGGCGTTACGGAATCTTAAAAGACTTGTTAGACATGGGCATCCCTGGTAATATGCTTAACCTAATAGAAAGCTATCTGTCTAATCGTACCTTCCGGGTAAAAGTCGGCAATGTATTTTCACGTCCTTTTACCCAAGAAACGGGTGTACCACAAGGAAGCGTGCTCAGCAGCACGCTCTTTATCTTGAAGATGAACACGCTTCGTGCTTCATTACCACCGGCCATCTTTTACTCTGTCTACGTGGACGACATTCAAATAGCTTTCAAATCTTGTAACCTCGCAGTCTGCGAGAGACAGGTACAGCATGGCCTGAACAATGTGTCAATGTGGGCAGACAAAAATGGATTTCAGATCAATCCTAACAAAAGTTCTTCTGTTCTTTTTGCAAGAAAGAGAGGCCTGATCCCAGATCCTTGCTTAGAACTATGTGGAGAACAGATACCTGGAAAAAAAGAACACAAATTTCTAGGTGTTATACTTGACTATAGATTTACGTTCGTCCCCCACATTAAACATCTTAAAGAAAAATGTCTGAAAACAATGAACCTAATGAAACTTCTATCCCAGACTACGTGGGGTAGTGACAGGAAGTGCTTAATGAATCTCTATAAGAGCCTGATTCGTTCACGATTAGATTATGGTGCCGTCATCTATCATTCCTCCGCCCCGAGTGCGCGAAAGATGCTAGACCCTGTTCACCATCTAGGTATCCGCTTAGCCACGGGCGCTTTCAGGACAAGTCCCATTGAAAGTTTATACGCAGAATCGAATGAGTGGTCACTTCATCTCGAGAGAACATACATCAGCCAAACACATTTTCTGAAAGTCCACTCTAATCCTCAACATCCGTGTTATAATACCGTTAACGAGGCGACATATGCTACACTCTGTCGCAATCGTCCCTCCGTAAGACAGCCTTTCTCTCTGCGTGTGAGGGAGCTTATTCATGAAATGCATGTTCCACTCCTCGAGCTTCGTCTAATGCATCCAGCCAAGCTGCTACCTCCTTGGGAGTGGCAGCTTATACAATGCCATACATCTTTCACTCAAGTTACAAAGCACGCTCCAGAGATTGAAATCCAAATGCATTTCCTGGAACTCCAGTACAAGTACGCCTGCACCAAATTCTACACAGACGCATCGAAGACACGTGAGAGGGTGTCCTATGTAGCCGTCGGTCCATCCTTCTCGGAAACCGGTGTACTGCATCCGGAAACTAGTATCTTTACGGCTGAGGGCTACGCCCTGCTGTCGGCCATAAAGTATATTAATAAATCAGAACTCAAGAAATCAGTTATATATACGGACTCCCTTAGTGTTGTGAAGGCCTTGATGTCTTTCTGTAACCACAAAAATGCGGTAAATAATGAACTCTACTCCGTACTGTGTAAAGCATATATGTCTAACCAACATGTGATTTTATCCTGGGTGCCTGGACATAGGGGTATCGAGGGAAACGTTCTATCGGATCAGATGGCCACATCAATTTCATTGCATGCAGCTAATCCTACTGCTTCAGTCCCTGTCACAGACCTGAAACCTTTCTTAAGAAGGAAACTCCGAAACCACTGGCACCACATGTGGGACGCAGAAGTAAATAATAAACTGCACTTTATAAAGCCACAGTTAAGTTTTTGGCCCTCCCCGACAAAACCTCGGCAAACAGATGTCCTATTCTGTCGCCTCAGAATAGGACACACATTTGGGACCCATCATTTTCTACTTACTGGAAGTGAACCTCCAACCTGTGGCAGATGCGGTGAGAGACTCACCGTCCTCCATGTCCTCTTGGAGTGTCGGAAAGCTGAACCTGAAAGAAAGAAACATTTTCCGCTTGCATAACGTTATTACATCCCTCTACACCCGGCTATGTATCTTGGTAAGGAACCGCTTTTTAACATCAAGGCAGTCCTCGACTTCTTAAAGGATGTAATTCTACACGTTATAAGCCCATTAAATTCGTAGAGCATCCTCGCTCTGGAGGATGCCGCTGCGATAATTGTTTTGAACAGCAGATGCCTCCATGCCCTTGTGTTTCAAGGGCTCTAAGGAGGCAGTAGTGCTCTAGCATATCTTATATAACCTGATATATTTTTAGACATCATGTCATTCTTTTTAAATGCGTCTTATTGTTCATAGAACACGTTATAAGTCATCGCCGTAATCTTATTATACATATTTTATGCACTTTAGCGCGATCATTTTTAAGGCCCTTCTGCAGCCACATCACACCAACTTCATATAACTCATAATTTCACTCCACACTCATTAACGCGGATTTGGCGCTGTTTGTCCATAATTGGCCCTTGCGCCATAAAACATAAGACATTCATTCATTCATTCAAGAGTACTCAGCCGAGCTTCGAAGCATCGCTCGCACTCACGAGTCACTTTGTCCTCTACTTCTTTGACTGCTGGCTCCGATACCGGAGTTCCAATAGGCCTTAAGTCTAAATTATGCTTTCCAAGGTGTATACAATTAGGGTTCCTCTGTGAGCTTATTTGGAATTCCCTTCAAATGCGTTCAGCAATTCTTTGCTGCGCGAATGCCCAGAAAAAAATTAGATCCTTTTAGGAAAGCATAGTGAATGTGCCACGTTTAACTACTTAGTCACCTTCTCGATGAACTATAATGGTGCGAGGAAACCACCTTGAAAAGTTTATGGCTCCATGCAGCGGGATCAATAATATAATATTTTTATGGCAAAATCACCACTGTTACTGCTATGAGACAATCATAAACGTAGTTTGCATAAGTCCAAACAAGCGTACGGACAGGCTAGGAAGGCATACTGTGCTGCTGAGATTGGCCAGTCTGGCAGTTTCGCAAGCAGCGATATTAGGACACTGATCGTAACTGACGCCTATGATAGTCCACTAGTTTGTTCTCGACGGTCTCCTGGCCTGCGAGCTAAGCTGTGATAGTAGTCTTTGCGCTCGTTACTAAAGAGGAAGATTTTCGTTCTCTTTCTGCCTGTCATGTTGCCATCGTTTCATTTATTACTATTACTTCATGCGGGACAGCAAATCGGTCTTATTTCCTGTAGGCAACTCACCTCTTCCTCTTTTTCCCGTTACAATAACGCGAAATCTAAAAAAAATATTTACATCACGGCAGTTCTCATACATCCTGCCGAATCTGATAACGGAACTCTGAATACGCCAGCAATACCTTTGTAAAAAAGTATTTGTCGCACTTGATGAATAGTCCATGAACTTTGGCTTGACATCGCCGACAGAAGTCCCAGAGCTGTCGTACATTCCATTGCTTGCGAGCCAAACAACGAACAGCCATCCCCAACTGCTGCATCTGTGAATTTGTGATTTTTTACTGCATCAGATGTGCGGTGATATTGTTCTTTGGACAATAGTAATTTAAACCGCGCGCAGCGTCGACCGTCGTGGCAAGTGTTGTCCATTGTTTAATCTGAAGTATGTGAACAAACATCAATATTCACCAAGTAGGTGCAGTGCGCAGAACCTCGAACAAATTGCTATTCACCAAAACTACGGGAGAGCGCTTCCGGTTGTATTTCGCGACAGATGCGAATTCCCCCCATCATGGGTTATGACTGCGCGACGTAGCAAAAGTAAGCCGTGGTGTTCTCGACACGTGAAATGCAAGGCCAGGCAGAGAGCTCACGTTTACGCTGCTTATAAGAAAAACCCTTCGCCGAAGCTTAAAGATAAACTCAAGAACAAAACTGAAGAGATGAAGGTAGCTACGCAGAGAGCCAAAGATAAATACTTTAGCACGTTCCACCTGCGTATACAGAAAAGACCGAAAGAACTGTGGCAATTCTTTAAAATGAACAGTAAAGATGTATTATCAATACCTGCTCTTGATCGCGACGGTTCTACCATCCATAACGACATTGAAAAAGCCGAGTGCTTTATCTCGTTTTTCAGTTCTGTGTATGCTGCTCGTGTTGACACTCAAAACACTGTGGCGCGACCCACCCAAGTGGTGGGTGAGCCCATGGACGATATCGTGATCGACCAACGAGGAATAGAGGCAGCTCTCAGGACATTTAATACGCCTAAAGCAACTGGGCCTGATGCTTTGTCACCAGCACTGCTTTCTTTGTGCCCACGGGAGGTGTCCCAATATCTGTGTGTAATCTTTACTAAATATTTACTAGAAATATCCTTACCAGACGACTGGAAACTTGCCAATGTCGTCCCTGTGCTTAAAGGTGGACCGCGAAGTAGTGTTTTGAATTACCGGCCCATCTCGCTTACTAGCGTTGCCTGTAAGGTACTTCAGCATGTGCTTTACAGTTGTGTTATGAGCCACATGAACGTGCACTCTTTGCTGAGCCCCCATCAGCATGGATTTCGCAGAGGATTTTCCTGTACAACACAGTTGCTTGAGCTAACGCATGATTTAGCAGGAGCTTTGGATAAGGGTTTTTCTGTTGACAATTTGTTTCTAGATTTTAAGAAGGCGTTCGATGTTGTCCCTCACTCTTTACTTATAGAAAAATTGGAAATCTGTAATATAAACAGTACGGTTGTTAGCTGGATAATAGAATACTTAAATTTAAGAAAACAAAAAGTTGTGCTTAATGGCAAAACATCCCGTGAAGTTGATGTGTCCTCTGAAATACCCCAAGGATCAGTCATAGGACCACTTTTATTTCTTATCTATATAAATGATACTTGCTCCGGTATTTCATCGTAAATCAGGCTATTTGCCGATGATTGTGTTTTGTACAGCACTATTGATTCTACCCATGGCTGCAATGTTTTACAAGACGACCTGTACAAGGTAAATGAGTGGTGCAAGAAGTGGCACATGCACATTAACATAAAAAAAACCGTTCATATGCGTTTCTCGAGGAAAAGAACCCCTCATGACTTTTGTTACTCTTTATATATCGACGTTTATTTCACACCTGTTCTTTCTTGAAGCCGTCACATTGATCACATCACATCTAAGGCATGCCGCATTCTAGGTTTCCTGCGCAGAAAAGCAAAAAAGTTGCCACTGGAGACAAAGGTATTATAGTACAAATCAAATATCCGATCTGTACTGGATTATGCGTGTGCAATGTGGTATCCGTGGACGGCACGTGACGTGAACAGTTTAGAAAGAATTCAAAGCATAGCCGTTCGTTTTGTTTATTCAAATTACACTAGAAATTTCAGTGTTTCAAGAGCAAAAGAAAGCCTCAGTTGGGAGCCACTGCAGCAACGCAGGAAATATCTCAGACTGAAACTCTTTAATAACATATTCCACTCTCGAACAGGTATAAATCCGGGAAATATTTTTCCAAGCCTGATTACGTTTCTCTATGGCTGGACCATGAAAATAAGGTTAAGGAAATAGTCTGCAAAACTGAAGCGTTTAAAATGTCAATTTTTCCCCAGAACCATAAGCCAATGGAACAAACTACCATCCGATGTCGCATTGATTCTATCAAATGATGTATTTTCAAACTCAATACGTCCACTGAAGTAAGATAGTGTTTTTGTGTTTTGGTGTGTATGTGCGAGTATGAAAGCATTCCGGGTATATGTCTTGTTTTGCCTGCTTTATTTATTGGTTTTTTGTTTCCTTCTCCACCCCCCCTCCCGCTTTAATTTCTACGGGCGCTGTGGGTATTGTGATAAATAAATAAATAAAAGGCTGTCGGTTTCTATCTGGCAACTTGATAAGTAACGCAGTGCGCCATTGCCAACAGGCTGCAGAATCAATTATAGGGACCTAGAGTAAAACCTCGCTCAAGGCTTTAGCTTAAGATATAAAAAAAAAATTATTTTTTGGGGGGGGGGGGCGGTGAATCATATCTTCGTAAATTGTTTCTAAATAACATGTCTTTTGTTTGAACTGGCTCCGAAAAATCCAAACAGAGTTGCGGAGCGCACCCACATGTCTGCATCTGTACAGCAATCCGCCCCTGTGCTCATGCGTCTGGAGCTGGACCTGAGATATTGTTATTTTGTGGCCGAGACTCTTTCCAAAGAGGAACAGATTTGGTTATCTGTAGACTGGCTAGAGGAGTTTTCAGAAGAACATGAAAGAGCTTGCTGCACCTTGTGCTTGAAAGGGAAGAAATAACATCCACCCGTCTTTGCGCGGGCGGATTCTTCTCTTAAACTTCAGAGTTTAAGAGAAGAATTCGTCCTCGACCATGATTCAAACCCGAGACTAGTGCCTTTCCGGGATGGTCGTTCTATCATCTCAGCTAACCAACTACAGGCTCATGGATCGCAGGTTTATGGCAAAATATTCCACAAACCGAAGCACTAATAGAAAAATTTCTTCGCCCTTTTTCTTTCGCTTTCATAAACTTTTCTCCATTTTGCAGGCTTTCGCAAAACTTGTTTGCGATGTGTCGGAATATTTCGATTAGAAGGCTAATTAGGCGTTGCTCTGCAAGCTGCCAGCATCCTGGTTAGCTCAGATGGAAGATCAGCAGTCGCGGAAAGGCGCTGGTCCTGGGTTCGACTGCCGGAACCGGAATAATTTTTCTTCAACGGCGAGGCTGTGCTATTGAGAAACGTCTATGGAGGTCCTTTACAGATTTGTACTACAAGGCTGGCGGGTGCGAATTATCATTCCCTTCTATAAAATTCTCTGCACCTTGCAGGTTTCACAGAACTGATTTCGCATTTGTTGGATCAGTTGATTTCGAGTTTCACTCGAAGGGCGAAGCACTGGCAATGATTTTAAAGTTGTATTATATTACGCGAAGACTTGTGTTGGTATGCGCAGTGCAAATCGGCTGTAAACATTCGCTCAATAACGCACGTGATGTCACCTCCACCAAAATACACACAATAAAAGATTTCACTCGATGAGCGCCAGCAGTGCCGGGTAACGCTGGCGGAATGACTTGTTTCGGCAGTTTCGGCAGCTGGTACCATGCACGCTCGCCTCAAAACGATCGTTATGTGCTGGCGCCCTCTTTAGTATTTCCGTGCGGAACCTCCGAAACTGAAAGATTGCGTGACCACTGACCTAGCTGGCGCTAACACATGACGCATCAAGGTACAACTCTTCTCAATTGACCTTCTCCGTCGCGCTCGATTGCTGACCCTAGCACCAGTAGCACATCACGTGACCTTCAATTCCCAGCTCGTGTGTCGGGCATGCGCCGTCGCACGCGGCACAGCACGAATAAATAGCCCCCATAGCACGGTGATGGCAAAACACAACAGCTATGACGACAGCATGTATACACCTGTGGCGGCCGCATAATTGATATCGCAAAGAAAGGAGGTTCCGCTATTTTTGTGCCGGACACTAGGATCGGGTTTTTTGTCATTTTGGTTAAACAGGATAATGTAGTTATCTTAACACCAAACTGTGAAAGACAATCACTTACCGAAATAAGTAATTTCATTGGAAAGCAAAGACGTTTGCCTTTCTTCATGTCGATATATTTTAATGCAGAATTTGTGTAGCAAAGTTGACTGCTAAAATGGAAACAAAGTGAACCGATGTGATCAGTAAGGTAGTCGAGGAACTTGACTGGCCTTAGCGGCAGTGTAACCAGAGCTAGAAGCACAGGCTCCCGGTGTACTTTATCCCTTACAGACAGATTGTTAAAGGCCGGGGGCACCGGCGTCTGATGCGAGACGAAAAAAAACGCAAACATACAAAGACGGGCGCTGTCTGTCTCGCGTCAGCACCCGGCGTCATCACCCAGGAGCAAGTCGCAGCAAACAATTCTTGTTTCCTTAATAAAATTATTACAACAACGTGAGCCTTGAATGCTAATATTGTCTACTTGCGCCCACTTACTTAGAGCCCCGTTATGCGGAATAATAAAATAAGTTTAATCTTTCTTTCCAAATACAGAAGGAAGTGGAACAAGAGCTAAATGCGCATGCCCTGAGAGGGGGACTTTCTCCAGTCAACATTTCAAGCCGACAAACACACATACGAGCCCTGAAATGTGATGTACTTCCGACGTAAATCGTAACACAAATTATGCAATTATCTACAACTAAAAATTTTAATTCCGAACAGTAAGCAGCTATGCGGTGTTTACAAATATATTAAGCACTATTTCCGTACACCGTGTAAATGCGCTCAATACTTAACATCAATGAGAAAAAATTCTCGCACACGATAACTCAGACAATTATTTGAACAATAGTTTTATTGTAGGATGC
This sequence comes from Dermacentor variabilis, assembly GCF_050947875.1. Lineage (NCBI taxonomy): Eukaryota > Metazoa > Arthropoda > Arachnida > Ixodida > Ixodidae > Dermacentor > Dermacentor variabilis. The sequence continues at coordinate 34,018,014 of NC_134574.1, forward strand.
ATTCACGCGTACAATTATATTATTCAAAGCGCACATGAGAGAATATAAATAAACATTCATGAGAAACACAGAAGAAACCCTACATCTTTCACATTATTATATTGTAACACCAAACTACTTAGATGCTTTTCATATATCGTTCACTGAAGTTAGTTTCTTGCTCTACTCCATTTCAGAAATGCGAATTTTGTAGTTCATATGCTGTCTACTAGAATTAGTTCTCAATTGTGGTGTCCTCACGGTGCTTCTCCTCAAGCATACTTTGGTGGAGATATTATAGTCATATTTCTATATAATCAATTTTTAGATGTTTTATTCGTTTATAAATATATACCCAAGTTACGTTAAGAATTTCATGTTCAAGAAACAATTGATGAATACGTAAGTCCTGCAGTCGTCAATGATAGTTGTCTAAAATTCCCAGGACCCATTTCTCTGTAACATTTATCTTAGGTAAATTCTGGTTACTTGCTGCATACCAAGTGGCAACATGATAACGTGAAATTAAATAGCGTACAACAGAGTGCTTTTTAACCCACTATGGCAGTAGCCCACTAAGTTTAAAGAGGCAGCCTACAGACTTAGTTCTTTCGTTACCTTCTTTACATGTGTATGCCAAGGCAGGTCTTTCTGAAACAAGACAGCTAAAATTTTCTTTACTTTTTCCTCTTTTCTCCTAGTGTCATTAAATAATAATGCTGTATCTTCGTTCAAAGAGGTATTTCTTCGCCCTAAAATAATATGGTTAGTTTTACTTACACTTAGTTGTAGTTTGTTTTTACATATCAAAATTGATAATATATATAAATACTGATTAGCTAATTGCTTAAGGTGCGGAATTGTTTTGGCCACAAAAAGGCCGTTGGCCCCACCAGCAAACCTAATAAAGTACTAGCAATTTAAAATTTCAGATATATCGTTGTGAATAATGTGAACAATAATGGCCAAACTATTGACCCTTGTGGAATCTCTCCTATTATTCTAGGTTTTTGCGACGCATCGTTATTGAAGGCTGCATACTGTAGACGGTATATCAGGTAATTCTTCATAAGCGAAGTGCAATTCATCGAATACCATAATCACTGAGCTTGCACAGAGTGCTTCCCTCCATGTAGTGTTTATTAAGATTCGCAGATGCCTTTTTCTCTGCACTGCAAAGGAAGCAGAAATTAAACAGAAAACAGAAATCTCATTCATCTGAATTGAAAATGCCTCACAACTGGTGTCACAGATATGTCCCATCACAGAAGAATTAAATACTTTTGAGCAATTTCTTGTCCGTCACCTTAACACCTACCTCGTCCTTTATGAAGTCAGTGTGACTTCCTTTAGTAATACCGCGCCATTTCTTTTTCAATCAGGATCGTTTCTTGTCAGAACACAAGCTTGAGAGTGTTCTGGCAGTTGGTAGTTCTACTGCACTAAGGATTCTTAGAAGAAACTACAGAATAATGCGTTGACGATGTACTCATCTTAATTTATTTGCTATTGCAGGGCTCCGAGGCTGCACAGGCCATGCCAAGACCCGGAAGCATCCGCACGCATCTACCATTTCACCTCGTTCCTCGCGCGAACTCCGCGAAGTACATTTACGTAGCAAGGAACCCGTACGACTGCAGTGTCTTCTTCTTCGAGCAGCTCTGTAATTCTCAGGGCAGAACCGTTAACGAAGCCTTCGAAGCTTTCCCAGCATTCTTCGAAAAGTTCGTCGATGGCCGTGCGCTCTGCGGTGATTATCTCACTGACCTCCTCTCCTGGTACGAGAGGAGATTCGACGACAACGTGCTCTTTCTCACGTACGAAGAACTAGTCGAAGAGAACAAGACGTCAGTCCTGAGGATCGCTGACTTTTTAGACGAAGAAGGCGAGCACGGGAAGAAGTTGAGACGGAACCGGAAGTTACTTGAGAAGATCTGCGCAGAGACGCGACACCGGGGTGTCTGGGAATGCGTGGACCGAGACACTAAGGAGAAAGCAAAGGAAGCTGCCGCTATATCCAACGAAGGCAAACCGGATTGGGTCAAATGCTTGCAAAAAGCCCAAAATTCGGTGACCTTCGGCAGGGTGTTCAAGAGTTCTGAAGAGAGCAAGCCGCACCTTACTCACGATATATTTACACCGGATATGATGGCGAAGCTGCAAGAGCGCATTATGGCAGCGGCCGGAACCACTCGCACTGTCATGAGCCTGTGGCAGAGTAACAACTAATCATCAACATATGCGAGGATTGGCCTTATTCCTGCAAATCGTCTGTTTCGGCCTTGACGCAATCATACCCGATTACAATCATTTTAAGAGGTTAAAGTGGTTAATATTCCAGTCAACAGCAGCGGCGATGGCGGCATGCGTCGTTCGCAAATGCGAACGGCCACATTCCTTCACGAGCATCAAAGTTTATGGGACAGAGTTATCGAGTGAACATTACAAGTGAAATAAACTTTGTTGAGTACATGTTCGAAATCAATACTACGATATTCATACCTTGGCAATAAAATTGATGCAAATAAGATTTATGCCATTAGTGAGCTGATTAGATGTGCCAAAATTAACATGCTAGTATATCTCTCATAGCGTTACGGGTTATTACAGATTGATTACTACGCACTGTGCGATCAACGGCCGGAAACCCAAACAAATTAGCGCTTGTAGTTTAGTTTCCTTGCGTGTGTGGTAAATCAAGCATCTTGCGGTCTCTATCAAGCGCTGCTCAACTGGGTGCCACCTAGACAGCCGCACAAGTCCGAGGATGTGAGCCCTCATCTCAGCCTTATGTGCGCATGTCTACCCGAAGCGAACGCTTGTCTCGTCTCAAATAGGAGCGAGACAGCGCCGCACAAGAAAAAATGGCTGTGGCTTAGCTAAGGTTAAGCCCAGGATGCCAAGCATACTAGCCTTTATTTTAGTTGTTGAACCACTGTTTAGCCTGGTGAACTGCTGTTGCTTGGCTATATTTGGTTCGGCTAGACGAAGAAACAACTCATGCGTTACTCTGCTTCGCCTTCAAGAGTGGAACGCGACAGCGTTCCCGTCGACCCGCCAAGGGGTGTAAGACAATGGGCTACGGCGCAGCGACTACGCGCCTCGCATAGGACGCGGTGAGCGTCGAGCAACGCAGCGTTCGGCGCGGCAACGAAATGTGCGCCTGAGCAAGCGACGCACGCCTGAGCCTTAGAAACAGCTCGTTTCTAAGGCAACACCGCATTCACTAGAGGCGCTTTTGTACCGCTTTGAAGCATCGTACTTGTGGCTCAGTGGTAGCGTCTCCGTCTCACACTCCGGAGACCCTGGTTCGATTCCCACCCAGCCCATCTTGCAAGAGTTGACCCAAAGCCACCTAGAAACAAGCGCAGCTGCTTATACACCGCCGCGACGCCGCGAGCGATGGCGCGAGTTGGAGCCCCGTTTCTCCTCTGTCGTGACGTCACGGTGTCACGTGGCCAGCCTTGAAGGCGACACCGCCGCGCCTGAGGAGCTGGGTTGAGCTCTAGTAATATGCTTCGCATGAAAGACATAGTACAAGGAGCGGCTACCTTGGCGTTGACTAACTGCTACACCCTATGGTCGCGGTGTGCATTAGGCAGGGCTCTCGCAATTCAAGGATAAGAAACAGTGTTAGAGTGTATGTGAAAACGTGGCCACATGGCGCTATACAAGTGAATGGCTCTCAATGAACCTGCTACAAGGACCATATGTTTGCAGCTGTAGCATCCGAGGTGACCTGGCGCAATATGGCCTCGCACGTGAAGTGACCCGCATCTCTTTGGCGTAGATTTCAGAACAGAAACATCGAATAGGTAGCACCCCCTTCGAGTCGGGGACCTTCCGCAAGGCCGGTCAGTGGAGGAGTGACCGGTAGAGTTGCAATTCAATACGCGCAGTTTCGCGACACGAGATTCTCCCTACGCCCCACTACCATTGTAGATTACAGCCTCCAAGAGAGACAGGAGGCGAGTTCTACCCAAAGAAGACCAATCGGGTACGCCGCTGGCCCATTTGGGGGTAGAGAGAAGAAAAAGTCTTTTACAGTTCGGCTGCTGTTTTGTGCCCTCGGAGGAGAGAGAGAAAGCGGCAGCCCGCGGACGCGCGGTTCGAAAGTGGCCTAACCGTGATGTGCCCTTATCCACGGAACGTGCAACGCGATGGCGCCAAAACAAAATGAACGGACGCAATCTCCACGACTTTACAACAATCAAAACAAAGCACCTAAGTTAAGGTTTGCTCGGCGAATAGTTAATTGTTCCACTCATCGCCGCATAAATAATATGCTCACTCATGAAGTGAACTTTGAGTACGCATTTATTATTGTGTACAGGGCTATTTTCGTATTATTTGCGTTAATTTCCTCAACATCGCCAGTAACATTATAGCATTAACCAACAGTGCGCCTATCACAGGCTGCGCTTTCCTACATTGATGCCAGAGGTAGGTAATCACCGGATACTAGGTCCTCGTCTTCAGATTTGCCCACTGGTAGTGCGGTAGCGTAGCTTTGCTAAGAGTAGACAGCAATATCTAGATAACTAAACCACATGAGACTCTTTCCAGTGCCGATGCAGGCCAACCAGGTAGTCTTTACTTATTCACTAGCTCTAGCACTTAGTTCTGAACTTTCGGCAGACCCTTCATGCGCAATAGTTATGGACGTCCATCATTGTAGATATTTGGTCCTATTGATGTAATATTATGGATTTTTTCTTGTAGCGCAAAAGACACAGGGACGGAGAAGGGAAGACAGGTACACGTAGGCGCTAACTACACACAACGAATTATCTATTAAATTTGAAGCTACGCAACGTACAGATACCCTTGAAGGTTGAGGTTTACAGCGTTTTAGAGCGTCGACGCCTTCGGAGATCACTCCAACGGCTTCATCTTCCGGTGCTAACAGGGAGACTTGACGCAATAGAGAAAGCTGCTCTGGCCTGGTCCCCAATTAGCCGTAGATATCAAGCGGACCAGGCCAAAGCAGTTATGGGCGGCCGATTCGCATAAGAAAAATAGATAGAATCCTGAGCAAAAGAGTGCTGCGTTTTTTCTTGCCCCCCCCCCCCTCCTACCCTTGAATTTTAACATGCCGCCTTCTCATCGGTGCATTGGGTCGGTAAAACCGCAAAAACTTTTATTGTTTCTTGCAGCCGCCGCCTGTGAAAACCGCAGGCGATGGGGTTGTGATTTCAGCTAACGGAAGTGCATTATACGTCATCTATACCGCCAAAATCTAAAGAGCCAGTTGGTCAATTCCAGATCCCGGTGGCTTTCTAAACAAGTATATGCGTAAGCATTGTATTAATAGCTCTTACAAATGATTATTTGCAGTACCTATCGTGGAGGATGCTCACAGCGAGAAGATTCGCGTTACAATGGATGGCAATCTATGTAAAACAGTGTCGCAGGAGTGCGTGGAAATAGACGCATCACTGGCCATTGACACCACAACTGTTGTCAGGCTTCCAGAGTGGATTGAACTGTTCATACCCATTCTTTTTTCAATAAGGTGACGTCTGACGAAGTATTTGTGGTGACGTCTGCCATCCTTAACATACGTGATTGACTTCTGTCATGATGTCGTTTTTTGACTTTTTGACGACGCCCTTCATTTCGTGATAAAAGTATCTGCTATGTTGCTACGAGACGTCTGAGTTATATTATTTTCTCCGTGCTAAGGTCAATTACAAAATGGACGTGTTACACACGTGTTATTGAAATGTTGCTGTTGATCTTAGATTGACACATTTCTCAGCACGAAAGCTACATCAGGACGACTCCAAAAACTGGTAAGTTCCCAAGGCCCGTAACATGAAATATATTAAGCAGCACTGTGCTTGAACAAGGACTGTTGTTTGCGACACCGCACATGAAACTTAAAGCTTTATTGCGATAACAATACATGAACACACGAGGCGCGGTCGTGATGCCGGTGCCACCGCGCTGTCATCATGTCGGCAGTAGATGCGTGGTCCGCGCATCATGGGTAACGGTGCGTCAACAATACGCGTAAGAACGCGCACGGCATGCCGCAGGCGCCAGAAAGCTCACTGCGAAAACGGGCAGCAGTAACATTTCTAAACTGTGAAGCAAATCGGACTCGGTGCTATTTTTTGCCGCATTTCAGTCACCACCGATGGGGAGACCTATGGGAAACGGTTATTTCATTCCAGTGAGTGAACTCTCCAATGAAGTATACAGGGTGCCCAACTATGATGCAGCAAGATTTAAAAATATGCAAGTTCCGCGTAGCTGGACGGAACCAATGTAATGTTCTTTGGCATCGGCTTAAGCATACTGACATAGCGTTTTTTGCATTTTGCCTAATTAGATATTTACTCTTAATTTATTATTCAACTTGTAAAACATGATAATTAGATGAAATGTGTCAACAGAAAAAATTATAGTGAAACATGAAAATTTGCCGATACAGCTTTCAGTTGCTCAATAAGTGCTACATAAAAGTTTTTCCGAGCGTCCCAACACTTCGCACTCGGGAAGGATCGAACAAAACCACTCCACGTCACCTGCCGTAGGGCGCGGCAAATAAGCGAGATGGCGCTTGGGGATGGTACGGGAGAGGGCAAAAGCTACACAGATTCCCATCTCACCTCGTTTGTGGCTACTTACGCTCGTCATTTATGATATCCTTAGTTGCTGACTATTCTTACGCATTCGTCTATCCACTTGTGCAGCATGCTTCCTCTCCGTAGGTGTTAACTTGCACTCCTCTTTTAATGCTATGTTACGTAATCTCGGCGTGACGAGGTATCACCCAACTCTCCGCTTTCTTTTTCTAAAATTAGTTACAAGATACATTCTAGATACGCCAAGTTCGTCTATAGTCGGCGAGCAAGACCTTGCACGCCGTGAAAACGGGCCGACCGGGTTCCCTTTATGGGTGTGAACATCTACGGAAGCGGTGACGTTGTACGACCGCAGGCGTTCTACTGCAGCTCCTGCTAAATTCAACTGTTGTTACAGCTTGTCTCTTTAATCAAGCAATATGTAAAACATAATTATAGTCAGCGTTACGGACTAAAAGAACAATCATATAAAAAACTGCTATCGTAACGATTCGTAATGCACACAACTCTCTCAGTGACTATCTAAAATCATGTGTCCAAGGTGCTCGTATATTACAACACCGTCCTTCCCTTGAACACACACATCAAGCGGGTTTTTAATGTTTCTGTTGAAGACTTCGCAGCAAATTGAGGGCAGATGACTGACGAACATTTGGAAAAGCAATTTTTAGCGGAGGTAAACTACAGGTGAAGGATGCTGGAAATGCACTGAAAGAGCCAGACGTTCGTGTTTACTTGCTGGTCCACTTACTGTATTCGTGAAATATGAAATGTTGGCTGCAAAGTACAGTATAAGTAATCGTGCACTTTAGTTTTTTTTCTCTAGTGACCATTTGCAATAATGCTACAGCGCATGCACGTGAAAGATATTTCCCGGCCTAAACATTTCAAACCACAATATAGTAGAGCGAAGTATAGTTCTCGACGGAAGATGACGAAGTGTCCCTGCTAAGGTGGCTGTTCATCGCTCCCGTGAAAAGTGCCGCCGTCCGCATAAATACGTTGCATTCATCAGGAGATTAGACCTCAAAGCATCCTAGGTTGCTCCGGATGCTCATGCGCTGTCTGGTTTGCTGGCATTCAGCGAGTGTCACTCCATCATCCCTGCAGTTGAATAATACATCGGGACTAGGCCTAGTGCCTACGGTGACGCGCTGGCAGTGGTAGATTCACCGGCGCCACCAGTCACGATGGCTTTACCGGCTGCGCAATTTACATGTGAGCCTGTATCCCAGCTCCTGGTTCCTACTCCAAGTCCTTCGCCTATAACCCGCCCACCGTCTTCTGAAAATGCATATGAGACTGTGAGTGATCTGCCCTCAGGGCGTCAATGGTTTCCCAGTCACCAATTGGGAATGGTGTTCCAATTGTTGTGCCCGAGGAACCGAGTACCTCTACAGACTTGTCTTCTGCGCTACAATCTGCGCCGCCGGCCCCCCGTGGTCCTAAGGAGCGCCCTTCGGGGTATTCTGCACCACATTCATCTTTGTCCAACAGCGGCTCTCAATGAAAACGTTCCTGGCTAACGACTGACTACCCAGTTGCGTCGACACCGGGCTCGATTCGCTATTAAGCAACCATTGGAGCTCTGGCCCCCACAGGACTTACGAAGATACCGAACAGGATTATTCAGGTGAATGTAGACGCGTTTCTTGGCACCGCAGGCTTCCGCGGCTTCACATCCAAAAAGAAGCCTAATCCAATCGCTGTATGGCTCCCGACATTGGCAGCTGTCGAGCGTTTGCAAACGCTTAAGCGTCTCTCGATCACAAGCGATGTCACGGTGCCAGTCCAGGTGTACTTGGTAGAGGGCTCGGACTTACAGCGCTGTATCGTTTACAACGTTGACGTTGCCGAGGATCAGAGTGCTCTCCAGCGTGAGCTCTACTGTCCTACTCACCGTGTCATTCAAGCGCGTTACATAAGAAAGGGGCGGTCTTGCATCGTCAACCTGCAGGGCCCACCTACTTCCTCCAGCCCGCCTGCACTACTATGGCTGAACTCAACTACCTCGGCCATATAATCCCAGTGTCCCCTATTGTTACAGTTGTTTCCGACCTGGCCACATTCGTCGATCCTGCCAGTTTAGAATGCCAGATGAAGCTGTACCAGCAAGCACAGTGTCTTACTAATGTGGACTCTGCAACAACGACAACCACGAGATCACCTCTCTAGCTTGTCCCACAAAGCAAAATACCACTCAAAAGTTTCGTTGCGGGATTCATAAGCAATGGCATCGACTTGCTTTCACACGACTAGCGCAGGCACCTAACAGCTTTGCGGCGCTCCAGTGGGAAGACATCTGGTCAGAGCTTTCCGAGCCCGGCACCCCTGCACCCCCTTCCCAACAGTCTTGCGGTGAAAAAGTTCACAATGACTGCCGTCGCCAACTGGTTACCCAGAAGCAGAGCATGCCCGAACATCCACGTTATGATATGGCAGCAGTTCGCACTCAAATTGCCCACCTTTTCGCGGAGGTATCCAAGCTCCAACTACACCGTGAACCACTTATCGGAAGCAAACGAGCAGTGGAACATCATTGATCATCATCATCATCAGCCTGGTTACGCCCACTGCAGGGCAAAGGCCTCTCCCGTACTTCTCCAACTACTCCGGTCATGTACTAATTGTGGTCATGTTGTCCCTGCAAACTTCTTAATCTCATCCGCCCACCTAACTTTCTGCCGCCCCCTGCTGCGCTTCCCTTCCCTTGGGATCCAGTCCGTAACCCTTAACGACTATCGGTTATCTTGCCTCCGCATTACATTTCCGGCCCATGCCCCCCCCCCCATTTCTTTTTCTTGATTTCAACTAAGATGCCATTAACTCGCGTTCGTTCCCTCATACAATCTGCCCTTTTCATATCCCTTATTGTCACACCCATCATTCTTATTTCCTTAGCTCGTTGCGTCGTCCTCAATTTAAGCAGAACCCTTTTCGTAAGCCTCCAGGTGTCTGCCCCGTAGGTGAGTACTTGTAAGACCTAGCTGTTATACACTTTTCTCTTGAGGGATAATGGCAACCTGCTGTTCATGATCTGAGACTGCCTGCCAAACGCACCCCAGCCAATTCTTATTCTTCTTATTAGTTCCGTCTCATGATCCGGATCCACCATCACTACCTGCCCTAAGTAGATGTATTCCCTTACTACTTCCAGTGCCTCGCTACCTATTGTAAATTGCTGCTCTCTTCTGAGACTGTTAAACATTACTTTAGCTTTCTGCAGATTAATTTTTAGAACCAATCTTCTGCTTTCCCTCTCTAGGTCAGTGAGCATGCATTGCCATTGGTCCCCTGAGTTACTAAGCAAGGCAATATCATCAGCGAATCGCAAGTTACTAAGGTATTCTCCATTAACTTTATCCCCAATTCTTCCCAATTCAGGTCTCTGAATACCTCCTGTAAACACGCTGTGAATATCATTGGAGAGATCGTATCTCCCTGCCTGACGCCTTTCTTTATTGGGATTTTTTTTTGCTTTCTTTATGGAGAACTACAGTGGCTGTGGAGCCGCTACACATATATTTCAGTATTTTTACATAAGGCTCGTCTACACCCTGATTCCGTAATTCCTCCATGACTGCTGAGGTTTCGACAGAATCAAACGCTTTCTTGTAATCAATTAAAGCTAGATAAAAGGGTTGGTTATATTCCGCACATTTCTCTATCACCTGATTGATAGTGTGAATATGGTCTATTGTTGAGTAGCCTTTACGGAATCCTGCCTGATCCTTTGCTTGACAGAAGTCTCAGGTGTTCCTGATTCTATTTGCAATTACCTTAGTAAATAGTTTGTAGGCAACCTACAGTAAGCTGATCGGCCTATAATTCTTCAAGTCTTTGGCGTCCCATTTCTTATGGATTAGCATTATGTTAGCGTTCTTCCAAGATTCCGGTACGCTCGAGGTCATGAGGCATTGCGTATACAGGGCGGCCAGTTTCTCTAGAACAATCTGCCCACCATCCTTCAACAAATCTGCTGTTAACTGATCCTCCCCACCTGCCTTCCCCCTTTGCATAGCTCTGAAGGCTTTCTTTACTTCTTCCCGCGTTACCTGTGGGATTTCGAATTCCTCTAAACTATCATCAACAATCTAACATCAACTCTGCTCACATCAACAATCTGCAAGCTTTCTGAGAAAATTCTAGCCGCATGACTCGTGCTTGCTAGAGCGCCACGGTTCCTACCACCCTGCTCAAGTAGGCTTCCTTCCATCCATAGGTACTGAAAAGGGGCTGGCTGTCTTGGCTTCTCCAGTTTTATCGTCAACTCGCAATCAGATCGTTAATGCTGTCCTCGCTATGGAAAGCGAAAAGGCCTGGGATAAGATCAGAAATGCTGCCATCTTGGCTTCACATGACATGCTGCAGCTTCTCCCTGGAGTACGGAATTTTGTGAAATCCTTCCTTCAAGCGCGAGACTTTGCAGCATGCCTCGGAGGTGACGCCGTCTGCTCATTTGTCCCTCTTCGCGCCGTACTCCGGGGAGCAGTATTGTCAGCCATGTTGTTCAATATTGCTTTCATCCCACTTGCATGGCGTTTACTCCATGAGCCTGACATAAAGTTTTTATTGCACGCTGATGACACCTAGGTTCGGAGCACTCATCGTGACCTGTCAAACTCGAACTGCTGCCCTTCAATCGAATTTAGATATTACGTTGACTTACGCTTCTTCGGTCGGCTTTAAGCTTTCCGTCAGCAAATCTGCTTACACGTCAGTCGCCAACCACTGGGGCTGGCGCGAACTCTCTGCAGCAGCCATTCGTCGTCAGCTATCCGGAACCCCCTTCAACAATGTTCAACTATTAAAATTCTGGACTTCATGGTCCACGAGTTGGGAACTGAGACTGCTTGAGCCTGCTTAGCTAAAAAGCATGCAATTCCGACGTTGAGTCTGATTAGACGCATTGCTCCTAAAACGGGCGGCGCCCACTCATACGTTTCGCGACACTTCGTGAAGGCAGTAGTGCAACCACGCCTTCTTTATCAAGCCCAATGCCAGCATCTGACGAGGGCACAATGGGATCGCTTTGAAGCTGTTCATCGCGAGGCGATGACGGTAAGCGCTTGCCTTCCCCGCATCACCCTTATCATTGATCTCCAAAAGAATTCACAGCTGAACGCACTAGACGAGCTGGTGCAGCAGCGACGTGATGCTCGAAGCCTTAAGGCGAGCCTTTCGCACGCAACGTGTACTCTCAGGGCTTACGCTTTCTCGCACTCCTTTCTACCACCGCCATCGCCAGTTCTTCCTCCCTGGAGTTTTGTACAGCTGAGCGATACTAAGCCAACAGATATACGCCGCCCGACATCAATTAACGCGGCGGCGTCTCTTCGTGAGCAAACTATAGCTCAAGTGGCCCACCTGTCGCTTGATTCCTTCGTTTTTACGTTGATGCAAGCATACAGGGCTGTGAAACAACCACTGCACTTTATTGCCCTTGCGTACCTGCCTTGAATAAGACATCCCAGTTTCAAATCCAACAACCTGCTTTCTCCTTTTGTGCTAGGCTCCCTGCAGTTCGAGAAGTGCTGTGCTCTATGGGCGCCTTTCCATGGTCCCCACAGCCCGCATCGTCATCTGCACTGATGCCCGCCAGGTGGCGCGGCTCGCCCCTGCGACGCGTTAGTCGCAGCCCTGAAATATGTCAGCACATCCATCTTCTGGCGGCACGCATACCGCGACAAATATCTATCGAGTGGATCCCACGCGACCTTCTGAGCTTCCAATGCCGTGCGGATCCTGCGGCGCGTCTAGCAACCTCTACATCGTCACTGTATCAGCTACTTCCCCTAGATGATGCCACCCTCCTTTTAACAAGAAGAGAACACCCCCGGCGCGTCACACGTGCTCTCATACCTCCATGAGCTGTAAACCTCCCCCGCAGACTTACCCGTGCAGAGGAGGTGGCGCTTCGGAAGATCCGGGTCGATTTTTTTTTATTTATATATAGTGCAATAACCTATCGGTAATTTTAGCAGGGTGGTACATAAAAAAAGCCGCACACACGAACATATAGTAGATGTAGCTTATACAATAGATACGATAGATACAAGCTATCAAAGCCACAAGAAATAAAAATGCATCAATGTTTACGTTATGGAGGGTCCGTTTTGAAGTACTTAAGAACTTTATTCAGAGGAAATAAATAACATGAAAAATAAATGAAGAGGATACAAATAGATACAGTTCACTTCAACACAATTCAGTTAGTTCATATTCTAGGGGTGAGGAAAACAAGGAAATGTCCAATAATTTGTGTCCAGTCTTCACGCCTCACCTTTTCTTGCATAGTGAATCCTTACCAACTAGCTCAGCTTTCTGTCGTTCTAAGAAAACGATGCTGCCGAACAAAATGCATTAGTTAGCTTATTCCATTCGACTATGACGCGAGAAAGGAATGAATACTTAAAACAATTACTGCATTTGCGAAAATACATTCCGTGCGCTGCGACTGGCGCGCCCCCGCGCGGCTGTGAGAGAAGACACTCGTTGAGAATCCGAGCAGAAAGAAACGTCTCCGTGCCGCCGCCGGAATACGACTCCATGCCACCGTGGAGACGCGTACGCCGTGACCGCGTCGTTAACACGTAGTTGATTGGCATATTGAATTGCTGCGTAGTTGGTTGTAGCAACAGGTACACGTGGTGCCAAGCGGGGATGACTTTTCACGGTTTCCCAACTCGTCCGTGTTTTGTCGGGCAGCGGCAACGGTGGATCACGGCTGTGCGACAAAAAAGTAAGTTTGGTTCCCGTGACCGTGTCTTCTCTCTCGGCCATCTGGCGTTCTGCGTTCCGTGTTCTTCGTTATGGGAGCTCCTCGAAGAGCTCCCATCATTAACGCTGAAATAGTATGGCGGGGTAGCCATACGGCAATCGGAAGCTTTGAAAGGTCGCTAGAGCATAACTTGGCTTACACCATAATTCCAGCAAAAAATAAAAGCGCAGTGACTTCACACAGACGAAATGACCAAGTGCACACGCACATTGAATGGGGAATCATCATCATCATCAGCCTGGTTACGCCCACTGCAGGGCAAAGGCCTCTCCCATACTTCTCCAACTACTCCGGTCATGTGCTAGTTGTGGCCATGTCGTCCCTACAAACTTCTCATCTGCCCACCTAACTATCTGCCGCCCCCTTCTACGCTTTCCTTCTCTTGATATCCCTTCCGTAACACTTAATGACCATCAGTTATCTTCCCTCCTCATTACATGTCCCGCCCCGGCCCATTTCTTTTGCTTGATTTCAACTAAGATGTCATTAACTCGCGTTTGTTCCCTCACCCAATGGGCTCTTTTCTTATCCCTTAACGTTACACCCATCATTTTTCTCTCCATAGCTCGTTGCGTCGTCCTCAATTTAAGTAGAACCCTTTTCGTAAGCCTCCAGGTTTCTGCCCCGTAGATGAGTATCGTAAGACATACTTGGGAGGAAACAGCAGTGCATGTATTCATTCCGGGGTGATTAAACGCGGAAAGTGTGCAGCCTGGAGACAAAGTTGCATGCGGAACAAAAATCGAGTCTGTTTATTCTCGTTTTAAGAGAGCTGGCAGTCGTTAGTTTTTGTTTGTTTTGGTCTTTGACCAGAGCATGACAGGGAGAGAAGGGGGAGCAGATTAATGATATCGATCTATTGGCTGTAAACGAGATTGCTCCAATCTAAATCCGATCTAAAGCAGCACCTCAATTCGTACGTGCTCTGTCAGTGTGAGCCAAACATTGCTGATTGCAACTGTTCAAAACTTAGAGTACCAGTGCCCCCCTCCCTAATTACACAGACATTTTCGCGTTGAATGACGGCCTCCATTACGATTATCAAGAGAAGTTACGGTGTGCATTTTTCTTCTTAGAGTTAAGAAGCGGAGAACAGCCGCAACAACTGCTGCAGATCTTGCCCGCTCCTCAACATCTTTGCCAAACGTGGTGCAAGCTGCGCGACCTACGGCCACCATTGACGTGCCAGCTTCTCCAGCACCAGCAGTCACACTACCGCTTGAGCAACCTGAAGGCACAGATGTGAATAACGAACCCAAACAACTGCAAGGAGTTGAGCTGAGTTTGCTATACAACCATAAGGTACCGAGTAAGTACCCACTCAAAATGTGCAGATTATAAATAAAGGAATGAAGGGTGGGTGCTTCTTGTGTTTGAAAGCTAAAAGGCAGAACAGACATATCGTCATGAATGACAAACTATGCAGCAGTGAATAACAAACTGAACATTTATTGCGACAAACTTGTGCCAAAAACAAACCAAAAGCAGACTTTACTGCCCCAGTTAAAGCACATCACCCCAACGCAACACAAAACGAAATAATGTTACACTGAAAAGCAATCTGGAACACGAAACGTGCACAGTCCTATAGAGTGTAGAACAGCTTGAGAAGAATAATGTGAACCACCACGGGCCGTAAAGGGCTGAGTGAAAAAAGCTGGGTTTTGTCAGCCGCCACTTCATAGTTCCAGTCCCCCAGATAACTAACAATCCTGCAGGGTCCAATCCATGCTGTTGTTTTCCCTATTAAAAACCTGCGATGGTAGTTCCCTTCTCGTTCATCACAATGAACGTTCATTCAGTCTCATATAGTTTCCCAGGGGTAATGTGGTGCGCCTTGCATGGGCTTTTGTGTCTTGGTGTGCCTGGGGTGGGATTTTGTAGAAATGCCTTTTTTATGCCAATTCATTTTCTCGTGACTTGAGCGATCTTGAAAATGGAGGTTGCGTATGCACGACGTCGTTTTGGATAGTCCAATCTGAAGCTCCCTTTATTGGCCCGATGTTTCTTTTGTGTTCTCTTCTCATATTCCGGGGCAGTATAGCAAACTTGTTTTGTAAAATGACACTTAAGGTGACTTCTATGTTGCGTAAACCAAATTCATTTTGTTACCTTACAAGGCAAAAGCGGCCGCAGCTTAAACAAACGCAAACGCAAGTACTCCTATTTTCAAAGCCGTAGTCACATATTAGTCGGATGTGCATCCAATCTATGCAGGTGAGCGCACACGAAATGGCGGCCTCTGTTTACCCGACAGCTGATAGCATCTAGTGTGTCCGTAACGCAGCACAACTAATTGCGACCCACAGCGGTATACTTGCGTCTGAGAAGAATCTGCGCTGCTTGCAGGAGCCGTGAGATACAGGAGTGAGGTGAATAAATATTGCTCGTGTAGTGCTTGCATTGTCATGTGGTTTTCGCTGCATGTACTGACGCGTGATAATTTTTTTAGGAAGGGCCAACAAGAATTATCCGTAACACCCGAGGACAAACTTTGCAACATAGTGGATCGAGAACTGTCAAGGCACTCAGCACCTTTCAATAGGGCACCGCCACGACAGAACAATAGCTTCGTCAAAGTGACCGCAGCAACGGTAATACTACCTTGGTCAGGCGCCCTTGCACGGACGGTTACGCTCCGAGAAAGAAGCTGCTACAACGGTAAATATGAGTAGCGACTATTCTACATTAGTGCCAGCAAAACACTGAATTCGTAGTCAGCACTTTATGCAGGTGCTTAGCTTAGACAGAATGTTTGCCTATGAATTTCTTACTGTGCTGCGGGCCGGCTCAAATTCCCAAGTTTAAAAAGAGAAAATGGCGGCAAAAGGGCCACGGGTCTCAAAAGATCAGGCGACTATTCTGGTGCAGTTCATCGAGCAGCACCCATAACTGGCGGTTGAAGGGCTCCACATTGTCAACACGCCTTGACTTCCGGCGTTTGGCATACGTCGGCGCGATGTCCCAGCGTGCCACATTCGTAACACGCGTTCCCTTTCTCGCGATATAGCGTACATCTAACAAGGATAGGACCATACTTGACAAAATTGGGCAGCCTGAGTCCATCGAAAGCCACCATCACTGTGCCCGTGCCCTTGGTGCGTTTAGCCTTCAGGGCTACCGGGTTCTTGCTGTTGATAGCTGAGATAGCCCCACGGAGGTGGAGCGCCGCATCATCAACAAAAGTTATATAGATTTTTTATTGAACATAGCATTGTACGTTCTAAAGAAGTATTACGCATAATTTAAACAAGCTGTCGTTGGTATACAGTCTTGTTCTGAGATACTGCATCGCGTATTTTTATCAGCGATTTCAGCTCAGGCTGGCTCTTAATCGCCCGCCTCTTTTTGACTTTGATCTCTTAAGTCGGGTGTTATTTCCCCGATTAAAATTAGACAGCGTTGAATGGCGTAAAGGTTTGCGGTTCTTTCGCGCAGTGTCATGTAAGCTTACGCTAGTTTCTTTAGATGATAACATATCGGCTAGTTTGCCTGTGGTGCGCTGGTATAGGGCAGCGTTATGGTCTGGCGGCGAAAACGCGGCGCTTTTGGCAATGACGGCCTAAAGTGCTGGAGCACTCCATTCTACCTCAGTGCCAGCTGTCGCTGCAGCCTGGAGTCAACGCTGGCAAGTGGTGCCATAAGCGTACAACAAGGGGCCGCAGAGATGAGCAGTTACGGTTCTCGCCGAGGTCATGTATGCCCGTGCGGAGCTCGCCGACTGCTGGCTGCGCTTTGTCCTGCCGCAGCCAGCAGTTTTTGCAAGACTCCTTTATTGCACAAAAACAAGGGTTTATGTATTCACGCTGCATCGCTTATCGGCACACGTGCCATGGGTTAAAACACGGAACACATGCACACAACATAGTCAATCCAGTCATATCACTCTGTTATCACATTCCTTCCCACCTAGTAGTCAATGCCATAACGAAGCATTCGTCGACGTACACGAGTAGACCTAGGGCATGCTGGCGGAACTACTGGTATAGGCTATCTCTGCACTGCAGTTTGCGTCGGTGGAAGGATAGGCGATCTGTGCACTGCAGTTTCAATCGCTGTAAGCTTGAAGCAGGGGTTAGCGTGATAGACTACCGGTATAGCATCCCATGCTCTCCGGACGAGGTTGCGATGACGTCGGTGTACTGAACCATCCGGTCTGTACTTTGTACATGACGTGGCCCAAGCGAAGCAGTTTCCGTGCGGCCAGTCGCTTCGGACCACGAGAAAATTTCCGCACATACACGGGGTCACCGTGTAGAAACTCCCTCGAGGATGGCAGCTTGGTACATGCAGGGCCTTTCACGTCAGGGTGCAGTCTCGACAAGACAGAGTGGAAGCTCCTGCCCAGCGTGAGTTCTGATGGCGTCCTCCCGGTTTCTGAGTGGGGCGTGGAGTGCGTCTTGAATAAAAAACGAGGAGGAGAGAAGAGAGAGCGGAAAGGGGAAAGGCAGTGAGGTTAACCAGAGAGAAAGATCCGGTTTGTTACCCTACGCTGGGGAGAGAGGGTAGGGGAGGTAAAGTGGTAACAAAGTAGAGATAAGGAAAGAAAGGAGCGTAGACACACAATCACAATCGGTCACTGTCACCGCATACAGTCATCGCACAGCACACTGACACTTGCAGTACTATCAGCATCCGTTCAGGCAGCAGCCGCTTGTCCAATTCTGTCGCCCTCAAAAACCGCAACAGCGCCCTCGTCGCCCTCTGCTGCGATGGCTTGTGATGGCGGCATTTTAAAATAAGTTCCTCTGTGAGAGATCTTCTGTCAAAGCACGCTATGGCGATTGCGAGTGATTGTCTCTGTAAATTATAGCGAGGACAGTCACAAAGAAGGTGTTGAAAAGTCTCCTCGTTACCACAGTCCTCACACTAGGCGTCGTCGGCCCATCCAATTTGGTAAGCAAAAGAGCTGGTGAAAGCCACCCCTACCCATAATCGACAAAGCATGGTAGCTTCACGACGGCAGAGTCCAGCTGGAATGCAACGGCTTAGAGAGGAGTCAAGATTCTGGAGTCGGTAGTTGTGAAAACTTCCAGCGTTCCACAAGGAGTACGTGATGTCACGGCTGAGCATTCGAAGTTTTCTAGCGGCATCTGTCCTTGATAACAGTATCGGCTCCTCTTCGTCCCCTTGAAGAGCCGACCGAGTAGTGTTATCAGCGTGTTCGTTACCTATGACTCCGGAGTGACTTGGAAGCCACTGAAATGTCACGTGGTGTCCTTTCTCAGTTAAGCTATGGGTCAGTTCTCTAATCTCAAATACCAGTTGTCCGTGTGGTCCGTGTGATCCGCGCCGCAGGGCTGATAGCAAAGATTGCAGTGCTGCCTTCGAGTCACTGAATACTGACCATCTTCGAGGTTGTTCTTGGCTGACGAGACGAAGTGCAGCGCGAAGAGCTGCAAGTTCCGCAGCCATCGATGTCGTTGGCTGACATGTCTTGAAACTGATGGTGGTGGCTTTTGCTGGGAAGACCACGGCTCCAGAGGAACACTGGAGTTGCCGATCCATCAGTATAAATACGTACGTGTTCGGCGTACCTCTCGTGCAAAATGAGCAGAGTTAGTTGTTTAAGAGCAGGTGAAGACAGCTCAGATGTTTTCCTGATTCCTGGTACGGTTAGGTGCACTGCTGGTCGAGCCAAACACCATGGAGGAATTGATAACTTAGTTTCGGGGGTGAAGACTGATAGAAGACAGGTGTAATACTCCGAAATCGTAGTACAATATGATGCCTGCGGCCTTTCTGACGGTAGTGTTGCCAGATGGTGGGAACAGGCACGGGCAATGTGCCTAAAGTGCACTCTCAACACTTCTACCGCAATGTGTGTTTGTATAGGTTGGTCCCGGGCAATCGCAATAGTCGCTGCTGTCCATGTGCATTTTGGCAAACCAAGACAAACCCTGAGAGCCCGAGCTTGAATAGCCTGTAGAGCACGAAGATTTGTCCGGCAGGTGTTGGTCAGTACGGGCAAACTGTATCTCAAAAAACGCAGAAAAAGAGCCCTGTACAATTCCAACATTGCATGCACTGACATTCCCCAAGTCTTTCCTCCCAGAAACTTGAAAAGTTGGGAGATTGCTGTCAGACGCTGTTTCAAGTAGGTCACGTGCGGGCTCCATGAGAGATCTCTATCAATGATTACGCCAACAAATTTGTGAGTCTTCTCATAAGAAATTATCTGGCCATTTATTGAGATGGTGTAGAGTGTCATTGGTTTGCGAGGGAACGCCATCAGTGCACATTTGTCTGACGAGATTGCAAGACATTGGTTGCGGAGGTGTATAGCTGTTAGAGTAGCAGCTTTTTGAAGTCTTGCACGTATCTGAGGACGTGTCACACCTGAGGTACATATACATATGTCGTCGGCGTACATTGATATCTTGATCGCGGCTGGCAGATCATCAACGAGACCAATGAGTGTGAGGTTGAATAGGGTAGGGCTTAGTACACTGCCTTGAGGAACACCTCGGTACGTGTAGTGTCGTGCGGTTTTGCCATCACGGGTACAGACAAAGAAAGATCTAATAAAAAGGTAATGAGAAATCCATTGCAAAACTCGACCACCTAGGCCAACCATCTCAAGAGCATCGAGGATAGCCTCGTGAGATACGTTATCGTATGCCCCCTTGACATCCATGAACAAAGCTGCAAATAATATTTTGCGTGACTTTTGAAGCTGGACGTACGTAGCGAGATCAACAACACTGTCTACTGAAGAGCGATCTCGACGAAAACCAGCCATGCAATTCGGTAGCATGTTGTAGTGTTCCAGGTACCACTCCAAGCGGGCAAGGATCATCTTTTCCATTATCTTTCCCACACAGCTGGCCAGCGCTATTGGGCGGTATGAGGTGAGTTCAAGTGGGGACTTGCCTTGCTTCAGGAGAGGGACAAAGCGGCTTATCTTCCATTCTTCGGGAACCATTCAATCCTGCCAAGATAAGTTGTAGAGATGTAACAGTTCTCTCCGTTCGCCATCACTCAGGTTGTTCAAGGCGCGGTAGGGTATTTCATCTGGTCCCGCGGATGCAGAACGCCTGCATGGAGCAAGAGCAGCTTCTAGTTCCTCCATTGTGAAAGGAAGATCCATGCGGCCGTCACGTGAAACAGGGATGAGACTGGGGGCTGGAAAGCCTGGACCGGTTGCTTGGCCAGCGATCCTTGCACAAAAGCCTTCTGCAACATCAGCCTCAAGCCGCCCCTGGAAGAGCGCCAGCGCTTTGAATGGGAAGCGTTGTTCAGGGAGGGAACGTAGACCACGTATGGTTCTCCAGATGTGGGAAAGTGGCTATCGGTGTCTAGTGACTGGCAAAACCTTGTCCAACGTCGAGATGCCAATCTATCCATGCGACGTTGAAGTTTCTTTTGTGGTCGTCTGGCTGTCCTAAGGCCTTCGATGGATTTTGTACGCCGGTAACGCTGCTCCGCACGACGACGGACTGCACGAAGTCGCTCCAACTCTATATCCGATTCCGTGTGCGTCGACGAAACCGTGACCGTGCGCGCGGCGTGTAGCATTGCAGACTTGATTGCTTCATGTAATCCAGAGGACAAGCCCTCTCAACAAGCATCTTCCATGGTGGAAGTAAAATTTGTCCAATCAATTAATCGAATGGTGTTCCGTGGGATGGGCCTGGACATCCCTTTGATGACAAGGTACGTGGGAATATGATCACTCCCGTGTGTCTCGATATCCAAAAGCCATTTACCATATCTTGTGAAAGTGCTGGAGACGAAAGCTAGGTCAAGACAGCTGCCATAATTCACGCCTCGTATAAACGTAGGGCTGCCCTCATTCAGGAGTAAAAGGCCGTGGTTGCAGGCGAAGTTTGCAAGTCTTTGCCCACTTGCATTTGTCCTTGCGCTTCCCCATGGTGCGCATTAAACTATCCGATGATGACATATGGAGCAGGGCACACAGACATTAATCGTTTGGGATCAAAAATACATGAGTTCGCCCTTTTTAATTGTTAGGCAAACGTATTGATTCTTATCATGAGGCGGAATCGGCTGGCGAACATAGGTCAGTTCTCGAGGAATAAAAACGATGACTTTGCTGCATGCATCAGTTGTTGCGGATATAACAGCTTCTTATCCCGATAATCTGACTGGTTTTGACACATCAGGCTCACATATGACAATGATTGGGAACAAATTAGCATATATATACTGACAAAAGTCTGAAAGGCGTGATTTTAGTCCTCTTGCGTTCCACTGTATGATTGACGCTGCCTTGACTTCTTCTCGAAACCATGGGCGATGGTTGGCCATGTTTCTATTCGAGGGACTCAAGCACTGGGCTTAAGGCCTCCAGTACTTTCAGTGCACTTAGAGCAGACGTAGTCCCAAGGTTCGACAGAATCACTCGAATGGCATCTATGAGGGGACGCAGCATTGAAAGGACTTGAGGATCTGCTTTGGGCGTCTCATCAGCGGCAGGAGTAGGCTCCCGAGCGGGCTTGACAATCTGTAGTTCTGTGGGAGATTGCTGGCTCGGAAGCGCAGGCCATTCTTCTTGAGGCAAATCTCATTCAGGCGACTTTCTTGTGCTGTTCAGCCCCTTTTTGGCCTGATTGGAGAACGTGGGTGCTACAATGGAAGCGGCCCTCTCCTTTCGCGGCTCTGCCTTTTTTGAGGAGGTTCGGTGACGCCGACGCCGGATCGTTGCAGCAGCCTCCCTGCGTGTCGAATCGTCCCGAACCATTTGCTTGAGAACAGCGACCTCCTTCTTGATGCGAGGGCAGTCCCTAGACGAGGCAGCATGGGAACCATTACAGTTGCAGCACTTTAGGACAGTAGCCCGGCACGTCTCCTCCGCGTGAGGTTCAGCACAACGGGGACACAGTATCGAGTTTGGGCAGACACCCTTGACATGTCCAAGACTAAAGCACTGATGGCATCGAAGAGGCTTTCGTACGAAGGGCCGAACAGGGTGTCGGAAGTGACCGACTTTGACGTGTGTTGGTAAGCAATCTCCTTTGAAAATTAGTTTGACGCAGTGCGATGTTCCAAGGCGTGAGGACGCGTGATGACAACACCCTCACTTGCTGGTTTCACGAGGAGAGGCAAGTCCGCGTTGGGAATGGCAACATCGATGTCATAAATGACACCTGCTGTGGATGCATCAACCATCGGGATATATGAAAGCACTTTGATGCGCCCTAGCTCCGAGATTTGCTTCAGTTTTTCGAGCGCACTCCCCTTAGTAACATCGATTGTGAGGACATTTTTGCGTGCATTTATCCGAATGTCCTTAATTTCATTGGGCACGACCCCTTCCAAGAAAACAGATAGTTCTTGCCTGTTTAGTAGTCGGAGTTTGTTTGAGGGCTCTTCGGGTACGAACACAATGGCGTGAGGCCAGCGTTGAGGCCTTGACTTCAGAGTCGCCGTGCTCGCTTGCGTTGATGGGTTCGCGTTGACAGTCCTCCATTTGGCCTTCTTTCTGCGGACAGTGGTGACGATGTCGTCCGATGAGTCTTCATCCGACATCGAGCATAGCTCAGTGTCCTCGGTGTCACTGAGCACGCTTCCTCTCTTCCTCATGAGGGACGGCCTTGAGGACCACTGGCCAGGAGGGCCTCTGGGAGGCTCCGCGGCCATGGCCACAAAACCGGGAGCCAAGGGACCAGGAAATTCCGAAGATTTCGTCGGAAACCACAGAACACAGATAGAAGCGTTTTAAGAAGAACGCACTTCGTCGTCGTCCTCCAATAAAAAACGAAAAGCTAATAAAAATAAAGTAAAAATAAGATAAATAAAAACAAAACGAGAAGCTAATAAATAAAAATAAAAATAAAAAACGAGAAACTTTACACGCCACTGTGCCCTGGCTCTGCTTTTGAAGCTCACACTTTAGCTCGCGAACCATGCCCTCAGACTTTCCGTTGCTTGCGGGATGGTATGGCGCTGTGTACATGTAGCGCACGCCATTTTGTTCAAGAAATATTGCATTTCGTTGCTCTAGAAGGCTGTGCTGTTATCAGGAACAATTAACTCCGGCAATCCATATGAAGCAAACATTCTTCGCAGATATTCGATCCCAGCTGAGGAGTAGAGCGATGGGATTATCTCGATCTCGGCCCAGTTTAATAACGCGTCCACGACAACACGAAAGAAAATGCCCGTAACCGGCCCTGTAAAATCTACGAATTCTGCTCCATGGGCTGTCGGGTTTCGTGCAGAAAGGAACAGGCGTTTTAGGTTCGCTTTCCCTGTTCTCTTGCCAGAGTTTGCAATGACGCACGAAATCTTCAATCTGGGCATCAATTTTCGGCCGCCACACATATAACCTTCTAGAGCTTTCACGGCCGTTATGCCAGGGTGTTTGCATGCAAAATGGCCAGGTGTTTTTCTCTCAGTTCTTTTGGCAGTATGACCTTGTTACCACACAGAAGGCAGTCACAGTGAAAAGACAACTCTTCGCGCCTCACCTGATAGGTGGCATATTCTGGAGGCACACCTTGTTCTGGCCAGCTAGTTACAACCCATTTCTTCACACGCGACAGGCAAGGATCCCGCAGAGTGGCTGATGCGACGTCTGCTGCGCTCACAGGAAGGTTCTCCATTGCTTCCAACGAAAGGACCTCACCAGGAGGGTCGATGTCCGTCCTGTCACCGGGTATCGGTAGCCTACTTAGACATTCAGCGTTTGCGTGATCTTGGGGTCCTTCTATCACCCAGTTTGTATTCGTAAGCAGGTAACAACAAAGACCACCGCAACACGCGCGGCGACAAAACAACGGGAATCTGCTTGGCTCGTTGAAAGATACCGTATAGTGGCTTATGCTCTGTCAAGATGCGGAATCCTCGCCCAAAGAGGTACTGGTGAAATTGACGGACGCCGCACGGTCAATCTGAGCGTAATTACCTTCCGCCTTAGTGAGCGTTCTTGACGCATAAGCAACAGGTTGCTCGAGTTTGTGAGCATCGTTGTGAGCTAATACAGCTCCCACACCCATGGGTGATGAATCACAAGTCAGGATTAAGGGTGCATCAAGGTTGAAATGCACTAAAGGTGTCTCTGAACCTGGCAAGGTTTAACGCTAGAATTTTATCTAGTGGGGCGAGTCCAGCAGTGCTATTGGAGGAATTAGTGGGCAGTAAATGGGATATAACATGGCTCAGTGAGGTTAGGAGAACAAAAGAGGCACATACAGCGTTAAAAATGGCCAGGCGTAGCTTGGTTAAGCCAAGAATGCGTTGCATATTGCACGAGTTGGAGCCCAGCTTTTCCTCCGGCTGTCGTGAAGTCACGTCACGTGGTTGCGCTAAAGGTCAGTGGTGGCTGCCCGGCCGCGCCCAAGGGCTAAACTGAGTGATTGCAATATGCAACGCATAAAAATAGAAGCAACCTAATAACAAACATAGCAAAACTTAAAACAGAATAGACCCACATATGAGACGCGCAGCAATGAACAATGGCTCATATCCACAGTGGTGGCTGCCCGGCCGCTCCCAAGGGCTGAACTGAGTGATTGCAATATGCAACGCATAAAAGCAGGCACGTCCTGTGCTACGGGGGCTTAGCGGCGAGACCAGAACTAGGAGTCGGATTCCTGATTAATAAGGATATAGCTGGTAACATACAGGAATTGTATAGCATTAACGAGAGGGTGGCAGGTCTTGTGAAACTTAATAAGAGGTACAAATTGAAGGTCGTACAAGCCTATGCCGCTACATCCAATCATGATGTCCAGGAAGTCGAGAGCTTCTATGAAGACGTGGAATCAGCGATGAACAAAGTCAAAACAAAATACACTATACTGATGGGCGACTTCAATGCCAGGGAAGGCACGAAGCAGGCTGGAGAAAAGTCAGTTGGGGAATACGGCATAGGTTCTAACAATAGTTTGCAGAACGGGATGATATGCGGATAATGAATACCTTTTTCCGCAAGCGAAATAGCCGAAAGTGGACGTGGAGGAGCCCGAATGGCTAGACTAGAAATGAAATAGACTTCATACTCTGCGCTCACTCGCATCATACAAGACGCGGACCTCCTCCGCAAGGTGCGCTACAGGGACCATAGGATGGTAAGAACTCGAATTAGCCTAGACTTCAGGAGCGAAGGAAAGAAAACAGTTTATAAGAAGCCAATCATTGAGTTAGCGGTAAGAGAGAAAATATAGGAACTCCGGATCAAGCTGCAGAACAGGTATTCAGCTTTAACTCAAGAAGATGACATTAGTGTTGAAGCAATGAACGACAATATTATGGGCATCATTAAAAAGTGTGCAATAGAAGTCGATGGTAATTTCGTTATACAGGATACCAGTAAGCTATCGCAGGAGGCGAAAGATCTGATTAAGAAACGCCAATGAATGAAAGCCTCTAACCCTGCAACTAGAATAGAAATGGCAGAACTTTCGAAGGTAATCACCAAGCGTAAGACAGCTGACATAAGCCAGTATAATATGGTTAGAATTAAACATGCTCTCACTAACGGAGGAAGCCTAAAGGAGTGAAGAAGAAACAAAGAATAGGCCAGAATCATATTGACACGTGTACTTATCGTTATCGGGCGGCCGCGTTTCGCGGCCTGATGGGTGTTTTCGCACGACGCGGGACGCGCCTGCATGTGTCCGAAGTTTCTCGAAAGTTATCGATGCTTCTATCCGCTGTCTGTTGTCGCCGAAATTTGTGCTATCTGATTTCATCGCCTGACGCGAATGGTGTAGAACTCTGTGGTAGGCACGCGGGTCCCAACGATTAGTCTGGAACACTCGACGACTGCTCTATAAAAGCGGACGCGCTTGACCCGCTGATCAGATTTTCGACGATCGCCGACCGTGTTCGCCGCTATCGTTGTGCTATAAGTGTAGCCTGTTTTGCGGGCACAGGTTCGCCCAATAAAAGTTAGTTTTGTCGTTCACAGTATTGATACTTTGTTATTCAACGTCACCACCACGTGACATCTGGTGGAGGTGCTTTACGTTCATGTACCGGACGCCCCCGACAAGCCTTAATCGAAGCCCGGACCGCAATGACAACACCAGCGACGTCCCGGAACATCGACCAAGCCGCCGGCAACAGCAGCTGCCCCCGGAACACGGAATTCTACCAGAGACGACCAAGAAGACCGTCAGAGAAGTTTGTCCAGAGACGACCAAGAAGACAGCACCAATGGCAGCCGGAGCAGCCCCAATAGTTCTGCAGCAGCTCATAGAGCCGCTGACGCTCCGCGGTTCCACATTTGAGGACCCGGAAAGCTGGCTGGAGACGTATGAGAGGGTCGCTACGTTTAACAGTTGGGACAGCGACGACATGCTGCGGCATTTCTATTTCGCATTGGAAGACGCCGTCAGGACCTGGTTCGAGAATCGAGAAGCCACCTTAACGATGTGGGACCTCTTCCGAAGCGGCTTCTTGCAAACGTTTACTAGCGTCGTGCGAAAAGAGCGAGCCTGAGCACTACTAGAAACCAGAGTGCAGCTGCCAAACGAGACGATCGCGATCTTCACGGAGGAGATGGCTCGTCTTTTCCGGCACGCCGACCCGGAAATGACGGAGGAGAAAAAAGTCCGCTTCCTGATGCGGGGCCTCAAGCAAGAACTTTTCGCCGGACTTATTCGTAACCCGCCAAAGAGCGTAGCTTAGTTTTTTGCACAGGCATCGACCATCGAGAAAAGTCTGGAGATGTGCACCCGGCAATATAACTGCGAGGGACTCACGCCGCAGCACGCCATCCAAGGATTGGGATCGGACGACCTCCAAGAGACCATCAGGGCCATTGTGCGCGAAGAACTGGTAAGGTCCTGCCTTCGTCGCTGCCTCAAGTGGCCTCGATCGCCGAAATCCTGAAATATGCGGTTCAGCGATCGCTTAGAGTTCCTTGCAACCTCAGTTACCTCAGTGCAACCTCAGTTACCACAGCCCCAGCCAGGAGCGATGACCTACGCCGCCGTTGCACGCCGTCAAGGCCCCCCTCCGCGACCGCGCCAGGGCCCTGTAACGCCGCCATTCCGTCGTCCGCCGCCACCGCTTCCAGCACGCCCACCCGTCGCCCAGAGCACCTACGCGAGAAAGACGGACATTTGGCGAGCCCCCGACCACCGCCCGCTCTGCTATCACTGCGGAAAAGCCGGCCATGTGTATCGCCGATGCCCATACCGCGACTTTGGACTGAGAGGGTTCGCCGTCAACGCGCCGCTCCACAGTTTGGAGAGTGCCCACGTGACATCGCCGACTACCTCGTCGCTACTCAATGGAGCTCTCGACGACCGTCGCGTTCGCCATCACCAGGCCGCTACCTGTCGCCGCAGCGCCGACCATACACTGGCCCAGCACGGGGCCGGTCAGCGAGCCCATATCCAGAAAACTAAAAGCAGTAACCGGTGGAGGTGCGGTTGCTTTTTGTCGAACTTGCGAAGATCCTTCGCCGCCGACGAAGACGACGAAGAAACCATCTCGACGACCTAATGACGACACGCCGCCGTCCCTACGAAGTCAGGAAGCCAAGACTACACCGTCGAAAGACGAGTTGACGTGACGTACCAGCTTCAGTTCAACACGACGCAGCCGTGATCCGACGCCAAGACCCAACTGCAACGTCAGACAAAGAACCACCGAACTCGACGTGCTTCTCGACGGCCACGCAGTCACTGCCTTAGTCGATACAGGGCCCAATTACTCCGTAATGAGTGGACACATCGCCGCCCATTTGAAGAAGGTTAAGACTGCATGGGAGGGCCCCCAAATTCGGACCGCTGGAGGACACCTTATTACGCCGACTGGAATCTGCACGGCAAGAATTACCATTCATGACAGGATTTACCCGGCCAGTTTCGTTATCCTCCAACAGTGTTCACGAGACGTCATTCTTGGCATGGACTTCCTGAACCAATACGGCGCAATCATCGACCTGAAGTCGAAATCGATAACGTTTTCACAAGATCAAGCAATACCATCAGAGAGCTTTCGTGGTCACCGCGCCTTGAGTGTGCTCGACGATCAAGTGAGCATCCCGCCGCGCTCCAGCATTGTTGTTTCCGTCGGCACCGGAACACCCGCTGACGTAGAGGACGTCATCGAGGGTGACCAACATCTACCACTCGACCGTAAAATTGGCGTCGCAAGAGGGATTGCTCGACTCCACGGAGAAAAAGCGGAAGTGATGCTAACCAACTTCAGCCAAGAGTTCAAGCACATCAACAAGGGCACGACAATCGCGTACATCGAGGAAATTCTGGAAACGAGCAATGCCTTTGTCCTCTCAGATTCTGCCGCATCTACCCCGCCGACCATAGTCCCCAAAACAGACTTTCACGTAAATCCAAGTCCCCCCATGAGCAAGCAGCAACAGCTCACAAGTCTTCTCCATCAATACAAAGACTGCTTTTCGACATCATCGAGGATTCCACAAACACCAGTTGGAAAGCATCGCATCATAACCGAAGAGTGCGCTTGACCACTCTGCCAGAACCCTTACCGAGTTTCGACGCGAGAACGTGAAGCTATTAGGCAACAAGTCGACGAAATTCTGCGCACGACAACATTGTCTAGCCGTCGAAAAGCCCTTGGGCACCTCCTGTTGTCCTGGTGAAGAAAAAGGACGGAACGCTACGTTTCTGCGTCGGTTATCGTCGACTGAACAGGATCCCGAAGAAGGACGTATAACCCCTTCCGCGGATGGACGACGCATTGGATCGGCTCTGCAACGCTAAATACTTCTCGTCGATGGACCTCAAGTCTGGCTACTAGCAAATAGAAGTCGACGAGAGAGATCGCGAAAAGACCGCTTTCATCACACCAAACGGCCTCTACGAGTTCAAGGTCATGCCATTCGCACTGTGCTCGGCGCCTGCAACGTTTCAGCGCGTCATGGACACGGTGTTAGTAGCATTGAAGTGGCAGACGTGTCTTGTTTACTTGGATGACGTCGTTGTCTTCGCCGACAATTTCAACGACCACCTTAGGCGGCTTGCGGCAGTGTTAGAGGCAATCAAATTATCAGGGCTCACCCTGAAGCCGGAAAAGTGCCGCTTCCCTTACGATGAGCTTCTGTTCCTAGGCCACGTCATCAGCAAATCCGGAGTACGCCCCGACCCGCAGAAAACAGCTGCCATCGCAAAGTTGCCGCAGCCCACCGACAAGAAGGCAGTGCGTAAATTTCTTGGCATGTGTGCCTACTACAGGTGATTTGTCAAGGACTTTTCACGCATCGCTGAGCCGCTGACGCAGCTAACTAAATGTGACGTCGAGTTCAAGTGGAAAACGCCGCAGGCCGACGCATTTCAAGAACTAAAACGACGCATGCAGTCGCCGCCCGTACTAGCGCACTTCGACGAGCACGCCGATACCGAAATACACACTGGCGCCAGTAGTGTAGGCCTCGGTGCCGTCCGAGTCCAGAGAAAAGATAGACATGAACACGTGATAGCTTACGCAAGCCGATCGTTGTCAAAAGCGGAAGGCAATTATTCTACAAGCGAAAAGGAATGCCTCGCCATCGTTTGGGCCACAGCGAAATTTCGCCCTTCCCTATATGGCAGGCCATTCAAAGTGATCAGCGATCATCACGCGTTGTGTTGGCTAGCTAACTTAAAGGACCCTTCAGGACGGCTGGCACGGTGGAGCCTCAGGCTACAAGAATACGACATCACTGTAACATACAGGTCCGGACGAAAACACTGAGATGCCGATTGCCTATCACGCACCCCCATTGACCCGCCGCCGCAAGATGACGAGGATGACGACGCCTTCCTTGGAATAATAAGCGCGGAAGACTTCGCCGAACAGCAGCGAGGAGACCCGGAGCTAAAAGCCCTATTCGAGCATTTGGAAGGGCAGACCGACGTTGTCCCTAGGGCATTGAAGCGTGGATTATCTTCGTTCACGCTTCAAAACAACCTACTCGTGAAGAAGAACTTCTCACCAGTCCGCGCCAACAACCTTCTTGTTGTTCGTCGGCGCTGCGTCCAGAAGTACTGCACGCCCTACATGACGATCCGACCGCTGGGCACCTCCGTTTCTCCCGGACGCTATCGAGGATACAAGAAAGGTATTATCGGCCGCGCCTAAACACCGATGTCACCCGTT
Organism: Dermacentor variabilis; assembly: GCF_050947875.1. NCBI lineage: Eukaryota > Metazoa > Arthropoda > Arachnida > Ixodida > Ixodidae > Dermacentor > Dermacentor variabilis. The sequence goes on from NC_134574.1 coordinate 34,048,407, forward strand.
ACGTCAAGACATGCCGAGACTGTCAGCGACGCAAGACACCACCGACAAGACCAGCGGGATTATTACAGCCGATGAAGCATCCTTACCGACCTTTTCAGCAAATCGGGATTGACTTGTTGGGACCGTTTCCGACATCAGCTTCCGGAAATAAGTGGATCGTCGTGGCGACGGACTATCTTACCCGCTTCGCTGAAACTAAAGCTCTACCGAAAGGCAGCGCAGCTGAAGTGGCGAAATTTTTCGTCGAGAACATCCTGCTGCGACATAGTGCTCCAGAAGTCCTCATCACCGACAGAGGAACGGCTTTTACAGCAGAGCTCACCCAAGCCATTCTGCAATACAGCCAGACAAGCCACAGGAGGACAACTGCCTACCACCCGCAGACGAATGGTCTCACGGAGCGCCTCAACAAGACCCTCGCCAACATGCTAGCAATGTACGTCGACGTCGAGCACAAGAAGTGGGACGCGGTCCTGGCGTACGTAACCTTTGCTCACAACACCGTGGTGCAAGAAACAACACAGATCTCGCCGTTTAAGCTGGTTTACGGCAGAAACCCGACAACGACGCTCGACGCTATGCTGCCGCACGTAACTGACGAAGAGAATGATGACGTCGCTAGCTATCTCCAGCGCGCCGAAGAAGCCCGATAGCTCGCCCGCCTACGGATCGAGAACCAGCAGCGTACCGACAGCCGACACTACAACCTCCGACGACGCTTCGTCGAGTACCAACCCGGTAACCGTGTTTGGGTTTGGACACCCATACGCCGACGAGGACTCAGTGAGAAACTACTTCGACGCTATTTCGCAACCTACAAGGTCATTCGACATATTGGCGCACTGGACTATGAGGTCGTGCCAGACGGCATTACGCATTCACAGCGGCGACGCGCTCGATCTGAAGTGGTCCATGTGTTGCGTCTTAAACCATTTTTCGGACGCTGACGACCTTTCCTTATGTTGTTTTCTTTGCTACGAGTGCTTCTTTATTACTTTCGTTTGTTTGCGGCATCGGGTCGATGCTTTTTTAAGAAGGGGATGTTGGCACGTGTACTTATCTTCATCGGGCGGCCGCGTTTCGCGGCCTGACAGGTGTTGTCGCACGGCGCGGGACGTGCCTGCATGTGTCCGAAGTTTCTGGAAAGTTATCGATGCTTCTATCGCCGAACCTTGTGTTATCTGATTTCATCGCCTGACGCGAATGGTGTAGAACTCTGTGGAAGGCACGAGGGTCCCAACGATTAGTCTGGAACATTCGACGACTGCTCTACAAAAGCGGACGCGCTTGACCCGCTGATCAGATTTCCGACGATCGCCGACCGTGTTCGCCGCTATCGTTGTGCTGTAAGTGTAGCCTGTTTTGTGGGCACAGGTTCGCGCAATAAAAGTTAGTTTTGTCGTTAGTATTGCTGCTGTGTTATTCAACGTCACCACCACGTGACAATATGTATGCGGTAAGAGACAAATCCGGCAATATCGTTGCTAATATGGATAACATAGTTCAAGTGGCTGAGGAATTCTATAGAGATTTGTACAGTACCAGTGGCACTCACAACGACAATGGAAAAGGGAATAGCCTAGAGCAATTTGACTCCCCACAAGTAACGCCGGAAGTAAAGAAACCCTTGGGAGCTATGCAAAGGGGGAAGGCAGCTGGGGAGGATCTGGTAACACCAGATTTGTTGAAGGATGGTGGGCAGTTTATTCTAGAATAACTGGCCACCCTGTATACGAAATGTCTCATGACCTCGAGCGTACCAGAATCTTGAAAGAACGCCAACATAATCTTAATCCATAAGAAAGGGGACTTCAAACACTTCAAAAATTATAGATCGATCAGCTTACTGTCTGTTGCCTACAAAGTATTTACTAAGGTAACAGCAAATGGATTCAGGAACAACTTAGACTTCTGTCAACCAAAAGACCAGGTAGGATTTTGTAAAAGCTACTCAACAATAGACCATATTCGCACTATCAATCAGGTGATAGAGAAATGTTCGGAATATAACCAACCCTTATATATAGCATTCATTATTACTAGAAAGCGTTTGATTCAGTCGAAACCTCAGCAGTCATGGAGGCATTGCGGAATCAGGGTGTAGACGAGCCGTATGTAAAAATACTGAAAGATATATATAGCTGCTCCACAGCCACCGCAGTCCTCCACAAAGAAAGCAACAAAACACCAATAAAGAAGGGTGTCAGGGAGGGAGATACACGATCTCTTCAATGCTATTCACAGAGTGTTTAGAAAAGGTATTTAGAGACCTGGATTGGGAAGAATTGGGGATAAGCGGTAAGGGAGAATACATTAGTAACTTGCGATTCGCTGATGATATTGCCATGCTTAGTAACTCAGGGGACAAATTGCAGTGCATGCTTACTGACCTGGAGAGGCAAAGCAGAAGGGTGGGTCTAAAATTAATCTGCAGAAAACTCCGGATGATGAGACTGAAATAATGAGCAGAATAAGAGTGGGCTAGTGTGCGTTTGGCAGGCATGCTCAGATCATGAACATCAGGTTGTCATTATCCCTCAAATTAAAAGCGTATAACAGCTGTGTCTTACCATTACTCACCTACGGGGCAGAAACCTGGGGGCTTACGAAAACGGTTATACTTAAATTGAGGACGACGCAACGAGCTATGGAAAGAATGATGGGTGTAACGTTATAGGATAAAAAAAGAGCAGGTTCGTTTAGGAAACAAACGCGAGTTAATGAAATCGCAATTGTAATCAAGAAAAAGAAATGGGCATGGGCAGGGCATGTAATGAGGAGGGAAGATAACCGATGGTCACTAAGGGTTACGGACTCGATTCCCAGAGAAGGGAAGCGTAGCAAGGGCGGCAGAAAGTTAGGTGGGCGCATGAGATTAAGAAGTTTGCAGGGGCAACATGGCCACAATTAGCACATGACCGGGGTGGTTGGAGAAGTATGGGAGAGGCCTTTGCCCTGCAGTGGGCGTAGCCAGGCTGCTGCTGCTGATGATGATGATGAAGAGAGACTCGGATGTCAGCAACGTCTTCAGTCTTTCGAAAGCTAGTTCCTGTTCTTAACCTACTTTCACGTACTATCGCTGTGCAATAGGCGGTACAGCATTTCGGCAACTTCAGCCCGACCCTTTAGGAAACGATTGTAAAAATTCACCATATCTAGAAATGCATGGAGCTCCTGGTTCTTTGGTGCAGGTGCTTTGCGAATCGCCTCGACTTTAGCCTTTGACGGGTAAATATCGTTTGCCTCTACCCGGTGTCCCAAGTACTCCAGGTTGTCTTTGAAGAACAGACACTTGGCGCTTTGTATACGCAGTCGCGATTTTGACAGTCGGTTGAGAACCTCTATGAGGACTTCGTGGTGTTCCTCTGCACTTCGCTGGCCACAAGGATGTCATCGAAGTGTGCCGCTACCTGGCATTGACCTGCAAGCACTGTATCAATTGTTCTTTGATATAATCCGGGTGCCACCGACACACGAAACGGCAAACGTCGCACTTTGTACAGGCGCTTTACTGTATTTATTGTGAGCGCTTCTGCTGAAGCGTCATGAATTGCAAGTTGCTGGTACGCTTGCGTCAAATGAATTTTAGAAAAAATACGGCCTTTATCTAACTTTGCGAAAAGTTGCTTGCTAGTAGGTGAAGAATAAACGTTGTTCCTTACCGCTTGGTTGACTACCCTTCGATAGTTGCCGCATATTCATAATGACCCTTTCTTTTTTCGGACGATGACCACAGCGGTGGCCCATTCGGAGTACTGCGTCGATTGTAGAACAACTTGACGTTCCAGTTTTTCCAGCTTTGCGATGACGGCATCCTAAAGTGCGAACGAAATGCTGCGGCATTTTAGAAACTTGGGCCGGGCGTCCTGCTTCAGCTCGATGTGTAGTGGTGGAAAAGTGGCGTCTGGAAATGTTTCGCCAAAAACATCCGGAAAGTATTTGATAAATGCTTCTGCGTTTTGTTCTTATTCTTTCCCTTTGGCGCCCTTTTGCGGAGCTAAATGGCGGGACGATGGTGGCAGCTATCAACACGGAGCATTTCTTCCCGCGCAAGTGTAATGGAACCAGCTAGTGCAATCGGTGCATGTTTGTTCGTAGCCCCGTAGGAAGCGGAGGAGGAAAGTGCCTGGAGGGGCAAATAATCACGCTCCGGGGAAAGTACGAAGCACAGCGCTGTGCCGGCTGTGCGCTCTAGAATTACTGTACATGCTGCCCTTGGGGAGCAGAGTTACGTGCCTAATTAAACGCGCTTCTCGCGCCCATATTCACCAAATCTGGCCACATGCGCAAAAAGCATCTTTTTGAGGAAAAGCCAACTTCACGACTGCGCCTGCACTGTCGTTCGCCACGCCGCCGTTGTCGCGAACCTGGTGTGGCAGAGGTGTGGCAGAGCCTGTGCCTCTGCAGCCTCTGCCACACTTGTGCAGGATGTGTCGCGTTGGTGTGTTGTTTAGTGCAGTTTGGATGGACGCTCTTTTTGTCGCCCTACGGCGCAGCGTCAAGATTGCTATATTGTGCTTCCCAGTTCTATACGATGCTTCTCCAAATTTTTGTAATTGGGCTCTTTCTCTAATTACATTGCCAGTTTTACTTTTGATCGCAAGCGAAAAACAAAGCAGCGTCATATCTGTGGCTCACAAATCTGAGCATTCCACAATGTGTACTGTACTATGTAGTGTACAGGGTAGTGTGCCAGATAACCCTCTCTTGTGGCAACAGCTACATAGGGCAGACGGGACGGTGTTTAAACATCAGATTGCAGGAGCATCGCGCAGGGGTAGAAGGATTGGCGGGCGACGGCAAACTGGGTTGACCATTGTCGCCACTGTCGTAATTGCACGCCTAGCTTCCGCGACACAAAAGTCTTGAAGATGTTTGCATCACAGCTGAGCCGAGAATCAGGTAACAGCAGATTTGTTGAAGGATGGTGGACAGATTGTTCTAGAGAAACTGGCCACCCTGTATACGCAATGCCTCATGACCTCGAGCGTACCGGAATCTTGGAAGAACGCTAACATAATCCTAATCCATAAGAAAGGGGACGCCAAAGACTTGAAAAATTATAGACCGATCAGCTTACTGTCCGTTGCCTACAAAGTATTTACTAAGGTAATTGCAAATAAAATCAGGAACACCTTAGACTTCTGTCAACCAAAGGACCAGGCAGGATTCCGTAAAGGCTACTCAACAATAGACCATATTCACACTATCAATCAAGTGATAGAGAAATGTGCAGAATATAACCAACCCTTATATATAGCTTTCATTGATTACGAGAAAGCGTTTGATTCAGTCGAAACCTCAGCAGTCATGGAGGCATTACGGAATCAGGGTGTAGATGAGCCATATGTAAAAATACTGGAAGATATCTATAGCGGCTCCACAGCCACCGTAGTCCTCCATAAAGCAAGCAACAAAATCCCAATAAAGAAAGGCGTCAGGCAGGGAGATACGATATCTCCAATGCTATTCACAGCGTGTTTACAGGAGGTATTCAGAGACCTGGATTGGGAAGAATTGGGGATAAAAGTTAACGGAGAATACCTTAGTAACTTGCGATTCGCTGATGATATTGCCGTGCTTAGTAACTCAGGGGACCAATTGCAATGCATGCTCACTGACCTGGAGAGGCAAAGCAGAAGAGTGGGTCTAAAAATTAATCTGCAGAAAACTAAAGTAATGCTTAACAGTCTCGGGAGAGAACAGCAATTTACAATAGGCAGCGAGGCACTGGAAGTCGTAAGGGAATACATCTACTTAGGGCAGGTAGTGACGGCGGATCCGGATCATGAGACGGAAATAATCCGAAGAATAAGAATGGGCTGGGGTGCGTTTGGCAGGCATTCCCAAATCATGAACAGCAGGTTGCCATTATCCCTCAAGAGAAAAGTATATAATAGCTGTGTCTTACCAGTACTTACCTACGGGGCAGAAACCTGGAGGCTTACTAAGAGGGTTCTACTCAAATTGAGGACGACACAACGAGCTATGGAAAGAAGAATGATAGGTGTAGCGTTAAGGGATAAGAAAAGAGCAGATTGGGTGAGGGAACAAACGCGAGTTAATGACATCTTAGTTGAAATCAAGAAAAAGAAATGGGCATGGGCAGGACATGTAATGAGGAGGGAAGATAACCGATGGTCATTAAGGGTTACGGACTGAATTCCAAGGGAAGGGAAGCGTAGCAGGGGGCGGCAGAAAGTTAGGTGGGCGGATGAGATTAAGAAGTTTGCAGGGACGACATGGCCACAATTAGTACATGACCGGGGTTGTTGGAGAAGTATGGGAGAGGCCTTTGCCCTGCAGTGGGCGTAACCAGGCTGATGATGATGATGATGATGATGATGAGCCGAGAAATCTATCAAGCTTACTGTATAAAAATGCAATTTAGCAGCAGCGAAAGCAGCTCTTCAATGTCACTGAGTGAAAGAAGTTAGGTTATTTGCATACAAATTTGTGCCACTAACCCCCGCATGCCAATTCCTAGTGATGGTTGTCCAATGGTAATAAAGTGCGATTATGATACATGTATAAATGCGTGGCTTTCCTGCAGTAAATCTGACTTGAAGTTCAGCACTTGTCCTGTGTGTTTCCTTCTTCGTCCGTTGTCGTTTGCGCGGTTACATAATGCAATCCAGTATCGACCACCAACTAGCCCGCCTCTCCTTGTTAAATAAGCAGAGAAGGAAGGTACGCAGGCACGCTAGCTCGTCCTCCTCTGGCAGTTGCTACAGGTTTTGTTTGTGATACGGACATACCGGGTTTGTCACGTGATAACGCCGTCTTCACGCACCATACGCTGTGTGTGCGACTGAAAGCGTGCGATGGTGAGCCGACGATGACGGCTCAGCCTCGCGTGCGGAAGGGGGCAAAGGGGGAGGAGGCGCGCCGTTATCCGTCGCGCTCATGGCACCGGGAGACAGGTGAAAGGGAGGCGTCGTATTTCGCCCACGCGTGGTTACGCGGGCTATATCTTGAAAGTAATCTCCTTTGCGGGCACAGTCCAGGTGGGTCGATGGCTCCCATAGAGTTTCTCACTATAACACCTAGGGGGAAATGAGGCGCCACCGCCTATGGGAGTTTCTTAAGGGGGCACCGTGCCGCCATGGGAATGACGGTATATGTGTCTGCGAGGCTCGTGTTGGCTGGTGTTGTAAGAGGCTTCGTCTGAAATGTGGATATGGCTACGCAAATAACGCGTTCTCAAAGTAAAATCTTCATAAAATGTTTCCATTCACGCATATTACATCTCTACTCACCCACGATGCACGACCAAGCGAAGAAAAGCAAGAACAGACGACCAACTGTTTCAAAGCGAGCGCGAACCTTGTCGTCTGTCCTCCAACTTTAGCGGCCCGCTGATACTTTTTACGTAACATGTTGTCGTACACACAATAACAAGTTCTCATAGTTAAACAAAACATGTTTTCGCGTAATAATAAAGCTAAAACAGCTTTTCATGTGATGTTTTAGTAGAAAGTGAATCATTGTGACAGACGGAACGGTACTTGCCAAGCGCGTCTTCGTGGTGTCCTGTCTCTACGAGAACGATGCCAATCCGAATCCACAATATACCGGCATTACCATGCATACCACAGCGCAGCAGCGCCAGATTTCCCTCTAGGTAATGTAGTGAGAAACTCTATGATGGCTCCTACACTCTAAGAACAGTTTACACCCTTTGGCTTGCCCCTTCTGCCACACAAGAATAATCGTCATCTGCCTTGATGCGTTTCCTTTCTTTATCGCTGCGAGCCCAGAACTTTCCAGTAACGAATGGCACGCGCGTTATCAGCATAGAACAGTTTACACCCTTTGGAGTGCCCCTTCTGATAACGCGCGTGGCGTTCGTCACTGGAAAGTTCCGGGCTTGCAGCGATAAAGAAAGGAAACGCATCAAGGCAGATGATTATTTTTGTGTGGCAGAAGGGGCAAGCCAAAGGGTGTAAACTATTCTTAGAGTGTAGCTCTGGGGGCCCTCTGTTCTCGCCGCTCAGTTTGCGTTGAAACGATAGACAACACGAAAGTCACTTGGCTCGCTGCTGCTGCCACGATTGCTCCCGACAGTGCTTTGACAACGAGCGTCCGAGAACACATCGGGTCTGATGTGTTCATGTTTGCCTGTGCGCGCGGGTACCATGCTTGTAATTTAGTTAGGAAGCGGATGTTTACACGAAGCCCTTCTACTGCGGCGGCTGCTGCGTACACTCTAAGAACAGTTTACACCCTTTGGCTTGCCCTTTCTGCCACACAAAAATAATCGTCATCTGCCTTGATGCGTTTCCTTTCTTTATCGCTGCAAGCCCGGAACTTTCCAGTGACGAACGGCACGCCCGTTATCAGAAGGGGCACTCCAAAGGGTGTAAACTGTTCTATGCTGATAACGCGCGTGCCATTCGTTACTGGAAAGTTCTGGGCTCGCAGCGATAAAGAAAGGAAACGCATCAAGGCAGATGACGATTATTTTTGTGTGGCAGAAGGGGCACGCCAAAGGGTGTAAACTGTTCTTAGAGTGTATGGCACGACCACGCGAGCCCTGTCTTAAATACGATCTCCAACGCGGACAGTGCAGGCGTCTAGGCCCACTAAGGGGCGGCAGCTTGATGTGCGGTGTAGCAGCCATACGCTTGCATGTCACTCGCATTCACAAAGTGAAACGTCACTTTAACTTGTTTTCTTCAGCGAAACCTGACCACCGCTTTTCTGTCAGATGCCCTCTGAAAGAATACGCGTGCCACCAACCTGCTGCAGCCCGGTGCTCCTTCCTGGGTTCTCATCCTTGCGTGTTTCAAGACACTTCGATAGCAAACCTCAGTGCCTTTCAACTCTGTGAGGAAGGATGACCAGCGAGCTGTGCAAGTAGGCCACTTAATAGCGAACAGCACTTCCGCCGCAGGTTGGGCCAACATTTTACTATCTTCGCGATCAGCCCACGTATGGAGAGCACTTAACGCCTGATACACCTCCGCCCCAGGTCTGCACGGTATTCGAAAATCTTCGGGGTGGATCCACGTATGGGGAATGCTGAGCGCCTGCTTCACCTCAGCCGCGGATCAGTGCGGCACTGCACTATCTTTGGGATCGGTTCACATATGAGAAATTTTTACGCCTGCAGCACTTCCGTCGAGGGTCGGCCCGATATTGTACTATCTTCGGTATCGGCCCATGTATGGGTAGAGCTTAACGTCTGCGTCCCCTCCGCCGCGAGTTGGCCCGGCATTGCACTATCTTCGGCATTTCTTTCTACACGCGGACACGATTGTGTGGAAAGTGGCCCTTAACAGCTTGGCTATAAGAACTTATGCGTGCATACCGAATTGAATGAGCAGATGAGCGTTTGTTTGTCATTTGCAACCAAAACACTCAGCAGACAATTCGGAACATTGCATGACCTGTTATCGCAAACGTGCCAGCTTAGACGGCGTTATTGATGTACCCTAACATGTTCTCTCACCGCCCTAAGTGCCCAGTCTGCAAGTCACGTAATGCTGAAGCCGCCATCCACCACCTGCTATGGTGGATGCCTGCGTTGAAACTGACGATGCTCCGGCACCTCGCAGCAGCGGGATTTTCATCGCATAATCCAAGAGAATACACAGCTTGGTTGCAGGGACCATATTATCAAACTCTCCTAGACTTACTTAGATTACGAAATCTTTTTTTTCATTCATTTAATCATCCTTATTCGCCCGCATTGCATACCGGTGTATGCTCTGAGTCATTAACCCTCGCATTTAATAAAATTTCTATTCTTACTTTCTAAAATTTCAATTATTGCAATTGTGTTTTGAGAGCGTTATAGTTTATAAATGGGTAAGCTTCGCACAACATATTTATATTTCATGTGCTATGTACACCGGTCGGTCGCAGCGCTCGTCTCATGGCGTCATCGCAGAAGCGATCATGGTTCTGCTGTTCTGCTATAAGGACGACACACTGCCCCATTCCAATACACCCTATTTAAGCATCACATTTTAGAAAGCCGCTGCCATCGAGGGAATAGGTTTCAATTGTAACCTAGCCGAAGAAGAAGCGACAAAGGTGATTCCGAAGACGAAGGCATGGGGGGCTGGGATGAGGTGAAACAAAACAGTGATGGCCGCCTTGTCGGTCTGGTTATCTGTTCTGTTACAATTTTGGCGCAGTCGTATATGGAACGTTGTGCTACTCGCCTGAGCCGCACCGATTTTCTATGAACAATGTGCTCCCACGTTGCAGTTTCCCTGGATAAGCCGATGAACGTTGCACAGTGCGTCTACGGTGAAAAGCGGTCCTGTTCGCTGAGCACTTTTCATAGTGAAGTCTTACTACTCCAACTTGTCTATGAAGTCGGACACTGGCGAGCGCTTTCAAGATTGCTATGAGTGATCCCCAGCATGACGCAGACGTCATGCGTTCTTGCGAGCTTCGCGGATCCACGACAGCGAATCCCGTCTTCACGAAAGCGGAAGTAAGCTCTCGTAACTGCGATTTAGAGGACCACAGTGCAAGTACGCTGATGCACGATATAATGAGGTTGCAAGAAACGAATAGCCAGCATCAGCAGCAACTATTTGATTTTTTATTGCAAGCAAACTTTCGTTAAGTGAGGAAGACACCCACTGTTGTTACGGAGACGTCTCAACGCTGCCGCCACTGTTGCGAAGGAGGATCCAAGGTGACGGTGATTAAATGAAACATTTATATGCAGGAATGTACAAGGGCGTTACATGAACGGCTCAGAGGCCGGGGCATACTAGACTCGCACAAAAGCGTGCAGTGAGAAACGGGAGCACGCCTCTGCTTGCTGTCGTCGTCGTCTCCCCGGCATCCCATGGTTCGGACTTTCACAACCCTAGGAGTCGTTGCAGTTGCCATCGACTCGAACTCCTACAGTCAAGACCCACCGCGGGTTGCTGTGCGTATTCCGACGAATGGACGAGAGGCACCTGCGTCAGGCGATCCCGGTGAAGTGGTTCATCGGCGCCGCTCCGGCGGCGCCACCGGATGTAACCCGAACATGACTCGTCGTCGGGTCCAGCCAATTCGCTCGGCGCCCGGCCTCAGCCGCATGCCGGCAAAGCGAACCTTTGTTGGGAGCTCTAGCACAACACCATGTAGCTTGTCAGCCCGGAAGCCTACGACTGGTCGCACATGGGAAGGGCCCAGGAATGGCTTTATTTTTATGAATACGTATGTGACAGGATTTGCTGGCGAGAGGATAAAGACAAAGTTATGAATATGCGTCGATACTTGGTAGGTAGTGTAAATATTTGGCACGAGCTTCGAGCTTCGGAACAAGGCGAACGCCCGTGGAAGGAGTAGAAACAGAGCTTTTTATTTTCATTCGGTGATAAGCTTCAAAGCTGGGATAAAGCTATTTCTTACAATTACAGCTCCGGGCCGGTTCTTGACTATTTCTTTGAGAAATGGAGACTGCTGCATTTAGCTGACTCTGCTCTATCCCAGGCTTCGTTGGTCGTGCTCATTATGCTGGGACTTCCGGAAGACATGCAGAGTCATGTTCAGCTTTGAAAGTAAAACAACAATGAATAGTTACTACAGAATATAGAACTGTGTTATAATGTTGAGCAACCTGCGAGCAGTTATGATAATGTGAAATCCCAAGATGAACTGGCCCCACCGAATAAACAAGTCGCATATAAAGAGGATAGCAGGCCGGCAGCTACACGCAACTTTGATTACAATTCACCACGACCACAACACAATATATGTCTTGTACAGCGCACCAACTTGGTATATGTGTATGTAAATGAAAAAGACAGCGTGTTGGTTGACAGTGGAACGTCCATCACCGTTGTGAACAAACAAGAAACGTATTCCGGACTTGAGCCCAGTGAAAGATTTTCTAGTCAGTGTGTTTGGATACGACGGCAAAAAGCAAGTGCACAATGAGTGGGCGGAGGTAATCGTCACGTGTGAGAGCAAGAGCATCAAAAGCAGAACGCTGGTCCTCGATCGAGTAAAATATCAAATGATTTTGTCACGCTCAGTAATGCAATAGCTATGTCAAAATATTTATTGGATTCGCCCAGTTACTACTCAAGATGACCGCCAGCTATCGTCCTTCTCCCTATTTAGTGAAAGCCTTCGGAAGGCTACTACAGCGGATGGCGTCACCAGGCTGCATCCGGAGCTTCTCTGTGTAGGAGGTTATCCTCAGGCTACATCCAAGTTTAAAGTACCGTTCGAGCTTGTGGGGACCCCTTTTGGACCCCTATCCCCTGTACACGCGCGACTTGGGCCATTCGCCCTCGCGATAGCTGGGGACGCGCAGTTCCAGAATTATTTTGGATAGCGTACATTCCCCGCGGCCGCTGGCGCCGGCGCGACGCGGAGCCTGCTGCTTGCGCGCGCGGCTCACGTTACGCCGTGCGCAGCGCATAGGAACAGTGCTTGAGGAGCGGGCCCCTCTCGCCCTCTCTTCGGCTTCTCTCTCCTTCAGCATCGGAGGTGCGCGGGCGCCTTCGCCCAATAGATTGACTTTCAGTGCTTTTGGCTGTCGACGTGCGGACCCACTTGGTCCCGCATCCCTCTGAGCTAGCCGGCCCCTTTCTCGCTAGTGAACCTGCTCGGAAGAGCCAGTGTGGCGGAGCAGACTTCCCCTGAGTTTTCACCCGTAGTCTGCGACTGCCACCCTAGTGCCGTATTCCTGTATTGTACACGCGTTTTGTACATAACAGGGAATAAGCCCCCCTTCCTTGGTACCACGGCTGCAGTCGTCTCTAGTCCTTGCTAGTGAGTCAGCGAACCCGCCGCGGCGCCCCTTTGCGTGCGCTGTGGAGTGGGGACGAGCTAAGTGTCTCCTTAGACTTTAGCTAGCCGGGTCCGGACACGTTAGCCTGAAGCCCCACATATCTGGCGCCCAACCTGGGGCAACAGAAACCATCGCCGGCGCGCAGCGCACTGCGAGGAGCTCGGCCTGCATGCAGCGTCCTCTGCTACAAGTGCAATGAGACGGGCCACATTGCCCGGGAGTGCGCAAACCGCCGCGCTATTGAAGGGCACGATCGCCCGACGGGAAACGGCGTGCGCCACCGGTGACTCTGCCTTCGCCGGCGTTGCCTGAAACTAGGGGTTCCTTAGCCCCGATGGCGTGTAGGGTGGGAATTTATAACCCGTCGCCAGCCCCCTTCCTCGCGCTCACGTTCGCTGGTCGAACGTTTGCAGCGCTACTGGAAAACGGCGTCACAGCCTCGCTGTTCGGGGAGGAAGTTTTGGCTTAATTACGTCGGCACTCAGTCCGGCTGCGAGTCTGCAACACCGCCTTCCATCTCGAGAGCAGTGCCGCTACCTCGTGTGGCTCGGCGAGACTGGCTGTGCGCTGGGAGGAGCGTCTCCGCCGTCACAGGTTCGTGTACCTCTGTAGTCTGTCCGTTCCCGTAATAGTAAGCCGATACTTTCTGGCCCACACTGGGATCGTGATAGACATTGCTAACAAAGGATCCAGCGAGGGACCTTGTGCGCCCCTGAAATGTTTTGCGCCTTTTCCTGTCGCTTCGGTGGCACCTAGAGCCCCGGACGCGACACCACGGCAGGAGGAGGGGCGAGTCCCATCGAGTCCCCAGACTCCGGCTGCCCTCGCGGGCAGTGGCGTAGGCAGAAATTTCGTTCGGGGGGGGGGGGGGGGGGGGATATATATATATATATATATATATATATATATATATATATATATATATATATATATATATATATATATATATATATATATATCTGTCCTTCAACAACCTTGTTTACATTTTCGTACATATGCAACGACCAGGGGAAAATCTCAATGACGCTGTCCTTTGTTAGAATGTATTGCGCAGGAGCAGCTGTCACCGGTTGTGTATTGCGAGTAATTGCTCGGAAATTATAGTCGCAACAGAGAGCACATATAAAAAGCAGGAGTTCTGCAAAATAGACGAGGGCGAGTCAAATGAAAGTGAGACAATGCGAATATATGATACACGGAGTACTTTATTTAAAAGTAGTCCCCATGAGTATTTAGACACTTGTCCTACGAACGAGTCGCGTTATTCCCGTCTCATAAAACTCCTTGGATTGCTGCCTCGAAAATCTGTAAATGACTACACGTCATCTTCCGACACGAATCTGGTTCACTTGAGCAGTTTCTTCAAATTTTACCAAATGTGGAAGACGCAAGGCAGCAGGTCTGGGCTGAATGAGGGATGTTGCAGCGTTTCCCACTTGAACTTTGGCATATTTGTATTAACCACATCAGCGACGTCGGAACGGGCAATGTCGTGAAGCAAGATGTTCCCAATGCTCAATTTTCCACCTCGTTTGTTCTTGATTGCGACACGCAGCCGATACGACCTTTCACAATATCTGAAACGATTTAGAGTCTCTCCAGGTTTAGAAAATTCGATCAGTAATGGCCCCTAACAATCTAAAAAGAAGTAAACACTTCTCCGGCAGAAATGACGGCCTTTGTTTTCCTTGGGAGTGGTGAATTCAAATGTTTCCACTGTAAGCTTTGCCGTAATGTTTCAGGCTAGTAGTAGCGGCACCATGAGTCATCCCCGGTTACAATTGCAGACAAAAAGGCGTCACCCTCATCTGGGGTTCTTTGACGTGCACCTAAATCTAAGTACACGGGTGTTTTCGCATTTCGCCTCCATCGAAATACAGCCGCCGTGACGGGGATTCGATCCTGCGACCTCGTGCTCAGCAGCCCAACACCATAGCCACTGAGCAACCACGGCCTTTTCAATTGTGTTGGGGGTGATTGCACGGTGGCTTTGGCCCGGCCATGGATCGTCTTTGTAGCTTTCATGTCCTTTGAACAGTTTGCTACAACGCTTCACAGTGGCCAATGAAACGCAATGTTTAATGCATACGGCAGCCATACGGCGAATAATTTCTTTTTGGGAAACATCTTCATTTATCAAAAACCTCAAGACACCAAGCTGTTCAATTTTTGGAGTGTCCATTATGTCACGCAACCATGTTCAACCCAGTGTATGAGAGCATTAAAGAACATTTAACCTCACCTCTGCATGTCACTTGTAAATGAGATGCGTATGTGCCACGCGCATGCCTCGAAAATAATGAACCTAACCATTATTGCGCAGGGTGGGTTGTCTCACTTTCATTTGACTTGCCTTCGTACATTAGAAATGCGAAGATACAATGGAATATACAAATGTGAAGCTACAGCTTGATACAGGGCAAAAAATTGTCACTGGAAACAAAGTTCACTGCGCATATACACAAAACCTCGCAACAAGATATATAAATATACGTATAAGTCTCCAATAAATCTAAGTACCTAAGAAAAAGTCACTATATATAATGCGTCAAACAAGGCAAATAAACAGGTTGCGCAACCACAAATTCACAGATCACAGCACCCCCCCCTCCTTCCACTCCCAAAATGTATCGCGTGCGACGGAAGGCGGCGCGCTTCCTCCCCGCTTTTCTCCCTTGCGCACACAAGACTCATCGTCGGCTCACCCCCTCCTCCCCCCCCCCACGCTTTCATTCGCACATAGAGCATGCGGCGCGCGGTCACGATGTTATCGCCCTTGGCCTTTATTTATACGGAACATGAGGGCAACGGCAGGAATACGCCTGGAGTCTTCATATAGCTGCTATTGCAATAATATAATAGTATCCGGCAACTGAAGCGTCCCGTGGCCCATTACTTTCCGCAAAAGAAGTAACAAAATCGAACTTTCACCATGCGACAATTCGCTGCGCCGCAACAATGTCTTTTTTTTTCTTTTGTGGGGCGGGGGGCGGCGAAATAGAATAGCGCAAGGGAAAGCAAGGGCTACAATCGAATGCCTACTTTGGGCACCTAGTGTGGCTACCAAAGGAACATCGAAGAAAACGTGTGACGCTTGGTCCACAGAAAACCATACGCATACTGCTCGGTATCCTACACCGGCGAGACAAAATTTTCCGGAGAGGTTGCGCTCAAGCGGACGCGTTGCAATCCGTCGAGTCCCCGCAGTGCTGGCCGCGAGCGACTATGCATTGTTTCTTTTTCTCGTCTGCTAGCCAGAAAGCGTCCAAAACTCTGCCATGCGAAAATACAGTCGGCCAGAGAAAAACGAACGCGCATCCAAGTGCGCAGCGCGGTTGTCGATGCAGCTCGAGAAAAACGCTTGCGCTCTGGCTGGATCGGCGGCCCGCGGGTTACAAGAACAAAAGAAAAAGAAAGAGAAAGAGGCTCAATGTATCCTCGCGAATAAAATTGTAGGTAGAAAAATAAATAGGAACTTAGTTCCAATGGTGGATTTAGTGTCTTGACATGGGTGCTTTGGCGCAGGTGGAAAAAAAATGTTCATATTCTTTTCTGTGACCTGACGGCACAAATGAACCACCACAACGCTTTGTCTCATCGGACCTCGCTGCGTGCTTTGTCAACTTGTCTGATAGTATGTTGATTTGGCTTGTCTCGTTGTATGGCCCGATGTGCGACTTTACAAAAGTCGATGCACCTTTGGCGTCAAATGTTTACAACAGTTTTAAACCCACAAAGTTCCGTAATTGAAGATCTAAAGCACGACTTTGGAAATGTCAATGCACCTTTCGCATCAAAATGTTATGAGAACTTTATACCCACAAAGTTTGAGACTTGAAATCCAAGCGCTCCGTAGATTCCGCGGCATCCGCGAGATGCCGAGACGAGCCCGCTTGCCATCAAAGCGCCCTTGAAATTTTGTGCTCGGTGGGGCTCCTTGCGTTACGATATGTGACTCCCGAAGCATGGGCGTTGCCGCGAAATCCAGCCCGATTTGGCAATGTTCACGCTAAAATGTCCTTTCGAGCGTGAATTAAGGTCATTCTAGACAAAATCGAGCATGATTTTGAGCAAGAATTTCGGGGGGGGGGGGCTGAAGCCCCAAAAGCACCCCCCCCCCTGGCTACGCCTCTGCTCGCGGGCCCTCGTCCTCCAGCGAAGTGGACAGAGCTCGTCCTGATACTCATTCTCCCGAGCGGAGCGCACCACTAGCGGATAGGAGTTCACGTAATCCTACGATCGCAAGCGCGAGCGGCAAAACGAGCCGCTCACTGCCACCACTGCCTGGCAGTTTGTCGGAACGTGAGAAGGCGCGCCTGTCATCGCTGCTGATCCAATTTCACACGATGTTTACAGATCGGCCGGGACGCACCACTCTTGTGCGACACTGGATCCACACAGGCGACGCGCTACTATGGAAATGCAATCCTAGGCCCGTAAGTGTGCCCAAAAGGAAAGCTATCGACCTCGCAATGGACGAAATGATTGAGACTGGGGTGATCCGCCGATCTAATAGTCCGTGGGGTTCTGTCCTCAAAAAAGACGGCTCCTCTCGTCTTTGCGTGGATTACCGGCGACTCAATGAAGTCACTCGGAAGCATGCTTACCGTATGCCGAGCATTGGCTCAATCTTGCCGAGCCTAGGTGGGCACATTATTTTATCACTCTAGATGCTAACTGCTGTTATATGCATAGATGGAGCAAAGGCATGCGAAGAAAACCGCTTTCACCTCACATAGAGGATTGTACGAGTTCACTCTCATGCCCTTTGGCTCCTCGGGCGCTGCAGCGACTTTCCAGAGATTGATGGACAGAGTTCTGGGAAGGACAAAATGGCATTATGCCCTAGCCTACCTAGACGATATCGTTCTCTTCTCTCGCGCCTTTGAGCAACACCTCCACCACTTGGAGGACATCCTCGGAAGGCTCCACGCTGATGAGACCACTCTGAACCCGAAGAAAGCTCAGATCGCAGAGACCCGTGTCTCACTGCTGGGCTTTACAATAGAGCGAGGTCGTGTTTTGCCGAGCGAGTACAAGGTCCGAGCTATCCTCGAGTACCCAACGCCGGCGAACATACAGGCCCTCAGACGCTTTTTGGGCATGGTGAATTACTACCGCCAGTTTGTGTCCAAGTCCGCCGCTCTATAGGCTCCCTTGACCTCGTTGTTGAGGAAGTCTACAAGCTGGAGCTGGGGTCCGGAGCAAGATGCTGCCTTCAGGGCCCTCTCTAACGCCCTCTTGTGGACACAGCCCAGCTGAAGCTGCCCGACCTCAACAGGGAGTGTTTGTAGTCCAAGCTGACGCGAGCGACCTGGGAATAGGTGCGGTGCTGCTTTAAGAACATGAGGTAGTTCTTCGACCAGTGGCCTTTGCCAGCCGATCGTTGACGCCCGCAGAGCGTAACTATTGTACGCTCTACAGTGCTGCTCCAAAAACATGAGGACGTTCTTCTCCCAGTGGCCTTTGCCAGCCGGTCATTAAAGCCTGCAGCACGTAACTATTCCGTGACCAAACGTGAGTGTCTAGCGATGTGTTCGCTCTGCGTAAGTTCGATCACTACGTCGACGGAGTGCCTTTTATTGTTGAAAGGCATCACATGGCGCTCACCTTGCTGGAGAACTTGTGCGAGCCCTAAGGCTGCCTCGTGCCCTGGGCATTGACATTACAGCGCTACAACTTTGTTGTTCGCTATCGGAAGGTGAGCACAAACCCAGTGGACGACGCCCTGTCGCGCACCCCCGTTTCAGACCCGGACACTCTTGACCGGCACCCCTCTGCGACAACGCTTCCGAACGAAGCCGGAGACCTTGTCTCCAACGGCGCGAACGGAACGAGTTTAGGCGGCAGTGCGGCCAATAAGCCGCCGTCACCGTACGAAAGTGCGTACCTGCTGGGCCATGTAACGTGCATGGGTATCGCATTCAACAGACAGGAGCTAATGGAAGCTCAGTGGAACGACGCATATTGTCAGAAAATCGCTGACGAGCTTGAAAAAAAGCACAGCTCCTAAAGGGAGCGAGGTGGCAACTCTGATGGGTGCAAATTGGCAGCTGGTATTGCTGCTGGCGCGTTGGATTCGTATCTCCTGGTTGCTAATGGAGTGCTCCTGCACTAAATCCTATCTGAAGAGGCTCTTCGTGAGTCCTTTAAGGTGGTGATTCCCCGCAGTCTACGGAGGGGTACTTTGAGCGATTTCCATGAATCGCGGTTGGCCGGACACGCGAGTGGCCGTAAGACTTATCTTAAGTTGTGCCCCTCCGTGATGTGGCCAGGCATGAAGCGGGATGTACTTCATTATTCTCGCCCATGCCGCGTGTGTCAAATTGTGAAGCCCCGTGGTGGCACACCCCCCGGCCTCATGCAGCTGATCGAGTGCCAGCTACCCTGGCAAATCGCGGCCTGTGACGTTATGGGACCTTTCCCAAGAAGCCTGCAAAGGCTTCTTGGGAAAGCCTGCTGGCCGTCACACATCATTTCACGAAGTGGGTGGAACTTTTTCCCCTTCGGAAGCTGGCGGCACGCGTCATATGGGACAAGTTGTTCGAGGTGTTAACCCACTGTCGCTTTCCGGCGGAGCTGATGACTAACAACGCGTACTATTTCATGGCCATAGTGTTCGTCGATGTCTGTTCAGCCTTTGGCATAAAGCACCACAAAACAATGACTTATCACCCTCAGGCCAATCCCACCGAGCGGATGAACCGAAATGGGAAGCCATTGCTCGCAGCCTTTGCCCGGCAACACGGGGACTGGGAGGCCTGTCTCCGCGAGATAGGTTTCTCTTTGCGCACATCGGTGAACCGTTAGACTGGGTACACGCCCGCTTTCCTCAACTTCGGAAGAGAGCTGCCAAACCCTATGGATCGCGTTCTGCGAACCGGCAGCGGGGCGGACGCCACTGCGTCGGGTCTGTCCGATTACGTGGTGCAAGTGCGTGCTAGGATGAGCGAGGACCTTTCTCATGCCCGCACTAACCTGGCAAAAGCACGCACTGGACAGAAGGCACAATACGACCGGTCGCATAGAGCGGTACATTATCAAGTAGGTGACTTCCTCCTCCGACGCAGTCATGGGCTGAGTCACGCAACGAAGGGCATCTCGGCCTCTTTGTCGGCCAAGTGTCGGGCCCATACCGAGTGGAGACCGAAATGTCACCTCTTGTGTATGAGCTTGTGGACTCAAACGGTAGATCACCCGTCGGTCCAGTGAACGTTTCTGACCTCAAACATTTTGTTGCCAGAAGCAGCAACTGGGAAGAGGAAGACACACAGAACGCGCAACCGAGCAGGACGGCGGATCTTAATCCGCGCACTCGCCGGTATAACTTGAGAAAACGTTAGTCGCCGCTTCTCGCTGGCAGGCAGAGGGACCTTATTCCCCGCCTAGCTGGCAAGCGGAGAGGTGTGACTATAGCGTGGAGGCACGCGTTAAAACGGAAAAAAGCCACTCAATAGCCCAATTAGACGCTTTTTCGTAGTGTGCAGCTTCTACTGAGGGCCGTGGTAAACCAAAGTGATCCGCCAGCCCACCGGCGTGAGCTGCGAAAGCGGACCGAGCCGTTGCCTTTCTGCTCGTGCCCGGGGAACTCTATCCTCCAGTGGCGCTCGAATGACATGAAAGGCACGGTTAGCATTTCAGCGCTGGCCGGAGGGGCGCATGAGGCTACCATAAGGCCAATATGCCCCTTTCTGTGAGCCTCCTCCTTCCCTCTCGCAGCCACCTGCAAAGCTGAATGCGCCAGAGCGATGCGTGATTTGGCAAGCTCAGGGACGCAGTGTGAGCGTCGTGTTCAGTGTATGAACATTGTCGTCGGACTGTGAAATTCGCTGTTGGTGTGTTGTTATTATCATCGGAGTGCGAACTTCATTGCTTGAAGTGTTAATCTTATCCCACTGGTGCTACATAGACGCCTATAATGAACCCGTCCAAACACGCTTGAATGTCACACGTCGTCTTGACGTAGAGAAATGCCGGTAGTGGCTAGTTGTTTGACGTAGAGAAATGCCGGTAGTGGCTAGTTGCTCTTCTAGTAGTTGCTGCTTGCATTCAATTTGTCTTCTCCTTCTGAGATTTTCGAGTTGACCTTGATCTGGACTGATTTGCTTGTTTCTGGTTAAGTGAAATTATTTACTTGTTTCTTTTATTAAATGAAGTGAACTTAACATGGTTTATCTTTTGTGTTTGTTTTATCGTAATTACTAATATTGCTTTTTATGTGTCTAAAAGATACTACTCTATGATTATTTTGTGGTAATTGCGTTAATTATTTCATGGTTCCGTTGTGTTACTGGATGTTTCATTTGGCAACTCGAGCAGGTGCGGAGTGCCCCCTACACTATGGATGTTCACCGCTCGATCTGCGACAAGTGGTTTTATGTTTGGGAGTGAATGAATTGTGTATTGTTTTTTTTTCATAGTACAAGGAGATTAGCACCTCTGGATTTTTTTAGTTTATTGTTTGGACAATTCCTTCCAGCACTTTTGATGATTTCCTTAATTTTAATTTTCTCTGACTTTTCGCATGGCTAGTTGTTTTCCGAGGGCTTGTGCTACTGTTGGGCGTTCTCGTTTCACAGTTGGGCAATGTTCCAGATAATGATCAAAATTTAAACATTATATTTAGCACTGACAGTGCGTATTTTGCTTATTGTTAAACTCTGGGAAGTAGAAGGGAAATATTCCGTGTCCTCATATAGCTTGTGATGAGGTAATATTTGTTGGAAAATATCTAGGAGTGTTATTAACATTTTTGATCTACTCGTAGGGATAACCATTTTTGCCTGCCTCATTCCAGATCCTCTTCCATTTGTTTTGTAACATTTGATTCAAATTTTAACTAATTTTTTCCGTATTGGCAAGTTTCGCAATTCTCCTAGTGTGTTTCTTGCCTCGTTTGCTAGCTATTTCGCAAATGTGTTAACTAGGTCTCCACTGTGACCCTCGATGTAAGTTTTATTTGGGTTTCTTTTGTTTTCACTTTTCTTTTAACATCTGCAATAATAGGATTATGATATATAGGGTGTTTCAAGCAATGTAAAGCACATAAACTATCTGAGTGTACTTGAAACTGGCCTCGTCGTTTTGCTTCATCTATACATTCTAATACTTTTGGTATAGCCACAGCTTCCGAATCAAAATCACTGCTATAATCAGGAAACTAATATTTGTTTTGTTTGACAAATTTTCCCTGTTTCATGGAAAGCAACAAAACCCACCCCGGTCGATTCACTTGTCGCTGAACCGTTAGTATAGATACTAAAATTGGATGTTTCATTTGCTTTTGATTTAAATTTGAAGTATAACTTTTCAGAAGAATAATTCCACCAATCATCTGTTTTACTCGTCACTTGATGTAACTGCTGCTTTATTCCATACGAAATTTCCTTTATGGTAAATAAATCGTGTACTTCTTTATTTCCTTTCTATTGTGCCGAACATTGGTGGAATATTACAAAGGATGTTCAATCGTACGTCGGAAGTATGCCTACAATCCTTGGGTATCATAATAAGAGAAATTTCTTGAAACGATCGCGATTTCCTATGTATAGCTGAGTATTTAGATACCAGACAGGTGCTCGAATCACCATCAGTCATGATATTCGCTTTTTGTAAATATTGCTTAGTCTTCTAGGACTTCCCAAATCTATTGCTCTAAGTATTCTGCCTAAATTGTGTGTTAGGTCACATACATTTTGGTTGGTGTACCAATGCCTCCTTAACTATATGCCTGCCGCGTGAGCCGAGAAGCTGGTTCCTGCCCCTCTCCTCTTTACTCTCGCCCACCCGGTTTAGGGTGGCTCGATGCCAACGGCGCCGTTCAGGGTGGAGACAACCCCAACGGCGCCGCCATATTGAAGCACATGGGATCGGCTGCGCAGCGTTCCTAACGGCGCCGTTCATGCTCTCGGCGTGCTTCGAGTGCTTTGATTTCAACAATCTTTTTATCAATATTGCATTGCGCATCTTTTTACTCATAATAGCCATTTTAACATCCGAGGGTCGAAGACGTAATTGTACGAATTAATTTTAGGGCCCCGAGTGGTCGAGGTTGAACAATTAGTGTGCCGTCAGTTGGCTATCATTTTAAAGATCCGTTGCCCAGCAGGTGCTACCGCTCCGTGCGAGTGGAAGAAATTGTTTTTTTTCTTTTTCTACGTGGTTTTCGGTTTTTCAATTCCTGCGCTTTGATAACAGCCGCGCGTCATCGGCCACTCGCGCGCGGCGGTTGGTTTCGCTTCTGTCGCGCGAGCTGTTTCCGTTTGTTTTGCTAGCAAAGACAACCTGTCTACTTTCTAATCTATCAAAGTATAACTGCGAGTTCCTCGCCTGTTTATTGCCCACAGGGGTGCAATCACATCTGTTTACAGGCTGGCACTGGTACATGCAAACGATGCCGCGTATACCAACGTTGTCACTGCGCCTGCGTTTTCTTTCACGAGGCCCGCGAAAACTGATTGCACCTCATTGGCGATAGGATAAACCACTACTGCAAGTTTTCCACTGACTTCATTTTTCTGACAAGCGCACAACCACCGAGCGTTCTTGCGTGCGCTCATATGCAGGCTTTGCTTGCGCTCTGGACATGGACACCGGTTGTTCTGCTACGATTCCTCCGTTTGTGAAGCGCATTTCTGCATATGTCTTTTATTGTATTTATTTTATTCATGCCCATCTCTACTCATTTATAAACCATGCTTGCACACCTACACAAAAAAGGGTGAATTTGAGGTCAACAAATAACTGCAGTAATTCTTTTCTAACAGTTTTAAACACGAAATAAAAGTAACAGGCTTTGAAAATTTGTGCTTTGTGAAAAATCCAAGACCAGAAAAGGTTTAGTAAAAAGCGGCAGTTTTGACGATGCCTGTGCATTCAGTTCCTATTTTGCCTGCAAAATTGGGTGGTGATGGGCTAGGCTGTTAAAAATAACTGCTCCCTAAAGGTTCAGCTTCATTAGTGCTGCAGAAAAATATGTAACCTACCTTGTCAATCTCACCCCTTACAGATAGCAAAGGCAACAAAAAAACGGTGCAAATAATTTATTTAGTGTCAAGTGCAGTCGACCATGAAAAAACGCAAACTACAATACAAGTAAGCAAGACAATGGGACAGATAACTGGGGTATGTACAGTGGGGTTTAACCTGAAAAGGAAAGCATAAAAGCAAAGGATGAAAAAAGATGCAAATCTCCAAATAAGCGAGCAAGAGATAGGGGCGAAAAGTTGCTACGTGCACTGTGGTGTTATCTTTGCAACAAACATGAAAACAAAGCATGAAGAAAGATGCAAACTACAAAACAAGCCAGCAAGTCAGTGGCAAAAAAAGCAGCTATTTACGGAGTCGTGTAACATTTAAAGCAAGGTACTCTACGGCAAGTTCACACCAGCCACAGCCTTGCTGCCATAACCGTCGTCTGAATCATCAGGCTCGTTCAGACAGGGGAGGTAGATACGCAGTTACATGACAACAAAACGGCACATCAGCTTTCTCATAACGCTTCGGTGTTCAGCGCATTCACTAGGTGGCAGAGAAACTAATCGCTCAATAAGGCTCTTCAATGTATTGATTGGGTGATCCAAATGACAAATATCATTTTCCTGTGAATATTTCTCAAAGACACATTCCCAGGAAGAAACAAAGCGCAGTACCGTATGGCTTACACACACCAAATTTCTAGAACCTTGATTGTACTCCTTGAGCTGCACAAGAGCATGCTCATCGGAAGCCTCATCAGCAATCAGGGTCTCAGTACAGGTGGAGCATGGTTTGTTAGTAGATATAAAAGACTTCACCAAATACCCTGCCAAGTGAGCAATGATGTCATTTTCTACAAGAGACAATGGCTCGCCCTCTGTGCTTTCATCATCGTACGAGGGTTCTTGAAATTCTTTCTGCACTTCTTGAATCTTTGCAGAGAAGAAATCGACTAAGTAGTTGCTACCGTCAGCTTCATAACCAGAGTTCTTAGGTACTTTGAGGAACTGGCTAACTGACACAATTCTGAGCGCATTTTTGACATAATATGCACTGGGCACGGAAGAAATCATCCGGATCACCCAAAACAAGTTCTCCATGCAATCTTGGGCCAATCGTCCTGTCAAGAAGGATGCTTAGCCACATTTCTCTTTAGCAGAAATTCATGCAGTTGAAGCACTACAGCAGTGGACATTAGCAACCCTGCCTGGCATGGCTTCCAGACCTTTTTGATGCCAATGTCTAAGCTCTCAATGACTTCAACAGCGAGTTTCAGCGTTGCAATAGCCTCTTCATATTTGCTTTCATTTGATAAGCTCAGAGCAACAACAGGGTGCCGTGCAGTCATGATTGTGTACCACTTGAAAATTACTTCATAAAACCAGGCTGTTGGTTCAGCCTCGGGCGGCAGCTTCATACGCTCTACAACGTGCCTTATACCTGCAGGTGCTTCCCGGAATAACTGAACAGCTACCCCTACCTTCCTCTTTGTGAAGTGGCCGTTGGAAATGTGCACGGTACTCAAGTTAGGTGCCACCTTCAGTTGTTCTGAGTCGATGTTTAGCACTGCTTCTATGCACTCAATTGACACATCATCATCATCATCATCATAATGCTGGTTACGCCCACTGCAGGGCAAAGGCCTCTCCCATACTTCTCCAACAGCCCCGGTCATGTACTAATTGCGGCCATGTCGTCCCTGCAAACTTCTTGATCTCATCCGCCCACCTAATTTTCTGCCGCCCCCTGCTACGCTTCCCTTCCCTTGGAATCCAGTCCGTAACCCTTAATGACCCATCGGTTATCTTCCCTCATTACATGTCCTGCTTTACGTGTCCTGATCGACACATCACTGCTGCGTAAATTGTACTTTGCCACTATTTCTCCACTAAGTTTCATGGGATCTTTTCGCACGAGGTGCCCTGTAATAGTTTTTAGTACATGTGAAGGATCCGGCATAAGAACAATGACATAGAATTGTCAAATGGGTGGGGAACAGTGCATCTAGTGACAGAGTAGCGGGAGCTTGACAGGGTTAAGCTCCGCCACATCGCACGGTTGGAGCTCCCCATATCGCATGTCACGCACAGCACACGCAAAGAAATGTCTGCACAAAGGTTGATTAAATGGAAGACAAAGTCTCTCAGCTTCTCTCCATGGACAAAGGCACCTGTGTAGTGATAAGCAATCACCTGTTTCCAGCGGGTGTTTAGGCCCCCAACCATAAAGACGAGTACATGATTTGCTGCTCGGTTGGTTTCAGGCAGCGTCACCTTGCCAAGTAAGCCGTCACCACTGCGGTCTAGCTCGACACCCTTGCGAATCTCCATTTCATCGAGAAACATGACGCAGTCTTTTTCAATGTCTGACATTGCGGCCACTTTCACTTTCATCATATTTACTATATCAATCAAAACGCCGGTCTTAAATGACAGGTGCTGCAGTCGTCTGCAAAGTGTTCTTCGTGAGGGAAGAGGATTACCCTGTTATAAAAGTTAGTCGTAGCCTGCAGAGCCACAAGCAAATTTGAGTTGCAGCACATTCTTTATAGTTTCTGCACTCCATGCGCTACCTTTCCGGCTCTTTCTCTTCAAGGCAGCCTTCTGGTCCTCGTTCAAGAAATCCAGATTTTTGGTCAGCGCTGAGAGATCTTTTTCTAACCGCTTTGTTTTCCTGGCCACAGTATTCAACTTCTTTTTTGATGTCCACAAGTTTTCATGCAAATCAGTGTTTTTCTTTTTCGCATATTGCAGAGCCTTTCGTAGCTCACATGCAGAGAGCGAGGAAATATCTTCATTGCTCTCATGCTCGACTGCATTTTCTTCGAAGGAAGAGCTACTATCTTGACTCAGTTCTGCGGAGTCTTCTTGGTCAGCGTCTGTAGCAACTGTTGAGGAGAAGTTGGTGCCTTCCTCGCCAGCAGGTCCACATGCGGCAGTCCATCTCATAGGGAGTTTCCTTCGCTTAGGTTGAGCTGAATTAATAACAATAAAAAATGAAATGTCTCAATGCTTATTGAAATAACTGCAAATGGCGGAAATAATACGCTCCACTACAATTATTACTCACGTCTAAAGTCGAACAGCGTGGGCAGAGCTGTAGACTTTAACAGGCGGCGTCCATCCTGTCGATTTCTCTCAAACTGGTCCTCTTCAAAGTGGAGCTAAAAAATAAATAAAACACCAAATGTGATCATTCACGTTTGTTTGGGCAGATACAAAAATACTTGTATAAAATAACCAGTTATTTAAGGTGCTTTACAGAAAATGTTCATAAAAAATGTTGCTGTAATACCGAACCTCGCACGTTTTCAAACAACGCGCAGGCTACGACGGACGCCGAGCCAGAAAGCTCAGGAAAAATTTGACCCATAATGTGCGTCAGCTGCACGTTTACATGAGTACGTCCTGCTTAGGTATTTAGCCCCGTCACAGAATAGTAAACACGATCGGGAACCAACATGCAGCGATAAGGTCTGCTTACGAACAGCGTAGTGCAAATATGCCCGACATCATAACATCGGCTGCGTCGCTGTCGAATAGCACGATGCAATTATATACCAATAAAAAAAATCCTCTATGCACTTTCACATGAGAGCCGCAATTATCTACTGAGATCTCAAACAAACCCGCAGGGCTTCGAGTGGCACCAGCACAACAGCCGCACTCTCCAGAAGAAGCAGTGTGTGCCTTCAGTAGCAAATAACGAGCACTTAACTTTTGGTTCGTCTTTTTTCGCTCAACATAAAAGTAACTCTGCTGTCTAAACAGCAGCGATGCAAACTTTGCAAAAGAGACGCCAGTGCTTCCTGTGAAAATGTAAAACAGGTGTGCGACGTTACAATTTTTTGCTAGTGTTAAGTATTCCGAGAATAAAAATTACCCTCGTCCGACTCTATAATCAGGGCACTACTCGCGTAGAAAAGGTAAGTTAAAAACGAAAAACACGCTCGCGCCCGTACGTATGCGCCTACCTATACGCTGCCTATGCAGCAGCGGCGCACACGAATTTGCTTTAATTGCAAAATACGGATCGATAAGACTTAATTGTTTTGCAGCTTACCTCGCAGATATATGAGCTGTCATTTGCGTTCCACCGATCCCGCTTTACTTGAGCTTCCCATTTCTTTCTTCGCTCTGAGTCCCGGGGGAAGCGAAAACAATTCAGGCCTTTACGTGTTGACCCGGAGCACATTGGCACACAACAGCCCGTCATTATGCCTCAGTGGACTTGACAAGCTTGTCAGTCATGATGTCGAACACTGTTAAACAAGTTGAACCACCAGCGAGTGCCTCGAACAACGCAAGCTCCGCTGTTAGCACCGATCAACTGCGACCACTCTGACCGCCCGTCGTGATTCAAAATGGTGTCGCAGCGAGAAAGAGGCGGCGTGGGGGTGGTCAAAGGATGGCACCACCCGAACGGCGGCGCTGCCATCGAGGCACCATGACCCGGGTCGGCTGCGAGCGCTAGCTGCGGTGGCCGCTGCAAACCTAAATCACGTAGCCGTGCCTCCGAGATTTTGACGGCGTCTTTTGCGATCCCGGAGGCAGGACCCGCGGTCTCTCGTCAAGCCATTGGTCGAGCGTGCACCAGCCTATTAATCGTCACTTCCTCCGCAACAGGAAGTGGGTCGGCTGCGAGCGCCGCCTCTCCACGACTACCCTGAACTACGGGAACCTCCGCTCCAATGGAAAGACTAGCCACGCGGCAGGCATCTAGTAAAGGAGGCATTGGGCGCACTCCAAATGTGGAATGAAGGACAAATTTAATTCAAATAATACGCCTAATATTTTTATTTCATTTACTTGTTTTCTTTTATCGCCTCCTAGAATTACCTGCAAGGCATGG
The DNA here is from genome assembly GCF_050947875.1 of Dermacentor variabilis. Taxonomy (NCBI): domain Eukaryota; kingdom Metazoa; phylum Arthropoda; class Arachnida; order Ixodida; family Ixodidae; genus Dermacentor; species Dermacentor variabilis. Next base: position 34,076,992 of record NC_134574.1, read on the forward strand.
CTAGAATATTTTTCCCCATTAAAACGAATGATGACACTCCTGAAATAAATGTATTTTCCATTTGTTTGGCCTATCGTTTAATTATTCTAGTGCGTCATTCGTATTACATCCGCCTCATTTCCGGAAAGTAACTTAACTATAACGATTATATCACCTGCAAGTGCCTGCATATGCCCCTCTGGATTTCTTTTTAGCACTAAGATGTCCGAAATAACGAAATTCAAAAAAGAGAGGACTCAAAGATGAGCCTAGTGGTGAGCCTGTTTCTAGTGTCTTTGTAATAGAAACATTGTCCATATGTAGGTTATTTCTGTTTGTTTTCTATGTTTCTGGATGACATAAGATTTGGATAACATTTATATTGTGCGAGTTTCTCAGTAACATTTAAAGCTTGAATGATGTTAAAGGCATTTTTGATATCTAGTGAAATAACTAATGAATTAAATCTGTCGAGTTTTGCTTGTTGGTCCTTTCTTAATTTCTTCTAGCTGTAATATTGTGCATGTTCTATGAGCCGAGCCATGGTGGTGTCTTTGAAAAAGACATCGTATATAGAGAAAGTATAACCGTGGTGACGTTTAAGAATTTCTTGAGAATTTTGCTGACTACTGAGTTACAGCTGTTGACCTGCATTTATTTTCACCTATTTTGTGAGCTGACTTACCTTTAGGTATTAGTATTATTTTTGATCGCTTCAATTATTTGGGGAATATCCTGTTTCTAAATATCCGTCAAACAGATTTATGAAAAGGTGAATTATGTAATTTTTGCATTAATACGGTCTTTAGCTGGTTTGCTCCTGGAGACACATTTGTCCTCAAATTTTTTGAAGACACAATCAATTTTGATTCCCGTGAACTTGATTTACCATGTTTCAACTACTTGTTTTATCTCCTCTATCATTTGAATAAACGCACTGAACTTCTTGATTCAAGTTTTCTTGTAGGTTAGTTATGTGGTCTCCCAATTCTATTTCATCTACATGACTGTCCTCCACTATTGGACAAGTTGGAAAAATGTTTTTGTAAAATTTAACTTAATCTTTCTTCTAGGCTTGTATTATTTTCACCATCCTCTTTTAGGGCTAGTGAACATTACTTTTGTTTTGAATCCGTCTTCTACTATTTTGTGGGGTAGATTGCAAGGATTGTGCATATTTTTAGTCTATATGCCTTGCCAACTTTTGTTTTTCGCATTTTCTATCATATTCTTCTATATGAAATTCTCCTTGTAGTATTCTTTTTTAAATTGTAAACTTATAACTCCTTTAGCTCTTTGAAATCGTGTTCTTTTAGCTCGCTCTTTTTGTCCTTTTCGCTCTAACTGCACTTAGCACCAAAGGTATGATTTAATTTTTATGTTTTAGTGGGCTTCTCTAACGTTTGTAAGTATTAAGAATATCCCTACATTCCTTTTGATATGCTCTTCTTTATTTATATGATCTTGAACATGTTCGTACCAGTTATCTGTTTTCATCTCTTCCAGTATTTTTTGTTGCCCATCTAGAGCAATGTCTACCTGTTAATAGGTTACCCTGTTTCAGATTGTTCCGCTAATATATCCATTGTCATTGTTATTGCAATTTGTCAGCCCGTTCCAATTTAATATGTCCTCTCCTAATTTTTTGTCTAGTATTGTTAAGTCAAGCCATCATTTTCCTTTAGTTGCCTAAAATGTAGGTGATGAATGTTTATCATTATGTTTAGATTATGCCTAAGTGTAAAATACAATATTTGCTTTCCTCTGGCCTCATTATTTTGACTACCCGATGTATTATTTTTGGCATTGAAGTGGCCCATTATCATTATGTTTCTCTAAGAAACATTTTGTAATATATTCTCGATTTTGAGCAAGATTGAAACAATATCAACCTGTGGCAGACAGTAACGCTTTAGAATTAATATTTCTTTTCTTCTTTTCCTACTCTTGAGGCAAATATTTTATTCTCTATAAGGATTTAGAACGATATCATTTCCTCGTTATATATTTCAATGGCTACTTTTGCATTATTTATTTGCCATTTTTAATTACAGGGAAACAAGTAATTTTCTTTTCAAGGAACACTGCTCTTGTAAAACAGTAATGTCATGTCCGTCTTTATCCGTGCAATTCCTGACTGACAGTATTGCTTTAAATGGTGTGGCCAGATTTGCCTGTATTATATAAAGTGTTTTCTTTGTCCTGAATGTGTATTTGCTTGTTTTTCTGCAATGACATTGGGCCAAGCTTTCGTGTGAGCTTCATTTTAACGGTATTCAGTTTTGTTAATAAATGAGCTGAAGAAACGTCTTCTTCTCTCTTCGAGGTGTTAAGGTGCAAGTTGGACACTTCCAAGGCAACATTGAGTGTTTGCTCTCTTCTAGGGGAAGTTGTTCCACACATGGCCTGCATTTTGCTTCGTTTTAGCGCTCGTGTTTTTCGCTTCCTTGTTCACGACCGATGGCGCATCGAAGACGTTCCCGCATTCGTTTCTTGTGTGCCCAAAAGGAGACATTTTGTGCACTGTGAGTTGAAAATGTTGCCGTAAATAGGACGTTAATTCCAGTTGATGTTCAAATTCCTCTTGTTTCCAAGTGCTAAGGAGCCCGTGTGCTTAGAGCCGAAATTCCAGTCACTCCATTCTTACCCGTCCAGTGTCTGCTGAACTCTATATCCTCCCTGTCGCGTAGGAGGGGAGCCTGATTGGTGACGCGTTAGCTGGGGCGTTCCATTCCTGTTTCTGGGCCTATTCCCACCACCTTCATTTCCAGTCTTCTTGATTTTAATGTTTTGACTCGTACATTTTTTTCATTGTTCTGGTAAATTGCCACATTTAACTTCTCCATGACACCTTATGAGGTAGTGGTTACAACTACACCTTCTCTGTCAGTCCGCATGGTTGCATCTGTGAATCCGACCTTTAATGGTTATATCTTCTTCTTCAGCGCTGGCTGTAGGTTCTTCGGTGTCCGAAGTAATGATTAATGCATGTGACTTCAGCTTTCCTTCGTCTTGTTTGTTACGACAATCAGCAAGACCCTGTCGAGGTGCCTGTGCAAAGTTTTCGCCATTTGTCCTTTCTTCCATTTTGACTAGTCTTCCTTCTTGAAATTTATTCTCATGGCACCGCTGTAAGATGATTGTTTTCTACTTAATGTATACAGACATGATGACGTCCAGCTGGCGTGAGATTTTTTCATTGCCTCCTTATGCCGCTATGATTCCTGTCAACGCCTTCATGAAGTCTTTGTCGCACCTTTTGAGACTGATAGTTTGGAGGTGTCTTTATTTGATGGAAAACTCATCCTTGTCTGTTAAGTTTTCCCTGGAAACTGTTTTCCGAACTTTTTCTTTGATTTCTGTTTCAACTGACGTTTTCACTGGTTTCAGAACTTCATTCCGACATTTCGAGATCTCTCTCTAGGTGCGAAAAGCATCCCACAAGATAATACCTTGCTCTCCCGAGCTCATTCTTTATGTGTCATCCCTTTTTCGGGGCTTGCTTCTATCTCTTGTTTTCAGTTTCCCCACGCCTTCTGTGTTATTCTTCTTGGAGTTCTTGCGACTTTTCTGGGAAGTCAGAATCTGGTTCATGTTCACTTTGTTGTTACTTTGCAGCCCCAAGACCAGAAACCAGTCGGGTTTGTTCATTCGCGTTCCCTTCTTTTTTTTTTTTTTGGATATGCCAAAAAAAAGAAGGGAACGCGAATGAATGCAGAAAGCGGCCGAACAATCGAAGCGGAAAGCACCTGGATCACAAGAAATAAGAAAGCAAAGAAGGACACCTCGAATTCAAAGACGCCGGCAAAAAAACCAACCGATGAGCAAACGCCCAATGCAGCACCTTTACAGCAACAACGCAGACCCAGGATGCCGCCCCTGCCACTTGACGACTTTAAGATCGTCTACCGCCCGCAAGCAGGTCTCGACCTCGCCAAATGGCATACCGTCGCAGTCATGCACGCCATCGATAGAGCGAGTGGACTATCGCAGCAGGACTTCAATGATAAAGTACGCGTACAAGTACAGAGAAACGAAAATTTAATAATCGCAAGCACTGTCGACAAGGAAGACGCCAAGATGCTGGTCAGCATCAAAAGAATACAACTCGGAGGCACTTACCACAACGTCAAAGGCAACATACGAACCCCTGACGACGTCTCCCGAGGCGTCATCAATGGCCTCATACCAGGAAGAAGCACCGTAGAACTTATGGCAGGAATCCGAGCACCGGCACGATACACCGTCTTTCACGCCCGAATGATGGGTCAGTCGACCGCGGCAATCGTATTCTTCGAAGGACCGCACGTTCCCTACTACATCATCTTCCAGAGCGTAGACTTCCGCTGCAGACCATATCGCAAGTCAGTGTAGTACTGCCGCACCTGTGGCAACACGAGACACCGCCAAGACGTCTGTCCGAAACCCATCCCAGATTTTTGCTACAAGTGCGGCAAGAATGGACAACCACAAGACCATGACTGCAAACCGACCTGCAAGCTCTGCGGAGAAGCGCACGAAACTGCAAGTACAGAGTGCAAGAAGAGACTGAAGCCAAGCCCTCCACCCTACAATATACGGCAACAGCGCCTTAACAGTCTACAAGAAAGAGACAACCGCTGGAGCTCCAGCAGTGAAGAGTTCCCGGAGCTGGGCACCTCGGCCACCAGTTCGAGCAGTGTCAGTGCGGGCAGCTCGCCCAGGTGCAGCATCTCCAAGCCAATACTGCGAAGTGCTTCGCGCTCACGTTCCCGCTCTCGCTCCCGCTCAGTCAAACGCGCGAGCTACGCCGATGCGGTAAACGGCTCGAGCGACTCGGCTGGTACGAGCAGCTTGTATGCATCGGCCGAAGCGGCAGTCATTCGGGTCCCAGAAAACAAGCAGCAGAACCAGCAGAGCAAACTGCAGAATCAGCACAGCCAATTACAAAGCCAGCAAGACCTCATAGACAAGCTACTCCGCAGTCAACAGAAACAGCAAGAGCTCACCGACAAACTGCTTCAAAAATGCAAAGAGCAACAAGAACTCACAGACAAGCTGCGTCGAAAATGCCAGGAGATCGAAAACATAAACAGACAGTCGGGAACGACGTTGACCAAGGCCGACGTTGAAGCCATAGTAGATGCAAGGTGCCTGATATTTCAAGAAGCCTTTATGAAGAACATTCACGCCACAATGGAAAAAGTTGCTCAATCAGCTGTCGAAAAAACAGCCGCTACCTTCGAAAACAAGATCGCCACGTTAAACGCCAAAATTGATGGGATCGCACCACAGCTCAGCAATTTTATCGCGCATGTAAAGAACAACTACATCAATAAAGCACAGCTCGACATTTCGCGCCCCACGACTCGGAAGAAGGCACGGGCGAACAGCCACAGCGACTCTCACTCGGTCTCGCCCACTCGCGATCGCAGACGCGAATTCGAATCCTACGACGATGGCGACCCCTAACCACAAGGCAAAGAAGCAGCATTCAACTATACGCATATGGCAATGGAACTGTCGATCATACCGCCCTCGACACGCCAATCTATAAGAATTCGTCAAGCTGAATCAACCCGACGTCATAGCACTACAGGAAACCAACACGCAGAACGTCCGACTGCAAGGATACGCCACATATGCACAAACCCGACGAACTGCCATACTGGTGAAGAAAACTTTCACAGCACAAAAACATGACGTAGAGGACACCCAGACCGAACACACCTTAATCGAGGTTTCACTGGAACGAAAGACGCAGAAAAGCCTATTCGTGGCCAGCGTGTACAGCCCGCCTCGCGACCAGCTACCGGACTTCGATCACTTTGTGCGAAAAATCAGGAAATCCACGAATGGACACCAACTCGTCATATTGAGAGACTTCAACGCCTCGCACACGGCATGTGGCTATCAAACCACCACAAAGAAGGGTGCGAGAGTGCCTGATGCTGCCCAGCAACACAGACTCACCCTCTGGAATGATCCTCTCCAGACCACGAGAATTGGAAACAGCGTCTCGAGGGACACAAACCCCGATCTAACCTTTACTGCTGACGTCCCCTGGGCAGAGTGGAGTCGACTCCAGGAAACCTTAGGTAGCGATCACCATATCCTACAATTAGATGTAGCACACACCCGCAAACAGACGAAGACCGGAACTGCACGGTTAACTGAATGGAAATCCTTTAGGGACAAGCTAAATTCCGGAGCAAGCATAACTGACATTGACGAGTGGCTCAAAAATGTATTAGACACAGCAGAACGTTACACCAAGATTATACAACTCGATGCCGATACACCCGCGGTCGACACGCATCTCCTCCATCTCTGGGAGGCAAGACGTGGCCTCCTGAAGAGATGGAAGCGACAAAAGCTTAACAGAAAGCTAAAAACACGTATTGTTCTCCTGACCAAGCAGGCTCAAGACTATGCGGATTGCCTCGCCAGGCAGAACTGGCACGCTTTCTGTGACAAGCTACAGGGGACTCTGAGCACGAAGAGTACCTGGCACCTCCTACGCGCACTCCTGGCCAATGAACCCACCAAAACGAAACAGAAGCAACATCTTCACAGTCTTATCCACAACCACGCCGGATCAGAAGAACACCTCCTGCGAGAACTACAAAAGAAACCATGCGGAGACGCACCCTCTACCGCGTCAACTCGCAGCAAAGAATACTCTGGAAAACCGAATACAGAACTCGACCGACCCTTCACGCAGGCCGAAATCCACGTAGCCCTATCCAAGCTGACTAGAAATACTAGCCCTGGTAAAGACCGGATCATTAACAAACACCTACGCAACCTACCGCCGCAGGCCACCGAGGCTCTCCTCCGTTACTACAATGAGTGCTGGGAGAAAGGAGAACTGCCTGCTGTGTGGAAACACTCGGACATTACCATGATCCCCAAGCCCAACAAACCTCTCAGCTTGGAGAACCTACGCCCAATTTCCCTCACCTCGTGCGCGGGAAAGCTTTTCGAACGTATTATTCACGATCGCATTACCCAGTACCTGGAAGACAACGGCCAGCTACCAGACACCATGTTCGGCTTCAGGCAGCACCTCTCAACGCAGGACGTGCTCTTACAACTAAAAGAAGGCCTTCTAGATCACCTAAACAATCGAAGCAAATACTCCATAGTGGCAGTAGACGTCAAGGGAGCCTTTGATAACGTAAGCCACGACGCGATCCTCACCAATCTCGAAGACACCGGCTGCGGTGCTAGGACCTACGCATACGTCAGAAACTTTCTGATGGACCGCACGGCAACAGTCGGAATCTGCAACATCCGCAGTGAAAGCTTCCTACTTCCAAACAGAGGCACCCCGCAGGGGTCGGTCATTTCACCGCTACTCTTTAACGTAGCTATGATCAAGCTACCCCCACTCCTCGAGACCATACCAGATCTGCGTCACGCGATGTATGCTGATGACGTCACGCTCTGGACCAGAGCTACGAACGTTGGAAGGCAAGAAAGTATCTTACAAGAAGCCGTCGACACCATCGAAAGCTATCTCCGGAACTGCGGTCTCCGCTGCGCCCCAGAGAAGTCTGAGCACCCCGTCCTGAAAGCAAGAACGAGAGGCCGACCACCCAACTACGAAGAGCTCGAGCCTACCATCACACTCAACGGGACAACAATCCCGAAAGTCGACACCATGCGAATACTTGGACTCCACATCCACAAAGACTGATCGGGAGCTGCAAGCCTACAGAGACTTGAACGCACGCTTTCGCTACTCACGCACCTTGTCAAGAGGATCTCAAGCCAAAGAAGCGGCTCAAGGAGCAAGACACTCTAAGCATAATACAAGCACTGCTCACCAGCCGCATCACATACGGCACGCCGTACTTGGCTTTAAAGAACGGTGAAATAGAAAAGCTCAACATCATAATAAGGAAGGCAATCAAAGTCGCCCTGGGACTACCCGCCATGGCCTCTACATCACGTCTCCTTAAGATGGGCGTCCACAACACGTGGCAAGAAAGAGCTCGCCGAAGCGCACAAGAACAGCCAGCTAGAACGACTCAGGCTCACGCCCACAGGGAGATCAGTACTGCGACACCTGAACTACAGCGAGACGTATGTCGCAGACACGGACAAGAAAAGCGAATACCACCGGACGTTCGAGAGTGCATTTGCATCGCACCTGTCCCGCGCAACATGCATCCCATATATCACAAGAGTAGAAGACAGGCTAGAGCCAACGCCATCCAACGAAGTTTCAAGCATGACCTGAATGCCCGCTACACCGACGCGGCCAAGTATCCGCATCGAAACGCGTACGCTCTCAGCGTCGTAGACTCCCAAGGCTCCGAGCTAGCATCGGCAACCATCAAGGCACGCAACCCGGAAACGGCTGAAGAAGCGGCAATCGCTCTCGCCACCACTACATGCACAGACTCAGCGGTTATATTCACCGACTCTCAGGCCGCCTGCAGAAACTTCACGAGGGGCCGCATCTCGGCCGATGCACTCAAGATACTAAAAAGACGAGGCACTCCACTCCCGTACACCTCCGTAACGTGGGTACCCGGACACGAAGGACTAGAGGGGAACGAAGCGGCCTACGCCGCTGCCCGCGAGTACGTCAGCCGGGCTCCCCTCTCCCCACGCGCTCTCGGACCCGCGACAGAAGAGACGGAGGCCGTACCCACCAACTATTCGGCCATATTGCAACATTACAGGCTCGAGCGTCGAGTGTACCCTCCACCGCACCCTAAACTCGACAGAGATGAAAGCCTGATCCTCAGACGCCTGCAAAGTAATACGTACACGCACGGAATGATAATGCATCGCCTCTACCCGACGCACTACGGATACCTCTGCCCACTCTGCAACGTACCCGACACTCTGGCACACTTGCTCCTGGAATGCCCGTGGCAGGAAGGCAGCGAAATGCAACTAGAGACGCACGCAAAACGAGCAATAGAAGCAAACGACCTATTCGAAACGTGGGAGGCCAAGCTAACCCTCGGGGACCTGGAAGACCAACGACAACTCGTCGCCAGGGCCAAGACGGCAGTCGAAGCCAGAGGGTTCCTGGACTAAGGAGCCTTCCCATATTAGGGTGATCCCCGTCCTCGCTCGGGACACTGTTTCGTACAGTAAACGTTTCTTTCTCTCTTCTCTGGAGATGCCAGTTTTTCGCCAGACTTCGCGGATTCTCACATCCTGTTCTGACAACTTCGTCAATTTCTAGTCATAGTTACTTTTCGTACTTATCTGCGAGTGTTCTGCGATCCGGTAAGCAAAAAATCACAGGTCAACAAAATTTAGCTGAATTTCCCCAGTTGTTCCGGCAACTGTGCGTAGCAGGTTTTCAACTATAGGTGCAGTTGAAGCTTCTTTACAGGTCACAGAAATCTCAGAGTGTCTCCAGCTTTCTATTACCAATATGCCCATATTTTATTATGATTCCGTAGATACCAAAATATCTGCTGTACATTCAAAACTCGCCGAGCCGTTTTGATAGCTCGAAGTGACAGGATGCAACATGGCGGCACCCTGTGTTGGCGGGAAACAGCCGGAGAATATTGACTGTCCTCTTAATTTTTCACTTCTGAAAAGCGTTTTTTTGTTCTACAAATAGGCTCAAGAGCACTTCGCGAGAATCAAACAGCCTCTTCTGCCGTTTTCTTCCTCATTTGAGCTCAAAATCAGGAGAATTCTCTCCTAGGTTGGCAATATCCGCCACCTGACTTTGTTTACGATGGAAAAAGACCTTTTTTAAGCTCTTTCCTGACCGATTTGGATGCGTCAAGCTCGATTTCGACACACGTACACGTGTGCCGGGTGTGTTAATAGTGGAGGAGTACAAAACTCAAAGACCTTACTCCCTCCTTGCCGGGCGTGAGACGGAAAAAGCTCACTCCCAGGCACACGGGTGGCCGCAGCGCTTGGAAACGCTCATGATGGTAGAAGGAGGGTACAATCAAAGAAAGCATCAGGCGGAAAGTGGAGGAGGATAGGAGGGGAAGCGGCCTGCGCGTGACCTGAGTTGGCGGCGGTCGCGGCATCGGCCGCCGCGCGGGCGATCTCATCTGCACTTCCAAGAGGTAGGTGCAGGGTGGCGTGAGGTGGGGAGTGCTACACTTGTCCCGGGCGTCCGCTCTTCTGGTCAGTAGGCGGTACGAGCGTGTGTGAAGAGCGTCACTGCTCCGGCAAAGGACGATGGCGAGCGGCTACGAGTAAGAATCGATGTGACGCTCCCTTGGGTGTCGCCGCCGCTTACGCTGGTGGCACGATTTCCCCGCACTAAGAGCCGCTCCTATCGTTAGTGGAACGAAAGCGTAAGGAAAGAGCAGTGCCGGGCAAGACGGGCTGTGCAACGACGATGGCTACCATATGGCACCAGAGTAGCGCACCTCCTGTGTATGGAAACAAAAGCGATCTACTCACAGCGTTCACGTCCTAATATAAGCCGTGTACCTATATAATCATAATACAGAATATTGACGCGCGAAATGAAAACACCGATACATCTGCGTGCAAATATTTCATTATGGCGTATCGTAATCGTCATTGAATTTTTCAACACATTATTGCAATTTATTGACTCTACAGCGCAATGCCGCGGCCACGTAGTAAGACATATAGGAGGTGAAACTCCCGTCAGCACGAGCGAGCGCGGGCGACCAGATAAAGTCACAATTGTTGTATGCGCCGACGGGGCCATATACAGTGGCGGCGCCATGCGGCGCGTCGTAGAAGCCGCAGCGAAAAAAAAAATGCAGCGCCCGGGCAGGCGGCTCCGGCCACTCCGGCGCGCTCTCAACGGCGGTAATTTCTTTCCAGGCCGCCAGGCGCCGCCAGCACGATAACGGCTCCGCGGGCTTGTGACCTTTTCTGGTCGCCGCAAACAGCGGAGTTTCCACTCCTAAATATTTCTTGCTCCGTGGCCGCGGCCAACATCTCTGGTTTAGTTAATAAAGGGAATGCCTACATATGACAAATAGAAGGCAACAAATATAAAACACAAATAGTGATGTACTTAGGAGGTCTTTATTTCTAGCAATGCAGATCCGTCTTGCAGCATGTCGAATTCACCCAGACATCATGTCTCGGAGCCATCTCATGGCGAACAGGATGTACCTCACGTCAGGTGACCAATTGTAGCAGTTCTGAAATTGTTGGATAACTTATGGTACAAGGAAGGCAATAAAACATCTTATACTGCATGAGTTAATCTTTCACTTTGCTAATTTCGTCGAGAAATACGCAGAGGTCTTGTCGCGCCCTCCAAGCGCAACTTCATTAGCTTGAAAGGCAACAAAATGGAGCATACTGTTTCATCGCAACAGACACGCCTCAATAGCTGGATTCTCATTCCATTAGGGAAGGCGTGTAGCCATGCATTGTTCTAGTTACGGCGTTGTAAGGTTGTTGCTGAGCTGCTACGAGCATTCGATACAATTTTTTACTCAGCTAGTGCTCTGCGTTAACATCTACCACCAGTTCATGTTTGAACAAACCTACTTAATTTACTAAGCTAGGCCCATTTTAATTAAAATCGTGGAAAATGCAGAAGCGGCGGCATTGTAGGAGAAAACTACGAGATACGTAAACTTTTGTTGGTTAACAAGAAACGCGTATATGAAGAAATGCTGCAAAACTGTTTTGAAAGAGGCAGAGCACTCAAGAGGCGTAAGTTCCGCGTTACCTCTAGCCCTTCCACCTACATTTATTCCAGTGCATGGTGATAGAATAAATTCATATTGTTTTTAAGCTACGCTTATTTTGACTTTCATCAACATCAGGCATGCAACGAAGAGCATATAAGTGACACATTTGCTGCGACATGTAATAATAAGTTGCATACAACATTAAACACCACAAAAAGTAAGGAAAACACGTTCTTGGTTCAACTGTACCATAGTCTAAAGCAAAACTTGGATAGGTTAGAAAGTTATGCCGATTCAACACACGTGTAGAAATCGATGTCAAGTGAAGCTTTAATCAACAAGTTGACATGAAAAATTTACAACTGACTGCAATGTGGATAATTTGTTTTACTTTCATCCTGTGCACGTAAGCTCATGCAATGTTTATGTCTGTCGACGCCCAAGATCCCTTTATTGTCGTACCACATTCACTTATGCAATAGACCGCTCACAAGCTGTGATGAAATAGAAACGCCTAATCAGGTGGAATCAAAGTGTGAGACCTCTATGCAGTTATGTCACGAGCACAATGGCGATGTGTGATATTTGCCGATAAAGTAATCACGACCGGTGTATGTACAGGCACATAGTTAGCTACGTTTAGGGATTTCTAACTTCTTTAGCCATAACGGTAATATAAAGACGAAGGGCCCAATTCGGAAAGCTTTTCGGTCGTAAGTTATATTTTTCGTTGGCTGCTCGCCTTCGATAATAATGGGTCCTATATCACTATTGGTTGGCACGAACGCTTCTAGCGTTAGTACGTTTTGCGAATACGGGCCCAGTTTTTTTTACAGCCACGCCACTACTCACGACACCAGATACTACCTTCGGGTGCGTACAGCGACAGACGGGAGGAAATGGGTGCAATTGCGGTGCGTGTTCGCACATTGTTCTGTTTATAGACGTGTTCTTGCCACATCTGCTGAGGTGTTTGCTTTAGACGTGTTCATACCGCACCTTGATAGCGGTACGTACAAAGGTTATTCATAGGAGCGGCACTGTGACGCTGTTGACTGCACCAACAACCAGCCACAGAGGAAGCTGCTCATGAAAGAACCCTTCGATCGACATTCACGGAGACCGAAGAAGCGTGTGTTTGTGTGAGGCGCATTCGGCTGTTCGCCCAAGGCTCCTGCGTTCAATGAGAAATGACACTATAGGATAGTGCCTTTCAATGGGAAAACGACTTCGTGCCCACTAACCTTCCTCGGGTGGGTATTCGTTTTCTTGTCGTGAACTACACGTCTTGCCTTCCCGCTGCAAGCCTGCGAGCCTTCGATAACAGCATAAAAGTGCCGTTCATTCTTTTCGAGCGTCTTTATTTGAAGTATGCTCGGTCCACTTCCCGTACGGAAAATCCATGAAGATCTGCCCGTACCTAAAACTGCCTTTCGGATCCGAAAAGAAGATAAGCTGAATGCGTTCAGCTTCGCGTGTCGGCTTCGTAGTTTGTGCAGTAATTGCTCCGTTACGAGAAATCAACAAGGCGTCATGGAACTTGCCGGTTTTTGGTGCCCTGTGCTTTACATTCACATAAATGACCCGCATGACTCGTGACTGCGAAAAAAGAAAACAGCATATGTCTCGCGCACATAGAAGCAGAGAAAACCACGCTTCAGTATCTCACTTGATATTTTTTTTTTTCGGGCAAGGTATGGTTACTTGGACTGCTATAATTGTGTAATGCTCACGCTCAGCCAAACGAGAAGCATGTTCGACCACTTCTAACACAGATGGTCTCCGCTTCAGCGATGTCGTACATGAATACGCTAATTACTGTGTGTTCTGTAATTGCTCCGAGGGAGAAAATAGACGCGTGTAACTGCAAAAGCAGCGATATAAAATGCGATGCTTCGATCCCGTGCACACTGCACTAACCACTAGTTAAGCAACTAGTCGGTCAGTGAAAGGTATGTGGCTGAATGTGTGCGTTGTCAGTACGAGATGTTTTTCATACTCGGCTGTAGTAAACTCTTACGTAATCAGGCAGCGGTTAGAGCTTTCCCTTCCGACTGCCGTACTGTTGCCATACGTAGAAAAAAATTATTGCATTTCGATCGGTCGGATTGTGCTAAAATCACACAGTGATCGAGATGACAAAGCATGGTTGAAATACAGCACAATGTGTGGCGACAGCGCGCGGCAGCGTTATGGTACTAGTCTTTAAAAAAATAGAGGCATTCTAGTACAATTCATACAGTCCCTCAAGTCCTATGAAAGGTGTATAGTGAAACAAATCTCGCAGAAGAAAGCTTGGAGAACTGCCGGACGTTGTAAATACAGTGAACCGGATGACGTTGCAGCTCCGTTGAATCTCACGGTGCCACCGGCTGCATGACCTCCCCAAATTATTTAAGCGGCTTATTTTGGTGACCTGAAAAGTGATCACATTAGAAAACATTGACTCGCAATCCCGGCCCTACGGAAGTACATGTCCAACTTCGTGTCCGCTGAAGCTGTAGGCAAACCATAACTGCTGATGAAGGTATGAGATGTCTTATTCATCATCATCAGCCTGATTACGCCCACGGCAGGGCAAAAGCCTCTCCCATACTTCTCCAACTGCCCCGGTCATGTACTAATTGTGGCCATGCCATGCCTGCAAACTTCTTAATCTCATCCGCCCACCTAACTTTCTGCCGCCCCCTGCTACGCTTCCCTTCCCTTGGGGATCCAGTCCGTAACCCTTAATTACCATCGGTTATCTTCCCTCCTCATTACATGCCCTGCCCATGCCCATTTCGTTTTCTTGATTTCAACTAAGATGCCATTAACTTGCGTTTGTTCCCTCACCGAATCTGCTCTTTTCTTATCCCTTAACGTTACACCTATCATTCTTCTTTCCATAGCTCGAGGACGACGCAGCGAGCTATATAAAACGAGATGTCATTACTTTACTGATAATCCACGTGGTACCTCTGTCGTTTCGCAGCGCTCTCAGCTTACCGGCGCTCATCGTCGGTTGTGGTGGGCTTGTCACTTGTGCTCTGCTTCTCTGGCCTAGACACCCTCATCCTGCCGGGCTTGTCTATTGCGCTGACCTTTTCGAGGAAGAACATTCGGTTCCTCCAGGACATGGTGCTTGCACTCGGCTTCTCGGGCTCCATCTTCATCTGCGGCACGTGCACGACGCCGTTGTTGACATTGACGTTTCTGTGGCCTGGAGTCCTAGCTCTGCGTGTCCTACCCATAGCAGTGTTTCAACTGGATTGTCCACGGGAGCTGCAGTCGGGGCAGTTCAGCAGGCGTGGGAATTATTGTAACAATATGGGTTTGCCCAAACTTTGTCCTTCTTGCTTCAAACGGCTTCGTGACTTTGTGAACTCGTTTTTTTTCAACAAAGTATTGTGTAATAAATAAATAAACATCATTAAGCTGTCCGACGGCAGCATTGGAACATAGGGCCCCTAGTACAGAAGCCCGATATTGAATGAATTACGCCACGGACGCATACAGCGAGAAGTGGCCTAGTCATGAAATATGTAGTTCGGATGCTTGTTTTCTGCTTGTGCTTTATTGAAACGACTTGGGTTCTGTATGTTGTATGCGTAATTACAAAGAACGCATTAATTTTTCACTTCAGCTTGTTGAGTCCTTGAAACCTGCTTCCCCTGCGCCGCGTGTCGGCCCGGTATGGCGCTATACTGCGATCGGCCCACATTATTTCCCAGGGAAACGGACAAAAAAAATTGCACTGACTAAACTCCCTAGTGCCAATTTTGAGCGAAGCTGTTCTGAATTCGCCATATATCGTAGCAAAGAATTGGATTCGGAGTGACAGAGTTCTCTCGGCGGCGTGACTGAGCCTCTCCTCGGGCAGCTCGTTCAGCAGCAGCGGCAGACGAAGCATTCCCACCAGTTCTGTCGCTCTTTGTTTAGAAAGAAGGCATGAACACGATTTCTCTCGCGGAGGGCAATTTCTAGCGGCGGCGGCGACGCGTGCGAGTGAAAGCGTGCGTTGGTGAGCCGGCGAACGCGGCTGAATCTCGCGCGCGCCAGCGAGGAAGGCGGGCCGGAAGCGCACTATCTCCTGTCGCGCGCGAGGCACGGGTTGGGGCGAGGGAGGGGGAGAGCGGCGGCCTGCTTCTCCGGCGGCTGCTGCTTACTGCGTGGCCGTGCGGGCGCCGTATCCTCAAGGCGACCTACGACGCGCGGGCGTCATCTTCAAAGCGACATGCGATGTTCGCAGGG
The DNA here is from genome assembly GCF_050947875.1 of Dermacentor variabilis. Classification (NCBI taxonomy): domain Eukaryota; kingdom Metazoa; phylum Arthropoda; class Arachnida; order Ixodida; family Ixodidae; genus Dermacentor; species Dermacentor variabilis. The sequence goes on from NC_134574.1 coordinate 34,092,816, forward strand.
TTTTCGGAGCGGTGGTAGCTTCGTACGTGCTTTGCTTTCGAAGTTTCGTTCGCGTTGAAGCAAGAAATACACGAGTGCAAATTCGCTTGCTGCTGCTACCGCGATTCCTCACTCCAGCGTTTGCATACGCAGTTTCCGCTGTCCTGGGGCGAGATGTGTCCGCGTTTACCTGCGCGTTCGTGGCACCGTGCTTGCTAATTTAGTTAAGCGAATGCGCACAAGCTTATATGGCCGCTAAAACTACTATCCTTACTTCTTATAATTATCCACTGATTTGCTATCGCAATCGGTGCTTCGCCTTCCGGGTGACACTGCTACTTTTGTTTTTTCATATCTAGCTTCGCGCCGCGTTCGCTGTCGTCTTTCGTTGCGGTTGTTCTCTCGGTTACGAGTGACACCTACGCTCCCCGAATGAACGGGTCGACTAACGAGAGGCTAACAGCTTTGCTTTATAAGACACACCGGCATACCGAGACAAGCCAGCTGCAGCATTTCCGTAACCAGCCACACCACAGTCCGAGATAACTGCTAAAGGTGCGTACATAGACCGACACAGCGTGAACGCACGCGCGCGCACGCTGCGTCAGTTGGCGAGAGCGTGCATAGGCATAAACATCTAAGCGCACAAAATAAAGTTACAATTCAACAACAGATCATACTCCTGAAAGCTCTTTCCCTGTCAACTTCTTTGTGACACGCCATTTTAAGCCATCTTTTATTACAGAATGAGCAGGACTTGTGCATATCTTATTAAAAAATACATCTTTTTAAACGGACAGCAAACGAACACACCCAGTATCCCTTTATTAATACAGCTGCTATAAATAATGTATGCGAATTCCACGCGTATGTAGAAATCAGTGATAAGCGAACGTTTTTTTGCATTGACTAACATGGCGTCACTTCTTCGATTTCACTTCTATGAATATCAGCGCTTATCACTCAACGCATGCTCTCCTTCAATTCTTCGTTTCCTCTTTTTTTCACACCCAAGTACTTTTGTTGCCGACTTCTTCGCTTCTTGCCTGTTCTTCTGATTGTATATTCGGGTACCGACCCAGTCGCCAATGGCCAATCTTGGGGATCGGCCAAGAATTTTCATATGCCCAGTGACACATGCTCAGTTGCACATTGCCAATGGGGCAAGTTGTGCATTGGCACACATGCTCGTGAAGTGGGACATGCCCAGCTGGAAATACCCAACAGTTCTTGTTATCTGCTCGGCCCGATACCCAGTTGTCTTGCTGGTATAATCGATAACCCCGCAGCAGACAGCGCACGCAAAATGTACGCAATAAGTAAAGTCAGCTCCGCTTTATTACGGTAATTCGGCTTTCAGGGATTCAGTGTAAGAAGGTAGGAGAAGTTAGTGACGGGGGTTTAAAAATTGGATGTTCAATAACTACATTGAAGTGTAACATTTTATGCGTTGGTACCCTGATCCAGCATGTTTCCGTGAATGAACATGTGCCATAGTGTGCATACCGAAATGATAGTCAAAGCAGCATTACAATTAGGAATCAAACATTTGAATTCGAGCCATTTTTGCCTGCTCCGACCATTTTGCAGAAACGTGCCGAGTATACAACATGGAGCGCTGCGAATGTGCCGCGAGATGTATGCCGCTGGCTATACGGGTGTTTTTCTTTTGTATTATTATTTTTTGCAGCGAAGCTCGTAGGCGCCCGTTGCTGCGTTTCGCATCGGCGTCGGCCCTCGGCGTAACCGAGCGAACGCGAAGCGCAATGGCGGTTGAAAGACGGTGATAGCGAAGAGAGAGCGAGGATGGAAGCAAAGGAGGAGATTGCAGTGGAACCATGAGGCTGAAAGGAGAGGAGGAGGATATGGCAAAAACGTGAGAAAAAAAATCGTAGTGCCGTGCAGACGGGCTCTGCTGCAACTACTACTACGAGAGTGCGCCACAGTAGGGCGCCGTCGTCTGTTCACCGATGGCATGCGGCGAGCGCGTGCACCGATACATTATATGGAAACAAAGCGTTGTATGAGTTGAGGTCCATCTGCGACGGCTGCTGCGAATAGCGCCTACGCGTCGCCCAAGCGCTGCCTCTTGCACTTGCCCGATTAGCGAGGCAGTCGCGCCACACTTCGTTCCGTTTCCAGGGTGCCGCACGAGAAAGATTGTCCAGCCAGCCAATATATCGCGAAATAAGCATTGATAGAGCTTCGCTCACATTTCGCATTAGAGAGTTCCATAGTCTTCGGTTATATTTTTAGATAATACACAATTCTTTAAAGATCATGTGGCAGATAGCATAATTGAGCTCATTGAGCTTAATTATTCCAAGCGGCTGACATTCCCCACACAAGAAATCAAAATGCATGCACGACTAACTAATTAGCTTTTCAATTAATTATTTGTAGGACATTTGTATTTTATGAATTGTAACCGGTGAATTCGTAAGCCATATTCAGATGGAATAAATTCTAAGTATCAAACGGTTTTCCACATATGCGGTGCGAAACTTGCGGTTTATATGCACTATTCTCCTTACCTTTTTAACCCGTTTTATGCATTACAGCACTGAAGTAACTGGAACGCCCATCTATTTCATTCAATATTTTGTATGCTTTAAAAATAAGAACCGCTACATGCTCGAGCGACAACTTCACCCACTGGGTATGTGCCTCTGGGCATGTGAACATTGTTGGCCAATCCCCAAAAATGGGTACGTGCCACTAAAGTTAGTTAGGTGTCCAAATATACTAACATAACAAAAGCCAAGAAGTGAGGTTCCCAATAGAAAATGGAACAAATCTGAAGAACGCTGTCATTGCATAGAAACCAATTGCAGATAGAAAGCCCATGGCCACCTTGGACACATTTTCACAGGTAGAGAGAGAGAGAGTGAGAGAAATTAGCTTTGCTGTTAAACAGCTCATCGTGAGAACTGTCGTCACTTATAAAACATCGGGTGCTGCGTAGTGCAATTTCTTGAATGTCAATGTGCGATGTGGAACGCTTTGTTCAACTATTGGGCTTTGCCAAGCATACCGCGCGTGACGACGACAAGATGACGGCGTGGAACGATCGTAGCAAAATCAAGCCGAAGAAACGACCATAAAGGCTGGACGGCGACTGTGTGACGACCGGACAATGACAGTGGTGGCGTCACGACAATGACGAAATAATCACGCCGGTGCAATGGCGACAACGATGTGACGACGACGTCAGGACGGCACTAAAATGACGAGAACGGCATGACGACGGTATGACAACAAGGGGCTGAAAATTTCGAGGGCATTAAACTTCGCCTTTAGGAGTGCAACGCGATAGCATTGAAAGATCCCTGACTGCTTCTCACGCTTCCCTACAGCTGCACCTTATGTAACCGTACAGTCTACCGGGAAACGCTGGTGGCGAACTCTATGCACGAAGGCGAGTTTTCTAGTAGAAACGTGGCCTCTTTCGTGGACTGAGATGTGGTAGAGTGCCTCGATGCGCGCGCCACCACTAGCGGAGGCACGCGCATCGAGGCACCCTACGATGGATGGATGAATGGATGTTACGAATGTCCCCTTTGGAACGGGGCGGTGGGTTGCGCCACCAAGCTTTTGCTACTGTACTGCCTAATGCGCTGCCTACGTTAAACAATACTAAAGAAGAAAAAAATAACTGAACTCCCACAACCATATTATCTGATCCCCTATTGCGAACTGTGCTTTCGTACATCTCCGTTTTTTGTCGTTTCCCTACCTTTCTTCCACCAATCCTCCAATCGCCTCTTACTAATCCCTATTGCGGACATGTTTACTTTTCTGCTCCTCTCGCCGAACCCAAGGGCTTCAAGGAGGCCAGTGGTGCCTAAATCGACCACTGGGCAGACGTCTTCACATTCTAATAAAACATACTCCATCATTTCCCTAGGTTTACCACAGCAAGCACATGCTTCTTCTTCCTTCTTATATCTCGCTTCATAGGTGCGTGTTCTAAGGCATCCCGATCTTGCTTCGAAAAGTAATGAGCCTCCCTTTGAGTTATCATAAATTGTTTCCTTCCTGATTTCGTTTTTCTTCTTAAGTAGTTACTCATGGCAGGTTTCTTTGCCATTGCCGCAACCCATGAGATTATTTCAACCTCTCTGACTTTCCCTTGACGTTATTTGTTGCTGTGTTGCCCACCCTACAGGCCGCATACTTGCTGGTAAGCTTCCTAGTTCTTTTCCTCCACTGTGAATCAATGTTTTTCCTGTACAGATACCTCAGCACTCTCCCAGCCCATTTACTTTCTTCCATATTCCTCAGTCGTTCTCCATATTCAATTTTACTGCGAGCTTGCCTCACTTCAAAACTAGTCCAGCCCATATCACCCTGCACAGTTTGATTTGTAGTCTTCCCGTGAGCCGCCAATGCGAGGCGTACCACTGACCTTTGGTTCCCATCGAGTCCTGAATGTACCCCGGATTTACAGCAAACAACCGCATTTCCAAAAGTAAGTCCTGGAACCATTACACATTCCACATACCCCAGAGCACCTGGTACCTATTGTATCCCCATAGCGCTCTGTGCTTCCATTATGGCTGCATTTCTCTTCCCCATCACTGTTATTGTTTTTCCCTGTGTTTCCATATATCTATTGCCTTAGTTTAGCCATATACCAAGGTATTTATATTCAGTTACGCGACGTGTTTTCCGGCCCTGTATCGCCACTGTCTGTTCACTGTTTTCATTGAATAGCATAACACCTGATTTTCTAACACTAAATTTCAAACCTAAATTGTTGCCTTCCTGTCCACAGATATTAGCCAGACGTTGCAAATCACTTTGCATGTTAGCTCGCAACACAATGTCGTCTGCATAAAATAAATGTAGAAGCTGCTGCTCAACTACTGTAACTGCCTGTTTGTATGAAAGATTAAAGCCGATATTACTTTCTTCTGACGACCTCTCCAACCTTACCATGTACATCATAAACAGCAGTGGAGATAAAGGGCCCCCCTGCCTCAGTCTCTTGATGATATCAACTTTCCTCTCGATCCCTATCCCTTCCCATTCAAAGCAAACGGTATTTTCTAGGCAAATTTATCTCAGAAGCTGTAGACAACCATCGCCTAGCTAACCCTTCCCCTTTCAGGATATCCCTCAAAATGTTGCGGTTTACGTTGTCATACACTCCTGTAATGTCTAAAAACACCACATATACCGGCCTGCTTTCTACTTTTGATATTTCAAAACACTGAGTAAGAACAAATAGGTTATCATCTAAACGCCTACGTATTCTGAAGCCATTCTGAAGTTCTCCCAAAATCCCATTATTCTCTTCCTATGCTTGAAGCTTTAATTTGATTGCCTGCATTGCTAGCCTGTATATTACCGATGTAATGGTCGACGGTCTATACGAGTGAATTCTGTCTTTCTCCCCCTTACCTTCATATATATTAAATTCATTCTACCTTGTCGCCAACTGTGTGGTATTCGTCTTTCTTTTAAAGTTTTTTTCCCACTGCTTTCACCAGAGCTTTTTACTATTTTGTCCTAGTTCATTAATCAGCCTAACGGGAACCTCGTCTAGCCCTGTGGCTGTGCACTTAGGAATTTTCTCTTCGGCTTTCTTCCAGTTAAAATTTGTCAGCACCAGCTCCTTTTCCACCTGTGTCTCTTTCATGCCCTTTTTTTTTCTTCAGATACAACCTTGTCACTGCCTTGGAAAGATTCGGCTGTTATTTTTCGGACGTAATTTATTGTCGCTTCTCCTTCCAGCCTGTTCTGATCATTGTGTAGGATATGTTGTATTGTGTTTGACTTCCTGCCTAAGAATTTTATGTGGTTCCAAGACATTCTAGGTGCGGCCTTCTTTATCTCACGTATTTCTGAGAACCAGCGTTCACTTTCACCTTTTAATTTTGCTTGCACCAGTATTGCACCACAGACTTTTCTCCCAGTATATTTTACAATTACTGGTTACTTCATCCAGCGGCAACTGCGCCTTCGTTGCCTGCCTGCGCTCTCGGGATGTTTTCTGTCGTTCGGCAATCGCTTTTCGTATCTCCCTGTTCCACCAGCTTTTCGCTTTCTTTTTTCCTTTCCAACAAACATGTTGTTCCTCTTTCCGTATTTCTGTCGTTATTACGCAGAGAAGCTCACCATATTTCCTCTCTTTACTTGGCCATTTGCCAATTCTTCCTTGTCGCTGGATGGATGGATGGATGGATGGATGGATGAATGGATGTTATGAGCGTCCCCTTTGGAACGGGGCGGTGGGTTGCACCACCAAGCTCTTGCTACTAAACTACCTATGGGGAACCAGCGCTGGAGTTTTCACGACGCCTGCAGCGCCTCCCTGCCGGTCAGAATGTGCACAGCGCAGCCGCCCCGCGGACGAAAATCGCTGCTGGTAGCGACGTTGCGTGCGCTGAAAGTCGATGAAAAACAAAAGGACGCCGACGGTACTGCTGCGTATACAAGTGTCACAACTACGTCGGAATGAGGGAGGATGTATCCTTCTGCGTCTTTCCATCTGAACCCTACGAACAAGAACGGAGGCAGCGTTGCATCCAAGCAGTCAGGCGAGCGGTGTAAGTTCCCGTCTTGTCGCCCTGTTAAGCGGTGTCGGGCGGGTTTCTAAATCGAATTTCGCGTGTGTGCTTAGTTTATTCGATAGTGAAGACGGTCAGCCGTGGCAGCCAGTGCCAAACAGCAGAATCTGCAGTCGGCCTTTCGTCGGAAACAAAATGAGCAATAGCATGCACCATCCGGCATGTGTACCAACCATTTTTCCTTCGCAATACCACCGCCAAGCTCCTTCCAATGCCACCGCACCAAGCGAACGATACGAAAGGTAAATAGTTTCCATTCATTGCCAAGAATTATGTGGCAGAGAAGCTGCCTTGTAATACGAGTTCTGTGCGCATAGTGCCAGCGCAAGCGCGACTAAGCCGCCTATGTGTTTTTAAAAATGCGCATGCGGATGAGGGCTCGGCGTTGAGATGCATCCGGTAAATTTATGTAGTCAGTGCTAAATGTAGCCAGGGTTGTTATGGATCAAGCAGCGGAACAGCCAAACCTTTGCTTGCCCGAGTCAGCTGATGCGATAAAGCTTTCTTCTCCATTGACTGCTGTGGCCAAGTAACATCAGAATTTCTTATGTCTAGCCAGAGAAGTATAAAATGCCTTCAGGCCAACTAATACTTCCGAAACCATAGCGCACCAAGACCGGCGCCGTAGCTATTAGATTTGCGAGGCAGGCTGTCACACAAGCATGGGAATGGCACAGGGCGCAACCGTTAAATAAACGCACGTGCTCACCGCGACACACTGTGAAAAATATATAAAGCTTAAAAAGCTTCTTTCGTCATTTCTTCACTTGATGGCGCTAGCTTCTTTACGAAAACTGTCCATTGGAAGCGGCGCGAAAACGGAAACATGCGAGCCATATGCGCGAACTATGAAACGGCCGCGGCCGTGTCGTCTGGTCGAGAGGCTTGAATATGCCGCGTTCCGTCACCAGGGCGCCGTGCAACGCACTCTTTTCGACGCGCCGCCTATCCAGCGCTGGTTCCCCATTATCCTACCTAAGACGCTGCGGCGGGAGTGAGCGCCATCTGGCGGTGTTACTAGGAACCAGGCGCGCCGCTTTATGGCCTTTGAGACTTGAGACTGTTTGAGACCGGCGCGCGCTAACCTCGGAGGCCTTGGAGCCACACTGAATAGTAGAGAGGCCGTAAATGGGATTGTTTTGTGTTTCCACGCAACAGAATCATGTTTTCTCATATATTCAATCTACAATTCATCGCCGTCATGTCTGCAGGTTGTGTGTAAGTTGTACTTTATGGTTTTTCAGAAGTATTTTAGCTTGAACAATTCAATTAGTTGAGTAACTTCCTTGCGTTACACGGAAGGCATGTGTGGTTGGATGTGCGTGGTTCTAAAGTATTGTTGTCGAAATTATGGTCGACGCTGGATGCCGGACGCAGACGCTGGATTTTATGCGACACGGTGCCCTTAACGCTATCGCATTAAAAATAAAGCTAATGTCAGCGTTCTTGCGTGCGACGGCGACAAGCGACGCGATGGAGAATGTTCTCGCTTGCCGGTGAAACCACATGCCAGCGAAGGCTGCTGCGACGCGTCCACGAGATTGCGCGATCCGCTTGGTTGTATGTTTCGGTGAGTAAACGTCGCAGTTACGATGGACCCGCACTATTCTCTGCAATTTGCCCGTGAGGTTTGATATACTGCCAACAGTTATGCGACGACCACTCTAGCTAATCACCCAGTGGCGTGATTTCGTTCATTGAGCTATCGTACACATCGCCTCCAGCACAGCAGCGCTCGCACGGCAAACCGCACCGAGTATTGGCATTTAGCGCTTCCTCGGCCACCGAAGTTGAAACATTTTCGTGATTTTGCAAACATGCCTACTACCCACAGTAACAGCAATCGTGCTTGTTCTTATGTCGTCTCGAGATGTAACGGCGATGGACACGCAAAACACCTCGAGATGTCCCGAACGAGGAGGTGGCGCCAAGCAGCGCTATACTGCTGGTCCTGTGCTTCGGCGCTTTTTCGCTGTGTTAACAGTGAGCTTGCACTTTCCACTGCAATTGTCCCGTGATACGGCAACTATTGCCCAATGTGTTGCCACGATTTCTGTCCACGGCTTAAATACGTGATTACGAGGATGCAGTTGTTGTACATCGTAGCCAAAATACCACGCCTCACTCAACCACGCGGAAATTTGCCCCATTAGCCCTTCTTCCGACAACTAATCGAAACAGTCTAGCGGCTTTTCAACCATGGACGTAACCCATCGATCCAGTAAGAGTCCTTTCGCGTCTCAAGTTTCAGCGGCGATGAGCACGCAAAAACACGAGGCACGTGGACGTGGCGCAACACATCGAGCTGCGAGCGACCGGGAAGATGTGCTTCACCGTTACACACGGAGGAGGAGCGATGACGTGGATGAGGAAGGTCATCCTTTCATATCACTCGAAAAATCGCGCGAATGGAGTTTGGACTCCACTGTGTTGAAATTACGGCGATGGTGTGAGGATGATGGCACGATGACAACGTGATGACGACGATAGCATGAAAGGAACTGTATGATGGCAACGATGTGACGGTGACAACGTGACGACAGTGAGATCCGTCAAATACGTCAAGCATACGTATCGGATCCAGAAGATAGCTACAAAAGGGTGGTGCACGGATTGCCAGCCCACACCGAATCAACAGATCTCCAACACCTGCGAGTCAGGACACAAGGAGTGACCATTGAAAGGGCCCGAAGTCTAGGAAACTCAAACTCCGCTCTCCTCACCTTCTTGGGAGGCACGCGCCCCAAATGCGTGTACTACATGGGAGTAGAGATGCTGTGTATGGAGTAAAGATCGAGAATCCAAACGTGTCTACTAGAGTGCATGCGAGGAGAACACCGCTCAGACGTGTGTCCAAACCCCAAGAAGATATGTCGGGGCTGCGAACTCGAAAATCCACCCTCACAGGGACAGGAATGCAACTGAAGTGCGCCGTGTGGGGGCGGCGGGGCACGAGATACGTAGGCGCCCGAACAAACTGATTGTCGCAAAGCGCGGAAAGACGGCTCGCAAGTCGCATTCGCGAGAGAGGTCGAGAAAGAACACCGAAAAGACATCGGGGCCCTGGTTCGAGTCGACGGAGAAGGAAGAGGACCTCTACCGACGCCGATCGAGATCCAGGTCACTACACAGAAGCAGAACGAAACCAAATACTCTATCGAAGTCAACTCGAGGGCTTCCAAACGGGCGCACCTGCCTCAAAAACAGCAGGTGAGCTGGGCGAGGCTTGTTTCTTCCACTGCTTCAAAACAGATTACCAGCGAAAATGATAAACGCATCAAGAAAATGGAAAAGCAAAATGCACGACTAAGAGAACAGCTCAAAGAAGAAAAACAAACGAAAATCACCAGATAAACAAATATCACAGTTAGAGGCGCCAATAAATAACAAGATACAACAGCGACAAACACTGCATCAGTCTAAAAAAAATAGCCAAAAGCAAGGCCGTGCCAGACATAACCGCGGACTCTGCGCCGTCTCCGACAACACCAATCTGAAATAACCTGCGATCAACGGCACCGTAAATCCAAACAATGATCACGGAACACATGAAAATATTCATGCACGAAATTATGGCCTTAGTTCATCAAAAGCTAATGGAATTTCAACAAGTATGCACGAAAGACGTGGAAGAACGTGAGACATTAGTGGCGGAACAACTTAAACCAGTCACGAATACTGTTCCGACCAAAAAACGCGCAATTTCTGTAGGAGTGGGTCCGATAAAATCTAAAATAAGCCACTGCGTAACAGAATCCGATGGCTCAGAGACGGAAACATCACGGACATAAAATAAGAGTGGGCAGCATGGCTTATCACACTAATAAGCAACAACGAATACCAAATTCAGACCAATTAGATACCTAGCAATTGAACTGCCGTTACTTCACTAGGACAGCAGCAGCTCGCCGATAGTTTATCAAAAACTCTGAAAAACCAAAAACCACTACGGACGTGATGTTTATGCAGGATGTCGGAGCCAAGCCGGTAAGAAAGCTGCAGGGATACTACACCCTTGGCGATCCCCAAAATTCGATGTGATGTTTAGTCAGGATGTCGGAGCCAAGCCGGTCAAAAAGCAGGGATACTACACCCTTAGCGATCCCCAAAATTCGAAGGTCGCGACGCTGGTGAGCAAGTGGATAAACGCTCAGTTATTAACATTTCCAGAAATTGAGGCAGATAATAATTCCATAGTTATCAGTGTGACGCCAATGAAGCGAAGGCACACACAATAATCACAAATGTGCACCGTCCACTCAAAACCAAAGGGGACGACCTACCCCAAATTCTCTCGCCAGCTAAAGATTCTACGGGTACCCGAGCTAAGGCGGTGTAGCGGGTGATCTTAACGCAACCCACATACTATGGGGATACGCGAAAACATCGCCCAAAGGCTTCCTGCTCGAGCGCAGCGTCACGGCCTTGAAATAACGGGCAATAAAGCAAATCGGCAAACCGACGCAAACGGGTAACAATGTCAGCAGAGACACGGCTCCCGAACGCGCATATACAATTAACATCAGAGGCGCACAGTGGGTTTCCCTTGACAAAAGCCTTGGAAGGAGCCAGGAAGATCAGGTTAGCAATAAGGAACACTAAGTTAGCCGAGCGGCCTTGTTATACAGAACTCCAGAGGGCGCTGAAGGAATCGGCTACCACCCCAACCAACATGCGGGAATGGGCTCAATTTCTTCAACAACTGCACGCGGACACCACCAAAGCCATTGAGCGCACAGCGGAGGCACCGGTGTGCCACCTGGTCAGCCTATCGGAAGAGCGGTGGAAACTGGCCATGAGGTGGAAAAGACACCTCTGATCAAACACCTGAGACAACGCATCGCTCTCTTCGCAGAGCAAGCCCAATGCCCCGCCAACGAGCTAGCTAAAAACGAGTGGGCGACGTTCTGCGGAACCCTATCAGGGACTCTGCGAACGACCAGTACGTGGAGAATACTACACAGCATGCTATACGCGATGAGCACACGTACTGAGAATAACAAGAAGCCTTAAATTATAGCAGAAACTTGGAGGGTAGAAGGACTACTCGACGACCTTCAGAACAAATACAAAGGACCCTCAACCGCTACGCGATCGCCCAACACCACGAGACTATACGCGGGAGAAGCCAACCCTAACTTAAACGAGGAAATACCGCACGCGGAAGTGTACGAGGCGTCACAAGCCGCACTTAAGAACTCGGCACCGGGCCCAGACTCGATCACAAACTCACTTATTCGGAACATAGATTCGGTGGCCCTAGCGAAAATAACAGAGACATTAGAAGGCGAGTGCTCGGTCAAGGGCGACTTGCACCAGGAATGTAAATTGGCTAAAATAATCATGATTCCCAAACAAAAAACAATCCATCGATCCATACACTCCGGCCGGTATCGTTCACGTCCTGCCTGGGAAAGATCTATGAGATGGTGATCTATAGCACACTGCAGCGATGCCTGGAAGAGCGGAACTGGTTCCCGGACTCCATGATAGGATTTCGCACGGGTTTATCCTGTCGAGACCCCTTCCTCCTACTTACAGGCGAATTCTAACTAATATACCGTACGGCGACGAGAGACAAGTCCTATAGCACTAGACCTGAAAGGAGCATTCGACAACGTCTCTCCCGCCGCAATACTCGAACAACTCGAACACGCGGGTTGCGGCGAGCGTACCTACAACTGCGTAAGGGAGTTTCATTCTAACCGCGAGACACGCATCAGTCTTGGCCAAGTCACATCGGAGACATTTAAAATGCCTAGAAAAGGATACCTCAAGGAACGGTAATATCGCCTCTTCTCTTCAACATGGCGCCTCGCACGTTATCTGCATCGGTTACCCGATCTAGGTAAACACGCTCGACTAGGATGGCATCACGCTGTGGACGAGCAGAGGTTCCCAGTGGGATAGATAATATATGCTCCAGAGCACAGTCTTTGCGGTGTAGAAATTTTCCCGAGAAAGCGAGCTGAAGTGTGCTCCCGAAAAATTCAAGGTCATCCGGATACACGCGATAGGCTATGAATCCAGATGGTCGATAACATTGCGGTTGAAGGCCACACGGTCCGAGAGGTACCCACAATGCGAGTATTGTGTTTGTGGCTTCAGAGCGACGCGAGATCAGCACAGACGCTCAAACCTCGGATACTTGCGTCGCAATTTTGCTCTAGCCCCTTTACGTCTAAAGCTGTTACTTTAACAAACTCTAGTAAGGCGTAAACTTGAATACGTGTCGGCGATACGGGTCCAGCTCAACACACCTTAATTGACCTCATCGAATCCATACAAAACCGTTCCGCTCGTTTCATTACCTCCATCATCGTACAGCTAGCGTTTCCTTAATGAAATCGAAACTTATATGGCCAGATCTACTTCTCCGGCGAAAAATTTCCCGCCTGGCCTTGTTTCATAAAATCTTCCTTTTTTGCAGATCACTAAAAAGCCAACTTTTTTTTCAGCCTTATTACGTGTCATCTCGCAGTGACCGCCAGTTTAAGGTCGCCATCCCCTATTGTCACACTAATGTTTTCTTCGACTCATATCTGCCAAAAACTTGCAGCGAGTGGAACCGCCTTCCCCCTTCCATTGCCTCAGCTGTGGACATGCCATCTTTCAAATCATCACTTACTGCCTACCTGATGTGATAGAGCCACTACTTTTGTTTAAAAACTTGCACTCTGTACTTTTGTATTTGATTTTATTTTTTGTAATAGCACCGATATCTTTTTATAGAAATCTGCACTCTGTACTTCTGTATCGGTTTCTATTTTTACATTGTACCCACCCCCTCTCTAACCCTCTTCCGGGCCTTGAGGGTACTGAAATAAATAAATAAATAACACCCGCAACCCACAACATAGCCCAAATGATAGGCCAAGTGACGTATCGAAAGATGGGCATGCGAGAAGGCGATACACTGAGGCTCGTACAGGCCTTAGCAATTAGTCGAATCACGTATGACTTACCTTACCAAATCCTTAACACGGAAGAGGAAAGGCAGGCCAACACGATAACTTGAGCCGCTTTCAAGTGAGGCCCTGTGCCTGCCTAAACGTACCTCCACGGAGCGCATGCTAGCTTTGGGACTACACAATACTTTCGATGAACTCAGGCAGACCGCTCTGATGCGACAGAGGGAACGCCTCAGCTTCACAAAAACTGGTAGGGAAATATTGACTCGACTCAATATCCCAGCAAACCCCATTTATCTCACCGAAGAGGCCGTACCTCTCCCTCCTTCGGTGAGACCCAAAATTACAGTAGCTCCAATTACCAAGAACATGTATCCCGAGTACAAAAAGGAAAGGCGCAAAGCACGCGCACAACACATTCAATCAGCGTACTCTAATAACCATAGGTACAACACGTACTACACGGACGCAGCTATGTATGCAGAGGCGACCGGACAGCGCTACCAAAGGAGGTATGCCCTGGCAGTCGTGAACACGATCTGCCAACAGCAAATTACCGCGTCGGCCATGGCGAGATCCCCCACCTCGGCTGAAATGTTAGCGGTGGCGATCGCCCTCGCTCACGCAGAACGCTGTCAAAGAGACTCGGTTGTGTTAACGGACTCCCGGGAGACATGTCACATGTTTCTCAAGGCATACAGGACTGTGGCTAGCTTCGCGATAATTCCCAAATCTTTCAACTACCGTCATCGCCTAGGTGCCCGGGTCCCGTGGGGGTACAAGGGAACGAACAGGCTAACGCATTACTCGTGGGTGTACCAACCGAGCGACGGCAGCCTCTTCTAGCCCTAACCACTCGCACTATCCCTCTCAAAATCTCACCAACTTAAATGCCAAAGACATCCTTGCTCTTCAGAGCTGATGGATGGATGGATGAAAAACTTTATTACGGTCCTTTAGGACGCGCGCTAGCGCGCAGCGGGCCGCTCCCACGTCGGGACAGAGAGGCCGAGCCTCTCCTCCGCGTCGCGGGCCCGTTGGACAGCCCATAACTGTTCTTCGAGGTTGGGACTGTGTAGGACCACATCCCAACGTGAAGCAGTGTTGTTTTCATCGCCGCGTAACGCGGAACATCGCCAGAGCATGTGAGGTAAATTCGCTAAGTCATTGCATAGTGCACATGCATTTGTTGTCTGAATTTCGGGGTACACCTTGTGAAGAAGTAGGGGGTTTGGGTAAGCCCCCGTCTGTAGAAGCCTTAGTGTCAAAGCCTGAGGTCTATTGAGTTTGCAATGTGGGAGGGGGTAGATCCTCCGAGTCAAGTAAAAGTGCATAGTAATTTCGTTGTACGAGGAAGGAGAGTCCCGATTGTCAGTACCCCCTTCGTCACGCTGCCCGGTAGCTACGCGGTTGATGATCCCTCGCGCAGCTCCGTGTGCCGACACATTGAGGTTGGGCGGGTCACCCTCGATCTGTCCCATGTGGGCTCCAAACCAGATCAATGTGTGTGGCTTGATCTCCTTGCTTCCTAGTATCCCTAGGGCCAGCTCAAATACGGTTCCTTTGGCAAATGCCCTAACAGCTGATATGGAGTCACTGTAGATTGATGTCCTCTTGTCGTCCAATAAGGCCATCACTATTGCAGCCTGCTCTGCAATCTCAGCGGACGTCGTCCGAATCGAGATTGCGTTCGTTATTTGCCTTTCATGATCTACGCTAACTACAGCGAAGGCCTGTCCGTCGGCGTAGCGCGCTGCGTCTACGAAACTGTTCTCCGAAGCCCGTTCACGAGCCTTTTCCAGGAGAGCCTTCGCACGCGGCCGACGTCTTCCCACGTTGTGCTCTGGATGGACGTTTCGTGGGATCGGGGCGACAATGATGCGGTCCCACTGCTCTCGAGGGATGCTACAGAACTTTGTTTTGATTACTCTGGGAGGAACACCCAGCTCCTGTAAGATGTGTCTTCCAGCTTGTGTGGTAGATAGTCTGACAAACTGGGCCCTCTCCTGTGCTTCCGCTATATCCCCTAGCGTGTTATGCATGCCAAGTTGAAGTAAGCGTTCCGTGTGAGTGTGTATGGGGAGGCCGAGAGCTCTCTTGATTGCCTTCCTGATTAATGCGTTGAGCTTATCCCGCTCCGATCTTTGCCAGTTGAGCATAGACGCGACGTAAGTGAAATGACACATTACGAACGCATGTACCAACCTCACGAGGTTATCTTCTCTGAGGCCTTGTTGCCAGTTGGCCACTCTTCTGATTAGTCTGATGGCATTGTCCGTCGTCTTAGTGAGTCGCAGCACTTTCTGGTTGTTTGAACCATTCGACTCTACCATTATGCCGAGAATCCGGATAGCATCCACCCTTGGAATATAGCCTCCGTCGTTTGTGCGCAGTTTTATGTCGCATTCGGCGAGTGGTTTCCACCCCTTTGCTTTCGGGCCTCTGCGCTTGGGTCCGCAGAAAATAGCCACCGCCTCACCCACAACTTAGCGGGTAAGAGGCCACCTATTGGCGCAAAATACAGATTGGGGTATTCCCCCATCTGAAATTGCTAAACGGCATTTATCCCACTCGCTATAGGGCCAACTGCCCTTGGGGCGGTGGCATACCCAACCTAATACGTATACTGGGAGTGCACTAAGCGCCCTCATAGGCCAAATAGCAATGACACAATGGAGCAGTTGGAGGCACAACTCGCCCGCTCCAACTTGGTAGCACAAAATCCCTTAATTAGCCAGGTCAGGAAGGCAGAGAGGCCAGTGGGGCCTTGGACGGGGGTGCTCCGACCAGCCCTTCTTAAAATCTCTTCTTGATAAATAGAGTTTCTCTCTATATATATTTGTAGTGAGAAATAATTTTTTTTTCTTATACCTATAAAAATAGACTATTTTCTCGCGGTAACGAAAGAGCTGATGTGCACTGACATTACGCCGCACACGGGCGTCCTTCCATTTCGTCTACATGAAAATTTGGCCACAGCGGCTGGGTTTCGATTCTGCAGTCACGATGTCTGTTGGGATTCTTCATATTGACACGTGGTAGTGACTAGGATGAACACATTAGCAAGACTGTAAATGGCGAAACTAAATGATTTGTTAAGTGGTGAAACGTTGTCACCCTAAAAAGATAAAAACCTACACGTGTCAATATTGTTACGCGAACGAAGGAATAAGATTGGAGATTGTTCACAAAGTATATATACAAAGAGTAACTGCAGCGCTGGCCAGTTCAGCCGACAGCTCGAGAGTCAGAGAGCGTTAGTCGTCTTCGTCGGGGCGCCCGCGTGCATCGGCCAAGGGAGACGCGCAATATGCATCTATCATTACCCCCGGCGGTAGAAGCACCGTCCCCGGGCGTCTAAATATCGCTGATAACAGGAGAGTAATATGGCTTGAGGCGCTCGACATGCATAACGTAAGTGGAATTTGGAGCAGATGGGGCACTGGTACTAACTGGGGCGATTTCGTAGGTAACTAGAGTCAAGGCCCGCAGCACTCGATATGGGCCTATGTACCGAGACAGAAGTTTTTCTGACAGGCCAGTGTGACGAGTCGGGGACCACAGGAGTACTAGAGATCCAGTCGAAAAGTAGACGTCTCTGTGGTGGGTATCGTACAAGCGCCGTTGCTTCTGTTGAGAGGTAAGGAGGCGAGTGCGGGCAATTACGTGTGCTTGGGCTGCCATGGTGATGGCGTCAAGTGCATACTCGCTGGTCTTTGCTGCGGCAGATGGAAGGGATGCGTCCAGTGGCAATGTGCGTTATCGGGCGAACAGCAGAAGGGACGGGGAATAACCGGAAGTGTTGTTACACGAAGAATTATATGCAAAAGAGGAATATGGTAGGGCCAGGTCCCAATCAGTATGGTCGGACGAGACGTACTTTCAAGCATGTCTGTTACGGCACGATCAAGACGCTCAGTGAGACCATTGGTCTGGGGATGGTAAGACGTAGTCAGCTTGTGCTTGGTGAAGCAGGACTGCAGGGTGTCGGCGATGACTTGAGAAAGAAATGTCCGACCACGGTCTGTAAGCAGCTGTTGTGGAGCACCATGCTGCGGAATATTGTCGCATAAATGAAAATCGGCGACATCTGTGGCGCAGCTTGTTGGAAGCGCTCCGGTGATTGTGTTGCGCGTGGCGTAATCTGTCGTCACAGCGAGCCACTTGTTGCCAGGCCTGGATAGAGGGAAAGGGCCAAGTAAATGCAAGCCAACGGGAAAGAACGGCTCTGAAGGAATGTCGAGCGGTTGAAGGGAACCGGCAGGGAGCGTCGATGGTGTTTTTCACCGCTGGCATTTTTCACACGCCGCAAATTTCCGGACGGAGCGAGCAAGGCCTGGCCAGAAGTAGCGTCGGCGAATCCGGTCGTAGGTGCGAGAGACGCCATGGTGACCTGCCGTTGGTAAATTGTGACGTTCTTCGAGAACAGCTGACCAGCGGGGCTTAGGAATGAAGAAGGGCAGGGCAGGATCCTCAAGACGTACATTTTGGCGGTATATTACACCATCCCGGAGAACAAACGGATGAAGGGACGAAACAGAAGACGAAAATTCCTAGCCATCAATGATGGCACGCAGTAAAATCACGGCCTTGCTCGTCGGCTACGTGTAGCAGCTGAGAAACGGAGAAAGCGCAAGCGTCGGTATCGGGCTTAGCACCGGCGGGTAATTCGTCCACTGGATAGCGTCATAAACAGTCTGCGTCTTGATGTAATGGGCCCGACTTGTACACTACTGCATAGGAATATTCTTGCAGCCGCAGAGCCCAGCGACCAAGCCGGCCGGTAAGATCCTTGAGTGAGGAAAGCCAGCAGAGCGCGCGGTGGTCCGTGATTACAGAGAAGTGCGTGCCATAGAAGTACGGGTGAAATTTTGAAACCGCCCAGACGAGAGCCAGGCATTCACCATCTGTAATCGAATAGTTGCGCTCCCCTGCTGTGAGGAGACGGCTACCGTATGCGACAGCGCGATCTTGAGCTTGTTGGCACTGGGCTAAGACGGTTCCGATACCATGACTGCCGGCATCGGTACCCACCTCTGTAGGAGATGACGGGTCAAAGTGGACTAGTATAGGTGGGGTGGGGAGAATGTTGGTGACGTGGGCAAACGCGGCAGTTTGAGCGGGGCCCCACATAAACGGCACGTGCTTCTTCAGATGATCAGTAAGAGGTCGTGCAATCACTGCGAAGTCTTTAACGAAGCGTCGAAAGTTGGAGCACAGTCCTACAAAACGTCGGACGTCTTTGACTGACTGAGGTACATGAAAAGACGTGACAGCACGAATTTTCTCCGGGTCAGGTTGAATAGGAAGCGTCGACGAGGTGACCCCGTACTGTAATCTGCCGACGACCGAAGTGACACTCTGAGGAATTTAGTAGGAGCCCAGCCTCGCGGAACGCTTCAGGAGCAGCTGATAAGCGTTCAAGGTGTGTCTCAAATGTAGGCGATAATACGAGAACGTCGTCTAGGTAGCAGAGGCACGTTGACCATTTGAACCCTTGAATCAAAGAATTCATCAATCTGTTCGACGTTGCTGGGGCGTTGCGTAGACCGAATGGCATAATATTGAATTGATATATACCATCAGGAGTGACGAAAGCGGTCTTCTCTTGGTCTTTTTTATCCACAGAACTCTGCCAATAACCAGACCGTAGGTCTATTGATGAAAAGTAGTTGGCACCGTGGAGACAATCGAAGGCGTCGTCAATGCGAGGCAAAGGCTGGACGCTTTTCTTGGTAAGGCGGTTTAGATGACGATAATCTACGCAGAAACGCCATGTGCCATGTTTCTTCTTCACAAGCACCACGGGCGACGCCCAAGGGCTCGACGAAAGTTCAACAGTGCCTTTGGCAAGTATGTGGTTCACTTCATCTTGAATAACCTTACGCTCTGAAGCAGAAACTCGATATGGCCGGCGATGAATAGGGCTGACATCACCAGTGTTTATGTGATGCTTAACAATTTAATTCTGGCCCAATTGGAGATTGCTGAGGTCGAAGATGTCGTAGTAGGAAACCAAAAGGCGACACAAAGCTGCTGCTTGTTCAGGCTATCGGTCCGCAGAAATCATAGGACGAAATGTTGCTTCAGGGCAAATAGCATCTTGTGGATATGGTGAATAATTTGAGCAGACGTCTACTGAAAACATCGTGACGTGGTCATTTCCTATAGCACGCAACGTTGCAACCGATATGTCTTGGGGTAGAACTTCCTTTGTCAGGCCAAAATTGTCGACGGGAAGGCATGTCCGGTTATCGGCGACGGTGACGACGGAGTGGGGCACAGTGATATTGCACATCAAAAGGACATCACGAACAGGCCTGGCGACGTAATCACCACCTGGAATAGTAAAATATGATAGCCAACCGACGAAAGTCAAGGCTTTAGGCGACAGGCAGATGAAGGCGGTCGTACTAAAGTTGTTCGGCAGTTCGGCACGAATATGCGCGAGTAGAGGAAGTTCCAGTCAATGGGTACCGGCAGAACAGACGATCAAAGCTGAATGCGCCGTAAGAAAGTCGAGTCCGAGGATTGGGTCATGAGGGCCATTAATCAGCACAGCAAAAATAATAGGAACGTGGCGGTCGGCGATATTTATACGGGAAGTACACATTCCAGTGATGTCAACAGTGCTGCCCTCGGCTACTCGTACGGTTCGAGTAGTAGGAGGCGTGAGAACCTTCCTCAGTCGACTACGAAGGTTACAACTCATTATGGATACCTAGGCTCCAGTATCTATTAACGCAGTGAAAGGGACACCATCGACGTGAACATCAAGTAAGTTCTGGTTTGTTGGGAGGGTGAATGGAGGATGTCGACACGACGAAGATAATGCAGCACTACCTCCAGGGGCTGCATGGTCTAGTTTTCCGTCCGGGAGGGTCAATAATTGGTCGGCGACAAAGAGCGGCGTGGCTGGGGCGATGGGGACGTACGGCGCTGGGTTGATGGCGAGCGAGCAGGAAGATTGACATGGAGGGATACGGGAGAGGTAGGAGGCATACGGCGAGGCAAGTAGCAGCATGGGTCGGCATATGGGCGAGGAGACGGGGAAAAGGAGCTCGAATACGGCGACGTCCAGAAGGTGCGGCACTGGCGAGTGTCTTGGCCAATGCGGAGGCAACGGAAGCAAATGGGCTTGTCGTCCGGAGTTCTCTACTCGGTAGGGTTACGGTATCTGGGAGGGGAATACAGATCGCCGTGAAGCGTAGCAGTCGGCACCAGTCGGGCGTCAGCTCGGGAGACGGAGCAGGCAGCAGGAAAACCTAGGTTTGCAAATTCTTGTCGGACAACTGCATGAATAAAAGAGATCGCTGGGGCTCGTTGGTCAATGGTGGGGTCAAGTTGGCGTGGATGGAACGAAGCAGGACTTGTGTCCTCGATCTCTTGGGAACAATACGTTGACGGGCTCATTTAAGGGTGGTGAAGCGGTAAGGTCGACGCAAGACGACGTCGCAGCCGTGTTAGGGAGCCGGAAAAATTGTGGAATGACGCATCGGCTTTTGGCTAGCTGAAAGCGGCGGCATTCTTTCACAATGACGTCGATGGTAGACACATTTTTGGAGACCAACAAGTTGAACGCGTCGTCCGCGATCCCTTTGAGTATGTGGCTGACTTTGTCAACCTCAGCCATTTTCTCGTCGACTTTCCGGCAAAGAGTGAGCACGTCTTGTATGTGCGAGATATACGATTCAGTAGAAGGCTGAACTCGGGTAGCAAGCTCTTTTGTAGCAGCCAGCTGCCGACAGGTGGGATTTCTAAACAGGTCGCTGAGCTTCTCGAAAGCATCCCAGCTAGGGATCTCATCCTCATGTGTCTCGAACCAGACACGAGGAGTTGAGGAGTTCCGCCCAAGTAGAATAGGACATTCGCTAGCATAATGGTAGGGTCCCAGTGATTGTTTCGGCTAACACGCTGATACAGGCTGAGCCAGTCCTCAACGTCAACATTACCTTGGCCGGAGATTATGCCAGGATCGTGGGGATTGGTAAGCGTAACGTACGTTGTTGTGGGGATCGCATGAGTGGAAGCAGATGAGGTGTCGTCACCGGGAGGCATGGCGGAAAGCACGAGGGTGCGGCCACTGCGGAGCTCCGTGGCGAGGACAGGGAACGGCACCCTCCACCAAAATGTTACGCGAACGAAGAATTAAGAGTGGAGACTATTTACAAAGCATTTTTACAAAGGGTTACTACAGCGCTGGCCAGTTCAGCCGACAGCTCGAGAGCCAGATAGCTTTCGTCGTCTTCGTCGGGGCGCCCGTGTACATCGGCCACAAGAAACACGCAATATACATTTATCAATATATATTGATATCGCGCATCGTCGATATTATTCAAGCAGTCGCCCAACAAGCGCGTCTCAAGCACCCAGCACGATCGTCCTACTCTCTGGCAGAAGCCTGGACTGGCCTCACTCTAGTCTGCTGCATTCAAATACCTATATCGTCGTTTTCGCTGCCTACTTGGCTAGTTATTGAGAGACAGTGGCCCTACCCTTTATAGCCAGCTGCTACGTATCCATCTTTCTGCTTCGAGCCGTACTTCCCCACAATTGACCTACGCAAGTAATGAGCCTGCGGTCACCAGTTCGACGTGCCACCATCGTGGCTCAGGTTCTCCGTTGTTGAGGCCCACAACTTCTGTATTCTTCTCTTCATTATTTACAAACAGATGGCCTTGCCAAATGCCACAAACAGAAAGAAATCAGCATGTTAAATATGTTCCTATTGTGGAATTGAATGCCAAGAACTGCGACAGCGTCCTGCCGTTCATCACCTCTGCCTTCCAACACCGCACCCCCCACACCGAGACCACTCCTATAAATTATTCTCTAAACTAAAGCCACGATCTATAATTTGGACACCATCCGATTATCTGGTCCCCTCCTGAAGAAGCCTCGCCCGCCTTCGCGTTCTCGCTTCCCAAGCTTGCTCTAATGCGCGATAAGGCGGTTCCCAATAGCATGGGCATGGCACTCTCTTTGGTGCCAGCGATGCTGATACGGGGCTGAAAATTATTTCCAAGCCAACTGTCTCGTCAGGGCAACATTATCGAATTATTACGGTGAAATCCTTAAGTGGCCCATGCCACCGATGGTCTGGAAAACCCGGTGTGCGGTACAGAAATTCATGTGAGCTCGCCTGGCGAAGACACGGGCTCGTGCCACTGCTCGCGCGTTTGTCATCGTCTTCTTCAACAGACGTCTCCAACGTCGCTCAACAGGAAAAAAAGACGGCTAAGTTAAGATAGAAATAATTAACCCATGATCTTCGGCGGGCGTCAAAGCTTGAGCTTATATAGAATGGTCTTAAGGCGAATCTAATTAAGGCGCAGTTAATATAGAGTTAATTAAGGCGCTCGAACCCATCACCTTTGGTGGGAGTCGATCCTTGAGCTTATGTGGAAGCCGAACCCCCGAAGTTTGGTGTGAAGGTGAAGGTAATTAAAATGAACTAATTAAAGCAAGATAAACTACGACCTTCCGTAGGAATCGAACCTTGACCTTATGTGGAAGTCGAACCAAGGACATTTGATAGGAGCCGTACCTTGAGCTTATCTGGAAATCGAATCCACGACGTTTGATGTTAAGGCGAAGTAATTAATATGGACTAATTAAAGCCCCATAATCCACGACCTCTGGTAGGAATCGGACCTTGAGCTTATGTGGAAGTCGAACCCACGACATTTGACGGAAGTCGACCCTTGAGCTCTTGTTGAAGTCGAACCAACTACGTTTGTTGTTAAGGCGAATTAGGGCATAATTAATTAATATAGAGTTATTTGGACACTCGAACCCACAACCTTTGGTGGGAGTTGAACCTTGAGCTTATGTGGAAGTTGAACCTACGACCTTTGGTGTAAATTAGAGCGAAGTAGGACACAGCTATTTAAGGTAGCGTCCATTAAGGAACTCGAACGCATGACTTTCGTCGGAGAAACAAGTCATAAGACGTAATAACGCACTCAAATTAGAATGTCAAGTACACTAATGAATGTCTCTTGAACGCGCAGGCTTTCGTCTTCACCCTCCTTGGCGTGTGCTAAAGTGATTGTCTTTTTTGTGTGTGGCCATCAGACGTTGTTTTATACAGCTGATATTTATCGCCTGAAACAACGTCACGCTATGAGCATTGCAGTTACGATGTTGGCTTTTTTTTTTATTTCGTTGATTCTTTCTCACACTGGCTCGGTGATAAAATGGCTGTAATCCAGGAGGGCTACACCGGTTTTCGAAGAACGTTCGGGAAGATGTCGCGTGTTGCAGAAGAGAAAAGAAGGAACACTGTATATCTAAGCTTGCAAGCCTATACAGACAAAAGCAGGTATCTGCGACAAATCGGCCGCTTTCATCAGTGAGGCGAATCATCCAAGCGCACCGAAAATAGTGGAGAATTAAGCATGCCGCACGTAAAGCCCGCCGAAGTCGACCACCGAAGACGAGAAGACAGCCATTGTTCCCGCAGCAGTGAACAGCTGTTTATCAGTGTTTATCAAAACTAAGAACAGTGCAGGGCTAGCACGTGCGTATAACACAACTGTGAAGCGTTGCCTGTACGCTTTAGGCCTCAAATCAAGTAGGGCGGCTAAGATGCCTATTGTGATTGAGGGCAACAAGCAAAAGCGCCTCCAATTTGCTCGGCCGCATCAGCGATGGACCGAGGACCACGGGGCGAAAGTCGTTTTTATGGACGAATCTTCATTTATTACAAGGTGGAACCAGCGGCAGCAAGCCTGGTGGACCCAAAAGGGCCGGTAAGTATGAGTTGCAGAAGCTCTCGTGCTTTCGAAAGTGCTAACTTCCATTTTGCGCACTAGTGTTGGCTGTCCAGATGCATATTCAAATTACTGTAAAAATATATTCATTCCATTAGCCCTATTGCACTCGGAGACCGCATTTTGTGCTCCCTCCGATGCATATCGCATACGTGTCAGTTAGAAAAGCATGCAGGTCCTTGAAGCTATAGAGTACGACACTACATTGCCGGCCACGACATGAGTGCCTGTTACTCATTTGTAAACCACCACAGTACTCGCATTCAGGATATATTGCATTCGCCATAAATAAGTCGTTTAAGCTAACAGCGGAATAATAATAAGAATAATATGAAGAAGAAGAAGAAGAAGAAAAGAAGGACCAGATTAATAGCAACAATCCTTCAGTTGAACATCACAAAGCTGCATATGGGGTAAAATTGATGCGATAGAATAGAATAGAATAGAATAATAATTTACGTTGTGCTTACAGACCCGCCATGATTGCTCACTGGCTATGGTGTTGGGCTGCTGAGCACGAATCACGGCCACGGCGGTCGCATTTCGATGGGAGCGAAATGCGAAAACGCCCGTGTACTTAGATTTAGGTGCACGTTAAAGAACCCCAGGTGATCGAAATTTCTGGAGTCTTCCACTACGGCGTGCTTCATAATCAGAAAGTGGTTTTGTCACGTAAAACCCCATAATTCATAAAAAATAATTACTTACGTTCTGCGTACCAAGCGAAACATTTCAAGCGGAGCATTGAGCGGACAAATATAATCAGCGGGGCTTGCAGCCAATACAACAGTTTGAGTTTAGCCAAGTTTAGATAAACTATCACCGAGATATGCTTGCACTGAATGTAAGAAGACAGGCACAAATTTGAGAAATCCCGTAGAATATTTTGCTCCTCAATAAATAGTAGCACTTACAGAGTTGATTTACGTGCACTGTGGCATACTTTGAAACGACCTTCTGCCAGAATTTAGGCATAGGAAATAACCTCTGATCACGAACGGAATGAGAAATGAGAGGGCCAGTTTACCATATTTTCCATGGCAGCGTTCAGGGAAAATTAGCCCATTAGAAAAAGCTAAAAGATAAAGCCATTGCAAACTTGTTGCTCGTAACCAATGCTCTCCTTCAATTTTATACCTACGCAAACAAAATATCTTGGTTCTTTTGTGGGTATCTGCCGGATTTCATACAGCCAGTCGCTGCTAGCTGTCGCTCTGGAATGAGCGTTTGGGGCACCGTGACTGCCAAAGGCCTAGGATCCCTCGTGAGAATCCAGAACCGCTTCAGTGGAGATTTGTACTGTGGCCTTCTTGACAATGTACTGGTCCCATACTTTGGAAATGGTCCATTTCCTGAATATGAATTCATCGTGCAGCCTAATAACTCTCCCATAAAGAAGTCGCAAAATGTTGCTGCGTATCTAGAGAGCCGTGACGTGGCAGTCCTCGAATGGCCTCCACAGTCACCTTACCTGAATATAATTGAAGATGTCAAGGGCAACGTAAAGGTTGCTGTCGCCCACGGACAGCTCCGCGTCATCTATTGTCCAAGAGGAGTAGCAGCGGCTTAGATCAAACACCAACATTTGTCTTCCATATACGGGTCCCCGCAGTACAGAATGCAGGCTGTGATAGGTGCTGGAGGCGAATCCACCCGCTACTGAACTTGGGGAACTTTCGGAAGCGCACTCCACACGCGAAAGTAAAAGACTATGCCCCAGTAAAGCCTCAGTGGCCTCAACAACAATAAAATCATTGCTGCTAGTTAGCAGCTCTCGTTGTGGCTCTTTGTGCTTGTTGACTATGCTTTGCGCTACATTCGCCTTTCCTAGGAAAAAGCTGTGTTAGCGGAAAACCTTCAGTGGAAACCAGCAGAATGACTCACCCATACTAAATCGTTTCAGCACGACGATTAAGTTTGTGACTGAGGGCATGAACTTCCGACCAAATACATCGTCGTTCATCCTGCTCAATATATGCAAGCAATGCGTCGCATTTAAACAAACACTTGCATTTTGTATTGAACGCATTCTGACTTTTTTTCGTATATACGGCACGTGTTGCTAATTTCCATGAGTTCGTTGGCCAGAATGGACATCGTATCCAGCGATCCGCGGGCACCTTCAAGATAGACTGAGCACGTCACCACTCCGACCAATTAAAGCGAGCCAGAAGCCATATCTGGGCACATGGTATTGGCAGCAGCTGCCGTAAAACATCGCATGTGCTTTAGAGAGCACATGCATAAAATAAAGCTTTGTTTTGTGACCCTTGTTACTTCCATAGTGCGGTCAAATCCTGAGAATGCTCCGCTGCGGTGGTTCAATGGTTGGGACTATCGGCTACACCGAGTTGGGAGACCCAAGGTCGATGCCGGCAGCAAGTGGCGCGTTTCAATGGAAGCACGCGCGTGCGCTGCGTAATGTTAGTGCCCGCTAAAAGCCCCGGGCGCTCGAAATTATCCGGAGCCCTCATCTACAGCGCTTCTCATAGGCAGAGTCGCTTTGCGGCGTCAAACCACATAAACCAAATCAAAGCAATCCTGGGAGGTTTGGAAGCATACATGCATTTCAGAGGAAGCTTTAGCACGGATGCTCTAATCAAAATGCATGTAAAAGGAGAATTCGTTTTTCTGGGCAACCACTGCACCAAATTTGGCGAGGTTAGTTGCATTTCAAAGAAATATTTTAAATCTAGTGACTGTTGGTTTCAAACTTTTGATTTATGTCGTCAATTTTTTTATTAAAAAAGTGGCAAAAAATCAAAATTCTTCAGAAAACGAAACTGTGGACGCCCGTGTATACCACCCGTGTTGTGTTAGTGTGTTCTCTTCCGTTGTCTCCGTCATTATTTGCGGTCAATATGGCAAGCAGTAAACACCAACTAGGCCAAACTGAAGTTCTTCCGAAACTATCAAGCTTACAACGCTCTAACTCAGCAAAGTAAAAATTATGTAACAAAAATGTGAATTGCATCTAATTGTACATCTAAAGTGGACGAAATTGATATTTTACACATTAGTAATATGTAAATACACCTTTTGCGGAACCCTTGTACACAACGTAAGAAATTGACGTATGATGTCAAATGAAATATCAAATTGGTCCGCTTTTATTGATCTATTCGATACCGTTTTAGAACCGCGATATCTGCTCTTGATGCAGAACCATTAATTTATAACATTGTTGCTTGTATGTTTTTTCAAACTTTCGAATTTCTGAAAATATTTTTAACAAAATTGAGGCCCTAAATCGAAATTCCGCTTCGAACAGCCACTAGAATTTAACTTTCTCTGTCAAATGCAGCAAATTTCATTAAAACCGGTCCAGGGGTTATCTCAGAAAAGCTTTTTGCGTTTTACCTGTATTTGAATAGGCTGCGTCGGAATTGGTCCCGGGCTAAAGCTTCCTCTTAACGGGGATCGTGACAACTGAAAGAGCAACGGTTCAGTAAGCGTACACGGAAACTACACGACACGCTGCAGTGAGTGATGTGCCCCTTCCCGCAACGCCGTCGCCTCGCGCTCAGTCGCTACGAGCATGACGAAATGCGCTTCACAACAAAGCAAGCACCGCTCGCTCGTGAGCTTTAGCAGACGACACGAAGCCCCACCTCCAGGCCCCCGTGCGCCTGCGTCTGCGCCACGTGGCTTCTACGCGCGGCCGCGCTGCGCTGCATTCGTACTAAAGCGCAAGATAGACTCCGGCGTAACGCGCGCGAGCGGCCACGCGCGGCGCGGTTAATAAGGGTGGACGACGCTGTACATCGCCTAGCACCACGGGCTGCCACGGTTTCCACTATGCCCGTTACCGGCCAATCGTGGAAGACCGCAGCCGCCCCCAGAAACGTGGGCGTAGTACTGACAAAGAACTGAGTAGCCGAGCGTCTTCGTCCTAGGCGGGCAGCGTCCTTAATCCAGGTGGGGCCTGACCGTTCGCTGCACGCTATCAACCAGCATTAGCTGGTCCTAAGCCCCGAGCCTAAAAAGTTAGTGCAACAAAGAAAGAAAGTTCCACTTAACAATTATTCTCTGAACAGCCAATGGCTTCATGAAATAAATAAACAGATGAAGGTTTTCTTTACTGGATTGCCCACGTTTGTATCATTTGATTGTACTTATGAGAAAAACAAGAACAGTCAGTACTGAAAACGGTATTGCATAATGCAACAAAAGTTCATGACGGCAGTCTTACGCACTGCTACGTTCACGTTTTGCGGCCTTTCTCGCCGTATATAAGCAGGAGGTTTAAGTAAGGCGAACGTCACTCACGTTAAATCTGGTCAGTACGTCTTTCAATACAATATTGTACTTCTCCTTGAAAACCTGTAAGACAAAGACAAACTATTATCAAGACGATAAAAAGAACAGATCGTGTTTCGTTCCCTACACTCGAGTCTTCTGTAATCAGAAATGTAATTTCCGAAATTGAAATAAAATGAACCGTGAAGGGTTACATTAGATGTGTTGCCTTATTCTACTAATATACGAGCCCTCCAGCACGAATAAATGTAGATGATTAGTAGTGATAGTAATTAATGTTACTAAAGAGGATTCACAGGCGCAACACTCATGAACCCGATATATACTTGCTAAAGTGAACTTTTATATCAAATGGTGACCGCACTAAAAACCAAGGCAATAAATTTTGCCACCATTTCAAGTGGTCTTCACGCGTATTAACGGACATGAATGATCTAAACCCAAGCAATGTCTTTGATGGACGACATATGGGGTGCGATGTTGTACGCGTTCCAAAATAGAACGGAGGCGGTCCGTTTCACCAAGCCGCATAGATTAGTCAATTTGAACCGCGAAGAACGCCATGACGTTAATTTTGATGTGAGTCGTGACGTCTTGCTGCTCTCAATCATTCCATGTCGTGTGCTATCGGAGGAACGCAACGGAACGAATGCCGAGTCCGTCCGATTCGATAGAACGGATTAGAACGGCTGCGAGACGGCTTGGGTTGGATTAAAACCTAGGCGCTTGGGACAGTTAGCATCTTTCGTATCCGGTTCAATCCAATTCGGCGCTCCCAACAGTTGGAGAAAATGGCGTTTGCTTTCTCTGCCGTGCCTTTTCGTGTCGCCTGTGCGGCTGCTGCAGTCGCGCAGAGACGACGACTCGAGGTAGATGATGTACTTGAAGAGTTGACGGAAGAAGAGTTTCGGCAGTATTTTCGTCTGTCCAAACGAACAGTGCGTAGCTAGTGCGACAAGCTTGACCCTCTCATTGGATGCCAGCGAGCCAGTGGCCTTTCCATAGAAAGGAAGGTGTTCTGCGCGCTGCGATCCTTAAGCACCGGAAGCTTCCAGAGGAGCGTTGGTCGCGAGGAGCACATGGGCATGGCACAGTCGGCCGTGAGCAGCACCATTCACGAGGTGACGGAGGCCATCATTTCCGTGTCTGCCCCGAGAAAGTTGGTGGACTTTCCATTCGCACCAGCTGCCAAGGATGATGCAAAGGCTTCGTTTGCGCGACGCGACGCCATTCCAGGCGTGCTAGCGTGCGTGGACGGCACGTTGATCGCCATTATGAAGCCAGAGGGACTCAGTCCGGCCGACACGGCGAGCTTCGTGGCGAGAAAGAGTTATTACGCCTTAAACGTCGTGGTCGTAAGTACCGTTGGAATGTTTGACTTCAAACAGTAGCCGCCATTTTTACTCGCCCATAATAGTAATTCTTCAGTTTAATGCCCAAGCTGGCATAACTAGTAATGTAACGATTAAAAGAGCGCATGAGGGGAACTGTGTACGAGCTCGTTGATATCTGACATGTCAGCGGTAATGACGAGTGCCATGTGTTTGTGTGCATAAGCCGTCTGCCGTTCCAAACTTGTGTTTTCGTTCTGGCTTGCATAGACAAAGGAGTTGTGCATTTTGGAGGTGTTAAGGAACATGGGCAGCAGTTGTAGCAGAAATGGATACACTGTAGGGAAGATACGGTGGAAGCATTTTGAACACGCAAGTACTTACATCCATTGCATGGGCTGGCTTTGGCATGTATGGGTGCTCTTGTGCAATATCGTGCCTCAACTTTTCATTTAGCTATCAATTAGTGCAAACGATAGGCGTGCGCACAAAGGGGGGCACATTGGCCGCCCCAAATTGCAAGACCCTGTGTACGCCTATGGCTGAAACAGCGACTTGTACCAGCGTACACGTATGTATTCTTTTCTGCATATGAATGGCAAAAGGGATTTCGAGCACATCTCCTGCGCTATATTGTATGGCTCCCTATTGCACGTGTGCAACGCGGAACTTCGCATTCCTGTTGTGGACCGCCGGTTCCCTGGTTGGTGCCACGACTCTTGGGTGTGGCAGCACAATCCACTGCGTGCACGCGTAGCCCCACAACTGCAGCCTGGCGAGTATCTGCTTGGTTAGTATTCGTAATGCGTACCCCTAACTAGCGCAGAACACTCAGCTGTCATTTTTCTGTAACAGGAGACTCAGGATATCCCCTCGAGCCATGGCTGCTTGTTCCAGTACCTGGCAGTCATGCCGGAACCACCTCTGAAGGCCACTACAACTGGGAGCGTGCATCCATGCGCAATGTTGTGGAACGATGTACCGGGTTTTGAAAAGCAAGTTCCGCTGCTTGCAGCACTTTCGGACACTGCTATACAGCCCTGATAGAGCAGCGCGAATCATTTATGCATGCGTTGCCCTCCATAACATTGTCTTGGACGCGGGTGACTAGGCATTGGAATACTATGCTGGGGAAGTGCCACCAGCTGAGGAGTCAGAGGAGCCAGGAGACATCCAGGTGCTGGCACCGCACGACATTTTCCTCAGAGGAAGACAGCAGCGCTGCGCCGTTTTCAACCTTTTCTGAAGGACACAAGAATGTTGAGTTTTCATATTACATAATTTATTTATACACATTGCAGTGCCCCTAGACTATCACAGGGCTGTGTTTGTAAAGTGGAAAATACATTTAAAAAATTGTATACAAATCAAGTGCACCTCCATAGGGATGGTCAATGTTCCAAATCCACACATCTGACTGATTATGATAATTGAAAGACAAACGAAGTAATGTTATACAAAGAATGCTTTAAGAAGAATGCCAGAGCGGTGGACTCGGATGTAATTATACCCCCTGCACTGGGCAAGTCTCCAAGGCTGCCACTTATTAACAGTAGTACTCGTGAAGCAGTCATAAAGCAGTCGTAATTGATGGAAGCAGTACATATCATCGGCACTCTGTGCTCATGGTCACCATCAGAAAACGGTTCGCACAATTTTCATAAAACACACCAGAATAATCGCAACCGCCGCATTTTATGCATTCGGACCCTCGGTGTACATTGGTAGGAGCGAGGCAATATGCTTGCTAGCCATCTTTTGTGCTAGGTGTACCAAAACTTCCGTGCAAGCATGAATACGCAGACGAGGCAACCAAGTAAAGCGTTATCAATGCGGATTCAAACATTAACAAAATCTAACGCTGAGTGCAGTGACAACATTACGCTGGTCACATCATGTCTAAATGGGTAGACGTAAATTAACGTAAAAGCGCAAAAATAGAGAAGTCAACTTTATCACACGCTATTACGACAATTACATCACAAACCTTGTAGTACAACATGCTACAGGTAGCAAAGCATGTGAGAACGTTGCAACATCAGCATCACACAATTCATTTTCACCACGGCACATAGAACATACAGTTACAATTACGTGACCTTGCAAGAAAGTGCGACTTTGACAGGTCTGTCCGTTCCCTTGTCAGTGTTATGAGTCACTGACTAGACGCATTCATTTCTCGATAGCAATTGTAGTGCGATGCTAAACAACATGTGAACCATAATTGCAAAAAGGTGAGTGCACTTGCCAGCTGTGATGAAACATAAGTTACATACAACATCAATAATTGGCTCTACAATCTCACAGAACCCAGAAAGTGTCACACGTGAAACTTATTCTTGCAATGACTCACTTGGAAGGAAGACTAGAGGAAACCAATCACCGGCGTGGTGCAATGATGATGGCCATATTGCTTTGTGAAACTATGCAACTTAAAGAGTGAGTAGTTTGGTGCTCTGAAAAAAGACGAGAATGTAGTTGTTGCACCGTAGCCTCACTGTGCCGAAATGAAAATATCACCATACAAATACTATACTGTAACGCTTCATAATGAGCGCAGTAAGCTACAACACATATTGAAGCAACATAAATATCAGTACAAAATCCATACACAAATCGACAACTATCTGAAATGATTACAGTGTGAATGACTAGGCGCCTTTGAAATGTGTAAATAAAAAAAGCACGCTGGCGTTGCAGCTGGACAAGCATAAACAGAAAGAAGCAAATACTACAGAACAAAAATGAGTGCACGCATTACGCCTTCGTCCAAAAAATCCTCCTGTATTACTCATACAAGGAAACTTGAACACTAAAATTCAAACAATAAATAAATAAAGTAAACGGAACTCATGAAACACAATAAATGAATAAAATGATATTGAAGAAGTGAAAAACAATACTGTCAATACAATAATCTCTTTCTTGTTGCAGGTGCGCAGCGACGTCTTGCGCCATGGCGCGCACCTGCTCTAGGATGTCCTGCTGAGCCGCTGCAGTCCTCTCTGCCGCGACAGCGAGGCGGGTGGTGGATTCTTCGATCCTCCGCAGCACCTGGAATGAATAACCGTGGTGGAACTGTTCGCATCAGTTGCTGATTACTCGCAACCAGCTCATTGTTGGAAGCTGCTGTTGTCAAGAATTGCAACGTGCACAACGATTCTCTCTCTTTTAAAGGGACACTGTCCTGATGGCATCCTTTGGCATTGTCAAGCGTCGTGTACAAGCTATGCCCTCTTCGTTTGGACAAAGACCTGCTGGAACTACTCTTCCGGCATCTACTCAAATGCATCTCTCACCACCAAACAGCCCTTTTCATGGCTAATCAACCTTTTGCCCGATGGCTGATCGTTGGCAAGATACGGTACCGAGCCCTCATTACAACGCATATTTCTTGTTTACATCCCAAGTTGGTTTGTTTTTCAGATTCATGATTTACTTATGATTACAGAGCATAAAAATATTTATGTCCTTCATGTGAGATGACACAAAGGATCTACCAACCTGCAGCATCTCGTCGCCCAGTTCCACGCTGCGGGCGCACTGCGACGACAGGGTTGGGAGGGTATCCACCCGTCGCGGTCGCTGTCAACGTGGTGGCCGTATAGGACGCTGCAACACTGAAAGCATGCAGCATTTTCTACAGTTGCACTGCATTTTATGGTATGCATAAAACTGGCTATGGCTATGTTATGGCGCATTGGGTTAGTTCATAAATTACGAGAGCTTATTTACATTAACAGCTTGACGATCAATAACTTACCAGGTGCAGCGGCCACCCTTTCTGTGAGTGACGCGCCGCGCGGTAGATCCTCTGACGCTGTAGAGTGAGCACATTAAAAGTTTACGAACTGCACACACATTTGGTGATAATTAAAATACTAATTCCTCTTATGCTTACGTGTCGCTGTGCTCAGCACGCCCGCAGTCTCGTCCGTCACTTCCACGCTTACTTCCATTGCGGCAGTGGGGGCGTCAACCTGCTGGAAAGTGTCATAAGCGTGTCCCTTCACTACCTGGCTATTCGTTACAATGCCTATGTTACAAGTTTTTGTGCTACATATTTGCGGAAATATTCTGCAATTATTGAGTGCTTGATGATCCCATGTATTACGATCATCGCGCACTTCTCTGAAGGCATTTTATTTCTATGATGATCACTTAATCGCCCTTTTTCCGAAAGCGCAGCCAACTGAGATTCTAGTTGATTAACCTACCTGCTTTTCCATTCTCTCCTACTCTATTTTCCTGTTCACCAACAGTGTCGCGTTCCGCTAAAGGTACCACTTAGAGATAATGGCAAACTCCAAGTCGGCACCGTTCAGGAACCCATGATATTACGGCGGCAGTATGCTTACCTCTTGGTAGGGGAGGTCGGTAACGCCATGTAAACGGACCGTCCCGGTCAACTGGAGGACTCGGCCACGGAAGTCGGGTAGCCGCCCCCCTCCTGTGCTTCTGAAAATGCACGCCAATGTCGAAGGACAAATCGCCCAGACTATTCGACGGTCACTCACCTTTGCTCTTGGGTGATTGCGGCAGCGTCACGACGGGCCTCCTACATTTGTTTACGCCACCATTTCTGCCATTGTTCCGTCGTTTTCATGACAGGATCCTCCCTGTTGAGTGCGTCGGTCAGCTGCTGCCACAGCCGTCGGCGGTCGCCAACAGTGAAGCGCGGCCCCAGCTCGCTGGACCTTAAAGCCAGCTGGGAATGCTGCTCCATGAAAGTGACCGCCTTCTCCCGCTGTCCCTTCGAAACACTTGGTCCCTTAACGGGTGCTGCCAGGTTTTTCGCCATGGCTTCTCGCACGCAACTGCTCGACTGAACCAACCGCTTCAAAATTCGCGCCGTTTGCTTGAAACGGGGTGGTGGCTAGCGCCACGACCAAACGTTTCGCAAAACTGCGACACCATCGGTCGCCATTTGAAGACATTAACCGCAATATCTTGTTTCAGTCGTTCCGCATCCTAAATTGAATTTTTCAAAAACAACACCAGCACATTTTGCAACTCAGTCGTAATAGTAAAATATTTCTCAAAATGTTGTAAACACTTCTCAATTTATTATACGGTCCCCAAGCAGACGTCAAAAGCGTGACCCAGGCTTCCACTTCGCTCATTGGCTGTTTGCTTCCTCTTGTTCACGCGAACGCTGCGGACCGCCAATTCCGGGACGTACAGAACCGCCTCCGTTCGATATTGGAACGCGTACAAGATCGCGCCCCTACTTTACCTCCCTACATCGCACTGCATCAAGCAACTAACTTACGCGAGCCCACAAGACCAAAATTAAAATACGCATGCGCAGTCTCGGACACGTACCCGTACCCCCTGATTAATAGGAGATCTTCGCAAAAGCATGTCATCTAGTTGATTTACTCGCCATACCCAGGCTGCTATGTCGGGTGCTGTATCAGTCGGGCGGATGCCGGCGTCATTGTGATATTCACGGCGAGAGCATTCCACTGAGCCAGTGCGAGCACACAAAGCACTCCAGCGAAAGGGCGGTGTCTTCGGGTTTCATCGGTGCAGTCACCGGGTCGCCGAAAGAAGCGGTCGTGCGGTGTCAGCAGAGGGGGTTCTTGGCGCAGCTGTAGCAGGCGATAACTTGTTTATTTGTCCATCTAGTTCTTAGGGGATTTAGAACAAACGAATATTCTAGTTTCTTTTTCCACAATTTTAAGACATTTTCCCCTTTGTTAGGTATTGATAAACGAGTGTGTTGCGCTCAAGTAGTATTATATTTTTTTGAAAGTTTTGTTCACCACGATGGTTGAGAGAACTAAATTTATTCTCAATCTTCAACTAAATTGAAACCACAAAAAAGCTGTAATTTTAATCCAACGTGCACAAACCTTCCACAAAATCAATGTTTACTCATGAGCAAAGGGAGCATAGAGATATTCAACAAAATCAAATTGTTATGCAAATACTTCTCGTGTACTGTAGAGTCGGATCAACGTGTAGGCCTTGTAGGACAGAAACTGGGTCGTTTTACAGAAATACCAAAGAGGAACAGATGTGTGCTGCCGAAATACTTAAAAATATTATTTTCCCACACATTTCTTGCGTCTCACATCAGTTACACACACTTTGTGTGCGGACAACTCAATATAACCTCAGAAACATACGCTGTTGCGGAAAGAGATATTACGTACCATCATAATACGTAATGTCAATTCAGGCATTACAATATAACCTCAATATACCCCGTATATATATGATATATACAGAGTGTCCCAGGTACCTTGATCCAAGTATTTAAAAATGGAAAGCGCGTCGGAAACAAATTGAACCGAACGCATATTATTTGCAATAACCTATAGTCAATCAGTCACTTTTTTGTTTTCCCCATAAGTAATTAATTTGGCTATTTAACCAACTTTTTAATTATTGGCTGCTGATCTTAAGTATGATAAGCACATTTATAAAGCACCTTCAGAGACCACCTATAAAGTTGTCTCCTTGAAGATACGTCTCTTGTCCTCTTTTCCGGGTAGCAAACCAAGCCCGCGAAATATCAAAAACGGCACGTGAAGGAACGCTTGCGCAGTGGTATCGTGTCGCTCTGAAGCGTGCGCTCGGCGAACAAGGTCAGCTCTCGTTGGATGAGGGCGCAGATGCATGCTGCTGGCCGAGTGCTGCCGATGAGATGAAGAACGCTCTGCCGCTTCCCCGTCACCAGACACGATGCAACCGAACTTGTTCACCGAACGCACGCTTCATAGCAGCACGATACCATTGCGCAAGCGCTCCATTTTTTTCTCATATTTCGCGGGCTTTCATTGCAACCCGGAAAAAAGGACTACGTGACACGTATCGCACAGGAAACAACTCGATTGGTGATTTCTGAATGTGCTCTACAAACCTGCTACAAGTAATCAAAAAGTTCGGTAATGAAACTTAAGTAATATGAGTTATAGAGAAAACAAAAATGGCCTGCCAGCGAGAGTAGTATTGCATTCGGTTGACTGTGCGTCCGACGCGCCTTTCATTTTTAAAATCTTGGCTGAAGTTACGTGGGACACCCAGTATACGGGGAGTATATGGTTCTATATAGGCAGAAGACGAAGATAATGATGAATAACCGGGCAGGGGATCAAGAGTTCAGGATCCCAAGTCAGGCTGTAGAGTCTGTGAAGGAGTGCGTTTACCTAGTTGAACGAATTACAGGGAACCCTGACCATGAGAAGAAAATTCACAGACGAATAAAAATGGGTTGGATCGCATACGGCAGACATCGTGAGCTCCTGACTAGAAGCTTACCATTATCATTGAAAAGGAAGGTATACAATAAGTGAATTTTACCAGTGCTGACACATGGGGCAGAGACTTGCAGACTGACAAAAAAGCTTGAGAACAAGTTAAGGAGCGCGCAAAGAGCGATGAAACCAAGATTGCTAGGCATAACGTTAAGAGACAGAACGAGAGCGGTTTGTATCCGAGAGCAAACGGGTATAGACGATATTGTAATTAGCATTAAGAGAAAAAAAATGGTGCTGGGCAGGTCATGCAATGCACAGATTAGATAACCGACTATAGATAGACCCCAATGTACTTGCATGGGTGAAGGAATTTCTCTCTAACCGTAGTCAGTATGTGACGGCTAACGACTTCTCTTCACCTAATTTTGCCGTAACATCTGGTGTCTCGCAAGGGTCCGTTATGGGCCCTCTGCTCTTCTTCATTTGTATTAATGATCTTCCTACTTGCCTTTCTTCCTCAACTGTTCGACTGTTGGCAGATGACTGCGTGGTATACCAGGAAATTACTAACCATGCCGATTATCTCAACCTGCTACGTGATCTTGATAGGGTATCTGAATGGTGCAGTCAATGGCTCATGACACTTAATACAACTAAATGTAAAAGTATGCAGGTTCTCGCCACAGCGCTAATCATTGTCCGCGTACTTACTGCCTCAATAATATTCCATTACCATCTGTTGACAGCTATCCTTGGTGTTCACATTTCTTCTAATATATCCTGGAATACGCATGTCGAATATGTAACGAACAACGCCAATCACATGCTTGGTTATCTGCGTCGAAACTTTTTTGATGCCCCATAGTCCCTCAAGTTAACACTTTACAAAACGTTGCTGCGTTCTAAATTAGAGTGCGCGTGCCCCATTTGGGATCCTGCTCAGACTACACTCACTCAAACTCTTGAAGCCATTCAGAATCGAGGAGCATGTTTCATCTTATCGAATTAATCACGTCATTCCAGTGTCACATCTATGAAGAAAACCCTAAACTTGCCTGACCGTTCGCTGCGTCGAAAGTCATCTCGCCTTAGCCTTTTTTCATAAAATCTATTGACATAACAACGAGATGAAGGACGTTCTGTTTCATTCACCTTATTACATATATTCAAGGACAGATCATCGCTTCAACGTGGGCCTACCTTCTTGTCGCAGAAAATTGTGTAATGATTCGTTTGTTCCTAGAACAAGTGTCGCAAGTGAACAAGTGTCGAACAAGTTCTGTAGTGACTTTGGGCCCTCAAAGTATTTTAAATAAATAAATAAATAAACCATTAGGGAGACAGAATCGGTACCAACAGAAGGGAAGCGCAGTAGACGACGGCACAAGACTAAGTGGCGCGACGAAATTAGGAAATTCGCGGATGCTAGCTAGAATCGGCTGACGCTGGACATGGGTAATTGGAGATCGCGGGGAGAGGCCTGGTCCTGCAATGGAGATAAAACAGGCCGACGACGACGACGACGTTGATGATGATGATGATGATGATGACAGAATATGCGTCGTCCCTATTACCAGAAGTAATGTTTGAAAGCAGCGTACTTAATTATATCGTCAGTCTGACTACAACAACGTTCTCTATACTGCTCGTCATCGAGAATTTCGGGCTATACCTCATTCAATAACCAATTACGGCTTGAAACTTACAAAAACCAAAATACCCAAACTGCCAAAGTCATTTCATGCCGCTGGCAATGACACCCTTAACATAACATGGCCTCAACTATCTCCATTTATTCCATCTCTCTCCTAATATTCTGAATGTAAGCCAAGTACTCAGTTGTTTTATTTACCTCTACTTCTAAGTATGTAATGTTGAGCGCATGCAATGTTATGGTATTTAGTGTCTGCATCATTTTGGCTTCTCAACGTTATATTTATTTGTTCTT
The DNA here is from genome assembly GCF_050947875.1 of Dermacentor variabilis. Lineage (NCBI taxonomy): Eukaryota > Metazoa > Arthropoda > Arachnida > Ixodida > Ixodidae > Dermacentor > Dermacentor variabilis. The sequence goes on from NC_134574.1 coordinate 34,131,803, forward strand.
CTATTCAAAGTTACGATAAAAATCAAAATCATTCTCTTCAATTATCGTTCCAATGAAATCAAATTTTCCTAAACGCGATGAACGCCCGACTGATTGCCACCATGTAACGCAGATACTAAGGGCACCTCAAGCTGCCTCATTGCAGCTTTAATCTTGACTACCTCCATTGTTCGCACCTGTCTTCAGTGAAAACAAATCAATAAATAATGCCCCAGCAAGAGTTTACGGAGCGCGAACGTCTCTGCCCTTTGGGTGAAAGGGGGTTTGAGTTGATAGGAGCGCGAAGGGCGGCAATTTTGTCTATAATATGTGTGTCCTAAACTCGCGACCAGACTGTTTAGAGCAGGAATTTGGCGTCTCTCCGTGGTTTAATCTTCCTTCGTGTAATTGTCGTATACTTCGCTATCACTAATACTCCTTCGCCTTTCCGGCGAAACTGCAGCCTCTCTCTATTTTTTTTTTCTTTTTCTCTGAGTGGAGTATAAGCGCACCTGCGCATGTCTGCTGTTGATTCTGATTGCGAGTGAAACCGGCTTGGCCTCATTTCGGTTACTGAGTGAATTATGCAAGGCGCCCCAGCTATTATGGACCAAGACTTAAAGAAAGAGCAGTTTCGCAGAAAGGCATCGCATTAAATTCATATAAAACGTCAGAGGTGACAAAAGCCGTTTTTTGGGTGGTCGGATTCTGCCATGGGCACTTGCCAGTAGCCGTAGCGCAGGTCCAGCGACGAGAAATATTCTGCACCTTGAAGGCAATCCAGGGCCTCTTCAATACGCTGTAGCGGATAGACATCCTTGCCTGTAATCTTGTTTAGTCGGCTGTAATCGACGCAAAACCTTATCGAACCACCCTTTTTATGCACTAACAAGACCGCAGAAGACAAGGGACTGCGCGATTATTGAATTTATTTAAATTATAGGGTTGTAAGTGCCTAAACCACTCGCTAATTATGAGGCACGCCGTAATGGAGGACTCGGGAAATTTCTACCACCTGGGGTTTTTTAACGTGCACCTAAAGCTAAGTACACGGGTTTTTTCGGTGTTTTCGCATTTTGGGCCCCCATCGGAATGCGGCCGCCGTCGCCGGAATTTGATCCCGCAACCTCGTGATCAGCGGCCCAACACCACAGCCACTGAGCATCCACGGCGGGTGATTCTCGAATCACGCCACGTTTCAGCATATTTGCGCAATCGACGCGGTCGCTAATAACTTGGCGTTCGGTCGGTGATACCCAGTAAGGACGCTGTCACACTGGAGCATGGTCACGAGTGTCAGTATGTGAACTACCGCCGACGTACGCCCCCAGAAAGGTTGATGTAGGTCATGAGACGCACGAAAACGTTGAAGTAGTTTAATTGATTGGCTGCGCTGGGCATGATTGAGGGCGCCATCTATGCTGCGCAACAAGATGGCTTAGTCACGTTCAGCGGGTGCGCTGGAAGAAGTGACTGTATCAAGAGGCGATAGCACAATATCAGAAGATGCTTGGGATGATAAAAGGGCAAGAAAAGTGCCCAGATGGACGAAACATTCGCCGTGTAATAAAGTTGAAGGGCAGGGAGAGGGATTGTCCGCGTAAACTGCACCGCTACCATGAGCAAGTTAGAAGAAAGCATATGGAACTACGAGGTTCAGGCGACGGGCACCATCTTCAAACTGCGCAAAAAAGCACTTCAATCCGCGATAGAGCCAAGGCGGATGGATGCTAAGGCTACCGAGAACGGAAAAATGACGACGCCGGTAGTGACGACCACTTGTGGTGACGGGCACGTAGGGCATGCGATTATCGTACTGAACACATACCGGGCCAGTTGTGCGCGAGAGCAGTCGACACTGCAGCATAATGTTGGGAAAGGAAGTCCCAACTTAGGATAACATCATGCGAGGCACGCGAGAGGACGACAAATTCGACAACATACGGCACGTTTTCACTCAAAAGACGAACGTTGCACACAACCAAAGGCTTAACGTGCTGCAAGCGCACCGTCCGTAATGACAGGTCAGGACCTGGTATCGTCACTTCTTTTTAGTTTGGGGCGCACTAGTTCACTTATCATAGATGTGAACGGTCGGGAGGCAGGGAACAAAATGTGTGTAGTACCAGACAAGGGGCTGCATATATAGGGACAGATACAAATATGAGCATGCGCACTTCGTACCGTAAGGGCATGTGTTAACATGACAGTGCACATACTTACATCTTCCTTCTTTTCGAAGAGAAAACAAAAATGAGAACAAAGAATTTACAAATTCCCATGTCAGGGACCTAATGCTGCGTCTCTCTGGCAGGGGGTAACGTTGTGGCGGTCTACGCAGACGGTTACTTCTACGAAGGGTGTCTTCAGGTTGTAGCTGCGCCACCTGGTCAGGCTGGGATACTGACCCTGCAGAAAATGTAGCTTCAGGGTCCGACGTAGGTTGCATTTCTTTGGAACTGAGATGCTCCCTGGTGCGCCGCAGCTCTTGTCCGCTGTCTGTAAGTAGGTTGTACGACCGAGGTGTGCCTGCAGGGCCTACAACCACAGCTGGCGACCAGGTTCTGCGTATGGTGTCGTACACTTATACTGGAGACCCACTGCGAAGATGGGGTAGACGCTTGGCCGTCCGGTTGTAGAAGATCCGCTGCTTTTCCCTTATTTCCTGGAGGCGATTGCGAACGGATTGTGGTGGCACAGTCTGCGGTTCGAGGTGCTGGGGAAGAACCGGCAACTACGTCTTTGTTTGGCGACCCATCAACCTTTGAACGGGCGACTTCAGTTGCTCGTCCCTTGGCATGTTTCGCCACTCCAGCAAGGCGCTGTAAAATTCCATAGTTGCGAAAGGACACTTCGTTAGCAGTTTTTTCGCCTCCTGCACTGCACGCTCCGCCATGCCATTACCACGAGGATAGTACGGGCTTGAAGTTACGTGGGCAATTCCGAGCTGCGCAGCAAAAGAGCGGAAGCACGCGCTGTTGAAAGGTGGGCCGTTATCACTGCACAGCTTTGCCGGGATTCTATGAGTCGCGAAGACGAGTATGCACGCATTGTTTACCGCTTTCGCTGTTGTATGACGTAGCTTTTGAATCTCGAAAAAGAAGGAGTAGAAATCCACGAGGATTAAGTAGGACTGGTCATCGTGGTGGAAAATATCAAGCCCTACTACTTGCCATTGCAGGCCTGGTATCTCGTGGCTAAACATAGGCAGTCTAGTGTTCCTGCGCGTGTACTTCTCGCACGCTGCGCATGACTTAGCTAGAGCCGAGATGTCCGCGTTCATGCCGGGCCAGAACATTACTTCTCTGGCTCTCATCTTTATTTTTTCTTCGCCTCCATGTGCGGTATGTAGCAAACGCAGAATTTCCGGTCGCTTGGCCGGAGGAATGACTATTTTGTTGCTTCTGAGGAGCAGGCTTTTCTCAACATGCAGTTCATAGCGGTAACACCAGTATGGACGCAGGGCATGCGGCACATGATTCTTCGTTTCCGGCCATTCTGTGCTCGAGTAACGGCGCAGTTCAGCCATACTGGCGTCGTTAGTTTCATACCGAATGCTCTCGAGCTGCTGGTCTGACACAGGAAGAGAAGAAATAACGCTGACTTGAAATTGTTCTGTCTCGTCGGTTAGTTCCGTAGCACTCGGGAAGCGAGAAAGCACATCCGCTAGAAATAACTCCTTGCCTTGTTTGAACGCGATTTTGGTTGGGAATCTTTGCAAAACAAGTCTCATGCGCTGCAATCGTAGCGGGCATTCACAAAGTGGCTTTTTGAATATAGATTCAAGAGGTCTGTGATCCGACTCGACGGTAACCTCTGACTGCCCGAAGATATAATCTTGAAATATTGTGCAACCATGAACAATTGCTAGTGTTTCCCTCTCGATGTGCGCGTAGCGCTGCTGTGCTTCCGTTAGCGAACGGGATGAGTAGGCAACTGGCTGCCCATCCTATAGAAGAACGGCTCCTACGCCATGCTGACTGGCGTCTACTGACAAGGTCAATGGTTTTTCTTGGTTAAAGTAGGCAAGGACTGGCGCCTTTGTGAGGGTCGCTCGAAGTTGACGAAAGCTGTTTTCTTGCTGGTCTGTCCAGACCCACGCGACCTCCTTTTTTGACAACTCGCGGAGCGGCGCTGACAACGTGGATATGTTAGGGACAAACCGAGCCACGTAGTTGATCATGCCGAGGAAAACTTGCAGTTGCTTACGGTTTTATGGTTACGGGACTTGCACGATGTCTTCGACTCTGCTCGGGTCCAGGCACAGCCCCTCTGGAGTCAGAATATGGCCCATGTAGCGGACTCTGGGCTGCAGGAAATTGCACTTGTTCTTATTGAGCTTCAGGTTGTGTTGTCTACACCGGGACAGCAAAGCTACTAAATTTCTGTCGTGTTGCTCTGGTGACTGTCTCCAAAGCAATATGTCGTCCATAACGACGTCAACGCCCCTCAAGCCCTCTAGTACCTGGTGCATCACCCGCTGAAAAATTTCCGGTGCGGAAGCAATGCCGAACGGCATGCGCATCCGATGCATCCTCTACTCTGGATGCATCTGACGATGCATCCAGAGTAGAAAAGAATTTCGCTCCATGCAGCCGCGGTAGGGTATCTTCTAAGGTCGGCATGTGGTAGTGCTCTCTTAGAAATGCCTTATTCAAGTCGGATGGGTCCAAGCATATGCGTACGTTTTCTTTCTTCACTACCGCAACCATGTGACTAGACCAGGAAGTCGGTTCTGTTACCTTAGCAACGACGCCGTCGCGCTCCATCCGGTCTAGCTCAGCTCGGACGCGCTCCTGAAGGGCGATGGCGATTCGTCGCGCTGGCTTGATGACGCCTCGAGCTTCAGGTTTCAGCTCCATGTGATCGGCTACATCTTTGATTTCTCCCAGCCCCTGGAAAACATCTCGAAATCTCTCCACTATTTCGTTAGTTTCCAAGGCCTCTAGGGTGTTTATGCGGCCAATCAGCCCTAAGCGTTAAGCCACCTTGCCACTCAATGTAACAGGAACCGCTTGTTTCACGGTAAAGAATAGCCACGTGGTAGACTGCGTTGTACTGGTGACCTGAAGCTCGATCTTCTTCGTCGCCTTTTCTATGTGCCCGAAAAACGACCGCAGCGTAGAGCAGCTGTCTTGTGCTGGCTTCGTAGTTAAGTTTCCGAGTGTCACTTCGGGCATGACGCAACAGTTGGCTCCGGTATCAATTTTGCAGCGTATGGCGGAACCTGCGATGTCGACAGTCGCTGATCAGCGGTCGTGGCCATCAATTGCATTGACTTCGAGGGTTTGAAGAAAATAGCCCTCGTCCTCTGCCATTTCGACCTGTTTTATCTTGCATGCTTGGCCCCTCGGTCTCGCTTCTGGTTGGCGACACGCCCGCGCGAAGTGGTTTCGGCCGCCACACTTGTTACAGCGCTTGCCTTGCGCAGGGCACTTTGCTTTTCCGTGTGTGTAAGAGCAGTTTGAGCAAATTCCGAGGCTTGCTTTTGATTTCACAGCATGTACGGTGGCCTCATCGGTTGCGCTTACTTCTGCCTCCCTGATCTCGTTAAAGTGCTCCTTCGCTTGTGCCCTTGCTCGGCATATTTCCACTGTTTTGGCATACGACGGATTTTCAGACAGAAGTTTCTGCTGCAGGTCCTTGTCTCTAACTCCTAGAATTATTCGACTGCGCAGTAATCTGTCCTCCAGTTCTCCGAATTCACACAAGCGAGCAAGAGTTCGGATATCGATCAGCCACTCGTTAAAAGATTCGCCCTCACGTTGATCTCGGGAGCCAAAACTAAACTCGTCGAACGTTAAATTCTTCGCTGGTTTGTAGTAGGCTTCGAATTTTTCAATGAGCTTATCGAGGTCTTGCTTTTCGTCCTCATTTGCGAATTTGAAGGTATAGAACACCCGCCTTGCTTCTTCACCAACTGTCACAAGAAATGTTGCTGCCTGAACTTCTTTAGGCTGCTTTCTTAGTCCGGTCGCCGTAGAAAATAGAGTAAACTCACTTTTCCAGATGATCCAGTTCTGGTAAGCGTCGCCCGTACTTTCCAGTGGCTTTGGCGGTGGTAGAACCGTCGACGCCATACTTCTTTCTCTGGAGTGTACTAGGGGTGCAGCTGGACGAGGGGGCGGGGAAGAACAGCGGCGAACGCGGCTTGCGAAACGTGTCGCCGCGCCACTTCTGACACCATGTGAACGGTCGGGAGGCAGGGAACAAAGTGTGTGTATTATCACACAAGGGGTTGCATATATAGGGACAGATACAAATATGAGCACGCGCACTTTGTACCGTAAGGGCATGTGTTAACATGACAGTGCGCATACTTGCAATAGAAACGGCTGCTCCTCTGTCGACAAGAGCTTTGGTCGCGACACCATATCAAAATACTGCAATTTCATTAGGGGCCAAATATATGAGTCTTTGAAAATTGCGACAACAGCGCAGTTCTTGCCTCAGGAATGCGGGTGTTAGTTTTCCCTCGGCGGAGAATTGGGCAGCCGAAGCATGCGGGAAATGGAGCGGAGGCGAGGAGAAGGCGACGGACGCTAGCTTAAGGTGGCACGACGTGAATAAGAGTCCGAAGCGTCAGCGTCAATATGACGTTCTAGTCGTGGAGGTGTGTATTCAAAGCGGAGCGCCACGTCACGAAACTACCCTACATGGCGGCGACAGTGGCGCCCAACATACCCAGCGATACCGCAGGCGCAGCAGACAGGGCGGCTATCGGGAGTACGCCTTGGGTTGTGAAATTGTCCGGGAGGTGCGTACGCTGGTACGTGAACCGGGCGTACGAGTCGTGGCAGCGAGTAGAAGCTGGTGACGGGGCTGCTTAGCGCTGGTGGCGGCCGTGGATATGAGCGAATAACGGCTGCAAGGTAAGTGCGAGGCGCTGCAACGTGTGTTGGTGCCCCGGGGATGGCAGTGCCTCAGCTACTTGCGTCTCAATGACACGACGGAGCGGATTGTCCAATGCGGTAGGGGTCTGGGGAACAGATGCCACAAGAGGGAGCCGGTGGGCGACTTCCTCGCGTGTCCCGTACGTGTCCGTACGTGTTCGTGTCCCGTACGTGTGGTTTCCAAGAATGAAATTTTCACGGATTGCGTAGTGGGACGACGCGTGCAGTCTCTCCTTACGCAGCTCATCAAAACTTTAGCATCGTTCGATTATTTCGGTGATGCCTCTATATGCAGTATTCCTATAAGGTTTAAATACGAAAATGACGCATGCTTGTTTATTAGTTTTTTTTTTCAACTGATGCCGTCCCTAGAAGCTTGATGCGGGAGCTACTGCTGCTTACCTGGTGCTACAACGTTGAATGTATGCACGAAAAGACCGGAAGGAGCATTTATATAGAGCAAAATAAACATTTCCTCAGTTACATGCGCTATGGTCTACTTTACGATATTCCTCGTGGCACAGACTCAGTGGAGGCTTGCAAAAAGCGTTTGCAATAATTTTTACTGAATAATAAAATGACTCCTCAATAAGAAAACGCGTGGCTGAGCAGTAGAAGCAAAAAAAAAAAGAAAGATGACGCGCCGATCACCAAAGTCGGCGTAACGCGTGCCAGCTAGCGCTCACAATTCCCGCGCCAGAAACCGAAACCAAAATTATGATTCAGCTCGTAATCTCATCCGCTTGGTACACTACAGTCAATTCGGCCATTGGGCTATGTGGGAGCGTCCGCTGTTGTTGCATGTGTCTGTCTGCTTTCTTTCTGAATAAGCGACGCAATCGGTTGAAACGCTTGGTCTGCTGCTGCTGCTAAACGAGCTGTCCGAGCAGAGTCTCAGCGCCGCCGCCGAGAGCAGCTTGTTCTTCAGAAACAAATTCTTCGGCATAATATATTGCTAATTCGAGACACCTTAACAGCTGCGCTCAAAATTCGAATTATGGGGTATCGTAATCATCGGTGAAACTTTTTTTTCCTTCGTGGTGGTGGATAAGATAAAAACTGCACTGTGGCAGCTTGATGTGCCCTGAGCCCCCGTGTGATACGGTGGCAGCGCGCCGCGCATTAAACATGATACAGAAACAGGGTTGCGTATAAATGCTACAGAACAATAATTATTCAGTGCAAGATTGCTTTCAATAGTGCAAAAACGAAATGCTACAAAGGCAAGTAAAAACAGTGCAAGCATTACGCACCGTAATATTGCGTGCATTTGGCCACACGTAAATAAATGTGAAAATTATATGCCCTTCACTAGGCATAAGTAAAGGTGAAATAGAAATTCTGCTATATTAATATTGGAATGATTATGAGAAAGAATAGGATGAGCAAAATTTATTTTTGGCCATGTGCAAGTGACAGTTGGTTCCTGAAGAGAGTATAGTCCGAAATTCCCCATGACGGGTAATATAGGTAGCTGTATTTTCACTGCAAACAATAAATTAAATAAATTGCAGATATTGAATATGCCGTTTTCAGAGTTTAGGTTTTAGTGCTATATACGAAGGATAGACTATATGTATAAGGAGTAAATCGTGGGCATGTTGTAGGGTTTTAATAGGTGCTCATTGAGATTGTAATGTGGTACGTTTGCCATGATACGTATTATCTTCTTCTGCAGTAGGTGTTTTCCTGATATTAGAATCAGTCATCTCGCCCCAGAAAAAATGTGTGCAATTCATCTATGATGGAAACAGTCATTGGCAAATTAATATTTTTACGGATGTTAGCAGACGATATCTAGTTCTCTTTAGCATTCTTACGATACGGCTACGCTTTTGTACCACAGATTCTACGTGTTGATCCCACTGCAACGTACTGGAGTAGAACGTGCCTAATACTTCAATTTCATTGACTATTTCTATGCTCACTTTGTTGATCTCTAAGTGTAATTTTTGGAATCTGTCTGTCTCTAGAAAAAAATTGTGGCTTTGGTCTTATTTAAATATATTGTTAGATAATATTCTGTGGACCATGTGAATAAGCTCTACAGAAACTCATTTGACTATTTATTATGCTACTTTTCCATGCCGATAGAATAAAAACACTAGTATCGTCTGCATATACGATGAATTTTGCCTTCCGGTACATCAGAATAACATTGTTTACAAAAATTAAAAAGCAGGGGAAGACAACTTATTTGCTTTAATACTGCTTTAAATGTTGCTTCTGAAGTATGTATTCCGTTCTCACGAACAGACACAAACGCCCTACTTCGTCGCGTAACACGCAACCGTACGTTGGAACACTGGATCCAACCAGATCGACAACACAAGCGAGTACACAAATGACAGACACCAAGAAATGAAATTTCCTATGCCTCACAAACTCACAAGAAGCCAAACGAGCATGGTGTACCGGATTCGCATTGGTGTCGCATTCACCAACCGTTATAGACATCTGATAGGTTGCAGCGATACTAGCCTAAACTGTGAATACAGTAAGGTACCAGAAACAATTGGTCACATATTTAGCATGTGTCCCGTGTACGCGCAAGAACGACAGCAAGTAGCCTCTTCCATTACAAAGGTCGACAAGAGGCCGCTTTCAGATGAGATTTCTTTAGTTGCCTGGCCTAATTCAAACCGCGCAGCACTAAAACAAGTGCCGCTATAGCTTTCTCCAAGCCACTGGGCTAGACGCATGGTTTTAGAGATGCCACAACCCTGTGAACTTGTATTACGCATCTGTTCCTCATACCATCATGATCATTCATCAGCCCTCTTCCTCTCCGTCCCTTTTCCCCTGTGTAGAGTAGCAGGCCAGAGCAAGTTATAGCTGAGGCCGATCTCTCCGCCTTTCTATAAATAAATCCATCTCTCTATATCGTATATCGTATGATATATCCTATATACCATACGTATGGTATATCGTATATGCCATGCGTCTCAAGCTTTGTTAATATTCAAATATGGTTGATATGATCAAAGGGCTGACTAAAGTCTATAAATACAGCTATTGTCAATAGCTTCCTTTCAAAATTTTGCATTATATTGTCTTTCTGGTCTATAAATGCTAAGAGCGTCGATTTTATTTATATTAAAGACAAGCAGAGCTTTCAGGATAATGCGATATTTTTTCACAGAACGATGACAATTCAGTTAATACTATTTTTTAGGTCCGTTATAAAAGTGCAGGAAAATTGATATAGGATGGTACGAGCAATAAAAACAGCGCTAAACAACTGCACGAGTGAAGGGACACAGACAACAGCGCAGACTAACAACCAAAGTGTCTTTATTCTTTCAGTCAGCAGAATAAAGACAATTTGGTTGTTAGTCAGCGCTATTGTCTGTGTCCCTTCACTCGTCCTGTTGTTTAGGGCTGTTTTTATTGCTAGTAATCATGAACCAACCAGCCCAAATGCGTACTCTTCTGCAGTGTATAGGACGGTAATTTTGAATATTGAGGCTGTCCGTCCTCTGTATAGTGGCGTGACTTTAGCACTCTTTATTTTTGATGGAAAGATGCCTTAAGCAATAGAGGTATTATAGATATGGACTACAATGTGGGCTACATCGTGTGTGGCATATCAGATGGGTCTTATCTGCAGGTCATCAGAATCACAGCTTTTCCAGTTTTTCCTTGCCATGAACACAGAGCAGACCTCTTCGACATTAGTTGGATGCAAAAAGATTGTGTTTGAGTTTCGAGGCGTGCAGAGAGCCGTTTGCGGTCTCGTCTGCGTTTGTATTTCTGTATTCAGCAAGTATTCGTTAAACGCATTCACCGTGTCTGTGCAGAACAATAAACGCGCTTCAAGCATACATATTTATTTCAATAGGTTCTGTGGGTTTGCCCGCTCCATTAAATCATTAAGTTTCTTTCGCAGTATTTATCAGTTTCTTTCACACTATAAAAAATCGTAGATAAATAGTTATCTCTTGTCTTCCTTATTTGCTCAATTAGACTGTTCCTACAAACTTTAAATTCTTTAGGGTCAGCAATTCGACGAGTTTTAGTTAACCTGGCATACAACTTTTCTCGTTTCTTGATATTCTTTAATAGCTCTCTTGTTATACATCGTTCTCATCTCCGCTTGAGTTTATTGTCTTTGACGATTCTTCATAAACATTCAAGAATTTTTAAATATACTGTATGGTCTTCTGGCATTATTTTCCTCAAGTACATCCAACATAATCGTTGTAACTCCGTTTAAAATGCTGCCATTGCACGTTCATTGGTGTTCTGATATCCCGTAGTTTTATTTTTGTTGGACTTTCTTTCATCATCGCTCGATAAAAAAAATACATGTTGGATTATGATGTGCAATTCGGTCGCTTAAGACAACGATTTTTAAATGAGAAGGAGCGGAATTTGTAGCTTCAAAGACATTGTGATTCTAGGGCTGAATTCTATAAAATTTATGCAACCGTTCGAAAACATATTTAATAAGTCATGCTGTCTAGCATTACATGCAATCGTGTTGTTATTATAATCGGCACCAAGGACCCCCTTTTTGCTTTTTGTCGCATGCATGCGCTGACAGATGTTCTGAAAAGTGAGAAACTCCTGCAAGATACTGTCTGGTGGAAGACAGCACACGGCAAATGTAATACCATCTGCCTGAACGCACAATGGCACGACATTATCCATTATTATTGTAAAGTCTTCTAGAATATCGCAGGGCACGGAATTTTTCACCAGGAGCGACACTGCCGCCAGGTTCAGCTGTTCTGTTTGAGCAACATGTTTCATTTGCCGTAGTCGAAAAATGTTTACATCATTTGAGTACCAGTTTTCACATAACATAATATAGCCGTGGTCACGTCTATATCGGCCAAACAGGTTTGTGCGTGAACATTAGATTGTCTAAGCATAGGTTCTCGCTAACGGGTAATGCATACTCACATGTCTCGCGGAACTGCTCTTCGCATGGATGCACTCAAATCTATGAAGACACCACAATACTTTCCACGCATATAGATCAAACTACGAGGGAGATTATTGAGGCCTACTATATCTGGAAAAAAGGATCGCGTTGTGTAAGCATGCCATCATTAAATTTGTGTGACAGTGAAATTGAATTTTTAAACCGCCTCATAGTGTAGCATTAGATTACAGGATTTTGCGTTTTTGCCTGCGCACTGATAATGACGCTATCGACGGGAGCGTACTTGCCTATGGATTGCAGTACATAAGTTTGTGTATGCCTTTGAATAAAGTTAATTCTGAGTTCAGCGCTGTCCTGTGTGTCCCTGCCTTCTGTCTTCGTCGTCTTGCACTGCCTCTTCAACATGCTCCACCAGTACCAACTCACCCAAAAATCTATCCTTCTTTGGGACTTATGTCTGAGTCGGAGCCGACAGAAACGCATGGCGCGACGTAGCGTCCATATTTTCCAAGTCCATAGCTGCCCGCGACCAGAAACAAGCGACCATGACAGGAATTAGAGGTGGGTGAAAGAAATACGTCACGCGGACTTCCGGTCAAATCTTGTAATTCAGGCGGAGCAAATATTTTTCTTCCACAGAGCAATCCGGAATCGGTGGCTGGTCCTAATCGGCCATTGGAACACACAACTCACGCTCTCATTCTGCTATTGGAATAGGATTGCTCCATACAGAGCCGAAAAACTTGATCTAGATCTACCATTGGAATTCAACATCAGTGATAGCAGATCAGGAAGTAGTCGGGGGCGCGCCATGTGCTTCTCTTTACAAGAGAGTTGCACGGGCTGACTGGCAGGCAGGCTAGTTGGAGGCGCAGTCCGGCGACCAAATTACGGCTTCACTGCGCAATGACGCGGGTGCGGAGGGGGAACATGATGGTGGGTGGCAGTGCGTAGGCTCATCGCTTCTTGCTGTGGCTGCACTTGTTAAGGAGCTCCTAATAACTGATGGATCTCTTCGCGAATGTTGTCAGCAATTGAAGGTACTGGAGGCTGCGACGAAAGGATCAACTTACGCGTTTTTTTTTTTGCACAATAGCCCGCATCGTGTCTCACAACTCGTCCGAGTGTAGATCTTCGCCTTTCTGTTTCGTTGTCAACGTTTGTAAGTTATATTGCCGGGTGCGCATCTCAACCCTCCTCTCTATGCATGACGATCGAGAAGGTCTGTAGGAAGCAGCTGTGAAAGAAGTTCCCCATTGTTATCGTGGATTCTCAGCTCCCAGCCAAGTCCAGGCGGCATCTTCCTTTGAAAAATAGAAATTTCACGAGTTCGCATCGCAGTCCCAGTTGTTAAACGTATTCGATCGTTTCGTATATCTCTAGCCAGCTATCCGCATTTTCAAACAATCGTTGGTGTAACAACAGTGTTGTTACAGTATTGTTACTACGTTGTTGCAGTATGATCGCTGCAGGCGACACTGCGGCTCTGATTATGGGTGTTGACATGATCATTATCTTCCTGGTCTTCCTGGGTAGAAGTCCTTAATAGCAGAGTAATTCTTGCAGCAGAGGGCTACATGGCTGGTCGGTGGCGACGTTGAGGCTGTCTCCACGGCTTGGGCCTTGCTCACAGCTTGCAGGGCTGCCCGGTACACTACGAAGCACCTCCACCAGACTGTAAGTTATAGTAACGGTAAAAAAGCATAGCAGTTGCGAAACCTTGAGTTATAACTTTAACTGTTCATTAGCCGAACTTGTGCCCATAAAAGCAAGTGATATTCAAAGTCCAACGATAGCAGCCCCCACATCCATTGGTCGTCGAAAATCTTACCTGCAGGTCAATTACGTCGGCATTTTCTTCATGGGCACTATATTTCAAAGATATTTCAAACTATTTCTATTCCATTTCTGTCAATAGCCCTCCTCGATTGGTCAAATAACTTTCGGGCCACCTCCACTTCGCCTCTCTGTCAGGCAAGGTCCGAAAACCGAGAAAGCTAACCACGTGAAAGTGACGCGTACGTATTAAAGATGCATTAGTATGCGGAACAAAACTGAATCTTTAACCAGGAATTGCTTTTTGCTCCCGTTGTTTGCGACCTTCAAGAAACCTTGAGCCAAAATTTCTGAACTACGTAAGGTTTCTGAACAGCTCAAGGAAACGCTCTTTTCGTAAATGGGTGGGCCCTTTTGTTTCGTTATATAGGAAACGTAATTCGGGCCTACTGTGACATGTTTTCTTAGCCACTATGGAAATCAAGGAATCCGTAAAAGTGGAGAGAAATTTAATGGGGCCAAATAGGGTAGCGGAAGTGGATCACCAGTGAAGAATGCTTGTGCCAGCGTCTCCAAGTGGTCCGAGCAATGCCAAGGCACGCCGACGTGCCACGTTAGAGGCAGAAGTTAGCACAGTGGCACCGGAGTTCCTGAATGGTCTTCTTCACCTTGCTTAGTTTGTGGTCGCTTCTCAGCGATTGCAGCGCCTTGCAGAGGGACGCTAGAAGCACTGCCAAATCGAATCCAATGCGAAGAAGGGTTTGCAACACCATGTCATTTACACGTCCAAAGGACTCGGGAACGTTTTCTGCTAACACGGGTGCGGAATGGCAACAACAGCCACGTTAAATGAGAAAGTGAAGCCCTCAACACCCCAGAGTGACACATCACCAACGGTTCGGGACAACTACGTGAACAAGCGTTTCAAGAGGCATTTAGTTGCTGGCTTTTGCGCTGCAGTGTGCGCGATTGGCTGTGGTTCCAGTAGGAGAATCAGTGAAAATATTCGGGAAAAAAATTTAAACCTTTCATTGCTGCACGAGAACCGCTGCGCTTATTCTCATTTTCGACAGAAAGGCATTTTGCACAGTTACGTGCTACTGAAACGAAAAATGATTTATAGGCTTTCAATCGCAATTGCGGTTCGCATATGTTTCGAAATATACTCAAGCTCTCTAACAGTTTAAACCATAGCAACAGAAACGTTAATTCCGCAACCAATTTCTGTCTTTAAAGGCCTGCAAGATGACAGCCACTGTGGCAACAGCTGATCAGCTGTGCAAGCAGCCTTTTCATTACTTTGTTCTGTAATGTTCCGAGCTAAATTGAGGTCTCGGCTACTGAAAGGTACTGTCAGTCAAGTAGTACAGTACTTGCTGCAGCCAAGCTAGAAACCATAAAAGACTAGAACGAGGTGAACAAACATTATTTTGCGTAACTACGTCGTGTGCGTCTACAGGCTAAATGAGTGCGTGGTGTTTAACTTGGAATATATTCTAATAGTCGCTTGATGTCCCGTTTGAAAAATCATTTTTGCCATGCGTAAAAAATACCCGCTCGTCTACCCCTTCAAAGACCCAGCGCCCGAGAAATCGGCGAGCAGACATCTTCAATTCAAGAGAACAGACTGATGGGCTAGTTGGTACTGCATGTCAAAATATCAAGAAAATTAGGAATCATGCTGGCGTTGACGTCGTCCTTTCAGCCCTTTTGAAATTTTGTGGTTTGTGTGCGAACGTTAATATCACAAACAGGCACCATAACCAAAATAAAAACACTGAGAAGTGTTTGCTTCGTGCATGCAAGGAGGGATGTACTGTATTCCTTTAGACTGCGGGAAGGAATAAATTGGCGAAACTTGAAGGTGCCTCAATTATCGCTTACGGGAACATTGCAACAATGTTAATAATCTGGTAAAGACTAGTCACCTAGCCGCACAGTGCTCGCGTTGTGGCTTCAAGCACTCGTGTGAGAAATCACAAATGATATCTAGAAACCCAGAGCAAGTTACTAGGGGGATCACTGAAGCACTCGAAATGATTAGAAACAATAACCTTGTAATTTGCCCATCTGTGTCACAAGTTCCCATCGCGGAGCGGCCAACGGTGGATGATCTCGCTGAAAAAAAAAATCTATGTTGCGACGGTGGCCTTTTCTTCTTCCGGTTGTACTACTACGGTTGTAGGTGGGTTAAGCCTGTGCAATAAAAATCCTGTTGTTAATAGCGCTGTGTCTTCGTTGGCTACTGGTGTCCTCGTGCTTTTTCGCACTTTGGCTCAAGTTATCTTCATTTCCTTTGGGAAACCGAAAGTGTCCCGCTATTCAAAAATTGTTTCAGTGTTCTTGGACATATTAAAGCATCTTATGTAATACGTGAAGTCGCTTAATACCTGTCAGGTGGGCAAGTTAAGTGCACTTACGTTGGGTGCATTTCGGGACCTTGCTCTTCACTTTAGGCAATGTGGTGAAACGGGAAAGCACAGGACACTCCCATTAAAAGAAATATGGCGAGAGACTAAGAGCGCGTTTTATAAAGATGTAGACTGAAGAGAAAGAAAAGTTCTGTGAAGCGATTGTCTAAGGTTGTATTAGAAATAAAGAGAAACCTCATTTATTTTTCTTCTCTTCAAGAAACGAAAATATTTTTAATGTAAGATTGTTGCAAGTGAATGTCGGCCCAGACGAATGCCTAGCCAGTCCACAACAATATGGCGGCGTGCGTCGAGGCGGCATTTGATGTTGCCAGAACAGGACATAAGCGAGTTCCCTTCTGATCAATTTGTTAAAAGCGGTTCAACAACTAAAATTAACTTCTGTGTACTTCTTGTATGCATTACGCTTGGTAGCATTGAAACCACTGGCGGCGAGGCTACGCACTCGGCCAGCAAGATGCGTTTCGTGAACGCATTCCGTCCGGAGAGCACTCTTCTGCAGGGGACACTGCACTTGCGACGCTTAGCTTCGGCAAAGCGCACGTAAGCAGAGTGACGCTCTCCATAAGTGCACTGAACTTGCCCGCTTGACAGGGGTATAAGTCACACGTCACTTCGATGCAGTGGGTTTTCGCTTTTTTCTGACGTCGCGTGACAGGCACGCGATGTGGGCGAGGCGCGAAAACTTTTTACAAATAACAGAACCCTAGCGGCCAAAAAGGCTATGAGTCGAGATCCCTTCTTTTCTGTTGTTCACCCTAATCATGCATGCGCATTGTGGAGGCGCCATTATTAGATAGAGGGGTTTCGCGAGTTTTCATTAATACGTGTGCCAGACAAGCGTTATAGGCATTGCCCCTAAACGTTTTAACCAATTGGGGAGGGCTAATGGTGGAAATAGAATGGAAACCAATTGGAATAGCTTTACGTTATATCGCCCAACGTTAGGTTACGCTTACTTTACATAGTCACCAAAAAGTTGAAAGACACAAGGCTCTTGTTTCACAATTGCTAGAATTCTGCAAGCGTCATGGGGAGGCTATGGGGTCGGATACCAACGAGAGTTGGCTTGTAAGGCCACGTCTCTGCGAAGCAGCCAGTGAATTTTCGTTACGCCTACTGCCTGCTTTCTTAGTGTAAAAACGGCAAAGCCTGATGGGCGAAAGCATTTGTTGCCATCAGTTTGCTCTTCTTCCTCTTGAAACGTCACCACATCAGTGTTCGGAATGGCCACACCAGCCACCGCTTTTCACTTTGCTACCAAATGTGCTCTCCGGTGTCTAAGGATCGTACGAAATTAATATTGATATTCACAGAGTTCACTACGATATTGTTACTTCACATGTGAAGAAACCAATATAAGATAAATTACAAGCTCATATTTTGTTCTTCCTAAAAGAAACCATAAAGCATAAAATTATGTAAACTAGGCACATGGCGCCACATAGGACACATTGTAATTAGTCGATTTGGAGAGCATTGAAAAAATTCTAACACTGCATCCTGATCTCGATGCATTGTTGGAGAAAACAAACTATAAGTGTATACAATGACACACATCTTTCTTATGCTCTCACCGGGTATACTGCGTCGAAGTAACTGCCTGCTTTGAGCATGCAATCCCCCATGGCTTTATTGAAGGCAGTCCTGTTCTGTAAAATCGCAAGAACAGCAAGTATTAAATTGGGCATTTACGGCACGTGTTCAAAGAAACTCACTGGAGCGTATATCTTACTACGAAAATACAACCCAACACACTTTAAACCCCCATTTAGAAATTGGCCGTTGCTCTTTACGAAGCACATTCATTGCAACAACGATTCGCTGGCTTGAATGCTAGTGCTTGAATAGCTATATTTTTTTCCACTCAGTACAATGCCGACGACATCACTAGACAGTTAAAGTAGGCATATGCGAATATTCCAAACGTTACAACAACAAATCGAATAGCCTCCTATTCGATTCAGTCTTCGAATGCGAATATTTTTAGAATACTATCAGAATACTTCAGAAAGTCGATTGCGCCGAAATAATAGTAGCATAGAAAGAGAAAATTAGTATTATGTCAAAGATAGCATAGAATACTAAAGTATAGCATAGCATAGCATGGCGGGCATAGACCTAAAACATGAGAAATTGTGAAATAGAGCTGGCTACGTCACTTAGATAGCCGGGCTTCACACGCTGCACATCCCCCTCTACATCCTGAGCATGTAAAGAAACTGCTGGTTTGCCCATAGTGCTCCATTTAGTCGCCCAATAAATAATGTTTCATAACCTACCATCTAATGACCAAAACTTGCTAACGTTAAGAATGCTGGGTTGTGTTCTACTAAGTGTGATAACGGTTGTTCATTGTTCGAAAAATAGATATTCTGTTATATTCCATTCTCTTCTGGCACTTTTTGATTCGTATTCGATTCAGTTTCAAAATTCACTATTCCTACACCTCTACTAAGGATTCATCTCGCTCGCTCGTGTTTTTTATCAGCCACCGTTCATAAGACAATAAGGTGTGGATGATGTCACCGGGTAGTTTTTACGACAAAACACATGAATGACGTCTCTATGACAACTGACGAAGTGTGAATGATTGCGATAGGTTTATCATATTATCTCGCATTATCACACTAAGAAAAATTGCGCACTCTAGAGTGCATTGACTGTCGAAACACCATGCCTGCACCCTAATTCTTCCTGAATTTTTAAAATGGATACATCGGTTATCGAAGTGCCCTTCGTGTACCTTTTCATTATTTTAGGATGCTAAAACGGTGTATTACATGAAACATAGACCATGCGGAATTGAATAAAATTCAGCACTTCAGTATTTTATGCAAGTAAAATGTGATAAGTAACTATTTCCAGCGGTCAGCACCGAGTCATTGTTCTAGCACCTAATTTGTTCGCAGTTGACAATGCATGAATGGATGTCCGCCTCCTACTTCATATACTGGGTGTCCCAGTTGGGGATGTGGAAAGACATAGCTTTTTGCTTCATTTTCCACCCTGCCTTTCGCTTTCTCCCACTGGCTTTGTTTAAGTTGTTTGAGATTTGTGTTGTTTCATAGACCAGCAGCCGATGGCCCGCGTATCACAGCGTGTTACCAAAGAAAGGCCTTCAGGTGCATGGTGGTGTATCATTGTGGTGGCGCAGTGTTATGCGCAGTGTGCCTTGCGCTCTTTCGTGCAGTACTCGTCAGAATAAACATTCGCAGGCACAGTGCGCCAATCCACTACCGATAAGAGCACAGCATTAATTGTGGAGGCGGCACGCCCCGGGTCGCAAAGGGCGGAGGCATAAGTGCTGCGTCTCCTCCTCTCCTTCCAGCCTTTCGCCTCTTACTGCTGTATCAGCTTAAATTGTTGAACTTTCGAGCTTCTTTTTGAACTCGGGCACTGAGGAACGTTGCGTAGGCCTACGAGAGTAGGTAGAAGCTCTGGTGCTACCTGAAAGTGCTGTTTTATTCGTTCTGCTTGTGCCAGCGGAGCGGTCGCAATGTTACAGTTTTGACTGCCAGTTTGCAGGTCCATACTTCGAATCAAGGCTGCGAGGCACTTTTTCTCCCTTTATCTTTTCCAATCGTCTTGGAAAACGCTTCGGCATTAGTTTCGTGAATGTCTGAAAGGTTAAGGGCAGTAATAGGATAAAAGATATTGTCGGGGGCGAAAATAAAATATAGTGGGCATGTCGGCAAAACACACAGTGCAGGAAAGGATACCAAACCAAAATAACTCTTTGAAATGGGTGTATTAGTTTGCTCAAACATCATCTTGTGAGCCGTAAGGGAGGGGGCGATATAGACACGTAAGAACACTCATAAGCGTGCAATTTTTCCTAATGCATAGGCGTGTGCTTCGCTGGTATTATCACCTGCAAAACAAACACTTCCCGGCCGAGATTATTTTTCAGTAACACGTCTTCCTGACCAATCCGATCCAGCGTTCTGATGGACTGAACTCGTGTTATAATGTGAAACCATTCTATGCGCAATTACGCGAGAATCCGGCAGCGTAGTCAGCGTGACCGAAACATGGCGCCGAAAATGGCCGACGGCACAAATAATAAAAACACGTCAAAAAATGCTCATATTGACTTCAAGTTTCTCAGACACGTTTCTGCAAACATGGTAAATAATGGCTCTCAAAAGTATATTTCGTAAATATCGGTCTGGGTGCGAATCGAAATGCGGCCTCCCGGGCGCGAGACGAGCACGCTCCTCCGACCCCCTGGAGGCTCCACGGTTCTGGTCGACTGAAGGAGTGCGTGTGTCATTACATACGTGATGCGCAGCCGATGAACAAGAGGTGCGCCCCGTCATGAGTATATAAAATGAGTGTATCAAATAAAAATTCAGCAGGGACACCTGAGACTGCTTAGGCGTGGGAATGCGCAAGCATTATAGCCCCTTTGGTGAAACGACTTTTTGCGCATGTTCTTTGTCTGCGCAACAACTTGCCTGCGTTATAACTGCGGCCTCGGCAAGGCCAAATCAAAACGCGCCGAGCGTCTAAGCGCACTCGCTTCTTAAGGCCAAACTACACGCACACGTGCCGGCGCGCAGAAGCTCACGCCCACGCGCTTCAAGTATGCCGAAACACCCTCTCCCACCCGACACACGGCGAGGAGAGCGAGAAAAGAAGGGCGACAGCCACCACGTTCCTGGAAGACATTTCAATGACCGCGGCCGAAAATGAGAGAAATGTCTAAAAGATTCCCAGTCTTTGTTCGTGCTATGCGACCACGACTCCGTGAAAAAGTTCGAGAAACGCTGGTGAAGGCGGTAAAAGCGCCATGCTGGAATTAAGGGGAGGGGGGGGGCGGATCAGATGAAGAGTTGGATCGCCTGCCCGCCCGTTCGTCGGCCAGCTTGCCATTCCACTGCAAGCTCGCCGACGAATTCCTCGGGCCTCTGCATTTCCAGAAGTCCATTCTTCGATATCTGCCTCGAGTTACGTCTGGCTAAAAACCAGCACGGGTGCATAGGAATGGAGGCTTGGTACTCTTATTCATTCTGTACGGTACATGTTGAACTCTTAGTGCTCATCTTTCATTACTTTCCAGAGATTTGTTAACACCCATCTGAAATGCATTGGGATGTGCCTATAGCTGTTGACAGCTCTGGACTCTGACCGGGTTTTGGACCACAGCCACCATCCGCTGGCGCACCAGAAGGCCTCATATTGCTACATCCAATATGCGGCATGTAGAGAAAGACAAAATCCCGTGCATTGGAGAAGAGAAGACGAGGACCCGACATAATCGTTTTCAGTTTGCCTATACTTAAAGTGTTGTGCCATGTTTTATAAGTTCATGTTGCTTGTGAATCGTGACACTGGTGGAGATGCTGGGTAAGTGTTTGGGATCCATGTCAGCAGCCCTACGTCAAGCCTGGGATATTTTCCGCGTGTCGAAACACCATTCACCGCGCCAGCTGTCGCCTACTAGGTCTAAGCCCAGAATTTCGTCTCCTACCAAAAAGAATACCGGTTACCACGACTTCCCAAGAGATGGCAGACCCAGGCGCTCCATAGGTGAATCTTTTGACGCCTCGATCTCCCGTGAGCTTCCACGGAAACGCCTACGAGGCTGCAGAAAACTGGCTCGAGAATACGAGCGCGTAGCCAAGTATAATGAGTGGCAGGCGGGACAGAAGCCATCCCATTTCTCCGCTGCACTCATCCAGTAAAGAGTTTGTGCATTTCTTTCCCCACTTTATACGCTTCATACGCTATAGCGAAGGTACAGGCTACTTACTAAGACAACGTTAGAAATGGCTCTTTAATACGCCATCGTAAAAGTGGGACAGGCCCTTTGAAGGTTCTAGAAGTTTCCCTCGTAATGTTGTACTCCACGGCGATTGTGTGTCTTCTTGGCGCATTATAGCCTGCACGGCTGCTGCGCCACAAAAGTCCCAAATCATCATCATCATTGAGTGACTTCCCTCAAGCATGCTTTCTACAAGGCTAAAGCGTGGCAGCTGGAAATTCGAATCCAAGATTGCGAAGGCAGCCGGGCTTTTATAATCCCGTAAAATTAATACAAATGCTATCATGAGAATGTTCATGAATTTTTTTCTTTTTTTGCGTCTGCTTCGTTTTTGCGCCCGACCGATCGCTTGTGCATCATTCGAACCGCCGCATCTTTACTATCTCCACTCCACCATCGTGGCTTGACGCAGTCAGCGCTTACGCCAAGCAATCAAAGCAGCGTTCTTCCGTCACCCTGTGACGTCGTTGCCAGGGGTGACCAATCACCACGCGTTGCTGCCCCTTTATTGCGCCTTTCTCTATATCGGCGTCGCCACCCTCGCATTGCCATCACCCATACCACCACCACTGAACACAGCATGTCACCCCGCACAGTGCGACAAAAAAAAAGCTATTGCTGCAAGAACACCTCCGGGAGCTGTCTAAGTATGCGTAAGCATTGTACCATTTGCTCATCTCCACGCAGCCAAGTGTCATTATCAATGTTATGAAACTTGATACGACCGGAATAAACGACAACGCTGATGCAACACGAATTTCTGAGGACAGCAGCAGAAGGTGAATTAATGAGGCGAGCGAACTAATGCAGATGGCAGAGCCAGGTGCGCTAATGGCGTTCAAATCATTATAAGCTGGGATCACTCTTTA
Source organism: Dermacentor variabilis (assembly GCF_050947875.1). Classification (NCBI taxonomy): domain Eukaryota; kingdom Metazoa; phylum Arthropoda; class Arachnida; order Ixodida; family Ixodidae; genus Dermacentor; species Dermacentor variabilis. The sequence goes on from NC_134574.1 coordinate 34,154,413, forward strand.
GCGCCTTCGCGCCGCGCGGACCGTATCTTGAACGCGATTTGCGATGCAGACGGAGTGTGCAGACTGATGATAGCTTCGAGCGCTGTGTTCTCGCCGCTTCGCGTTGAAGAGAGACGACACACTGGCGCATATTTTGAAAGCGATCTGCGAAAGGTCCAGGGGGCGGCGTGTGCTGAAAGATTTCTGCGCGCTGTATTCTAGCCGCTTCGTTCGCGTTGAAGCGACGGGCAGCACGAAGGTAACGCCGCTCGCTGCTGCGGACTCTTATCTGAATTATATGCGTAATTCCAAAGAATGTACGCACTTTTCGCTTCACACTTCATAGTGCTTGAATCATGCTTTACCGCCACCGCGAGGCGGCCCAGTATTGCATCACCTCCAGGACTAGCCCACCCTTGTGTGTTACGTGACGGACGATTCTCTCGTTGGGTAAGCATAGAAATACTTCCGCATTTAAGAATATAAGACTGATAAATAAATAAATTTATTTACTAATAACAACAAGACGTTTCGAATAAAAAGTAGTCTGCATAGTAACACAAACCACCGATAACGGCACCGAAAATTGTCTGACTGTACAAAAAAGCCTCACTTTCTTATTATCTCCTCTGGGATAGGAGAAAGGTGCGCGTTCTGCAAACCATTAAATTTGAGACCGCTGTGGTTGTCGCCGCCGCGTGGTGGGGAAGCTTCAGAACTTACATGTGCCCACTCGTATAATTCTTTATACTCTTTCACGCATGGTCTCCGCGAAGAGAGCAGATAGCTTCAGGTTGGGGGATGCAAGCCGCACCCAAGCGTTGGGCAAGGGTAATCTCGGTGTAAAAAAAAAAGAAAACTGAAAGTGAGAATAAAAGAGCGCGAAGAGCCCAGAATTGAGCTTGCATCCACCAACGCATGCGTTCCCTTACCTGAAGCTCTCTAGTATTAGGTCACAGAAACTTTCCTTCAATTAAATAGTTCGTGGAGGCAGGGTCGACAGGCTCAGATGCTCGTATATGCAGTAGAAAAACAGCGCACCAGACACGCTCGACGGGAAGCACAGAAATGCACGCAAAGTATATAGTAACCCCTGTTGAATCAGTTTGAGTGCGAGGCAGTTTGCTCGAAATCTCCCACTCACTGTGTTCGCTTTTCTAGATGGAGCAGTAAGCTTTAGATTACTAATGCACCAGTACAATATGCGACACTTAATTGATTATAACGCTCGCCTTATTTGTGAACAATCAAGTAAAAGACGACATCGAGGCTACAATTAAGTACCATACCAAAACTGAAATATGTGGCTTCCGAGCACAGCATCCCAAAATTGAATGCAATCCTCCAATTTCGAAGGCCGTGCTTGCCTTATTGTGGGTGTCGGAAGCCCTTGCAAGCGCAGGATGTTTGTCATTATTAGACACCACGTACATCTGGTTTGAAAATCGCACCTGCAGCGACTACATAGTAATAAAACACTGATTTCAGGGACCTTAAATTTCCATGCCAAAGTTACTAGAACTTGGTCACAATTGCTGAAAATGGATCATCCTATCCAGTACTCCTAAAATGCGGTTGCGTGCTACAGTTGAGTACATTGCATATTATGCTGCTTGTCGTGCAATAAAAGCGGCGTGGGCGAATTGAGGGCTTCCTAGAATAGAAGAAATGCGGGTATATGCAACCGGAGACTCAGCGTGTGCTACGCACCTTCCAATACTGCTGAGTTTCAGCGTGACACAGTCTAACGACGGCGCACGCCCGACGAATTTCCTGTAAAGGAAAGTTCAACAAACATTATGCAAAGAGAGAGGGAGGTGTTTCTGGAACTCAAAAAGAAATATTATTTTCATCTTGTGCACGCTTAAAAAGAAGCATTTCCTCCTTCTCGGCAAGCAACAATTACCCATCGTTCAAGTACAATAAAGAGCACGTTGGTTTATCCACCAAACATAACTATCATTAAGCCAAACAAATTCCAGTGTCACAAAATTCAAGGCTCTCGGCTCACCTTATTTCCATCGCTGTTTATATATATATATATATATATATATATATATATATATATATATATATATATATATATATATATATATATATATATATATATATATGTCAGTACTAGACGCCACTGGGGCCGCATTTCGTTGCGGGCGAAATGCGAAAAACACCCGTGTATTTAGATTTAGGAGCACCTTAAAGGGACCCTGAAACGATTTTGACGATTTTCTACAAACGTACTGAGTCGTTAGAGTAGGTCCTTCTGATCATTAATTGACACATCTAAGTGCTCCGCGTAAAGCGTGTAATTTATTATAAGGCTTTAAGAATGCACATCGCTGCCGATCACAGCCCACTGTTCGGCGGAATTTTAAGCCGCCCCTACCCATATGAGCGAAATCACCCATATGACGTCAGTGGGGCGAGCTATCCGATTGGCTGACCAGGGCGCGTGATCGATAAATTTTCCAACTTTATGGTAAACAAATGATGTTCGTAATAGTTGGAATGTTAGTTAATTTGTTTTTATAACAAGAAAGTAACATAAAGAGAATGCACAAGAACAATTTTTCAGTACACTTAAGCACTTCCGGCACACAGCAAGTGTCGTCTGCTTGTGTTACAACGTGCTCTGTCTTTGACGAGAGCTCCGCCGTCAGTGTCGGTTTGTGTTTTCGCGAGCGCTATGATTCGACTTTGTTGCGTTGTGGACTGCAAACGTAGCGACTGGCAATATGTCAAGCTGCGACCTCGTGTCCCTCTGCAAGCCAGTAGACGAGCGGACTGGCTGCAGCGCATCGGACTGCCGCTATCCGATCGGCGCCCGGATTTGCGCGATTGCGGCCGTTACTTTACACCGGAAGATTACTAACGCAATAGCGCTTCGCGAGTCCGGCATTAGGGTAAACGCAAGTGCAAGAAGGCAGGGCCTGGCCGTGTCCCTTGCGTGTGGTTTCAGGGGATGAACAGCAGAAGCGTAAATGTGAATGGCCTGCACGGTGCAGCCACCTGGTGGCATAGAGCTCAACCACACACAGTAGCAGTAAAAAAATGTAATCTTGGCTGCTGGTGTAAATTTTTCGCAGGAGTGTAATCGTTAACACGTTGTTTTTGTAAATGTTTAAAATGTTTTACACTTGGTTAGAGCAATGTTAGCTCTTTCTTTGGCTGGTTAAGCTCTGCGCCAGCGGGTGGCTGGACCCTGGAGACCGATCAGGCAGCTCACGTACGTCTACGCTAAAGTTCCTTCATCAACTTGAGTTTATGCCTCCATCGTTCCGTCGAAATATTCAGGTTGTGTGTGATTACCGGAATACCATACACATTCGGCGCTACGACAGAATGCTCGCAACGCACGCTGCTTCGATAGCTCTCGCTTGGGGTCGACCGCCAAGCGGCTAGCGGTTTCTCGCGGGCGGGCTCCAAAACAACCGGAAGTGGACGATGTGACGTCGCATCGTGACGCAGGACCAATGAAGGCGGAGCTTAGCCCCGATCGCTCGGCGAAAGAGTTGAGGAGGAAAAGCATGGCTAGGGAGGAGGGTAACTTGTAATCGCTTGTAGCTCCATTAATACGTAGCGCTTCACTTAAATTGTGGTGCGAATGTTCTACTTAAGCTGTACCCTACGCGTCTACAAAATTTGTCCGAACCGTTTCAGGGGCCCTTTAAAGAACCCCAGGTAGTTGAAATTACCGAAATTACCACAAAGGCGTGCCTCATAATCAGAAAGTGCTTTTGGCACCTAAAACCCCATAATCTATATATATATATATATATATATATATATATATATATATATATATATATATATATATATATATATATATATATATATGTACATAATCAGTACTAGACGTCCACGTGGTGAAACCGACGACATATGGTTCGCCCGATTGCAGCGCCCCTGAGATATCTTTTTTTCGTATGCCACTTACGTAAGTCACTTACTAAAATAAATAATGAAAAACATAATATTTACTTTATGAACAGGCGTGTTTCCTTACGCTGCAGGGAGCGGCGAGGAGAGTTTCAAGAAACAAGCGAACTGCGGTTTTGCAGGAACGTACCTCCTGCGTGGTGCTTCTTTAGGTATTTAAAGGAAACCGGCGAAATATCAAAAGAGAAAGGATACGTCACTTTGCGCAAGAGCTATCGTATTGCAGTAATCTCGAACGTGTTCCGAGAAAACGACTAAATGAATAATTGCGGCGGAGCCCAGCTCACGATGACTGTCGACGGTAACGCGTCTGCATTGAAGCAATGTAGCGACACAACGTATTACCAGAATTGAAACCGGGTATGTACGAGACATTTGCTGCAGCGGGGCTCCTGTTCTGCGCTATCCTAAGAACACTGGGGACCACCTCGCGCCACCGCCGCGAAGCCTACGCGTGGCCTCGCAAATGCACGGCGCGCTGTTGCGTGAGAACGCTGAGAAACGCGCCGGACTTGTCTCTCGCGGTTCTTTCTGGACTCGCTGCGTCATCTAGTGGCAATGGCGAACCGTCCGCGTGTGGCCTCGGAGACGATGGGCGCGGCGCGCCCATAGAGTTTCTCACGATAACACCTAGAGTGAAATCTGGCGCCACCGTCTATGGCAGTTTCTTAAGGGGCGCCGTGCCGTCATGGGAACGACGGTATATGTGGGTGCTATTCTCGACACGCATGGCGGCTGCACGGCCGCCATTATCCGCCATGTTTACACTCTGATTGGCTGTGGAGAGCTCACGTGCCTTGAAATTTGTGCCGGGAAACGGAAGTTTTGCGAAATGTCATTTTGCGCTTTCATCAAGTTGACGAAACGTGACGTGGAGCTGCAAATTTTATGGACTAATACATTTTTTGGTCCTTGGCAGATATATTGTGATGTTAGCGCTTCAAAAAGAATGTGAGCGGTAGCGTGCAGTAGCCAGTGCAATGCATCTGCAATTGCGCGAATATGCGGTGGCGATCCAAGATATGCGCCATGCCAGCTTGCTGATTGGCTGAAGGAATATCTCCTGAGGAGCGTCACAGGAAGGGCTGTTTCGTAAACGTCATTTTGACGATGCGTGACGTTGCGCTGTGCCGCCATTGCTGAGATTTTCCGCCATAATTTTTGCTGCGACGAGCCGCGCGAATTATGCTAATGAGCAGCCATATGCAATGGCAGCCGAGAGGAATGCGTATCGCCACATTTTCCCCGTCGTTTGGCGCTACGAAATTCTTTTGTTCATGACGCGTGCTCATAGTATTTGCATCGCTCTCGGGTGATGTTGGCATTTGTGTTTGGGGCCATCGTTTTTTAAAAGAACGCGTTTATACGAAATAATATTGGTTGAACGTAGCAAACTTTCGGCAATGTTGTCCACTTTTCACTGCTGCATTTGTATTGTAATCAAGATAATTGCCTTTTCGCACAATCAGAAGTTATGACAACGGCCTCTTTCTAATTTATAAAAAGAAATGTACGCAAGGCGGCTCCTTGAAGTTTCCTGCCGCGGTGCAAGTAACCAGCGAAACGAACAAGAGATGGCAGCGCCGGCGCTGGCGTCGCGCTAGTGGATATCTCTGAAGCGCGCAACGCTATCGGTGATATTCGGCCGTTTCTCAGCCAGCCCAGTCGGGCTAAGTCACTTGCGTTTCACGAGATAGCGATAACCCCTTATGAAAATATGAGATGAGTTTCACATGAAAGCCTGATGAGTTTTGACATCACAGCCATTATACTTTCTGATTAGTTTCTTTGGAATTTCCTGATGTATTCCTAATGTCATTCTAAAACATATAGGCCACCGTCTTTCTGTCGAATTCTTGACGAGTGTTTTTCTTGTGAGCATGAAATGTCTTCCTAATGTGCGCTCCAAAGCAATTTTCTTGTTACTTTATATCTTCCTAATGAATCTCTACGGAGCTTCTATATTAGACTGCTGGTGCTCATAGCACTCCTATAACAAAATTGGCCACCACGTACGGTAACATTTTCTCATGTGTCCCAATGGCAGTCAGACCTTATTTATTTATGTTACCTGTGTGTGACTGTGTTTGGTGCTTGATGTATGCATGATTGTATATCCAGCGAAGATGCAGCACTTTTGACATGTACATGGGCCCTACATATGCGGCATGATAGACAATACTCAACGAAAGAAATTTAACAAAAACATTTATTGGGCATATCAATGGTTTCTTAAATGCAGAAGGAGGTTATATGAAAGGAAAACACAGTATCAGTCTGGTTACGGATGTGATATTTTCCTTTCATTTAATCTCGCTATTTATCATTGAAGAGAAGCTGTTCTTGACGTGGGGTGTCGTCATCTTAATGTGCACGTGTACCCTGCATGGTGGAAAGGAGAGAAAATCAAGAAAACTTGGCAATCAACCACAGAAATACACGCTGTATCACTTGCTGCAGAACGATCTCGAGATGTTATAGCTAGTTCTGCAAAAAATTTATGTGGTGTCGGTTCACACAAAGTTGTTGAGGAACCACTGTGTGGCCTTTGGGTTCAGCAGTAACTACAGTAAGCAGAAATTGCTCTTGGCTGTACAAATGTGCAACGTGGATCGGCTGTGGCATGTGTACATGTCGTGAACTACTTCAGCTATATCGGTTTCCACTTGACAAAGGACAGCAGTGTCTGTGGATTGCTAGCG